>NC_047037.1:43551121-46385035 GCF_011762595.2 Tursiops truncatus
AATTTTTCCAATACATTTTTTTGGCTAAGTTAAGGAATATCTAAAATATGTTTCATATATTCATAATCATATTATGGCTACATGTTTGTCTTTAGACATATATTGCTTTTTAAAATAAAATTAATATAAAGTTATCAGTAATATATGACCTAGAAATAATATATGTCCTAGGAATTGAGAGTCCTTTATTGTCCCGTTCCCTTGAGATAATCAGTAAATTTTTACTACGTATAGAATAAAAAGAAATCAATATCAAAATAAACTATAAGGTATAATGGATATTTTAATTCTAAACTCTATTATTATTTCCAATCATTTTCTTCTTCTTTTGTTTTGTATTTATAAAACCATGTGTTTATGAAGAAATCCAGAAGAAATGTGTTACAGAGAATGTCATTTGCAAGAAGAAGATAAAAGAAGAAGAAGAGAAAGTTGGCAGAGAAAGGAAACATAAGTATTAAAAAGAATTTGAGACATATTCAAATTTTTATATTAATGATTTTGGAAAAGTATTTACTAAAGAATAATGCTTCCTGAAAAACAATAAATAATGCCTCTGCATCAGGAATTTTCTACAAAATCATTTTGCTTCTTATCCTTTGGAACAAAACTATTATCATAACAACAAAATTTTAAAACAATATAAACATAATTTTCTTCATTATTTGTACCCATACTGACAATACCTGAACACGTCGTGACAGTATCTTGTAAAGGATAGCAGGGCAAGCTTAAATTACATAGAAGTATCTTTTAATACACTGTAGTTTGTAGAGCTTTTTACCAAAAAAAGGTAATATTTTAAAATTTATATTTATTCATTAGACATAAAAACATATCTATATGTGTATATCTTAATTTCCTTTCATCAATTCCTGACAAACATAGTATTAACTTTATCAGATTCCAGGACCAAAAAACTCCAATTTCAATAGTTCTAATAAAATATTTACATAACACATTTCCAACTACTAATTTTGACAACACTCATCGTGCTTTTCAATAGGAGTCTTGGTTCTCAACTTGATTAGAAGAGTGGGTCTCATATTTAACAATGAAATTCATCACATCCAAAGTGTAAATAAAATTTTACACCAACTGTTAATGATTTGCTGACTTTAGTTTTTAAATGTTAATATAAGCCAAATTATTTAATACATACACCTAAAACCACTTTTGGTGTGATGACATGCTAGCACAGTGAAAATATCCTTCATATCAAATAATTGAATCACTTACATAATTCTTCCTGTGCTTCTCCTTCGAATCTGGATGCCAAAAGGATTTTCCTTGATTTCAACATCATAAAGTCTATTTTCATAAGTACTTGTCGGTGTAGCTGGAATGTTTAATGGTACTGGAACTTCATATCTCTTATTTTGGGGGTCATAAATCTATTACAGAGAGATAATGAAAACAGATATGTTTAGTTCTTATTGCCAACATATTAGGTACATATAATTAACTAATTTAAATAATGGTTCAAACAAGAATATTTAGAATTCTTATCATAATTCCTAATTTTGTATCCATGGCCCATATATCTATATAGAATTCCATACACATACATAGATATGTAATGGACTCAAATTATGTACTGTATTTTACCTGTTTTAATGTTTTATAATTCATTTTTCCATACAATGAGAAATCTTCAGAAAGAGAACTTTAAAGCTAAATATTCATTTATATGCATACACAAAATTATTTATCACTTCATGGTTAGACAAAGTTGTTTCAATATTTTTGCCTTATATATGATCTTACAATGACTATTAATGCTAATTTATCTTCATTCATATCTTTATTTCCTCAGTACATTACTTATAAGTGATAATATTAGGTCAGAGTATTCTAACATTTGTAGGATCCTTGATAAACTATTGGTAAACTGTTTTCCAGAATTAGTGTACTAATTAATATTCTCACTAAGATGTGTACTCTAATACTGTTATATGTTAAACTAAAAAGCATTTATTTCTCAAACCGTCATTTATTTCCTTGCTGATGAGGATAAACCATTTTCTACACGATTATTCAAATTTAACTTTCCCATTCTTTGTATTTGCCTTTAGTTCCTTTTATTTTTAACGAGTATAATTACTTCAATATTTTATTCCAAATTTTATTTCTTCTTCTGTTAAATGTCTGCTTGTGGGGTCTTAATATTTTTCTTGATTGTATGAGTTGAAATTGCTTTCCATTTGTCATATATGAGTCCGTACTATTTCTAATAGTTTTCTTAATGGATTCCCTTGGAGCTCTTAAGTAAAAAATAATTGCTAAGTGTAACTATTGAAAGAAATTATCTCTTTTGTATTTCTTATTGCATTGGCCAGAAAATTCAGATCACTGTTTAAAAAGAAATAATGGAAACAGTAAGCATCCTATTGTGTTTTTTTTTGTTTTGTTTATTTTAATGGGACAACCAACATAGTCCAATTCTAAGTGATTTATCAATTTATCAAGAATTTAAATAACTAAAAAATCACGACTATTTGTTTAATTATTCACAAAGCTAGCAAAAACAAAAAATTTTATTTACTGTTCATCTAGCTATGAGCTCTGTAGGAAAAAAAAAGTTTTACTTTATAGAATTAAAATGTCATCAACCCAGTTAATAATCCTTAGTATTACATGAAAAATCCAAGCACCAAATCTATTTAAAATCTGTCTTGAGAGATGAATCATGCATTGAGATAGTTTATATTAAACATACCTTAAACTGCAGCATATCATCTTTATGATATTTCACCTCCACATGAAGAGTTGGGATGGGATCAGAAGGTAGCTTTATTCGAGCTTTTACAGTATTCAGCTGGAGGTCAGCTGTTATACCCACTGATGAGTAATGAGTTGACTGGACTAAGTAAGAGTTGTCTTCTTTAGGAAAGTAACACTCAGGTGCTTTGGATCCTAAAGGAGCCTAAAAACAAGACAAGTTCATTGTCAGAAATTGTAAGCATTGTAATATTTAAAAAAATAATAAGGTAGACATGTTAATCACATGTTGTATGATTTACAAATGTTATTGTTTAATACTAAAATGAAATTGCAGTCATAGCACAAAATATCTATTAGGCAACATGATACACCATGTACTAAAATGTTTAGAATATTTATATTTTGACTCTAAAGATAGACAGGTAGAGCAGAACAATCAAATGTCATAGTTTTTCAATTCAGAATATAGATGATTGTATTGTCTCTGAACATAATTAAGTATATTACTCATAACTCTTGATCCCAAGCTTGTTTTTACACTTCTTATTGATTACTGCCTTTTTTTGTGTGTAAAATGACTCTACAATAATCCTCAGAGTGGCATGAATATAAAGTTCTTTTCTTTTACTTATAATCAAAGTATATTACTCTTTATTTCATGACTGGTCTTTCTATTGGTTAATTACATCCTTACCAGTATTATAATAGGAACTGCAGCCAAAGATCAGGGCTAATTGGTCTTTCTTATTAAATTAATATATTGTTGGAAGAAGCAATGTGCCCATCTATATTTCCCAGTCTCTTTTGAGGAAGTTGTATGTGACACCCCCCTGCCAAATCTCCTTAAAAGAAAAGGATATAAGCTGATTAAATTAGGATAGCCTTTGCTCTTCCACCTTCCAGGCCTGGAATGCTGCATATGTAATTGTATAATAAAACTTTGTGGATGAAAGACAAATGATAAATAGGGAACATTGACAACATTTAGATACCAGAATATTAGGCCTGGGATTTTTTTCTGTAATAGAAAAATAAATCCTGTCTTGTTTAACCAAATCAGATTTTAGGTCTCTGATACCTTCAGCTTCAGGCAATCCTTAACTGATAGGAATACTTCAGTATTCATTCCAAAGGCATGGAATCGAGTGCCAATGGAACCAGGAAAATGATCGACTTTAGAAAGTCTGTATATGTCTGCTTCATAGCTATCTTTCTGCCCAGTATCACTTTCCCTTTATCATTTTATGTTTTCTCATTTATCTTTCTTTGTAGTTTATCAGCATTGTTATTTTTTGTAGTTATGATGAAAATAATCTTGTGATTTAATTTATGGAAACTGTATAAATCCCATCTAAACCACCCCTTTTCATATAATCTCAATCCCTATGTCCCTCACTTGCTTTCTTACACTCAGTTGCAAAACAACAATGCTGGGAAAAAAACCTATCCTCTACATTCTCAGTGCCTACAACTGTGTGGCTGAATGGCTTGAAAAATGCACACAATCATGTAGACTGCTCTCCCTTTATATAATCATAAAAGTTAGAGTGGGTCCAAAAGATCAATCATACTATATTTGCCTAGTTCACTCACTATCACACTGCCCTGAAAAACATTTTCCTTTTTTCTCCCATCACAAAAACCCTCCCTATTCTCATCATCTCCTAATGATTTTAGTTAGTATTTTAGTATGGAAAGGAAAGCAATTGGGAGAAAAATCAGAACGAAACACCACAACTACTCACCCACCTCTTTACCTCCTGTTACAAAATATGTATGGTCTACACTTCTATCTAAGGTGAACCATTTCATTCGTGCACCCAATCCCACGCCTCCTTGCCAATGAAGACATTTCTCCTGCAATTCTCAATTCTCTGTCCTGCATCACTAATATTCTACTTATTATTGGTTATTCTCAATGGCATAAACCAATTTGATTTCTCCCATCTTAAAAGAAACTGTCACCTCACTCATTTCTCTAATTACCGCTCTATTTTTTTATGCTTTCCTTAGAGCAAAATATAAAAGGTTCACCATATTCACTATCTCTAATTTGTCTCTTCATTCTTACTGGAATCTCATTCTCACTCTGACCAGGCTTTAACTCCCAGCACTCCATCAGTATTTCTCTTGTAATAGTTACCAAGGACTTCCATGCTGCCAAATCCATACTTCAGTTTCTAGTTCTTATTTTACTGATTTATAAGTATAATTTGCACAGTTGATAATTTTCTCTGTCTTGAAATGCCTTGTTCACTTGGCTGACAGGAAGCAACATTTTCTTTGTTTTCAACCTACTTCTTTTACAATTTGTTCTCAGTCTCTTTTCTGGTTCCTTATCACTTCCCTGAGTCTAAATGTTGGATGATTCAGGGTTTAGTTTTTGACCTTTTCCCTTTTCTATTCAAGCTCATTCCTTTGATGATGTCCTCTCATCACATGATTTTAAACACTGTATATATGCTGACTCTAAATTTTAGATCTTACCAATGATATAAAATTTTCAGTTTCATTAGTTTACATCTCACAGTTGGAAAACTGCACTTGGATTTGTACTGAGTACCTCAACCTTAATTTGTCTAAATCTTAACTCTTTCCCTCCATGTTCATTTCCGCACAGTTTTGTCAATCTTTGTTACTATCAACTTTCTTTTTTCCAGCTGTTTAAACCAAAAACTTGAAGTCATTTTTACTCTTCTCTCATATTCTATATCCAATCAAGGAACAACACATTTTGGCTTTATCTTAAAAATATGCAGAAAAGTCAAACACTTATTACTAATTCTACCATTACCACTGTGGCTCAATCTACCAATATTTTATTTTGATTACTGTAACAGCCTCTTTCCTGGTCTCCCTGCCTTATTCTTCTAACAGTCTGTTCTCAACACAGAAGCCATTATGGTCCTATTAAGATGGAAATTTAATTTTCTCATTCATCTTTTCAAAACTCTCCAGAAGTATTCTATCTCGGAGTAAAAATCTTAATCCTAAAAATGGTCTAAGTAATTGATCTACATTATTTGTTCCCATATGTCTATAATTTCATCTTCTGCTGTTCTTCCATTCACTCATTCTGTTTCAGACACGATGGCCTCCTTGCTGTTTGTGGACTATACCAGGTACATTCTTACTTCAGATGTACTTCAGGTTGATGTATTTTCTTTATGGAATATTATTCCTTCCTTTCTTTCTTTCAACTCTTTTAACAAATGCCACCTTCTCAAAGAAACCTTCTGTGTACAATCATTAAAGTAACACCACTGTCATTCTCCGCCCCCCCTTCTTCTTTTCTGCTTTATTGTTCTCCATAATACTTATCTAACATAAAACATAATTTTTTAGGTTATCTATTTGTTTTCCCACACTAGAATATAAACTCTATCAGGGAAGAGGGTTTTGTTTATTTTCTTCATCTAGAACAGTGCCTAGAACATAGTAGTTCTCAAGAATTTGTTAAATGGATCAATGAATAAACAGGATGGTCTAAAGAAACATAAATTTTCTAAATCATCATATTTAATGGACTTCTAATGTTAAAGCTTCACTTGTTTGACTTAAAAATCTATAAGATGTTGAATAGTAATAGTAATGGGAAAAATAAAGTTTTCACATTTTCTTATTAGAAGTTATTGGAGCTTTAGTACCCATCATTTATATTCATTTTTTTAACTTTTATATTGGAGTATAGTTGATTAACAAGGTTGTGTTAGTTTCAGTTGATAATGAGAGTAAGTGACCATGCACTGAATGCAATGGAGAATGGGTATGGATTTGAATGAAGAGTTGGAATTTAAAAAGAAGATTTTGGAGGCATATTGGAAAGATACTTCACTATTTGGCTTTTATTGATTTCATTATCATTTCTCCTCCTCACTTCTTTTCTTCAATTCTTCCATAAACTTTCCTAATGGTAAAGATTATGCTACTTCATCAAGCAATGGAGAGGAATGAGGGCCATTTCTCTGGTGGCAGAGATTCTATATATTCCCTCATATAAGTGCAGACATTTCTGGGAAGTTGCTGGCAGATGTGTCTAGACTCTTCTCAGTGTTATAACACATGCATTTAATTTATTGATTATATGAAATAATTTCTTTTTTTGCTGACAAAACCCAATGATGTAACCAAAAGTTCATAATTTAAAAAATAAAATGAGTGTAGCAAGAGGGGACTTTTCCCATATCCCTTTCTGTAAAAACGTCTACTATCAATGACCATCATTGTTGTTGAAAATGTTTTTCTTTTAATTAATTTATTTTATTTATTTATTTTTGGCTGCATTGGATCTTTGTTGCTGTGTGTGGGCTTTCTCTAGTTGCGGTGAGCGGGGGCTACTCTTCCTTGCGGTGCACAGGCTTCTAATTGTGGTGGCCTCTCTTGTTGAGAGCACAGGATCTAGGTGTGCAGGCCCCAGTGGTTGTGGCATGCAGGCTCAGTAGTTGTGGCTCACAGACTCTAGAGCGCAGGATCAGCAGTTGTGGCACACGGGCCTAGCTACTCCACGGCACGTGGGATCTTCCCGGGCCAGAGCTTGAACCCGTGTGCCCTGCATTGGCAGGCGGATTCCTAACCACTGCACCACCAGGGAAGCCCTGTTCTTGAAAGTTTGACCAAAATTACTGGCAGAAATTGTCACCTCTTAGTGGAACAGATACAGCCCATCAATCAATTTCAGAAATTTTAATAACTTGAGACAATGCTTTTGAAACACTACTCCCTACTGGCATAATACCTTGCCCAATTAAGCTAGTCAGCCACAACTAACAGCTAACAAAGTGCAACAAATAGAGTTCTAGTTTATTAAATAAAGTAATACTATCCAAAATGCCTGGAAAGCAACTTACACATCCATTTAGTCTGGCTTTTACTAAATTATGTCTTTGGAGAATTAAGATAAAGATAAATTATCTATTAGAAGTCCTAATTTCAAATTCCAAATGCTTCTCTAGCTGAATTTAGTTTATATGCTGTAGAATTAAAATTATAATATATACGGTTTACTTTGAAACATTTATGTGAAAGCCTTATCTTGAATAATTAAAATTCTTATTACCGTTTCCCATAAGCAGCCACGTTCTTCACAGCGTTGTTTAGTTGCAATGTCTGCATCTGGATAACAAGTAAACTTTTCAGCTTCCAAGAAAGTTTGATCCCATTGAACAGTAAAGTTTCTTCCAAGGTTAAACATGAGATTGTAAATTAGTAGATTCTTTGAAGAGAAAGAAAACATTAAAATATTTCTGACCACTGGACAATTTAAAAATACTTAACATTTTTAAAATGCAGCAACCCCACAGCAATTCTTCAAATCAAATCATTAATAATTTTAATATAATACTAAAAGAAAGAATAGAAAAGAAAAAACATGGCATGCCACTGAAATAGCTAGAATCTCAAGACAGTTCTCAAAACTATGAGAAATTATAGAATACTGATAAAAAACATTATCTTTAAATCCAGATGTGTTCAATTCTCAGTTCTGATACTTAATGCTCATGAATCTGGGGAAATTATCTACTCTGTTTTATCTTCCATTTCCTCCTCCTGTAAAATGGGGATAATGAATAAATGATCTGTGAAATTTAAAACACCTGGCATTATGCTTGGGGCATACCAGGTATGAAATAAATAGTAGTCCCCTCAATGAAGAAAAAGGGAAGAAAATGTTGACCACTTTGATTGATTTGGAGGCTCCCAGAGTCAGAGGAGGGGAATATTATTTATTTATTTTCCTAATTTTATCCACTGCTTATAATATTTGAGGGACAAGTTAGAGAGGAGATAACATGGTATTATGCAAAAAGAAAAAAAAGTGAAAGGATAGTGTCCAAGAACAGGAGAATTAGAAAGATGTATCTATAAGTGTCTTTGTAAATCTTTACATTAGCATAAAAATAGAAACAGATATAAACTGGGATTGTAAAAACATATAATAAAACAATTTTGTATTATGCCCACTTGATAATCTTTGTTAGAGTCATAAAGTTCTCAATAAGTCTGTATTATTTATTGATTAGTTCTTATAGTCCTAGGAATATATACATTATAGTATACTTACTAATAAAAAATAATTAACCAATACATATTTTTATGGAAATTCCTAAGTGAAAAACTGGGCCAGAGGATTTAGAAGCTAGACAAAAATACTCTAAGAAAATGTCCTACATCTCAATTTAGAATTTATGCTAACATTACTAATATTTAGGAATATAGGAATGGTAGAAAAGTAAATGCCAATAAATATCACTTCCATGTTTTAAATTATTTTTGTCTAACATTTTAAATAATTAATTTTTTACCTGAAGCAACATTATGATTAAATATGACATTTTACATATGAGGAAGCTGAGATAATGAGAGATTAATTTATTGTGTTTAAATGCACAGACGGCAGGGCTGCAATTTGAGCCCAATTCTATTACTCCTTTTCCCTCTCTAGTACACTTGTTAAACAAGGCAAGAACGAGGATAAGAAAGGGACTACTTGAAGGGGAGACTGTAAACAAAAATTTGAAAGAGAAGTACAAGATATATTGAGGACAAAGGGAGTTCATGAAAGGAGAAGTAGAGAGAATTGAAGAAATGGATTCAATCATTACCTTAAGAAGTCTTAAATGAGAAGGTAAAAACTTTTAGATTCTTTATCGTATGCAGTAGGTAAGAGTTCAGGGTAGGAGAATGGTATCAAAAAAAATATTAGAAAGGCATACATAAGTGATACACAAGATAAAATTAAATAGAGAGGGAGAAGTAGTATCAGTTCACCTTAAGGTTGATATCTCAACATAAATTGAGATAACCTAAAATGGAATATTGCCAGCAAAAGGAAAAGAAAAGAAAGATATGTAATGAAGAAAAAAAAATCACAAAACCAAGAGCCTGAATGGTTATATAATGTTAAATATGAGAGTGTGTGATAACTAAAATATTTTAAGATTGTATTTACCTGGTTGGAAGTATCATAAGTGAAATTGTAGTGAGCTCTCATTGGTTGATTATCTTCCATCACTGAAACTTCTGTAACAGTGTCTATCAACCCAAGGATTTTTATAGTCTCAAATGCTAAAGTGGTTCCTTCCTGGTATGACGAATGTGTGCATATAATATCTAATTTGTTCTGAAAAATGTATATAATATTATATATCAAGTAGAAGGTCATTGGATACAAATTAGAAATAACAAGTGTATTTATACTGATTAAATCTTACAGTTCTAAAAATGTATAAACTATAGTTTTTACTAAATAAAAATAATTAACCAATACATACTTTAATGAAAATTGCTAAGTGAAAAACTCTAGACAAGAAAGCTTAGGAATTAGCCAAAATTCTAAGAAAATGTTCTACATCTCACATAATTTAGAATTTATTTATGCTGATAATACTAATAAATTAGTATTATTTAGTATTAAATTATAGCATTATTTGGTATTTAATAATATAGTATAATAAGAAAAGAACCAATCATCTATCCCTCCATTCCCAACAGCTCTTCACATCAAAGTACCCTATATAAATACACTTATTAGTAACTCTTTAAAATTGTCTTTTATACATGCTCTAAAATTATTTTCACATATAAATTATGCATGATGCACATCATGTATATTCCTTCTCATTCTCTTCATTGGTGAAGAATAAATTATCTTTGGCAAAAAAGAATATATGAAGAAATCTAACTTCTACAAAAAGCATTGCTACTAATTATTCAAAATTTAATCTTGTGCATAGCTTTTTCATTTTCACCCCAAATCCATGACAGTCACTGCTGTGATTGGTATATTAAAAAATTTTTCAAATATGTTGAGATTATTTTCCCAGGATGTATTGCTTAAACCAGACATAGTGCTACAAGAAGTCTGAAGATTTCTGTGCATCAATTTTATCAACAGAAACTCATCTATTACATTGAAATATAAAAATTTAAGGTAATTCATATATAATTTAATAATTTAAATTGAACAATTTATTTTGTTTCTTTCCACTGATTTCTGGAGAGAAATGTAACATCATTCCAAAAGGCACAATCTAGACATTAACAAGGTATTATATTTAGCTATGTGTTCAAGGAGAATGCTTACATTAGAAACTGAAAATGTATATAAAATGTAGTTGCCATTTTGGATGGTATCTGAAATGGTGAAAAAAAAAAGTTATCAGATCAAAGTGTAATGTTAAATTCTGTTTTATTTTTACAGTTAGACAACACAGGGGATTTTTTAAAATAGATATTATTTATTAATGAAGCAAATTAAACAGATTATTCTTTTAAATTAAGGTTCTTAATTATCTTTAAATGAAACTATTTTGGTAGTTTATTTTCCCAGGAAGTAAAGGTAGTGAATGCATCTTTGCCCAGTTTGATTTTTCAAGGACTGCTAAAATAGTTCTGGAAATTCAGAGAGCACAAAACTTGTAGTAAAATATATATAATTATAACTATTTTTGAATGATATTTTATCTCTTTTTAGTAAACTGTGGAACATTCAGTTTATTTTGGGAAGCCATGGCACACCACAATTTTGGTTCACATCTTTCAGTGTGTTTTTTCATTATTTGAAGAATGAGTGAATGTGGAGACATTAAAGTTTCAAATAAACTTTAATGAGAAAAATTGAAGAAAGCAATTATTTTCTGCATGATATATGTAACAATGTAACATAACTTTTTATCAACATGTTTCTTTAACAGGGAACTAAAGATTATAACTAAAATAATTAGGAAGAAAGAGTGGAAAATATAAAGGGAATACTAGGATTTATATACAATACTTTGAATAACATTAATTTACTTAAAATTTTAATCCTAGGAAATAAAAATAGAGTCAGAACCCAAACTGAAGGTCATTTTATTGTCTTGTGTTTGATTGATTATTCAGAAAATTTTGATTTTAACTTTTTAACACACTTCAGTATATAGATATCATATTAAATGTCTGATTAAATCATAACTCCATATTTTTAACCATTTTATATGAAGTAAATTATCAATATAATTTTTTGCAAGTAGAAAAAAGGAATGAATTTGGAAATATTTATATAATCTGAGAAATGAGAATAACCTTAAAATCAGGTTCCACATGCTACCAATAGAGGTATTATCTCAACAACATTCTTTACCTGATGATTACGAAACAATTTACTTCTGCTGCAATCCTCTCTTACAGAATTTCTATGTAGTAAATGCTTTGAATCTATTCTCAGGGCAGAGCTCACCCTAGTGTGTTTGACTCTAAGGTATTTGAGAAAGAGGGAGAAGGCTGGTGTGCTGGCGTAGAATGAGAAATGGAGAATGGTAGGGCACAGTGTGTGTGCATGCGTGTGTGTGCGTGTGTGTGTAAAATGTGAAGGACATAGTGAATGCTCTAGGTCTTGGTAAAGACTGTGGCTCTTAATTGAGTAAAATGGAGAATTGATAGAGGGTTTTGAGCAGAAGTGTAATGATTTGAATCATCTTTTAAAGGGATCACTCTACGTGCTGGTTGGTAAATAGAATGTAAAAAAGGGGGGATTGACAAGAGCTATTGACCTAGAGACCAGTTAGGGAGCTATTGCAGTAATTAAAATGAAAAGTAGTGATGATAATGGTGGAGTTTATGAGAGAACCAAGATCAAGGTGGAACCAAGAGAAATTCCTAGGTTGTGACAGATAAGAGTGAACTCTAAAGTTTTTGGCATCTTGCAGAGATGAAATTACCATCAACTGACAAGGGGAAGACAATATATCTGGTGCAGCAGATATATTGTGGTAATCTACATATTCATAGGAGATAAGACTTAAAAAAGAACAGAATTTTTTTCATAGATTCCATATTTTCAAAATTGTAAGAGAGCACACCAATACATAGGCTATTTCTTGGAGTTAATTTAGAGATATTTGGATGTTTCATATACTATAGACAAAGGCATATAGGGCATTCTTTACTATATCTGAAAAGTAGTGAGCTATAATAGAAGGTAAGCTATAATTTTTTATACGTACATATATAAAACACATACCTAAAAAAAATACATACATACTTTTTCAGATTCTTGTCCATTATAGTTCATTAAAAGATATTGAATATAGTTCCCTGTGCTATATATTAGGTCCTTGTTGTTTATTTATTTATATATACAGTATTGTGTATTTGTTAACCCCAAACTCCCAATTTATCCCTCCCCAGCTACATTAATTAACTAAAGCCTTAATATTGTTTTTCTTTTACAGTAATAAAACTTTAGTTTTAACCACTATAATCATATAAGATAGTTGAAAATAGGATGCAAGTTATACATCTGTGAATTTATTAACTATTTTAATTTTTATACAGTAATCTAATAAGATATTTATATTTGTCAAAGACTTTTTATGATAAACCAAAAGATAAAAACAAATATTGTAATTAAATATATATAATTTAAATACCAATGTTAAATTTCATAAAGTAACCTAAAATCTTAAGATAGATATAAAACAGCAATTAAAAATTAAAACTTGTGATATTTTTGTTTAATTTTATAATAAAGGCAAAACTTCCCATCATTAAAATGAACATTTAAAAGCATATCACTTTGAAACTTACCTTTAGTTTCTCCATCATCCCAGAAAAAGTCTCCTTTTGCTTTGTTATCTTCATCTAAAGCAACTATAAGTCCTAGAGGGTTATTTCGGCTGTTAAGTAAGTTTGGGTGCATATATGATTAAAAATAAATGTATAGTGAAATATCTTATAAATAAATCCATTTCAACATAAGGGACTTGTAGGAGTTCTGCATTCACATGAGAACACTGATATTAATAAAATTCATGTCTATACTTATTAGTAATTTATCAATGAGAAAAATAATTCATATGCTTAGAAAATAAATGAAAGGAATAAATACAATACGAAGAGCTTCCCTGGTGGCACAGTGGTTAAGAATCTGCTTGCCAATGCAGAGGACACAGTTTCGAGCCCTGGTCTGGGAAGATCCCACATTCCGGGAGAAAACAAAGCCCGTGCACCACAAATACTGAGTCTGCTCTCTAGAGCCTGTGAGCCACAACTACTGAGCCCACATGCCACAACTACTGAAGCATGTGTGCATAGAGCCTGTGCTCCAAAACAAGAGAAGCCACTGCAATGAGAAGCCCATGCACCACAATGAAGAGTAGCCCCCACCCACGCTCGCTGCAGCTAGAGAAAGCCCACGCACAGCAACTGAAGACCAAATGCAGCCAAAAGTAAATTACTTAATTAAATTAATTAAAAAATATACAATATGGAATTTCTTGGGGGCCAAGACACCATCAAAATTGAAACGGTATAAAAATATTTCAATTCAAACAACAAAATTAAATATATCTTATAATTGCTCAATTCAACATGTATTTGCCACATACACATTAACCCTAAATTGCAGTGTACCAAGGTTACAAAACAATGAAAAGCACTATAAAATAAAATTTTAAATGCTAAGTGGAATCTCTAATAGTCTTACAAATGAAGCTAATTCTATCATGTGAAATGAAACATGATGAATATTTTTTAGTTATATATTGCTATAGGCTTTTAAAATGAGGCTATACAGCTCTAGAGTATAACCAATTATTTTGAGAACATCGTCATGAAACAGTTACAATATGAAAGTGATCAATTCTAGAAAACAAAAATAATTAAGTTACTAACACACATCCATTCACTTATTAATTTGTTCCTTCAACAAATATTTAGAGAAAATCAGGAGCCTATTCCATAATAGGCTGACACTATTATTGGTTTGGGGACTAAAGCAGTGAAAAGTCAAGTCTCTGCCTTCATGGAGTTTATAGTCTGGGGGAGTAGACACACTACATACAAGAAAAAGTAAAAATATAATTCCAGATATTCTTAATGTTATGAAGAAAATACAGCAGAGTAAGGAATAGATATCTATTGGGGTGTTGTAGAATACAGGGAAATGCATAGATTCAATATGACACATTCTGTCCATGTACCCAGAATGAATGTTGCAAGATAAAGCACTAGAAGTTTCTGCTTTTTTTCTAAATAGTTCTCAAATTTATTCTTACTGAACAACTTAGTTTCTATCTTGTTCTTTACTTAACAAAAATATCTACCTCATTTATTAACTTAAAACGTTTTAGCTGAAAGAAAAACATTGTGACATTTATGTATTGAAAATATAAATATGTAACAACTGACACTTTAATCAATTATATAACTTACTTAATACTTCATTTTTTATTAAGAATCAGCAATTAACTTTAATTATACATATTCTTTAGAGAATGTCAGTACATTTTGGCATAGGAAATAAATTTCTAATCTATGCTTATTTTTTAAATCAAGAAGTTTGTAGTAATATACATAATTTGATTCTTCTTTTTATAACCATGATGGTTATATGTAAGAAGTCCTTACGTATATCAAATATCTTCTGGTGAAAAAGCTAAATATCAATATTTGACTCTTTGTAAAAATGTGAAACATTAAAACTTGAATTATATTTCAGATTTCAGTTAATGCCTTTTCATTTTACCTTGCTGTTGTAGTTACAGCTGGTTGTTGAATGGGGATAATGTAACCTCCTCTAAGATGTAATCCTATTTTGTCCGCTGGAAGATACATATCAACACGTTGTCCTTTCCATGGTCTTTTTGCACCCTAATATTTGGAAGATAAAAATATTTTTTTCATTATTGTAAAGAATTTAAACCCCATTTTACAAGAATTACACATAGAAATAATTCTTACTATGAGAAATTCATGTCATCTTAGTGAATATTAACATGTCATTTTCTAACTTTTAAAGAAAACTCTTTTTCAGTTTACTGATGAAAGCTGGGTAAAAAGTTTGGTTTCACAAAAAAAATCAACATAGAGAAATCCATTTCTCTTCTACAATAATTAACAATATTCTTAATTAGCACTATTTTTTATTCTTTGTTTTGGTTTAAAGTTAACCATGCCTCTAGAAAGAATTTTTTAAAAATCATTTCTTATAAAAATAAAGGGTTTGGGCTTCCCTGGTGGTGCAGTGGTTGAGAGTCCGGCTGCCGATGCGGGGGACACAGGTTAGTGCCCTGGTCCGGGAAGATCCCACATGCCGCGGAGCGGCTGGGCCCGTGAGCCATGGCCGCTGAGCCTGCGCATCCGGAGCCTGTGCTCCGCAACGGGAGAGTCCACAACGGTGAGAGGCCCGCGTACCACAAAAAAATAAAAAAATAAAAATAAAGGGTCTGCTTAGCAAATATAAGTGTATTACAAAATACTTTCCTTTAAAATAAATATTCTCAGAAGGTCCTGGTCAATTAAAAAAAATAGGTCGTGTGTATGAATCCTGCTACGCTGCCTATTCAAGATTGAGATGAAAATCTTTCCCAAACATTACAATATACATTATAAAAACAAATGTTTAAGATTAGCTTAATACTCAGTTCTTCTGGCCATAAGATGAATATGTAAAATAGGGAAATTATTAAAATAAGTTACTACTCCTTAAAATTACTCTTGACCTTTTATTTCCACAATTTAAAATGGATAACTCTACACTAAAGAATATAACTTCGTATTAATCACGTGCAACAAAACATATACTTTCTCACATGCAACAAAATGTACACCCGCACAGACTTCCACATTATTAAAATTTGGAATTATTATTTTTTGTAATAATAACAGAACTACTGAAGAAAAGATATGCTGTGTGTTTGGAGTTGTTTCCATGTACAGATGTTGAACAATATGTACTTGTGATCTATTATTATATTAAGGTTACTTACAGTTTCAAAATCATACCAAGTAGCATTAGGGATGTATGCACTCACTGTATCTGCTCCCTAAAATAAACAAGATAATTTATATATAGATATATATATATTACTTCAATATGTAATGGAAGAGAATCACATCAAATGTTAAGTTGGATTTTCATAGTGAAGAGAAAAGAAACTTCCTTTGTATTGTTATACTCCAATATTTTCTATATATAGTAATCAAAAGGCTATTTTACTAGCTTTAGATATTATAATGTAAAATATTCCTAAAGCAAAGATGAAATGAATTTAAGTGGCAACTAAAATAATGGATACATGCATTTGTATTTGTATTGCTGTAATCTACATGGTAATTGTGAGTATGAACACATTCATTTCCGTATATTTCCACTTTTAAATAACAGATAAAAAACATATAACTCATTCAACTATTTTTCAGCATTTTCATATGATCCACTGGTTTTCAAGTTCACCTTTATTTACAATATAGCAAAATTTCAATGTCTATGTCTACTTGAATGAGAATTCCTTGTTATTACTATAAGATTTGATTTGATGTCATAAATAAAGCTTTCCTTTTCAGAAGAATACTAATTTTATACAACATTTTTCTCCCCAGTACATATTATATATTTGAACAGCATAAGGGAAAAAAAATCTACTTAATATATTTATAATTTGTCACAATTTCTTCTGCATTTTAGAATTCAATTTAACACTTATCAGGTTGAAGCAGTCTATTGAGTAACATTTATTACCCAGATGTTTTGTAATTTAGTGTGGATTTGATTACACAAAGTTTCCATTAAAATATAAATTTATTAAAATTGTATCCTACCTGTTTCAAGACAGGGGTAATAAGTAATGAGGGGCCCCATAAGAATTGAGTGTCCTCAATCCAGCTATTAGTATCCTCATAAAACCTAAGAACAATGACAATATTTACAATACAAAGATAAAAAATAAGTTTATCCAAATTCTTTATTTGGTTTATGTTTTAAGTTTCTCCCTGGGAATAATTATTGTCTTTAATTTTACTTATTTGATATGTCATTTTGAATCTATAGTTATTACATCCTTATGGTTCATCTGATACTCAAAAAAAGAAGGTAGAAAGGAAGGGAGAGAGGGGAGAAAAGAGGGAGAGAGGGAGAGAGGAAATTCATTCATTTGGGACTCAAAAAAATCCATCACATATGATAAGGCTCCTTTTTATCTGTAATAAACAACTATTCTGTTTAATTCATTTTTCTCCTGTAAGATAGGTCCATAAAGTACCAGAAATATTTCATATTCTACTTTCCTCCTTTTACACTTTTTTCTTTATAAACTCCCATTTTGACTTGGATTTGAAAGGATCTTTAGTCATTTCTTGAGGAAAGTCCCTGCCTTGATCAAGAAGTACAAAAACAAGCACAATTCATTGTTTTGTAACTATACTATACACTTTCTATAATTAGTTGATTTTTCACAATATATACATGATTATGTTTTCAGTATTCTATATTTAATATTGCTTATTGATATAATTTCTCAAATTATTCCACATATCTTTTTCCTTTTAAGTTCTATGCAGTTCTCACATTTCTAGATTAATCTTGTCCAATTCACCAAATTAATTATATTTACTACTATCATTCCACAGTTAATCAACTTATTTACATAAGTGTAAGAAAAAGCAGTAGAATTTACTTGACATCTTGATTTACCCCTATTAATTTTTCATATGTCTGAATATAATTTGAAAGACACTGAAATTCTTGAACACAGTACTCACTCATGAAGAAATGGCCTTGCTACTGTTTCTCCAAACATATGGGCTTTATAAAATAGAGTATAGAGGAAAGGTAACAAGGTATAGCGAATATTCAAATAGTGTCTTGATGAATTAACCAAAAGAGAATTCGGTCCAAAAAATGCTGGATCCTGATGCTGTGGCATAAATAGAGGAATTGAAATAAGAAAGTTAAAACATGAATGAAAATTAAAATAGAAGCATTAAATGTATTTTTGAAAACCAAAATGTATACATTTTACCTTGTTTGTAAAAAGTTGAGATTACTCCTATTTCATTATCAAAGGATATGAATTTCTAACTTTTATGTTTTCATTTGGATATATATATATATTAATTAAACTTTATTTTAAAGTGGACATTTCCCTTTTAAATATACATACTTAGAGAAGATGGAAACTATTTTAACAAAGCATTCTTCTCTTCTATTATTTGTGGTAGATTGAATTATTGGTCCCAATTTTCATGCCTCCTTGTACCCTCAACTTTTGCTATGTGACTTTGCACCTACCTCTAGCAGTGGATTGTACTTCCCCACCACTTGGCTTTGTGCTCAGCTATATGACATACTCTGGCCAATGGAGTCTTACTACATGTGACACCTTCAAGTAAGGGCTGGAAATGTGCTTGCCTGAGGACTTGCTGCCTTGTGCCTTGCCATTGCTATTAGAACAATAAGCCCAAATGGTCTGCTAGCCAAGGGATACAGGGAACAGAGCTGCCTGGCCAGCCTATAGGCTTGCAACTTGAAGGACAGCCTCCTTGCTGAGCTCAAGCTAGATTAGCTGACTCTCTCAGCCAAGGTTTAATGATGTGAGCAAACCTGCTTAGATTTCCTGCTATGGGTAACAAAATTAACTGAGCGAACCAGCTACTGCTTCCCTAGATTCATCATCATATTTACCACAAAGTCACATTTCCCTTTGGCTGCTCCCAGGAAATCAATGAGCAAGGTGGGACTACTATTCAGGCCCATTCCAGGGAGATACAGGGGTCTCCCAGTGGTCAACTTTACCTTGAGGACTCCCTACTGGACTGTAATTTCCTTAGAACTGGGCTGAAGTATATAACTCTCCCTATCAAACCTTCTTTGCCTTCATCTTCACCTGGTTCACACCTGAATTGTGATCTGAAGTCTCTCTCCACTTTCTCCTGCTTCCTCTCCTTTATCTACCACAAGTGCTTCACCAATAAATCTCTAACATGTCTAATTGTCTCTTGGCATCTGCTTTTTGGAGGACAGAGATAAACACAAATTATAATGTAATTCATATCAGGATCTCCCATGAACGCAAATTTCTTGAAGCATCACTTAGGCAGATTAGGAAGTGACAAATACCCAATTTATATCTTTTACTTCTGTACTATCACACTTCCTTCCAGGCTGAGCTCTGAGTAGTTGTCCCTCTTCTCAAAGAGAATTAAGCCCCAGTGTGCGCACAGTGAATAATTTTTAACCAACATGTACTTAATTGACTTAATGCTTTCACCTAATTTCCTCATTCCCTTTGAGAAATATACCTATGAGAGCTCACTGCATACTGAATGCTCAGTTCAGATGCATGTTTTAAAAGCATTAGTTCTATTTTTTCCCCACCTGTCATTACAGTTTTACCTATTACAGAAAGACTATGGCCTCAAACTGCTTTGCAAGTATCTTTATTTCTTGTGTATCTTTAATGAAAGAAAAACTGGAAATCCTTAATAGTATATTATATTTTTATGAAAGTTACCTGAACTTATATTGTTAGAATGTAAGAATCCAGACTCAAAAAGCTTTGTCCTTAACTTAAAATATTGTGATTTAACACATGTGTATATGCTTTAGGCTTAAATAAAATATTTATGCTATGACTATGTCTCATGATTTCCTTATTTGATCATATTTATATATACAAAATATTTATAGACCTTGAGAAGAGGACTTCCAACTCTTCTTTATGAATTATACTACAAACTTTCAGACCAGATCTTCTATAGATATAAATTTAAGTTTAAAATTATGTTTTATTTTGAAACATGGAGAACAAGAGGCATTTACCTCATATCCATCAGCATTATGGTTTCTGGAAAATGGATAAAAAGCCCCAAGTTGCATCCACCTTCTGCAAAGCTCTTCTGTGGTCTCAGCCACAAATCCACAGATATCTGCTCCAACCTAAATAACATATATATCTATTATTTACAGTGTAAGGATTCTCAGATTTGCCCAGAGCATCACATTTTATGCCTCAGCTGATTAATTTGCACTAACAACCTTTTTGTTTTACTGTCTTCATATACTCTTCCTTGGCCAAGTTTATTTTCCATTTTTGCCACATTACTTGCCACTAATTGAATGTATAAAGCTAAAATTGTATTATTAAAATGTGTTGCTTCTATTTTTTTTTTTTTTTTTTTGTGGTACGTGGGCCTCTCACTGTTGCGGCCTCTCCCGTTGCAGAGCACAGGCTCCGAACGCGCAGGCTCAGCGGCCATGGCTCACGGACCCAGCTGCTCCACGGCATGGGGGATCTTCCCGGACAAGGGCATGAACCTGTGTCCCCTGCATCGGCAGGCGGACTGTCAACCACTGCGCCACCAGGGAAGCCCAATGTGTTGCTTCTTAATCGAAAACTCATCACCTATGATTTGACTTTTCCTATTTATAATATATTACTGTAGGAGTAAAATAGTATAAAAAAAATTGCCAGATGTATGCTCATATATAATTGCATTCCTCATCATTCAAGGACCCTCCAGAGGGGGTAAAAAAAACAAAACAAAACAAAAAAAACCCTATTATCCTTAACTTACTATCAATATTTACTGTTTACAAGCATTTTTTTATTTTTCTAAATAGTATATATGTATCTATAAACAATATATAACATTGTTTTGCATTGCTTATTAACTTTGTATAGATGGCATGTTGTATGCATTACACTGTATTTCACTTTTTTCTCAGTGTTACTTTTGTGAGATTCAATTATGTTAATATGGCTGTAGTTCTCTATTGTATGAGATCCCATCACTATAAAACATGCTTCTATGAAGTGTCTATATAGATTTCTTTGTGAATATGTAAAATGTAGTCTTATTCTGTAATATATATATGTATATATATATATATATAGGATTATTTTCCTGATTTATTGGAAGTGTACATTGTTTAATCAAAACTGGTTGTTACCATTTATAAGCACACAGTACATAAAAGCTGCCATTGCTCCATTTTCTTGCCAATTTCTGATATTTTCAGACTTTTAATTTTTATCACCTATATATATTAAATGTACCTTACCAAAGTTTTTACTTGCATTTCTCTGATTACTAGGAAAGTTGAGAATTTTTTCATATTTTTATTGAATCCATATGGATTTCTTGCTCTATAGAATTGCTTGTATATATCCTTTGCTAATTTTTCTACTGTTTTTACCTTCTACAGATTTATAGTAGGTTCTTCAAATTAAATACTAATCATTTGTTGGTTATACGAATTGAAAATATAATTTTCCAGTAGTAGAAATGCTTTATTTCTAACTTTTTAAAACAGACTTTTGATGAACAGAAGTTTTCATTTTGTTGTAACCAAATTAATGTATCTTTATTATTTGTGCCTTCTGTGTTCTGTTTATGAAATTCTTCTCTTAACCTAATGTCATAAAGTTACCCACTTATATTTTCTTCTAAGATGTTTAAAGTTTAATTTTCACACATCGATTGGGTATGAGGTGAGACAGAAAGCCATTTTACTTTGTTTTTTAAGTGGATAATCAATTGTCCATATGAATGGTTGATACTTTCCTCACTGACCTACAGTGATAGTGCTACCATTAAACAAATTTCCATTAATGTATGGGCCCATGTCCTATTTTGCAATATTAATCTATTTGAATATTCACAGTTAAGTATCATTGTGTTATTATTTTATCTGGTAAGGCAAATACTTGTGCTCTTTTCTACTTCTTTAAATTGTATTGTCTTCCATATGAAGTTTAGAATAATCTTTTATATTCTTCAAATTCCCTGTATAGTTTAAATTGGAATATCACTGAATTTGGATAATAGTTTGGGGAGAATGCATATTTCTAGTATACTGAGACTTCTTTTCCATGAAAACGGTATATGTTTAATTTACTAAGTTATTAAAATTTCTCTTAAAAAGTCCTACACTTAGTTTGAATATTTACTCCTGGTTATTGTGTATTAATTAGTTGCTATACTGTATAGTATAAAATGAAATACATCTTAACATTGCTTTTTTTTTTCTTCTTTTTTTGCACAAAACTTGCCATGTATTGGTCTATTTTATTCAAACTTTCAGAGCCACCTTTGTACTTTGCTAACTTTTCTCTAGAGACATTGCTTTCATTGCATCCATTTCTTCTCTTATTTTCATTACCTACATCTTTAGGTTTATTCTGCTTTTCTTTTTCCATTTTCTTAATTCATGCCCTTCATTAATTAATATTCAACTCTTTGTTTATAATCTAAACATTTAAGGTCAAAATTTTTCTTCTAAATACCAATTTAGCTGGTATCCCACAGTTCTGATATGAAGTACAATTGTTAGCTTTCAGTTTTAAGGTTTTCCTCTCATTTCCATTCAGTTTATTTTGGTGAATCATTTGGTAATGTGTTTTTTTACTTTCCAAATTCAAGATGCTATGTGTGTGTGTGTGTGTGTGTGTTAGCTTTTTTTTGTTGGTTTGCTTTTGGTTTTCATTTGGTTCAATGAATATGAAAGAATAAATGAACAACTATAATTTTCTAAATGTTTTACATTTATTTTGTTATGTAATGACACTCTTTAGTGTTGAATATGAACATTACATAGTTCTTGTTTTTGCTTGATATAGAGACTTACCAAATTTCTTATGTTTAGAATTGCATATATAAGTTTTCTCTGCTTTAAAAATTTGAAAATTTTCTGTCATTATTTTTTATCTTTTAAATAGAGGAAAGAGCTTTATTTTTTTAACCTAAACTGAAAGTCTAGTATTTTAAATATATCTAGACTTTCGATATTTACTTTTATTACAATCCCAAATTTGGATTTTTCTCTACCATTTTCTCTGGTGCTTTATATTTATTATATAAGCTTTTCTATACTTTGTTTATACTGACATTTGTTTCATGAATTAGTTTGATTTGATTGAATTTTCTTCATTCTGTTTTTCTATTCTAATGGCTTGAGTGTTATAGACATCATCCACAATCTTATTTTCCTCATAAATTCCCTAGGAATAAAGACTTAAATTTTCTGTCACATACCTTTAATCATTTTACTGAAAATCATTGATGATAATACTACAAAATTAATTGTAATTACAGTGTTTATAAATAACATGGTATAACACCACTTACCAAAGGTATTCCAAACAAACCAAACTCCAGCATTCCTGTAATAGACCATTCCATTTGTTCCCAAGAAGCAGTATTGTCTCCTAACCAATGAGCAGCATAGCTTCCAGATCCAGCAAAAGTTGACCGGGAGAGAATAAAGCTTCTTTTATTAGGAAAAACTTTTTGTAGAGCTCTAAAACAAAATCAAATTAATAAATAACATTTACTTTAAAATAATATTGATTTTATAAATTCTAAAATCTTAATTTCAATGCATGTATTACAGCTCCTAGAGCCAAGCCATAATATTTGCAACTATTTTATCAATATTTTATATTAATTTTGTATTTAGTTATAAATATTTACTTAGTTAAATGCATTCTGATCAAACACAGAGAAAACAAATCTTCTAGAAAAGACTTAAACTTTGAATAATATTCTTTACCAAATTAAACATGTGCTTTTTTGTATCCACTCAATATTTGTTTTTGAAATGTATGATTTAAACCCATTGAAATCTCTTTACACTACAAAATATTTTTACAATACAACATATAGTAATCTGAACTTGAACACAATACACATTTTTGTGGTTCAATGATGTTAATTATACCTTAATATCTGCATTTTCAAATATTATCAAGCAATGTTGAAATAGAACTAATATATTTGACAGGCATTTTATTTTGTTCTTAGAAGTTCCTCATCCACCAATATTGGCATTATTCATCTCACCACTATTGGTACCTTGATGTTGTTGACAAATTTTTTCCATAATTGGAAAATAATCAGAAAAAAGATACAAAAGTTTAATTCAGTATCTAAAGTTATCGACTACCATAGTAAAAGTATAATAGTATTCTCATGTGCTTTTTCTATAATATTACCTATATATGAACTATAGTGCTCTTTTTTCTTTCTAGATTTACTTATACTCCATGACATATAATGCTCTGTTAAGTAAACAAACACTATGAAGATACTGTATAAAATTCTGATATCATGGTATGATCTGGGACCAAATATGGTTTTGAATTAAAATTTGAATACAGTTAATTATGAGAAAATTTTAAATTTATAGACACAGAATCTGGTTTTTATTAACTATAGCATTATAGATCCTTATACTATGCTTGGAAAAGAATAGGCAATCAATATATGATTGTCCCCTTCCTTTGTTTTGTATCATGCTCCTTTTTTATATACAAGCAACACATTCCATTAGAGAATTAATTTGTGAGATAATACATAGAAACCTATATATTAATCGAAACTCTTGTCATTTTTGTGTTATTTATTTATTTTTAACATTTTTATTGGAGTATAATTGCTTTACAATGGTTAGTTTCTGCTGTATAACAAAGTGAATCAACTATACGTATACATATATCACCATATCACCTCCCTCTTGCCTCTCACTCATACCCCCTCTATCCCACACCTCCAGTTGGTCACAAAGCACCAAGCTGATCTGCCTGTGCTGTGCATTTGCTTCCCACTAGCTATCTATTTTACATTTCATAATGTATATATGTCAATGCCACTCTCTCACTTCGTCCCAGCTTACACTTTCCCCTCCCTGTGTCCTCGAGTCCATTCTCTACATCTGTGTCTTTATTCCTGTCCTGCCCTTAGGTTCTTTAGAACGATTTTTTTCTTCTTAGATTCCATATATATGTGTTAGAATATGGTATTTGTTATTCTCTTTCTGACTTACTTCACTCTGTATGACAGACTCTAGGTCTACCTACCTCACTACAAATAACTCAAGTTCATTTCTTTTTATGGCTGAGTAATATTCCATTGTATATATGTGCCACATCTTATTTATCCATTCATCTGTCGATGGACACTCAGGTTGCTTCCATGTCCTGGCTATTGTACATAGAGCTGCAATGAACATTATGGTACATGACTCTTTTTGAATTCTCATTTTCTCAGGATATATGCAGAGTAGAGGGATTGCTGGGTCGTATGGTAGTTCTATTTCTAGTTTTTTAAGGAACCTCCATGCTGTTCTCCATAGTGACTGTATAAATTTACATTCCACCAACAGTGTGAGAGGGTTCCCTTTTCTCCACACGCTTTCCAGCATTTATTGTTTGTAGATTTTTTGATGATGGACATTCTGACTGGTGTAAGGTGATACCTCATTGTAGTTTTGATTTGCATTTCTCTAATGATTAGTGATGTTGAGCATCCTTTATGTGTTTGTTGGCAATCTGTGTATCTTTTTCGGGAGAAATGTCTATTTAGGTCTTCTGCCCATTTTTGGATTGGGTGGTTTGTTTTCTTAATATTGAGTTGCATGAGCTGCTTGTATATTTTGGAGATTAATCCTTTGTCAGTTGCTTCATTTGCAAATATTTTCTCCCATTCTGAGTGTTGTCTTTTGGTCTTGTTTATGGTTTCCTTTGCTGTGCAAAAGTTTTAAGTTTCATTAGGTCCCACTTGTTTATATTTCCATTTCTCCAGGTGGGTCAAAAAGGATCTCGCTATGATTTACGTCACAGAGTCTTCTGCCTATGTTTTCCTCTAAGAGTTTTATAGTGTCTGACCTTACATTTAGATCTTTAATCTATTTTGAGTTTACTTTTGTATATGGTGTTAGGGAGTGTTCTAATTTCATTCTTTTACCTGTAGGTCTCCAGTTTTCCCAGCACCACTTATTGAAGAGGCTGTCTTTTCTCCAACATATATTCTTGTCTCCTTTATCAAAAATAAGGTAACCAAATGTGCGTGGGTTTATCTCTGGGCTTTCCATCCTGTTCCATTGACCTATATTTCTGTTTTCATGCCAGTACCATACTCTCTTGATTACTGTACCTTTGTAATATAGTCTGAAGTCCGGGAGCCTAATTCCTCCAGCTTCCTTTTTCTTTCTCAAGATTTCTTTGGCTCTTCAGGGTCTTTTGTTTTTCCATACAAATTGTGAAATTTTTTGTTGTAGTTCTGTGAAAAATGCCATTGGTAGTTTGATAAGAATTGTAGTGAATCCATAGATTGCCTTGGGTAGTATAGTCAGTTTCACAATGTTGATTCTTCCAACCCAAGAACATGGTATATCTCTCCATCTGTTTGTATCATCTTTAGTATCTTTCATCAGTGTCCTATAGTTTTCTGCATACAGGTCTTTTGTCTCCCTAGGTAGGTTTATTCCTAGATATTTTATTCTTTTTTTTGCAATGGTAAATGGGAGTGTTTTCTTAATTTCTCTTTAAGATTTTTCATCATTAATGTATAGAAATGCAAGAGATTTTTGTGCATTAATTTTGTATCCTGCTACTTTACTGAATTCATTGATTAGCTGTATTAGTTTTCTGGCAGCATCCTTAGCATTCTCTATGTATAATATCATGTCTTCTGCAAACAGTGACAGCTGTACTTCTTCTTTTCCGATTTGGATTCCTTTTATTTCTTTTTCTTCTCTGTTTGCTGTAGGTAAAACTTCCAAAACTGTGTTGAATAATAGTGGTGAGAGTGGAAAACCTTGCCTTGTTCCTGATCTTAGAGGCAATGGTTTCAATTTTTCACCACTGAGAACGATGTTGGCTGTGGGTTTGTCATATATGGCCTTTATTATGTTGAGGTAAGTTCCCTCTATGCCTACTTTCTGGAGGGTTTTTATCATAAGTGGGTTTTGAATTTTGTCAAAAGTTTTTCTGCATCTATTGAGATGATCATATGGTTTTTCTCTTTCAATTTATCACATTGATTAATTTGCGTATATTGAAGAATCCTTGCTTTCCTGGGATAATCCCCACTTGTTCATGGTGTATGATCCTTTTAATGTGTTCTTGGATTCTGTTTGCCAGTATTTTTTGAGAATTTTTGCATCTATGTTCATCAGTGATGTTGGTCTGTAGTTTTCTTTCTCCGTGACATCTTTGTCTACTTTTGGTTTCAGGGTGATGGTGGCCTAATAGAATGAGTTTGGGAGTGTTCCTCCCTCTGCTATATTTTGGAAGAGTTTGTGAAGGATAGGTGTTAGCTCTTCTCTATAGTTTTTATGGAATTCGCCTGTGAAGCCATCTTCTTCTGGGCTTTTGTTTGTTGGAAGATTTTTAATCACAGTCTCAATTTCAGTGCTTGTGATCCGTCTCTTTATATTTTTTATTTCTTCCTGGTTCAATCTTTGAAGGTTGTGCTTTTCTAAGAATTTGTCCATTTCTTCCAGGTTGTCCAGTTTATTGGCATATAGTTTCTTGTAGTAATCTCTCATGATCCTTCATATTTCTGCTGTGTCAGTGTTACTTCTCCTTTTTCATTTCTAATTCTATTGATTTGAGTTTTTTCCTTTTCTTGATGACTCTGGCTAATGGTTTATCAATTTTGTTTATCTTCTCAAAGAACCACCTTTTAGTTCTATTGATCTTTGCTATCTTTCCTTATTTCTTTTTCATTTATTTCTGATCTAATCTTTATGATTTCTTTCCTTCTTCCAACTTTGTAGGTTTTTTTTGTTGTTGTTCTTCTTTCCCTAATTGCTTTAGGTGTAAGGTTAGATTGTTTATTTGAGATATTTCTTCTTTTTTGAGGTAGATTTCTCTTGCTATAAATTTCCCTGTTAGAACTGCTTTTGCTACATCCCATAGGTTTTGGATCATCGTGTTTTCATTGTCATGTGTTTCTCGGTATTTTTTGATTTCGTCTTTGATTTCTTCAGTGATCTTTTGGATATTTAGTAGCGTATTGTTTCACTTCCATGTGGTTTTTTGTTTTGTTTTGTTTTTTTGTTTTTATAGTTTTTATTGTCTAACTGATATCTAATCTTGTAGCACTGTGGTCGGAAAAGATACTTAATATGATTTCAATTTTCTTAAATTGACCAAGGCTTGATCTGTGATCCAGGATATGATCTATCCTGGAGAATGTTCCATGAGTACTTGAGAAGAAAGTGTATTCTGTTGTTTTTTGGATGGAATGTCCTATAAATATCAATTAAGTCCATGTTGTTTAATGTATCATTTAAAGCTTGTGTTTCCTTATTTATTTTCATTTTGGATGATCTGTCCATTGATGAAAACGGAGCTTTAAAGTCCCCAATTATGATTGTGTTACTGTCGATTTCCCTTTTCATGGCTGTTAGTATTTGCCTTATGTATAAAGGTGCTCCTATGTTGGGGGCATAAATATTTACAATTGTTATATCTTCTACTTGGATAGATCCCTTGACTATTATGTTGTGACCTTCTCTGCCCCTTGTAATAGTCTTTATTTTTATATCTATTTTGTCTGATATGAGAATTGCTACTCCAGATTTCTTTTGCTTTCCTTTTGCATGGTATATCTTTTTCCATCCCCTCACTTTCAGTCTTTATGTGTCTGAACAGTGTCCTTGTAGAAAGCATATATACAGGTCTTGTTTTTTGTATCCATTCAGCTGGTCTATATCTTTTGGGTGGAACATTTAATCCATTTACTTTTATGGTAGTTATTTATACATATGTTGCTATTACCATTTTCTCAATTGTTTTGGTTTTGTTATTGTAAGTATTTTCCTTCTCTGTGTTTCCTGTCTAGAGAAGTGCCTTTAGCATTTTTTGTAAAGCTGGTTTAGTGGTACTGAATTCTCTTAAGTTTTGCTTCCCTGTAAAGGTTTTAATTTCTGTCAAATCTGAATGCGATCCTTGCTGGGTAGAGTAACCTTGGTTGTAGGTTTTTCCTTTTCATCACTTTAAATATGTCCTGCCACTCCCTTCTGGCTTTCATAGTTTCTGCTGAAAGATCAGCTGTTAACCTTATGGGGATTCCTTTGTATGTTATTTGTTGTTTTTCCCTTGCTGCTTTTAGCATTTTTTCTTTTCTATTTAATTTTTGATAGTTTGATTATTATGTGTCTTGATGTATTTCTCCTTGGATATATACTGTATGCGACTCTTTGTGCTTCCTGCACTTGATTGACTATTTCCTTTCCCATATTAGGGAAGTTTTCAACTATAATCTCTTCATATATTTTCTCAGTCCCTTTTGCTCTTCTTCTTCTGGGACCCCTATAATTCGAATGTTGGTGTGTTTAATGTTGTCCCAGAGGTCTCTGAGACTGTCTTCAATTATTTTCATTCTTTTTTCTTTATACTTTTCTGAGGTAGTTATTTCTACTATTTTATCTTCCAGGTCACTTATCCGTTCTTCTTCCTCAGTTATTCTGCTCTTCATTCCTTCCAGAGAATTTTTAATTTCATTTATTGTGTTGTTCATCATTGTTTGTTTGCTCTTCTGTTCTTCTAGGTCCTTGTTAAACTTTTTTTCTTCTTTCTCCATTCTATTTCCAGGATTTTGGATCATCTTTACTGTGATTACTCTTAATTCTTTTTCAGGTAGACTGCCTATTTCCTCTTCATTTGTTTGGTCTGGTGGGTTTTTGCCTTGCTCCTTCATCTGCTGTGTGTTTCTCTGTCTTCTCAATTTGCTTAACTTAATATGCTTGCAGTCTCCTTTTCGTAGGCTGCATGTCCATAGTTCCCTTTTTTTTTGGTGTCTGCTTCCAGTGGCTAAGGTTGGTTCAGTGGGTTGTGTATGCTTCCTGCTGGAGGGCACTAGTGCCTGTGTTCTGCTGGGTTAGGCTGGTACTTGTCTTTCTGGTGGGCAGTACCACGTCCAGTTGTGTGTTTTGGGGTGTCTGTGACCTTATTATGATTTTAGGCAGCCTCTCTGCTAATGGCTGGGGTTGTGTTCCTGTCTTGCTAGTTGTTTGGCATGGGTTGTCTAGCACTGAAACTTGCTGGCCATTGGGTGGAGCTTGGTCTTCGTTTTGAGATGGAGATCTCTGGGAGAGCTCTCACCATTTGATATTATGTGGGGCTGGGAGGTCTCTGGTGGTCCTGTGTCCTGAGCTCAGCTCTCTCACCTCAGAGGCTCAAGCCTGACACCAGGCTGGAGCACCAAGACCCTGGTCTTCAACTTGCTGAGCCATCCTAGAGATTTTGGACTTGCCAGCCTCCATAACTGTGTGAACCACGTTCAGACACTGGATCAGCAGGCACCTTGATCTTGGATTTCCTGGTCTCAAGAACTTTTTCTTTTCCTTTGTGCTTAAGCCTAGTTTCACTTGTTCACAGGGGGCTCAATGCTGAGGCCTCACACCTGGCCCTTCAGACCAGAGTTCCTCCTATGAAACAACTGTGTTGACACCTCAGCTTAGGGTCCCATGTGCAGAAGCCTGAAACTCTTGTTTTTTAAAAATAAAGACTTGTTTTAGAAGCATCATTCTCTCAGGCCAATTGTGGATTTCATGCTTAGAGCACATATTCAGAGATACCAAACTGAATCAAAATTTCGAAGGAAAATTTCAATTTATGAATTAAAAAAGAATCAGATTTATTCATATATCATGTAGCTCTTGATAACTAAGTTTCAAATTTATGAAGATTAGTAAAAGAGGCGATGCTTTTAATGCCCTAATTTTTCACCATGAAAATATATTTTGTTGCTTTCCTACTCTTGTTATTTTCCACTATATGTATATTACCAAATATGTTTCTAGACAATAAATATTAAAGGGCTTTCTGAGTGAAATTGCACTTACTTCTCTGTGGCTATAGCCATACTGTATCCATAGAGGCTGTGAACATCATACTGTTTCCCCCAGTGTTGCACAGCATCCATGCAAATTGTTTTGGAATACAGGATTTTGTCAAGAATATCTTAGAAAAAAATATAAGAAATAATTTCTTAAGGAATATTTTGCCATTTTAAACTTTATAATCCTTATGTGATGTGCTATGTAATACCATATTTAGTTAAAAAGTAATGAAAGACACAACTTATGCTAAGTTCCAGTTGGGTCTTCACCCTTTACTCTTACTGATTAACAATTACATTTGCACTTACAATTATGAATACCCTGTTTCCTAACTTCAGTAATAAATAAAGCCATGGAGAAAATAGACTTTAATATGCATATATAAATATATATATATTTATTATAAATCATATAACTATAGACCCATTTGAAAGCTTTATAATTTATTTAAATATAACGTAATTCCACACATGTAGACCTGTTACACAATAACAAATCATTTAAATCTCTGTTTTTCAGTTTTTATTGTGCTTTAATTTGCAGGCTTATATTGTACTGTGATAATTATTGTTATCTTTATTCAGGTCCTTATAATAATCTACTCCCCTCAGAGCACTTCTTTTTCTTTGGTGAAATTTTTTTTACCGATTTTAATGATGAAAACATGCTTTTTGGAATAAGTGAGATGTAACTATTCACATCAGGTACATCTAATAACTGCAGAGACTTAAAGCAAAGTGCTCAAGGAAAAATTTTGATCACTTAAATTATGATTTCAAACAAATTTTGTTTCTTTTCATTAATCATTTAATCATGGGCAGTTCATCAGAGGTAAAGACAAATCAATAATCTACACCAAAATTTAAAAACATGCTCCTTCTCTTAGACATAAATATTTTGGCCAGAAATAAAACAAAAAAGTAAACAAAATACCACAGTTATTTCAGGGTCTCAAAATTATATCAAAGTTTGTGATTTAAAAATATATGCTACAATTTAGCAGTAAATAAAGATAATTGTTCTCAATTAATGTTAAGGAGATAGTTAAATGAAATTTACCAGGAGTAAAAGCTGGGTAATTCAGTTTGTTGTCACTGCATCCTTTCTTTGAACCATGAATAAAGCTGGAAACTTCATTCATGTCCTGAATGGATATAAGATAAAGAACAGAAGATTTTAAGTAATTCTAAATCATATAAGCGGAAACTCTCTACTTGTTTGTAAATATTTTATCTTAGAAGACATATATAAGCTACCAACCTACAAACAAACTTGCTTAACTGTTCTCACTACTTGATTCCAAAATACTTCCAGCATGAACAAGTCATTATAGCGAGAAAAGTAATATTATTTGTTTTTTCATAAATGTATATACCAGATAAGAGGGTATCTTAGGTGGGATTAAAGGATTTTTACAACCAAAATGTATGTGATTTACCTAGTTTTAATTATACATATAAAGCATTAATTATATTACATTACATTAAAAGTATTAAGCAACTGTCTTTTCTAAATAGTTGTATCAGTCTTCTCACTGTGAGCCTATCATTGTACATATTTCCAGCACATTCATTTATTCAACATAGTTTATTAATTTCAGCTGGCATTTATCTATTTTCTATGATGTGCCTTGCTAGCAGCTAGGCACAACACTTTTTGCCTAGCACACAGCTCCTACACTTTCATGAGAGAATGAAAGTGAAAAAAGTCAAAGAGCATTTTAGTATTCTAATGAAAATGGTTATGAGCTTATTGAATCCTTGGAAGACTCTCAGGGAATCCTAGCACTCCTGGGCCACATTATGAGAACCAGTGACCTAAACATCTCTTGGAGTCAGAGTTGTGGGGTATTGTGTTTATGGATTTTCTTGCCTTGTAAACTGAGGCCCCCGTATTGTCTTGCTGTTTACTAGTTCTAGTCCATAACCAGTTAAGTAAAATCTTTGGACTAAAAAAGATTATTCATATAAAATCATATATTATACTACACATGCTCAAGAAATGTGTATGTCTTTCTCCAACTCTGTTAATGGCACCAAAGAATTTTTGAGCCTTATTTCCCACATCTCTATAATACGTTCTCTCTGCTCTCACAAAGGCATCACACTCATTCAAGTCCCTTGTTAATTTTGTTTTCCTCAGAAGTATATTCTCTTTATCACTCTTCCCTTCTCCCATCAAAATGATGCCCAGATGGAATTAATGTGAGAAATGAAGGCTGCTCAAGGGAGAAAAGAATAAATTTCTCATTGTGAAACAGATTTTTGTTTTCTTAATAGCCACAAAGGACAATTATGTAGTTATTCTAAAGTACATATTGGGGTTATTTTACTAAAATGACCTGATATATTCAATTTTGTTGTCCTATGTTCAGTAAAATTAATACAAAGAGATACTACAGTTGTACAGCCAATAATTTTAGATGAACCTAAGTATTTTTTCTTCATGAATGTACCAACTGAATTAAATTCAAAAACAGCTTCAACTACTGAAACTCATAAATGGAACTGAGTTGCATTATCTTAAGTTTTAAGAGTCTTTTTCTAAACCATTTTATTACCTCTTGTATATAATATTCACCAAGGAAGTGCAAGGGCAAAACATTTAACTCTAAAATTAATGTTATTTTATTTGAACTAAGTATTTGCAAACTTGAAATAAAATTCACAAGCTCTTATAGCACTCACTCAAAATAGGCTTTATTTTATGTAATTTAAGAATAAATAAAAGAATTTAATAAATGTAATATAATAATAAAATAACTTAAAATTTAATCACTTTTACATGATTTTAACCATATTTAAAACAAATAAAGCATTTAATATTTGATTATTTTTTATTAAAATGTCTATTTGACAAGATTATATTATTAATGGGTTAAACTTACTACTCATAATTTAATAGAATTTATTTGTATCTCTTTTAATGTATTTTGTATTTTTGCTTCTTTCAAAATTCTGAAAATATTTTTCTCTAACCTATTCAAGGATTTAAGTGATGTTATGTTTATTTAATGTCATGTGAAAGTGAATTTGATTAGTATTGTCAATATTACAGCCAGTAGATTCAAGCATTGTAAGTCATGAGACAAAGGACTCAGTGGATTGATAGTAATAAGTACTCGTACAGTATCATTAAAATCATCTCAAGTCTAGTAATGACCATTTCTAGGAATTGTCAATACCATTTTTAGGAATATTTCTTTAAAATCTATTGAAAACTGTATAAAAATCTGGTGGCATTTCATGACTTCCCTTTTAAACTAAATCTAAATAAAAATAACCCTATTTTCAAAGAAATTTTTAAATAACTGATTTTTTTCCTAAGAATCCTTTAAAATGTACAGATAATATATCCAATTAAGCCCCCAGTTATTTGGATATATGAATGTGTTTGGATATATCGTCTCAATGAATTTTAAGTTTCCCAAAACTATATGTTAAATTATTCGACTTCTTTATGGAAGAATTCTGCTTGTTAGATTTTAAAGAATAAAATCATAGTAACAACATGATCACAAAAATATGCTTACTTTTTCAGAAAAATGAAAATATTCTTTGAATTTTAAAAATACTAGTGTTCTTATTTTGAAATCACAGCATTAGTCTTAATTATACCAAATAAAGTAGGCTCTTATTTTTCAAATATTAGGAGATTATCTTAAGAATGATACAAAAAAAGAGAATTCAACCATAATGTGTGTTTATAAGCAAAAATCTATTTTTTCAATTACAATTAAGCTCATATCATTTCCCAAAATTATTGTAATATTTAAACTTAAAATTAAAAGCATTAGCATTGAATCTAAATTAAAAATCTAGAAAATTATAAAACTAAAAATTTGACATGAAAATAAAATTTCATCAGTTAAATAACGCTGCTTTACTATATATTCATTCTGTCAGAAAAAATAATCTGAAGAAAGAAAAAGAATTTGAGAAACAACCTAGCAGTAGGGTTTGGCAATTATTCAGGTAAGAGCTAGAAGCAGAATATTCACTGCTTATACATAGCATATATTAATTCAGTGATATTTAGTGAGCTTTGAGATCATACTGGTTATCATAAGCATTAGTCAAAATGCTTCTGTATTAGTATCATAACTACTCTGTTTTTCTCAGATGCTCCTCTTCTTCCCATCCCTCCCTCTCTTTGGAGATGAATCGTGTATTTCAGTCTTCAATGGATGTAGGAAATGAAGTATATTCTCTATATGTAGCACAATCAGATTCTTTTTCACTATCCCTAAATGTAATTTATACTTGTAACTCTGCTCTAATGGATTCAAATTTTTCCTATACAAGAAAAAGAAAGAAAGAAATGAAAGAAAAATAAAGGAAAGAATGTACTTTTAATTTAAATTAAATAATATAATTGAAATTGGAGCTAGAATTAAAAACAAAACGCAAGAGCAGATTGCAATTTTTTTTGTTATTTCTACCAGCAGCTAGGTATCATCACTGTAATCTCACTGATTTTGTGTCAAATAACAAAGCCTCTCCATCTTCATTCTATTACCTTCATAGGAATTCTGACGGCTATGCTAACCTTCTACTCAACTCCACGTTTTCATGATGATGCAAAATAAACACTTGTAATTGATTGAATAAATAAATAATTTAAATAATGACTGAATTAATAATGAGAACTTTAGGAAAGTAGAGATACTGTGATCTAAACCATCAAAAAATTTAACTATTCCCAGATATCCATTATCTCTCCTTCCAAAATTCCGTACAGTTGTAATACCTTTGAAAAAAATCCCTCACGTTCTCTCTGTGCTCAAGATTATTACATATTTTTTTCTGAAATATAGAATTCTGGGATCACCAAGTAGTTTCATTCCCCAAATATTGTTACAGTTTCCTTAACTGTAAGGAAGCCCTAAATTATAAACCTATCAGCAGGCATCAATAGCTACAGACATAAAACTTCATCCAAAGAAACTTTTAACAATTAGTGTGTTGGGCTTCCCTGGTGGTGCAGTGGTTGAGAGTCCGCCTGACGATGCAAGGGACACGGGAGAGGCCACAACAGTGAGAAGCCCGCGTACCGCAAAAAAAAAAAAAAAAAAAAAAAGTGTTTTCCTTTAATAACTTTACCAGTAATCTAGGATATTATTTGTTTCTTATTGTTGTTTACCTTGAGATAAAACACTTAACCTATTGCCAATTTTGATTTGTTCCACTTAATAACTTACTAAAAAGAAAGTTTCTAAAGGCTGAGAGCTTATTTAAGTTCATGTTGCTGCAATTGCTTGACTACTGCAGACTTTAGTAAAAGTTTTTGAAGTTGCACTACTATAGGCTAATCTCCAAATTTTGTTAACTCTTTTCAACATAAATTATTAGTCATAAAGGTACAACACCTTAGTGACAGAAATGAACTTTATCCTATAAAGTATATTACTGGATAAGAAAAATCTCAATTTACAGTTTTAGGTTTGTATTCTTTTTCTGACCCATGAACATGACAGGTATGATATTTGTACATTCTAGAAAAATATAAGAACATTATTTTTATGTTCAATATGTTATAAAATATTTTTGTCAACTTAATAATCATTTTTATGGAAAAATAATTCTATGCTCATTGTCCAAAATCACAAGTCTAAAGTAACCACTTACAATCCAAAGTCCATCATAATTCACTTGTTGATGGAAAATACTGCATTCATTTGCCCACCATTCTATGCAGTTTGGATTAGTGAAATCAGGGTATACTGTTAATCCTGGCCATACCTGGAAGAATAGATCATTCACATATATACATAAATAAAAGGAAACATAAATAAATGAAAATTCAAAAATTAATGAAAAATCAAATTGAGTGAAGAAGAGTAAAAAATTATTGAAGTTATGACATTGTACTTCTTTATGTATATGTGATCCATGCACCATCTATATTTACAATAATCTCAGGTCTACTTTAAAGTTCATTTAAGGGAAAGTATTGATAGTTAAAATAAAGAGAGAGCGAGAACATGAAGCATTTAAGTTGGGAAAAATATAAGAATATGGGATGCAGCTGCTATTTTGACTTCACTAATTTAGTTTTTAGCATCTAGTGGGTTAAGTTAAAAAACAAATAAACAAAAACTGTATAATATATTCATTGTCTGATAAAAGAAATTACATTAGTTAATTTCCAAAGACATTTGTTTCCAAGAAATTCAAGCAAAAGTATTCCTTGTGTATTTATTTTTATTTAACAAGTGTGAATATAACTTTTATTGTGTGCTGGGGACTGTTTCAAGTGCTTTTAGTTATTAATTCATTAAATCTTCATTAGAACTTTAGGAGATAGGTACTAATTTTATCATCACTTTACAGCTGAGGTAAGTAGTATAATTAAACCCATTTTACAGATGGGGGAAGTGATGAACAGAGATGTTTTTCAAGGTCACACCGCTACTAAGTGGTACAGAAGGAATTCAAATCTAGGCAATCTCATATCTGATTCCACGCTATTAAACACTACATGTACTATGTTACCTCTTTATGATTTATGCTTCTTCAAATTATTTTACTTACTATTTAAAATAATGACATTCAACAAGAGGAATTCAATTTCAGATATATTGGGATAAATAATATTGTTTTATATCCAAATTATGCATATTGGCTATCTGATCTGTCCATATTCAATAGAACAGGTCATAACAAAATGTATTCTGTGAGATATTAATGGGCATTATGGGGAGGAATATTGTGTTTTGTTTCCTGATGGAGCTCATAATTATTTGAAGAAAACTTTCAGTAGTAATTTTAACTTTGATGAATGTGATGGTCAGGATATTCTTTATTATTGTAAATAATTATTGTAAATAATATAATAATAATATTATTATTATTGTAAATAATAAAATGTTTTTATAAATTGATATTTTTCTCCTGTTTTATTTCCTTTGATTAAATAACAGAAGTGGAATTATCAAGTCAATGTATCCAGAATCACGTTTTTTTTTGTTCCTTTGTTTTATTATTCAAGCAGAAAGTCACAAAAATTATAATCATCCTCATCAGTTCACTCAGTCCCATGTAATTAATTTTTTTTTATCTTGATCTTTTGTTCGCACTTTTATGAATTCATCAGTTTTCCATTAGAGTTCTGAAAATGCTTATTCATTCAGTTCAGCAGTATAGTCAGTTACCAGAAACCTGTACTTGTCAGAGTCTTATCCATGAATTCCTTGAAGATGAAACCCTTTCATAGGAACAGTTTTGCAAAAGCAACAGAGTACACCCAGAACTATCTCTAAATGACAAAAGACTTAAAAATGACCACAGTTAAAAATTTGAAGACAGTTCATAACAATGCAATTGACAAGGAAATTTAGTTATTTCTGAGATATACATTTTAAGGTAATAACTAGAATTATGACTTATAACATTTTACCAGAACATATAAGATTTTTAGGAATTTCATGTAATATCTGAAACATTTATATAAACATATTTCCATACAAATAAACCAAAGAAAGTTTAGTTCTTTTTTTAATTTTATTTTATTTATTTTTTTATACAGCAGGTTCTTATTAGTCGTCAATTTTATACACATCAGTGTATACATGTCAATCCCAAGCGCCCAATTCAGCACACCACCATCCCCACACTCCTGTGGCTTTCCCCCCTTGGCATCCATACGTTTGTTCTCTACATCTGTGTCTCAACTTCTGCCCTGCAAACCAGTTCATCTGCACCATTTTTCTAGGTTCCACATACATGCATTAATATACAATATTTGTTTTTCTCTTTCTGACTTACTTCACTCTGTCTGACAGTCTGTAGATCCAACCACACCTCAACAAATGACTCAATTTTGTTCCTTTTTATGGCTGAGTAATATTCCATTGTATATAGGTACCACATCTTCTTTATCCATTCATCTGTTGATGAGCATTTAGGTTGCTTCCATGACCTGGCTATTGTAAATAGTGCTGCAATGAACATTGCGGTGCATGTGTCTTTTTGAATTATGGTTTTCTCTGGGTATATGCCCAGTAGTGGGATTGCTGAGTCATATGGTAATTCTATTTTTAGTTTTTTAAGGAACCTCCATACTGTTCTCCATAGTGGCTGTATCAATTTACATTCCCACCAACAGTGCAAGAGGGTTCCATTTTCTCCACATCCTCTCCAGCATTTGTTGTTTGTGGATTTTCTGATGATGCCCATTCTAACTGGTGTGAGGTGATACCTCATTGTAGTTTTGATTTGCATTTCTCTAATAATTAGTGATGTTGAGCAGGTTTTCATGTGCTTCTTGGCCATCTGTATGTCTTCTTTGGAGAAAAGTCCATTTAGGTCTTCTGCCCATTTTTGGATTGGGTTGTTTGTTTTTTTAATATTGAGCTGCATGAGCTGTTTATATATTTTGGAGATTAATCCTCTGTCTGTTGATTCATTTGCAAATATTTTCTCCCATTCTGAGGGTTGTCTTTTCATTTTGTTTATGGTTTCCTTTGCTGTGCAAAACTTTTAAGTTTAGTTTCCTTAGGTCCAATTTGTATATTTTTGTTTTTATTTCCATTACTCTAGGAGGTGGGTCAAAAAAGATCTTGCTGTGATTTATGTCAAAGAGTGTTCTTCCTACGTTTTCCTCTAAGAGTTTTATAGTGTCTGGTCTTACATTTAGGTCTCAAATCCATTTTGAGTTTATTTTTGTGTATGGTGTCAGGGACTGTTCTAATTTCATTATTTTACTGTAGCTGTCTTTTATGTAGCTGTCCAGTTTTCCCAGCACCACTTATTGATATTGAAGAGACTGTCTTTTCTCCATTGTATATCCTTGCCTTCTTGTCATAGATTAGTTGACCATAGGTGTGTGGGTTTATCTCTGGGCTTCCTATCTTGTTCCATTGATCTATGTTTCTGTTTTTGTGCCAGTACCATATTGTCTTGATTACTGTAGTTTTGCAGTGTAGTCTGAATTCACGGAGTCTGATTCCTCCAGCTCCATTTTTTTCCCTCAAGACCGCTCTGGCTATTCGGGGTCTTTGGTGTCTCCATACATATTTTAAGATTTTTTGTTCTAGTTCTGTAAAACATGTCATTGGTAATTTGATAGGGATTGCATTGAATCTGTAGATTGTTTTGGGTAGTATAGTTATTTTCAAAATATTGATTCTTCCAATCCAAGAACATGGTATATCTCTCCATCTGTTTGTATCATCTTTAATTTCTTTCATCAGTGTCTTATAGTTTTCTGCATACAGGTCTTTTGTCTCCCTAGGTAGCTTTATTCCTAATATTATTTTCCTTTTGTTGCAATGGTAAATGGGAGTGTTTCCTTAATTTCTCTTTCAGATTTTGCATGAATAGTGTAGAGGAATGCAAGAAATTTCTGTGCAATAATTTTGTATCCTGCAACTTTACCAAATTCATTGATCAGCTCTAGTAGTTTTCTGGTGGCAATTTTAGGATTCTTTATGTATAATATCATGTCATCTGCAAACAGTGACAGTTTTACTTCTTTTCCAATTTTTATTCCTTTTATTTCTTTTTCTTCTCTGTTGCCGTGGTAGGACTTCCAAAACCATGTTGAATAATAGTGGTGAGAGTGGGCAACCTTGTCTTGTTCCTGATCTTAGAGGAAATGCTTTCAGTTTTTCACCATTGAGAATAATATTTGCTGTGGGTTTGTCATATATTGCCTTTATTATGTTGCGGTAGGTTCCCTCTATGACCACTTTCTGGAGAGTTTTTATCATAAATTGGTGTTGAGTTCTGTCAAAAGCTTCTTCTGCATTTATTGAGATGATCATATGGTTTTTATTCTTCAATTTGTTAATGTGGTGTATCACATTGATTGATTTGCATATATTGAAGAATCCTTGCATCCCTAGGATAAATCCCACTTGATCATGGTGTATGATCCTTTTAATGTGTTGTTGGATTCAGTTTGCTAGTATTCTGTTGAGGATTTTTGTATCTATATTCATCAGTGATATTGGTCTGTAATTTTCTCTTTTTCTAGTATCTTTGTCTGGTTTTGGTATCAGGGTGATAGTAACCTCATAGAATGAGTTTGGAAGAGTTCCTTCCTCCATAATTTTTTGGAAGAGTTTGAGAAAGATGGGTGTTAGCTCTTCTCTAAATGTTTGATAGAATTCACCTGTGAAGCCATCTAGTCCTGGACTTTTGTTTGTTGGAAGATTTTAATCACAGTTTCAATTTCATTACTTGTGATTGGTCTGTTCACATTTTTTATTTCTTCCTGGTTCAGTCTTAGAAGGTTATACCTTTCTAAGAACTTGTCCATTTCTTCCTGGTTGTCCATTTTGTTGGCATAGAGTTGCTTGTAGTGTTCTCTTAGGATGCTTTGTATTTCTGTGGTGTCTGTTGTTACTTCGCCTTTTTCATTTTTAATTTTATTGATTTGAGTCCCCTCCCTCTTTTTCTTGATGATTCTGGCTAATGGTTTATCAATTTTGTTTTTCTTCTCAAAGAACCAGCTTTTCGTTTTATTCATCTTTGCTATTGTTTTCTTAGTTTCTCTTTCATTTATTTTTGTTCTGATCTTTATGATTTCTTTCCTTCTGCTAACTTTGGGTTTTGTTCGTTCTTTTTTCTCTAGTTCCTTTTGTGTAAGCTTAGATTGTTTATTTGAGATTTTTCTTGTTTCTTGAGGTAGGCTTGTATAGCTATAAACTTCCCTCTTAGAACTGCTTTTGCTGCATCTCATGGGTTTTGGATCATCGTGTTTTCATTGTCATTTGTCTCTAGGTATTTTTTTATTTCCTCTTTGATTTCTCCAGTAATCTCTTGCTTATTTAGTAACGTATTGTTTAGCCTCCATGTGTTTGTGTTTTTTACGTTTTTTTCCCTGTAATTGATTTCAGGGAAATCAGCGTTGTGGTCAGAAAAGATCCTTGGTTTGATTTCAATTTTCTTAAATTTACTTAGGCTTAATTTGTGACCCAAGATGTGATCTATCCTGGAGAATGTTCCATTTGCCCTTGAGAAGAAAGTGTAATCTGCTGCTTTGTGATGGAATGTCCTATAAATATCAATTAAATCTATCTGGTCTATTGTGTCATTTAAAGCTTCTGTTTCCTTGTTTATTTTCATTTTGGATGATCTGTCCATTCGTGTAAGTGAGGTGTTAAAGTCCCCCACTATTATTGTGTTACTGTCGATTTCCTGTTTTATAGCTGTTAGCAGTTGCCTTATGTATTGAGGTGCTCCTATGTTGGGTGCATATATATTTATAATTGTTGTATCTTCTTCTTGGATTGATCCCTTGATCATTATGTAGTGTCCTTCCTTGTCTCTTGTAACATTCTTTATTTTAAAGTCTATTTTATCTGATATGAGTTTTTGATATTCTTATAAAGTTGTCTCCAAAAGAATATTTGTCCTGGTTAAAAATTATGCCTTTTGGAGCTAGGCTGTTTCCTGACACTGCTCCTTATTAATTCTCTGACATGAGGAAAGTTACCTTACCTCTCTCAAATTCACTTTTTTCCACATGTAAAGTAATAATTTTAATCATAGCTATCTTATGATTTCATTGTGAAGATGTACACTATAAATCTTATTACCCAGCATTTAAGTACTCAGTTTATACATACAATTATTTTACATCAAATGATCAGAATTTTACAATAATCCAAATAATTTATCATATTTTTTACCATTAGTTTTGTTTATGTCACTGAAAATTATCTTTCTAAAAAAACTGTTTTAGAGATAATTGAAATATTTCCTCTAAAATTTCTCTATGCAGTTAAATATCAAATCCAGATTTGAAAGGAAATAAAACCACACACACACACATACAAACTCACACACACACACACACACACACACTCAGAAACACTTTGATGTTGCACAACAGAAAATCTGAGCAACACAAACTTAATGAATATCATGCTTTACCTCTCCAATAATTGCTGTAGTCCCATCTGACTCATTTACCCACACATTTTGTGCAGTTCCCCTTTCATAGGTTTCATATGCTGCTCCATTGGCACGTTTCTCTATGGAAATTGCAGGGTCCTAATAATTGAGAAAAGAAACTATAGAAAATCAATTAATTTACAAAGGTGTAAATAGTAAAAATTAATATATATAATCAGTTATTACCAAGATGATGACATATTTCTGCCCATGGTCATGCAAATCTTGAACAAATTCAGGGAGGCCATTAAATGCAACTTGATCATAAGTAAAGTCTTTCTTGTCTTCCATATAGTCAATATCAGTGACCTGTGTATCCTGAAAATTAGCAGAGTATATTTCAATAAACAGTACTGAAAGAAGCCTCTAATCACCTCGACCTTTAAGTCCAAAGAATTTATATTATAAATATAATGATTAAAAAGTAAATGAACTTAGGGCTTCCCTGGTGGAGCAGTGGTTGAGAGTCCGCCTGCCGATGCAGGGGACACGGGTTCATGCCCCGGTCTGGGAAGACCCCACATGCCATGAGGCAGCTAGGCCCGTGAGCCATGGCCACTGAGCCTGCACGTCCGGAGCCTGTGCTCCACAACGGGAGAGGCCACAACAGTGAGAGGCCCGCATACCGCAAAAAAAAAAAAAAAAAAAGTAAATGAACTTAGATATCTTTTATTTCACTAAAGACACAATGATATTGCTTATAAAACTAGTTTTTCTAATTCTAAAGTACAAAAGCATTAAATGATTATTCACATTTGTTTCAGTTATGATCACTGGGTATGTATTAGGTCAATATATATATATATATATATATGTATATGTACATATATGGGTTCTTTGTATAAAAAACAAAACTGCACATTACATAAAATACATTAAAATTTTATTACATTAAAAAGTATATAAGCTCTAAAAATAAAGTATATTTAAAAAACTGACTATAATTTTGTTCACACTTCAACATGTGTTCTAGTGTATTATAACTCATAATCAGTTCTCAAAATTCAGGTAGGCCTATACATTGCATATGGACATAATGTGTACTTTATCATTAAAAAAGCAGCTTAATAATTTATATTTATATCTATATGGTATATATGATAATCCTGACAATTTCCTACACTTATTATTATATGACAACATTTAACTTGAAATATATTCCCACAAACCCTTCATTCTACTTACAAATGGTATGCCAGCTTCCCGATTTCTTCGTACCACTTCTTTCACTACATCAAGTGACTTATAATTCCAGCGACTAAGTTGGAATCCAAGACTCCAATATGCTGGCATTGTTGGTCGTCCAATGAGCTTGAAGTAAATGGATATTTAATTAGTCTCAATAACGAATATTAGAAACAAATATTAATATGCTTCTTATTGTTACATCTCTAATATTGATTTGAGTTTAACTATATATTTTAAACAAAGATTTTGTGTCTGCATTCTAAATGTGTCCTGGATATTCTCTTAGAATTTTGTTATGAAACACTTAGCAAGTTTATGTTCTGTCACTCATCTTTTGTTAATTTTGTGTTAAAAAATCAGAAAGGTAGCACTTAAAAAAGTAGCATCTACAAAAGTATATTTTGCCCTGCGTGGAAAGTTAAAAAAGAGAATAAAATAATAGCATTAAAGAGATTTGAGAAAAAGAAACTTGTCCCACCATACTCCCACTTCTTGTAGCAACAAAATGAATGAATGAATGAATGATCATCACATAAGAAAAAAATGACATTTAAAAGTATACAATTTCTATTCCCTTGCATTTTGGCACTTATTTCTCTCTGAGTTTGCAAAAATATTAATAAAATATATTTCTACAAGGATGCCAGGCAGTTATTTCATAAGGTACTTATATTCCCATGTAGGACATTGGTTTCTTCCCTCCACCAAGGACCAAATGGGCCCTTCTCCTCCTGCTCTCTGGTGGCCCAAGCAGGCTCACTGCAAACTCACAACAGAGCACCAGTGCCTCATCACAACAGAGCACAGGATTTTGCACATGGAAAGATGAGTGCAATTGATATTAAGTTTTTTCACCAAAAACTAAGTATTAGGTTACATTAAGACAAATATCTTATTTGGCATGATGGGTTTTCTTTGGTTTAGGTATTTATATATATATGTTTATATATATGTATCTTTATGTAATATACATTTTTTTTGGATCCATGATTTCTTCATCATATATGTCTAAAAAGTGCTATGGGCAAGACGGGAGTAAAGACGCAGACCTACTAGGGAATGAACTTGAGGATATGGGGAGGGGGAAGGGTAAGCTAGGACAAAGTGAGAGAGTGGCATGGACATATATACACTACCAAATATAAAATAGATAGCTAGGGGGAAGCAATCGCATAGCACAGGGAGATCAGCTTGGTGCTTTGTGACCACCTAGAGAGGTGGGATAGTGAGGGTGGGAGGGAGGGAGACGCAAGAGGGAAGAGATATGGGGATATATGTGTATGTATAACTGATTCACTTTGTTATAAAGCAGAAACTAACACACTATTGTAAAGCAATTATACTCCAATAAAGATGTTAAAAAAAAGTGCTATGTAAAAATAAAAAAATATACTCAGGTTATTGTATTCTATTCAATTTAAGCATTAAATTAATTTTTAAAAACTTGGTATCAAATAAAAATCCCCCAAAACTCAGTATGTTTAAACTCTATTCATAAACACCTTATGTTCCATTGAACTTCTTTAAAGATTTGGACATGTGATTAAAATTTCTGTGTGTGTGTATGTATTATATGTATCACATAATTTATTTTCATAGAAGTATATAAAACATATTTTATTATATATTATATTAATTTATGTACTATTCATCTTATACCTCATATGTATATATTATCTTTAAACCTTATGAAACGATCTAGTCATTCAAATGCATTATGTTTTAAATGTTGACATACTGGGACCACTAATGTATTAATTTATACAGAGAGGATAATTTGTTTTTCTTCAAACAAGAAGTAGTTTCTTTTGCTTCTCTCTACATAATTTGAGCCCCATTGAAATGCAGCAGTGATTAATAGTGCTATATTCTATACAAGTCATTTATCTTATTCTTTAAATTCAAGCTTCTACAAGTCTGCCCATAAAATGATGTATGCAAGTGGACTGCTATATCACATGAATGCTGCATTCTCATGTCAAACATGACTCAAACTCAACTACTGCTGACCACAGACTTTACCCAGTATGTAATAGACAACTATCCCAACTAATACTTCACAAATAAAATATCAAATTCTTACAAAAATGTGCTGTCCCCTCTTTTGATGGTGTGATAACTGTATATAATAACCATGATTTCATATTATAGAGACTGTAAATCTTGTTGCCTTTCTGAAATTCACATTTATGAACAGCAATTTGGGAATTGCTAGACATTGTAAATTACTCAATTGTGTAAAACTCTACCTACACTTATTTCAGGTTTTTAAATTCTAACTAAAGTTTTTGATAGTAATTGCTTCTCTTTTGAGATCATTTTGAAAATGGGACTTATATATCAAGAGATTTATCAATAAAACAAGATGTTATAAATAGGCACTATTCTTAAATCTTGTATCTATAAAAATGATTTTTCATAACACCAGAAATTATATACACTAACAGTCACAGGAGAACAATTTACATGGGAGAAACGTCTAGAATTAGGCTTAAAATAAGCCTTGGATTCCTCAACTTTCTAAGGTCCATCTTGGGCTCAGGTACACTAAGATGCTATTTAACAGGTAAATGAGAGTTGTTTAGACATAACCTCAAGAAGTTAAGACTTCAGACTATGTTTCAATATCTGTCCTTCTAAGCCTGAGTGTCAGAGCCAATTTTCCTGGAATTTACCTATGGTACATTAACAGCAAGTTTCACTAGGCTTCCTCATAACTCACTTGCCTCTAAGATTCTTATCAAAGGGATGTATGACCTATATGTCCATTATGTATCCTCAGACTTGAAAATAAGATACTTCCTTTTGTTTTATCCCACCAAAGAAGGTCATGAATAAGTAAAGATTTAATATGCAACATCTCAAAGGAATCCAACTACTGAACTCACCTACCTAGAAGCAAGAAAAAACTTGATATCTGAAATGTAGACATCTAAATATACCTAGGTGTCTCACTGTATAATAAAAACAAAAATAAAAACCACTTTCTCATATCTGAAAAATGGTACGGTTTAAAAATATATTTAGCTAAGAGGCCTCAAATATCTTAGCTAAAATCATTTTAATATGTAGACATGTTTGAAAGTATGGTAGAAAAAAATTTATAAAATAAACCTGAAACACACCTCTTGATACTGTTGAACTACTTGTTCTGGAGTATCTCCTAGAAAAATGTAAAAGTCCAGAATGCCACCTGTAACTCTGTAAGTTACTATTGGAGTAGGCTGGATGAAAATCTCTACAAAACAAAAATTGGAGAAGCATATGTAAATAGTAAACATGTACATATGATAAAATAATTGCAATGTCTATTTAAAGTACTTTGTATTAATCACATAGTTTTACAGTTTTTTTAAATGATTAAGATAAGGTATTGAAGATAAGAATATAGGAGAAAAGTGGAATGCCACCATACATGAGGTTTAAGATAGGATATTCCAGAGCTGCCTTTTACAGATGTTGGCAAAAGCTCCTCTAGAAACTGCTTAGCAGGGGAGAGAGGATCCATCTTTTTACAACAAAAAGATTTCTTTTCAAAATTGCATTTCAATTAGTTATTTTAATTGAAGATTCTGTGAAAGATCATATTATCACATGTTGATTTCTAAGAAAAAAACTACATAGGTTTTTAATTTGTCTATATGCAAGACATAGTAATTGTCTGTATAACCATATGGTATACAGCTCTTGCTTGAATTTTTGTAGTTTTTACTATCACTGATTCACCTATCCAATTGAGGTATTGCATTATTCACAACATTAAAAAACAAAAGGTTCTACACTACTTGAATCATGATAAACTTAAAAAAAAATCATTCTTCCTTCTTTTTATACCCATATAGACCTTTCTCTTTTTTATCTGGAGTGACATATTAACTTATCTTAACAAATGAGGCTATGTGAATGGGAATATTCATTTGTATGGATGTGTTCAGTGTTCCTCTGCAGGGAAAATGAAGTGCCTGAATATCACAATACAGCATACTTTCCCCCAGACAGAAGCACAGATATGCAAAAATCCATGTCTCACTAACTACAAAACATGCTTATAATAATTTCACCTTCTAAATCAGTAACAACAAAGTTTACTCTGGTATACAATACCTATGATTGGAATAAAGAAAGCAATTAAAACATTTCAAGTCTCATTTAAATATATTATCAGATAAATTACTCTTACCCATTGCATTGCTGTTCATTAAGAAAACACCAAATGACTTTCCAGAAGTATCTTCAATGCACATGAAGAATGTTTGATGGCCATATAAATTATTATTATTCTATAAGGCATAAATTTATTTAAAATAAAAAGATTATACACTGAAAATGGACTTTATGGATTCCAATTTATTCTTATAATTTACTCTTCATATTTAACTTACTCCCATACTCCTATAACAATTTTCTCTATATAAGTGCCATATGAAATATTGTAGCACAAAAAACATTGAACATATTTTAATTATTAATACATTAAGATATAAATATATAACTATATATTATACTATTAATAGTTTACTTTCCTTTATGTTTTATTATGATTAAATGAGTTTTAATAAGATATTAATCAACTATACTTCAATTTAAAAATAAAGCTGTCTGTGATAGGGTAATAGCATGCTTATCCATTATGTCTCATGTATGCCCAAGGTATTGCAGGGAATTCCAAAATGATGTCCACCCTCATAGAACTTTTGCAGTACAGTGGTTGAGAGCTGATGAGTAGATGAAGTGGTGGAGGAAAATTGGAAATGAACTTAAAAAGTGAAAGAAGAAAGGCTTCTTGACTGATTGGGTATGGAAGTTCAAAGGAAAGATGTATGAAAATAGCTATGAGGTATTTATTAGCCTGGTGTTTATTATAGACAGTGATGCTGTAAACAAAGATTGGCAAAATTTATTAATATTTTTGTACGAAATGAGGGTCTTTAAAACAATAACTCACACTCATTTTGAGGAATGAAAGAGCATCAGCATTTTAAAAATCATTAACATTTGACTCAAAGCAATCATGAATGAATAAAAAAAGAGTTTTTTTTAATGGTATGGTCTTTGTCCCGAAGAGTCACATATTCTAGAAGTACAGACAAATGTATATACAAATAATACACTGTGATGGTTATCATATTAAAATATGAATAAAGGGTTAGAAAGTAAAGATTAATTCTGCATGGAGGAGTTTGGGAAAAGTTATTATGAGGTGAAACCAACCGAACTATCAATGAATTGTATAAATGATAAAGAACTTCAAGGTTTAGCACGTACAAAGAGAACCAACCTCTTGTGAAAATATGTGAACTTAAGAAAGATGATCATATGTTATGGTAAAGGAAAAAGTGGGTATAGATGCAGGACATGATGTTCAATAGACAGGCAGACACTATATCATACGAAGCCATGTAGAACAAGGTGTTTGGAATTATTCTTGTGCAATAACTAACCCTGGATAGGTTTAAGTACAAGAGTGGAATGATAAAGTATAAAAGTGAAAATCAAAAGAAAACATTCATAAATTGGAAATATCTTTTTAAATATTCATAAAATCAGTTGGTCACTTATTTATTTTAGGACTTTGATATCAATCCTCACCCCTAAAGTAAACAAGCTTCTGGAATGTGTATCACTGACATCAAATAAATGATGGTTTCAAATAGGCTAAAATTATCCTCAAATATACCTATTTTATCTATAACAAGAAAGAGAGTAGCTTACATCACCAGGAAGTTGATCCCGAGTAAAAATTGGCCATGTTTTCCAATATAAATCATGACGAAATCTCTTATGAATATGTTCCCCAATACCATAAATATATTCACTGGAAAGTCTGGCTGAGATCTGTAAATACTGGTCAGAGTATACCAGTGGACCAATGCTGGTGTCAAACCTGTAGTATGAAATAAATAAATAAATGAGCTAGAAACATATAAAATGTTCTACTAAATACAGGTCTATATTATCATCCAGAATATTTCATTTTAAATATGTCAGTCTTTAGCTGTGATCAATTCTTAGTAACACATGAATTTTATACCATAACCAGAACTTGTTAATTCCATCAACACAATTTGTTTCATCATCAATATGATTCTTCACATGCATTCTCTCCTTTTATCTTCACCAAAATCCTAAAGCATAACTACCATTATAAATTTCATTTCACAAACGACACAAATTGGACAAATTTATTCATGTTTTCAAGGTTAGGCAGCAGAGCCAAATTTCAGACATAGTTCTGCTTTGCTATAGAGACAGAGTTTTAAAATACAGTACTATACTGGTTTCTGCACCTCTAATATATATATTAAAATTAAGTTCAAAATTATTTTTCCAAAAACAGAAAGGTTATATGTTTTATGCATATTAAATATATACTATGAGAAATGTTAAACAGCATTTCTTTTGTGATTTAACATAAACTCAATCACAAGTTATTAAAATATATTTACAGAAAATAATTGCTGAGATTCAGTCTTGACAATTGTTTAATTAACCTTTCTTGGAGATTCAAGAGCTATAATCTTGAAAGTTATTAAATTCTTTGCAACAAGTATCCCTCAAAATACATTTATAATGAAGCCATTCAGGTAATATTTAAATTAATATATGTATAGTAATTTAAATTTATTGTATGTTAATATATACTCAATTTAATTTCATACATATATATGAAAAATCCTCTAATTGTACTATGGAAATTCATCACTCTCTGCTTAGTAACTATTTGACACTACAAATTGACAACAGAATATGATAAATACTGGGGAAAAGACACAACAGGAGTTTTAAGTATGCAAAAATATAAACAAGGCTTAGATTGTATCAGTGATGCTCTTCACCTTCAACTTTGGTTGGCCCTATTTCTATACTTTCATTCATGTTCTTGTTCCTTTCTTCCATGAGAAATTAAAATCCCTTTAACATTATAATCTTTAAAACATGTACACCCACCCTCTTTTGGAAGGAAATTTAATCTTTCTGAAAATGTCCTAAAATTAAGACTTTCATAATTCTATGATAATATAATAAAAGTGATCAATTATTTAATCTTTTATTAATATAAAATAATTACTTACAAAAGTCTATCATTGCTTTTTCTATAAACTTTAATGCTAAATGGATTGTCTATAACCTTCACATCATACAATGTATCAGAAGCTGCAGTTCCACTAAATTCTTTTACAAACTGATGAGGAACTTCATATCTTCTATTATTTGGATCAGTAATCTGCAAAGATTTTGAAAAATTAGCATTATTTGATTCAAAACTGTTACTTAATTTTTCAATTCTGAACTAAGTATTAAATGCGAGTTCTAAACACGAAATAATAAATTTAATAATTTTATAGATGAGCTATTAATCTAGTCATAAACTTAACTTTAATATTGCTGAATGGATATGTACAGAATAAATTGTAAAAGAATTAATAGAAGTAGTTGGTCATAATGGTACTAAATCAAATAAAAATTTTTATTGACCAATATAAAAAAATGATAGTATTACTACATATTGATTCTTGAATACTGGGATTTTGTAATTTAGTTATCCTTGTTACATTTCAGTGATCACCTGCTTAAAACTCCTGCAAGAATTTTGAATTTTGTTTAAAATAAAATCTTAATTTTTGTGAAATTGTGGCTAAAAGGTAATGTACAAAGGATATAGTGTTTTCACTGCCAAATCCAAAAGACGATACTAATAAGCTACTTGGTAAAATAATAGCAGAAATTAATTTCTTTACAATCATGACTACAGCACTCCCTCTTGTGAGAACACTGGAATCGCAACTAATTAATGAACAGTCATCAGCAGGAAGACATTGGAACTCACCAAAAAAATACCTGACATCCAAAGACAAAGGAGAAGCCTCAGTGAGATGGAAGGAGGGGTACAATTACAATAAAAATCATATCCCATAAGCACTGGGTGGGTGACTCACAAACTGGAGAACAATTATACCACAGAAGTCTACCCACTAGAGTGAAGGTTCTGAGCCCCACATCAGGCTCCTGAGCCTAGGGGTCTGGCAATGTGATGAGGAATTCCCAGAGAATCAGACTTTGAAGGCTAGTGGGATTTGATTGCAGAACTTCAATAGGACTGAGGGAAACAGAAACTCTACTCTTGGAGGGCACAAACAAAGTAGTGTGCATATAAGGACCCAGGAGAAAGGAGCAGTGACCCCATAGGAGACTGAACCAGACCTACCTGCTGGTTTGGAGGGTCTCCTGCAGAGGCGGGGGGTGGCTGTAGCTCACCATGGGGACAAGGACACTGGCAGCAGAAGTTCTGGGAAGTACTCCTTGGCATGAGCCCTCCCAGAGTCTGCCATTAGCCCCACCAAAGAGCCTGTAGCCTCCAGTGCTCAGTCACCTCAGGCCAAACAACCAACAGGGAGGTAACTCAGCCCCACCTACCAGCAGACAAGTGGATTAAAGTTTTACTGAACTCTGCTGACCAGAGTAAAACCTAGCTCTACCCACCACCAGTCCCTCCCATCAGGAAGCTTGCACAAGCCTCTTAGATGACCTCATCCACCAGAAGGCAGACAGAAGAAACAAAAAGAACTACAATCCTGCCACCTGTGGAAGGAAAACCACATTCACAGAAAGAGAAACAAAATGAAAAGGCAGAGGACTATGTACCAGATGAAGGAACAAGATAAAAACCAGAAAAATGCTAAATAAAGTGGAGATAAGCAACCTTCCAGAAAAAGAATTCAGAATAGTGATAGGGAAGATGATCCAGGACCTTGGAAAAAGAATGGAGGCAAAGATTGAGAAGGTGCAAGAAATGTTTAACAAAGACCTAGAGGAATTAAAGAACAAACAGACATAGATGATCAATACAATAACTGAAATGAAAAATACACTAGAAGGAATCAATAGCAGAATAACTGAGGCAGAAGAATGGATAAGTTACCTGGAAGGCAGAATGGTAGGCTTCACTGCCATGGAACAGAATAGAGATAAAAGAATGAAAAGAAATGAAGAGAGCCTAAGAGACATCTGGGACAATATAAAATGCACCAACACTTGCAATATAGGGGTCCCAGAAGGAGAAGAGAGAAAGGACCCGAGAAAATATTTGAAGAGATTATTGTCAAAAACTTCCCTAACGTGGGAAAAGAAATGGCCACCCAAGTCCAGGAAGTGCAGAGTGTCCCAGGCAGGATAAACCCAAGGAGAAACGAGCCGAGACACATGGTAATGAAATTGACAAAAATTAAAGGAAAAGAAAAACTATTAAAAGCAACAAGGGAAAAATGACAAGATACAAGGGAAATCCCATAAGGTTAACAGCTAATTTCTTAGCAGAAACTCTACAAGCCAGAACGGAGTGGCATGATATATTTTAATGATGAAAGGAAAGAAAAACTATTTTCTTTCTAAAGGAAAGAAACTGCAACCAAGATTACTCTACCCGGCAAGGATCTCATTCAGATTCGATGGAGATATCAAAGCTTTACAGACAAGCAAAAGCTAAGAGAATTCAGCACCACCAAACCAGCTCTACAACAAATGTTAAAGGAACTTTTCTAACTGGGAACACAAGAGAAGAAAAAGACCTACAAAACAAACCCAAAACAATTAAGAAAATGGTAACAGGAACATACATATTGATAATTACCTTAAAATATATGGATTAAATGCTCTAACCAAAAGACACAGATTCACTGAAAGGATACAAAAAGAAGACAAATATATATGCTGTCTACAAGAGACCCACTTCAGACCTAGAGACACATACAGAATGAAAGTGAGGGGTTGGAAAAATATTCCATGCAAACGGAAATCAAAAGGAGTAGAAATACTTATATCAGATAAAATAGACTTTAAAATAGAGAATGTTAGAAGAGAAAAGGAAGGACACTACATAATGATCAAGGGTTCAATCCAAGAAGAAGACGTAACAATTATAAATACATATGCACCCAACATAGCAGCACCTCAATAAATAACAGCTATAAAAGAGGGAATTGGCAATAACACAAAAAATAGTGGGGGACTTTAACACCTCACTTACACCAATGGACAGATCATCCAGACAGAAAATTAATAAGGAAACACAAGCTTTAAATGACACAATAGACCAGATAGATTTAATTGATATTTATAGGACATTCCATCCAAAATCAGAAGATTGCACTTTCTTCTCAAGTGCACATGGAACATTCTCCAGGATAGATCACATCTTGGGTCACAAATCAAGCCTCAGTAAATTTAAGAAAATTGAAATTATATCAAACATGTTTTCTGACAACAATGCTATGGGATTAGAAATCAATTACAGGGACTAAAACATAAAAAACAAAGACACATGGAGGCTAAACAATATGTGGCTAAATAACCAAGAGATCACTGGAGAAACCAAAGAGGAAATCAAAATATATCTAGAGACAAATGACAATGAAAAAACGATGATCCAAAACCCATGGGATGCAGCAAAAGCAGTTCTAAGAGGGAAGTATATAGCAATACAATCCTACCTCAAAAAACAAGAAAAATCTCAGTCTAACCTAAACCTAAAGGGACTAGAGAAGGAAGACCAAACAATACCCAAAGTTAGTAGAAGGAAAGAAATCACAAATATCAGAGCAGAAATAAATGAAATAGAAACAAAGAAAACAATAGCAAAAATCAATACAACTAAAAGCTGGTTCTTTGAGATGATAAACAAAATTGATAAACCTTTAGCCAGACTCATCAAGAAAAAGAGGGAGAGGACCCAAATCAATAAAATTAGAAATGAAAAGGAAAAGTTACAATGGACACCGCAGAAATACAAACATCATAAGAGACGACCACAAGCAAATTTATGCCAATAAAATGGACAACCTGGAAGAAAAGGACAAATTCTTAGACAGCTATAAGCTTCCAAGACTGAACCAGGAAGAAATAGAAAATACGAGCAGACCAATCACAAGCACTGAAATTTGAACTGTGATTAAAATCTTCCAACAAACAAAAGTCCAGGACCAGATGGTTAAAGTGAAATCTATCAAACATTTAGAGAAGAGCTAACACCCATCTTTCTCAAGCTCTTCCAAAAAATTGCAGAGGAAGGAACACTCCCAAACTCATTCTACAAGGCCACCATCACCCTGATACCAAAACCAGACAAAGATACTACACAGAAAGAAAATGACACGCCAATATCACTGATGAATATAAATGCAAAAATACTCAGCAAAATACTAGCAAACAGAATACAACTCCTTAAAAGTGTCATACACCACATCAAGTGGGATTTTTCCCAAGGATGAAAGGATTCTTCAATATACACAAATCAATCAATGTGATACACCATATTAACAAACTGAAGAATAAAAAACATATGATCATCTCAGTAGATGCAGAGAAAGCTTTCGACAAAATTCAACACCCATTTATGATAAAAACCCTCCAGAAAGTGGGCATAGAGGGAATCTAACTCAACATAATAAAAGCCATATACGACAAATCCACAGCAAACATCATTCTCAATGGTGAAAAACTGAAAGCATTTCCCCTAAGATCAGGAACCAGACAAGGATGTCCATTTTCACCACTATTATTCAACATAGGTTTGGAAGTCCTAGCCACGGCATTCAGAGAAGAAAAAGAAACAAAAGGAATAAAAATTGGAAAAGAAGTAAAACTGTCACTGTTTGCAGATGACATGATACTATACATAGATAATCCTAAAGATGCCACCAGAAAACTGCTAGAGCTGATCAATGAATTTTATAAAGTTGCAAGATACAAAATTAATTCACAGAAATCTCTTGCATTCCTCTACATTAATGATGCAAAATCTGAAAGAGAAATTAAGGAAACACTTCCATTTATCACTGCAACAAAATGAGTAAAATACCTAGGAATAAACCTACCTAAGGAAGTAAGAGACCTGAACTCAGAAAACTACTAGACACTGATGAAAGAAATCAAAGATGACACAAACAGATGGAGAGATATACCATGTTCTTGGATAGGAAGCATCAATATTGTGAAAATGACTATTCTACCTAAAGCAATCTACAGATTCAGTGCAATCCCTATCAAATTACCAAAAGCATTTTTTACAGATCTAGAAAATGAAAATTTTAAAATTTGTATGGACACAAAAGATCCTGGATAGCCAAAGGAATCTTGAGGGGAAAAACAGACCTAGAGGAGTCAGATTCGCTGACTTCAGACTATACCACAAATCTATGGTAATCAAGACAATATGGTACTGGCACAAAAACAGATCAATGGAAAAGGATAGAAAGCCCAGAGATAAACCCACGCACCTATTGTCAACTAATCTATGACAATGGAGGCAAGGATATACAATGGCAAAAAGACAGTCTCTTCAATAAGTGGTGCTGAGAAGACTGGACAGCTACATGTAAAATAATGAAATTAGAACACTCCCTAACACCATCCACAAAAATAAACTCCTAATGGATTAAAGACCTAAATGTAACACCGGACACTATAAAACTCTTAGAGGAAAACATAGGAAGAACACTCTTTGACATAAATCACAGCAAGATCCTTTTCGATCCAACTCCTAGAGTAGTGGAAATAAAAACAAAAATAAACAAATGGGACGTCATGAAACTTAAAAGCTTTTGCACAGCAAAGGAAACTATAAACAAAATATAATGACAACCCTCAGAATGGGAGATAACTTTTGCAAACGAATCAACAAAAAAAGGATTAATCTCCAAAATACATAGACAGCTCATTCAGCTCAATAAAAATAAAAAACAATCTAATCAAAAAATGGGCAGGGCTTCCCTGGTGGCGCAGTGGTTGAGAGTCCGCCTGCCGATGCAGGGGACACGGGTTCGTGCCCCGGTCTGGGAAGATCCCACATGCCGCGGAGCGGCTGGGCCTGTGAGCCATGGCCGCTGAGTCTGCGCATCCGGAGCCTGTGCTCCGCAACGGGAGAGGCCACAACAGTGAGAGGCCCGCGTACTACAAAAAAAAAAATAAAAAAAAATAAAAAAAAAAAAAAAAAAAAAAAAAAAAAGGGCAGAATATCTAAACAGACATTTCTCCAAAGAAGACATACAGACGGCCAAGAGGCACATGAAAAGCTGCTCAACATCACCAATTATTAGAGAAATGCAAATCAAAACTACTATGAGGTATCACCTCACACCGCTTAGAATGGGCATCATCAGAAAATCTATAAACAACAAATGCTGGAGAGGGTGTGGAGAAAAGGGAACCCTCTTGCACTCTTGGTGGGAATGTAAATTGATACAGCCACTATGGAGAACAGTATGGAGGTTCCTTAAAAAACTAAAAATAGAACTACCATATGACCCAGCAATCCCACTACTGGGCATATACCCAGAGAAAACCATAATTCAAAAAGACACATGAAAAAAAAAAAAAAAAAAAAAAAAAAAAAAGACACATGCACCCCAATATTCATTGCAGCACTATTTACAACAGCCAGGTCATGGAAGTAACCTAAATGCCCATCGACAGACAAATGGATAAAGAAGATGTGGTACATATATACAATGGAATATTACTCTCATAAAAAGAAATGAAATTGGGTCATTTGTAGAGATGTGGATGGACCTAGAGACTGTCATACAGAGTAAAATAAGTCAGAAAGAGAAAAAGAAATACTGTATATGAACGCATATATGTGTAATCTAGCAAAACGGTACAGAGGAACCGGTGTGCAAGTCAGAAATAGAGATACAGATGTAGAGAACAAATGTATGGACACCAAGGGGGGAAAGTGGGAGTGGAGGGTTGTTGTGGTGGGATGAATTGGGAGATTTGGATTGACATATATGCCCTAATATGTATAAAATAGATAACTAATAAGAACCTGATGTATAAAAAAAAATAAAATTCAAAAAGAAATCATGACTAGAAGTGATATCAGTAAAAAGAACTAGAGAGTGTGTCACATTGATATAGAACAATTAACATCTTTCTCAAATTAAATTTTAAACTAATGTTTTATCACAGTCTTTAGTTGAATAACAAAAATTACTAAAGTTTTTTGAGTGTTTATTCTCAGGACACTGTACCAAATATTTTACATTGACTATATTATTAAATTCTCCAAAAACTACTGCCAGAGAAAAATTTCTTATGTTATATTTGACTAGACTGTCTCATAGAAGTGGAGTAAAGAGTCTAAACTAGTTCTTTGCTTTGGAATAAATATTTACTAAGAGGGAAATGTCTTGTTGGGGTGAAAAGTCTATTCATAATGTGTTTTATTAATAACTTTTCTTTAGAAATCTCAAAGACCAAACCTTGAACCGGAAACGCTTGGGTGTCTGACTTTGAGTTGTGAGGAGAACAGTGTTAATGTCATTTCCAAATAGTGTTGGTGAAGGTATCCTGTTTAATTTGGCTTCAAGTCCTTAAAGAAAGAAAAAATGTTTGCATGAATTATGACTTTATTTACAAAGATTAATAAGTATTAAATGTTTTCACATTTTCTAATTTTCTTTCCTGTCACATATAATGACTTTGTTTTTTCATTTGGAAGATACAATCATGCAAAAAATGTCCTTAATAAACCAAATTGAACATTTTTGTGTACATATTTCCCATTTGATTTTATTTAAGATATCTTTCCAAAGAAAATTTTTAAATGTACTTTTTTCATTCAACTTAAAATATGTTGGATCATCATGATAGAATACTTCTCACCAGTATTTGTTGATGTTGTTCCCTCAGCATTATAGCCATGGTTATCTACGAAGAAGCACCAAGGAATAACAGAATTATTCCATGGCCTCCAGCAGCAACCTCGAGCTGCACAAAGTGTCTGATAAAACATTTATTAAAGGAATCATGGGGTTAGTATTGATATCATATGGGTCAATCTCTACTTTTTAAACATACACTCATTCCAATAAATGTCTGAGTGAATGTTTAAAAAAAATCTTATTTCTTCAAATATATAATGTGCTAAAATATCATTTATCCTTTTGTTCCTTTCACTTGGAAGAAATATAAATATTTGATGAATTGAATTGATTACACCCTATCAGAGACTGATGTTCTGAGTTGTGATTTATCAAATTTACATAGCAATACACATTATTGTAAGCTCATGTTATTTTAAAGGTTCCTGCCCTCTGGATAATTACAGTCTATTCTGTTGTCATGTAGTCAATGCAGAAGAACTAAAATATTTATTGTGTACCAATTATGTATCAAGTTGCAAGTGAGGCTATAAAGATGAAGATATGGCCCTAAACTTAAGTCTACATAAAATGTTTAAGGTAGTTATTTCCAGAAAATTAGTAGTTCAATATGATTTAAACTAGTTTGTGCCAGTTGTTGCAAAATCCAATGAATAAAGTAAAATACTAAATTCTCAGTAATTTTATGATCTATATGGAAAGTTTATATGAAGTGGAAGAAAAATTATATATGTTTATAGTAAAAGTTGAGTCACATGGTGCTGCTGTGTGTTAACAATGGTATAATCAAAAATCTATTTAATATTTAAATTTATTAGTGTGACATGTTTTCATAATTTGAATGCTTGTGAGCTTTTTCTTCTTGGCTATTTGTCTTGAAAAAAATGTTAAAAGCCTCCACTTTCACCAGCTGACGGTATACATGTTAACTTCTCTCCTATTTTTAACATCAAATTAAAATGGCATCAGGTACACATACACACACGCGTTCACCCATACACATGCAAATATGTATATTGCAAATGAGAGCAAATAGGAGCTGAGCATTTTGGAGGGTCATTACCTAACAGAATCTAAAGTATGTGTGACTTTTGATATAGACATTGCAAAATGGGAATACATACACACACACACACACACACACACACACACACACACACACACACACACACAAATTCACTCATTGACATTTTAATCCCATGCAAGTCATGAAGACCAAGGGAGAGTCAAGGTTATGTGAATCCATTCAGTTACACTTAATTTTCTCCATTTGAGCCCCTTCTGCCCAATTACCAAATAATAAAAATAAATAATTTTTAAAAATTAGAAGAATCAACGTTACTTAGTTTTCCACAGACTATTCTTAATGTTATCATCACAAATACTTTAATAGAATGTAGATATCTTTCTGAAATGTTCTATATTGTCAAAGGTTATACATTTTTTTTAAGAAGTAGATTGGAGAGGATAGAATTTCATGAAGATTTATATTTTAACAATAGTTTGTTAAGCATGGGAAAATATTAACTTGTTAATTTGAATTGAAAGGAAGTACAGAAAAGCAAGCTCAGTAATTTCCATTATCTCTCATCTGTTCATACATAAATACAATAAAAAGAAATGCAGCCTAATTAATGGCTAGAGTTTTAAAAATATGGAATTGATCCAATATTAAATAATTATCTTAATATAATTATCTTAATATAATTATCATACTATATATCTATTCATAAAAATATTAAAGACTTTTGTTGCAGACCTGTGTTGGAAATTGTTCTGGAATGCAGTTTATTCTCTCATTGATGAGATCATTTAGCACACTTGGACATTTTCCTGAACCAGGATACACAGTGGTTGTGTGAATGGTAGCAGGGGTTGAAGTAGAACCACTGACTTCTGGGAAAGAAAAAGGTCAATAAAAGAAAACATCATTTTAAATTAATTTTTCAAGTAACAAATACATTGAAAGTATTCAAAAATGTATATATAATGAAAATTAACATAAACTTTGCATTTAAATAAACCCCACAAATTCAAGTCCTAGTCACCAAAAGGGAAAGATCCAAATGATATTTAAAACTGTCAAAAAGCCCTGTTGACTGTTCCTTCAGAGAATCAAAATACATTCACAGGAGGTCCTGAGGTAGATTTAAAAGGAAACAAAATGTATATTCCCACTGTGCTTAAAAATTGTGTTTTAGAGATGAAGAAAGAAGGTGGAGAAACATGGATAGAAATATTCAGAAAAAAAAGATAAACGTTTCAAGCCTGTTTCATTCCTGCTACCTGTTTTCTCATACAACGTCTCTCTTCTTAATAAAAAATTAAGCCTATGACAAAGAGATTATCCCCCTAAATTTCCCCCCCGCCTCCCTGCAGGTATCTGAAACCCAGAGCAAAACCCCACTAATGAGATTTCCTACTAGTTAGAAGAACCTCACTGGTAACTATAGATGATTATTCCACTGTTCATTAACATCCTGATCCTTTTGCCTCTTTGCTATTTCTTAAGGAACACAATATGGGGAAGGCCATTAATGTCAAAGGACATAGATTCCTTAATTAAATGATGCTTCATTGAAAAACCTGCAATATAATGGATAGAAAAAATTGGAGTAATTGTGTAACGTACCTGAGACCTTTCTTCATGCATTTCATCTCATATAGATTACTTTTCAAAATCCATAATTATTATGTAGTAAACTTTATCTCAACCTCACTATAATAAGTATTTTCAACATTATTTACCTTCAACAGCAGGTGTCTTAGTTGCTAAAACAGCAATTAGGGCAATAGCTATTATTGTAACTATAGCAAAGAGGACAATCAGAGAGATTTCTAATCCAGTAAATTTCTTCCTTGCCATCTAAAGAAAGAAAAGGAATATATGTTTGAAATGTAGAATATACAACTACAATAAGTGACCATTATTAATATAAAATTATACATATTTGGGTTTTTTTTGTCTACTAAGCATAACACAAGCAGAGCCACAGACAGCTCTATCAGTTTATAATCTAAAATAATACACATTGGCAAAAGTGTAAACAAAACATGCAGTTTTAAGTAAAAAGAATGAATTAGTGATGCACATTATAGTAGTACACTAAAATGAAAATACAAAAGGAAAAAGGTCTCCAAGTAGGTGCATCTTGCTCTCTCATTTTAGAACATTTTTTCAAGTCAAAGAAAGCTTATGCTTGCATTATGTTCCTTAATTCCACAACAATTGTATGAAGGAGATGCTGTTATTCATATTTTACTCATTAGGAACTTCAGGCTTAGAGAAAATATTATATTTTTCAAAGTCAAGAAATCCAGTTCTTCATACTATAACTATTGCGCTCCAATTCCAACAGTGCTTTCTTATAAGGATATTGTGGAAAAGAATATAAATATAAATATGTGGTAAAGAAAATAAATATAATTATATAAAAGAATACAATACAAAATGTAAAATATATATACACCACACACACACACACAGATATATATATACACACATACATATGGTATACATTTAGAAGTTGTTTCTTAAAAAAATAAAAAAAATTAAACTACATGCTCTCCAAGTTCCACCCTTAAATAGCAAATAAAATATACCAAACTCTCATATCAAAAATATATATTCATTTCAGATAACATTATGCATCTGAGTTAGCATCCAGAGATGCCTAAATGTAGGTAGGGAAGAGCTATTCTCTAGTAATTATCTTAAAACTTATTTGTTTAACTTAGTTTTGACCATACATCTCTTATCTCTCCTAGTCTTTAAGTTTCCATGGCTTTTCTGTATTTTATGTTTTTATATGTTTTAATTCAATGGCATATACCTAGATAGAAATTCAGAATTTTCACAGTAATTGCTCTTATAGATTGGATTGCTGGTTTTAAAATAAAATTTTTTGCCCTCTCATACCAGTCCCTCCTCCTGTAGCTATCTATGTCAGCTCACATACTCAGTTGTTCCAACCTAAAAACTTCTTTTCCCTCTTTCATATCTTTCTACCACATTAACTTATTCAACAAGTCCTGTTGATTCTACCTCCAGAATATTTTCAGAATTATACCCTTATCTTATCCCCACCAATGAAATATCTTTTTTTTTTGAATAACATGTCTTCTTAGTAAACACTGTTTAATCTTTCTTCAATTCTTCCACATTTGCTCTTCTGGGTTAGTTCCAATTTATGCCCAGTTCAAGTGCCATGTCATCTGTGAATGTTTTCCTACTTTCAGAAGCAGAGTTTATCTATCCTCTTCCCATTTTACAATAGCACATAGTATATCTATTGCAATTATTTAAACATGTGTTAATTTCCTCCACTGGATTGTTATATTCCTAATAGCAAGAATCATGAAAGTAGTTCAGAGTCTGACATCGAATAAGTACAAGCTCAATTTTTAAAATATACCTTATGATTGAATGTTTAAAGATTAGCATTCAATTTTAGCATATGATTTCCTGTTATAGATATGTAAACTGTTTATTACATCAGGAATCTTCAGAGAACCTGAATGAATGTAAGCTAAATTTAAATAAAGCTACATGATCTAAGCAGTTGTTTAGAAAATGAAACCCAGTTGCTCAATGTTATGTGAGAAACAACACAGTTGCATTTAATGTTTCACTTTAAATAAGTTTAACTATCACTCAAAGTAATTTCACTTTGAGATCAAAAAGCCAATAAAAAGGATTATGCATTTCTTTTAAGGGAAATCTAAGAAAAAGTGCACATTGTCCTGAAGCTAACCCTCTTTAAGCTAAAATAATCAGAATAAAATTAATGTACCAAAATTAAATTATTCATATGAGTACTTATAAATGATCAGTACTAAAGCTGTTCATATGCTGTGGGTGGTAATTACAGTGATCGTATTTTGGATCACAGTAATTTTAAGCAAAATATTTTTGGGGAAATTATATACTGATGTCCTTTCTCTGTATATTTATTTTCAAAATGAGTAATACTTTATAAGATGCTAACTTGACTGATCTTTAAAAGATCAGATACAGGGCTTCCCTGGTGGCGCAGGGGACATGGGTTCGTGCCCCAGTCTGGGAGGATCCCACATGCCGCGGAGTGGCTGGGCCCGTGGGCCATGGCCCCTGGGCCTGCGCATCCGGAGCCTGTGCTCCGCAACGGGAGAGGCCACAACAGTGAGAGGCCCGCGTACCGCAAAAAAAAAAAAAAAAAAAAAAGATCAGATACAAAAGATTAAATGCTTTATAAATGTAGCATTCTATTCTGCATATATATATTTTTTAAATAAAATATATTTAATCATACATAGAGTATTTCTTTACATTTCAAAATATTTTTGATCTTTATTTTCATCTATATAGAGCAATTCAACTAAACTTGCTATGATTCTACTTGAGTCTGACAAAAATTTTAATGAAGAGCTGGGCAAAGAAAATATTCTCTTTAAAGAAATTTAGAAATGTTTTTTCCTGTTTTAGTACAAGGGGCTATATATTTAAAATGGCAAATGAAAATATGTTATAGTTGCTATTTTAAACAAGTGCAGATAGACAGGAATATTGCTAACATGAATTAAAGGAACACGCAATTACTTGGAAACACGAAAGTAACGAAGACATATGATTGGTAAACTTACCTTATTTCCTAGTCTGGTCTTTTTGCTCTGCTGTACCAGAGTTGGGCAAGGCTGCCAAAGTAATGATCAGAGAAAACTGCTCAGCTATAAATTGAGCTACTCATAATGTTTTATTGCACTCTCACTAGCCTATCAGTATTTAATAAACTTCTGCTAACGTGCAATCTAAAAAAACCTTAACCCTGAAAACAGCTTGTGTAAATATCTCTCTCTGGGAATCTAGTTAATTAATAATTGTGCTCTCAGATGCTCTTTGATTTCTGGAAGCTATGAGCTAGCTTAAGAACATAAAAGTACTTATTTATATTGTTTTTTTCTCTTTTCAAAATTGTATTTCTTCTACTATTTGGATGTTGCTTTAATTACTATTTTATCTCATTGTGTAAAATTTAAACTCTCACTCAAAGTGGAAACATATTTGTAAGCTAGGGTTTGAAAAACATTTGCAGAAACTAACAATTAGCAGATAATATTTCATAAAAGGCAATTATTAAATAAGTTATCTCCTGTGTCTTATTATTAATCTTAAGGCTGAAGAACTGACAAAATCCATAAGAATGAAAGGTAAAAGTAGAGCTATATAAATAAGTAATACAGAAATAAAATCAACATTTTATTTATCTATTAGTTATAGCACTAATTTTATTATCAAAAATTATAGTGTAAATACAATTTCATACACAAAAAAAATGTGCTATCAATTATACTGCTGGTTTAAGCTAGAATAATGTTTAAGAGCAAAGGGTTTGATATAAGAGACTTGGGTACAAATACCAGCTGTACCACATATACCTGAGAAACTCTGGGCACATTTGCTAATTTTTTCAAGCCTCAGTCTCTTTATCTACAAATTAGAAATAAAAATACTTATTCATAGGTTCACTGTGAGAATTATATGTGCTTACATAGTCTATTACCATTATTACAGCTCTGCTACCACAAAGAGTACAATTTGACTCTGAAACAGTTAGTACTTGAATGCTGCATATAATCTGGGCACTACCTTTTCAAAGGAATATATATTAAAATAATGTGGTCACATAGAGTAGATTGACTCGTTTTTTGAGGTATCCTGAATATGAGTTTAAAGAGAAACAGTAAAAGAAGCAGATGTATGGAGTACTGTTAAGTGCTGGGGAGATATAAAGGAGAACTTCCAGTATAGAAAGAGCAGTGATATGGAAATAAGATAAGAATCATTCTAGAATAGTCTCAACAGGCAGAACTAAATCCAATGTAATAGAAATTTTAAGTGATTTCCTCTCTATTCACAAAGCACATAATTATACAAGTGGAAAATCTCATTAAATCTATCCAAATCTTCTAGAACAAAGGTGTGAATGTAGCCAAGTCACAGCATATAAAGTCAATGTACAAGAGTCAATCATCTTCCTACATAAAAGCAAAGAATGACTGGAAACTGAAACTAAAATATAGATAGACAGATAGGTAGATAGAAAGAATAGATATAGCTATAAATATTGGTTGGCCAACAAGTGCGTTCGGGTTTTTCATGTTATGGAAAAACCAGAGCAAACTTTTTGGCCAGCCCAATATTTAGAGAGATATAAGTAAATAGATAATTTATGATAGTATGAAAAATAAGTACTTGGGTATAAATCTAACAAAATATATGTAGAATCTCTATTCTGAAAACAGCAAAATGTTGATGAAAGAAGTCGAAGATCTAAATAAATGGAGAGATTAACCATATTTATGGATTAGAAAACTCAATATTGTTAAGTTCTTATTCTTAACAATTAGATCTATATATTCAATATAATTTCAGTAAAAATCCCAGCAAATAGATATAAACAAGTTGACTGTAAATTTTTGGCATCTGTGTTTATAGCAACTTTATAATTTCCCCAAACTGGAAATACCTCAGGTATCTGTCAACACCTGGCATATGTATACAATGACATACTAATCAGCAGTAAAGAGTTATGAATATTGAGTCATGCATCAACATGGATCAACCTTAAAATTCAAGTTAGTTGTTTTCCCTGCAATTTCAGTTTTCTGACTGTTTCAAAACAAAGTAATTAATTAGCAGTTTGTCCACCTTTTTTCCCCTTTCTTAGGAGTAAGAGCAAACACTCTTTCCAGTTTCCGACATCTCTGAATTGAAACTAAATCTGTGTCAAGTTTTAATTAGTCATCTTTTAGATTTTCTTTTATGTGTAGACATATTTTAAGTAACAGTTTTTGTGCTATTTAAAAAGCTTCATGTGATTTAAAATTTTTATATTTCAATTTTGTGTCCAGATTTCCCTCTCTGGTGCTATGAGCTGGGCTTTGCTTTGATTAGTTCCTTTTGCTCCCTCTGTTCCATACATCCCCCCACCCTAGATCTGGTTCTATTCATTAACCTCACCAATAGGGAAGCAATGTGTTCATGAATTGCTTAGAAGGAAAATTTAGACAAAACCCCAGTATAAGGGTACTCAATTATAGATATAGGGAAATTATATACAGCAATGAAAGAAGGCATTTTAACTTAAAATATATTGTTTTTCTTTAAAAGCAATTATAAGTTTAAAAATTTTACTTTTTAATATACAAATTGTACAAACAGTTAAAACTTAATGAAGTAAAATAACAGAAAAATTGAGTTGGGTAGGCAATAGGCAAAAAAAGTTGTAAAAACCAAGAGTGAAATTAAACCATACCTGGTGATTGACACTTTTAGTAATCAGAACATTTAAGTACTCTCTTCATGGACTTTGCTGTATGTATTTCAGTATAACTTATGTATATCAAACATACACTTTAGGTTAAAAGTTATATGATTTAATATGCTAGTTTCATGTATTGCTGGCCAGCAGAATGCAACAGAAGAGAAAAATCTGATTTTCACAGTGATGATGCAGAGGTACTAAAAAAACCTGAATTACCAAAAATGTCCTATTTCTTTCAGAGGCCTATGAAAACTCTAGAAGGAAAATGGCCACATGGGGAGAGGAGAAGGAATGTAAGCAGGTTCTAGGAATTGTTAAATTTGTTTGAGTTGTTACCTCTAGAAGCCGGAAGTAGGTAGAGTAGATACAAATACAAAGAGAGAAGCCAAGGTTCCTGCTTTAAGACACATATGAAACATTTAATGCAAAGGAATTTAGAGGACAATGTAAGGAGCTAGAGGCCAGCAACATTAGAGAGACCATGATCAGTGCTGGTATCCCAGTCTAATCACTCACTGATAAATTGCACAGCTGACTCTCCAGTTTTTTTAGCTCTAGATATGGCTATTCCTCTCATTTTTAGACCCAAGTTTCCAGATAACTCATCTTCAGCAGATCTAAATCAGAACTCATTACTGTTTCCATCAAGAGCATTGTTTATCTCTCTGTCTTAATATCTCCACTTTTCTCCAAGTCATGAAAGCTCAAAATTTCAGCTCCTTTTTGTTTGGCATCATATGTAGACATTTAATTCTGTAAGTGCTTCTCTCTCAACCTTATATGCAATCCTTTCTTTACTGCTGCTGCTGTAATTTATAACTTCAAACCTACATTACTATAATTCTTTCTTAACTTGTCTTCCAGACTCCAGATATTCTAATTCTCTCTCTTTTCCCTAAAGTATCCACCTACCTCTTCCCAATAAAATAATGCAACTTGTTTTAATCTCAAGGCAGTATTCCAGTATCACATATTGCCTGGAGATAAGGATCTAAACTTCTTAATCTTATATTTAAAACTCTAAATTTGGTGTCTACCATTTCATCTTACATCCTCAATCAACCCACACTCCTGCCATATCCATCTACTACGCTCTTCTATTTTCTTACTCACATCTGTGCTTATTTGGTCCAGAAGCTAGATTGCCCTTCTTCAATATAAATTTAACGTATCTTTCTAGTGTCAGTTGACATCACTCTTCTTCCAAAGGGACTATTCAAATTTTTCTACTTGGCCTTAAGAGCATTAATTAATATCTCCCCATTCCCCTCCATAACAGTGCATTTTATACTTGTGTTACAGTACTGTCTTAGTTTATCTCATATTACATGTATCCATGCTTGCTTATATTGCCCACATGAGACTGAGAACATTTAGAGAGCAAGGACAATGTCTTCCTCCCCTTTACTTAATTCACAATAGTACACACAACATTTTATGAAGCAAGATATAGCAGTGACTACCAATTGTATACCTATATCGATTCTCCCTTGTCAAAGCCAACCAGCCAAAGACCACCAGGAACATGACTGAATTCAAACAAGGAAGGGAAAGGTGTCTCAAAGTTGGGAGGGGTTTATTATAGGATTTGGACTTATGCTAAGTGACTACAAAGAGAAATTAGAGAAGGGGAGGGACTAGGTCTGGATTGGATAATGCCCAGGAGTGAGGGCAATTCAACAATTAAATATCCTAATCCTTGTTCAGGAGGTGGGAAGAACAAAATGGAGCTGGGGAACATCACTGGTTCCCATCAAAAGTCAGTTTTTGCAACAACAATATGGTTTACTTAAAAACATTGTTTATCAGTATCACCAGCAACAGAGCCAATTTTTCATTTTCTCTGTGTTCTCTCTTTTCTTCTTTTAGTGGCAGAGAATCCCCTAAATTTATTAAGGTACATGCATATCTACAGACTACATTTTCCAATCTCTCAGATGTTGATTTTGATGATGTAAGTAAATTCTAGTCAGTGAGATGAAACCAGAATTCATGCATGCAACTTCCACCTTACATTTTCAAGAAGAAACTGCTTGCCCTCCACATCCTCTATTTAATTCTTTCTATGAGCATGTGGTTCTGTAAGCCAGCTTTGACCATCTATCCCCAGTGGAGTACAAAGTTAGAAGAGATTTAAATTCCTGGATCATCTTGTGAACCAGAGGAACCTATCCATCCTATCATTAACTTTCCTCTGAAATGTTAAATGAGAGAGAAGTAATCTATCCGCTTTGAACCAGTGAAGGTTTGACCGTCTTTATTAGAGCACTTAATACACATCCAATACAGATGGTAAGAATAGAAATTGGCTATTGAATTATGAATTCTAATGATAAAATGTTAGGAGTGTCCACTATAAATCAAGAGGTTGCTAGTTGGACTATATGTATTACCTATTACCTCCTCTGGCTTTCAGTTGTGTAGATTGCCAAGTATTTTTACAAATCAGGAAACGATATGCATACATACCCTGCATAAACATCTAGGACTAATAAAAAATAATAAAATCTTAAAAGGACTAATAGAATCACTATAAATTGATTGCCAAAGGAAATAAAATTCATTGTTACTTTATTATTCATGCTTTGCTATTTTGGGGGGAAAGGTTTTGTTTTTGTCAAATTTGCATTCTTGAAATGTGAACAGTGACTTGGATGGGAAGGGCTGGTTCATTTCAAATATAAGTTCTCAAAGAACTCCTAGTAAGTTAATTTTCAAAATCTGTCATTTAATCATCACTGGAAAAAGTCAACAAGATAGACTGCTATTATTAAATTTCAATCATATGATAGTAAAAAAATATTTTGTCTGTGTAATATGAGTCTATGCAGTTCAGATAAAATGGAACAATAAAAATGAATGCCTGAATCTTTCTGATTATTATTGTTTGTATTGCAAATATCATTGAAATGATATAAATATCAAAATGATATTTAGTTTATGAAAACAGTCCTAAAATTTCCAACTTATTAATAATTTTCTTGACCCTATTTCCATATTTTGATTCTAGGGAATTTATTGTAGGAAAAACCACTTTTTGATGATGGAATATTCATTCACATATTGGAAATAGCTAATAATAAAAAAGACTAGTAATGAATTCAAAGTAAACAGACCATGATTTCTTTTGAATGGCTACTTAATGTATATATTCCTTCAATAGTAGTTCCATGAATAACAATAAAGAAAAATAGAATTAAAGTGACTAGAGGATGCTCTAAAATTAATCTGATTCCCTTAGCACTGTGAGATTTACCTACTTTAAATAAATATTTACTAGAGAATTAAAGCCATTTTTCTTTGGCAAATAAAATACGAACACTGAAGCCAGATTAGAAACTTAACTTTCTAAATCCTTCTGAGGTAATTACTATACTGTTAAGAATAATTAGTAAAAATTGCATAGAACTCTGTGTTCAACAAATTTCCAATTCTAATTCTATAAAGGCTTCAACAATGACAGTAGTTTCTCAGTGAAACATGGACTAAATATTTCAGTTTCTCATTTCTTCACTCATAATGTAATCCAAAAAATATTTATTAGTTGGCAATTACTAAAAGTGAATTTTAAATCAATTTAAATACAAATTATTTGAAGGTAATGAAGTACCCCAATGAGTGAGCATCTCCAAGATGTAATCTTTCTAAATTTTCAATTAAAATTATATCAGGTATTTTCCAATATTCATTTTATTATTCACCTCTATCAGAAATAGTTTCATGAAATATAAGTTTTTAGGAGGAAAATATAGACTCAAAGCTCATTTAACTCATAAGTTTTCCAAGCTAATGAGCAACCATTAAACTAAGAAATTCTGCCCAACTCTAATATTCATATTCACTACATTTTGAGAATTTTATGACGTTCTTTTTTTTTAACATCTTTATTGGAGTATAATTGCTTTATAATGGTGTGTTAGTTTCTGCTTTATAACAAAGTGAATCAGCTATACATATACATATATCCCCATATCTCTTTCCTCTTGTGTCTCCCTCCCCCTCACCCTCCCTATGACCATTCTAACCAACTGATATGTTACTAAATGCCAACTTTGCATTAAGGAGGATAAAGTGATGAATGGTACTCCCATTTCTACAATCACTGCCTCATAAAGTATGTGAGACTTTGCACTGGGTACAAAAGGCTTAAGTTATGAAACTCTTTATGACACAATAGGAAAACTGTCAAATTAAAATGAGAAAACAGACCAAAGAGATAACATTTTATATTATTAGCAAACTTCTCTGATGTTTTCAGAATATACAAAACAAAGTTTACAATACTAATATTGTAACTATTTCTTCCAGAATGTCTGAGACTCTATACCTACAATATAAAGTAAAACTAATAGTTGGGGTTAATTTTAGGTTTGGACTACATTATTTGAATTACATTAAAAGAAATTCTAATCCAGGAAAAGTCCATGTGTTGCATGTCACCTATAATACACATATCCAATTAACTGCTCTGCTCTTTCCCAAGTAACAGAGGAAAACAACTCAGAAAACATGTAATGCTTTTGATAGCCACAAGGTTGCTAGCACGAAACTGAAAACTCCTTGCACCAAGACATATTTCATCAGCTTCGTCCATTAACACTGAGTTGCTAAGAATTTCTACTTTATGATAGGTCAATTTTAGCAACATAATTTCTTAAAAAGAAGTTTGTTTTGCTTACACTTCAAAATGTGGAGATTCTTACTTCTGCCTGGAATAAGGAAATCTGGAAAGATCATAATGCTACCACTTTTTAAACAACAAAAAAGTTGACTACTCTGAAAAACCACAACTTTTCTTGAATTTGCTGGACAGTTGTTGGTTACAGGTAAGTTTAGTAACTTGAATCTAAGAGGAATGCAAGGAGACACAGGACCCAACTTTTGCTTACCTAGATTACATGGACACCAATGCCATACAAACCAGTAAGGAGAATTCAGCTAAAATTTGTAATGAATTGCTAGATGCTGCATGTGGCTATCATGAGAATAACCCTGGGAGCCAAAGACACAAGGGAAATTTGTACCTATTCACAGGCTCTTTTCGAACATAGGACTGGGGACTAGATGGAGAGTCTTGGGAAATCCTCCCTGGTGAGGCAGGCATAGTGGAAGGGGATGGCTGCCACAGCAAGAAAGGCATAATATTCCACCTTCTTCCATAACTCCCCTATAGAGCAAAGGCCTTAAGACCCTAGAAAAAGGCAATAAACCCTGATATCTTTGGAGCACAGGTAAAGAAGACCTGTTGAATCTGGGGAAAGGGGCAAGAATATGTCTTGGACCCAGACCATTAGAAATGTCTTCCTAAATCTGAGAATGGGGCAGAATCACTGAGAAAGCCAGGCCTGAGACTCAGGGACACAGTAACTGCCCAAAATAGAGGGTGAACAAGAACAACAGAGAATATTCCCTGCCACCAACCTAGCTAAAGGCCACTGAGATACAGGAAACAGAATTCTGCAGTTAGTTGAAGATATCAAGAGCATGGAGCAGCTTACCTTCTCTCAGGCACAGAGGAAAAGCAAGACCTAAAGCTGAGGGTGGAGCAAGCACTGAGAACATACACTGTAATCCAATACTTCCCCTCCCTTCTTTTGAAGTAAGGACAATTCAAAAGTAAGGTGACTCTAAAGAAATGTGAAGCTTGTGATACAATTAGGGTGCCCTTAGAACAACAAAATCCAAACTCACTTTAGCTCCTGACTTGATTGACACAACATTCCACAATAAAAGCCAAGCAAGGGTCAAGATGTACCCATTTTCAGGCTGAAATATTGTTTATCTTGGTCTCTACTATACAACAAATATCCCAGTTTACCTTAGTATTAGATTTACATTTAATTGTCCAAATAATGCTTAATAATATACTTCTGTTAGATCATGTATAGTGTATTATCTCTTTTTAATTACCTTATTTAATAAATTTATTGTTAATAAAATATTTACTAATTAAAATTTTATAGTGAAGAAAAAATTTTAGTGATGCAATTAGAGATATGTACATTCTACTAAGTTTGAATTCCAAGATGTATTTTACAGGAAAAATGTTAACTTATGCCTATATGTATTGAAGGAATTAAAATTTTGCATAAATTATTTTTAATCAAGATAATGAGGAAAAAGTGAACGTTTATCTAAAAGAAAAATTAAAACTGAAGCAATATGATTCATAAGCAGCCTGTTGGAAAAATAAAACCTTTATATAACATGAGCCAATCATAAAGATTGCCTTCAGTGGAGACCTAATATTTGTCTTGACTAATTTCTGACTAAAACATTTTTTAAAACATTAAGAAAAAGAATAAGTATTCCCACCCAACGATATTAAGAACTTAACCTAAATTATTATCAGGATTCAGGTTATATAAGGCCAAATTGTCTTGAGAACCAACTTTCTTCATTTGATATAATAGTCTCTAGGTCCACCCATGTTGCAGCAAATGGCATTATTTCATTCTTTTTTTTATGGCTGAGTATTATTCCATTGTGTTTGTGCATTATTCCATTGTGTTTGTGTATATACATTATTCCATTGTGCTTGTGTATATTCCATTGTGTTTGTTTATATACACACACACACATATATATATATATATATATATATATATATATATATATATATATATATATATATATATATATTCCACATGTTTTTTATCCATTCATCTGTCAGTAGACATTTACATTGCTTCCATGACTTGGCTATTGTAAATACTCCTGCTATGAACATTGCAGTGCATGTATCTTTTCTAAATAGAGTTTTTGTTCTGGATATATCCAGGAGTGGGATTACTGGATCACATGGTAGCTCTATTTTTATTTTTTTAAGGAATTTCCATACAGTTTTCCATAGTGGCTGAACAAATTTACATTCCCACCGACAGTGTAGGAGGGTTCCCTTTTCTCCACACCCTCTCCAGCATTTATTATTTGTTGGTATTTTGATGATGGCCATTCTGACAGGTGTGATGTGATATCTCATTGTTGTTTTGATTTGCATTTCTCTAGTAGTTAGTGATGTTAATCTCTTTTCATGCATCTGTTAGCTATCTGTATGTCTTCTTTGGAAAAATGTCTATTCATGTCTTCTGACCATTTTATGATTAAGTTACTTGCTTTTTGATATTTAGTTGTATGAGCTGTTTATATATTTTGGATATTAACCCCTTGTAAGTCACATCATTTGCAAACATTTTTGTACTTTCTGTAGGTTGTTTTTTCCTTTTGTTGATGATTTCCTTTGCTGTGCAAAAGCTTTTATGTTTAATTAGGTCCCATTTGTTTATTTTTGCTTTTGTTTCTTTTTTCCCCACACACTGGCCTGTATTTAACTTTTAAAATATTTGCTTTTGTTTCTTTTAACTTAGAAGACAGATCCAAAAATTATTGCTACAACTTATATCAAAGAGTGTTCTGCCTATGTTCTCTTCTAGGGTTTTTACTGGGTTCAGGTCTTATATTTGGTCTTTAATCTATTTTGAGTTTATTTTTGTATGGTGTGAGGAAATGTTCTAATCTCATTGTTTAACATGCAGCTGTTCAGTTTTCACAACACCACTTAATGAAGAAACTGTCTATTCTACATTGTACATGCTTACCTACTTTGCCATATGTTAATTGACCATAAGTATGCGGTTTTAATTCTGGGCTCTCTATTCTGTTCCATTGATCTATGTGTCTGTTTTTGTTCCAGTACTATGCTATTTTGATTACTGTAGCTTTGTAGGCTGAAGTCTGGGAGGGTGATACCTGAAGCTTTGTTCATTTTTCTCAAGATTACTTTGTAAATTTGGGGTCTTTTGTGGTTCCATATGAATTTTAGGATTATTTGTTCTAGTTCTTTGAGAAATGTCATAGGTATTTTTATAGAGATTTCATTAAATCTGTAGATTGCTTTCGGTAGTATGGACATTTTAACAATATTAATTCTTCCAATTCAAGAGCATGGGATATCATTCCATTTCTTTGTATCATCTTCAATTTCCTTTATCAATGTTTTATAGTATTCAGAGTACAGGTATTTCACCTCCTTGGTTAATTATATTCCTAAGTACTTAATTATTTTTGATGCAATTTCAAATCGGATTATTTTTTAGTTTCTCTTTCTGATAGTTTACAATTAGTGTACAGAAAAGCAACATATTTTTGTATATTAATCTTGTATCCTGCTACTTTGCTGAATTCATTTATTAATTCTAATATTTTGGGGGTGGAGATTTTAGGGTTTTCTATATAAAGTATAATGTCATCTGAAAATAGTGACAGTTTTACTTCTTTCCTTCCAATGAACTTTTATTCATTTTCTTATCTGACTGCTGTGGCTAGGACTTCCAATAATACGTTAAGTAGAAGTGGTGAGAGTGGGCATCCTTGCCCTGTTCCTAAATTTAGAGGAAAGGCTTTCAGCTTTTCACCATTGAGTATGATGTTAGCTGTGGGTTTGTCATAAATGGCCTTTCTTATGTTGAGATACGTTCTCTTTATACACACTTTCATAAGGGTTTTTATCATAAGGGTTGAATTTCATCAAACACTTTTTCTGCATCTCTTGAGATGATCATGTGGTTTTTGTCTTTTCTTTTGTTGACATGGTGTATCACATTGATTGATTTGCATATGTTGAACCATCCTTGTGATCCTGGGATGAATCCAACTTGGTCGTGGTGTATGATGTTTTTTATGTGTTGTTGGATTTGGTTTGCTAGTATTTTATTGAGAATTTTTGCATCTATATTCATCAAAGGTTTTGGATTGTAATTTTTTTTGGTAGTTTCTTTGTCTGTTTTTTTGTTTGGTATCAGGGAGATGGTGGCTTCATAAAATGTCTTTGGAAGTGTTCCTTCCTCTTCAATCTTTTGTAAGAATTTGAGAAGGATCGGTATGAGTTCTTTGTATGCTTGGTTGAATTCATGTGTGAAGCCATCTGGTCCTGGACTTTTGTTTGTAGGGAATTTTTTTTTTTTTTTTTTTACAGATTCTATTTCACTTCTAGTGATCAGTCTGTTCAAGTTATCTATTTCTTCTTAATCCAGTTTTGCTGAGCTGTATGTTTCTAGAAACTTGTCCATTTCTTCTACGTTGTCAAATTGCTGATGTATAATTGTTCATAGTATTCTCTTACAGTTTTTTGTATTTCTGTAGCATCAGTTGTGATTTCTTCCCTTTCATTTCTTATTTTGTTTACTTGGGTCTTCTCTCTTTTCTCCTTGGTGAGCCTGGCCAGAGATTTGTCAATTTTTTTTACCCTTTCAAAGAACCGGCTCTTGGTTTTATTGATTTTTTCTATTGTTTTTTTAATCTCTATTTTATTTATTTCCTCTCTGATCTTTATTATTTCCTTCTTTCTGCTGACTTTAGGTTTTATTTATTCTTCTTTTTCTAATTCTTCTGGTGGTGGGTTAGGTTGCTTATTTGAGATTTTTCTTGTTTCTTGAAGAAGGCCTGTATCACTATGAACTTCCCTCTAAGAACTGCTTTTGCTGCATCTCATAGATTTTGTATGGTGTGTTTTCATTGTCATTTGCTTCAACATATTTTTTAATTTCTTCTTTGATTTCATTGTTTACCCATTGGATTTTTTAGTAGCATGTTGTTTAGTCTCCATGGATTTGTTTTTCTCTCATTTCTTTTTTTTTCTAGTTTCATGCCATTATGGTCAGAAAAGGTGCTTGAAATAATTTCTATTCTCTTACATTTGTTGAGGCTTATTTAATGCCCTAGTATGTGGTCAGTCCTAGAGAATGTTCCATGTGCACTTGAAAAGAATGTGTATTCTGTTTTTTGGATGCAATGTCCTGAAAATATCAATTAAGTCTAATTGTTCTATTGTATCATTTAGGATCTCTGTTGCCTTATTTATTTTCTGTCTTGAAGCAATGCCCATTAATGTGAGTAGGGTGTTAAAGTCTCCTGCTATTATTGTATTCCCATAATTTTCTCCCTTTTTGTCTGTTAATATTTGTTTTATGCATTTGGGTGCTCCTATATTGAGTGCATATATGTTGACAAATGTAATATCCTCTTCTTGTATTGATCCTTTTATCATTATATTGTGTCCTTCTTTATCTTTCTTTCTACCCTTTGTTTTGAAGACTATTTTGTCTGATATGAGTATTTTGACCTCCGTTTTCTTGCTTTTTCTGTTTGCATGAAATATCTTTTTACATCCCCTCACTTCCAGTCTGTGTGTGTCTTTAGCCCTGAAGTGAGTCTCTTATAGGGAGCATATTGTAGGATTTTTTTTTTTTTTCTTAAATCCAATATGCCACTCCGTGTCTTTTGATTGGAGCATTTAGACCACTGACATTTAAGGTAATTATTGATGGATATGTATTTGTTGCCATTTTAAACCTTTTTTTCCCATTGATTTTATATTTCTTATTTGTCCCTTTCTTTTTCTTTTTCCTTTTGTGGTTCGATCATTTTCTTTTGTAGTATTCTTGTGTTCTCTTCTTTTTGGTTTTTGTGAATCTATTGTATGTTTTTGATTTGTGGTTACCCTGTTTTTCAACCATGTTAACCCCTTCCTATATCTATATCTGCTTTAGACTGGTAATCATATAGACTCAAACACATTGTGGGAAAAAAAAATTTATATTTTGTTACTCTTATCTCCAATATTTTATGATTTTGATGTCTTCTTTTACATCTTCATGTTCATCCTTTTGCTGTTCATTGTGGTTATCATCACGTTCATAGAAATTTTTTTGATTCTTTTTTAATCTGTGTACTGGTTTATTTAAGTGATTTACTTTCCAATTGTGATTTCCTCTTTCCTATAGATTCCTGCTGCTTTTTTATTTAGAGAAGACCTTTAATATTTCCTTTAGGATAGATTTAGTATTGCTGTAATCTTTTTAGATTTTGCTTGTCTGAGAAATTCTTTATCTCTCCTTCTATTCTAAATGATAATCTTGCTGGGTAGAGTATTCTAGGTTGCAGTCTTTTCCCTTTCAGGACTTTAATAAATCTTGCCACTCCCTTCTGGCCTGCTATGTTTCTGCAAAGAAATCGCCTTATGGGGGTTCCCTTTTAATTAACTCTTTGTTTTTCTCCTGCTGCCTTTAGAATCCTCTCTTTAACTTTTGCCATTTTGTTTTGGTGTAGGTCTGTTTGGATTCATCTTATTTGGGACCCTCTGTGCTTCCTGTACCTGGATATGTTTCTTTCTTTAGGTTTAGGAAGTTTTCATCCATAATTTCTTCAAATACATTTTCAATCCCCTTTTCTCTTTCTTCTCCTTCTGGGATCCCTATTATGTATAGATTCGCATACTTTATATTACACCATAGGTCTCTTATGTTGCTTTCTTTTTTTTTTTAATTTGGTTTTCTCTCTGCTGTCCCGATTGGGTGATTTCCATTATTCTGTCTTCCAGATGACTTATTTGTTCTTCTGCATTATTCATTCTGCTATTCATTGCCTTTAGCTCATCTTTCACATTGGCAAATGTGATTTTTAATACTTCTTGGTTCCTCTTTATAGTTTCTAGTTCCTTTTTACAGTAACCTTCATTTCTATCAATAGCCCTTCTTAATTCCTTCAGTATTTTCATTATCTCCTTTTCAAACTCGGTGTCTACTAGACTAAAGCGGTCTGTTTCATTGTTCTTTCAGGGGAATTATTTTGATCTTTTAATTGGGAGTGGTCCCTTTGCTTTTTCATTTGATTTATATTTGTCTTACTTCATGAGTTTAGGATAAACAGTTATTTACTGCAGTCTTGGAGGGCTATTTTTTATGTGGGAATGTCCTTGTGTGGCCTGTGTGGGTTTAATATTTTTGGTGCAAGGGCTGTTTTTAGTATGGATGCCTACCATCTCTTTCCTCAGTGTGTGCCAGCTATTATCCCCTTGATAGGGGGTGTGACTGGTGTCGTGGTGACCAGAGCCTGCACTGGCTATTGAGTGGGGTCTCTTCTTTGTTCTGTGGTTGTCACTACCCTGTCAGGGGCAAGGTCTGCTCCCTAGTTATTAGAGTAGAAGCCCTTAGATCTGTTTCTGGGCTACAGTGTGAGATAGGTGCGACTGGATCACTCTCACTGGGAGAGGAGCCTCTGAGTATTCCTTTGCCAGAGTTGTCCACTGGGGAGTGTGCTCCATGGTGTTGCCTGTGTGTGCTCACAAAGTACACTACTGTTGGCACTGCCACTGTCTCCACCTCCACTGTTGGAATGCAGGTAATCTGCCCTGGTTTCCCTCAGGTGCTGTGTTCACAAAGCTTCCAGCAGAGATCCTTAGGCACTGATCCACTGAAGAAGTCAGGTACCAGGAGCACAGTACCTGGACCTGCTGTGGGAGCTATGGAAGCAGCCTAGACCCTTGCCCTTCCTCTATGTGTACACTCCCACAAAGCCCACAGATGCTAAGGCTGGACCTCTCCCAGCCATGGGAGTATGTATTTTCCTGCTCCCAGAGCTCACAGAGGCAGCACTGAGAAAGAGGCTGCCATGGCAGGTCCAGCCCTTCCCTCACTTGTGCATTAACAGTGGGATTTCAATGGCTATGCATGTCTGCCATGAGCACTCCGAAAGTGAGGCTGCTATGGTAGGCCCTGACCCTCCCATCTTGTGCTCCTTAGCGATGGTTCACTTCTATGGCAGGGCCAGGCTTCCTCCATGTACACCCCTGGTTGCGGACTGTACCACACTCCAGCCCCATCAGGCTGTCTCTGTGTAGCCAACCCCAGTCTTCTCCTGAGGTCTGTCCTATAAAGCCCAAGGTTCCACACCCTGCCCCTGCATGTACCAGCAGATGTGTATCTTGGTCTGGGGATTGCAGCAAGGTAGCAAGGATCCTCTGTGCCAGTCTCTCTCTGTTCTGCCTGACACCAACTGGCCATTGCACTCTCCTCCAAGCCTTTGAAGCTCCCTTTCTGTCCCAGCTGATCTCCCCACCAGTGAATGGGCTTCCCGGGGTGCGGGAACCTTTCCTCTTTTTCAGCCCCCTCCCAGGGGTACAGGTCCTGGCCCAATTCTTGTTTTCTTTTTTTATTTTGTCCTACCTGGTTACATGGAGATCTTTCTTGCACTTCTGAGTGTCTGATATCTTTTGCCAGCATTCAGTAAGTTCTCCTGTGAGAATTATTCCACATGTAGATGTATTTTTGATGTATTTGTGGGAAGAGGTGAGTTATACATTCTTCTATTCTGCCACGTTGATTCCTCTCCTAAAGTAATTATTGATAATATGTACTTATTGCAATTTTGTTACTTGTTTTCTTGTTGTTTTGGTAGTTCTTTTCTGATCATTACTTTTGCTTTTTATTTCTTCCCTTGTGGTTTGATGATTTTCTTCAGTAGCATGCTTGTGTTCCTTTCTTTTTAGTTTTTTTGTAACTATTGTAGGTTTTCACTTGTGGTTACCTTGAGGTTCATACATGTTGACCTATAACTATATATCTACTTATTTTAAATTGGTAGTCATTTAAGGTCACACACTTTCTAAACGTTCTATATTTTTTACTCTGTTCCCCTAGATTTTGTGTTTTTCATGCCATATTTTACAACTTCATGCTTATCCCTTATCCCTTATTTTAGTTATAGTTGCTTTTACAATTTGTGTGTGTGTGTGTTTTTAATCTTTGTACTGGCTTAAGTGTTCGATCTTCAGTCCTTACTATATATTTGTCTTTCCAAGTGGGATTTTCCCTTTCCTATAGATTCTTACTTCTTTCCACTTAGGACATTTTACCATTTCTTTTAGAATAGGTTTAGAGTTGATGAATTCTTTTAGTTCTTGCTTGTCAGAGAATGTCTTTATCTCTTTTATTCTAAATGATAATCTTGCTGGATAGGTTATTCTAGGTTACAGGTTTTTCTCTTTCAGCCCTTTGACTATGTCATGCTACTCCCTTCTGGTCTTCACAGTTTCTGCAGAGAAATCAGCTGATAGCCTTATGGGGATTCCCTTGTAATTAATTGTTTTTCTTGTGCTGCCTTTAGAATAATCTCTTTATCTTTAACTTTTGTTGTTCTAATTATATGCCTTGGAATGGGGGTCTATTTGGGTTCATCCTGCTTAGAACCCTCTGTGCTTCATTTACCTTGATATTTGTTCCTTTCTTCATGTTTGGGAAATTTTCAGCCATAATTTCCTCGAACCCTTTTTTTTTTTTTTTTTTTTTGCGGTACGTGGGCCTCTCACTGTTGTGGCCTCTCCCGTTGTGGAGCACAGGCTCCGGACGCACAGGCTCAGCGGCCATGGCTTATGGGCCTAGCCACTCCGTGGCATGTGGGATCTTCCCGGACCAGGGCATGAACCCATGTCCCCTGAATCAGCAGGCGGACTCTCAACCACTGTGCCACCAGGGAAGCCCCCTCAAACACATTTTTGATCACCTCTCTCTTCTTCTTCTACAGAAAATATGCAAGTGTTTGTACACTTAATGTTATCACAGAGACCTCTTAAATTGTTTTCATTTTTTAAAATTTGTGTTTCTTTTTGCTGTTCTGATTGGGTCATTTTGATTATTCTATCTTCTAGACCACTTATGCATTTTTCTGTATCATTTAGTCTGCTATTCATTCCTTCTAGTGTGTTTTTTTATTTCAGCTATTGCATTCCTCATTTCTGATTGGGTCTTTTTATATTCTCTAGTTCCTTATTAAAGTATTCACTGTGTAAATCAATTTTCCCCCCTTAATTCATTTAACATTTTTATTACCTATGCTTTCAATATTTTATCTGGTAAATTGTTTACTTCTGTTTCATGATTTATTTTTTCAGGGCTTTTCTTCTGTTCCTTCAATTGAGAGTACTTCCTCTGCTTTTCCATTTTTCTTACCTTTCTCTGCCTCTACGAATTTAGGTGAAATACTTACCTATTGTGGTCTTAAAAAGTTGATTTTATGTGGGGGCCTCCCTATGCAGACTGAGTGTGCCCAATGCCTTTGCTGGGAGAGCTGGGTATGATTTGGATGCAAGTAAAATCCTTCCTCAGGGTGTGCTGGCAGCTATCAACTTGATAGGAGGTGGAGCAGGAGATGAAAGGGATAGAGCTGGAGCTGGGTATGAGGTGGGACTTCCCCTCTGCTCAGTGGCCATTACCACTGTATCAGGGGTGGGGTCTCATCCCAAGTTGCTGCAGCAGAAGCCCTGAGGATTGGACCCAAGCTGGTTCTGTTCCCTTTAACTATGTGTTTTTTACTCTCCCTGTACCAGAACTTTGCCCCACAGGGGGTGAGTGAAGAAACAAGTGAGACCTGTGTGGGCTCTCAGCTTGTGTAGGCCACAGAGGTCCAATGAGCTGCCTATGCAGCCACCCACTGCTCTGCTCGCAGTCTTGGGTGCAAGTCCCCTTTGGTTCTCACAGTCAATCACTGCCCCCAACCTCTGCTTCCCTCAGCCTGTTGTGGAATTTTTCCACACGCCAGATGGGGCCCACATGGCCTCTGGCCATGTATCAGGGATAAGCTGTGGTGAAGTGGTCACTGTGAGAGCTCTGGGCTGCTTCTGACATTTTGCTTGAGTATCAACAATGGCCTCTGCTGCTTCACCCAGTCTTTGTTCCAGGACTGGGTCATCTCTGCGTCCCACTGTTGAGTCTTTTCCCCAGTCATGGCCATCCCATATCTAGTGCTATGCTGTGATGTGGAGTGAGCAGGGCCTGAGCATTCGCTTGGCTTTGGCTAGGGTGTGTGATTGGGCAGTCATGGGAAACCAGACAGCTGCTAGAGCAGACCTCTCTCCACCCTGCCTCAGGTGCGAGTGTGCATATGCTCTTCATGAGTGGAGTCCAGGATTCTCACTGGCCTTCTATTAGTCTCAATGATCCTCCAACCAGAGAAGAGGGCTTGTCTCCTCCACTTAGGACCCCAGGACTGGGGTGCCCAATCTGTGGCTCGAGGTGCTCACTCCCCAAGGTGGATGTCAACCTGTGTAATCTCCCTTTTCCTCTGAGTCCCCTCCCAGGGGCACAGATCCTGACCCAATCATATTTCTCCCCTTCTTACCTGATTATGTGTGTATCTTTCTTACAGCTGTGGTTGTACAGGAGTCCTTCTGCCAGTTTCCACTTAGTTTTAGGAAGTAAGTGATTAGTAGTGTCCATGAGAATATCTAATAGTTCAACTGAAATAGGGAAGTACAAATCAAACCCCTCAAACTTTCCTAGAAATAGGATCAATCAATTGGAAGAAAGGAAAAAAAAAAACAACAACGAAGAAAGCATAGACAATAATTATTTTCCTTATATTTCCAAACTTTCCGTGAATGTAGATTTTGAAAAACACGTTTAAGACAGAAACATTTATAAAAGAGGAAATAACTTTCATCTTTGGCCAAAGATAAAGGACAGGCAATAGAAGAAAGAAGAAAGTATGTAAGTGTCCTTTGATATTTATTCCAGGTTATGTAAGAGTTTTGTCATAGTAGGCACTCAATAAATGTCTCTTGAATGAGAACAAATTATTGGTTAATTAATGGAATATTAAATGCTTTCTTCATGTCATAACATTTCAAGAATAGTGAGGTTCATTTTGTTGTTGTTGTTGCTTTTCCATGTGTTTACTTCTAAAACTGGCATAAAGGTGGGATAATTAATATCACCCTACCTCATACTCATGGCAACTTGCTCTCCTGTACAGCTAACTGAATGTTGGACTGGGAGATATCTCTTGCTGAACTAAGGAATACTTAAATTTGAGACTAAGCAAGTCTTTTCACATTCCCTTCAATTTTCTCATCTATAAAATAAGTTTCATTTTAATTAAAGATCTATCAGATTTAATTTTTTCATCTCAGACAAACTGTTTTTCAACGCTTCCTGTCCTTGTTTCCAGAATAAAATACCAGGACTAAAATTAGTAAATTCTTATTTGTATGTATTTCTATTTGCATACATTTCTTGAATAGTCATAAAAATAATGTTTTTGCATCTACCTGTCTGAAGTAGATAAAATAATTTCAGATACTTGAACTTCTCTTCCTGCTTTCCTAGATTCTTGTTTCTGTATAGCTGTCCTTTATAAGGATGCTAATATCAGTTCTGGCTCACTAACCCCTTTCCTTTCCCTCAGTCCTATCACCCCACTGATAGCATGCCCACTGATGTCTACTAACAATTATGTTAAGTTTTGCAGTTATGGTGACTGGGGTGTACAAAAGGGAGCAGACATTGAATAAGATGATTACTATTGTTTGAGCACTTTATAGATTAGAAACACCACAGATATCAGTCAGATGTGACTGGGATAATATCAGAAACAAGGATTGTACATTCAGATTATAATGAGTAGAGACATCAACAGTCAAATCTCTTGATATGGACCAAATAATAAGAGAATTGTAATCATACAGAACTACCTCTTGTCCTTAAAGTATAACTCCAGAAATCAAGAATGGAAACCTATTTCAAAAAATACTATATTCATTTATCAAATCATCATTTTCTTGGTTTCAAGATCAGCTGTAGGACACAAATAAATGCAAGAAAAGAAGCAAAACAATAAAGCTGGATGTAGGGAGGTATAAATTTAAATAAACCTCATTCTACATGCATTTTGTTGTGGTACCTAACATCTAAATTTATTTCCTACATTAAGCAAGAAATAAAAGTGTGCAATTAAATCAGATTAAATTCATTTTGAGTATTCTGTTGGTCACTTTGTGCAATAAAGGGGGGGAGTACATGCTATTTCTTTGGAGAAAATCTGTCCTACTATTGCAACAACATCAACACTCAAGTTAATGCCAACAAGACCAAATGAATTGCTTTTAAAATGTCATGAGCCGGAGGAGTTTCAAGATGGCGGAGGAGTAAGACACGGAGATCACCTTCCTCCCCACAAATACATCAGAAATACATCTACGTGTGGAACAACCCCTACAGAACACCTACTGAACACTGGCAGAAGACCTCAGACCTCCTGAAAGTCAAGAAAGTCCCCACGTACCTGGGTAGGGCAGGGGTGCAGAGGGCAAAGTGGAGAGATTCCCGCACAGAGGATCGGTGCCGACTGGCACTCACCAGCCCGAGAGGCTTGTCTATTCACCTGCCGGGGCGGGCGTGGCTGGAAGCTGAGGCTCAGGCTTCGGTCGGATCGCAGGGAGAGGACTGGCGGTGTGAACACAGCCTGAAGGGGTTAGTGCGCCACGGCTAGCCGGGAGGGAATCCGGGAAAAGTCTGGACCTGCCGAAGAGACAAGAGACTTTTTCTTCCCTCTTTGTTTCCTGGTGCGTGAGGAGAGGGGATTAAGAGCACTGCTTAAAGGAGTTCCAGAGACGAGTACGAGCCGTGGCTAAAAGCGCAGACCCCAGAGACGCGCATGAGACGCTAAGGCTGCTGCTACAGCCCCCAAGAGGCCTGTGTGCAAGCACAGATCACTATCCACCACCTCCCGGCAGTCTGTGCAGCCCGCCACTGCCAGGGTCACGTGGTCCAAGGACAACTTCCCCGGGAGAACGCACAGCGTGCCTCAGACTGGTGCAACGTCACGCTGGCCTCTGCTGTCGCAGGCCCGCCCCGCACACCGTGCCCCTCCCTCCCCCCCAGCCTGAGTGAGCCAGAGCCCCCGAATCAGCGGCTCCTTTAACCCCGTCCTGTCTGAGCGAAGAACAGAAGCCCTCAGGCAACCTACACGCAGAGGCAGGGCCAGATCCAAAGCTGAACCCCGGGAGGTGTGCAATCAAAGAAGAGAAAGGGAAATCTCTCCCAGCAGCCTCAGAAGAAGTGGATTAAATCTCCACAATCAACTTCATGTACCCTGCATCTGTGGAATACCTGAATAGACTACGAATCACCCCAAATTGAGGAGGTGGACTTTGAGAGCAATGATATATATATATTTCCCCCTTTTTCTCTTTTTGTGAGTGTGTATGTGTATGCTTCTGTGTGTGGATTTGTCTGTATAGCTTTGCTTTTACCATTTGTCCAAGGGTTCCGTCTGTCCGTTTTTTTTTGTTTTGTTTTTTTTTTAAGTATAGTTTTTAGGGCTTGTTATCATTGGTGGATTTGTTTTTTTGGTTGGTTGCTCTCTTATTTATTACTTTAAAAAATTCAATAATTTTTTTTTTAGTTTTTATTTTAATAACTTAATTTTATTTATCTTCCTCTTTCTTTTTTTTTTCCTCCCTTTTCTTCTGAGCCGAGTGGATGACAGGCTCTTGGTGCTCCAGCCAGGCATCAGGGCTGTGCCTCTGATGTGTGAGAGCTAAGTTCAGGACATTGGTCCACAAGAGACCTCCCAGCTCCACATAATATCAAACGGCAAAAATCTCCCAGAGATCTCCATCTCAATGCCAAGACCCAGCTCCTCAATGACCAGCAAGCAACAGTGCTGGACACCCTACGCCAAACAACTAGCAAGACAGGAACACAACCCCACCCATTAGCAGAGAGGCGCCTAAAATCATAATAGGGCGCCTAAAATCATAATAGGGCCACAGACACCCCAAAACACACCACCAGACGTGGACCTGCCCACCAGAAAGACAAGATCCAACCTAATCCACCAGAACACAGGCACTAGTCCCCTCCATGAGGAAGACTACACAACCCACTGAACCAACCTGAGCCACTGAAGGCAGACACCAAAAACAATGTGAACTACGAACCAGCAGCCTGCGAAAAGGAGACCCCAAACACAGTAAGTTAAGCAAAATGAGAAGACACAGAAACATACAGCAGGTGAAGGAGCAAGGTAAAAACCCACCAGACCTAGCAAATGAAGAGGAAATAGACAGTCTACCTGAAAAAGAATTCAGAATAATGATAGTAAAGATGATCCATAATCTTGGAAATAAAATGGAGAAAATACAAGAAACATTTAACAAGGACCTAGAAGAACTAAAGAACAAACCAATAATGATGAACAACACAATAAATGAATTAAAAATTCTCTAGAAGGGATCAATAGCAGATTAACTGAGGCAAAGAACGAATAAGTGACCTGGAAGATAAAATAGTGGAAATAACTACTGCACAGCAGAATAAAGAAAACAGAATGAAAAGAATTGAGGACAGTCTCAGAGACTTCTGGGACAACATTAAACACACCAACATTCGAATTATAGGGGTCCCAGAAGAAGAAGAGCAAAAGGGACTGAGAAAATATATGAAGAGATTATAGTTGAAAACTTCCCTAATATGGGAAAGGAAATAGTTAATCACGTCCAGGAAGCACAGAGAGTCCCATACAGGATAAATTCAAGGAGGAAACATGCCAAGACACATATTAATCAAACTATCAAAATTAAATACAAAGAAAAAGAATCAGAAGCAGCAAAGGAAAAACAACAAATAGCACACAAGGGAATCCCCATAAGGTTAACAGCTGATCTTTCAGCAGAAACTCTGCAAGCCAGAAGGGAGTGGCAGGACATATTTAAAGTGATGAAAGGGAAAAACCTACAACCAAGATTGCTCTACACAGAAAGGACCTCATTCAGATTCGACAGAGAAAATAAAACCTTTACAGACAAGCAAAAGCTAAGAGAATTCAGCACCACCAAACCAGCTTTACAACAAATGCTAAAGGAACTTCTCTAGACAGGAAAAACAGGAGAAGGAAAAGACCTACAATAAAAAACCCAAAACAATTAAGAAAATGGTAATAGGAAAATACATATTGATAATTATCTTAAATGTAAATTGATTAAATGCTCCAACCAAAAGACATAGACTTGCTGAATGGATACAAAAACAAGACCCGTATATATGTTGTCTACAAGAGACCCACTTCAGACCTAGGGACACATAAAGCAGAAATATAGATCAATGGAACAGGATAGAAAGCCCAGAGATACACCCATGCACATGGTCACCTTATCTTTGATAAAGGAGGCAAGAATATACTGTGAAGAAGAGACAGCCTCTTCAATAAGTGGTGCTGGGAAAACTGGACAGCTACATGTAAAAGAATGAAATTAGAACACTCCCTAACACCATACACAAAATAAACTCAAAATGGATTAAAGACCTAAATGTAAGGCAGACACTATCAAACTCTTAGAGGAAAATATAGGCAGAACACTCTATGCCATAAATCACAACAAGATCCTTTTTGACCCACCTCCTAGAGAAATGGAAATAAAAACAAAAATAAACAAATGGGACCTAATGAAACTTAAAAGCTTTTGTACAGCAAAGGAAACCATAAACAAGATGAAAAGACAATCCTCAGAATGGGAGAAAATATTTGCAAATGAAGCAACTGACAAAGGATTAATCTCCAAAATTTACAAGCAGCTCATGCAGCTCAATATCAAAAAAACGAACAACCCAATCCAAAAATGGGCAGAAGACCTAAACAGACATTTCTCCAAAGAAGATATACATATTGCCAACAAACACATGAAAGGATGCTCAACATCACTAATCATTAGAGAAATGCAAATCAAAACTACAATGAGATATCATCTCACACCAGTCAGAATGGCCATTATCAAATAATCTACAAACAATAAATGCTGGAGAGGGTGTGGAGAAAAGGGAACCCTTTTACACTGTGGTGGGAAAGTGAATTGATACAGCCACTATGGAGAACAGTATGGAGGTTCCTTAAAAAACTAAAGATAGAACTACCATACGACCAAACAATCCCACTACTGGGCATATACCCTGAGAAAACCATAATTCAAAAAGAGTCATGTACCACAATGTTCATTGCAGCTCTATTTTCAGTAGCCAGGACATGGAAGCAACCTAAGTGTCCATCAACACATGAATAGATAAAGAAGATGTGGCACATATATACAATGGAATATTACTCAGCCATAAAAAGAAACGAAATTGAGTTATTTGTGGTGAGGTGGATGGACCTAGAGTCTGTCATACAGAGTGAAGTAAGTCAGAAAGAGAAAAACAAATACCGTGTGCTAACACACGTATATGGAATCTAAAAAACAAACAAAAAAAATGGTCATGAAGAACCTAGGGGCAAGACAGGAATAAAGACACAGACCTACTAGAGAATGGACTTGAGGATACGGGGAGGGGGAAGGGTAAGCTGGGACAAAGTGAGAGAGTGGCATGGACATATATACAGTACCAAATGTAAAATAGATAGCTAGTGGGAAGCAGCCGCATAGCACAGGGTGATCAGCTGGTGCTTTGTGACCACCTAGAGGTGTGGGATGGGGGGGTGGGAGGGAGGGAGATACAAGAGGGAAGAGATATGGGGATATATGTATATGTATAACTGATTCACTTTGTTATAAAGCAGAAACTAACACACTATTGTAAAGCAATTATATTCCAATAAAGATGTTAAAAAAAAATGTCATGAGCCTACATTTTCTCTTTCAAGGCCACTAACAGCAAAAGAATTTTAAGAAAAACCATCAAAAGGAGGTAACCCTGCACAGGAAAAGGAGTGAAAGTCATGTAACATAGACAAAATACCATTCAAAACATAAAGAAATATCATAAATCATCATTTAATCACTCAAAATGTACAATGTTATGAGATTCTAGGTTGCTTTTTATTAAAAATTAATATATTGTTTGAAATATTATTAATTACTTGAAATATTTTGGATATTTCAGGTCATGTTATAGTTACCTTGCTCTTAAGGAAAAAGGAATTTGTATTTAAAAACTAGTTTCCACAAAAAATGACTTCAAGTAATAAAAATATTTTAAAATGATAATAACATATTAGGAGAGTTATTACAGCAAATTGTTGAAGTAAGGTAAAACATCTGTTATTATGAAATAAAAAGTTTCTAGAAGAGGATAGAAAAGAAAGGGAGTTCACATATACTAAGCTTTCGTGTAAAACACTGTGCTATTCCTTTCTCATTATTTTAATTTATCAAAAAAAAAAAAAAAAAAAAGAACATTAAATGAACAACTGCTCCAGAGTTAAAGGTGGGGAAGGCAGAGTTCAATGTACACAGTCAGTGGAAGAGCATGAAAGCATGAATAACTGGAGTTTAGCCTATCATATATTTTAAGCAGTAAATAACATGTTCATGCACAATATGGGCACAAATAAGCTCCGTAGAACTATCTGAATTACCTGGGTGAAGTCTCAGAGTTCATCAGGTCATTTTTATTTATAAGGATATCAGCTTGATAAGAGAGAGTGTATATGCAGGAATCACATGTTACAGTAGGGACTAGTTTCCAATGAGGCACTTTGTTAAGGCATGTTTTATTTCTCTCTCAACTGTGGTGCCTGGAGATGTGGCAGGGCAGTACAATTTTCTGAATTAAGTAGATAATTAAAAATGCATGTAAAAGACAAATATTGGGCTTCCCTGGTGGCGCAGTGGTTGAGAGTCCGCCTGCCGATGCAGGGGACACAGGTTCGTGCCCCGGTCCGGGAAGACCCCACATGCCACGGAGCGGCTGGGCCCGTGAGCCATGGCCGCTGAGCCTGCGCATCCAGAGCCTGTGCTCCGCAACGGGAGAGGCCACAACAGTGAGAGGCCCGCGTACCGCAAAAAAAAAAAAAAAAGACAAATATTGTTTCAGATCAGGAGTGTCTGTACAGTTGTAAATATATCTAAGACTCCCCAACCATCTCCAGAAATTCTAAACTAATCCATATTTAGATAAGCCTGTGATAACAAATACCAAATACCAGCTGTAATGTTTACTTTAATGATTGATTCTTGCCAGGAAATAAATTACTAAACGTGTACTACTGTGATGTTGGGGAAGCTAGTAAAGTAGTAGAGGTGGCACTAGGCCTCTCTCTGACCAGACAATGATGCTAAAGCTGGCTGCATGCCAAACTGCTGAGCTACACCCAGGCCAGCAAGGGTGGCACCAGCACACATTGTAAACCATTAGATAAGACAGGGAGTAAGTCATGGGACTTCTTGCACCTTGAGGGTTTGGCCAGTTCCCTGGGAACAAGAACATGCCACCACTTATGAGTTAAGACCAAGCCATTTATGACAATAACCAGAGCTGCAAACTTGCACGTAGGTTGATTGTCATCAGCCTGTGGCCTGGTGCTAAAAGCTGGGGTCCTTCGAGTGGCAAAATGAAGTCTCACGTGTGGGGTGGATGCACCGCCTGGGACCTTCCCAAATGGGACTCCAGATTGCTGTTCAGGGGACCTCCCAGCGCTGCTTGGATCTGGATGTAGCTGCTTCCCCAATTTGGTGATGTATAAACCTGCCTTTACTATTCTTTCTTAGTTAGTTATACTACCCTTTTCTTAATTAGTATACTGCAAACTTTGTTAATTCAATAAACTCTCTCTAAATTCTTATTTAACTGAGTGTAGAGTGGTTATTTTGCCAGTGAGTCCTATGAACCTTGAAACCAAAAGTAAGGCTTTTGGCAAAACATGTGACACTCAAGACTGTGACATTCAAGATTTTTCATAGATAGCGCTTCCCTTTGCTGACTACCCTTTCTCTTTACTCTGAATTATTACCTAAATCTTGTTTATAGAAGTTGCACTAGATAAACATTTAAGTCAACAACTGAATATGGTCAAATCAGTCCATTACTGCTTCCAAGGTAACTCAAGGGCTTAGAAAGTATTACAATGTCTTCCTGACATGTGCTAAACTTGGTTAACAGAGGGCAGATAGCTCTTTAAATAGTTTATAAAATACTTAAAAAAAAAAAAGCATTTATGAACCTTAAAATTTTTGTTTCAGATCTGTGGGGAAATAAAAGATTATTCCATAAATGGTGTTAGAAAAAGAGGGCAGTAACCTGGAGAAAAACAAAATGTGGGATTTTTACCTCACCTTTACTCTAAAATAAGTCTCAAATAAATTGATTTTTTAACATAAACATAAAATTACTAGAAGAAAATTAGTTTACTTAATCATTCTCCTCTCCTTTTTAAAAATAGAAACTGAGCAGAAAATGCATCTAAGTATATTTCAAAACGCAGAAGCTATAAAGAAAACACATTGATAAATCAACTACATAAAAATATAAACAATCTTCTTTGCTCAAAACACCCTAAACAAAGAAAAGATTAAAAGACAGATTGAGAAAATTTGGGGAATTCATATAAAATGCTAAAGTTTACTTTCTGGAATGAAAAGTTCCTACAAATAAATAAGAAATAGACCAACGGACAAATTGAAAAATGGCAAAAGATATGAATTGACATTACCAAGAAAAAAAAATGGCTCTTAGAAAATAAACATGCTCAAAATCACTCATGATAGGAGGTATAAAAATTAAAGCTGCCAGATCATGTTTCACCCCTGAGCAATAAAATAACTGGAAAACACTGTGATGGAGTATGTGTAGGAAACAGTCATTCTCATACGTGCAGCTGGGTAGGAAATTGGTGCCAGCTTGGTGAACAGCAATTTTGGGAATATGTATTAAAATTTTAATGTATATGTTTGTTCACCCAGCAATTACACCCATAGGTCTTTTTCTTAATACATATAAAATTGCATACATTAAAATGATGTATATTCCCTGCAGTTTTGTTTATAATACCAAAAAACTGGAATTTTTAAGTTCATTATTTTATTCCATTCATCAGGAAAACCCAAAGCATGTTTCTTTCCTATAACATTTTGATGATCTAATTCCTCTATCCCTTTTCCTTCCAAGCAATCTTTGTTTTAAAAGAATTGTGCATCTTTTCCAGTCCTTTCTTCTTACTCACATTCTTACCATTTTTCTTTTCCTTAATAGCTTTTTGCCTTAATAATTCATTTTCATTAATGATTTTTGTGTTCTCCCAAGCATAGTTATAGCAGAAGGGCAATTAAAACCTTGGGCATGACTGTCAGCACTTCTTTCCCTTAACTCCAGGTCTGTAGTCTGTTCTAAATTAGAACCAGTCCTGCATTCTGAAATATATTGGCCTAGAACATTTTATCACAGGCATTCTTTTTTTTTTTTTTGATATTGCAGACATTCTTGAATGGGAAAAAATTGTGGGCTAGTTAAATAACTTATGGTACACATATAAAACAGAATATTATACAACCATTTAAAAGAAAGACAGATATACAGTGACTTCTATGTCAGGACTTCCAAGAGAATAAAAGCAAGAAGCAAAATAGTGTGTATAATATGCATCGTGAACATATATTACAATTTGAAAAAAAGCTGGATCTACTGGATGTACATTTATAATATATATATGGTACATATATGTACAATACACACACACACACACACACACACACACACACACACACACACACACACACACACACACACCAGGCATTGTTTTTAGAGTCTTTTGCTTCTAACTCCCGCTGAACTTCATGAGACATTCACTGTGGTAGGCAGCTTGGTGCAGAAGAAAGAACTAGAATCAGAATTAGAAGCTCTGTATGCAAGTCTCAGCTTTGACATTTATTGACCATATAATCCCGGATAAGTACTCTAACCTCTCTTTGTCTCAGTTTACCTCACAAAGATAAAACCTTATTTTAATGAAAGACAGTGTGTCCTAGTCAGTCAAGTCATGGGATTTGAGGCTACAAACCTAAGTCTAAGGTTTTGCTCTGTTAGTTCTTGGTTTTGTGTCCTTGACAAGTGACAAGCCATTTACACTTAATTTTCATAATTTATAATATGAGGATAATGTCTATGTCCTAGCAGTGCCAATGAAGACACTGAGGTTCAGAAAGTTTAAATGATTTGTTTAGAGACATAAGATTGTTACAGACAGAAAAGACTAAAGCTGTTGTCTGCTTAATTTTAATAACCTATTCACGAGTATATTTTCAAACAGAATTTCCTTGATAGAAATATAATAAGATAAGCACACACATAAATTTTCTTAAATTGCTCTTGATTAACATGAATATTGTAGTTATAATTATATAACTTAAAAGAATCTTACATACTTTGGGGATTTACAATATGTTGACTTTAGAGTTACTTATTAACATTTAACTTCCTTAAAAACAGTAAAAGCTTGAAACATCATATCATTCATTTTTATGACACAATTTTCACATATCTTTAAAATGAAGTATTATTTAGCAAAATAATTTGAAAATTAAAATACATAGGATTTAATTTTGTATTGGATTCTTGTGGGAGATAGGGTTTTGGAGATAACCCTCAGGATAACTAAAGATAAATAGCACAACATGGACTGGAAATTAGTAACTTGAAATGTTTTAGCTTTGGTCAAGAGCATATAGCCCTTTCCATGCATTCTTTTTTTTTTTTTTTTTTTTTTTTTTAACATCTTTATTGGGGTATAATTACTTTACAATGGTGTGTTAGTTTCTGCTATATAACAAAGTGAATCAGTTATACATATACATATGTTCCCATATCTCTTCCCTCTTGCGTCTCCCTCCCTCCCACCCTCCCTATCCCACCCCTCCAGGCTGTCACAGAGCACCGAGCCAATATCCCCGTGCCATGCGGCTGCTTCCCACTAGCTATCTACCTTACTACGTTTGTTAGTGTGTATATGTCCATGACTCTCTCTCGCCCCGTCACAGCTCACCCTTCCCCCTCCCCATAACCTCAAGTCCGTTCTCTAGGAGGTCTGCGTCTTTATTCCTGCCTTACCCCTAGGTTCTTCATGACATTTTTTTTTTCTTAAATTCCATATATATGTGTTAGCATACTGTATTTGTCTTTTTCTTTCTGACTTACTTCACTGTGTATGACAGACTCTAGGTCTATCCACCTCATTACAAATAGCTCAATTTCGTTTCTTTTTATGGCTGAGTAATATTCCATTGTATATATGTGCCACATCATTTACAAGCAGCTCATGCAGCTCAACAACAAAAAAACAAACAACCCAATCCAAAAATGGGCAGAAGACCTAAATAGACATTTCTCCAAAGAAGATATACAGACTGCCAACAAACACATGAAAGAATGCTCAACATCATTAATCATTAGAGAAATGCAAATCAAAACTACAATGAGATATCATCTCACACCAGTCAGAATGGCCATCATCAATAAATCTAGAAACAATAAATGCTGGAGAGGGTGTGGAGAAAAGGGAACCCTCTTGCACTGCTGGTGGGAATGTGAATTGGTTCAGCCACTATGGAGAACAGTATGGAGGTTCCTTAAAAAACTACAAATAGAACTACCATATGACCCAGCAATCCCACTACTGGGCATATACCCTGAGAAAACCGAAATTCAAAAAGAGTCATGTACCAAAATGTTCATCGCAGCTCTATTTACAATAGCCCGGAGATGGAAACAACCTAAGTGCCCATCATCGGATGAATGGATAAAGAAGATGTGGCACATATATCCATGCATTCTTTAATTTCAATTTGTTTTGGAATATTTGAAATAACTAATATTTGCTTTCCTCACATTAAAACAGTACAACAAACACTATATAATAAACATGACTGTGGCTGGAGAACATCAGCAATTCACAGTTAATCTGGCTAAGAAACTGTACACTAATTCATACAAATGGTTATCTTGAAGAAGTCATGTTTAGAGCATGAATGTAAAATACATCCAGTGCCAAACCCAAATTTAAGGCTACCAAATAGTTTTGTTGTTTAAATTTTCCCTTTGTCCCACTACCATCACATTCATTTAGTAAGTTTATTTTATCAGGATGAACTTACACCTCATCCTTACTATCTAAAAGATATATTTTCACAAACATAAACATCAGTCAGAAATCAAAGTTAGATTATGGAAAGTCCTTTGAACAAAGACAGAAAACTAAAGGGAATAGATGACAGTACCATATGCCCATAATTACTAAAAAATAAATTTTGAAAGCCTAATTGATAGAAAAACATAATTCAATAGGATTATTGAAGATCAGAGTAGAAAAAAGTCTTAGTACAATGTAGTGAACTATAAAAGGAATTCTTTCCATTCAGGTGAAAGATGTTTTAAGTAAAAGACTAAAAAATGAAATAAACAGCACTACAGGATGGACCATAGACATTTATTTAAGGCCCAAGTAAATAACCATAATACATTCCTTACTTCCAAGCTCTGCCCAGAATTTAGAAACTTATATTTGAGAAAACATTTCAAGATCTAGTGAGCATTCTTGGTCACTGAGTTACAACATGTTCTTAACTACTGAACCTATGCAATAATTAATGATAAGATGTAGATCAAGAATATCTATTTATTGAATCAAAGACATACCAAGTTTACTTTTATTTGTTAAGCAAATATAAATGAAATAAAGCCACACATTAAAGGGTTGTTAGCAGTGGTTTTGGTTTTTTATAGGCTTGCTGGGTAAAGATCCAAATTTGATGATGCTTGATAGTACTGTTTACCCTCTATCACCTATTCAGTTCACAACTCCTAGAATAAACATGTCTTGAATATCCTAAATGATTGTGAAGTGAAGGAGTTACATAATTTTAAGAAATAACAAGGCAATATACATGGTATTATGTGGTTTCAGCATACATACTCATAAATTTCTCCAAAAGTAGATAAAAAGCATTCTGATTGTGATTTATAAAGATGCTTTCCACAGCATTCTTTACTTCCTTTGTCAAAATTGTTGCGACTGTCATGTGTTTTTTAATACTATCAATAGAATAAACTTAAATGTAATTATTGGATATTATGCCTTCCAGGATAATGTCTTCAAATGTGGAACTTCAAATGAAGACTTAAAGAAGGGCATGTAAGAGTCCCATGGAAAATAATTTGTTTACACAAAGACTTAAGCAATCAGATTTGAAGGCATTCATATTATCACAATAGGCAAACTACCAGAAGCTATTAACAGATGTCCCAAGCCATTCTCTGAGGCTATCTGTTATAGCCTTGTTATAGCCTTGATAACCTTGTTATCAAGGTTTAAAAAAAAAATCAAAGGGAGAATTATTTTCAGTTTTTAAAGAGTAATAGATATTTCCTTAAAACATTAATATGTACCAAGTATTGCATCACTATAACTGTATAGAGACAAAACTCATTCAAAGGTTCACTTAAAATGGGTACTTTTTATTGTATATAAATTTCCTCGAAATAAAGTTGCATTTAAAAAGTTTATAGGGATTAGAGAAGCACTGTGAATAAGAATCTAAGACTCACCCATATTTGGTGGCCAGGGTCATGAACTCCTCCCAAATTCAGCTGTGAAGACTTTCACAAACATGCCTTCATCAAGCTAACCATCATTAATTCTGTTTCAGTATATACCAAACTTGAGTGGTCATAAAAAGGCCTGTGTAATTGTTAAACACATAGATTTCAGGGTCCACACATAGATTTTAAGACCTAGCAAATCTGCATGTTTAACATCTATACCACATGATTCCTAGAATTTGCACATTTGAGAAACAGGGCTTTTGTTTCTCCAGTCCTTCTTAATAATCATTTTTCTACTCAGTTTTTCAAGTGAAATCTTCCAGCTCAAATTTCTATTACTCTGTGAACTGTCCCAAGTTTTATGGACCTCTGCTTTCCAGAATTCCAGATATTACGGTATGCACTGACAACATCCTAATCAGGAATTCAAAAAAGAACAAATTCAATAAAAGACTAAAGATCTCCTACTTTGGTTCATTACATCAGGTAATGAAGTGAAAGAAAAGAAGAATATGGCATCGGCTTCCAATGTCACCTTCCTAGGTATAACAGCAATAAAGCTACATACTTTGCTCAAAAACAAAGAAAAAGCTTCAAGCATTTTGAAAGCGATTTAATTTACTAATTTAAAAAGGGAACTGTAGGATGTCAAGCAACTACTGATTTTGAGTCCAAAGGAATGCATTATAATACCCACTTGTTTTGGTTATAAACACTTATTCAGGTTAAATGTACAGTGAATACAGCTCTCATTGAATAATGTGGCCTCACTAATTTTAACTATTTTTGTCATCTTCCCCAATTCCAAATTACTGAATCATTTCAATTATGGTTACAGAAAGTTGTCCAAACTGAGTACAGATGCTGACAAATGCCTGAAATTTCTGAACTCAGAATAGGAATGACCAGAGAAGCAGCCTCCTGGTTTGTTATCAGCAAGGCTTATTTATGTTTTACTAAAATAGTGGTAAAGAAGGCACATAAGAATCACTTGGAATACCCACAAAAAACAGACCCCTGGAACCTGCCCCAGAAATAATGGATCCAAATCTTAAAGGCAGTGGCCCAAGAATCTATTTCAACTAGGCAATTCCTAGGCAATTCATATGCTGAAACAGTTTGGGGAATCTCTTTACATTTTAAGAACTCTAAAGCTGTTCAAGACAGGATTATTCTGCTATCACTGAAGTCACAACGACTATGTTATGACACAGAAGCACAGATGGATCTGAGTGTTATGTTGATTTTCTATAAAATCATTTCTTCCAAAGTAAACAAATAATAAGAGAATCATCAGAAAACCTTCCTCAGCACCATCTGACATTGATTTTTGGCTACAACTTTGTGGCTACTCATTAACACCACAAACTGAAAGAAGCGATAAATTTTTCCTTGAATGACACAATTGCTAAAGCATCGTCACTCACTTGTTAGTCAACTGTTAAATATATATATATTGTGTGTGTATATATATATATTCCTCCTTCTCTCCCTTCGTCCTCTCCATCTGTCCACACACAGAAGCAGTTTTTCAAAAGTATTTCCTGGCTGGCAAAACTGAGTTGGTAGTAAGGAAGAGGAGGGGTCTTACAAATGTAAGAACAGTGATGCAAAGTTTTTAAATTTTAACATCATCACAAATATTGAGGAAACTGGGAAAAAGGGACCAGATAAGTAAGAAGTAACAAGACACCATTTTGTTGAGATCTTTTTGTTCTTTATCTGTCTATACATAATATTCCGTTTCCTGCCTACCATTGCTCTCTTTCTTCTCTCTTCCTGAATCCTGACTTTTCGTTCTACTGTACACACTTTTCTCGTTTTTGCATTTATTAATCCATATGTAGTATGATCATTTTATCTTCAGGTGAACAGTTTATCAAATTTTTACAGTATGTACTTTAAGTATTTTGGAGGACAAGATTTGACATAAAACTGATTCCACTTAATAACAAGCCATATTATAACAGCATTTACCTCTGCTTGTTTTAAATTGATCTTTCTCCAGTACACAAATCCTATGATAATCAGCCATAAAAATGATTAGATAAGACACATAATTAGGGGTCAGCTTTTCTGCACATGGCTGGAAACACGTGATTTTACGAGGCACATGCGTTAATTAAAACACAAGACTCAGAATACAGACACAGGGACTTCCCTGGTGGCGCGGTGGTTGGGAGTCTGCCTGCCGATGCGTGGGGGGCACGGGTTCGTGCCCCGGTCTGGGAGGGTCCCGCGTGCCGCGGAGCGGCTGGGCCCGTGGGCCGTGGCCGCTGGGCCTGCGCGTCCCGGGCCTGTGCTCCGCGGCGGGAGGGGCCAGGGCAGTGGGAGGCCCGCGTGCCGCAAAAACAAACAAACAAGAAAAACTAATACATTTGGCATATAAATCTATCTGTCAAACTTAGCAAGGGAAAGAGAACTATTTCATTCATTTCATTTATTCTTGTCTTTTAAAAATAAATACTTTTCAAAATGGCTGATAAAGAAGAGCAACTAGCACTGGTTTACATAGAAATTGATGCTCTGTGAAGCCATTTACTAAACAGCACCTTGATTGCCTGAGTCAATGCATCTTATACAGAGAGGTTTCTAGGAAGCACGGAGTGGGTCTAGCAGAATATTTATGCAGTGCCATTTTAAAATAGGCTAAATAATTGGTTAACATGGTTTTTCTTTAACAACATTTTAAAAACAGAATGCTCTTAAAATTGAATAATCATTTTAGCAAGGTGAATCCTTCAGAGATAACAGAAAAAACTTGAAGAGATGCAATTAAAATTATGACAAAGCACTAATTAACAACTGAGCACATATTCCAGTATGAATGCTTCTAAGATACAATTTTGAAAACAAATTTACAAGCTGTTATTGCTTAGACAATGTCATTTCATAAAATTACTAACTTTTTCTTATGCTCATTTTATTTTTAAATCTTAGATAATGACTTTTAGTTCCATGTTTATTCATTTGTTATTAAAATTATAAAATTACTTTCTCATCCACAATGGTTTTAGTCTCCAGTTTTAATTTTGATATTCTCTTAAGTTTCAGAAAATATATACGTATGTACAATATTAGTAGGTATGTATGTGTGTATATGTAATAGGTATACAGGTATATGTAACTAGATAAAGTAATTATATAGGTATGTATATATGTATAGTAGCCATATAAAGATTATAGGGTGGTGCGTGTATGTGTGTGTGTGTGTGTGTGTGTGTGTGTGTGTGTGTGTGTGTGTGAATGTGTTGACAGGGACTTTGTTTTGACTCCATATCCTAGTATAATGTAAGTTCTCAATAAGTACGTGATGAGTGACTTAAGTTCCAAAATTTAGTATTAAACTTTAACTGTAAAATCTTTATATATCCTTGAAAATAAACTCTTCAACTTCAACTATTCAAGTGTGGCTGTTTCAGCTATAGTCAAATATAAACGTTCGCTTTGAATCTCATGCCACACGCTTTACCATTTTCTTGGGATGAATTTTTATATTTTAAATATACTCTACATTGAAAATTTACTAGTGCTTGATTAACACCCCTAATGAATTTTACTCTCTAAAAATTAAAACAGATACCTCTCTGTCATATGTTTTGTTTTTTTTTTTCTATGTTTGACTTTTTATTTATTTTTCTGGTTGAAGTACACTTGATTTACAGTGTTTCAGGTGTACAGCAAAGTGATTCAGTTCTATTATAGATTCAGATTCTTTTCCATTATAGGTTATTACAAGATAGTGAATATAGTGCTCTGTGCCATACAGTAGGTCCTGGTTGTTTATCTATTTTATATATAGTAGTGTGTTATCTGTTAATCCCAAATTCCTAATTTATTTCTCACCCTTTTCTCCCCTTTGGTAACCATAAGCTATTTTTTTTTCTATGTCTGTGAGTCTATTTTTGTTTCATAAATAAGTTCATTTGTTTCATATTTTAGATTCCACACGTAAATGATATCATATGATATTTGTCTTTCCCTGTCTGGCTTACTTCACTTAGGATGATAATCTCTAGGTCCATCCATGTTGCTGCCAATGGCATTATTTCATTCTTTTTTATGACTGAATAGTTTTCCATTGTATATATGTTCCACGTTTTCTTTATTCATCTCTTGGTGGACATTTAGGCTGCTTCCATGTCCTGGCTATTGCAAATAGTGCTGCTATGAATACTGAGGTTCATGTATCTTTTTGAATTAGAGTTTTCTCTGGAAATATGCCCAGAAGTGGGATTGCTGGATCATACGGTTAACTCTATTTTTAGTTTTTTTAAGGAATCCCCCATGTTTGACTTATGTATAATCATTCATTATCTGTAGGCAGAGTGGTACCTATACCGTTTTCTCTTCTTTCTGTGGCCTTGGGAGACTTTTCTTTCTTCCTTTACCTATCCTTCCCTTCTCATCTGTTCCCTCCCTTTCTTCCTTCCTTCTCTCCCTCCCTGGTTATCTACCTCCTTACCTTTCTTCCTCTTTCCATTATTTTTTTTCTTTATTGGAGTATAATTGCTTTACAATGGTGTGTTAGTTTCTGCTTTATAACAAAGTGAATCAGCTATACATATACATCTATCCCCATAACTCTTCCCTCTTGCGTTTCCCACCCTCCCACCCTCCCTATCCACCCCTCTAGGTGGTCACAAAACACCAAGCTGGTCTCCCTGTGCTATGCGGTTGCTTCCTACTAGCTATCTATTTTACATTTGGTACTGTATATATGTCCATGCCACTCTCTCACTTTGTCCCAGCTTACCCTTCCCCCTCCCCGTATCCTCAAGTCCATTCTCTAGTAGGTCTGTATCTTTATTCCCATCCTGCCTTTAGGTTCTTCATGACCTTTTTTTTTTTTCTTAGATTCCATATATATGTGTTAGCATACAGTATTTGTTTTCCTCTTTCTGACTTATTTCACTCTGTATGACAGACTCTAGGTCCATCCACCTCACTACAAAAACTCAATTTCGTTTCTTTTTATGGCTGAGTAATAATCCATTGTATATATGTGCCACATCTTTATCCCTTCATCTGTCAATGGACACTTAGGTTGCTTCTGTCATATGCTTTTATTCAAATTTTTGATTTTATATATTTTCCTTTAGCTCCAGTTTAAAATAATGTAAGATGTATCAGATCCACTACAATCCAGCTTCCACAGCCTGAATATATTTTCAAGTCACTGCACAATGAGGATTACCTACCTACTAACTACCTATTATATAATCTAAGTTAAAATACTTCATAACAGGACGTTCCTTTTTCTAACTTCAAGGTAATCCATCATGAACATCCATCCTTCAAACTGTCCTTCATATGTTATTTTTTACAGGATATTATACATAGACCATCAAATTGCAAAATTGTCATTCAAGTAAAACATTTTTTAAAAAAATCTTCATGCATATAATGGTAATATGATATGAAACAAAAATGATATAAAACTAATAAATGTGATTCATTTATTCAAAAAAATAAAAAAGCATGCTCCCAGCCATTTCTCTAGGAACCAAGAATAACAAATAAGACAGATATGATCCATGTTTTGATGGAAATTAGTCTATTTAATAAGAATATGACATTATTTATGTAATGATACAACACTCTTATCCATATTCCATCTTGAGATAGAGGTGTTTTAAATTAGCTAAATATTCACAGAATTTACCTGGAATGAAATAGATATAAAGATATTACTAAGTATCAATATATACTAAGATTTTACTACATAATATATTAAGATTTTACTAAGATATCTTCTAGCTTTACCTTTTTATATGTCACCGATTCTACATGATCTCAAATTCCTGCCCTCAGCACCTGGAGACCAGGCTACTGATCAATACTAACCTCACCATCTCCCCTCCTGCCATCAGAAGATACTATCTTTGCTAAATACCAAGGAATGTTACAAATCTCTCTAAACAATTGCTCCCATACTGCCTTGTTTCACTTCTCCCCTAATCCTCACAAAGTCTTCCTTTCATGCTAATAAACTTCCAAGTTCCTCAATATTGTTAAACTACTGGCAAAGCAGAAACCCTGAGAGAATCTCATTGACTGTCTACTCTGTGCCTAAACTGGGAATGCAGAAGACTGCTGGAGAAGTTCATTTGTCCAGCCTGGATCGGGGTGACACCTAAAGTTATGCACGTCACTGCCCCAAGTCACAACCAGTCCCTCTTCTAAGGACATATTCAGAAGCCCCACTGGAATGGGAATAATTCTACCATCTCCAAGCTTAACTGTCTGTAAGGATGCTCCACCATTCTTCTATTTGACAACTTCTTTGTCCCTCACTCAACTTCTATGTAATCCTAAATGCAATGAGAAAACATTAAATGGCTTTAGACAGAGGAGTAATATAATCAGGTCTGAATTTTAGAAAACCCTCTTGATGCATGTAAGGGGATACACTGAATAGTATGCAGCTGAAGGTTATGGTGGCAATTCAAGAGAAGAATGTTTGCTTGGTTCTAGATAGTGACCGTGATGAGCATGAAGAAAAGAGCCAGATCTGAAGTAGGAGACAAAGTCCTTGCTGTGACCTGAAAGCTGAAGCCGGTATGGCTAGAGAATTTTTTCTCTTGCCCTAAAGAAAGTTACCTTTTAGCCGCTTGTTACGGAAAACAAAAAAGTAAAAATATCTACCTTAGAAAGTGAGTAGTTGTTTGAACAAAGAAAAAGTAAATAAAGGGGCATGGATCGAAAGGGTAGGGATAATGGTGTACAACGAAATATTCTGGTCAGATAATGCCACTTTGAGAACGGGTGATTTAAGCAACACCTCGAAGGCAGTGAGGGAGCGAGTCACAGGCATATCAGGGGCAAACACCGCAGGTAGAGGTACCGGAGGCGACAGAGAACCTAAGCGAGAGCGCTTACCCGGTGTGGGAGGAACGGCCGGAGCACGAGAGCTCTGCGGAGAGCCTGCACGGAGCTGCTGCACTCTACTCTCCACCCTCCCTCCCCACCATCCCCGCTCGACAACCTTTCGGGGACTAGCCAGAGCCCAGAGGACGCACAAGTCCCAGCCCCGGGGCGCCGCCATCTTTGACCTCCGATTGGGTACCGAGGCCCCCTGAGTTCCCGCCTCCCGCTTCAGGCGCCTGCGGGGCCTCCTTCCCTGCTGTCCTGGGGCCAGGGTTGAGGTGACTGTGACAGGCAGCTGTGGAGGAAAGGGACTGGTGTGGTTGGAGAGAGGCCTGGTGTCCACGCGGGGTCCCTGCGGTGCGGATACAGCTGAGGATGGGAGGGCGAGGCACAGGCTCCCGGCTCCTGAGGACCCGGCGTTTCCTGAGAAGGAAGCTGGTGCCGGAGCTGCGCGAATGAGGTGAACGTGGGGCTTGGCCTGCAGGACCTTGCAGACAACTATAGGATTTCGGCTTTTCCTTGAGACGAGTAGGAGCCACTCAGTTCTGAGCAGAGAAGTAACACAAACGACCTAACTTCTGTTTAGTGAGGCTCTCCGGCTGTTGTGTGGAGAATAAATGGTCGGGTATCACTTATAGAAGTGGAGACGTCTATTGCGAGAATTGGGTGGCGTGGTGGTGGTTTGTCCCAGGATCATAGTGATGACAGTGGTGAGAAGTGGATTCTGGAGATAGAGATATAGATATAGATATAGATTTTTATAAATGAGAGAGGCAACAGGGAAGAAACAACAGTCTGTTCATGTGCTTCATTCTCTTCAAGCCCCCTGCCTGGCACCAGTTCTCAAGGAAGGTGAGTATTCCATAACCACGTTCTCTTCTGTGTGCTTGTGTTGTTTTCCTCATTGATGATGTTAACCAAACCAAGTAGAGTCAAGCCTCAACTTTGAAGAGAATGAAATATATTTATTTTCTTTTGGCTTTCTTCTCAGTCACAACATCCAATTGCAAGGCCCCGGGAAACCAGCAGAGACCTGGGTGGCATAAAGTCAAACATAGCAGGAACAGCCTGGCTCAGATTAAGGCTGTGTTCCTTCTACATTGTTGTTTTATGGATTCCAGTGCATTCCATCTCTGGGAGGAAGGTTGAAAACCCATAGTCAAAATTTTTTACAGTTTTGAATGGTTTAGTGATTATCATTTATTTTGAAACTTCAATAGTATTATAGGGAAAATGTGTGATTTTTATATTTATCAAAAGTGGCCACAGCTTTATAAAAGATGAAGTAATATTTTATCAGAGGATTATGCATTATTTGGTGTTATCTGATTCTTTTCATTCTTCCATCCAATGTAAAGATTTAAGACCTTTTATAATCATTTATGTGTTGCAATTGCTTTTTTTTTATTTTAATATAGTGGGAGTGACTTTGTTTCACTTGAAAGAAGAAACTTTTGGTGGTCGAGTGGGTGTCAGGGAAGGGAAGGAGAGAGCTAGGGATTTGTTGCTTATTTACACTTTTTAGTTTTAAATTATTATAGATTCACATGTAAGTTGTAAGAAATAATACAGAAATACTTCATGTATTCTTTACCTAGTTTCCCTCAATGGTAACATCTTGAAAAAATTATAGTACAATAGCACAACCAAGATATTGATATTGATACAAGTTGCAGAACATTTCCATAGCAACAGGGATCCCTCATGTTATTCTTTTATAGCCACACTCAGTTCACTCCCAGTCGCCACCTTCTTCTAATTCCCAGCAACCACTCATCTGTTCTCCATTTATATAATTTTGTCATTTCAAGAATGTTATATAAATGGGATCATAGAGTAAGTTACTTTTTAGGGTTGGCTTTTTCACTCAGCATAATTCTGGAGATTTATCCAAGTTGTGTGTGTTAGCAGTTTGTTCTTTTTTATTTCTGAGTAATTTTGCATGGTATCAATATACCACAGTTCCTTTAACTGTTTACCAGTTGGACATCTGGGTTGTTTCCAGTGTTGGGCTATTACTAATAAAGCTGGTATAAATATTTATATACAGGTTTTTGTGTGAACATAAATTTTCATTTCTCTGGGATAAATGTCCAAGAGTGCAATTTCTGAGTAATATGGTAGTTGCATGTTTAGTTTTATAAAAACTGCAGAACTTTTTGGGAGTGATTGTGCCATTTTACATTCTCATCAGCAATGTGTGAGTGATCCAGTTTCTCTGAATCCTTTACCAGCATTTGGTGCTGTCATTATTTTTTTTATTTTAGGCATTCTGGTAAATAATATCTCATGATTTTAATTTACATTTCTCAAATAATGTTGAACATACATGTGCTTATTTGTCATCTGTATGTCCTCATTAGTGAAATGTCTCTTCTTTTGCCCATTTTCTAACTGGATTTTTATTATTATTATGTTTTGAGACCTCTTTATACATTCTAAATATTGTGCTTGGCCTTTTTTGCATTGGCTGGAACTTCCGGCACTATGTTGAATGAGTAGTGAGAGTAGACATCCTTATCTTGTTCTTTGTGGATGAAAGCATTTATTCTTTGACTATTAAATATAATGTTAGCTGTAGGTTTTTTTTTTTTCTTGGTAGATGCTTTTTATCAAGCTTATTTTTATCATATATGGCTGTTGAAATTTGCCAAAAGCTTTTTCTGTATATGTTGATATGACCATGTTCAGGTAGGAGTATATAGGCCCCAGGCTGAGCAGCTGCAGCCGGTCTCCTGCTGAGGCTTCCAGATGGGATACCAGCAGGAGCACTGGGCCCTGGCTGGGTGCATTCTTGTGGATTTGCCGGCCCAACACATGCACAGAGAAGGCCCTCAGTCTAGGGGAAGGACAAAAGGAGGGAGAAGACGCCCCCTGGAATCCATTTTGGCTGAGAGATGCATGCACACACCAGGACCAAATATGGAGATGATTGGCCAGAGACAACCCAGAAAACTGTCCCCATGTAAGCAACCTAAGCCACCCTTATGGTGCGTAAGTCATTCTGAGTCCACCTGTGTGTTCTTTCACATGTACTTTGTTCTAGTAAATGCTTTGATCTTTTTCACAATCTTGGTCTCTTTACTGAATTCTTTCTTCAAAGAAGACAAAAACTGAGGTCCTTCTTCCATCTTTTCACTGCCAGAATCAATGTGACTTTTAACTTCTTTAACCTGTTGATATGGTGGGTTACATTGATTGATGTTCAAATATTGAACCAGCTTTGCATATATGGGATAAACCCTACTTGATTATGGTTTATAATTCTTTTAACTATTACTGAATTCTACTTGCTAATAATTTGTTAAGGACTGTTGCATCTGTATACATGAGGGATGTATGTTTGTATTTTTCTTTTTTTGTGTACTGACTATTTGTCTTATTTTGGTATTTAAGTAATACTAGTTTAATAAAATGAATTGGAAAATTTTATAATCTCTTTTATTTACCTGAAGAGATAGTTTTGAATTTGTGTTAACTCTTCTTTAAATATTTGGTAGAATTCTCCAGTGAAATCCTCTGGACCTGGATGTTTTGTTTTTGGGATGTTCAAAATTGTGAACTCAGTTTCCTTAATATTTATAGGTCTATACTTAAATTACTTATTTCATATTGGATGAATTTTGATAGTTCTGATTTTTGAAGAATTGGTCCATTCCTTCCCTGTGTCAAATCCATGTGTGTAAAGTTGTTCACAGTATTTCTTTATTATTCTTTTGATGCCTGAAGAGTCTACTGTGATATTCTCTGTTTCATTCCTGATATTGGTAATTTGCATCTTTTTTTTTCCAGTTTTGCTAGAGGTTTGTCCAATTTTATTATCTTTTCAAAGAACTAGATCTTTGTTCTCTTTCTTCATTGATATTTCTGTATTGCTTTCTGTTTTCAACTGAATTTAAATCTGCTCTTATCTTTACTGTGTCCCTCCTTCTGCTTGCTTTGGTTTATATTGGTCTTCTTTTTCTAGATTCTTAAGATGAGACTTAGATTATTGATTTGTGATTTCTCCTTTCTAATATATGCACTTAGTGCTATAAGCTTTCCTCTCTGCATTGCTTTAGGTTTGTCCCACAAATCTGACATGTTGTATTTGCATTTTCATTCAGTTCATTTTTAAAAAATAAATTCCCTTGAGACTTTCCCCTTGGCACATGGATTGTTTAGAATTGTGTTTTTTAGTTTCCAAGGGTTTGGAGATTTACCTGGTATCTTTCTATTATTGATTTCTGGTTTTAGTTCATTGTGGTCAGAGAATGAACTCTTATGATTTCAGCTCTTTTAAATTTGTTTTGTTGCCCAGAATATCTATCTTGGTGTATATTCTTGGGGACATGAAAGGAATGTACATTCTGCTGCTGTTAGGTGAAGCATTGTGTAAATTTTAATTAGATCCAGTTGGTTGTTATTGTTCAGAGTTTCTATATCCTTGCTGATTTTTTGTCTAGTTGTTCTATCAATCGTTGAGGGAAGACAGTTGAAACATCTAACTATAATTGTAGGTTTTTCTATTTCTACTTTTAGCTTTACCAATTTTTGCTTCATATATTTTGCAGCTTCATTGTTTGATGCCTACTTATTTAGGATGGCTGTGTTTTCTTTTTGGATTGACCTTTTTATTACTATATAATTTCCCTCTCTGTCCCTGTTAATTTTATTTTCTCTAAAGTTGATTTGATATTCACATAGTCTTACTTTCCTTTAATTAGTGTTTATATGATATATATATTTTCCATTCTTATACTTCCAACTTGCATGTGTTTTTATACATGAAGTGAGTTTCTTATAGGCAGCATACAGTTGGGCCATAAGTTTTAATTAAATCTGCCAATCTTTGCCTTTTAATTGGTGTATTTATACCACTTACAAAGTAATTAATTACATGTTAAGGCTTAAGTCTGCCTTTTTTCCCTATTTGTGTCCTTTTTTCTTGTTTTGTTTTGAGTATATCTTTCTAGTGTTTTTAAGTATATCTTTGTATAGTTTTTCTTAATTGGTTGCTATAGGTATTACATTATATATACATATTATCACAGTCACCTGGAGTCATTAGTTTATAAGATTTTTTGAAGTATAGAAAACTCATTTCCCTGTGTATCCCTTATCTTCTTCTATTTATAATTGTTTTAAATATTTCTTCAACATGCATTTGGAACCACATTAGACAGTCTTATGATGTTTGCTTTAACCTTCAAACATAAATTAGAAATTTTAGGAGTAGAGGGGAAACTTGTTGAAGTTACCCATATGTTACTTACCATGCATGTTCTTTTTTCCTACCTGTTGTTTCAAGGTTCCTTCCTTTATCATGTCCTATCTGTTTAGAAAACTTCCTTTAGCCAGTTTTTTAGGGGATATCTGGTAATAAATTCTATTACCTTTTTCTTCATTGGAGAGTGTCTTGATTTCCCTTTCATTACTGAAGGATATTTTTGCTGGGCCACAGTTCCTTCCTGTTGTGCCCATTTCTTCTGTCTTCTGTGGTTTCTGATGGGAAACCCTCTGTCACTTAAATTGTTTTTCCTTTAGAGATATAGCATCATTTTTCTCTGACTGATTTCAAGATATTTTCTGTTTTTAGTTTTCATCTTAATTATGATGTGTCTTGGTGTGGAATTCCTTAGGTTTCTCATGTTTGGGGTTATTATTTCTTGAGTTTGTAGATTCATATCTCTTGTCATATTTGCAAAGTTTTCAGCTGTTATTTCTTCAAGCATTTTTTCAGCATTGCTCTCTTTTCTCTCCATCCACAGCAGTGATGACAAAAATGCTAGATCTTTTATTATAGTCTGACAGGGCCCTGAGGTTTTGGGGATTTTATTCCCCATTCTATTTTTAATTTGTTCAGATTGGTAATTTTTATTGTTCCATCTTCTGTGTTACTGATTCTTTCTTTTGCATCTTTCATTCTATAATGGAAGATGCAAAAGAAAGATTCCACTGAGATTTTCATTTTCATTGTTATGTTTTTCAGTTCTAAAATTTTCAATTGATGGTACTTTATGTCATTTATTTCTTTATCAAAACTTTCTATTTATTTTCTGAGGCTTTCTATTTTTTTAATTTTTCAAGAATGATCATAAATGCTTATTGATTTTTTTTTTTTTTTTTTTTTTTTTGCGGTTCGCGGGCCTCTCACTGTTGTGGCCTCTCCCGTTGTGGAGCACAGGCTCCGGATGCGCAGGCTCAGCGGCCATGGCTCAGGGGCCCAGCCGCTCTGCGGCATGTGGGGTCTTCCCAGACCGGGGCACGAACTCATGTCCCCTGTATCGGCAGGCAGACTCTCAACCACTGCGCCACCAGGGAAGCCCTACTGAAGTATTTTTATCATGGCTGCTTAGAACTCTTTGTCAGACAATTCTAGCATTTCTGCCATCTCAGTATTGGCATGTATTGATTGTCTTTTTTCATTTAGTTGGAGATCTTCCTTGTAATTGGATGATGAATGGTTTGTGATTGAAACCTGAAATTTAATATTATGTTGTGAGACCTTACATCTTACTTAAATCTTCTGTTTTAATTGACTTTATTTGACACTGCTCACTCCATTGGGGAAAAGAAGGGTACCTTCTTATTAGTACCAGATGGAGGTAGAAGTCCAGGTTTCCCCACTTGGTCTGCATTGACAAATCAGGGCGAGGATTCTCATTTTACTGGGTGAGGATGGGGCTTCTGGCTCCCCAGGTGTCCCCTACTGCTGCAGTGTGGGTGACCTCATTTCTGTCAGATGATAGTGAAAGTCCTAACTTCATTAAGCCTCCTTTAACACCTTCCCAGACGGGAAGGGGAGGGGGATCTGGTTACTACCTAGTGAGGGTTCAAGTCCAGACTCCCCATGTGATCTCTTCTGTAACAATCTCAGTGAGGATGTAGAGACACTTTAGTATGTACTTGTGAGGGCAGAAGTCTGTGATCCCCACTCAGCTTTTGCTAATGGGTGGGCTTGGGACCACAGTTTTTGTTTTTTTTACTGTAGTAGAGTGTTTATCGTCTAAAAGTATTTTTGTCTTGTTAGACTGCTCCTTTCTAGGGATTTTTTTTTGTCAACCAAAAATATAAATTGTTTATGGCCATGTGTTATGAAGAAGCTGAATATCAATGTGTAGAGTAAGGTTAAATAAGATGTTATACTGAGAGGAGAGAATATGTACACTAAAATGAATTGTAATGGAGATTGAGGCTTGGAAACTCCATTAATCCACAGCTATTGTCACCAAGTACTTACATTTCTGGGATAGGAAGAGCTTGGAAGGTGCCAAAGGAATTAAGAAATCTAAGCAACCTAATCATGTAGTACAAGTCATGTGAGACCAGTCATTTAAACTTTTCTGATCTCTATTTTGCTCATCTGAAAACTGAGAGTGTGGGATTGGTTAATGTCAATGAACTCTTCTAGCAATGTGATTCATTCTACAATTCTGCTAAGTGATTGTACACACAAAGATAAATTAATAATTCTTTTCTCTTGAGCTCAGTGAAATTAAAAGAAACTAATATTTAGTTGGGCACATCACAATGTGTTTCAGACATTGTTCAACACTAGCCAATGACAAAATTTGAGGATACATTTTCAATCAATGTAAGTTATAAATAAAATATAAAGTTGTTAAAAAATGCTATAATCTGCTAGAACCAATCAAAACTTGCATGTTCTGTATAACTACATCTCTTGTCTAAAAAAACAGTATTTTATCAATTAATAAACCATTACCAATCCAAAAAATCCTGGCAGGCAAAGAACTAAAAATGCAACTCTGTAGAAAGGACAAATCAGATACTCTTCACGTGATAGAAAACATTCTTCAGTATCAGTAAGATATGATCCATTTAAATTACAGGCATACCTTGTTTTATTGTACTTTGCTTTATTGCACTTCAAAGATACTGCATTTTTTGCAAATTGAAGGTTTGTGGCAACCCTGCATTGAGCAAGTCTATCACCACCATTTTTCCAACAACATTTGCTTACTTCCTGTTCCTGTGTCACATTTTGGCAATTCCCACAATATTTTAAACTTGCCACCAGCAAAAAAACTTACAACTTGCTGAAGTCTCAGATGACAGTATTTTTAACAATAAAGTATTTTTAAATTATGTATGTACATTTTTTTAGACATAATGCTATTAAGACCAGAGCAGTGTAAACATAACTTTTATATGGACTGGGAAACAAAAATTTGTGTGACTCACTTTATTGCTATATTCACTTTATTGTGATGGTCTGGAACCAAACTCACAATACCTCTGAGATATGCCTTTACATATAGCCAAGTACTAAGTTTTTTGTTTTTTTTAATTGGAGTATAGTTGATTTATAATGTTTTGTTCATTTCAGGTATACAGCAAACTGAATCATATATATATATATATATATATATATATATATATACACACACACACACACATATATACATATATACATATATATGTATACATATATACATATATATACATATATATGTATATATATATATATATATACACACACACACACACACACACACACATTCTTTTTCAGATTCTTTTCTCATATAGGTTATTACAGAATATTGAGTAGAGTTCCCTGCACTATACAGTAGGTCCTTGTTAGTTATCTATTTTATATATAGTAGTGTGTATATGTTAACCCCAATCTCCTAATTTATCACTTCCCCCCACAGTTCTCCTCTGATAACCATAAGTTTGATTTCGAAATCTGTGATTCTGTTTTGTAAAAATGTTCATTTCTATAATTTTTTATTAGATTCCACATATAAGTGATATCATATGATACTTGTCTTTCTCTGACTTATGTCACTTAGTATTATAACCTCTAGGTCCATCCATGAAGTGCTAAGTTTTTATGTAGCCTTAAATTTGTTACTCACTAGACGTGTGGCCTCTGACAACTCACATTTCCACCACTTCCTCAATTGTAAAATGATGGCAGTTCAGCAAGTCTATCTTAGATATCCATTTCAGTTTTAAAGTTTTATGATTTTATGATTCAGATTAACTTATTTGTGATTTAGTTATTTGTGGTAAAATACCAAGGGTCAAACTCCATCACTAAAAGAATGTATTATTTTCCTTTATCACAGCCATACTCAGTTGTGTATACCATACTTCTTCACCTTGGTGCCCTTTCCTGGCACCTTTACTTTATAGTTCATGGAAGTCCTCTATGCCAAACAGTTACAACTCACATGCACAGTTGCCTCTTTGGCCTGATTATCACTTGGAACTTCTCTACTTCCTTGATATTAAACTTAGAATATTTCCCTGCCACTTTCATATTCCCACCATTCCTTCTCTCCCAGGTCCACTGACTTCATGTTTTCCTTCCTCGTGTTGTTAAGTCCCATGATTCTAAGCACTATAGAAAAGTCACCTAATTGTGGATTGAATCCCCTAAAAAGTCAAGTAAATAATTTCAGAGAAACCCTCAACTGTACCAAGCATTTCTTTTACTTATCTACAGTGAAATGTCAAGCCACTATTAACAGATCCATAAACACGGTCATGTTTTTAATAATTAATGAAAAAATCCTTCTCTCCATTTCAGGTCCCACTTAAACTTCCATACCACCAAATTTCTTGAACTTATTAGACTGTCATTTGGAGCTTCAGTTTCTTATACATTATCATTACATTTTTGCATTGAACATCTATTCATATTCCTTTCTTGATCTTGAAGGTCACACACTCAGTGCCTCATAAATGCCAAATCAAATGACACTTTCTCTGTCATCACAGTTCCTTTCAGAGGCCTTGTCATGATCAACCACCAACTGCTTTTCAGTTTCAGGATTTTCATTTTCTACCCAGCCATTACATTTTCATCCCCAGAATTCTGTTCTGTCTTTTGTATTTTCTTTTTCTTATTAATATTTCTAGGAGATGTCATTAAGCAATAGACTTGAATAACTATCTCTATGCTAGTCACTGCCAAATTCGTAACTCCAACTAGATTTCTTAGAACTGTGTATCTCAACTGCTTACTTGATCTTCCCTTCCGAATGTCCTATAGACCTCTCCAACACAATACACTTAAAATGAACTTCCTTTCCCAAATTAGTTCCTTCTTCTATAATTCCTTTTTTCTGTACTCTCCATCCACATATTATTTCTTACTTTCCCTATTCTTCACTACAAACTATTTCCACAAAACCCTTTAGATACACCATCTTAACATTTCAAATCCTACTCAATGTCTATTGCCATTCCAAAAAAGCAAAACAAACAAATGAAAGAAAATGAACAAGCAAACAAAAAACTAAGCAGAAGTGTCCTGAGAGATATAAAGACAGTCATGATTGAATGGTGTTAGAGACTCCAGGCAAGAAGAATGGGGTTCAAGGAGATACTATTCAATATTCCAGTGCTGCAGAGAGGAAAAATATGTTAATGACAGTACATTTTGCACGGGTTTTGAGGACTAGACTGTTAGTCACATTTAGAAATTAATGGCAGATTAAGAAGTAAAGCCAATAAGTGTTGACTATTCTATTTAAGGCATTTGGCTAATGGTCATAGTGTTGAGACAGAGGGACATGGAATTAAGAGCACACATGTAGAATCAGCAGCAAACAGTAGGAGAAGCCATCTACTAAAATAGACAAAAAGGAGGTAGATGTGTATGGCAATAATAATTAATAAATAATAATAACTAATAACTTTCATTTTTAGAGCTTGCTTTATGTCAAGCCCTGTGCCAGAGGATTTACATACACTGCCATTTAATAGTTTAAAAAAAAAATCCTATGTGGTAGGCTTTATTGTTTACTAGATCAAAAGCTTGCCTAAGTTTCCTAAGTGGTGAAATGGAAAATAACACAAAGTTGCTTTTGGCTTCTGTTATAAACAGCGTCACATTAGAGGTAATATACTTTATCCATAATAACATAACAGAAAGATTTAAAAATCCTGACTTAGAAGTAATGATACACACAGATGAACTCCAAATGAAAAATAATGATTTACAAAGAATGCTTTCTAAATGTGAAATTAGAAATTAGGTTTTAGGAAGAGAATAGCCTAATACTTCTCACATGGTATATTTTTAGGATGCTGCAAAAATTAATATTAACATTTAGTCAGGGACCTGATTAGGGTGAGGCAAACAAGGGAACTAGTGCAAAATTTAAGGAAGCACTCACACTTGAGTTCATGTAAGTGCAGGGTCAGCATTTGCACTGAAGAGTGTGTATCTCCTTAACTTTTTGCCTTAGGCACTTTGCTTGCCTCACCCTAGTCCTAGTCCTATCATTTGTCAAATTTAATAATATGCTCTAAAAATCTTGTCAAAAATTAACACAACATAAAAATTAGAGGGGCTTCCCTGGTGGCACAGTGGTTGAGAGTCCGCCTGCCGATGCAGGGGATGTGGGTTCGTGCCCCGGTCCGGAAAGATCCCACATGCCGCGGAGCAGCTGGGCCCACGAGCCATGGCCACTGAGCTGTGCATCCAGAGCACCTGTGCTCCTCAACGGGAGAGGCCACAGCAGTGAGAGGCCCACGTACCGCAAAAAAAAAAAAAAAAAAAAAAAAAAAAAATTAGAAACACTTGCTAAGCCACCCCCAAAAATAAAATACTTAGGAATAAACCTCACCAAGGAGGTAAAAGACTTATATGCAGAGAACTATAAAACATTAATAAAGGAAATTGAAGATGATTCAAAGAAATGGAAAGATATCCCATGCTCTTGGGTTGGAAGAATTAATATTGTTAAAATAACCATACTATCTAAAGCAATCTACAGATTAAACTCTATCCCTATCAAATTACCCATGACATTTTTCACAGAACTAGAACAAATAATCCTAAAATGTATATGGAACCATAAAAGACCCAGAATTGCCCAGGCAATCCTGAAAACAACAAACAAAACAGGAGGCATAACCATTCCAGACTTCAGACAAACTACAGAGCTACAGTAATCAAAAGAGCAAGGTATTGGCACAAAAACAGACATATGGATCAATGGAACAGAATAGAGAGCCCAGAAATGAACCCACATACCTACAGTCAATTAATCTTTGACAAAGGAGGCAAGAATTTAGAATGGGACAAAGACAGTCTTTTCAGCAAGTGGTGTTGGGAAAGTTGGACAGCCACATGTAAATCAATGAAGTTAGAACATACTCTCTCACCATACACAAAAATAAACTCAAAATGGCTTAAAGACTTAAACATAAGACATGACACCATAAAACTCTAGAAGAGAACATAAGCAAAACATTATCTGACATAAATTGTACCAAAGTTTTCTTAGGTCAGTCTCCCAAAGCAATAGAAATAAAAGCAAAAATAAACAAATGGGACCTAATCAAACTTAACAAGCTTTTGCACAGCAAAGGGAACCATAACCAAAATGAAAAGACAACCTACAGAATGGGAGAAAACATTTGCAAATGATGCGACCAACAGGGGCTTCATTTCCAAAATATACAAACAGCTCATACAACTCAACAACAGAAAAAAAAAAAAAGCAACCCAATTGGAAAATTGGCAGAAGCCCTAAAGAGACATTTCACCAGAGAAGAAATAAAGATGTCCAATAGGTATATGAGAAGATGCTCAACATCACTAATCATTAGAGAAATGCAAATCACAACTACAATGAGTTACCACCACATGCCAGTCAGAATGGCTATCATTTAAAAGTCTACAAATAAATACTAGAGAGGGTGTGGAGAAAAGGGAACCCTCCTACACTGTTGGCAGGAATGTAAGTTGGTACTGCCACTATGGAAAGCAGTATGGAGGTTCCTCAGAAAACTAAAAATAGAATTACCATATGATCCAGCAATCTCACTCCTGGGCATATATCCAGACAAAACTCTAATCCAAAAAGATACATGCACTTCTATGTTTATAGCAGCACTAGTCACAATAGCCAAGACATGGAAACAGCCTAAATGTCCATTGAGAGAGGAATGGATAAAGAAAATGTGGTACATATATACAATAGAATAGTGCTCAACCATCAAAAAGAATGAAATAATGCCATTTGCAGCAACATGGATGCAACTAGAGATTATCAAACTAAGTGAAGGAAATCAGAATGAGAAAGACAAATACCATATGTTATCACTTATATGTGGAATCTAAAATATGAAACAGAGGAACGTATCTATGAAACAGAAATATAATCACGGACATAGAGACTAGATTGGTGGTTGCCAAGGAGTAGGGAGTGGGAGAGGGCTGGATTAAGGGTTTGCGATTAGCAGATGCAAATTGGTATATATAAAATGGATAAACAACAAGGTTCTACTATATAGCACAGAGAACTATATTCAATATCCTGTGATAAACCATGATGGAAAAGAATATGAAAAAGAATATATATGTATGTATAACTGAGTCACTTTGCTGTACAGCAGTAATTAGCCCAACATGGTAAATCAACTTTACTTCAATAAAAAAATTTTAAAAAGAAACTCTTGCTAAGCCATAATAATGTTATGTGCTCATAGACTCTAAGACCATGTTGCTTCATCATGGAATTGTATACACTATAAATTTAATTTAAAATATTAATTAGCCATGGTGAGAATGGTTAAATAAGTCAGTGTATATTGCATAGCCATTTAAAACATATTTAAGTGATTTTAATGATATTGTAAAATTAGCATGTATAATAGTAAGCAAAATAGGGAGGCTCTAAACAGAATTTATTATCTGATCCAAATTATGTAATATATACCTACATATAGGTGTATAAGTATGTGTGCATTTTTAAAAAGTCAGAAGAAAATATATCAAGATATGTGTTTAATTTGGGTTTGTAATCTTACTGGTTATTTAAATATTTTGCTTTATATTTTTATGTAATTCAACATTTTTTAAATAATCTTGGACTAAGAAAGAGAAAATAATTTTAAAATATATGTTTATTGACTACATACTATGTTCCAAGTGTAACGTATTTGGGAATTAAAGATAAATAGAACATGGTCCCTGCCATCTTCAAATCCCAGTAACAGAGTAAACAGATCACACACACACACCTACACACACATACAATTGGTTGTGTGTAATATAGTAGATTCCATACTATAGTTCCCAAAACCCTCTATGTGATAACAAAATATTGAATAATATGCTCACTTCTTAACAAAATATTCAACTGTGTGTGCAAAGCAAATGAGTTGGATGGAATTACTAAAACCAAAGCATAATTCACTCTTTTATCTTGAGTCTGTTTTCCCTAGAAGCAACTAGAGGCAGTGTTCACCTCTAGAAAGTGATCAATTGATGCCTAAACTTTGATGTGTGCTTCTCTATGCAGCAATGCATTTTTGATGAAAAAGACAGAGTAAAGGATTTAACATTTAGTTAATAATCATTGTAAAGTTATCTCTGCCCATTTAAAGGATGTAATCTTTATTCTCTTTCATTTCTATGTACATTTTAAGAGAAGTTATTGATAAATTTTGACATCTTTTGGTGAGCACAAGTTCGTATCTACATATGAACATTATATCTTTTAGGCTTTGCACATTATATACCTTGCTAATAAACTGAAATCTGAGTGTATCCCCCCTGCTTATGCAGCAAAAGGCATAACAGATGTTTTAAGTTACTATGAATTCCATTAATCCAATTAATTTATCATTGCTTTGATAGGATGATTACTCTGCTTTATTTGACCTCAGTAATAAGTTTTATAACTGACATAATACTTTGTACTTAAGTTTTTACTATTTGCCAGCAACACCTGTTATTTTACCTTACTCCACATGTACCCTCAAAAAATGGAAGGATTCTTTGTTCTGACGGTTCTTTTTATACTACTTAGTTTCCACATTTAATTATTCCTATAATTTTCAACAAATACCTGAATGTAACAGTTGAAAGTCAAGTGCTTTTCTTCTCTCTTTCTCTTTCTTTTTTTAGCTGCCCGTGATTATCCAAAGTGCTACTTAAAAATTACATTTCATCGGCAAAACAACAGAAACATTAATATTAGTGATTGTCAAGGACTCAGGGGGAAGGAGTGAGAGATGAATAGGTGAAGCACAGGACATTTTTAGACAGTGAAACTATTCTATATGTAATGGTGGATGTATTAGATTCCTAGACCTGCCTGACAAATTACCAAAAACTGGGTGGCTTAGAACAAAAGTTTTGGAGACTGAAACTTTGAAATCAAGGTATTGGCATTCTCCAATGGAGAATCTGTTCCATGCCTCTCTCCTAGCTTCTAGTGGTTTGCTGGAAAAATTCTCCATGGAGAATCTGTTCCATGCCTCTCTCCTAGCTTCTAGTGGTTTGCTGGAAAAATTCTCCATGGAGAATCTGTTCCATGCCTCTCTCCTAGCTTCTAGTGGTTTGCTGGAAAAATTTGCATCCTTTGGCTTGTAATGCATCACCATGATCTCTGCCTCATCTTAACATGGCATCCCTGTGTGTGTCTCTGTATACTCATTTTATAAGGAAACTAGCTTTATTGGATTATGGCTCACCTCAGTGAACTTATTTTATGTATCACCTCTGTAAAGACTATCTCAAATAAGGCCACATTTTGAGGTACTGGGGGGTTAGAACTCAAACATGTACTCTGGGGTGCGACACAATTAAACCCATAATAGTAGATGTGATATTACGCATTTTTCAAAGCCCATGGAACTTTATAGCACAGAGTGAAACATAAGTATGCAATTTTAAATAATAATTTAGGAGGTTGAGGTCCTAGGAAAGAATGAACACTGTGACAAGGAAATCTAATTGCATTACAAATGTACGAAACAACCTCACGGAGGAGGTAAAGCACTCCTACGGTGGAGGTACTGACCTAAGTGACTTTGGAAATGAACAGAATCTGTAAGAGTAAAGGTAAAAGGACCTTTACAGTACATAAGCACTGTACTCTGGGTGATGAATTTTTTCCCACAGAGGTACAGGTTATCAATCTGTTACTGCCGTACATGATTCTGGAACCCAATAAGTAAGTGCATGGTGGATGATGGGAGCCAGGTTTATCACTATTGGAGTGGGAATTTACAAATTAGCAAGGAGAAAGACACTAGGATTATTCATGGCATAATGAATTAGAGTTATCAGTTAGAACTCGTGTTTAACAGAGTTAATTATGGTTAGATATAGAAATATTTATAGATATGCATCTATACATTAGTGTACAAAGATAGATTTATTTTCTTTATCAGTTGAGAGGGCCTTAAAGAAAACTCATCCCAGTAGCAATGAGCATGACTAGAACCCAGATCTTGGTTTCTAATACCATTTACTGCTAAAAGAAACCAGGGTTTCTTGTATTGTAGAAATGATTGTGGCAGGAAATATACAAGATGAGACTCAAGCAGGAGCAGGACTTGTTATTCGTGAATTCTATATTTGTGAATTCACCTTCTTACTGAAATTTATTTGTAACCCCAAGGTTAATACTTGAGGCACTTTCTGGGTTAAATGCTGGACATGTACAGAGCACCTAAAAATGTACATATTTCCAGCTGAGGTCAAACATGGCAACACACTGCCTAGGCTCAGTTCTTATTCAGAGATGACCAGAAGATGGAGACAGTAGAGGGCAGTGCAGTATACTGCAAGATGCTCCAGCTCTGGGGCCAGCTGGGTGAGCTTTGGATCCCAACTCTGACACCTATTAATGGGGCAGCTTCAGGAAAGTCACTTAACATTTCTGAACCTCATTTTCTCTTTTGTAAAATAAAATAGAATTTACCAAGATGAGTTGTTTTAGGATTAATATTGTAATTTATATGTGATATGTGTGTGCATAGTGTACATATATATATATATATATTTATATATACATATATATGTATTTCTCTTAGGTGCAACAGTTTAGCATTTACTAACTCAGTGTTCCCCCTGACCTTTATAGAAAATAACCACCGGAAATAACAAGAACAAACTGTTTTTTGAGTGTCTTATATGCCAGAAACTCTGCTAGATACTAAGATGTGCACAGCCTCTGACCATGAAGAAGTTACAGTCAAGTAGGAAAAGCTATTATTTTAGTAGGAGAATTTTTTTTTTTTTTAGCTCAGATCAAAGGAGATAGAATCCAGGTCCTGTCTGGGACTTCTGAACCACAAGGACTATTTTACTTCTGATTTCCCACTGATGCCTGCTTAGGATTTAGATGTGGGGTTAGAGCAGTCATATCACTAATTCCAATTTTATGCGCAACATGTTAAAATAATTCTCAATGCAGTTCCCCAAAAAACCTTTAGAATGTGTCCCTCCTTTCTGTTTTATGGCTTCCAAAATTATTCAGAGCACACAGTGAAGGCATGCTTTATACTTTTACTGACCTCAGGCACTAACTATAAGAATTTATTTTTTTGTGGCTGAGTGCTTATGATTTTTACATTAACCATAACCCCTTCTAGCCTAGTGCACTTGTGCTTCTGTTTTTAGGTACTAAATAATATAAACCATCTATTATGCCATCAAAGTTAATTTTCCTATTATTATTGTTAATATCAATGGATGTTACTGAAAAGTCAGAAAGTCCTATTAGTGAGCTTAAACGGCTTTTAGTTAGTTTTAGTGCTAAATTTTTTTTTTAATGAATTGACACTTTATGACTACTCAACATTTAATAATATGTCAATTTCTACTCCCTGAAACTGAAACAAGTGCATTAAATTCAGATAACGTATTTTCAAGTAAGGTATTTATCCTGTTGCATTCCAACACAGATTTATGGTATGACACACATTTACAGGCTATTAATCTACCCTGAATACAGATTAAAACATTTATAAGTTGAAACAGATAGAAAGTATGATACAGGTCAGCTCTAATCTTTTTCTTATCACCCCTAATCACTAATATTTAAGCATCAATTTATGGAAATAATTTACTAAAAAAAAATAACTACCCAATTCTAAAGTCTTGTCTCATCTCAGTATGTCTCCTTTGAGACTATCAGTTTTGTCATCCCATTCAGGCCAAATTTTAAACACTTCCTAATTCCAATTTTCACGTTAGTCTAATCCTGCTAGTATAATCTCTTTTGTACGGTCTGGGGAAAGCTCTCCCTGTCCCTGTCCCCTGGTATAGCAAAAGCTTGTTGTCTTATCGCAGCACCTTCTAAACCTTAGTCTAGTCTATCCAAATCTGTGGAATCTTACCCAACTGAAACAAACCACTAAGTTCACATGTGTCCTACCCTTTATATGACCCTGAAAAAAACCACTTTAAAATCATACACTCTCATATTCTTTGTGGTGGTAAAAGTAACATATATTTTACAGCCAAAAGAGAGAAATTGTCCCACCAAAATGTAAATTTCCCAGGAATATTATTCAAGTCTATAATTTTTTGCATTATCCCTATCTATGTAAGCTCTGAAAGTTACAAGCATATATTGATAAAAAAGCAAGAAAGAGACAGAGACAGAGAGACAGACAGACTTTTTTTTTCTTTTAGGAAAACCTATGGTCTGTTAAGACTGGCACATATAACCCTACATAGCCTAATAACCTGATTTTTTTCTCTTCTGGACTTTCTTCTCATTCCTGAAGCCTGGCTCAAGCAGAAATTATTAACCCACTGTTTAATGGAATGATACAAAATGTGCATATTTCATATCAACCCTAGTCATTCTGTTCTAGTCCATTTGGGTTGCCATAACAAAATAGTATAGACTAGGTGGCCTATAAACAACAGAAATTTATTTCTTACAGTTCTAAATGCTGGGAAGTCCAAGGTCAAGGCACCGGCAGATTCGTGTCTGGTGAGATCCCATTTTCTGGCTTATAGACCACAGTCTTCTCTCTGTGTTCTCATATGGTAGAAGGGGCAAGGGAGCTCTCTGGGGTCTCTTTCTGAGGCCACAAATCCCATTCATGAGGGTTCAACTGAATAACTTTGCAAAGGCCCCATCTCCTAATACCATCATATTGGGCATTAAGATTTAATATATATGAATTTGGGGGGGACACTAACATTCAGTCTGTATAGCACATTTGTAAAAACAAGGCCAGCCCACCTAGTTGGGATGTATTCTCCGGCTTAACATAGCAACTCCATCAATATGAACCTGCAAAATGCAGCCTTCTACAGGTGTACTACCCCCTTTTTAAGTACAAATCCAGAGTGAATCATGTTTATAAATTTTTGCCCTCTTTAGTTATGCTAGAGAGAAGTAGTTCATATATTTTTTCATTTAGTTTAGAAATAAAAATGTGCTTATTTAAAATTTATTTTTTATATCCAGACAATGCACAGTTAGCAGATTTCCTGAGTAAATATTAGACACTTGTGTAAAAATAGAAGTTTTCCCTTTAAATGCATGGATAACATACTAATGTGTTTAGCAACAAAGTATTAAAGACAAGTACAGGGACATCCCTGGTGGCGCAGTGGTTAAGAATACGCCTGACAATGCAGGGGACACGTGGTTCAATCCCTGGTCCAGGAGGATCCCACATGCCACGGAGCAACTAAGCCGTTGCGCCACAACTACTGAAGTCCGCACGCCTAGAGCCCATGCTCCACAACAAGAGAAGCCACCGCAATGAGAGGCCCACGCACTGCAATGAAGAGTAGTCCCCACTCGCCACAACTAGAGAAAGCCTGCACACAGCAATGAAGACCCACGCAGCCATAAATAAACAAACAAACAAACAAACAAACAAAGAAAAGTGCAATTGAACATACTTTCCCACTAGCATTTCTACCCCTTAGGAGAACTTTCTTACAGTTGAGAGGAGAATGATATTCATTTCTTTGTGCTTTAAAATTATATCTAAAATATTCACTTATACAATAGTTTTGTGATCATCCCCTGTGTATTTCAATCTTAAAACAAGTGAAACACATGTTTAAAAAGAATTCATGATTTCATCTCACCCTTTCTAACCCGTAACATAATATTTCATAAATGGCTAGGATGATGAAACACACTGCTTTAAGAAGCCATAGTATTGAAGCTCTGTTCTACTAAGGCTGAATAATTAAGGTGGGTTCCTTAAAAAACCTTGACTTTAAGCAAATTCTATTCGAAAGTTTGGGACATTCCGTATCAAAAGATTAAGTGTATAAATAGGTTTTGTCAGAACTACATTCTGTATTTTTTTTCCATCAGTGGAACATTAATGAGCATACATCTTAAGGGGTAGATTTTGCTCTCCCATGAACTTCTGAAACCCCATTTTAAACTATAGGAGCAGAATTCTGTGAAGCTGAATGCTGAATATGACATTCTGAACATGGTATTGAAATTTTTTTTTTGAGAAAGGCAAGATCATTACTTGTTGCTATCTTACTGAAATGGAAAAAGGACCTCAGTATGTTTTTGTCTTTGCTTTTATAGGTATACACAGTATCTGTCTCTTCTCCAGTATCTAATTTTGCCATAGAGTTTTCTATGAAGAGAGACTTTATTTCTACTTAGTTTTTGTTTGGAGTAAATGGAATTGCCTTCTATTATGCGTTTGAAATAAATGTTAAAGACAAGCTACATTAAAAGCAAATAAAATGAAACTCTGTAGCGGTTTCAATGCAGCCTGTAATATCAAACTAAAAAAATTGAAATTTAAAATATGATGATTCAGTGTTGAAAAGGCTTTTAGAACACACGTGTCTACAGCAAGTTTGGAAGATATAACGTCAGATGATAAAATGTAGTTGATAAAACATAATGATCCACAAATATAAAATTATTAAGCACAATAAATGCTTTTGACAAAAAGACAAATATATTAATACAATCCCATAGAAAAACTTAGAGAAGAATAGTTATGTGGAATTCAAATTTTGCAGTTTGAATTTTTAACCTGTGTTCTCACAAACACCCAGCAGTCAAACAGATTTCATTATTACCATTAACTACTGCTCAGAATATAGAGAGGTTCTCAGAATTTAGAGAATTTCCTTTCTCAAGGCCTCTACATACAGTTTCAGGGATTATGTTTTGTCATAAAATCTTGATCAAAACACCTGAATAACTGGTAACACTTAGACATGGTTTGGCATTTCTTTAATCAGTAAATTTGCCTCTAGGCCTGTTTAGTTTTGCTGAATTGAAATTCATCTTATCTTCTGAGTCTTGAATCTTGGTAAAGGAGATCCCTTGGTAAATGAGGTAAATGGTCTATTATTTGTAGCAGTTTTATGAAGTGGGAAATTTTTATCACACTTGCAAGGTCACTTTATGTGGTCAAGAATGTACTCCTTACATTAGTTTTTGTTTTTGCTATCATTGGTTTATTCTTATTAGTCAGTTGAATTTTCAGTCTTTGGTTTTCTGTCATGTGTACCTGTTTATTTAACACACACACATACACTTTTCTAACCTCCAGGCATACTCTTTTATACCTTACTCATTCCTTCTTTTCAGTCTCATTCTGAGCCATCAGTAGGTGGTTTCAACCAAAGACTCGAAACCAATGTTTGGCTTAGTTATGTAAGCTTCTTACTGTGCTGACTTACTGCATTGTCTGTAACACTTGCTATTCCAATATGCTTTAAACAGCTCCAGATGGCTTCCTGTTACTAAGTCATTATTTTGTGCTTTACTAGTAAAATATTGACTTGATAACCTTCCTCTTATAATTTACTGTTTCAATAGCCACTGGTATAGTTTGTCCCAAATGGTCGACCACCTACCTAATATACATGTGTAAGAGTATATGCGAACTGAACAATCCTCTCATTTCCATCACATTGTTCCTTCTCTTTCCTCTGATGCAGTTTTTATTTTTGCAATCTTCAACTTTTCCATTACATAAACATTCCATAAACATTGCTCAGGATTTTTCAAAGGAGGTGAGCATCATTTACTTGTTATTGTACAATTACACACATTAGTAAGTCCCAAAACACAAATCACTTTTATTTGAGTGAGCTTTTGCATCCAGACTTCATTTTAGTATGAAATAATATTTCTGTTTAAACAGGAATTTTACTTTTCATGTCCCTAAATTACTTTGCGAATTGTCTTCTACTGAGTTTTATTAATTCAGTTTTACCAAAATAAATTCTTGAAAAGTTAAATAAATTATCCACATTCTAACAAGTTAATATCTGTACTTCATCTTTTCTCCTTCTTGTATAACTAAGCCCATCTGCCAGAAGAATTTGTCCTGTGCAAACAGTGACAGGACAGGCTCTTGATTTTTTTTTAATCAGAAAGTCTCCCTTTTTTTAATCATAAATCTCCCTTATTAAATCATAGGAATTCAGTCTCATTTATCTTTAGATTTCTCTTCCGTCACCCTGCCTTACCTCCTCCTGTGAATGGTTATCACAGTGCTTTGAACATAGTAGGTTATTTTATTTAGGGTACCATTACAGTTACAAAGCATTATTTTGTCCCATGAACTGCACTAAATAGCAGTGTATACGTAAATTCCCATCTAATTTTCACAAGTTGGTACTATTATTATTATTACCATTTTATAGAAAGGGAAACTAATGCTTAACAATATACAGTCACTTGCCCAAGGTCACATAGTTATTATATGGAGGTCTGGGACTCGGTATAGGCATTCTAACTCTAGATCCCATCTCTTAATCAACACACTGTGACTCCGCATTCTCCTGCCTCCCTAGAGAGGTTATCAGTTTTTAACTGGCATACTTTTAGACTTGTTGCGATGCTGCATTTGTGTCCAGTCCTTAATGTCACTCATGCCTGCTGTACTTTAAGTGCAGCTGACTAAGCAGCCACAACGTACTATTTCTGGTACTATGAGCAACAGTGTTTGTGGCATACAATTTTCCCAGGCCACTCTTTAGTTCTACTCAACCTCCTCTCATTTTTATTGCTTTGGCTATTGAATTCTTAGCTCTGTATCCTGCATTTATAACAGTTTCTATTCTATATACTTGAAGTCCCTTCTAGACATTAATTTTTTTTTTTTTTTTTACTAGAACAGATTGTGCTCATGCCTTTGATTTAAGGTCCACTGCAATCTTGAGTGGATTGCTTTCTTCAAAATCCTGTTTTCTTAGCTCTTCCCCACTCTGTCCACCAGGGGAGAGGGATTTAGATTTGTGAGACTGACTCATATTAACTCAGTTAATAAGGGATTATGTATAAACTGGAATATCAATATCTTTTATTTACAATGAGAAGTATGTCATAGAGATCAGGATAATTCCATGTTTCACAGTGACATTTCTTTCTGAAAAAATAACAAGGAAAGAAAAAATTGAAAAGAGAGCATTGTTTGATGAGCATAGAATCAAGCAAGGGTAGTAGCTGGATAATCTTTATGGTAATTCATTCTGATTCATAGCAGGACCCTTAACCACGGTGCTTCCTCAGGAGGCACCTGCATTCCTGACACAGTGTTGGTGAAGCAGGGATAAGTTCTTGCTCATTGACTTCCTTTAGTTAGTCCTTGGTTTTAATAGTTCTTCCTCGAACTTGACTAGGTTTTAGTTTTCATTTATTCATTGATTAATTCATTTAAAAATATTTATTCAACACAGACCGTGTGCTAAGTACCCAGTAAATCAGTGAAGACACCCATTAACAAGGCAGACATAGTTTCTGTCCTCACTGAACTTATTGTTTAGTGATGGAGTCAGTTATTGAAGAGGTAATCACACAAAAATTAATTACAACTGCTTTCGTGACTCTGAAGAAAAATTAAGTGGGGTTGTGAGATTGCAAAATAGAGGACCCAGTTTTCTGTGGGAAGTCAGGGAAGGCTTTCCTGTGGAAGTGATTTTTAAGATAGGACTTAAAGGATTTATAGCATGGACACGACAGAGAAGTAGAGAAAGAGATTTTAGGCAGTGGGGACATGGAACATTTCCTTAGGTGGAAAATAACCTGCATCTTTTAAGTAAGTAATAGAGAGTGGATGCACTGAAGCTTAGTGAATGAGGGAAAGAGTGATAAATAATGACGGGTGGAGGTGAGGATTTGGGAGGTGAAGACCATGCTGGGCATTCCTGAATATATTACAGACTTTGGACTTTATAAGAAGTTGTTGAAGGGCTTTTAAGCAAGGAAGAAACTAATTAGAATTGCACTTAAAAATTATCAGTTTGGCTGCTCTTGATAAGGTATTTATGGGAGTAGAGTCAAGAGTGAAAATTGTTAAAATAATTAGCTATTACTTTAGTTCAAGAATAAATTATGATGGCTTAAACAGTGGTTTCTTAGAGATGGATAGAAATAATTCCAGAAATATTTGGGTTATAAAAATCAATAGGCTGTCTTTTCCCTCCTGTGGATTCCTGAGACTACACCTAAATCATTCTGACCAAATATGATTATATAAGAAACTCCTCAACGGAAACAACTGTCTGAGTTATTCTGCAGATGGATAACATTTTCCATTATGAACTGATTGTATTATGCTTATGACTTTTACTTTAAGAGCCTCTTTTTTAAGTTCTAAGGAGCAGAATATTGCTGACTCCTATAGATTTATTGCAGAGATCAATAATTATTTATTGAAATTAGTAGAATATGTGCAGACTGATGAGAGCAGTGTTAGCAACCTAGAAGAGTCTGGAAAAACCTGACCTGATTCCCAACTGTACAACCACTATAACCTCAGCCATTCTTTCATAGCAATGTGAGTCCTTTCCTACCATTCACAAAAGGCTGCATGGAAACATCAGTTCAGAGATAAAGATGGCAGTACAACCAAATTCATGGAGCTGGAGTTTATTTCCATAACATATTCTTAAATGAATATTTTAAACCATGATGATATGAGATTATTTTTTTTCTTGCGAAAGGAGTGTAATGATTTCAGATGCAGTTGTTTGAACAAGTCAGCATTTTTCTAAATCTAGAACACTTTAAAAAAATGCAAGAGTTTGAATAATTATAACTGTATCATTAAGTGATTCTGAAGCTCAGGACTTTTAAGTGTAGAATCATGGTTAATATTTTCCTTTACAGACTTTACTATTCTACACACTTAATAGTTGATTCAAGCTAATACAAACTGAAACAGAAATGAGCTGTGAACAGGGAGCTAAGGCTGTGTTCTTCAGCATTTCAAAAGGTCCTTACTCAGGGTTGACCTGGGTGTTGAGGACATCAGATTAAATATTAAGGTATCAAACAGTATCAAAGGGTAATTAACTCCTTCTTAATTCCTATAGTGTGTTACATCTATAGCAATAGTTTTTAATATCTTTAAAGAATTTGCATGTGTAAGTCACATCTCCCAAAACTAGTCTGTCATTTCCTTGAGATAATATAGTTTGTATTCACAGTGACTTGCCTTGAAGTAGATGTTCAATAGACCTATGCAAAATATGATACTGTATATTCTTGTCAGTGCCTCACCAACTTCTTGATAAGTAACTTTGTATCATTCCTGGAACAGACACCTAAAAGTCGTATTTTAAACATCATTTAAGAAGCATCATGTTATATTTTATTCATAAAATTCCTGCCACTTTGTTGACTGTTTTATAGCAGGTTTAAAATTTAAACTTATGTAATTAGATTCTTCACTCAAAACAAGAAAAAATACAAATAGGGTGAAAATTACTAGTGCAGAAACTGGACTAAGTGTAACTGAGAAAAATCAGGCATCAGTATCACAGACAACAATGTTAAAATCATTCAGAATTAAGCCTTTAAAGATTACATCTCTTACTTTAAGGAAGAAACATATAGAAGCTTTTTTAGAGAACTTCCAAAGATATTTTTAAGTGGTACATACATTACTGAAGGCTCTTCTCCTATTTCTATTCTAACAATACTTAAATTATGAAAACAGCAGATTCTCCACTCAGGACTGTGATGGCTGTGTCTGCACAGGAAAAGCAAAGCAGAGAGTTGAAACCATTGTTTCAAATAACACCAGCAAGATTAAATAACCCTTTGAACAAGGAAGACATGGGAGTGTTTCTAAGCATTCACACTCTCATCCTTCATATATGTATGTGAAGTGAATCTTTATTGGCATTTTGTCTGTCCCCGGGGGCTGCAGTTGAAGGACTAAATCTTCTAATGGGATTCATGGCCTGGATTCTACCATGCTAATTCTAAATGAAAACATTCATTTTCTTAATAACATTCCCTTGTTTGTGACTGCTTTAAACCTTATTTATTATCTCTACTGCTTAGCATGCACATGTGTTCAAAGAATAAAATATAAGCAGATCTAATAAAAGATATATATAAGGCCCCATGGTGAAGTCAGCTCCAATACTTTCTGCATTATTTACACTGAAGAATCTGAGTCTCAAGACCTATGTCAACACAATGAAATAATTCTGGGTAATATGTCTAATGCCCAGTGATGCCAGCATTGGGGAAATATGAATGGAGTATGAAAGATTATTCATAGTTATGAAGAAATCTTTGCTCCTTTGTTTGATTTTATTCTACCAACTTATATGCACCCACCTTCCATCTAATGAATGGTAGAATAACCCTTAATTGTTAATATTTTAGTATATATACAAATCATTTCCTATTTTTACATCCAGTAGTACATTGAACCTGCCCTTTCGTCCCTCTTTGATGTTCAAGGCACGTGTGAAATGAACCTGCTACAAGATTAAATGTAACATACAATTCCAGTCAAAATAGCTTATCATTGGATAAAGGCTAGATACATGCTGATACTTGTAAATTTTGGGTATTTTGGCTATGTACAGCACAAAGAAAGTATACTTACAGCATCATGAAGAGATACTGCCCTTTCTTATCCTGGAAATGCCTCAGTTTTTAGCTCAGCCAGAATTTACTTCTGTTATTTTACACTGGATAAAACTTATGCTAGGATCTATAATATTCTACCATCCTTCAGAGAGTAAGATCAGTCCCCCATTTTTGGCACGTTAGTCTTCTCTCTCTCTGACTTGAAGAGAATGGTTTAAGATTGACAAAGAAAAAACACATCATAATTGAACCTTTACAGCAGCCCTGGGCCTTTTCCAGCATAGGAATCTACTAAATATTTCTATCAAAAGCAAAAGTGACCCCTTTTGCTAAATTCACCATTCTCATCTTCAAAATATCCATTCTTGCTACTCTGAAAAGCACTATGGTTAGCAATAGACTGAACATAGGAAGTCATGTTCCTTATAAGGATTTTTTACATTAGAATTCCATTATTACATTGATGTAGTTTTCCCACTGAGAAAGATCTTGATATTACAAAATTATATACTCTTCCCTCTACTGGGATAAATTCCAAACTCCTTACTATGCATTTAAGCCCTTCTCACCATGACCCCAATTTGCCTTACTAGTATCATCTTTAACCATTCTCTTCAACTCACCAAACCTCTTCCATTTCCTTAATATTTTGTTCCCTTTTATACCTCTATGCCTTTGTTCAAGTTGTGTAGTACCCTCTCAACTTGGGATTTTACAGTGGAGCACTTTGTACTGTAGGGTCCTTAGTTAGGGAATGTTATATGCATATACTTCTGCAGCCCCAAACAAGGCCTGGCATTTCCAGCTTACATTTCCATTGGATAGGTCTCTGAAAACACTGTACAGAGAAAAATGTAGAACCAAACAGGAATGCCTCTCCCACTGTCACTTTGATAGAAAATTTCTTTGCAACCAGAAGCAATATTGAAATTCCTTCCTGATGATAATAATGGTGATAATGATGATTATAATAACAATAATTTCATAATGGCCATCATTTATTGAACACAGACTATATGGCAACATTGATCTAAATGTTTTATGTATATTATTGCTAATACTCACATCTTAACAAGTCTAACATGAAACTCATGATTTTCATTCTAAACATGTTTTCAATCCCACCCTCCCTCCAGTCACCTGTCTTAATAAAAGTCACCACCATCCACTCAGTTCTTCAAGCCAGAAGGTGCAAATCATCCTTGATTCTTTCCTTTGCTTCATGACTTATATCTATTAGTAATCTCACCCATCGTTTCTAGCTTCAGCATATGTTTCACATCTGCTTTCTTCCTTCTTCACTGCTACCAGCTAGTCTAGGTCACCAGTATCTTTAGGCTGGAATGTGGAAAAAATGTAAAAGCAACACTATTAAATGCAATATGATATCCTGAGTTGGCTCCTAGAACAGAAAAAAGGGAATTAGTGGAAAAGAAAACCTGTTGAAATATAAATAAAGTCTGTAGTTTAGCTAGCAGTGTTGTACCAATTTTTAGTTTTGACAAAGGCACCATCAGTATGTGAGATGTTAACGTTAGGGGAGCCTGACTGAATGATACACAGGGAACTCTCTTTACTATCTTTGCAACTTTTCTGTACATCTAAAATTATTGCAAAGAAAAATATTTTTATAAACGAAAACTGTTTTCTTAGCTGCTGTCTAGCCCCGTCTTCACAGTTGCTAGAGTGATCTTCTAATAATATAAATCATGCAACTTAGAGATTTTAAGCAGCTCAAAAAGATTAAAACAACCTGTCCAAGATTATATAGGTATTAATGGCTGAACAGGGATTCTCACCCAGATCTGACAGAATTCAATATCTCTTAAGCATTTTACTACTGGGTTCTCTATGTGAGCCATGAATTAATTCAGCACGTATCACAAAAAAGTCATTGTCTTCCATCTTTGCATATATCCCATTCATGGTGTAAATTCAGTCTGATTCAAAATCCTGAGAAATGTTTATCAGTATCAACTAAACTGATAGGTAGGAGAGTGAGGAAAAGGAAAAGGTTTTTTTCTGCTTTTCAGCTACAATGCAGTGTCTGAGATTTTTCTCAAGGTATGAGAAAAAGTCTTCCTGAGAGGTTATTACAGTGGTCACAATTGCCTTCACCATGATGGCTTACTGGGATGTACATTCAAAAGGATGCACTATCAAAATGGTCATTAGCAGAGGTCCCACGTTCTGCATATGGAGCTTCAGTCTCCCCTTCCTTATGAAGCAATAGCTGGATCATGAAGACATCCTTTAAAGTTTAGCCCCATTTTCCACATTCTAAAGTGTAATGGGGAACTAAAACTATGTAAAAAAAACTTCAAGGATTTTCAAGCTGTATTATCATAGCCTGCTTATCTTCATATTAGGTCAAGGAGCTCTAATATACCGAGTTCCATTTTCACAGGGGGAAAGGCATTTAGCAGTGAGGCCTATTATCTCTGGTTATCTGTGGGATCCTCTTTAGACTTAGCTTTCTATTGAACCATAGTAGCTTTAGTGGAGAGACTTGGACAAAAGGATGAGATTGCAAACTACAGTAGTCTTTTCTTATCCAGTCGTCGCTTCAACTGTTAACAGCAGGAGGCAGAGGAAATCTAACTCCCTACAGTACGCATTTAGCAAAGATTCATAGTTGTTGGATTTTGTTTTTTATATTTTACATTTGTTTTGACATTTTCACCTTTTAAGATAAAAGCATAGTCCATAATAAAATAATATTGACTCAGAGCAGAATCTACATACCACAGTGATAGGAGATCCTCAACTATTTAAAACAAATCTAATCATATCACAATTTCAGAACTATAAGCAATCAAATAAAAAATACATTTTAATAGGAGGTGCAAAAGGCTTTTTATGTTTCTTAGATATCAGCATGCTATAAAGCACCAATGGAGTTTACAGTTTGTGAGCATTTTTAAGGCATAAGAAAGCTTTCCCTAGGAGTTATTAATTATTACCATATCTGCCCTCCATATAACATCATGTTTTTACACAGTTAGTTATTCAGAAAAATTCAAGTTGATATGCTTACTAACTTTTACAGTGGATCAATATATACAACTCAATTTGTATCTCCTGTTCATAGCTTTTGTAAGTTGTATTTTAACTTTTCTATATATGATTATAGCATTTTTGTTAATGGAAATAGTAATAAAAGTATGTGGAATATTGGTACACATATCTATACACATGAAGATTTTACTTTAAAATTCTAATATATTAAATAGTCCTAAATATCATGTTTTTATATTTTAATTTTATATAAGCTTATTTTACATTTGAAGAATTCATCCCTACATCCCTGATTCCATTTAATAAGCAAGATATTCTTATGTTACATCTTTTAAGACATAGTTGACTACGTGCCATTTATTTGCCTTGACAACAGTTTGAAATTCTGCAATTCTTTTGCACAATAACTTCTAAGATACTTGAATTATACTCTAGATGTATTAAAAGGTATAAATGTACAATTTAGGATCATTTTTTTCAAGGACAGCATAAAATGCCAACAATAATATATAATTTTAATACAAAGCCAAACATCCAAGACTTTGCTTTGGTGCTACACTAAAGCAAGCTAAGGTGTAGCACCACAATAGCAAGCTTCCAGATACCAAAAAAGAACTCTGAATTTCCTTAGGCATATCCATAGCCTTAATGAAAATAAATGAAATAAATGTCTTCAAATTATTTTAAAAGCATGACTTTGTATCTGCCTTACGTGTTTATTTTTGGGCTAAATTTACTAAACTAAACTCTCATTGGTTAGTTTATTATATCCTTTGGTAAGATAGAGGAGAATATGATCATAGTAGCATTTCAAGATTTAAACGTTAGTAAGAACACAGATGATTTTTTTCTCTTTTTAAAGTCTCACATCACCTAAGTGAAAATGTGGTTAGCTATACATTAATATTTGCATCTTGTAAGATAGAAATACATTTTATATATTCATTCATATGATGATCCATGCACTTCTTCATTCATCAGCTAAATTTACATCACCTTTGTCCACAATAGGATCAGAAGCTGAAATATATGAATAGAGATAGTCATATTCTGTCACTCTAAGTGTGAAACCTTGTATATTTGGCTGGTATAGAAGAAATAAAAATTTTAAGTTGCACGTCTCTCTAAAGGAAGGTAGTACATATAATACTTGTATGTGTGCCCTGTTTTATTTAATACTCTTGGCTGGATTAACTTTCCAATAGAATTTTCAGTAAAGTGGTAGAACCACCAGTTAAGCCATCATAGCAAAGAAGGCATCAACAAAGTCTACTAAATTATTGCTCTTATTTATAAGCATTTAAACAACTGAGCACAAGCTTCACTAATGCCACATCTGCACACTACCAGGCAAACTCCATTGCTTTGGCTGCTGTTGAGGAAGATAAAACTAAGTTTTAGAGCTCCTCCCTCCCTTCCTTCCTTTTCATTATTTTCTCCCCAGAGACATACTCACACTACTCAGTTTCCTCAATCTTATTTCCTTGAGGTCAGTGTGTATATTACTAATAAAGAAATCCAAGAAAAGTACAAGAAGTTATTACATTTCCCATACTGTAACACTTCTTGCTGCGTCTTCCACACTCCAACCCTCTCTATCCCTTTTCATCTTTTCTCTGGGTTACATACCAAAGGTCTATCAACTTTTGCAAGAATGCATAGACCATACATATTTTAAAACTACGTTCATTCATTTAGTCAATAAATATTTACATACTGTCTATTGTTATTATTTCCCCCCCCATTAGAAATAATTGGGGGGAAAAGGTAGTACTGTGGCTATGCTAGAAACAAGATAGGATCCATGAAACTCCGAAGTTTGTTCAGAATATATTTTCCATAGCTGTGCAAAATATGGTCCTAGACACTGGGCTACAGAAGACCTTGAAGAGAGTCTGTATTTTCAAGTACTTATAATATAATGGAAAAGCCAGAATTCTTGGTACAGACAGGCAAAGTGACTGAAGGACACTGAGGGTAAAATATTCCAACATATTTTATATAAATCAGCATAGAATAAATAGTATGCATAAGTGTTTGAGAGAATATCAGAATTTCTATTACTGTATCAATAAAGGCCTAGTGGATGAAGGAAACTTGAAACTAAATTTTGATGCCCATGAGAGATGTGTATTTTCAGAAAATAAAAGAATAACCACGGTGATTTGTACAAACATGGAAATTAGCAAATTGCATATGCTGAAAGATAAAGTATTTGCTTGGATGCAACTAAAGATACTTGCTGGGAATAGTAGTTTTCAAAGTGGGGGTTGATGAGTGAGCATATCAGAACTACCTTAGGAGCTTTTTCCAACTGACTACACACTGTCTTCTCTCTTTCTTCATTTTCTGTTTGAAATACGTATTTGTTTATTATCATTCTGTGATGCCCCTTGCAGTGGAAATAAGAGTAGAGCTGTGCATGTTGCAGTTAGGATAGGCAGAGAGTAGTTTGCAGAGAAGTTCCCCAGAATTGATATCTCTACCTGCCCTTCTTTAAGACACAATGATTTATAGAAATGCTAATTTATTTTTTTGAAATGCGGTAGGAGTAGTGAATGTATTATCTCAGAACGGGGTGGCCATATTTGAATTAACATGGGAAGAGAAATGATTTATTGTCAAACTTAAGCCTGGTTCAATTAACAAATAAAACCTTAGCAGCTAGATTTTATGTATTGTTCAGCCTTCCACACTATATCTTACCCCATTTTGAACCTTAAATTTAAATCTTTTTAAAATTTCACCTGTGCAGTGACGCATTATGTAAATTTATTTGATAAAGTTGTTAGTAAATAAAATCCATATATATGTGTGTGTATATATTATATTTACATATATACAGAATATATATATTAGAATTCAGTTAAGCAATGTTCAGCTATCAGTTATCTACATTTATAAAGAGAGAAGAGTATATGATCCAAATTAAAGAGCAATTTCAATATCATTTATACTGATAAAACTCAAATCATAAATGCCAATAGAGAAGAACAATATTATACATAATGAAAATTGTTTTAAACTACATATATTTGGCTCTGGAATAGTCCTAGCTCTGGGGTATATTATATGACAAATTATAGTAAATTTTTAATAAATAATTATTTTCTTAAATAAATATTAATAACTGGGTTGTCTTCCTTAAATTCTGATATGGGGCAAACGAAAAAGTTATGTTAACATGGCCTCAAAATTAACTGTGGCATAATGAGTTATGTATTATTTGGAAAAACTACTAATTAAAAAAAAAGAGAAGACTTTTATAATTCATTTTTCACATCTGTACCATGAACTAAGCTAAATGTCTTAGTTTGCACTGTTGCCTCAGTTTACCCTTGTGATTTCTTTTGCATTAAAATTTACTTTTAACACTCCCTAACACCATACACAGAAATAAACTCAAAATGGAGTAAAGATCTAAATGTAAGGCCAGATGCTACAAACTCTTAGAGGGAAACATAGGCAGAACTCTCTTTGACATAAATTGCAGCAAGATCTTTTTCGATCCACCTCCAAGAGTAATGAAAATAAAAACAAAAATAAACAAATGGGACCTAAATAAGCTTAAAAGCTTTTGCACAGCAAAGGAAACCATAAACAAAATGAAAAGACAACCCTCAAAATGGGAGAAAATATTTGCAAATGAAGCAACGACAAGGGATTAAACGCCAAAATATACAAACAGCTCATGCAGCTCAATATCAAAAAAACAAACAACCCAATCAAAAAATGGGCAGAAGATCTAAATGGACTTTTCTCCAAAGAAGACATACAGATGGCTAAAAAAGCACATGAAAAGATGCTCAGCATCACTAATTATTAGAGAAATGCAAATCAAAACTACAATGAGGTATCACCTCACACCAGTCAGAAAAGCCATCATCAAAAAATCTACAAACAATAAATGCTGGAGAGGGTGTGGAGAAAAGGGAACCCTCTTGCACTGTTGGTGGGAAAGTAAATTGGTACAACCACTATGGTGAACAGTATGGAGATTCCTTAAAAAACTAAAAATAGAGCTACCATATGATCCAGCAATCCCACTCCTGGGCATATATCCAGAGAAAACCATAATTCGAAAAGATACATGCACCCCAGTGTTCATTGCAGCACTATTTACAATAGCCAGGACATGGAAGCAACCTAAACATCCATCGACAGAGGAATAGGTAAAGAAGATGTGGTACATATATACAATGGATATTACTCAGCCATAAAAAAGAACAAAATAATACCATTTGCAGCAACATGGATGGATCTAGAGTTTGTCATAATGAGGTCAGTCAGACAAAGAAAGACAAATATCATATGATGTCACTTATATGTGGTATCTAAAAAAAGGGTACAAATGAACAGAAATACAAAACAGAAATAGAGTTACAGATGTAGAAAACAAACTTGTGGTTACTGGGGGTAAGGGAGGGGAGGGATAAATTGGGAGATTGGGATTGGCATATATACACAAAAAATTTACTTTTAATTATATTTGCTTTAGTTACTGTTAAGGGTTGATTTCATGTCCAATGACTATTGTTAACTGATGGAAATTGAAGTGTCTTAGAATCATGCTGGAAGATACAGTGAACCTACTATGGGGTTTAATTCTTCCAAAGATAGAACACTGAAAGGTTAATATGAAAGTCTAGTTCAGACTTTCTCCATTAAGCCTTTATCAAATGGTCTTCAAAAAGGAAAAGCATTTTTCATTTTTTCCCTTCTCTTTCTATTGTCCTTCTTGTTGAGGAAGGTTTACTAAAGGAAAAACTGAGAGATTCATGGGCCTAATTATTCCACAGACAGATTATTATATCTGTTAACATTTTCTTTACCCACCTCCCTTTTATTACCAGCTGGAAAAATAAAGCATCTATAAACTGTTAATTAGAAATAAAGGAATAGATTTCACTTTTGAATCCAAATCTTGTGAAGAAGAGCACTAGTAGGTAAAAAAATCCCAACTCAGTTTAATACATATAAAATGTTCAATTTAGATAGACTTTCGGGGTTTCTTTCTTTTCCTTCAAATTACAGTATATGGTTAATAGTTTACATACTGACAGAATTGTTTTATTTTAAAGTTAGTTATGGTAGGCCAAAAAAAAATAGAGACATTTTAAAATAAATTGTTTTACCACAATTCTGTGGGGAAAACAGCCTTAGAATTCCAAGCAACAATATTACAGCTGAATAGTCAGAAAGTTTACGTTGTAAATAAGTAAAGTCTACTGAAAATATATGGATTCCAGTAGGAAGAGGGCGTCTTAATACAAATATTTTACATTTTAATTTTGATTAAACCAGTATTTTGGATGCCATGTCAAAGACAAAGGGCATTTCAGAGGAGGAAAAGCAAGGCTTTGAGATTTTAAAGATAGGTTCCATATTTTTAAAGCATTTGCTGATTCTCTCGATCTCCATAAGTGGTTCTAAATTTATTATTTTAGGTTCTGATTTTTTCACTGGACTTTAAATGATTTCACAATGAAGTGAGATACGTTGGATTATTTTCTCAGCTTAAGGTACAAGATAAGTTAATTGAACATTTTGTCATCAGGTGCGGGGATTCTCATCATTACCTGATCTTGTCTTGGCACCTAATTTGAGCTCAATGAATGTGCCCTTAGTCACAAGAATATCTTGGTAGAGTCAGAAACAGAAGTAGAAGCAAGACTGTCAGGAATAGTGAAAGGAATAGGACCAGGAGGGAGAAGAGAACTTCTTTCCATTCCTTCACATAATCAAATGACATTTTTGTTTCAGCATCTTTTTTCAGAGCTAACTTTGCCACCCCCAGGTTAGGCAAGTTATGCTTTTGTTTTAAATTCTACCAAAAATCATTATGTAGTCTTTCATCATGCAAATAAACTCAAAACCCTGAAAGTTCCTAGTAAAATGAGTCAAAAGCACAAAAGCCCTCTATTCACATACAATGCAATATTGGTAATGTGGTACCTTTCCTCATCAAGAGAATGGCCTGCTAATTATTACAGTTGAATTAAAATAAAGTACACAGGTTTGTTTGTACTGGTTATTAGCACATTCTTTTTGATGAAACTTGTTTGATTTTGATACATTTGAATACATTGCAAAGTCTTATCAGTTCATTATACTACTCATAAACAAGTGGATGAACTGATACATTAAAGAAACATTTAATTAGGTATTCTGGGCCTTTTTGTCACTGGGTGTTAATGAAGAAAGCCTTCTTTTTACTAATGTTCATCTGTCTTTTAATGTTCGAAGATATTGGAGGGTTTGGGTCACACATAATTTATTATAATGCCTTCCTGGCTATATATCTTTAAAGTTAACCACGAGTATTATTTTCTATTAAAATTTAAAAATCATGTGAAAAATCATCTGTATCTGTGCAATAGAGAAGAAACAATACATATTCTCAAAAATGCATGTATTATTTTCAGGAGCAAATATTATCAGAATTAAAGAAGGTAGTCAAGCCATTACCTCTTCACAACTAGCAGCCCCTGGTGTACACCTGCTTTCTTATATGAAAAATCTTCCCCTTCAATTCATATAAAATCATACTAGAAGTGATCATCTTTGTTATTATTATTACTAGTATTATATATTATAAATGAAGGATGATATTAAAAGAAGTAAAATAGAATGATGAATGTCTTAAATAAGTTCTTTACTTCTCTTATATTTACCTTCAAGATTGCACTTTTTCTACATACCTAAATAAATTACAAAGGTCTTAATCAAATTAATAAAGCTGCTGAAATTGTTTTCACCTGCAAAATTTATTCTATAACTAAATGAAAAATGTTCAATTGTTTTTCATTTGACTTATGTTGCATATTTATAAGAGATTAGTTTCTTTGCTGTGAGGACTTGACTTAACTCACAGTTTGACTGAAATTTGTCCCCTATGACTTAAGTAATAAAATGAAAAAAATTGGAAGATAAAAGACTTTTAAATTCAGAAATAGTAATTGCAGAGTTACTTTTTACATGTGAATATTCCCAAAGTGAAGACTTACAATTTCATCCAGCTTCACTTGGACATAGCTAGACAGAAGCAAGGAAAATAAATGCATAAAACTGAAATTGTTATATGTGAAAGAAAAAAATCCATAATTTACATGTAAGTATAATCCAGCATATATAAACTATATACATGTATATACAGTGTATGTACATATATATAATAGCACTATATTTATATAAACACACACATGATTGCCCAATTATACATGTGTTATTGCTCTTATTTCTTTTAAAAGGCATATAGTATATTTATTAAACAGAATACTTATATAGTGAAATTCATGATAGTTATGTTCTGTTTACCTGAATTTTCACAGTTGATTTTGAGCTAAGTATAAGTTATAAATGTCTAAGCTCAAATTCATATTGCTCAAATGACTTAAGATGAAGTCTTTTTATTACCATTTCCTCTCATATTATCTTGACTCGTTACAATCATGTCTTACATTTTGTGGAGAATTTTGTTAATCATTCCTTTGTCATAGCCATTTTACAAAAATGCAACATTTATTGGCTTAGACAACATAATTGCTAAGGGATAGTACTGTATGAACAATGAATTTACACTAAATGAATCAGAATAATGTGTTGCAATGGTTAATGAAAAATCCTTACGTTCTGCAATTGCATTATCAATTTTCATAATCTAAACATAAATATTCTTTGCAGATAACAAGGGTTTAAAACCAATATTCCTAGGTAAGAAAAAAAAAAACTTTTCAAGCTCAATAATTAAACTTTTCTTGTGATCTCTCTCTAAACTTTTATTTAAAATATGGTGGTCATCATCCTTATATTTTTTTTAGTATTTTGCAATTAGATGAAATAATACAGCTTTTTAAATAAAAACATAAAAGCAGTCACATAATAATACAGTATAGAAAAATAATGTGTTAAAACTAGTACTGAATCAAACTGATATTTCACTTTCAATTATTTTCTACTCACCATCTCATAGTTAAAGGGATATTACAATACATTTTATTACTTTCAAATATTATTATTATAATTTGTAATAAAATAGCAAAGAATAATAACAAACATCTGTCAGATCTGGGTCTGCTTCAGTTTAATTGACCAGCACTATGAAGTGAATTAGTAATCTACCTTTTTCTTAAAAATAATCATTTTACTGCAGCAAAAACATAGAACAAATCCTAATCATAGGACCTATATTAATACCCATGGTACTTTAAGAAAACATATCTGGTATTATAATGTAAAGCTAACTTAAGTATTTCTAATGCACAGCTAAAATAAGTGGCCTAGCCAAGGGGGTAGAAAACTCCATGGAAGCAAAATATTACCTCCTTTGATACAAAATTCCATTCTCATATAAATTTATTTTCACTAAATACTCCTAATTCAAGGGTAAAATTTATACCTATATTTCAGACAAGATATTCTTACTTTCTATATTTAATAAATAAAATATAAACATTATAATTATCAAATTATATTATAATTTGATATGGTTTATGGACACTCATTTTTCAAATGTCAAAAGCTCTGGGATTGTTAGGAATTGTACTTTAGTCTCATAATATGCCATGTTATGAATGTATGCACAGTTATTAAGGAAGTGGTAAGTATCTAGCTTTGCACTTTGAATTTTTATTATGCACATCTTTCTACTATTCATCAAAATATTTGATTAGGAGGAATGGGGACATGATAAATAACTAGCTTAGAGGGACTTCACAAATCTGATATTAAAACACTTAAAGGTTAATACTAACTCTCTGTGTTAGTCAAAAAAAAAGACTTCTGGTGAAGGATGATTAGAAAAAACAAGGAAAGTGAGATAACTATGAAAAAGGTGACTTATGGGAAAGTAAAAAGAAAATAAGAAACAAAGAAGAATGACACCTATTTAATAGTGGGTCTGATCCTCTTGCATAAGAAGAGTTGCATTTCAATATTGTATATAGAGAAATAGTGAATCATGTCCATGGGCTTTTCTTCATCTGAACTAATTCCAAAATATACTTCAAATAATGGAGGACAAAAGGTTTAGGTATAATGTACCAAATGCAAGGTAGCCCTGAAAAGTTACATTTCATATTGATATACTTGTGTTTTTTATTTTATGGATATCTATGTTATTACCCAAATATAATTAATCAAGAGATATATAAATAGGTTACTCTAGACATTCATGGGGGTTTTTTTTCTTTTTAAATACAATGCCTTAGTTTTATATCAGTTATGGAGTTTTAGAAGCCACTAGTCTCCTTTTTTATGGAAAAAAATGTGATGTAAGGCATCAGTGACTTGTAGTGAGTTACATTCAAAGCATAATAATAATTTCTACTAAGGGCAACTTGAGGAAACACTAGCAGAGAACACTGGCCTCACTGCATAATTCTGCAGCTACAGGTTCTATGAATCTCTGGAGCTCTGCTGTCCTCTACTGGCCTGATGAGATAAGTGCCTGCCTCAAAGCTCTCGAGTTTCTTTGTATCAGTTTAGTTTCCTCCACAAACAAGATACTGGCACCTTAAAAATCCAATTTTCTTTGGTTTCGCTCACATGTAAATGGATCATAACTTGGATTATTGTCAGGTTAATTTTTCAACATATTTTAGTGTCATACAGAAAGAAAAACTCTTTCAGCATCCTGTCTTTGTTCAAGAATGTTTGGGCCTGGTTGCAGTAAGTGGTTGGGAAAAAAAGGAGCTAAAATATAACAGTGACAACAGATCACAGAATTCTGACAAACTGGCTCCAAGGCCTTATATTTTTATTGGTTGGTGTGTGTGTGTGTAAGTAATTTTAGTGTACGTTTTTAAAAAGTATAGCAATTTCACTTTCCTTTTCCTTTATTATGTCTTTAACTAACATACAATTCATGGATCCTTGATCATGTCCTCCTAATTAATCCTGTACTTCTTAGCAATATAGTTACTGTGTTTTTTCCCAATTGCATCCTGCCTAGGAAAAATGATGCATCATTGGAGTACTAAGTTTGAAATTCATAATCCAAGAGAAAGAGGTGAACTATATAAATCAGATTTTTTTTAAATGTCCCACTTATATCCTGGTATGGGATGGGCATGATGGGTTATAAGATTTATCAATATCACAGTGCATCAAACTTGTTAATAAACTAGCTTTCTGTATAAGAAGTAAAAGAAAGTTTTTCAAAAAAAAAAAATGGGAGCACGAAAGGCATGGCATAGGTGGCATTTAAGGTTCAAGCTTTGTATCCTCTATATATAATGTATTATGCTTTTCAAAAACTTTTTATTAGGAAAGCTATACCAGACGCATAATCACTATACAATGATTAAACATTACCTTTACAATTTATAATCACTGAAATTACAGAATAAATATATGCACATTTCTTTTGAATCTTTGTGTGTGAGAGAGAAAACATTAAAAGTGCTTCCTACAAAGCTGTTAGTGATATATACCCAGTTGCTTTTTTATGTTTTTTATATTTTATATATATATATGTGTATATATATATATATATATATAAGAAAGTGCAGATGTTCTCCAAAAAATCTTGGCATCAGGATGAAGTGTCACAAAGAAGGTGTTCATACTAGGTGAGTGCCTACGGCTGTTAAACCACCAGGCCTCCACTTCAGTTGGCTCCATCCTGGAAGATGACTTTTCCCAGGGTTGGGGAGAGACGCTGTGAGCTGTACACTAGGGGTGAAGGGAAGGTGAAGCTATGGAGAGGATAGGAATGGATCGAGCCCGAACTAATTAGATTGGGTTGAACGGGAGTGGGGGTTGTGTTTGTGTGTGTGTGTGTGTGTGTATGTACCTACACCAGAAGGAAGAGGCTGCAGGTGTAGGGACTTATGTGCAGAGATTTGTGATTTCGTGTGGGTATGTGTGTAAGAGAAAAACGAGTGGGTGAGAACGTTCGAGCAAGACCCGCCCCCTCCCTCCCCACCTTGCAGTTTCCAGGCATGCAGCAAACTGCATTATTAATACATGTACAGAATCTGTGCCATGAGGGCAAGAGGAACGAAAGCCACAAATGTCAATTTGTTTTCCCCCCTCCCTGTCAAAACAAAACTACAACTAAAAACAAAAGTTACTGAAAAGAAAAAGACACATCGAGTTTTACTTAATTAGGATCAGTACAACGATCCCTAATATACCTTATACATGGCACAGTCAAAGTCTCAAGTTCCAGTATAAAAAAATAATAACATTTGCTGGCAAAAGTCTGCGAAGGCACTTCATTGATTAATGATCTGAGTATGGCCCTTCCTCCGAATCATATCTGAGTGGGGAGAGCATACATCTGTATTTTCTAGTTATCATGCGGTTTCAGTTCTGTTCAGGGCAGGGAAGTTTGTGAGAATGGAGTTATTGGGACAAGTATAAAGGGAGCAAGGGATATATTTTTTCTTTTTATTTTCTTTTGAAAAAAAAAGCACTAATTTATTTTTCTTTTTCTGTTAGAACCTATATGTTGTCTTCTCCAGGACTTCGAGGTAATCCGGCTTGGTTTGAAGTTTGGCCCTTAACTCGAGGTAATCACTTTTTTGGGTTTGGTGGTCTGTGAAGCCCTTTCCAGCCGAGAAGAGAAGGGTTTCTTTGAGCCTGGCGTCCTGCTGTAAGTCTGGGTATTGCATGCCAGGAGGGTGGACGTGCAGTTCCTTTAATTTGGGCACTGTGCCATAGAGACAGTCCACAAACCCCACTGTGCAGGGGGCTGGTGGTGGCCTCTCTCGGTCTAGTAGCGTACTGCCACCACCACAGCCTCCCCCGGGGGGAAACAGCACCACCCCACCATTCTTCTCATGGCGGCGGAACCCAGCCAAGTCTCCCCCAGTTCCTGCAGCTACCCCTGACACCCCACCAGTGGCTGGGTGGTGAGTCTGAGGGTGATGATGATTCATGGTCACTATGGTGTTGAGCTGGGAGCTGGACACTGCCAAGGCCCACTCCTTTTCTTTTTCTAGCAATGTCCGGTAGTTGCTGTGGTTCTCCTTGGGTGTCTCAGCAAACTGCTCACTTCCTAGGAGAACCTCCCCCATTCCTGGGGGTTGTGTCCCAGGAGCCCCGCGTTCTGCACGCCCTGTCTCCTGGACTGATGAAACGGCCACCTCCTCCTCCTCGCGAGGCTTGTAGATGGGGTTATTGCACATCTGAGTAACAGGGTGGGGTATGTACTCGTATACATGACCCACAGGAGGGGCCTTCTCTGGGGAAGAAATAGCCGGTCGTCCCCCACCTCCACTTCCACCTCCACCACCTCCACCATCCTCAAAAAGCCGGTGGCATTGCATCTGGATGCCAGTGAGGTCCACGCCTTCCTGCCGCTTGCTTCTAAAGGGCAGCTTCTTCCGGCGCCGGCGGAGGACATAGGCAAAGAGGCCTGCCGCAACGAAGACTGCTGAAAAAAACAGAACCAGCAGGCTGAGAATCAACACAGAAAGTGGCACAGGACCCCCAGGGGGAGAGAATTCATAAGGTGATGTACTTGTTGGCCCCCCAGCAAGGTGAGAATCTCCAGGCTGAGCTGGGGTTGCTCCAGCTGGCGCGATGTGCAGCATCTCTGGGCAGAGAACTTCCAGCTCGATAGTGCGCACGTCACGGTGGGTGAGGTTCTCAGGGCTCCTGCACAGGACATCACCCACCACACTGACTGAGCTGATGGTTTCGATCCACTGTTTGAAGGGAACCAGGTCACAGGTACAGTCCCAAGGATTCTCACTGAGGTCTATCTGGACAATGGCGTTCAAGTGTTCTAGGACACCAGCCACAGGAAGGTAGAGGAAGTAGTTCTTCCTCAAGTTGAGCCGAGCCAGAGATGTGCCTGCAAAGGCATCTGTTGGCAGGGTTCTCAGCAAGTTATTGTTGAGGAATAGCAGCTTCAAGTTGGGCATGAGGCTGAAGGCCGCAGGCTGGATTTCCCGGATGACATTGAACTCAAAATACAAGTAGTGTAGACTCTGTAGGCCTCGGAACATGCCTGGTGTCAGCTTCTCGATGTCGTTGCCATTGAGAAAGAGGCTCTTTAGGTTAGGCAGGTTGATGAAAGCCCCATCCTGGACGTAAGAAATACGATTATTCCCTAGATGTAAGAGATCCAAGGAAGAGAAATTCCAAAAATCAGAACGGTATATTTTCTGAATCAGATTACTACTCAGATACAGTTTCTTAGCATTCAGTGGCCTTGGAAGAAGTTCAGAAATGTTATTAAATCCTCGCTCTTTGCAGTTGACAGTCAAGCCAAGGTCATTGATGTGCAAATTACAGGTACACCCAGTAGGGCATATAATGGGAATGGGTGGTCTGGTCTGGTAAGGAGCAATGGGAGGTTGGTTTGGACCAGGGTATAAAGCTTGGGATGTGGAGGGTGGCCTTGGTGTTCGAGATTGTTTGGTGGGTTTGGGCTGTTTATTTGAGGACTTGTATTCAACAGAAGAAGCAGTAAAATGGACAGAGGACAGCATTGAGGAAGGCTTAGTTGGCCATGTATTCTCCTTGCTTGATGACAAGTGGGGAATCCCCAAACTAGCCTCCACCTCAGAGTCAGACAACAAGGGACAGAGTTCTGTCTTCCTGATTTCTCGCAGGTCCTTTCCATGGAAATGGAAAGGAGTCTCGCAGGTGATGTCTCCCACCAGGGCAGTGTAAGGAATGCGTTCCAGCCAGCTCTTCAACTGCACAATTTCACATGTACAGTTCCAGGGATTTTCTTCCAGCTGGAGCTCCATCAGGCTTCTGCCAATGTGATCTAGCATTCCTCGGTAAAAAAGAACTTTTAACCTGTTTCCACGTAGGTCCAAGTGGGTTAAGGAGACAGCCTTAAATAAATTGGTTGGAAGCATGGGGATGAGATTATCATTTAAAATCAGAACTCTCAGTTTACTTAGGTTCCGAAATGCCCCACTCTCAATACGTTTAATGACATTGTAATCTGCCTGCAGATATTCCAGACTTTCCAAGCCAAGGAAGGTGTCATTTCTGAAGATGTCTAGTTTGTTCTCGTGTAGATATAGCCTCTTTAAAATCTTAAGACCATTGAAAGCTCCTGTTTGAATGTCCTGCAATGCATTGTTCCCAAGGTTAATGGACACAGCATTATTCAAATGAAGAAAACTGTTGGTGTACAATTTCCTCATTGAATTCCTCTGCAGATATAGTTTAAAAGGTCTTGACCAGAACTCAGCAATCTGACTAATATTTGTAAATCCTTTGCTGTCACAATGTATGTGAAAGAGGCTTTCTTTCACTTCACAGTAGCATGGATCAAAACAGGGCTCATCTATTTCCTCTGAGTCCTCTATCAGGGGAATCGGGGTAGTCCATCCTAAAGCAATTGTGCTTAGAAGAATTATCCACAACATCCTCCCTCTGTGAAGCAGCTCAGCTATAGAAGGTTTCATCGTTCGCGGTTGATTACAAAACTGCAACAGAAATAAAGATGCAGATTTTTAGCTTTTAGTCATATGCTCTATTCTAATTGTCTCATACATGTGGGGCTTTTTAAGAGCGATATAAAAACTTTAGTAATTGTTGAACTGACACTTAAAATAACCTATCAACATGCTTTATATGTCCTATATCTTAAAATTAGGAGATGAAATATTGTACCATGCGATGACATTTTCCTGAATCAAGCCATATTTGGTAAAGGGCATATCATGAAATCAAAAGCAGCCTTCATTGCTTCTTATAGCAAGCAAGGAAACTGCATACAGTGATTCATTTTAGGGATAGGCAGATTCAGTAATAATGGCAATCATTTGGCCATTACACCTGTTTTCCCGTTAAAAATCATATTGATAATCAGAGGTGCCTATTATGGATCTGATTGAAACTCTGATGGAAGAAAGTGTTCTTTAAACTATGGATTTCTATTCATAAAAAGACATGGCATACCCCAGAGTTATTAAAGAGTATGATAAATTATGAGCCCATTGACCAATATCAGATGTTGAGATGTATAAGATGATTGGTATCTCAGGAAAAGCTAAGATTTCTCTTAAGACATGAGCACAATATGCTTAATTATAGTGCATGCTCAGTAACACACTATACCCCAACCCCTTTTGCCCAAGCAGGTCATTAACATCTCCTTTAATTAAATGAGTTCTACATATGTGTATCATTTTGGCCGTTTAAATCCTTTAGGAGTGATTAGCCTTTCTAAAGAACAAGCCCATGCAATTGTCAGAGCTAAAGATAGTGACAGCTAAAGGATGCTGAGCCTGGGAGTGTCTGTATTAAAACACTTCTGAGCTTAGTTTGGAATGTATATCTGTGCCTTTGAGATCAACTGAGGAACCCTGCAAAAAGATGGAATGGCAGGTGGTTGGCTAGAGGAGATTTGGGTAGTTAAAGGCAAGAAAGAGTGGAAACCTGGATTCTTACCTGCTGATAGATGATCTATCACATGAAATACATTTCAAAGAAAGACATCGTTCTTTTCCCATCAGAAGAAACAAATACAGTGCACTATTCTAATAATACAGAGCCTTCCTCTTTGGCTGTCTTTCCTTGCCTAATATCATCAGTATGTGAAAATACATACATAAATAAATTATAATAATACAGTTTTATTAGATTGCCCTTTCTGAGTCACTGAAATAGCAGTCAAAATTGAATTGTTTTTAATCAATAAAAATAAACGAATTTTTAGCATATATTTTCCTTCCACACAGATGCATCCATTAAGGAAATATTTTGTCAACCCTCTAACTTAAAACACAATGGTATAATTTACAGAGAGAGTGAAAAGAATAAATCTCCGCACTCAACTTGCATATGATGTACACAGCTGTAAGGAAAGGAGAACCCATAAGAAAGCAAAGAGAAATTTGCCTCAGGCATGCAATACTCAATTTTTAGAAACAATTAAATGAAAAAAGAGAGAAGGCAGATGAGGCTACATTGCAGTATCAGTTAGTCTTCCCTGTATCCCTTTTAAAATATTAAAATCTACTTAAGTTATTCCCTTTTCACCATTCTTTTTTAAAAATGCTTTTTTTGTTTTTGAGGTCCTTGAGATTTAGACAAGAAAGGCTCCAGATGTCTTTGACTTACCTATTTTGCAGGAGATTTTTTTTTTTTTTTTAGCATTGAACATCGGGGGAGGAAAAAAAAGAAAAAGCTTGAGTTTAAGGATTCTCTCTCCCTCTCCCTTCCTTCCTTTTGCTGAAGCTGAAGGCAAGGGGGCTGGGGGGTTGTGGGGGGAGACCAAGGAAAAAAATAAAAGGCAGCAAGCTTGAGACGTGCTGTGAATGCAATGGGCCTTTCAATGGGTTTCTTTAGAATGCAGAACTGCCGCTTGGAACACTCAATAGAGGAGGGAGAAGGGGCTGCTGCAGGCTTCCAGCTTCGCTGCCGCCGCTGCTGCTGCCACCGCCGTAGCTTCTCTTCCTGGGTACCGGCAGCACATCATTGGGCATCCTTGGAAGGAGGGCGGGAGGAAGGCAGGGAGGAAGGCAGGCTCAATCAAGGTGCAGAATCTCGGACTTCTCTTGCGCTGGATTTTTTTTTTTTTTTTTTTTTAATATGTGCTGTAACCCTGGATCCGGCTTTCCACGTCACCAAAATGAGCTCCAAGAAGGGGAACGCGCTTAGCATGGGGTCGGGCGCGAGCACTAGGAAGCCGTGACTATACAGTTTGTGTGTGAGTGTGTGTGTGTGTGTTTAAGGGGAGAGAAAAGAAGTGAAGGGGTCAAGATGACAAATTGTCAGAATAAAACAAGAAGGAAGAAGAGATCAACCAAGGGGAAACGTTCCTTTGGTTGGGACTGGGGGAGGGGTGTAGGCATTTTTTAATTTTTATTTTTTAATTTATTTTAACTCTAAAGGAAACCATTGCCTGACTAGTTTGCTCCTCTAGTTCCCCAAATCTCCACTCTCTAGTGTAGAGAGTTTGAAAAGTAAGACTGTCCTTCGGAATTATCCTTTTCACAGCACACACTTCCCTCCAAAGACTGGAATAAAGGGAAATTCAGGTCTCCATAGCAGAAGCCCTGAATCTAGCTGATTCTGCTTGAGTGTCCTGAGTAAGAGCTCAGGCAGCCTGAGCGACTTGGACTGAGTTTCTCCTGCATTTTGCTTCGATCTCTTTGCACCAGGAATCCTTTTGTTGTGCTGCAGCTCAAAGCCTTCGATTTCCCCTGGATTCAACAGCTATGTGTTTGCTGCCACCTCTTTAAAATCAGAGACAAACCAATGCTCTGGAAGGATACGCAGACCACTTGGGTAACAATGACACATTTCACTTCTTAAACCGGGAAAGACCTCGCGGGGATAGGGGGCAGCATTTCAGGGTTTAGATTCTTTCTTTTCTTTCCTACCACCCCCTCCGGCCCCCCAAATATTTATCCGTGATATTTTCGGCAAGGGGATGGTAGAGAGTCCTGAGGGTGGGGATGATTGAGGGAAGACGTTTCAGTGAAGAGGAGCCACCAGACCAGAGCTCACAAGAATCCTCTAAGAGGAGTTTTTAAAGGCTCACCTGATGGTTCTACAGTCCTACCTGCTGGGAGGAAATGCACCTTGGTAGAGAAGCTGGAGAGAGGCAAGTGTGCAGCAAAGGAGTCTCGTCAGCGGGAACTGTGCCTCCACAATGTCGCCCCCCAGCCCCGCAACACACGCCAATCCTGTCACCAACTCATGGGGAAGGGAGGGACTTTCTGGTCACTAAAGAACTGAACTCACTTGCCCAAGGGCTCAAAGTTAGACCGTAGAGCTGATTGTTTCTTAAAGCGCTTTTTACAAAACCCAACTTATGTATCAGTTTCTTACCATTCTAAATATATATAAATCACCCAACTCAACAAAACGTTACTTAAGAGTCAGTCATCGGATATTTGCATGGTATTTTGCATTAGAAATGACCGCACCTGTGTCTGCCACTTCACAGTAGCTGTCAGAGACTAAGTAAGCAGGCCGGCAGAATTCTCTTAACATTCCACACCCTTCACATTCCAGACCCACCCTATTTCTCCGTGTCTCAACCGAGAAGCAGACCAGCACTAATAGTCTGAGCTCAGAACGAGAGCAGTCCCTTCTCCTTCACCATCTGCCCCCGCCACCGGCCCCCACACACCACCTTCTGTACCCAACGTGCAGAGACAGTGACTGTTTCAGGGATCTTATCGGAACCCAAGATGCCATGGAATCGATGGGTAACCGGGAGGCTTCCCGGTGACAGTAAATGGCCCCCTTGGCAATCATTTTCTGTTTTCTCTTGAGCTACAACCCCCTAAGTTCTTGATCTGAGACATGTCCAAAAGGCTATTTCACCATTTTCCTTTCCTTTATCTCAGTGTAGGGTGTCTAAGCTATAGGAAGAGCTCTAAAAGTTAAGGGATGAAGGGCTCTGGAGCCCGGATTTCGACCGCTTTCTGCTGCGAGCGCCCGGACATCATTTGTTTGTCCACAGGGAGGACAAGAAGCCCTTTCTCCCCATTTTGCCCCCTCCCACCTCCCCCTCCGCTTTGCTGGATCTCCGAGCCCACTAATCTCTCCATATCTAAGATTAAATATTCCAATATGGAAGCAAAATGATCTTCCCTAGAACAAATAATTAAAATGCTGCATCATTCATTTTCTGAAAAGCCCTGAGCCTTCCAGAGGTCCTTTTCTAATCTATCGCCGGGCGAAACGCACAATGGGTCTGTTTAGAAATGGAAAATGATTAAAAGCTCAAGCCATTTTCCTTCTATCCTTTACAACACGAGCGATCCGCTGGGGGAGGGGCCCTTCGCTCCACCACCTGGCCTATTTATTGGAGTTACTTACTATTTATACTCCCCCAAGAAAAGGGGTCCGAGGGTATGTTAGTCTCCAGTACCACTCTTTCTATCATCGTCCTTACAGCTAAATATCCAGTTCAAAAATACAACCCTCTAGCACCTGTGAGCTTATAGAAGCCACCGCGGCCAAACTAAATGCTCTACAAAGAACATCCTTACACGCGAGAATACTGGTTTCAATTAGGCAAAGTAGGAAAGGATGGCGGTGAGTACCTATCCGTGCAGAGCGCTCTCGATCTCCGAGGTTTACTCCGAGGGGCTTCCCAGCGAGAGGTGCAAACTCTCTGGGAGGCTGAATTGTATCCATCATGCAGTAGCCTGCAGTTTCTCCTCCTCAGGCACCAACTTTCAGAAAGGCCACCAAATCACGCTTGTAATCCTTTTAAGTGATTCCACCTTTGCGACTTGCAGGGAAATGGTCGCTGCATACCAAATGTGAAAGCCGGGCGCACACCTAGCGCGGCAGTGCCAGTGACAGGCAGCTCCCGACCGCAGCTCTACATACCCTCGATGGCAGGCAGTGAGTGTCCCAGGACTGGGCTCTTTGTTTTCAGATCTCGGTGCTCTCGATTCAGTGGCGAGCTTCGCGGTCCCCGAGAGCCCTGGCTCGGTCTCTGGGTTTGTTTGTTTGTTTTTTTTTTCTCTCTCGCTTCCTGAAAGGTTGTCACTCACAGCGCAATCCCTTCGCGAGGCCTCCTTCCTTAGGAAGAGCTGGGACTAGACCGTGCCTTCTCCGGGTGTCTTTGCTCTTGACCCTTTGAGTAGGTGGGAGTGGGGCTGGGTGCTGTGTAGATGAGAGAAGAGGATGGGGAGGAGTGGGAAGGAGGCTGGAAGGGGGTGACCAGATCCCAGATCCCAGCATTGACCAGACAGCGAAGGTGGTGGCGAGGGGAGGGGGGGAGGAGAGAAAAGCAGAGACGGGATATGAATACAACAGTACGGCTGTACACAACAAATTCGACTTGAATTTGGGGGATCTCCGGCAAAGCACCAAGGTGAAGAGATCCGGTTGGCAGAGAGTGAGCCCCCTGACAGCTCACCATTCAAGCACCCTCACTTCTGGAGCGGGGGGCGGGGGGGTGGGGGAGCGGGGAGGAGACCGCGGAACGTTTCAGGCGAAGGAGACGCTCTCGGCAGCGGCATCATTTAAGACTGACCTGCTTTAAAAGTGCCACTTTAATGGCCTAGGAAATAACTAAAATCGGATTACACGTTACTTACCAACGTCTGCACCCAAACTGGGAGCGCCAGGTCGGGTGTTAGGAGGCAACATACCAAACGCCTGGCTGGAACCCGAATGCAAATCCATCAGCCGTCCCCAAATCGCGCAGAGAGGGAGCGGCGCTCGGGAGCCCCAGATCAGCCCATCGCCGGAGCCTCAGCCAGCTTGTCCCCCCAGCACACCCCGGCTCCTCCTCCGCTCCAACTGTGTAAATCAGCCGCCGCAGTCCGCTCGCCGCGCATCGCAGGCAAATCCCTGCTTAGGAAGCAAGTGATATTCATCCTCTCTCTCTCTCTTTCCCTCTCCCTCTCCCTCTCCTTTTCTCTCTCTCTCTCTCTGTCTCTGTCTCTCTTGGTCACAATCTGCCAGCTCTACAAAGAAAGCCCCCGTAAATTTGAGTGACAGAAAGTCAGCATTCTGTATCTGTGGATTGATTTTAACTTTTATTTGCAAATGAGAGATGGCTGTTTGGCAAATTACAGCCCAGGCCTGAGGGGTTGGGGGTGATCCAATTAATAGCATCTGACCTGTATCGGTGGGCTGTATCGCTAAACGCCTCCTAGAAGCAGTTTCCAAGTTATTTGCAGTAGCCTCCCACCTTCATGATACATAGGTGACAGTTTGAAAGTACACGTATTTCCTCATCTGTTTACACCTGCTAAGAGGGAGGAAAAAACTGTGGGGTGAAGGGAGGTGGGGGCATTTGATGGAGATATGCTGGGTAGTAGTGACAACTTAAATAAGGACACTTGAACAATTGTTGCACCTGTGTGAAAGTATTATTGCAACATTCTATACCAACTGGAGGCGACCATTACCCCCACTGCAGAATACTAACGCAGTCACTTAGTGCTCCATTCAATCTGCAGTGTAAACCAACGCAGTTATTTTTAATAGATCCCGTTCATCAGAGACTGGTGTTGGAGAGAAGGCAGTATTCCACTAGCTCCCAAACTGAATAGGAGGTAGTCTGGGGAATCATCTCTATCTCTTACCATTCCCTCCTGAAGTGAATGCAATAAATTGTCCAAGGCAAGGGAAGTTGTGTAGCTATTATACTTGTATATGTAAAATGAACTCACCCTATTTTCAAAAGCTTTCAAAGGAACTCTAACTCAACCTTTGCAAAGAGGCAGTACTTTTATATATGAAAATCTCTGAGAAGCAGGCCTAGAGATAAGATTTTAGCCTTTATTTGATGGATTCTATATACTGTGTTATAGCATTGTTACTCTTTACTGTATACATATAATACGACAAGTCTGGTGTCCATATTACCTTCATTGAAAGAGAGACAGGTATGGAGCTGGTTATAGTGCAAACTAGAGGCCTGTGGAATTTTTTGGAATATATATATATATGTACACACATATATGCCAAATTTAGTATAGCAACTGTATTCGTTATGCATAAAGTGTGAGTTTATATTGCTTTTTAAAAATAACATACTTACAATGTTTCAATTTGTTCTCCAAAATACTCAGTTTCCTTTAAAACTACTTAGATTAACAAGATATCTATAGGAACCAAGGAAGTGATAAAAGTACCGTGATATCAAAACCTATTCCTTTAAATATAGCTTTGCACATCTACTGGCATGAATTTCAAATACTTTCCTCAGTATTTTCTTGGATAATAAATGCTTCCATATGAATTTTACATATGTGAAAACATGGATATGAAAAGAGCATTTGTCTCAGGTTTTTCACCCATTAGGTCTTCAAATTCACTTTTAAAGAGCTATATCCAGGAAAGGTTGCAAAAAAGATCCATTCCTATAACAAATCAGTCTGATTTAGGAGAAACCAAGCTACATCAGTAAGCTGATGAGTCAAAGACATGTTTCTGGCCTTTTCAGGTGGTTGCTCAATTTGAGGAGAATCACTCCTGGGTACACCATATTCTATGTGGGCAGGTGCGAAATCACACACACGCCCCTGAGCTTCAGGGCTGGAGGATATTAGAGTAACCCTGAAAGACATCAGGCAACATCATTCCTAAAATAGCTGAATCTCTTTAACTTTTGGAACTTTTTTCATTTTATTTGTTTTTCAACGTTATTTGTTGATGAGAGAACTCTGAATATGTTAATACATTTATTCTGAACAGATGTTGGTATGGCTTGATGGTACTAGGGAGCTACAGAAGATTGAATAGTTAGGATGGGTTGTTAGTGTTAAGAGTACTTCCAACACAAATATTTCAGGCCAGATAAAAATGTTGTAGGGTAAGTGATTGTGATGGGCCTTGGAGTGATTCTGTGTTGTGACTTTGTAATGCATTCTGTGAAGGCATTTATATGTCCATAGTTTTATTTTAATCACACATAAACTTACACAGTAAAAAAGAAGAACTCTTGTGAAAAAAACTGTTCTTTATTAATAATGCATAATGGATAAAAGGAAAATATAGATATAACATACCAAATGTAATTGTCAGTTCAATAAAAATTAAATGTTTATATTGCTGATTGACATATATTTTTGGTTACAAAGACTTTACAGCTTCATTTTTACTACTGTGACATTTTCCAGACAAGGACAAGGGTATTAAAATGAATAAAGTAGGCATATTTCTCTTGTCTAGCATATGTTTTACTCACTCTGATTTAAATGAAATAAATACATCTTTTGAAGGATTTAAAACTAATTGAAGTAGTGCTAGTGAGTTTGTTGTATAATGGAGCAACCATCCAAGAAAGTTTCAAACTGCAGCAATTTATGATTATATACAGCATATCTAAGTCATCTTTATATTGTATTCATTTGTTTTTAACAATTGCACAAGCATCATGAAGCCTGCCTCTTTTTTTTTCTTTGTGCATTCCAAATAATTTTCAGGCCAACAAACTACGTATTTGATTATTATCAAAAAGCTAATTGTATCCTCATTCCATCAACTTTTTATACTACTGTTGAAACAATTGAAAATATAGTTACTCGGACACACAATTTTTTTAATGGGAATTTAGCCTGCAGAAAAAAAAATAGGCAAATAAAAGTATGATAAAACGTTAAATATTTTTAATTTTGTTCTATTGAGCTTGTTGGTGTTTATTGTAAGAATTCATAGGATTGAACAATTGATACTGAGGATTATGTACTTACATAAATGTTTATTTGTATAGATCTTCCTAAACCTCCATAGAAAAAACATGTTTGTAACATTTTATACCATGTAGAAAAAGTTCCAAAGCATTGGTAACTTTTTTCAAAAGCACCTTGTAAAATTTAGTGAATCAACAGAGATTTGTAATGTTAGCTGCATTATCATTATAACCAACAAGCTATAAATATGGAGTAGTTCCAAGATATTCAACTAGACATTGATCTTTTCTATACTGTTTCACTAAAGATTTAGAAACATTTCATAGGCATCCACTAAATGAAATCTCAGTTTATTTTTGAAGTAAACACATCTTTTAATCTCAAATGTAAACTATTTTAGGACTCCCAGAGTTAATCTTTCAATATGAATAAACTTCCAGATTTTTATTTGTAGTCTGGATTAAGCATAGAAAGCTGTTGTTTTTTTATAAGAGATTTTCTAACTGTATTTGGAGTTAACAGATTGTAAGTATTAAGATTAAACCTACTGAGAGACAAAAAAAATCCTTAAGGGACCAAATTAAGAGGAAATTAATCAAATATATTTGTTGAAATGAATTAAACTATTGAATAATACCTCAGGAAACTAACAATAAGTGTTATATATAATGGAAAGAGGTAACTCATGTAAGTTTTAGCAGTGAAGGAAGTTTTTTTAAAAATATATGATGAGAGAAGAGAATAAGAATAGTTTTATAGCATTATAGAATCTCAGAATTAAGCAGGATTTGAAAGTTTATCTTGTCTCACTGATTATGTGATATTCAAATTCCTACTTCACTATTCCTTGCCAAGTTGTTATCTAGACTATGCTTTAATATTGCCTATGATGTGGATCATAGTACATTTCAGAGCAGCCCATTTTATTTTTGGACAAATGTAATCAATAGAGAAATGTTTAAGCAAACTGAAAAGAAAATGTTTTCTTCTACTTCCCATTAATTTGTATTAATTACCCCTTGAGGATTTGTTTAAAAATCTAAGGTAATAAACTTCCTACTTATTTGAGTTAGGTTTATATTTATCCAGAAAAACTCACCTGGCAGGTAAAAATTCAAAACCAATCTTCAAGAGATGAGTTAGAGCTAGAGAAGGGGTCAGTTAAATTGATGTGATAATTGAAGCCATGAAACTATAGAATTTGTGATAACTACTAAACGGACAAGATGTTAGATGTTAGTAGTTATTTCTTAAATTTTCAAAATATTTAAACTAATTTTCGTGGAAATCTCCATGGGACCACATTTGAAGTTCTATATGTGTCCTCGGTCTACTAATTTAAAGTCAACTACAGCATCATAGAGGGATAGTATTGGCATCAGCTAAAGAAGCCAGAGAGCTTAAACAATACATGTAGATGTTTATAAGTCAAATCAAATTTCCCCTGGTCTGTGAATTTTTGAAATCTATTTGAGAATGTGAATATGAAGTGAATATTTATAAACGAGGCTGATTTCAATATAAGCCTGCTGAAAAATGTTTTCCCCACCAACTATGGGACAAGATAAAAGGCTTTAATATGATCATGTGCTCAAAATCACAGATAATGGAAATCTTATGTAGAACCTTGCATTTTAGGGATAAAACGAAAATGTCATGAAACACTGAATATATATAAATGTTAGTAATTCTTAAAGGGATTTAAATCCCCAAAAATTGTTTCTTTGAATTTGGCTGCCTCTCCTATATCACTCTGCTGAGTTACTTAGCCATATAGCTTCTTTTAGCTTTTATGTTCTATCTAAATCTCCCTTCACATTTCTGTTGTTAATCAATGTTTAGTGAGTCCTGTAACTGTAACTCTGTTTTTGATTATTAAAATTGATGTTGTGTGTGTGTGTGTTCACATTTGAACATCTCAAAGTATATATGATTCCATGGGTGCCAATTTTCTCCCATCATATCCAACAAGCTTCTCTTCTTTCACAGGTGAATGGTCTGAATTTCATTTCTTCTGATGGTTATGTTTTTAAGAATTTGGTGAGTGGGAAAATGTTTATTATAAATGTTATTTTTAGCAAATGCTTTAAATAATAAGAAGAAAAAATTCGATAAACATAGGTGGAGTAGCTAAGATACCATTCACTGTTTTTTCATATGACAAAATTATCAAACAATGTGGAACCTATGATGCTATAAATTTACCCCCTCCATAAAATATCATTAAATACCCTCTAGAAAGCTTCACCAAAAATAAAAGATAAATGTTTGCATATTTAATCATGTATTTTAATGTTGCACCCTTAATATTTTCAAAGGATAATCTGACCTAAAACTAATTTTCTTATTCTTGTTTTAATTAAATATTTTATTGAAAGGGTAGTGGTAAAATGTCTCATGTGATTAACACAGTGACAGAGTGTTTGCTAACAGCCCTACCTCCCTCCCATTTTAAAATACTTTATGATTAATTTTGTAAAATTTCATTTGAAATGCCATGAAAAGTAGCCAAAATATGTCTACACATATACAAATGATGTATATTTGTGTGTGTTTCTGTATTTGTGTGAGTTAGAAGGATGCAAAATTGGAAATTAATGGATTCCTTATAAAATCTTTGAATTGTTTTGTCTCTAAATTTATTTCTAAAGGGGGAGGCATATCTAGTTTCAAAGATTCTATAGTATAACAAACAAAATCGTTATCCATAAGATATTAAAATCAGATATATATCCTAAATACATTTTTATTGGTATTAGATGGTAAGATTCATAGTGTTAAAAACCCTTGAACACATGTCACAAAGGATCAGACAGATAATTTTTAGGAACTGACCTTTTCCTATGGGCTTAAGCCAATGCCCTGGAAAAATAACTTTGTTGAACAATTTAATGGCTGACATTACCTCCCCCTGTGCAAGCACTTTCTATCATTTATAAAAAGGTAACATGCTTTTAAAATACTAATACCTTTTAGCTCTTATGCTGAAATATATAAAAATTCAAAGCATCCAAGTCTTGAATACTTTTAACATTCCTTAGAGTATTTAGCAATGTAGTTTAAGAAAAGGGAGATTTTTTTTTTTATAAAAAAGGATATACAGTGTTATCTCATGGACATTCAAAGACTGAAACAAGTATACAGACCTCGTGGGAAACATAATTGGAAATTAGGCCACACTTTGTCTGTCTCAGGGTCCAAATGGCCTCCTGTCACCTCCCTCACTTCCCATCTGTTCTGTACAACAGAAAGAATGATTCTTAAAACTGTAAGCCTGATGTTATCTTCTATAGTAACCCTCTAGTGGCTTCCCATCTCTCTAGGTAAAAGCTAGCATCCTGGGCTTCCCTGGTGGCGCAGTGGTTGAGAGTCCGCCTGCCGATGCAGGGTACACAGGTTCGTGCCCCAGTCCGGGAAGATCCCACATGCCGCGGAGCGGCTGGGCCCGTGAGCCATGGCCGCTGAGCCTGCGCGTCCGGAGCCTGTGCTCCGCAACGGGCGAGGCCACAACAGTGAGAGGCCCGCGTACCGCAAAAAAAAAAAAAAAAAAAAAAAAGCTAGCGTCTTCTCGCTCATGCCATATCTGCCTTCATATCCTATTGCCTACTCTCTCGCTCCCACTATTCCAGGCAATTTTCCCCTCTTGCTATTCCTTTGACTCACCAAGCACACACTTATCTCAGTGCCTTTGCACCTGCCGTGCGCTCTGCCCGACATCCCCTTTCCACAAATATCAGCATGGCTGGCACCATCACTGCATTCAGATTTCAATCCAAAAGACACATGATCAGATAGGCATTCCTGACCATACTATGCCAGGTGGCAATTCCTCCATTACCTTTAAACTTCATTCCTTGCTTTATTTTTATTTCTACAGTTTTCTCACAGAATGAAATATAATTTATAGGCTTCTACATATTTACCATTTATCTCCCACTACAAGAATAAGCTTCATGAGATCAGTGACTTTGTTTTAGTCATTGTGGTATTCCCGGCACCTGGAACAGTGTCTAGTACATAATGGGAACTCCATATGAATGTATTAGAAGAATTAAGTGAACGAACGGTTTCTCTAATCTCTACTTCTTTTTGAGTCTGCACCATTTTTTTTTATCCTTCTGCTAAGCTGCTTTCTCTGCATCAACTAACACACAGCTCATAATTGCTACATGGCCTTTCAGCAGCAGTGTTCTCCATCGACTGGCAACTTCTCTCTTTTACTTTAGTTCAAACTCCTGAAAATCTAATTGGACAGGCTTATTTTTATTTCCCATTGAGGCCACACAAACCGTAAGTTTCTGGCCCGTCTCTGGATGTCTTCTTTTTTTGGTCGGGCATATACTCCTGGAATAAGGCTGAGCCACTTCAGAGTATGGATGACTAAGTATGAGGAGCTGTGGACAGGCAACCAGGCAACACAAATACGTCTAGTACATAGAGTCATTGCAGCCACATGAGCACCAAAGCTCTTCACTGTCCCAAGTCCTGCTCGTGAGTCTGATAACACTCCTCAATCCAATGCTTTTACCTGCTGCCCCAATGTCCTTTCTTGATCAAATGACTTCTCTAATTTTTCTTTGTTATATTTTTTGTTAGATATAACCATGCATCTACAAAACTTCTATGATAAATATGTCCGTGTCTCTGCCCTGATCCTAAAAGTAGCAAAATGCACCTGTACTCTCATTCCCACCAGGTTGTTCCACTTATGCTTTTGGATGATAAGCAAGAAATCTCATGTGTCTTTACACAGATCCTGTTGTTGACACACCCTAAGGTGACTCCCCGCAATGTGTCATACCCTCACATAATCCCCTCTTCTTTAGTGTGGCTGGAACCTGTGACTTGCTTCTACCCAATTGAAAATGGAGAAGGTAAACATATTTTGCAGATGTAATTAAAGTCACAAATTATCAATAGTTGATTTTGAGTTCATTGAAAGGGAGATTATTCTGGGTCAGTCTGACTTAATCAGGTAAAAGTCCTTAAAAGAGAGACTGGTGTCTCCCTGAAATGAAGACATGTTTTCCTGGTGGCCTTGAAGAAGTCAAGGAAATGAATTCTGCCAATAACCTGATTGAATTTAGAAACACATTCTTCCCCAATCAAGTCTCCAGACAAGAATACAGCCCAATTGATACCTAGATGCAGCCTGTGAGACACTGAGCAGAGAGCTCATTAAAGTCGTGCCTGGACTGCTGACCCAAAGATACTATGAGATAATAAATGTGCTGTAATTTGTTATGTAGCAATAGAACACTAACACAGATCTTTCATCCTACTTCGTTGTAAAAGACAGATGTTTAGACTCCCCGTGTTGTTTTCATTTTTAGACTCCATTGTGTGACTTTGACTTGGATCTTTTTGCTTTCTTTAAGTTTTACATGCTGAATTGTGGAAATGGATATAATTTACTTCCTTAGTATACTCCTATCTGGGGACTTACTCTTTTCCTATATTTTCTCCTGTCTCAGTGTCTTAAGACTAATTTTAGACCTTGACAGCACATGATCATAATACTTTTCTTCTTCCTCTAGCCACGTAATCATCTTTTGCATGTAGCATCCAACTTCTATCATTTTTAGCTTTTGGTTATGATGAGGATAGACAAAATATCTTTGGCTATGAAGTTCACACATCTACTTCTCTCATTAATATCTCATTTTTTTTCTGTTTATGCATGTGAATTTATTTTTCAATAAAATCATTATTGAGATTCTGGGGAGTTTTTACTTAAAGAATGATTTTGTAAGTTCAAAACATTTACAGTGGGAAATTTTATCCCCTAATTTATCTCTTTGTTACATTTAAATGTTCATGTATCAAATTTTACTCAGCAAAAGTTGGGCATATCTGTGTTTGGTCAGTGCTTATTACTTTATTATTTATAAGTTTCCAAACACTATTTTTCTGCTTGTAGTCTTAAACTGTATAATTGAGTGTCTTGCCTTTTAAGAAGTTCTATGCAGCAATAACCATAGTGCAGCCTGTAAGTCATATCATTTAGGAGTCAGTTAACTAATATGTTTCCATATTCCACAGTACTAGAAGTTGAGGATATAGACATGAAGAGTTAACATTCTTTTTAATCCCATCAGCACATAATTTTTCAGATACTTTACAAACTCACAAAAATTATGGTCTGATTATTTGGTACATGCTCTATTTAAAAGGAAAAAAAATCTCATTTTTCTTAAGAATATGTTTAATGGTCTGCCTTTGAAAAGCCAGTATGTTCATTTATCATACACATGGAAATAAAAATTGAGATGAACTATTGATGAAACAAATTTCTTAGATGTTTATCCTGCAAGAAATTCTCAAACACTGATTTGAAATTGAAATGATTAAGAATTTCTATTTCTGAAAGGGGCCTCACAGAATATATAAGCAAGCTCTAGTCCACATTTGCCTGGAAAAACATAAATCATTGTAGATGGGTCCGTTATTAAATAGTTTCAAAGTCAAATTTTAATTTTAAAGGAAAAATGAAATCCCAAATCATGATGCTTAGTGAAAGTAGGAATAGTGGTTGGGTGTGGGATGGCGATGTATGTTCATTTTGATCTGTAGGGAATAATGAAACATCCATTAATCACATTTCTAAATGCATATCACAATAGATAAGACTTTAAAGGCTCTATCCAATTAATTAATTAAGCTTATATCTCTTTCAGGTATACCAATTATCCTCATTAAGGGAATGAAGCTTAGGGAGCTATTTAGAGGGAAATTAATTCAAGGAGCTTTTGTTGAAATATTAAAGTCATGTGAACACCTTATCACATGAACTAGAACTGAAACTGATTTTCCTTGTTATCATACTCAAGTCAGTATAATGCATTGATAAAGAACACACTAAACATTTCCAGAAGTAAGGTTTGTAATGTTTTAAAGTAGCAGAGCATATTTAGCATGCTTGCTTTATGCTAGTTCAGAGACATAGATTTCTCTTTTGGAAAGCTGCCTTTAAGTTAAATACCAAAATCCTGGAAACTTCTGATAGTAGCCAGTGTTAATTATTTTCCTTTGAGATGAGTCAAGAAGAAGCAGAAAATTAATTTTCCATCTCTGGTTACTTGTACATAAATGAGATCAAAGTTTTCACTTTACTTTGACGCATAAAAGACATAGAATATTCATAGGGAACAGAATGAGGCTTTCTTGCATTTTTCCGTCTTTTAAAAAATGTGCACAGGAAACTTTATATAAAAACAGTATTATTATAACAAAATTTGCTGACATTCTTTTTCCACCTAGCTTTTTCACGTTTGCTGCAGCTGCCTGAAGGAGCCTCCAGATGGCGCCCTAGTGCCCGTTCTCCCCGCCCAGTGGCCGACCAGCTGCCGGGGAGAATGAGCTTGGAGCTAGCGGCAGGGCTTAACCTGGTGCGGCTCAGAGGTGTGTTGCTGAAGGATTCGGGGAGGCAGCTGCAACAGGGCATCACTCACTGTCCAAGTATTTCCGTTTCTGAGCGCAAAAGGAAGAACTTGAGCGGGCGGCAGTTGGAGTGAAAATTGCTTTGTAGTATCTAAAAGCAGCATGGATCATGGGCATCTGAGCTGGTATGTGCAAGAGAAACTACTGAATGGAATTGTGCTGGGTAGGAACCCATCTGATTATTCTTTGTGTACCAAACGTTCTGTGTCCTGAATTGTGCCTATGTGTGTACACTCATCTCATTTTCACCTGGGTCATGGGGGTTTGGAATAAAATCTTTAATTTTTCCAACATGATATAATACAAGCTTTACAGAAGATTGTTTATTGATAAAATAGGACCCAAGTAATGGTCTCAAGAAACACATGACAATGGCACCAAAATACTTTTCTTTTATATTTCTTTGTCAGAGGAAAAAAAGAAAAAAGAAAAGAAAGAAAGTAAACCTAAACCATATCACCCTGTAATTTTACCAGGTATGACTTTTAGAAGCCAAAAAATATGTATATTTAACTACCATGGACTAAATATTAAATCACTTTTACCTGTAGGTGTAGACATAAACATACCTGTAAAATATGAATGATTTTCACATCTGTGTGCCAGAAAGAATGTTGTGTAGCTATGAAAACACTAAGGATGGAAAATATGTGTCTTGTGTATGTACATTTTGTGTGGTCTAATATGCCATGTAAATGTGTATTGTGTATGTGTAGACAATAACATGTATGTATATGTGAGCCAGATGCAGAAGTATTACACAGTTATAAAAATGCATGTGTTGGATATTAGATGCATTTTTGCACCTTCACACACACCTATTTCTATTAACTTAGTATGAAAATTATCTATTGAAAAAAACTGAATTTAAAAAATGTACTTGTTTCACTGTTATATTTTAAATTTTCCAAGTTTCATTCAGTTGTGCGCTTAGTTTTCTGTGCTTTTACATTCTGAGGAAAGGTTTTTTTAATATATTTTGAACATAAAATATTGGCTGAAGTGATTACATGGAAATAGGATGCATAGATATGTAAATACAGGTTCCCTGAACTTGAGATAACTATAGCCAAAATCCACAAGAGCTCTGAAAACTTGAGAGTTCTGACTAGGAGTTCATATTAGAAACTAGCCAGAAAATGAAAGATTCAAAAGTACAGAACTAAATTGGAAATAACAGATGCTGAGGTTTTATTCTTAGTATTAATAGTCTAAAGCTAATGTTAGACCACTTATAAACTTCTATGTATTCCCTTGTAACAGATGTGTAACATGAAGCAGATACTGAATTTTACATCCTGCCATTGCATAAAAGCAAATGTAACACAATTCAACATAAGAAATATGAATTGAGAGCTAACTATGTAAGATAATATGCTAAATAAAGCCTGAGATGCCAAGAAAAGTTAGAGGCAGTCCCTGACCTCAAAAATTGACCAGTCAAATGACTAGGATGGGCATATTTACAAAAATGAGTATATAGTAAAATACAGATCAAAATAAATGCTATTAGAGAACGGCATGCACAAGATATATAGCATTTAAATCGAGGGAGAAATCTGATTTAGGGGTTTTAATAGAGACCATATTGGAAGGCACTCCTCTCAAGGGATGGATGGAAAGAACAATTTTGATGGGTGAGGATGATAATGTCCAGTCAGACATTTAGTTTTTGTTGGGTACTGCCTTCTAAAATTGGTCTCAGATGTGAGCAGTAAGAGATCATATCATACAGGTGGGTGAGGCAGTATTGGAGATGGCCTTGAACATTAGTCTGAAAATTTTGGATTTTATCATTAGTTTGTGCCCAGTGCCACTAACAATATAGGCATTCAGTACTATTTTAGAAACCCTGAGTGCTGTGCCTAATAGTGAGAGCCAGTATGAAATTTTACAGTAATTTTATAATTAATTTATTGTGTATTTACCATATTGGAATATAAGTTCCAAGACACAGAAGTATTTCAATATTATATTCACAGAACCTAGAAATTTCTTGAAAAGTATTTATCTACCATATGAATGAATGAATGGTAAAATGAAGATAAGGCCAGGATTCTATATTATTTACATGTAGATTTCTTAATAGTCAGCAATGATTAACATCCTCAAAATTTACCAAGTCTTTGGAACTATTGTCCTAGCTGATTGCTTTTATGGCTCAGGTACTGCAAAGCAAGTTCCCTAGAATAACCACTATCGATGTTTAATCTTATTCTATTTTTTTAAAAAATCTTACTCCATTTTAACCTCTTACATGAATAGTTTTGCCTTCACGTTTTTAAAAGTATGAAAATAATTATAAACTGTATAATTATTCAGGCAGAATTCACCAGTTCATCTTTATATCTCTTCAGTAGACATATAGTGGATATATAACACATGTTAAACCAATAAATTTAGGGAAACAGGTGAAGAGTTTGAGGAATGCTTTTGCACTCTATAATAAAGATTTATCTTCTTACACGAACATCAAATATTTGGTTGTCTGCAACTTAGTTTAGGTCATACTCTCTAGAGCTCTTTTATAATTCTGAGAATACAAAGTAATTTCTTGAGAGATCCTTAGGTATTTGCTTCTACAGTTTTGGGGGGCACTGAGGTAGCCTGCTTGGGATCCCAGCCTCCATATACAGGTTGTCCTTTGCTCTGTCCCTGTGTAATGATATCTATACCTTTTATGATAGGTACATGTGAAGAAAAATTTTTTCATTTGAAAAGATGACACTAGATGAAAATAAACATTTTAAAGAAACTTATAAATGTTTTTCAAATTATAAATGGATGTATAGGATGTATAGTGTCTTACAAATAAAAAGGCCAAATAAACAATGTCATTGAACCAACAGCATTAAAAATTGTACAAAGACCTGGAGTTTCCCCTTTTGTCCAAGACAGACCTTTCTTCTGTGATGATGACTTTTATATCTTAATTTGCTTTCATATAATTTCTCTAAAAGTCTACGAGTGGAATTCTTCAATTTAAAACTATGCGTTGATGGAATTTGTAAGTGTCAGTTAAACTGAGCATGCAGGATTTGTTTCACTGTGAGCTAATCTGCACAGAGTCAGGCTTTTTCTCTCATCAGTGTCAGTAAGATGAATTTACACAACAGTCCTGCTCTCCATTCTGCTGGATCTGCTGTTACTGTTTTATTTTTAACCCATGTGAGAAGAGGTAGTAAAATATAGTGATGCAAGACTTTCACCTTATTTTAAGCTCTGGGGCGTGGCGTGGCCTGGAGACTAATGGATTAGGGGAAGCTTATCTTGTTCAAATAAAGCTGGATATTCAGTTTCAGAGAAATATACTACAGTGTGTACTGCAGGATTTTCCCCCTAGTGGTTGAATTAAAGCTGTTGTGTTTCTTATAATAATTGAAATAGACTTTTCTTTATATGTTGGAACTATTGATAGTTTGAAGGTTCTCTAACTTACGTTTTTAAAAACTTGTTTCAGGAGAGCATAAGTGATCATTTTGAAAGATACAAAAGTACAATTTTTATTTGAAAAATATACCAGAGGCTTTTCTTTATTTGGAAGACTAGGCATTCAAAAAACACAAATACAAAATATATACAAATAATGGAAATTTTCCACTACTGGATCCCATATCATGCTCCTCTTTCTTAGTATAAAGAAAAGTTTTCTTCCTCTGGTGTCCCGATATCACTGTTTTCTGTATTCAGTGTCCCTGAATCAGTTTAACATGATTTTTAGCTTTTCCAACCGTTCTGTAAACTCCTTAAAGAAAGGAAACAAATTCTGTGTTTCCTTGGAATCTTCCTATTTCACACTGCCAGCCACCAATGGCACTGAAGTTTGTTTACTGACAATTAAATAAAGATGAAATTCTTTTTTTTTTTAATACAAATTCAAATAAGTGGTTGTAGTCCTATAGAAGTGACTTATAAGGGGCAAAACGGAAATCTTTCTAAAAGCGCTGTATACTGAGAATGTTATATCTGACACACCACAGCAGAAAAAGAAAGTTCCTTCTCCTCAAATCAACTGTTTGAAATGAGACTCTTTTTAAAAAATAATATTTGAAATGCGGAGATATCTATAAAGGCACAAAACTTACCTTCACTCAATAAAGCTATTTACATCTGAAACAGATACCTTCTGGCATACCTGTGTCTCTGGGGTGTTGTGTAACTGCAGGCAGAATATTCCAAAGTCAGAACTGCTAAAAGATAGGGCAAATCAGAAGAGTTCCTAACAGCAGAAATTAACCTTAAAGAACCTTAGAGGCATTGACATGCTTTAGAGCTGTTCCTGGGGGGGGGGGGGGGGGAAAGCATGTAGTTTTTATAATGAGTATATTTATGAGCATACAACAACCTGCCACCAAGGTGGATAAAAATGAGAGTTAGTAGCAGCAAACTTCTATTTTAGGAAGTGCTAGAGGAAAATAACAAAGGATCTGTGGCTGTATTTTTAACAGAAGTGAACTTTTCTTCTATCTCTGGACCAAAGGCTAACAGAAGAGTTCTTAGTTACTAAGATGTATTCTTTTCTGATCTCAGGCTCATTAATGATGGAAGTAGGAGGGAGAGGGTATAAAGCAGCAGCTGCAGCTGTGGGCACTCAGATCATTTGTCACCTGGCATGAAGTTAGTGTTGGCAGCTCCGGAGTTCCAGCACAGAACACCAGGGAGCAAATGCCAACTGATTGTTGTTCCTCAGCAGCTTGCTGGCTAACTCCGCCTCATTCTTCAGATCTCTGTTGAAGTGTAGCTTCCTCCAAGTAGCTTTGTCTGACCTCTCTAGAATACACTTAGAATACACTTAGCACCTTTCGCTCTGCTATTATGGCCTCATATCCTCATCCTTGCCATCACGCGTAACGCTTAAAGACCTGCTTGCCCTCTCACTAGACTAAAAGCAAGAGCTGAGCCTTGTCCAATATTGCTCAGTGTCTGTGTCTGGCTTACAATATGTTGGTGAATATTTATGAATATTGTCTGTTACATGATGGTTTAATGACTACATATGTGCTTTGATGTCAGTAAAAGTTGCGTTTGACTCTTGTTGTCACATATAACATGAGAAGTAACTAAACTCTTAGTCTCTGTCCTCATCTACTATCTGGGGCAGTTGTATACCTGCCTCTTAAAGGTGGTTCTTAAGGTTAAAAATAATACCTGTTATGATGATTATGATGATGATATGATAACTTTCTCCTGGGCTTCCTAAATATTAACTGATTTAATCCTCAAATAAAAAAGGCTTATCAAGTTTGTACTATTATCATTCTATTTTACATAAGAAATAGAGGCACAGAAAGGTTAAATTACTTGCCCCAGGTCACAGAGAGAATAATGAAAATAAAAGACCAAGAACAGTGCCCAGGAGAGAATGGGCTTGTACTAAATGCTGGGATGGGATACTGCCATTTTATTTTAAGAAAGCTGATTCCCATGTAAATGAAAAATTATCCCACACAGTCAAGAACCATTTGTTCCTTGATTTCAGAGACTTCTGTTGCAGATGTTTTATGTGTAGAATTCCCATGGAAGCCAGATATGGTCAGAGAAAAACTAATGTGTATAATCTGAGAGGATCTTTATCTTTTACTAAGTATTTTACAGTTTTGGGTATAACAGAAACTAAGGAAATCCTTGTGAGAAATGTATTCTTGTATGGATGTCAGCATAAAAAGAAGCAAATGATAGCATGGACCACTTTAATACTTTGCAGCATCCTTTATTTGTTTTATTTATAAATACTTTCTATAAATTTTATTTTAATGATGTTTACTTTTTTCTCTCTATAAAATGTACACATATTTTTGTAGAAAATGTGTAAAATACAAAAAAAAACTACAAAGAAGAAAATAAAAGTAATATGTAATTATTCAACCCAAAGGTAACTACTATTACTATTTTGATATATTTCCTTTCTATCTTTTGACAAAATTGCAAATACATATGTTTATATACACACATACATTTGTATACACATTTTAATAAGAAATCATGTAATATAACTCACATCCTATATTGTGCTATTATTTTGTCAGCAGTTCTTTAAAAATTATAATATTTAGTGCCTGTATATTATTATATTGTGTGGCTGATCTCATAATTTTATTTAAAAATTTTGCTGTTGTTTAATAGACCCCTAATTTTGGAAATTCTCCCAAGTGGTCTGTTTCCAATTTCAGACCACTTAAACAGGATTGATGTGGTGCTTTACATAACAGATGTACCTCCTAAATAATCATATTTAGATGACTAATTAACAACTAATGATAAGGTTGTTAAAAAATAGTAATGCATTTCTACTCAGAAGAAAACAAGCTGAAAGACGCATTTGAGAATGGGCTCATGCTTAAGGAGATAAAAAGGAAAAAATAGAATTGAGATAGAAATGGATTAATGTTTAAGTGACCATGATATGCTATGAGTTATAAAGATCAACATTATAATCACCACTTTACTGTGACTAACTGGGGCTCAACAAAGTCAAATGACAAGATCAGGCTGCTTTAGTGGAATTGCCAGGATTCAAATATGTCTCATTTCTGGGCCGTTTATCTTTTTCATCCACCATACAGCCTACACAGCATGCTGGCTGTGCTCATAGCTCCACAAGATACTTAATTTCTTTGCACCTCAGTTTCCTCTTCTGTAAAATAGAAACAGTAATTCACACTGCCTAGGGTTTTTGTGATGATTAGTTTGAAAATTGTACGGAAACTGAGATCTTAAAGAATATATCCTACGGCTCAATGTTAGCATTGAGGCTGATATGTCATAAAGTACTCTCTCACACTGATAGAACTTGGGAATCCCCTGGGAGTTGAGGGACTGACAAAGGCTTGTTAATAATCCAGTTTCCCGACATGAATCTAGGAGATGCAGATTCAAGAGTCTGAGATGGGTCACTGTCTTTGTTTTTAACAAGTTCCCTTGGTGATTTTGAAGATAGTATATTAAATGCCAAGCAGAGATATAGGCAACTAGAAAAATGAGGCTGAAGGGAGGATGAAAAGTTTAAGATGAGACATAGAAATTTGGCAGTTGTCAGATATTAGTTGGAAGTAGACTGAACCTCCTGCTGAGTTCTCCCACCCCCCAGGGAGAGCATAGCATGGCTGGAAACTGTAAGGATGTAAAAACAACTCAGGGCTTGAAGGCTTCATTTTCCTAGGTCGGCCATTTGAAATACAAAACACATTAAAGGAGCTTGAAATCGGAAGCAAGAATAATACTAAATTTGACTGAACAGAAATGGCAGACAGTAAAGTTTTACTGAGGTAGGTGGGATGTGCTTTATAGTATGTTGATTTTGAAAGTAAATGCACTGGATCCTTAATGCCTGTGTATCATAATCACAAGTACACTACCTAAAATGAGAAATTTGATTTGAATTTTTGATTTGACTTTTTTTGTGTGTGATATTTTAGGATTAGGTACTACCTTCTCTGCATATCGAATGGATTTTTCCAGCCTTTCGAACTGCATAGTAATTGATAAAATTGATCTTGCCCACTACAGGAGGAGCTCCTGGAGGACAAGTTTCTTGATTCATTCAATGAGGGTTCTCAAGAAAAAGTTCTTGAGTGGATTACTTTTTAACCCATATTTTCATTATTTTTAATACTAGATAGAAATATTTTGTAACTTTTAAAAAGTTCTTTATGGGAAACGTTTACTACTAACTCTTTAAAATGATACTAAAGATTTTAGGACATTTACTTTTTTGTATTTTGGGTATTTGATGTTAATTTCTAAAGAGCACATTGAAGGAAACATTTCTGATATGTAACACCAATGTTCTCTAAAACTGGGGGTTTATTTTTTTTCAGGAATTAGTAAACTGCCTAACAATTTCTTTAAAATTATTATTGAAGGTATTAAATTCCTTGTTGTACCTTCAGCTACAGAAAAATTTTCAGTTATGCCAACCAATGTTATGGATCTATTATTGAATAATAAACTTAATGGAGGCTAATATTTGACTGATAGGAAGTGACATTCCTAGTTTACTAATACGCTTTTTCTGGTTAAATGTAACCAGTTCTCTACAGTTGTATTTTTGAATTGGTCCTTCACATACAATCTTAAAATCTTAGAGGGCTAAAGAGGACCTTGAGCAGTGATTTTCAGGATAAGATGAGAGTCTCTACAATTTCAAAGCACATTCAAAGAAGCTATGTCATAACTTCCCTTGCTAATTCATTGCCACGGGTCGTTACCTGCATTGTTGTGAAATTCTTAGTTAAACCCTTTCCAAAATCTCTCTTGCTGCTCTACAGGTCCACATCTTCTTGTTTAATCTTAGTAGCGACTGAGAAAATCTAGTCACGGTTCTTTCAATACATGTCATTTAAATATTAGAAGATTATTATCAAAATCTTCCTCAGCAGATATTTCAGACAAATTACCTACGTAGCCTGTGCTCTTCTGACTATTTCTTCTGCAGAGGGTCCAGAGCAGGGTGCTACATACTTCATATTCAGGTAGCTGCAAGGCGGGCTTTTCCAGGCCTCCTTGTCTTCTTATTTCTATTTTTAAAAATCATTTTCCCTGGTTTTAGCTTTATCTGAACTCTTTTCTAGCTGTCACTTCTTGACCTTCTTTACTTGCCTTCTTACCTCCCACTCTTGACCAGCCATAATCAGAAACAAAGAAAAGGCAGCTGAATCTTTAAAAAAATCACTTTAGTGTATGATTTTATATATTCATGATATTATATGTGAATTTCAGAGACACCTATCATCACTGTCCTTTAGGTATCTAGTGTTCATATGCAGAGCATTGTGCCAAATATTAAATGGGTTTATAAATAATGCAAAAGAGTAAACCTTGCCCTTGAGGTATATATGTGACAGTAACAATAACATTACCACTCACTTGCTGTGTATTGAATCCTGATAACAATTCTAATGGTAGGTAATATAATGAATACACTGGAAAAAACAAAACAAAACAGAATTGTCTGACTAAATGATTGTCAGTTTCTTTGGCTGGTCTAATAATTCAGTTGACATAATACAGATTAATAGGAGCAAAATGAATTTGTTTTCATATATATGGGAGTCCCATAAAAATATGGGACCCAAAGGCAGTCAGGCAAATGAGGCTTATATGCCATCCTAAGATAAGGAAAGAAATGGGGGCCTGGAGCTTCAAAGGGGAAGAGGACAATTCACAGGAAAATGAGAAGAGCAGGTGTTTGGTAATCAGATGTTTGCCCTGCCACGCAGGCAAGTCTTTCCGTTAAAAAAAGTTATCTTTTGGGGGCTTCCCTGGTGGCGCAGTGGTTGAGAGTCCACCTGCCGATGCTAGGGGACACGGGTTCGTGCCCCAGTCCGGGAAGATCCCACGTGCCGCGGAGCGGCTGGGCCCGTGAGCCATGGCCGCTGAGCCTGCGCATCCGGAGCCTGTGCTCCGCAACAGGAGAGGCCACAACAGTGAGAGGCCCGCGTACCGCAAAAAAGAAAAAAAAAAAGTTATCTTTTGTAATAGCTCTCTTTCTGGGCAAGGCCCTCTATCTAAATTCTTTTAGTCAGTTAAGGGAGAGGTAAAAGGTTTTCCTGGGTCTTCTGGGTCTTGATTGTCTTCAGTTCAAACTAATCCACAGGCTAAAGTGGCACATTTTAGGGTGGCATATTCTGCTCTCCATCATGTTCATGCTGATCATTTCATCTGCTTCCTGAGTAATAACTTTTTTAGATGTAGGTAAAGACCATTCTTTCAGCTTAGAAATTTAACCTGATATCTCTGTTCCTTTAATAGGTAATCTTCAGTGATTTCACCACAGTTTTGTCCTACCCAGTTATAGTTACCGAAAAGTCCATGTTTTTTCTCATTCTTCTCATTTTGTAAGGTACCTTCTATTCTGGCACGTTTATGCATTTTTCAGTTTGGTAAAGTTGCTAAGGTCTCATTGATTGACACTTTCTACACAGAATCTTCTAGCCAATGTCAAATGGAGCTTATTATATAGGTTTCTCACATACAGGAAATTAGGTTCACTATAGATTGGCTTTGTCAAATTTATATCTATTTATTAAAATTGGGTATAATTCATTGCAATAAACTATTCTGATCTATGGTTATGATTTCATCAGTCAATTTCAGAGGCACTTTTACTATCTATTGCCCCATTTTTTAGAATAATTTTTTTCAGCTTTGTAGATATGTTTTTTAAATTTTTTTCCCTGTTCTGTGTTGAAATATTCCTGGAAAAATAAAAGTGGAGAGTCACCCTAGCCTTTGTCAGTACTGCAAGATCAGGCAAATTACAAATGACCAGAGATAATGTGCTGAGTTTGTGAGACATGAAAAACGTCATCAATAAGATAAAGATATTGTTTGTCTGATTTGATGATCCATATCATGTGGAGAAGAATAAGAAAAACTAGGTTTGTATAATTATTAGGCTAAATATCAGAAAATGATGCTTTGTAGATTACTCTGCTGTATTTTTAACTTTTATTTACCTCTGATAAGCAAACTACAGAGCTTGAGAAATTGTTCTGTTTAATTTTATCTAAAACTCTACTTAAACAGATTAATTACTGATTTGTGTTTTGTTATAAAAAACATTGTAGAGGAGGAAATTTCTTGTATGACAGGTAGGGAATGAAGTGTTCCGAAATTTTTGTTTGCAGTGGTTTCCTAGGATCTGATTAAAAAAGTAAATGATATCAAAACTAATTTATTACAAAGATAAATGTGAAGTGGAGATTAATAGGAATAAAAGAATTTCATCCAATAAGACTCCAGGAAAGGGGCTTCCCTGGTGGTGCAGTGGTTGAGAGTCTGCCTGCCAATGCAGGGGACACGGGTTCGTGCCCTGGTCCGGGAAGATCTCACATGCCACAGAGCGGCTGGGCCCGTGAGCCATGGCCGCTGAGCCTGCGCGTCCAGAGCCTGTGCCCCGCAACGGGAGAGCCCACAACAGTGAGAGGCCCGCATACCGCAAAAAAACAAAAAACAAACAAACAAAAAACTCCAGGAAATATGCTTTCTTTGAAAACTGCAGTGATGATACAGTGATGATACAGTTGATATCTGGGGCTTCATTTTGATAGGGTAGTCTATTTACTTACTGTCTCAAATGTCAGCAATGTGTGCGTGAAGACTCATTTTCAGGTATTAAAACTAAATAGAATACATCAAATTATACTGCATAAAGGCAAGAATAAGGCCTGGGAAATAGCAGAAAGGCCTTTACCCCCAACCCCATTTTTATTTTGTTATTTTGCTTTAGTTCTATACAACACCCCCCTTGTTTTCTCTGCTTTCCATCTCCATCCCACACCTGGAACAATCTGGAGTAAAGAAATCCCTATGTGAAGAACTCCAATAAGATTAGAACACTGTGAAAATAAGGTAGTGGTGGGGGGATAGGTAGGAGAGGCAACCGAAAGGGTTTACTTACCTTCCAAAATACATGCATCTGCACCTGCAAGAAGACTTTTGCCATCATACTCCACTCTTTATTATTTAGATATGTCTCTGCTTTGCAGAGATTTGGCTGTAACCCCAGACTTGCTTCTCTGGAACACCTAACTCTTCTTGGCTGCCAGCAGTATAAGGTCTCCTTAGGAAGGATTCATCTTCAACACAGGGAAGAGACTGTTTGGCTACATGTGTGTGACAGCATAAATGAATCCAGATTCCAAATGTAAAGGGTTTGGGTGCACTCTTTCGTGCTTTCCCAATCATGCCTCTTTTTCCACCTTTTTAAAAGACATTTTGAGATTCGTGTACCTTAAATACATTTCAGTGAAGTGCATACTCAAATATATTTCATGAGGTCTCCCTTAGCTTCATACATAACATTTAATCATCTGTATGTCCAATCATTTCACCGTGGTTACATGCATTAGTTAGTCAAATATTTGTTTTCCTTTCAGTGCTACTCTGTTACTTTTTAACCTTCCTTGAAGAACTTTTAATACTTCATAAAAAGAAAATGTACCATACACAGTGATCCTTTCAATCCTCCAGTGGGAGAATATAATATGTGCTGGAATTTTGGATTCCTGATCTTGAGAAGTATTTATTTGTAAAATCTAAATATTTAAAAATATGACAAAGCAAAACATAAATATCTGCTAGTATCTTTCTTTTGACTACCAAACACATAAAACAGCTATAATCACTATAGTAGGGAAGAGACCATTTTACATTTCTTATTCTTAACATATTCTTTCTGGGAACATCTACTCAGAAGTAAAGCCTCATCAGAAACAAGATAATAGATGCTCATATAAAGATAGTAATATAGTGGGGCATACTTAATGTGAATTCTGCTATCTCCTTCATCCATAAGTGAAAAATATTAGAGCTATGGAATCTCTGTATTTAAAAGGACATTAAAAGCATTACAGTCTAGCATCTAAGGGGAAGAGGTAGTAGTATGGGATGAAACTGTTGAGAGAACTTGGGACCAGATTGTTTGGCACCTTTCATGTCAATTCAAACTTTGAGCTTTTATTCACTGGACACTGGAGGCTTACCTGTGGTTTCTGCATGGGATAATAGGACTATTGCTTTGTGTGTTAGAAGGATAATCCTAGCAACAATGTGAAGAATGAATTAGAAAAAAAGTCTTGTTGGGAGAAAATGTGAAACCAAGCAAGTCAGTTGTAGTAGTGATGGAAAGGAGGGAAAAGATTTAGGAAGGCATTTTAGAAGTATATTAACAGGCAAGGGAAAGCAAAGAGTTAAGGATTACTCTGAGATTTCTAGTTCATGTGATTGGGTAGCTAATGATGCCATTAATCATAATAAGGAAGAGCAACTAAGGTTTTTTCAGAGGAGAATTCAGATTTTAAGGGGAAAATGGGATAGTGGAGTGGGACAATGAGTTATTTTTTTTAACATCTTTATTGGAGTATAATTGCTTTACAGTGGTGTGTTAGTTTCTGCTTTATAACAAAGTGAATCAGTTATACATATACATATGTTCCCATATCTCTTCACTCTTGCGTCTCCTTCCCTCCCACCCTCCCTATACCACCCCTCCAGGCGGTCACAAAGCACCGAGCTGATCTCCCTGTGCTATGTGGCCGCTTCCCACTAGCTATGTACCTTACGTTTGGTAGTATATATATGTCCATGCCTCTCTCTCGCTTTGTCCCAGCTTACCCTTCCCCCTCCACATATCCTCAAGTCCATTCTCTAGTAGGTCTGTGTCTTTATTCCTGTCTTACCCCTAGGGTCTTCATGACATTTTTTTTTCTTAAATTCCATATATATTTAAAGGAAAAAAAAGGAAATTTCATATATATGTGTTAGCATACGGTATTTGTCTTTCTCTTTTTGACTTACTTCACTCTGTTTGACAGACTCTAGGTCTATCCACGTCATTACAAATAGCTCAATTTCATTTCTTTTTATGGCTGAGTAATATTCCATTGTATATATGTGCCACATCTTCTTTATCCATTCATCTGATGATGGACACTTAGGTTGTTTCCATCTCCGGGCTATTGTAAATAGAGCTGCAATGAACATTTTGGTACATGACTCTTTTTGAATTATGGTTTTCTCAGGGTATATGCCCAGTAGTGGGATTGCTGGGTCATATGGTAGTTCTATTTGTAGTTTTTTAAGGAACCTCCATACTGTTCTCTACAGTGGCTGTATCAATTTACATTCCCACCAACAGTGCAAAAGGGTTCCCGTTTCTCCACACCCTCTCCAGCATTTATTGTTTCTAGATTTTTCAATGATGACCATTCTGACTGGTGTGAGATGACATCTCATTGTAGTTTTGATTTGCATTTCTCTAATGATTAATGATGTTGAGCATTCTTTCATGTGTTTGTTGGCAGTCTGTATATCTTCTTTGGAGAAATGTCTATTTAGATCTTCTGCCCATTTTTGGATTGGGTTCTTTGTTTTTTTGTTATTGAGCTGCTTATAAACCTTGGAGATTAGTCCTTTGTCAGTTGCTTCATTTGCAAATATTTTCTCCCATTCTGAGGGTTGTCTTTAGGTCTTGTTTATGGTTTCCTTTGCTGTGCAAAAGCTTTGAAGTTTCATTAGGATCCATTTGTTTATTTTTGTTTTTATTTCCATTTCTCTAGGAGGTGGGTCAAAAAGGATCTTGCTATGATTTATGTCATAGAGTCTTCTGCCTACATTTTCCTCTAAGAGTTTGATAGTTTCTGGCCTTACATTTAGGTCTTTAATCCATGGAAATGCTTTCAGTTTTTCACCATTGAGGATGATGTTGGCTGTGGGCTTGTCATATATGGCCTTTATTATATTGAGGAAAGTTCCCTCTATGCCTACTTTCTGCAGGGTTTTTATCATAAATCGGTGTTGAATTTTGTCGAAAGCTTTCTCTGCATCTATTGAGATGATCATATGGTTTTTCTCCTTCAATTTGTTAATATGGTGCATCACGTTGATTTATTTGCGTATATTGAAGAATCCTTGCATTCCTGGAATAAACCCCACTTGATCATGATGTACGATCCGTTTAATGTGCTGTTGGATTCTGTTTGCTAGTATTTTGTTGAGGAATTTTGCATCTATGTTCATCAGTGATATTGGCCTACAGTTTTCTTTCTTTGTGAATCCTTGTCTGGTTTTGCTATCAGGGTGATGGTGGCCTCGTAGAATGAGTTTGGGAGTGTTCCTCCCTCTGCTATATTTTGGAAGAGTTTGAGAAGGATAGGTGTTAGCTCTTCTCTAAATGTTTGATAGAATTCGACTGTGAAGCCATCTGGTCCTGAGCTTTTGTTTGTTGGAAGATTTTTAATCACAGTTTCAATTTCAGTGCTTGTGATTGGTCTGTTCACGTTTTCTATTTCTTCCTGATTCAGTCTTGGCACGTTGTGCATTTCTAAGAATTTGTCCATTTCTTCCAGGTTGTCCATCTTATTGGCATAGAGTTGCTTGTAGTAATCTCTCATGATCTTTTGTATCTCTGCAGTGTCAGTTGTTACTTCTCCTTTTTCATTTCTAATTCTATTGATTTGAGTCTTCTCCCTTTTTTTCTTGATGGGTCTGGCTAATGGTTTATCAATTTTATCCTCTCAAAGAACCAGCTTTTAGTTTTATTGAGCTTTGCTATCGTTTCCTTCATTTCTTTTTCATTTATTTCTGATCTGATTTTTATGATTTCTTTCCTTCTGCTAACTTTGGGGTTTTTTTGTTCTTTCTCTAATTGCTTTAGGTGCAAGGTTAGGTTATTTATTTGCGATGTTTCCTGTTTCTTAAGGTAGGATTGTATTGCTATAAACTTCCCTCTTAGAACTGATTTTGCTACATCCCATAGGTTTTGGGTCATTGTGTCTCCATTGTCATTTGTTTCTAGGTATTTTTTTAATTTCCTCTTTGATTTCTTCAGTGATCACTTCGTTATTAAGTATTGTATTGTTTAGCCTCCATGTGTTTGTATTTTTTACAGATCTTTTCCTGTAATTGATATCTAGTCTCATAGCGTTGTGGTCGGAAAAGATACTTGATACAATTTCAATTTTCTTAAATTTACCAAGGCTGGATTTGTGACCCAAGATATGATCTATCCTGGAGAATGTTCCATGAGCACTTGAGAAAAATGTGTATTCTGTTGTTTTTGGATGGAATGTCCTATAAATATCAATTAAGTCCATCTTGTTTAATGTATCATTTAAAGCTTGTGTCTCCTTACTTATTTTCATTTTGGATGATCTGTCCATGGGTGAAAGTGGGGTGTTAAAGTCCCCTACTATGAATGTGTTACTGTTGATTTCCCCTTTTATGGCTGTTAGTATTTGCCTTATGTATTGAGGTGCTCCTATGTTGGGTGCATAAATATTTACAATCGTTATATCTCCTTCTTGGATTGATCCCTTGATCATTATGTAGTGTCCTTCTTTGTCTCTTCTAATAGTCTTTATTTTAAAGCCTATTTTGTCTGATATGAGAATTGCTACTCCAGCTTTCTTTTGGTTTCCATTTGCATGAAATATCTTTTTCCATACCCTTACTTTCAGTCTGTATGTGTCTCTAGGTCTGAAGTGGGTCTATTGTAGACAGCAAATATATGGGTTTTGTTTTTGTATCCATTCAGCCAATCTGTGTCTTTAGGTGGGAGCATTTAGTCCATTTACATTTAAGGTAATTATTGATATGTATGTTCCTATTCCCATTTTCTTAATTGTTTTGGGTTCGTTATTGTAGGTCTTTTCCTTCTCTTGTGTTTCTTGCCTAGAGAAGTTCCTTTAGCAGTTGTTGTAAAGCTGGTTTCGTGGTGCTGAACTCTCTCAGCTTTTGCTTGTCTGTAAAGGTTTTAATTTCTCCATCAAATCTGAATGAGATTCTTGCTGGGTAGAGTAATCTTGGTTGCAAGTTTTTCTCCTTCATCACTTTAAATATGTCCTGCCAGTCCCTTCTGGCTTGCAGAGTTTCTGCTGAAAGATCAGCTGTTAACCTTATGGGGATTCCCTTGTGTGTTATGTGTTGTTTTTCCCTTGCTGCTTTTAATATGTTTTCTTTGTATTTAATTTTTGACAGTTTGATATATATGTGTCTTGGCGTGTTTCTCCTTGGATTTATCCTGTATGGGACTCTCTGTGCTTCCTGGACTTGATTAACTATTTCCTTTCCCATATTAGGGAAGTTTTCAACTATAATCTCTTCAAATATTTTCTCAGTCCCTTTCTTTTTCTCTTCTTCTTCTTCTGGAACCCCTATAATTCGAATGTTGGTGCATTTAATGTTGTCCCAGAGGTCTCTGAGAGTGTCCTCAGTTCTTTTCATTCTTTTTTCTTTATTCTGCTCTGCAGTAGTTATTTCCACTATTTTATCTTCCAGGTCACTTATCTGTTCTTCTGCCTCAGTTATTCTGCTATTGATCCCATCTAGGGTATTTTTAATTTCATTTATTGTGTTGTTCATCATTGTTTGTTTCATCTTTAGTTCTTCTAGGTCCTTGTTAAATGTTTCTTGCATTTTGTCCATTCTATTTCCAAGATATTGGATCATCCTTACTATCATTATTCCGAATTCTTTTTCAGGTAGACTGCCTATTTCCTCTTCATTTGTTAGGTCTGGTGGGGTTTTATCTTGCTCCATCAGCTGCTGTGTGCTTTTCTTCTTCTCATTTTGCTTATCTTACTGTGTTTGGGGTCTCCTTTTTACAGGCTGCAGGTTCGTAGTTCCTGTTGTTTTTGGTGTCTGTCCCCAGTGGCTAAGGTTGTTTCACTGGGTTGTGTAGGCTTCCTGGTGGAGGGGACTAGTGCCTGTGTTCTGGTGGATGAGGCTGGATCTTGTCTTTCTGGTGGGCAGGTCCACGTCTGGTGGTGTGTTTTGGGGTGTCTGTGGACTTATTATGATTTTAGGCAGCCTCTCTGCTAATGGGTGGAGTTGTGTTCCTGTCTTCCTAGTTGTTTGGCATAGGGTGTCCACCACTGTAGCTTGCTGGTCGTTGAGTGAAGCTGGGTGCTGGTGTTGAGATGGAGATCTCTGGGAGATTTTCGCCATTTGATATTATGTGGAGCTGGGATGTCTTTTGTGGACCAGTGTCTTGAAGTTGGCTCTCCCACCTCAGAGGCACAGTACTGACTCCTGGCTGCAGCACCAAGAGCCTTTCATCCACACGGCTCAGAATAAAAGGGAGAAAAAGTAGAAAGAAAGAATTAGTAGAAGTAGAAAGAAAGAAAGAAAGAAAGAAAGGAGGGAGGGAGGGAGGAAGGAACGAAGAAAGGAAGGAAGGAGGGAAGGAAGGAAAAGAAGAAAGAATGAAGATAAAGTAAAATAAAATAAAGTAAGATAAAAGATAATAAAGTTATTAAAATGAAAAAATTATTAAGAGAAAAAAAAGAAAAGAGAAAATGGACGGATAGAACCCTAGGAACACTGGTGGAAGCAAAGCTATACAGACAAAATCTCACACAGAAGCATACACATACACACTCACAAAAAGAGGAAAAGGGGAAAAAATCATAAATCTTGCTCTCAAAGTCCACCTCCTCAATTTGGGATGAGTCATTGTCTAAAGGAGGGAAGGAGGGAAAGAAAGAAAAAAAAAAAAAAAAAAGGACGGATAGAACCCTAGGACAAATGGTGGAAGCAAAGATATACAGACAAAATCTCACACAGACGCATACACATATACACTCACAAAAAGAGGAAAAGGGGAAAAAAAATCATAAATCTTGCTCTCAAAGTCCAGCTCCTCAATTTGGGATGATTCGTTGTCTATTCAGGTTTCCACAGATGCAGGGTACATCAAGTTGATTGTGGAGCTTTAATACGCTGCTTCTGAGGCTGCTGGGAGAGATTTCCCTTTCTCTTCTTTGTTCTCACAGCTCCCAGGGGCTCAGCTTTGGATTTGGCCCCGCCTCTGCGTGTAGGTTGCCGGAGGGCGTCTGTCCTTCGCTCAGACAGGACAGGGTTAAAGGAGCCGCTGATTCGCGGGGTCTGGCTCACTCTGGCTGGGGTCGGGGAGGGAGGGGCACGGAGTGCGGGGCGAGGCTGCGGCGGCAGAGGCCGGTGTCACGTTGCGCCAGCCTGAGGCGCGCTGTGCCTTCTTCTGGGGGAGTTGTCCCTGGATACCGGGACCCTGGCAGTGGCGGGCTGCACAGGCTCCCCGGAAGGGGGGTGTGGATAGTGACCTGTGCTCCCACACAGGCTTCTTGGTGGCGGCAGCAGCAGCCTTAGTGTCTCATGCCTGTCTCTGGGGTCCGCGCTCTTAGCCGGGGCTCGCGCCCGTCTCTGGAGCTCCTTTAAGCAGCGCCCTTAATCCCCTCTCCTCGCGCACCAGGAAACAAAGAGGTAAGAAAAAGTCTCTTGCCTCTTCGGCAGGTCCAGACTTTTCCCTGGACTCCCTCCCGGCTAGCGGTGGTGCACCGACCCCCTGCAGGCTGTGTTCACGCCGCCAACCCCAGTCCTCTCCCGGTGCTCCGACCGAAGCCCGAGCCTCAACTCCCAGCCCCGCCCGCCCCAGCGGGTGAGCAGACAAGCCTCTCGGCCTGGTGAGTGCCGGTCGGCCCTGATCCTCTGTGCGGGAATCTCTCTGCTTTGCCTTCCGCACCCTGTTGCTGCGCTCTCCTCCGCAGCTCCGAAGCTTTCCCCCTTCGCCTCCCGCAGTCTCCGCCCGCGAAGGGGCTTCCTAGTGTGCGAAAACCTTTCCTCCTTCACGGCTCCCTCCCACTGGTGCAGGTCCCGTCCCTATTCTTTTGTCTCTGTTTATTCTTTATTCTTTTGCCCTACCCAGGTACGTGGGGAGTTTCTTGCCTTTTGGGAGGTATGAGGTCTTCTGCCAGCGTTCAGTGGGTGTTCTGTAGGAGTTGTTCCACACGTAGATGTATTTCTGGTGTATCTTTGGGGAGGAAGGTTATCTCCGCGTCTTACTCTTCCGCCATCTTCCCGGAAGCCCACCAGGACAATAAGTTTTGAGGTGGTCATGCTGAGTTCATTACCTGTGGACATACATGTAAAGCAGTGTTTCTTAACCTTGGCTACTATTAACCTTCTGGGCTGGATAATTCTTTATTGTGGGGAGCTACCTTGTGCACTGTAGGATGTTTAGCCGAATCCCTGGCCTCTATCCAATAGATGCAAACAACATGCCTCTTACTTGTGCCATTCAAAAATGTCTCCAGATTTTTCCAAGTGTTCTCTGAGGCAGGGAGAAAATTGCCCTCAGTTGAGAACCACTGACATAGAGACAGCAAGGAGGTTGGTGCAATTGTGTGACAAGAATTTAGGATACAGATGAAACTTGAAATCAATATTTAGAATCATCAATAACAGCAATTTAAGCAATGTGAGAAGATGAGACTGTGCAGGGGAAGAATGTAAATGATTATATAGTTAACCATTTTTTGCTTGAACAGAGACTGAAAATTCCTAAATTCATGAGGTAGATTGAGGCAGTTCATTCTATTTCTAGATACTGTCAAATGCTTTATATTATCATTGTTATGTTTTTACATATTGAGCCATGTTGAGCCAAAATTAATCTTTTCATAAGTTTCATTCTTTGGTCCTGCAATATAGTGATTTGTAAGATATATATATATTTGGATGGAATTTCCTGAGCAGTAGACCACTGGGAGCATCTTTGATTATAGGGTTTGGTTTCTAGCCCTCAGTTCCTGAAAATGTTTCAGAGAGGTAAAGGTGAAATTGGTGTCTTGCTATTCATAACAAGCCCTTGCACCACAACTGGGTTTATGTTACTGAGGGTGGCTTTTGGAGAGCACCTAAGGACAGAGGGCTGGTTGCCAGGGGAACCAACCATGGAATAAAGGGTTGGAAATCTTGCCCCACCTTCTGATTTCCAGGAGGGGAGAGGGGCTAGAGGTGGAATCAATCACCAGTGGCCAGTAAGTTAATCAATCATGCCTACATAATGAAGCCTCCATAAAAACCCAAAAAGGAGGGTGTTTGGAGAGCTTCCAGGTTGGGGAACCAGAACACTTTGATGTGCCACAGTGCCAGGCCCCAAGCTCCACAGGGACAGAAGATCCTTTGTTCTGAACCTCACCCTATATACATCTTCATCTGGCTATTGATTCGTATTCTTTAATATCCTTGGTAATTAATTGATAATTTGGTGAGTAAATAGGTTTCCTGAGTCTGTGAGTCAGGAAGTATAGGTAAAAGCCTGGACTTGCAATTGGCATCCTGAGCTGGAGGTGGTCATTGGAACCTGCAAATTGTAGCTGATAGTGTCAGAAGCACAGGCAACCTAGACTTGCAATTGGTCTCTGAAGTGGGGGGCATCCTTTTGGGACTGAGTCCTTGACCTGTGGAATCTGATGCTGTGTCCAGGGAGATAATGTTGAATTGAGTTGATACCCAGCTGGTGTCCTGAGAATCCTTTATTGGTGTGGAGAAGCTCTCTATTCCCACACACATTGGAATTGGTATCAGAACCTATTTAGGTCCTAATTTTGTTTTCATGGGACACAAAATAAATCTATTAGGACAAGTCAAATTACTGTTTCTAAATCCCTTCACATATTTTAATACAGCTATTGAATTAATTTATAGAATTCACTATTATTGTCTCTTGCTATAGACCCTTAATATTTTCAATTTTTCTTTATATGTTATATTGTAAGACTTTTTGCATCATGAGCACTCTTGATGGTGACCATTTGAAATATCCTTCATAAGGTATAGAGCAGAGAACTGAACAAACTCCATGTTGTCCTGTCCAGTTTAGAGGAAAATAAGCCTTCAGTTTCCTGGGTTTGGTCATAGTCTATTTATTAAAACATCTCAAAATTGCATTAGCTTTTTTGTCAGCTGCATTATACCATTGTCTCTTTATTTTTTATTTTGTATGAACTTCCTGTTAAATCACATTCCATATCATATACTACTGATTTTTTTTTGTTTATAACTCAAACATGGAAATTTATATTCATCCTTTTAAAAATACACTCTCCTCAACCTAAGTGTGCATCAACAGATGAATGGATAAAGAAGATGTGGCACGTATATACAATGGAATATTGCTCAGCCATAAAAAGAAATGAAACTGAGTTATTTGTAGTGAGGTGGATGGACCCAGAGTTTGTCATACAGAGTGAAGTAAGTCAGAAAGAGAAAAACAAATACCGTATGCTTACACATATATATGAAATCTAAAAGAAAAAATAGTCATGAAGAACGTAGGGGCATGACCAGAATAAAGATGCAGACGTACTAGAGAATGGACTTGAGGACACGGGGAGGGGGAAGGGTAAGCTGGGACAAAGTGAGAGTGGCATGGACATATATACACTACCAAATGTAATGTAAAACCGATAGCCTAGTGGGAAGCAGCCGCATAGCACAGGGAGATCAGCTCCATGCTTTGTGACCACCTAGAGGGGTGGGATAGGGAGGGTGGGGGTGGGGAGACGCAAGAAGGAAGAGATATGGGGATATATGTATATGTATAGCTGATTCACTTTGTTTTAAAGCAGAAACTAACACACCATTGTAAAGCAATTATACTACACTAAAGACGTTTAAAAAAAAAAATACACTCCTTTTCATCATTTCAACCTGCCTGCTCATTTTGGATTATGATTTCATCATCCAACATTTTAAAAATTTCTCCCAGTTTCATACCATCTATACAGTTGATCTGCATACCCCACAAACATATTCATCCAAGTCATTAATAAAAATGTGAGTAAGTTACATCCAGAATTAATGGGATTAAATAGTGCTATGGATGTTCTCTTCAGTGATTTTCCAGCTATTTTTTTTACTTAAAGGTCTTTTTATTTTTATGGAGTACTATAGAAATGAGACTCATATGGGTAAACATGCTCAGCCTATCCCACACAAAACTTCCAAATGTAATCCTCCTATATGAAATGGTAAGGTAAAATATGTTCCATTTATAGAATGGAATGGAATATTGTCATGGGGAGAATGATTTTTATTAAGTGATAAAGTAGTGTTAAGTGATAAAAGCAGGATACAAATTTGAATTCTAAATAGGACATCACCTTTTATAGACAGATTTAGATATATATAAATATAGACCTAGCGTTAGGTATAGAGAACACCAGAATCTAAACGATGATTCCCTCTAACGTGGTAATTATGGTTGATATTTTCTCTTAATATTTTGTAGTCTTAAATGCTATGTAATGAATTTGCCACCTTTATATGCAGAAAATACATATTAAAATATACTTCTACATTATATAACTCTGAATTAACAAAGTTAAAAACAGAGAAGTATGTTGGGTGGGTCTGTAGCCAGAAATGGTGAGTCAGAGGCAGGTTGATTAGAGAAGATTTGTGCTGGTCTGAATGGGATGAAGACTTAACACCAAGTGATAAAGAAGGTCATGAAGCTGTAAACTAGCAGAAAAATTATTTTGCAATTCATCCAAACACATTAATTTCATGTCACTTGTCACATGTCCCATTTAAAGGAGAAAAAGCAGTTTGTGGACATGAAATAGTTCTTCTATTATTAAGTACGCCCAAAGAAAATGTTGACAAAAGAAAAAAGATGTTTTGTTTTTGTAATGAAGCCTACAGACCTTCAAATATAATTCAGGGATTAATATTTGAATTCAAATCACTGTCTTTAAAAGCCCAAAGAGCTAATACTATTAAATCATCTATCTATGTATTTCTAATTATTTTTTAAGCAGGCTGAATCCCATATTAAATGTAAAAGCACACTTTCTTACTAAAAAAAAGTAAATGGAAAATTACCAAAGACATTTTCTTTGTAATTTGGGAGATGAGAGAGATAGCTAATGCTAACCACTATGTGTATAGCTGCAAATGAAAAGCTGTTTTATAATGTTTATCCAAAGCAGATATTAGTGTGGTAGATGGTTTTAAGCATTCCATTTAGGAGTTGTCTTTGGGATTTTTCTAGACTTTTACTCCAGTTAATGGAAAAATCAAATTCTGGGAATCAGAGATTTTGGCTTTACAACATTCTAGCCATCCAGTGCTGTGGTCTCAATTTTCTTAGGTTGTAGAGAGAGTTAAGGTGCCTACCAGTGTCTGGTGTACAGAGTTAAAGTTGAAAATGATTATGCTTTTTTACCTTATCCCTTAAATCCTTCAACCTATTTTTCCACTCTTCAAGAACTAATCCTTATCAAAGTATGATCCAAGAATGGTTTAACTATAAGCTCTTCAAGGTGTAATCTGCACATTTAAAGATGACTGCAGTAAGTCCTCTACATATGAATGAGTTCCCTTAGGAGAGCGTGTTCGTAAGTCCAACAAAGTTAGCCTAGGTACCCAACTAACACAATCGGCTATATATATATATTACTGTACTGTAATAGGTTTATAATACTTTTCACACAAATAATACATAAAAACCCAACAAACACAAAAAATAAAGAAAACATTTTTAATCTTATAGTACAGTACCTTGAAAAGTACAGTAGTACAGTACAACAGCTGGCATACAGGGGCTGGCCTCAGGTGAACAGGCAAGAAGAGTTACTGACTGGAGGAGAGAGAGGACGTGGGAGATGGTAGAGCTGAAGCATCGTCAGCAATAGGAGATGGAGGACAGGCTGCGGTTTCACTCATGCCTGACGTTGATGGAATGCACGTTCTCATCTTTGAAAGTTCGCACTTGTAGGTTCGTATGTAGGGGACTTAACTGTATGTAGATTTAAAGCTACTTCAACTAATAGTCCAGCTTTACTTTGAAAATGAGCTCACATTCTCCCTGAGACCATTTCTTTAGGAGTAAAGAAAGAGTAACAGACAGAAAACTCCAGTCATAATACATAAGGAAAGAGTTTTTTGTAACCATGAGATAAAGTTCTCACACAAATTCTCTTTGCGGCCTGCACAGGGATAAGGGTCGAAGGGAAGCCTCAGGGATTTAGTTATTTTAGTCATCCCGAAGCCCATTTATGAAATTTCAACAAATCAAAATTAGCCTGATGAAGAGGTTATTTATTAATTTTGGGGGGATTTTTTGGTTTGTTTAAAAGCATTTTACTGTTAAATATATTACACATACAAAGCATGCATAATGTATTTGAGTACAGCTCAAAGATTAGTGATAAAGTGAACACACCACCTGAAGCACCAGAGAATTACCAGAACCTTGAAGGCCACATGTGTTCCTGCCCTGATAAGCTCCTGCACTCTCTCCCAGAGAGCTGGCCACTCTTCTGAAATGTGAGATAATCATTCCTTGATTTCCTTTGTTTTTGTTCAGTTTTACTGAAATATAATTGACATACGGCACAGTATAAGTTGAAGGTGTACAGAATAATGATTTGACTTAACATATATCATGAAATGATTACCACAGTAAGTTTAGTGAGCATCTATCATCTCATATAGATACAAAATTAAAGAAAAAGGAAAAAAATATTTTTCTTGTTATGAGAGCTCTTAGGATTTACTTTCTTAACAACTTTTATAGTTGTGCATTTTGTTTTATTTTAATAACCCTGAAGAGCTGAAAGAAAACAGCAGAAGAGGATTGGACTTTTATAGTGGAGATTATTAACTATCTTATTAGCTGATAAGTATATGATGAAGGTGAACCACAGAGCAGGGATAGGCAGGATGAAAACGAGATGGGTCTTAACAGAAATACCAAAGATCTCCTGAGCAGAGACCACTAGAGCCTGCTAACACATTGCTGAAAATATTAGACAACTTTAGTAACTTATTTGCTCCTTCTCCTTCTTTCTTCTTTTCTCCTTCTTTCTTTTTTTTATTTAACTTTTTAAAAAGACTTTTTTTAGATGCGTTTTAGGTTCATAGAAAAATTGAGCAGAAGGTGGAGATTTTTCATACAATCCCCTGCTCCCACACATGGTAGCCTCCCCCATTACCAAATATCCCCCACCCAGGTGGTACATTTGTTACAACTAATAAACCTACATGGACATATCATAATCACACAAAATCAGTAGTTTACCTTAGAGCTCACTCTTGATATAGTACATTCAGTACATTCTATGTTTTGGGACAAATACATAATGACGTATATCCATCATTACAGTATCATACAGAGTAGTTTCACTGTCTTAAAAATTCTCCATATTCAAAAAAAAAAAAAAGGGCTTCCCTGGTGACGCAGTGGTTGAGAGTCCGCCTGCTGATGCAGGGGCGCGGGTTCGTGCCCCGATCCGGGAAGATCCCACATGCCGCGGAGCAGCTGGGCCCGTGAGCCATAGCCGCTGAGCCTGCGCGTCCGGAGCCTGTGCTCTGCAACGGGAGAGGCCACAACAGTGAGAGGCCCGTGTACCGCAAAAAAAAAAAAAAAAAATCCTTCATGTTCTGATGACACTTTCTACCCTCAACCCCCAATCCCTGGCAAGTACTGATCTTTTTATTGTCTTCAGAGTTTTGCCTTTTCCAGAATGTTATGTAGTTGGAATTGAGTAGTTTATAACCTTTTCAAGTTTCAGATTTTACTTAGTGATATGCATTTAAGGTTCCTCTGTGTCTTTTCATGGTTTGATACCTCATTTCTTTTTAGTGTTGATTAATATCCTATTGCCTTTATGTACCACAGTTTATCCATGCTCCTATTGAAGGACATCTTGGTTGCTTCCAAATTTTGGCACTTGTGAATAAAGCTGCTATAAACATCCGTGTGCAGGTTTCTGTGTGGGCATGAGTTTTCAGCTCTTTTGAATAAGTACCAAGGAGTGCAATTGGTGCATTGTATGGTAAGACTATGTTTAGTTTTCTGAGAAGCTGTCAAATTGTCTTCCAAAGTGTCTGTACAATTTTGCTTTCCCACCAGCAGTGAAAGAGAGTTCCCATTGCTCCACATTCTCACCAGTGATATCAGTGTTCTGATTCTGGCCATTCTAATAGGTGTATAGTGGTAGCTCATAGCTGTTTTAATTTGCACTTTCCTGGTGACATATGATGTGGAGTATCTTTTCATATGCTTATTTGCCATCTGTATATCTTCTTTGGTGATGTGTCTTTGAGGTCTTTAACCCATTTTTTTAATTGTTTTTTTTCTTATTGTTTAGTTTTAAGAGTTCTTTTATAATTTGGGTGGCAGTCCTTTATCAGATACGTCTTTTTCAAATATCTTCTCCCAACCTGCGGCTTTTCTTCTCATTCTCTTGACATCTTTCACAGAGCAGAGGTTTTTAATTTTAATGAAGTTCAGCATATCAATTATTTTTTTGATGGATTGTGTCTTTGGAATTTTCTCTAAAAATTCATTGCTAGCTATACTCAAAGTCATCCAGGTTTTCTACTGTCTTATTTTCTAGAAGTTTTATAGTTTTGTGCTATATATTTAGGTCTCTGAGTTAATTTTTGTGAAGATCACACGATCTGAGTCTAGATTCTTTTTTTTTTTTTGGCCTGCCCATGTCCTATTGTTCCAGCACTGTTTGTTGAAAAGTCAGGCTTTGTTGCATTGTATTGCTTTTGTTCCTTTGTCAAAGACTGGTTAACTGTATTTATATGGATCTATTTCTGGGCTCTCTATTCTATTCCATTGATCAATTTTCGTATTTCTTTCATCAATATCACACTGTCTTGATTACTACAGCTTTATTGTGAGTCTTAACGTCAAGTAGTATTAGTCTTCCAACTTTGTTCTTCTCATTCAATATTGCATTGGCTATACTGAGTCTTTCACATCTCCATATTGACTATATTTATTTATTTAAGTTTATGATGGCCTTTATTTTTATTTATTTATTTTTTGAGGTGATATTGTTTTTTTTAATCTTATTTTATTTATTTATTTTTTATACAGAAGGTTCTTATTAGTTATCTATTTCATACATATTAGTGTATATATGTCAATCCCAATCTCCCAATTCATCCTACCACCATCTCCCCAGGGCTTCCCCCCTTGGTGTCCATAACTTTGTTCTCTACATCTGTCTCTATTTCTGCCTTGCAAACTGGTTCAACTGTACCATTTTTCTAGATTCCACATATATATGTTAATATATGATATTTGTTTTTCTCTTTCTGACTGACTTCACTCTATGACAATCTCTAGGTCCATCGACGTCTCTACAAATGACCCAATTTCGTTCCTTTTTATGGCTAAGTAATATTCCATTGTATGTATGTATGTACAATATCTTCTTTATCCATCTGTCTGTCGATGGGCATATAGATTGCTTCCATGACCAGGCTATTGGAAATAGTGCTGCAATGAACATTGGGGTGCATATGTCTTTTTGAATTATGGTTTTCTCAGGGTATACGCCCAGTAGTGGGATTGCTGGTTCATATGGTAATTCTATTTTTAGTTTTTAAGGAACCTCCATACTGTTCTCCACAGTGGCTTTATCAATTTACATTCCCACCAAGAGTGCAAGAGGTTCCCCTTTTCTCCACACCCTCTCCAGCATTTGTTATTTGTAGATTTTCTGATGATGCCTATTCTAACTGGTGAGAGGTATACCTCATTGTAATTTTGATTTACATTTCTCTAATAATTAGTGATGTTGAGTAGCTTTTCATGTGCTTCTTGGCCATTTGTATGTCCTTTTTGGAGAAATGTCTATTTAGGTCTTCTGCCCATTTTTGGATTGGGCTGTTTGTTTTTTTTTATATTGAGCTGCATAAGCTGTTTATATATTTTGGAAATTAATCTTTTTTTCCATTGATTTGTTTGCAAATATCTTCTCCCATTCGGAGTGTTGTCTTTTTGTCTTGTTTATGGTTTCCTTTGCTGTGCAAAAGCTTTTAACTTTAGTTTCCTTCCCATTTGTATATTTTTGTTTTTATTTCCATTACTCTAGGAGGTGGGTCAAAAAAGATCTTGCTGTGATTTATGTCAAAGAATGTTCTTCCTATGTTTTCCTCTAAGAGTTTTATAGTGTCTGGTCTTACATTTAGGTCTTTAATACATTTGGAGTTTATTTTTGTGTATGGTGTTAGGGAGTGTTCTAATTTCATTCTTTAACATGTAGCTGTCCAGTCCTCCCAACAACACTTATTGAAGAGACTGTCGTTTCTCCATTGTATATTATTGCCTCCTTTGTCATAGATTAGTTGACCATAGGTGCATGGGCTTATTTCTGGGCTTTCTTTCCTGTTCCATTAATCTATATTTCTGTTTTTGTGCCAGTACCATACTTTCTTGATTACTGTAACTTTGTAGTATAGTCTGAACTCCAGCTCCATTTTTTCCCCCTCAATATTGCTTTGGCTATTTGGGTCTTTTGTGTCTCCATACAAATTTTCAGATTTTTTTGTTCTAGTTCTGTAAAAATGCAATTGGTAATTTGATAGGGATTTCATTGAATCTGTAGATTGCTTTGAGTAGAATAGTCATTTTCACAATATTGATTCTTCTGGCCCAAGAACATGGTATATCTCACCATCTCTTTGTGTCATCACTGATTTCTTTCATCAGTGTATTATAGTTTTCTGAGTTCACGTATTTTACCACCTTAGGTAGGTGTATTCTTAGGTATTTTACTCTTTTTGTTGCAATGGTGAATGGGATTGTTTCCTTAATTTCTCTTTCTGATTTTTTTTTGTTAGTGTATAGGAATGCCAGAGATTTCTGTGCATTAATTTTGTATCCTGCAACTTTAACAAATTCATTGATTAGCTCTAGCAGTTTTCTGGTGGCATCTTTAGAAATATCTCTGTATAGTATCATGTCATCGGCAAACAGTAACAGTTTTACTTCTTTTCCAATATGTATTCCTTTTATATCTTTTTCTTCTCTGATTTTCATGGCTAGGACTTCCAAAACTATGTTGAACAATAGTGGCAAGAGTGGACATCCTTGTCTTTTTCCTGATCTTAGAAGAAATGCTTTCAGTTTTTCCACCATTGAGAATGATGTTTGCTGTGGGTTTTTCATATATGGCCTTTACTATGTTGAGGTAGTTTCCCTCTATGCCCACTTTCTGCAGAGTTTTTACCATAAATGGGTGTTGAATTTTGTCGAAAGCTTTTTCTGCCTCTATGAGACGATCATATAATTTTTATTCTTCAGTTTGTTAATATGGTGTATCACATTGTTTGATTTGCATATATTGAAGAATCTTTATATCCCTGGGATAGATCCCACTTGATCATGGTGTATGATCCTTTTAATGTGTTGCTGGATTTTGTTTGCTAGTAATTTGTTGAGAATTTTTGCATCTATATTCATCAGTGATGTTGGTCTGAAATTTTCTTTTTTGTGAAGTCTCTTTCTCTGGTTTTGGTATCAGGGTGATGGTGGCCTTGTAGAATAAGTTTGGGAGTGCTCCTTCCTCTGCAAATTTTGGAAGAGTTTGAGAAGGATAGGTGTTAGCTCTTCTCTAAATATTTGGTAGAATTCATGTGTGAAGTCATCTGGTCCTGGACTTTTGTTTGTCAGAAGATTTTTAATCACAGTTTCAATTTCATTACTTGTGATTGGTCTGTTCATATTTTCTATTTTTTCTTGTTTCAGTCTTGGAAGGTTATACCTTTCTAAGAATTTGTCCATTTCTTCCAGGTTGTCCATCTTATTGGCATAGAGTTGCTTGTAGTAGTCTCTTAGGATGCTTTGTATTTCTGCAGTGTCTTTTGTAACTTCTCCTTTTTCATTTCTAATTTTATTGATTTGAGTCCTCTCCCTCTTTTTCTTAATGAGTCTGGCTAAAGATTTATCAATTTTGTTTATCTTCTGAAAAAAACAGTTTTTAGTTTTATTCATCTTTGCTATTGTTTTCTTTGTTTCTATTTCATTTATTTCTGCTCTGATCTTTATGATTTCTTTCCTTCTACTAACTTTGGGTTTTATTTGTTCTTCTTTCTGTAGTTCCTTTTAGGTGTAATGTTAGATTGTTTATTTGAGATTGTGCTTGTTTCTTGAGGCAGGATTGTACTGCTATAAAATTCCCTCTTAGAACTGCTTTGCTGCATCCCATAGGTTTTGGATCATCATGATTTTTTTGTCATTTGTGTCTAGGTGTTTTTTGATTTCCTCTTTGATTTCTTCAGCGATCTCTTGGTTATTTAATAACATATTGTTTAGCCTCCATGTGTTTGTGTTTTTAAAATTATTTTCCCTGTAATTTATTTCTAATCTCATCGCGTTGTGGTTGGAAAAGATGCTTGATATGACTTCAATTTTCTTAAATTTACCGAGGCTTGATTTGTGACCCAAGATGTGATCTTCTGGAGAATGTTCCATGTGCACTTGAGAAGAAAGTATAATCTGCTGTTTTTGGATGGACTGTCCTATAAATATCAATTAAGTCTTCCTGGTGTATTGTGTCATTTAAAGCTTGTTTTTCCTTTTTAATTTTCTGTCTGGATGATCTGTCCATTGGTGTAAGTGAGGTGTTAAAGTCACCCACTATTGTTGTGTTACTGTTGATTTCCTCATTTATAGCTTTAAGTATTTGCCTTATTTATTGAGGTGCTCCTATGTTGGGTGCATATGTATTTATAATTGTTATATCTTCTTCTTGGATTGATCCCTTGATCATTATGTAGTGTCCTTCCTTGTCCCTTGGAACATTCTTTATTTTAAATTCTATTTTATCTGATATGAGTATTGCCACTCCAGCTTTCTTTTGATTTCCATTTGCATGGAATATCTTTTTCCATCCCCTCACTTTCAGTCTGTATGTGTCCCTAAGTCTAAATTTGGTCTCTTGTAGACAGCATATATATGGGTCTTGTTTTTGTATCCATTCAGTGAACGTGTGTCTTTTGGTTGGAGCATTTAATCCATTAACATTTAAGGTAATTATCTATACATATGTTCCTATTACCATTTTCTTAATTGTTTTGGGTTTGTTTTTGTAAGTCCTTTTCTTCACTATGTTTTCCACTTAGAGAAGTTCATTTAGCATTTGTTGTAAGGCTGGTTTGGTGGTGTTGAATTCTCTTAGCTTTTGCTTGTCTGTAAAGTTTTTGACTTCTCCATCAAATCTGAATGAGATCCTTGCTGGGTAGAGTAATCTTGATTGTAGGTTCTTCCAACACTTTAAATATACTGTGCCACTCCCTTCTGTCTTTTAGAATTTCTGCTGAGAAATCTGCTGTTAACCTTATGGGAGTTCCCTTGTATGTTATTTGTCATTTTTCCCTTTTGCTTTTAATAATTTTTCTTTGTCTTTAGTATTTGTCAATTTGATTAATTGTCGCAGCGGGTTTCTCCTTGGGTTTATCCTGCCTGGAACTCTCTGTGCTTCCTCGACTTGGCTGGCTATTTCCTTTCCCATGTTAGGGAAGTTTTCAACTATAATCTCTTCAAGTGTTTTCTCAGGTCCTTTCTCTCTCTCTTCTTCCAGGACCTTTATAATGTGAATGTTGGTGCATGCAATGTTGTCCCAGAGGTCTCTTAGGCTGTCTTCATTTCTTTTCATTCTTTTTCCTTTATTCTGTTCCACGGCAGTGAATTCCACCATTCTGTCTTCCAGGTCACTTATCCTTTCTTCTGCCTCAGTTATTCTGCTATTTGATTCCTTCCTGTGTATTTTTCATTTCAGTTATTGTACTGTTCATCCCTGTTTGTTTGTTCTTTAATTCTTCTAGGTGTTTGTTCTTTAATTTTTCTAGGTCTTTGTTAAACATTTCTTGCATCTTCTTGATCTTTGTTTCCATACTTTTTCCAAGGTCCTGGATCATCTTCACTGTCATTATTCTGAATTCTTTTTCTGGAAGGTTGCCTATCTCCACTTTATTTAGTTGTTTTTCTGGGGTTTTATCTTGTTCCTTCATCTGGTACGTAGTCCTCTGCCTTTTCATTTTGTCTCTCTGTGAATGTGTTTTTTGTTCCACAGGCTGCAGGACTGTAGTTCTTCTTGCTTTTGCTGTCTGCCCTTTGGTGGATGAGGCTATCTAAGAGGCTTGTGCAAGCTTCCTGATGGGAGTTGCTGGTGGTGGGTAGAGTTGGGTGTTGTCCTGGTGGGCAGAGCTCAATAAAACTTTAATCTGCTTGTCTGCTTATGGGTGGGGCTGAATTCCCTTCCTGTTGGTTGTTTGGCCTGAAGCAACCCAACAGTGGACCTTACAGCCCCTTTGGTGGGGCTAATGGTCCACTCCGGGAGGGCTTACTCCAAGGGGTCCTTCCCAGAAATTCTGCTGCCAGTGTCCTTGTCCCCACAGTGAGCCATAGCCACCCTCCACCTCTACAGGGACCCTCCAACACCAGCAAGTAGGTCTGATTCAGTCTCCTTTGGGGTCACTGCTCTTTCCCCCTGGATCCTGATGCACACACTACTTTGTGTATGCCCTCCAAGAGTGGAGTGTCTGTTTCCCCCAGACCTGTCGAAGTCCTGCAATCAAACCCTGCTTGACTTCAAAGTCTGGTTCTCTGGGAATTCCTCCTCCCATTGCCCGACCCTCAGGTTGGGAAGACTGATGTGGGGCTCACAACCTTCACTCCCGTAGGTGGACTTCTGTGGTATAACTGTTCTCCAGTTTGTGAGTCCCCCACCCAGCAGTTATGGGATTTAATTACATTGTGATTGTGCCCCTCCTACCATCTCATTGTGGCTTCTCTTTTGCCTTTGGATGTGGGGTATCTCTTTGGGTGAGTTCCAGTGTCTTCCTGTCTATGATTGTTCAGCAGTTAGTTGTGATTCTGGTGCTCTTGCAAGAGGGAGTGTGTTCACGTCCTTCTACTCCACCATCTTAAACCCCTTTCTGATAGCCTTTAGATAATACAACTGAACTTGCAGATGTGGGGCAGTGGTTCAGGTGATATCGCCATCAGCTCCCATCCAGCTTCCCTCCTTGATCTTCTCTGACTTGTGGCTTGGTAGGAGTTTAATATTGTGACAAAAGACACCAGCTTCTTTTGCAGATCACCTGAATCATCAAAATTAGGTGATTGGATGATTTGAGGCAGGGGGCAGACACCAGAAGCAAGAGGAACTACAATCCTGCAGCCTGTTGGTCTTGCAGGATCTTCTGCAGAGGCAGGGGTGGCAGTGCCCCATATTAATTTTAGAATCTTTCTGTTCATATTCACAAGTAACTTGCTGGGATTTTGATTTGAATTGTGTTAAATTTATAGGTCTATTTGGGAAGAACTGACATCTTGACAATATTGAGTATTACTGTCCATGGATATGGAATCTGTCTCCATTTATTTAGTTCTTCTTTGACTTTGTTCATCAGAATCATTGTGGTTCAGAATCATTGTAGTTTTCCTCATATAGATCTTGTACATATTTTGTTACATTTATACCTAAGTATTTCATTTTGGGGGGCACTAATATAAATTGTATTTTAAATTTCAAATTTCATTTGTTCATTGTTGGTATATAGGAAGTGATTGACTTTTGTGTATTTACCTTGTATCCTGCAACCTTTTTATAATCACTTGTTAGTTCTTGGAGTATTTTTTTTCCATTAAAAAAAAATTCCACATAGATGATCATGTCATCTGTGAACAAAAACTATTTTATTTCTTTCTTCACAATATGTATACCTTTTATTTCTTTTTCTTGTTTGATTGCATTAGCTAGAACATACAGTGAGATGTTGGAAAGTAGTGGTGAACAGGAATATCCTTGCCTTGCCTCTGATTTAGTGGGAACACTGCAAGTTTCTCACCATTAAGTATAACGTTAGCTGTATGATTTTTGTAGATGTTCTTTATCAAGGTGAGGAAGTTCTCTATTATTAGTTTCCTGAGACTTTTTATTATGAATCAGTATTAGATTTTTCAAATGATTTTTTTGCATCTATTAATATGATCATGTGATTTTTCTTTTTTAGCCTGATGTGATGGATTACATTAATTGATTTCAAATGTTGAACCAGCCTTGCCTACTTGGGATAAATCACATTTGGTTATGTTTATAATTCTTTGTATATATTTTGGATTTGATTTTTCTAGTATTTTGTTGAGGATTTTTGCATCTGTGCTCACAAAAAATATTGATCTGTAGTTTTCTTTTCTTTGTCTGTTTTTGGCATTCAAATAATGCTTGCCTCATAGAATGAGGAATTATTCTCTCTGCTTCCATACTCTGAAATAGATTATAGAGAATTGGTATACTACCTCTAAATGTTTGGTGGAATTCACCAGTGAACCTATCTGGGCCAAGCACTTTCTGTTTTGGAAAAGCATTAATTATTTATTCAATTCCTTTAATAGATATAAAGTACTCAGACTGTTTATTTTGTCTCATGTGAGCTTTGGCAGCTTGTGTCTTTCAAAGAATTGGTCCATTTTATCTAGGTTATCAAATTTGTATTTATTTTGCATGAGATCAGTAGTGATATCCCTGCTTCATTTCTGGTATTAGAAATTTGTGTCCTCTTTCTCTTTTTCATAGTTAGTCTGACTAGAGTCTAATTGATTTTATTGATCCTTTCAAAGAATCAGATTTTGGTTTTGTTGATTTTTTCCATCGATTTCCTGTTTTCAGTTTCACTGATTTCTGCTATTATTCTTGTTATTTTTTTCTTCTGCTTACCTTGCGTTTAATTCACACTTCTTTTTCTAGTTTCTAACATTAACACTTAGATTGTTGATTTTAGATCTTTCTTCCTTTCTAATATGTGCATTCAATGCTATAAATTTCCCTGTAAGCACCCCTCTTTCTCTGCATCCCACAAATTTTGATAAGTTTTGTTTTCATTTTCATTTAGTTTAAAATATTTTAAAATCTCTCTTGATAGTTCTTCTTTGACCCATCTGTTATGTAGAACTGTATTGTTTAATCTCCGCATATGTTGGGATTTTCTAGTTATCTTTCTGTTACTGATTTCTAATTTAACTCCATTATGGCCTGAGAGCCAACATTATATATTTTCTATTCTTTTAAAATTATTTTTGTTAAGGCTCTTTTCCTTTTAAGGTTGGCCTCTAACAGACATGAAATAAACCATGAACTTTATAATTTATGTGATTATATGAAGGTATTTAAAGAAGTATAATCTAATTTTGTATATAAAAGATTACTTCCCTATGGCTCTAATGAGTGACAGTTGTGTTTCCATTGATGAATGATTTCTATTTTCTCATGTAAAGTATTTCCCCTGAATCCCTGTAATCAGTAAGCATCATCATTTGGCTTTAATGCTTGAGTCTACTGTACTTAAGGAAGGTAAATTAAGAGAAATAAAATTCTGCAGTGTGATCCCACATTCTTTACTCTGCTTGGTATTTCAACTTTAAAAATAAATTACAGAAATGGCTTTCTGAACAAAATTGAATGGATAAGAAAGATAGGTTTCAGAGCATTTCATTATTTTAAAAAATTCTATGTATTTTTACTCTTTATAAATTTGTCTTTTGAATTATTTTACAAAGTCACTACTGCTTTAAGTAACATCATGGAGCTTTTAAGTATCCTATTTTAAGTGGAAATTCCAGATTTAATAACTTATACAGTGATTTCTCAAACTGAGGTGCCTGTACCAGCAACTTGAGCATCACCTGGAAACTAGTTTGAAATGCAAATTCTCAGTCCCCTTCCCCAGAGACCTCTGGGGAGAAGTCTAGCAGTCTCTTTTAAAAACCTTCTGGTAATTCTGACAAGCTAAAATTTGAGAGCCTCTAGTTGGTAGCATCAAATGCATGCAATGAATGTAAATTAACCAGGAGGACCTTGATTTAAAGTAACGTGATTCTTTACCTTCAAAATCTCTGTTATTTGAAATGTTTCTAGTCAGTTTTCTATTTTTGCCCATGTGTTCCGTGTTTCTCATATCTCTAAAGTGTCCTGAATTTGAATTTTTAACAAACAATTCTTTACTAGTGTATTTTCTCTTGTTCTCTCCCTGAATTTGTATTTTTTCAATAGTGAAAAGCCTGAGTTTGAATCTGTTATGCCACTAATTATATGACTTTGGGAAAGTGGCTTGATCTTTCTGAGTCTTAGTTTTATTGTCTGTAAAATGAAGATAATATTATTTTGTAGATTTTTTTAATGAGGATTAAATGATGTGGTTTGTGTCAATTAGTGAAGTGCCTGGCATAGATTAAGGTTCCTGTTAATCTATCTGTCTATCACCTACCTTTCTTTTTTTTTTTTAACATGTTTATTGGACTATAATTGCTTTACAATGGTGTGTTAGTTTCTGCTTTATAACAAAGTGAATCAGTTATACATATACATATATCCCCATATCTCTTCCCTCTTGCATCTCCCTCCTTCCCACCCTCCCTATCCCACCCCTCTAAGTGGTCACAAAGCACCAAGCTGACCTCCATGTGCTATGTGGTGCTTCCTACTAGCTATCTATTTTACATTTGGTAATGCATATATGTCCATGCCACTCTCTCACTTTGTCCCAGCTTACCCTTCCCCCTGCCCATATCTTCAAGTCCATTCTCTAGTAGGTCTGCGTCTTTATTCCTGTCTTGCTCCTACGTTCTTCATGACCTTTTTTTTTTTCTTCTTAGATTCCATATATATGTATTAGCATATGATATTTGTTTTTCTCTTTCTGACTTACTTCACTCTGTATGACAGACTCTAGATCCATCTACCTCACTGCAAATAACTCAATTCCATTTATTTTTATGGCTGAGTAATATTCCATTGTATATATGTGCCACATCTTCTTTATCCGTTCATCTGTTGATGGAAACTTAGGTTGCTTCCATGTCCTGGCTATTGTAAATAGAGCTGCAGTGAACATTGTGGTTCATGACTCTTTTTGAATTATGGTTTTCTCAGGGTATATGCCCAGTAGTGGGATTGCTGGGTCGTATGGTAGTTCTATTTTTAGTTTTTTAAGGAACCTCCATACTGTTCTCCATAGTGGCTGTATCAATTTACATTCCCACCAACAGTGCAAGAGGGTTCCCTTTTCTCCACACCCTCTCCAGCATTTATTGTTTGTAGAATTTTTGATGATGGCCATTCTGACCAGTGTGAGATGATATCTCATTGTAGTTTTGATTTGCATTTCTCTAATGATTAATGATGTTGAACATTCTTTCATGTGTTTTTGGCAATCTGTATATCTTCTTTGGAGAAATGTCTATATAGGTCTTCTGCCCATTTTTGGATTGAGTTTTTTGTTTTTCTGATATTGAGCTGCATGAGTTGCTTGTAAATTACCTTTCTTGATACATGATAATATATGAAAGTAAGTTCAGTCTGTTAGAATGGATACAAATTGTAGTAACTGTCAATGTTATTGTCATAAAACAATATCTATAACGTTGGTATTCAGGGACAATATATTTTAATATCAATATCATTGGAACATGTCCCTTTATATTTATTTTCTAATGGTTTTGAATTGTCTTAAAGGTATTATTATATACCTAGTGTTTGTTTTGTTAGAGATTCTGAACCTACTTATAATGGTAAAACATTGGGTTCTGATCTTAACCAATTCTTTTTCAGATTTTTCCCCTTGCTTAAAACACCTTGTCTCCAGCCAGAGCATGGCTATATGTGTATCCTCATTTTTAAACTATTACCTACATTTTCCTTCCTTTGACTCATTCTCGTTTCCTTTCTTATCTTATGTCTCAGTAATGACAGCATCTTTAGTTCAGCTAAAATGAACAAGTATTTCATTACATTTAAAGTGCAGAGAAGTACAGAGTGAGAAGATCATGGGTTATTTTAACTTTATTTGATAAAAATTCTTCTGGTTGTACTATGGTTCCCTGGAACAAAAGAAATGGCACTGAAGACAGTATTAAATTTCACCTTTAGTTTTAAGTTAACTTTCTTAGGTTGGCAACAAAATTCACTACTTGTTGATTGGGCATTCTGGAATAATAAAACAAAGTGAGAAAAATTCTGAAAAGAGCGACTGCTAGAGACAAAAAAAAAAAATCCCTAGTTGGTGAAAATGATAGAAAAATAAGTAATAATTGACTAATTTTAGAAAATTAACAGATATGAAAAGTATGCATTTTAACCTTTTTAAAATTTAATATCTTCCTTTTGTCTTCAAACACAGATATGTGTCCTCTGCATTATAATTTTTTAGCTTGACTTGCTATCTCATGCTGTTAAGTCTTTCTAGCTCATTGCTTTATGGTCAAATTGTTTGATGCTTTCTACTTCCACTTTCCATCTTCCCTTTTCTTAAATTCATGCACTCCCATTTCTATCCCACCCCTCTACAGACCACTGTTCTCAGAAAAGTTCAGCACCTTGCATTGACAGTAGTGATCTCCATATATCACTTGCCTTTAACAGCACATCGGGTTATGAACAGTGTGAGAAGAAACCACAGAAACCATTTAGTTGAAGCATTTAGTTTACAGATGAGAAACCCTAAACCCAGAGAGGCTCAATGACCTAATCAAGACCCCTTAACAAATTAGTGACTGAGGCAAAATAGAACTCCTGTACCCTGATTTCTGACTCAGTGTAGTCATAAGATTAAGTACTAACTTTCTAGTTCTAGAGGTAGAAATAAAACAGGATCTTTTTCTGGTACATGAATGAGTCTTTACTAATTTTGGTGGTAGGTAACATTTCAATGCTTCTTGTGTACTAAATGCTTACTGAATGCTAAGTGTCTTGTATGGTTGACCTCATTTAATCCTCGCATTAATCCTACAAGGTCAGGAATGTTATTATCACCATTTTATCGATGGGAAAAATAAGGCAGATAATAACTTGCTTGATATCAGACAGTCATAGACTCAGAAAGTCCACATAAAAAATAATAAAATGAAATACGTACATTCAAGTCCTGTTAGATAGAGGTTGCCTGTGAGTGGCCAGGACACTCAGTCCTCTCTTATCTAGTCAGGGCTGGGAAGGGGCAGAGTGGGGAAAACAGCATTGGTGGAGCTCAATCTCAGCAGGTACTTCAGTTTTGGTAAGGATCAAATGTATGTATGTCCTGTAGCCTCAGGGCTATTTCTACTATCTAATACTGCCCTCTCACCCTAAAAGACCTAAATGCCTCTTGTATAGTACATGTAAATTTTTATTTAGAATAAATATTGCTAGAGTCTATTACACAGTGGTGAGCAAAACAGATATAGTCACCAAAATACTAAGAGCAAGGAAAGTAGTCTAATCAATACTGTCCCATAATGAAATATATTCCCTCCCTATGCTGCCAGAGTCTCCATAATCTAGTGCTACTAATTCACCCTCTGTCCCTGTGTTCCCCACCCAATACTCTTCAACATATTCTTACTACATTACATCTTGGCAAGTCAACCTAGTATACCAAAACATATCATCATTTCAGCTTTTGTGCTATTCATTTATTGGCCCATTAATTCCACAGATATTCATTAAATACTTACTCTAAGTGAGAGACCTAGCTGAACCAAGGAAGTAAAATAAGGAAGATACAGTTTTTATCATTAATTCTGTTAACAAAAGATAATAAGTATGCCACTGAAAGCTAATAAAGGAAATAGAGACCAAATGTTGTTGTTGTTGTTATTATAATAAAATAGTACTATTGTACTATTGTATCCCAGGCATTTTACATGTAGTATAATTATATAATAATATTTATGTTATTGTGTACTTCATCATGTACTAGGCACTGTGTTTTATGTATAGTTCAGTAACTAAGATGGCTATTACTAGTTCCATTTTTTTAATTGAAGTGTAGTTGATTTATAATATTATATTATTGTCAGTCTGTATTTTTCAGATTATACTCCATTACAAGTTATTACAAGATAATGGCTCTAATTTCCTGTGATATACAATATATCTTGTTGCTTATCTATTTTATACATAGTAGTTTGTACCTATTATTCTCATAGTCCTAATTTGTCTCTCCTCCCTTCCGTCTCTGCTTTGGTAATGGCAAATTTGTTTTCTGTATCTGTGAGTCTGTTTCTGTTTTGCATGTGTACTCATTTGTATTATATTTTTAGATTCCACATTTAAGTATTTCCATTTTATACAAGATGAAGCTGAGGCTTATATGGGTAAGTGATTGTCTTAAGGTTGCACAGCATGGAAGCAATGAATCAACAAGAGCAATCCAACACCAAATCCTGTGCTTTTCCTGTTTCGCTATGGCACCTCTCTGGTGTTGCTGAAGTAAAGCTCAGATTTTAATTAATTCTGCTTAGAGGATTTGGGGATGATTTCAATAGAGGTCATATGTAAACAAAGTCTGAAAGATAAGTAGGAATTCTCAAAGTAAGAATGTGTATTTCATTCCAAGGAAGGTATAACAAGTATGGTATAAAATTTATTGGTCAGTAGCTTTATAGATCTGTTGTGTAGTGTGTGTTACCTAAGGATTTGGGGCATTATTCTGCTATAGTCAGTGGAAATAGATCAATGAACTTGGAGTTCACAAACATAATTACAAAAAATTACTACTGTTTAAATACTATTTGAAGTTATCTGTGTTCATGTGTTGAACACATGTGTTGAATAATGGAATTGTAAGTTTCTGGAGAACAGGGTGCATATTATTTATTTCTCTCATGTAGTTTGATACAATAACCCAGTGAAGATTTATTAAATAAAGGAATAGACTGGGTCATGGAACTGGGAAATTATTTGATCTACCTGTACAACCAATAGTAAAATTAGTATTACTACTACTACTACTATTATAAAAATGCTGATATGGTTTCTGAGACTGATGATTCACTTCTTTGAAACATGCTCATGAGGCCAATAGTGGGGATTTAATCCTGTCAGCTTCCTCTTCTTTCATGGACATAAACATTGACCCAGACCATTTCTACACTTTCAAGAAAGGCCCTGTGAGAGAGTGTACATCAGTTACTGCAAATCCATCATCATCAGTCTTAAAAGAATCTAAACTGTATACTTTCCTGGTAGTGGGTCAGAAAATGTCATCTTTGCACTGGAAAGTCGGCAGTGTTTTTATGGTTGACCTCACAAATCATGTTACATATAAATTCAACTTGGGTTATAACTTTATCATTCTTTCTTGGCCTACCATATAAGGAAGTATAGCTTTTAAAATAAATACCAAAGAATATATCAAAGAATATCCTTAAGAAGCTTTGTTATAAATCCTCTTCTTTCTAGCAGTAGGGCTTATCTTCTGCTTCTCACCTAGGAACACTTATCCAAGAGACCTGTTATTTCAAACACAGTGATTTATTTAAATAGAACATGAGGAAATTTAAATCAATGTGGTCTTTTAATTGATTAAGAACCAAAATTTAAAAATTCAAACTTAAAAACAAATCTATGTTTTGTATATTGAGGAAAAACAGAAACATGCACTAATAAGTCAGAAGTTTTTTGCAGTGGTATTAAAATTGAAGGGTCAGGCTTAATACTAATTTTCAAAATGTTAGTATAAAATCCAATTTTTAAAAATATTTAAAATAAAATATATTTTTTTTAAAAATCACATTAATATAGCTACAATAACATTTTAGTAAGTATATTCCATTCTTCATTATGACTTATAATGATTTTATAGAGTAGATATTGAATAATAGGAGATGCAAAGTAGCTTTTTAAAACTTATTATTGTAGGTACATAATTGTGTAGACATAAAATGTATACAAAATATTCCAAAGATTTTATTAAATTTGCTAAGCTTGCTCACAATGAAGAAAACAACAAACCTGTTTGGGAAAAGCATCTAAATAATAATAACAATTAGAAAATAATTACTGTTAGTATAAAATCAAATACTAAATGGTGTGATAAAATTTATATGTAACCAGAATTGAGAGAAGGAGATATACTGCTTAATAAGAAAAACAGGCTTAATCACAAATAAGGAATAAAATGGGTGGTGATGTATAAATGAAAAGACCTGAATTCTAAGTTCATCCTCCACTTACAGATTATGTGACCTTAAGCAAGTTACTTAACCTTCTTAGGCCACTAATGGAGGTAACACTTGTCCTGTATACTTTGCAGGATTTTCTGGGGAAAAAAAAAAAAAACCTAATAAAAATAACATAAAAGTTTATTTGCAAATAGAGCACAATATTAAAGTGAATGGTAGTATTTCTACCTTTTATACTTGGTTGACACCTAGTGTAATACTTTAGAATTTGATTACAACTAATTATAGCTACTCCTTTTATTTGGATGTCAGAAAAATCTGTGGGTTAAATTGTGTCACATTAACCTGTTACTGCTACATAGGAGAAGACTTAGGTTGGATATTTGTCTTTTCTTCTAGTCTTATACAGAGGTATTTATGATTTGTTTCTCAATATCCATTTTATAAATTTAGGAATACATTCAATCATAAAAAGACAATCTGAAATATTTTTGAACAATAATCTATAAGTTTGTGATATTGAAAAATCATGTAAAACTGTAATTTGAATTAGCACAAATTTTCTTAACTTTGATTAGCACTTGGTCTTGTGTTATTTTTAGTGAGCTTATATTATTCTGGTATTTTAAAACAAGGGGAAACATAGACAAGTAACTGAATGTTTAACTCTTCCTCTATACGTTCTTGTCTCAGTTTATACTGAGGCATAAAGAAAAAGAACAGTGCTGTATTACCACAACCAAGAACCTGTGACTCACTCACCAGGAGGACAACTGACAGGAGAGTAATTAATACAAGGAGAAAATTTTTGAAGAGAATTCATTTAGAGAGAGTTGTGCTATGAATCCCACCTTCCCATTAAGTTGGAAAAAGAAGAATGTCTGCCCTTAACCTCAAGCTTAATGAGAAGGATTTCAGTGAGATTACTCTGAGAGCTTGATGTGGTTCCTTGGTAATTGAGAGGTTTAATGGGCTGATGCTTGAGGCAGGACAAACTAAGCTAAAAGGACTAGTATCAATGGAGTGAACACAGTTTTTGTGGAAAGAATCTATACTTGTTTTTCTTGAGTTAATGTGCTGCAGTGTTGCAGGTTGCCTTCCCAGGAAGCAAACTCTGGAACAGAGATTGGGTAGCTTGTGAAAAATGTTTTTAGTGAGTACTATTGGAATCAACACCTGTGGAAGTTAAGGGCTGAGCGATAAGATGAGCTGCAAGGCTGAATGGCTCTTCAGAGTTTACCTGAGATAGTACCAGAGGGCAGGTCCTTTATATTCCCGTGTTAATCAGTCTTTGGACACTGGCTGCCCATGGAAGGAAGTGTCACCATTGGTAAGACATCCTCAAAGAGGGCTGATAGCTGAGAGTAACCCTCCCACTAAGTGGGGGATTAATTAAATCTTTGTTTCTTGAAGGGGAATCTGGGCAGTTCATCACAGTACCCATCATAAATCCCAAGTTCCAGTTGAGAAACCCACAGAGGAAATGTCAGCCTAGAGTCTCTGCTTTCCATTGTGAAGGAACTCTGGCAGCAAGTGTAATGGGCTGTATCATTGGGGCATAACCTAAGGGTGTATTTGAAGTAACCAGCTGAAGGAAGAGCACTACCAATGCCAAGGCAATTAAATCAGGAAGCCTAAGAGGGGATTCTCTTGAGCAGCACTGTCCGTTATAATGTGAACCACATATGTAATTTTAAACTTAGCGGGAGTACAGGCTCTGGACACTCAGGCTCAGCAGCCATGGCTCACGGGCCTAGCCGCTCCGCGGCATGTGGGATCTTCCCTGACCGGGGCACGAACCCGTGTCCCCTGCATCGGCAGGCGGATTCTCAGCCACTGCACCACCAGGGAAGCCCTAGTAACCACATTTTTAAAAATGGAAAAGAAAGAAGTGAAATTACTCTTAAAGACATTTTGCTAATTTAGATTGTTTTCTATTTTCTTAAATAGAATTTAAGATATTTAATATATTTTTATTTTGAGATTATAGTCAAAATAAAAAATATCAGTGAGATACTTTGCATTAGTTTTCATTCTATGCCTTTGAAATTGGTGTGTATTTTAATCTTATAGTAACCACATTTCAAAGTTCTCAGTAGCTTCAAATAGGACCAATACCACCATACTGGAGAGTTCAACTCTAGAGAACCTACAGAAGTGTCCTTGAGAGAAAAAGCTTTAAATTTCTGCCAGACCCAGAGGTTGCCAATCTATTACATGATAGTAGCAAGAAAATCAGAATTTTTTTACACCTCTTATCTCTTCCCAGTCCTATCCTGAGTGTCAAAAACATTAGCTATTGAGTGAGAAAAAAAATAAGCTGCCTATATCTTCTTCTTCAAAGGCAATCAACCCTAGCTATATGTTGCAAGATGGAAGCATTTTCCTTAAATGAAAATAAAAGTGTTGAATATGTTTGAAAGAAGTGGAATGTTTAGAGCATTATGAATGAAACCAGAAACATCTTAAAATGATCACTTTTTGTTTCAATAATCTTGCTGAGATTTAATTGACATCCAGTCAACTGCATATATATAAAGTATACAATTTATTGTTTTAATATATATACACACCCATGAAACCATCACTATACTCAAGATACTGAATGTAACCATTACTCCCAAAAGTTTTCTCTTGCTTTATTTTTACCCCTCCCTTTTTTCATTCTTTCTTTCTTTGTTCCAGGTAAACACTGTTCTGCTTTTGGTAACTTTAGATTAGTTTGCATTTTTTAGAAGTTTATGCAAATGGAATAATATAGTATGAACTCTGTTTTTGTTTAGTCTTTTTCACTGTGTGATTATTTTGAGACTTGTCCATATTATTGCGTGTATCAACAGTTTATTCCTTTTTGTTGCTAAGTAGTATTCCATTGTATAGTTATACTACACTTTGTTTATCCATTAGCCTGTTGATGGACATTTAGATTGTTTGCATTTGGGGTCTATTAAAAATGAAGATACCCTGACCATCCATGTACAAGTCACTGCATTGACATGTTTCTTGGGAAAATATATGAGTGAAATAGCTGGATCATATGGAATGTTTATGTTTAACTTTTTAGGAAACTGCCAAACCATTTTCCAAAGTAGTTGTACCAATTTCCATTCCTATCAGTAGCGTGTGAAAATTCCAGTTGCTTCACTTCATTCATCACACTTAGTATTGTCTGTCTTTTACATGTTATCTGTTCAAATATGTGTATAATGGTATCTGTGGTTTTAATTTGCATTTCCCTAATGACAAATGTTGACTATCTTTTCATGAGCCTAGCCTCTATTCATAACTCTTCTTTGCCATAGTCTTTTTTCATGACTATATTTACCATCTACATCTTCAATGGCAAAGTAAATGTATGTTCAAATCTTTACTCATTTCTTTTTTTTTGTTTTTATTTTTATTAATTTTTTTAATCTTTTGGCCATGCCACTAGGCATGTTGGATCTTAGTTCTCCGACCAGGAATCCAACCCTTGTCCCCTGCATTAGAAACTCAGAGTCTTAACCACTGGACCACCAGGGTAGCCCCCTTTAGTCATTTCTTTTTAAGTTTTTGTTTTCTTATTGATTTTTGAGAGTACTGTATATATTCTATACACAAGTCCTTTATCAGCTATATGACTTACAAATATTGTCCCTCTGTCTGTCTCTGCTTGTCTTTTCACTCTTTTACCAGTGTCCTTTGAAGAACAGAAGTTTTTCATTGTGATAAAGTTCAAATCTTCAATCTGATATTTCTTCGATACTGGTTTTGGTATTGTATATAAGAAACCTTTACCTAACTCAAGGGCACAAAGATTATCATCTATGTTTTTTTCTAGAAGTTTTAGTTTTCACATTTAAATCATAATCCAATTTGAGTTAATTTTTGTGTAAGGTGTTAGTCTGAATTGAAGTTTATTTTTTTCTCTCACCTAATTGTTCTTTTCTCTCATATATTACTGTCCTTCATTGCCTGATTCCCAGTGACTTAAAAACCATTGTTTAAATCTTTTCCCCATTTTTTTGTTTGGTTCAGGTGGGAAGGTGAATTAGGTTTCTGTTACTCTATCTTGACCAGAAGGAACATTCAAAAGTTCACTTTTAATTATTAAACATAGGCTGCATTTTGTGACTCAAAGTGACTTTATATTATTTGAGAGTGAGCTGAAAACTTTTAAGAAGCTGCATGTGTTTTTATTCAAAGATAGGAAAAGGAATATCCACACTAAAGAAATTTAACAAGGTAGTGAGACTCAAACATGAATATGGGCCCTGAGTTCCCCATGTTACATGTAGGAGTTACATAATCTTCAATACTAGAGGTTTTGATTAATTAGCACTTGAAAATTAGGAGATGTTTTCTATTATGATTTTCATAAGTAATAGAAATCTTAAGAATGGCCTTTCAAATCCCTTTGTGTATTATCTGGGAAGTCTCAAGAATTCTTCCAGCCAATCATGCCAGCATTGGGAAAACTAGAAAACATGTTATAAATATTGCAATATAATCAAAATTGATATATACTTCTTTGAAAGTATATAATATTAAAGAAAACGCAAATTAGAATTTCAAGCAGCATTTCTAAAGTTTAACATGACATAATAGTGCCAGGTCTGTACTGAATTCCTCCTACTTTTCAGGCCATTTTCTTTCTTTTTTGAGGCTTCCCACTTTGTTAATTCCTCCTATATTCAAATCACAGATTTACATCTATTTCTAAAAGGCTGTATAAGATCATCTTAAAAGAAATCCATTTTAAGTGTCAGTCATAAGATTAACCTACCTTTATTAATTCAACCCATCTATAAATTATGAAAAAAGTGAGAGACTAGAACCAGTTGGTTGAAAGGCCTGAGCTGAATTAGATGAGTGTGTGTCAGTGTTAGGCACTGATATCAGGGGATGGTCAACATTATTGAACTAAAGTTCTTTCTCTCTCTCTTTTTTTTTAACATTTGACTGTCTCTGAAAAGTTTTCAGATGAACTGGAGGTCTTTTTGGTTGACCTACATATTGAATTTAAAGAAAGTTCTGAGTTGAAATTTAGTGCCCTAACCTTTGTGCTGGTATTATTCACCCTGGTGAATAAGTGAAACACTGGATGCTTTGTAAAGAAATGAAAAAGGGAAGAAGTTTTAAAGTTTGAAAATATTTCAGAAAGGAAAACAATGAGTAGTAGAAAGATTAAAACTTCCAAAGGCAATGAGTTATAATTTTGTCAAACAGAAGGGAAGATTTTGATGTTGGTGTGAGGTTTTTTTGGTTTTGTTTTTTGTTTTTTTTTGCGGTACGCGGGCCTCTCACTGTTGTGGCCTCTCCTGTTGCAGAGCACAGGCTCTGGACGCGCAGGCCCAGCAGCCATGGTTCACGGGCCCAGCCGCTCCGCGGCACGTGAGATCTTCACGGACCGGGGCACCAACCCGTGTCCCCTGAATTGGCAGGCGGACTCTCAACCACTGCGCCACCAGGGAAGCCCGGTGTGAGTTTTTATACAGTTAGATGAAGATGAAATGTGTAAAGTTCAAGATACGAATATCGTGTATTAACCTTTTAAAGAAAAAAGAAATCATGGTGTGCTTTTGTTAGAATTTCATATTCCTAAATCATGGTATTCATTGCAATTTGTTCTTAGTTGTGATCTCTGTGCCTGTGTAGTATTGAAAATAGGAGTTTCTTATTTTTAACGGCATTCTTTCCCAAATGTGTTAGAAAACAGAGAAAATCTGTTAATCTCCAGTGTACTATTTTGAAATTTTTACGCAGAGAAACCCAGGAGTGTGTAATATATAAAACATTGAAATAATATCTGTGGCATGAAAGTATATTAATCATAAAAATAACATCTGTTTTAAAGTAATCTTTGAAATATATATTATAAAACTCAAAACAGCATGAGAGAAAATTGGAAACCATTCATTTAACCATTATCTTCAATTAATAGAAAGTAAATGTTAAATTTAATGTGACTAATTCCTTGACCTGACTGTCTGTTCTTTGTACTGAGATGTCTTATGTAGGTCCAAATCAAGAAATTAAACTGTAAAATGAGAATGTCAATCTTTTATTTCCTTCTGAGGTTCATTTTGTTACTTTACTCATTCTAAAAATATGTTACATAAAACTAATTTAAAAAAAGACATTTTAGTAAAAGTGAGAGTTTATCTTTTATTCATTCCAGTATACTTTCCCAATTATGTCAATGCTCTAACAACAACAAAAAATTAGTAGGTAAATAATTCTTTTATAGAGGAAGTGATTTTAAGAGTCAAGGAACCCCACCATAACATGCTGGAGAACAGAATATTTATGTCTTTGGCCCACCCAGGAGGTCAAAGGAAATAGCTACAGTAATGTTTTATGAGGTGATTTCACAAAACAAGACTGACTGTGGGAACTGAGCCACCAGTAGGTCTTCAAAGTGGTTTTGATACTGTGTCTCTTTTAAAGCTTTCAGAATAAGGAATCATAATTATAGGGAAAAAATTGGCTAGTCTTTAACAGTAACGTACATAAATCAGAATCAAATTTGTCCAAGCCCTCATGCCTGTCTACTCTGATACAGCAGTAGAGACTTCTTGAAACCAGTCATGGCAGTCTTCAATTTTGTTTTCAAAATCCCTTAATCTTTCTGCTCCTTTTTATAACATATTATACATTTTTACTTTGGTTTGGCCATCATCTAGAACCTTGCCACTCCAAATGTGTCTGCAGACCACCAGGATTAGTATCAACAGAGAGCTAGTTAACAGTACAGAGTCTGGGGCCCTATTTCAGACCTATTGAATCAGAATCTGCATTTTAACAAGATCATCAGATGATCCTATGCGTATTAACGTGTGAGAAGCACTGGTCTAAAACACCTTATCCTTAGTCTCTGGCAGAAAAACTCCTGGTGACATGTAAGATGTGACATTTTCTCTTGACTATCCCTGCTTCTCCCTCTGTCCAGTGAATCCTTTTGTTTTGGAATATTATTTTATCCTACTGATTCAGGAAAAATTTCAAATTAGGTAAAGTTGATCTTTGCTGTATTCTATGTCATTTTTTTTCCTGTTTTTACTCTTGCCACCCATCCCTTCTGTATACAGCAGTAGTAGTGATGTTTTTAATTTATAAATCTTTCTCTCCATTCTTAGTTCATATTATTCCTCTCATTACTTGTCATTATCCAGCCACACTAGCCTCCTTTCTGTCAGTTGAAAACATCACACTTTTTTCTGGGCCTTGGCCCTTCTTCTTCCCTCTGTTTATAATACACTGTCACTTGCCTCTCCATGTGTATGTATCAGGGACTTAACTTGTCAGTCTCAGCTCAAATATCCTGTCTATAAGGGGCCTTCTTGTAAGTAAACCAGATACTTTCTAAATATCAACTTTATCAACTTCATAGTTAATATTACTTCAAAGTACATATCATGATGTTAAATTGATAATTGTGGTAAGAACCTTGTATATCTTGCTCATCTTTGACTGCTATCACCTGAAAGAGTGTTTGCTGTGGAACTAAAACCTTCGTAATTATTCATTAAATAATACATCTCCTTTTCTTATGCCCTTTTTATTTATTTCAGGTAATTAACTAAACATATACTGAGCACACACTATGTTCCAATTATTTTCCTAAATGCTAGTGATAAGATAAAGAAAACAGTCTCAGCTTCCAGTATGTTCATGATTTAGAGGAGAAAGATATGTATAATAATGAGTAGGATTTTAATAAGTGAGGAGGTCATTTTAGGCTGAGAAAAGCTATACAAAAGGCTGGTATGAAAGAACCTGATACATATAGAAATGGTGACATTCGTTGTGGTTCAAGTATAACCTTACCCACTTTGAATTCTAATAACAAAAGAAATTCACTAGGTATAAGTAGAAGTTAGGAATGATCAGAAAATGCAACAGCTTACATATTACTGGAAGGAATGCCTAGGAAAAGTTTTAGATACTGCAACTCAAATTTGAATGTGCATATGAATAATCTGGGAATCTTGTTTAATGATGAGAAATTGCTCAAGCATAGTTTGTGAGATTGTCTCATGATCTTCAGAGATTGCTGGACTCCTCCACTCACCTCACCTGAATACAAATAAATAAAAACAAAATGAACAAACAGAAAAAGCCATGCAAACAAAGAAAAAATGAATTTAAAAAGCCATTGTGAAAGAGAGAAATGCACCGAACAAAGATATGATTTTATTCTGGCTTTTACAGTTGGAAGAATATTCATCAATGGTGAATATCTCAAAGAAGGAGACAACTAGGCATTTCATAAAGCAAAGGAGTGATTAAAGAAGGATGGAGATGGATTTCATCTTAGAATATGCATGGGCAATGTGGTCTTCTGCAGTTTCTCTGAACACATGATTAGGGAGGGTCTTAACCTTTTCTGTTTTCAGGGAGTACAGGTCTCAGCTAAAGTTCAACATTGTCACCACAACCTTCTTTCCTTTAAAGGACATACAGGAGTAAACTTTAACCTTTTCATTTTCTTCTGACTCTGTCAAATATGTGTGTTATTGGTATGCATATCTGAGCTACAGCAGTAGTAAGACAAATCAGAATATACAAATCCAGGTAAAGTTGAGAATGAATCAAAGCATTTATCATTACCATGAGACATATTTTGGAGTATAAAAAAATCGGTAAGCCAAAATAAGTCTTTAATTTTAGAATATCAAGCAATTTAAAAACAGTGCAGAATTACAATTAGTAGGTAAACATTTGCATGTTTGTATTCTTAGCCTATCTGGTGAGTCAATGTGTGTATCTGTGACTCCCTGGAAATCCTAAATCCTGCACCTCCTATTACTGGCTAGAAAAGCTATGACAATCTGTCACCATACTCTCTGAGAATACTTTGATATTGGTTGCCAATTATCCTCCGATGGAGTAAATATTCTCTAGTTCTAACTAGAATAGACAAAGAAGTGACTTTTATTCTGATATCAGATCTCTGAATATCAGTCCAAAATAACAACATCAAAAGAATTGATAATAGAATAAAGCTGCACAGTACAAAGCTAAATCCTGAAGTCCTAGAACATTATTATGTTTGAGTCTTTGACCCTTTGTCAGTGTTGAAGGAAGCAATGAAAAGAGAAAAATACTGAAATTTATGTCTTTAAATAAGTCTCGAAATATTTTTTCCCTTGGCACATTTGAGAGAGAGAATTTGCTCTCTTTCTTACCTTAGAGATTCACAGACATAGAATGTAACTACCCGAAGAGAACATTCCAATTTAAAAAGGGAGAGAAGGGGGATAGTAAATATTTACCATAGGAAGTGATCAAAGAAGGTCAGTCAAAGAAAATGCAGTCAGTGAAGTAAGAGCTAGCTCAAAAGAAAATTATAACTGCTACATTCCTATCTCTGACATATTTTGGATTGTAACAAGAAAGATATTTCAAAAGTTGTAGTCACTCACATCAGAGCATTTGTAAAGACAAAATACATAAAACAAAGCTACTGGAAAGTGTCAATCATTTGAAATTTAAGCAAGAACAAAGAAAAGATGACAATATGAGGAAATAATTGCTACTATGTATGTACATGTATAAACTGACTTATTTAGTCATTTCTGAATTATAACTTATAAGACATATTTTGACATTTGGAATTCTTAAGCCATCTCTACACTGGGAAGTTTTTTCTAAATTAAAATTTCCTTCCTCCAGATATTTTTTCTTTTCTTTCTTTTTCTTTCTTCCCAGACATGTTGTCCTTAGTTCCTTTTTAAAACACTTAGACTGTGTACAATTACTGTAAGGTTGGTCATTTCATGGGATTCTGACCACTTTGTAGAACTGGGTTTAAAAAAGATAAGATTATCAGGGCTTAACAGGGAGAAGTCTATTTACCGTCCTCCACTGAATTTAACTTTAAATCTTCACCATCTTTCCACTTAGCATTAATACCCTCATCAATGAAACGTGAGATCCAGCTAAGCGTAGGGTATCAAGAGCCAAGCGGTTAATAAATTAGTGAAGCAATCTTCATAGAGACTGTGGCAAACTGAAGAGGGAGAGCTATAAGGAGTAAGTGTTGGAGATGTAACTTCCAGCTTTCATTTTCGTATGTCATGAAGAGTTGATGTCCAGTGTCGCTAAACATTCCAGTTCTTTTTTTTTTTTTAAAGCCAGAAATTCATGTTTTAAATGAAATCTCTCAAATGAAACAACAATTGCCTTTTCTGTGTTTTTTCATTTTTGCTTTTGTCTTTTTCCTTTTTTTCTTTTCTTTTTGCATATAGTGCATTTTACATATCTGGGAGCACTGGTTTGAAACTTTTGGCCCAGGTGATCCAAGTGCTTGACATTTTTCAGAAAGGGTACTAAGTAGGAATATATTAACATTATATTAGAAGTCTATTAGAAATCTATTCAAATAGTTGGCACTAAGGATTGATATACCAGAAGCAGCATTTTCTTTAAAGAACCAGAATGTGGCTCTGAGAAACTGTCCAGCGAAGCAAATAAATCTTATATAGAATCCCAAAATAATATTGTTAACTGAGGCAGATGGCTTGTGAGATTTTTATCTATAAAAGTAGTACTTCAGTATGTCAGTTATGGAATTGGGAATAAATTTAGGTAAGATATTTGAGGCAATTAGTTAAAATTTCTATTCATTAATGTTATTAATTTAATTTAAAATTTTAATATGTATGTCAAGTAAAGTTTTCAAACTTTAATACGCATCATAATCATCTGGAGGTCTTGCTTAAACCCAGATTCCTCCCATCTACCCCAAGTTTCTGATTTGATAGGTCTGGGGGGTGTGCCTGTAATTTACACTCTTAACAAGTCTCAGGGATGTTGATGCTGCTGGTGGTCCAGGACTACACTTTGAGAAACACTATTCTCCTATACAGAATACCAGATTAAGTGTCAGGTGATCTGGCTAGAGTTTAGGTGAGGACATTTTTAGTAAACAATTTCATCTTTTTTAACCTCCTCACTCATAAAATAAAGAAGCTGGACTGTACAATATCATGACAAAGAAATACAGACACCCCAGATAGGCTAAGGATGAGCATCCTCTCGTATTGAAAGTATATTTATTCTTTAGGAGAGGATGAGTTTTTTATGAGAAAAGGGCAAAGATATATCAGAATAGTCACTCTCTACTCTGCCCCAAGTAATCCCTAAACTTTAATACCCAACCAGCGAAACAAAAGCCCAACTAGACCCACTAGCCTTTTGATGGTAGTTTAGAGATCTTCTGTCCTCTCTTTGTTGCCATGATATCCTCTCAAAACTGCAAACTACTTTTTTAGAGTGTGTTTTCCAGTCTCAGGTCTTGCTCTCCCTGAAAGGAGTTTTGGTATTTATAGGTATTAATGTATATTTCTTCAACTCATTAAGTTTCCACATAGATCTTAGGGGTTGATCTAAAAGATCTACAGGGATTGTCCCCTCTTAGTTGCTGGGTGACCCACCTTTTAATTCAGTGTTTTAAATTCTCAAGCAGCTCTAGCATTTTGTGTTCTGTATGCAAACTTGGTAGTAGGGGAACTCAAGTGACTTTAGACTTCAGAGCATAGAATGATGGTTGGGCCAGTGGAGGGAGCTGTTTACTTGCAAATGGCTGACCTTGGTCTACAACAGAAGCATGCTTTTCATTGCTAGTGAACAGCCTAGTGCTAAAGCATTCATTGCTCTGAGTCAGCCTTTTCAATGAGCTGAACTGTTTATTTTGCTTTGAATTTGGAAAGATAATCACCTTATATCGATGCCTCAAAGAACTGTACTTGCAATAGTCTTCGTGACTAAGTGGAAGGTTGGTAAGAGCTGGGCTTGAGAAGAGACAACCAGTAAGATGGGTGAGAGAGGTTCTTTGTTGAATGATGTGAACAGTTCCTTATTTAGTGAGTTTGAGTGTGCTCAGACCTAACTCATTTAAGGTATAAATTACATGTGATTTTTAAAAAAAGTATAAAACAGTCTTTCTGCCTTAGTGAATATTTATCTTTATGGTAATTTTCTTTGGAGTTCCAGAGTTAATTATTTCTTTTAATAGAATGAGTAGATTTAAATAGACCAAACATAGAGTGTTGAATTTTAGGACTGATGAACATTGCCACTAATCTCAAGAAATTTAGGTGTCTGAATAATAGTTAATGATGGCTGGTAAAAATTTAAAATGTGAGGCTTACGTAATGTGAAGCTTGCTTTTTAGACTCAAATTTAAAGTTTTGCTATATGTGTTTATTTATGCTTTTCTGTGCCATGATGTTGTTCATAAATGTTCAGAATATCTGATAGATTTGTAAATGTTCTTTCTACTGAATATTTATGAGCTTAATAACAATGATAAACATAGCTTAGTTTATAAGATATTCAATAGTTTGTTTCTAATTTCTCCAACTATGTAAAGTTTTAGCATAGTTAACATTTAATTGAAAATGTTAATAGAATAATGCACTGGAAAAATAGACTGGTAGTCAGGAGGCCCTAGGCTCTAGAGCTAGCTTCTCCTCTTCTAACAGTGTGATTTTGTAGAAAGTATTTAATCTCACTGAGCTTGAATCTCCTTAATTTAAAATTATAATGTTCAACTTCTAGGCATTTACAGTTTCCATATTTTTAATTTTTTCAAATGATTCTTGCTTAATGTTAGGCCACTTAATATACTAAGTAAACTGTAAAGCAGCATATTTTAAACCACATTTTTTAAAAACATTCTTTTGTGAAAAAATAAATTTAATGTTATATAGTTAATAAATACATATATTTTATCTGATAATTTTTGATTGGTTAGTTATTTGAGAGTATAATAGTAGTACAACTTTTACAATATATTTTGTTTCATTATTAAAATTACTATTTCCTTATTATTTTCAAATAATATACTTTTATAATTATTACAATCTACAAAACAACAAATTCCCAAGAAAACAAGTATCATTTACTTAGAATTTTTTTAAGTTGACAATGAAAAGTCAGTCTAGGTTTATATAACAGGATAATGTCAAAGAACTTTATATATCATATAATTATAAATTTTATTTTCAGACAGAAAACTAAATATGCCATGATAAAATTATTGATGGAAACTGAAATGTTAACCACAATTTTAGAAAGCCAACACTAAGTTTTAGAAATCCTACTAATGCCTCTAAAATATTATTATACCACTCTTAATTTAGACTGAAATAGCCTTGAGAACTGAGTCTCAGTTTAGTCTAACAGATTAAGCTCTATGAATCCTTTGGTTGAGATTTTCTATTGGTAGCTGACAGTTCTCTGTAATAAAAAAAAAAAAAAAATCAAGTTCAGAAGCCTTTGTAGGGCAATCTGTTTGGTTTTGCAAGACTCTCTCTCCCTGCTAAAAGATTAAAAATATGACCCATGATTTGTGTCTCTTGCCCAGGATGTTATTATTTCATGGTAATATACAGATTTGGATTTTGATTGTATTTCAGGCAATAAGAGATGTTACTAAAGGTTTTATTTTATATGCAGGTACAAGTACAGCTTTTGTTTATATATCTCACTCCTAGGAAGCACTAGTATGATTTTCTTAAAGTCAAAATTTATGAGAAAATAATGGAGAATTAGAGGCATAGCCATTATTCATTGATCATCATTATCTTTTTTTTTTTTTTTTTTTTGCGGTATGTGGGCCTCTCACTGTTGTGGTCTCTCCCGTTGCGGAGCACAGGCTCCGTATGCGCAGGCTCAGTGGCCATGGCTCACGGGCCCAGCCACTCTGCGGCATGTGGGACCTTCGCGGACCGGGGCACGAACTCGTGCCCCCTGCATCGGCAGGCGGACTCTCAACCACTGCGCCACCAGGGAAGCCCTATCATTATCTTTTATACAAAAGATTCTAAAAATATAACTTGGATTTATATGAAAACTTCTTTCTTCTGTGTTTCCCTGTCTCCTTTTTAAAAAAATATCTTAAGTTTTTTGGATTTAGGACTAGAGCCCCCTAATTTCTTGTGGGAAGACATTTCTAAATCTGTTTGTCATGTGTTACTCTTATATGATTCTTAACAATAAATTCAGTATCATAACTCTTAAAACTTCACCTTGACATCATGCATCAAATTTTATTGTCTCCTCTGCTGGCCTGAAATTACTAACGAGAGCCTGAATGTCACAAGGCAAGGAGGACTGCCCATCAGTTGCAGAGCTCAGTCAACTGTGTAATGAACAGACTGTGTTTGTCTGCTTTCTTTTGTATAGCACTTAGTGAATTGCGGCACATTTTCAGCAGCTTAGTGATATTGCTCATTTCATTACTTCTAAACTTTTTGTATCATTTTACAAACCATTAGTGAACTTTATTTCATTCTGTATATCTAGTAAGGCAGTGCCAAAGTAATTGACACTAGAGCAGCTAATAGGTAGTAAAACAGGATAATAACACTAGTACAAGATAAAGCATAAAGATGATAAGAAACTGAAAACTACATTTACTATATTTCTTTACATATTTTTTAAGTGTTTTAACTAAAGTAAAAAACAAATATATGCTTAGTATTAAAAATAAATACCTACATAATTAAAAATAAATACATACATAAATAAAAGGATTATAGAACAAAATGTGTAAGTCCCCTTTTGATATATCTTTCCCATTCCTAATTTTAATAGTCTGGTTTGTATCCTTCTCAATGTTTTTCCTTTATAGGCTCAGAGCATGACTTAATTTGAATTAAGAAGTAAAGTGTCATACATATATTGCACAGATGAATCCTAGTACCAAAATTTAAATATGTCAGATAAATTTATAAGTAAAATACATTTCCTAGTTTTGATATTATATAAATGAGATTATACTTTTTAAAATCTTCAGATTGTTTCTAAGATAAACATACCATATTTTACTTAACCATTTATCATTGATGGGCATGTAGCATTTTTCAGTTTTTCATTCTTGCCAACAATGCTGTAAATAATATACATTGCATATATATTGAGGTATTTCTGTAAGATAGATTCCTTTCTTGGACAAAGAATATGCACATTTAAAACTGTCCTTCAAGGTGTGTACCAATATATGTTAAAACTTACACTGTACGCTAGTCCCATTTCTTTAGGATCTCAGTTTAAAAAAAAAAAAATTGCCAGTACACCAGTTGAAACATATAAACATGAAACATATAAGCATTGTAAACTTGCCTGTTATCTTAGAATCTCACATTATTTTAACTTATCATTTGTGGATAATATTAGATGACAATATAATATCATGTATAATATCAGGAATAGGTACTGAATTAGATCAAATATTTTTTTAGAAGTTGGAGATTTTTGATAACCTTTTCAATTTTATCTAAATTTTTAATTCTATTCAGATATTTTTACTTTTTCATCAAATTTGGTAATTAGGATATAATAAGAAATTGTCTGATAATGTAAAATCTCAAGGTTATTAGCTTAAAGTTATACAGTCTTCCCTGACATTTAAAAATATGTAATTATAGTTATGTTCTTATTCTATCCCTTATGTAGTTCATTATAGTATTTTTTTAAAACATTTGGCTAATCCAAAAAATGTTTCTCTTTTGTTTATAATTCTTAAAGCCTACACTCTGTTTTATTGCTTGAATTTATTATTGTTGTCTAATTAAGACAACTACTGTTACTTCATCTTTATTATTTCATCCTTTTCACTTTCATTAGGCTCTTTGTTCCTTTAGTTTCTTGAGATAAAAATTTCGTTTCGTTTATTTTCAACCTCTATTTTCATGACAAATATTTTAAGACTAAAACTTTTCAGTTGAGTGCCATTTGGGCTAGATTCATAGATTTATGAGATGGATTATTTTTACCCTTTTATTTCTAAGTGGTCTATAATTTCTGTTTTGATTTCTTCTTAAACCACCAAGAGTATTCTAAAATTTTGCAAGTTTATTATCCTTTGAGTTTTTTGCTGTTGTTAATTTCTATTAACAAATTAATTTATAGATTTGTTAATTTTGAGTTGCATTTTACTTTGGTTTGATCATATTACCAGTATCATTTCAATTTTTTTCTTTGTGGAATAGTTTGAGATTATCTTCTCAGCCTAATGCATGTTCTTATTTTGTAAAGTTAGCATGACTATTTGAAAAACAAATTTTTTTTTGTATTAGGTACAAAATATCATGGTTACTATTTTTAACACTCAGTTTTTAAATAATTATGATTTTGTCCTGAAAGTCATCTATTTATATATAAGCCTCCAATCTAATTTTTGAATAAAATTTGATTTATGGAGATATTTTATTCTTTCTGTAATTATAAAGATTGAAAATATAAATAATATATTCTATGACCAAATTTATGATTGTCATCTGTTATATATTTTTGATAGTGTCTACCTTTTATTAATATAAACTATCTTTATTTCCTATTGAATCGTTTTGCTTTGAATTCTATTTTCTTAGTATATTTGTGCTTCCCTTTATTTTCCACCTTTTTAACTCTCTACTTTAAATACTTGTATATAGAATCTCAGCAATTTTTAGAAGTCCAATCATCATTCTTTATTTTTTAAGTTCAAGAAACGTTAATTACGTCCTATCACATGTGTTCACACACATACATGCACCAAATATTTTAAATACAGAAGACTTTCTGCCTGTAAGAACTAACAATCTACTCTTATTTTTCATTTTAAAGTTTCCATTTTAATTAATATTTCATAGTATAAATATTATTAGTACAGCAGTGGCATGGTTATACTTTATAAATGAGTGAATAATTATACATTTTTGGTATGCCTTCAGCAATTTTTTATTAATAGATCTTTATTGGAGAATAATTGCTTCACAATACTGTGTTAGTTTCTGTTGTACATCAAAGTTAATCAGCCATATGAATACATATATCCGCATAACTCCTCCCTCTTGAGCCTCCCTCCCACCCTCCCTATCCCACCCCTCTACGTCATCGCAAAGCACTGAGCTGATCTCCCTGTGGTGTGCTGCTTCTTCCCACTAGCTAACTGTTTTACATTCGGTAGTGTATATATGTCAATGCTACTCACTTCGCCCCAGTTTCCCCCTCTGCTACCGTGTCCTCAAGTCCATTCTCCATGTCTACGTCTTTATTCCTGCCCTCCCACTAGGTTCATCAGTACGTTTTGGGTTTTTTTTTTTAGATTCCATATATATGCATTAGCATACGGTATTTGTTTTTCTCTTTCTGACTTACTTCATTCTGTATGACAAACTCTAGGTCCATCCACCTCACTACAAATAACTCAATTTCATTTCTTTTTATGACTGAGTAATATTCCACTGTATATATGTGCCACATCTTCTTTATCCACTCATCTGTTGATGGACATTTAGGTTGGTTCCATTTCCTGTGTATTGTAAATAGTGCTGCAATGAACACTGTGGTTCATGTCTCTTTTTGAATTATGGTTTTCTCAGGGTATTTCCCAGTAGTGGGTTTGCTGGTTCCTATGGTAGTTCTATTTTTAGTTTTTTAAGGAACCTCCATACTGTTTTCCATAGTGGTTATATCAATTTGCATTCCCACCAACAGTGCAGGAAGGTTCCCTTTTCACCACACCCTTTCCAGCATTTACTGTTTCTAGATTTTTTGATAATGGCCATTCTGACTGGTGTGAGGTGATACCTCATTGTAGTTTTGATTTGCATTTCTCTAATGATTAGTGATGAGGAGTATCTCTTCATGTGCCTCTTGGCCATCTGTATGTCTTCTTTGTTGAAATTTCTGTTTAGGTTTTCCACCCATTTTCTAATTGAATTGTTTGTTTTTTTGCTAATGCACTCCATGAGCTGTTTGTATATTTTGGAGATTAATCCTTTGTCTGTTGTTTCCTTGGCAAATATTTTCTCCCATTCTGAGTGTTGTCTTTTCATCTTGTTTATGATTTCCTTTGCTGTGCAAAAGCTTTGACGTTTCATTAGGTCCCATTTGTTTATTTTTGTTTTTATTTCCATTTCTCTAGGAGGTGGGTCAAAAAACCCTTGCTGTGGTTTATGTCAAAGAGTGTTTTTCCTATGTTTTCCTCTAAGAGTTTTATAGTGTCTGGTCTTACATTTAGGTCTTTAATCCACTTGGAGTTTATTTTTGTGTATGGTGTTAGGTAGTGTTCTAATTTAATTCTTTTACACGTAGCTGCCCAGTTTTCCAAGCACCACTTATTGAAGAGGCTGTCTTTTCTCTATTGTATGTTCTTTCCTCCTTTGTCATAAATTAGATGACCATATGTGCATGGGTTTATCTCTGGGCTTTCTATCCTGTACATTGATCTATATTTCTGTTTTTGTGCCAGTAACATACTGTCTTGATTACTGTAGTTTTGTAGTATAGTTTGAAGTCAGAGAGCCTGATTCCTCCAGCTCCGTTTTTCTTTTTCAAGATTGTTTTGGCTATTCGGGGTCTTTTGTGTTTCCATACACATTGTAAAATTTTTTGTTCTAATTCTGTGAAGAATGCCATTGGTAGTTGGATAGGGATTTCATTGAATCTGTAGATTGCTTTGAGTAGTATAATCATTTTCACAATATTGATTCTTCTAGTCCAAAAGTATGGTATATTTCTCCATCTGTTTATGTCATCATTGATTTCTTTCATCAGTGTTTTATAGTTTTCTGAGTACAAGTCTTTTGCCTCCTTAAGTAGGTTTATTCCTAGGTATATTATTCTTTTTATTGCGATGGTAAATGGGATTGTTTTCTTAATTTCTCTTTCTGATATTTTGTTGTTAGTGTATAAGAATGCCAGAGATTTCTGTGCATTAATTTTGTATCCTGCAACCTAACCAAATTCATTGGCTAGCTCTAGCAATTTTCTGGTGGCATCTTTAGGATTATCTATGTATAGTATCATGTCATCTGCAAACAGTGACAGTTTTACTTCTTTTCCAATTTGTATTCCTTTTATGTCTTTTTCTTCTCTGATTGCCATGACTAGGACTTCCAAAACTATGTTGAATAATAGTAGTTAGAGTGAACATCCTTGTCTTGTTCCTGATCTTAGTGGAAATGCTTTCGGTTTTTCACCATTGACTATGACGTTTGCTGTGGGTTTGTCATATATGGTCTTTATTATGTTAAGGTAGGTTCCCTCTATGCCCATTTTCTGGAGATCTTTTATCATGAATAGCTGTTGAATTTTGTAAAAAGCATTTTCTGCATCGATTGAGATGATCATATAATTTTTATCATTCTGTTTGTTAATATGATGTATCACATTGATTGATTTGCATATATTGAAGAATCCTTGAATCCCTCGGATAAATCCCATTTGATCATGATGTATGATCCTTTTAATGTGTTGTTGGATTCTGTTTGCTAGTATTTTGTTTAGGATTTTTGCATCTATGTTCATCAGTGATATTGGTCTATAATTTTCTTTTTTCTGTGACATCTTTTTCTTGTTTTGGTATCATGGTGATGGTGGCTTCGTAGAATGAATTTAGGAATGTTTCTCTCTCTGCAATGTTTTGGAAGAGTTTGAGAAGGATGGGTGTTAGCTCTTCTCTAAATGTTTTATAGAATTCGCCTGTGAAGCCATCTGGTCCTGGGCTTTTTTTGTTGGAAGATTTTCAATTATAGCTTCAATTTCATTACTTGTGATAGGTCTGTTTATATTTTCTAATTCTTCCTGGTTCAGTCTTGGAAAATTGTACCTTTCCAAGAATTTGTCCATTTCTTTGTGGTTGTCCATTTTATTGGCATATGGTTGGTTGTAGTACTCTCTTATAATCCTTTGTATTTCTGCGGTGTCAGTTGTGATTTCTCCTTTTTCATTTCTAATTTTATTGATTTATGTCCTCTCCCTTTTTTTCTTGAGGAGTCTGGCTAAGGGTTTATCAATTTTCTTTATCTTCTCAAAGAACCAAGTTTTAGTTTTATTGATCTTTGCTATTGTTTTCTTCGTTTCTACTTCATTTATTTCTTCTCTGATCTTTATGATTTCTTTCCTTCCACTGACTTTGGGTTTTCTTTGTTCTTCTTTCTCTAGTTGCTTTAGGTTAGGGTTAGATTGTTTATTTGAGACTTTTCTTGTTTCTTGAGGTGAGATTGAATTGCTCTAAACTTCCCTCTTAGAACTGCTTTTGCTATTTCCCATGGGTTCTGGGTTGTCGTGTTTTCACTGTCATTTTTTTGTGTGTATTTTTAAATTTCTTCTTTGATTTCTTCAGTGATCTCTTGGTTACTTAGTAGCACACTGTTTAGCCTCCATGTATTTGTGCTTTTACAGTTTTTTTTCCTGTAGTTGATTTCCAATCTCATAGCATTATGGTCAGAAAAGATGCTTGTTATTATTTCAATTTTCTTAAATTTTCCGAGGCTTGATTTGTGACCCAAGATGTGACCTATCCTGGAGAATATTTCCTGTGCACTTAAGAAGAAAGTGTATTCTGCCACTTTCGAGTGGAATGTTGTATAAAATATAAATGTTGTATAAATATCAATTAAATCTATCTGATCTATTGTGTAATTTACAGCTTGTGTTTCCTTATTTATTTTCTGTTTGGATGATCTGTCCATTGGTATAAGTGGGATGTTAAAGTCCCCTACTATTATTGTGTTACTGTAAATTTCCCCTTTCATGGTTGTTCGCATTTGACTGATGTATCACGGTTCTCCTATAAATTATAAATATTTATAATTGTTATACCTTTTCTTGGATTGATCCCTCGATCATTATGTAGTGTCCTTCCTTATCTCTTGTAAAAGTCTTTATTTTAAAGTCTGTTTTATCTGATACAAGTATTGCTACTCCAGTTTTCTTTTGATTTCCATTTACATGGAATATCTTCTTCCATCCCTTCACTTTCAGTCTGTATGTTTCCCTAGGTCTGAAGTGGGTCTCTTGTAATCAGCATATATATGGGTCTTATTTTTATATCCATTCAGCCAGCCTGTGTCTTTTGGTTGGGCATTTAATCCATTTACATTCAAGGTTATTATTGATATGTATGTTCTTATTATGATTTTCTTAATTGTTTTTGGTTTGTTTTTGTGGGTCTCTTTCTTCCCTTGTGTTTCCCGTCTAGAGAGTTTCTTTAGCATTTGTTGTAAAGCTGGTTTGGTGGTGCTGAATTCTCTTAGCTTTTGCTTGTCTAAAATGTTTTTGATTTCTCCATTGAATCTGAATGAGATCCTTGCTGGGGAGAGTAATCTTTATTGTAGGTTTTTCTCTTTCATCACTTTAAGTAAATCCTGCCACTCCCTTCTGGCCTGCAGAGTTTCTGCTGAAAAATCAGCTGATAACCTTATGGGGATTCCTTTGTATGTTATTTTTTGTTTTTGCTGCTTTTAATATTTTTTCTTTGAATTTAATTTTTGTTATTTTGATTAATATGTGTCTTGGTTTGTTTCTCCTAGTGTTTATCCTGTATTGGTCTCTCTGTGCTTCCTGGTCTTGGGTGACTCTTTTATTTCCCATGTTAAGGAAGTTTTCAACTATAATCTCTTCAAATATTTTCTCATAACCTTTCTTTTTCTCTTCTTCTACTGGAACTGCCATAATTCATGTGTTTAGTGTTGGCCCAGAGGTCTCAGAGATTTTGTTCAATTCTTTTCATTCTTTTTTCTTTATTCGGCTCCTTGGCAGTTATTTCCACCATTTTGTCTTCCAGCTCACTTATTCGTTTTTCTGCCTCAGTTATTCTGTTATTGATTCCTTCTAGTGTATTTTTCATTGCAGTTATTGTGTTGTTCATCTCTGTTTGTTTGGTCTGTAGTTCTTCTAGATCTTAGTTAAACATTTCTTGTATTTTCTCAGTCTGTGCCTCCATTCTATTTCTGAGATTCTATATCATCTTCACTATCATTACTCTGAATTCTGTTACAGGTAGATTGCCTATTTCCTCTCCATTTATTTGGTCTTATAGGTTTTTACCTTGCTCCTTCATCTGTGACATATTTTTTTGCCATCTCATTTTCTTTTTCATTTTTTTTTATGAGTGGGATTGTGTTCCTGTCTTACTGGTTGTTTGGCTTGAGATTTCCACCACTGGAGTTTGTAGACTGTTGGGTAGAACTGGTTCTTTGTGCTAAGATGAGGACCTCTGGGAGATGTCACTCCAATAAATATTCCCTGGGGTCTGAGGTTCTCTGTTATGCCAGTGATTCAGACTCAGGGCTTGCACCACAGGAGCTTCAGCCTGACCCCTGGTTTGTGAACCAAGATCTTACAAGTTGCATGGGGTAGCAAAAAAAAAAAAAAAAGAAAAAGAAAAAGAAAAGGAAAAAGGAGAACAATAACAAAGTAAAAAATAAAATTAGACTAGGAAACTAACAGATACATTAGAAAAAATATAAAAATAAAAATATAGATGAAACAACAACCAGAAGGTAAAACAGGACCACAATAGTGAAAAAGAGGAAGAGAAAAAAAAAAAAAAGATGGAAAAGGCCTTGGCTGTGGAGAGCAGGGCCTAAACTGTGGGGAACTTTGGGTGGTGGGCAGGGCCTATGCTTAGGACCCACAGGGCTGGAAAAGGCTCTGGAGGGTGTGGGTGGTTGGGGCTTAGGCTCAACAGAACGGAAAGGGCCCAGGCACAGAAGGCGACCAGGTGTGCTTCCTGCCTCTGGCTTCAGAGGGTGGGGGACCCCACCTGGTATCCCAGCAGGCTTCCTGGGCTCCAGTGAGTGGGGCACTCACCCTCCACTCCTCTCCTGCTCCTCCAGTCCTGGAGGACCCTTCCGTCCTGCTTCTCCTGATCTGCCCGACTACCCTCCAATGTCCCCAGGACCCAGGCAGCCTGGATGGGGATTTGGAGGGCGGGGGACCCGCCTTGGAGCTCAGCAGGATCCCTGAGCCCAAGTGGCAAGGGCAAACGTCCTCTGCTCCTCCCCCACCTGCCTCTCCTGTTCTCTCCCGGCCTCCCTCTTATGCACTCAGGACTAACCCTGCCCAGAGGGGACCTCTGAGGGCATAGGACCCGGCCCGAGAGCCAGGCAGACAAATGCTGGGCTTGCTCCCTCAGATCCAAGCCCCCTGAGGGTCCTTCCAGGTGTGGGAACCTCTCCCCCATCTCAGCCACCCCTCAGGGGCACTGGTCCTGTCTGGCCTCCACTTCTCCTCCCCCCTCAGTCCTCCCATGTCCTACAGGTTCACTTGGGGGTTCCTCCTGTCTTTCTGGGTGTTGAGATCCCCCACCAGAGTCCAGCAGGTGCTCTAGTTGTGGGGACTCATGAACTCTGCATCATCCTACACCACCATCTTGACTCTGCCTCACAATCTACTCTTAATATATTTTTTGCTGATTATTAATCACATATACCTTCACTAAAAAGAATTAATTTGACAGCACTATTTCTAAGAATTGTGTAATCATAATATTTGTAAACATATCTCTAAAAATTTACTGAGACTGCTTCAGAAATGTCTTATAACTGTATTGCCAGATATTAGTCAGTAATCTTGGCTGAAAGCATAAAAAACAGAATGCTTGAGATGTAAGCTGAAAAGAAATTTACTGAAAGGATATTTAGGAACTAAAACAAAAGTTACCAAACACAAAATGGCAGGAATAAGGGAAGGTAGACAGTACCCAGCCCTACAGCCAAAATCATTTCAGCAAAGCGTTCCCCACTGCTAGTGCTGCTCAACACTGGATGCCACAGCTTGCTTTACTGCTACAACACTAGACTCTGGATATGCCCCCTGATGTCACTGCCACTTCCATCCCTGGAAACCACTACACCTCCTGGCACCATAATGGATCTGCCACTCTCAGTAAGAACATCTGAGTCTTGTACTTAGGTCACTTGCTCATGCCTCAAAATAAGGAGGCCTGGGAAGAATTTCTTTGCCTTTCTGAGCTCTTTGACATCTAGAGTCAGGCATCAGTTCTGTCTGCAAGCTAAGACTCATAGAATAGGTATATTCCAATATAAAAGGAAAGTTTGTATTCAAGGTAACAGAAGCAATAACAACAAGAATAGAAACAAATATGCACTAATGTACAGAAGAAATTAAAGAGACTGATGAGTTAAGATCTGTTGAACTTTGGGGTATAAGAGGTCCATCTTGGTTTATTAAAATTTAAGCTGTAAGGAACCATGGAAACCATCTAATTTAGCTGCTTCATTTTTTTTATTTCCTACGAGGCAACTAAGTTTGAGTGGTTAAGTGACTTGTCTATTGAAAACTAGCATGTTGTTCATTAATTCATATATTTAGCAGATACTGAACACCTAATATGTATTAGAAATAATTCCTTTCAATGGGAAAATAGAAAATAATAATAAAAGAAGGAGGAGGAGGAGACATTTTCTGTCCTACATATCTTATATTCTAATAAAAGAAGACTGATAAAAAGTAAGTAATCAGATTAGAAGTCATGATATTTTCAGTAAGTGATAATTTATGTAACGAGGAGTGACTAGGAAGTGGCTGAGAATGGAAGTCAGAAAGAAAAGTCAGGTTACACTGAAGAAATGACTTCAGAATCAAAGCTTGGATGATAAACAGGCAGCTTTCAAAGATCCAAGGTAAGGGTATCTCAAGCACAGGAACCAGCTTATTCAAAAGTACCAATGAATGAACAAGCTTGGGGTGTTCAAGATACAGAAAGAAGGTTTCTATTCTTGCAGCATAATGGTGCAAGGAGAGTAGTGGTATGAGATTGAAGAGACAGTCTAGAATCTAGCTCACTTAGTATATTATAGGTCATGATTGTAGATGAAAATTTAATATGACTACTATTCCCTTGTGTGTATTTTTTTTTAATTTGCAATTTTCTTTTTATCTTTGTATTCAGTATTCAACAGTTTCACATTTATATGTTTTTCAGGTGATTTTTTTAAAATTTTCTTCTGCCATTTGGTGGTACTTTTCAGTATAAAGACTCTTATCTTTCTTCAGTTCACAGGTATTTTTTCACATATTTCTTTGATTATTTCCCCCTTCCATCTGGTCCATTTTATGTAATAGAATAACTTGTCAGTGGAGACACAGATATATATGTCATATCTCTTAGCATTTAATTTCAATTTTAGAATATTTTTGCTGGTTCTTCCAGTTTATTGTTATGTATAATTCTGTCTCATTTACTCTTTAGAGTTTATATTAAGAATCAAGTTTTGTTGTTGTTTTGTGTGTGGGAGAATAGATTAGCATTTTATATTGAGTTTTAAAAAATATTCCATTCTTTCTTATTTTTAGTTTAGAGTTTTATCATATAATTTTAAAAGTTTTACTTACTTATTTTATTATTTACTGTAAAGTCTATTTATTTTCATACTTATTTTAATAATATACAAACTTAATATAAGATAAAAATTACTTATTTTAATATTTTATTATTTACTTATTTATTTATTTACTTTAAATTTATTTACTTATTTTAATATTTTAATCTTGTTTTTCTGTTAAATTTTATTATTTTCATTAACTTCATTTCCTTGTACCCTGGTTAGTTCGGTTTTTTTATTGTTGATGGTGATGGTTTTGTTTGTTATTTTTATTTTGGTTAAAAACTTTCTTTAATGTTGCTGTTGTTCTGAAATGCTTGATGTCTCCAAATTTTCCACTCTATTTTAAGGAAAGGAGTTTAAATCAAACCATATTGGCAGCTGGTAGCTAGGGTGTGTTTTCTCAGTAAAGTGAGAGTAAAATATTTTATTTTCATCCAAATTGACTTTCAAGTATATAATCTACAAGCTATTATCAACAGGGAGGATCCTTAGTATTGAATGTAGGTTATGATTCCTAGAGACTTAGTTTCAGTGGTTGAGAAATAGTTAAGTTACAGGAAAGCTTTAAGGAATATAGGTAGCTCATTATCTGTGTATGAGGTTCCACATCCATTGTAATAATACAGCTCATAACATATTTGGGGCCACTGTTCTGCTTCTCTGTTATCATTAATCACTGAGAATCTTCAGTGTCTGAATTGACTAATTTAGCTTTAGTTTTTGATGCAGGGAATCCTTAAACTACTTCTTTGAGATTTTAAAAAACACTTTAATTAATTACCCAATTACATTGAATTTAATCACACGATTGATTGCAATTTTAATTAATTTAATAGTATGATTGATATATTTTTAAACTAGAATTTTGAGCAAGTGTAAGGGTAGAAGAAGTGCATTTTCAACATGTAACAGCTCAACAATTTATCTCCCATCCTTTCTCAAGAAGCTCCTGGAACATCTATTCCACCAAAACAGTAGAGGAAGACAGGAAAGAGGACATCCTGGATATGATGCAGGGAGAAAAGTCTTATTTTAAAATACTATATGTCATTTACCTTTGTAAATTAACTGCTCTAAACACTTTATACACAGTAATTCATTTATATCTCATAACACCCCTGAGGAGTAGGATTTGAACCAGTTAGAATTGGCTGTAAACTCTACAATAAGCTGCCTCTTCTTATGCAGTACTGGGAAGGAAGTTCTTAGAATTATGGTAATGGAATATTTGAGGCCACAGCTATGCAGAATGCTTTGAAAGCTACGTGCCTCCCCAGGTCTTTTGGTGACTAAGGAAAACTCATAGAACACGTGATGTTTGATCTTACAGTTAATTGAATTCACTGTTTTACTTCAATTAAAGAAAGATATAAAAAGAAAATTTAATTGAGGGACTACTGGATGATGTGAGAAGGTACATTATAAAGGACCAAAGGAAACTGAAAATGTTAGGGAAAAAAGTAGTAATTAAAACTTCATGAAAAACAAAGAAATTTTGTCTAAAAAGAAGAACAAAATGTAAATTGAGTGCACTAACTGGGTCAAGGACAACAGTATTTAACTACTCATAATAATGGAAGTACCAAATGCTGATTTAACATTAGTGTGACATAATTGTATTGTGATTATAGAATAAGTGAGTATAAGAACTAAATATTTATCTTAATGGGAGGCAATAGGTAATCTATTAATTGATAAGTTCAGAGTTGGTAGAATTTGCATATAATTTCAAAATACAAAAATAATTAAAAGTGCTTCAAGTCTCCTAATCCTGGGGAGCAGAATTAGAAGGCAGTGTTCTGTTTGTCTTTTGAATAACTTTTAACATTTTTCCCCCTATAATTTGAAATTTTAAAATCAGGACATATCATTTCCTTAAAAAAAAAAATGTAATAATAGAGGAGAAAGCAGGAGAGATGAATCGACAGAGGAAAGCTCTTCACAAACCAAAGTAGAGGGGAAAGAAGAGAGAGAGTCAATTCTGATGTTATTTGATAGATTTTATTGTTATTTGGGCTTAGAGTTCAATCATTATTATAGCTAATTATATCATTTTACCTTAGCAATTTTGGTAAATTTAATCTCTCCAGATATAGTCATCATCTTCTGTGCAAAATGTATTCTTCTGTGCTCCCATCTAAGTTAATGCATCACTTCTTCATGTGTCTCATGTCTCAGTTATGACATTCACATCTACCAAGTCATCTCAGCCAGAATCTTGGAGTCATCTTTGGCATCTCTACCCTTTTTATGTCCACAGGTCACAGACTCCTGCCAATTCTATCCAGTAATACATCCAGTCTCCCCTTTCTATTCCTCTCATTATTGACATGTTTCAAGTCTTCATTGTCTCATCTGTTTTTTTCCAAGACCCTCTAAACTGCAAACTTCAAAATTATTATTTTTATTAACATTCTTATTATGAATAATTTCAAACATATGTGAAAGCAGAAAGAAAAGTATAATGAATCTGCTCAGGATCTAGTTTAAAATATTATTATTTTACTTTATGTTAATACTAATTAAGCAATCTGTGAGTTTATTTTCATTTACTCTCTGTATTCTTCCCACACCATTTTTTGATAGTTGTATATTTTCACAGTGTATAGACAATATATACTATTTAATTTCCTTATACCATCATTTAATTTTAGGTATGGTTTATATTTAATATTTGCTACAAATCCTTATATGTACTGATATTTATTCAGTCATAATAGTTGCATGAAGCTTTCTCTCAGAGAAGGGCTCATGAAGAACAGTATTCCATGTTTATAATAGTTTGTATCTTATTGACTTGAAAGTAAGTATGGCTGTAAATAAAATCTTTGGCTCATATTTTCTTTCCTTGAGTTTCAGAAATACATTATTCTGTTGTTTTCTGGCATGTTAAGCTTGAATAATCTGGTAGTAATCTGATTTTTTTTCCTTAGTCACTTGTTTTTTTTGCCAGAAAAATTCTCTGTTTTTAAGGTTCAGTGGCTTTACTGGTATATGTTTTGTTTTGGCTCTTCTAGGTCTGTCTTCTCAAATATGTCGTCTGCCATTTCAATGTGTTGTTTGAAGTCTTCTTTTATTTCAGAAAAACGTTTCTTACATTTCATTGCTTTGCTTTTATTTGCCTCTCTCAATATCTTTTAAGGACGTTGTATCTGTTTATTCTCTTCTTTTTGATAAAAACAATTTCCTCCTTTCTATCTTCTACTTCTCTTAAGCAGAAGTATAAAACTTCTAATTTAGTTTCTATTTCTGAAATGGTTTCTTTTCTTTCCTTCTAATTGTTTCTGAAATTGTGTAAGATCTTTTGTAGTTTTGGCTTCTCCAATCATATCATATATGAGTTTTTCTAATTTCAGTGTTTGTTTTTCTTTCATTGTTCTATCATTTTGTTACGTTTCTTTAGCTTGTTTTGAAATACTAAGTCAGTTTTTTTTTTTTTCTGGTGTGCCATTATTTGTTGTAGGTAAGTTATTCTGCTCTTGTTTTTATTTAGTTTATAGTATATTTGCATGGGCTTTACTACAGTCTTTTCTATTGCTCATTTATGAATGAAATTAGTCTTCCTTTCTATACTCTTAAAGAAGAGAATATGTCAAGATAGCATTCCTAACTTCATGGCTCTAGAACTTCTGTTATTTTTATAGATGTTAAAATTATAGCCATCACATATATACAATGGAATATTACTCAGCCATAAAAAGAAACTAGTTGTTTGTAGTGAGGTGGATGGACCTAGAGACTGTCATACAGAGTGAGGTAAGTCAGAAAGAGAAAAAATAAGTACTGTATGCTAACACATATATATGGAATCTAAAAAAAAAAAAAAAGGTTCTGAAGAACCTAGGGGCAGGACAGGAATAAAGATGCAGACGTAGAGAATGGACTTGAGGACACAGAGAGGGGGGAAGGGTAAGCTTGGACGAAGTGAGAGAGTGGCATGGACTTATATATACTACCAAATATAAAATAGATAGCTAGTGGGAAGCAGCTGCATAGCACAGGGAGATCAGCTCGGTGCTTTGTGACCACCTAGAGGGGTGAGATAGGGAGGGTGGGAGGGAGACACAAGAGGGAGGAGATATGGGGATATATGTATATGTATAGCTGATTCACTTTGTTATAAAGCAGAAACTAACACACCATTGTAAAGCAATTATACTCTAATAAAGGTGTTAAAAAGAAGTATATATAGCCACGTATTTTAAAAATCTGTTGGCTCTCTTTTTCTTTCACAGTTCTTTCTGAACCTTCTCAATTTAGATTCTATATCCTATAGCTTCTGTTAATGTAGAACTGTTCTAGAAAGGACATCTTGTTAGTGGGTTTCAAGGATCCATAGGGCCCAGCGTCTTCCACCACAGAATTTAGACAGTCTCCTTACAGATGCCTTTGAATTAGAATGTGTACAACCTTGACCCAGTTTTGGCTCCTGTGCTCTGATTAGCTGGTCATCTGTCTGTAGGTGATGTGAAGTTCTCAGGCTCTCAAGTCTATCTAAATTCACTTTGCCATCCCCCTGCTTCCTTTCTTATAGCAGCTGATAGCACATGGATCTTGTTTTGTTTTGTTTTTTGTTTTTGTGTTGTGTGTGTGTTGTGTAACAGTTTTATTGAGATGTAATTTATGTACTATCAAATTCACATTTTAAAATATACCATTCACTAATTTTTAGTATATTTATAGAGTTGTACAGTTATGATTATCTAATATAAAAAAATTCATCACCTTAAAGAGAAATCCATTAGCAGTCACTCTGCATTACCCCTTACAGACAGTCCCTGGAAACCGTTAATCTACTATCTGCTCTGCAGATTTGCCTATTCTGGACATTTCATAAAATGGAGTCATGAAGTGTGTGTGCATGTGTGTGTGTGTGTGTGTTATAATTGGCTTCTTTCATTTTAGCATAATGTTTTCAAGAATTATCCATATTGTACCAGTTTTTATATTGCTGAATAATGTTTCATTATATGGTTATACCACTTTTTGTTTATCCATTCATCAGATGATGAACATTTGGGTTGTTTTATCCAGGTCATGTGTTTACTTTCCAGTAACTCCTTAGAGAATGTTATTGCTTCTAGATCTCTATATTTTGCTGTATCAAGCTCATAGTCACTCTATCAAGTTTTATTTTACCTAAATAAAGACTACTTTGAATCTATTTAAATATGCAAGTTCAGAGAAAATATAAGTATAAATGAAAGTAAAAATGAAAAAGTAAGATTTAAATATATTTCAAAAAGCTGTAATTTAGAAACCATAGATGGTTATAAGACTCCAGTTTGAATGGGCTGTGTTTTAAAGTTCTGAGTGTTTCTTCAATAGAAATCTTCAAACAGTTACTGGATAACAATCTAACAGAAATATTATAGGGAGGTTTCCTGGTCTAGTCTGAAAGTTTAACAAAATGATCAAGAAGATCACTTCAAATTCTCTGCTTCTCTGATTTTATATATCCTAGAAATTATGAAGTAGCTTTAAATAATCATTAACATTTTATGTGCTGTCAATTGTTATATAGAATTAAGTTTTTTGATGGGGTATCTACTCACATAAAATATAGGCATTTCTATCATCTCACAGAACAGTCATTCCTAAAAAATTTTTAGCTCTTTTGCAAAACCTCACATTAATAATGTCAGGGCTTTTTAGTGAAATCAAGGATAGGCAAGACCACTCAAAATCTGTTAAACTTTGCAATTGGAACAGAAACACAAATAATGGCATTCTTTATAAATATAGTGGTACAGTTAAAAAGATATATGAAATCTCTAGTAAGTATGACTATTACTGTACAATAGGACTTTATTTACAAAAAAAGGGGGCAAAAAAGGTAGCTCTGGAATGAGGAATAAGGAAGGTCTGAGTTAGGTTGCTCTATTATGGAGACAAAAACAAAAATTACAAGATGTATTAGTTTTCTAGGGATATCCTAACAGATTACCACAAACTGGGTGACTTAAAATAACAAACATTTATTCTCTTACAGTTCTGGAAGCCCTAAAATCAAGGTATTGGCAGGCCATCACTCCCTCCAGAGTCTCTAGGGGAAATTCTGTTTCTTGCCTCTTTCAGTTTGTAGTTGTACTATGGCAGTTTCTGCCTTAATTTTTTCATACAGCCTTGTTATCTTCATGTATTCTCTTCTTTTCTCTGTCTCAAATCTCCCTCTGCCTTCTTATAAGGACATATATTATTGGATTTAGAGTCCATCCAGATAATCCAGGTTAATATCATCTCAAGATCCTTAATTATCAATATATTTGCAAAAACCTTTTTTCCAAAGAAGGCAATATTCACAGGTTCCAGGAACTAGGATGTAAGCCTAGCTTTGGGGGACTACCATTTCACCTAGTACACAAGTATCACAGTGAACTCTATAATAATCATTTTCAAGTTAGAAGAGTTGTCCAACTTGATCCAAAAGGTCGATTGTGGGATCAGTGGGTACCACATAAAATACTATATTGCTTCATGGCTTGCTGAATTCAGCAGATACTTGGCACTAAACACTAAAGTGCTAAGGAATATCATGTATGAACCAACCAATTTATGCGTCATATTGACATCATTCCCCTGTTTATCAGTTGTGTATGACTAATATATTTTACAGAAAATACACATTGTAGCAGAAAGTCTCTCTCTTTCAGAACAAGCCATAACTCAAATATAAATTAGCTGAAAACTCTGCCTTGGTTCTAAAATTTTAGGTCCCTATCAGTTTTAGAATTTTTAGAAGAGCAAAATTATGTTTTAGTTATTGAGAAAATTGATAGAATGGCATTTTACAAATCACTGAACTAGAATTTGAGGTGCATGTATACAGCAGGGGGAAAATGATATTTTATCATATGGCACTACAAGTTATATATATAAAATATAACCTTATTCCTAAAGAAAGTAGTTTTTGGAACCATTTAAGTAGGAATATAAAATAATAATACATTGAGAATGGTTCATTTCTCATACATATATTTTTTTTCAAAGAAGGTATCATCAAAATACAGACTTAATGACTCTTTTCAAGGTTCACAATGAGCTACTAAAATTCAAACTTTTCTAGCTTGTTTTTTTTACCCTTAGACTATTTTTGTCAACTTTAGCAATGTGGAGCATACTGAGATTAGTATTTCCATTAATACATTTTGTTGACTCAGGCTGAAACAGAATGAAATCCACTGCTTGTCTATGGGGACTAAGGAGGAAATCCTTTCATATTTCATTTCTGTCAGTATTCTTTTAAAGAGAAGATAAAATACCTTACAGGTTAAGAAATTATATTTAGAAGAGTCTCTGAAGGATTTGATTACCTTATTGAAACCCTGCACTGGTTTCAGTGAAATCATCTTGAGATACACTAATACATTACAGAGTGTTTCTTATTTTGGAGTAAAAATAGAGATATTTTGAGATATGACCACAGTAGAGTGACATTGTCTGATACTTGCTTCAACAAATTGACAGTTAAAAATACTTTTTTCCTTACTAAATAACTACTTAGGCTACATTTTATAATTTCTCTTAGTAGCACAATTAAGTTAAATAATGTTCTGTGCTTATAAAAATCAAAATATTTCTAATATGAGAAGTATACACGCTTTGGATTCACAAAAGCATGCATGCTTTGCACAGATAGTGTAAATAGATTCCCTTTCAGAAGTAAAGTTGGATTTGCTTTTGGAAAGGGCTATCAATATTTATCTTATTATTTATAATGATATCATTTTAATGATTTATTTTATCATTTTTAAGACTAAGGACTTTCAAAATATATAGCCTGTACTCTAAAGAAGGGAAGGAATATTGCAGGCAGTCCCCACCATGTATCTCCTTTTGTTTTGCTCCGTCACTCAGTCTTAAATTCTTAATTACATTTTTTATGTCAGTTTACTCATTCATTTGGTGAATTCCAAAAAGTATAATAAGACATATTTAAGACCCTTTACTATGTATGTCTTTAGACATTTCTTAATTATTATATTTCATGTTAATTCAACAAATTCTACAGTTTTTAGCACTTAGTATTATATATGATGCTCTGTTAATGACTGTGTGGGTAAGTTGGATAGGTCATGGTTCCCACCAATATGGCCTTTAGATCAATGAAGAAGAGCTCCACAAGTCCGAGGGTCTTGAATATAACAGATTATTAAAGAACACATGACAATTTCTGCTCAGCACACCACATATCTTAAACATTTGCTGTCATGATTAACACCATTCAGATCCCAGGAAAATCTTCACTACATATCTTGGCACTTGTTCTTGAAGCAAAAGGTGATTGTATCCAAATGTTTTGAAAATTTGTGGGCTGTACCATTTTCAATGTCAAAGACTGACATACTTCTTCGGAGTGAAGAGAAAGTTTGAAAGGTAGAAGCACTTTAAAAAAAAATAGACAGGGGCTTCCCTGGTGCCTCAGTGGTTGAGAATCTGCCTGCTAATGTAGGGGACACGGGTTCGAGCCCTGGTCTGAGAATATCCCATATGCTGCAGAGCAACTAGGCCTGTGAGCCACAACTACTGAGCCTGCGCGTCTGGAGCCTGTGCTCCGCAACAAGAGAGGCCGCGATAGTGAGAGGCCCGCGCACCGCGATGAAAGAGTGGCCCCCGCTTGCCGCAACTAGAGAAAGCCCTCGCACAGAAATGAAGACCCAACATAGCCAAAAATAAATTAATTAAAAAAAATAGACAAACAATTAATTTTTAAAATCCTTTCTTTCAGCTAATATGAATGTGTTAGATTCTTACATAACAAAGTACTGTTTCCCGAGAATGCAGAGTGTTCATTTTCTCACATCTCTTTGTTCTCCAGTTTGCAATCCTTAAAGTACTTAGAAATAAGAACACTGTTTACAGCTGTTGCACATTCTGGCTGAGGAATTTTTTCAATATTTAACAATTCATATTACTCTTAATTTTGAATAAATGTAGATCTAGATGTAATATGCATAAAGCTTGATACCAATACTTTACATGGGTTACTAGATGGACACTGAATGACAGACTTGTGAATAGGTCTACTTTTATAAAAATAATTATTTTAAATAAACATTTCATAAAATTTCATAAAATTAAATCTATCTATAAAATTAAAAAATTTTGATAATCATTAATGTTCATTTATATATTTATTTTAACTTACAAGAGTATTTTGAATATTTTAGTATATTAAATATATGTGAAAATATATTTTTTTAATTTTTGCATTTAATTTTAATTACATATTTGATTAAAATGTATTGAACTTTCACCTCCTTTGGAATAATTACATTTTATTAATTTCTTTAGATCATTATGTAAAAATCTTATCACCATGATTAGTGACTTTGCTGAAATGAAGGCAAGAAAAGTATGTTTTATGAAATAAGTGTGTAATAATTTATGAAATATCTATATATGTAGTTTGTGTGTGCATACGTATTTATGCATCTAATGTCTGAAGCTTATCCACACAGCATCAGGCATGTGTAGTGATATTTACATTTATTCATCTTTGATATTTACTAAATTTGAAAATGATAGCTTGACACTTTTTTTGATTTTGTCATTAGAAGGGTATATTTGCTAAGGTAAGAGGCTAGAACATATATTAATTTACAGTTTGTTTAATTTATAGTTTTAAATATTGAGACCTATGATAGGTGGACCTACATTTCTAGTCAGGTCTCAGGGCCTGTTGATGTCAGGGCCAGGCCAGATTTGCTCTTTTAGGAGATTGTGGGTCAGTTGAGAAGAATGATGTATACAACTGACCCAAGCCAGTATCTGTGAAGGGCTCTAAGGGCATGATCCAAAACGCCAATTAGGCCTAGTCAGGATGAAAAAGTAGACTACCATGACAAAATATACTATATTCACTAGTGCATTTCTTGTATTATAAACATGAACACTCGTGGAAAATTTGACAAATATAGGAAGGTATAAAATTTTACAAATAAAAATATCCACAGTGCTAATATCTTTAGAGAAAACTACTGCCAATGTTTTTAGCTGCATTTTTTAATTTCGTTGTGATTATTTATAAAATTTTAAAATATTGACCTTTTTATCTTTTTTGTGTATGAAAAAAAATTTACTTTGAAAACTGTGTACATTAAAAATACTAAAGTCTAGAATTCTACAAGTCATAAATAGCAACTCAATATTTTTGGTATACTTCTTTTATATTATACTATTCCTATATATGCATATGTATTTATATACTGAATATTAGTTACTGAAGGAACACCACTGGCCTGAGATTCAAGAGGATATGAAAAGGAGGCTCTACGACAGATAATATTGATGTCATATTCTAAGTGATTTATTATTATTTCTCAATTAAAATAGAAGTAACACAGTGGATCAAGTAATTCAATGTGAGTTTTAATTATCAAGAAAATCATTAATTAAGTTTGTTGGCTATTAAGCTGGCTTGTTTTTTTTTTTTTTCTAAGCAAACCAATAACTTTGAGAGAGACAAAAATAAAAAACTTTGGTTTAATAATGCACTGAGCCTAGTAGCTCAACTGTATAGTTTCGATATTGTTATTAGCAAGTGCCTGGAGGAAAAAGCTGTATTTCATTTTTAAACTTCTATCAACTCAGGAAAAAGATCTCAACCGCACTCTTGATGAAGGAAGTATACTCAAGAGATATTCCTTGGTACAGGGGAAGGAGAAAAAAGAAACAGCTGGAGGTAGTATCATAGGATTAAGCCTCACGTTTTAGGCTGCAGAATTTATTTTTGTCTTTAGAATCCAAACAGAATAAGCAGTTCTGTTAATCTATTAATATCATGATTTTTTTCATTTTTAAATTGTAAATTATCTACTTCTGATTTTTTTTTTTTTGGAGTTAGAGTCAATCCATTTTTATTTTTAAGAAGATTTATTAGTCCCATTATTTCTGAGCCCATATATATCTGGGGATGTCTTTTAGTTTTCTGCATGAATGGGAAATAACTTGAAAGGCATAATATTTCTAATTCTTAATATTTTCTTTTAAAATCCTACCACATTACTCCATTGTTTTCTGCAGAGGAGAGATCTGAAACTAACTTGTTATTTACTTCTTTTTCTATATGGATGACTCTCAGATTTATTTCTTTATAAATTAAAAATTTGCTATGCTATATATGGTTCAAATCTTTTCTTTCTTTATTTTTCTTTAGAATTAGTAATGATTTGGATCTGCAGTCTCAGTTCTCTTTAGTCTAGAGAATTTTTATGGTTAATTTATGATGTACATTATTGCTTCTGCTTCAGTTCATCTCATTTCCTTCTTGGAAACATCTCCCATGTTCTCTTCACTTTTCCTTTCTCTAGGCCAGCTGTCCCCAACCTTTTTGGCACCAGGGGCCAGTTTCGTGGAAGACAATTTTTCCACGGACCTTGGCGGGCGGTGGGGAATGGTCTAGGCGGTAATGGCAGTGATGGGGAGGGCAGATGAAGCTTCACTCGCTGGCCCGCCGCTCACCTCCTGCTGTGCGGCCCGGTTCCTAAGAGGCCGCAGACCAGTACCAGTCCATTGCCTGGGGTTGGGGACCCCTGCTCTAGGCCACAGGAAATGCAAGTTCTTGTGTGATCTCCATTTTACTGAATTTCTCAAGTCCTCATAGAATCTACTTTCTCTTTCTTTGGCTATCATGCTTGCTGTCTGACTACAGGGATTGATTTTGACCTCTTGAGACATTTTTACATTCTTTCTCTTACCTAGAATATATGTTCCATTTTATACTTTTCTAATTCTCACTGGTATATTTCTAAACTGGTTACTTCCCTCTCACTCTCAATTCCTAAAAGGAAAACAAACTGTTTTTTAAACATTTTTCAATATATATTTTGAAAAGATTTTGAAGCTATACCAATAGTAATGATAAAATAATCAGAGCCTTTCCCAACAAAATTAGAGTATCAAATATATTTTGTTACTTAACTTTAGTGATGCTAATCGGATGTTTCATAATGTCTTCTGCTATCTCTACTGTTTGTTACATTATGTATTGGACTTTAGAAAATGTTAGATATCATTCTGTTTATCTCCTTCATTTAGAATTACTGAGGCACAGAGAGACTAAGCTACTTACCTCTATCTCTCAGGTAGTTATTAGAGGATATGGAACTTCAGTCCCCTCTTCAAGGACTTTTGTACTAAAACTTATTATGTCATTCTGGGTGAAAGATGTTTGGCAGGTGTATCATTTTTAGAATCATTGCTTTCCATTCATTTCCAATTATTTCACCATATCTTCTGAGAAAACTGGGTAGAATGTTCTAACAGCAAGGCAGTGGCCAATATCTGTGGTCCTCATTTAGCTGAATGTCACAGGACTGGACTTACAGTGGCAAATATTTAATCATCTGTCAGCCTCTTGTTGGTGACTTTGAGCTAGTCAATATCCAATCATGCATTTATGCCATCTGTATTCAGTTCATCTTCAACCATGGGCCTGAATTTATTTAGATTGGCTTTGGATCTGTTGTACTCTGCACTCCTGTTATTGCTACTGAGTATTTCTTATTACTGAATTCTCCTTGTCTTCTTTTCAGGCTCTCTTCTTCAATGCTGATTCAAGATACCTTTAAAAAAAAAGTATCTGATCATACCCACAAAGCAAAAGCCTGGTTTCAGAGATGTAACTCACCAATTAAGATGTAGGATTATAGACTTGAAAAGAGCTATAGAGATCTTCTAATCCAGAGCTATAGAGATCTTTTAATCAAAATCTAGGCATCCTGAGATTCTTTCAGGGATACTTCAAGATCAAAGCTAATTTTTTAATAACTTAAGGTGTTATTTCCTTTTTACTTTCATTCTCACTTGAGTATCCAGTAGGGCTTTCCAGAGGCTACCTGGCTGAATGCTAAAGATATGTTCAGTTGCCTTCTATTAAACCAATAAAGAGATATGCAAAAATGTAAAATAATATCATGCTTATCAATATTTTTGTTATGGAACGCATAATTTTGTTTTGTTCTTATAAATGTTTTTATATTAACATGTACGGAGTTTATTTTTGTTATTTTTAAATGAATTAATAAACACATTTTAAATTTTTCTCAGTTTTAACTTCTAATGCAGTAGTAGTTATCTCCCTGTTTAAGCTTTCAGTTTGTTTCTTGACTTTAACATTTACAAGGTACAACTAACTTAGGGCAAGTTAATTAATCATGCTAAGCCTTCTATTTCTACATAGGAGACTAAAAAGGGATGAACTAAACATGCAATAAATGCTATTTATTATTAATAAGTGAGATTCATGACATTTATGTTGCCTTTCTTTTAGAATTGTGAAAGTATTTTGTAAATGGTAAAATTTTATAAGAATATTTTACCTGATTGTCATTAGCATTCAAGTTTGTAGATGCCTTGAACTAAATCCAATGACATAATTTCTAAAATCAGAATTCCAGGTGCCATGTTAAATTGTCTACTCTTTCTGTGCCAGGAATAGCACCACTTTATCCCATGGCTTTCCATTTTCTAAATTTGGATCTAGAGTTATAGAAAACTATATGTCTATAAGAATTCTAAAAAATAATAATGTTTCTAATAAATAGGTCTGCTTAGTCACAGAACAACTCAAATAAGCAAAGTGATGAAATAATTGTTCTTTGCATTCTTAAATATTTAAGATAATTCTCCATACTTTCTTTAAAAATTTCCCTTTTTAATGTTTTCAAGACTTCAAAGTATGAAGTCTCAGTTAGTTGTATTTTAATGATTGTAACTTGTCTGAATCTCTTTTTAAAGAGAGAGGTGTGTCCTAGTGTATCAACCAGCAACAACTAATTGCAGTTAACAAAGTGATTAGAAGATGGGCTCAGGAATCCTGGGCCCATCTTCTATTGGGCTCAAAATCAGGAATCCTGAATACATAAGTCAGGAGAATCTTTTAATAAAGAGAAAATGTAACATAGAAAAATATAGTATACTTTCAGTGATGCAGGTCCTTTGCTTTGGGCATATCTTCTGTATTATAGCTATTCTGTACATAAAGATTTAAGTTTTAACTAGAGATAAGTAAAGAAAATTTAAACAATGACAATGACTTTGTGGCTTCACTAACTTTCATATAAAAGGTCCATATAATAACCCTATCTGCTGTTATCACACTGCTTTTCTATTACATTTTGTACAGTGGCATGCTTTTGCCTATGGCTCTTAGGAACAGTTCAAGTCTAGATAGCCAAATGTTAAACTAGTTGACATTGGAATTAAATTCTTGATCCTATCACTAATAGTGCAATGCTCCAACAAATTTAAGAATGGCAGCCTAAAGCACACATTATCCACAGAAATTTAAAGAAAGCAAATGTATATAAAGGAAATCTATGAATTTTAACCCATTCTATAGTGTACATAAACAGAGAAAAAGTAACTGCTTTGTTTTTTCTATATTCAATTTGTGAATATTTCTCCTGAATCCCAAGCTTTGAACAGTGTGTATGTGGCAGAGGGAAGGGGAGTGACTCCCCAAATGACGGTCAAGAAACAATCCAATTAAAGTGTCATGTAGTGTTTGTTTATTTGGGGATAAAACTTTTCAATTCTCAGATTATCTCCCCACCCCTAAAATCACCATCATTTCATATAAACAAGAGGGGTGAGGTTTTTGTGTCTTTGCAAACTTGAGGATAAAGGAACTTCGTGTTTGCTTTTGGGTACATAAAGGGCAATGACATTTCTTCTTTCCAGAGCCACATCCTACAGGTGAATTTGCATTCTATTCTTTTTGTTTGGGTACTGAAGACTTCTCAGCCATCTTCCTGTTGCTGACTCCTCCCCTTCTCCTCAGCACTCTCCAGCTGTCAACCACTGCTATCAGCCCATGGTGACAGATATCACCTCACCACACTATAACAGATGCCAAGGGGTGCGGAGAGGAAGTGGTCCTGGCTCTCAGTTTACTTCCAATCCATACAGGAAGTAAAATAAAAAAATTTAGAAAGCTAACTTCAAAGCTTCTCCCCACCCAATCACATTTTGCTCTAGGTTATTTACGACACACCCTGCAAAATCACCCCCTACCAGTGGTTGAATAGGTAGTCAGGGGAGAAATTCCTACTGTTAATGCTCTTTTCAGCAAAGCATTTCTCCTCCTTTCTACTATTTTTCCGGAATTAAAATGGGGTGAATTTTTCTTTTACTTCTTCTAAGTAATACACCCCTTCTTACTGAGTTGAGCTAAGACTTAATTGTAGACACAGAAGGAGAAATTATTGAGACTGACTCGGCAGGCCTATCCTTGGTGTGTTACATCAGAACTAAAAAATCTGGTAAATTATCTTTTAAGAAAGTATCCAGGCTCGCAAATTCAAATATATGTATATATGCATGTGAAAAAAATAAGCACAGCAAAAAGACAAAATAGAAATGTCTCAAGATATTCAACCCCTAGATGGTGATGTAATGAGTTACTATTATTTATATTATATTCTTTGCTTTATTTCCCATATTTTACGTTACTTTTATGATCAGAAAAAAATATACTAAAATGTCCTTTTATTCTCAGAAATACCACTAAAATGACTTTTCCCAGATATCTCTCCCCCTCACCATAACATAAAATAGAAAATGGAACAAAGAAGAGATAAGATGTAATAGGAATTATTGGCTTATAATCAAGAAATTCTCTAGGATAAAACTATAACATGTAGATGTAATTTATGGATTACTGTGTGTGAAATTTTAAACAAAAAAAATGCTATTTTCTTTCTTTCCTGAATGTGGTAATGCCTGATTGAAGTACAATACCAGTTAGCTGGCCTTATATAATAGTGAGATTGTTTATGAAAAGAAGATATAAGAAACTTACTTAAGTGTACCAAAAAAGGATAAACTTTAATCAGAACAAGAGATTTTTCAAAAAGCATCATCTTTCTAAAATCCCTTTTTAATCTCTAAAATAAAAGGGGCTGGGCAAATGATCTCTAAGGTCCCTTTCTACCACAGTGTTCTCTGATAGCATGAAATCCGACTCCCTAATGAAGGATAATACTGCACTGAATCAGGCCAAAGAGATTTACTGATAGGAAATAATGAGAAACCCAAATTAATCAGTAGAATTAAGGAAACTAGGAATGGCTTATGGCTTATTTTAATAACAAAAACAAATAAAGTAGAACTGCATCTGAGTTGAAATAATGATGCTAAAATAATGTTAACATGTGAAACCAAGAGTTCCAGTATTTCAATGTTAACATTAGACTAAATTGCACATATAGATAATATATAATTTTGATTATATTTATGAAATTGCTTTTTAAATATAATCAATACTACAAGCAAAATATTTCATTTTTTTTTTTATATCTCTTATAGGATCAACCAGATGGGGCTTGATAACTTTAATTAATTACAGTGACACTTCATTTGTCAAGAAGCTTCTTTTCTGGCTGACTCACTTGTCTGAAACCCCATAAAATTATGGGAGATTGCCCCAAAACCACTTAAAATCCATGTCACATTAATATAAAAGCTTGAAGTCAAAGTAAAATGATAAGAACACAGTAAGAGATGACAGGCCGATAGTAAGGGAGAGGAGAGATAACTATAAACTACAAACACAAGAGCAAAAAGCTTACTGATTTGAGGCCATCTAATCCAAGAAAATCATTCTTCTGTACCTGCCTTAATGCCAAATGAGGAATCTTTGTATTTTCTTAGCATAATAATTGAGGTTCATCATTATGGTAATTATTTTTTTAAAACAGTGATATTTATAATGTTTGTATAAAAGTTTCATCAAAGATTATTAAAGAAATACAACTTTGGCTCTTAAATGGATATATTTAAATAGTCCAAAAAATACACTTCTGTAAAACTAGTTCATTTCATTGTAACAAATTATAATTAAAGCTAATAGTGTTTTTGAATATATTCTCTTTATTCTTTCAGTGGGACAATTTATTCTTCTCTATAGAGTCAGCTAATGTTGGTTTAAAGTCTTGCTTTTACATTTGAAATTTTAAATTCTTTTTAAAATTTTATCTCGAAATTTTTTTTTAGTTACAGAGCAGAAGATGTTAAGATTTGAGAGTATCTCTTTGGATGGTGTTTGATCTAAAAGGCCATTTTTTAAACCCTGCTATTTGTAACCTGTTGCTAGATCATAGCTAGTATAGGTTAGTAATCCGTAAGTGATAGCTATAGGACAAATGATGGCTATAGGACAACTGGGAATAATGTATTACAAAAATGTTTACTGTAATTATTATGCATTTTGTATGTATTATAAATGAGAACATTTTTTATAATATTTAAAGAAGTAAAGAGTTCTGCTTAATTCTCTTTCTCCCTTATGTGGAGAACCATTAGGAGAAGGACTTGGGGATGAGAAGGGCAGGAACAATTTTACATGAAGTTTATGGAAATGAATGGTAGATCCAGAGATCTTTTCTTTGCGTGTTGCCAACATTTCAAGCTGGTACAGACAATAGTAAATGTTACCTAGACAAAGTCTAGGAGCCAAGGAATGGAGTTAAACATGGGCAATGGAACCAACAGTATTGAGAGATGAGTAGTAACAGAGAGTAAACAGTAAAAATGTCTGAGAAATTTCCAAAGTGGCATATAGACACCTGAAAATGTTCTGGGGGCATTCGTGCGACAGTTGGCATGTGTATGCTGAATATATGTAAAGGGACTGAGATGGGGTGGAAAATTCTTCTGAGACCTGTACATCTGTGTACCTAGAAGGATATATTTAAATAAAAATTTAATGCCATTTAATTTTTTAAATGTTTTACTTTGTGCACACTTTTATAATACCTCTGAAAATGATTTTTATGTGTAAAATAGTTATGTACTATAATATTCCCAGGTATTATTAATAAAAGTACATTAATGATGTCTTCAAATACTCTTTCCTGAGTATTATTACTATAAGGCAGTTTGTCATGTCAGCATTAAAAAGACAAATCCTAATTGTTGCAATAAAGGCCCGTCTAATACTTGTTGCATTAATTATAAGTACCATTTTCTTATAATCTGGAAAGTTTGGTAATACATTAAAAAAGAGAACATTTTTATTTAATTATACAAATTACTTTTAATCAAAGAATTACATCTCTTCATATAGAATGGGAATGCTCTTCATTTTTAAGAACCTGTATAAATTTCTATAAATTTTTCAACTTAAACTCCCAAACCTAAATTTTATATGGACTGCAGTAGAGTCACAGTAGTAATAAATTGGCTCTTGCTGAGGCCAATTCAAAATTTTCTTCCAATATCACCATTAGCTAGCAATTGTGCCATTGAATAGTCCTTTTAATTTATCTATTTCTTTGAATAACTAGACTATAAACTCTGTGAAGGCAGGGACCATGTTTGAAAATTCAGCACATAGCACAGAGCTTGGCGTATAATAGATATGCATTATATGCCTATCCAGTGATGAAAATAATGAGTGAGTCAGTGGATTTTTCCCTTCTTTCCCAATTCATTTGGTTGAAACTTGAGTACTCTTCCTAATTGTATTCATTGACATTCCTGACTGGTTCTTGAAAGCTAATGCTAATTGAGACCAGATGTCCCAGAATAATGACTCCTCATTTCACCATACTGCTCCACTTTCCTGAACAATAATCTGGAATCCCCACTTTTACAGTTAGGTTAGCCTGTTTGATTCCTCAAGTACTAGGCCCTGTAGCTGAATTATTTCCCCATAGCTCAGTTACAATATGCAGAATGAAACAAATAACAATATGTAGAATGTAAGAAATACTCATTCATTGATTTAGATTTTCAAGTAATTGTGCTCTTTGTTCCCAATGTCTTGTGGGTAGTGGTTATGTCTTGTATTAAGTAATTCTATATAACATTTTAAACAGCTTCTCACGTGAGCTTGATAATAAATGAATATTTATTTGTATTGATTTACTTTAAATTAATCATAAATATTTCTCTCCTTTGAATAGCAAACATTTGAGGTTTTTAGCCATTTTTGTATCAGATAAAATATAATCTCCAGCATATATTGTACAGAACTATTAGGTTAAAATGCTATCCATTCATTCATTTTCACATACATTTATTCATTCATAAATATTTACAAAGTATCTACTAAATACAAGATTTCATGTAAGGTAGAATGGTAAGAGCAGCAATAGCCTCAAAAATGACAGTATGGTCTCTGACCAGATGAATTTACAGTCTAGTAGAGGATGTGAGAAAAATACTTTGGTATCAAACAGAACACAGTAGTCATAAAGGGTGTAATGCTGTGTTTATAAAAGAGTTCAAGGATCTGGTCTTATTCACTTCTGTCTCCTCAGTTCTAGCACAAAGTCTAATTCTTTTTATTAAAACAGTGCATTTTTTTCTTGTTTTTAATTATTTTTGATGATCTAAAACAGTTATATTTTAAACCTTACATTACATAATTTACTAAGGCACACTTATTCAACATTTTAGAGGCAAAATGGAGACTTATGGTTTTCATACCCTTTCTATTGCTGATGAAGCCTTTTCTGGTATGACCCTATTAGTCATTAGACCAGTTAAGCTCATATTATATTCTTACATAGTATATTAGCACATTTCTTCTATGCATAAATGGAAAGGATTGTAGTCTAGGGTTTCAATCTCGGCATGTGTGTTAAGGTTGGTCACCAGCAGCTCAGTATTGTGCTTTCCTATTGGAGTCTTGTCAGACAAGGTTTATTTTCCTTAAGGTCTAAATATCTATTTATGTATCTTTTTTTCCCTCTCTCTTTAGTAGAGATTTAGAAAACATCACCACTCTTTCACCTTTTGGCTTTGGATCAGAAGCTTTCCTCTTCTCTTTGGATCAGTCTCATGTCTTCCACATTAACATCTAACAAATTATCCCATAGTAGATATTTCATCCACTCAATCTTGTCATGGGAAAAACTGAAGTTGCTTACATGAAACCATCAGTACAGAGGTTATAGCAAATGCATGGAGCACTTTAGCATTTTTTTAAAATGGAGAACTGTGGGGTTTTCTTTTTAATATACAATTTTTTAAAATAAATTTATTTATTTATTTATTTTTGGCTGCGTTGGGTCCTTGTTGCTGCACACGGGCTTTCTTTTAGTTGCGGCAAGCAGGGGCTACTCTTTGTTGCAGTGTGTGAGCTTCTCATTGCGGTGGCTTCTCTTGTTGCGAGCACTGGCTCTAGGCACATGGGCTTCAGTAGTTATGGCACTCGGGCTCAGTAGTTGTGGCTTGTGGGCTCTAGAATGCAGGCTCCGTAGCTGTGGCATACGGGCTTAGTCGCTCCGAGGCATGTGGGATCTTCCCAGACCAGGGCTCAAACCCGTGTCCCCTGTACTGACAGGCGGATTCTTAACCACTGTGCCCCCAGGAAGCCCAGAACTGTGTTATTGATTTCACAATGTCTGGGTCCTTGTGCTCTCTAATGCCAGCTTCAAGCAAACAACACAGCAGTGTGGATATAAAGGACTTAATATTTCTTTAAAAATACCAAATATTCTGTTAACAAATCTAAATCTGCCCCACCCCAAACTTAAAGGACCATAAAGTTGTTCTAATATCTAAAACAGCCAGTATTACAAATAGAATCCTCACATATTTAAGCTATGGTAGTAATAATTATAGGAAAGAAAGTGTATTGACCTTGGAGTGTTTCCCTAAATATTACTGCAACTCTTTTTTTTGCTCAGCCAAGGTGTCTTATAGAAACATGGTCATTCTGTCTTCACTCCATAAATAGAACTTTATTTTTTTCCTTTCATGTTTTGTTTTCCTTCCCTATTTGTGCTTTTTCTCCCATTCTTTTCTCAGTGAGAGATTCATTAATCCAACAGCAAGAAATACTCCAAAATGAATAGAGAAACCAGGTCAAATTTAAAAAGTGTTAATAGAGGAGATGAAGTAGAAATTTTTCTATATTCAGAAGTTAGAGTCACATTTGTAAAATAAAGCTGCTATAATAAGAATTGAAGAACATTAAAAAATTCATGTGAATACCAGTGCTAAAATAAAACAAACAAACAAACAAATGTAAGGGCTAGATAAGGAAATAAAAACACAAAATGAACAAATTAGTCATCTGGAAATTGAACCAAAGTATTTTTGCGTTTTGTGGTAATTGTCATAAGTTGACTTAAAATAGTCCCCAAATTAGAATTCATATAAGAAATAGTCTTCAATCAAATGTAATTGATAAACAGAATAGTTGCAAAAATATTAAACCAACTTAGGAAAAATTTAATCTTCTGAAATACTTTTGGATTAAGAAAAAAACAAAACTGAAGTTGCAGAATATTTAAAATGAAAGTATTTTGAAAATGCAGCTAATTAACACACATAGTGTAAGGCCTGAACAGGATTCAGGGGAAAATTATCTTTCAACATGCTCGTTATAGAAGAAGAGACTAAAAATATGTGAACAAAACACTCAACAGCAACAATAAAAATCTAGAAAGAGAAAAAATGAATGAAACCAAAAGAAGATATTGGATTAGTATGCAAAAACCAACACCTTTATCACTCTTATGAAAGATAACATGAAGGTTAAAAAAATGAAAAAGGAAAACTTTCCAATAACAATATAAACCATAATACTCCAGAACTGTATGAAGAATAATATAATTTCTTTACTGCTAGTCATAATTAAAGACCAGAATAAATGGAGATGACCATCAAGGTAAAATGAATTGATATTGTGAAGTTGTGGTGGACAGTGTGATGCACCATCCAGATTCTTCTTCGATGAAAGAGTTGTTCCCATAACTGCTAAGGGTGCTATTGACAGACAGTCTTAAGCTCTCTTCCCCTTTATAAATTGCCTCAGCTGAAGAGAGCCACCTTGCCCAGGGTCATAGCCCTTCCCTGGTCTTTCATTCCCAATGACTGATTGATGAGGGAATTGGGCTATTTCTGCCTAACATTGGAAATCTCTGACTGGCCGGGGGCCATTCTAACTCCAGAGCTCCCAGTGAGGTTGAGGCTGTTACTGGACCTGCAACATCTCATCTCCTCCTTCTGACAATTACTGTTTACTTTGTTCTCTTTTGAGAATATAGTGCATACTCTCTTGGTCTCCAAGTCTCTTTTCCAGTGAACGTAGCCTATGACAGTTATAGTTATCCCTTCTTCCCCAATTCATTTAACAAATTTAACTTCCTCAATCTATGAGAGAAAGTAATTGCAATCAAATTCCAAAAGGATTGGTGTGTATGTGTGGCAGGGGGAAAGGGGTTACATGATAGGTTTAAGGTTTAAGATTTGTTTAGAAGGTTTGTATGTCAAACTTTGTTGTTATTATTATTATTATATTAAAATTATTGGCATGGAAATAAGGCGTAACACTTTGAAACAAATATAAAAAATTCTTAAAAATGACTGTGGCTGCTCAGATGCCACAAGCATAGAGTTAGACAAGTAAGTGAGTGAAAGAATCCAAAATCTTATCTATGTGTATTTGTGAATATACTATATGATGACTTTGAAGGGATGAGGAAAGATAGAATATAAAATAAAACTGTTGGGAAAAATTGCTCTGGGGGAGAAAACTTTGTGGATGCCTGTCTCAAATCATATCCCAAATGAAGTGCCAGGTGGATTAAAGACATAAGCATTTAAACAACTATAAAATATGGAAGAATATTTTCAATAATCTTCTCATGGAGAAAGCCTCCCTTAAAGAGATAGCAAAGTTAGAACTCCAAAGGACAAGGATTTAGATTTTAACTAATCAAATTTAAAATTTATGATTGGCAAAGCATATCATAACCACCACACATATTAAGAGATAAAGCACAGAATCAGAATATGTTTGCAAAACATATATATGGTAAATGATTGGAATCCTTAGGATAAAAAGCCCTCCAACAAGTCAGTCTACCAACATCGCTCCTTTCTTCCTTGTCTTTCATGGGAAGTGCACAGCATTTACGATGTTAATTTTAAGTTTATATGTTCAGTAAATTCACAATAGTAACTTATAATTTCTGTCCATTTTTCTATTTCCAAGTTGGGGTTTCTTGTCTTTATTGCTATTCTGATGATGTAACTCTCTGCTGCCTTTATTCTCTTCATGCTAAACCTTGGCATTTAGTCCACAGTCCTGCTGCTTCCCGTCATTATTTCCTCAAACAACAAAGTAGATTAGAGTAGTCCTCCTTTATCCCTGAGGGATACATTCCAAGACCCTGGGTGGATGCCTGAAACCACGAATACTATGAAACCTTACATATAATATGTTTTTCCCTGTACTAACTGGCAAGTAGCTTATACAGGATGGATACACTGGACAGAAGAATGACTCACCTCTGGGTGGGACAAAGCCAGACATTGCAAGATTTCATCACACTACTCTGAACAACATAGCAATTTAAAACCTACAAATTATTTATTTCTGGAACTTCAATTTAATATTTTCAGACTGCAGTTGACCACAAGTAACTGCAACTGCAGAAAGTAGAACTGCAGATGAGGAGGGACTAATATACTCCATTTAAAATTTTTTCCTGGAGGTTATAGAGATCTTTATTACCTACCATAAGTTGAGTAATAGTATAAGTTGAGTAACTAGTACTACTCAACTACTTGTAGTTGAGTAACTGCTATAAATTGAATAACTACCTAATATCAGTTGAGTAGACAACTTATATTGAGGCTTAGGCATCTTACTTCCTTGTCCAGGCCCATCTTGTAGGCCTGGATACCCTATAGCAGAATCTGAAATACAACCTCATGTTTGGCCAGTAAATACTGAGTTATAAGTCTATTTTACCCAAGCCCAGATATCCTAACTTATCCAGGAGCTTCTTGAAGAGATTGCACTAGGGACCAGAGTTACTTTTCACAAGGCATTCCACATACTGACTGTCAAGAGAGCATTTGACATTCATCTAACAGATGCTGAAGGCTGCCTTTGGAGAAATTTGAGATTCCAGTATAGCTTGATGCTAATATGTGAGTTTTAGTAACACTTCTCCAGGTACAAATAGCCTTACAGTTATAAAAATTGAGGTGTCCAGAGACTGAGGCATTTTTATAGAAATGGCACGTTAGCTTTTACTTTCTGCAAGGGCATGCTCAACATGCCCTGGAACACACAATAAAAGTTACACAACTTTTTGAAATCACACCTTTATGTACATTATTGTGCTCTTTGTGTCTCTGTTGTACCTTAACCCCATTCCTGAAACTCTAGAATCAACTAAATTCTAGAATATAGTCTTTTAAAAAATTTTTATTGGAGTATAGTTGATTTACAGTTTTGTGATAGTTTCAGGTGTATAGCAAAGTGAATCAGTCATATATATATATATATCCACTCTATTTTAGATTCTTTTCCCGTATAGGCCATTACAGGGTATTGAGTAGAGTTCCCTGTACTATATAGTAGGTCCTTATTAGTTATCTATTTTATATATAGTAGTGTGTATATGTCAATCCCAATCACCCAATTTATCCCTCCCCCGCCTTACCTCCTGGTAACCGTAAGTTCGTTTTCTACAGATGTAGAATATAGTCTTATAAAGTAACTGCCTGCAACACACATTCAACTATTCCATAATATTTTGGACAAGGGATTGCCTAAGAATAGGGATTTAGCATTTAATGTGAACGCTGCTGACCTGACACTTATTATCCTTTGGCATGCCCCTGGCCCAATTTGAAGCCTGTGATTAATATCTGGACAGCTTCTGCTCCTGTTGTCATTGGTTTCTCCCTTGGCCTTCTTATCTAGCCTTTTTCTTTAAAAACAACACACCCTTATCATGATGTATAGTCTTTCTCTTTCTTAGTATAAATTATTAACGTACTATAAGAGTAAACTACTATTTTTATAAGAGTACGATATGTGGGGCTAGTGCCATTTTAATAACTTTTTAGAATATTAGCTAATGTGTTTATTTAGTTTTAACTGACTTCTTATAATGTACTAAGACATTACCATATTTTAATCTTATAAAACCCTATGAAGTGTGTACTAGCCCTGTTTATATATCATGAAACTAATGACCAGAGCTTAAAAAATTTGGCCAGAGTTATGAATTTTTGAAATGTTAGAGTTTAGAGTTTATACCTAGGTCTTTCTGAATAGCAAGAACCAGAACACCATTCCCTGAAACTGACCATTAGTGCTACCTCCTTTATACTGTGGCAGTTATGACTATAGTCCATCCCAGGAGGCATCCTCTGATGAAAAATTCATGTTGTCTTGGGACCATCTAAGCCCAACTTCTCTTTCCTTCAGTGAAGTTCAGGTAGCCATGCTTCCATTCACTCTGACTTCATTTAGCTCCTCATTTTTTACAGTTAAGGATTTTAAGACTCTGAGGTCATAACAACATAATTACTCATCCCTAAATTATTTATAACCTTTATCTTAATAGCTTGAGTTACTTTATAATCTCCTTTTATTCTTGGTTAGAGCGTACAGTATCTTTCCTATGTCAAAAATATTGTAGTTCTCAAATTATAAATTGTTGTAGTTCTCACTGTTTTGACAAAGATTCTTTGCTTGCCCAAACTTTAGTCAGGCTCCTCAACTTTCTCCTAGGCACATCTGTGCACTTCTTTGTAAAATCTAAAATTTTAGCAAGAGCCCTGCTAAGTTAGGTTAACCACCACCCCTCCCTCAATACCTGCTCACCCTTAATATCTAATCAGGTTCCTTATTCTCCACCATTCCCCAGGTGTAGTCTGAACACCCTGGTCAGCAAGAATCCTGTTAAGTCAGTTTAGCCAAACTCCCTCTTATCTTTGATGTTTCCTCTTAGTAATTTTCCATCCACTGGCCCCCACCCTGTGCTATGCCTATAAATTCCCATTAGCCTATGCTGTATTCAGAATTGAACCCAATGTCTCTCCCCCACTGTAAAATCCCTTTGTAGTGATCCCTATAACCTATTGCGATGGTCCTGAATAAAATCCACCTTACTGGGACTTCCCTGGTGGTCCAGTGTTTAGGACTCTGCGCTTCCACTGCAAGGGGCATGGGTTCATGGGTTCGATCCCTGATTGGGGAATTAAGATCCCACAAGCCACGCAGTGAGGCCAAAAAAAAAGAAAGAAAGAAAGAAAAAAGAGATCTATCTGCCTTACAATCTTCAACAAGTATCATTGAATTTTTTTCTTTGACAGTTTAATGAAATCCAGGTATGGAGTATTGATAGTCATTTCTCCCTCTTCTTCTATCTTCTTCTTCTTTGCCTTTTCATTGTCATTAATCCATTAAAAAAATACTTTCTTGACTAAGTAGGCTCAAAGATCTCTCACTCCAACTCTTTTTCTTGTTGCTTTGATTCTTGACATTAATCTCATTCATCTACTTTGCAGAATACTACAAAAAACTATTCTTATAGCTGTCTTAAAACTATTTTAGTACATTTGAAAAATGCTCTTATTTGCCTTAGTTATGACTTTGACATTTGATTTTATTTTTAATGTTGATAAAATTGAAATTTGTTTGTTTGTTTGTTTTGGCCACACCACAAAGCATAAGAGATCTCAGTTCCCCGACCAGGGATGAAGCCCTTCCCCCTGCAATGGAAGCGCAGAGTTGACCACTGGACCTCCAGGGAATTCCCTGAAGTATATTTAAATAAGAAATTTTCTAATTCTGGATATGTTAAACTGTAGCCACTTGTTCTCTCATAACAATGAATCTTTTACCTCTTTCTAAATAAGGTGGAAACAATGTGTTATTCTGTTCTTATCTTGTTCAACTGCTCTCAAATTACACTTTTACTGGTCAGTATGCACTTAAGTGAGTGTTTTATTCCCTTTATTTGTTTTTCTTTTTCTTCTGTCACAAGGAAAAGGAATCTTTTAAAATAAATTGTATAATTGTTGCATTTATATTAAGGACTGCATCAAAGAAGCGGAATTAGCACAAGTTGAGGACCTATTTAGTATGTGAGAATGATTGGTGTCAGGTTTCCCAATGGTAAGAACTTAGTGATTAATAAGAATTTAACAGATATTTTTGAATGAATAAATAAAATTAGTCTTCCCCTAGATGAGCTAAATGTCTTGTAAAAGATGAATTGCCAGACAGGCAGAGAGCAGAATCACCTGAGCCTTTGTCGTCTTCCTCCTCCACCCCCCTATCCTCTGTGCTGGAATGTGATCAAATGGATCTTCCTCTTTCCATTCACAGCCTTTTCACAAGTTGCAATAGTCTTATTTGTTGTTTTACTTATTTTGTGTCTGTCATCCCTACTGGGAGGTAATCTTCAGGTGAGCCAAGAGCCATGTCTACCTTGTTCAAATTTTTAGCCCAGTGAATGTGAAGAGGAAGCACTTAGTTAAAATGTGTTGATGGAATGAATTAGTTTCTGCATGAGTTCATTTTGATTCTACTAGAAAAAGAAAAGTGATTCTACACTGGAAAAATCTGTTTCTTGTCTGGTGCATATGTCTGATCTGTGCACCAAACTTGCCATAAACTCATGTTGGCCATCAACTTTGCAGTGTGTTTTCAATGACAATTACCCTCAACAAAACCAGAATATTTGTTTACAGACTAATTATTTAACTAAATATGTAGTGCTACTGGCATTTATAACTGCCATTCAGGTACAGCTGAAAACTAATTGCCCAAAACCATTTGGCACTCATATATTTTGTTTGGGAAATTTTATATGCAAGTCTGGATTCTTGTTAACACCCTCCCAGCAATTTAAGAATTCTTGAACTATGGGACCCTAAATTTTTCATCCTTTTTGAAATTTTGACAGGAGAATATATGATAAAGGGACATAGTCTTATTCTCATTGGAGTCAAAGAGAAGTATCTCCTACCATTGCCGAGGATAAGGTAGTGGAGAGACACAGTCTCATGATTTACTGGGGTTTCTCTAAAGATGGGAGATTGCTTCTGCTAACTGTGATGGCTGCTACTTGAGTAGAGTACCCAGCAGAAAATGCAAAAATGAGAATAATGGGTGTAAGATAGCATAGTCAGAGTGGAGGCTTCTTATTGTCCAAATAACAGTGCTTTATAAACTTATACAGGACACATCAGGTGGCTCTTGAAAGATTCCAGCCATAGAAACATGAAAGAAAGCTAACACCTGTCCTTGCCTAACTGTAATTCAGGAGAGTCTCTCTCAGCCTCTGCATCTCTCCACTTTCAGCATCACTGCCAAAGTTGAACTCATTATTCTTCACTGGGGCTTTCATAACTGCTTACCCTTTGGTCTACCTAATACTGCTTATCTTTTGGTCTTCTTGGTCCTGGTGTTTCCTTGTGTTAATCTTCTCCAATTTTAGTTACTTTTGAAAAGGTAATTTATACTCCCCAGTAGCTTAAAAAAGTAAATCAGGGCTTCCCTGGTGGCACAGTGGTTGAGAGTCCACCTGCTGATGCAGGGAACATGGGTTCATGCCCCGGTCTGGGAAGATCCCACATGCCACGGAGTGGCTAGTCCTGTGAGCCATGGTCGCTGAGCCTGTGCGTCCAGAGCCTATGCTCCGCAATGGGAGAGGCCACACAGTGAGAGGCCCGCGTACCACAATAAAAAAAAAAAAAAAAAAGTAAATCAGACTTCCTTAGGCTGGCAAATGGGCCTCTTCCCAGTCTGGTGATCTTTACCTTTCTCCAGTTCATTGCCCTCTGTCATATCCCTTGTCTTCTCCGCTGTTAACATTATGCCATTCATACCTTTCTTACCCATTTACAAATGGTCTTTTTCTTAGACTGTGTCTTTTGCCATTCTATTTTTCTTTTCAGATTCACTTCCCCTCTCTATCTGGCAAACTGCTTTTGAGTGCCATCTTAAGTGCCATTATCTACTGTGAGGCTTCTTTGACTCACACAGAGGTGGACACTAAATTTATACCTCTGTCATAGTAAGCATCACTTATATTGTAACTCATCTGTTTATATGCCAGTCTTCACCACTAGTCTGAGAACTCATGAGTCATTTTCACTTGCGACTACTTTATCTTTATAAACCTGGCATATTTGCTAAACCTCATCAAACTTTTGTTGAATGAAAAAATTATCTTGAGATGCCAGCCCAGCCCCTCAGCAACAACAACAACAACAAAGATAATTTCCTAGCTTTGTTGGAAGACTTTGTCTAGAAACAATAATCTAGAGTATTCAAACCATATTAAATAATAAATCACTGAAACAAAAATCTTACATCAAGCATAGGGAGAGTACAATCCTAGAAACAATACAGAAGGCTTGTAATAATTACCTACTGGTTTCGAAGTTTTATATCATATTAGGTAGAATTATACTTTTAAGAGTTTAGTGAATGTCCCAGTAAAGAAGTATGAACTCACCAAGGTTTTAATTTCCACAGACGTAACTGTTACTAATAGATTCTTCAAGAATTGGTGTCTGAGAAAATCTGAGTACATGGATTCAGAGTGAATGTGGATTAATTGGTTGCCCAAGAGAGATTATATAAATGAATAAATGCGGAGGGCTGAAATCAGAAAACTGAGTACTGACAACGTTTTTGGAATAGTCAGAAGAAAGTCATTTGCTAAGCAAACTTATATCTGCTCGAGTGGATTGATGGACTGATACCCCCATCTAGCTATTCATTTAGTTTTTAAAAACATTTATCTCCTACTATTTACCTGGTTGTGCTTGGAATGGTCTTACAGAAGCATAATTGTGCATGACATGCTAGCATCACATTTAAATTAAGGTATCATCATCATCATCATCATTTGAAACTTGCCTCGATCTACCCAGACCCAACACATGCTAACTACTTTTTCCTACTTGAGTTATACTGTTGGCTTAAGCCATTTCTTGACTGAGTTTAAAGCAAAACAACTAAGAGACTTGGAAAATTCTCAGGTTCCTATTCATATGTACAGAATTATTGGCTGATTATGCTCTAGGAATGATTCTGGAAAGTCTATAATTTCCCAATTTAAATTCTAATACTAAACTCTTATACTCCAAGGTATTAAGTTGTTCTTTAACACATGTATTTCCTAGGATAAATATGAACATTCACACGTGATTTGTTATTCTAGAGCATTTTGATTTTGGTTAGTAAGTATAAGATCATATAAATATTAAATAATTTCTAAATTGAGGACTAGAAAAATCTTAAAATAAGTGTTTTTCTATGTAGTGATTCTATTCAATTAATGAAATTCTAGAATATGAACTCCTAAGAGGGTATTGATTAAGTTTTGCATGTTTATTTGGATATGTCAGAATCCAAAATTCAATTTAATTGTTTAAATAATAGTTAATAGGACATATTCTCTCATTTGGAGACATTTTAGGATCCCAGAAGATTTAAAATATTCAAAATCAGTGATAGTTTTGCATATTTATTTGACATAATTTCTATATAGTCAGGAAAATGAATCCATAATGACATACAAATCTATATGAAATATAAATACTATTATTTGTATATTATATCACATGAAGGGAAACAACATAACATAAATTATTACAGCACTATAGAGAGAAAACAGTTACAACAAGAGCCAATATATTTGTATCATATAAATAGAAAATGCAACCTTGTGGTAACTCTGCTAAAAGCAAGTGTTGTAGCAGTGTATGTACAATTCTGTTTAGTTCTGTTGCATTGTTACTTCTGAGGTACCTTGTTATTTTACATGCTACATGGTAGAATTGTGTGGCAGCAAAAGCACCATAATATGATGTGACAGAAAATACATAGGTAAAATTTATCTGCTTATGTGTCTCTGATGCTTACTTTCAGTTTAAGTCAGAGTTTTGAGTTATGAATAGAGTTGACAGTCGTAGGCAAGGGTAGGACTTCTAGCTTATAGGCTTCTGTACCTTTGGAACACTTTTTTAAAAAAAATAATTTTGCACACTGTTTTCTCTCTTTAATATTAACGTAAGTTTTCACATATGTATTTCCTAGTAAATCACATTTCCCTTTATACAAGATGGAATTTTTTGAACATAGTTGTAGGGTTATGTTGTTGATGCCTGGAAGTTCTATTTACTAGCCTCATATTTCTGTAGTATTAAATCTGTGATTTTGTGATTAACCCCCAAAATCTGATACTGGGGCATCTTCGGATGGCCTGTGGTGCTGTGTCTTTCAAGAATGTCTAAGTGTAATTTTAGTGAAATGTGCGTTCAAGTGTTCTTTTTCTGTTTTTTTTTAAGAGAGATGTTTTAAAGGGATTAAAACAAGGATTTTGCATTTTTGTATTAAAAATTATGTTTTATGAAAGAGGAAGAACATTTATTCTGTAGGATTTTTATTTTAACATAGTTATTTTAATAACTGAAATGATACAGATAATTTTTTTCATTTCTATTAATACCTGGCTCTTTTTTATTTAGCAGCATCAGCAAAACATGAAGTAAATCCAGTGCTAATGAAATGGAAGTGATAATGATCCTATCTTAAAATAGGAACAATGTAGCCATGTAGTAAGGAGTAACAGTTCCTTTAGTATATGCCCTAGGGATACAATTCTGCTATGTCACATCCCTGCTAATCATAGACTCAGGGCTGTTAGAAACTAGATGAATGTGGGAGAACCTTTGTTCGATTAACTCTAGTAGAGGAAAACTCACTACTTCATGAGTTCTCAATTTCTCTTGAGATGTTGACAACTCCATTAACAGAATATAGCACTGAAATGTGTCAGATGCGCCTGAGTTAGAGATCTGCAAAATTAAGTTTGAACTCCAGCTAAAGAAATAATTTAAATTCAAGTTTTTGGGAGTCATCAGGTCTATTTATATCCTGTTGTACTAATACAAGTTAAATCAAATGTGTGTGTGTGTGTGTGTGTGTGTGTGTGTGTGTGTGTGTGTAGGTAAAAGATGTAAGAATAGAAACAAGAGATGATATCTTTCATACTGAGAGAAGGAATGAATAGCACATTGCACTTCACCGCTCTGCCCTAATCTATAACTTAAGATTGATTGAGTAACCTCAATATTACATGTTCCATCTATTATGAGACAGGCATGCTCTGAAGTCTTTAGGTTCTGCATCAACTAAGCTTTCCTGTCTGTGCCTTCATAAAACCAGATGGAGAATATTACCTGCTAATTTATGATTTCAATAAGAAAATTTAAAAATAATCTCTCCTAGGTATGATGACAGATTATCGGTGCATTGCTGTAGATAAGAAGGCCAACTTTGTAACAGACTACTGAATTGTAAAAATAAATAAAATATAGTGATTTATTGAAAATATTTCCTCATAATTTCATTAATTCTGTATTTTTTGTTCTGCTTTAGGTCATTGGTCTCTGAGCTAGATAGATGACAAGCACTTTAGATAAAACCTAATTAGATTGACTTCAATTTTCTCATGATCACAAGTAATAAGTTAAACACAAACATATTATAATACATATTTTTGAATGGAAAAATCTGTGAGTATTTCTAAGCCTATTGAAAGTGAGTCGTAGGTAAAAAAAAAAATTTTTTTTTTTTGCCCTGGGTCTGAAAATTCATAGGGACACCAATAGTTCTATAAGGAAGAGTACTTACCACCCACCTCAACACTGCTTTTTATTTATCCCTTCTTTTAGTATTTATTGCAGGCTAATTATGTGCCTGGCTCTTACTTAGGTACCTTCTGAGATACCCAGTTATTTCGCTCAAGGATCTAAAAATATAGAAAAACAGGGATTACTTGAACACAAAGAGTTATATAATAGCAATATGTGATAACGGCCATATATAAAACATACATGTCCTATGCATATAAAATCTTGTAAATGTGTAAATACATTGTAATAAATGTTTTAATATTCATAATGTTAAAATGCTATATATCTTTAAACTGTGAAGTCATGTAGCACCTCACTTCCCTCTTCTGCAAAAAGGGATGGTAAAAATAAGACCTAACTGGGCTTCCCTGGTGGCGCAGTGGTTGAGAGTCCGCCTGCCGATGCAGGGGACACGGGTTCGTGCCCCGGTCTGGGAAGATCCCACATGCCGCGGAGGGGCTGGGCCCGTGAGCCATGGCCGCTGAGCCTGCGTGTCCGGAGCCTGTGCTCCGCAACGGGAGCGGCCACACCAGTGAGAGGCCCGCGTACCGCAAAAAAAAAAAAAAAAAAAAATAAGACCTAACTCATAGAATTATCTTGAGATTAAAATGAGATAATAAAACTTCATATCACAGTACTTGTTCAAAAAACATCAATTATCATTAAAGATATCTGTTAGTTTCTATGAATATTTTCTAAATGTAGTTCTTATTTCTATGTTTTCTACAGATTTTAATTAAAATTGTAAGTAACATTTTTGTATATTAATCCCACATTTTCAATTTCCTTCCGCCATTCCTTTAGGCAGAATTCTATACCTTGAATATATACACCAAAAATATCCTTATTTTCTTTATTGGCATGAAAGAGAGTGAAGAATATAGGTTAAAAAGGAAATGATTTTTTTAAATAATCCATGTCCCCAGGAAGGCAGTATTTTGCAATAAAAAACAGTGTTCACTAGATATTAGAAAACAAACTTTTATTAACTAGGAGAGTAGTCTTGGGTAAGTCACTTCATTATAAGCCTTACTTCTTCTGTAAAAATAAGAGGCAAATGACTTAGATGATCTATAAGTGATATGATTCTAAGAATCCCACAATGTAAATGTAATGGGCAAATATATTACAAAAAAACTTAAGTAAAATTTGCCTGGCAAACTAAACAAGCATATTTAAATTATAGAAGCAAATGAGTTTATGCTTTACTTTAAAAAAAAGCTTTACTTAAAAAAATAAATGTAACTAAGAATGGTCTTCTTTCCAAAAATGAATGCATGCATTCTGCAGATGAATTATAAGTTTTTAAAGCTCTTGTATCTCATCTACCATGGATTCAAAGCCATGTTCTGGTTCTCTTTAGAGAACACAGTATTTTGGGATTTATCCCAGCTAATAAATGCAAGACCCTGTGGCAAAAACTCAACACAGATGCTTAGATGGTTGCTGATCTCGTGATATCTGCAGAATTTCACTAACCCGGGTTTAGCTACTAATAAATGAATGCTTGAGTAGTTTAATACACAGGGGCTGAAAGCAAGTAGAGGAGATGGCCCCAACAGATGTCAGGAATGATAAATGCTAAAAACCTAGAAATGTAGTTGTTGATGGCCTGAGATAGTGTTCCAGCACAGTGAGTCCCAGAAACTGACAGCCAGATATCAAAGCGAGAAAGATCACTTTTAGATTTTTATGTAACTAGGGGGAAAAAAGCCTTTGCACAGGAACTACAGATGTATATAAGCAGTATGTTATGAGAAAGTCATTTTCAAAGGCTATAGGGATTTGTGATTTTGTGATAACTATTAATGCACTTTTGTGATAGATGACCCTAGCTGAACCTCGCCCTGAAATCAAGAGTTATAAATTTGTTAACATTTTCAGTTTAACTTCTTTGTGTTAACATAATTTTTCTCACTAAATCTCCTTTGTGGATGCTTGTTTGTAAGAGCTTGGAGGACAGAGACCAATACTCTATTCTTTCTATATTTTCATAGCCTAGGAAATGCCTAGCAATGTAATTAGTACATGATGAGCTCACACTCATAAAGCGTTATATTTAAAAATGCTCTCAAATATATTTATATACCTTTTTCTTATAACAGTCTCATAGTGAAAACAAAACAGATATTATTCATGTTTTATAGAGGGAAAATACATGGAAGTTCACAGATTTTAAATGACTTGATTGAGGTCAACAGCTTCTAAATGATATAAGTAGTATTTAAGTTCCATTCTCTTCTTTTTAAACTTAAACCTTCGGTCATCTTATCACCCTGATTTTCCCCATTTCATCATGTGTGCTAACTTATATTCAGAAACCCTAAATGGTTTCCTCTGTGTGATATAACTAACAAGGAGGTGAGGCTATGACTACCTAAAAGTTTATCATATTATTATGGGGTTGGTAGAAAGGCTATACTGAACATCAAAGGTATATCATTCTACTGGACACTTTAAATGGGAATACAGTTTGTCTCTGGAGAGCCTGTCTAAAGAGATTTCTGGCTTAATTTATGTCAGTTTCTTTGGACATTAAAAAAAAAGCAATTGTAGAAGGGAATATTAGGGAAGGAGTTGAGGGAAATTAAGTGTGACGAAGTCTCGACAGCATGAGAAGAAAGGCTCTTTCAGTAAAAATAGCAAAGAAATAATAATTGTATTCACTGGACTAAGAAATAAACTAGCTTCTGAAAGACAGGAAACAAGTTACTTCTTTCTCCTGGATAGGTGTCCTGTCCTCATTTGTGAAATGGGTATAGCAATGTGAAATTTCTTCTTGTACTAATTGGAAAGGTTGACTTGGTTTTAGATATATTTAACTTTTCACATATTGACTCCTTATAGTTTAAATAAGACTAAGGTTAGCCATTTGTTTATTTTTTTATTGTACCTATATATATAATTATATATATATATAAATAATTAGTTTTATATATATGTATAACTAATTCCTCTTGGATGGTGGGTACCACAAGCTATATTCTCTAGGAGTATCACTCTATTCTAGCAAACTTCCACAAGTTTGCTTTTGGGCCCAGAGGGTGAGTCAGAATTGTTCGGACACTCCTGAATTTACTTATATACTTAGTTCTCTCATTAAAGAGCAAATCTCTGTAATAACTCTCGGTAAGTAGTTTAGTATTGAGGCATAAAGTCTGGAACGATCTACAAAACCCAGAGTTATGGGCATGTCATTTTTAGCTCTAATGATATGCAATATTATGAAAGATATCACAGTTTGTCTTCAACACCTTTCCTTTTGATAAATCTTCCTTTTACTTTTGTACTCCTTCCTAGGCTTTTCCTACCTCTCTGGAATTCTGGAGTACTGTCTATGCCTGAATGTCCTTGGTTCTTTTTGTTCTTTCTCTATCAGAGTTATTACAATGTTAGGACTGTAAATGATACCCTAATTATGAAATTCTTATGAAAATATTAACTTTATGTTCCCTATCCAAACCTAACTGATGTCTCTCTTCCATTGTAAACTCACAATTAATAAAAGTATTGGTGAAATAATTCATGCTAAGATCTTTATAGCTATTCCTAAGTGAATGTGTAACCTATAAGGCAGTACTTACACCTAAGTAGGGTATTGTTGCCAAACCCCAACTAATAGTAAGATTTCATATATTAACACATATTGTGCATTGTAGGGGGTACTTCCATATATTAGCATATATTCCAAGCATCTCTCAAGCACACTGTCTTGGGTAATCACCTACTCCACCCTCCCTATAAAGCCAACCCTTCCCCCAGCCCCAAAATGTCCATTAGAGAGCTCAGCTGCTGCTGGACTATCAGGCATGTAGCCAGTTGGCTTAAGCCTGCAGGATTCAGTGCCAGAATGTCACAGGATCCTCTCAAAGTTGTTTGGTAAAGTGTACACTAAGATTACCTACAATATCTACTTTCTTTTCCTTACAGAAATGTGTCATGAGAATAAATGAGATAATTTAGGAGAAGCACTTTGAGATCCTAGGAAGAAAATGCATGCTATTTATTCAGGTTATTGTCATTTTTAGTATTATTAATAAATACTACCTTGAAGGTGCCCTGAAGCTAAGGTCTGACACTTTACTATAGTTGTATTTGAATATAAAGCTTCTGCACAATTGGCTGCAGTTTGCTTCCATACTACCAAGATGTGGTGGGTCTTTCATTTTATTGAATTCCAAGTTGTGGAATAGCTTTACTTTCTAAGTCTGTTTGTAATGTAAACAATTTGCTTTGTAAATAAACGGCATCTTTCCTAGCTGACATGTTGTAATTTCCAATAGAAATGTAAGCTAAATTGATGAATCCGTTAGAAGGTATATTGTTAGGTGATGATCATTTGTTTTCAAGGGATGAATACTACATGAATGCCTAGTTTCCTTTTATTTTTGTTTTCGTACTGTGCAAAACAATGGAGAAAACTCAACTAGCCAAAGGGGGAAAAATAGGCCATTAGGACCTTGTGAATTGGAGAAAAAAAGAAAGACTTGCTATGGAAAAGATTGTATTAATTTAAAAGCAATCTTTTCTTTTTTGTGCAAGTGTAGAAGGCAGATCCTTTTCTGTTCTGAGACATCTCTACATTCCTGTTTTCTCAGATTAACTCTCCTACTTTCCCAACTGCCTAAGCCCTACAGAGAACACTAGTCAAGGCTGCTCAACATCAGAGCATAAATGCAGGCTCTAAACAGCGGGAGGTCTGAGAATTACTTTAGCCTCATGACAGGCCAAATTTTTTTCCCGTTAATCATCTCCTTCTTTATTCTCATTGTATCATTTGTATCTGACAGGGAACAGCCTGCCTTCCAGAGCAAGAATGTCCTTATTTATCCCTGAACCAGACCCTCCCAGAAGCAAAGTTTCCTCTTCAAGAACAAGTTAAGGATTCTATGTCCCATTTGATGTTTCTGGATTAACAAAAGATAGAAAATTTTCCTCCATTCTCAATTTTTTTTTTCCTGCAAAGAAATAGACTTGAGTCCCACAAAGCGTCACAACGTGTTCCTTATTTGAAATGTTAATGCATTACAAAAAGAATTATGACCCATAAAATAATGTCTGCGATAAAATTCATACAATGGAACAAAACATAATAAAAGTGCTGATATAATCCTTATACAGGCATAAATCTCTTTGAATTCAAATGCATATGTCAAATGATAACTCCCTCAAATATTAGAAAATGATATGCATGATCTTTATGAATAGTTATAATGGGACTACCAATTTCATGTCTGTATACTAATAGCACTATCAATATAATGTGCTCATATTATTAGAGTTAGAAATGCTAATTCAAATTTACATTACTTTACCAGAAAAATGTAAAAATGGATGCCAAATTCTGTTTTAAGAAAATGAACCCAAGGCCAGAGACATTTGTAGTTTATATTCCCAAATAGTTGGCAAAAAAAATAAAGAAAGAATGTATATATTTTGTTACAGAGATGAGTACTTCAAAATTGTGTGGGTAATTTATTATTATAACCAATGGAATTTTATTTCCCTTTAGGCTTGAGATAATTTTTGGCAGGAAATTACTCACCTAGGAAACCATCAATTCTCTTAGACCACTAGAATCTCTTATAGTGCAAGGCTCCTCAAACTTTGACACATTTTTTGATTCCTTCTAAATCGCTGATTGTGGGTAGATGCTCACAGTAATGTTTCTGAACTTGAGATAAGGTGGGGAGGAAGGGTAAGGTGAGGATCACCTATATTTTCCTGTTAGAAGTGACTACAATCTGCAAGAAGGAGTTTGAGGGTAATCTTTCTCCAAGCCTCCTTTATAGTATGAATAGCTCTATGTTGGGAGCAGAGGTTGTAGTAGCTACTGACCTATGCTCAAAATTTACAAATTCTTAAGATTCACTGTTGAAGGATCTTTAACTTAGTATATTTATGTTTCAAATAGTGGATCCATGGATATTGAGACAGAAACACATAGAGACATGTGTATGCATATAAATCCTACATATTTGAATATTTGTAATTATATAGCAATATTTCATCTATAAATGGACTTTGACCCAAGTACAGTAAAAAATATTTTTAAGTAAGAAGCATGTATTGAAATAAGTGTTTTATGATTATAGGGCCACTTTAATGATAGTGTGGGCTTCACTCTTCAAAAATCTAGGGAGTTGCCTTTACATCTTTATCAATATGAATGATAACTCTAGTGTATATAGTCTTTGGAACTAACGAAATTTTCTCTCCCACCATGTGGAGCCCAGGGTTCTTGTAGATAAAAGAAAGAATTAAAGAAATGGTAAAAATCGTTATTTCCACCATTTCATTTAAAAAAATTAGTTAAAAGTTCATTGCTATAAATTAAAACAAGTAGAAAGCAACTAAATGTTGAGTAAATTCAAGAGAATAAAATTTAAGTGAGAACTTGAGTAAAAGATGGTGTCCTTGAGAAGATAGTGCATCATCCTGGCCAGGAAGGAAATCTAGATATAAATTGGTAAGGTGTATCCCAGAAATAAAGAACATTAAGAAAGGGACAATTGAAGAAAGAAACATTATGTGCAGAGGGGATAGTGAAAATACTGGATTGACTGTAACTGTGTGGGCGTATTGGAGAGTAACTGCTTATTCATCCTTGATAGGATAGGTTAAATTAGATCAGGCAAGTCTTGAAAGCTAGACAGAAAAGTCTGCACTTGATGCAGTGGGCAATAGAACAACTGCAGATTATTAAATAGGAAATAATAGCAGTGGTTTTGGCAGATAGAACCAGTGATAAGAATAGAAACTTTTGAGATAGAAGATTCTGGAAAGGCAACCAGATTTCATGTATTGAAAAGATAATAAATGGGTTGATGGTGTGAGGAAATAATGGGCATATATCATGTCCGGAAGGGTTTTGTCACTGCTAGAAAACCAGTGAACGGTGAAAGAGAAAGAAAATTAAAAGCTTTTCTTTCCTGTTTGATTTGTTTAAAATTGAAGGACTCTTTAATGTGCTTATAGTAAGAATGAAAGGAGACCTTGAAGAAAGCCTGATGGAAATGTTAAAGAGGGAATGGGAAGAACTGGGGACTGGATTTCCCGAGACTATAGGAATTGATGAGTTTAGAATACTGATGGAAAGAAAAGAGAACTGAGTAAAAATGAAAAAAAATAAAGTTAGGAACAGTGCTCTCTAAGAGTCTATTAAGTAGAAATTTCTAGTTATAATGATTACTGATTTTAAAATAACTCAGAGCACTAAAATATCTTGAATTGCTTTCTAAATCTTTAGTTATTAAGTTGCACTCAAATTAGATTAAGTGGATACTGATGTATGCTAATTCTATGAAAATAGGCAAGTCACGTATACATACATGAAAACCGTATAGCAACCAGAATATATGAAAATTGAAAACCCTTTTTTTATAAGAATGAATAATAGAGTTTATTTATCATTGCTCATGCCAAATAAGCATTAGAAATTACATAATTTATTAATATAATTCTGAAATGTTTTCTCAAATTTTCTTTGTTGTAAAAGCAATCTTTGAAACTTTAACTTTTAAAAATATTTTATCCTACATACTTGGGGCAAAATCTTATTCTTTTGTAATAAACTTCAAAATTAAAAATAAAAGGGACTTCCCTGGTGGTCCAGTGGTTAAGAAGCCACCTTCCAACCCACAGGGGACACGAGCTAAATCTCTGGTCAGGGAAATAAGATCCCACATGCTGTGGGGCAACTAAACCCTCGCGCCACAACTAGAGAAGCCCGTGTGCCACAACGAAGAGCCGCATGCAGCAACAAAAGATCCCGCATGCCACAGTGAAGATCCCATGTGCTGCAACTAAGGCCTGGTGCAGCCAAATAAAAGAAACAAACAACAACAACAAAAAACAAAATGAAAAAAAAAGTCCCTACTTGATGGGCCTGAAAAGAAAATTCAGAATGCCATTGGCTTGTACTCTCTGTTTGAGTTCCATCATAATGTATGCTATCAGAGCCATGTTATTATTAATGTAAATAACCAAATTTATTTTCTTAGGAATAGAACTAATGTAAGGTCAGAGTCAGACTATTATCAGGTTTATTTCTTATATGAAATTACTTTAAGGGAGACAATCACTTGTGAACTGAATAGGAATGCTTCTCTAAAACCTGCTTTCTATAAGAAAAATGTGATATATTCAATTCAACTATTTGTAATATACAAACATAATTTATCTTAATAGTTGAGAGGCTTTTGTTTAATTAGATGAGCTTTGTTTTTACGTATAAACAGGATTCTAATTAATGAATTGCTGACATTCCACTTTTACACTTATTTTTCATGACTTGTTTTTGATTTTTATGTAAACAAAAATTAGATAGTAGGCAGGTTTAGGAGGGTTGATAATGACCATTTCAGTATGAGGACAACTATAACATCTATCACTTTGTGAGTCCTACTTTATGCCAGGCATCATGGTAAGTTCTTTATATACAGTATTTGATTTTTTCAAAACTTAGGAGTATGTAATATTTTACTCATTTAAATTGAGAAAAATAACTTTGGAAGGTTTAATAAATGCTTACACAGTTACTAAATGTCAGAGCCAGTTTTAAATCCAAGTGTGAATGATTTTCGTAATCATGAGTTTAACCACTTTTTTGTACTACCTTTTGATATCTAGTTCAGAATGAGGAAATGAATTGCCTGACATGATACTATAAGTGGTCAGCTGGTGTTTGTAACCTGGGAGAAAACAAAACACACAAGAATGTAAAAACTGTATAGAATCATGAAAATTTAAAGCTGCGAAAAATGTTTGAGTTCATATGGTCCAAACCCTCTGAGAAAACTCAGACTTAAAATAGCCAAATGGCAATACAGACAAGTCACATCAAACAGCATTTATCAGCTGCTTTTATCATCTAACTCTGTGCCTAAAATATCATGAGACCAGTCTCTTATTGCTTTAAAGAGCTAATGGAGGGGCTTCCCTGGTGGCGCAGTGGTTGAGAGTCCGCCTGCCGATGCAGGGGACACGGGTTCGTGCCCTGGTCCGGGAAGATACCACATGCCGCGGAGCGGCTGGGCCCCTGAGCCATGGCCGCTGAGCCTGCGCGTCCGGAGCCTGTGCTCCGCAACGGGAGAGGCCACAACAGTGAGAGGCCCGCGTACCGCAAAAAAGAGCTAATGGAGGAGGGGAGATTATGTTAGGGAACACAGAGCTAGAGTATCGAGAATCTAGTCACCAAGTCCTTCTCTGCAGTTTTTCAAAGAAAAAAACAGCTGTTGTGGTAAAAATTAGGCAAAATCTAATTTCAAATTTAGAAAAAACTTACTGAGCATCTTCAATGCACCCAACACTGTATTAGATACTTCCGCATTTATTATCTCATTTAATCCTCACAGCCACATTTGGAACTATTAACATATACAGTTATATAGGGTTAACATTAAACCTTGTTGACAAGCATATTAATTTTAGAATTATCTACTGATTCCACATTCACAGTTAGAAATTAATTATTAAATCTTAATGGCAGTCTGGTGTGAATAGTTGTGCTTTGGCAAATAGAATTGTCTTTAGTTAAATATGGCTTCATATATCTAAGTATTTCTTAAGCCATAGGGTGTGTTTATATTACTATACAAGATATATACCCCACCACATCATACTCTAATTTATGGTTGATTTATGGGAGCTTCAAGGACAATTTTGATTACACATGATTTTTCCATGACTTTATAACTTACTCTCCAACTTAACTATATACTGTTATTAGAAAAAAATATTGAATAAATGTACACATGAACCAGAACCAAAGTTTCTAGATCATTGTTGCTGCCATTGCAGTCCTCAGAAACCTGCATCATAATTACCTGAGCTGTTACGGAAATGCAGATTCCTGGGTCCACCCCCGATCAATTGAATCAGAATTTCTGAGGGCTTGAGCCATGTATGTGCATTTTTAACAAACCTGTGTGTGGTTTCTATGCACACTAAAGTTTAAAAACCTTGTTCTATATTCTCAATCCAAAACCTTCCCACACTGCCACCAAAGGGTTAAGTCAGCAGCTGTATAAGGTTTTTTCTTTTTATTTCTGCATTAATATAATGTGGGAGATCCCATCTGGTGTGAATCAGGAAGGAACTTGTCTTGAGAGGAAAAATTCTCATTGTGGGGAACAATTATTTTCTCATTTTTTTGAAATGTGTATATATCTACATATTTGTGCATGTGTTTGTGTGTGTCAAATAGAGAGAAAAAGTGCTTCCCTCATTCTCACATGAAGAAAACCTTTGCACAAATTAGGTAAATAACTTCAAGAAGAGATGCCACGTTTGTCTGCATTTTGTACTTATTTTTGCTTCCTCTATCTACACAATCCATCTTAGTGGATAATGGATGTCCTGTCTTCTTTTGTAATACAGTCTTTGAACTGCAGTCATGGAAATTGTCTTAAAAAGTCCTCTTGTCCTTCCCTTGACCTCAAAGCCTCAAATATTTAAAATTCTATTTTTAAAAATTTTCCACAGTTAAATGTTCTGATATCCCTTGGGAACCAATTTAGTGTTGAACAGTCTCTTCCATTATCAAAAGCTTCTTTCTTTCTTTCCTTGTTTTGCTATTAAAATTCATTTTTGCCTGTTATGTTTTCAACAAAAACAAAAGAGCTGGTCACCACAATCTGTGGAATAGCTCTTCATTGAAGACTATTAATAATGACCTTTCTATCAGCTCTTTAAATAATATAAGTCCTTTTTACCTTTCTTGGAGTTCTCATTTTCTAACCCTTTAATTATTTTTCTTCCTCTATCCTGAACTCTCTTCACTCTTCTCAAGTTCCGAGGTGTGAAAATATACACAGGAAGATCTTACCGTTGCTGAATATGATAGGATTACCTGGCTGCTCGTATTTACTCTACTCCTATTTATGCATCCCGTAGAACTCTGAGAGGCGCAGATTAGATGTAAATGGGTGTCCCATGATGTTCATGGTCTTGAATAATTTCATAACACTTTTCGTAAAGATATGGTTGTTATTCTCAGGAACCTGGGCAGTTTGTATCATAGATAATTGCTTTCTGGCTATTTATAGCATTTTAAGTTTCAGTTAGATGAATTATTCTTCACTTCCACACGCAAAGCCATTATTATAAAAAGTTGTTTGAGCAGAACACAACAACTCTGCATTTTAACAGAGGGAGAAAAGACCACTTTATATCCAGCCTGTAAAGAGCCTACCATTCCTTAGGGGGTATGAAATGATACAGAGTCCTGCTTTCCCAACCTAATGCACACAGTCCAACATGCTCTTTATATTTTCTTTTATATTATTATCTTGCTTAGCTATTCTAAATCCTAACAAGAAAATCTACCTTGACAGTAGCATTTATTTACTAATTCTAGTGAAATTTTAAGTAAAAAATGTTTAAACTAGAACAGGAAATTGACAAAGCTGTTAATCAGATTTACACTTGTTTCATCAATTTAAATAAAAATGCAGAGGACTTACTTTTGGTTTTGCTTGTTGTTTGTTGTCTTGTTCCATATTGGAAATGGCCAATAAAATTATATATTCATTGTTCTATAAAAATATATTGAATACTTATTATGTCAATGCATGCAATCAGTTTAACTGCTGTCAGAGAAAGTCTAAAGCAGATTAGCACAGTCTGGGTTTCCAAGGGTTCTCTTTCTTATTTTCTATTGAAATAGATTTTTTTTGCATTTTGTTTATTTATTTATTTTTAAATGTCTTCTATGTTATCTCATTTATTGAAATTCCAAGGCTTTTCTTTTTGCATTCTCTCCCACCCAACTCTGAAATTCCAGGTCTTTGTTTTAACTTACTTGGCTCTGCATGCAGTCCAGAGACTCTTGGATGTAGCCAGTTTTTGTTGTACAGAAGGATGATATCACTAGCACATCCTTATCTCATTTCTCAGCTCTTTACCCTCCTTTCTACCCACCTACATTCTTACTCTCAAATGGGCTTATGAGGACTTAGGGAAGTTTTACAAAGACATTGAATGTTTGAGATGTATCTTCAAAACACAAATGTCATCTTGCCGTACCCTACCTTTAATAGAAACTATTGCTTGTAGGATAAAATCTATACTCTTTTCTATGCACTTGATAATTTGACACCATGTTACATCAAAATATCCCCCTTTTTAGTTTCTCTGCCTTCTTCCACACACACCCCCCAACTGCTATTTTCCAGGTTATGCCTGTTGTCCACCTTTCACTCTGAAAGGTATGAATGAAAAGTTATGTAATCATCCCTCTATTAAGATGCAGCTCATACATTTAATGCATTTGTGAAACTTCTCTAAGTTTCCATTAGCAGAACATTGTTTCCTTCTTTATGTTCCTATGGAAGTTAAAAAAATGCCTGCTATAACATTTAACAATTAAAGAATGTGGTTTTAGATGCCAGGACTATATAATCATTCATTCATTCATTCAATAAATATTTTATTAAGACATACTTGAAGTCAAGTACTGTTGTGTGATACAGTTAATGCTGATGAAGAAAACTAACAAGGACCATGTTTTCATGTTGCTTTTATCCTTCCTTCCTTCCTTCCTCCCTCCCTCCCTTTCTCCCTCTCTCTTTCTCTCTATCTCTCTTTCTCTCTTTCTTTCTTTCTTTCTTTCAGAGGAGCCTGCAGATAAGTCAACAAATAAATTCATTTCAAGTTGTCGTAGAAAATAAAATAGAATAATGTAATAAAAGTAGAGTTCAGATTTGGTCTCAGTTAAAGAAACTGTTCAGGAAGAGCATATCTGAGGATGTGATCCTTAAGCTGGAAAACTGAATGATGAGACTGACACTGCGAGAAGATCTGGGAGAAGGGAGTTCTAGACAGAGGAGAGGCCCAGAACAACGGGAATGAGCTTGGTGGTTTGAAGAATTGAGAGAAGGCCTGTTGTGACTAGAATATGTACAGAAAGGTGGAGGAGCATAGTCAGAGATAGCATGGGAGAGATAGTCAAGAACTATGCTATTAATAGAGGTTCTTCAGTAAATGTTTTTTCTTTAATGAATAGTAATTGTAATTGATATTATAATAATTTAATGTTTTAATGGTATAATGAAGGGCAGTGGATGAAAAGGAAATGGATTAATAGATTTAGGTCCATAATCTTTAAATTTTTCAACCCAATAATGGCCAAAGCACTATCATAAGTCTGTAGTATAGTGTAGGATCCACATCACAGGCAATGTACTTTATACAGCATAAATATAAAAAATGTGTCTGAAACTATCAAAGAGTTTTACTGTAGACAGTCATACACACTCAATTTTTGTGATTCTAAAATAATTTGTAAAGGAGAGACTAAAATGAATTTTGATGTCACAGGAAGAGATGCATTAAAGATGAGGAAACAAACTGGGTAATTTGTGAATATAAATCTATGGATATATTCAAAATGCATTAGACTATAGTCTCTTAAAGTATATAGGAACTATTTTTTTTATCAGTCTTTGTTTACACAAATGTTTAATTAAATAAAAATATATATCCCAAATTATATTTTAAAAGTTCAATTTTGTTTCCTTAAGCAACTAAGATAGTTTTTAAAAACCTCAAAGATTGAAGTATAACTTTTTGTTCATTAGTCTCTTCATAGCAATTTTAAATAATTTTACATTTTTAAAATAAAATGTGTTTGGATCAACTCCAAAATAATTTTGCATATTAAATTATTTTTCGTTTATAGAAATAATAATTGAGAGTGGCTTAGCATAATTAACAAGCAAAAAACTTACAAAATAATATTCTAAAGACAAAGAAAAATTCAACATTACAGAATTGTCTTCTCTCATGAAATATCAGGCAGATGGTAGAGATCATTGTGGTTCTTGATGAGTGGGAAGTAAGAACATCTCCACATTGTGCCATGGACAAGTGTCAGCAAACAAGTACATTTTTAGTGTAAAATTTAATGGAACCCAATATTCCACTTTTATAGTAAAGTGTCTGTGCTCAAATAATCCTTATTTTGAGATTCTCTAATGATGCCTGATCCATATCTTAGGCCGGGAATTCCCTGTAATATTTCATTAGGTTTGTCAACCAGATTTATTCATAAATGAGAATAAATGAACATGTCAGCATAAGTTATTGTGGTAATTTGTGAAACTGTTAATGAGATATATTCTGAACTCATAAAAGGAAAGAGCTATGTCATTAAATTACTGCACAATAATTTTATTTTGATACAGTAAGTGAGCTGATATTTTATCAAAAATGACACCCTGATGCATCAGTGAACTGAAGATGAACAATTAAATGTTCCAATGAAGGAGGTCTGATGTTATTTAGATGTAGTTAAGATGGAATGTGGAGTTAAAAAAAAAGGGTTATTATTTTGAATTAATTAGATATGTTTTTTAACTTTTTAGAATGTAATTAGGAAACAATAATACGAATTGCCCTATTAAAAAAAAGATACACTCAAACATTTTACAGTGTAACAAGTATGTGGCGTTCTTGAATGTAGACACAAACATTAAGTGTTTACAGGATGCTTAAGGGATAAATAAGTCTTACTGTGAGCCTATAGGGACAATCAGATAATCATGGGTGTTAAATTTGGGTTCTGCTGTGCTATAAGGAAAGAAGGAAAAGGACATGGACACAAGAGAAAGAAGAATATGTGTGTTTATCTCAATTTGAGCAGTATTTAAAAATAAACTGTATAAGTACTCTAGCAAGAAAGGGAGGGTGGTGATGTTAGTAGATAGCACAGGACATTCTATCAGAAGGAGGGAAAAATTGAGCATTGGAATGGAAGACATCTCTCCCTGGATGGAGAAGAGGGAGCACCTGTAGTTTACTAGACGCTGACATTGGAGCTACAGGGTTTGTGAAGAAACCAGTTCATTCAGTGTGTTCTTCAACCTTTTATTGTCATCACTATGGTATCCAGGGAACCTGTACAATTTTTGTGATGCCTCTGGGAATATTAGAAACCAACTCTTCAAGGTTTGAACATCTCAAAGGCAATACACAATATGTTTATAACCTCTGCATATAAGGACCTAAGAGTAAAAAGAGGAAAACATACATATAGATAGACCTTCATAGTACATCATTATGAGTATAGCTCATCAATACTCTTTTTTTTTCCTTAAACTATGTTTTCATTTTGTCTCCTTTAATGTTCCTGGGTAGATGAACACCTTTCTAAAATTCCTCCTACCTGTGGCTTTTATTTAACTCAATAAGAATATCATTCCTGGCTCTCTTCCTCAAATAAAAGCTAAGTCAGACTTACAAGGTTTGGAGTGGACTAATCTTAAACCTGAGTGTTAGATGTAATCACTGATTTCATAAGAAAATATTTACTGGGTGCTTGCTGGCTAGATGGCTGTAAGTAAGAAGCTGGGGATACACTTAAATATAAGAGATTCCCTGTGCTGTAGATCCTATAAGTTAAGTAGGAATATAGGAGACACACGTAAAAAGGAAAATCAGTTATTAAATGAGTGCATTAAAAGTTCTATAATTCTTTAGAAAGGCCACAAACATAGAGGTATATGATAGTTAAGAAGGCTTTGTGGGGAGAAATGCCTTCAGTTGGAACATATAGCAAAGACAATAATAACTTTAGCATGCTTTACATTTGTATAAAAATTGTATATGTTATTTAATTTGCTTGTTACAAGAACCATGAACATTTTTACTTTGATCATTTTTTAAGCTACTGAACCTCAAAGAATTTATGGTAGAGTTGGGAGTCAAATTCAGGCATTTTGTTCTGTTACTTATACTATTTGATACAGTGCCATTCAATGGAGGACTTAGACCATCAGATAAACTCGTTAGAGGAACTTTATTACCAAAATCATGGTGGTAGTATAATAGTAAACAGCATGGGACCTGGTGTTCATATCCTGGCTTTATTCCACTTTAGCTATGTGACCTCTGAGAAATTTTTATACCTCTATTTCATCTATAAATCATGAAAATAATATTACTCATATAGTTGTTTTGAGGATTAATGAAGTAATACCTGCAAAGTCCTTAGACTAGTATCTAGCTGTATCAATAGTTCTCAGATTTTGGGTTTTAGGACCCTTCTACAAACTTAAAAACTGTAGTGCATCCTAAGGAATGTATATGTGGGTCATAGCTATCAATACTTGCCATATTAGAATTTTTAAATGTCTTTATTAATTAATTAAAAATTACAACAATATACCCCTTACAAGCTTAAATAAATAACTTTTTTTAAGGAAAAGTAACTATATTTTCCAGAAAAAAAAAATTTAGTTAAGAGTGGATTTGTTACATTGTTACATTTTTTCAAGTCTCTACTATTTTCTGTAATGAAACAGAGATGGATTATCATATCTTTTTCTGTATGCAATCTGTGGTGATATGTTGTTTTTGTAGAAGTATATGAAGAGGATCTGGTCATACATAGATATGTAGTTGGAAAATGGAGAAATATTTTTAAAAGCTTTTTCAAAATTGTGGATTTTCTTTGATAGTACACCAAATCTTGACAAATGATAGTTTCTTAAAGATTTGTTGCAATGTGGAATTTGAAATCATATTAGTGAACTTTTAGAGCTCTGTTACATTAAAATCCATTGATCTATCATGTACTTTGAATGGATTTTTTACTGATGAATAGCTTTATAGCATCATGCGTTGGTCACTTGAAAAATGTTGGTTAACTTAATTATGCTGATCTCCCAAATGTTGCCACATTTCATTATGCAATATCCAAAAATCACATTCATTAATGTCACCACCAATTACATTAGATTTTTTTTCATTATTGGGAAGCTCTTATTTAATTATTGGGAAGCTCTTAAGCCTATTATGGTAGATGCAAGTTTTTTATACCTCTTATTTTTGCTTGAAATCCTGAATTTTGTTATTAATAAATGATTGTTTTCCTTGAAGTATAAACTCACTTTGTTCCTTTCTGTGAAAATTTCTGCCAAATAACCATCTGAATAATTGTAGTTTGTCTATCAGTTGTTCTTTCAAGTAAAAATTCCTTTCTATGTAAAAAGCAGCTAGTACCACTCAGCATAAATAATCACACATCTGATTTTTCTGGAGATGATCATCCTATGTTAGTAGGCAGCAGAAATGCATATGTAAATTTCCCATTTTATCACAGGGAAGAGTAAAAAAGACATATTTATGGGTTGTGATTCAATAAAATTAATAATTTTTATTGTTTTGTGGATATTCTTAAGTGAATCTGACTTTCTTTTTTATTTTTTAACTGTGTATGTGGTGGTAAAGGATACAGTTTTGTACCAGTGCCCTGGTTTGTGCTGAGATACTAGCAATGTTCTCCACCATTGCTTTTGCATCTTCCACAGTGAAAATGGCAAACAACATTTTAGTGCTACAAAAATAGATTTGAGCTCATGAACCCCATAAAAGTGTCTTGGGGACCTCCAAGATCCTTGACCACACTTTGAGAACCACTGTACTAGGCATTCATGTTAAATATATTATTATTAAGAAAGAAGATCCAAGGTCTGTGCAAAGAATTAGTAGCGTAGGTAAATGTGAATGGCAGATTCCTATCGGCAATACACTTGGGAGAAGTAAGAGCCAGTTGTAGAGAGTTCTGTTTTATAAAGGACTCTGTATTAAACAATTAAACAAAGGAAGACCTAACATTTTAGTTGTTTTTAAGGCTGTATCAGGATGTCTCCATGAAGCATAGCAGAATAATTCTATCCAAAAAATGGATAGGCCATATAACTGTATAGTCCAAATAGTGTTTGCAGGTTTGAGTTGTTCACTGTTGTTCAAGTGTATTACTTTTGTATACATAATTTTGTCGGACTAGATGTGCATGCCTTTATGTAATATGTATCCTTCATGCCACTCAGCCCAAAGGACAAGGTATATATATACTTATTGATCAATTATTTGCTACCACACAAGCCATATTTTATAGTCAAAGTTGGTATGTGGTTCTGTAACACAAACCCAGAAAGAGTGATTGTGTACTTAGTAGATGTAATCTTTGGAAGTTATATCTAGATGGCATTTCTTTTATATGCTTCTTAAAGAAAAGTATTATCCTATTCCTTCTATACCTCTCATTTACAATATTTATCTGGAAAGGAAAATTCACTAATGTATTCACATCCATTAGGTTCATTGTACTAGAACCATTCTTAAAATTTAGAATTAACTTATTTATATAGAACTTTGTATTTTACAGTAAACTTCTTTTTTAGAATAAATAAACAAATTTATTGTTAAAAAACGGATATAAGTAGGACGATAATGAAAATATTGGGTTGGCCAAAAGATTCATTTGTTTTTTTCTGTACGATGGCTCTAGCAGCACTTAGTTGTCTTTAACTTCATTCAAAATAATTTTGTTAGACTGTTTGTGACAACTGTCATATCAGCGTGCATTTAAAAAAAGACATCAAAATTGGTGAATTTTTGTGTAGCCATTTTATTGAAGATGGAAGAAAAAAAGCAACATTTTTGGCATATTATGCTTTATTATTTCAAGAAAGGTAAAATCACAACTGAAACACACAAAAAGATTTGTGCAGTGTATGGAGAAGGTGCTGTGACTGATCGAACATGTCAAAAGTGGTTTGCAAAGTTTTGTGCTGGAGGTTTCTCTCTAGATGATGCTCCACGGTCGGGTAGACCAGTTGAAGTTGATAGCAATCAAATCAAGACATTAATTGAGAACAATCAACATTATACCACGAGACAGATAGCTGACATGCTCAAAATATCTAAATCAAGCGTTGAAAATCATTTGCATCAGTTTGGTTATGTTAATCGCTTTGTTGTTTGGGTTCCACATAAGTTAAGCGAAAAAACCTTCTTGACCATATTTCCGCATGAGATTCTCTACTTAAACATAATGAAAACGTTCTGTTTTTAAAACAAATTGTGATGGGCGATGAAAAGTGGATACTGTACAATAATGTGGAATGGAAGAGAACGTGGGGCAAGTGAAATGAACCACCACCAACCACACCAAAGGCTGGTCTTCAACCAAAGAAGGTGATGCTGTGTATATGGTGGGATTGGAAGGGAGTCTTCTATTTTGAGCTCCTTCTGGAAAACCAAAATGATTAATTCCAACGAGTACTGCTCCCAATTAGACCAACTGAAAGCAGTACTCGATGAAAAGCATCCAGTATTAGTCAACAGAAAACACATAATCTTCCATCAGGACAATGCAAGACAGCATGTTTCTTTGATGACCAGGCAAAAATTGTTACAGCTTGGCTGGGAAGTTCTGATTTATCCACCATATTCACCAGACATTGTACCTTTGGATCTCTATTAATTTAGGTCTTTACAAAATTCTCTTGATGGAAAATATATCAATTCCCTGGAAGCAAAGGAAAAAAGGCACCTGGGACAGTTTTTTGGTCAAAAAGATAAAAAGTTTTGGGAAGACGGAATTATGAAGTTGCCTGAAAAATGGCAGAAGGCAGTGGAACAAAAGGGTGAATACGTTGTTCAATAAAGTTCTTGATCAAAACGAAAAATGTGCCTTTTACTTTTACTTAAACACCGAAGGCACTTTTTGGCCCACCCAATAAATAGTTAAACTATGTCTTCAAGCACTTTTTTTTCTTCAAGAACCTTTAAATTTTGTTTTAACATGATTTCTTTTCTTACACATGCCTATTTTATTACAGTAAACTTCCTGATACATCATCCTCTCATTCAATATTATTAAAATCCTCTGCAATCTGAGCTCTTATCTTTATTTAACTGTTCTTCCTAATTGACCCTCAGGCCACAAAGCTGAGAATCAAGGATCAAGCATTTAACAAAAATCTTCTGAATTTTGTTTGGTCCTAAAACAAACATACTATACTTACCCTCATTTTCTATTAAAAATGTGCAATTTGTCACACTTCTGTATATAACAAAAATGTTAAAACCTTCCCCAAAACATACTTTTTAATCTGACATGGTCAAAAGACATAAAACTATGGTAAAAATGTTTGCAGCTCCGCCTCTGTTTGCCAGCAGAGGTTGCTCTTAGGTTAGTGATTACCTTGAGATTACATGATATCAAGAATATTAAGCAGCTGAATGGAAGCTACATTATGATGTAATTATGCAGAAGTTAGATTTAAATTGAATAATAACTACTTGAGTGACTCTTACATGTGTGTTAATCTCCGTATCATCAGAAATTATGCTCTTTACAAAGATACCTCTGTAGCAGAGCAGAAAGCGACATTCATGAAATGAAAACTGTTTATGGCTTGCCAGGAGCTAAGAATTGCTAATTTAGAAAATCAGAAAAAACTTGAGGCTAATCAAGATGGATTTATAAAATCATATACTTATTCTAATCTTAGCATTTCTTTGGTTTGCTAAAAAAAAGTGCAAACCTGTGCACATCTGTTTAAACAAATGTAAAAGTACAGGTAATTGCACATATATGAGAAAAATATTTTGTTATAAATTTTAAATTTAAAAAATATTTACTTGGTGATAAGCAGAATGGATAAAACTAGCAGTGATGTGCAGCCTATTTCATTTTCTTACATAGATCCATGAATGTGCCAAGTTCATTTCACAAAGAATAATTGTAGAGTTTGAATTCCCTTGTGGTAATTCTGACATATAAAATTAATTAAATCCAACACTTCATTAAAATGGTACTTTAAAAACCTATTTAATTAAAAAAAATTTAAATGTCAGAGAACATTATGAAATAGAACTTTTATCTTCATTGTTAGGAATTTGAAGCTTTGAAGAAAGAAAAACTTCCAAGAGTAATATGATATTTATTTTGCAAATATACATTTGAAACCAAGAAGCATATGAAATACCATTTTAAACCACTTTGTTAGTAATAATAGATTATCTATAACAATGCTCTATATTGGGGGTCAGCAAACTTTTCCTATAATGAGCCAAGTAATAAATAATTTAAGTTTTGTAGGCCATATGCTCTCCATAATAACTATTTAGGCACATTGTAGCACAAAGGCAGCCATAGACCGTATGTAAAGGAATGACTGTGGCTTACTTTCGTTAAAACTTTATTTACAAAACAGCTGGTGGACCAGATCTGTTTTGTGGACGGTAGTTTGCCAATCCCTGAGCTATATCATAATATTACAGAAAAAAAACAAAATGATTTTTATCAATAAATTTTTATTTCAACTCCACTTATTGTTTCATAACATCTGTTGGGGACATGACATTTTTTGTTATACTTCACAATATGTTACAATTAGATTAATGTGTTTGCATTATCAATATTTTTACACCTGATGCCATAGATTATACCCTTTAAATGTACAGTATATGTATTTTTTCATTCCAGTGTTACTACCTTTTATAAGTAAAAATTATAAACAAAATTTAAAATGTCACTCTTTGGAAAAATTTTCATATGTCCTATAGTTAAAGTTACTAGAAATTATAACCCTTGTTTTCTTTCTTTTTCTTTTTTTTTTGCAGAAATGTTTATTTTATCCCAGATTATTTTTGCTAATTTTGTGTTATTTTTTGGTCATATATTAAAAATAATATATTAATATATATAACTCATATTGGTTTTATATTAGACAGGCAATAATAGTTTCAGTGCTAAGATATTCTGTAAGAATATGGATAAGTAAGGTATTTTAAACTCCTTCACAGAAGAGCTCAAATTCTATCTTTGTTATTTTATTTTATTTTAAAAATTACTATTGTTGTGATCATTTGGCTATTATAAGGAGAAATTTTGATTGAGCCATTCTCAGCATTGCTCATCCAATTGACAGGCCTGATGATAGTTGACCATATCAAATATTATTTAGAAGCCATTGTCCCAATAATGTGTAACCAGTAGTAATGGGAGTAATAATACAAATAATAACAATTGGAAACAACTGTATTTCATTTTATGATTGCCTGCTTGATATCTTGCAAAAGAAGAAAAAGAGTCTTAGAAAAATTTGCTTATTTGTTTAGTCAACCTACCAAAACTGTTTATTGAGATTTTTAGGTATATAGGCAGGAGCAAGTTATACAACTTGCTCAAAAGTGAGACGACGGAGTTATGCTTCACAATACAGCAGTCTGTGGCCGACTGCTTCTCAGCTGGGAAACCACATGGATCTCATATAACTTTGCCTTCGTTCAAAAACATCTGATTTCTGAATTTATATACAAACCCTATTTGTTTGCTATTATGATCACATCACTACTGATTTAAACATACAGCTGCTATGTTACCATATGCATTGGTATTAAAGATATAAATAACATACAAGTCTACATATACATTTTAAATACCTTTAAATATTGAAATATCTAAACACTATCTTCTAAAAAGATGTTTCTTAAATTTAATATATTTAAGGATATGTTTTAATGAATTCTTTAGAACCAACAAAATTAAAAGGTGATCTTCTACAGTATTTGTTATTAAGCCCTCTATGTATCATATAAGAATTTTTATATTTCTTGTAAAGAGTCATTGTTTATTTAGAATTTAATATATGTTAAAATATTTTCCTGTCACAAATATTAGCTCACAACAAAAATTTTAAACCTGAACTTTTAAACTAATTTCATGTAATTTCAGTTAACCGTGGGTCTGAAAACCGTATAAATGTAATTTTTTAAATTCAAATTTAATTTTGAAAACTGTCCTTTGGTAAACTAAATGCATGCTTTCTTCAAACCCTTAAAATGATTACATAACTGTCTTAAAATATTTTATTTGCTTAATATGTAAAAATATTTTCCTATGAGGTATTAATACTTTAATACTGACATTAAAATGAATGTTTTTCCATTAGGAAAAATAGTGATGTCATTCATGCATAGAGTGTTTTCGGACTTCCATTTCTTTAGTGGAGAAAACAAGGTCACAAATAATTTAGAAGAAAATTTAGATCACAGTTGGCTTTTCTGCCAAGAAATGGAAAAATAATTTTAAATTTTAGCTTCCTGATATGCATCCAGGATATGCATAAAGGATATGCATATATTCAAATATAGGTAATTTTCATCTAAGAGCCCAAGAAATATGCATGTTAATAAAGACATTTTAAATACCATATCTTGATTTCATACTATGCATATTTAGGTACATGTGACATGTTTCTATTGAAATAAAGCATTAATTTTGGTCACGTTCAAATGTTACCAAGAATATACGTTGTATTTGTATCTATTGGAGCTGTCACTGGTTGTATGTTATCCTGGTTTATGGTAAGGGAGGGTAATATGGAATAAACTTGAGCCTAGACCTAAACTTCCTCCATGAATGAACATATTTATCTGTATACTCTAGGATTAAGACCATGTCTCCAGACAGTACTCACTACTTAAAAGCCATCTGAAAATAAAAGTGGGTTTTGTATTTGGTTCCTCAGTTTATCCTCACACAAATTTAGCACTACAATCACTTCGGTTAATCTGTAAAGTGTGTATATCCAAGCAGTATGACTAGACCATCTTTCTAAACTAAGTCTTATGTACAGTATTTTATTGAACTGTTAACTAGTGGAAAATATTTAAAAATAAATAAAAGAGAGAGAAAGGAAAAAAGAGACACAGAGATAGAGAGAAATCAGTTATTAGATTTTAAAGTAAAATAGTTGGGGGAGATTAGGGCTTGGCAGCTGAAGATCTATCATATTCACAGTTGCCGTAATGTACTTTATTTTTTATTTATTTTTTATATTATTTATAATATATATATAATATATAATATATATTTTATATAATATATATAATATATAAACATATAGCTTATATATATAACATATAGCTTATATAGCTTATATATATAAATATATAAACATATATTATATATAATTATATATAATTATATATATATAATTATTTATATTGGAGTATAATTGCTTTACAATGGTGTGTTAGTTTCTGCTGTATAACAAAGTGAGTCAGCTATATGTGTACATATATCCCCATATCCCCTCCCTCTTGCGTCTCCCTCCCACCCTCCCTACCCCACCCCTCTAGGTGGTCACAAAGCACCGAGTTGCTCTCTATGCTATGCTCTCTATGCTGCATCCCACTAGCTATCTATTTTACATTTAGTAGTGTATATATGTCAATGCTATTCTCTCACTGCATCCCAGCTTACCCTTCCCCCTCCCAGTGTCCTCAAGTCCATTCTCTACATCTGCGTCTTTATTCCTGTCCTGCCCGTAGGTTCTGCAGAACCTTTTTTTTCTTTTATTTTAGATTCCATATATATGTGTTAGCATACGGTATTTGATTTTCTCTTTCTGACTTATTTCACTCTGTATGACAGTCTCTAGGTCCATCTACCAATAACTCAATTTCATTTCTTTTTAAGGCTGAGTAATATTCCATTGTATATATGTGCCACATCTTCTTTATCCATTCATCTGTCGATGGACACTTCGGTTGCTTCCATGTCCTGGCTATTGTAAATAGTGCTGCAATGAACATTGTGGTACATGACTCTTTTTGAATTATGGTTTCCTCAGGGTATATGCCCAGTAGTGGGATTGCTGGGTCATATGATAGTTCTATTTTTAGTTTTTTAAGGAACCTCCATACTCTTCTCCATAGTGGCTGTATCAGTTTACATTCCCACCAACAGTGCAAGAGGGTTCCCTTTTAAAAATATGGAATGCTTCACGAATTTGCGTGTCATCTTTGCGCAGGGACTATGCTAATCTCTGTATCGTTCCAATTTTAGTACATGGGCTGCGGAAGCAAGCATGCCATGACGTATTTTAAGTACAGGCCTTGACACAATAGATATGCAATGAATATTTGCTGAATAACAAATGATTGAACAGTATAGGATTTTGATCCTCCAAATCTTTATAGAAGGTTTCTTGTATTTTTTAAATAAACAAAGAAGAGTGCATATTATATGCTGGCAGTTTTCTAAGAATTTTATGAAAATTAATTTATTTAATCTTCCTCAAAATTGTATTAGGTAGGTACCAATTTTATTCCTATTTTATGATAGAAAGATTTACTAACTTGCCCAAGATCAAAGCTAGACAGACTCTGTACAAGGTCTGTGCTCTTAATCACATCACTAATTCTACTTCACATAACTGATACTGAACTGTGTGCCACCCAAATTTTATCAAAATCCAGCTGAGATTGTGAGTTTGTATGTGTGTTTATATATGTGTGGCAGGAAGGGAGGTGGTGCTTAAGAGATGTGGCCTCTTCCCATATCTCGATGCCAGTGTTCTCACCCTTTTTTTCTTTCCTCTAACATAACTGGAGTACATACTACTTGGATTGGATTGTGCATACCAGAGAAAATACTCTCTTAGTGAGCATTTTAGTCTCAGGGGTGAAAAATGGTATAGTTAAAAATTGATCTCCCCCATCAGGTTCTTCCCAGGTGAAGCATTCCTCTCTTTTATTCTTCTTTCTCTATTCCAATGCAAATCTATATCCTGAAACTCAGTATTACATTTATTACAAGGAGGTTGTTGGGATGCATCACATCACTTAGCATCTCCTAAAGAGAGATGTTCCTAAGTGCCAACAAATCTATTGCTTTCCTCAAACAATTGATATGTTCATATTTTGTAGACGTTGTAAACTGAGAGGCAGATCATGTTCCATTTTTTGCTTTGACTACCATAATATGATATTTAAAAGTTGCAACTCTTTTTTTAAAAGTTTTTATAAATGTAATGACCTGCACAAACCTGGTCTAGTTTTCACCCAGTTTTCACTGCATTTTCCCTTAGCCGTAATGCTCAGCAATTTAACTGTAGGTATTTTAAAGGCAGCCTTTATTTTTTAATAAAGCAGTGTAAAATAAATAAAATACCAAGGGTAAGAGAAAAAATATAGTAGTCAAAACGGTTGCTCAATGTCAAAAAATTGGAAATAGGATGCTTCTATAGGCAGGTGGTGGGGAATCCAGGGACAACGCAATAACTGAATGTCTAAGTTAGCACGTTTCAGCTGACTCCTGAAAGAATGTAGTATGGGGCAAATTACCAAGACAAGCACTTATGGGTAAAGCACCCAGGTTTAAGAGCTAGTACATACACTAAGGAAAGTCTAGTTGAGAAACCCAAAAGTCATTCTTGATGATTCTCTCACCCTTAACCCTATTTTTAAGTTATCAAATCTAGGTGATCCTGTCTGGGAAACCTTCTCATATGCTCTTCTTTATGTTTATCTCCTGTGGCACCAGTCTCACCTGGAATACTGCAATGGCCTCATAGTTGGTTTCCTCTTCCTTCTTTTGTCTTCCTAATGAAATCTTCATATTTTAGCCAGAATTGTCTTTTTAAAAATCACGGCCATAAATATGTCTCTACAATGTTTATATTCCTTCAGTGGTTCCCAGTTTCTGTTAAAATGAAATCTGGGGGCTGATGTGTCTTTTTGTTTTCCATTCCTTGCCACTCTTCTAGCTGCTCGTTTCAAACCACTTTCCCTTGTGACTCAGCCACACTCACCTGACTCAGGTTTCTAGAATAAGTCCTTTTCCTTCCTGCCTTAGGGCTATTGCACCTAGCACTTCTCTCTCCCTTCTCCCCTCCCTTACCCCTACTTACAGTCTTCTTCCTGCCCTATGTCTGGTTAATTCTTTTTCATCTTTTGCATCTTCATCTCATAAACCACTTTTGTAGTGATGATTCTCCCTGGACCTCTCAGCCTGGGTCAGAGCCCTTGCTCTATGCTGTCAGTGCATGCTGTACTTCTGTGTGTGTCAGTAATGTCTGTATTGCCAGCACCTAGCAGTCTTGCGCATGCAGTCATTCCTGTATAAATTGTTGTTTAATAAAAGAATGAATGACTAGCAGCAACGATGATTTCGTACTGATTTTCATTCAGTTGAACTAAACATCTTAAATTCTTCGTGGTTAAGGTCAGAAATGGTCTTGGTGGCAGAGTCAGGCTACGCAAGTAACCAGGATTCTCATGATTCCAGAGCTATGGGGAAAGGAGACAAGGCCTGATAGATTGCTTCTATATTCACATTAAGACTCCAATCAGCTAGTAGATTTTAGAGAAGGTACTCCATGATTCTGAACTATGATGTCAACATGTTTTCTTAGCTAACAGCATTCCAGTTAAAAGAATTTACACAGCTGATGTCTTTCATAGTGTACAAGTATAGGATTCTCCTGAAATCTTGGAGTGAAGTTTTGCTGTGAAATATAGCAAAATTATTCCTGGGTGCCCTTTAAGTGAGAAAGAGACAGAGAGAGAGAATATGAATCTTGGTCACTGAGGATCCCAAGCAATCTTATGATGACCATTTTGTCTTTATTCCCATTACTTCATTTTGGAAGTTAATCTATGAAACGCTATGTGTTTTTTTGCACTTAAACTAGTGAGTAAAGATTCATCTTTAAATACCATTATGGGTGAGTATGTTAATTTATTTCTCTGATATATTTTGTACTAATTCATGAAATAAGATCAGGACTCATTCCTTGATTGGCTTACTGAATAACGGAACCTGTTGATTTTAAAGAAGACTGGCATATTTTAGCAAAATTTTTTTAATTATAAAAATCATATAGGCCAATAATAGAGAATTTGGAAACTTTAGAACACTAAAGATTTGTCCAGCTACCCAAAAGCCAGTACTGTTACTTCTCTGGCACTTTGCCATGTGTCTTTTAGAGGAAAACTCTGAACTTGAAATACAACCTCAGAAACACCAAAGGATACACAATATTAAGTAAGAGATAAGGCAGCTTACTAAAAGGACCTAAGGCTGTAAACTCACTGTGGCTAGGCAGAAGCTGGGTGTCAATCATACAGCTTACAGGAGAAAAGATGTGGCAGGGTAGAAATGAAAATGTTGGTTTAGTTAATTTAAATAAACTTTACAGTATTTATTTTCAATTAAAAATTGAACTATGTTGTCACTACTAAAACTGCTTATTTCATTTATATATACACACATATATATGTTATAAATATATATAACATTTTACATAGATGTCTGCCATAAAGGAAACAAAGTTTTAGCATAAATAGTACTGAAATTTGAATTGTTAATTATTATAACATAATTATCATTTTTAAAGTTTTTAAATTTTTTGTTATCTATTTCCAACATTAAAACTTGTGATTGATCTCAACATCCTTGAGACTATGCCCTGACCCACTTCCAAGAAAAGAGGAATGGCCAGTCGCATGTCACCATTTAACCTGATAAGAAAATTTTGTATGCTTTTGCTGTTGAATGGATCTTTACCTAATCAGATTACAAGAAAATATAAGGTAGTATTTATAATTTATTATTTGTAGTTTGTTCTATTTTGTTCTGCTTTTGCTACCCTAAATGGTCTAGGTCAGCCATCTCCAACATTTTTGGCACCAGGGACCGGTTTCATGGAAGACAATTTTTCCATGGGGGTGGGGGTGGGGTGGTTCAGGAGTTAATGTGAGCGATGGAGAGCGATGGGGAGGGCAGATGAAGCTTTGCTCACTCGCCGCCACTCACCTCCTGCTGTGCGGCCCAGTTTCTAACAGGCTGCGGTCCGCGGCTTGGTGATTGGGGACCCCTGGTCTGGGTTATGGGAGAGAAAAATTTCATATTGCCAATATTATATGCATATTGCAATACATCCTTAGATATTTGGAATAACTAGAATTTATATTATTGGAATCAGAAATGTAACTCATATGCCACAATATTTGTGCTGATTGTTTCGACAGACATCTTTTTGTAATATATAACCCTCTACCCTTCCTTAGTAAATAGGTGATTCTGAATGTAAGTTATACTTCTCTTTATGATATATTTTTTAAAAATATTTATTTATTTATTTATTTATCTTTGGCTGCATTGGGTCTTTGTCCCTGTGCACGGGCTCTCTCCAGCTGCAGCGAGTGGGGGCCACTCTTCGCTGTGGTGTGTGGGCCTCTCATTGTGGTGGCCTCTCCTGTTGCAGAGCATGGGCTCTAGGCGGATGGGCTCCAGTAGTTGTGGCATGCAGGCTCAGTAGTTGTGGCACACGGGCCTAGCCTCTCCGTGGCATGCGGGACCCTACTGGACCAGGGCTCGAACCCATGTTCCCCGCATTGGCAGGCGGATACCCAACCTCTGCGCCACCAGGGAAGCCCCCTCTTTATGATTTTGGGTCCTAGCTCTCACCTCTCTTCTAAGGAAAATATCTTCATTATATTCCACAATGTATTCTATGCCACATCCTTTGAGTTTCGCTGCTACAACTGGTAACATTGGTAGCAGTACCGTTAGCATACCTGCAACACTGGTAGCAGTACATTGGATAAACCAAATTGAGGAGATTAAGAAGAGGAAGAGGTTATAATAAAATTAAAACAGCACAGAACACTAAATTGAGAATTTTATGGAGAAAAGTTTCTATTTTTGCCTTTGATTGCTGAGTACTTCATCAGCTCCCTCAAGTAAATTTGCTCCACACAGTACCTTTCTTTTCTTATCTTTCTCTTCTTTTACTTCAAGCCAGTATATCTGATTAAGGAATCATGCCTGTTTCTTGGCAGCAGTGGTGACTTGAAATCATAGAGAAGGAAATTCCTTCCAACATACGAAGTGTGCTCAAAAGGTGCTGGACAGCTGAAAAAGCATGTTGACACTGTGTACTGCGTGATCATTCCTGTCTGGCTGGAGTATAAAACTCATTTTTCAGAATAATATAAAATTCTAAAAATAGAGCTGACAAATTCAAATTCAGGAGAGTCTTAAGCATCAGACTAATGAACTGAGACGATTTGGCAAATGAGGTACTGTCAGGGAAGGAAACGATATAATAGTGCATTGTTTTTAGAAGATTAATTTGGCAATAATATATGGAAGAGAAATAAGAGCAGAATCAAAGTAGTTAAGAGGTGTTTGCAACAATGAAATTAAGATATCTCATGAGTCCTGCCTTTTCAGTCCTGGTGGCAGCATAAATGAAAAGAGGTGGAGGACAGTACAATGATATATATATATATATATATATATATATATATGTACTGTGCAAGTTGATTTTAAAGAACTTGACAGTGATGTGAAGGTAAGTGAAAAAAATGATCTAAAAGTGGAGGCTGGTTCTATGATAAGTATACGGTAAGAGAGTAGAGCAAGGTGATGGATTAGATTTTTGTCTTAATAAGGGTTTGTAGTAGAACACTCAGGTGGACATTCAGTTTTGGGGGATAGACATTAACGAGGAAGGGGCTAAGTGTATGGTAAAGCAAGCATTTTAAAATATAAATGTTGGAAGGAGAGATACCTCTTTCTCTGAGACCAAATGATAGAATAAGAGATAAATATGGTAAAAGTAATTTGCTGAGTTTGGGAGGATATTACCTGAGGAAGTTCACACTGGGAGTTCTTATTAAAGTGTGTGTGAATTGGGGATTTAAAGAGATATGGCAATGTGTAAATTTTGGTATTGCTTTCTTGGAAGTATGCTAGGGAATGAGAAAAAAACGTATGAACTAAATATTGTTTTGTAATAATGAGTCCTACTAAAAGATGAAGGCCACGTTTTGTTTCGTTTTTTTAAAGGGGAATTTGGCTCCATGTATTTAAATCTTTAACCAACAATAATTTATGGCCTGGAAGTAGAGAAAGGACAATAAACTCTGGGAAAATCTGAGCTTAGGGTGGGTGCAGTGATGGAAATAAAGGTCGTGATGTGTTCTGCAGTCTATAACTAGAGATTAAAGAACTGAGTAAATTAGCACGATTGAGCGATAGGAGTTTATACTGAAAATATAAAAAGCAGATTTATTGAACCTGAAAGAAAGAAAAGATAAAGGGTTTATGATAGAGAGAAAGCATCTAATTTAAGATCTTGAAGGTGGAGAAGTTCTGTGTGATGTCCATGCTGATGAGAATATGATGTGGGGCTTGAAAAACATAACAGATTTTAAGGAAAGAAGTTACTAGGTAGACGATGGATTGGCAACAGAGGATATGGGATTGAAAGTATGAAGAGGAACATGGAAAAAGAAGAAAAATAATCCAGGTGTTCATTTTGTTTTAGCTGAAGAAGTCACATTTCTAAGGGATTCCATGTGTTTAGTAGATGGGAAAGTTACAAAACTTCTAAAAGGATCATAAACAGCCTGACTTGAATTTGAAGCATCAGGAAAAGGCTGAGCTTTCAAAGTTGAAAGTGAACACATTTACAAGTAAAAGAGGTTTAAATAGGATGAAACTGGCAGCATGAATATGAAGAAGTTATTATTTTATAGCTTGGGAATCCACCTTTTCTATCCCCATCCCCTTTAGCAATATGTCTCCTAAATGATATTGGAAGCCAATGGAAAGATGAGTTTGTTTGTTTTTTAATCATTTTACATTTCATGTTCTCTTGTTCTAAGAATATCTATGTATAAAATCAGTCCAAGATGCACATAGTTATTAAAGATATATTCTTTTTATTTTAGTTTATTTTTAATTTTTATTTTTTTAAACATCTTTATTGGAGTATAATTGCCTTACAATGGTGTGTTAGCTTCTGCTTTATAACAAAGTGAATCAGTTATACATATACATATGTCCCCATATCTCTTCCCTCTTGCATCTCCCTCCCTCCCACCCTCCCTATCCCACCCTTCTAGGTGGTCACAAAGTCCCGAGCTGATCTCCCTGTGCCATGTGGCTGCTTCCCACTAGCTATCTATTTTACATTTGGTAGTGTATATACGTCCATGCCACTCTCTCACTTTGTCCCAGCTTACCCTTCCCCCTCCTGTATCCTCAAGTCCATTCTTTAGTAGGTATGTATCTTTATTCCTGTCTTGCCCCTAGGTTCTTCATGACCATTTTTTTTTTTTTAGATTCCAATATATGTGTTAGCATACAGTATTTGTTTTCCTCTTTCTGACTTTACTCTGTATGACAGTCTCTAGGTCCATCCACCTCACTACAAATAACTCAGTTTCGTTCCTTTTCATGGCTGAGTAATATTCCATTGTATATATGTGCCACATCTTCTTTATCCATTCATCTGTTGATAGACACTTCGGTTGCTTCCATGTCCTGGCTATTGTAAATAGAGCTGCAATGAACATTTTGGTACATAACTCTTTTTGAATTATGGTTTTCTCAGGGTATATGCCCAATAGTGGGATTGCTGGGTCGTATGGTAGTTGTATTTTTAGTTTTTTAAGGAACATCCATACTGTTCTCCATAGTGGCTGTATCAATTTACATTCCAACTGACTGTGCAAGAAGGTTCCCTTTTCTCCACACCCTCTCCAGAATTTATTTTTGATAGATTTTTTGACGATGGCCATTCTGACTGGTGTGAGATGATATCTCCTTGTAGTTTTGATTTTCATTTCTCTAATGATTAATGATGTTGAGCATTCTTTCATGTGTCTGTTGGCAATCTGTATATCTTCTTTGGAGAAATGTCTATTTAGGTCTTCTGCCCATTTATGGATTGGGTTGTTTGTTTTTTAATATTGAGCTGCATGAGCTGCTTGCAAATTTTGGAGATTAATCCTTTGTCAGTTGCTTCATTTGCAAATATTTTCTCCCATTCTCAGGGTTGTCTTTTCATCTTGTTTATGGTTTCCTTTGCTGTGCAAAAGGTTTTAAGTTTCATTAGATCCCATTTGTTTATTTTTGTCTTTATTTGCATTTCCCTAGGAGGTGGGTCAAAAAGGGTCTTGCTGTGATTTATGTCATAGAGTGTTCTGCCTATGTTTTCCTCTAAGAGTTTGATGGTGTCAGGCCTTAAATTTAGGTCTTTAATCCATTTTGAGTTTATTTTTATGTATGGTGTTAGGGAGTGTTCTAATTTCATTCTTTTACATGTAGCTGTCCAGTTTTCCAAGCACAACTTATTGAAGAGGTTATCTTTTCACCACTGTATATTCTTGCCTCCTTTATCAAAGATAAGGTGACCATATGTGTGTGGGTGTATCTCTGGGCTTTCTATCCTGTTCCATTGATCTATATTTCTGTTTCTGTGCCAGTACCATACTGTCTTGATTACTGTAGCTTTGTAGTATAGTCTGAAGTCAGGGAGCCTGATTCTTCCAGCTCCATTTTTCTTCATCAAGATTGCTTTGGCTATTCGGGTTCTTTTGTGTTTCCATACAAATTGTGAAATTTTTGTTCTAGTTCTGTGAAAAATGCCAGTGGTATTTTGATAGGGATTGCACTGAATCTGTAGATTGCTTTGGGTAGTAGAGTCATTTTCACAATGTTGATTCTTCCAATCCAAGAACATGGTATATCTCTCCATCTATTTGTATCATCTTTAATTTCTTTCATCAGTGTCTTATAATTTTCTGCATACAGGTCTTTTGTCTCCTTAGGTAGGTTTATTCCTAGCTATTTTATTCTTTTTTGCAATGGTAAATGGGAGTATTTTCTTAATTTCACTTCAGATTTTTCATTATTAGTTTATAGGAATGTAAGAGATTTCTGTTCATTAATTTTGTATCCTGCTACTTTACCAAATTCATTGATTAGCTCTAGTAGTGTTCTGGTAGCATCTTTAGAATTCTCTATGTATAGTATCATGTCATCTGCAAACAGTGACAGCTTCACTTCTCCATTTCCAACTTGGATTCCTTTTACTTCCTTTCTTCTCTGATTGCTGTGGCTAAAACTTCCAAAATAATGTTGAATAATAGTGGTGAGAGTGGGCAACCTTGTCCAGTTCCTGATCTTAGAGGAAATGGTTTCAATTTTTCACCATTGAGGAGGATGTTGCTGTGGATTTGTCATATGTGGCCTTTATTATGTTGAGGAAAGTTCCCTCTATGCCTACTTTGTGGAGGGTTTTTATCATAAATGGGTGTTGAATTTTGTTGAAAGCTTTCTCTGCATCTATTGAGATGATCATATGGTTTTTCTCCTTCAATTTGTTAATATGGTGTATCACATTGATTGATTTGCGTATATTGAAGAAGGCTTGCATTCCTGGGGTAAACCCCACTTGATCATAGTGTATGATCCTTTTAATGTGCTGTTGGGTTCTGTTTGCTAGTATTTTGTTGAGGATTTTTGCATCTATGTTCATCAGTGATTTTGGCCTGTAGTTTTCTTTCATTGTGACATCCTTGTCTGGTTTTGGTATCAGAGTGATGGTGGCCTTGTAGAATGAGTTAGGGAGTGTTCCTCCCTCTGCTATATTTTAGAAGAGTTTGAGAAGAATAGGTGTTAACTCTTCCCTAAATGTTTGATAGAATTCTCCTGTGAAGCCATCTGGTCCTGGGCTTTTGTTTGTTGAAGAATTTTAATCACAGTTTCAATTTCAGTGCTCCTGATTGGTCTCATATTTTCTAATTCTTCCCGGTTGAGTCTCAGAAGGTTGTGCATTTCTAAGAATTTGTCCATTTCTTCCAGTTGTCCATTTTATTGGCATATAGTTGCTTGTAGTAATCTCTCATGACCTTTTGTATTTTTGCAGTGTCAGTTGTTACTTCTCCTTTTTCATTTCTAATTCTATTAATTTGAGTCTTCTCCCTTTTTTTCTTGATAAGTCTGGCTAATGGTTTATCAACTTTGTTTATCTTCTCAAAGAACCAGCTTTTAGTTTTATTGATCGTTGCTCTCATTTTCTTCATTTCTTTTTCATTTATTTTTGATCTGATCTTTATGATTTTTTCCATCTGCTAACTTTGGGTTTTTTTTGTTCTCTTAGCTTTTGCTTGTCTGTAAAGGTTTTAATTTCTTCATCAAATCTGAATGAGATCCTTGCTGAGTAGAGTAATCTTTGTTGTAGGTTTTTCTCCTTCATCACTTTAAGTATGTCCTGCCACTCCCTTCTGGCTTGCAAAGTTTCTGCTGAAAGATCAGCTGTTAGGCTTATGGGGATTCCCTTGTGTGTTATTTGTTGTTTTTCCCTTGCTGCTTTTAATATTTTTTATTTGTATTTAATTTTTGAATGTTTAATATGTGTCTTGGTGAATTTCTCCTTGTATTTAACCTGTATGGGACTCTCTGTGCTTCCTGGACTTGATTAACTATTTCCTTCCCCCTATTAGGGAAGTTTTCAACTGTAATCTCTTCAAATATTTTCTCAGTCCCTTTCTTTTTCTCTTCTTCTTCTGGGAACACTATAATTCGAATGTTGGTGCATTTAATGTTGTCCCAGAGGTCTTTGAGACTCTCCTCAATTATTTTCATTCTCTTTTCTTTATTCTGCTGTGCAGTAGTTATTTCCACAATTTTATCTTCCAGGTCATTTATCCGTTCTTCTGCCTCAGTTATTCTGCTATTGATCCCTTCTAGAGTATTTTTAATTTCATTTATTGTGTTGTTCATCACTGTGTGTTTGCTCTTTAGTTCTTCTAAATCCTTATTAAACATTTCTTGTATATTCTCCATTCTGTTTCCAAGATTTTGGATCATCTTTACTATCATTATTCTGAATTCTTTTTCAGGTATATTGCCTATTTCCTCTTCATTTGTTAGGTCTGGTGGGTTTTTGCCTTGCTCCTTTATCTGCTGGGTGTTTCTCTGTCTTCTCATTTTGCTTAACTTACTGTGTTTAGGGTCTCCTTTTCGCAGGCTGCTGGTTCGTAGTTCACATTGGTTTTGGTGTCTGTCCCCAGTGGATAAGGTTGGTTCAGTGGGTTGTGTAGGCTTCCTGGTGGAGGGGACTAGTGCCTGTGTTCTGGTGGATGAGGCTGGATCTTGTCTTTCTGGTGGGCAGGTCCATGTCTGGTGGTGTGTTTTGGGGTTTCTGTGAACTTATTATGATTTTAGGCAGCCTCTGTGCTAATGGGTGGGGTTGTGTTCCTGTCTTGCTAGTTGCTTGGCATGGGGTGTCCAGCACTGTATCTTGCTGGTCGTTGAGTGAAGCTGGGTCTTTGCATTGAGATGGAGATCTCTGGGAGATTTTCGCCATTTGATATTACATGGAGCTAGGAAGTCTCTTGTGGACCAGTGTCCTGAACTTGGCTCTCCCACCTCAGAGGCACAGTCCTGACGCCTGGCTGGAGCACCAAAAGCCTGTCTTCCACACAGCCCAGAATAAAAGGGAGGAAAAAAAGAAAGAAAAAAATAAAATAAAGTAAACTAACGTTATTTAAATAAAAAATAATTATTAAGAAAAAAATGTTTTAAGTAATAAAAAAACAAACAAACAAAAAATGGACAGACAGAACCCTAGGGCAAATGGTAAAAGCAAAGCTATACAGGCAAAATCACACACAGAAGGATACACACACACCCTCACAAAAAGAGCAAAAGGGAAAAAAATATATATATATATATATCCTTGCTCCCAAAATCCACCTCCTCAGTTAGGGATGATTCGTTGTCTCTTCAGGTATTCCACGGATGCAGGGTACATGAAGTTGATTGTGGAGGTTTAATCTGCTGCTCCTGAGGCTGCTGGGAGAGATTTCCCTTTCTCTTCTTTGTTCGCACAGCTCCTGGGCTCAGTTTTGGATTTGGCCCCACCTCTGTGTGTAGGTTGCCGGAAGGCGTCTGTTCTTCGCTCAGACAAGACAGGGTTAAAGGAGGCGCTGATTCGCGGGGTCTGGCTCACTCAGGCCGGGGTGGGGGGTGGGGGGGGGAGGGGCACGGAGTGCTGGGCGGGCCTGCGGTTGCAGAGGCCGGCATGACGTTGCACCAGCCTGAGGCACACTGTGCGTTCTCCCGGGTAAGTTGTCCCTGGATGCCGGGACCCTGGCAGTGGCGGGCTGCACAGGCTGCCGGGAGGGGGGTTGTGGATAGTGACCTGTGCTCGCACACAGGCTTCTTGGTGGCGGCAGCAGCAGCCTTAGCGTCTCATGCCCGTCTCTGGGGTCCGCGCTGTTAGCGGCGGCTCGCGCCTGTCTCTGGAGCTCCTTTAAGCGGCGCTCTTAATCCCCTCTCCTCGCGCACCAGGAAACAAAGAGGCAAGAAAAAGTCTCTTGCCTCTTTGGCAGCTCCAGACTTTTTCCCGGACTCCCTCCCGGCTAGCTGTGGTGCACTAACCCCTTCAGGCTGTGTTCACGCTGCCAGCGCTCAGACCGAAGCCCGAGCCTCAGCTCCCAGCCCCGCCCGCCCCTGTGGGTGAGCAGACAAGCCTCTCGGGCTGGTGAGTGCTGGTCGGCACCGATCCTCTGTGCGGGAATCTCGCCGCTTTGCCCTCCGCACCCCTGTGGCCGGGCTCTCTTCCGCAGCTCCGAAGCTTCCCCCCTCCGCCACCCGCAGTCTCCGCCTGCGAAGGGGCTTCCTAGTGTGTGGAAACTTTTCCTCCTTCACAGCTCTCTCCCACTGGTGCAGGTCCCGTCCCTATCCTTTTGTCTCTATTTATTCTTTTTTCTTTTGCCCTACCCAGGTATGTGGGGAGTTTCTTGCCTTTTGGGAGGTCTGAGGTTTTCTGTCAGCATTCAGTAGGTGTTCTGTAGGAGTTGTTCCTCATGTAGATGTATTTCTGACGTATTTGTGGGGAGGAAGGTGATCTCCGCGTCTTACTCTTCCGCCATCTTGAAGCTATATTAAGGATATATTCTTAAATTTGGAATATGTTTATATGAATGTATATCTTTATTCAATAATAATTTTCACCTAATTATCTCTTGTACATACCTCTCCACCTACTTCTTTAAACATACCCTGAATTTTCAACTCTACTTCTGTTCCCCATTTTCCCTTGTGTAACCCTAGGCGTGAAATACCTGTTCATGCTTCTCTACTGAATAGGCTTTCCCCACCTTGCCTCTTTCCCATCCTAAATGTTGAAATTATAGATGCCATTTATGAAAGCTATTTTCACCATTTTTTCCTAAATTCTTTAATCAAACACATGTGATTTCTTCCTATCTTGATTACTGTGTCTACTGAAAATAAAAAAAGGAAAGCACAGCCTAAAAGTTGAGAGTTATGTTTTATTTGGTGGACGTTCTGAGAACGTCAAACCCTTGAGATAGGACTCTCATCGCTCTGAGAGACTACTCCAAAGAGACAAGGGGGAGCCAGGATATGTAGGAGTTTTCGCAACAGAGACCAGGTAATCAGAACATCAAAAGATTACTGTTAATTAAAGAAAACCAGATATCTCAAGTTAAGGGATTTAGCGCTCTTCTATGTATGAGAAGATGCAAGAGTCTGGGCTCACTGAAATCATTCCTTTCATATGCACCTTGGCTACATGGGGCCAGTATACTGTGTTTTCTCATCCTGATTTTCCTCAGGGTGCACTGTTAACGTGGCTACAGCATCTGACTGCTAGATGTGGGGGCATCCTGCCTCCATCCTGAGTTCCCTCTGGACTCACCATCAGGGTGGCTATAATGTGATGGCTTGATGACTGCAACATCTTTTGTTTACTGATATGGCAGGCAATATTTTTCACTCACACCTGCTAGTATTTGTCAATATTTTTTATACTTAAAATATCCTCTCTTTCTTATACTTACTATATCCTGATTTTTGTACACTTTTCTCCCTTGCATATGAAATTGTAAACTTATTCATCTTTGTATTCCCTGAAATGCTTAGCATGAAGCTTTATGGATAATAAGCTTCCATATTTGTTTGAAGATTTGCTGTAATTGTGACTATAGTTTTTAATTTGATCCTGTGTCTCCTTTTAATTTATTCAACTATATCATCTTTCAGATTATACCATATATTCTGAACATATTAACATAGTGTCATTCATTTTCTTTATATTCTCAATACCTTTGTTCTTGATAATAGTTATATTAACTCACTGGTGAATTTACCTTTAAATGTTTCTTCTGCCTGTGGTGATATTTGATAAAAAGAATTACAGTAACAATAGTGGTAATTGTAGTTTGCCTCACATAATCTGGACTACCACTCTTTTAAATGATTTCAAAGACCTGTATGTCTTCTCCAACAAATAGAAATATTTTAAAAGCCATGAAAAGATCAAATTAGTTCAAAGAGTGTTTCAAAAAGGAGAATGTGTCCTTATTAGAGAATATCATAAATAATTATAATCTAATTATGTAATGAAACTTTTAAAACATCTAAAGTATCAATTACAGTTGAAGGTAAATAGTGGTCCTGTGATAGTTACTAGAAAATACTGCAACAAAGAAACTTTTTTCATTTAAAAAAATCTTTCTGGAAGAAAAATTTAGTAATAATTTACATCATTATAGTATAACCCCGACAAAATTTCTGGTTATAAATGCCAAGATAAATAAAAAGAGGTCTTAATATTTGTTTGAGATTATTAAAGCAAAACAAACACAAACATTTGATATTGTATCACAATGCCATCTATGCCAAGTTAAACCTTGAACAACTTACTCATGTGATACTAGACTGATTTTTTATTTATGTCATGTTCTCAGACCTAACTAGCCTGGGGATGCAGTAGCAAAACATGAGTAAAATAATATCAGAATAATGTCTCTTGCTTAAAGTTCTTAACAAAATATAAAACTCCAAAATATGAGATTGGTATTGTTACCAATATTCATTTTTCAAATGAGAAAAACTAAGGTTACCCTTGGTGAGGTATATCACAGGTTGAGTTCTCCAGGAAGCTGACTTGAGATGAAGTTTAGGGTACAAGATATTTATTAGGAATGGCCCTTGAAATTGGTATCTGTGAAAGGGAGGAGAAAGAAGCAAGATTAGGCAGAGAGAAAGGTCTGGCTTTGATGCAGTTTGGACAGCCTCAGCGGGCCGTATAGGAGCTCTGGAGCTAAAAAAAATCACATAGTTTCTGGAAGAACCTAGTTTCAAACCAACCATATTTATATCCAAAGACTGTGTTCTTTACCACTATGTTACAAATCCCTTGTCTCCCTCTCCTCTGCAGGTCCTGAGACCCACCTACTAAGCTGAAAGCCTTTACCCTCAATCTAGCTATTGTTTCTATTGGCAGTACCATAGCTCATTTTTCACTGCCCACTGAGCATGCCTCAGGACTGTAGAAAGATAATCATCCTCAGATTCATGAGATCACCTTGTTGAGCTTCTAATACTTTCAGTTTAAGAGAACTTATAGCTATATATCTTTATATATTATATACATGTACATATATATGTTTATATATTATATGTATTTTATATATATATTTATATATCAAACATTTACTAAGTAACAAGTATTTGCCAGCAACTTGAAAACCCTAGTTTGTGAATAGAATGAAGGGAATAGTAGAATGGTTTTGATTCACAGAGCATTTTAATTTCATTTGTTCTTTAAATTAATCACAGTTCCTTTGATTCTAGGAACCTGAGAAAAAGTCAGATCACAGATTTTATACTTACCTATTTCTACTCTCAAAATCATTCCCTCTCTCTGGCACCCACCAGCAACTTCAAACCATGGATCTGGACTCTCTACCTCAAGTCGGGTTTCTTTCCCAATCCTTTTATGCCATAGTAAATGACAATCATTGTTTTTTTCTGAATTTTTGGTCATGTGCTTCAACGATCATAGAACTCTACTAAGTACATTTCCCACGGGACTCACGGGTGTTCATGTAAATAAAATTCTGGTTGATCATGGTGCCCCACCAGTCTTCGACTTGCCCAGAATTTGGTGTATTCTATTTTTAGGAATCTACTATGGGGCCATGGATACTTGGATATGGAAAAATGAATTTGATAGAACATTATATTAATTACAAGACAAACATTTCTACTGTGGTGGAAATATTTGGTTATTTGGAATTTTCAATAGTAATTTTAGAAATCTCAGAATGGATGAAAATGCATTGTAGAGGTCACACCAGGAGCAACTGGCATTGCTTTGTCTCACTGATACTTTCCTTCATGTTGGTGTACCTTTCGTAGGTGGAGTCTGGCTAATCGCCTTCCAGACTCAGAACCCAAATGTGTCAGCCACCCTAGAGGCAGTCTCTCTTTCGTGAGTGTCATTCTAATTTGGCTAACACAACACAATTTTCCAACTTGTTTCTCCTTTTTCTTCCCTACTATATGAATTGGAAAGCATAAACCCTCATTCTTCCAATATTTTTACTGGTAGAAGTGGGCATGTTAAATAGTTCTGGCCAACATTGGCAAAGGAATTTCTGGAAAAGCTTTCTCTTCCCTGATAAAATATCCAGATATCAGAGACACAGACCTTTCATCTTAATTATTTTTTCTTTTTTTAAAATAATTTTTTAAAAATTTATTTTTAGCTGCATTGGGTCTTCGTTGCTGCACGCGGGCTTTATCTAGTTGCAGGGAGTGGAGGCTACTCTTCATTGTGGTGCACAGGCTTCTCATTGCAGTGGCTTCTCTTGTTGCAGAGCACGGGCTCTAGGCACGCTGACTTCAGTAGTTGTAGCACACAGGCTCAGTAGTTGTGGCTCGTGGGTTCTAGAGTGCATGCTCAGATATGGTGCATAGGCTTAGTTGCTCCGTGGCATGTGGCACCTTCCCAGACCAGGGCTCGAACCCGTGTCCCCTGCATTGGCAGGTGGATTCTTAACCCCTGCACCACCAGGGAAGATCTGCTCTTAATTCTTTCCCTGAGTGCTGACTTGATGCGTTGAACTGAGGTAACCATCTTGCGACCATGAAAAGGTTGAATTAATCTCATAGGTCCTGGCATTACAAGCTATGAAACCAACACCAGCAGCTAGCTATCTTTAGTCTTTTGTTACAAGGAAAAATTAACCCCTGTGTTGTAGCCACTGTTGGTCTGGTATTCTATTACTTTTGGATGAAAACATGCTTGTTACAAACAATTGCATACAAATTAAAAGGGCAATTTATAAATTTATAATGAGAAACTTAACCATCAAACCTATCGGAATACTTAGTTCAACATATTGAGCTGTATCCTTGTAGATGGAAAACCAAATTATAAACTGCTTGACGAGTGTGGATTCTGAGCAAATGAATTTTATTAGAAGAGAAGAATGTCCAATGACAACAGATTCAGGTAATCTGATCTCTGTTATTACCAGAGTAGGAATAGCTTTGCTTATGGAATGAAACACTCCAAGTCCATTGGATAAGAATATGTTTACTCTGAACTGTGCTAGGATGAGCCCTGAAAATTTGTCCACTATGATGCAGTTTTTCTAACCTGATTTCAGTACTTACCAACTGTGTAGCCTTGGGCAGGTTCCTTTTCCTCTGGGCCTCAGTTTTAATATGATAATAATCATATTTATTTTGTACTGTTTGTGTGGGGATTAAGTGAAAGATAGTCTAAAGAGCGTAGAATACTGTTTGAAATGTAGTAAATGCTCAATGATTTTAGGTTTATTTCATGTCCAGCTAATTCTCCTTAAAGGCATGCATTGTTTATATATTTTAATGTATTCAGTCAAGACAGAATCAGGTCTTGTGACCTCATATCCCTTATGCTTCTTTAAGATAGTTCACATACCATTGTTCTGATTAATTATTCATTGATATGATTAAAAATCTAATGTTTAGAGAGGAATGGTTTTCTTCACAACTATCTCTCAATGTAAACTATTGAAAAATGTCTGCACTTCTGAGAAAAAATTAATACTACTTATATACATACGTACGGATATATTCCCTCATAAATTTTGGTATGATCTAGTGTAAAGCATATGAAGTCAGGAGGCAGGGGCTTACATTCAATGTAATTTAGACATGCTTCTGAATGGCAAAGAAATTGTCAAATCTCACTATTCACAACCTGTTGCAAAGTGCTTCCTGCCCAACATTCTTTCTCTGCCGTCCTGTACTGCTCAGGTGTTCTGAGATTACCCTCTGTCAAATCATGAGGTTTCTGAGTGCTTTTAAAAATCTCCCACAAAAGTTTTAAATGAAATAATGAGGTCAGTTAAAATTTTTGAGACGGCTGCAGATGAGAACTCCTGTGAAAAGGTGTCACTAATTGAGCCAAAATAGTTTTCAGCTGCAGTGTAAAACTAACAGATTACCCACCTCATGTTTCAAATTAATGTAAACTCTTTTAGAACAATAGGTGACAATCTGCCAAGATTAAATACAGAATTAAACTGCAGCCTTATTAAATAACACAAAGGTTTCGTATTTTAAAATTTTAGTCGAGGAAGACAGATTAATGCAGATAAGGGCTGCCGGCTAATACTCTCTGAGTTTCCTTTGGATATTAAAGGTGATGTTATTTTGTTTAGTTGTGAAATTTATATTCACCTTTCTTCATAAACATAAATTTTTAAAGATTTAAGAGAGTAAGTCCTAAGAGTTCTCATCACAAGGAAAAAATACTTTTTAAATTTTATATTTATATGAGATAATGGATGCTCACTAAACTTACCATGGTAATTATTTCATGATGTTTGTTAAGTCAAACCATTATGCCATATACCTTAAACTTTTACAGTGCTATATGTCAGTTATGTCTCAATAAAACTGGAAGAATAAAAAAACAAATGAATAACTAGAACAAAAAATCCTTTAAATTGCTGAAAATTATTTTCAGATAAACCAACCATCCCTGAAAGATAGGGTCATTTTATAATTGTGGAGGGAATGTTTCAGTATAACATAAGTGTTTCTGAAAACTCCATTGTTTGAATCCTAAGGGTCAGGGTCCTCTTGAGTCCCTATCTGAAGACTGATTTCATCAGTTATCTTTAGTGAAAGATACTGAGCATGTATAAAGATGGTGGTGATGATCGTGGCAGTGTTTGCTGCAACAACAAAATAGCTACCAATATTTTAGTACTTTTGTGATCCATAAAATATATGAAGTAATTAACGTATTTTATCAATTTATTCTACCAAATATTGAAGTAATTTTTTTAATCTGCATTTTCTAGATAAAATTGAAGCTTTGAAGGGTTAAGTTACTAAGTGTGATTATTCAGTAAACTAACTTAAACTCTGGTCTTTTGGACTCCAAAATTTTTGCTTTTAACCAATAACAGTGTATTTATTTATTTATTTTTATCTTTACTAGAGTATAATTGCTTTACAATGTTGTGTTAGTTTCTGTTGTACAACAAAGTGAATCAGCTATAAGTATACATATATCCCCATATCCCCTCCTACTTGAGCCTCCCTCCCACCCTCCCTATCCCACCTCTCTAGGTCATCACAAAGCACCAAGCTGATCTCCCTGGGCAATGCAGCAGCTTCCCACTAGCCATCCATTTTTACATTTGGTAGTGTATATACATCAATGCTAGTCTCTAATAACAATGTATTTGATTATGCATACAAAATGAATGAACAATTAAATGCTCGAGATAGGTTTTGAAAACTTTACTTTTTCACATTAATTATAGAAATTGAACTTAAAATTATAATTTGAGACACTGGTTCCATTAGCTAATTTCATATTATCAAAACTTGAATTTATTTTAGAGGTATCTTATATTTTCGAGAATTAAATATTATCTTACAGTTTATATCTCACCAGTTTTCTTTCTACTTTCATTCAAGTTTCTCAGAACTGCCTAAATATTGGGTTGGCCAAAAGGTTTGTTCGTTTTTTCCCGTAAAATGTTTCTAGTAGCGCTTAGTTGTCTTTAATTTCATTCGAAACAGTTTTGTTAGATTGTATTGTGACAGCTGTCATATCAGTGTGCATTAAAAAAAAAAACTTATCAAAACTGGTGAATTTTTGTGTAGCCATTTTAATACTGAAGATGAAAAAAAAGCACATTTTCGGCATATTATGCTTTATTATTTCAAGAAAGGTAAAACCGCAACTGAAACGCCCAAAAAGATTTGTGCAGTGTATGGAGGTGCTGTGGCTGATCAAACATGTCAAAAGTGGTTTGCGGGGCTTCCCTGGTGGCGCAGTGGTTGAGAGTCCGCCTGCCGATGCAGGGGACACCGGTTCGTGTCCCGGTCCGGGAAGATCCCACATGCTGCGGAGCGGCTAGGCCCGTAAGCCATGGCCGCTAACCCTGCGTGTCCGGAGCCTGTGCTCCGCAACGGGAGAGGCCACAACAGTGAGAGGCCCGTGTACCGCAAAAAAAAAAAAAAAGTGGTTTGCGAAGTTTCGTGCTATAGATTTCTCACTGGATGATGCTCCATGGTCGGGTAGACAAGTTGAAGTTGACAGCAATCAAATCGAGACATTAATTGAGAACAATCAGTGTTATACCATGTGGATGATAGCTCAAAATATCCAAATCAAACGTTGAAATTCATTTGCACCAGCTTGGTTATGTTCATCGCTTTGATGTTTGGGGTCCACGTTAAGTTAAGCGAAAAAAACCTTGACTGTGTTTCCACACATGATTCCCTATTCAAACGTTATGAAAGCATTACATTTTTAAAACAAATTGTGACAGGCAATGAAAAATGGATACTGTACAATAATGTGAAATGGAAGAGACCGTGGGGCAAGTGAAATGAACCACCACCAACCACACCAAAGGCTGGTCTTCATTCAAAGTAGGTGATGTTGTGTATATGGTGGGATTGGAAGGGAGTCCTCTATTATGAGCTTCTTCCAGAAAACCAAATGATTAATTCCAAAAACTACTGCTCACAGTTAGACCAACTGAAATCAGCACTCGATGAAAAGTGTCCGGAATTAGTCAACAGAAGACACATAATCTTCCATCAGGATAATGCAAGACTGCATGGTTTCTTTGATGACCAGGCAAAAACTGTTAGAGCTTGGCTGGGAAGTTCTGATTCATCCGCCATATTCACCAGACATTGCAGCTTCAGCTTTCCTTTTTTTTTCGGTCTTTACAAAATTCTCTTAATGGAAAAAATTTCAATTCCCTGGAAGACTGGTAAAGGCACCTGGGACAGTTTTTTGGTCAAAAAGATAAGTTTTGGGAAGATGAAATTATGAAGTTGCCTGAAGTATGGCAGAAGGTAGTGGAACAAAAGGGTGAAGACATTGTTTACAGTAAAGTTTTTCATGAAAATGAAAAATGTGTCTTATTTTTCCTTAAAAACCTAAGGCACTTTTTGGCCCACCCAATATTAACTAGTGTGAAGTGCTTTCAAATCCTCTGTCACTTATCCTCTTCAACTTCTAGAAATAAATTTTAGAGTCCCCATTTTACTTCCTGTAGTAGAAATGATAGAGATGTTAGAGTTCAGGAGTCTGACATTAAAGAGCATTTGGTAAGATAAGGACAGCTTTTCAAGTTACTACAGACATGTAATACTAAAGGTTTTACTACTGCAAAAGGTGTATTTCTGTAACTCCAGCCTCTGATAGCGATTTCCTAACTACTTGCCATCTATTTGCTGAACTAATTACCACAAACTGTAGGTTTTTCACTATGGCCACTCTCCATTTCCAAAGCAATATGTGTATTACTCAGGATAGGTTAGAATATGCTGAAGAATGAAATAAAACCCAAAATACCAATGGCTTAATACTTTAAATGTTTACTTCTCATTGAGGCATCATCTGATTCATACCAGGTGTCTTGCTAGGTGTCTCTCCTCCAAGTATTGACTCATGGGTTTAAGCCATTTCTGTCTTTTAGTCATGCTCTTGAAGAACATGACTTTCAAGGTCACCATGACAAAAGAGAGGGCCAGAAGGTTTGATGGGGTGTTTTAAATGGCTAGAGCAGTGAGTTTTTTACATCTCTTTTGTCTGTATTACATAGGCAGTCACATGACCAACATAATTGCAAGGGTGACTAGAAAATCTAGAGGAGCACATGGGAATAGTCTCTGCCACAGTCTCTTATTGAATGATCTTACTGAATTTCAAAATCTGATGAAACCTATAAAATCTTTACTATTAAGATAACTGGAACAATTTTGGACAGTTGATGTCACTCTGAACCTTTCTATGCCTTTCATATTTTATTAATGATTCGTTTAGATATTTATTAATAATTTTTACAATATTTATTTAAACTATAATATAATTCCTGTTCTGTTGGAATTACATTTCCACCTAATCTTATTCTCAACCAAGTTTCAAGCTGCTCGGAGACAGGAACATTGTTTATTATTCCTCACAAACCCAATTAGCCTCAAGTGGTGCTATGCCTAATAAAATCTTAAAAATGTGTTAATCTGATTTCCTTTATAAACACTACAGTAAATGTAGGTAGGATTAAAAAAAATATAAGCACAAGAATTAAAATTATGTTTACTTTATAGGTAAAAAAACACAGCTTTTAAATAATTTTTAATTAAATTGGGCTATCAAAAATGTCTAATAGTGAAAAAATATGCGCTTCATTAAGAGGAAAACTGGAAAGAGTGAAAAGGTAGAAATTATGCAGTACCATGTTATTTGAAAATGTTGATAACATTAAAGTGTTTCTTTATATCTCTTTATGACTCTCTGTGTGGAAAAAATCTCCTTTTGATCACAGCAACTAATTTTCAAATGAGCTATGCCTTCAGACTAAGTATGACCAGCTTTTGGTTATACTTTATTCTCTTTTCAGCAACCAGCTGCAGTAATTCAGATATTTCCTTTTTAGTCTCAATTTTATCACTGTTTTCCTTTGCTACCCTACTTTTCACTGCCATTACATTAGGTCATTGTTCAAAAGAATGATCACAACTGAACTTATCTACTAAGGCAGATTTAGACTGTAAATGAGTCTACTGCCATTTGTAAACACTCCTTGGTTCCAGAAATCCAGTCTTCATTGCTAAACCCCCACAGCTATGGCTGTGCAGTCTATCATCATCTATAGTGTGCAAAGTCAGAATGTGATTACACATATTTTATAAAATGGGAACTGCTGACAACCCAACCCACCAACTAGTGAAAACATATTAGTGTATATATATATATATATATATATATATATATATATATAATGTATACTAATTATGTATCTAGTAATTAATTTTTTAATGACTCACTAAATATTTATGGTCTTTTTTCTTATGATACAATCATCAGTTTCCCCAAGAGTTATCCTAATTTAGGCAGATATTTAAATAGAATCACTTCATTATGCTTGTTTTTCTGTTGTCTTGGGAACAATGTAATAACACTAGTGAGATATTTTCTTCAGACATGAAAAAGAAAATATTTGGAAGATATTTAAGCTGTTGAAAAATCAAATTTGGAGGATAATATAAACTGGCTAATTGATTATGGATAATATATCAGTGCACTAGGTGATAGACACATAGATAAATAGATATTTATATGCTGATGAATTTCATTAATGTGAATCGAGGATTTCTATTCAATTGTTTTAACTACTGAAACATTTTCAGGTTAGAATTTATCAAATACTATATGCATTGCAATAGTAGCAACATTTTAAAGGAAGTCCTTAAATTCGCTAAGGCAATGAAGTGTCTATTCTAGTAGATCTCTTAATGTAAAGTTTTGCTTAGTGCATGACCTGAATGACTTTGCTGAATTTTCTTGAGTGGATCAGTACTAATGATATTTCAGTTCTGCTCTCAGAAATTCAAGTATTATGCCTTAATATATTAGAAATTAAATGGTAATTCTTTATATAAAATAATAGGGGGGCAGAAAACATAATAGTTGTACTTCTGAATGATGCAACCAGATTTTTGTCTTTACAGAGTTATCTCCTTTGGTTGAGAACATGATTTTAATATATAGTTTTGGTCTGATCTGTTAGCTTTGTTCTTTGGTTTCCCCAGAACTATGACCTGTAAATTCTCAAAGGGTATTGAAGCTTCCTGAATATGTACACTTCTCAAGATACAGGGCAATTTAAAAGCTTGTAAGTTATAAACTTAAAAATGTTTTAAAATATGTAAATCCCAGGGTTTGGTCCTAGGTTACCTCTTCTCTCCTATCGACTTTACCTCTCTAGGAGACCTATCCATTCCCCAACTTCTAATATCATCTGTAGTTCATCCTCTCCAGGCTTTAGCTCTCTTCTTAGCTTCAAACTGTACATACTAGTGTTTATTTGATCTTTCCACTTACATCTCAAAACATAATTATCCTCACATCTTCCTGTGGTACTTCTATCTTCCTCCTTCACTCTTACTCATATTAATACATAGCATCACATCCACTCTGTTGATTAAACTAACCTATGAATTATTGTTTGTTTTTCTCTCAGCTCTCATACCTTATCCATCCGCAAATCCTGTTGTTTCTTTTTAAAATACAACTTGTTTGCATTGCTACTATCCTAGTCCGAGAAATACTTGCTTATCTGGGCTAATGCAGTAATCTATTTAATGGTTTATCTGTTTCTACTTTACTCCTTAATTAGTCATTCTCCACACAGCAGCCAGTGTGAGCTTTTACAATTCATGGCATCCTTCTGCCCAAAACCCTCCAATGGCTTCTCATTGCAGTTAGAATAAAATCCAAGCTTCATACAAGTCTCTACATGATATAGTCACTGTGTCCCTCTCTAGTCTTATTGCTTGTCTCTCTCCCCTCCTCACTGACTTTGCTCTTCCTACACTAGGATGCTTATAGTTCATGGAAAACACCAAACTTATTTCCTTGAAACTTGCATCTCCTTTTCCCTCTGCTTGGAACTCTCTGCATTCTGATCTTCATATATCTGACTTACCCTCTTGACTCAGCCCAAATGTCATCTTCTCAGAGAGACCTTCCCTGAAAATCAACCTAAAGAATTGCCTCAGTTTTCTCTATTTTATCCACTGTTTTATATTGTGCGTAACACTCATCATTACCTGAATTTATCTTACTTGTGTATTATTTTTCTGTCTTCTAAAATATAAACTGTTTTGAACGGTGTCCTTTTCTGCTTTTTCACAACTTTATCTCCAACCCCTAGAAGAATAATTGGAAGATCCCAGTATTTTTCCTGGGAGGGTGGGGGCACATAAGAGAGGGACAGAGAGAAAGAGAGACAAGAAATACATATTGTTTATGTACAATATGATACTGAAGTGATTGACATTTGATCCACATTCTCCCTAAACTGGTTTGGGTAAACTCTAGTCTACAAGAGTCCTGGACACAGAACGATTTGGGCGGCAAAAGGGTGTGGAAGATTCTACTAGAGATTTATAAAGTTTTATTTTTTTAAGTCTATTATTCTGTAAAGTTTTGCAGTAAAGGGTCTTACTTATCGTATTTAATCAAATGAATCCTAAAGTGAGGTGGCCCTGGAAGGTGTTTTATCCCCCCTTTTAACATACTAACTTTTGGAAATGCTGGTGTAAATCAGCACAGTATCCCACCTGGAAAAGAATTAAGGTAATGAGGGTGACATCTTTTTTCAAAGTTATTTAAAATGAAAACAATGAATAAGAAATATATATTTATTTTTGAAAATTTTGTAGAGAATTTGAAGTAACTATACTGAGAGAAGAGACAAAAATATACTAAAAATAAATTTTAGTACATAGCAGCTAAGTAACCAAGGATAAAAATCCATGAAAGAATAATAATAGCGAAAATAAAAATGAAAAACTGGATACTTTCAATTAGTTCCAGATTTAGAATAATGTTGGAAAATTTTGAACAGAAAATAATGTAATCACGGACTTCCCTGGTGGTCCAGTGGTTAAGAATCCACCTGCCAATGCAGGAGACATGGGTTCCATCCCTGGTCTAGGAAGATCCCACATGCTGCGGGGCAACTAAGCCCATGAGCCACAACTACTGAGCCCGTGCTCTAGAGCCCATGAGCTGCAACTACTGAGCCCACATGCCACAACTACTGAAGCCTGCACACCCTGGGGCCCACGTGCTGCAACTACTGAAGCCTGCATGCCTAGAGCCCACGCTCTGCAACAAGAGTAGCCACTGCAATGAGAAGCCTGAGCACCACAATGCAACGAAGAGTAGCTCCCCTCACCACAACTAGAGCAAGCCTGCACGCAGCAGTGAAGACCCAGCACAGCCAAAAACAAAAAAAGAAAAAAAATAATGTAGTCAGGTAAAAAAATGTATAATTACCAAATGTGTTCTTTAGAAAGTCTACGAAAGATGAGATAACATAAACATGAATATCCTCATTATAGTTAAGGAAAGTGAGGTAAAACCAGAATTTCAAACTTAAATTCAGGGAGATATTAGGGAGATTAGATTGAGAGTAGTAAATCCATGAAATTTATATTTAACCACAATGTGAAAGGATAGTTTTTAAAAGCTGCTCTTTAAAAAATCTGATTTTCGGGCTTGCCTGGTGGCGCAGTGGTTGACAGTCCACCTGCCGATGCAGGGGACGCGGGTTCGTGCCCCCATCCAGGAAGATCCCACATGCCGCGGAGTGGCTGGGCCTGTGAGCCATGGCCGCTGAGCCTGCACGTCCGGAGCCTGTGCTCCACAACGGGAGAGGCCACAACAGTGAGAGGCCCGCATACCGCAAAAAAAAAAAAAAAAAAAAAATCTGATTTTCAGCTGCATAAAATGTTACCAACATGGCTGTGGTGTTTTTAACTTTCATCATGTATTTATACTTTGCTTTAAAGCTTAGATGAACAGCAAATATGTACGTTAAAAACAAGCTTGTCATAGATAGGGAATGTATTGTAACACCCAATGGCAAAAAACTGTTTATTTATAGAATTCCCAGGTCTCTATATACCTATCCACAGAATCACTGTTATATTTTTAAACCTCATTCCTGGAAGCACTGCAGATGTCAGATCAATTTAGAGTGCCAAAGAGTACCTCTGGGAATGACATGGCAGCAGCTGAAATAGTATTTGGCCAAATTAAAAATGTATGCCAGTGATGCCAAAAATCACAGTAACCTGGCAGGTATGTAGCTATTATTTAACTGTATAATTACTGGTTTCTCTACTGAAAAACTATTGGTTGTTTATGCAGTGAAATGGAGCCCATGATTTAGGCAGAGACTCTCTTCTGATGTCAGTAGTAACTGGTTGGGGATTGTATCCAATCACAAAATATAATTTCCCAAGAAAACTATTTGGAAAAAGCTGTTAATAAATTATATTGTAACTCACTTAGAAACAGAAACAGGAGAATATCAATTTAGGGATTATCTTTGACTATAGATTCTTAATAATCAGAATGATGTTCATATTCTGAACTATTTATAAATTTCTGTACAAACAGATTAGCCTGATCTTAGTGTTTACTGAAATTTTTTAAAATTGTAAATATTTACTCTGTAAGACTACTAATAAGGTATTGTTTTTTCAAATAATTTCCTTTGTATGTTCATGTGCCTAGATCTCTGCTCTCTCACCTGAATGCTGGTCTTCTGGTTAATGTTGCCATTTGGAAAGAACTTTGTTTTCATAGTTCTTAAAATTCCAAACTGGCCAAAGTTGCCCAAGTGTCTGGAAATACAGCATGCGTTCTTAAATTTAGGAGAGTTCATAATATTTATAAATAGGCACCTCTGGTTCTATGTTATTGTCCTCCTAATGGATAATGCTCAGTGGACTACATTTTATATATATATATATATATATATATATATATATATATATATTTTTTTTTTTTTTTTTTTTTTTTTTTTTTGCGGTACGCAGGCCTCTCACTGTTGTGGCCTCTCCCGCTGTGGAGCACAGGCTCCGGACGTGCAGGCCCAGCGTCAATGGCTCACGGACCCAGCCGCTCCGCGGCATGTGCGATTCTCCCGGACCGGGGCACGAACCCATGTCCCCTGCATCGGCAGGAGGACTCTCAACCACTGCGCCACCAGGGAAGCCCCTACATTATGTTTTAAAGTGGGACAATCTGCTATTTGGAAAGTGCTGGAATTTTCCTATTTCATCATTTAAGGAACAATTTTATGCTAAAGACATTACGTCAACATTATAAATGTATTATCTTGAAAAAAAATTGTATCAGGATATTTTCATATTTGTAAGGTTCAGATGTAATTAAAGAGTCTCATTAATCATATATATAGTGGAAAGAATATTAAATTTGATCTGTTTGTGTCTTGCCTTTTCCAGGTAGAGCGTGTTTGGTCAAGTCATTTCTCTTTAGTTTAGTTCTTTGATTAATAATATGAGTCCAATAATACCTAAATATGAAATAATGTTGTTTGTAAATAAATGTAAATAATTATTACATCAACATTACTGTCATCTTTATCATCACCAATTACATCATGATTATCATCAAATTTAATGTAATTGTGGAAGATTCCAGAACTCCCACACTCATAAACATACAAACAAATCTGAATCCACTATTTATGGGGTTAGAAGGCAGAATTCAGAATTAATATATTATCAAGTAGCAAATACAATTTTGACTATTTTCTATCTATTCTATACTTATTTTCTATCTAATCTATACATGTACCTGTATAGATTTGGGAGGCGCAAATGCTTAATTCAAGTAAAATAAATTATTGGGGGCTTCTAGTCTATTTCATGACCAAGTGGAAATCACAGAAAAGGCTTTGGGCAATCACAAATAAATGAATGCTCTATACTGAATTTTAACTCCCCAAATTATGTTTTTTTTTTAAATAGATCTTTATTGGAATACAGTTGCTTCACAATAGTTTCTGTTGTATAACAAAGTGAATCAGCCATATGAATACATATGTCCCCATATCCCCTCCCTCTTAAGCCTCCCTCTCACCCTGCCTATCCCACCCCTCTAGGTCATCACAAAACACCGAGCTGATCTCCCTGTGCTATGCTGCTGCTTCCCACTAGCTAACTATTTTACATTCGGTGGTGTATATATGCCGATGCGACTCTCACTTTGCCCCAGCTTCCCCCTCGTACCCCATGTCCTCAAGTCCATTCTCTATGTCTACATCTTTATTCCTGCCCTGCAACTAGGTTCATCAGTTCCATTTTTTTTTTTTTTTTTTTTTAGATTCCATATACATGTGTTAGCATATGGTATTTGTTTTTCTCTTTCTGACTTACTTCACTTTGTATGACAGACTATAGCCCCATCCACCTCACTACAAATAACTCAATATCGTTTCTTTTTATGGCTGAGTAATATTCCATTGTATATATGTACCACATCTTCTTTATCCATTCATTTGTCGATGGGCATTTAGATTGCTTCCATGTCCTGGCTATTGTAAATAATGCTGCAATGCACATTGTGATATATGTCTCTTTTTGAATTATGGTTTTCTCAGGGTATATGCCCAGTAGTGGGATTGCTGGGTCATATGGTAGTTCTATTTTTAGTTTTTTACGGGACCTCCATACTGTTTTCCATAGTGGCTGTATCAGTTTACATTCCCACCAACAGTGCAGGAGGGATCCCTTTTCACCATACCTCTTCCAGAATTCATTGTTTCTAGATTTTTTGATACTGGCCATTCTGACCAGTGTGAGTTGATACCTCATTGTAGTTTTGATTTGCATTTCTCTAATAATTAGTGATGTTGAGCATCTTTTCAGGTGCCTCTTGGCCATCTGTATGTCTTCCTTGTTGAAATTTAGGTCTTCTGCCAATTTTTAAACTGGATTGTTTGTTTTAAGTAATGCAGTTATATGTTATAGAACCTAGGAAAGAAATTACATTTGCTAGAGTTATTATATTAATGAATAATGATACAAAAATAATATAAAAATTAGTTTTGATATAAAGTATACTTTATTCCATTTGTGCTGGACAATGGTAATCTTAGGTAAAATTAGATTATTAAATAATTCAGAAATTCTCTAATTAAATACACAAATGCAAGTGTTTTTGACAGATTCAATGATCAGCATTGTTGAGGCAAAATTCCAAATCTAGGAAGCAAAACATAAAGGTACACACATCTGGCAAGTAAAACTGTGTGAATCCTTTATCATTCTTTACCAGATTAATTTTTTTTTTTTTTTTTTTTTTTGCGGTACGTGGGCCTCTCACTGTTGTGGCCTCTTCCGTTGTGGAGCACAGGCTCCGGACGCGCAGGCCCATTGGCCATGGTTCACGGGCCCAGCCGCTCCACGGCATGTGAGACCTTCCCAGACCGGGGCATGAACCCGTGTCCCCTGCATCGGCAGGCGGACTCTCAACCACTGCACCACCAGGGAAGCCCCAGATTAATTTTTGCATTGCATATTTTCTGGCTTTTACATTCATTTTGTGTGCTTTTGTATAACCATAAGAAACATATAACGTGCTAAAATATAAAATACTAAGCTTGAAAAGTCTATGAATAGTCTGGTTGTTCATTCACCCATCCATCTACTTAGGAAACAAAGATATCTGAGTAACTATTTTCACTTGGCATTGTAAATACAAAACTAAATGTCACATCTTGATGTCTTACAGTCCAGATGGTGAGGAAGACTTAAAAATAATGATTGAAATGTAGTATGAAAAGTGTTACTATACACACACACACACACACTCAGAGCATTTATAGTGTTGACAAAGAAAAGTGTGATATCAACTTCCTTAGATAAGGAAGACTTTAGAGAGGCAACATCACTTGAACTAGGTTTTTGAAACCTAACAAGGAGATTTCCACACACTTAAGATGGACTTGTTTACTGTAGGAGGAAGAAAAAAACATGTGCAAAGGCAAAGAGAAGGAGCATGTGACCTGAGATTAGTGAGGTGGGACAAGATATATGATGAAGAAAAAGACAGAAACTGATTCATGGAATAGTTTGTAATTTCATTTAAGGAATTTGGAGTTTAGACTATGGCTAATATAAGAGCCCTGATGCTAATATAGCATTTGAATAATAAAATCTGACTTTCATTTTTGAAAATTCATGTAAGAACAGTAGGTCTAATGAACTGAGGGTGTGTAAAGTGGAAGCAGAGAAATGAAGTAGGTTATCATATAGTTTTACAAGACATGGTGAAGACCTAAATTAAGCCAGTGAAGTGAAGATAAACAGGAAAGTGTTGTGAGAAAAATGCTAGGGTATAGTAATCTATTGCATGTGAAGTCAAAACAGTGAGAGAGAATGAAGCCTGCCAGATGGCTCTGTGATTTCAGGTTTGTGTATGAAGTCTATATAATTTTTTTTTATCCAAATCAGAAAACTTCTGAAAGTGAAAAGGGGTTCTAAAATAATCAAAATTTTATGATGTTAATATTTATTTCTTAATGAATTTGTTGGTTTTTCTATTTTGAATGTATAAAATACTTTTATTTAAAAACTATTTTTGTTGGGGGGGGGGACTTCCCTGGTGGCACAGTGGTTAAGAATCCGCCTGCCAATGCAGGGGAAACGGGTTCTAGCCCTGGTCTGGGAAGATCCCACATGCTGTAGAGCAACTAAGGCCGTGCACAACAACTACTGAGCCTGTGCTCTAGAGCCTGTCAGTCACAGCTACTGAGCCCACGTGCTGTAACTACTGAAGCCCGCGCACCTAGAGCCCGTGCTCCACAACAAGAGTAGCCACCACAATGAGAAGCCTATGTACCACAATGAAGAGTAGCCCCCGCTCACCACAACTACAGAAAGCCTGGGCACAACAATGAAGACCCAACACAGCCAAAAATAGATAAGTAAATTAAAAGAAAATATTTAAAAATAATTTTAAAAAACTATTAAAAAAATTTTTTTGGCCATGCCATGGCATGCATAATCTTATTTCTCTGACCAGGGATAGAACCCACACCCCTTGCAGTGGAAGCATGGAGTCTTAACCACTGGACTGCCAGGGAAGTCCCCTAAAAGCTATTTTTATAAATAAAATTATTTGTGCACATAAATCTATGTATATCAAAGCAAAGCAAAACATTACATAAGTAATACATAAGTAGAAAAATTACATGAGTAGAATTATTATCTTTGGTTCACATTCATGTATTTTAAACAGTTTCTAAAATAACTAGGAATAAATCTAACCAAAAAGGTAAAAGAGTTGTACTCTGAAACCTATAACACATTGATGAAAGACATTGAAGGTGATGCAAATGGATGGAAAGTGTTACCACACTCATGGATTGGAAAAATTAATATTCTTAAAATGACCATACTCTCCAAGACAATCTACAGATTCAGTGCAGTCTCTATCAAAATATCAAAGGCATTATTCACAGAACTAGAACAAGTAATTCTAAAATTTGTATGGAAACACAAAAGACCCTGAATAGTAATTTTGAGAATGATGAACAAAGCTGGAGGTATCATGCTCCTTGATCTCAAGCTATACAACAAAGTTACAGTAATGAAAACAATGTGGTACTGGCAGAAAAACAGACACATAGATCAATGGAATGGAAGAGTTAGCCCAGGAATAAACCCATGCTTATATGTCAATCAATCGATGATAAAGGAGACAAGAATATACAATGGAGAAAGGCGGCCCCTTCAATAAATGATGTTGTGAAAACTGGAGAGCTACATGCAAAAGAATGAAACTGGACTACTTTCTTACACCATATACAAAAATAAACTCAAAATGGATTAAAGATGTAAATGTTAGACCTGAAACCATAAAACTCCTGGAAGAAAACATAGGCAGTATGCTCTTTGCCATCAGTCTTAGCAATATTTTTTTGGATCTGACTTCTCAGCCAAGGGCAACAAAAACCAAAATAAACAAATTAGACTAAGTCAAATAAAATAGCTTTTGCACAGTAAAGGAAGCTATCAACAAAGCAAAAAGGCAGCCTACTGAATGGGAGAAGATATTTGCAAATATATACCCAATAAGGGTTAATATGCAAAATATACAAAGAACTCATGAAACTCAATATCAAAAAACAATCTGATTAAGAATGGGCAGAGGATCAGAATAGACATTTTTCCCAAGATGACATACCAATGGCCAACAGATACATGAAAAAATAACACTAATCATCAGGGATATGAGATCAAAACCATGATGAGTTATCACCTAACACCTGTCAGAATGGCTATCCTAAAAAGACAACAAATGACAAGTGTCAGTTAGGATATGGAGAAAAGGGAATCCTCATGCACTGGTGGGAATGTAAATTGGTGCATTCACTATGGAAAACAGTATGGAGTTTCCTCCAAAAATTAAAAACAGAACTGCCATGTGATCCAGCAATTTCACTTCTGGGTGTTTACCTGAAGAAGACAAAAACGCTAATTCAAAAAGATATATGCGGACTTCCTCGGTAGTGCAGTTGTTAAGAATCCACCTGCCAATGCAGGGGAAGTGGGTTCAATCCCTTGTCTGGGAAGATCCCACATGCCGCAAAGCAACTAACCCCACGGACCACAACTACTGAGCCTGCGCTCTAGAGCCCGTGAGTCGCAACTACTGAGCCCACGCACTGCAACTACTGAAGCCCGCACAGTCTAGGGCTCGAGTGCCACAACTACTGAGCCCGTGTGCTGCAACTACTGAAGCCCACGCACCTAGACCCCATGCTGCGCAACAAGAGAAGCCACCGCAATGTGAAACCTGTGCACTGCAAAGAAGAGTAGCCCCCACTCGCTGCAACTAGAGAAAGCCCATGTGCAGCAACGAAGACTGAACACAGCCAAAAAATTTTTAAAAAAGATATACCCGCTACAATGTTCATTGCAGCATTATTTACAATAGACAAAATATGGAAGCAAACTAAGTGTCCATAAATGGATGAATGGAAAGTGTCCATAAATGGAATGAGGGTATTATGCTAAGTGAAATAAGTCAGAGAAAGACAAATACTGTATGATCTCACTTATAAGTGGAATCTAAAAAACAAAACAAAACAAAAACAACATGAAAACAGACTCATAGATACATAAAACAAACAGGTGAATGCCAGAGGGGAGGAAGATGGGGGTGAGATGGGTGAAGGAAATTAAGAAGTATGAATCTCCTCATAAAATAAATAAGCCTCAGAAACATAATATACAGCATAAGGAATAAAACAAATAGAAAAAATCAGTTTCTTAGCTATATTTGTCTCTCAAATCATGTCACTGAAGACTATTTCTTTGTGTTCAGATAAGTTTTTAAAAAATGAAATTGCTTGCAATCTTTTTCAATGTTGTGTTTTATGGTTAATAAATTTGAAGTAGTTGACTGTTTTTATTGTTAACGTTCTATAGGTCAGAAATATTTTTAATTGAGAAAATTTAATTCTGCCAAATAAATGGTAGTTTCATTCCTCTTTTTATTGAAACACATAAAAATTTTAGTCCAAGGGTTTTTTACCAACAGTACCTTTTTACTTTTATTCATAGTAACTTTCTTCAACAATTATTTTTACATTACAAAATTCATCAAATAAGATGTCTCCGTGATTTTTTCAGTGTCTTGTCAAACGTAGATGCAGCAGAAAATAAAGGCCGTCTCAATTTTATTCTAATCTATTACAGACTATTAAATTATTCAATTTTAAAAAAGGAGAATTTTAAAAGTTATTCAGAACACCAGTTATTCTACAGCTCAACTGTAGATTTTCAAAAATAATTTATGTACCTGCTTGAACTCTCACCTGTTTTTCCAATTTCTTTTATTTTGGTTTGTTTCTGTGTGAAAAAAGTTTTATTCCTTACGTTTCTAAATGTTGGTATCAATAGTTTCAATTATCTGAAAGCCTCAGAGTCGACACTTTTTGACAATTTAGAAAGATTTCCAACAAAACAAGTTTGAAAAAATTAATCAAAATCTAGAAAACCCTTTCACTACATAGTTTAATATCATTTTAGGACAGTTAGATTGGTTTACTACATTGTTTTTAAAAGGCTTAAATATTTCTATATATTTATTGATCATGGACATCAGAGAGAGAGTGTAAAAACCTCTTAATGTGTAAAATATGTTTGTATATTTACAGAAGGAATAGTATACTGACTGATATATTAGATTGGTAAAATATTACAGATTGTTTGGATATAATTATTAATTTTATGTGTATACAACCAATTCCAAATATACTTATTCTCCATATATTTCTTTTTTAAAAGATATATTTTATTATTATTTTTAAATTTTATTTATTTATTTTTGGTTGTGTTGGGTCTTCATTGCTGCATGCGGGCTTTCTCTAGTTGCGGTGAACAGGGGCTCCTCTTCTTTGCAGTGTGTGGGCTTCTCATTGTGGTGGCTTGTCTTTTTTGTGGAGCCTGGGCTCTAGGCACAGGCTTCAGTAATTGTGGCACGCAGGCTCAGTAGTTGTGGCACACCGCACATCCACAGCACGTGGGATCATCCTGGACCAGAGATCGAACCCACGTTCTTTGCATTGGCAGGTGGATTCTTAACCACTGAGCCACCAGGGAAGTCCCTATTTTCCATATATTTCTTAATTCAAAAAGGTTATTATCTTTACTATGACTTTGTGATCTAAAACTTTTATAGTTCGATCTCCCTAAAAGCATGTAATTTTAATCTTCAAGATTGAATTTTTAACTATTTTAGAATCATAATCACAGTAATCTCAGGTGTTTAACCATAGCATAATTAAGTTCCAAAAGCTTTCCTTAGAGTCCATGAATTAGTTGAAAACATAACTTTTATTGGGATTAATCTAACTGGCTTTCTATTTGAAGCAACTGTTGAGATTAAATTAAACTTCACATCACTTACCATTTACAAAGTTCTTCTTTGGGAAGGAAATAGAGCCAATCCATGAACACTTGTTGTTATACTTTTTGTGCATAGACAAGAAAACCTGAGATTAAAAAAGAGTGAAAATAATTTAGAATAGTCATTTAATCTAAATGAAAAGAGAGTAAGTTCACTTTCTACAGCTATATTAATTAAATCAAGATCTAGTAGCATATTTATCTTTGCTTTTAAAATTTATTATTATTTTTATTGAAGTATAATTGATTTTCAATATTACATTAGTTTCAGTTATACAGCATAGTAATTCAAATTTATTATTTTAATTTTCTTTTTAAAATTTTAAATTAACTGCCATTGCTTCTCCTACAGATTTCTGATTTGATTTTCATATGGTCTCTGATATCACTGTGACCCCACATATGGTGGATGATAAATGTCAACAAATATTTTGTGCAATTCATAACAACTTTTACTAGTAGATTTTTTTACACATATCTTGGATTTTCAATATCTTGGTTCTTTGCTGCTACAACTTTACTGCAAAATGAAAATTCCAGCAATCAGTGAAATAATTAGTTGTAAATATTTAGGATAAAATATATGACAGTAACCACAATAGCAAGGGTGTGAAGGCTACTATAAACTCTGACAGGACCCCTCAGCCTTTATTTCCTACATATATTTCATGTACACTTAACCTCTACCTTCCTACATTTCATACGACCCCCACTAAGTGGAGGTTTAACAATTTTGTGAAACTTACAGGCCATGGGACAGTCCAGGGACAACTGGCTGCAACACCTGATGGTGCAAGGGCAATAGCGTCAAATACTTGCTCTACCACCACTTGAAACTAAAAGGAGGTACCCATCTGTGTTGTTTATGACTGAGAACACTTTGTTTTATCATACATACAGTATCATGTGTAGTCCCCTTGTCTCTGGAAAGGATCAGGAAAAGATACAAGTGTTACGACTAGTCTTTTTTTCCCACCAGATTATTACATGTTAAAGGGAATATTCTATTTACTTAATTCATTCTCACACACTACGAGATGACGCCATAGCCAAACCTGGAAGCCAAAAGGTCGAGGTTTACAACACCCAGATTATTTTAAGGCAATTATTAATAATAAGACTTCTTAAAAATGAAAAAGATCTTGAAAACTTGGGAGAAGTGCTAAATTGAATGGGACACAGGAACAACAAGATAAACTAGTGCTGTTTTAAGCTAACCAATAGGTAAAGTCACCCTGGATATAGGTGACTGGTCCATTAACTGATTTGGAAGGAAGAGAGAATTTGAGTTTCGATGATGAGTTCAACTTGAGCGTGATCGGTTTTGATAACTGTGGTACATCTGGGTGGCAAAGCCCAGAAGATATCTGGAAATATTACTTTGGAGTACAGGAGAGTGGTAAAAGACAGAAATACAAATTTGGAAGTTTTCAGCATGTGGGTAGTAGCTGAAACCATGTGAGATGAAATATTATATAAGACACTTTCAACACTAATATTTGTAGAACATTTCATTGGCAGTTTCTGGAAATAAGACCAATGGCCTTTGTCTAGACATTAACAACAAAGGAGTGAATGTAATGTCATTACATTACTCTAAATGACTTGTTTGTTAGTTTCCTGTAGCTGCTATAACACTTTACCACAAACTTGGTGGTTTAAAACAACAGAAGCTAATTTTCTCGCAGTTCTGGATGCCAGAAGTAAACAATAAGTGTGTTATTGTGTACTATTGTGTAAATCAGGGTGTTATCATAGCAACAGTTCCTCTGGAGGCTCTAGGAGAGAATTTGCCCCTTGCCTCTACCAGGGGCTCTTCTGGGGGCTTCTGATATTCTTTGGCACATGGCCACATCACTCCAGTCTCTGCTTCTGTCATCACATTGTTTACTATTCTTCTTCCTCTGTGGTAAAATCTCCCTCTGCTTCCCACTTATAAGGATATATGTGATTGTATTTAAAGCCTACTCTGATAATCCAAGAAAATCTCCCTATCTCAAGATCTTTAATTTAATTACACCTATAAAATCCTTTCCAAAGATTAGGTTACGGACATTTTTTTTTCCCATTGGGAGGTGGGGAGCTGCTATTAGCAGTCTACCAAAACTTGTATCTATCTAATTAACATCAATGTGTAGATTTTTCATCATCTGTAACATCACCCCTGAATTTGGAAGACTTTGTAAAAAAAAAAAAAGTGATATGAAATATCTCATCGTTTTTATTGATTACAAGTTGAAAAGACATTCTAGATATATTGTATTAAATAAAATATGTTTAAAATAATTTTACTTAATTTTTTTTCAAGATGGCTATTAGGAAATTTAAAATTGCATGTGAAGTTAACATTACATTTCTATTAGCACTGGTCTGGAATGTGTGTGAGTTTAAATCTCTTAATTTTATAGATAAGTTGCTATTTTCTTACAAATAAATAATTACAATTTCTGAAAACTGCACACCAAGTTAATTAAATTGCTCAATTTTATTTTATAGGTGTACTTTATTGCAGTCCATATTTATTCAAACTGTTTACTGCTGCTTTTCTCTATTTCACAGCAACAAACCAACAGGACTTCGTGTGAAAATCACTGACCAACATATGCTCCTCCAGCCTCCTTTAACTCCTAATTCTAGGAGCCTGAGAACTAAAGCAAACCACAAAGAGCCACAGTCACCACTCCCAGCCCTGACTGAAGCATCTCACAAAAGCAGTCTCACATGGTGAGTGCCAGACAGATGGGCAATCTCCTAGAACTGAAAGGAAATAAGGTAATTTTGAGGAAGTTGACATTTTCTTTTAAAAGAGGTCATATTCTAAAGGGTGAAGTGTGATGAGGAAATAAGGGGAAAATGTTTATGATGGGGAGGGATCCAAAGGAAACTTGCAGGTGGAAGAGTGTTCCCGGAAAGGAGGTTTGAGATTTGAAGAGACCTGTGTGTAGGTCTGGGGAAGAGTTGGAGAGGAGTGGTCAGAGGAGAAAATCCAGGAGGTTCTGACGAGTAAAGGCCTGAGAGGGAGAAGAAGGAAGGACACTACTATTTATCAAGACCATATTGTGTGCAGGGTAACTTCATATATGTAATTCTAAATTTATTTATAATATTCATTTTTGAATGCAAAAAATTTGAGGTACAGAAAGATGAAATGATTTTCCCAAGGTCATACAGCTATTAAATATCAAGGGCAAATTTAGTGGGTGGAGATTCTTTTAGAGTATTAAAGCCTGATTAAATGGTGAATAGGCGAGGGTGGAAAACATGGCAAGTGACTTGAGAAAATTTGGGTAATTTCAATGATAGGAGTCTGTGTTTGATTGGAGTTGGGGAGAGAGGAAGCAGGCCATGGAAGTGTTTGTACTTGGAACTATTTGTGACAGCTGTGAGAACATACCACATCCAGAGGACTCAGAAGAAATGGGACATTGGTTGACCTTTTAACTAGTCAAAGTTATGAACTTGACTGATTTCCTGGTATCTCACTATATTTCTAGTAAGCATAGACCTCTGCATTTTTAGATAAGTGCCTGTAAGAAATGAAAGCATAGTTAAACTTCAGCTCACACATCTGAAAGAGACACAGTGAAAAGACCAGTTCAAGTTTTAGTTCACTGTAAAAATGAAGGTATTAAAAGGACTATGGTAGCTCATAATTAGATGACTTAAAGGTACATGACATCATATCAGCCTCCAGAGTTCCCAATGACGTACTTCTCAACTTATGCTATTCTCTTTAGAAATCATTTCATTTTCATTTCACCCAGACCCTTCAAGGGCTCAACACTTTTTCTTCAGATATCACTATTATCCTCACTTCAGTGGACTCTTATCCTTGGGCTGTGAGATAAATTATTTTATTGATGCCCTTCCCTGGCACACTGCTGGTCTCTAATCACTTAAGCATTCAATCTGTAAATAGATGACAGAGTAGCTGCTGGAGATGAGTAGAGAGAAGAAAATCCTACACACTAGCAGACTTGGCCCAGCATAAATTTACAAAATCCAAATATAGCTTTCATCCTTGCTGGTCTTTGGCAGCCTCCTTTCATTAACTGCTTGGGGTTGTCTGTATTCTGATTTCTCAATATCCTTCTTTAGTTGTAGCTGTTAATCTTGCCTCTCATTCGGCCAAAATCAAGCACTTGACCCAGGCTCCCTCATTTCACCTCATTTCACTAGATCAGTGTCTTTACATACAGATCATTTCATCCTCCCCCAAAGTCTGAGGAAAAGAAAACATTTTAAAGCAAATATCTTTAAGCTCTAGTTCAGATCCCTTTTTGTTTTCTTAAAAACGTAATTGTCAGTATTTACTTTTCTTCTTGTATCTTTCTCTCCTGTCTATTTACTCTTTTTTATGTGCTGATCATATAAGGTTAACATTTTTTTTTAAGTTTTGGCAAATCAACAGGAGAAATAACATATCATTATTCTTTAAATTGACCTTGAATTATGTGATTGAAAATTTAAATATTTAGCAGTCATTTCATTTCCTACCCAATGAATTGTCTTTTGAATATTTATGTCCCTATATCTATTGTTAATTTAGTATAAATTTTGCAATGGTATTTAAACTTGTTTATGAATTAATGTTAAGCATTTACCAGCTTTATGACAAATATGTTTCTGTTTGTTACATCTTACTAATGTCGAAGAAATGGTAAAAATTGCAAAGGTTTAATTTTGTGCATCACATTAGACACTCTTTCCCTTTGTGATATCTTCAAATGTTTCTATACTTAGAATGTCGTTAGCTTTCTATATTTCAGATTAATATATACTTAAATATTTTTATATTTCTATGTTTATTACTTTAAAGTTTTGAATTCATGTAGAATTATTTTACTCTTTCTTATAATACCAATTTATCATAGGTCATTAAAAGAGCAAATCATCTTTAACTTGTCCAGCTTAATTCATACTCCACATCATTAATTTAGAAGGTACAATTTTCCAAAATTAAATCATATTTGACAGACTTACTGATTCATTCTGTTAGATAATAAACATAGTAAAGATAAAAATCATGTCATATTTATGTGCAGGCAGTATAATCCTTAATGTATTAATTTAATACTATGTATGTTACATGATGGGCTTTCAATAAATGTTTGCTGAATTGGATTACAAAATTGGGTTATCACATTAAGTCAATGTCATGTTAATTATTTTTATTAATGCTTTGCAGGGTCTTCTTGAAACTATGCTTTTAACCAAGTCAACTTATATATCATTCCTTCTATATTCTTTCTTATTTCTATCCAGACCATGTTGGCATAGTCTCCTCTCTGTTTCTCATTCTAGAACCTAGCCGCCTGATTTCAAAGGGCATGTATTTGCCCAGTGATGCTGCTTCTGTCTGACACTTTGGAAAACCACCCATCTTCAGTCTCTAGGACTCCCTATCTGCATGAGCTTTTTTATAGGATGGACATTATCCATTAATAAATATGGCAGCCATCACTTTCCCCCAAATCCCTACACTTTAGACTTTCTGATACTATCTGCAGTAAGAACACAAAGATATAGCTGCTTAGTTAGTTGCTTATTGACCATATATTTTATTGTATGAAAATCATTTTCAATAGTGCTAGTTCTAGCAAAGACCAGAAGGATTCATAGATTCCTAATTGGAAATTATTAAGCAGACTGTGTTTGCTAAGCAACGGAACTCCATAGTTTATACATTGTATAAACAAATAAAGGAAATAAAAGAATGGCAATGGAAGAAAAACAGGCACATTTTCCTGGTATTTTTCTTAATATTGGAAAAGAGCTTCCTATGTAGTCAGATGATCAAACTTTATTAGAGGATATAGACTGAGTGTATAATTTAAAACTTCTTAAAACAGATATAGAAGATAGAGAGGAGGGACAGTCAGAGATGAATGCAAGAAACTGAACAAGAAAATAATATAAATATCTTGATAGAATAAAATTAAGCACCCAGAGTTTATTGCCTTCTATAATTTTTTAAAAAAAAATAGATTTGAAGAAGAAGAAACAGGTGTACATGTTGTCTTAAGACTGGTGAGAAGAAAAATAATGAGTCAGAGACTAAAACTGTGTGGTTAAGCCATAAAACAAGATTTATAGCAAGAACTGGGAATGTGATGAGACTTCACGGTTTTGCCTGAGGCCACCTCTATTCATCTTCATCCATACATCAGGCAAATACAAGTAATGTAGAAGTATTTCCTGTCTTATATAACTCCATAGGTTCACGTTTTATAACATATATCATAATTTTTTTCTTTTCTTCTTTTTTTAATGTTTTTATTGGAGTATAATTGCTTTACAATTTAGTTTCTGCTTTATAACAAAGTGAACCAGTTATACATATACATATATCCCCATATCTCTTCCCTCTTGCGTCTCCCTCCCTCCAACCCTCCCTATCCCACCCTTTTAGCTGGTAACAAAGCACAGAGCTGATCTCCCTGTGCTATGCAACTGCTTCCCACTATTTATCTATTTTACATTTGGTAGTGTATATATGTCCATACTCTCTCACTTTGTCCCAGTTTACCCTTCCCCCGCCCTGTTTCCTCAAGTCCATTCTCTAGTAGGTCTGTGTCTTTATTCCCATCTTGCCCCTAGGTTCTTCATGACCATTTTATTTTTTTAGATTCTATATATATGTTAGCATACAGTATTTGTTTTTCTCTTTCTGACTTACTTCACTCTGTATGACAGACTCTAGGTCCATCCACCTCTCTACAGATAACTCAATATCGTTTCTTTTTATGGCTGAGTAATATTCCATTGTATATATGGGCCACATCTTCTTTATCCATTCATCTGTCAATGGACACTTAGGTTGCTTCCACATCCTGACTATTGTAAATAGAGCTGCAATGAACATTGTGGTACATGACTCTTTTTGAATTATGGTTTTCTCAGGGTATATGCCCAGTAGTGGGATTGCTGGGTCGTATGGTAGTTCTATTTTTAGTTTTTTAAGGAACCTCCATACTGTTCTCCATAGTGGCTGTATCAATTTACTTCCTACCAACAGTGCATGAGGGTTCCCATTTCTCCACACCCTCTCCAGCATTTATTGTTTGTAGATTTTTTGATGATGGCCATTCTGACCGGTTTGAGATGATATCTCATTGTAGTTTTGATTTGCATTTCTCTAATGATTAATGATGTTGAGCTTTCATGTGTTTGTTGGCAATCTGTATATCTTCTTTGGAGAAATGTCTATTTAGGTCTTCTGCCCATTTTTGGATTGGGTTGTTTGTTCTTTTGATATTGAGCTGCATGAGCGGCTTGTAAATTTTGGAGATTAATCTTTTGTCAGTTGCTCCATTTGCAAATATTTTCTCTGATTCTGTGGGTTGCATTTTTACATTAGTATTTTTTAATGAAATTTTTCTTTTAAGTTTCATGAAGTCTAATTTGTCTATTTTTTCATTTGTTGCCTATGCCTTTGGTATCAAGAAATCATTGCCAATCCCATGGCATGAAGTTTCTGTCCTGTGTTTTCTTCTAAGAGTTTTACAGTTTTTCATTTTACATTTAAGTCCTTGATTCATTTTGAATTAATTTTTGTATATGATGTTAGATAAGGGTCCAACTTCATTTTTTTGCATGTGGATATCCAGTTTTCCCAACACTGTTTGTTGAAAACACTGTCCTTTTCCTATTGAATCATCTTGGCACCTTGTCAAAAATCATTTTACCATTTATATGATGGTTTATTTCTGGGATTCTCTATTCTATTTCATTGGTCTATATGGCTGTCTTTATGCTAGTACCACACTGTCTTAATTACTATAACTTTGTTGTAAATTTTGATATGAGGAAGTGTGAGTCCTCCAAGCATTTTCTTTTTCAAGATTGCTGTGACTATTCAGAATCCCTTGAGATTCCACATGAGTTTTAGGATTGTCTTTTCTTTTTCTTAAGAAAAACGTCATTGGGATTTTGATAGGAATTGCATGAATCTGTATAGCACTTTGGGTAGTATTGACATCTTAAAACTATTATCTTCCAATCCATTAACTTGGAATACATTTCCATTTGTTTGTATTTTCTTCACTTTTTTTCAGCAATGCTTTGTAGTTTTTATTTTACAAGTCTTTCACTTGTTGCTTAAGTTAATTTCTAAGTATTTTGTTCTTTTTGATCCTATTATAAAGGGGATTGTTTTCATAATTTCTTTTTCAGATTGTTCATTGTTAGTTATAAAAATGCAACTGATTTTTAGGGTTGACTTTATATCTTGTTGAACTTATTTATTAGTTCTAATAGTTTTTAATGGAATCATTAGGATTTTGTATGTATAAGGTCTTATCATATATGAACAAAGATCATTTTACTTCTTTCCAATTTGCATGCCTTTTATTTTTATTTATTTAATTAATTTATTTCTTGCCTAATTGCTCTGGCTAGAACTTCCAGTATTATGTTGAATAAATGGCAAGAGTAGGCATTCTTACCTTGATATTGATCTTTGAAGAAAAGTTTTAAGTTTTTCACAGTTGTGTATGATGTTAGCTGTAGTTTCCTATATGGCTTCTATTATATTGAGGTAGTTTTTTTCTATTCCCAGTTTGTTGAGTGTTTTTATCAGGAAAGGGTGTTAAAATTTGTCAAATTATTTTCTGCATCCACTGAGAAGATCGTATGTTATTTTTCCTTCATTCTGTTAATGTGGTGTATTACATTGATTTTCAAATGTGGAACCATCCTTGCATTACAAGAATAAATCCCACTTGATGGTATTTAATATTTAATATGCTGCTGAATTTGGTTTGCTAGTATTTTGTTGAGGACTTTTGCATCCATGTTCATAAGGGATATTGGTCTATACTTCTTTTGTCTTGTAGTGTCTTTGCCTGGCTTTGGCATCAGGGTAATGCTGGCCTCAAGTGTTTGGTAGAATTCGCCAGTGAAGTCATTTGATCCTGGGGGTGGGGGTGGGGGTTTGTTTATTAGTTTTTTCAGGATATTTTTTATTATGATTCAATCTCCTTATTAGTTATAGGTCCATTTGGATTTTCTATTTATTTGTGATTTAAATCTTGGTAGGTTTTGTGTTTCTAGGAATTTGTTTCATCTAAGTTATCCAATTTGTTAGCATACAATTGCTGATGGTACTCTCTTATAATCCTTTTTATTTCTGCAGAGTTGGTAGCACTGTCCCTACTTTCATTTTTTATTTTAGTATTTTGAATGGTCTTTCTCTTTTTTTTTTAATCCACCTAACTAAAAGTTTGCCAATTTTGTTGGTCTTTTCAAAGAACAAACTTTTGATTTCATTGATTTTTCTCTATTGTTTTATTCTCTCTATTGTTTTTCTCTGCTTTAATTTTTATTATTTTCTTCTTCCTGCTAGCTTTGGGTTTAGTTTGTTCTTTTTCTAGTTCTTTAAGCATAAAGTTTTGAGACCTGTCTTGTTTTTATTTTCTATATTATATTTTATTTTTTATTTCATCTTTACTGAAGTATAATTGACATATAAAATTATAATATATTTAAAGTGTATGTTGTGAGGATTTGACATACATACACATTGTGAAAGGAGTCCCTCCATCTAGTTAATTAACACATCACCATCTCACCTATTTATTTATTTTTTTGTGTGTATGAGAACATTTAAGTTCTACTCTTTTACCAAATATCAATTATATAATACAGTGTTATCAACCATAGTTACCATAGTTTACATTAGCTCTTAAGACCTTATTCATCTTATAGCTGACAGTTTGTACCCTTTATCAACCTCTCCCTATTTATTTCACCCCTTCTTTCTTATTTTTTAATGTAAATGTTTATAACTATAAAATTTCTCCTTAACATTGTTTTCACTGTGTCTCACTAAGTTTTGGTATGTTGTGTTTTTGCTTTCATTTGTTCCTAAGTATTTTCTAATTTCTCTTGTGATTTCTTTATTGATCTATTGATAGTTTGAGTAATTTTTTAAAATTTTTATAATACAAATCTGTGAATTTTCTAGTTTTACTTCAGTTGTTGATTTTTAACTTCACCTATTGTGTTCAGAGAAGGTACTTTATATGCTATGTCTTTTTGAACCTACTGAGTCTTAATCTGTGCCCTAACATATGTTCTATCCTGGAAAACGTTCCATGTACACTTGAGAAGAATATGTATGCTATTGTTGTTGTTGGGTAGACTGTTCTGTATATGTACGTTGTATCTAGTTAGTTTATTGTATTGTTTAAGTCTTCTGTCTCTTACCTTCTGTCTGGTTATTTTATCCATTATTGAGGGTGAAATATTGAAATCTCTAACTATTATTATATAGTTGTCTATTTCTCCCTTTAGTTCTGTCAGTTTTGGCTTCATATATTTTGATGGTCTGTTATTAGGTGTGTAAATATTTATAATTTCTATTTCTTCTTACTATATTGAACATTTTATTAATATACATTATGCATCTTTGTCTCTTGTAACCTTTTTGATTTAAAGTCTACTTTATCTCATAGTAACATAGCCACTTATGCTTTGGTTATTTTTGCAATGGAATATATTTTTCCATCCTTTAACTTTCATTCTATCTGTGTCTTTGGATCTAAAATGAGTCTCTTGTAGACAGCATATGGTTTGGTCATGTGTTTTTATACATTCTGGTCATCTTTGGGTTTCGATTACAGAGTTTAATCCATTTACTTTTAAAGTAATTACTGATAAGGAAGGACTTACTTCTGTCATTTTTCTATTTGTTTTCTATATGTCTAATAGCTTTTTGTCCCTCATTTCCTGCATTACCACTTCTTTGTGTTTAGTTGATTTTTTTTGTAATGAAAACATTTCAATTTCTTTCTCATTTTTTGTGTATATTCTATAGCTATTTTCTTTATTGTAACTATGTGGAATAGTTTAACATCCTAAAATTACAACAGTCTAATTTGAATTTATACCAGCCTAACTTTAGTAACATACAAAAACTCTGATACTTGGTAGCTCTTTCCTACTCCTTTTAGTTGCCAATGTCACAAAATTACATCTTTATAAATTGTGTGTCTACAAGACAAACTAAGAATTCTTTTAAATACATTAATTTTTAAAGTTATGTTGAAAATAAAATATGGAGTTACAAACCAAAATTATAATACTAGATTTTAGACTAATAACTGGATTTTTTTGTATTAGTCTTTTACATCATGGATAAAACAAAAAGTGCAGTTTCAAACCATTACTACAATACTACTAGCTTTTATAATTGCCCAGGTATCTACATTTATTGAGATCTTTATTTCTTAATATGGCTTTTCATTACTGTCAAGTGTCTTTTCATTTCACCTTGCAGGGCTCTTTTGAGCATTTCTTGCAAGGCAAGTCTACTAGTAATGAACTCCCTCAACTTTTGTGTATCTAGGAATGTCTTAATTTCTTCTTCACTCTTGCAATACAGTTTACCAGATATAGGATATTTGGGTATATATATATATATATATATATATTTTTTTTTATTAATACTTTGAATATACTGAGCCACTGTCTTCTTGCCTCTAAAGTTTCTGATGAAAAAACTACTCATATCTTAGTAAGGATCCCTCATATGTGATGAGTTAGTAACCTCTCTCTTGTTGCTTTCAAGATTCTCTCTTTGTCTTTGGAAAGTTCATTATAATGTGTCTTTATGTGGGTCTCACTGAGTTCATTTTGCTTGTAGTTTATTGAGCTTCTTGGATGTTTTTATTTACGTCTTCTCTCAAGTTTGGGAAGTTTTCAACTATTATTTGTTCGATTATTCTCTATGTTCTTTTCTCTCTTCTTTTCCTGGGACTCCCACAATGTATATGTTGGTCCACCTGTTGGTATCCCACATGTCTCTTAGGCTTCTTATTTTTTCACTTCTTACTAATTTTTTTTCTTTCTATTCCTCAGACTCAATAATTTCTATCCATTGTCTTATCTTCAAGTTTACTGGTTTTTTCTTTTTTGCTTGCTCACATCTGCCTTTGAATCCCTCTAGTGAATTTTTCATTTCAGTTATTGTACTTTTTAGCTCTAGAATTTCTTTTTGATTACTCTTTAGGTTTTCTGTCTATTGAAATTCCTTTTCTTCATGTATCATTTTCTTGACTTTCTCTACATGTTCCTTTGTTCTTTCAGAAATTTTAAGATAATTGTTTTAAAGTCTCTGTCTAGTAGATTTGCCATCAAGTCTTTTTCAGAGACAGTTTCTGTTGGTTTTTTTTTTCTTTTGAATGGACAATACTTTTAAGCCTTTTTGTATGCTATGCGATTTGTTGTTGTTGAAAAGTGGACATTTAAATCTGATAATGTGGTAACTCTGGAAATCAGATTTCCCTGCTTCCTGGGGATTTGCTGTTTTTTGCTCTTGTTTTTGCTTTATTCTATAACCTGTCTCTGTGATGAGAATCACCCTGAGGTAGAAAAGTAAGATCTTCTCAAGTTTTTTCTGAGCCTGTGCCTTTACTCCAGGTATGCACAGTCACTTTCTAATTTATCCCATTTATGCAGTTGCTTTTGAATGTTGTAGGTTTTATGGCTGGTCTCACAAAGGAAAAAAAATGAAGAGGAGAAAAAGGACACTAACCCTATAAGTCTGCCGGAAGTCACTTTAGCCTGAGGGGGAGGGACTTGCAAGAATGTGGGGAACTGCAACAATGGCCACCTGACTCTTTGTCTGTATCTCTGAGCATAAAGGCAGCAATCAGCAACCAGAATAGAGATCCCCAATATTTAGAGGACAGAGTCCTTTTTCCCCCTCTTGCAAGAATTATGCAGGATGCTCCAGAAACACCTACACAACACTACACGTGGCAGCAATGCCTGCCACGGTTGGAGGGGGGAGGGTACACTTAGCTGCTATTGTGCTAAGAGTTGAAATTAACTGAAATTAACCAGTTTACCACCCAAGGTTTTCCCTAGATGGTACAAGCCTTCAGTAGACTACAGAGTTCCAAAACAATTATGTCAGACAGCTTTTGCCAATGACATTTTTGTCTATGTTGGGAAACCTATTCCTGGTACTTCCTACTCCTCTATCTTCCCAAAACCCTCCTTGCTTGATGTTTTAAAATAGTTACAATATGAATAGCTGAGCTTTTTTTTTTTAATAAATTCAATGAAAAAATAATAAAATGAAATATCCAGACTTACTCAGCTACCACAGTAAAGGGAGTGTTTTATTAATATGAATTAAAATATGATAATTATATTTATATCATCATATGCTGAAGAATATATATCAGTAAAATGATTTTTTAATTGTATTTACTTAAAAGCCACATATCTTTTACCAACAGTGCAGGGAATTATGCATTTTTTAATCAATGAAAAATAATATATATGTAATAGAGAAAATATTGAATATTAATTCCTAGCTTGAAATTTTATCTTGTCTTTTTCCCATAAATTATCATGAACTTATCACTGAACTTGGATTAATGTAGAAGAAGAAACATTTAGACATTTGGCAGTTGCCTTTTCTGATTCAGTTATTCAGTTATATCAAGGACCATCACTTTTACTAAGTTTGCTCCTTCAGTCATTTTCCTGTTGAGATGTAGAATAGTGTCATTTATCCTAATGTGCTTGGTTTTTAACTTAAGTCAGAAACAATGATAGTCTCAGCCTATATTTTCATACTGACAGATTGGCAACTTTGTAACCTGCGGAAGACATTTAAAAGGAACATTTATTTTTCATTTCATTCACCCATGATGCATTGAGTTACTAAAACACTTAAGTGCCTGTTATATATAAGGTACTGCGTGAAGCACTGTGGATGTAGACGAGATCAGGACATGACATCTGCCTTCAAGAAACTTCTAGACCAGTAATAAGAAGTAAAGCTGTCTACAAAAACAAGTTTATCAAATAAACACCTGGTTTTCTGTTAGACACCAGTAGAAGACTCAATAAAGGATAAAAAGAAAAGGCTGTTAGTTTTATATATAGGGTCAGGAAATACTTCATAGAGGAAGTGACACTAGGTGTCTTAAAAGATGAGAGAGCCTAGTAGGGAAAGGGATTTGTGGATTGAAAGCCAACCTGAGGAGATTGCATTCTAAATAAAGGGTCTTAGAATGGGAAAGGCAAAGAATCAAACAATGTGATATAGTTAGAGAACTGTATGTTATTTGGAATGGCCAGAGTGTAGGTTATGAGAGGAATCATGGTAAATACTATGACTGGAGAGGTAAGCACAGCCCAGGTCATGGCACACCTTGATAATAAGCAAAAGTGCTTGGGTTTTTTTGTAGTGATAATTGCAAGATTTTATATATGGAAATACAATAAACATATTTGCAGTCCAGAAAATGCCCAGTCCCTAGAGTACTCTGGGTACTGTGAAATTCATATATGTGGGGTTTAGAGATGTATGTCAGAGAGTCAAATTATAATATTGCACAACCCGAGTGCTTGGGGCAGCCCTTTTATGTTTCTTCCATGTTGTGATTCAGCACTTGTCTTGTAGGGAACTGGTGTCCAACCCTGCTTTGGTTATGGCTTTCTGAACGATTCCTTCTACTAGAGATGTCTATTTCTAGTACAAAGAAAAGTTTTGAGACTAGCTATATATTTAACAATTTTAAGAACTTTCTTGGTTTTGCTTCATTGTAGAATGAGAGCATCTCAATGTGTTGAGTTGGCTATTTAAACCTAAAAGTTTTTTCTCTATCTTTTTAAACATATATTTGTGGTTAATTTTAAAAAACAAAGTGACATTCAACTGTCATAATATTAAAATCTTAATTTTGACAATGTTATAAATCTTAATTGAAAAAATGTGTAGTCTTAAGCCTTACTTCTCCCCAATAATTCTCCCCTCCATAGGCAATGAGTTTAATTTTTTTTCTTATTCCATGGTATCTAAATACATATTTCTATTGATGTGTTTTATTAGCATTTCTTATTATTTTTAATGCATAGATTAAAATTATTTATTAATTCACTCCCCTGATGGCTGTGGATTTAGTGCTGTACCACATTTTCCCACTATTAGTAACATCAGTTATGAGTTTTCACAACAGATGACTGCCAATACAGGCCACTTCAAATCTAGGTAGTTTACTATAAGAACATTCTTTTTCTGTATACTCTTTCTTGCATCAGCTTTCACTTGTATAATATTCTCTTTAACTATAGATTTGATATTTTAATATATTTAATTAGATCACCTATTCATTAGTGTCTCCAATTTTTCATAAACTCTTTCCTTCTTGCCTCCATTTTCCAGCTATAGTCTGATCTGGTGGTTCTTCTGTCATCACCTTTTTTGTCTCACATTTTTCCCTGATAGGATACATTATTTCCTGAATTCTGTATCTTGATTTGATTCATTGCTTGATTAGTTGATTGATAATCCCTTATTTCCTTGGAGAATATCTTTAAGTACACACCCAACAAAATGTGAGAGGGTATTTTCATGGGTCCTCGTGTCTGATTGTGTTTTATGTTTTTATTAAACCTTTATCTACCTTAAAATTTAAGTTTTATTTAGATATTGAAAATTATTTGTTCCTTCACAGCTTTTGTAGCTTTTAGTCAGTGTGGCTTGTGAAAAATCTGATGCCATTCTGAATCCCACTTTTTGTTTTTGACATAATTTTCTCTGAAATACTTTAGACTCTCGTTATATCTGGTACTCTGAATCATATTGCTATGCCTTGATATACTTACTGTGTGACCTTCCAAGGCAGATGTTTCTTAGATAGTTGTTTCTGTTACTTCCTTGATAATTTCTTTCACTTTCCATTTTCTAATCTTTTCCAGAACTTTATTTAGTCAGACATTAGGCCTTCTAGATCAATCTTCTAGGCCTCTTATCTTTCCTTTTATTTTCTCTTTTCTCTCATTTGTTTTTACTATACTACATACAGAAACTTAAAATATATACATACACAGTTTAAATCATAATAATAAAATGAATATTCTTGAGCTAATCTCCCAAGTTAAGAAGAAATAGAGCATTCCAAATAACTTAGAAGCATTTGATATTTCACTTAAGAAATATATGCACTCCAGGTTAAAGAAATTTGTATCTATTTTTAGTTAAAGACTTTATTTTTTTTCTTTTCTTTTTTGAGTAAATATTCTATTGGAAAGATGTATTTTTTCTCCTTTACCATGCTTAAATGGTTAATTACTTTTCTAATATTAAAACAAGACTATAGTCATGAGACAAATCAACATGATCTCTTTTATATATTGTCCTTTGGTTTAGTAAATATTTTGTGTAGGATCCTTGCTTCAATATTCATGGGTAAGATTCATTTATAAATTTTATTTCTCCTATTAAGTTTGTTTAAGTTTGAAAACAAGTTAAAGAGTGTTCTCTCTTAGCCAGTTCTCTGAGAGTGTTTATGTAATACTTTGTGGCAATTGTACACTGTCCATTTAAGCTGGACCTACGTTTCCCAGAACTCCCCTTTCTGGTTCCATGTAAGAGTAGGCCAGCCGTGGGAGAAATTTGTGTGGACTTTAAAGGAGAAGATTAAGTAGAAAGAGAAGATTAAGTAGCAGCCGTTTTTCTCTGAAGGTCAGCATAGAGTATCAGGCACCATTGCTGCATGCACATAGTTTTCCTGATTTACTTTCTCACTTTATTGAGCTCTCTGCTCTTTCAGCGTCTGTACTTAGGCCTCCTTCAGCTTCTCTGTCTCCTGAGCCAGATGCATGTGGCTAACGGCACTAGTTTCTTCTATAGGAGATTGAAATTGGTGAGAGGGAGAGATGGATTCCATATTGTCCTTGTGTATTCCAGTTTATCTCCCTGGTTCTAGGTGATCATCTTTCTCCTCCTTCATGTCCACCTATTATTTTTCCAGTTGCCACCCAAGTAGATGTACAATGACTTCAAGCCCACTACAAGATGCAAAGGTAACAGCTTTCCATGGACTTTGTTTTGTACTTTAATAGATGTTATTTTTTTAGAGAAGGTTTAGGTTCACAGCAAAATTGAGTAGAAGGTGCAGAGATGTTCCATATATCCCCTGCTGCCACTCGTGCGTGTCCTCCCCCCATTTCCCACAGACGTTTTCTTCATCTTCCACAATTGTGTAAGAATTGATTTCAGAGTCTGTTCCATGAGCTTGCAGACAGTGCAGTCACTCTGAGCACCACATTAGGAAGCTTGCTCATGCTCAGTTGTTGTTGTTTTGAAATTTGTAATAATTTTATCTTTGAATGTGTGTTGGGTAAATTAAGTCTGATGGGACAATGGAGCATGAGCTAGGTGCTTGGAGCCTTGACTAACATGTGGACCTGCCTTCTTTGGAGAAGTTCTTGGCTGTTCACTTCTCCACTGACCCCTGCTCAGTAATGGCCGCTGTTCTCTAGACCCTGCGGCCCCCTGGACATGAGTGTGGGAAGGGTCAATATCGAGTACATGCACCCCAAGCATTAAGTCACAGGACTGGCCTCAGGTGCCTGTAAGGGTCTGCACTCACAAGTTTTCCCTTGCCTGAACAGGTACAGAGAGAGACTGGGGAAGAAAAGAAAAGACTATTTTCCTGCTTTTTGAAAAAGAGGCTGTGCATTTTCATTTTTCTCTGGGTCCTCCAAATTATGTCGATGACCATGTCTAAATCCTATAATTAATCAACTTATTTCCTGTCACTCTTACTTGTTCAACTTCTCTGATTAAACCTTCACTAGATACATGGTGTACACAGTGGAATAAACTAATAAATTTTGGTAGAACTCACTTGTAGTATGTTTAGGCTTGTATCTTCATTGTACAGACATTTAGCTGATTACATTGTTCATGGTTATGATATAAAGGGTTTTAATTTCTTAAGTCAGAATTAGTAAATTATATTTTTCTCAGGGTTTATTAATTTCATCTACCTTTTCAAGTGTACTGGTATAAACTTCTTGAAATGTTCTTAGCTGATTAATCCCTGTAGCATCTGTGGTTTTATTCCCTTTGCCATCTCTGTGTTTTTTTTTTAATACAGCAGTTTCTTATTAGTTATCTATTTTATACATATTAGTGTATACATGTCAATCCCAATCTCCCAATTCAGCCCACCACCATCACCATCCCCCACCCCACGTCCACCTTTGGTGTCCATATGTTTGTTCTCTACATCTGTGTCTCTATTTCTGCCTTGCAAACTGGTTCATCTGTACCATTTTTCTAGATTCCACATATATGAGTTAATATACCGTATTTGTTTTTCTCTTTCTGACTTACTTCACTCTGTATGATGGTCTCCAGGTCCATCCACATCTCTACAAATGACTTAATTTTGTTCTTTTTATGGCTGAGTAATATTCCATTGTATATATGTACCACATCTTCTTTATCCATTCATCTGTCGATGGGCATTTAGGTTGCTTCCATGACCTGGCTATTGTAAATAGTGTGGCAATGAACATTGGGGTGCATGTGTCTTTCTGAATTATGTTTTACTCTGAGTATGTGCCCAGTAGTGGCTGATTCATATGGTAGTTCTATTTTTAGTTTTTTAAGGAACCTCCATACTGTTCTCCATAGTAACTGTATCAATTTACATTCCCACCAACAGTACAAGAAGGTTCCCTTTTCTTCACATGCTCTCCAGCATTTGTTGTATGTACATTTTCTGATGATGCCCAGTCTAACCAGTGTGAGGTGCTACCTCATTGTAGTTTTGATTTACATTACTCTAATAATTAGTGATGTTCAGCAGCTTTTCATGTGCCTCTTGGCAATCTGTATGTCTTCTTTGGAGAAATGTCTATTTAGGTCTTCTGCCCATTTCTTAATTGTGTTCTTTGTTATTTTAATATTGAGCTGCATGAGCTGTTTATATATTTTGGAGATTAATCATTTGTTCATTGATTCATTTGCAAATATTTTCTCCCATTCTGAGAGCTGTCTTTTTGTCTTGTTTAAGGTTTCCTTTGCTGTGCAAAAACTTTAAGTTTCATTAGGTGCCATTTGTTTATTTTTGTTTTCATTTCCATTTCTCTAAGAGGTAGGTCAAAAAAAATCTTGTTGTGATTTATGTCAAAGAGTGTTCTTCCTATGTTTTCCTCTAAGAGTTTTATAGTGTCTGGTCTTACATTTAGATCTTTAATCCATTTTGAGTTTATTTTTGTGCATGGTGTTAGGGAGTGTTCTAATTTCATTCTTTTACATGTAACTATCCAGTTTTCCCAACACCACTTATTGAAGAGGCTGTCTTTTCTCCATTGTATATCCTTGCCTCCTTTGTCATAGATTAGTTGACCATGGTGCATGGCTTTATCTCTGGGCTTTCTATCCTGTTCCATTGATCTATATTTCTGTTTTTGTGCCAGTACCATACCATCTTGATTACTGTAGCTTTGTAGTATAGTACGAAGTCAGGGAGTCTGATTCCTCCAGCTCCGTTTTTTTCCCTCAAGATTGCTTTGGTTATTCAGGGTCTTTTGTGTCTCCATACAAATTTTAAGATTTTTTGTTCTAGTTCTATGAAAAATGCCATTGGTAATTTGATAGAGATTACATTGAATCTGTAGATTGCTTTGGGTAGTATAGTCATTTTCACTATATTGATTCTCCCAATCCAACAACATGGTATATATCTCCATCTGTTTGTGTCATCTTTGATTTCTTTCATCAGTGTCTTATACGTTTCTGCATACAGGTCTTTTGTCTTCTTAGGTAGAGTTATTCTTAGGTATTTTTTCTTTTTGTTGCAATGGTGAATGGGATTGTTTCCTTAACTTCTCTTTCTGATCTTTTGTTGTTAGTGTATAGGAATGCCAGAGATTTTTGTCCATTAATTTTGTAACCTGCAACTTTACCAAATTCAGTGTTTAGCTCTAGCAGTTTTCTGGTGCCATCTTTATGATTATCTGTTATCTATCGTATCATGTCATCTGCAAACAGTGACAGTTTTACTTCTTTTCCAATTTGTATATTTCTTTTTCTTCTCTGATTGCTGTGGTTGGACTTTCAAAGCTATGTTGAATAATAGTGGCAGGAGTGGGCATCCTTGTATTCTTCCTGATCTTAGAAGAAATGCTTTCAGTTTTTCACTATTGAGAATGATGTTTGCTGTGGATTTGTCATATATGGCCTTTATTATGTTGAGATAATTTCCCTCTGTGCTTACTTTCTGGAGAGTTTTTATCATAAATTGCTGTTGACATTTGTCCAAAACTTTTTCTGCATGTATTGAGATGATCATATGTTTTTTATTCTTCAGTTTGTTAATATGGTGTATCATGTTGATTGATTTGCATATATTGAAGAATCCTTGCATCCCTGGGATAAATCCCAGTTGATCATGGTGTATGATCCCTTTAATGTGTTGTTGAATTCTTTTTGCTAGTATTTTGTTGAGGATTTTTGAATTTATATTCATTAGTGATATTGGTCTGTAATTTCTTTTTTTTCTGATATCTTTGTCTGGTTTTGGTATCAGGGTGATGGTGGCCTACTAGAATGAGTTTGGGAACATTCCTTACTTTGCAAGTTTTTGGAAGAGTTTGAGAAGGATGGGTGTGAGCTCTTCTCTAAATGTTTGATAGAATTCACCTGTGAAGCCATCTGGTCCTGGGCTTTTGTTTGTTGGAAGATTTTTAATCACAGTTTCAATTTCATTAATTGTGATTGGTCTGTTCATATTTTCAATTTCTTCCTGGTTCAGTCTTGGAAGGTTATACCTTTCTAAGAATTTGTCTATTTCTTCCAAGTTGTCCATTTTTTTGGCATACCATTGCTTGTAGAAATTTCTTATGATGCTTTGTATTTCTGCGGTATCTGTTGTAAATTCTTTTAATTTCTAATTTTATTGATTTGAGTCCCCTCCCTCTTTTTCTTGATGAGTCTGGCTAAGGGTTTACCAATTTTGTTTATCTTCTCAAACAACCAGCTTTTAGTTTCATTGATCTTTGCTACTGTTTTCTTTCTTTCTATTTCATTTATTTCTGCTCTGATCTTTATGATTTCTTTTTTTCTACAAACATTGGGTTTTATTTTTCTTCTTTCTCCATTTCCTTTAGGTGTAAGGTTAGATTGTTTATTTCAGATTTTCCTTGTTTCCTGTGGTAGGATTTTACTGCTATAAACTTCCCTCTTAGAACTGCTTTTGCTACATCCCATAGGCTTTGGGTCATCGTGTTTTCATTGTCATTTGTCTCTAGATACTTTTTGATTTCCTCTTTGATTTCTTCAGTGATCTCTTGGTTATTTAGTAATGTACTGTTTTGCCTCCATGTATTTGTTTTTTTTAATGTTTTTTTCTCTGTAATTTATTTCTATTTTCATAGCACTGTCGTCAGAAAAGATGCTTGATATGATTTCAGTTTTCTTAAATTTACTGAGGCTTGATTTGTGACCCAAGATGTGATCTATCCTGGAGAATGTTCTGTGTGCACTTGAGAAGAAAGTGTCATCTGCTGTTTTTGGATGGAATGTCCTATAAACATCAGTTAAACCTATCTGGTCTATTGTGTCATTTAAAGTTTGTGTTTCCTTATTAATTTTCTGCCTGGATGATCTGTCCATTGGTGTAAGTGAGGTGTTAAAGTTCCCCACTATTTTTGTGTTACTGTCAATTTCCTCTTTTATAGCTGTTAGTATTTGCATTATTTATTGAGGTGCTCTACATTGGGTGCATATGTATTTGCAATTGTTATGTCTTCTTCTTGGATTGATCCGTTGATCATTATGTAGTGTCCTTCCTTGTCTCTTGTAACATTCTTTATTTTAAAGACTATTTTATCTGATATGAGTATTGCTACTCCAGCTTTCTTTTGATTTCCTTCTGCATGGAATATCTTTTTCCATCTCCTCACTTTCAGTCTGTATGTGACCCTAGGTCTGAAGTAGGTCTCTGGTAGACAGCATATTGCATGGGTCTTGTTTTTGTATCCGTTTGGTGAGCCTGTGTCTTTTGGTTGGAGCATTTAATCCATTCACATTTGAGGTAATTATCAATATGTACGTTCCTATTACCATTTTCTTGATTGTTTTTGGTTTGTTTTTTGTAGGTCTTTTTCTTCTCTTGTGTTTCCCACTTAGAGAAATTCCTTTCGCATTTGTTGTAGAGCTGGTTTGGTGGTGCTGAATTCTGTTAGCTTTTTCTTGTCTGTAAAGCTTTTGATTTCTCTGTCGAATCTGAATGGGATTCTTGCCAGGTAGAGTAATCTTGGTTGTAGGTTCTTCCCTTTCATCACTTTAGATATATCGTGCCACTCCCTTCTAGCTTGTAGAATTTCTGCTGAGAAATCAGCTGTTAACCTTATGAGAGTTCCCTTGTATGTTATTTGTTGCTTTTACCTTGTTGCTTTTAATAATTTTTCTTTGCCTTTAATTTTTATCAATTTGATTACTATGTATCTTGGCAGGTTTCTCCTTGGATTTATCCTGCCTGGGACTCTCTGCACTTAGGTGATTATTTCCTTTCCCATGTTAGGGAAGTTTTCAAGTATAATCTCTTCAAATATTTTCTCAGGTCCTTTCTCTTCTCCTTCTGGGATGCCTATAATGTGAATCTTGGTGCATTTAATGTTGTCCCAGAGGTCTCTTAGGCTGTCTTCATTTCTTTTCATTCTTTTTTCTTTATTCTGTTTTGCAGCAGTGAATTCTACCATTCTCACTTCCAGGTCACTTATCCATTCTTCTGCCTCAGTTATTCTGCTACTGATTCCTTCTAGTGCAGTTTTCATTTCAGTTATTGTATTGTTCATCTCCGTTTGTTCTTTAATTCTTCTAGGTCTTTGTTAAATATTTCTTTCATCTTCTCGATCTTTGCCTCCATTCTTTTTCCGAGGCCCTTGATCATCTTCACTATCATTATTCTGAATTCTTTTTCTGGAAGGTTGCCTATCTCCACTTCATTTAATTGTTTTTCTGGCATTTTATCTTGTTCCTTCGTCTGGTACATAGTCCTCTTCTACTTTTTCATTTCATCTATCTTTCTGTGAATGTGGTTTTCATTCCACAGGCTTCAGGATTTTAATTCTTCTTGCTTCTGCTGTCCACCCACTGGTGGATGAGGCTCTCTAAGAGGCTTGTGCAAGCTTCCTGATGAGAGGGAGTGGTGCTAGGTCTGTCTTCTCTGTTTTGCCTAAATTAATCTTGCCAGTGATTTGTCTGCTTACTAGTCTTTTCAAAGAACCAGCTTTTATCATTGCTGACCTCCCTATTATATTTTTGTTTTCTATTTTATTAATTTCTGCTCTTGTATTATCTCTTTCCTCTACATTCTTTGAGTTTATTCTGCTTCTATTTTTCTAATTTTTTACATTGGAAAATTTAACTTTGAGGTGTTTTTTTACTGTAAAAATATAAGGATTAGCTATAACTTTGAATACAAATTTTTTAATCAAAATATTTGAGTACATTTACATAAAATAAAATTCATTAACCCAAAGTATAATGTTTGTTATCTTTTGATGGTTATATGTATACATTCATATAACCATCACCCGAATCATCATAGATAGTATTTCCATCACCCCAAATAGTTCCCTTATGCTCCTTTGTAGTTAATAATTTCCCAGTCTTAGGTAACCACTGATCTACTTTCTATTATTATAGATAATTTTGACTATTCTAAAATCTCATACAAATGTAAAAATACTGAATGTATTTTGGGGATGACAGTTGCCAAAACTCACTTAGCCATTCTAGCACATGCACAAACTTGGAATTACAAAGGCATTAACACTCCACAGGACAAAAAGTGATCTTGACCAATAGGACAACAGGACAGCAACTGATAAGTAAATACTTCCCTTTTCAATTCCTGGGGTAGACATATTCTATGTGGCTCCCCAGAAAGTCCCCAATGGAATTGAGCCCAGGTATTTACTCAGTGACCATCCTGGGATTGGGTTTCCCTCTTTTTCTTTTTATTGTTCTCAGTTCCCTACTCAAATTCCTTGAAAATCATTTTCCAAAATAAACTACTCCATGCAAACTCTTGTCTCAAGCTCTCCTCTTTGGGCCAAACCATGCTCAGAAAAATTATATTAATGGAAATGCTCAGGCATAACCACACAAGACAGTGAAAACCTTCCTCAAATTTTCTAAAACCATTACTTAATATGGATAGCTCTGGGAATGTACCATATGTGTTTTTGTTTTTAATGTACTTTCTACATGTTGTGTATGATGTACTAAGCACATCCTTTAGATCAAGTTTATTTTTGTATTCAAATTCAAATTGTTCATATCAATGTGTCAAAAGAGTGGTATTTTATCCATCATTTTAGAAATATGTAGGAGAAATAGGTATTTTAGTAATCACAGTTATGGTGGGGGTGCTATTTTCATTTTGTCAGTGGAGGAGTTCAGGAGTGCTAAACATTCTTGCAATGCCTAAGAAAGTGCCCAACAATAAACAGTTGTACCAAATGCTACCTGACTGAACCAAGATTCTAACTTTCTTTTATGTACACAAAGTATTTTGTCAGTGTGTTTATAATCACTGAATTTTCAAAGCTTGCAATTACCATGAAGATTAAGGGAAGATAAAATCAACACTGAGGAGGCACGGTAGAGAGTCAGAAACTAACTGGATCCTTGGTGAACTCACTCTGGGCTGAATCAACTGATTCAAAATTTGTTCTCATTTGTACACCTGGTTAAGTGTGCTAATACATTTCCTTTTTGGTTAAGCCCATTTGAGTTGGGTTTCCAAATATATGCAGCCAAAAGCAACCTAAAATAACTACACAAGGATTTTTATTATGATTATCTATAGTATGTTATTTTGTTTAGCATGAATGATCACCCCCATTTTATAATCCATAAATAAAATGCAAAAAGACAACTTAATATTTTTACATTCATTTTAAATCTAGGCTCTTTAGTAAACTTTATAAACAAAGTACAATTTTATTTTCTAGTTATGTAATTATATAACCTCTGATAATCACCATTTTCAAACATTATTGTTGGAATGAGTATTGAATTTATCAAATCCTTAGTCAGCATTGAGATGATGACATTGTTATGTTTAAGAGGTTCTTTTGTATTTTTCTAATTTTAAAACCAGTCATGAATTCTGTGATTAAGTCTCATGTGGTCAGATTGACGACTCTTTAAAGAATTGTATAATTCATTTGATAGCTTTCTATTTGCTCTTTTTTAAAATCTGTTTTAATCAGTCATAAATAAGTTTCTTTTTTATACTGCATTTGTAATATTTGGTAATGGATTGTTTCCATGCATTCTACACCATGAAAAGTTTAAGTAGCCTCTGAATTGTCAAAATTACTAGCAGAATTGTATATTTTTATAATTTAAAAGTGTCCTTTATATATCTCATGATCCTATGTCTATTTCTTAATTTTATTTAATCTTCTCATTTTTCCCTAATTATAATTGCCGAACTTTTGCATATATTGTGTCTTACTTTATTTTAAAGACTGTCATCTCAAATATATTTACTAGTCCTGTTCTTTAATGTTTTTTCTTACTCTTGTAACTTCTGCCATTATTTTATTATTTATACACAAAATGTAGTTCATACTACATGTACTATTTTGTTTAACATCATTCATAATCAGTATATCTTTCTATGAATGTACAATAACTTGTTATTTCCTTATTTTGAATTATTTATGCTATTTCTACATTTCCTGTTGTTACTATTATATATAACTGTGATAAATATCATTAGAAATTCTTGTGAATTTCTCTGATTACTTCATGAGGATAAATTCTTGTACAAAAAGGCACTAGGCTAAATACTTTCTCTCTTGCTCTCTTTCTTTGTTATGAAGCAAATTAATTGGCTCTTAAGAAGTTTGTACAATATCTATTCGTATACATTTATGAGTTTGCTTTTGAAACATATGGAAATAAATTTAGATAATGTTTGACCTTTTCCCAACAATCGCTCATTAAAATTATAAATGGAAGTAGATGATCTTATATTCCTTTTTTCAGTTGAGAAAATTGATAGAAAAACATCTCAAAGGTATTTAGTTTTAGAATTCTCTTAATGAGGAGGAAAAGAATAGATATGAAAATAGTAAACTTCCATAGATTTTGGTGTTATACACAGAAGAAATAATTTAAGTGATTTAGCAGTAAGTTATAAACTCTGAACTCTAACTTTTCTATAGTGTCATCCTTTATTATATAAATAGAGGAAGGGAAACATCTAGAAGTTAAACATACTTTAACTTTATTATATAAATAGAGAAAGGGAAAGCATTGTTAATGCTTTCACTGAGATAAGAAAAGGAATCTCAATAGAGGGAAGCAGAATGAGGCTATTCTCTATACATTTAATAACCTCTCTCCTTCTAACTTTCAGCTTGCTTTCTTGTCAAATTCTCTGTACTCTTCAAGGACACTCTAACTAGTAGCAAAGCACACTTCAACAAAATTTAGAATAACAAAGCAACTCTTCTGGCCTCCAGTTTTATATATTAAAATGGTTGCTTAGAATAAAGGAATATGATTTAATATTATAAGCTCACCAATTGTTTATATTATTTTGTGGTCTGAAGAAAGATGGGAAGATATGAGCCATTGGCTTTGGAATTAGAAATAGCTGTATTCAAATGTGTCTGCTACTTATTAATTTAGTGACATTGGGGAAGCTAATTAATATTTCTAAGTCTCAGGAATATTTAACAGTAGGATGAAAATTTATGTTTATTTACAAACTATTTTTATTCCTTATGCTAATATGTTTTCACTGTTCAGTTGAGGTGTATGTGTGGTGTGCATGCATGTGTCCAAACAATTTCATAGGTTCAAGAAGCATAAGCATATACCACAGTCATTTTTTTTCTGAAGGAGAAAACTTATTGAAGGGAGACTTGGATTCAGATTTCAGATTTACTATCCATTAGCTATATAACCTTGGATAAGTTACTTAATTCTTTTTCGTTTTATGCATCATCCATCTTTTTTCCTATACTGGCCAGTTGAAGAAATTGCTTAGGTAAAGTGAGTTTTATTCCTGGAGCAGATTCTTTATCTCTTCCAGACCTTTTATTATTCCCCTAGCTAACCATCTCATTATGCATACTGCTAAGGTCAGACAAAGGATGTCAAAGAGCAAAAACCTCCTTTGTCTTTTAGTGTCATTACTACGCATGCCGTATATTCTTTATACTAAACTACCACTTATTTAAATTTCTTTCTTCTGTCTGTCAATACTGGTATAATAACAATATGAAAAAATTTTTAAATGTGTACCAGTCTGCTTAGAACGTGTCAAACTATTACTGCAAAACACTGGGTGAACCAATCCCCAAGAGCCATCTGTACTGAATCAAGAACTCTCTGGAGCTATGAATATTTTGTTTTGTTTCAGTAGTTTTTGTCTGTCTTTTCTTTTCTTCTTCATAATCTTTACTTGGGAAAAATTTACATTGAATTCACAATCAGGCTTATTCTGTTCTTCCCAACACAATAGTGGAAATGAAACAAAATGTATAGCCAGCATATTGTTGATATACAGTTTCTGTAATGCTGGTGAATGTGGCATTTACATGCCTGACAGATGTTTACCTTTGTGATTATTTAGAATTATATTTTCCATTGCCTTTCTATAACGTCTATTAGCAGGAAGCTGAGAGCTGAAAATTTAACTCTGAGTAGATTTTTCACTAACAAAAATGTATAAGGAACCAGTAATGTCATTTTTATTTCTATTATTATCAATTATGTCTGATTGTGACAATAAATGTCAACCAGAGGCTGATCACCTGACTCTCCATCACCTTCTAAAGATGAGTCCTTCACACCCCTTCTTCACCAGCAACTACCCCCTATAAAATCTTTTCTTCTTCCTCAGTAAATTGTATTTTATATACAAACTATATTATTTATTTCCAAACTGTTGTTTATTACTTAGGTAAATATGTTTTCACTGTTCAACTGATATATTTTTCTAACTGAAAAATTATTTGTGTCTGTTGCAATTAGATGGAATGCCTCATATTTTTTCCCATTAAAATTAATGGAGATATATACAAACACACACGAGCATATACACACATACACATATACATATATATATATATATATACACACATATATAGAGACATATGTGTATGTATGTATAAGCAAATTTTTCAGGTACCAATAAAAATTGTTAACTAAAAAAACATATATAAATTTATTCCTGAGAGATTCAGAAACCAGTATAACTTTTACTGTCTATAAACGTAACTTCCTTATTGAATATCATAAATGAACCTTTGGATTAAATATCAATCATTATTAAATTCTATAAATATTAATAGCATATTGCATATATAATGTTACAAAGTATACACTTAAAAGGCATTTGTATAATTGTTATAAATTTCAAATATTATTTTCCATATAAATGATATATGAATCTTAACATTCTGTTTTAAAAATCCAGAAATTAGGGCTTCCCTGGTGGCGCCATGGTTGAGAGTCTGCCTGCCGATGCAGGGGGCGCGGGTTCGTGCCCCGGTCCGGGAGGATCCCACATGCCGCGGAGTGGCTGGGCCCATGAGCCATGGCCGCTGAGCCTGAGCGTCCGGAGCCTGTGCTCCGCAACGGGAGAGGCCACAACAGTGAGAGGCCCGTGTACCGCAAAAAAAAAAAAAAAAAATACAGAATTTAGAAGTACCAAATTTTGGTAGTAAATATGTCTAATTTAAATTTAAATATGTGAAACAAAAGACTGTGAACACAGAATCTAGTCTTCTTAGAAATTAGGATTTATTTTTTATTTTTGTCTAACAATTTAACTTCTTTATGCTCATAATTCAAAATTATCCATTTTATTATCTATTTTAAAGTAAATTCTTCCCACATCTCACTGTTTACAATAATGGTTCCTTCAAAAAAATACTCCTTAGAATATATATACATATATATATATATATAGAGAGAGAGATATATGTAAAATTCCTTAGTGGCAATAGTGAAGGTATGATGGCTTCATTAGCACTTGTGACTTTGTCCTTGTAAACATGGATAAGTCATAATTTGGATGGTGACCTTCTATACCTCTTTATCCATCCATCTAGTATCTGCTTGTCTGTCCATCTATCCATCTACCCATCCATCCATCCCTATCTACCTATATATTTATCTACCTACCATCTCTCTGTGTTAGACTTATTCATTTCTTTAAGAAAAAGTATATAGTTGAAGCTTATATAAATGTAATAAAGTACATTTGACCTTGCTTGAAGAAAAGCTCCATGGATCCTCCTGGATGGTGTTATTATGGCATAAGTTACTTAATTTCAACAACTTAATCCGTTGAAAAAAATTAGGCATATTTCTTTTGACTAAGTGCTGACTGCATCAACATTTCAGATAGAGGCCACAATTGTTAAAATATAAACCCTGAAATAACCAATTTATCAGAATCAGAGAAGAATAAAAAGAAATATTTAGTGATTTTGTTAACATATGAAAGGACCATGGATTTTTTAAAAACTAATTTATTTATTTTTGGCTGTGTTGGGTCTTCGTTGCTACATGTGGGCTTTCTCTAGTTGCAGCAAGTGGGGCCTACTCTTCAGTGCGGGCGTGGGCTTCTCATTGTGGTGGCTTCTCTTGTTGTGGAGCACAGGCTCTAGGTGCATGGGCTTCAGTAGTTGTGCCTCATAGGCTCAGTAGTTGTGGTGCACGGGCTTGTTTGCTCCACGGCATGTGGAATCTTCCTGGACCAGGGCTTGAACCCGTGTCCCCTGCATTGGCAGGCAGATTCTTAACCACTGTACCACCAGGCAAGACCAGGAATGGCTTTCTTGACATATGAGAAACCATTTTTGCCTTAGCCATTTTGTGATCTAAGCCTGGCCACAATGCTTGCCCTTGTAGAGGTCTCAGGAATTAAAGATCTTAAGGGAATAAAGGAAAGCAGAAACATAGCCTGCTATCAGGCAAGAGAAGTAACAATAGCAAAGATAATATAGTTGTAATGACTCCCAGTTATGTTTCAATAGTAAAGATTAGCCAGAAGCATTCCACCACCAGATCAACTGGAACCTAAGGGATGTTGATGATGACCTTTCTGACCCTCCTGACTTCAATCAACTAAAGTTTGGACTCCACTGAAAGCCCAAGCCCCTTCATGAATAGGCATGTACTTTTAGCTTAAAATATCCCCTTGGACTTCCCTGGTGGTCCAGTAGTTAAGACTCTGAGCTTCCACTGCAGGGAGCATGGGTTCCATCCCTCATTGGGGGAAATAAGATACCACATGCCTCAAGGCCCCCTCCAAACAATAACTTGGCCAATTTTGCTGTTGGGGAGACACTGTATTGGGAAAGATCCCCAGTGTCCTCCTTAACTTGCTGCAAGTAATAAGTCCTCCTGGGAATTCCCTGGTGGTCCAGTGGTTAGGATTCCAGGTTTTCAACTGCTGGGGGCCCGGAGTTGGATCCCTGGTCAGGGAACTAAGATCTGGCAAACCACATGATGGGGCCAAAAGTAAATAAATAAACAAACTCTTCCTTCTTTTGTGCTTTGGCTCGGTTGCTCTGTTGGCTCCACACCCACTGGAGGACAATAACACTGTCTCTAACAGTTTTTTTGTTTTTTTATTTTTTTTGGTTGTGTTGGGTCTTCATTGCTGCGCATGACCTTCTCATTACAGTGGCTTCTCTTGTTGCAGAGCATGGGCTCTAGGCGTGTGGGCTTCAGTAGTTGTAGCATACGGGCTCAGGAGTTGTGGCTTGTGGGCTCTGGAGCGCAGGCTCAGTAGTTTGTGCTGCATGGGCTGAGTTGCTCCACCACATGTGGAATCTTCCTGGACCAGGGCTCGAACCTGTGTCCCCGGCATTGGCAGGCAGATTCTTAACCACTGCTCCACCAGGGAAGTCCCTCTAACAGTTTTAAGGTAAAAGATTACATTGTGTGGGACACGTCTGTCAAAAATCAATTTTTTAATTTTGTTTTTGCCTTGCCGCGCAGCTTGTAGGCTCTTTGTTCCCCAAGCAGGGATCAAACCCTGACCCTTGGCAGTGAAAGTGCAGAGTCTTAACCACTAGACCACCAGGGCAGTCCTAGAAACTGAGATGTTTTCTTCAGGGACCATAGATTTTTTAATCATGGGAAGTATCCACTGAGACTAATTACAAAGTTAAAACTGAGTTACCAATTTAATGGCTTTGGCATTAGGCGAACCTGACTCTTGTTCTTATAGTGATAACAATAGTGAGAAATCAAAATAATATTAATCCTAATATTAATTACTGTTACTACTACCATAGCTAACATTTGCTAAACGGTTAAAACTGGCAAGACATTGTACTAAGTATTGAATATTTTGCCTTAATAATTTTATTTGATTTCACATTCCCAATGTGAAAAATACTATTATTGCCTATCATTTTACAGATGAGGAAATAAACTTAAAGAAATTTAAAGAAATCTATCAATAGTTTCTCAGCTCATAAACTAAGGATCTTGGATTTAAAACCAGGTTGTTTGACTATAGAATCTACCTTCTTAACCACAATGCCCCATCATTCTGAAAATAATCACCTTCTCAGGATCTCCATTTCTTTATCTGTAAAATGAGAAATATCAGATTAGCAATATCCAATTCTTATGCAAAATTTCTAATTTTCTTAAGTATTATAAAGAAGGGAACATTTAAGGAGAAAAATTTTACTTGGTTCTTTTTATTCTCTGTGATAACACAGTGCGTAGCCTAAATATTTGTATCCACAGTACCCTTTGCTTTTCCTTGATTAATGTTTGTAGAGTTAGGGAATCACTTTATAAATGTGTAAAGAACACATAGTCTCTACTGCACAAAGTAGTCTTTTTATCTTTTATTCCCATTCTCTAATTTATTGTCTTTTTGTAGTGTTTTCTTAAGCTCAGTTATTTATTTTGAGGTTTCTTTTTGTAATAAGTTTTGTAGCCTATTATTTATTATTTTATCAACTACCATGAAATCATATTCATATTTTTTAAAAGAGCATTCCATTATTGATCACTATTCATAAATTTCCTAATCGCTTTTAGCATTTATAGCAAATCATCTTCCTTGTCTCAAATTGGTTAATTATGTATAATAGAATCTCCTTTTCCTGTGGTTCAGCCCATCCATGATCAGTTTTTTGATGTCAAGAGCACTCTAGTGGTAATTGAAAGATCTAATATGTTTTAACAAAAGTTCATTTAATTCAGCTGAAATTATGAAAAAAAGCATCAAAATTCCACATAATTCTTGATATGCTCAGGTCGGTCTTAGCATTGTAACTCTGATATTGTACCAAAAAATGTAGATATCTTACTAATGGCATTGTCATTATGTTTAATTTGAAAAAAGGAAGGTAATCACCATATAAGAGTTTTTAAATAGATGCTTTTGTTTTTTTAATTTCTCCTTTCCTCTTGGCCGATTTAATGGCCCCTATCACTGTGTGACTTATAAAATCAATTACTAGGTAAGGAATTAAAATCTGAGAGATAAGTTTTACAAGGTACATTGAAATATTCTACATGCTGGTTTAAGATATGACCCTCCAAAGTAACATTTCAGTGTGCGATTAATAGAAACTACACTTAACTATACTATACATATGGAACTTGTCTTGTTCCTTGTGCAGTATGGTAAATCTCTTCTTTGTTGTGTCTGTGGTAAACAAGTAAGAAACTTGTTTACCACAAGTTTACTTGGGTACAAGTTGTTGTTTCTGTGGTACAAATAGTAAACTTTATTTCTTAAGAATATATAAAGTGAACTGGAGTTTTTATTTCCTAACAGCTAAATAGTTAAATTGGGCTAAACCAAAATGTGGAAGAGATTTAGTCAAGATAACATAATTCAAGGCTGGGATTTACTTTCCCTGATCACAATTAAATAATACAAGTTTTATGGGAAATAAAAACAGTTTCAGTATACTTCTGTATCTTTGGATCCTTTTTCATTATTATTTTAAACAACTGTAGTAGAAAACACATCTGAGAAATAAAATGTGTTCTAGTTTTATTATTTCCTCTTTATTACTAGTTGTAGACACGTTATTTAAAATATTGCATATAAACATTCAATGGCTATAGTGTTTATTAGTAAATTTTATTTTTGTCATAATATATTCTTATTAAATTATCACCAAAGGTTAAATATGTTAATGTTATCCTGAAATACTATTATCATGACATACCATTATCTTTTCTAAACTCACTTGACATAACTTGTCATTATGTTTAAATGTGCTCAAAACACTGTTCATTATAATTTATAAAAAAAAATTATTAGCATTATAGGTTAAAATATGATTGAATGCAGATTGCACATGACCAAGTCAGTTACAATGATTGTAATAACTTTACTTGGAATAAATTTTTTTACTAGAAATTAGTTAATTCATTGTGAACATGATTATTTCATTTACAAAATAAAACCTATTGGCCAAAATAATTAAAAGTATCCAATAAGTGACAAAAATTATCAAAGAAAAACTGAAAAGTACCTCTTTAGTTTATAATACACCATGTATTTTATGTTTGTTCCATGCCTACTGTTAAAAGACTTTTAAGGTGACAATTTTAAAACATACATACGCAAGATAATTTTATCAATTATTTTAAAATGGAGAAATAATATAACAAATAGCTTAGGTATATTGTTTAAACCTTTAATATACTAGAATAATTTGAGAACAGATGAGATAATGTATTCAAATTTCTCCCTGTAGGTTAAGTTATAATAAATATAGATAATTAAATTCATAGAGAATTCCCAAGCCTCTTTTTTAAGAAATAAAATTTTCATATCTGTATTTCTCACTGCCCGTTTTTACTGCTTATTTTCTGTCACTGGGAGTTCAGTGATCAAAAGAACAGAATTGAAAAGGCTTACAGACTCTGCACTTAAAAAGATCACTCAACAGAGTGATGAGTACCTGAAGTATATATATGTTGAATTCATAACCAGACGTCAACAGAAAGAGGGAAAATGTTCATATATGTATTCAGCATGAAAGGACTGCCTTCTACAGTGGCCTGTCCATGTAAGGGACCTGGCAAGTGTGGGTACAGATGGTTAGAGCACAGCTGGAAGAATTATACACATTTGGTGGACATCAATGACACCAATGCTGAACAACTTATAGTCACAATTTTTTTAAAAAAGAAAAAGAAAAAAAATCCCTTAGACTATTTCAGCAACTTTAGTAGTTTCTGGAAACCTTACTTTTGGAGAAACTGATTTTTGCTGGGAACCAAAAGAGACATCTATCAAGAGTATGAGAAGGCAGCTCACAGACTGGGAGAAAACATTTGCAAAACACATATCTGCTAATGGACTGTTATCTGAAATATACAAAGAAGTCTTAAAAATTCAACAATAAGAAAATGAACAACCAATTTTTTTAAGTGGGCAAAAGACCTAAACAGACACTTCACTAAAGAAGATAAACATATGGCAGATAAGCATATGAAAAGATGGTCCACATCATGTGCCATCAGGGAAATGCAAGTTAAAATGAGATATCACTACACACCTATTAGAATGGCCAAAACCTGGGACACTGACAACACCAATTGCTGTTGAGGTTGTGAGCAACAGAAACTCTCATTCGTTGCTTGTGAGAATGCAAAATAGTACAGCCATTTTGGAAGAGAGTTTGGCAGTTTCTTTTTTTTTTTTATAAATTTATTTATTTTTGGCTGTGTTGGGTCTTTGTTGCTGCGCGCAGGCTTTTTCTCTAGTTGCGGCAAGCAGGGGCTACTCTTTGTTGCAGTGCGCGAGCTTCTCATTGCAGTGGCTTCTCTTGTTACGGAGCATGGGCTCTAGGCACGCGGACTTCAGTAGGTGTGGCACACGGGCTTAGTTACTCCGCGGCGCGTGGGATATTCCTGGACCAGGGCTCGAACCCATGTCCCCTGCATTGGCAGGTGGATTCTTAACCACTGCGCCACCAGGGAAGCCCCTGAAGTTTCTTACGAAATAAACATACACCTACCAAATGATCCAGCAATCATGTTCCTTGGTATTTACCAAGGAGTTGAATGAGTTGAAAACTTATGTCCACACAAAAACCTGTACACAGATGTTTATAATGGCATGATTCATAATTTCCAAAACATGGAAGCAACCAAGATGTCCTTCAGTAGATGAATGGACAAAATAGTTCATTGTCTACTTGTACCACAGTGCTGTCAAGCCATGAAAAAACTTTTAGGAACCTTAAATGCATATTACTAAGTGAAAGAAGTCAACCTGAACAGGCACACACTCTGTTATTCCAACTGAATGACATTCTGGAAAAGGCACAACTATGGAGATGGTAAAAATATTAGTGATTGCCAGGGTGGAGGGGAGGAAAGGATGAATAAGTAGAGTAGAGGGCATTTTTACGTCAGTGAAACTAATCTTTATGATAATATAATGGTGGATACATGTCATTATACATTTGTCAAAACCCATAAAATGTACAACTCCAAGAGTATATTCTAATGTAAATTATGGATTTTGGGTGATAATGGTGTGTCAATATAGGTTCATTGATTGAAACAAATACTTCACTATGGTGGGGGGTGTTGACAGTGAGAGAGGTTCTGCATGTATGGAAGAGGGCTATAAAGGAACTCTCTGTATTTTCCAGTCAATTTTGCAGTGAACCTAAAACTGTTCTAAATAATAAAGTCTATAGAAAAAGAGAGAGGAAGAGAGGGAGAGGGAGAAAGGCAGGGAGAGAGAAAGAGAGAGAGAGTGCAGTCAACCATTGAAGCTCAGAAAAGATAAATCTGAATAGACCAAGGGAAACAGAAGTGAAAAATTTTGTCATAGCTTTTTCGTTATAGACCATTCCTATTGAAGTGGGAAATATGAATCATTCAAACCCAGTCATAAGGCCCCTTACACCCTTTCACACTTTTTAGGTTATGACCCACATAAGAAATACATTTTATGTTGGGATCCATTGTGCACAGACAACCATTATATATATATATGCACAAACAATTGAAAGAAAACATCCACTAAACAATTTTACACTTAATACATGCAGTGTACTCATATTTTCTCTTTTAGTCAACATTATTAAAAAATATGCTGGACACGTTTCAGTTAAGTGACTATTTTTCTTTTTTTTCCACAACTCCAGTTTACAAAACATCACCTGGAAGGCAGTCTAGTGTTGAGATCAGAGATCGTGTTAATGTCAGTCACACAAATGATTGCTGTTCTCTGGTATTTTGCAGATCGCAGAATGGATAGATAAAACTAATTCAGAATCTTATGTCTGCCTGGACATTTAGGAGTTGACTTCATCTAAGGCACTAAGGGACATCTTGTGGTTGAACTCACACATGAAGGACAGGATGTAGCAAATATTCCATCTTCCTCTTCTAGCCGGGAACGTAGCACTAGTGACTGACAGTTATTGAATACTAAATACCAAGTGCTTGCTTCCTGGGAATTGATTAGATTAGCCAGAAGAGTTCGTGATGGATACACACAGCCAAGGAAAGTCACACATCATCCCTCGGTTATCAGAAAGGAATCCTACCCTACACATAGAAAAAGATTAAAAGAGTTGGTGTTGGACTAGGGATACAAATGATCACTGTCACTGACTGACATTTTATTCCTCTGTAAGGAATACTGCAGAGATTTGACTTGGTGAAAAGAAGACAGAGAATAAGTCTTGTACATGTGTACTCAATGCTTTATTCCTTCCCATGGTCACAAAGGAGAATTTTGCTTTTATCTATTCAGGCTTTTCTATCATTTCTTTTCTTTACCACAAGGAACTCCTGTTAACTTGCCCCACCACACAAAGGACTGCCCTGGAGGGAGCTGGGGAGTTGCATTTCTACTTGATTAACTCCAGGCATGTCTGCATCAGAGTAATAGCTGGACTTGTACTAGAGGTAATAGTGGGAGAAAATCGTAACCATCATCACCATAGTCGGATAGAGAAAGGGGAAAGCGGCTAGAGAAATAAGAGTCTACACAAGGTGGATTGGGATAATGCTCTTTTGAGGTTATTTTGAGAGGAAAAGAGAATTTTGAGGAGACTCTGTCCTGCTTATGAGGGTAAGAAAAAAAGAAGGAATTTTCTGTCGTGTTGCCCTACATTAAAAAAAAAACCTCCATTGGTGTTTTCTTCAGAAATTGCATTAAAGATTTAAATTGCTTTCAATCATGTTTTGGTTGAAATTCTTAGTGTTGTTGAATTGTTATTTTTGTTGTACAGTAGTAATAATAATAATATTATTGTAAATAGTATTAAAACAATACTAAAATCATCATTACTATTATTATCATTATTGTTATTATTATTTCAAGAATACTATATACCAGGAGTTATCTACAACTGATAGGAGTTAAATAAAAACTGAAAATTAATCATAAAGTTAATTTTTCCAACATTATATAATACATAGGATTGCTCTTTAATCCACCTCTAAGTCTCAACTCACATTTTTTTTTAAATTTATTTATTTTTGGCTGTGTTGAGTCTTCGTTGCTGCTCATGGGCTTTCTCTAGTTGCGACGAGCGGGGGCTACTCTTTGTTGCAGTACGCGGGCTTCTCATTGTGGTGGCTTCTCTTGTTGCAGAGCATGGGTTCTAGGCATGCGGGCTTCAGTAGTTGTGCCACGCTGGCTCGGTAGTTGTATACAGTATACTCAGCAACCTTGGGAAAGATTAAGGCTCAAATCTTAAAGCAACAAAGCAGACAGCCATGAGAGTTTACATATATTTCAATTTTACAAAGTTTTCTTTTTAATGTCTCAGTAGTTGATGGCATTATTAGACATATTTTACTATCTACTAGCTCCATCAAATAGTAGACAAGATAGAAAATGTGAATGGAGATCACTATTCCTTGTGGATTATATTTGACATGATATACTATGGTGTTTCAAATACCCAGTTTTATGTATCTCTGCTGAGAAATGGAAATCTTTATTTTGTCTCTTTTATCTGATTTATTACACTATTGAATTCAGAAATCGCACTCAATCCAGTATGATTCCTCATCTGTCTTTCACCTGAAAATAACAACCAAACAAAAATGACCATTTTTTTAATAAAAAGGTTCCTCTCATATAAGAAAAATAGCAAGGCTTTTCTTTAAACAAATATTAGCCTGGCCAGGGAAAATCATGCTCCAGGGAACTGGTTTGATAAATATTAATGTCTAGTTCAATATTAATACTTTGTTTTTAGTTGTGACACCGTAATATTAGCAAAAATGTCATGTGACACAATCATAAACCTATATATTGAAGTGAGATTACATCAGTTGTTTGTTGGGCTTGGGAGAATTTTGCTTCCTCCTTTGAGGCATTCTATGACACTGTTTCTCAAAGTCTTCTGAGGACTACAGACATTAGTCACTGTTAAAAAAATTCCTCAATCCTGTCCCTAGTCCTACTGACAAAAATCTTCCGAAGTTACAACTCAGAACATACATTTTTATTTAATTAATCCGTTTATTTATTTATTTTTAAATTAATTAATTAATTAATTTCTATCTATGGCTGAGTTGGGTCTTTGTTGCTACGTGCAGGCTTTCTCTAGTTGGCGGTGAGCAGGGGCTACTCTTCCTTGCGGTGTGCAGGCTTCTCATTGCGATGGCTTCTCTTGATGCGGAGCACAGGTTCTAGGCGCACGGGGTTCAGTAGTTGTGGCACGTGGGCTCAGTAGTTGTGTCTCGCAGGCTCTAGAGCGCAGGCTCAGTAGTTGTGGCGCATGGGCTTGGTGACTCCGCGGCATGTGGGATCTTCCCTGACCAGGGTTTGAACCCACATCCCCTGCATTGGCAGGAAGAGTCTTAACCACTGTGCCACCAGGGAAGCCCAGAACCTACATTTTTAAAAATTACATCTTGAATGAGAAATACTGGCCTGTGTTTCAGAATAAATTCATAGTCCACAGAAATCTTTAATATTCTAAGTAACTAGAATTAACTACCAAGGATGTTGCAATTAATAATACCAGATAATTTATAATTAATATTAAGTAGAATTTAAGTTATATATTAATTCAATTTGAAATATTATCAATATTTTAAGAAATATAACAAAATATTTTCATGTCAATTTAGAAATATGCATTAAAATTTAATTGTTTAATGGCAATTGAGAATCTGATTAGTTAAAAATTAAGAAATATATAATATTAAATTTAATATTTAATAATATTTAACATAACCATGACATTATATATTCCAAAATACGTTAGTGTTTAATGTTCTCTACAGAAGACTTGTACCAGGGAATTTATTTTTAAAGAGATGACAGAGTTTATAATATATTATGGGTAGAAGGAGGCTTAGGGATCTGCTACCCCAAAACTTCCACTATCATGATGAGAAAAGAGAAGCCCAGGGAGGTAGCAAAACTAGGATCTGCACTTGGCTCCCCAGAGCATTTTTTTGTTACACTATGTGTCATTCTGAGTTGTTATACATGTGCCTTTCAAACCGGTGGAAGAGGATGCTAGTTAAGAACATATACTTTGAAGTCAGAGAGATTTGGACTTGAACACTAATCTACTTTTGTAACATTAGAAAAGTTTCTTAATTCTCTGTATCTCAGTTTTTCAGCATATTGGGGAAAACAGAACCTATCTAATTAGATAGATATAAATATTAAATCAGATACAGCATTTCAGGTGTCTGACCCTTTATTGCTATCTACCTTATATGTATTTACATATATATAATGGTTATACGTATATATAAATTATAATTTATTTATAACCATTTATATTTTGAGTTTAATATATTTTCAGTAGGTAATGCATTCAAGTAGTTGTTTTAAAAAATCAAAACATTATGAAAAGCTATACAGTAAAAATTCTCCCACTTGGCTTTTACAAGTCTCCTTCCCCTTACCTGTAGATAACCACATTTGTGTATGTGTGTGTGCCTGCTTCTAGATTTTCTTTATGTAAATACCAAGAAGTACAAATTAATATATATTCTTTTTTCCCTTCATGCATTAATGATGGCCACACACTGTTTTACAGATACTTTGTTTTAACTTAACATTATATCTTGGAGGTCACACAATGTCAAATTACAGAGAATGTCTTCAATTCTGTTTTACAGAAGACTCATAATAGTAGTCATAGTTTTTATGGCAACTAGCATACACGAGGCACTATTTTAATTGTTTTAAGTGCTTTACGTATATTAAGACATATGTAATGGCATATTCTTCAAAACCACACTAGGAAATGTATGTTTATTTCATTCCCATTTATAGCTGAAGAAGCCATGTTTATGAATGTTGCCCCAATGAACCATAACTTATTTATCCAGTACTCTACTAATGCAAAATCATGTTGCTTCCAAACTTTTCTTTTTATTAAAACCAGTGCTGCAGTAAATAATCTTGGACAGAAAAATATTTGCAAATATATCTATAGGATAAATTCTTAGAAGTCAGATTATTGAGTAAAAATGTAAATGCCTTTGTAATTTTGATAGATGTTACCAAATTACCCTCTTTAGTGATTTTTAATGTGTAGTTCCACCAGCAATGTATGAGTCTTTATTTCCCCATAGCCCTGCTAACAGAGTATGTTGCCAAACATTTAGATTTTATCCCCAAATAGGACAAAAAAAAAATGCTATCTCACTGTAGTGTTAATATTAATTTTTCTTACTAGGAATTAGGTTGAGCATCTTTTCATTTTTTCAAGACCAATTTGTATTTCTTTTTCTGTTCATAACCTTTGCCTATTTTTAAAAATTGGACTGTTGGTCTTTTTGTTTTTTAAATAAATATCCAGGAATCCTTTTTATGTATTCAGGAGATTGACTCTGAATGCAATGTGACAACATTTTTTTTCAGGTTTTCACTTTTAGAAATAGACTTTATTTTTTGGAACAGTTTTAGATTTACAGAAAAATTGAAAAGATATTACAGTGAGTTCTCAAATATCTTGCACCCAGTTTTCCATTTTAATATCTCACGTTAGTATGGCACATTTATTACAATTAATGAACTAATATTGATATATTATTATTAACTAAAGGCCATATTTTCTTCAGGTTTCCTTAGTTATTACCTAAGAGGTAACATACCATTTTCATCACATCATGTCAGAGTACATGCTGTCACATGATTTATCACTGTTGGTGTTGACGTTGATCACCTAGCTAAGGTAGTGTTTGTCGGTTTCTCTACTGTAAAATTACTCTCCCATCCTACCCCCTTTCCCTCCTGTAGTCTTTGGGGAAAAAACACTGTGCTCAGCCCCAGCTTGAGCATGGAGAGTTATGCTTCCCCTTCTCAAGGGGGGTATACATAAATTACTTGGAATTTTTCATGAGAAATGCATTCGTTATCCTCTCTTGAAACATTCCTTCACTTCTTTTTATCAGTATGGAATCTATGTTTTTTTTGGTACTTTAGGTTAAAATTCAATATTAGTTTTTATATTTTATTGTTAAAAAAAGCTTTGTCCATTGGGAGCTCTTTCAGTTGGCTCCTGTGTGTTCTTTTTGACATATCCCCATTAATGATTGGTTTGAGTACTTCTCACTTTCTAGCACTACAATATTCTCTAGGCTCATTTTTGTTTTGTTTTTCTTTTGCGGTTTTGTGGGCCTCCCACTGCTGCGGCCTCTCCTGTTGCGGAGCACAGGCTCCGGACGCGCAGGCCCAGCGGCCATGGCTCACGGGCCCAGCCGCTCCGCGGCACATGGGATCTTCCCGGACCGGGGCACGAACCCGCGCCCCATTCATCGGCAGGCGGACCCTCAACCACTGCACCACCAGGGAAGCCCTCTCTAGGCTCATTTTGTATATTTACAGCTCCAGCCCTAGAATCAGCCATTTCTTCAGAGAGTCTTAGTTCCTTTTATTGTAGAATGATATTAGAAACCAGGATCTGGGCAGTATGTGTGCTTCATGCGTGGGTGCTATTATTGCCTTCGGGCCTTTTCAGCCAATAAATGGAGAAAATATATGTGTATATATTACCTCGTGCGTGCATATGTAATTTCTGTGTGCAGCTATCTGTGTCCATATTAATTAAACATGAGTTCATATGGATAACTCCAATTCTAATCCATTACCACAAGGATCATTCTAGCCCTCTCCCATTGATTAGTTATAAATTCCCACTCCAATGGTGAATAACCTGGCTTCCACAATCTGCTATCCACTCAATTATTCAATTCCAATATATGTATAGAAGTATCAAAATTAACTGGTACCTGCATAAGAACTAACGTGTAGTGCTTTTGTGCAGCCCATATGCCTTTAGTTTTACAGATTCAGATCATCTCCAGAGTATGTAGGCCAGCACATTTTCTGCCCATCTCCTTTAGTGAGGTTGTTTCATATATTTGTAATAGGTTGTCTCTTTTTATTTTTTTAACATATTTATTAGAGTATAATTGCTTTACAATGTTGTGTTAGTTTCTGCTGTATAACAAAGTGAATCAGCTATATGTATACATATATCCCCATATACCCTCCCTCTTGAGCCTCTCTCCCACCCTCCCTATCCCACCCCTCTAGGTGGTCACAAAGCACCGAGCTGATCTCCCTGTGCTATGCAGCTGCTTCCCACTAGCTATCAATTTTACATTTGGGAGTGTATATATGTCAATGCTACTCTCTCACTTCATCCCAGCTTACCCTCCCCCCTCCCAGTGTCCTCAAGTTCATTCTCTACATCTGCATCTTTATTCTTTTCCTGCCCCTAGGTTCTTCAGAACCATTTTTTTTTTCTTTTTGGTTCCATATATATGTGTTAGCATATGGTATTTGTTTTACTCTTTCTGACTGACTTCACCCTGTATGAGACTCTAGGTCCATCCACTTCACTACAAATAACTCAGTTACGTGTCTTTTTATGGCTGAGTAATATTTCATTGTATATATGTGCCACATCTTTATCCATTCATCTGTCAGTGGATACTTAGGTTGCTTCCGTGTCCTTACTATGGTAAATAGTGCTGCAGTGAACATTGGGGTACGTGACTCTTTTTGAATTGTAGTTTTCTCAGGGTATATGATCAGTAGTGGGATTGCTGGGTCATATGGTAGCTCTACTTTTAGTTAGTTTTTTTTAACTTTATTTTATTTTTTATACAGTAGTTTATTATTAGTTATCTATTTTATACATATTAGTGTATATATGTCAATCGCAATGTCTCATCCCACCACCATCACCACCCCCCACCCCGCTTTCCCCTTTTCATGTCCATATGTTTGTTCTCTACATGTGTGTCTCTATTTCTGCCTTGCAAACTGTTTCATCTGTATGAATTTTCTAGATTCCACATATATGAGTTAATATACAGTATTTGTTTTTCTCTTTCTGACTTAACTTCACTCTATATGACGGTCTCCAGGTCCATCCATGTCTCTACAAATGACCTAATTTCTTTCGTTTTATGGCTGAGTAATAATCCATTGTATATATGTACTGTATCTTCTTTATCCATTCATCTGTCATTTAGGGCATTTAGGTTGCTTCCATGACTGGCTATTGTAAATACTGCTGCAGTGAACATTGGGGTGCGTGTGTCTTTCTGAAATATGGTTTTCTCTGGGTATATGCCCAGTAGTGGGATTGCTGGGTCATATGGTAGTTCTATTTTTAGTTTTTTAAGGAACCTCCATACTGTTCTCCATAGTGACAGTATTAATTTACATTCCCACCAACAGTGCAAGAGGGTTCCCTTTTCTCCACACCCTCTCCAGCATTTATGGTTTGTAGATTTTTTGATGATGGCCATTCTGACTGGTGGGAGGTTATACCTCATTGTGGTTTTGATTTGTATTTCTCCAATAATTAGTGATGTTGAACATCCTTTCAAGTGTTTGTTGGCAATCTGTATATCTTCTTTCCTGAAATGTCTGTTTAGGTCTTCTGCCCATTTTTGGATTGGGTTGTTTGTTTTTTTGATATTGAGCTGCATGAGCTGTTTGTATATTTTTGAGATTAATCCCTTGTCAGTTGCTTCATTTGCAAATATTTTCTCCCATTCTGAGGGTTGCCTTTTCATCTTGTTGATGGTTTCCTTTGCTGTGCAAAAGCTTTTAAGTTTCATTAGGTCCCATTTGTTTACTTTTGTTTTTATTCCATTTCTCTAGGAGGTGGGTCAAAAAGATCTTGCTGTGATTTATGTCATAGAGTGTTCTGCCTATGTTTTCCTCTAAGAGCTTTATAGTGTCTGGCCTTACATTTAGATATCTAATCCATTTTGAGTTTGTTTTTGTGCATGGTTGTAGGGAGTGTTCTAATTTCATTCTTTTACATGTCCAGTTTTCCCAGCACCATTTATTGAAGATGCTGTCTTCTCTCTATTGTATATTCTTGCCTCCTTTATCAAAGATAAGGTGACCATATGTGCATGGGTTTGTCTCTGGGTTTTTCCATCCTGTTCCATTGATCTATATTTCTGTTTTTGTGCCAGTACCATATTGTCTTGATTACTGTATCTCTTTAGTATAGTCTGAAGTCAGGGAGCCTGATTCCTCCAGCTCCGTTTTTCTTTCTCAAAATTGCTTTGGCTATTCGGGGTCTTTTGTGTTTCTGTACAAATGGTGAAATTTTTGTTCTACTTCTGTGAAAAATGCCATTGGTAGTTTGATACGGATTGCATTGAATCTGTAGATTGCTTTGGGTAGTAGAGTCATTTTCAAATGTTGATTCTTCCAATCCAAAAACATGGTATATCTCTCCATCTGTTTGTATTGTCTTTAATTTCTCTCATCAGTGTCATAGTTTTCTACATGCAGGTCTTTTATCTCCTTAGGTAGGTGTATTCTTAGGTATTTTATTCTTTTTGTTGCAATGGCAAATAGTGTTTCCTTAAGTTCTCTTTCAGATTTTTCATCGTTAGTGTATAGGAATGCAAAAGAGTTTTGTGCATTAATTTTGTACCCTGCTACTTTACCAAGTTCATTGATTAGCTCTGGTAGTTTTCCGGTAGCATCTTTCGGATTCTTTATGCATAGTATCATGTCATCTGCAAACAGGGACTGTTTTACTTTTTTTCTGATTTGGATTTCTTTTATTTCTTTTTTTTCTTTGATTGTTCTGGCTAAAACTTCCAAAACTATGTTGAATAATAGTGGTAAGAGTGGATATCCTTTTCTTGTTCCCGATCTTAGAGGAAATGCTTTTAATTTTTCACCATTGAGAACGATGTTGGCTGTGGGTTTGTCATATATGGCCTTTATTATGTTGAGGTAAGTTCCCTCTGTGCCTACTTTCAGAAGGGTTTTTATCATAAATTTGTGTTGAGTTTTGTTGAAAGCTTTTTCTCCATCTAGTGAGATTACCATATGGTTTTTATCCTTCAGTTTGTTAATATGGTGTATCACACTGATTAATTTATGTATATTGAAGAATCCTTGCATTCCTGGGATAAACCCTACTTGTCCATGGTGTAGGATCCTTTTAATGTGCTGTTGGATTTTGTTTGCTTATATTTTGTAGAGGATTTTTACATCTATGTTCATCAGTGATATTGGCCTGTAGTTTTCTTTTTTTTCTGACACCTTTTGTCTGGTTTTGGTGTCAGGGTGATGGTGGCCTCGTAGAATGAGTTTGGGAGTGTTCCTCCCTCTGCTATATTTTGGAAGAGCTTGAGAAGGATAGGTGTTAGCTCTTCTCTAAATGTTTGGTAGAATTCACCTGTGAAGCCATCTGGTCCTGAACTTTTGTTTGTTGGAAGATTTTTAATCACAGTTTCAGTGCTTGTGATTAGTCTGTTCATATTTTCTATTTCTTCCTGGTTCAGTCCTGGAGGTTGTTCTTTTCTAAAAATTTGTTCATTTCTTCTAGGTTGTCCATTTTATTGGCATAGAGTTGCTTGTGGTAGTCTCTCATGATCCTTTGTATTTCTGCAGTGTCAGTTGTTACTTCTCCTTTTTTGTTTCTAATTCTGTTGATTTGAGTGTTCTCTTCTTTTTTTCTTGATGAGTCTGGCTAATGGTTTATCAATTTTGTTTATCTTCTCAAAGAACCAGCTTTTAGTTTTATTGATCATTCCTATTGTTTCCTTCATTTCTTTTTCATTTATTTCTGATCTGATCTTTATGATTTCTTTCCTTCTGCTAACTTTGGGGTTTTTTTGTTCTTCTTTCTCTAATTGCTTTAGGTGTAAGTTTAGGTTGTCTATTTGAGACTTTTCTTGTTTCTTGAAGTAGGATTGTAGTGCTATAAACTTCCCTTTCAGAACTGCTTTTGCTGCATCCCATAGGTCTTGGGTTGTTGTGTTTTCACTGTCATTTGTCTCTAGGTATTTTTTAATTTCCTCTTTGATTTCTTCAGTGATCTCTTGGTTATTTAATAGTGTATTGTTTAGCCTCCATGTGTTTGTACTTTTTATATTTTTTTTCCTGTAATTGATATCTAGTTTCATAGTGTTGTGGTTGGAAGAGATACTTGATATGATTTCAATTTTCTTAAATTTACTGAAGCTTGATTTGTACCCAATATAGGATCTATCCTGGAGAATGTTCCATGAGCACTTGAGAAGAAAGTGTATTCTGTTGTTTTTGGATGTAATGTCCTATAAATATCAATTAAGTTCATCTTGTGTAATGTGTCATTTAAAGCTTGTGTTTCCTTATTTATTTTCATTTTGGATGGTCCGTCCATTGGTGAAAGTTGGTTGTTAAAGTTCCCTACTATTATTATGTTTCTGTTGATTTCCCCTTTTATGGATGTTAGCATTTGCCTTATGTATTCAGGTGCTGCTAGTTTGGGTGCATAAATATTTACAATTGTTATTTCTTCTTCTTGGATTGATCCCTTCATCATTATGTAATGTCCTTCTTTGTCTCTTGTAATAATCTTTATCAGTCTGCCTTCCTTCCTGGGATTCCTCAAACTCCTAAATGTTTTCTTTTTTAATTTGTATACATTAAGGTTGACCTTTGTGCTTTAAATTTGGTGGGTTTTGACAAATACATAATTTTTTATCTGACTTTACAATATCATACAGAATATTATCACTACCTAAAAAATTCCTTGAACCTCACCTATTAAATATGTTTTTTCTCAGAACCCCTAGAAACCACTGATCTTTTTGTCTCTGTAGATTTGCATTTTCCAGAACGTTGTATAATTGGAATTATATAGTATATAGCTTTTTCAGACTGGCTTTTTTCACTTAAAAACATGTATTTTAGGTCCATCCACATTTTTTCATGGTCTGATAGCTCACTTCTAGCTTATTGCTGAGTAATGTTCCACTGTATGGATTTACCATAGTTTGTGGACCTATTCACCTATTGAATAACATCTTGGTCAAATCCAGTTTTACAGTGATTATGAATAAATCTGCAATAAACATTTGTATGCATGTTTTTATGTATACATAAATTTTCAAATAATTTGGGTAGATATATCTGGGAGAATGAGAACTGAATGATATGGTGAGGGTTTTGCAAAAACTGTCAAACTGTATTCCAAAATAAATATACCATTTTTCATTCCCAAAAGCAATGAAAGTATTGTTCCAAGATCTTTTCAGCATTTGGCATTGTCAAATTTTTTAGGTATTAGCCATTCTAGTAATGTGTAGTTGTGTCTCACTGTTATTTTAATTTGCAGTTCCTTAATCACAGGTGATATCTTTTGATACATTTATTTGCCATTGATATATATTCTTTGATGAAGTGTCTGTTTAGATCTTTTGCCCATTTTTTAAATTGTATATTTTGCTTTCTTTTTGTTGAGTTTTAAGAGTTCCTCATTTATTTTGGATAACAGCCCTTTATCAGGTATGTATTTTGGAGATATTTTTTCCCAGTCTGGGGCTCTTCTTTTCCTTCCCTTAACAGTACCTTTTACATAGCAGAAGGTTTTAATTTCATCAAAGTCCAATTTACCAATTTTTACTTTTATGAATCATGCTTTTGGTGTTGTAACTAAAAAGCTATTGCCAAACCTAAAGTCACCTTGATTTTCTCTTATGTTTTTTTCTAGAAGTTTTATCATTTTGCATTTTACATTTAGGTCTATAGTCATTTTGAGTTGATTTGATTTTTAGCATTTCCTTTTGATTTTTTACTAGCATTTCCATTTCTTTGTTTATGTTACCTATCTGTTCTTGCATGTTGTCAACTTTTTCCATTAGAGCCCTTAACATATTAATCATAATTGTTCTAAATTCCAATCTGTGTCATATCTGACGCTTATTATTTTCCTCCAGACAATATTTTTCCTTGCCTTTTTGCATGTCTCATGTTTTGTTGAAACCAGACGTGATGTACTGGATAAGAGGAACTAAGCTAAATGGGCCTTTAGTGTTAACGTATTATGTTAACCTGGCTAGGAGTTGAGCTGTATTTAATGTTTGCTGTGGCTATAGTTTCCAGAAGCTTCAGATTCCTCTAGTGTCCCTGTTTTTGTCTTTCCTGCTGTCTTTGGATTCTCCAAAGAACTCTTCCTTAAATGGAATTTGGGCCTTGTAGGTGTTTCAGTTCTAATCCACTCTCTATATGGCATTAAATGTGTGGGAGGGGAAGCATTCTAAAATCTTATCATTCCATCTCAGTCTTTTACTGGGTTTATATCACTGGGCTGTTACCTTCACAAGTATTTCTTAGCTCCCTGCCCACCACCACCCCATCCCACCTTATGTGAGACAGGAAGGCTAGAGGCACCGGAGTTGGGTAAATGCCCTTCCCTCTAGATGAAATAAGGCTCTGGTAGTCTTTTCCCCTTAAGAGATGGACTTTGTTATGGAGAATGTTCTGAGTATATTTCAAAATGCCTTTTTTCCTGTATCCCTGCCAGAGACCTGAGGGAATATTTCTTGGCTTTTCTGTGATAATCTAGTGGAGTTCCAGAAATAAAACACACAAAAGGATGGGAGTATTCCTAAGTCAGTGACCCCAGAAATTTCTCAGACTCATGCAAGTCTATATTCAGACTCCAACAATTTGTCTAACTTATTATTTAAGTTTTCCTACCAGTTTATGTCTTCATCCACTTATGCTTCATGTAAGATGATCTTAGCTGTGATTCTCTATATTTATCTGTCTCACCAGATTTCTGGGTGGCAATTACCCAGCAACCTCATTTCTCTGTTAAGTCCAAGAATAGTCATTAATGTTGTTTGTTTAGTTTTTTTTTTTTTTTTTTTTTGTCTGATTGTGAAGACGGGAGTGACAACTTCCAAGACACGCTGGAGCTAAATCCAAAAGTTCTATCATTTGTTTTCTGACTGTTTAGAGGACTGATTGATTGATTTACCATGTAGATGTTATATTGTTTATGAAATGTTACATAAGTCACAAACCATTTTAATTATTGAGAATTGATAAAATACTTGAATATATAGTAGGGCTACCACCCTTTTTAAACTAGTTATCTATTGTCTTATAGCACATTACCCCCAAAACATTGAGTTAACACAATAAACTTTTTTTTTTTTAATCTTACACAATTTCTGTGGGTCAGAAATTCTGGAGCAACCTAGTTAACTCAAGGTCTCTCAAGATGTTTCAGTCAAGGTGTCAGCCAATACTGCAGTCATCTTAAGCTTTGACTGAGGCTGGAGGATCTGTATTCACATTTTCTCTCAAATGAGTTGGAAGCTGATGCAACTGTTGCCATTTGGCCTCAGTTCTTCACCACCCATACTTCTCCCTTGGGCTGCTTGAGTGTTCCTACAACATGGTAGCTGACTTCCCCCAGAAATAATGATCCAAGAGAGGGCAAGGAGGAAGTAGCAGCCTTTTGTGAAATATTCTTGGATGTCACACATCTTCATACTATATATTCAGTTAATAACACAGGTCAGCCCTAATCAATGTGGGAGGGGACTTCTTAAGTCTGTGTAGGTAGAAGGATCACTGAAGACCATATTGAAGATGGGCTGTGACATCCTTTTTTAACTGTCATCAGCAGGATTTTCCTGGTTATTTTCACATATTTATTTTTTTTATATGAACTTTAGATTCAGCTTGCCCAAATTTAAGTTTTGTTTTTCTTTTTTTTTTTGGCAGGGGGGTGGGTAGGTGGTAACATTACATTTAAAAATTAAGTAAGAGAGAATTGACGTCTTTGTGAAGTAGGGTCTTATATAAGAATATATTATAACTTTCAATTTGTTCATATGTACCCATGCTTTTTGTGTTTTAACATTTTCTTCATAGAAGTTATCTGTATGTCTTGTTAAATATGCTTTAGGTGCTTTATCCTTTTTTTTTTAATCTGTGTGTGTGTCTATTTTAATGTCTTTTTCTTCCATTATACCTTCTAACTGATAATGATTTTTTTGTCATAAGATGATAATTGATTGCTGTGTATTAAATTTGTATCCTAATATTTTATCACATTATTTTATTATATAGTTGAGCAGTTTATTCTCTGGTATAGTCTAGGCATAGTTAGCATATACAAAAAAAGTGAGAGTATTACATCTCTATTCCAGTGTTTATAACTTTAATACCTATGTCTTGTTTAACTTTTTTGGCTAATACTCGTGGTACAGTGCTATATTGTAATGATGCCTATGAGCATCCTTGCATTATACGAAACCTTGCCTTTGTGGCTGTCATGTTAAAGATATACCCACTGATTTCTATTTTACTCAATATTTTTAGCAAGTGTAGCTATTGAATTTTGTCCAATTCCTTTTTACCCTTTGAGATGATATGAATTTTCTCTTTATATCTAATAATCTGATGAATTACTTTAATAGACTTCATAATGCTGAACCAATCTTGCATTACAGAAATAAACTGTACTTGGTTATGATAATAAACCTTTTAGTGTGCTTTTGGATAATATTTGGAAAAGTTGCAATAACATTCATAAGTGAGATTGGTATGTTATTTTCTTTCTATGCACTCTGCAAATTTTTACTTATGGTGCCTTTTTTTTTAATATTGTAAAGATTTTTTGTCTATTATCTTTTGGCTGTGTTGGGTCTTTGGTGCTGTGTACAGGCTTTTTTAAATTGTGGCGAACAGGGGCTACTCCTTGTTGCAGTTCGTGGGCTTCTTATTGCTGTGGCTCCTCTTGTTACAGAGCACGGGCTCTAGGCACATGGGCTGTAGTAGTTGCAGCATGGGGGCTCAGTAGTTGTGGCGCATGGGCTCTAGAGTGCAGGCTCAGTAGTTGTGGTGCACAGGCTTAGTTGCTCTGCAGCATGTGGGATCTTCCCAGACCAGGGATCAAACCCATGTCCCCTGCGTTGGCAGGCGGATTCTTAACCACTGAACACCAGGAAAGTCCCTATGGTGCCTTTTTGATGAACAAAATTTTAAAATTTTCATGGATTTTTAATTTATGAATTTGGTTTTTGGTTAGTGTTTTTTGTATGTATTTTTGTTTTTGGGCTATTTCAAAGTTGCAAATATATTCTCCTATGTCTAGAAGTTTTATAGTTTCACTATTAACATGTAGGCTATGCTCCAACTCAAATTAATTTTTGTATAAAGTGCAGTATATGTTGATGTGAAATAATAATAAATATATATACACATATATACATACATATATACATACATATACATACATATATACATATATATACATATGTGTATACATATATATATATATATGTATATATAAACACACACATACACACACACATATATATACCCCTGGTTTCTGATACAGGGCTCCTAAAACCCTTGTAAATTCCTAACTGATAAGAGCACTAGGAACATTTTTTGTTCTAATGAGGCGACTCTGGCTGGGTCTTGGGTGGCTCATGGATTGGGGCTGGTAACCAGAAAGACCAAACCTTGATTAGAAGCTTGGAATTTTCAGCCCTTATCTCCAGAAAGGGGAGAGGGGCTAGAAATTAAGTTAATAATGGATTAAGCCCACATGAGGAAGCCTCCATAACATCTCAGTAGTACGGGTTTGGAGTGCTTCCATGCTGGTGAACACAACTACACTGGAAGTTGAACAAAACCACCTCCATGGGGACAGAAGTTCCTGTGTTCAGGAACCTCCCAGACTTTGTCCTATGTATACCTTCACCTGTCTATTCATCTGTATCGTTTATCATAACCTTTGATAAACTGGTACACCTAAGTGAGTATTTCTCTGAGTTCTGTGAGCTGCTCTAGAAAACTAATTGAACTCGAGGTGGGGGGGTGGGGTCATTGGAACCTCTGGTCTATAGCCTGTTGTTCAGGACAGGTCATAAAGTGGGCTTGTGACTGGTGTCTGAAATGGGATGGGAAGGGGAGCAGTCTTGTGGGACTGAGCAGCGGCTGTGGGATCTGCTGTCTCTGGATAGTTAGATATCCAGATATTCTGATAGTGTCAGAATTGAGTTTAATTGTAGGATATCCAGCTGGTGTTGGAGTCTTGCAAGTGTTTTGTGTGAATGGTAAAAGAGACACAGAGGTTTTTCCCCACAACAGGAGGGAAAGAGTGGGTTGGGAGAACAAACTTTTTCGTCTTCCTGCTTGGTTCCAGTGTTTGGGGATTTGCAAATTAATTGACAATAAACAGATTAATATAAGTAAAGTTAAAGTTTATTTACACTTCTCATGCAGGAGCTGCTCAGTGATGAGTAATTCACTGAATAGCCAGAAATAAAGGTTTGTATACCAAAATCAACAAAAATGGAGAGGGAGAATTTAGGGCTTCCATGGGAAGGTATGGAAGGTTTTCCTGAGCTTTTTCTAAATGCCAATGACAATGGGCAATCTGTCTCCTGGACAGCTAAATTCACAGGAAACTCCCTCTGAGGGAAACTCATGGCAGCTAATCTTCAGGAAGCTCTGCTTTAGTCAGATAAAGGAAGTTCTGATAAGATTTTTTTCTGCCTCTTCTGTAGCTCAAATGTTTTCATTTTACAGTCATCCTTATACCAACTCCTAGAGTCTAAATGGGTCCTGACATTTCCCCCACTTGAAACTTCCTTAGAAGTTTCATTAAAAAAAAAAAAAAAAGTCTTCCCTGGTGGCGCAGTGGTTGAGAGTCCGCCTGCCGATGCAGGGGACGCAGGTTCGTGCCCCGGTCCGGGAAAATCCCACATGCCGCGGAGCGGCTGGGCCCGTGAGCCATGGCCACTGAGCCTGCGCGTCCGGAGCCTGTGCTCCGCAATGGGAGAGGCCACAACAGTGAGAGGCCCGCGTACCATAAAAAAAAAAAAAAAAAAATCTAGGGAATTCTCTGGCAGTCCAGTGGTTAGGACTCAATGCTTTCACTGCTGAGGACCCTGGGTTCGATCCCTGGTTGGGGAACTAGGATCCCACAAGCCGTGCAGCATAGCTAAAAATAAAATAAAATTAAAAAAAAAATAAAAGTTCTATATAGATTGGTGTGGAGAGAGATTCCAGGTAGAAATTGTGGGGTAAGAAATCTACCAAAAGGAGAAACAGCATTGATTAAAACAAGGATGAATTAGCAGAAAAGAACAAATCTAAAGACATTATTCCATATCCCAATGGACCAGTCCTGCCATAGGTAGATTGGTCCAGTTAAATGGCTGTGTCTTATAGAAGGAAGCAATGGTGAAGGTGGGAGCATGGCACAAATCAAAGTTAGGCTTCTATATAGTAGAAGTAATCAAGCATCAAATGAGGGGCATTTCTATGGAAACAAAAAGATTTTTAAAAAAGAACAATGGTTGGAGCAGATGATAAACCTAGTTTCTGAGTCCAGAGTGCAGAGTTAAGAAGATTAGGCTCAAAGTGTCTGTAGATGATGCATAGAGGACAGCAATGGCAATCTGGTGGATTCCCCAGTTTATAGTTTCAGTGCCCTTGGTGATGGCATAGACATCAGTGTCATCGTCATGGTTATTTTCAGGAGCAGAGAAAGAAAGATGCAGGGATTCAGGTGAACTTCCCAACTGACTCAAACTATTGTAAGTCCTTTGAAATTATGTCAAGTTGTCCAGCATCAGCTTACAGGGCTTTGGGAAAGGAACAGATACTATACAACTTAGAATCTCAATACAGATCTGGACAGTCAGTTTTTAGTTCTCAGTGACACCAAATCAGGAGGGTGGGAGAAAAATTGGAAACATTAATTATTGACAAATTAATTACTGACAAAATGCTCAAGATAGCAGGATCCAATTTACAAAGGTGAAAAATAGCTCAAAGACAGTGAACAGGGCCAGAATCTGATAAGCCACATGGTAGATTATAGATTTTCTTTGAAACATAAAATTTCTCTCTACAATAACTCCCATTTTGTCCAAAGATAATCAAAGCAAGATGATTTTTGCTTACAAACTAAGTCTAGTCTTATTAAATTGGGCCTAAATATTTACATAAGTGCAGCAAGAATAGTAACTGAACACATAGGCTTCTGTTTAAGTTTGCTTTACTGCAACTTTTTATAGAGAGCCTTAGATTGGACTTCTAGAAGCCATGCCAAGAACTCACATACTTTGCCTGCAATACTTAGAGATTTGGATGGTTTCTTCCCTCCTCAAGTTACCCCCAAATGTCCTAAGGTTCCTGGGCCTTCTAGGAAGTAACCTTCTTCACTTACTTGCAAGTCTGGAACCCTTTTATGCTAAGTAACAGATCAGTTTTTCCCAAGAGAGCTTTGTAAGCATTGGCTCATAAAGTTAATCTTAGTACCTTAAAACTGTCTAGTCACATCTGATTCTATGCACATCATTCTCAAATATGACATTCCACTTAAAGCCTTGATAATATTCATTTTCCCAATTATGTCCTATTACAAGAACAGCTTCTCATTGAATTTATGCAAATATCTATATTGCCATGTAAGAATACTTAATGAGAGTTTCTGAATTCTAGAGTGATCAGGCAAGGAGAAAAGATAAATGTTTCATTTCTGTTTATACAATTATAATCTACTAAATTTTTGTAAGTTATAGATAACTTAGGAGAAAAGGAAACAAAGGGTTTCTTAAACCTGGAAAAAAGAACATTAAAGAACCAAGCAATGTTCTGAAATTGTTCACAGAAAACATAGTAATTATTTATTACTTCATCTAATTTCATATAATTAGTTCTTGTTCTGCTTGATCTTGGGTTAATAATTTCATAAAACCATCAGCTTTTCCACCAGAGTTCTAGAAATTCTTGCTCAGTCCAGTGGTATGACTTCAAAGTTGTTAACACTATCTGAAGCTTATACCTCAGAGTACCTGTCATGGTTCTTTCCATGGTTCTCTGAGAAAGTCCTTTTTGTTGAGATGAAGGTTTCTGGCTTGTAGCTGGTTACAAGAGTTTTCAGGAAAGCATCATATTAAAACAATAACTAACTGTGGGTGATAAAACACTTAAAATAGCTGTGGTTAAATATCTGAATAGAACTCATTAAAATAATGCAGTTTATGAGGAAATTTGATTTTCTATGGTATACATTTTAAATAATAAATGGAATTATTTATGATAACTTTATACCATTGTCTTCTACTATCACACAAAGCAATATAAGGATCTATTACGGACAGCAAGGGCATTGAAAATTTTCTAGAAGTTTTATATAATTCCTGAAATACTAGTATTGATAAAATGTACCCATACAAATATAACCTAGGGAAAGTTGTGTCTCTTCTTCCTTGACAATGTTTTCCATGACAGTCAACATAACAAACAAACCTAATTATTTTTTAAATATCTCTCTTTTTACAAGGTGAAAGAACACACTATTTGAGATTTTTAGGGGCCCTCTGGGGGCCCTAAATACCAAGATTTTATTTAGGATTTGTTTTGGGGAAGGCAAAATATCAAAAGTTGTCAAAAATGTCAAAAGTTGAACACTTGATTAACTAGGATCACAGGTCATAATAAAACAATTCTTAGTTATCTATTCAACCAAAGTGACAGAAAAGATGTAAAAAGTATATGTAGGAGGTAACATGACTATAAAACAAACAAAAGAACCCACTTAAATTGTTTTACAGAAAATTTGTTTCTCTTACACAATTGACAACATGATAAAGACAATATAAAATAAGGAAAATCATTCTGATAAGATATAGAATCTTTCTTCCCTAGACAGATTACTCAAAAATTTTAAAAAAAACAAACCCAAAACAAACAAACAAAACCCATTTACTCTCTTATTAAGAGCCGACTACTAATTCAAGAAACTTTATCTTTTTAAGAGAGAGAAACCCAAGCTCAAGTTCTGCATTGGTACACTATTACTATGATAACTCGTTTTAAAACCTATAATGAATCTATTTAAACTTACCTATCTTGATCACACAGACAAGATATCCTCTCTCTCTCTCTCTCTCTCTCTCTCTCTCTCTCTCTCTCCCTCTCTCTCTCTCTCTCTCATTTTCTTTACTGCAGACCCTTTACAACTTTCTATATCCATCCAGATTTTTTGTTCTATGTTTTCATTTTTTCTCATTTTGTAACAACCTTTAATCAACCTCTAAATTACTACTTTAGGACAAAATTACTCTTTTTTTTCCTAAGAAAAACACATCCTACATTCCTCGAAAAATTTTTGTGATGGTTAATTTTATTTGTCACCTTGACTGGGATATGGGGTACCCTGATGAAACATTATTTCTGGCTATGTCTGTGAGGTTGTTTCTGGATGAGATTAGCACTTGAATTGGTGAACTGACCAAAGCAGATTGCCTTCTCCAATGTGACTGGGCATTATCCAGCCCACTGAGGGCCTGAATAGAACAAAATGACAGCATAAAGACAAATTTACTCTAATTTATTGAGCTGGACATTAGTCTTCTCCTGCGCTCTATTGGGACTTACATCATTGGCTCTCCTGGTTCTCAGAACTACACCACTGGTATTCTTGAGGCTGCAACCTGCATATTGCATATCATGAGATTTCTCAGCCTCCATAATGGACTAAGCCAATTCTATATAATAAATCACATATATATATATATATATATATATATATATAAAAATATGTGGATATATATATATAGCCTATTAGTTTTCTTTCTCTGGAGAACCCTAATACATTTTTCATACAAAGTTGTTTTTTTTATCCCTTCATCCATATTGTTTAGAGTAGTTTCATATATACATATGAAAATTTTATATATAATTTTTAACCATTAGTAGCCTTTATTTCACAGAGAAAACTAGGAAGTAGATAATTATGAATTGCCCCTCATACACCAGCTTTCTGTAGTAGATTAGCAAATTTTTATGAATATAGTATTTCACAATTTCTAGAGGCATATGCTTCTCTCTAGTACAACTTTTCAAGGTGATAGAAAGGACATGTTTATTAACTAGTCCAAATATCCGTAGTCCTTCTATAAGAGGAAGTCAAATTACACATACACACACACACATATATTATATATATATATATATTTAAATGTATGTTTAGTAAGTAATGTTTCAGCATTTTATCTGTTTAGAAATAATCTACTTATTGAATATCTATTACTTAACTTAGAATAAGCCTAAGGTTTCAAGTTACCAAAAAGATTTTGGAAACTACTTTTAAACAAACACATCATAAAACAGAATTATTGTTGAGATAGAGTTTTTAAGAACACTGACTCAATTTGATTAAAATCAAATCTGTAAGTTTTATAATTAAGAATCTAGTAGATATAATATTAGCTTATTTGGCTAGTAAGCCCAGGTTCAGCTGCTCACCGCTCACGAACCAATAATTTGAGAGGCAAGTGTCAGTAGAAAGGAAAGGTGCTTTAATCAGAAAAGCTGGCAATCTGGGGAGATGGTGGACTTGTGTCCAGAGACCAACTGTGAAGATTCTGCTCAGCTGTGATGGCTTTTTCAAAGGGAAAAATGTGGGGGAGGGGGGAGAATCTCAGTGAATCATCTAGGCAGGAGGTTGGGCTCTGCATTATTCTCCACTGAGTGCAGACTGGCTAACTCTTTCTTCAGATGTTATCTTGCCCACATGATCTGCCTGCAGGATTGCTAAGGGGGCTGTTTGGGTAGAGAGCTAGTCATTTTTAACTGCTTAATTCTTCATTCTTCTTTTTATCTAAGAAAAGAATCAACAGGTTAGACAAGGCATGGTGTGCATTCAGGAGAGCATAAGTTTGGAGTTGGTTTCAATTGCTTAGTGAGCTCATTTCTGTAATTAAGTTCTTTTAAGATCAGAGGGGAAGAGAAATGGGCAAACAGGAAAGGGGCAAAAGAGCTGCTTTCACAGGTTGAATAAAAATTTATGTCTGTATCGTAGTTAATGATAACAACTCTGAAGACATACCAGTTTTACTAAACCAACAATATTAAACTAGTCCTATTCACCAAAGGTTTATCCAAGTCATATAAATTTGAAAAGCAATTGGATTGGTTCGTATATTTCTGAGAGTTTTAGAAGTATTTAATTTATACAAGTGCTTATTTTTCTCTAAGTGAATTAGAATAGAGCTCCTTTATTAATTTGGTAATACCATTTGAAGATTGGAAAAGATCACATATATACAACGTATATATACATCCAGATAGACAAGTGCAAATAGAGATCTTTATGGCTTTCATTATAAAATTTTAACAATGAGTCAGGCATAAATACAGCAACACAGAAGTCATTAGTTTCTATATGAGTCAATTCTCATCTTTGCTCCACTTTATATTTTTATCGGAATTGTGTTTTGGGGGATAGAACATGTTACCTGCCTAACTTGAGGGCTAAAGCTTTCCATCAATATTTTTGGAGACTTTTAAGGTTTTCTTTTGTTCTGACATGGAGGCAAAGGACTAAATTCTGTTTCCAATTACCTCATTTAAAAAAAATTTTTGAGGGTCCCTGAGTCCCTTGAAAGCCCCTGAGGTGTAGCAGGGGGGCCTAAAGTTCCAATAATTATAGAGAGTTGAGGGACTGGAATAGGAAGGGAAGATCTTAGTGAAGCCAGCTTGGGAGATTTACCTTTTCTCAAAGGAGCCGTTACAAACAAACTTGGTGTTCTAGCATAGCTTCAGAGAGTATACTTGTTTTAAATGTGACTCAGCCAATAAGTGTTTTTATGGCTTAATCATGGACATAATACTTTTCCCCAAAATGGCACTGAAGATGCAGCCCCCATACCCCAAAATAGCCAAGGGGAAAAAGGCAAGGACACTCATTGCTATAGACAGTAAGCAAAGGCAACAGGAGTGAAAGAAGAGTCCTTATGGGCTGAGACCTTTTATTTTTACTCAAAGGAAATCCCAGAGAGCTGGCAATGATCAGTAAGATGACAGCTGCAAATGGAGTGTCCAGGCTGCCCACAATTCTGCCCAGCTGGCTACAAATTATTGGTCCCCAACCTGACCTCCAATCACAGATCTGACAATCTCCACACAACCCACGCCAGGCAGGTAGAAAACCAAAGAGAACACTCTCTCTGGATCCAAACCAAGTTTTTAGAATACAAAATTGAGGCAGAAGGAGAAATCCAGTATTATTGGTGACCCACAAACTCACTAGCCTGTGAAGTGGGTTCAGACAATAAGTGTTGGGGAGGAAAAATGTTTCCTCTACCTTCTTGGTTCTTTGGCTGCTCTAATAATCAGATTAACATCAAACAGATTAACAGGAGAAAAATAATTAGATACATGTATATGGGGCCCCATAAAAATATGAGACACAAAGGCAATCAGGCAGTTGAGGCTTATGTGCTATCCTGAGCTAAGGAATGGGATAGGGCTGTGGGACTTCAAAGGGGAGGAGGGTTAATTCACAGGACAATGAAAAGAGCACATGTTTTGTAATTAGATGCTTACCCTGGCATACAGATAGTTCATTCAGATAAAAATTATCTCTGGCAATAACTCTTTCTGAGCCAGGCCTCCTATTGAAATTCTTTCAGGCAGTTGAAGGGGAGGTAAAAAGCTCTTCCTGCATCTTTTGGGCCTCCAAAGTCTTCAACTCTAATCCAGCTTGTCATGTTTTGGCGTGGCCTGTTCTGAGACCCTTCACAGGCTGATAAGATCTATGCGTGTGTTCCACACTATGATTCTCCTCAACAGCACAAAAGACAGAGACAAACAGGACATATGGTGATATATATCAAGAGCCACAATATCCAAAGAACCAGTTCTAACTGAAAGTTTTCTGTAAATCTAAATTTTGAAAATCCCTTTTAGAGAAAACAAGGAGAGGCTCTTACTGCCCTTGCTCAACAAGACCCTGAGGAGAGATCCAGGAATCTGACTATTAAAAACAGTTTACCTGGGACTTCCCTGGTAGCACAGTAGTTAAGACTCTGCCTGCCAATGCAGAGGACACAGGTTTGATCCCTGGTCCGGGAAGATCCCACATGCTGTGGAGCAACTAAGCCCATGTGCCACAACTACTGAGCCTGCACTCTAGAGCCCACGAGCCACAACTACTGAGCCCATGAGCCACAACTACTGAGCCCATGCGCCACAACTACTGAAGCCCGTGTGCCTAAACCCCGTGCTCCTCAACGAGAGGAGCCACCGCAGTTGAGAAGCCTGCGCACCGCAACAAAGAACAGCCCCCACTCGCCGCAGCTAGAGAAAGCCCGCATGCAGCAACGAAGACCCAATGCAGCCAAAAATAAATAAATAAATAAATTTATAAAATAGAAGAAAAACAGTTTACCTTTGTCGGCTTGGTCAGAGGTTCCGAGATGTCCGCTGCAGTCTCACCTCCGGAGTGAGTGGGGAGTACTAACCATGCTGTCCTAGTCAACAAAACTGTTGAAAGGCAAAACGTTTTTTCCTCTTCCAACTTGGGTCCTGTAAATTAAGTGACAATTGACAGATTAACAAGAGGAGAGACAAAGTTTATTTACACTTGCATGTGTGGGAATTGTTCAGTGATAAGTAAGTCACTGAACAGCCAGAGATAAAAGTTGACGTACCAAACTTAACAAAAGGAGGGGAAGGTTTAGGCATCAATGGGGAAGTATGAAAGTTTATATTGGGCTTTTTTGATGCTAGTGAGAGTGGGCAGTCTGTATTCCTGGCAGCTGAATTCGCTGGAAACTCCTTCAGAGGAGGGTTAATGGCATCTCTATTTTCAGGAAGCCCTGCTTTAGTCAGATAAGGAAATTCAGATAAGATTTCTTTTTGCATCCTCTGCAGCTCAAATGTTTTCATTTTATAATAATCTTTATACCAATTCTGGAATCCAAGTGGATCCCCACAGATGCTTGATATAACATTTCAGAAATTTTTAATTAGGTTGGATTGAATTTAAACAACAACAACAAAAAAGCATACACATTCTGGAGTAGACATGAGAATTGAAAACAAAATTAATTGTTCAGGACATAACACAAATAAAATACATCTGTATTTTCCTTTTGTTTTCTCTTTGCAGTAAGTAACTGAACATCATCTTTTTTCCTTCCCTTCTTTCCCTTTGTTTTCTTCCTTATTTCATTGACCTCTACTCAGTCTGACATTTTATGCAGTTCTGTGCCACAACTACTTCTGACTTACCTATGTCTCTGCTCCTTGTCACACTTCTTGGATATTTTGTTGCTGGACAAAAATACCACCTCTCCTGATTGCTTATTCTCTGCAATCAAAGCACCTTAGTAACTATTTGAAAATATGTTTGTAATGTCTCTTAGGGTAATATTAAAAGATAATTTGAAAAAAAAGGTAAAATTTTCTGTTGTGTCTGCTCCCATGAGGTGGATTTCTTCATGGGCTATTTAACATTTAGCTGTGAGCTATAAACTATATTTGTGGGAATATCTCACGCTAGAAGTTTTGTGTCCATTTGCTGGGTCCCTTGGTTATGAGTCAGGAGATAGATGGACCCCTAGGGCAAACGGTTTGAGTTCGTCCCTGTGGACGGATACTGCGAGACAAGAATAACAGGACAGTGTATATATGTCAATGCTATATACACTATCAAATGTAAAATAGATAGCTAGTGGGAAGCATCCACATAGCACAGGGAGATCAGCTTGGTTCTTTGTGACCACTTAGAGGGGTGGGATAGGGAGGGTGGGAGGGAGACGCAAGAGGGAGGGGATATGGGGATATATGTATAGGTATAGCTGATTCACTTTGTTATACAGCAGAAACTAACACACCGTGGTAAAGCAATTATACTCCAATAAAGATGTTAAAAAAATAACACAAAATAAAATAAAAATTCAAAAAAAAAAGAAGAATAACAGTACAATTGAGAGAGGAGGCTGGGTCCTTCCCAGATAGACGATAAGAGACCATATATTCCTCATTCTTGAAGTCAGGAGACCTCCCCAACTACACATGCAGAGAAAGTCAAAAGGGGAGTGATGTCAAGTGGCTAAATCTACCCATAGCCCTCTTCGATAGAATCCATCTTGGCTAAGAGATGCGCATGCACACATGGGAAAATCCTGATATATGCCAAATACAGACTTTGAACCAGTCAAATTAAAATGATTGGCCAAAGGAAGCCGGGAAGAAATGCCCCATATAAGTGATTTAAACTGCCACAAGGGCGCGACTCTCTCTCTCAACCTGCCCGTGTGTCTATCCACACATACTATACTTTTTTCCTCCTAATAAATACTTCACTTGTTTCACTATTTTCCGTCTTTGTGGGAATTCTTTTTCTGCAAAGCTGTAGGGCCAGGGCCTTGTCACTTACCACTGGTCTAGTGACTGGGATTCAGTGCTCTCACTGCTGCGACCCTACCTCAATCAGTGGCCGGGAACTGAAATCTTGCTTCAGGCAGCTGCAGGCTGAGGCCACCAGAGATCAGTTTCAAGTTTCTTAAGTGCAGAAAGTCCTGGATGAGTACTCAAGCCATCATTGCTATTTTAAATTAGCTATTAACATACTTCATATATTATTTATTTTTCAGGGAGTCACTGAGTATTGGTTATTGTGTTTGGATTTATCTTTAGTATATTTTAGATAACTTTTAAATTCTCTTCACAACTAAAATTGATTTGTGATTAATATATTTTATTCAACAAAACACAGTAAACTCTCTATACCAAATTCCCATGTCATTTTAAAATCACATAACTCTTTTTAATCTCACAATTTAAAAAAAAATTGATCTTCCTATTTTTAAAATAGAGTAATATTTTTCCAAATATTTACTACCTTAAGTAATACCAGGTCTTATTAATTTGCCCAGAAATAATTAGAAGTAATTTAAGAAAAATTTTACCTTTCCAAAAGAAAAAAGGACAAAATAAAACTATATCATAGACTTAAGAATGTTAGAGCTGGAAAATTCTGCCTTAAAAATCTTCATTTTTCTACATTTCAAGTCCAAGCATGAAACACACTGTCAACTGGAAAAAAAAAAAAAGTGCAACGTAAGAGCTGTAAGTTGAGTTTTATTCAGTGTCATACTGAGGTCTACAGCCCAGGAGACAGTCTCTCAGATAGCTCTGAGGAACTGCTCTGAAGAGGTAGGTGGGAGGGGGGCAGTATGTATGTGGTTTTTGCTTAAGGAGTATATGCAATCCAGCATACATCTCGGTAGAAAGTTACCACTAGTCACAAGGAACAGATATCTCAGTTAATAATCTGTGTACTTTTCTAAGAATGGAAAAATGCAGGAATCTGGATTCATGAATATTTTTCCTGAAACCTATCCAACTGTCTAAGGGTCTGTTTTGCCTGTTTTCCTAAAGCATATAGTGCCTCATCCTATTCTTCATCCTAAATTCCTTTCAGGGTATACTGTAAGTCAGTGACTGCAATGGCTAATACCTTAATCCTTGTGGAACCAGGTGGTGAGCAACGTTCCTTGTTTTATAGCTACCATCATTATGAAACTTTTAAAAGAGATTCTATGCATTGCATGGTTCTTGTTTTTAAATTCGATATCTTTGAGGCAACTAAAAGTTATTTAATGAGACTTGGATCACTAAGCAAAAGTTGTAGATGAAAATTTAACTTATTAATATTAGCTTTAAGCATAAAATTTATATTTTATGTACATATTTAGATTCAACTATATACAGAAAATAGTTTAGATTTTTATACTGAAGTAAATAATTTAACCTTAAGGTTTAGGAAATTTTTTTAGAGCTTCCTACAAATGTATGACATCATCATCTGCTACATTTAAGCATCACAAAACATATTAGCTGGATGCTTCTTAACTATGAATTGTCTGTAAGCCTGTAATTCTATTTTGCAATTCTCATCTAAACCAAATTAATTCTTCTCTCTTCAGTAGTAGAATAAAGCCTGGCATAAAGTACATACATAAATTTTCAACAAAAGAGCAAACAGATGAACAAATGCAGTCTCAACTGGAACTACTATGTGTATAATGTGTATATATTTATGGCCTAGCAGGAAAAGGAAAAACTAACCAATTTTTCAATGATGAGATATTTTCCCTCTGAACATTTTTAGAATGATAATACATTCCACTTTATGTAGAACAGTCCTGCTTTATACTTGTCATCCTATTGCAGCTATTATTATATTTCCTTTCACTCTTCAAAAAGTCCTGGTTTGAGCAATAAAGTATATGGTAGGGAGGGTGGGAGGGAGGGAGACGCAAGAGGGAAGAGGTATGGGAACATATGTATATGTATAACTGATTCACTTTGTTATAAAGCAGAAACTAACACACCATTGTAAAGCAATTATACTCCAATAAAGATGTAAAAAAAAAGTATATGGTTCTTCTGGTACTTATATTTAAGTGCATATGTGAAAGAGAATAGAGAAATGCTTGTCTTGCTTTACTATTTTCATGTCTTTCCTGGACCTTAAACTAAATGATTTTCCTATATGGATATGACCAGTTTCTACCTCAAAATACTACTTTGGTTGTAAAAACCTAATGTCAAAATTCTCATATCGTTAATTTATTTGAGTCAAGGTATTGAAAGCCTGTCTTTGCTTGGTGTACATCATCAGATAAACTAGTTTATCTTCTAGGAAGACACTAGTGAAATGGCAATTGGAATAGGTAAGTTTTAAAGCACTACATTAAAATTGTATATGGGATGTCTGCTTATTTCTGAGCCCTCACTAGTGTAGCTTTTTATTGTCATCATTAAGATAGTAATGTGTAAAAAAGTGATATGAATATCATAGAGACAAAAAGTAGATGACAGTAATAGTCATTACAGCTTTTGTGTCCAGTTAAATATGTTCAGCTTTCCTTCTTCTGGACATACAATAAAATTCTCCTTTGTTGCCCCTATGAAACTAAACTAATGACCAAAGCAGAAATTTTACAAGCCAGTTTATGATTTTTCTGCCTTCCCTTTCCATGAAAACTTGAATCAGGCATAAACTTCTGTATAATCTGGACTGCTGAGTAGCAAATATGAGTGGGACTCCTGCTGTTCTGAATGTAGCATGAATGGAAAATGATTTTTTTTTGTTATGTTAAGTCACTGAGATTTTAATATACTTTGTTACCATAACATAACCTAGCTTAACCAAGCCTCCATCAACTGCTAAAATCACCTTAAGTAGTACCTATCAACTTCCTGTGAAAAACAATTGTACTATTTGCTTTCAGAGCTGTATACCATTTCCCAACCCCTCCCAGCACCTTGGCAGTCTATTCAGCTAAGGTCAGCTGGCCACTAGTATGTTTTGACCTCATGGTCTATAATCCCTCTAGGAGGAAAACAGTCATGGAATTGTAGAGCTGGAAAGATTTTAGGGATTATGTAGTTCAGCTCCACCATTTAGACAGGTCATTTGGAAAAGCACAAGTTAAATAGGCCCTGATAGTCACTTATGTGAAAACAACAAAGGTACTTAATCTTTCTGACTTTACTTTTCTTAACTATAAAAGTGAAGATAATTACACCTTCCTGTCAGGTTTATTTAAAAGATTAATTAAGTTTAAGTGAACCCATCAGGTATTGTGGTCACAGGGCATCTATACATTCCTTCACTCCTTAAAAGTTTCATTAGGTTAGATAGGTAAAAAGCTCTTATTTTTAAGAGCTGGGACTTAAAAATAACATTCATCAAGTGTTTTATAATTTTATTTTCATATCCGTTAGCAATATCATATAAATTTTACAACCAACTTGTTATTCAGACAAAGCTGGAATCATTATTATATCTGTTTCATAATAGTCAGTTGAGACCCAGAAAAGCTGTGATTTATCCAAGATCATTCTGCTAGTAATATATAGCGGAATCAGAGCTTGAACCAACAGCCTCTGACTTGAACATCACACTTTCTTTTTCACCACCTTGAAGCATAGACTTGGTGCTATGGACATTCTAGCCAGAGCTTTTCCACTATAAATAGGCTTTGTAGAAGTGAGTATTTCTAATTTCTCAATACTCAATCCACAATAATAATAGTTAACATAGTTCTGAATACTAATTAGTATGTTTTAGAGTATATTGATTGAAGAAAAAAAAATCAAAATAAACTCCTGGCCTTTGTTCCCAATTCCTGGGAGGTAGCCTCTAAATCCTTAGAATTTCCTTAGTGATAGGACTGTCTTTGTTATTCACGGTGGGCCCTGACGATAAGCTTATGCTAAGGATGTGACTAATAGGAGGTCCCTACCTGGTGTGTGGTAATGAGTTGACTCAGGATAGGGACTGGCCAAGCCAGAAAGACCAATCACTTAATTAAAAGGTTGGGGGTTTTAAGCCACACCATATCAGCCCATTCTCCAGGTACAAGAGGGTGGCCAGAATTGAGTTTAATTTTATAGTAAATGAGTAGATCATTCATGCCTAAGTAATGAAACCCCAATAAAAATTTTAGGAACCAAAGCTCAGGTGAGCTTTCCTGGTTGGCAATAATCCATATATTGTCACACATGGATGTGCCAGGAGGGTAATATGTCCTGACTCCACAGGGGGAGGACAATGCAAGCTTCCTATTTGAGACCCTATGATATATTGTTATTTATCCTTTTGCTATAATAAATTTGTACAAGCATACCTCAGAGATGTTGCAGGTTCAGTTTCAGGTTATAAAGTGAATACCTTAATAAAGTGAGTCACAAATTATTTGGTTTCCTAGTGCATATAAAAGTTATGTTTACACTATACTATAGTCTGTTAAATGTGCAATAGCATTATGTCTAAACAAAGTACATACCTTAATTTAAAAACATACTTTATTACTAAAAAATGCTAACCATCATCTGAGCCTTTGGTAAGTTGTAGCAGTAACATCAAAGATCACTGATCACACATCACCATAACAAATATAATAACAATGAAAAAGGTTGAAATATTGCGAGGATTACCAAAATGTGACACAGAGACATGAAGTGAGCAAATGCTGTTAGGAAAATGGTGCCAGTAGACTTGTTAGATGCACGGTTGACTGAAACTTCAGTTTGTAAAAAAGAACGATGTCTGCAACGAACAGTAAAGGGAGCATAATAGAATGAGGATGCCTAAATCATATCACTTTCCTGAGTTCTATGAGTCATTCTAGTTAATTATCGAACTTGAGGGGGTGTTGGAAACACCTGAATTTATAGCAGCTGGTCAGAAGGGTGCTTGGGGACCCCTGAACTTGTGACTGGTATCTGAAGTGAGGGCAGTCTTTTGGAGGAGTGTGTCCTTAACTTTGAAGTTCGGCTAGTCTCTAAGCAGCTGATGTCAGGAGTTATTTCATAAACATACTTCATATGTTTATGAAGTATGAATATATATATATATATATATATATATATATATATATATATATATATAAACTTTAGAAAGTCTTCTTTCCTGTACTTTTGACTCATAGGTAAAGATAAATAACACCTGGTGTTACTTAATTTTTTTTAAGTTTTACATTACTTTTACATTAAATAATCAAGGATATTTCCAGATCTTAGAATTTTTGTCTTGATTTTTTTCAAAATTTTTTAGAGCTAGTTAATGTTTATTCTGAAAGTTCTTTAAATAATTATTTTATTTATTTTATGAGAACATCATTTTAAAAACCTACGATACCCTTATTTGAAGGAAATAAGACAGAAAGTTAACATTTTTCTTTTGGGGACATAGATACATGAGTTGCTTCATTGTATATTCTCTATATTTCTGCATGTGTGAAATATTTTCTTAAGTGTTATCTATGATTCAGTAATAATTTTGCTTCATTCTCTGGCAATGCTGAACAAGAAAGTCATTATAATAATTTAACAGTATGAAATCAGAGCACTTCAGGAATTTGCAAATTCTACAATTCAAAGCTTTTTCTCCACCTGTGGAGAGCTGGTGTTAAGTAGCCTATAATTGCATAGTAGTCTTTTTCAATCTCCTGGACAATACAAACACAATTTCTACCAGAAACACACTCTCTTAGTAATTTGCTCTGCAGAATTGGTACCTTACTGGATGCAATGTTATATTGCCTGCATTGTTGGTGATTGGCAATCTCACCATGCATTCTGCCCAGTCATTACCTGCCAACTCCATAATGAGAAAAAGGCTGTCATTCACAAGGTTCTCAGTTGGTGAAATACTTTAGTTTCATATAACTTCAAAATGTTGAAATTTGTTTTTTGATGAATTCACCTACTGTCTCCCTGATTTGCACCAATAACCTTATTAAAATTTGAATAGATAATATCTTAAATTCATGACCAATAAAACTATTCATCTTGACAGTACATCAATAGTAGCAGTAAATAAATTTTCCTCTTGATAATAAAACATATTTAATTTATACGAAGATTATTTTTTAGTTACCATTTAATGAACATCAACTTCATGCCAAGTGTTAAGTAGTTTTCATATTTTCATTTTCCTATTTTTCTCAAAACCCCTTCAGGGAGATAGGCTTCACATATATTCTATCCTCCATTAGAATATAAGCCTCATTAGAGGAGGAGTGTTGTCTACTTTTTCAGTGACATATCTGAAGAGCCTAGAACAGCGCTAGGAGCATAGTGGATACTCAATAAATATTAGTTGAATGAATGAGTGGTTTTAACTATTGTAAAAACAAATAAAATTTAACTTTTCAACATCTCATAATTTATAAGCCTAATGCAATAATTTCCATGAGTGCTTTCTCTTAGCTATGCCATAAGAGCAGTTATACAACAATTAGCTATACAACAATAATGTATTCACCAATAGGGAACTCTCTGTCTGGAAACCCTTTATTATTCTGGAGTTGGCAGAAAGCATGGAAAGATTCATGACTAACCAGAATCAGTGAAGGAATTATACTGTGGTATCCAGCAACAAAATAATCTCACACGGATATTTGTCTGTTTTGCTCCATAATTTAGTAAAAGCCCCTAGAATAGAGACTAGCACACAGTTGGCAGTAAGCTCGATAAATATGTGTTGAATAAGCGAATTTTGTTTTCAATGTGAATAAGATTAACAAAATTTAAGATACTTCAGAGTGAAAGCTACAGTTTAAGTGTTTTCCATTATACCATGTTTTTAAATACTTTTCAGTACTCTTTTCAATATTTTATTTGATCCTAAGAATAACTTTGAAGATGCATGAAGCAAGTATGATAGTTATCTTTTAATAAATATATGTGCTAAATTGTGCAAGGTCAAATGAATTTTCTGAGAATACAGAATTCACTGAAAAACTATGATTATGTATTGGTCTTCTGCCTACTTTTTTAATAAAACAGGGCTTTTTAAGGCATCAGATTTTACTGTCATTTGAGTAATTTGAATAATTTCAAATAATTATCTGATGTAGATGAATGGTCCCAGAGTGAGGGACAGCCACCCCCACCCCTCCAGGGAATTCCAAGACCAGAAGCCATGTGGCTGACAGGGTCTTGGTGACCCAGCCAGGTGTCAGGCCTGAGCTTCTGAGGTGGGAGAGCCGAGTTAGGAAATTGGTCCATCAGAGACCTCCCAGCTGTATGTAATATCAAACAGCAAAAGATCTCCCAGAGATCTCCATCTCAATGCTAAGACCCAGCTCCACTAAACAACCAGCAAGCTACAGTGCTGGACACCCTAAGCCAAACAACTAGCAAGACAGGAACACAACCCCACCCATTAGCACAGAGGCTGCCTAAAATCATAATAAGTTCACAGAAACCCCAAAACACACCACTGGATGCTGTCCTGCCCAGCAGAAAGACAAGATCCAGCCTCATCCACTGGAACACAAGCATCAGTCCCCTTCACCAGGAAGCCTAAACAAACCACTGAACCAACATTACCCACTGGGAGCAGACACCAAATACAAAGGAAACTACAAACATGCAGTCTGCGAAAAGGAGACCACAAACACAGTAAGTGAAGCAAATGAGAAGACAGAGAAATACACAGCAGATGAAGGAGCAAGGTAAAAACCCAGCAGACCTAACAAATGAAGAGGAAATAGACAGTCTACCTGAAAAAGAATTCATAGTAATGATAGTAAAGATGATCCAAAATCTTGGAAATAGAGTGAAGAAAATACAAGAAACATTTAATAAGGACCTAGATGAACTAAAGAGCAAACAAACAATGATGAACAACACAATAAATGAATTAAAAATCCTCTAGAAGGAATCAATAGCAGAATAACTGAGGAAGAAGAACGGATAAGTGACCTGGAAGATAACATAGTAGAAATAACTACCTCAGAGCAGAATAAAGAAAAAAGAATGAAAAGAATTGAGGACAGTCTCAGAGATCTCTGTGCCAACATTAAATGCACCAACATTCGAATTATAGGGGTCCCAGAAGAAGAAGAGAAAAAAAAAGGGACTGTGAAAATATTTAAAGAGATTATAGTTGAAAGCTTCTCTAATATGGGAAAGGAAATAATCAGGTCCAGGAAGCACAGAGAGTCCTATACAAGATAAATCCAAGGAGAAACACAACAAGACACTTAAAATCAAACTATGAAAAATTAAATACAAAGAAAAAATATTAAAAGCAGCAAGGGAAAAGTAACAATTAACATACAAGGGAATCCCCATAAGGTTAACAGCTGATCTTTCAGCAGAAATTCTGCAAGCCAGAAGGGAGAGGCAGGACATATTTAAGGTGATGAAAGGGAAACACCTACAACCAATATTACTCTACCCAGCAAGGATCTCATTCAGATTTGATGGAAAAATTAAAACCTTTACAGACAAGCAAAAGCTAAGAGAATTCAGCACCACCAAACCAGCTTTACAACAAATGCTAAAGGGAATTCTCTAGGCAGGAAACACAAGAGAAGGAAAAGACCTACAATAGTAAAACCACAACAATTAAGAAAATGGTAATAGGAACATACATATCAATAATTACCTTAAATGTAAATGGATTAAATGCTTCAGCCAAAAGACATAGACTGGCTGAATGGATACAAAAACAAGACCTGTATATATACTGTCTACAGGAGACTCACTTCAGACCTAGGGACACATACAGACTGAAAGTGAAGGGATAGAAAAAGGTATTCAATGCAAATGGAAATCAAAAGAAAGCTGTAGTGGCAATTCTCATATCAGATAAAATAGACTTTAAAATAAAGAATATTACAAGAGACAAAGAAGGACATGACATAATGATCAAGGGATCAATCCAAGAAGAAGATATAACAATTGTAAATATTTATGCACACAACATAGGAGCACCTCAATACATAAGGCAAATAATAACAGCCATAAAAGGGGAAATCGACACTAACACAGTAATAGTAGGGGACTTTAACTCCCCACTTTCACCAAAGGACAGATCATCCAAAATGAAAATAATTAAGGAAACACAAGCTTTAAATGACACATTAAACAAGATAGATTTAATTGATATTTATAGGACATTCCATCCAAAAATAACAGAATACACTTTCTTCTCAAGTGCTCATGGAACATTCTCCAGGATAGATTATATCTTGGGTCACAAATCAAGCCTTGGTAAATTTAAGAAAATTGAAATTGTATCAAGTATCTTTTCTGACAACACTATGAGACTAGATATCAACTACAACAAAAAATCTGTAGAAAATACAAACACATGGAGGCTAAACAATATGCTACTAAATAACCAAGAGGTCACTGAAAAACTCAGAGAGGAAATCAAAAAATACCTAGAAACAAATGACAGCGAAAACACGATGACCCAAAACCTATGGGATGCAGTTCTAAGAGGGAAGTTTATAGCAATAAAATCCTACCACAAGAAACAAGAAACATCTCAAACAAACAACCTAACCTTACACCTAAAGCAATTAGAGAAACAAGAACAAAAAATGCCAAATTAAGCAAGAGAAAGAAATCATAAAGATCAGATCAGAAATAAATGAAAAAGAAATGAAAGAAATGATAGCAAAGATCAATAAAACTAAAAACTGGTTCTTTGAGAAGTAAACAAAATTGATAAACTATTAGCCAGACTCATCAAGAAAAAAAGGGAAAAGACTCAAATCAATGGAATTAGAAATACAAAAGGAGAAGTAACAAGTGACACTGAAGAAATACAAAGGATCATGAGAGATTACTACAAGCAACTATATGCCAATAAAATGGACAACCTGGAAGAAATGGACAAATTCTTAATAAAGCACAACCTTCCAAAACTGAACCAGGAAGAAATAGGAAATATAAACAGTACAATCACAAGCACTGAAGTTGAAACTGTGATTAAATTCTTCCAACAAACAAATGCCCAGGACCAGATGGCTTCACAGGCGAATTCTATCAAACGTTTAGAGAATAGCTAACATCTATACTTCTCAAAATCTTCCAAAATATAGCAGAGGGAGGAACACTCCCAAACTCATTCTACAAAACCAGACAAAGATGTCACAAGAAAAGAAAACTACAAGCCAATTTCACTGATGGATATAGATAAAAAAATCCTCAACAGAATACTAGCAAACAGAATACAATAGCACATTAAAAGGATCATACACCATGATCAAGTGGGGTATATTCCAGGAATTCAAGGATTCTTCAGTATACACAAATCAATCAATGTGATACACCATATTAACAAATTGAAGGATAAAAACCATTTGATCATCTCAATAGATGCAGAAAGAGATTTCAACAAAATTTGACACCAATTTATGGTAAAAACCCTCCAGAAAGTAGGCATAGAGAGAACTTACCTCAACATAATAAAGGCCATATATGACAAACTCACAGCCAACATCGTTCTCAATGTTGAAATACTGAAACTGTTTCCAATAAAATCAGGAAGAAGACAAGGTTGCCCACTCTCACTACTGTTAATCAACATAGTTTTAGAAGTTTTAGTCACAGCAATCCAAGAATAAAAACTAATATAAGGAATCCAAATCAGAAAAGAAGTAAAACTGTCACTGTTTGCAGATGACATGATACTATACATAGAGAATCCTAAAGATGCTACCAGAAAACTACTAGAGTTAATCATTGAATTTGGTAAAGTAGCAGATTACAAAATTTATGCACAGAAATCTCTTGCATTCCTATACACTAAAGATGAAAAATCTGAAAGAGAAATTAAGGGAACACTCCCATTAACTATTGCAACAAAAACAATAAAATACCTAGGAATAAACCTACCAAAGGAGACAAAAGACCTGTATGAAGAAAACAATAAGACACTGATGAAAGAAATTAAAAATGATACAAACAGATGGAGAAATATACCATGTTCTTGGATTGGAAGAATCAACATTGTAAAAATGGCTATACTACCCAAAGCAATCTATAGGTTCAATGCAATCCCTATCAAACTACCAATGGCATTTTTCACAGAACTAGAACAAAACATTTCATAATTTATGTGGAAACACAAAAGACTCCGAATAGCCAAAGCAATTGGGAGAATGAAAAATGGAGCTGGAGGAATCAGGCTCCCTGACTTCAGACTATACTACAAAGCTACAGTAATCAAGAATTTTGGTACTGGCACAAAAACAGAAATATAGATCAATAGAACAGGATAGAAAGCCCAAAGATAAAGCCATGCACCTATGGTCACCTTATCTTTGATAAAGGAGGCAAGAATATACAATTGAGAAAAGTCAGCTTCTTCAATAAGTAGTGCTGGGGAAAATGGATAGCGACATGTAAACAAATGAAATTAGAACACTCCCTGACACCATACACAAAAATAAGCTCAAAATGGATTAAAGACCTAAATGTAAGGCCAGACACTATAAAACTCTTTGAGGAAAACATAGACAGAACACTCTATGACATGAATCACAACAAGGTCATATGTGACCCACCTCCTAGAGTAATGGAAATAAAAACAACATAAACAAATGGGACCTAATGAAACTTAAAAGCTTTTGCCCAGCAAAGGAAACCATAAAGAAGTCGAGCTTACCCTTCCCCCTCCCCATATCCTCAAGTCCATTCTCTAGTAGGTCTGTGTCTTTATTCCTATCTTGCCTCTAGGTTCTTCATGACCTTTTTTCTTAGATTCCATATATATGTGGAAGCAGCCACATAGCACAGGGAGATCAGCTTGGTGCTTTGTGACCACCTAGAGGGGTGGGATAGGGAGGGTGGGAGAGAGGGAGACACAAGAGGGAAGAGATATGGGAACATATGTATATGTATAACTGATTCACTTTGTTATAAAGCATAAACTAACACACCATTGTAAAGCAATTATACTCCAATAAAGATGTTAAAAAAAAAAAAGTCGAAAAGATGACCCTCAGAATGGGAGAAAATATTTGCAAATGAAGAAACTGACAAAGGATTAATCTCCAAAATATACAAGCAGCTCATGCAGCTCAGTATCAAAAAAACAAACAACCATTTCCAAAAATGGGCAGAAGACCTAAATACACATTTCTCCAATGAAGATACACAGAATACCAACAAACACATGAAAGGATGCTTAACATCACTAATCATTAGAGAAATGCAAATCAAAACTACAGTGTGGTATCACCTCACACCAGTCAGATTGGCCATCATCAAAAAATCTACAAGCAATAAATACTGGAGAGGGTGTGGAGAAAAGGGAACCCTCTTGAACTGGGAATGTAAATTTATACAGCCACTATGGAGAACAGTATGGAGGTTCCTTAAAAAACTAAATATAGAACCACCGTACTACCCAGAAATCCCTCTACTGGGCATATACACTGAGAAAACCATAATTCAAAAAGGATCATGTACCACAATGTTCATTGCAGCTCTATTTACAATAGCCAGGACATGGAAGCCACCTAAGTGTCCATCAACAGATGAATGGATAAAGAAGATGTGGCACATATATAAAATGGAATATTACCCAGCCATAAAAAGAAATGAAATTGAATTTTTTGTAGTGAGGTGGATGGACCTGGAGACTGTCATACAAAATAAGTCAGAAAGAGAAAAACAAATACCATATGTTAACACATATATATGGAATCTAAAAAAAAAAAATTGTTCTGAAGAACCTAAGGACAGGACAGGAATAAAGACCCAGACATAGAGAATAGACTTGAGGACAAGGGGAGGGGGAAGGGTAAGCTGGGATGAAGTGAGAGAGTGGCATGGATATATATACACTACCAAATATAAAATAAATAGTGGGAAGAAGCCACATAGCACTGGGAGATCAGCTCGGTGCTTTGTGACCACCTAGAGGGGTGGGATAGAGATGCAAGAGGGAGGAGATATGGGGATATAAGTATATGTATAGCTGACTCACTTTGTTATACAGCAGAAACTAACACACCATTGTAAAGCAATTATACTCCAATAAAGATGTTAAAACCAAAAACCAAACCAAACCAAAATAAATAAATAAATAATTAGCTAAGAGCCACAATTACTACCCCATTTTGTGAAAATGTCTAAACAGTTTTTTCAATTAATACTCAGAAATGGGGTTGCTGAGTGATACGGTAGTTCTATTTTTAATTCTTTAGGAATCACCATATTGTTTTCCATAGCAGCTACAACATTTTGCATTCCCAGCAAAAGTACACAGTTTATAATTCCTCCACATCCTACTCAACGTGTGTTTTTTTGTTTGTTCATTTTTGTTTTGTTTTAAGTAATAGCCATTCTGACAGGTGTAAGGTGAAAATCTTTCATTTGACTTTATATCTCCCTGATGATTGGTGACTTTGGATATGTTTTCATATACCTGTTGGCCATTTGTATGTCTTCTTTTGGAGAAATCTCTATTCAAGTCATTAGCCCACTTTAAAATTAGGATTTTGTTTGCTTTTGTCATTTTTGTGCATGTGTTTTTATTTTTAAAACCGTTTTGTCTTTATTTTTGTGTAAGGTGTAAGATAGGGCCTAATTTCATTCTTTTGTAAGTGGATATCCTGTTTTCCCAGCACCATTTGTTGGAAAGAGTATCCTTTCCCAAGGTGTGTTCTTGATACCCTTTTTGAAGAACAGTTGATCTTACATGTGTGGATTTATTTCTAGGCTTTCTATGCTTTCACATTGGTCTATATGTCTGTCTTTATGCCAGTACCACATTGTTTTAATTACTGTAGCTTTGTAATATATTTTGAAATAAGGACGTATGATGCCTCCAGCTTTTTTCTTCTTTTTCAGGATTGTTTTAGCTATTCTGGGTCTTTTGTGGTTCTATATGTATTTTAATATTATTTTTTGTTTTCTGTAAAAACTGCCATTGGGATTTTGATAGTGATTGTGCTGAATCTGTAAATCCCTTTCGGTAGCACAGACATTTTAACAATATTGTCTTCCAATCCATGAACACAGGATGTTCCATTTGTTTGTATCTTTCCATTTGTTTGTATCTTCTTTAATTTCTTTTATCAGTGTTCCATTTGTTTGTATCTTTCCATTTGTTTGTATCTTCTTTAATTTCTTTTATCAGTGTTCTTTAGTTTTTGATTTACAAATCTTTCACTTCCTTAGTTGCATTTATTCGTAAGTATTTTATTATTTTTTGTTCTATTACAGGATTATTTCCCTAATTTCCTTTACAGATAGTTCATTTTTAGTGTATAGAAATGCAACTGATATTTATATGTTAATTTTGTATTCCATAACTTTATACTGAAATTGCTTATTATGTCTAATAATATTTTATGGAGTCTTTAGGGTTTTCTTTATATAAGTCCATGTCATGTGAAAACAAGGAAATTTCTTCTTCCCTTCTGATTTGTATGTCTTTTTATCTCTTTTTCTTACCTAATTTTTCTGGCTAGACTTCTAGAACTATGTTGAATAAACTTGGCGAGAATGGGACATCCTTGTCTTGATCCTGATCTTAGAGGAAAAACTTTTAGTTTTTTTACCATTGTATATGGTATTAGCTATGGAGTTTTCATAACGTTTATTATGTTGAGATAATTTTCTTCTAATTATAGTTGAGAGTTTTTCTTATCATGAAAGGGTATTGAGTATTGTTAAATGCTTTTTCTGTATCTTTTGAGATTATCATGTGACTTTTATCCTTTACTCCACTAATGTAGTGTATCATATTAATTGATTTTAATATGTTTTAACATCCTTGCATCCTAGGGATAAATCTCACTTGGTTATGGTGTCTGATCCTTTTAATATGCTGTCAAATGCAGTTTGCTAGTACTTTGCTGAGAATTTTTGTATCTATGTTCACCAGGGGTACTAGCCTATAGTTTTCATTTCTTGTGGTGTGTTTGTCTAGTCTTGATATCAGGGTAATGCTGGCCTAAAAATATTCCTCTTTTTCTTTATTGAAGGGGATGGTCGTGTAATGTTAACCAACTAAGGATATTATTTGAAAATAAAAAAATGTTCCTTCAGCAAAATGAAAAAAGGAAACAAAGATGACATCAGCTATAAGAGGCAGTATGAGTTAACCATGACATAGCAGAAGATAGGAGTTCATAAAGAAAATATGTTGACTTTAGACTTAGAAGATTATTCTTTGAGTGGTAAGCTTTGAAGAATGTCAGTTTATATTTCTTTCCCTATAGATTCAGTCCCACAACTCAATTCTGCATTGGATACTTATTCACATGGTCTTAAATTTTAAATGCTGTTTAATGGTTTTTGACTTTTAGGAAATCTATAAATAATGCATAGAAGAAAAGTATAACTACAAATTAGTACATAAATACTAGATATTAAGTTGTATAAGTAATCATTATATACTTACATATACATTAACTTGTTTATATGTAATACCTATATATAGTTAAGGTTTATAATACAAAAATTGGGAGGTGAAGATTGGGTGAGAAGAGTTTGAAGAAAGTGTAAATATTTTATCTATTTTCTCAGTTTTCCCCAAGGTTTCCCCAAAGGCTGTGAAGCTATTATTTATGTCTGTTTCTCTAGAAGCAGAGCTGCAACGGGAAATTTCATGCTCATGATTGATTAAGGGGGTGTTCTCAGGAAAAACCAGTACGGGAATGAGGGAAGCAGGATAGAGAAGGAGAAGGAGCTGCATAAGATGTAGTTTCAGATAAAGTCTAGGTTCTCTCTAAATCCTCTGGGAGCTTTGGATAATAAATGGCAAGATGGCCTGTTATGACTTGGGGTCAGGAAGCAAGGCCTTTGTACACCTTTGACACCACAGTTTGTCATTGACTATCCAAGGTGGATGAAGGGAGAGGATGCTCCAGTTAACTCCTAATTACTTTTTGGAAAGTGAGTATGATGGTTGACTTTATGTCAATTTGACTGAGCCACAGGGTGTCCATTTGGTCAAACATTATTTAGGGTGTCTGTGAGGGTGTTTATGGATAAGATCAATATTTGAAGCAGTAGAGTAAAGCAGACTGTCCTCCCCAGTGTGGGTGGGCCTTATCCAATCAGTTGGCCTGAATAGAACAAAAAGGCTCATCCTCTCACAAGGAAGAAGGAACTCCTCCTATATGACTGCCTTCCAGCAGAGACATTCAGTTTTATGCTACCTTTAGCCTTGAAATAAAACATAAACTCTTCCTGGATCTCAAGCCTCTCAGTCCTTGGCCTAGAACTACACTCTCAGCTTTCCTGGTTCCCAGGCCTTCAGACTCAGACTGGAACTGTCATCAGCACCCCTGGGTCTTCAGCTTGTGAACTACAAATCTTGGGACTTCAGCCTCTATAATTGGGCAAACCAATTCCTCATAAAAACTTTCTCTCTCTCTATATGTATATAGATAGCTGGATAGACAGATAGATAAATATATCCTATTGATTCTGTTTCTCTGGAGAACAATAATACAGTGAGAGGTGGATTCCATAGCATAAGTGAAATCCTCCAGAAAATATCGGTCAATGTGAGGCATTGGTAGAAGCACTCCCCAGGAAGTAGTAAAAGTAATTCCAAGGGATTTGGAGTGGCCACCAACAACATCTGCTACAAGTATGCATCCTGCTTTTATTAAGTGATCTGTGTCACAGTAGGCTCTCCTTTATACATTGTAGGAAACTACCTACATACAAATAGCATCTCCATCCAGCCTTTCTCTCCCAACCAATACTCCAGCCAATCCTTGTGAAGGTTGAAGCTCTGTGCATGCCCTTAAACAAAAATCTTGACTCTTTGAACTTATCTGATAGTAAACTTTGTTTTCTATTAATTATACACCTATAATAGTTCATAGTCTATTCTAAAATAATTTTTAGGATTCTAAATTTACTTAATTTTTATGTAGGTTCCCTGCCTTTTGCTCTCAACAAAGCTATTCTATGCCAAATTACTGTAATGTTCTTTTTAAATACTTAGGTTTCCAAGAAATTTTAAAAGTTATAAAAATGCCATAGATAATCCAAAAGCTGATCAATCTATTATTTGAAGCAAAAAAACATACTTCTTAGCAAATGTTGGGGTACTTAGTTACTTAGTATTGAGAGTGCCACAGCTCCCTTTGAAAATGATATAATCAAATAATATAATCATAAAGCTTTAGGCTGGAAGTTTCATAGAGATCCTCTTGTGCAACATACTTTTTCTTCATACAGGTGAACTGAGGAAGAGCATATGAAGTCAACTGAGGAATATAGGATATATATGAGGTAACATTTTACTTTATATTTTTAACACCTTGATCAGCAATTATTTTTAGTTGGAACTCAGTATAAAGTCATTTATATACAATACATTTTTAATGTTGAAATCTTATTGCTTATGGCTCTAAATTCAACTCAGAAAATGCCTCAGATGCAATTTTTCAGTAAATGTTTTATTAAAAAGAATGTATCCTTTATGGAGAACAGATGATTACGAATGAGATAGAGCCATGATTTTTTAAATAGCTTATCACTACAAATCTTTGAAGAAAATAGTAATAATGATGGCAGTGACAACAACTATATGAACAGCACAAGCATATTAACATATTTAATCCCTAAACAGTCCCATGAGGTCAGTACTTTTATTACCTCCTATCTTCATTATGTGAAAACTATGGAATCTGACTCTAGTTATTCTGGCTCACAAAATTATCTTCTCAACCACTGTACTTTTCTGTAGAACAAATATACTCTGAACACCTAACTACTATTTAAAGCAGTTGAATACACATTTAAACCTTTTTCATAGACATTTTCCAGAAACTTATGAACTTATGAATACTGTTTCACTGTTCTTGTTTCATCTGTGAAGATAAAACAGTGGACAGTTATTACATGTAATTTAGCAATCAAGTGGAAAATCATGGCTTCAGCACAATTCTTAATTGGTTTTTGAGTAATGCAGTTTGCAATTTGAATGTAAGATGCTGATCCTGATTCACTGTCAAAGGGCATATTTGTGGGGTTGATTTTACAGTGAATGAGGGATTGCATAAGCTATGATAATCATTTTTAGAAGAAAGTGCAATGGCACAGAAGTCAGCGGGCCTAGGTTTTAATTTCTGCTTTGTGAGTAGCCATTTGGCTTTAGCCAAGTCCCTTAACTTTATTAGAATTATTTTCCTCCCCTTTAAAGTAAGGAGGTTCACGTTTTGACCTACATCAACTTGAAGATTCCCTCTAGGTCTATTCTAACATTCTATGATTCTATGACCTAGACCTCATTAGTGGAGTATTAATAGTCAAAACTAGGCACAAATGAAAGACATTAGGTTGTTTTTTATATGTAACAGATACTGTTGGATTTGAGATTACAATTTTTAGTTTCCATTTTGATATCCTCGTCTTCCTGCTCTATGCTTTTTCAGAAACCTTTGCTCTTAGAAAAAAAACCAAAGTACATGGAGTGAAGAGATAGTCTTTTGAGTATTTTAAAATTATTTAACAAGCTAATTTAAAAGGATTTAATAATAAGTTAAATATCTAAAATTTAAAAGCAAACCTTAAGTCAGTCTACCAACTGTTCCCTGTCTGAACTGGAATGACAAATAAAATACATTATCACCCTTTTCCACGTGGGCAAGTGATGTAATGTGTCAAGAGAGAAGAATGACTTTGGTCATGCCCTCTGGAAAAGATGCCCTTACTTGGCATTCTTCACTGTGATCCTTTAACAATGTTCCTGAGTAGCTGGAAGCAGGCTGGAACAATTGAAAAACACTGAATTAGTGGGAGGTAAGGGAGATATCTGCAACAGCTGAAGCAAAATGAACTTTTCTGCCGAGAAAAGCAGCTTAGTTACAACCCTCTGAGATTAGATGTCAATCCATCCCCAAGCAGGACAAGTGTGGGTGATATATGGAAAGTATATTTTTAAATCTGCTGGAGCTTGCCAATCTGGAGAATCGCCCAGGAAAGAGAGCCTCAGAAAAATCACGATGGAAACAAGAATATTTTATCATATTTATGCAGAACTTGAGAGCCACAGAAACAAATTGGACATACTCCCATTGCTAAGCAGATAAAGATTTCATCATTAATAATTACTACGACAGAAAGCTCTTTTAACTGTTTCTCTGCAGTATCTGTTGCAGTGATTCAATAAGTATGTGTACTAGTTTTGTGTGACATCACAATAGAAAGAATACTTTCCTCACATGCCCTTATAAAGCTAAAACCTGCTCTCTTGTAACTTGCTGAATCAAATTAGTTTTCAAATATGGCTATGCTGTCAAATATAAGTGGTAGGAGCATTTCTTTCTGAAGTCAGAAGCATTTTATTTTGACTGTTCAAGAAAATCACAAAAATCAATTGTTTTGTTCCTTTAAAATGAAGGTGTTTAACACCTTGAAGTATGAAAAATATTTGTGACACTAAATAATAATAATGAACCTTTTCTTTAATATACACAGAATCATTTTGTCTGCAAAGTGAAACACACTGTATTAAAAATAATATTAATACTAATTGGCTGTGTATGTTATTGTCTTTTGCAGACATCAGTTGAGTCACCATGATTTATTCCAAATGAGATATTTTTAATGAAAATGTATCACATAGACAAGCTAAATCATTTCCAGTAATATTGTAACAGCTTCAAAAAGAAGCACTGTGGTGTTAAAGAGAAGCATATGATTCTTGGTGTCAGTGCCAGAGAGTTATAGTTTTAATGTGTTGAATCAGTACAAGTGATGACAAGAATGATTAAATTTTACAATAGCAACTTAATTTGAAGGAAAGAGACATTCTTATTGAGAGATTTACCTAAAATCACCCAGACAACAATGTTGTCTGATACCCAGACAACAATTATTATTGCGTGTTGTCAATAAAGCTATTGTTATAAATCTTATATAATGTAACATGGAATAAATGCTGGTCAGTTGTAAGAAATTGAAGGAACCTACATTCAAATTAAAAGTGATATTTAAAGAAAGGGCTCACTAGCAAAATGTTAGAAAGTAACTCTTTTACTGTTACCTGGCATCTTTAAACCACCTTTAAACTTAGTATAGTTTCTACTTTATTCTTTTTACAAGTGGCATAGGACGTAATTATCTTTGGGGTAAATCATATTTTCCAGATTTTGTGGTTAAGAATAGATTTGTTTCAGAGAACATTTTATTTAGTTATAGTAGCTTTAATTCAAACTGTAATTGAATAATTGTTTAATTAGTTGTTGAATGGCTGCCTTTCAACAACTGGCATTCTTAAGATTATAAACACAGTGAAGACTGGAATGGTGTCTGCCTTGTGAGTCACAGCCCCAACCTGTAGCATTTAACACAATAAGTAGTCACTCATTAAGGAATTGCTTATTTTGAAATGACTGCATGGGCCCACAGCTAGCAATTGGGAGGGAAGGAAATTCAAGCCCAAGTTGCTAACTCTGTGCTCAGCGTTTTAGAGACTATTTTGAATTTGTTAGTGACAGGGTATGAGCTTCAAATTCATGTATAATGTTTCTCAGTGAATTCAAACATTACTGTTGAATAAATTATGTATAGTGAGTACTTTGACCAAATCAGTTGTTCTGTTCTTGTGACATGATTTCATGGTTTGCTATTTATGGAAATACCTTTAAGTTACAGTTTATACTACATATCATAATTCTAGAGAGTTCATGGCTAGGGCCACTGTTTCAGTTCTCAGTGAGAAAATTATATTTTCCAGGGAAACTTTCTTTTTTCACAGGGTTCGTAACCCCAACTCATGTTGAAAATGCTTGTTTGGTTCTAATGGAAAAATTGTGGACCAAGTGTGAACAAACACAGTCCTTTCCCATCTCCAACCCTGAATCATCTGTTGACCAACTGAACCACTGTTGTGTTATCCTAAATATTCTCTAAACAATTTTCTGGTTCTGAATTTATATTAAATTAATAGCATCAAGTTTGTACATTTCATTTCTTTTCGTTCTGAAAACAATTTCATGAAATAGGTATTAACATCCCACTTTAAGATGAGGAAAATGAGACAAAGAGGGAATTCAAATCTAGGTCCCAACCTAAGCACTTAACCTTAGGTGATTATTCTGTAGTAAAATAAAGATGACAATAAGTATACTATTGCTCATAGTACTTTATGAACCTCAAGTATGATAGAAAATATTATTGTAGTTAATGTAACTTGTAAGCTAAAAAGTATTGTATGCAACACAAGCTATTATTAGTTTCATTTAATCCAGGTGTCAGAGTACTGCAAATTGGGGAATAACACCCTGGGTTGATAGGAAATTCTATAAATATCAGAAATATCAAAATTATTCCTGCTGCAGAATTATAGGCACTCAAATATTTGGGACTTAACTTTTATGATTCTATGATCTTTTGATTCTTTAAATGGTGTAATCTTTTCAAAATGCAACCATGAATATTATTAGCACAGTGCAGATAGAATTCTTTTTCAGAATTTTAAGAGGCTTGGGTAAGCATTCTCATTTTACCTTGGAGGTGAAGACTAGCCAGGCGATATTATTTCTGTTTGAGCTTCATCTGAGAAAGAGGATCATAGAGTATGACGTACTTGTAGCCCAGAACTTTTTTTTAAATATATTTTCCTTGTATATTTGGCAAAAATGATAACAAAGAAGATTCCAAGATTGACTTTCCCTGCCTTTTTGGCAGCTAAAAGACAGACGTTTGACCAAGATTCCCCCAGTAAAATGTGCTTCCAAAATGATTCAATTCAGAATAAAATAAAACAGAAGCAGCAGGCTTTTTGAGGAATATGGTGAATACTGATGAATATGGCAGAGCTTGGAATACACACTGAGTTTGAGAAGCAGCTATGGCAGAATTGCTGAGGAAAGGGGCCTGCCTGTGCTGGAATCAAGCCTGTGAATAGTTTAGTGGTGTGGTTTGGGCATTATTGCTGGTGGCATAGTTTCTAAACTAGATACTATGGTTTAATAAATTTCTCTTCTGATTCACCTAGTTTTTGAAACTAATAAACCTGACTAAAATAAACCTATCCCACATAGCAGACTTGTGTTAGACAGAATAATTATCCCCAAAGATGTCCATGTGCTAATCCTTGGAACCTGTGAATATATAACATTGCATGGTAAAAAGGGATTTTTTGCAGATGTGATAAGATTACAGACCTTGGAATGGGGATATTATCATGGATCATCCATGTGGGTCCAATGTAATCATGTAAGTCCTTAAAAGTAGAGACCTTTTCCAGGCTAGTTCTAGAGAGAGACAGAGAAATGTGAGAGAAGTGGTAGGAGGAGTTTTAAGCACGAGAATGATTCTACCTGCTGTTGCTGACTTTGAAGGTAGAGGAAGGGGGCCATGAAACAGGGAATGCAGATGATCCCAGAAGCTAGGAATGGTCCTCAGCTGACAAAAAGCAAGGAAATAGAGACTAATTTTTACAACTAAATGAAACTAAATTCTGCTAACATCCTGAATGAGTAAGAAAATGGAATCCACTGTAGAGCCCACCAGAGTTCTACACTTGATCTTAGCCAAAAGACCGAGAAGTGATGCTCACCAGAGTTCTGATCTACAAAACTTTAAAATAATAAATTTGGAAATTCCTTGGCAGTCCAGTGGTTAGGACTCTGCATTTTCACTGCCTTGGGCCCAGGGTTGACCTCTGGTCAGGGAATTAAGATCCCACAAGCTGTGCAGCCAGCCAAAAAACTAAACTAAACTAAATTAAACTAAACTAAACTAAATTAAACTAAACTAAAGTAAAATAAACTAAAATAAAATAATTGTGGTTTTAGAAAACTAATACAAGCCTGGAACAAATTCAGTAGTTCATGGAGCAGTATTTGATTGGGAATATTGCCCAGCATTTGTATAAAGCCAGGAAAGTTAACTCAGTCTCTGGAGACGTAGATAGGATGGAGAGCCAGATTCATTGTCACAAAGTACCAAGTCTATAATCATCTATTCTTTCACAGTTTAAGTTATCAATCATCAAGTGTGCTGTTGGATTACAGAGGCAGCACCCAATCCACATGGACCACCAGTACTCTATCCTTTATGCCTTGGTTCTTGTTGTAACTAGCTTCATGTATTTGACCCTTCTCTGCTCTGGATCCTGTCATATTCTGTTTCTGTCGCTCATTCTTTTGTTTGCTGCCTTGAACCTGGCCAGAGCTTTACTAGCTGTCACCCTGGCTATGACACACTCTAAACTCAGCTTGACTATGATTTTGATTCTTCTCCTGCAGACTGCTTTGTTCCACTGTCTGCTCCAGTCTTTCTTATATGACTCTCACCCTGACCTCTGCGCCGAGATTCTAAGTGCTTAATATCAGGAGGCAAAGTGTAGAGCCAGAATAAGCAGTGAGATTGTTATATGGCAAAATTCTGAGAGATAACATGAAATGCAAGATAAGGATTGAATCAGAAGATAATGAAATTACTCAATGTGAGTGACCCTGGACAGTTAAACTGTTAATGCTTCTACTTCTCTGTATGTAAAATTTGTATCATAATAGCACTTCATAGATTGCTAATAGTACTGAATAAAATAATACACTTAAAGCTCTTCGCTTAGTCTCTGGCATATAGTAAATGCTTTATAAATAATACCCATTTTTATTGGCATAGGGTGTATATGCTAGTGTGCATAGTATATACTGAAAGCACACTGAGGGAGAGGGAAATGAAGGTGTGCCTTCTTAAAATTTTCTCTCTAAATTGAACTGTTGTCTTTGTGAAAAGAGTCTTTTGATTTTGAAATATATCTGATCAACATTTATTTAATATATCTAAAAATTAATACTCCAATCAATATGAAGGCCCTTTAGGAATGAGACTTAGCTTGATGGAAAAATCAGTGATTTAAAGTCTTGTTTTTCATGGTATGGTCTGTGGGAGCATGTTTGAATGCAGAATCTCAGATCTAACCTGAGACCCACTAAGTCAGGGTCTGCATTTTAATAAGGTCCCTAGGTGATTCATGTGCCCTCCCCACAAGGTTTAGGAAGAACTGATATAAAGCACAAACAGCAAAAATTGGAAAAATAGACAAATTAAAATTCTAAACAACTCAAAATTATCACTACAGTGAGACTATTTGTATGCCTTCTTTATTTTGTTTCATATAAAATGAGGACAATATATGCTACCTATTTCATAGAGTGAAGGTGAATATTTAATGACTCATAACGTTATTAATTAGATAATAATGCAAAGCTCTCTTTACATTGCTTGGCCAATAATAAATGCTTATCAAATGTAAACATGATTAGTATGCTTCTTTACTAGCCCATTTTTCTACACAAGCTTCCTCTTTCCCCTTGTCCAGAAATCCTTATTTAAATAACATTTTTACAATAACTTGGGTACTCGGTGCAACTAATCATTTGAAATGGCAGCCACAGTGTATCAGGAGTTGAATCAACCCTTTTCTGTCCCTCTTTTGGCTAGAGCATAGGGAATAGGATAAAAAAAAAAAAAAAGATCCTACCTTAACCTTATTAAAATACCTAAAATTTATTGAGTTTTTTATATAGATTAATTCATTGCCTATGAAAATTCTTCAGCTCCAGATATTGAGGACTACAAAAAAGTACTTTTGTCTGTGAGAAAGAAGCCACATGATAGATCTAAAATGAGAAAAAACATAGATTAAGACGTCTGGATTTTTATATCTACTACAGAAGTATGAGTATAAAATAGAAAAATAGAGGCCAGCTTAGAAGCCAGCAGGACTTGGGTTTAAAATTTGACTATTTTTTTCTTACTTACTATGTGACATTTGGCAAATCTGTTAACTTCTCTGAAGTTTAGTTTCCTCATCCATAAACATCCACCTTATGGGATTGTGGTTCTTGTTAAATGTAAACACCTTTTCCATGCTGTTTGGCACAGAGCAGGCATAAAATAAAGTCTATTTTTCTGTCTTTTCAGGATTTTTGAAACATAAGTAGGATAAGGTAATATCAGGATTATATCTCTAAATATTAATCTGTGTGATTTCTGTGTATTTTCCTCACCCTCTTCACACTGTTTTCTAAGGCATTTTATCCCCACTCATCCTGTCTGTGGATAAGCAGAAACAAAGACTTACAAGTAAGTATGCGACAGAAAGATTCAGCCATATGCTTACAGAGCAGCCTAAGATCAGGTAAGAGTGGACCTGAATATAGAAGAAGAGAATGTGGAGGAGCAAAGGGTAACTCTGATTGGAAAAAAGGAGAAAAAGGACCCTAAACATTGAGAAAAAAAAAAGGTGTGTGTGGAGGAATAGTACCTTTCTATTCAGTGGCTAGAGCCCCAAACAAAAGGAACTGAGAACCAACATTTCTCCAAGTCTTCACCAGTCCATTACCTAGAAACAAAAACTGTCCAATAGTCCTGGACCATTAAGTATGTCCTGAGCATAGGCTAAAGGAGTTAGGCTGTATATTTGTGACCAAGATGGAATGAAACACAAGAGGTGATTTCACTATGTGTCATAGCAGGACCGTACACCCTCCCAAGGATAATTTCTGTCTGGATCTTGACTAAAAAGAAATCAGAGGGACTTCCCTGGTGATCCAGTGATTAAGAGTCCGTGCTCCCAATTTAAGGGACCCAGGTTCAATCCCTGGTCAGGGAACTAGGTCCCTCATGCCGCAACTAAAATGAAAATAAAGATCCCTCATGCCACAGCTAAAAAGATCCCACATGCTGCAACTAAGACCAGGTGTAGCCAAAATCAAATTAAATAAATAAATAAAAAGAAAGAAAGAAATCAGAGACTGATCAGTTATCTTGAAAAGGGTAATGATTGAGACTACATCTTCAAGTGAACCTGATATTTGTGTATGAAAACCTTGAGCTTTCATGAATTTGAGTGACTACCAAAGCTTCAGATAGTCACAGAGACACTAGAAAATTATTAATAAATGTTATATAATATTTCAAATATATGTATTATTTGTAGATTATTAAAAGGAAGTTATATTTTATTGATACATTTGGATGCATGTACGTAACATTTTTAGCATATACAATTTACACTGTAAGTTTATTTTGCTGTTATATTGACATTTTAGGCTTCAGAACCTAATAGAGATGTCATTTTAACATTGATGTTTAGTTTAGTGTTTTTATATGCATCTGTGTAGCCAGCTAGAGTAAAAGTGGCCACTTCAAAGTAGCCCAAGTACTTTGATGAAAATTCTTTTAATTTTATCAAATACATTCAGTTTTATAAGCTGCATTGAGAACTTACAATACACTGTACCAGGCACTATCCAGTGTGCCAAGACAATAATGATGAAAGAGATGTGCTTTTTTAAGTGTTGTGTTTAATGTTATAGGAATATATAGGAATATGTGTAAAATTCTTTGGAGATGAATGTTTCAATACTCATGTATTATGATATTTAAAAAACTAATTTAATTCATGCTTCTTTACTCTGAAGAAATTTTTTTTTTCATATTTTAGAAAAAAACATTAAAAAAGTATAAAGATTATTAAGGTTTTTTTGTCTTGATGTTACTCTTCAGAGAGTTTTAAACTAATTATTCAGACTTAAATTTTTTGTAGTAACATATTAGGTAATTTAACACAATCTCCATAATGAAGACAACTTAGAAAAGCTGGATGAAGTTAAAAACAAATTGCTTGAAAGCATTGTATTGATAGAACTAACAAGACTGTGAAATTTACAAGGCCAAGATTTGCAAGGGGAATTCTAAAGATGGTTGGTGTTTAGTTCCACTTTCTCCTGAGGAGCATTGGCTTATTCTGAAAGAGGTAGCTCAGTGTTTGGGAAGCCGAGCAGGGCTGCTGAAACTCTCTCAAGGCTCGAGGAAAAACTAGTGAACAACATGTAGTTTGGCTGTCCTATGGATTGAGGCCTAATTTCAAATCATATCAAACTTTAAAATGAATTAAGTTAATTCCAGATTCCCAGTACCTCTAGCTGTGTTAAAGAGTTTAAACAACTATGCTATTATATTCAGGGAGCTAAGGGCTTGAAATATTTGGAAGACTACAAGAAAAAAAAGTTTTAAAATAGTCAAACAAATATTCCAGAACTTAAAAAAAGAACCAAAGAAGGACGAGAATTGAGATTAGGAATTTAATAGATTGGTTCAACAATAAAATAAACATGCTAAAACAATAATTAGTGAACTTGAAATCGGTCAGAAGGAAACTCTCAGAATGAAGCAAGGAGAGACAAAGTATGTTAAACACAGCAAAGTGTTTAAGAAACAAACAGGACAAGTGAGAAAATCAAATACATATGTAATTGGAGTCATAGAAAACAATAGAGAGAAAGGAATAGAAGCAATTTTTGAAGATATAATTTCCAAGAAATTTTCAAAACTGATCACAACAAATAAACCAACCACAGAGACATTATGAATGCCAAAGTGAGAGAAAAGAAAACTCCTATGAGTTTGTTTTCATTTTGTTTTGTTTGTTTTATTTTTCAGTTCCCACGTATAAGTGAGATTATATAGTATTTGTCTTTCTGATACAGAAAACAAATAAACGAGTGGTTGCCAGAGAGTAGTGGGGTGGGGGATTGGGCAAAATAGGAGAAGCTGGTTAAGGGGTACAAACTTCCAGTTATAAAACAAATAAGTCACAGGGATGTAATATACAACATAAGAAATATGGTCAACAATATTGTAATAACTTTGTATGATGATAGATGATTGCTAGATTTGATATGGTGATCATCTTGTAATGCATATAAATGTCAAATCACTATGTAGTACATCTGACACTAACATAATATTTTACATCAGCTATATTTCTATTAAAAAAAAAAACAAACCTCTTAGGTAAAACAGTAAAATTTCTTGGGCAAGTGAGAAAAGTACCTAGAGAAACAAGACAGATTAGTTTCAAAGGAACAATTAACCTGGAACTAACTTTTCATAGAAGCAATGGAACTTAGTAGACAATGAAATGATATATTTGAGGTTCTAAAAGAAAGCAATAGAAAATCTATAAATCTTTATATAAAGAAAATATTACTTTAGAGTGAAGGCAAAATAAAGACAATTTCAGATGAGCAAAATCTGAGAAAATTCTTTACCAGCAATCTCATATAAAGGAAATGCCAAATGATGTTCTTCCATCAGGAGGAAAAATAGTTCAAGATAAAAATATGGAATTGAAGGAAAAATTAAAGAACTATGAAAGTGGTAAATATATGAATAAATTTAAATGAAGATTGACTATATAAAATAATAAAAATGATGTCTTTTGATGATTAGGAAATGCAGTGAATTAAAATAGACCACAAAGATACCATACAAGCAGGAAGGGCTTGAAAATATTTAATGTGTAATAAAGTCCATATTTTGTCTAAAACAAGCTTAAAAGTATCAGATAACATTAGACTTTGAAAGTTAAATATGCATATTTTACAAAGATTGTAAAATAAATTTCCAGAGTAACCACTAGAATATTAATGAAAGAGTTTATCACTAATAAGCCAATAGAAGGGAAAATGAAATATACAAAATATTTAGTTACTATGAAATCAGACAAAACAGGAGAGAAAATGAAACATAGAGCAGGTAGGAGAAATAGAAAACAACTAGTACAATGATAGATTTAATCTCAGTTTACTGATACTTACATTAAATTACCTGGACTAAATTCTCCAATTAAACAAAAAAAAAGAAAAAATTGTCAAACTGGATTAGAAAAATGTTTGCAGGAAATACATAATAAACAAAAGGAAAGAGAAAGGTTGAAAGTAATGGATAGAAAAATTTATAAAATGAAAATACTAACCCAAAGAAAACTAGCTATATCTGAAAATGTAAACTTTAAAGGCAGAATGCATTGCAAGATGAAATATACCTCATTATAAGAAAATGTATAATTCAATAAGAATATATAACATTCTTAATTTTTATGTACCTAATAACATAATCTCAAAATATAAAAATCAAAAATTGACAAATTGAAAGGAGGAATAGACATGCATGATCATAGTGAGAAATTATCATTCCCAACATAATAATGGTTAGAGAAACAAACACAAAAATCAGTTAGACTATGGAAGATTTGAAAACCTTAATTAAAGATTTGCCCTAATTGACTTATTTTAAGATCTGCACTCAGCAACTACAGACTATATATTCTTTTCAAACACATTTCCAAAAATTGAAATCATTTACAGACTGTTCTCTGATCACAATAGATTTAAGCTGGACATGAATATGTAATTTCATATATTCATATATATATAAATCTCAATTTATAGGGAACTGAGATAACTTCTAGCTAACCTGTAAGCAAGGAAAACTCCCAATGGAAATTTGTGAGAAATTCTTGGACTTAAATTTATATTTTAGAGAAGAAGAATATCTGAAAATCAGTGATCTCTACTCCCATCTCAATAAGCTTTAAAATGAGAAAATTAAAACAAGAAATTTGCAGCAATTTCTTCAATATTATATAAGTAAATTTCAGTCAAGGAAATAATATTTATAAGATTACAGATTAAAGATGAAAAAATAAAAAGATAATCAACAAATCCAAGAATTGAATCTTTGAAAGCCTACTAAATGCCTATTAAAACTGTCTAATCAGAGAGTGAGAGAGAGAGAGAAAAACAAAGAGAATGCAAAGGAGTATCTAAAATCAGAAATGGAAAACCTTAAGATACCAAGAGGATATCATGAACAACTTTAACTGAAATTTTAATATTTAGACGAAATAGACACACCTAGAAAAATACAACTTACCAAATCTGACACAAGATGAAATGGAATAACCAAAAAGTTATATAATTATCAAAGAATTAGATACATGATATGAAACCTTCCCACAAAGAAAACTCTAGTCCCAGATGACTTTATCAATAAATTCAACTCAATATTTAGGGAAAACTTTAATGACAGTCTTCACAACTCTTCCCAAGAATAAGAAAAATAGGAGCAAACATTTATAACATATTATGGCAAGGACATTCCCTCTGGTAAAAACTACAGGTCAAGGTTAAATCATGGGCATAGATGCAAAAATCTTAAAATATTTTATTTTATTTTATTTTTTTGAATTTTATTTTATTTATTTATTTTTTATACAGCAGGTTCTTATTAGTCATCTATTTTATACATATTAGTGTATATATGTCAATCCCAACCTCCCAATTCATCCCACCACCACCACCACCACCACCACCCCCGCTTTCTCCTCTTGGTGTCCATACATTTGTTCTCTACAACTGTGTCTCAATTTCTCCCTTGCAAACCTGTTCATATGTACCATTTTTCTAGATTCTACATATATGAGTTAATATACGATACTTGTTTTCCTCTTTCTGACTTACTTCACTCTGTATGGCAATCTCTAAGTCCATCCACATCTCGACAAATGACCCAATTTCGTTCCTTTTTATGGCTTAGTAATATTCCATTGTATATTCCAATATATGTACTACATCTTCTTTATCCATTCATCTGTCAATGGGCATTTAGTTTGCTTCCATGACCTGGCTATTGTAAATGCTGCTGCAATGAACATTGGGGTGCGTGTGTCTTTTTGAATTATGGTTTTCTCTGGGTATGGGCGCAGTTGTGGAATTGCTGGGTCATATGGTAATTCTATTTTTAGTATTTTAAGGAATGTCCATACTGTTCTTCATAGTGGCTGTATCAAAAAGTCTTAAAATATTAACCAAACAAACCCAATAAAACATAAAAGGAGCAATCTAGTTGGGTTTATCCCATAAATGTAAGTTTAGCTTAATATTTGAAAAGTGATCAGTGGTTTTCAGTACTACATTAAATTATTTGGCTTCCATATGTGTAAATTAATAAACATTCATTCATGAGAAAGAAACCCTTAAGAGGGATTGAAGTATATTCCCTTAATATATTCAATAGTATAGCATATGTACAGAAAGTCTGCAGCTAACATCATACTTTATGATAAAATGTCTAAAGCTTTGTATTCAAAATAATACAAAGATGCATGTTATCATCACTTCTATTCAACATCTTACTAGCTGTTCTCCCAGTACAATAAAAGCATGAAAAAGAAGAAATAATAAAGTTTGTAAAATAGGAAATGTGTCATTATTTACAGATAGCATAATAATATATACTGAAAGTAGATATAAATCTCCAAATGAATTATTAGAATTAAAAAGTGAGCTTAATAAGATTATGAGCAAAAGCTCAACATACAAATATCAAAAATAACTACCATATGATTCAGCAATCCCTCTTCTGAATATACAACCGAAGAAAAATCAGTACCTAGAAGAGATATCTGTGCTCCCACATACATTACAACATGACTCACAATAATGAAGATATGGAAACAACTAAAGTGTCTGTTGATAGAAGAATGGATAAAAAAATTGTGATGCATGTATGTACAGTGCATTAGTATATTGTACATTATATTGAATAATATATTGGAAAATTATTCAGGAGGTTCTGCCATTTGCAACAACATGAATGAACCTGTAGGACATTATGCTAAGTGAAATAAGCCAGACACAGAAAGAAAATCTGCATGATCTTACTAATAGGTGGAATCTGAAAAAGTTTAATACATGGAAGCAGAGTAGAACAATGGTTACCAGGGTTGAGAAGAGGTGGGGAAAAATGGGGAGATGTTGGTCAAAGAGTATAAAATGGTAGTTATGTAGATCAAATGATCATGTTGTACACCTCACATATATACAATTTTTATTTAAAAATGAAATTTAAAAAAATGTTTGCATTATTCTGTTGGGGACATAGTGAGTATAGAGATTTTACCAAATGTGCTAGGTCAATTATCACTTTAAACTAGAAACTAGTAAAACTATGAAATTGGAATCCATTGTAAATATCACAAAAACTGCTGTGGAGTTTTCCGACAATGATGGAACTTTTCTTATTGTTAAAACTAAAATTTTATAGATGCAAATGGATAAATGTTTAATATATCAACTTGGTATTTTAAAAATTATGATTTTTAATTGCATTACTAATGTAGATTTCATTGGAAAAATATAGTCAGAAAAATGAAAATATTGAAATGTGCAAGTCATCATTTGAATAATAAAGAATAGCCAATGTGGTATTATAAATCCTGGAAATCTTTTCTTAGACCAAAACCTCAGTGAAATACAATTATTAAAAATAACTTAAAATAATTGAAATAAATAAAAAGATGAATAACAAGTAGACAAATAAAAAGATGAATAAATTAAAAAGATGGCTAGCTACATACTAAATGCAAATGGCAAAATAAAATATTTTTAAAACACACCATTTTCAATGCATAAAATATAACAAATACTTAGGAATTGAATTAGTCAAAACCAGATGTGATGGTTAATTTTGAGAGCCCTGACTAATATGCCAGTTAAGAACTCTACCCAGACAGCTTTCTGGAGAGATAAATGAATACACTCTTTTTATGGATTGAAAGACTGCACATGGTAAAGGTGTCAAATTCCCCACATATTTTTATATAGACGAACTACAGTCTGAGTGAAAACTCCAGTGGGCATTTTTATGAAAATCGACAAGCTGATTCTAAAATGCGTAGAGAAATGTCATGGGCCAATATTAGATAAGACATTCTTGAACAATAACATTGTTGGAGGACTTTCAACAAGTCTTTTTACAAAGCTACAGTAAATAAGGAACAGTGTTATTAAAGCAAAGTTAGATACATAAATCACTGAAAAACAAAGCCCATATACTCATTGACACTTGATTTATGAGGTTACTGAAGAGTAGTAGAAGAAGGATGATCTTTTTGATAAGTCAATTGAATATCAATTTGATAAAAAATAAGTGAAAGAAAACTGATCTCTGTATCACATCATACCCCAAAATCAATCCCAGGAGGATTTTAATATCAAAATGTGACATGCAATAAGTATAGCCAGAAGATGATATGGTAGAATATCTTCACAGTATTGAGATAGCAAAAAAATAAAAAAATTAAAAAAAAATATATATATATAAAATAGTATCTGAAAAAAGTGTTCAGTATAAAGGCAAAGGATGATAAATTTGACTACATTAAATTAAGAACATCTGTTCAGAATATTCTTAGTCTCTATTAAGAGATTAAGAATATAAAAAAATATGAGAAGATATTTTCAACATGTAATTGACAATGAACAAGAGAGAGGAAGAGACACTTTACAAAAGATAATATCAAAATATCCTGTGAAATCATTTAAAGGATGCATAATTCACTAATATTCAGGGAAATACAAGGAAAGTATTTCATAAGCTACCATTTTTAATCCACCAGAATGAGTAAAATTTGAAGAACTATAATATAATGTATTGGAGAAGATATGGAGCACCAGGAACTATAAAATTCACTGGTGGGAAGGTAAATTGGTACAAACATTTTGGAAAACAGTTTAACATTCTTTACTAATGTTACAGATCTGCATACCTTATGATCCAACAATTTCACTCCTGGGTATATTGCAAGAGAAAGACATGCACAGAAAGACTATATAAAAATGCTCATAGCTGCCCTCATACAACAGAATCTATGCAGCAATGAAAATGAATAAACTATGGCTACAAAAAGTACCAGATATCAGGACAGTGTTTACTTTTGGGGAGGAAGGAAGTGGTAAAGGTGGAGAAGATACATAAAGGGGCCTCTCTGGTTGACCTGGATGTTGTTATATGGCTGTTCTCTGTGATAATCTGCTGCACTATAGATTTGTGCACTTTTCTGTGTATGTATTATACTTCATAACACAAACATTTTAAAATCCTGATTTTTAATGTAATGAAAATGCTTTTTAAAATACATATTTCAGTTGCAAAGATTAAGAGAAGCCTATTAACATAGAAAGTGTGCTGCTCTATTTCACTTAGCTAGGTGTTTTACTTGTTTGTGCACATAGAAACCCATAGTTCAGATCTCATTTATGTCCTTATGTGTTTGTGCCAGTGAGAAAGGACTAAACTACCCACCTGGGAGCACCTTAACTCTCTCAGGCCAATAGAGGTTATTTGGAAAATTACCTCTTTGAAGTGAATTAAATCAACCAAATAGGTTTGTATAATCTTACATGCCAAATGTAAGTGATAAAGTTACTGCAACAGTCAGGATTAGACAATGGAGGCTGACTTGCTTGAAAAATTGAGTTTCATCTGCCAAAAAAGGAAAACAATGCCATTTTAAAAATCCAAACATGGTGATGATCACTGTATTTCAAAGAAACTGTGTATGGGCCTGGAGTGAATTCCCACATCCTTTTTGTGAACTCCTCATCATAGATGACAACTGTACCTGCACAACTACATAAATATTATCCTCAGAAAAATGTATTAGAATCTGTTACTTTGGTCAGGAATTGGATGCTGTATCAAGACATATGGAGCCTATGTGTGTTTATTGTTCTATTGCCAGTTAAATTAGCAACCTGTGTCTGATGCTATGAGTTTTCTACAAATTCCTTTGATATAGCTTTACTGTTGAATGAAGTTCAATAGAGGATTAAGCAATGATCTTGTTGGGTAATTGACCACAAAGATCTACAATGAAGCTAATTATGAATTACTCTCTTAATTAAAATAAGCATAAAATCCATACATTTAGAATATGAAAATCAATATTTTAAAATATAAAACACATATTTAGTTAGAACTTTTGTTTATTTCTTTATTACTTAAAAATAAACCTAGGCTGAAAATTTATTTTCATTTCAAAAATTATTCATCTTTTAACTCATTTTAGAGAGAATTTATTGTTTCTATCACTAAATAAATGTAAGCTAACACTAACATGGTTTATTATTTAATATACTACAAAACAATTTTACTTCAGAAATAATGCAAACTTAGATAATGAAGAAAAAATTAAATTTCAGGCCAGGATTCCAAATGCCTTGGAACATAATTACTTTAAGTATTCAAGAATTCAGTGCATGTTAAAAAGACCTCTTAGAAGCCACATATACAAAAAATATTTTTCAAGGAATTCTAAGGATTTTCTAGAAGTTTTATCACAACAATTAATCAAGCCGGGGGGAGGGCCATCAATCACACATCCAAAACATTAAGGAAAGAAGCTTGAAGCAGTACTGATATGGAGAAGTTAAACCATTGCAAGTACCCCCAGATGATGAACCTAAGTATAAGCAAGATGTATGTAGAAAAAAGTAAAAATAAATGGAAAATTTTCTCCAATGACCACTTAAAGCAGTGATGATAAAAATTTCAACTATAAAGAAGCAAAGCACTTTGAAAGACCTTTTAAAGAATGCAAAAGACAAAACCTTTTGGTCCAGAGACATTTTAAATGAAGCTGATCCCAAACCTCTAAGTATCCATGATAAGATTTTTTTGGAGCAAGAGTTATAGTAGGTGATAAGGGTGGTTCATCAGTTTTAAGAAAGATACGAAACAATAGGAAACTGGCACTAATGTTACATTTGTCCTTATACTAAAAGCTCTCTATTTGCATACCTGCAATCACATACTAATATGACTTTATATATGCATCTTTTTCAAGTTTTGAGTTGAGTTACTCAAAACACAGATACTGTGTTAACAAACAGCACAGGAGTTAATATTCTTAGTTTTGTTTTTTGTTTATTTTTATTGTGGTAAAAAACGTAACATTTGCCTTCTTAATCATTTATAAGTGTACAGTACTGTAGTGTTAACTATATGCACATAGTTGTGAAACAGATTTCTAGAACTTTTCATCTTGCAGAATTGAAACTCTGTGCCCATTGAACAACCCTGCTTTCTCACGTCCCCTGGACCCCTAGCAACCACCATTCTACTCTCTGTTTCTAAAAGTCTGACTACTTTAGATACCTCATATATGTAGAATCATGCAGTTTTGTCTTCTTGTGACTGCCTTATTTCACTTAGCATAATGTCCTCAAGTTTCATTCATGTTGTAACATATGACAGAATTTCCTTCTTTTTTTAAGGCTGAGTAATATTTCATTGTATGTATATAGTACATTCTCTTTATTCATTAATCCACTGATGGACATTTAGTTTGCTTCCACCTCTTGGCTAGTGTAAATAATGCTGCATTGAACATGGGTGTGCAATATTTGTTTGTTGAAAGGAGTTTTCTCTTCCTATTTGTGTTCTTTGAGATAAGTTCATCATGTTGGGAGTTTGTTTTTGACCTCAGTAAGAGAAACTTCAGTGGAGAAAAGTACGGGATAGACCAATATAAAGAACAAGTGTGAAATATTCCTTTAGGAAGTTCATGTTGATGTAAGAAAAGAGGATGTGACAGTGGTTACAGGATGATATGGGGCTGAATTAACATAGTAAAGAATTTAATTTATTTATAATTTTAGTAGAAGAACAAAGATTATCAGAAAAAAAGAGAGTGTAAAATTGAGGAAGTAATATTTTATAAAAGATGAAAGAGTAGATAATTTAAGACAAAGTTTAGAATTTAGGCTTGGACTGAAAGAACTTTTTCTCTTTGAAACTTGGAGCAAAGTAGTACAGTTTGGTATAGAAGTATATGTTTTTAAGTAAAGGATTTCATGTCTAGAGTCCTCCATTTTCTTTGTGACACAGAAGGCTAAATTATCTATGTAAAATAAGGGTCACAGACTGTTGAGGAGCATAAGAAAAATAAATTAAATTTTCACTGAGCAGAATTGGAGAGGGAGCAGTTAAGAGACAGTTTAAAAAATTCCAAGCAATCTTTATGACCCCATTGAAGTTAGAGAGCATATATTTGCAGTGGTACTGACTAGTGTAATATTCTCCAAGGGCTCTCAGTGGTCTAATTAATGACAGAAGTCTTGGCTGTTCCAAAATTGACTTATACTTTCATTTTTACTCATTTAAAAGTGTATTGAGTATTTTTTGCCAGGCATTGGGTTTTGCACAGGATGCGCACAACAACAATAACAACAAAAGAAAATCCACATATATCAGTTAGGGTTTGCCAGAAAAGCAGAATCAGTAGAAAAGATCACAAACAGGATGACATTCCAAGGGCACGGGCTGAAGCTCTCATCCACAGGGGGAATTTTTCTCTCTTTCAGGGAAACCTCAGAACTAATTTAATGTCCTTCCAACTGATTCAGCTAGGCCCACCTAACTTATCCAGAATAATCTCCCTGATTTAAAGTCAACTGATTAGGTATTAGCAAAATACCTTCAGAGCAACACCTAGATTACTGTCTGACTAGGTTCTATAACGTAGCCAAGTTGACATATCAAAAAAGCCATTATAGCATCCTTAAGAAGTTTATTTCCTAGTTCAGAGTAAGATAGGTAGAGAGATGATAATATTGTACTGTGAAAGATGTGGGCACTTCTGAGCACAAACCATGGACATCAGGAAAGGAGGGGTCTGTGCTGAGTAGGCGCTAGCCAGGAGAGCTTGGTTAGGAGAAGGCTAAAACAAAATTCCAAGGATAGCATCCCCCATTCAGAGGGCAGCAAGTAATTCAACTTATTTCAACTGTGGCATGTAAGACGGGAAGAGATGAGGTAGTTAGTAAGAAGCAGCTGAAGTCAGATTATAAAAGACCGTATATACCACAATAAGAGCTTGGATATTATCTTGAAAGTTATGTAAAACTTTTGGGATTGTTACGTGAGATAATGCATTTAAATTATCACAATGCTCATTATATAATATATCCTCAGTAGAATATTTTGTTATATAATATATGGCTTTAAGAAACAAATTTGACATAATAAAATTAGCAGCATCCTGGAGAAAAAAAATGAATATGAACAAGAATGAGGCCATGAAGGTTACTGTAACACTTTCAATTGGAAATGAGTTAGGAATTTAAATACCATCTATAAGAATGTAGAGACCCAGCAGGATCTTGCGAGTGAGTAAATGTGGGGGCAAAGGAAAGAAAGGAGGTAGTAATTATACCCTGATTTCTGGCTCAGTCCAATAGATAGATTACTGTACCAGTCATCAAGAGTTACTTTAGAGACATCTAAGTAGAAATGTCAGGCAGTTGAATTTTTGAGTGTGAAACTCAGAAAAGAGGTCAGATATGAAGGCATAGACCAGTACTTCTCAAACCCTAGCATGTATAAAAGCACCAGAAGCTCTTGTTAAAATGGAGCTTTCAGAGCCACATTCCCTAAACTGATGATTCTTGAGGCTCATGTCCCAGAATTGAAGTGGTTCATAGACCAACATAGAGTCATGTTTATGAAGATTTTGCAGAAAGTATCAACATATTGAAATATAGCATTACTGAAACCGTGGGAATAGATGAATTCAGCTAGGCAAAGTAGGAAATGATGAGAGTTAAGAGTAAAATCCTGGGCTTCCCTGGTGGCGCAGTGGTTGAGAGTCCGCCTGCCGATGCAGGGGACACGGATTCGTGCCCCGGTCCGGGAAGATCCCACATGCCGCGGAGCGGCTGGGCCCGTAAGCCATGGCCGCTGAGCCTGCAGGTCCGGAGCCGGTGCTCCGCAACGGGAGAGGCCACAACAGTGAGAGGCCGGCGTACCGCAAAAAAAAAAAAAAAAAAAAAAAAAGAGTAAAATCTTGAAAAAGAAGGTAAACCTTAAATAGACAGCCAAGAAAATTGAACCCTCAAAGACAACTGGGAATGGTGGGTAAGAGAAAGGTTTGAGGAATACCAGGAGTGGGAAGGAGAGACTTTCAAAAATAAAAGATGAAAACCAGTGCCAAATGAAGCAGAACAGTCAAAAATGATATTCATGAATATAGTGTCATTGTCTTTATCAAAAAACTCCTTGGAAAGCTTGTTTTCAATTAAGGCAATGTAACAGAGATAGTGTTTGAGGAGATTTATTTATTCATTTATTTAACAATTATTTATTGACCTACTCTGAGTTAGACTCTGTTCTGAGCACTGAGAATATAAGAGGGAACAGGATGAAAAAGAATTTATGTCCTAAAATGGGAAATATTTTAAAAAAGAAATAAATATATAGAGGCTTAGACAGTGAGAAATGCTATGGAAAATAATGAAGCAGGGGAAATGAAATGCCAAAATAAAAAAGGTAACTATTTTATGTAGTGTAGTTAGGGAAACATCTCTAGTAAGGTGACATCTGAGCAATGTGCCAAGGGAAGTGCAGAAACAACTCTCCAAACAAGTGTAGAAACAAACAGATATCTGATATTACCGGAAAAAGAAACGGCAAATGCAAAGGTCCTGTGTTGTGTGCATGTGTGTAATGTTTCAGCATCAGCAAGGAGACCACTGTGGGTGAGGGGGAGAAAGTAGGAGAAAAGGATAGAAAAATAGCAGAGTTCCAGAATGTGTAAGGCTTTGCAGGTTTTTGCAAGTTATTTAATCTTTATTCTGAGTGACATGAGTTGCCATTGGGGAGTTTTGAAAACAGGGACAAAAATATGACTTAGGTCTTAATAGGATTACTTTGGCTCTTGGTTGAGAATTGCATATAAATGAGTTAGAGCAAATAAAAGAGAGCACAGTTAGAGGTTATTGTAATAATTCAAGTTAGAAATGGGATTTGAGCCAAGGGTAGCCATAGTGAGAAGTGATTGGAATTGTTTTACATAGTACTGAAAATAGCATAGAATGTATTCACTGGTGATTGGATGAAGGTTATGAAAGAAACACTTCAAGGATAATTCCAAGTATGTAGGCCTAAACAACTGAAAGGAATGAATGATTATTTACTTAAATAATGGGGAAGAAGACTGTGGTAGGTACAGCTTGGTCAGAGGTTGTGCAGGGTAAGGTTGGAGGTGAATCAGGTATTCAGTATTAGACATGCTATGTTTGAGATGTTTGTTTAAACATTCAAGAAGTGATGTTGAAAACAAAATTGTATATATGAGTCTAGAGTTCAGGGAAGAGAGTGGGTTGGAGACATAAATTTGGGAGCTATCATCATATAGATACCATGAGTCTGGAGCAAATCACCTAGAAAATTAGTCAAAAGGTGAAAGAAAAGATATCCAAGGACTGACACTTGAGCCAATCCAATATTTAGAAGTCAAGGAGTTGAAACAGGAGATAGAAAAGGAGACTGAGAAGATATGGTCAGAAAAGTAGGAAAAAGACCTTGATCTACTGGGCCATTTCTGTTAGCATACAAATGTTTAATATTTCCTCCATTAAAACCCCACACTGATTCCGCATTTTTTTCCAGCTGTCACCACATTTTTTTTCCATTGAGCAACACTTCTTGAAAGAGTAGTCTTTTCTCATTATCTCCAATTTCTCTTTTATAATTCTCTCTTGAAAACACTCCAGTCGGGTGCTTGTTCCAACAATACACTACAAATGCTCTTTTGGAGGTCACCAGTGACATCCTCATTGCTAAAAGCAATGGTCAGTTCTCAGTTCTCATTTAACTTGGCCCATCAACAACATTTGATACAATTATATACTTTCTCCTTTTTGAAATGTTGTCTTTACTTGGCACCCTATCCACCCCACCCTGTACAACTCCTGACTAAACCTTGGTTTCCAGGATATCACTCTGTCCTCATTTTCCTCCTACCTGTCTAATTACTCCTTTTCAGTCTCATTTGTTGATTTCTCTTCATTTCCTATGCATATATTTATCAGGACTTACGCCTTGGAATCCTTTTTTAATATCTACACTTACCTCCTACTTAATCATCCAGTTTCATATATCTGTCTGCTAATGGCTCCAAAATTTGTAACTCCATTCTAGACATTTTCTTTGAACTATAGACTTCTATATAGAACTACCTAATCAGTATCTCCACTTAAATGTCTAATATGCATCTTATCTTAGAATATTCAAAACTGATCTCATAGCATTTGTCCCAAAGAGATCCACCCTCAGTCTTCCACATTTCAGTAAACGACAACTCCATTCCTCTGGTACTCAATCAAAATCATACTTGACTCCTTTTTCTTACATCCTATATTTGATATATCAACAACTCTGCCTTTAAAATATCTTGAAATTATGCTATTCTTCTGCTCAATATTCTCCAATGGCTTCTCTATCCATTCTAAATAGAAAATAAAATCCTTAAATAATCTACCTAACCCACAAGATCTGGCTTCTGATTATCTCTCTGATGTTTTCTACTTGCTCTCATTTACTTGACCTCAGCTCCACTGACCTTCTTGCCATTCCTCAAACATATCAGGTATGCTCTTGAAATTAGGAACCTTACACTTGCTGCTCCCTCTTCTGGAAAGGTCTTCCCTCAAATATCCAAATGATGTAATTCCTAACTTTTTTCAGATCTTTACTCAAATTTAATTTTTTTCAGTGAGACCTACACTGGCCACCCAATCTAAAATTGCCTGAATTATTTTTCTCTTTAGTTAACTAATACACCATATATTTTACTTAATAATCTTCATTTATTATTTTTTTAATCCAAACTGTAAAATAAGTTCCACATTTCCTGGGTCTAGAACAAGGCCTGGTGTGTAACTGTCAATAAATATTTGCTGAGAAATGAATAATGAACCTAATCTCTCTCTCTTGCATTATTACCACTTCCTTCTTCTCTAGATCATTCCTATCAGCATACAAACATGATTGTAATATCACTCACCTTAAAGTAATCTCCCTTAAATCTCTAACTTCCCCTAGTTACCACCCACTTTCTCTGCTCCACTGATACAAAACTTAATGTAAAAGATATCTCTTTACACACAAAAATAAACTCAAAATGGCTTAAAGACTTAAATATAAAGCATGGCACATAAAACTCCTAGAAGAGAACATAGGCAAAACATTCTCTGACATAAATTGTACCAATGTTTTCTTAGATCAGTCTCCCAAGACAACAGAAATAAAAGCAAAAATAAACAAATGGGACCTAATCAAACTTATAAGCTTTTGCATAGCAAAGGAAGCCATAAACAAAATGAAAAGACAACTTAAAGAATGGGAGAAAATATTTGCAAATGTTGTGACCGACAAGGGATTAGTCTCCAAAATTTACAAACAGCTCATGTAGCTCAATATCTAAAAAAACAAACAACCTAATCAAAAAATGAACAGAAGACCTAAATAGACATTTCTCCAAAGAACGCATACAGATGGTCAACAGGCACATGAAAAGATGTTCAACACTGCTAATTATTAGAGAAATGCAAATCAAACCTACAGTGAGGTACCACATCACACCAGTCAGAGTGGCCATCATTAAAAAGTCTACAAATAACAATCCCGGAGAGGGTTTGTAGAAAAGGGAACCCTCCTACTCTGTTGGTGGAAATGTAAATTGGTGGAGCCACCGTGGAAAACAGTATGGAGGTTCCTTAAAAAACTAAAAATAGAGCTACCACATGATCCAGCAGTCCCACTCCTGGGCATATATCTGAAGAAAATTATAATTTGAGAAGATACATGCATCCCAGTGTTCACAGCGGCACTACTTACAATACCCAGATATGGAAGCAACCTAAATGTCCATTGACAGATGAATGGATAAAGAAGATGTGGTATATATACACAATGGAATATTACTCAGCCATTAAAAAATAATGAAATAATGCCATTTGCAGCAATATGGATGAACCTACAGATTATCATACTACGTGAAGTAAGTCAGGAAGAGAAAGACAAATGCCATATGATACCACTTATATGTGGATTCTAAAATATGACACAAATGAACTTATTTACAAAACAGATTCACAGATTTTGAAAACAAACTTATAGTTATCAAGGTGGAAATGTGGGGGGGAGGGATAAATTAGGAGTTTGGGATTAGTAGATACAAACTACTATATATAAAATAGATAAACAACAAGGTCCTACTGTATAGCACATCGGACAAAATTCAATATCCTGTAATAAACCACAATGGAAAGAATATGAAAAAGAATGTATATATATTATAACTGAAACACTTTACTGTACACCAGAATCTAACACAACATTGCAAATCAACTATACTTCAATTAAAAAAATTGTATAGCAATGCTCAGATCATAGTTCTCATAGATTAAATTTTTCAAATTAAGAAAAGAAAGATATCTCTTTATAGTTACTATTTCTTCTTCCTAACATCTCATTTATGCCAAATCTAGCTCAAATAAGGCTTCCAATTATACTTGTCCCTTGTCTCTGATGACTTTTTGGTTGCCAAAAGAACATTCACATCTTTGTCCTCTGTATTTAAACCTCCTAGCAACATTCAACATAGTTGAATAAGTCTTTCCTACTTCTCAAAACACTCTCTTCTCTTGGCTTTTTGGATAACACATTTGTACCTTCTAGCTCAGATTTTGCTCCTCTGTACTAGTCTGTCCTCTGTCTGTCTCATTGGCAGAAGTTCATGTGCCTGAACTTCATCTCCAAAGAGGAGTGGGAAGTAGGCTTTCAGACTTATCTTTTAATCAAAGGGAACACATAATTGGAAAATTTTTAAAAAATATATAGAAATATGTTCAAAGGTTGTAGAGGATAAAATATGACAAAAGTTCACTACATCTCTCCAGATAGATTTCATTACAGAAGGCTCTCTGCCTTACCTTAAAAATATATCTTGTATCCATCTGTGTTGTTAGCTCTACAGCATCACCGTAGTTCAAGTTACCACCATTTATTTTGTGCAACACTGAAATAGGTACCTGTTCTTCTGTGGCCACATTTCCCCCGTTCAGTAAAATTTCCACACAGTAGCTTAAAATGGTCTTTTAAAAAATTATTGGTATCCAACCACTTAGAAGTTGGAAAACTTAGAAGACTCAGTGATTTCCCATCATACTTTCACTAAGTACAAATCCTTACCATGGCCTACAAGATTCTATATGATCCGGTCCTTTAACTTCATATTCATTTCAAGGACATCCCATAATTGTAATTGTCAAGGATCTCCCTATCATTGAATCTTTCCCCTTATTCTTCTCTCTGTCTGCAGTATTCTGCTCCTGACAATATGCCTATGCCTATGAGAACATAAGGTTGGTTCCTTTTTACCATTCCATTCTCATCTCAAACGTACTTCCTCAGATAAACCTTTCCTGACTGATTAAAATAATTAGCCCCTCCTTCTATCAGCCATTTTATTCTATCACTCTGTTTCATTATTTTTTCTTTATGGCACTTACATTGTTGGCTTCTGATTTTTCCATTCTCCCCTCTCTAGGATGAAAGCTACATGCATCTCTGCTGTTCACCAAAGCCTAAACATGGCACATAGTAGACACTCAATACATTAGGTAATGCTCCATTTCAGCTCTAAGGTAATATTTAATTGAGGAGTGGAACAAGAACTCATTTTTTGGAATATGGGTATAGGTGGCAACCTTCAAGATGACCCCCAATGATTCCCATCTCCTGATATTAGTGTTGTGTGTATTTCTCTACCTTTGAGTGTAGCTGATTTATTGACTTGCTTCTAATGAATAGAATAAGGCAACAGTGGTGGTTTGTCATTTCTGAGATTAGGTTACAAAATGACTGTGCTTCTGTTTGGGTGCCCTCTATTGCCCTCTCACTCACTTTGAGGAAATCCAGCTGCCATGTTGTGAGGAGCCCATATGGCAAAGAACTGATGTTTTCAGCCAAGAGCCACCGAGGACCTGAGGCTGCCAACAGCCCCAAGAATGAGTTTGGAAGGAATCTTTCCCCAGTCAGGCTTTGAAATGAGTGCAGCCCTGGAGTGCAATTTTTGAGAGATGCTAAGCCAGAACCACTGAGCTAAGCAGTACACAAATTCCTGACCCTAAAGAACTGTGAGATAATAAATATGCTTTATTTTAAACAATGAAGTTTGGGGAAATCTGTTACACAGCTATAGTTAACAAATACAATGGGAAGCATCTTCAGTGTTGTGGATTTAGGTTGTGGGAGATTTTATGTACTCAGAGACCAGAATAAAGGGAGGATATTAAAAACTCACAATTCAGAGAGGGTCATGGATAGAAAATGGCTGAGGGCATACTGTATCTATTTTAATTACTTCTGAATTTTGCCTTTTTTCCACCATTTTTTAGATGCCAAGACATTTAAAAAATACTTCTCAGGTTCTCTTTCCCCAACCATTTACTTAGCTCTAAGTGTGATAGAGGGACAAGGAGACTGGGAATGGGGCATCAATCTAAAGAGACAAGAAACATTTATCAGATTAGCCAATAGATAGTAATGCCTCATCTGGGAGATTGCTATAAATGCAGACTCTCAGGCTGGAACCCAGACCTACAGGATCATTTTTTTTTTTCATCTTAACACATCCTGAGATGGTCCTTATGCCCAGTATAGTTTGAGAAGTGATGCCCTACATTACTAGTGAAGTTGGAACCACTCATCTACAAAATTGATACTTTAACACAAACCTAAGAAGAAAGCATATCTGTATAATGTAGTTTGCTTAAATTAGGGATGGGGTTACAAGATACAATTCTGACTCACTAAGAGATATTATCACGGGATCTGGAATAATTATAGTTGTTGAATTAGAATCAGAATAGATAGGACATTTCAACTGGACTTCAAATGTTCATGCAACCGTCATTGTTTATATAGGAAAGTAAACAGTTCGATTGCCCATTGCCAAGGTTATTGTTTGAAAGTTAACTTTCTGGAAAGTATTGATATGTGTATTTTTCAGGAGCATTAAATTAAGAAAGTGAAAATTACATGACTTGTCAGTTCATTATGCTAGGAAGATTTAAAGAGTGAATTAGATTTTATAAATCTTATTGAATCTACTTAATATATATTTAGCATATCTTTAAGATACTTCAATTGCATGAAGAGAAAAAAATCATTATAATTTTATGTCTTCAACATGCAATTTTTTTCTTGGGCTGATTCAGCAGAGTAGAAATAATTTTGACATTTGTAGTTTCTAGATGTGGTTTAATATAAGAATAAAAGTCCTCGTGGGAAATTTCTGTTTGTGGACTTAAAAGTTCATGCTGAACAATGTGAAAGTATGAGGACTACTTTTACAACTCAGAAAAAAGCAAACATTTAGAACTGAACTGAAAGACAAATCACCAGAATGGGAAACTTCTACTCACATGATTAATATAGACTTGCCTGTGATATTAGTCTTAAGCACAGAAACAATATCCCATCACATAATCCAAGAAACTTCCATGTCTACGGTCAAGGCCAGTAAAGACTAGGTGATTCATAGAGTGACAGTGGTGGCGGTAGGGCTGATAGAATTTTGAGATTAGCTCTCTTTTGGCGACTCTTAAAGGGACAACTCTTATAAAGAATTTAATTTTTTAATTTTTATTAAAAATAAAAGTTTAGTCTGTAGTGGCAGTTATACAGGTATCTTGATTTTTTAATTGTATAACCTTTTATTGTGAAATGTATAAGTTGGTTTCCTGTATTATTTCACATATTAACTAACATTCATAGTGGAGTAGAGCTATTCAATTGAGGATTACATAATAATTGATGCTATATAATAAACATTTTGACTCAGTTGCTCTCTATGACTAGTGACCAGAAAGTTTATGCTTAAGGGTATAAATTTAAGGCAATAATTTACTAATATGAAAATCTTAAGATAAGCATCGTAGGGCAAATGAGAATATTGGTGTGGTTAATGTGAATTAGTTACTACCAATTAACTAATGTTTAGAAAATATTTTAAGATTAAAACAATTTAAAAATGTTACATAAGAAGAAATAAGCAATTTTAATATATTCCCATCATGTACTTAAAAATATTTAGAATTTTGTTTGATGATGGTGATTACAATTATATATTTTCAGTATTAGGGTGTATCTAGAAGTTAACAACGTTATAAGCTATCATGAAATGCAGTAAGTGCATTGAGTGGTTATAGGATTAAAAGTGTAACTTAATGTAATATACATTACATGTATATTATGTAATAATGTATATAATGTAATATACATTATTTTTCACAGTTGATACTTTGCTTGTAATAATATTTGTTCTTAAAGCATTTTTGGCATGTTTCTGGTTATAATTTTTGTTGTTGCTGTGGTTGAATTTTGTGTACATCTGTGTTAAATTCACCATTTGGGAATATAATGTTGCTTAGAAAGATTACTGCAGCACTTTGAGCCATTAAGAGATACTGTTATATTATTAAGACAAAATATTTTAAGGGATGAGAGATCTATATAAAGTAAAATTGTATCTACAGTTAGGATAAAGTAAGTATTGTGCTTCCAGGGATTTCTGCATTATCTTTAGTTGAAAAGAAATTTCCCTGTGGTTTAGCATTATTAAACTGTATGAGTTTTGGAGATTTTGCATTTTCTTTGGAATCATGTATCATTGGCTGTGTCACAAGTGAAATTTGATGATACTATGCACCAAGATGCATGGTGTATTCCTTGGACGCACTATTCTACATTGTGGGACTCATCGAGGATCAGAACATACCCTCAGAGATCTCTAGTGTTAAAAAAAATAATTATAAGAAAGCAGCATTGCATTTAAAGACATAGGATTCTTTTGTATCACCTTCCTTAAGTATGTGAAAGGTTGCCTCCTGTTTGAATGACACTAATTTTGAAGGTGAGTAAATCTTTTCTGAAGATTTACTTGTAATAATTTCCTATAACTCTGCATTCACTGAATCCAGAATGTTTAATGGAAAACATTTTGTTCTAGGATTTTATGGCTTTGGACTGAACCACTAATTATTGGATATATTTAGTACAAAAGCACTAAGGAATACAACTCAGTAAAAACAAGTCATTCACAGATAATACATCAAAACTCTATGGTTATCAGAATTTGCTGCCTACCTACAATTTTGCCTCAGAGAAATGAAGACCTCTGAGGGTTCTGCAGTGCTCCTTTTCTTTCCTATTGAAATGTCACAAATAACAATTCATTATATAATTATTCCTATGTTCATATTTATTTTAAATTAAGCAACCGTTGGGCTTCCCTGGTGGCGCAGTGGTTGAGAGTCCGCCTGCCGATGCAGGGAACACGGGTTCGTGCCCTGATCTAGGAAGATCCCACATGCCGCGGAGCGGCTGGGCCCGGGAGCCATGGCCGCTGAGCCTGCGCGTCCGGAGCCTGTGCTCCGCAACGAGAGAGGCCACAACAGTGAGAGGCCCGCGTACCGCAAAAAAAAAAAAACAAAAACAACAACAACAAAAAACAATGAGATGCAGCCATATACCTCTTGGAATGGGAAACACAAACAAAAGACAGAAAAAAAATTCCCTGAGAATTTGAATTGCTGAGCAAGTGGGACTCTCATACATTGCTGAGGAGAATGGAAAATGACAGAGACAATATGGAAAATAATATGGTTCTTGCATATAAAATAACATATATACTTACCTTACAACCCAGGAACCTCATTCCTAGGTACTTACCCAAGATTAATGAGAAAAGAGTATGTCCACACAATGACTTATACAATAATGCTTACAGTAGCTTTTTTCATAATAACCGAAAACTGGAACTGATATAAACATCCATCCACAGGTGAATTGATGAACAAATTGAGATAAATCCACACAATGGAAAACTTCTCAGCAATAAACAGGAACTAACCACTGGTATATGCAGTGTTGTAGGCTGAATAATGCCCTCCCTCTTTCCCAAAGATCACCTAGTTCTAATCTTTAATACCTCTGAATATTCCCTTATTTGTCAAAAGAAACTCTGAAGATGTGACTAAATTAAGAATATTGAGATGGGGAGATTACCCTGGACTGTCTGGATGGGCTTGATGTAGTCACAGAGGTTCTTATAAGAGGGAGGCAAAAGATCAGAGAGAGAAAGAAAGTATAAAAGAAGTTGTGGCTAGGACTTCCAAAACTATGTTTAATAATAGTGGCGAGAGTGGACATCCTTGTCTTATTCCTGATCTTAGAGGAAATGCTTTCAGTTTTTCACCATTGAGAATGATGTTTGCTTGGGTTTGTCATATATGGCCTTTATTATGTTGAGGTAGCAATCACACTCCTTGGCGTATAGCCGGAGAAAACCGTAATTTGAAAAGATACATGCACACAAATGTTCACTGCAGCACTATTTACAATAGCCAGGACATGGAAGCAACCTAAATGTCCATCAACAGAGGAATGGATAAAGAAGATGTGGCATATATATACAATGGAATATTAGTCAGTTGTAAAAAAGAACAAAATAATGCCACTTGCAGCAACATGGGTGGACTTAGAGATTGTCATACTGAGTGAAGTTTGTCATACTGAGTGAAGTAAGTCAGACACAGGGAGACAAATATCATATGATATTGCTTATATGTGGAATCTAAAAAGAAGGGTACAAGTGAACTTATTTACAAAACAGAAGTAGAGTCATGAATGTAGAGAACAAACTTATGGTCACCAGGGGGTAGTGGAAGGAGGGATAAATTGGGAGATTGGTATTGACATATACACACTACTATATATAAAAAAGGTAACTAATAAGGACCTACTGTATAGTACAGGGAACTCTACTCAATACTCTGTAATGGCCTGTATGGGAAAAGGATCTAAAAAAGAGTGGATATATGTATACATATAACTGATTCACTTTGCTGTACAGCGAAAGCATAACATTGTAAATCAACTATACTCCAATAAAATTTTTTTTAAAAAGTTGTGTGTGATCCCAAAAGCAGAGATTGGAGTGTTATAACCAGGAGACAAGGAATGCTGACAGCCTCTGCATACCAGAAGCATGAAGGAATGGATACTCCTCTGGAAACTCTAGAAGGAATCACCCATGCTGATATCTTTTTAGCCCCTTAAGACTGTTTTGGACTTATGACTCCTAGAACTGTAAAAGAATAAATTTGTGTTGTTTTAAGCCAGTAAATTTGTGGTAGTTTGTTACAACAACAATAGGACACTAATACAAAAACAATATGGATGAATCTCAAAAGCATTATGTTAAGTGAAAGAACTTGTAGCTGGATAAAATTAAAGTGGATGCTGAATTTTGCATATGCATATATCCAATGCTATGAAATCTAATCAAAGTGGTAGAATTAGAGATATACCATGCTTTGGGGGTTTTGTTTTATTTTTTCCTTTTTCCTCAATTGTGATTATCTCAGCCTTCTTCTTTGATTGTAAACCTCATTTCCAATATTTATGCATCGCATTTTCATTCTGGAGCTGAATGTTGTATTAAGCCTGGTACTAAGAGAATGCCACCCATATTCAGGGTTTTTCCTTTCTCTCTCTTTCTACTCAGCCCTTACTTCTATAATCTTTTTTCTCTAATATATCTTCTTTCCATTAGCCCAGAACTTTGTTTTTCTACTTTAATGGTCTCCAAATAAGAAAATCTACTAGATTAGAAAATAATATCTTAATATTTCCATTTATCTTTTCTAAAATTAGGAATGTATTTATTCTTACTAATATTTAATACTACTAGGATTGGCACTGGTGCTTTTTCTTGGGCCAATTATCAGATGATCAATCATGATAGCCTAAGGTAATAAATAAGGTAGCCTGAGAGAAGAGGGAGACTTCCACAATAAAAAGGGATTGATTTACTTTCAGTAGATTTTGTCCACTAAATAGATTTACAGATTTTTATAATCTTAAATAGTAAAAAATTCCATTACTTAGGAATGAGATGGATCAATATCATAATAATCATCTGAACACATATATGTTTGCTGGTAATTTAGATGTTTAAATGTGTGCTGGAGAAAAATGTCAAATGATTTTTTGAGTTTAAAGGTGAGCTTCTAATTTACACATTAAATTATTTAAAATCTGCTAATCTTTCTATCATGGAAAGTGGTTTTTGGTGTATAATAACTAGAAAATATTTTCCAAAAAATAAACACAATCTGTACTTTAAGTGCAAAAGTGAAGTTTTAATAAGTGCAAAAGTAAGTGCTTTTGGAAAAAAGTTGTAGAGTTTTGAATATAAAAGTGTGAAGAATTTTCTGTCACCATGAAATTTATTGGAAAAAATGTAAGCACCGTTACCTTTAAAAAACTGACATATATTTAAATTTAAAGCAAACAAACCTTGGCATTCAGGATATTCTAGTTTGTTTAAAACATCCAAAAAAAAAAAAACAAAAAACAAACTGATAAGTGGGTTTTAAGAAAATATTTTATAAAAGAATATTAGGACTTCCCTGGTGGCACAGTGGTTAAGAATCCACCTGTCAATGCAGGGGGACATGGGTTCGAGCCCTGGTCAGGGAAGATCCCACATACCACGGAGCAACTAAGCCCATGCGTCACAACTCCTGAGTCTGCGCTCTAGAGCCTGCAAGCCACAGCTACTGAGGCCGCATGCCACTACTGAACCCCGCGCGCCTAGAGCCCATATTCCACAACAAGAGAAGCCACAACAAGAAGACTGTGCACTGCAACGAAGAGTAGCCCCCGCTCACTGCAACTAGAGAAAGCCTGCACACAGCAACAAAGACCCAATGCAGCCAAAAATAAATAAGTAAATTTATTTTAAAACAGAATATTAAATAAAGCCTGTTAGTGTGTAAGAACAACTGATGGAAATCAAGGATGCTAGGTTTCCAGCTAAATTTCCATATTTTCATACTTGTTGGTTGAGATTTAAAGAATCGTAGCATGATTCTTTAAAGTTTTCCCTTTTAAGAAGTTCTAAAACAGATTTTGTACATTTTCTCAGTATAAAAAAAAATCACTTAGAAATTCCTAGAAGAATGTCAGGGAAAGAATTAATACCTCTACATATGCTTAGTTTCTGCTTAGTTTTTGATTCATTGTAATCATAATGTATACAGAAGGATCTTTTTAAATTTTTATTTTGTTTGAAATATGTACAAGTTAAACATCACTTTGATGCTGTTAGATTCATCATTTGTAGTATATCATTTATTGCTATATGGTCATCATTATAACATTAATAAATATATTATTTTTGTATTTATAAACCACATTATTATAAAATGGTATATTATCTTACAAATTCTCTAGTGTGCATTGTGCTTGGCTAATATGTGGAATAAATTAACACTAAATTTTCTAGCTTCTGGCTGAGATCTATGTGTGAGGTAATTAATAGAACTTCACCTCTTTCCCTCTTCTAACAGTTCCTGGATGTAAGCATAAATTAGAAAAATGCAAAATATTGGAAAAAATATTAGAATACAAAGAAGAATTATTTATATTTCTCCAATATTCTTCCCATGTTTTGAGATGTATTTTTATTTCTTTTACTTGTAAACTCTTCTGGGGATTCTCTATACTGAAGAATTAAGCTATAGCTATGTTTGTTTGTAGGGAGTAAAAAAAGATGGGAATTCAAATAGGGTTGTATCACTGCATTTTATAGAATGTTTAGTGTTTAAGAGGAAGATTTTAGCCATGGTTTTTCTTCTGGAATTGGTCAGATATTTGCCTCATTCATAGTGGATGCCCTATGCCTATTATCTCCCTGTTCTAAAACACTGACACTCTTTTTGGCTTGGCAATTCTCTCCTCTTTCTATTTGTGTTTAGTTTCCGTAATTGTACTGATATCTACTTGGAAAGCTAATCTCATTTGATTACTAGACCAAATCTGCCTATTTGTGTATAGAACCTCAAGAGACTACACTTTAATCCCTTGAGTACTTAACATTCTTGTGAGTCAGGAGAAAAGCTAAAGTAAATTGATGATCAGAGGCACCAACGCCTAAAATCATGGGCAGAGCTGACAGATACACTCTTTGTTCTATTAAAAGCTTGTAGACGCATTGTTTTTCCTCAATAACCTCCAAGAGGGACTGAGAGTGAACACAACTCAAAACGCCAATAGAAGCATTTTAGCCCTTAGCAAGAGTACATTGATGGTCTATTAATTCTTAAAAATCCTAAATTTAAATGAGTGATGCTCAGCTGGAATTTCTAGTCACTTTGCTTATTTTGAAATAGAAAGACAGCATGAATCATCTCTGTGGCTGTCTTCACTACATAGTTTCTTTTGTGTGCTTTTGATTTTTCTTTCTCAGATTCCCTAGCTATTATTATCTGAAAAAGGGAAAATTGTCTTATTTGCTAATCTTCAGTGTCAGTTACACTTTTTGTACTGTGCTTGGATTATTTTGTAAGTCTATATTCATATTTACTCAAAGTTCTCCCCATCTTGACTTGGTAGTGAATCAGGACTGATGATGACCCAATAGAAAGAACATGGTAGACTGCTGGCATTACTATACATATGAAAGGTAATTACAGTAAACACTGACCACAAAATCGTGTCAAAGCAAGAAAAGGGAGTTAAGAGGCAAAATAAGGCTTTTAGGAGACCTATGTGTGGCTAGGTTTAAAATAGATGAAAAAAGATGAGTTTTGGAATCACACCACGAGCCTGGAGGCAAGTGGCAAGAATCCTTTAATGCCATATCTACAATCAATGGGTATGCCGTAATGAGACAAGTTCAGGGCATTTGATGTTTATTTTCAACTGGCTTCCATAATACTCTTGAGAATTTTTTTTTTTTAATCAAGCTGGAGGTCAAAGATGGTTCTTTGGTTTTTAGTTTTTAAATGATATGCAATCTTTAGTATATGTTAATATATAGCAGGCTGTTACCCTGTTTAAACTATTTCCCAGAAGTTTGTACAGGTGTTTACTGGAAGCGCTATCTCTTCTTCACAGATAAGCGAATTGTAGTAGCTTAACGCAGTGCAAGATCTTCCCGTGTTCTCTTAAGATGGATTTCCTATGGTGTTGTTAGGTGGATGTGAAAGCAGCCTCCTATCACTCAGATTTTTTAAAATCTGTGGGCTTTCCTTTTTACCTCCTGGTAACTAATGTCTTAGGGAAGTAGTACTTGTGATTTCAACCCACAAGCCAATACTGGTTAATGCCATGGGGGCTGCATCTTCCTCTTGTCGATGTTCCCAGAATTTGGGGTTTATGTGATCCCTACTTTGAATTCCTGGATCTGGGCCCTAGTCATGAATCTTCTCAACTAGATCTTTCTAGGTCTCTGTGTTTGGCTGATAATTACATTTTTTAGCTTTATAAAAGTTTGACTTTAGGACTGTCAGCTGCTTTCCCAGGAGTCTCAGGTTGTCTAATTTCCTACTGTATTAATCAAGACTATGGCAATGACAAATGGCAAAATTCCAAAATAAGCTAGCTTAAACAAAATTAAAGGGGAAATGGTGGTTTCCATAACTTTCCTCTATCCCACCACCTTCCTTGTCTTCACTTTTCTCTGTAGTCCTTTGTTTACATCCTGCAAATAGGTCTTCTCTACTTTGAGAGAAAGTGACCACTACCAGCAGCAAATTCAGGTTTGCCTATTTAGGATCCTAGGAAGAAGCAGAAGGAAAGCTGCTCTTCACCAGCACCTGAAAATCAATCCCAGTAAAGAACTGTAGCTCCTGGGTCATGTGCTCATATATGGGCCATTAACTGGGTCTATAAAGCCTGAATCATGTACACATCCCTGGGGTCAACAAGAAAGTGTAGGGCTGATATCAGAAAAGGGAGATGGGAAAACTCTCCAGACAAGTAAAATAGAGTATACCTGCCTTTTCCTAGGACTTTTTTTTTAGTTGCATTATTGACTAACCTATCCCTTACATTTAGTCCTCTTCCCACCTCAGATTACATGCTTGATATAATGTATCAATTCTTTGCTGAGGGCTAAATCAGTGAGGAGCAAACTGCATCTAGGATGTCACCGACAAACTACTAGACTGAGAAACATAATATCTGTTCCCAGCACCAGTTCATTAAAAACTCAATGTTGGACCTTGGACTAGTCTCTTAAGCTATTCGTGACTCAGTTTCCTTAACTTGAAAGTGGGGATAAAAATGATACCACCCTATAGGGTTAATTCGAGGACTAGATTAGGGAATAGATATTTGATCTCTTAGAATAGCGCCTGGCATATAGCAAATATAAGTATTAGTAATAATAATCATCATCATCATCTTATCTTTAAGACTCAGTTTTTAAATTCGTAAAACCTAAGCTACGCTCTCGATGAGCATCTCACACTCACATACTTATTGGCCTAGATATATATCATAAATTAGTGAACCAGAATATGAGGAAATGGGCATGCTGGAGGCAAGTAGAGACAGGCCCATTGTTTATCTGCAGGTGGAATTCACTACCCACCCTCAGTTGATTCCTGGCCTGAATGTGTCTGGCATTCCAATTAGATCTTCCTGTCTTTCAAGGGAGCCAGATCAGGATGTTTATGTTAAATATCCAAATTTGGAATTTTTAAAAATGTTGAACACTGTGTTAGTTGAACACTGTGTTAGTCAAACACAGCATGTCTGTAGTCAATCAGTCTCAAATCCTTCCTAACTTTACATTACTGCAGGTAAGGATGCTGTCATTCATTTGTTTGGGGGGTTGGAGTGGGAAGGGGGAGCGGAGAAAGGTTTATTGTCGTGTCTAACAAGGAGAATGAGTGGTTTAGGCTCCCAAACCCTGAACTCCCTGATAGTTTTCATCCAGGCACTTCCAGAGTCATCATTCTCCCCAGAACCCCACCCACATGGCTGCTGTCAGTGCCAATCTATGTGGGACCTTGGTAATCTCCTCTGCCTGGGGAGAACTTCCAACAGCAGGTGCGGGTGACACAGCCTCTTCCTTAGCAGGTGGCAGCCCAGCAACTCCTGTGGAAGATCCAGCAGAGACCCACTCATCCCAGGCCACCTGCACAGCCATCGTTCCTCAACTCCCTCCCACCAGCCCAGACCTGCAGCTGCTGATGGGGCAAAGAGTACCTCGGATGCCATACCTGCAGGTGATTTTTAAACTAGGTAACTAAAAACTGAACTTGTTTGATCCTGACCTGCATACAATTTTTGTGTAAACTAGCTAACACTTGAAAGGCTAAAACTTAACCTAAAGTTCATGTAAAGCCCATACATAATTCTCCTACTTCTGTCTGACAAAATTCAGACTCTAATGTGTCATCCTTATTTATAAATTATTTCTTTTTTTTTTGTTTTTTGTTTTTTAATTCTTGGACTGGATTGTCTTCTGCTATATTCACAAAACCATAATATGTTTTTACTGATCTAGTAAATATTCATCTTTACATATACCCTCTAACTTCCCTATGGCTATGGATTAAGTTCATTCTGTCATAAAAGTCCAATTCCTTTCACTGTGTTCTGAATCTCTGGCACTCTTTCCTTCTCAAAGACTTCGTGTTCACCTACCTCCCACATTTTTTTCTTTGCATCATTGATATCTCTCTCTTTCTCCTAAGTCATTTCTATAAGCATACTAACATTTCCTGTCTTTAAAAATACTCCTCTTGACCTTACTTATCTCTCCAGCCTCTACTGTATTTTGTAGCTCCCTTCAACAGCAAACTTTCTCAAAAAGATCATTTATAGGCATTATTCTCATTCTCTCTATTTCTCCTTTTTTCCCCTCCTCAATGTGATTTTCATCTTTTGACCTCCTCAGTCATTGCTCATGCCAAGGTTATCAGTGGCTTCTAATAGTAGCCACATCCAGTGTTCACTCTTACAGGCTCGATTGACTAGATATCTTAAATAATCCAATGTTGCTGACTTTACCTGATATACTTTACTTAGTGTGGCAGATTATATTTTCCAAAGGTGGATGCACCAATACTTCTCACATTCTCTTTCAACAAAGTGGCATTGAGAAATGGAGTCTATGTTTCCTCCCTTCCACTGAGAAATAGCATATATGTTTCCTCCCCCTACACTTTAGTGAATCTTCAAAAGAGTGTTGACCAATAAAATGTGGTGGATTTAATTTTCTATTATTTCTTGTGAGAGTATGTAATAAAATGTGATGTGGGTTCCACCTAGCTCTCTCTTGTGACACATACTTTGGGAGCCCTGAGTTGATATGTAAAAAGTCCAGTTACCCTGAAGACACCATTCTGGAGAAATTATGTGGAGTACTGCATAATGATAGAGAAAGATGCTATAGGAAGTCCAGCTGTTCCAGCTCCCAGCTATGATTCTTTGATTCTTTACAGCACAGGCACCAGACACAAAAGGAAGCAAGTTTTCACATGATTTTAGCTTGTTACTCCAAACTGCCCTAGCTGATATTTAGTAAAATGGAGCAGAGTAGAGCTCTGCTCAAGCTGCTGATTCATAGCAAAAAAAAAAAAAAAAAAAAAAAAATGACCTAAGTTTTAGAGTGCTTTTGTTACATAGCCATAGTAACTGAAACACTTGTTTGGGCTTCTACAGTAATAGGCATTTTAGTTTTCCCCCACCCTCACTAGTTGCTCCTTCTAATTCTCTTTCATTGGCTCTTATTTCTGTATCCTAATATTAGAGTGCTCCAGGATCCTGGGATGCACGTTCCTTTCTCTATACATTATCTGAATTGCTTTATTTCATCATAGCCCATGGCATTTGTATGTGGATGACCTCCTCTCCCCCATAACAGTACATTTCTATCTCTGATATCTCCTCCAGATCCTCTGAATTCTAGGCATATATATGAAATGGCCTACTTAACATTGCCACTTGGATATTTAATAAGAACTCAATACATACACACCTGAGCTCTTGATCTCTTCTCCCTATAAAACAACATAAAATTTGTTCATTCCTTAGTTTTCCTCATCTCAGTAAATAGAATAATAATTTGCACAATTTCTGAAGCAAAAATTTAGATTCCTCTTTCTCTCAGTGACTGCATCTAATCTATTTCCAGTGATTATACCTCTACAACATATCTCCAAACCTTTCTTTATCTCCACTTCTTCTCCCTAGTTCAAGATGCCATCATATCTTTCCTAAACTATGGAAATAACTTCTTTAGCAGTCTTCTTTTTTCTAGTCTTACCACACATTAGTCTGTCTTCCACATGGTAACCAAAGCAATCTTTTTCAACGAAACACAGATCACATTACTAATCTGGATCAAAACCATTCAATGTCTTATCATGTGAGCAAATTTTATTTTCCAAAGATGGCTCCTACATTCTGTTCTTCTAATGTGACTTGATATTTCTACCACTTAAAGGTGGGAATCTATGTACCCTTCCTTTAAATGTGTATGGGCCTATGATTCCAGTGGAAGTGATCCTATGGCTGTAAGATCAGATAAAGCCATGCCTGGTTCTCTTGGGACACTCGTTTTTAAACCAAGTCCCCATGCCTGAATAAGCTAATTCAGCCTGTGGAGAGGAACTGAGACCCCCTAGCCCCAGCTAAGTTCACAGCCAGTCACGAGTATTAATTTGCCAGCCATGTGAATGAACCATCTTGACATCTGGAACAGAGACGGACTATCCACAAAGCCCTGCTTAGTTTGAAGAATTATGAGCAAAGGAAAATTTTTTTCCTGTTTTAAGTCACTAAGTTTTGGGATAGTGTTTTTTATACAGTAATAAAAAACTCACACCGACTTTGGTACCTGCAAGTGGAATGTTACAGTAAAACCCCCAAAACATGTAGCATTGGCTTTGGGACAAGCCATATGAGGAAGATGGGAGGGCCTTAGAAAAATGTTAGAAAAACCCTAAAGAATCTTGAAGAGTCTGTCTCTGACAGCTCAAAGAAAAATAAAGAAAATGTGATTAGAATATGTTTTGTAGTGGTGGATAGTTTGGCTACACTATTACCTGAAGTAATGTAGAATATAGGAAATGTTCCAGTGAACTCAATGATCAAGCTAAGGGAATTGTCATGCAGAATATTGAAGTGTCACTTGGATTCTTTCACTGCCTAGGGTATAATGTGAGAAGAGATGAATGAGCTAAAAATGAACTCTTACATATAAAGGACCTAGAATTATCTTAGTTTCAAAATAAATCTCTTTTTCTTCCCAAATCTCTCTAGGTAAAAAATGATACCCAGATTAAGGACTGACTTAAGGGAAAAGATCAATTTTACTGTAAAACCTATTATTAAGACCTTCAAAGAAATCTGAAATGATTCCTCGTATAACTTTTCAAACAGACAAAGCCCTTTTAAGGATCATAATAGTGTAATTAGCAGAATTCTATATAATACAATAAGACTTATAAGAATCTTAAGGATGTTATCCCATTGTAGTGTCATGGTGAAGTTGAAGAAGAGAATGACTTACCTGGAAAAGATTTGAGTTTATATCTTGTGTCTGATGGAGTAAATTATAAATTGATATACTGAAAGCCCACCAAAATTGTTAAAATAATTATATCAGCTTGCAATGGAAGGAAGAGAAACAAAACAAGATGAGAAAGGGTTCTGAACCCTCAAACGTTTACAAGTGGAGAATTGGCTTAAGAAGGCTTAGGGGAAAGAAAGGTAGACTCAGAGGGAAGGACTGAGTTGAGCCAAGACCTATGGAGATATAGGGAGTAGGACTGAACTCTAATCAAAGAATGGGCAACATGTGCCTAGCTAAATTTCAGAATTGGTATGGACCAGTGACTACTGTGTTCCTTCCCCTTCCCTGTCACTTTTAATGGGAATGTCCATAACACTTATGCAATGCCTGTCCCAAAATTTTATTTTGAGTATTTGGAGACCTAGAAAAATTGGCTCTTCAGGTCAGATGTGTCGTTATCACATCATTAAAAAGAGTGCTCAAAGAGCTGTATTTGAGGAACTGCACACAAAAAGTATCACTTAAACCTAGATCTGATTTAGACAGTAAGATTCATAACTTTGAGCTGATGTAATTATGGAGTGAGAATTTTCAGTCTTGAGGAAGGGAATGGTTATATTTTGCATGTGGGAGGGATGTAAATTGTAGCCTGAAGACAAACTGGCAGATTGTATTCTTCAAATATGGCTGTAAAAAGACCTCCTAGCTCATGTTTTCTTTTTACAATATGACTTTGAAACTCCTCCAATGAAGTGCTATCCCCTTCCCTAAAATCTGGACAGGACTGTGACAAAGCTATATGGCTTTGAGAGAGAAGGTTGTAAAGTGTGTTACATCTTTCTAGTTCACTTAGACTGCTTGCTCTTAAAAAACCTAGCTACTATATTTATATAATCCCAAGAGACCTGTGTGGAGAGGGCCATGTGAAGAAGAACCAAACCCCCAGTCTACAGTTCTGAATGAGCTCCCATCCGATATACCAACATGGCCGTGATGTGAGTAAGCCATCTTGAATCTTTCAGCCCCAAGTTGAACCACTTTCAGCTGATGGTGTATGGAAGATTGCAGATTTGTAGGCAACATAAATTAATATTGTTTAAGTCATTAAATTTTGGAGTGGTTTGTTACACAACTGATACAACATTGGACATAAAATAAGAACAAACTCCTACCCTGTCCCATGAGGCCATGTATGATCTAGTATTTACCTATTTCCCATGCTCACTCCATACTACGCTCCACTGTGCTTGCTTTTTTCTAATCACACTGATTTTTCTCCTGTTTTCTAAAATCTAGCTAGTTCTTGTCTTCAGACTTTGTCATTGTCACTTCCCTGATAAGAATATTCTTTCTCCAAATCTTGTAATTCAGGTTGAAGTTTAGGGATGACATGCTCAGAAATAGATTCTCTGATCATTCAGTCTAAAGTAACCCACCAGGAACTCCAGCCCATCTCCCTATTTATTTTTATCATGACATATCTATCTATCATCTATCTATCTATCTATCTATCTATCTATCTATCTTCTATTTATCAACCTATCTATCCTATCTGTTTTATCCTTCCCACTACTAGAATAAACTCTGTAAGAAGAGGGACATTGTAATTCTTATCTTTTTCTCCATCTCCATTACCTAGAACAGCGCTTGGTACTTACTGGGTACTCCACAAATATTTGTTGATTGAATGAATCAGTGTAAATTAATATTAATTCAGTTTTACATAGCAAAATAGAAATCTAAAATTTAATGCAACACATATTTCCTAGAAAAAGCAATGTTTTTGTTTTCTTTTTTATTAAATCTATTAAATTCATTCAGAAAATGTTCACAATCTTGTGATAATATAGAAAATAAGTTTATTTCTATACCAGATGGATCACCTCTATAAGTTCCTCCATATCAATAGTGTATAATAAAATCAAATTTTCAGATAAAACTTTACATAGTTGGTTTTCTATTAATATGAATCTTTTACTTCCTACAAGACAAACAAACATATAATTCTGAAATTTTCCTTTTTAATACCATGTTTGGGGTTTAGTGTTAAGCTATTTAAAATTTCCATTCCAGAGAGGAAAAAGATGTATAGGTAATAGTCAATAAAAGAAGAGATGAATTTGGGATGTGAATCCTTGGCATAATAGTGATACAGTTTTTTTCATCTAATCAATGTTACACATAGATTAGAAGTTAAAAAATGATTTTAATTTACTTATTTGGAATTTACTTCTTTGTACTTCAAAGCCTGGATAACTGACTGCAGAAATGTAGTTAGAATAGTCCTTCTAATCAAGAATTAGCCACCTCTTCAGAGTGGCAAAATAAGTTAGAGAAATTGCATTAGTGATTTTCTCCCTGGGGAGGAGCAGTAGTCTGAGGTCTCATTAACATCTAATTCTGAAAGAATCAGAGGATCTGTTTATATCATAACCTGACATTTGCAACTTTCCTCAATTTTCCTTGGAATTTCTTCAGCCATATCCTGCTGAGAGAAGTATACTAAGTCCTTTTTGTTTGAGAAGCTTATAGAGCAAGTCATAGTCTTAGGCCAACAGACAATTGTCTATTCTAATCATCCATATTCCTATTGTAAACAACCTCCACTGTTGGCTCTTGCACAAGAATCTCCTGAGATTAGTAATTGGTAGCCTCTAATTGCCTATTATTTCTTGATCATTTTTTTATCCTTTGATGAAAGTGAAAGGCTGAGCCTTCAATAGATTTTGTACTTATGTCTTATTCTATTAGCCTAATCATAATGCAATTCCACCTAAGCACAAGCAGAGCAACAGCAATCATTACTTAATTCTAATTCCTAACTCTCTGTAAGTAAGCCAGACCATGATTTTACTAACCAGTTTCCAATGCACATAAATAATAACATATATTTAGATTATCACAGTGACTAACTCTCCCTGAGGGGCAAAAACATTGTATTTTCTTGCGCTCATCTTGCAGTTTCACAAGATGTCCCATTAATTTCATTATTGTTCCCTTAAGCTATTATGTTTAGTCATCTTCCTCGTCACTTGCTTCCCTCTGTTGGCTCCTTATCTTTTCCTTTCCACTCCTGCTTGGCCTTGTTCCTCTATTAGTGACAGCTTCTTTAGTGATGTGACCTCCTCCACTTTCCTTGCCTTCAGATAGTCTCATAACATCTTCTGTCAATCTACACATATATTATTTGCTTTATGCCATATTATATTTGTAAAATACATAAAAGATTGGTATATTTTTATTTTATTGATGATGAAACTGAAGTATAGAAGATAAATGACTCCCCAGAGGTGCTGATTTGTGGACCTTGTAGTGGGTTTAATGGGAGGAGGCAGGTGTGTGATAGAGACCTAAGAAAGAGGGAGTTAAATGATCCAGGACATAAGATGACCTGAGGAACAGTAGAAATAAAAAAGAGGGAAATACCTTAAAATTGATGACTCCTCTGTCCTGATAACTTCAAAGTGCATTTCAATTTGAAATTTCTATCGCCTCATTGCATGGGGACAGGTGAAAAAACACATACAGAACAGTTATCTCTTCTGGAAGCTTCCCAAATTCACAAAATTCCTAAGATATTGAGAGAAGAAACACTATGAGCATGTTTAATCTTATATCAGCAGTTGCCATTTTTTATCCAGCCAAATACATTTCATAAATTCTGTTTCATATATTATTTAACCTTATCTACCTATTGGGTTGGCCAAAATGTTCATTGGTTTTTTCCATAAGATGGCTCTAGTAGCATTTAGTTTTCTTCATTTGAAACAATTTTGTTAGATTGTATTGTGACAGATGTCATATCAGTGTGCATTTAAGAAAAACCTTATCTAAACTGGTGAATTTTTGTGTAGTCATTTTAATATTGAAGATGGAAGAAAAAAGCAACATCTTCAGCATATTATGCTTTATTATTTCAAGAAAGATAAAAATGAAACTGAAATGCAAAGAAAAAAGATTTGTGCAGCATGTGAAGAAGGTGCTATGACTGATCAAATGTGTCAAAAGTGGTTTGCGAAGTTTCGTGCTGGAGATTTCTCATTGGATGATGTTCCACAGTCGGGTAAACCAGGTGAAGTTGATAGCGATCAAATCGAGACATTAATTGAGGACAATCAACATTATACCATGTGGGAGATAGCCAACATACTCAAAATATCCAAATCAAGCACTGAAGATCATTTGCAACAGCTTGGTTATATTCATCGCTTTGACGTTTGGGTTCCACGTAAGCAAAAGAAACCTTCTTGACTGTGTTTCCACATAAAATTCTCTACTTAAATGTAATGAAAATGTCCCATTTTAAAAACAAATGGGTGGTGAAAAGTGGATACTGTACAGTAGTGTGGAATGGAAGAGATCATGGAGCAAGTGAAATGAACGACCACCAACCTCACCGAAGGCCGGTCTTCATCCAAAGAAGGTGATGTTGTGTATATGGTAGGATTGGAAGGGAGTCCTCTATTATGAGCTCCTTCCAGAAACCAAAACGATTAATTCCAACAAATACTGCTCCCAGTTAGACCAATTGAAAGTGGCACTCGAAGAAAAGCCTCCAGAATTAATCAACAGAAAATGCATAATCTTCCACCAGGATAACACAAGACCGCATGTTTCTTTGATGACCAGGCAAAAACTGTTACAGCTTGGCTGGAAGTTCTGATTCATCCACCATATTCACCAGACATTACACCTTTGGATTTACATTTATTTCAGTCTTTACAAAATCCTCTTAATGGAAAACATTTCAATTCCCTGGAAGACGTAAAAGGCACATGGAACAGTTCTTTGGTCAAAAAGATAAAAAGTTTTGGGAAGATGGAATTATGAAGTTGCCTGAAAAATGGCAGAAGGTAGTGGAAGAAAACAGTGAATATGTTGTTCAATAAAGTTCTTGGTGAAAATGAAAATGTGTCTTCTTTTTACTTAAAAACCGAAGGAACATTTTGGCCAAACCAATACCATGATATTGTTCAGCTGACACATTCTATTTATTAAATATTAATTACACACATTTTAGTGGCCTAAAACTTATGCATTTATTATACTTTACCAGTCTGGGAAAAGAGTGACTTCAATAAAGATCATGGTTCCTAGTGTTATCACCTGTGTGGTGACATCAACAACAGTGGACTTAAGGATGCTATTACTCTACTTGCTCAAAATTTATCAGTTTCTCCTGGTCCTCTCTGTTAGCCTCAAGGTTAGGTCTCTGTCCAATCCTTTCTTCTTTCTTGTTTCCAGGGCCAGTGTAAATAGCTGCACAGTTTGTATGTAATGCAAATCCACGGGGTATCCCTGGCATTCGGAAGTGCACAAACCCCAAAAATATACCTAATGACCCTGGATCAGTTTTATATAGCAGAGTTTCTATTAAGGCCCTTAGCAGAACATGCTCTAATTAATACAAAGAGAAAACAAACCTATACCTACTAATAAATAGAAGATTCGTGTCATGAGTTTCTACAATGAGGCAAGCTGTGTTACAAATGTCAGGAACTCAAAAGTGAATAGTACAGACCCAGCCCCACTCTCATCGAGTTTACATTCTAGTGAGGAGAAGCAGATAATAATAAAATAAACATAGAACAAAACATTGGGGAGTGCTTATAAGTGAAAATAAAGCAGGATAAAAGGATAGACAGGCATGGATACTAACTTCAGGAAAAAAAAAAAAAAAAAAAAAAAAAACTTGGGACCTTCCTGGTGATCCAGTGGTTAAGACTCAGTTCTTCCACTGCAGGGGACACAGGTTCTATCCCTGGTCGGGGAACTAAGATCCCACATGCTGTGTGGTGTGGCCAAAAAACAAACACTTCTCTCAGGAGTGGAGATATAAGTAGGAAAGCTACTCTGTAAGAGAATATGTGAACAGAAATCTGAATGAAGTGAACCAGTGAGCCTGCCATGCAAGTATGTGGAGGCATAATATTTCCGGCGGGGGGTGGGGGTGAATGGCAAGTGCAAGTTCCCTGAGATGAGAGTGTACTCTGAGTACTTAAGGAATAGCAAGGGGACCACTGTGGCTAGGGTAAAGGAGGCAATTAGTAGAATGGTAGGAAATGAAGACACAGTGAAAGCTAGAGACAAAGTCAAATAGTGACTTCTAAGCAATAATAAGAACTGAGAAATTTATTCTAAATGTGATGGGAAATCCCTGAAAGGTTTTGAGCAGAGGACCTACATTATCTGATTTTCCAGTTAGAAGTGTCATTCTTGCTTCTATGTAGAGAATAGACTTAGGGTATGCAAGGCAATATTTCACATTTTTAGAGGTAAAAAAAAAAAAAGCAATGAGGCAAGTTAGGCGGCCGTAGAAGTTGCCCATGTTAGATATGATAACATCAGTTGGGTTGGTGGTGGAGGTGGTGACAAAAGTGAACATAAGAACATATGAGGAATTTCCTGGCCATCCAGTGGTTAGGATTCCACTTCCACTGCAGTGGGCACGGGTTCGATCCCTGGTCAGGGAACTAAAATCCCATAAGCTGTGCTGTGTGGCCAAAAAAAGAAAAAAAATTGATTTCTTCAGTTAAGACTTGTGCATTTTCTGAGAATTCCCTGGTGGTCCGGTAGTTAGGACTCTGCACTGTCACTGTGGAAGGCCTGGGTTTGACCCCTTGTTGGGAACTAAAATCCCATAAGCCACGTGGTGTGACCAAAAAAATAAAAGATATGTCCAAGGTAGCTCTGATTACATTTGCTCTGACTACCATTTACTGAGGGATTAGATAAACAGATTAAGAGAAATAGGATGAAATGCAATTACAACCTTTTAATCCTGAACAACTAGGTAGGTGGTGGTGCCATTTTCTTCCATAAGGAAATTTAGAACAGGGATCCCCAACCCACAGGCCTGTTGGGAATTGGGCCACACAGCAGGAGGTGAGCAGCTAGGGAGCGAGCAAAGCTTCATCTGCCGCTCCCCCTGTCGCTCCCCATCACTTGCATTACCTCCTGAACCACGCCCCCCCCACCCCATCCATGGAAAAATTATTCCACAAAACCAGTCCCTGGTGCCAAAAAGGTTGGGGACCACTGCTTTAGAAGACAAGAAAGTTGAGGGCAGAAAATAATAGGAATCAAGAGATTATGTTTAAAGATGTTGAGTTGAGGTGCTAAAGACATCCAATTAGAGGTTATTGTGTTTTGTATTGGGTCAACTGAGCTAATCTGGAATTTTATGTTTCCCCACATCCCCTTCCCTGAATAGTTCTAGATGGATAATAAAGACATTTAGCATGAGGTGTGGAAGGCAGAAGTGAAGCAGCAGCCATATTCTTTTTATTCTCAAAAAGATAATGCAGGGGATAAGGTACTTTTGCAGTACACATATTGGTCACTTATCTGCCAATTCCTCTTGCTGGTGAGACTTAAGGAGTATAAAAAAGAAAACGAGTATTTAGCACTGGAGATACATTTTATACTGTTTGCATTATAATGGATAGATGGATAGTGAGAATGAAGCCTATTATTAAATAACGTGACAGAGGATTTGAGTCATAATTAAAGAACAGTGCTTGGCCAGAAAGGATAACAAATACCTTTACACAAAGCTCCCATTGGTCTTGGAGCCTGGCAGGTGCTGGCAGTGCTCTTAAGAGTCTACAGAGTGAGCTCTGCTGCAGTTTTGATGGGCTTGTTAAAAATAGCCCTAGGCCAGACACATGCCATCCATCAGAATTAAGTGGATCACTCAGCGCCTGCTTCCTGTATCCTGTCTTCTGTTACTCCATGTGCTTTCCCAGATACCGATGGGTCCTTGACCCTTGCTTCTAGGTGTAACAGTGATCTCTGCCTAGGGAAAAGGTAATGATCTCTGAACAATATATGCAAGTCCAGCATAGATTTATCATTTTAGGATTGAGCTTCCATTACTAATAATAGCTATCTTGCATTGAGTCCTCACTCTGTGACAAGCTCTTGCAAAACACACTTCAGATTTTATCTCATTTAATCCTGGCAACAGTGGTATAAGGTAAATTCTAGTATTATTCTCCTTTTGTATTGAAATACATTTAGTTGTAAAGAAATGTACTGAATTGTTCAAGATCTCATGGGAAATGGCAGAGCCATAAGAACTCAACCAGGTGCCACCTGCCTCTAAGGACTGACCTCATTTATTATATTAAATTGCTCCCTGGGTTTAGGTAAACTTGGGGAAAGCTTCTTTCTTGCAGAGACTTCTGGGAGTATCTGACTGTTTGCTTTGAGATTGAACTCTGATGTTGCCTCTAGATTCTTTGAAATCTTGAAGGAGAGAGTAGAACCTGCAATAACTCTTGTGATGTTTCAAAGAACACAGAGGAAAATAGACATATCTTTAAGAAAGACTCTTTTATTCTGGAAAAAACACTTGAATTAATCATATAACCATGTAAATAAAAAGCAGACTCCATATCAGAAAAGTTATTCCAGACTCTTCATTATAAGTAGTAAATATACTCTGTTTAACAATGGAAAATATGGTCACTCTGGTATATCTCTACAGACTGACATCTGATATATTTGTAGGATGAGACTTGACTGTTCTAGAAAACAACATTGTGTCCTGTGGAGAATTAAACTATTCTCACTGAGAACTGGTATATTACCACAATACATTTGCACACCTTTATTCTGTCTAAGAAGCACTGACCCACAGCAAAGGTGAAAGCACTTTAAAGGAAGTGCAGGTTATTGGTCACTTACTTCATTCAGTAAGGCAAGGATAAAAGATGCTAATGTTACTTAGTGCTGGAGCAGTTTTTATTACAGATTTCTAGAACTTCAGCAGAGTCAAAAACAGGTCCCTCTATTTCAACAGAATTCATCCTCCTATAAGCAACCAAAAAATTTAATAAAATAAACATATTAATAGTCAATTCTGTATAATACAGAATTATGAAGGAATTGAACAGAATATGGAAGATATGTTTTCTGTACTGTTAATGCTTATAGCCAACCTGAAAAAAACAAAAACTTCTATATCAAATAGTTATTCAGTATAAGGTTTCAAGTCTGTGTATGAATAACTGCCAAAATAAGTAAAACTAATGCATTTAAAATTCTGAAGGTGTTTGATTAGAGGAAATGATATAAAGTACAGGAATTTTCTGTAGTAACTATTCTTATAATGTCAGATCCATGGACAAAAAAAAAACCTTGCCAAATCATTATAATTTCATCAAAAAATGGGGTTTCAAATTTTAACATACTTAGACTTATTTTGATGCTTACTTAACACCTTCAGAGACGATTAATTTAGATAATTATATTGATGATATTATGGAATTACTAAAACAATTAGGAAATTATGATTCTTCTGGGTAACGTATCTCTGATTTGAACAAGTTCCAGGTACCAACAGTTTCTACTGTTTAACCAGCTGTTCTAGAAGAGACCATGGAATTTGTCTGGGGTGAGGATGACTGAGAATGATGACTTGGACTCAGTTCTAGGATACTTTTACTTTGATTTTCTTCCAAAGCAGCAAATAAAGAGAATCACTAAAGTAAATGAAGTAAGAAAGTAGGTGGGTGGATATGATGAAACACTTTGCCCCTCACACCTTACTGAGATGATTCAGTGTTTGGTGGTCTCAGCAAACCCCTGGGAATGAGATGCTGCTCAGTCAGTGTGGATCGGTGTGCTCACTGCCTTCTGTGTCTGCAGTAGTCATGTTAGCACCCAGAAGCAACTTACACTATCTTAACAGGCAATAATTCCATTGTTCAGGAACCTACATTCCCATGCCATCTCTGTAGGGCCTAGGAGGTTCTCTCTTACACACACTTCGGCATAACTGGGCCTACCATGCCAATAGTATGCTGCTTCTGTGATTATCAGTACATGGAAAAATTGCTTTTTCAAACAAAGGGAAAATACAAGTACAAGGAATAAGGACAATGAGAAAGAAAAATGATACTTTTTAAAATAAAAAGACTCCCAATTATTTAGATTAAAAATAGACTTTGGGTTATTATGCCATCCTATAATACTCTGCAAATTTTATGATTTTGAAATTTTATTAAGCCTCCACAATATACTCAGGAAGTTTAGTATACAATTAAATTTTGTTATCACAAATGCAGTAGTGGCCACATTCATATCAAGAAATGATATATGAATTGCATCTGATATGGTAGCTTCTTTTACGTTCCCCTTTCCTCTTAGAATAGACTGTGGCACATTATAAAATAGATTCCCTTTTGTTCATGACTTGTTCAGTTGCAAATTCATGTAAACTACAGGACCAGTTTGGCACCTGCTGTGATCATGAGTCTACTGCTGTTTCTCTAATCAGAAAACATTCCTATTAGATAAACCATCTGGCTTGAAAAGCATCCCTTTTGCATTCAAAACAGTTTTGTTAGAATTCAGCCAAAGTATATTTTAAAAGGAAAGATGTGTCAGCAAGATCAGTCTGTTTACTAATGGAATAGTCCTCTATTAAAATATCATTTGCAGAATAAAAGCTATAGAATGAAAATATTACACAACATGAAATGTTATAGTTACATGTGAAAGTGTGGGTGGTGGCAACCTTTGTCTAAGGCCATCCAGTGAAATCTGTTGAAATTTAGTTAGTCCTAGTCATCCTCTGATCAGAGCCAACTAAATTTCATGTTATTCTGATTGCAATCAATCATATTCATTGAGTTGTGACATATCATGAATGTTATTTCGTGACCATCAGTATTATTAGATACTAAGGTACTACTTGGTTATCTACTGAATCATGTTTATTCCTGTGGATGTGAGTCATTTTCATTTATACTCATATTCTTCAGGCTATATATCTTTTATATCATTTAGTCCAATACCAATAATAATATAATTCTACTCTAGAAATAATTCATAGGAACCCAAAAATCTACTTTTAATATTTTGAGTGAATTTTGGGTACTACTAACAGGGAAAATAAAATATTGAAGCATGTGAAGTTTAAAGTTAATTAAAGCTTAACAGTCATAAGGAAAAAAGTGGACGGTAAAAGAAATGCTGCTCTTTGATCTTTTCAATTAATGTGTTTATCAAAATTTGATTGTATGCACACACTTAAGATGTTCTCAGTTATATTTCAAAAACCAGAGACATGCTTCCTGCCTTCAAGGAGTTTGCATCTGTTTGAAGAAGCAAGACTAATAAAATAACTGCATAGTCATGAAAGCGTGCCTGTGGATTTCCGAGATTCAATTGAAAATATCATAAAGATCAGAAAAGGGAATATCAGAACGGAAGAGGAAGAATTTATAATTGTTTTTATGGTCAAGCTGGTGTTAGAAGAATAGAAGGTCAAAAGGCAAGACACTTGGAGGAAACATGAATGGAAGAACAGAAATGTAGGATACAGGTAAAATGGTCTTTTATGTAGCACAGAATGGGATTTGGACTTGGATATGTCAAACTTAGATATTGATAGCTATCCAGAGTCTTTGAAATGTGAATCAAATAATTTAATATTTGCCCACACAAATCAATACTCTCATTTTTTACTTTTCTTTTCTCAATTAGGCTGTCAGTTCCTTGCCCACAAAGCATATATTACATTATGAAGCACATAGTAACTTATGATGCCTTGAACATTGTGACACATGATATTTTTTCAAAGAATGAATATTTGAATGTGTATGTAAAAAATTCTGGTCATGTGGTTTTGTGTGTGATTAAAGACATCTCTGTCAATTTCTGCTGAAAATCCAAAAACTTTTTATATTGACAATGCCTGAAGTGAGTATGAAGCGCCTTTATTGAATAAATGTAAAGATATGATTATTGCTAAAATGAAAGAAATTATAAAGATAAAATTGGAGGATCCCTGACAACCTCCTCAAATTGCCTTTTTCATCCATCCTCATTATCACTTCTTCCTTTTGCTGGCTTTAAATTTCCACCATTGAAATCACTCTTTTGGAAAGTACAACAGATGTGAAATCATTGTCTTCAGGTACCAGGAACACACTATATATTTTTGGAATTGTTATGTATTATCTGGATCTAGAAATAGGTGCTGGAATACTTTGCCATCACACAGGGACATTTTCACCTGTGTGAAATTTGGTAAGTAGCAACTTTGAAAGAAGAGAGGAGAGTTTTGTTCCGAAAGAAAATGATGAAGTACAGTTAAATTTCATTAAGCAGGGGAAAAATGATCAATTTCTAAGACTTGGGAAGGAACTCCGTAAATAATTACGCATAAGGAAAGACAAAGTTTGTCAAAACACATCTACCTGAATATGGTGTGTGTGTGTGTGTGTGTGTGCGTGTGTGTATATACATACACGTTGGGATTTGTTATATAAAAGATCTGTCACCTATAAATGAGCTAGAAAAGTACAAGAAATAATAAATTTATAATAATTATTATCTTCAATAAATGATGGTTATGTTAAATCTCAATATAAACATCTTTTATTTCCTATTAAGGAGTACCTTAAGAGTGGGTACCCAATAAAATTACTTAGCCAAAACATCTGTTTCTGACAGACATTTAGGTTAATAAAACTAACATATGCCATTTATTGGTTATTTACATATGCCAGGTACTGTGCCAAGTGTTTATATATTTATATTTTATAACTTATTTCTCACCATACTCCTATGTTGTTTTATAAATGAGGAAACTGTCACACAGGAGCCTCTGAAATGCCAGAAACAGGGCCCATGAACTTAATCACTCTGCATCCCAAATGTATATTGACATAAGTCTAGAAACAGGAGGAGGTAGGTGACTGCTAGTGTTGTTTTTATTGTTATGGTTGACATTTTCCAGATCTAGCAGGCTTCCAAATCAGGATACTGTTCAGCAAAGTACAATCAGTAAAGTTGTTAGAGTGAACAGCAAGTAAGTGTTACCCCTGGAAGAATGAGAAACCAGTTTGAGGCAAGACTTCTTAGAAGTGATGAGTAAACCCATAAGTGTGGACCTAGCCCACAACATCCAAATCAGAGCTATTAAAGCTTCAAGGGCTTGTTGAATACTCACAAGAATATAGTATTGGATTCTTCTGATCTTGTTAAAAAGATGTGGATTAAATATGAAAGTGTTCATGAATGAGCAATTGAATAATGATATGCTTTAGCCATGGTAATGTATTTATATTTCTAATCATTGTGGATTTCCATGTAATCACAAGCAGAATATTATAGTGGTTAACATCGCAACCTCTAGTATTTGTGCCTGATTTTGAATCCCAGATCTGTCTCTTTCTAGTCGTATAACCTAGGATAAGCCACTTAACACCTGTGTCTCAGTTTTCTCATGAAGGGTTGGATTGGGGAAGAAATGAGTTAAGTACTTAAACACTTAGAACAGTGCCTGACACTTTGTAAGCACTAAATATTGTCAGTCACTTTTACTATGGGTTTTATGTACATACTCTTAAGTGAAATAGATGGATACACTGGTTATTTTAAGTCACTGATTTTAACTGTGAATAGCTGAAATATCAAAGGGAGGATGGAAAAACATTTTTCTCTACCTAAACCTCCCTGGAAATTCTGTTAAGTCCTTTCTCTCCCCACCCCTATCTTGCCCCATACCAACATCTTTATCATCCTTCCAGATGAGAAACGTAAGTTCTAATGAGAGATCTTACTTACAGGACTATCTTGCAAACAGGAATTATGTGGAGGCAGAAAAAGATTAAAAGCATTGATTTACATGCCACTCTCTCACTTTGTCCCAGCTTACCCTTCCCCCTCCCCATGTCCTCAAGTCCATTCTCTACATCTGCATCTTTATTCCTGTCCTGGCCCTAGGTTCTTCAGGACCATTTTTTCTTAGATTCCATATATATGTGTTAGTCTACGGTATTTGTTTTTCTCTTTTTGACTTACTTCACTCTGTATGACAGACTCTAGGTCCATCCACCTCACTACAAATAACTCAATTTCATTTCTTTTTTATGGCTGAGTAATATTCCATTGTATATATGTGGCACATCTTCTTTATCCATTTAAATGTACATACATACACTACCAAATGTAAAACCGATAGCTAGTGGGAAGCAGCCGCATAGCACAGGGAGATCAGCTCGGTGCTTTGTGACCACCTAGAGGGGTGGGATAGGGATGGTGGGAGGGAGATGCAAGAGGGAGGGGATATGGGGATGTATGTATATGTATAGCTGATTCACTTTGTTATAAAGCAGAAACTAACACACCATTTTAAAGCAATTATACTCCAATAAAGATGGTAAAAAAAAAAAAAGCATTGATTTAAGTAGGATTGGATCACATGATCTTAACTGCCTGAATAATAGCTTTCTTCACTCAGGTTTTTGACATGCTTTGTGAAACAAGCTTTGAAACTTGCTGTGGAATATAATCCTCAACAGTGAGTGTAATGTCCACTCCAAGTGCCTTCAGCATGAATCTACAGTGAGAAGCTGCTTACATAGCAAAGTTCCCAGAAAAAAATATACCTCCTTTTGAGGAACAAGAATATTCTCTCTTCACTGGCGAGAGCTTCATATAACTGATTCTCTCCTTGGCTTTGACTTGCCTTTAACGATATGCACAAACAATGAATATGTATGTTTTAAAGTATGATAGATCAGAGACTTAAGTTAGCTAAACAGCTGGAGGGAGCATAATCTCCTGTAATAGAAGTAAGCACCCATGAGATGGCAGTTACAGTCTTACTTTGTGGCTACTTTTTTAATTACAGAAAAAAAATATTTTTTACATATCACAAAAGAAAACTGTGAGTATGTTTACACTCACCTATCCAATGTCATATTTTCATATTTAGTTCCTAACAGATTTTTATTGGTTTCTGTTGCTGGTTGAACTGTGTTCCCCAAAAAGGTAAGTTGAAGTTCTACCCCCTGGTACTTGTGAATGTGACCTTATTTGAAAATAGAGCCTTCATAGATATAATCAAGTTAAGATATGGGCATAGTAGACTAGGGTGGCTCTTAAATCCAATGACTAATGTTCTTATAAGCAAAGGCAAGTTTGGACACAGAGACACAGACGCACACAGACAATAGATGGTCATGTGAAGAAGGAGGCAGAAATTGGAAGGATACAGCTACTGCCAAGGGTGGTCTGAAACCATCAGAAGTTAGAAACAGCCTTCAGATAGAGCATGACCCAGCTGACATCAGGATTTCAGACTTCCAGCCTTCAGAATGGTGAGAGAATAAGTCTCTTTATCTTTAAGCCACCAGTTTGTGGTGATTTGTTATGGCAGCCCTAGGAAACCAATACAGTTTGCATCTATGGCCTTCTTTTTAGATCCTCAAACACATGATGTATTTTCCTGTCTAGAGTCCTTTGCACAGGCTGTTCACTCTGCCTGGAATACTCTTCCCCAGATCCCTCCATGCCTGGCTTTTGCTGTTCATTAAGGACTTACACAGCCCAGAGATCTTCCCTTAGTACCTAAATTAAAGTTGCCAGTCATTTCCTCTCTACCATGTCACCCTAATTTAATTCCTAAGTAGAAATGATTGGATATTTTTCTTTTTTTCTCTCTCTCTTTTTTTCTTTGTGGGTTTATTTATATGTTGTTCCTCTAAAATTCTTGAGAACAAGAATTTTACGTGTTTTTTCAGTACCTAGAATAGAATCTGGTACATGTAGGCATTCAATAAGTATCTAGTGAATGAATAAATGAAGTCATAATTTTTTTTTTACCCCTTGAAACAGACTATTATAATGTCATAGGACAAGGTCCTGAAATATATTAGTTGTTTCAATTTTATAAACAGCTACTGTACATCTCTATGAGATGACATTTATGGCATTTTAATTTTTTTCAATTTTAGTAAAGTTGGGCTTGCAAAAATTATTTTATAAATATTCTTTTACATCTGAATAACTAGCAGATATTGCCACAGTATCAGTATCTGAAAAGTACATTTTCCACTGTGTGGTTACTCTTAATTTTTCCAAGTTATCTACTGGCAGGAAAATCAGCTTTTAGCAAATTTTCCTTCTGTCAGCCAACACATTTCTAAAGGTAGTAGTTGATATATTCTGCAGTTTTCAGTTAACTTGTCAAGAATATAAAATACAGTCTGATTTGCTCTTTCCTGATAATCTTAATGTAGTTAGGTATAATGCATGAAATGTAATAGTGTGTTTGTGAAGGAAGATGATGGGTTAGATAGAACTGAGAACTTTTCTAATTTCCTGTCCAGGTAGTGTATTTCATAAATATTTCCAACACAAATGACCTCCTCTATTTGATAACTTTGATGAAATTCCTGCCTACAGTTTTATAGAGTATGGTATTAACAACCTTCCTAAAAGTTCTGTACTTTTTAGATACTTTTTAGTCTTGAAACTCCCATTGCAAGTTGTTGTTGTTACCTTTGACATTTATCAGTGTTTGCTTTTGAATTGGTTTTTAAAAAATTATAGTTCAGATTTGCAGTAACCTAGAGACTTGCATGTTTTTTTCTCATGTTTGATTTATATGCAATAGTTGAGTATGTTTCTTTCAACTGATACCTTGAGATCGTCCTCCAATATTAGTTTTCTCCTTTAAAAAATATATTTTTTTAATTTCCTGTTCAACTTGTTACTCTTTTAGTTAATCACCCACCCCATATTTGCCCAGTTGTTCAGCCCCTTAAACACAGAACATTTGTTCTCTTTTTTTCTTTCTTTTCCTCACTTCCCATATTCAATTCACCAGCAAAACCTACTAGTCTTATTTTTAAATCTGTTTTCCCTCCTCTCCAAAGAGATCACTGGGACAACTGAATAAACTGCTGATGGACTCCCTTCTTCTCTCTTAAGTTCTCTTTGTGATTCATTTCCTCACACTGAGTGAATAGAAAAAAAAAGTAAATCCATTCTTGCTACTATTATGCTTCGTACTCTGAAGTAAGTGTTACCGTGCTTAGTTCAGATTCCTTACTAGGACCCTCAGAGACCACAGGAACTGATCTCACCAACTTCTCCAACATTGGTTTGCTTTTTGTTTTCACACATGCCAAGATCATATTTAACTCAGGGCCTTTCTATTCCCCCTGCTTCGTCCAGATCTGGCTGACTGCCTTCTTAGCATTAGGTTTCAGCTCAAATAACACCTCTTGAGAAATACCAGTCGTTAACTTCCCATCTAAATTATTCTCCTGCACTGTCATTCTCTGTAACAGACAGCTCTTTATCCTTATTCATTTCTAGCAAACCGAGTTTGTTTACCTCCTTGCATAACCACATATTTCAGAGGATGTGGGCTTCAGCCCCATTAGTCTAAATCTGATGGGTTTAAATCTTTTTTCTTTTATTTACAATTTTATATTAATTTCAGGAGTACAACTTAATGATTCAAAGCTTTTATAGGTTATGTGCCATTTAAAGTTATTATAAAATATTGGCTATATTATCTGTGCTGTATGTGCTGTACAATATATCCTTGTAGCTTATTTACTTTATACATAGTAGTTTGTACCTCTTAATTCCCTACCTCTATCTTGCCCCTCCCTCCTTTCCTCTCCCCACTGGTAATCACTGGTTCTGTGAGTCTATTTCTGTTTGTTATAGTCATTCATTTGTTTTATTTTTTGGATTCCACACGTGAACGAAAACATAGAGTATTTGTCTTTCTCTGTCTGACTTATTTCACTAAGCCTAATACCCTTCAGGTATGATGAGTTTAAATCTTTGTAAGTCTAACCTAGTAGTTTTCAAACAATGGCAAGGTCCCACACACAGAGATTTTGATATCTTTGGTCTGAGGTTAAAAACCATTTTTCTGAATTGGTTATGGTATTTGAATATGCTTTGAATGATTTAGTACAGGCACGGGCATGGGTTGCAATTTGGTAAATGAAATGTGTAAGAAAGATTACTTATGGGATTCTTAAAAATATTCTCTGTCTTACAAGGGGGATCAAAGAATAACTTCTCAACAACCAGCTGGGCATTGTTGTGTAAGAACGTGAAGCAGCTGTCTTATGCCCCAGAAAGTGAAAGCCTGAGTATAAAAGCCGACATCAGGATGGCTGAGAAGAAAGAGAAAACCAGAATTTAAATGACATTGTTGAGTCAGGTAACACTCATACAACACTAACTCTAGTCAGGTTTGTTTGTTTTTTTTAATTGATGTGAGATAATAAATCTCACTCTTACTTAAGCTATTTAAAGTTGGGTCTCATGTTAATTGTAGACCAAAGTAGCTTAACTGATATCTTTTCTAGTTCATTACCCTAACCAGTTGTCTTAATGCAGGCAATAAACTCTGAAATTGTCTTGCTTGTTTATGCATTTCCTGTTTTTGGTCTTTCCTTGCATTTTAAGAAAAAGAATGTTGTCTTTTTTATATTCATTTTTGACCCAATGCCTAGAATGTTGTTTGGCACATAGTAGATACTGAATGAATGTGTAAAAATATATGACTAATATATCCAATCTACTACATTTATCTCTTCAATATCTAAAGATAAACTTCTCTATGCTTATTCATTATTACAGTGTTAGTTTATTAGCTCTTTCCAGGAATACTTTAATAGTCTTTATTAAAATATCCCTTTCTACAGTTTACTCTACCAATTCATCTTCCACACTGCTGCTAGAGCAGAAAAGATCTTACCTGCTTAAAATCTGTCTACAGTGCCTTATTACCTACCAAGGTAATATCAAACTCCATTACCTGATAGACATCAGGCCTTTACCTGCTTATTCAGCTTGTCTGATTCGGGTCTGTACTACAGTCATACTTAAGATTTCAAATCTTTTCCAACAAATCACGTGTAGTAGGCAGAATTCTGAGATGGATCACAAAATTACTACCTTCTCGTATGTACACTTTGTATAATAACTCCCTTTGACTGTGGATGGACCACAAGGAATTGAATTCAGCCAACAACCTGAATGAGCTTGGAAGCAGACCCCAAACTCCAGAGAAGAACCCTAGCCAGGATGGCATTTTCATTGCAGCTCTGTGAAACACTCAGATGAGATAAACCCAGATTCCAACCTACACAATATGAGATAATATATGGGTGATTTTTGAGCTGCTAAGTTTCTGGGTAATTTGTTTTTTCAGTAATAGAACACATACATCATGCTTCCTCAATTCTCCTTGCTTTTCACTCATTGTTCCCTCTAATTTCAGTTCATGTCTGCTTAGTAGGTACTTACCCATCCTTCAAGACCCACCTCATGCATTACTTCCTTTAGGAATACTTCCTCTGTGAGACACCTTTCTCTCAACCTTAGCTTGCTTGTTTCAACATGCTTCATTCTCCTCAATGGTTTTTATTGTTCTAACATTTGCCCTTTCTTATGTCTATTATATTAGAATGGTAGTATACTCATTTTGAACTGAAGCTATGACCCCTGTCATGGCAAGACCAATGTCATAATTGAACCAGGTTATCAGGAGTCTCCTGATAAAGACATATCCCAAATATACTGAAGATATTTGATTAACTCAACAGTAATGCCTCAAGTTTTTGTCAGGATGTGACATCAGTGTTACTCTTACTCAGGTATCTCCCCACATTAACCCTCAATGGACTAATGAGTAAGTCACAGTTGACAATGGACATAGAAGCTTACAACAAATAAAATTTTAAGAATTGACTTGTGGTTTACAGTGGCATACTAATGACACCTCTATTGCTTTTGCCTCTTCTCTTCTCTGAAATCATTGCAAAACAATGAGAATTATAAGAAAGAGATGAGAAACATAGCTTCATCTTTGGTAAAGCTGGAAACTATCTGTAACTCTACAAAATACATGAAGAATGCCTGCTAAATCCAGTGACAGTAATAATATGATGCAAGAAAATGCTGAGAAAAGAAATCTACAGCTGCACCATTGGATAATGCAGACATAGATAACTCTCCAATAGAGCTGATCACCCTGAGGGATAAAATACCACTAACAATTGCATATCAGAATAGTGGGTTAGGTCTTAGGGGTTTCTCTAGACCTTATTTATCATGACAGAGAAGTAAGGAGATGAAGATGAAGAAGAAAACACACAAGCATTCTGAATGTATGAAAGTAATCTGCCAGGGAATCCAGATAAAGGAAAGCCTTTGAACTGTAAACAGCCCTGCAACTGCTGATTTCTTTCAGCTGGGAGAAGTAAAGGCTAAATAATCCATCTCTGTCTCTATTTCTATGTGTGCAGTTGTGTTTGTGTAAATCATATAGGCATGCCCATACACACACACAAACTTGAAACGTTGTGTTATAGGAATTTTCTTCATGAACCAGGGAAGTATCCAGGTAGCTCCTGCTGAGAGATGGTAGTAAAGTCAGAATTTACCTCACAGAAAGATAATTAATACTTTAAACTATTCAACTCAGTATCCGCAAATATTCTGCAAGTTAAAAATAAGGAACAGAAAAAATGAAATGGAAAATAAGGAAGACATAGTAGAAAAATACAACCTTGGACAAGATACAAGATTTTGGCCAAACTATATGGAAAATTCCAATTTAAAGTAAGAGCTAAAAGCAGATATAAGAGAACAAGGAAGACATTGGACACATAAATACATACAAGAGCCTCCAGAGCTCAAGAGACAAGAAGAAAAGAAAATAAAGGCTTCAGAAAATGAGGCCACACAGAAAACATGAAAGGGAAATAGACTCTACTTGAAGGCAAGTGGAAAGTCAGATTGGCAAAATAGATTAAAGTGGAATTAAAGTAAAAAGACAACAAATAGAATTAAAGAAATTAGGGAGAATTGACTGTTAAAGAAGATACCCAAGGCAGATCCAAAATAGATATAATTGGTATCCTTAAATAAAAGAACCAGAAGGAGACAAAAACTTCAAGTTATAATTCAAAGATTTTCTAGGACTGTAAAATATTTTAATGTGTAGATTATTATGAAAAACTTTAATGTATAGATTGAATGATCTTACTCTGTCTAAGGTAAAACACAGAGTTCAGTTAAAGACTAATCCTTCAGGCTTTGAGGAAAAAGGATAAAATGCCTATAGTGGGTGGAGAACAGAAGGCCTCACATATCGCCAACAATTTTTAATTTCTCAAGCAAAGAGGAACCTGAGTATTTTATACTCAGTCAATATTTCATTTCTGATACACAAATACACAAGAACAAAGGGCATATATTCCTCATGAGCTCTGAAAAAGATATTTATAGAGGATCAATTGACCAATATAAACATAGACATTAATAAACCACTAGCCAGACTTATCAAGAAAAAAAGGGAGAAGACTCAAATCAATAGAATTAGAAATGAAAAAGGAGAGGTAACAACTGACACTGCAGAAATAAAAGAGATCATGAGAGATTACTACAAGCAACTCTATGCCAATAAAATGGACAATCTGGAAGAAATGGACAAATTCTTAGAAATGCACAACCTGCCAAGACTGAATCAGGAAGAAATAGAAAATATGAACAGACCAATCACAAGCACTGAAATTGAAACTGTGATTAAAAATCTTCCAACAAAGAAAAGCCCAGGACCAGATGGCTTCACAGGCGAATTCTATCAAACATTTAGAGAAGAGCTAACACCTATCCTTCTCAAACTCTTCCAAAATATAGCAGAGGGAGGAACACTCCCAAACTCATTCTACGAGGCCACCATCACCTTGATACCAAAACCAGGCAAGGATGTCACAAAGAAAGAAAACTACAGACCAATATCACTGATGAACATAGATGCAAAAATCCTCAACAAAATACTAGCAAACAGAATCCAACAGCACATTAAAAGGATCATACACCATGATCAAGTGGGGTTTGTTCCAGGAATGCAAGGATTCTTCAATATACGCAAATCTATCAATGTGATAAACCATATTAACAAACTGAAGGAGAAAAACCATATGATCATCTCAATAGATGCAGAGAAAGCTTTTGACAAAATTCAACACCCATTTATGATAAAAACCCTGCAGAAAGTAGGCATAGAGGGAACTTTCCTCAACATAATAAAGGCCATATACGACAAGCCCACAGCAAACATCATCCTCAATGGTGAAAAACTGAAAGCATTTCCACTAAGATCAGGAACAAGACAAGGGTGCCCACTCTCACCACTCTTATTCAACATAGTTTTGGAAGTTTTAGCCACAGCAATCAGAGAAGAGAAGGAAATAAAAGGAATCCAAATCGGAAAAGAAGAAGTAAAGCTGTCACTGTTTGCAGATGACATGATCCTATACATAGAGAATCCTAAAGATGCTACCAGAAAACTACTAGAGCTAATCAATGAATTTGGTAAAGTAGCAGGATACAAAATTAATGCACAGAAATCTCTGGCATTCCTATATACTAATGATGAAAAATCTGAAAGTGAAATCAAGAAAACACTCCCATTTACCATTGCAACAAAAAGAATAAAATATCTAGGAATAAACCTACCTAAGGAGACAAAAGACCTGTATGCAGAAAACTATAAGACACTGATGAAAGAAATTAAAGATGATACAAATAGATGGAGACATATACCATGTTCTTGGATTGGAAGAATCAACATTGTGAAAATGACTCTACTACCCAAAGCAATCTATAGATTCAATGCAATCCCTATCAAACTACCATTGGCATTTTTCACAGAACTAGAACAAAAAATTTCGCAATTTGTATGGAAACACAAAAGACCCCGAATAGCCAAAGCAATCTTGAGAACAAAAAAAGGAACTGGAGGAATCAGGCTCCCTGACTTCAGACTATACTACAAAGCTACAGTTATCAAGACGGTATGGTACTGGCACAAAAACAGAAAGATAGATCAATGGAACAGGATAGAAAGCCCAGAGATAAACCCATGCACATATGGACACCTTATCTTTGATAAAGGTGGCAGGAATGTACAGTGGAAAAAGGACAGCCTCTTCAATAAATGGTGCTGGGAAAACTGGACAGGTACATGTAAAAGAATGAAATTAGAACACTCCCTAACACCATACACAAAAATAAGCTCAAAATGGATTAAAGACCTAAATATAAGGCCAGAAACTATCAAACTATTAGAGGAAAACATAGGCAGAACACTCTATGACATAAATCACAGCAAGATTCTTTCTGACCCACCCCCTAGAGTAATGGAAATAAAAACAAAAATAAACAAATGGGACCTAATGAAACTTCAAAGCTTTTGCACAGCAAAGGAAACCATAAACAAGACCAAAAGACAACCCTCAGAATGGGAGAAAATTTTTGCAAATGAAGCAACTGACAAAGGATTAATCTCCAAAATTTACAAGCAGCTCATGCAGCTCAACAACAAAAAAACAAACAACCCAATCCAAAAATGGGCAGAAGACCTAAATAGACATTTCTCCAAAGAAGATATACAGACTGCCAACAAACACATGAAAGAATGCTCAACATCATTAATCATTAGAGAAATGCAAATCAAAACTACAATGAGATATCATCTCACACCAGTCAGAATGGCCATCATCAATAAATCTAGAAACAATAAATGCTGGAGAGGGTGTGGAGAAAAGGGAACCCTCTTGCATTGCTGGTGGGAATGTGAATTGGTTCAGCCACTATGGAGAACAGTATGGAGGTTCCTTAAAAAACTACAAATAGAACTACCATATGACCCAGCAATCCCACTACTGGGCATATACCCTGAGAAAACCGAAATTCAAAAAGAGTCATGTACCAAAATGTTCATCGCAGCTCTATTTACAATAGCCCGGAGATGGAAACAACCTAAGTGCCCATCATCGGATGAATGGATAAAGAAGATGTGGCACATATATACAATGGAATATTACTCAGCCATAAAAAGAAACGAAATTGAGCTATTTGTAATGAGGTGGATAGACCTAGAGTCTGTCATACACAGTGAAGTAAGTCAGAAAGAAAAAGACAAATACAGTATGCTAACACATATATATGGAATTTAAGAAAAAAAAAAAAATGTCATGAAGAACCTAGGGGTAAGGCAGGAATAGAGACGCAGACCTCCTAGAGAACGGACTTGAGGTTATGGGGAGGGGGAAGGGTGAGCTGTGACGGGGCGAGAGAGAGTCATGGACATATACACACTAACAAACGTAGTAAGGTAGATAGCTAGTGGGAAGCAGCCGCATGGCACAGGGATATTGGCTCGGTGCTCTGTGACAGCCTGGAGGGGTGGGATAGGGAGGGTGGGAGGGAGGGAGACGCAAGAGGGAAGAGATATGGGAACATATGTATATGTATAACTGATTCACTTTGTTATAAAGCAGAAACTAACACACCATTGTAAAGTAATTATACCCCAATAAAGATTTAAAAAAAAAAAAAAAAAAAAAAAATAAACATAGACATTAGGGCAAAAGATTGGCAATGATCCTTGTGTTTATTTAATTGCAGGACTAAAGTTAATCGAAGAATGGAAATTGTAGTTACAAATAGACTATAAATCACAAACCATGTCAAGACAGAAAAAATCATCACTATTATCAAAAGTCAATAGTATAGGGCTTCCCTGGTGGCACAGTGGTTGAGAGTCCACCTGCTGATACCCGTGTCCCAGTCCGGGAAGATCCCACATGCCGCAGAGCGGCTGGGCCCGTGAGCCATGGCCGCTGAGCCTGCGCGTCTGGAGCCTGTGCTGCGCAACGGAAGAGGCCACAACAGTGAGAGGCCTGCGTACCGCAAAAAAAAAAGAAAAAGTCAAGAGTATAAATGTAAGAGAAGTACAACATTTTATACCTATAATGATTTCCTCTTTTTTTATATCTGAAAGTCAAAAGATGCTTTTTGAACCTGACAAATCAATCAATGAACGTATATATTAAAGTAATTTTTAAAAAGTGAATTAATGTAAAGAACTAAGAAAAATAGATCTGAATGACAAAGTAAAATAAAACAAGATACTATATTTTGAAATATGTTTAAATATATATGATAGAGAAAGTGGAAAAAGATGGACAAAGTTAGCAGTAAATAGAGCAACAACAACACAAAAAGCAGGACATATAGTGTTAACATGAGGTAATGTTGATTTAAGGTAAATGCATGATAATAATAAAAGGTTCAATTCATAAAAATTTTACAGTCACATACAATAATGTACAAGTAAATAAAACAACAAAATTCATGAAATAAAACCTAGAAGGAAAATTTCAGTGATATTTCAGGTGTATGATATTTTAATTAATTTATCTCTTTTTCCAATGGCATTTCAAGTAGATCAAAAATAAATAAAACTATATAAGTCCTAAATTATATAATACAAAATACATCTAGTTGATGTATATCTTTAGCAATTTACCTCATGTCTTTATAGAGGATAATTTTCCTAGGAAATTGAGGCTCCATTATCCAAAGTCTTCAGTAAATATTCAGAAATGTGTATGGGATATTATCAGTTACTTGCACATGATAAGCAGGGATATTCGAATCATAGTATCCAGAAGAGTGAAGAAATCAGGAAGGTATGAAGCCCTACGTGAGAACTTAGGAGGGAGTTGTTCTGAAGGACCTGACTTTATCCTCACCCTAAACAAGCAGTATTTCTAGCAGCCTCTCCTCCAACAGCAGGTGCTAGACATGAGCAGATAAGTTGCTTCTTTGATGGGATCTTTTAGTCAATCCCATCATCTTCATCTTTTTGAAAACTGTGCAATTATGTATTTTTTAGTGTAATTCCAACTAATTAAAAGGATAACATAAAACAAGCAGAGTTTATATCAGCAGTTGAAAGAAATCAATAAACATAATTTACTATAGTTATAGAGAAAAACTTCTATTTATTGGTACAAAAATTATTTTGATCAAAGGCAACATCCATACTGAGTAAGATTGCTAAAGTATATACTTTCTTAATATGTTATATAGATAAAGGCAATTCCTCTCTATATGTGTATATTTTGTGTGTGTGTATATATATATGTTTATGTATGTAATGTAAACATATCTATATGTGCACATATAGTATATATACTATGCACATATATATGTATTTTGTGGGAATAATAAAAGAATTTGTATTAAATTTGAGAACAAATAAGGAAATTGCTACCATCACTAGTATTTAACAGTTTTTGTGAGTGTACTAGTTAATGGAACTTACATAAGAAAGAAATAAGGTGTAAAAATTGAAAAGAAGTAGGCAAAGTTAAAATTATTTACAGTGATATAATAGAAAATCTATTTCTAGATTTTCTAGATTTTCTAAACTGCCGAAAGCAATAAGAGATTTCAATAAGGTGGTTGGTGCAAAATCAATATATCAAAATAACAGCATATGTGTATATATATTATATGCATGCTTATCTATCTATCATCTATCTGCATGCTTGTTAGAAAGGATAATGGAAGAAAACATTTCATTTACAATAGCTGCGCAAACATAAAATACCTGTGAATAACCTAAATAAGAAATATAGTGACTTTTTATGAAAATGTTACTAAGGGACCCAAAGTGAAACTTGAATTATTAGAAAGGAATGCCTTCTTGTTGGATAAAGAGACTTAGTACTAGAAGAATTTCAACTAATCCTAAATCAGTGTGCAAGTTGTGATGCCTGCAGTCTACTAATATGATATTTTTTACTAGTGTTAGACAGCTGATTCTAAAATTCATGTGGTTAAATGAATGTTTAAGACTGACTAGGTAATTTTTGAAAGGTAAGAGTAATAAGGTGGATTTGAATACCTGAAAATATTCAAGCATATTATGAAATATTACAAATCTTAATAATTAAAATAGTATAGTACTGATGCATAAATAGAATGATGAACAGTAAATAAGAGTCCAGATATAATGCAAATATATATGAGAATTTAGTACATGATAAAAGTGACATTTTATATTATTGGAGAAAATGTACATTAATTAGCAATGGTTTAGGGCAATTGATTAGGCACATTAAAAAAAAGTTTATACTGCAACCTCATTTCTTATTATCAATTCCAGTTGGAACAAATAATTAAATTAGGAAGATGAATGAAGGGGAGCAGCAGAAGAGAAAGAGGAAACTATAAAATTATTAGAAAAAAATGATTTTTTAAATATTTAAAAAATAATTTTAATATGGGAAAGGCCTCTAAAAATATTAAACAAAAATTGTAAGAACTGAGACCACCGGTGTCAACATAATTTAACTGTTTTCTCCATAAATTTCTTGCCCAGGAAGATAAAGCTAAAAATCAATAAATAACTTTACTGTTTGCTTTAGGAAATTCTTACAAATCAATTCATCTGGGCAGTTTGCTCACCTGGATGAACAGCTTACTTATCAGTACAATAAGTTGCTCACCAAGAATTATTTCAACAGCCTTGCTTCTCTATGTCTACCAATCCTATACCATTACGTCATGAACTTTGCACAGTTCCAACCAATTCTTCACCTTGAAAGATGCACCTTAAACCATTTGTGTGTGACTCATAAAATCTCTGAATACCATTTCCTAACATCCTCCTCTTGAGACACTACTAAGGTTCTCTCAGGTAATGTTTTCTCTTACTATATAGTAAGTTTGTTAAATTCAGCTTTGTTGATGAAGAAATTTTTCTGTTAGTCCATTGTGGACAGTTGATGACCCAAATCCATTTATAAACTTAATATGGAAAACAATATACAAAATCAGAAGAAAAAATATAAAATAGGAAAAAAGTTTTGAATACTCATCATAGACAAAATGCTATTTACCTAAATATTTTAAAGCCCTAATAAATTAATAAGAAAAAAAAATTGGAAGTTACATACATGAAAGAAGTTCACATCAAATTATATAAAAATGGCTTTAAAATACCTGAAAATAAGCTCAGTATAAATTATATTACCACAAATGCATATTAAAACTATAAAGAGGGCTTCCCTGGTGGTGCAGTGGTTGAGAATCTGCCTGCTAATGCAGGGGACATGGGTTCGAGCCCTGGTCTGGGAGGATCCCACATGCTATGGAGCAACTAGGCCCATGAGCCACAACTACTGAGCCTGCGCGTCTGCAGCCTGTGCTCCACAACAAGAGAGGCCGCGATAGTAAGAGGCCCACGCACCGCGATGAAGAGTGGCCCCCGCTTGCCACAACTAGAGAAAGCCCTCGCACAGAAACGAAGACCCAACACAGCAAAAATTAATTAATTAATTAATAAAATCCTACCCCTAACATCTTCTAAAAAAAAAACAAACAAAAAAAACTATAAAGAAATTCTATTTTTCACCTTTCAGATTGTCAAAGGTCAAAAAGTAATATAGATGTGGGGAAACATTTTTGCAGAGTTTATTTGGGTATAGCTTCCTATGGTGTACAACATGGCAATATTTATTATAATTTTAAATGCACATGGGCTTTGACCAAGGAGTTCTATTTCCAGGAATTTATCCTCCAGATAGATTCCCACAAGTGGAAAAATATATTGTATGAGGATATTAATTTTAGCTATTTCTGGAAATAGCAAATAATTAAAGCATTTTAAAATCCATTATTATCGTACAATAGAAAACGACCTTTTGAAGGCAACTATCATAAACAATTAGGTATGTGCTAATATCCAAGTTATGTTAAATTAAAAAAATATATTGCATAGGAGTATGATTTTTATGTTGTGATTTTAGCGGGAAAACATATAGATATACCATTCAAAATATCATGTGAAAACCATTGCCACCAAAGTTAACTAAATGGTTTAGGGGAAGAATTACTTTGCACTGCAAACTCTTTTGAATTTTGTCTAGAAATGTGCTCTTATTAGCTACTAATTCTCCCTTCACCCCAATGAAATTGAAAAAGGGAGCTTGTTTGATTAAAAACTGTGTAGGACATTGGAATATTGGGTAGTACTCCTTTAGAATCAATGTAATAAACTCAAAAGGGAATAAGAGGTTTTTTTTTTTTTTACTTCTGTTTGGTGGACAGTGGGCACAGGGGGATTGAGTTTGGAGAGAAGGGGGTTTCCTTCTGTCCAGCACATTTGCAGCAGGGTGGCAGTACTCCGTGGCAATAGCAATGGTGTCCAAATGTAGGCTGATGGACTGCTGGAAGCATGCAGGTGGCAAAAATCTTATTGGTGGATACAACAAAAGACAAGTCCCCTCAGGAACATAATAAGAAGTGAATTCACCTTGATGTTGTCAAGACTGCTTATGAGCATATGTGAAACCCCTCTGCAACCCGACTCCCTGTATAACCCCTGAAACTAGGGAAGACTTGGCAGGAAACTGGAGGCTTTGCAAAAGCAAGTTAGGATGTAGTAGTCTTGCTTGTGCTACTCTAGTTACTGTAGCCAGGGGATAGAGGATCATGGAAGTGTATATAAAGTAACAAATTATAATTCTATTCTACTAGTTTTTAATTACAATAAAAGATGTATATCAGAATTATCTAAGAGCTCATGCTTGAGGCCAAGTCCTCATATGTTAATGAAGTTTAATACAAATAATTTAAATGGCCCCTCCAAGCAAAAGAAGCACCAGGTAAACTTAAGGATATTCTTGCTTCTAGACCAAATGCACAGGAGTGAGTACTGAACAAGTGTTTCTACCTAACTCTCCATCTCTGAGCAAGGAATGGCTAGCAGTGGGAATAATAGGAAACAGGTGGCATTTGAATATTTCATCACTTCCCCCATTCCTGGCTGCTTATTCAGCTTCATTTTACTTTCATCTTCACTGTTCTCTCCATCACAATACTCCTTGCTTCGGTCATACTATTCTTCTGAGTCCTTGTTCAAAGTCATTTCGCCCTCGTGAGCTGCAGGAAGAGTGGCTGGCAGGAGCCACCAGAGCCCTTCTTCCCAGTCACGCTGCTCACTGGAGGACCTGGCCAAGCAGCTGGAGGTTTCTTTTCAAAGCAGCCCATCACTGCAGGAAGCAGCACATGTCTCCACAGCCTTCACCATGTCTTCAAACTTCAAATCTGCATAATGTCAAGGATTAAAACAACCTGTACCCTAGGAGGATTATTACTAGTTTGGCAAATCAAACAATAAGCAATGTGAAATTAATTCCCTCTCATGTAAACCTTATATTAAGGTTGAAGCATAACATAAAGAATTGGATAGAGTGAGGATTTCAGCTTAGAGTTAATTTGGGGTGTTTTTGAATTCCCTTAGCCTTTATTGTCTTTACTACTCTTGGAATTAAAGACGGGAAAATGCTTTTAAGTTTTTGTTGTTTTGTATTTTTTCTATATATTTGTGACTGCATTTTACGTGCCAGTTTTCTGAGAAAACCTAAAAACCTTTTAAACTAACAAGATTAAATGTTTCTATCCAAGCATATCATATTGAAAAATATGCTTTTCCAGGAAGTAGGAGGAGGAGAATGATGCTTCTTATTGGTAAATTCTATCCTAAGCAATGTTTTATTAAGTGGTCTCCATTCATTTGCATTAACTGTGGCTCCATGTCCTAATTACATTTCCCCTGTACTGGGTTGAATAGCTAATTCATGCCCATATGGAACCTCAGAATTTGACTTTATTTGGAAATAAGAAGATCATGTGAAGACATACTGGGAAGAAAGCCATGTGAGGATGGAGGTAGACATTAGAGTAATACATCTATAAGACAAGGAACACCAAGGAATGCAAGCAACCACCAGATTCAAGGAGAGAGCTATGAAACAGTTTTCTGTCCCATAGTCTCCAGAAGAAACCAACTCTGGCAACCCTTGAATTCAGACTTCTAGTATTCAGAACTGTGAGAGAATAAATTTGCTGCTTTAAGCCACCCAATTTGTCATATATTGTTACAACAGCCCTAGGAAACATACAGATTTTGGTACTAGGAAGTGAGGTGCTGCTGTAACAAATACTTAAAACTTTGGAAGTGGCTTTAGAATTAAGTAAAGGGTAGAGGAACTTCATAGAAAAAGGCTATATTGCCTTAAAGAGAAGATTGTAGAAATTTGGATGTTAAAGGTGATCCTGGTACTCAGCCATAAAAAGGAATGAAATTTTGCCATTTTCAGAAACATGGATAGACCTAGAGACTCATACAGAGCGAAATCAGAAAGAGAAAAACAAATATTTTATATTAATGCATATATGTGCAATCTAGGAAAATGGTATAGATGATCTTATTTGCAAAGCAGAAATAGAGACACAGACATAGAGAACAAATATATGGATACCAAGGTGGGCCGGGTGGTGGTGGTGGAATGAATTGGGAGATTGGTATTGACATATACACACTACTATGTATAAAATAGGTAACTAATAAGAACCTACTGTATAGCACAGGGAACTCTACTCAGTGCTCTGTGGTGACCTAAACGGGAAAGAAATCATAAAGAGAGGGGATATATGTATACATATGGCTGATTCACTTTGCTGTACTGCAGAAACTGACACAGCAGTGTAAAGCAACTATACTCCAATAAAAAATTTTTTAAAAAATGTGATTCTGGTGAAGGCTCAGACACAAGTTGAAGAGGATGCTAGAGAAAGCTTCTACAATCTTAGAGAATACATGAACAGAATGTTCATCACAAATAGAATGTTGGTAGAAATATGAATGTTATAGATGTTTCTAGTGAGTTCACAGAAAAAAAAAATGAGAATCCTATTGACCCTGGAGGAAAGGTGACTCTTGATTCTTGTTATATAACATGGCAGAAAACTTAGTTGAATTGTGTTCTAGTGTTGGATAGAAAGTAGAACTTGTAAGCAATGACCTTGTATACTTGGCTGAGAAGATTTCTAAGCAAAATATGGAAAGCATGACCTGATTTCTTCTTGCTATTTATTGCTATATTAATTTATTCTTGCTGTAAAATGCAAGAAGAGAGAGGTAAATTGAGGAACAATCTATGAAGCAAAAAGACACCAGAAAGTGATTATTTGGAAAATTCTCAGACTATCCATATTGCAAAACATGCTAATGCTTTCACTGGAGAATTCCAAGACTGTAGCTGAACAACCTTTGCATGAAGAGATTAGGTGTGTGATCAATGGATCCCATGAACAAGTTCAGCAAAAGCCTGGAATAGAGACAGGAATATCCAGAAAGAACTTGTGGGAAATTATCCTGTCTAATGATGTGGAACCCCTTTACATACATGGAAGGCAGACAAGATTTTTGAGAAATTCTTACCAACAGAAACACTGACAGCCTACACGAGAAGGGAAAGAGATAGAATGAAATAAAGGAAAAATGACTCTGAGGGTGGGCCAAAGCCTGTGGCCAGTGGGGGGCCTTCACAGGCCCAGAGGGCAAAGCATCCAGCCTCAGAGGCTTGTTTTCTGGCCTTAAAACCTAATGCAACTTACCCTGCTGAGATGTGAACTTGCTTTAAACCAGTGACTTCTTTATTCCCTCTATGTCCTCCCTTTCAGAATGAGAATGTCTATTGTATGCTTGTCCCACCATTGTATTTTGGAAGCAAACAACTTGTTTTCTAGTTTAATACACTCCACAGGTAGAGAGGAATTTTGCCCCAGGATGGATCATCATACCTAGAATCAACTATTCTTTGTTTACATGATTTAAATGACGGATTTGGAAATTTTTGAGATGATAGAGTTAATGCAGGAATGAATTAAAATTTTCAGGGATGCTGGGATGGGATAAATGTCTTGCAGATGGGATAGATGTAAATTTGGGGGGGGTTGGGCAGACAGAGGGCAGACTGTATGTGGCTGAATAGTGCCATCCACCCAAATCCATGTCCACCCGGAACCTCAGAATATGACCTTATTTGAAAATAGGGTCTTTGCAGATGTAATTATCAATAGTTAACATAAAATGAGGTCATATAAGATTAGAGTGGGTCCTAAATCCAATAACTGGAGTAATAAGAAGGCCATGTGAAGATAAACAGAGAATAAGGCCCTGTGAAGATTGAGACAGAGATGGGAGTGGTGTGTTTAGAAACCAAGAAACACCAAGGATTGCTGTTAACCACCAGAAGCTAGGAGAGAAGCATGAGAAAGTTTCTCCATCAGAGTTTCCAGAAGGTACCAACCTTACCCACACCTTGATTCAGACTTCTAACATCCAGAACTAGGAGAGAATAAATTTCTGTTGTCTTAAGACATCCAGTGTGGTGTTACATTGCTATGGCAGCCCTAGGAAACTCTTATACCTGCTCAATGAAAATATGCAATATAAGCACATTTTATATTCAGTTTAACTTTATTGGAATGCCAAAAGTTTTGCCTTTGCTGACTAACATGTATTGAACATTTCTGAATTTCCAGGCACTGTGCATTAATAATTTTCACAACTACTGTGGAATAGACATCATTATTATTGCTAGTTTACAGATTAGGAGATTCTAATCTGTATGGTGGGGGGCGGGTGTCTTACAGTATTAAATAGGAGAGTCACTGTTTAAATTCATTCCTATTTAACTTCAGTGTTTATAGTCTACCTATTAATTTGTAATGAGAGAAAAATGAATTATTCTAACATATAACAAGATTTTAAATCACACTGAGCAAAGAAAAGAGCATTCACCCTTTATCAGTGTGCAATCTGTGTGCATTTAATTTTCTTCTCCAACTCTGCAAGATGTTGCCCGATGTGTCATCAGTCAGGATGAGCTTACAAATTCATTTAGAAGCACAAGCACATTCAAGTGTGCTATGTAGTCAATTCCTTTTTCAGTGAGAGTTCTCTCTGACACCACAAAGCTTTTATGTTTAAGTGAGCCTAAAGACAAGACCATTACTTCAGGTATTGACCAAAACTTGCACACAGATGAGCAATAGGGAGGTTCTCCTAAAGCTGTTATCACAAAGTGAAGGTGGTTGAACAAATGCATTACTCTCTCTTTAAGTGGAGTTTGCCCTTTACTCTATATTAGTTCATGTCTGTGAACATAAATGATAGACTGATTTATAGCAAAGTAATTCTTTGAGCATCTAAAAAAGAGAATCTGTTATAATGATGGGCCCAACAATAGTGCTGTGGCCGTTCATTAAAAGTATAATGAGAGTGTTTGAGTTAAAAAGAGAGAGTGTGTGGCTCTTCTCAAGCTTAAGCTGCTTCCAACACTGGGATTCAGACTTGCTGGATATGTAGGTGGATTCATGTGGCAGAGGACTGCAGAGGCTTTTGACGGGGAGTTTATTTTAAGGAATGAAGGGAACATGAAAACAGACCTCCTCTATTAACAAAATTTTAACTCACAGAAGGGAGATATATTAGTTTGCTAAGGTTGCCATAACAAAGTGACATGGTCTGAATGGCTTACACAACAGAAATTTATTTTCTTTCAGTTCTGGAGGCTGGAAATTTGAGATCAAGATACCTGCAAAGTTGATGCCTTCTAAGGCCTCCCTCCTTGGCTTGTAGATGACCATCTCCTTGTGTCTTCATGTGATCTTCCCTCGGTACATGTCTGTCTTCAAATTTTCTTTCCTTATAAGGACTTCCATCATGTTGGAATAGGGTTCACCTTAGTGACCTCATTTTAACTAAAATACCTCTTTAAAGACCCCATCTCCAAATACAGTCACATCTGAGGTACTGGGGGGTTAGAATTTCAACATACAAATTTTGGGAAGATACATTTCAGTTCAAAATAAGAAGGCTGATTCTAAGTACAGTGTTATACTTGTCAAAAAATTAGTTCCTGACCTAGATGCCCATATTGTGTCTAATTCCTCTGGAGGGTTTAAGAGATGTAAACTGAGACACTATAATAACCCTGTGATAAAACAGAGCAAAAGTGAGAAAAGCATTCTTCACTTCTGCATTGAACATATGTCCATGGAGAAACCACTGGGTTCAGTGTTAAAGGTGCTGAAGAAATAAAAAATTTCTACCTACACTAGCAAGAACTTAGCTCCCAACTGTTCCTCCCCATACCTATTTCTAAACCCAGTTGATCATAGATTCAGCCCTGTTATCCCTGCATCTTGTCCCATGATTAACACAACCTCAATTTCTTCATAGCTTTCAAGAATTTGAACAGTGAAAATTCTCTGAGAAAATGACTTTGCCTTGCCATCCTCCATATTTCTTATAAAGTTTTTATGCTTCTTGCCCTTTTTAAAGCAGTCATGAGCTTTTCCCATGTTTCCATATTTTAATGAAAGGCTCAAACTAATAGCTTTTTTTCTTCTTCTTCTGCAAGAGCCACATTGGCTCTCAGGTATCCATCACAACAGGGATGGAAGTTCCTGGTAGAGGAAGAGGCAGCAGTAATGTTCAGCAAAAGTGACAGTGCTGGTGGCAGCAATAAAGTGATGCCTATGCCTGAGAGAGACAGTTCAGCCATGGGGGACAGAGAACCTCCAGTTTTCACACAAAGTGGTCTTGGCAGCAGACATCCCTGTGGGAAACTGAATCTGGAGATGGAAAAGCAGAATCCATGTGGTTACATGACCTATCCGTAGATATATATATAAAGTAGTCTTTTGGAATATACATATGTTGTAGGATACTTTAACAGGGGCTAAAGTTTCAGTGATGGTAAGATGAGGGGACATTGAGATAAATGCACCATTTTACTGATGTGACCCAGGACAACTTTGTATCATTCCTGTGAATGATGCTTCCTAGAGTTGTGTTCTAGGGGGACCATTCTACAGAATTCTACATTCTACCATATTCTACATCCATACCAAATTCTACAGAAATGGTTCTGCCTGGAACAGTGCAACAACACATGTTCATGAAATACAACCCAATTTTAAGTCTTAGTTTGAGTTTCCCTTAAGAAACACCTTAGATGTACATATTAATTTTTGCAGTTTATAGTGCATTTTCACATGTATTGAATATAATTATATTTCTATCTTTTTATCTTCACAATCCCTATTAGGTAAACATTATATTGTTCATATCTAATGGAGAAGGAGATTGAGGAATTATTTTGCTCTTTCTACTATAACATGTTGCAATAGCATAATTCCTAGCACATAGTAAGTGCCCAATAAATATCTGATAACTGTAGAATTATTCATTCATAATATAAACCTATGAAAAATATGTTAAAATAAAGATTTAATTATGATGAAATAGATGTTTTATATCTTCATAGATATAACTCTATTTGTGGTCAGCCACACCAGTAAGAAAAATAGAGAGTTACCTCTATAAATAGAGAGTGTTTTTCAATTTCAAGACAATAAGAATGAACCCCATGGTCCCCAAATTGTTTGATAACCAAGTAAAGATAAGGCTTAATTGAGTACCACACTCAATCTCAAATAAATGATATTGAATTTTTTTCTTCTAGTACACTGATAAGGGGGGCAGAATTAGAAAATAACATCCCCATTCTAAGATGAAAATCCATTTATTTATTCAACAAATATGTATTGAGTTCTGTTCTTGGTGCTGATGAATTAGCAGTGAAAAAAAAAAAATCCGGCGCTTAGACTAGATTTTGTTTTTAATTACTTCCTCAGATTTTGCATTGCAGTGATTTAACATTGGAAATCATCATCTAGGTACTTCTATGATTTTATAGTCGAAGATAGTATATGAGTCATGACCTGTCCTCTTGCAAAAAAGAAAATTGCAAGTCAAACTGGCTTAAAAAGAAGAATTTATTGGGCAAACATGGTTGAATACAGGAACTCATGTTGAATCAAGAGGTCCTTGTCTTTACCAGTATTTATTCTATTTTCTTCACTTTGGCCTTGTTTACTGGTAGGCTGTCTATATGAGGGCTTTCAGACTACCAGGCTTACATTCTACCAGTTTATTAATCCCAGAGGAAAGAAAATCTCTTTTCTATACTTCTAACAAACGTCCCAGGTATTACTTGTTACTGGTCATAATTGGTTTGTATGTCCATTCGTGAATAAATCACTGACATCCAGGCAATCACCACATCTCTTTAGCTACTGTAGTTATTTGTCTCATCTGAACAATATAAACTCTTAATAGATTAAGGAAAATGGTGTTTTCTCATCAAATAAGTGGGATTTAACATTGGACATAAAAAAAACAACAGAACTATGTTCCAACTCTTCATGCATACTGAAATTAAGTGGCTTTTCACAGTGAAGTTAAGTAACTTTGGAACCAAAGCCAAATTGGGTCTTAGATTCCTGCATCTTAGGCCAGAATTTTTCAGTTGTAATTCACTGTCAGTTTTTATTATGGAGAGTAAATAAGATCATGAGCTTAACTGTTCTTTAAAAAAAGTAATAATGTGCTGAATAAATGGCTATTATGCATGATCCCTAGGCAATAATCTTGAAAGTGAGTGTCCTGATTTAATTTGTACATTTAAAATTTACTCAATCTGAGTGAATATATTATTAAACTCATTTGGAAATATGCTATAATAAGTGGATTTTTTATTAAATGGGCTTTGATAATGACCAGTTAAAGATGATAATAATATTTTGTGCTGAGACAATGAGACTGAGAAGCATTTGGGCCATGTTTCCTTTCCAGTAGGACTCCAGAGCTTGCCCATATGTCTCTTCCTAGTGGCTTTACTTGGTCCACTCACTCAGCTCTTTCCAGGCTATGAGTACTATCAGACTTCACCAGGATCAACTAGCTGGTTTGATAGGTCTTTCCCCATTCCTATGAATTCTCTTCTAGGTGAAATTATTCTTTCTTTTTTGCTTCCCAAATGAACCATATCTCCTACTGTTACCAAGTCCAAGCTCATACTGCTCCCTTCACAACAGGCCAATAAATCGAGATTCAAGGTGCTAGGGCAAGGAATAGCAACTTTATTTGGAAAGCCAGCAGACTGAGAAGATGGCAGACTGGTGTCCCAAAGAACCATCTTTACCAGAGTTAGAATTGAGACTCTTTTTTTTTTTTTTTTTGCGGTACACGGGCCTCTCACTGTTGTGACCTCTCCCGTTGTGGAGCACAGGCTCCAGACGCACAGCCTCAGTGGCCATGGCTCACGGGCCTAGCCGCTCCGAGGCATGTGAGATCTTCCCGGACCAGGGCATGAACCCGTGTCCCCTGCATCGGCAGGCAGACTCTCAACCACTGCGCCATCAGGGAAGCCCGAGAAAGAGCTATTATGTATATTTCAGGTTATAGGCAGCATTCCTTTACAAAGGTGCAGAGCCAGCATAACTGAGCAACAGAGCACAAAAGTTAGAGCTAAAGGAATAGATCCAATATGGAGTTAGATTTGTTTTTCTTTGTTACATTACCTCTTCTAAAAATATTTGTTCTTCTTCTAATTTGGTAAGTGACATGTATGGTTTATTAAATCCAGATTTGGAAATAACAACAATCCTAAAATCAGTTCTTCTCTTATTGATGAAAGGGAAATCTTAATATTTAAAATTCTGTAGAAGTGAGACAAAATTTTGTGTTCCATCCTTTTAACACAGCAAGGGAAAAAAACACAGTTAATTTTCATATTAAAACAGTTTGAAACATTGACGCACAATTATATGTCATAATTTTTGGAAGTTATAAATAATTTTCCAGTTAATAGGTTTTAAGAAATGTGATGAAAGTTTAACTTTTTAAACATAAATATATCCCTTACAAAATATTTATACAATCAAAATTCACTCATCCAAAGGAAGAGTTTATTAGAAAAATTGGTCCTACTCTAACTAAACTAGCAAGCTAGACTTAGATGAAGCATGTAATGGAGTCCTAAATATATAGAACAGAAAGAGACCTTAGACATTGTCAAGTCTCTCTAAAGCATTTTACAGTTCAAGAAACTATTTAATAGTTATGATTTCTCCAAGTATGTAATTACAAATATAAATTTTTGGATTGTTTCAGGTATATTATTTGTTGATTATATTATATGTTGATTGCTTTATTTATTAGCTTATTAAATTTTTTCTAGAAATTACTTATTCAAGATGGCATCACTTCTTAAAAGTGTATATTGCCTATAGTGAAAAAACTTCTGTATTTTAGAAATTGTTTCCTCCATTATTTTTCATGAAATCCTCCAACAGCCACAACATTTATAAGAAGCAAATGCATAAACTCTATATCAAGAGAAAGCAGGAAGAGCTAACACTCAAAACCCAAAATGGATGGAAAGAATGTTCACAGCAGTGGATATTCATCAGGGAAGGCATACAGGTGGAAGTAAATAAAAGATATCTCTAACAGATAATGCCATCCCTGCATCCTAGGAGGTCCAGCAAAAATTACTTTGAAGATAAAGCAAAATATTTAAAGTGAAGTGAAAAAACTAAGTATTTTCACTGCAACAATGGCACCAAGAAGGAATTGGCTAGAAGCAGAGGAGTTAGGACTAAATGAGATATTACAACTATAATCATAGGAAACAGTTTGGTATGTGAGAATATAAAAAAGAATCCCTGCCTGGAGGAGTGGGAAAAGAATTCTATACTGTTGCCTTTTATCTTTGACAAAGAATGGAAGCTCAGAAAACTCAAATGCAAAATCCTGCATCATAGGAAAATCTCCATTTAGCCTGAAACACGTTCCTACACCACTGAGGTATGAACATCCTGAAAAAAAGGAGTCTAGAAAAATAGATGCAGGTGGTGATAAGAATTAAACAAACAAAAGATATAACAATATTTATTATAAGATAGTGTCACCACTGGACAAGCAAAACATACTATACCTAAATATTTCTGCTTGGATTTTAATAATTAAAGAAGAATTATTCCCACCCAGTAGCAGTGATCCTACCTTCTGAGGAATTTCCTTATTGAACATAAATACAACATTTGGACAAAAAATATCAAACAAATAAAGATCTACCTGAAAATACTGCAGCAATAACATGAGAGTAAAGAACAACTGGGCCATTCTTCTGGGGAAGGTTGGTGTTCCAGGGATGTGTGCACTATATTGAGAGCCCCTTTTCTCCAAAGACACTTTTTGATTCCAGATATAGTAGCTAAGATGTTGAAGAGCACACTTTAACAGCTTTTTGTGGCTACAAGAACAGGACAAGGGGTCTAGGACATATCAAAAGGGATGCCAGGTGAACAATCCTTACTTTGTGTATAAACCTCCGAGCACACTAATTTATCAGTAAAGATAAAGTCAAGTCAACTAGGATTACGCTCCAATTTTAAATCACCTCAATCCCAGAAATTTTATTATAATAATCCTAAATTGATAGGTACTCAGGCACTTTGCAGAAAATATATCTCTAGAGAAATTTTACTTCATCATAATTCTCATATTATTCATTCAAACATGTTTGCAAGTACAACATTGAGTACACAATAAAAAAATTAGATAAACAAGGAGCTAAAACATGAACAAAGATCAGCAGAAACAACAGAAAATAGTAAACCTACTAACAATGGAGTTATCAGTGGCAGACATTAAAAAGCAAGATTAATAATTCTAGGAGAGAACTGGGAATTATAAAAAAAACATAATTGAAATTCTAGAGTTGAAAATTATAAAAAAGGAAATTAAGAATTCAATGGATAAGTTTAAAAGATTAGACACAGCTAAGGAAAAAAATAGTAAGCTGAAAAATAAGAGAAAATATCTAGAATAGATTACAAAGAAACAATGGTATAAAATATAGAAGAAGAGAGAGAATAAAATATAGGAAAGTATAGTGAGAATTATAGAAGAGGAGAAAGAGAATGTGCCAAAGGGATATTTGAAGTTATTTAGTTGAGAATTGAAATATTTATACCAAACCAAAAATAGATGCCTGACAAATTCCAAGTAGAACAAATAAAAATAAATTCCTACCTATGTATATTATAGTAAACTCCTAAGGAAAACCCTAGCAAATAAAATTCAGATAAATATAAAATATTCATATATACAGATATGTTTTAATCTTTAATATTTAAATACCAACTGATGTTACTCATGACATTAACAAATATAGGAAGAAAATCATCTATTCTTCATTCATTCAGGAAAATTCTTTAACAAAATACAATATTCATTCAATATAAAAAAAAGGTTAACAAAAAAATAAGGAATGTATGGTAACTATTATTCTGATAAAATATATTTATAGCAATCTTAACTGTGAAACATTGAAAGCTTTCTTTGTGATAGTAAGGCAAGGCTACCTCCTATCATCCTTCTATTTTTCATTTTGCTAAGAATCCTCACCTGTGTAGTAAGGCAAAGAAAATAGATAATAGCTAAAGGAATTGGAAATAAGGAATGTCACTATTTGTGATGACAAATCCTTATGTGGGGAATAAAAGCACAGAAATTTATTAGAAATAAATTAATTTGTTGTTTCTTTAATACAAAGTCAACATACCGAAAAAAAAAAAAAGAGAGAGAGAGAGAGAGAGAGAATTTATATATCAGCTTATATGGACTGAATTATGTTTCCCTTAAATTCATATTCTGAAACCCCAAACCCTAATGTGACTATAGTTGGAGAATGGCCCTTTAAAGAGGTAACTAAGGTTAAATATGGTCATAAGGATGGGAACCTAATCCAATAAGACTGGTGTCCATGTAAGAAGGGGAAGAGACACCAGGGATGCACACACACAGAGGAAAGACCATGTGAGGACACAGAGAGAAGGCAGCCATTTGCAAATTAAGGACCGATGCCTCAGGGGAAACCAAAACTGCCAACATCTGGGTCTTTGTTATTTAAGTCATCCAGTCTGTGATATTTTGTTATGGCAGCCAGACTAATACATTAGCCAAAAAAATTAGAATACAACATTTTTAAAAAAATAAGATTTATAATTTATAATAGCATTAAAATTTTTTGAAAATAATTCCAGTATCTGCTATGAAAACTTCTATCTTGGAATATTTCCTTCCAGAAACAGACCCTGAGGGAAGAATATACATCTAGAATCATATGCAAAATAGTATTAAACTGTATCACCATTATGGAGGAAAACCTGATGCATGGGACTTAGGAGTACAAGGGAGAATTTCTTTACATACCTCATTTTTTATGCCTTTCAAATTTTTAATTATGTGAATGTAGTTTCTTTTTTTTTCCCCAGAAACTTGACTTTAGTAATTTGGTTAATTTAAATACAATGAAAGTAAAATCGATTTAAGGGAATTCTCTTATAGTATAAAAGTTGTCAGTATTTCTGCAACAATAATTTAGTGAAACAAAGATGAAAGAAGCCATCACCAAAGTTATTTTGCTGCTTTCAAAAATTATCTTCAAAGTTGCTATAAACATTTTTCATATTGTCTGTTCCATTTAAAATATTCTGTACATTTCTTTTTCATTAACAAATTAATTAGAATTCCTTAGTTTATATCTATACTTCTCTCTATATATGAATTTATATTTGAATGAAGGCTATTTGATTTCTTTGAACTTATAAATTCTTCATTCTCAGAGGAAAATGATACTTTTGTGATTAATATGATATGGGACAAACTTTTATCCAAGTTTCTATTTCTATTTTCTTTTAGAAAAAAATTTACATGCAAGTATCATTACAGATATGTTTGGCATAACTTTCTCTTGAAATCTGCAATAGCATGTATGTTCAGGAATGTGTTTTTATCTGAGAACTGAATCAATAAGGTACTATAGGAAAGTTGACGGTAAAAAAAAAAAAAATCCCCAAACTAATTTCAGCATGAGATAAATAAAATGTTGCTAATTTGTTTCCAAATATGTTTACTGACACTTCTAGAGGTACCAGGGTTGATCTCTTCAACAATTATTGGTTCCGTTTGTGCTTGATACCAAATTGAGTATTGCTGACATAAAGCAGATAAAACATTATTACTTTTAGAAAGAAATTTCTAGATTAGAAAGTAAACAACTAAAACCATGAGTACAGTTTAATAGTGTTAAGTGTTTGGTGAAATATGTACTGAGCTATGTGATTATGAAAGGCTGCGGATGGGAGGTTTAATTATTTATATTATTCTGGAAAAAAAGGAATGGTTTCTAAAAAGAAACAATGCTTGATATTAGACTTGAATATTGAACAAGATTTTTGCACTTCCCTCATCCAAAAGGACTATTCCTTTCTAAATGATTTTCTTATTGCTGTGAAAAATGTGCAGTTCTCATTGCATCTGTTACATTTCTAATCATACATGATACTGTGATAAAACAGAACATTTCTCTCATACAATTCTCTTTTGATATTAATTTTCATTCTAGTCTCTTCTGAAACTCATAAATTATCATACATTTTCTTTCTTTTGTTTTAAAATGTTACCCTTTTATAGACATCGTCTAGTGTTCAAAATTTTCTCTGCAGCAGCTTTTCAGTCAGTAACACACAAACTATTATACAATATCCATTCTTCTCATATGAATGTCACAAGGACATCTCTTAAACCACATTGGCTTTTTTCTTTTCTTTTCTTTTATTGAGAAAATTTTGAAGATATGCAAAAGTCATGGAAATAGTATAATGAAACCTCGTAAACATATTAGTATCCCCAAACCATGAATATCTGGCTGATTCTGCCCCATACATACACCATTCATAATCAGTCCATTTCCTATCCTTCCATATTGCTCAGAATTAATCCCAGATATTATATAATTTAATCCAAAAATGTTTTAATATATATTTTAAAAGATAGGTTTCTTTCACTAAAAAATTGTACCTAAATATTGAATATTTTAATAAAATATTAAGTTTATAGTATAAAATATTTCATCAATATTCAAAATTCCATTTGCCTCATAATTTTTAGTTTTAATGAATTGACATATTCTCACATTTAAAACTTTTATTATTTCATTTATTTTTTATTTATTTTATTTATTTATTTTTTGGGGTATGCAGGCCTCTCACTGTTGTGGCCTCTCCCGTTGTGGAGCACAGGCTCCAGACCTGCAGGCTCAGTGGCCATGGCTCACGGGACTAGCTGCTCCGCAGCATGTGAGATCTTCCCGGACCGGGGCATGAACCCATGTCCCCCTGCATCGGCAGGCGGACTCTCAACCACTGCGCCACCAGGGAAGCCCACATTTAAAATTAAAAAAATATATTTTTCTATGTATCAATTTATTCCTGTTGTGGAGCATGGGCTCTAAGCATGTGGGCTTCAGTAGTTGTGACACATGGGCTCAGTAGTTGTAGCTCGTGGGCTCTAGAGCGCAAGTTCAGTAGCTGTGGAACGCGGGCTTAGTTGCTCCATGGCATGTGGGATCTTCCCAGACCTGGGCTCAAATCCATGTCCCCTGCATTAGCAGACAGATTCTTAACCAATATTCTTCCCACCAGGGAAGCCCTGTTGTGTTAGTTTCATGTGTATAGCGAAGTAATTCGGTTATTCAGTTATATATATCTTTTATTTTTCCCTTACAGGTTATTACAAAATATTGAGTATAGTTTCCTGTGTTGTGCAGTAGGTCCTTTTGGTTATCTATTTTATATATAGTAGTGTGTATATATTAATCCCAAACTCCTAATTTATCCCTCTCCCTGTCTTTCCCCTTTGGTAAACATAAGTTTGATTTCTATGTCTGTAGGTCTATTTCTGTTCTGTATATAAGTTCATTTGTATTTTTTGTTTAGAGTCCACATATAAGTAATATCATGTAATATTTGTCTTTGTCTGGCTTACTTCACTTAATATGATAATCTCTAATGGATATTGTACATTTAAATATTTTTATTCCCCTATCTCCCTTCTCCTCTAGGAAACTAATGTACAAATGTTATACAGGTTAAAATTATACCACATGTTTCTGAGACTTTCTTGATTATACCTTATGTATTTTTCGTTTTTGCTTCAGTTTGGATAACTTCCAGTGTCTATTTTCAAGTTAACTGATTTTTTCTTAATTTATTGCTAAGCCCATGAAAGAAAATTTTCATGTCAGCTGTTAAAATTTTTAGTTCTGGAATATAAATCCCAATTTCTATGATGTTCATTTCTCTCTTAAAATTAAATCCCAAACTCAGTCTGTGAAAGTACATTGTATTCTTCAATCTCCCTTTGGAAGAAGATATCATTAACTAGAGCATCTGCTTTTTTAAACAACATATTAATTGGTCAATCAGAAAATAGTAGGAACATCAAAAGATAGTACAAGACCAAAAAACAAAAGAAAAATTACAGTAGAAACACCCATAGGTTATGCAAATATAAATTATATATTCTTAAAAGGCTTTAAAATAATTATATTTATCATGTTAAAGAAAATAGATAAACATATAATAAAAAGATGGGAAGTGTAGAATTTTATTAGAAAACTATAAACAATTGAAATCAGTGAAAAAAAATTCGAGATTTGAGAAATTAAATATGTAAAATTAGAAACTGTGTTTTTACTTTAGTTTAAAAACTAATTACAAATACCAGAAAACAAAATTAAAGAACTGGCAGACAAATTAATAGAAAATATGCAAACTGAAGTACAGATAAATAAACTAAAAGAACTAAAAACATTAGTGATAGATGGGATAAAGTAAAAATGTCTTACAGAAGTTTAATTGAAAAATCAGAAAGAAAAAAGCAAGAGAATGGGACAGAAATAAAAGCTAATGAGCGTGAATTATTAGAAATTTAATAAATCCACAGATTTAAGAATCTATAAAACTCTTAGCAAGATAAATGTAAAAAAATAATAAATCTAGAAACACTCATAAGATTGCTGAAAATCAAATTAGAGACAAACCTTTCCTTCTCACCTTTATTGAGGTATAACTGATGAATAAAAGTTTATATCTCAGGGGTACAATATGATGATTTAATATAGGTATACATTGTGAAATGTTACCACAATCAAGCTAATTATCACATTCATCACCTTACATAGCTACCATTTTTTGTGCATGTAGTGGGAAAACGTAAGATCCACTCTCTAAGTAAATTTCAAGTATACAATACAGTATTATTAATTATGGTCATTGTGCTGTACATTATATAACCAGAATTTATTCATCTTATAACTAAAATTTTGTACTCTTTACTCAATATTTTCTCATTTCTCCTACCCCCGCCCCCAGACCCAGGCAACCATCATCATTCTACTCTTAGTTCCCATGTGTTCAACTTTTTTAGATTCCACATATGAATGAGATAATATAGTGTTTGTCTTTCTGTATATAGCTTGTTTCACTTAGCATAGTGTTCTTCAGATTTCTTTATGTTGTCACAAATATGACAAAATTACTTTCTTTTACAGCTGAATAATATTCCATTGTATATATTCCAAATTTTCTTTGCCCATTAATGTATCAATGAACACAGGTTGTTTGTGTATCTTGGCTATTGTGAATAATGCTACAATAAACATAGGAGTGCACATATCTCTTTGAGGTACAAATTTCATTTCCTTTGCATATATATCCAGAAGTAGGGTTGCTGGATCATATGGTAGTTCTACTTTTAAATTTTTGAGAAAACTCCATACTGTTTTCCATAATGGCTGCACCAATTTACATTCCCACCAACAGTGCAAAAGGGTTTCCTTTTCTCTACACCATTTTATACACTTGTTAACTCTTATTTTTTTATAATACCCATCCTACAGATGTGGTGATATCTCATTGTGGTTTTGATTTGTATTTCCCTGATGATTAGTGATGTTGATTAATGATAGTATTGGCTCCAGTGGTGGACTTCTGTTCCCAGCAAGATGTCTTTTTCTCTATGCTTCTTTCACCAGTTTGGGGGGGCAACAGTTTGTTCTGTGACCTCAATTTTCTGAGGGATCTAAGAATATTTGCTGTGCTTTTTTTTCATTCCTTTGGCTTTTTTCATGTTGTGAGGATAGGAATGTTGACTTCCCAGTTCTTTACAGGTCAAAGTGAATATTAGAAGTTTTCACCTTGGACTTCCCTGGTGGTGCATTGCTTAAGAATCCGTCTGCCAATGCAGGGGACACAGGTTCGAGGCCTGGTCCAGGAAGATCCCACATGCCACAGAGCAACTAAACCCGTGTGCCACGACTACTGAGTCTGTTCTCTAGAGCCTGCAAACCACAACTACTTGCATGCATTCTCTAGAGCCTGCAAACCACAACATGAGCTTGCATGCCACAACTACTGAAGCCCATGTGCCTAGAGCCCGTGCTCACTGACAAGAGAAGCCACCGCAATGAGAAGCCTGCACACTGCAACCAAGAGTAGCTCCCACTTGCTGCAATTAGAGAAAGCCTGCACACAGCAACGAAGACCCAATGCAGCCAAAAATAAATTAATTAATTAATTTAAAATAAAAAGAAGTCTTCACCTTAATTTTTAAAAGATATCTTTGTTGGTTATAGAATTCTGTATTGGGAGTCAGTTTCCTTCAATTCTTTAAAAATATTATATATTTTTGTTCAGTTTTTTTAGCATTTTTATTGAAAAATAAGTGTCACTCCTTGTTTGAAGGTAATGTATCTTCTCTCTGCTTTTAAGATTTTGCCTCTGGCAAGCTCACCAACCTTGGTCCAACTGTGTATCCTTACACAACCCTGTGACCCAGCTCTAAACCTGCTCAGCCATGTGATGGGGGCAGTCCTGCCTACTCAGACACTTGGTAGTAAGCATGCTCATCCTTACTCCTGAGCCAATACCACTGGGACGCTTAACTGTAATTGAGAAATTGCAGGAGGCTCAGTGTAAGCTAGCTCTAGAATTAAAAACTCCAGAGATCCTATACTTTTATATGCTTTACCTCTGGAAGCCCCACCAGATTTTCATTCTGAAGAATGCAGGAAACTCCCCTTAAGCATACAAAGGGAGGGAAGGAAACCATTTGAAATATGCCCAGAATATCCTTTCCTTCATTATGTTCTTGTAACAAGTGGAACTACTTTACAAAAGTATTATCTGACTTGGGAAAGACAGCTCCCTCTAGTCTTCCTGATTTATCTAAGGGAGATAAGAAGGCTGAGAAGTGTTTATGAAAGTCATAGCTAAGGGGACAGGCACACTAAAAGGTTGAGATCTAATCATAGATTTAGAGAATGGTTGCCTCTCTTAACACTTATCTCCACATCAATAGGGCATCTGTACAATAGCAGATGATTACAACAGAAAGAACTGCAAATCTTAGACCTTATTTAAGAAGAAGTCACTAGGGAAACCCAAAGACAATGGGGAAACAAAACAAATATACCAGAATATATTTTAGTCTCTGACACTCACAGCTACAGCAAATAGTAAACACAGCCAAACTTCTAGCCAGATAAACATAAAACCTCACATTAAAGACCTATTTACCTCAGTTCTTTTACCTGGAACATCATGCTAAGCTTTAAATAAAAATGTACAGGGCATACTAAAATCAAAAACAAAACCAAAAAAACAAACCAAAGAAACCCATGCTTGAAGAGTTAGAGCAACCCTCAGACTCATATATGATGCATATATGGAATAAACTTTGGAATTATTAGGTATGGAATTTAAAATAACTGTGATTAATATGCTAAGATCTCTAATGAAAAAAAGTAGAAAATATGTAAGAATAGATGAGTAAAATAAGCAGAGATAAAAACTCTATAAAAGAATCATAAAGAAATTCTAGAAATTAAAAAAAAAGACAAAAAACACCTATTACAGAAATGAAGAATGCACATTAGCACCCTGGACAGAGCCAAGGAAAGTAGAAACTGTGAAGTTGTTGATAGCATATTTCCAAACCAAAACTCAAAGAGAAAAAAAATATTAAAAAAATGGAAGAGACTATCTAAAAACTGTTGAACAAATACAAAAGATATAGCATGTATAATGGGAAACAAGTAGGAGAAGGAAAAGAGAAATGAGCATAAGAAATATTTGGAGCTGTGATGGTTGAAATTTTCCAAAATTAATAACAGATGCTAAAGCACAGATCCTGGAAGCCTATATTAACCAAGCAGGATAAATATCAAAAACAGGCATATTATTTAAACTGAAGAGATCCAAAGACAAAGAGAAAAGCATGGAAGAAGTTAGAGAAAAAAAAGATCACCTTACATATAGAAGAAGAAGTAGAAGAGAGAAGTTCCCACAAATAGATATGTGGGAACTTGGTTAAAAATAATCATTGAGGAAATGACTGCACTCAACAAACTGCATTGAAGCAATTAACTTTTGTAGGAAAAAAATAGATTCCTATGTCATATTAGGCATAAAATAAATTTCAATTGGGATAAACATATGATATACAGATACTTGTTAGAATTGAAATAACATATATCTTAGGAAATTTGGGATAAGGAATGATATCTAGGCAAGATACAAACAAAAATCATAAGGAAAAGATAAATGTATTTGATTACATAAAATATTAAACATGTTACAACAAAGTATCACATGCAAATGTGAATAAAAAGACTATTTTCCACAGATCTAATAAAATATTAGTGTCAATAAGATTTACAGAATATTTACAAATCAATTATAAAAAATTCTCAGTAAGGAAATAGTCAAGAATATGTATAGGTATTTCAAAGAAGATAAAATACAAATGTCTAATAAATATATGAAGAACTATTTAACAACTAGTAATAAGGGAGATGAAAATTAAAACAGCAAGATACAATTCTATACCTATAATATGGGCAAAAATAAAGATATAACAATATGAACTATTTACAACAAGTAGGTGTTCAAACAGGTGATATCTAAGTTTTCTTTCATCTCTAATTTTAAAAGTTTTAGTAAGATTATTTTACTTTCAAGATTATAAATAGAAGTCTGATAAAAATATTATTTTCATTAATTTTGATGTTTTTAACTTCTAATCCAAAAGAACATAAGGCAAATGTTTATAAACAATGAGTGAATTTTAGGGGATTTTTAAAGCATTGGATTTTCTAATCAGGCTATCATGTAAATGATTGCCTATTTGGTACTGTGTCTTTGCAAACAACTAACAAAGGGTGCCTATCACTTGTATTCTTTGGAACAATAGATACTAATAATTTATGTATAGAGCACTTGTCCTTTCTTTATTAAGAAAACAACCTACTAATATTACTGCAAAGTACTATTTCATAAGGGATCTCTTTTTGTCCTTAACATAGCATATACCAGACATAAACAAAGGAAGAGTAGAGATTTTATAAATGGAAAGAGATATGTAATTATTATACAATGGTTATTCACAAAAGACAAAATTAGAATTATAGTTAAAAAATACAGTGAAGAGTGGGGGGAAATGAGACCACTAAAGGGTCTTTTCTAAGGTTGTTAAGATCCATGAAAATGATTGCTAATTTATGACTCTACTTTCTAAGCCCAAGACATCTTTGGATAACTATAGAAATATTACCTTAATAAGAAGAAGAAATTTCTTTCATTAAGGTGAGTTATTCCTTTGAATTAATTGATATTTTTCTGGTTGTGCAACCTTATTGTCCATTGCAGATTAAATATGAAATTGTGATTTTCTATTAAAAACAATTTTCTTGGAACAACAACAAAAAAAGCTTTTTTAGATTTCTCACGGAGTTTTGTTTATATATCCTATAGGTCCCATCAAATGCAGAGTCCATTCTTTCCAGGAAAAGTAAATCAGAATAAAGACAAAGGAATGTGTTGACACTCGTCTCTCAGGATTTAAGAGCTCTATAATATCGGGGACTGTTTTGTTTACTAAACTCTTTATAGTCTTCCCTTCCTTTAATACTATCCCCATCAACTTCATCCAACATGATTTTTTTTACAAACCTTAATACCATATAGCACCCTAAAAATATAGTGTAGATCCCCAATGAAGCCTCAAAATGGGCTTCATTTCCCACATTATTTCTACAATTCTCCCAAAGTCACTTTTTAAAAAATTCTTAACTTAGGTGTTTGACATTTTCTCATGTAAAATATGAATGAAATAGTCTATAAAAACTTTATCATCTAATTAATAACAGTGAGGTTATTATGCAAGTGACACTTCAAGATAAGTCACCTAGTTTTCTAATATAGTGATTTTAAAAGAACGACTTCTAGACCATCAGCATATCATCACCTAAAAACTTGTCCAAAATGCAAATTCTTGTCTTGCCTCTCCCGAACCAACTGACTTCGATTTTCTGGGATTCCAAGTGGGGGCCCAGGATTCTGTGTTTTAATAAGCCCTGCAGATGATTCCAATGCAATTTAAAATTTGAAAAGCATTACCTCTAATGCTGCATATGTAGAAATTTTGATAATTTCCCTAGTATTGATAACATCACATAGGGAAATAACATGGTTTTGTCATATAGAATTATTTATTTTTATCTCGTAGGATCAATTATCTTAATCACAGTGAAATTTGAGCTTAGTCTTGTAAGTCTGAAGTGAATTAAAGTAGGAACTTCAATATCTGGTGACAAAGGAAACATGTTTAAAAAAGAACTGCTGTGGTAATAAATCCCAGAGAAGGAGACATTTTGGTGGCTGATAAAATGTATGACTTTTTACTAAGAGGTATCAGGTTAAGGGTCTTGGATAATATGAGAGTTTTTCATCATGAATTTTTAACCTTATTATTCAGAGTTTACCCTTTTCTTCCCAACTTACCTCTGAATGTAGGAGAGAAGAACACTGCATAGGAGCCCATGTTAATAATGGCTAATGCCCTCTGGTAATTGATTGCTGCACTTAACTTTAAAAAAAATCTATAATCTCCTTGGAAATATTGCTTCAGAAAGGTTAATTTTAGATATATTTATAATTTGCTTTGCTTTGTAGTGTGCTACTACTTTCTTTCAGAAGAATAAAACAACTTACTCTAGCCAAGGATTTGTAAAATTATCAGTAGTTGGAAAAGTCTAAATTGATATGACACTCACTATTTTTAAATTATCTTTTGGCCTAATGTTTACATAATTAACTGAATCCTTTTATAAATTACTTGAGAATTCTAGGATTTACTATCTTTAAATATTAGGGTTTCTAATGCGTTTTTAAAGGTTTTGGATGCTATTCTCTAATTCCTAATGAAAAGAATGATTATTGCAACCGATTCCAATATTGTCACAGTAATGGCAATTCCACCCAACAGGAGTCCTTTTAGTAAGATAAATAACTTTAGGTAATAATTTTCCCAATAATTAAATAAGCAAATAAAATTACTGTTAAGTGATAAACAACAAATATTTGATGATTACATGAAGAATATGAAATCCAATTAAATCTCAGAATTAAGGAATGATGAAAGCCTAAACTATGGCAATAGAGTACAAAACAGAGAGGATTTCAAACACTCTTAAGACTACCAAAAAATACCTCATGGAAAACACTTGCTTTCCATAGGTGCATTAAAGGTTATCTTTATTTTATTTATTTTTATAAGATTTTTTTTGATGTGGACAATTTTTAAAGTCTTTATTGAATATGTTACAATATTGCTTCATTTCATGTTTTATTTTTTTGGCCCCGAGGCATGTGGGATCTTAGCTCCCCGACAAGGTCTCCAACCCACACCCCCTTCACTGAAAGGCAAAGTTTTAACCACTGGACCACCAGGGAAGTCCCTAAAGACTAGCTTTAAATGTTTAACAAGTAGAATGGAAGAGTGAGATAGGGAGAGAGGAGAGGAAAAGAGGCAAGATGAGAAAAAGAAAGAGGGAAACTGTAGAGCAGAATTAAATTTACAATTAGGATACTTGAATATAATTATCAAATGGAGAATCTAAATAATTGTAGAAATCAATCCATTTATCAATAAAAATATCCCAAGCTACAGTAAAAGAGTGTTTTACTATATATACCCATGTCATGTGGATTGCCTATATCCTGCAAGATTTGAGAGAGGAAATTAAGGGCTTACAATACAAGCATTGTCAGAATCAGAATGTCCTTTGTAGAGAGTGACTTTACATCAGATGTTCCAAATTTATCAGGAAATAGCAATGGCATTGACTGTTAGTTGTCACTGAAAAGTATGATTTCACTAAAGGAAAAGGAAAAATATTAAACTATTCTCAGAGAGGACAAATTAGATGATGTTACCGTTATTCGAAAACTCTTCAAAAGATCATTTGTTAAGGTTCCTAACTTTAAAATAGGCTTTTTGCATATGTATGAACTTTAAAAAAAATCTATTTTAAACTTTAGAAGAATGTATGATACTTTAAATAACAGCAGCAAGAAGTGTATCATGATCATACCATCTAGAACAATTTTTGTACAAAGAAGCACTCCAATTATTATTTGTTGAATGGAAATTATAAAAATTAAGAATACATTTTAAAATGCATTTATATCAATAAAATATCACTAAGTAAAGTATGTAAATGGCTTTCCTTAGAATAAACACATCTAAAGTCAAAAATGTCAGAAATAGAGATCACAACTGCTAGCACCAAATACAGCTACTGGTGTGTGTGTGTGTGTGTGTGTATGTGTGTGTGTGTGTGTGTGTGGTGTGTGCGTGTGTGTGAAAAATCTTGTTAAAGGCATCTTCATAATTTAACCATTTATTTCCTGGCAAGAACCATACATATCCCCAGGGTGTTGTAAGGGTAAATATAAATCAGAAAAAAAGAATCCCTGGTACAGAAAGGAAAGGAGATTCCTTTCCCTGCCCATTTTCTTTCAGAGCACTGCATTAAAAATAAAACAAAAAAATTATAATTGTAAATTCTTTCTCTGTCTCTTGGAGATGTATGAAACCTTTTTGAAACCTAAATAAGACTCTTGTCAGCGTTACAAACCAGAAATGTCTTTCTCAAGGACCTGGAAGCCATCTCTCTGAAAAGTATTCATCCCTTATCACTTAGTGCTGTGGGAGTATAGAAGACTAACTACAGTGAGCTTTTTGCTCCAAAATTCCTACCTGCCATAAAAATATCTTTCTTTCCTTCCTTGTTTCTTTCTTTTTTCTTTTTTGATAAAATCAGGTACCTAACACAAAGGGTCATCTTATTTCCAGATGAATTTAAGATGAACTATATGTGACAAATGGTGTTGTCAATTCCCCTTACTTGAGAACTAGTGATTATTTATCTTGAGAAAATACATGCAATGCCTTGTATCTACCTGGCTATATAAAAGGGTGAGAATTCTTCCCATTTTAACAATATCTTAGCAGATTTCCTGTGATGTGAATAGCATTGCTTCAATGCTTGTTCAATTATTAAACTATTTCCTTTCTCTTCAAACTTTGTGGAATATTTTTCTGGGTCGGGAGGAAATTTTGTTTTTAATTATATTTCCCCAACAATGTGTAACAGAGGACTTGCCACACAAATACTTATTAACTGGTTAAAAATATTTTAATAATACAAAGCCAGTGGCCAATATTTAAAGAAAAATATTTTTTCCTACCCTATAATTGTACTTGCATGGTTTTCTGTAAGTATTAATTTTTATTTTTTCTTTATCTTTTATCTCATTTAATATAAAATTCAATTCAATCTGAAGGATGAAAAACAAAACAGCAGAAAATTAGAGAGCTTCTGTTCAGGATAGGTGCTTAGATAAAAAGAAAAAAAAAAGTGATGGAAACTAAAGTACCATTTAGATTGTGAAACAATGAGGATATCCCTAAAGGGTAATGGAAAATTTGTTAAATAATGCAGCAATGGTTTAGAACCAAAAGGTACAACAAACTATTCATGGTACTGGGATTTTTAAAACTTATTCTGGAAGAAAGGAACTCATAAATGTAAAATAAGGGCATAGAGGCCAAAGGATAATGGGATAATAAAATAAATAGTGCAAGTAAAAATAAGATAAAATGACTAAATTGAGCAGGAACCTTTCTGAGGGCACTGAACTTGAGTTAAAAAATGTGAATAAGTGTAGGTGGTTGCAGAACTGAAAGAATTATATATGGCATAGAATGTGTATTCGTTAAGATTAAATCAATAAAAATTGTCATTCGGTTGTTTATCATAAATTATTACACATCCTATGCATTTTCTTACACTTATTTAATATATTAATTCAAGACACAGGGAAAGCTAACTGTGAAAAAATATGAAATATTAAAAAATGAAATATACTTTAACAAATTTTTCTTGAGTATCTACAAGTGAGATGCTACAGAAGATAAAAAGACAATATAATCTCTGCCTTCAAGTATAATACTCTATGTAAGTTAGACATTAGTCAGATAGATATTCAATCAGAATTTTTTAATTGCTTATTATAGGGGAAAAAAAAAACTATTGTGAGTACTGGCTATCATAGTGAATTTTGGAAACTTTTACTGGCACCACAGCTCTGACTTAGCAATACCTCTCAATAACAAAAGCATAGTCACTAACAAGAACAATCGCTAAGCAAAAAAATTATGAATGAACATTAGCTTTGAGCAAATCTACTCCCTTGTGAAATCTTCAAGGTGTGTCACTTAGGAAATTTAAAATAAAGATTGTTAAAATTTGGTAATTAAGTAATTAATAAGCCAGCTAATCTTAAGAAAATATTTTTTGCTTTGTTAAAGTATTTTATCTGTGGTTGTTCCCTCTTTCAACAATATCTAAGAAACTAATATTCAACTAGGAGATTAAACCATATATTAAAGAATCTCTACTCTATTGTCTATAGAAAGGCACATGCAATATAGAAGATGCATATATTCAAGTAGAGTGTACTATAATGCTGAATGGAGTGAGTGGACAGCATTGCAGACAACTGATTATGAAAAGAGGGAATATATATTTTGTAAAATAGATACAAAATATGTGGAGTTTTCTACTTCACAGAGTCTATCCTTATATCCTTGTCTCCTAGTATAAAATGGACCTTGTCCTTCCATTATATTATGTTACCTACAATATTGTATTGTATTTAATTAATACATTTCCATCTCCCTTCACTAGATGTATTCTACTTGAGGGCAAAGACCATGCTGGCCTCCTTTCAAATTAATTCACTAAATAATGAAGGAATAATAATTAATACTATATCAAATTATTGGAAATCAAATTTGACATTATAGCTATTGATTAACATGTTACAGAATACTGCTGATTTTTAAACAATTAATTTCTGCTTGGTATCCCTGAAGCATTTAATTGATTGTCCCCCCATCCTCCCCACTCACCTCTTCTACATGGTCATGACTGTGTGGTGAGCATGGCCAACACGTGCTACAAAGCATAATCAAAAATATTTCCACATTGTATATAGATCACTATAATCACAGTGTTCTTTCTAATAACCAGAACATTCACCCCATGGGACAGCATTCTTTTTAGCAAATACTGAAGGAGTAGCAAGCCGCACTAGTTTGTGTCAGATCAGAAAAATAACAGCAGAGGAAGCTAAAACACTGAGCTTTTTTTTTTTTTTTTTTGCGGTACGCGGGCCTCTCACTGTTGTGGTCTCTCCCGTTGCGGAGCACAGGCTCCGTACGCACAGGCTCAGCGGCCATGGCTCACGGGCCCAGCCGCTCCGCGGCATGTGGGATCTTCCCGGACCGGGGCAGGAACCCGTGTCCCCTGCATCGGCAGGCGGACTCTCAACCACTGCGCCACCAGGGAAGCCCACCACTGAGCTTTATATCCCTTTTTTTTTTTTTTTTCCCTCAGCATTCAGGCTTTTCGGAAACTTTACTCTTTGTTTCAGAAAAGTCTTCAGTCTGTCAGTCACTGTAAAGAGCATATATATAAAGTTCTAAAGCAATTTGTTCTCCTTTTTCTTTTAGCTTACCTAGTCATTTGCCTTTCCAAATTCAACTATTTGGGGAAAGGCCTATGACAGACATTGGAAATTGACAGAGAGTAATAAACTGAAGGGCAAGTCACATGGAAACTTTTTTTAAACCAAGAACTCATAATAGCATTTTTCTGATGAAGCAAATTAAGAAAAAATGTTGTTTCTTAGCTCAAATAAATGATTTCTTCCAAGTTTGTTTTACATATGGATAAAATTCTATTGATTCATTGTCTGTGCTAGGAGAGAAGTGATACAAATTTATTCTGAAGACCACACATTCTGAGATTTGTTTCCTCTTTTGAAAAAAGAATGAAAATTTTAGGAATCTTCTTAGGAGTTTTAGGAATTCCTGTATGAAAATTAAGTCATCATCACTTTCTACCTGTTTGGGCTAGATAATTAATCTTCCTGAAGCTCAATTACTCAGCCTAAAAAGTGAGAATATTATTATGTAATACTTCCCAGAATTGTAAGGAAAATTTAATTAGGTAATGTTTATAAAACAGTAAGCACAGAACAAACACACAGTAGATGCTCAATTAATGCTAGTTTTCCTGTCTGATAAATTAAATTATCTGGAGAGTGTCATTAATTCATATACTATTGCATTTATAAATCACAAACCCAACTTGAAAGTTTGACTGTTACCTACAGAATATATATCCAAAGGTGGTAACCTTACAATAGTAGTATATGGTGGTGGTACAAAATCATATATGGAACTGTTTATTATGAAATTCTGTATCTTCAGAATGTTATCAAAAATGGTTAATTATTTATAATTTTTAAGGGTCATAAAAAGAATAAAATGAACAATATACAGTGAACAAAATATCATACTGTTCATATGCAAAAAGATTTTCTTACATCTTCTGAGATTTTCCTAGAGGTGTTTTTTGGAGTTATAATTTTAACAAGAATGACTATAAAAGAAACTCCTATTTTATTAAACCAGTGTTGAATTAAAACTGACCCATATCCAGCTCAATATTATGCCTCATCTTTTATCTCCATGATGTTATTTAACCAAAAATATAAAATTGTATTTCCTACATCTGTGAAAATATTATCAGTATAATCTCAATCCACATATTTCATGCCCATCTTGTTTGAGCACTCTGTCTCACCAAGTCAAAGGGGAATTTTTCTGAACCAAGTCGTTTTCATCTCTAGTCTCCATGAGACTCACAGTCTTCAGCTAGTGTACAATCACTTTCTTGAGGAAAGGTAACAAAGGTTTAGGAGTGTGCTAATTTGTCACTTACATATAGTACTATGAAATTAATATCCCAATATGTGAAATTAAAGAATCTCCCCTTTATATATATAATTCTTCCCTTTAACGTATTTTAATCCAAAACTTCTAAAGCAATTATTTTGTAAATTATTTAATCACAGTACTTCCATCATCAACCCGCCCACCCCCCCACAGTGGACTTAACACCTACATCTGACAGTCTCATAGCAGTCTGAGTGCATTGGACATTAACTTTTAAACATCAGCTAGTTATTATGGATACGGAACAGAAAGCACCCTTTAGAACACTTGTCAGCTAAATTTCTGTATCTACAACATTTAGCTAAGATTTTCGTCACTGTAAAGAAAATAATCCTGTGTAGCTAAAGTCTGAGTTTTCTTCTTCCTTCTGTATATCAAAATGAATCCTTAAAATCTTTTGTTTTCTTCTATATCAATTTCCTCATGTTGTCCCTGTATCTCTTATAGTAGTCACCATCTCTTATATCAGTCACCTATTTTAAAATGAGTACTCAGTATACTTTTGACATAATTGAGCACCAGTCTGATGGGAAGCATTTGGTTTGCTGGTTAATGATATAATCACATCGGGTTGTTTTAAACTGAATGAAAACAAAGTCCAGAAATTCAGATTTTAGCCTTCTATGTTCCCCTCCATATCTTTTTGTACTTCTTTCCATTTATATATGGAGCCATTCAATGGCCATTATTACAAATGTTTAAAAATATTTAACTTTAGTGAATTAATCAATTTTTTTTGAAAACATGAATTTTTTTTGAAAACATGTATTTAGATGTTCTGGGAAGAGAGAAAAAAAAGGTAACAATAAGTATATTCTCTTTTCTTTCTTTTTTTAATCTTAAATAAAAGTGACCCACAATGACTCACAACTAATTATCAATCCTGGATGATAGATAAATTTTATTATTTTTGTACCTTTCTCTGTTTTTTGAACTTGAAAAAATAATAGTTAAAGGTTTTGCCTTGTTAGTTAAATTTTAGGACATTCGATGCTATTGTTTTTTAGTTTTAGGGAGGTTTTAAGGTATTTTCAACACCAACACATGTGATGCCTTTGTTTCTTTTGATTTTCCAGAGATTGGCTTCTTATAATAACACTTTAGGAAAATAATTTTGAGTATGTTTATAAGGAGCAAACTAAGAGATTGTGTATGACTTGCTATGACACAAATAATCATTCACACTGCAGGATTGTCTTGAGGCATTAGAATCTTCACACTCCTTCAATTTAAAAAATCATATTTCAAAGAAACTCTGAAATAACCCATTCATATAATTGTATGTGATAAAATAGGTGTATGTAAAAGAGCTTAACTTGCTGTCAATAACCCAGGATGTAGCACTGGACTGCTACAGTTTTGACTCTGTGAACTTAGCCAAGAATACCAAGAGCTTTACTTGGCCTCAGTTTTTTGTTTGTTTCCTTTTGTTTGCCAGATACAAAATAACTGGGATACACTTGCTTTTTAGGTCACTTCCAAAATGATCACTCTGTGTTTCTATAATTTATACTTTTAAAAATTACAATTAAATAAATCAGTTTACATCTGGTAATAATCAAGACAAGATTTAGGCAATAATCTTTAGCTTGAGGTTGCCTAAATATTTTAACTTAATGATTTTCAGATTTTCAAGGTATTTTATCATCTACTCAAATTAAGAATGCTTTTCCCTTTCTGGGCTGACAGTTTTTTTACTTTTTTTTTTTTTATTATGTAGAAATATACGTATTTCAGGAATTGAAAAAAATGGTCAGAGTATTACATTTCTTTTAAATCCCCATACATTAAATTCTCAAATGACTCAAAGATATCCTGAGGTCCTATGAATTAAACTCAAAGTTACACTTTTAAGTCCTTATGAATTAAAAGCTCAAACAACTCAAAGATACCAAGACATCCTCAGACCAAAGTTGACATGTTTGCAGCCATTGAAGACAAATGACAGAGGTTTGCTTTTAGGACATTGGTGGATATCCAAAGGAAGTTTCTGGACTATAGCTCTTGCACAGAGAAAATGGTGTTCTAATCATTTTTTTCCCCTAAACTTTCCTAGTTTCTAACATGTGTGGTAAAATGCATAATGTCCACTCATAATGCAATTATATTAGACCCCTAACCATGGCAAGGGCTAATTAGGGCTTGTCTAAAGATTTCTCTAAATAGAGTAAGAAGTCATATAATCAGATGAGAATTAGAATAAGTTATTCATCCTCATTGCAAACAATTAAGATATCTTCTATTGTTTAAATTAAGATTTTACACATCATGGATTTGATCTACCTTAATTGAAAATGCATGTTATAATATTAATTTTTTTATTCCCATTTGAAAGAAAAATAAGTAACATTGGTAAGATTTCTGGCTCCATTTCTAGGTAGTCCTGAGGATACCCTATCATATGTTATCACAAATAAAATATCAAAAATGTATTGCTCTTTCCAAAGTTTAATTTACTTGTGCTTTGATAAAGACCCTTATATTCACAGAACACTGAGGCTAAGATGCAAAAGAAATTCTTGAAAGTATGAAAAATATGAAAACATTTTAAAAACCTTTGGAAGCAACAAGGAGTAAAAGTGACACTAAAGCAAAGTAAAGCAGTCAAAGGAAAGAAATCTTGAGAGATTCAGTCAGAGAAGAAGAAATATAATTGTCAGCAATGACAAAATACAGAAGTCCAGATTCAAGTAATAATATATAGTTCTTAAAGGAGGCAGTTTCCAAGACACATGAATGTACATGACACATAATGAAAGAAAAATAATAATTAAAGCATTATTATTTGCTAATCAAAGTGAAACCAAAATCAAATCGAAGTGAAAAAAAGAAAAACAATTTTAAAAATCCCTGATATCAGAAAAAAAAAAAATCTTATCCAAAGATCAAAATGTCAGACACAACTGATGAAAATAATGTTATAAAAGTTGGATTTTAATTTTTTTAATATTAAAAAATATCCTTTACACTTCTGACATAAACAAATGCAGCTTAATTGTAGAGACAAAAATCATATAGGTGTCTGAATTTTTAAAAAAATACAAAACAGAAACCTAAATACCAGAAAACTAATGGAGCAATATCTATAGAAATTTTTGGTAGTAAATATTAGATTTCTAGAAGTTTATATTACATCATTTTATGTTAAAGAGTATATGAAAAAGATAAGTATCTAAAGTTTAAAAAATAGAAGCATGCATGTGACTTCCTAAAATGATATTACTTAAAGACATAATTAAAATTATTCAAAACTGAGGAATTCGAGGGTCAAATGCCTGGAGATAAATATTGTGGCAGAGTGTATCTTCATAAATAACTAAGTCAATAATTTAAATTCTCTTCTTTCAATATGTTTGCCATCTCTCCAGTGAGAGGTGGAGCCTATGTCTCTTCTCCTTGAACTAGAGTGGAACTTTGCAACTAACGCAACTGTTCTGAGTTGAACTATGTTCCCTTCCCCTGCTCTCAAAAAAAAAAAAAAGATACGTTAAAATCTTAACCCTTAATACCCTAGAAGATGACTTTATTTAAAAATAGAGCCATTGCAGATGTAATTGGTTAAGATGAGGTCATGCTGGAGTAGAGTGGGTCCCTAATCCAATATGACTGGTGTCCTTATAAGAAGATGGTCAGGCTTCCCTGATGGTGCAGTGGTTGAGAATCTGCCTGCTAATGCAGGAGACACGGGTTCGAGCCCTGGTCTGGGAGGATCCCACATGCTGCGGAGCAATTAGGCCCATGAGCGACAACTACTGAGCCTGCGCGTCTGGTGCCTGTGCTCCGCAACAAGAAAGGCTGCGATAGTGAGAGGCCCGCACACCGTGATGAAGAGTGACTCCCACTTGCCACAACTAGAGAAAGCCCTCGCACAGAAATGAAGACCCAACACAGCAAAAATAAATAAATTAATTAATAAACTCCTACCCCAACATCTTAAAAAAAAAAAAAAAAAAGAAGATGGTCATATGAAGACAGAGACACATGAGGAAAACACCATGTAAAGATACAGGATTGAAGAGATGCATCTACAAGACAAGGAACACTAAAAATTGTGAGGAAACCACCAGAAACTAGGAAGAAACAAGGAAGGATTTTGTTTTCAGAAGGAAAATGGCCCTGCTGACATACTGATTTTAGACTTCTAGCCTCTAGAACCCTGAGGCAACAAACTTCTCTTGTTTTAAGCCCCCAGTTTGTGGTACTTCATTATGGCAGACCTAGGAAACTAGTATAATGACCAAAAAGTTATGGCAGAAGGGACACTATATGTATATTGATGTAGGACAGAAAAACTAGATTTTCCACCTGGATCTCTCTGCTGCGAGAAGTGCCTTGAGAGCTCTGCATTGACATGTGAAAACTCTGAGTACCCTGAATCTAGCATGCTAAGGAGATCATGTTGAAAAATCACATTGAGATAGAGAGCAAAGTGTCTCAATACAAAATCAAGGTTTAAAAAAAATTATATTTCTATACCACAGTGAGAAATAAATTAAAAATAAATCAAAAATAAAATAACATTTACAATAGCATAAACAATTAAATACTTAGGATAAATTCTAACAGAAGATGTGGAGGAACCCTAAATAAAAACTATGAAACTTTTTTAAGATAAATTACAGACTGAAGTTAAATAGAGGGGTATACCATGATCATGGATTGGAAAGATCAATATCATAAAGATATCAATTATTTCTGTAGAAGAAAATAAATCAAAACACCGTAAACTTCTTTTAACATGCTGTCATCTGAGTGTCATTCCAAAAGAAAGTTCTGAATTGGAAAGATGAGTGAAGTTTTGTAGAGCTCAAGCAAGAGAGAATAGCTAAAGTTTACCTAACTTGAAGAACAGTTGGTCAAATTCGCCTCTTGGAAGATGGAAAATTTACTCTTGTAGTTTAACAGCAATTGTTTGAGCAAAGTGTCTTCAGCAATGTGGATGTTAAAGTCATGAGAGGGCTACCAATAAGGATAAGGGCAAATAAAAGTAACTCCTAATGTTACACAAGGCTCAAAGTGGAAACATTTTAGGCTTTCAAGGTCCCTCACAGTCCTCTCTTGTTCAAGAGGGAACTTGAATCTCATAATTTGACCACATGTAGATTTGTTCAGAATTCTAGATTGATGCCACTCATTGATCGTGGTCCCAGATTCATTGGTGATGGTTGCCATTAGGGCTCCTTATGATTTTTGTCTTTGTAGTTGAATTTAAATTATCTAGCCAATGAGTTGCTATGCAGAAGACGTTAAGACTCTGGAGAGAACAGGGAAAAAAATTCTGCAGGAAACAATTAGCTTTCCTTTCTTGTTTATGTGAAAATTATACAGTACCTCTCTTGGTAGGTAGTGCATACTACTTTCCCTAAGTCAGCACATGCATTGCCCTGTGTGCTGAGTATATTTAAAGCTTTTCCCATGGAAAGAAAAAAAAGAAGAAGAAATTTACTGTAAAATAAACTTTTGCTAAATTTGAAAAAAAAATAAAAAGCTTTTCTGCATTGCACTACAGCTTGGTGAATTTATACCAATTCTTGCAATTCTTATTTAAGTTTCCTAGGTTACTAAAATGGTTGTTTCAATAATGGCATAATAGGGCTTCCCTGGTGGTGCAGTGGTTGAGAGTCCGCCTGCCAATGCAGGGGACACGGGTTCGTGCCCCGGTGCGGGAAGATCCCACATGCCGTGGAGCGGCTGGGCCCCTGAGCCATGGCCGCTGAGCCTGCGTGTCCAGAGCCTGTGCTCTGCAACGGGAGAGACCACAACAGTGAGAGGCCCGCGTACCGCAAAAAATAAATAAATAAAACTAATGGCATAATAAATTGATTTTGAACTAAGAGAGAAAACAGCAACTCAGGATTCACTGGTACATATCGTTTGTCATGTCTTTCTTCAGGCTAAGAAAATGTAGACGTTTTTCTTCTAATTCCAGTGAATATTCTGGAAATTTATGGTCCTGTCCCATATTACTTGAGACCATAGTTATTAAGATCTTAGTGCCAAAAGAAAGAATAAAGATTTTGCATAGATAAAAGGAATTTGGTCAGATTATTAGAAACCAGAAAACTGGTGGAAATGGAAATAGATACCAGTATCTGTTCACGTAGTAGAATTTTCTAGCAATCTGTGTTCCCAAGATCCAGGAACATTCAAACAATATGATCCAGGGTCCATATTTAGATATCAAAAATTATTAACCAAATAGTTTCCTTTGTATTCCTGAATGATTTCCAGGAATGAAAGTTCCCAAATAAATTTTATTTTTTAAAATGCATTGCATAGATTTGAGAAGGTGATAAGCATGAAAACCATAACACTGTCACAGGAACATGAAGTTCCTTATGAAGCACATGGACTTTGGTGGGACTGAGTCTGTAGGCATGTGTTAAATTATAATGCCATTTGCAGAGACATGGAGGGAACTAGAGACTGTCATACTGAGTGAAATAAGTCAGAGAAGACAAATATTATATGATATTGCTTATATGTGGAATCTAAAAAAAATGGTAAGAATGAACTTACTTACAAAACATAGAGTCATAGATGTAGAAAACAAACTTATGGTTACCAAGGGGGAAGGGGAAGAAGGATAAACTGGGAGATTGGGATTGACATATACACACTACTATATATAAAATAGATAACTAATAAGAACCTGCTGTATAGCAAAGGGAATTCTACTCAACATTCTGTAATGACCTATATAGGAAAAGAATCAAAAAACAGTGGAAATATGTATAACTGATTCACTTTGCTGTACAGCAGAAATTAACCAACATTGTAAATCAACTGCACTCCAATAAAAATTAATTGAAAAATGAAAACTTGTAATGGTCATAACATGGTAGAGAGATAGCAATAAGACTAACAGTAGGGTAAATAGGAATGCAGTTTCATAAGACTTAGAAGAGAGTTAATGTTCCAATTTGGTACTAGAAGTTAGGAGAAGGAAGTTTTTTTTTATCTCTTTGCAAAGGCTGCTTCCCAGGTACCTTAAATTATTAGATACAATTAAACATGTATATATTTGTGGGGAATGACAGGCTAGGGTATTTGTCTTTTAATTTTTCTTTATATTAATCATCCTAAAAGCTTGTTTATCAGTATGTAGTGAAAGAAAAGTGACATAATTGTCTGGTACAAAGATTTATTTTCCCAGGGAAAATGATACAAATCCAGCAATCAAATTAATTAAATTCTTTAGCTGGAAAGTGAGTTCATTGGTGCCTTGTGTAGTCTAATGTCAAGGTTTAAACTCTGGTGCTCAGAATAACAAGACTGGGGAGGAAACTCATATTAGCAATCAAGAATCCTAAACCAACAGAGGGAGATAAAAAAACCAAACAAACAAATCCATTAAAATTTGGAAGAGAAAGAAAAAAAAGTTGTAGTAGTTTTGGCTCCCTGCATTCAAGTGTCTCAATCTGAAGAATCTGGGTGCAGGCTAGGCCTAGTAGTTTGCTTTAAATCCAAGTTTCCCGAGAAACTTTTTTGCTATGCGTAGACATTCAGGAGGTAGATGTATGATGTCTTTTCAACTGGGAAACATGAATCCAAGGGTCAGTTCCCTGAAAGTTTACTTAAGTATTTATAATTAACAATACCTGATAAGGTTCCTTCCAGTGAGGTACATGTGTAGTCTTAAATTGGTATCATTTCTAGTAAATAAAGTGGATTAATGGATTTAAGGTCATGCAGAGCTTCCTGAAGTTTATTCTTGATAAAAGGCAAACCTTGGATCTGTTGATAATAAGCTTGTATTAAAGATTTACAAAATTTGTCCATATCAGCCTACTATAAAAGAGAAGAGCTAATGTTGGGGTGAGATCGCAAGATGCATAGGCATTCAGTAAGGAGGTTCTGTGTGGCTAGTCTATGAGTCCTTTTTGGATGGAGTCAATGGCTATGAGACCGGAAGGCAAAGCTTTGGCCACAGCACTGAAGTTCATCCAATAGTTTTGCAAGTTTTAATTTTAGAGTACAATTTATTTATTCCACTTTCTCTGAGAAATGTGAAAATGAAGCTTCTAAGCAACAGGCAGAGCCTTACCAAGTATCTTAATTACTCTTCTGATGAAATAAGACCCCTAATATGAGACAAACAGGAGAGTTTTCCAAAATGAGAAATGCAAAGCATAAAAGTTGCTTTGCTACTAACAGAGCAGCTGCTTTATGGCAAGAAAAGGCTCTAGCTAACCAGAAAACATGCAGAAAAATAGTAAGAATATATTTATAGCCATATGAGGCTTAATTAAATCCATTTGTAGATGTTCAAAAGAGCCTAAAGATGTTGGTTTATGTTCATGACTCGCCTTTATAGTTTTCTCAGGATTGTAGCCTTCACAGATAGTGTGTACACTATCACAAACATCCTCAGAAACATCCTCTGAGATCTTGTTGAAATTTTCTAACTAAGCCCTATTTAAGATAGATTTTAGTTTCTTTTACATGATGGGTTAAAAATTTTGAGAGACTTCATCTCAATGTTTCAAGAGAGTCCATAGAGGTAAATATCATAGTGTGTTCAGAGACCATCTGGGTGGAATAAACAATTTAATCCATTCTAGCATGTATATATGTGTGTGTTTGTTGTTGTTCTGTTCTGTTTGTCTTTCCAAAATTGAGTGCTTGGTACTGGAGTTGTTCCAAGACCTGAGTAGAGTTCTCTACAGGATCAGTTAGCTATACAACTGCTGCCATTATGCATATAGAAGGGTGAGCTTTTCCTATAAGGTTAAGTGAAAACTTATAATAACAATGATTTCTGATATCTGTTGTCCTGTTTAGTTAGGATCATCAGTGCTTGTCCCAAATTTTCACATACACATAGAAATGAAGTTTTATGTTTATTGGGTAATTAAAGGTAAGGCGTTTTGAAGGAAATGCTTAATTACTGGAGACAATCTATAGTGATTCTGTCTAAGCCAAAGGCTCATGTTTGTCAGCTTCCCTCAAGTGTATAAGGAGGTATTCAGTTTTAGAAATTTAGAAATCTAATATACAATATCCTGTGGGACCCAGAACTCCTCCAAGTTTTCTTCTAATAATCGATCAGGGAAAAAGATAAATAGCTTCCTATTTGGGGGGAAACAATTACCATTCTGTATATTGTCATGGCTTAGAAAATGTACTTACATCTGAAAAAAATGGAGTTTTTCTTTAAAAGTTTTGTCAGTAAATAGAGAGAATCAATTCTGGAAGACTTTCAGTCTGGAGAACACAGCAGGAGATCAACCATATATATAAGAGTGGAATTCTAGTTGAGCATTTGCAAAAAGTAAGAGGATGCTTCTCTATCAGCGTAAGGTAACAATCACATGTATTGTTTATTTCCTTAAGTAAATGCAAAAAAAGATACTATGAGTTTTGTTGGAAAGGTGTACTTAAAAAAAAAATGCTGAACATATATCTACCAGTACAAAGTTAGCTGTCTCAGGAATTGAAAACAGGATGTATAATGGTTGGCGACTACAGGGAAGTGAAGTATGAACTTGCTAATGGCCCATAAGTTTTGTAGAACATGATAATCACATCCACTTGCCCTTTTGATATGCAAAAGGTATATGGCAGGTGTTAATACAGGAAATTTTGTGTCCTTTTTGGAGTTATGTGGTATCATGGGCCACTGGCTTTCAGTAGTCTCTTATAGTAATAGGTATTAGGCCAGTAACCACATAGATGGGTTGATTGAGAAATTTATGTGTTCAGCCTCATTGATATGTTCTAGATATGAAGTATCTTTAGCCAAGAGGTTGCTGGGAGTAGATCCAAGGTCTGAGATATTGATAGTGGAGGCACCAGAGTGAGGAATAAAACTATGCTATCATAAAATCAGGGATTAATTTCCTTCTGAGATTTCCAAAAATGATCATCTGGTTCATTTTTCATAATGGCCTTTCCAAATAGGTCTTCCAAATAGGCCCACAGACTCATTGTAGTGAAAGCACTAGGCAGAAAACTATACTGATCGGTTTCAGAGAGACAGAAATTTAGTGAGACAAAAGCAAAGTCTATGGGGTATTTCAGATTCTTACCAATGAAGCTTCTTTGTTAGTCTGAAAAAGAAAGGATGGAAACATGATATGTTTACAGTATAGAGTGTAGTCTTGGAATCAATAATACAATGTGCCGTTTGTATATCTTCTTTGGAAAAATGCCTCATCAGTCCTTTGCCTATTTTTTAATCAGGTTATTTGTGTTTTTGTTATTGAGTTGTAAAAGTTCTTTATATATTATGAATGATAATTCCTTATCATGTGAATAATTTGCAAATATTTTCTCCTATTGCACAGGCTATCTTTTCATTCTGTTGATTGCTTTCTTCGCTGTGCAGAAGGTTTTTAGTGTGATATAGTCCTACTTGTTTATTTTTTCTTGTGTTGCCTGTCTTTTTGATGTCACATCCAAGAAATCATTGCCAAGAGCAATGTCAAGAAGGTTTTCTCCTTTATTTTCTTCATGTAGTTTTACCATTTCAGTTCTTACATTTAATTCTTTCATCCATTTTGAGATAATTTTTGTGATGTTATAGGATAAGGGTCCAATTTCATTCTTTTGCATGTGAATATCCATTTTTCCTAACATCATTTATTAAAGAGATTATTGTTTCTCCATTGTATATTCTTGGAACTCTGTCAAAGATCAGTTGACTGCATATGTGTGGGTTAATTTCTGGGCTCTCTTTTCTGTTCCATTGGCCAAGATATACAAATAGCCAACAGGTATATGAAAAGGTTCTCACATAACTGGTCATCAAGGAAATGCACATCAAAACCACAATGAGCTATCTCTTCATACCTGTTAGAATGGTGATTATCAAAAAAAACAAAAGAACAAATGTTGGTGAGGATGTGGAGAAATTAGAACCCTTGTATATTGTTGGTGGGAATGTAAAATGGTACAGCTGCTATGGAAACAGTATGGATGTTCCTCAAAAATTTAAAAGTAAAACTACTATATGATCTGAAATCTCACTTCTAGGTATATATCCAAAAGAACTGAAATTATGATCTTGAAGAGATGTCTGTAATCTCATGTTCATTGCAGCATTATTCATAATAGCCCAGATATAGAAACAATGTAAATGTCCATCAATTGATCAATGGGTAATGAAAATATGATATATACTTATAATGAAATATTCAATTTTACATAGCAATTTGTTTTCTTTGTGTTAAATTGACATGTAAATCAGAACTCATCAGCTTTCAAATATGTGTAACATGGGCTTTTTAACTTTGCTGAACAAACCCAGCCTAAACAAAATGCAGTAATTTCAGGGAAGTAGGAGACATTTAAATAGTTATTATTTTATCCTGGAACATAGATACAGATTTGACTACATCTGATATGCTAGAAATTGGAGGCAAAAAAATGTAAGTGCATGTTTATATATTTCAAAATTGCTTTTACTTCAATTGCAGCATAGAAAATATAACGATATAACCCTTAGTATTATGCTAAAGAAAAATAATTACACTCTTACAAGAACTTATCTTTAAGTAATCATTAATTCAAATCATTAATTTGTCTTTTACACGATTTAAGGCAAAATGTAAGTACATTGTGATATTTTAAATGACTTAGGAAGATTAAGAGAATAAAGTTAGATCATATTTTACAGTAAATTTGGCTATCAGTTTATATCTGTAAAACTAGCACTATCTTGTGCAATGATGTGGCATTTTTATTATCTTATCAAATAAAACACATCTCTATTTTTTTTATATCCATCTCCATAACACTGACCAAAATCCTCATCCCTGTTTTTGTTTTAAAACACCACCTGGAGAATCTCCAACATCAAACCAATCCAGCTCACTAATAAGCCAATAACCAGGTTTTCACTTCAGTGTCAGTAAAAAAAGAAAAGAAAAACACTAATCAACTGCGTAGATTTGTCCCTTTGTAAATCCATGCTATCTAACCTTGATTGAGTCTGCAATGCAGCCTAGAATTTCCTCTACGTTTGTCTTGTCAGCTTCCTCTCCTTTTCTTCAGAAAGGCAGTTTTATTTCTTCTTTACTTCTCTTAAATCTCCAGTTCCACTAGGACCCTTAGTTGGACTCTGGAGATGACGTCATCATTTACTCATTTATAACCAGAACTGTCAGATGGGCTTTCTTCTAAAATTCAGTTCTTAAACCTGAACAATTACCTGTAATATCATCCATTTTGTTCTTTATGTCTCCTCTAAAATGGAATAGAAGTAGATTTCCCTACTCTGAAGGTAATCCTTTCACCACATAACTGAGATATTTTACCTTCTGGTCCTAAGGGACCGTACTATCTATTACCTATTTATCTTCTGTACCTTCAACTTCTTTCTCCTCTATATTCTTCTTACAAGCATTTAAATACGCTCATATCTCTGACACTTACACATTTTCTTTGGTCCCATTTTCCTCTCCAGTGTTTATCTCAGCCCTCTGCAAACTCCAAAATGTTATTTCTGCTGTGTGCCTACTTCTTTACTTTCATTCATGCCACAAATCTCTGTTATCTGGCTTCAGTTCTCACTCTTTTCCCCTGAAACTAGCATTATGATATCACAAATAGCTTTATTATTAAGAAATATAATGGACACCTTCAGTTTTATCATATCCTTGGGGCATTTTACATTGTATTGTTTCTTTTTGAAATACTTCCGTGTAACCATACATCTGGGGTTCCCTTCTTTTTATTTTTTTTATTGCATTTCTAGTGAAATACTCTTCCTTTTCTCATCTCATATTATATTCAGAGTTTTTACCCATCCTTTCATGATTCAGTTCACATTAATTCTGATGATACACTCATCTGGATAGCCAAACACCACTTTAATGACTGTCAGACTTATGTGTCGAACTAAACACAAAACATCACAGTTAACTCAAGACCAACGTGATTAAAACTGACAACAGTTTGTCTCTTGCTTCTCCTTATGTACATCTTGTCTCAGAGAACAGCATGATCATCTACCACACTCTCAACGCCTAAAACACAGAATCATCTTTGCATACCTCTTTCCCTCACTTTGCACAATCAGTGGATCTTCAATTCCTGAAATTCAGTTGATTCTACTTCCAAATTGTATATATATATATATATATATATTTAACTTTTTATTTTATATTGGAGTATAGTTGATTAACAATGTTTTGTTAGTTTCAGGTGTACATCGAAGTGTTTCAGTTATACATATACATATATCTATTGCTTTTTTCAAATTCTTTCCCCATTTAGGTTGTTACACAATATTGAGCAGAGCTCTCTGTGCTATACAGTAGGTCTTAGTTGGTTATCCATGTTAAATATAGCAGTGTGTACATGTCAATCCCAAACTCCCTAACTATCCCTTCCCCCGGCCCTTACCCCTGGACACCATAAGTTCATTCTCTAAGTCTGTGAGTCTGTTTCTATTTTGTAAGTAAGTTCTTTTGTATCATTTTATTTTTAGATTCTGCATATAAGCAATATCATAATGATATTTCTCTTTCTCTGTCTGACTTACTTCATTCAGTATGACAATCTCTAGGTTCATCCATGTTGCTGCAAATGGCATTATTTCATTCTTTTTAATGGCTGAGTAATATTCCATTGTATATATGTACCACATCTTCTTTATCCATTCTTCTGTTGATGGAAACAGCTCATGTGTCTTAATATCATCAAAACAAACAACCCAATCAAAAAATGGGCAGAAGACTTAAATAGACTTCTCCAAAGAAGAAGTCTATTTCTCCAAAGAAGACATACAGATGGCCAAGAGGCACATGAAAAGATGTTCAACATTGCTAATTATTAGAGAAATTCAAATCAAAACTACAATGAGATGTCACCTCACACCAGTCAGAATGGCCATCATCAAAAAATCTACAAACAATAAATGCTGAAGAGGGTGTGGAGAAAAGGGAACCCTCTTGCACTGTTGGTGGGAATTAAATTGATACAGCCACTATGGAGAACAGTATGGAGGTTCCTTAAAAATCTAAAAGTAGAGCTACCATATTATCCTGCAATCCCACTCCTGGGCATGTATCTGGAGAAAAACATGGTGCTGAAGAATACATTCACCCCAACATTCATTGCAGCACCATTTACAATATCCAAGACATGGAACCAAATTATATTTTTAAAACTTCCACTTGTCTTCATTTCCTCTGTCACATTTGTAATTCAAATAAAAGTATATTTTCCTTCTGACAACTAAAAATGTCTCTTAACTAACATTTTTCTATATTTCCAAGTCTCTTTTTTCTCTGTATTGGCTGAGAGTAATTTTTCCAATACATTAAATACGTCATGTCATTCTTTAGCTTAACAATCATAAATAGTTTTCTACTAGTACTAGAAGTAAGCCCAGACTTCTTAGTGTGATTGAAAAGGTATGCAACTTAATGGATACATTGTTAAAGGGAAATCACAAAACTCATGGGAAAGGGTGTTTCCAAAGAGCACCCTTGATAGAAGTTACTGGAACACATAAATCTCACCAAGTTGAAATTCTTCAATGAAACCAGTAATAGGGTTTGTTTTGGTAAAATGTTATTTCTACACCAAATTTCTCATTTAACTTCAAATGTCATTTTATTTAAGATGGAGGAATTGTCATTTATTCATGTAAAATAGATCAAATTAGAAAGTTTTCCTATTCACTGCTTAATTTTGTTTCAAACTCCTTAAACTTTTAAAATTTACACTATTAGATAGTTTGTGAGCAAATTCACCTTCAATGCTGCCAGCAGATAACAAGTTAATATACAAATGGAAAGTCCCACCCTGCTGGGATACTGTGACATTTTAATACCAACCAAAATATACTGGGGCTTTGGGGATCTTGCAACATATGAGAAACTTACAAATTTCCAGCACCATCCTAGCCTAATAAAGACAAATTCAAAGAACAAAAGAAATAGAAGAGCCAGTCTGTTTTCTGATTTGTAGGAATTTTCTTATTCCTATCAAATTTGACCAAAACTTACAATAATACTGACTTTTAATTAACATTGAAAAACAATTTCTGGAAAAAATATTTTAAAAACAGAAAAATAAAAAAGAAGAATGCAAAGCAATGTTATTCTCACAAAGGGAAATAACTCACATCCTATAAATTCATTAATTTATCCAGACTATCTAGACTGAGTTGTTTGTTTCTTGATTTCCAGAGAAAAAAATAACATTTTAGACCATGTTTTAGAGCATGATAGTGCATTCTAAATTATTTCTTTTAGTCATGGAATTAAAATTGGCTATTGAATGGTTATTAAATATGTGAGTGGTTACATTTTAAGACATTTTACTCACAAATTGGTTGGTATAGACATTTTTTGTCCTTAATTTGTGTCCTTGATTACAAATTTCTCATGGAAAAGCATTCACATCTCATATTTTTATAATCCCAGCCCCATCTGTCTCCCTGATTGAAGCATAAATGTCTCCTAATTGTCCCCATGTGTAGTCATTCTTCCTCCAGTTTACATCAAAATAATCTTCCTAAAGTTGAGCTCTAATCCCTACTTCCCTACTGTGGGTGAAATAGAGAAGACCTAAATGCCATCACCTAACTCGGTGTACTGTTTAAGGTCCATGCCGTTTCCCCAGAGATAAACTGTAGGCAGGGAATCAATACAGATGAAATCAGCCTAAATTCACAGTTAGAGTCCTTGACAAGCCTAGCACCAGTTTGAAGTGACCAAGTGGAGAATTAGTCACACAAGGGAATTAGTTCAGTAGGTACCTCAAAGAGCCTATATAAGTAATTTTGGATTCCAAGAACTTTAGAGTAAGCTGCCTTCAATTGTGTCCGGCTGTATTAGTCTCTACAATATCACATTAAAGCAGGCATGGGATTTTTCCAAAGTTAGAAGATTTTTGTAATTCATTTCTCTGTGGCTGTGTAACAGTTTGTGAGGCAGCATGGAGAAGTCTGCCAAAAAACAGAAGCAGCCGCAGTGAATTGAGATTTTATGCTTTAAAGGAATCTCCTGACTTCCTTCTCAAAAAATTAAAAATACACATAGGGTTTCCCTGGTGGCGCAGTGGTTGGGAGTCTGCCTGCCAATGCAGGGGATACGGGTTTGTGTCCCGGTCCGGGAAGATCCCACATGCCACGGAGTGGCTAGGCCCGTGACCCATGGCCACTGGGCCTGCACGTCCGGAGCCTGTGCTCTGCAATGGGAGAGGCCACAACAGTGACAGGCCCGCATACTGCAAAAAAAAATAATAATAATAATACACATAATCATCTATGGATAATGGCTATATTTTTTCACCCTCTTTAAAAGTCTTGTATGACTTTCACCATAACTCTAAATGTGTGTTGTGATTTTGTTAAAGTGAACAGGTAGTATTCCTGATGTAGTCTCTGATATTCACTACCTCCACATTTTCAAATACATGCTACATATATGAACTTTGGTACAACACTTGGAATATAACACATATTTATTGATGACTCTAAATAGCCTTTCTCAACCAGGGTTCTGAGAAAACTAAGCGCTACTAACTTTTTCTCAGTTCTCCCAAGGAAGGTACATAGCTAGTGCCATCTAGATGCATAAAAGATGAGTTAATTTATTATACACAATGAATGCCTCAAGCATTAGGGAAATTGTGTCATGCAAACTCAGTTGAGAAGGTCTGTTTTTGAAATCAAATTAAATGCAACTTGAGCACCAATTTTCAAAAACAGAAGAGAAATCTAATGTCAGCTATTTTGATCCTTCTTTAGGTCTACACAGGTGGACTCTTTGGAGACACTAGGGTTTACCAGATGTCACTGCAGCTGCATTTTTTTCCCCTGCAGTCATGCATACTGCCATCAAAAACTCTTGGTGGTCATGCTCCATCTGAAGTGTTATTTATTTATTTTTTGATTATAGTAAAACATAAGACCTACTCTCTTAACGAATTTTTAAACGCACAATACTATGGACACATTTTGTTAAACATAGGCACAATGTTGTATAGGCACAATGTACATTTGGAACTGATCTCCAAAACTTATTCATCTTGTATAACTGACACTTTGTACCCATTGAATAGCAACTCTCCATTTCCTCCTTCCCACAGCCCCTGGCACTATTCTACTCTCTGTTTATATAGGTTTGACTACTTTAGGTATCTCATGTAAGTGGAATCATGCAGTATTCATTTCTGTGACAAATAACCCAGTTTAAAAAATGCCAAAGGCCTCGAATCGACATTTCCAAAAGACATACAAATGGCCAACAAGCATATGATAGGATGCTCAATATCACTACTAATCAGGGAAATGCAAATCAAAACGACAGTGAAATAACACCTCACACCTATTAGGATGGCTAGTGTCAAAAAAAATAAAAAAAGATAACAAGTGTTTGTGAGGATGTGGAGAAATTAAAATCATTGTGAACTATTGGTGGGACTGTAAAATTGTGCAACTGCTAAAGAAAACAATATGAAGTTTCCTCAAAAATTTAAAAATAGGACTACCATATTATGCAGCAATTCCACTTCTGAATACATATGTAAAAGAATTGAAATGAGGATCTTGAGAAGATATCTGTACTCCCATGTTCATTGCAGTGTTATCCACAATAGGCAAGATATGGAAACAACCTAAATATTCATCAGTAGATGAATGGATAAAAAAATGTGGCATATCTATATGCAATGGACTATTATTCAGCCTAAAAAAGAAGGAAATCCTGCCACATGTAACAATATGGATGAATGTGGAGGACATTACGCTAAGTAAAATAAACCAGTCAGTGAAGTGCTTTTTAATTCTTGACCTAGCCAGTGGACTATGCTGGCTTCTCTGCTGCCCCTTGCCATGTTGAGCTACAAGTGGCTTTTTTGTATCTTTTAAGGCCATGAATCTTGCTGACTATTCACCATGGAAATACTATCTCCTTAAAGATACTCCTTAAAGGGAATTTCCTTGTTGTCCAGTGGTTAGGACTCAGTGCTTTCACTGCCACATGGTGCAGCCAAGGAAAAAAAGAAAGATTATTTTTAGAAGTGCTCCATTCTATAAACCTGTGAACCATAAATGACTTGAAATCTTTGTCCTATAGGATTCAATGCTAGCAAAAAATCAAGTTTCTTTCTCTTGTTCATCAAAAGCCTCATTTCCTTTCTCCAGCTACTTAGTTGTTTTATTCCCTCCATGAACCTAGACTCTAAAAGCAATAGGGCTTATTTAGGAGCTTCCTTCAGGATGATTTACTAGGTCTTCACAGTTTTTCCTTTCTGGCTTTGAATAAAAAAATATTGTTTACTCCTATTGTGGGTAGATAAATCTTTTCAACTTGAATAATTCATCCTAAGAGGTAGGCTCTCTCTTTTATACATAATACAGCACAAATGCTCAAAACTTTTGAGTTGAAAAAATACATAAGAAATTGCAAAATGCTTGATGATATCTGAAATAGAGTTCAGAGCTGAATTATTATCTTAATTTACCAAGCTGACCCCAGGGATGTGTTGGGCATTACCACATTGAAAGCAGCTTGGTTTATTTTGTGGGGGGTGGGGGGGGAGCGTGTTGGGTTATTTTTTTTGTTTTTTAAGCAGCTTGTTTTTCACTTAAGTTCAGAAATGTTGCCTGATCCTTCTTTGAGTCTAACTTTGACAGCTAACATGAAACATACTGCTCATTATTTAGCTAACATGAAACATGCTGCTCACTATTTAGCTTTTGTTTTCACTTCATTCTGTATTTATGAAACTTGGTTCCATTTTCCATGCCATTATTTATGAAAGTTTAGAAAACACTTCTGGTATCCTAGGTTTCTTTAGGTAAGCACCCTTCTTAATTTGATTAATTCTTGGGACTGTTTTCTTCTGGCATTCACACTGAAGCAGTTCTATCCTTAGATTTATTCTCAATCTTGAAGTATTAAAATCCAGTTGTAGGGACTGTGTTTATTCACTCCTGTATTACCAGTGTCCATTTCAGTACCTGGTAGAAATATGTTTAGTTTGCATTTCATGGTAACAAAATTTTCCCCTCTCTCCAAAAGCCATTATTTACATTTTTAGTTTTAATTACTTTTTATCGTTTAAATAACCAATTTAACTTAACATTAAGAAAAAGTAAATAATCTGAGGAATTTGTTGGTTCAAGGGCAGAACAGTTTCAACCTTGGCAGTGTCAGGAGATGATACATAACATGGGAGAACTTTTTTTTTTTTATGAGAGACACAACTAATATACGGAGAAAACAGGGACATCTAAGACATAAAAATGTACCTATAGCATAGACATTGAATAAGGCAAAAAATTTGAACAGAAGGTGTATGTTTAAACCAACAAATAGAGAAAATCATTTCATGAGCTATCATCAGTTATTAAATTTTAGCAGGTGTTCATTATAGAATGGTATTTTGTCCCACACTACATCATGTAGAAATCTGAAATTTGTCTTTTTGTGTTGGCACCTTAGGTGGACAAAATTTATGTTCCAAAATAATGATTTATGTATTGATGATCTCAAATGCTGGTAAGGAGGTGGAGCAACAGGAACTTTCATTCATTGCTGGTTGGAATGCTAAATGATGTAGCCACCTTGGAAGACAGTTTGCTGGTGGCTTACAAAACTAAATTTATCAAGAATAAATTATGATGAAATAGATATTCTAAATAGACTGGATATTAGTAAAGAGATTGAATCAGTAGTCAAAACAAAGCAAAAAGTCCAGGATGAGATGACTTCACTGGTGAATTCTACCAAACATTCAGAAAATAATTAATACATATCCTTTTCAAACTCTTCCAAAAAAATAGAAAAGGAGGGAGCTCTTCCAAACTCACTTTATGAGGCCAGTATTACCCTGATACCAAAACCAGACAAGTATGCCACAAGAAAAGAAAATTACAAGCCAATATCCTTGAACATAGATGTAAAATTTCTCAACAATTGTCAACAAACTGAATTCAACAGTACAGTAAAAGGATCATACACCATGATCAAGTGGGTTTTATTCCAGAAATGCAAGGATGATTCAACATCTGCAAATCAGTCAATATGATACATCACATTAACAAAATGAAGGATAAAAACCATATGATCATTTCAATAGATGCAGAAAACGCATTTGACAAAATGCAACATCCACTTTTGAAAAAATTCTCCTCAACAAAGCAAGTATAGAGTGAATGTACCCCAACATAATAAAGGCCATATATGACAACCCTCAGCTAACTCAATGGTGAGAAGCTGAAAGTTTTTCCTCTAAGATCAGGAACAAGATGAGGGTGCACACTCTTGTCACTTTCATTTAACACAATACTGAAAGTCCTAGCCATAGCAATTAGGCAAGAAAAGAAATAAAAGGCATTCAAATTGGAAAGGAAGAAGTAAAACTATTACTATTTGCAGATGGCATGATATTATACATGGAAAACCCTACACACTCTGTGAAAAACTATTAGAATGAATAAATTCTGTAAACTTTCAGGATACACAATCAATTCACAAAAATCTGTTGTATTTCTATGCACTAATAAGGGATTATCAGAAAGAGAATTTAAGCAAACAATTCCATTTACAATTGCTTCAAAAAGAATAAAATACCTCAGAAAAATTTAACCAAGGAGGTAAAAGACCTGTATATTGAAAACTACAAGACATTAATAAAAGAAATTAAAGAAGACACAAATAAATGGGAAGATATTCTGTAATCATGGATTGGAAAAGTCAGTGCTGTTAAAATGTCTATACTGCCCAAAATAATCTTTGTATTCAATGCAATTCCTATCAAAATTCCAATGGCATTTTTCACAGAAATAGAATAAGTTATTCTAAAATTTGTATGGGATTACAAAAGACCCCAAAGAGCCCAAGTAATCTTGAGAAAGAAGAACAAAGCTAGAGGTGTCATGCTCCTTGACTTCAAACTATATTCCAAAGCTACAGAAACTAAAACACTATGGTATTGGCACAAAAACAGACACATAGATCAATGGAACAGAATAGAAAGCCCATATATAAACAGGAGACAAGTATATACAATGAGGAAAGGACAGTCTCTTCAATAAATGGTGCTGACAAACTGGACAGTCACATGTAAAATAATGAAACTTGACTACTTTCTTACCCCATGCACAAAGACCAACCCACGATGCATTAAAGACTTAAACATAAGAGCTGAAATCATAAAACTCCTAAAAGAAAACATAGGCTGTAAGCTCCTTCACATAGATCTTGGTGATAATTTTTTGAATCTGATACCAAAAGCAAAAGCTACAGAAGCAAAAATCAATAGTGGGATTACATCAAACTTAAAAGCTGCTGCACAGCTAAAGAAACTATCAACAAAATATAAAAAAGCAACTTGCTGAATGGGAGAAAATAATTGCAAATCACATATCTGATGAGGAACTGATATCCAAAATATATAAAGAACTCATACAACTCAACAGCATAAAAACAAACAAGCAGATTAAAAAATGACAGAAGATCTGAATAAACATTTTTCCAAAGAAGACCTACAGATGGCCAACAGGAACATGAAAAGGTGCTCAACATCACTAATCATCAGGGAAATACAAATCAGAGCTACAATATTATGTCACCTTACAACTGTTAAAATTGCTATTATCAAAAAGACAAGGAGCAACAAGTATTGGCAAGGATGGAAGAAAAAAGAACCCTTGTACACTGTTAGTGGGAATGTAAATTGGTTCACTTGCTATGGAAAACACTATGGAAATTCCTCAAAAATAAAAATAGAACTACTATATGATCCAGCAGTTCTACTTCTTGGTATTTATCCACAGAAAATGAAAACACTAAGATGAAAAGACATGTGCAACATTTTTGACGAGAGCCAAGATATGGAAACTACTTAAGTGTCCACTGATGTATGAACAAATAAAGAAATTGTTTTATATATATTTATATATATATGGAATAGAATATTGTTAAGTCATAAAAAAGAATGAAATCTTGCTATTTGAACAACATCGATGGATCTTGAGGGCATTAAGGCAAGAAAAATAAGCCAGACAAAGACAAATACCATATGATCTCTCTGATATGTAAAATCAAAACCAAAACAGAAACAAACAAGAAAAACAAGCTGCGAGATACAGAGAACAGATTAGTGGTTGCCAGAAGTGGGGGCTTGCCAGTGGGAAGAATGGGTAAAAGATATTGAAAGGTTAAAAGAACTATACATACTCTTATTATACGATCCAATAATCCTGGTCCTTAATATTTATTCCAAGGAGTTGAAAATCTATGTCTACATTTAAAAGTGACATGTGGATATTACAGCACCTTTATTCATAATTGCCAAAATCTGGAAGCAACCCCGATGTCCTTCATAGCTGAATAGATTTTTAAAAATTGTGGTACATGTAGACAATGGAATATTACTCAGTACTAAAAATAAATGAAATTTTCTAAAAGGAAATTTCTAAAAAGAAATGAACTATCAAGCCACGAAAAGACATAGAGGAATCTTAAATGCATGTTACTAAGTGAAAGAAGCTAATCTGAAAAGGCTACACACTGTGTGATCTCAACTATATGACATTCTGGAAAAACCGAAATTATGGAGACAATAAAAAGAGCAATGGTTGCCAAGGGTTGGGGCTGAGATGAGATGAATAGGTAGACCACAAAGAATTTTTAGGGTAGTGAAAATACTCTGTATGATACCATAAATTTGAACACATGTCATTACACATTTGTCCAAACCCACAGAATGTACAAAAAGAGTGAAAAGAAATGTAAACTATGGACTTTGGGGGATTATGATGCATCAATGTAGATTCATCATTTGTAAATGTACTGCTCTGGAGGGGGATATCGATCATGCAGGAGGCTTTGAATGTGTGGAGGCAGGACATATGTGAGAAATCTTTTTACTCTTCCTTAAATTTTGCTGTGAACCTAAAACTGCTGTTAAAAAAAATAGTCAATTAAAAAAATTAGTGTGGCCTTGAATAAAGACCTCTATTTATTTTAGATGAAACTTTAAATTAAGTTGTTTAAAACTTCTTTATCCTTTCCATTTTTTTCCCACCATCAATTAATCACTGATATAGTCCTTCAATGTTTATTTTACTTTATTTGAAATTATCTAATTTGTTTTCATTTAAACATGTTTAAAATTATTTTATTTTCCTGTGGAGTTGGATCTTTTATGTTTACATCCCACCCTTTTTATCGTGGGCAAAACTTAATCTATTTGATTTGCTGTTAATATAGCTATACAACCCTTCATTTGATGATATTTGCAGTCAAATGTTCTGTCACTGAGCTATACCCCCTTGTTTAATGATATTCATTAGCTCACTATTCATTTGACTTCACTTCTCAAGGTCCTTGTATTTCTTGAAATGACAAATATCTATATTTTCTTAAAATTCAGTCTGGCAGTCTTTAACTGGAAAGTTTATTGAATTTATTGTGATATTTTAGATATATTTGGACTTATCTGTTCCATATATTGTATTCTTTCAATTCTTTTCATTCCTTTGTTGCTTCTTCTTCCTGTCATCCTTTGTTTCAATTTTCTAGATATTTTTTCTTTGTTACATTTTCCCCCTTTATTCTTTTAGAGAGGAGAATTATGTTCTTCATGTCTATAACTTTAATAATAATTTGAATAGTAATCTTAATAAAATCTAAAGTTAATCAGCATCTTTAACTTCTTTTTGAACAATAAAAATATAAATTTAATATAATGCACAATGGATAAAATAATTACAATGATCCTCCTCTAACTTTTAATCTGTTGTTGTTCAGTAATCTAGTTCTAATCTGCTTTCAACCCAACAATTAGACATTAACATTAATTTATACTGTAAATATTGGATCAGTTTCACTATATTATTTACAATATTTACAGTCATCTGTCATTCTTAAATGTTCATTCTTTCATCTGAGAACATTCTTCTTCCTAAATGCATTCCTTAGAATTTCCTTTATTGTATGTATTTTGGTGGTACAGTTTGTTCTTCTGAGAATGGTTTTTATTTCATCCTCTTTCTTGAAATATAATGTACTATTGTCACAGGTTGAGTTGGCCAAAACACAAACTCTGATATACAGATAAGTGTACAATAGTATTGTTAGGAATTCTGGAGTTAACACCTGTGAGAGGAAACGGAAGAAAACAGGATTAAGGAATGGGAGAAGTCAACTTCAGTGGAAGCTTCAGTCAACCTTAGAGAAGCTAGAATGGTGGAATGCCCCTTCAGAGCTACTTCTAGTTGATGGGATACCAAGATTTTGAACCTTGGCTATGTTCTGCACGAGAAAGAAGCTGTGACCTCAGTAAAGCAGCTTTCATCAGCTGAGACAATGCCCAAAGGGGACTCAAAGCTGTCTTCCTGAAGCATTCTCAGGAGCTGGTATGATAAATCCTTTATTCTTGAAGAGGGATCTCCACAATTCTTTTCAGTGACCTCTCACAATTGTGCATAAAATTTTACGTTAACAATTGTTTTCTACTATTACATAGAACGATGTGATGGATTTTTTGTTTTGTTTGGAATCATAGAACAATGATTCCATTGTATTCTGGCTTCTACTCTTGCTCTTGAGAAAAGAGAAATCCATCTAACTGTTTTATTCTAATGGACTTACTATTTGTCTCTGGCTACTTTTAAAATTCCCTCTCTCTTTCTCACTCTCTTTCAGAAAACTATTTTTTATGTGTGTGTTCTGCAGTTGCATTATGATGTTACTTGCTGGGGAATATTTTCATTTATCTTGAAAGCAATTTGGAGAGCTTTCTAGATATAAGTATTTGTGGGTTTTATTTTCCTTTTTCACAATTACAGAAACATTTAAGCAATTGTCTGAATTTTTTACTTATTGTTTCATGTTTTCTCTCTGTTATAGTCTTCTGCAACTCCAAATATACATGGTAAAACGAACTCTATCTTGATATTTTTTATGATGCCTTTCTTATTTTCCTTAGCTTTGTCTTTTGGATTGCATTCTGCATAGTTGATTTTGTTCTATCTTCTTTTCATTAGTTCTCTTTAGCTGGGTTTATTTATTGTTTAGTCCATCCATAGAGTTTTTAACTTAAATTATTATTTATTTCCAAAAGTTCTATTTTATTTGGCAAAGCTGATTTGTTTTCTGTTGTTCCATGTCATTTTTTTTCTCTTTTAGTTTTCAAAACAATATGCATGGTTACTTTATATTCTGTGTCTGGTAAATCTTATATCTAATTTTGATATGAACTTGTGAACGTTTCTCTACCTTGTCTGTTAGCTTTGATACATGGGAGCATCATTCCATGGAATGCTTGATAAATTAATTGTGAGCTGTCTCACAATTTTCCTTAGAACTTTTTGGAATTTTTTTGAAGAGTAGATTGAAGTACAGTTTCTTTAGAGAGCATCTGCCTTGTTTCTGCTAGTCAACTAAGTGGTACATTAAATCAAAATCTGTTATTTTTTCAGACGGCATAGTTAGCGTGAATTTGGATTTTAAACACTGAAAATGATGATTCTGTGTTTGCAAGTTCCCAGGGAAGATCTTTCCCATCAACTCAACATCATGTTTATGAAGAATGATTGTCCTTCAGAGTGGGATTTATTTGTCATTTATCTTTACACTGAGACTGTAACTATTTAAGGTCTCAACTTTATACCCGGTCTCACTTTAAATTGGAATATGTTATTATATTTCTAATATTGGGAATAGACTCTACATCCTGTTCTTAATATTCTGTGCAGTCCCCAAATTAGAAGCTTACAACTCCCAGGTTTTGGCAAAAACATGGTTTTGGCTCCTAAATGCTTTCTAAGTTTCCTGTATTCATTTTGTTTCTGAGATCTATGGATTCATTATTTTAAATGTTCAGTGATTCATTTTTAAAAAGTACACACACACAGACACACACGCACACATATCTATCTATCTACATATTCTAATTTTAGATATTTCAGTAAGAATGATAATCCAGTTATCTAATCAACTGTTTTTGCACACATCAATAAATATCAATATAAATATCGATCTAAATCCTTCAAATATCCTTGAAATTATCATTTTATGGATGAAACAAAATATTTGTTTATTTTGTCAAATAATAGGATTACCTTCATCAGACTTTCCAAATACTAATTCAAATATCTCCTTATATAATTCACTGAGAATCACTGATTTTTAGGTTACCTCTTTAAAATTTTCTAAATTCTAAAAAACAAAAAGTATTAGTTTCAATTATGCTGATAGTCTAATAATACATATTATAAATTATTAACAAACATGAAGCCATTACATAATAAAGTTCAGAAACTAGCTTTAAGATGATTGTGGGAGTATGATAAATTTGACATGGAAATCCAAAATTCTCAAAATAGCAGTCTATCCTTCTAGCTTTATATATTTGGCCTAAGATAAAATAAAGAGAATTCACACTAAGTTATGTAATAAAGCATAAGTAATTACCATTTCACACTTCTCAAAATTATGTAAAATTTGTAAAAATATGTGTATAGTTAGGGTGATGTTTATATTTAAAAATAGTAATAGGAAAAAAATTCAAAATAATAACAGTGTCTTTATTTCAATATTCTCACTCTTAAATTCAGATTATTGAACTATGCATCAAATTTTAAAGTAACTCTAAATAATGGAAAGAATGAAGTACAAAGAAATAAGAAATTTTAAGACTACCATGCTGCAGTGTCCTATGCTATGAGGAAACTCTAGATTGAACTCTAAGAAGTCAAGAAATGTGATGAATAAGGTATTGTCATTCTGACCTCCATCTTCTTCAGAAGAAACAGCTAGACATTTACATCATGATATTTCTGCTTTATACTGTGATAGTATTTTGCTTCATCCTTCGTTCGTGAGTCATGTCCAAAATGGCAGAGCTACTTAACACTTTCACTAGATAGCTATAACCTTTGAAAATTACTTCTGTCTCATGAAGATATATAAAAATTCAAATAGGAGACAGATTTTAGAAATTCTAGTAAGAAAATATTGCAAACAAGCGCGATTTGAAATTCCAAATACTTTTGTCGTGTAGAGTTTGGCTGCAGTCAAATCTTGAAAAGACTGTTGTAAATGCATGAGGAATGTTGGTAACTCATGTAAGCAGAAAGTAGGAACTGCAGTGGGCAGAGCTCTTCCTCTGAAAGGCAGCTGTACTGTGTGGTAGTTTATGTTGTAAAGTCACGATATGAAGTTAGATGAGGGGTATCTCAACTGGTATATGGAGAATAAATCTAGGGAATCTAAAGGCAGGAAATTTTAAAGTTTGAAGAAGCATGTATGTAGACAGTAGTGTTAGGAATTTATACTAACACATAACTGGAATTCAGAGAAAGGCTCCAGTCTGTGGAGGGGAAGGTAGAATTAGCAAAAATAAGGCCTAAAATGTACTTGCATATAACAGATTACTGTGGTAGAAACTTGCTGTCAGGAGTAGAAAACAGTATCCAATAAACCAGAGTGTAAGGTGGGAATGGGATTACAGAAATAGAACAAAAGCCCAATAATCAGAATTGAGGTATAAAGAGCAAAATTATATTAGCGTACAGATTGCTGATTTTTAGCATTAGTCCCTATTGGGCTGGAGAAAGATACCAAAATGAAAGCCTGTAGAACCAAAAGCAGTATATTTGAGTGAAATGGTGAAGTATAAGACAACAGGGCATGATGGGAACTGAATGAACCCCAGGGTGCATGCCTCACAGGAAGGGGCAGCATGTAGGCCCCGTAGACAGGTCTTTTTTTTTTTTTTTCCTAAAGAAAATATCTACCTTGTTTTTTCTTCATACATCTTATGACAATTTAATTTTGACAGTTAAGTTATTTTTTTCAGGCTCAATTCTCTTCTACTCAGTTCCCACTTTGTTTCCTCTAAACTAGAGATTGTCATCTTGCTTCTTTTTAGGGTCAGGGATGTTTTACTGATGGCAGAGACTGGAAAGAGGCTCGTTCTAGAGCTGAGTACCAAGGGGACTTAGATGTGGAGAAAGCCAGCATTCAAAGCCTGCAAATGCAGCCATGCCTGAAAAAAAAGCGCTTATGTCTATTTAATGTTTTAAATTTGGAAGATCACTATTATAAGACACAAACTATTTAATCATCTCTAAGTCCTTTTGTGGTAAATAGTGTTCTTACCATTTTTAGCAAACAAGAAATTTGAAGTTCAGAAGTTGAAGTGACTGATTCAGATCTTACAGGCAGCAAATGAAAGGCTGGGCTCAGCTCAGTGCTTTCAAACACTGCCGAATTCTCCGTGTGCTCCTACACACTGACCTCTCAGAGGCAGGCAGAGGAAGAGTTACCCTATAGCATCCTGAATCACAATGATTTCTCCTGTGAATAGCAGAATCTCCTCTCAAACTGGCCTAAATCACAGGACTTTTATTGCGTCACATAATTATGGCTCTGATTCCATTTCTTTCGGAGGGATTATATTGACTTCAGCTTCCTTTTTAGGTTGGCTTTATCGTCAGGTAACTTCCTTTATGGTTGCAGGATGGCTATTGAGCAACTCAGGCAACACGCTCCCACATTCACCCCTAGGAAGAGAGATAAACTGTAACGATCACAAATTACCATGGCTCCATAGGCAAAATTCTCTGAACATTTTATGGGTTGAAAATGGCTTAAATCAGTATACATCTGAGCCAAATGCAGGCAAGAGGAATGAATAGACTAATCAAGTCACGCTACCGGGTAGAACAGAGTCAATTCCCAAAATTTACTTGCTGCTATATAATGCAGGATGTGTGAAATGGAGCTTGGAATGTCCATTTCAATAAGCACAATGGGTCCCTACAGCATGAAGCAGGCACATTTTGGCTGATGTGCGTAGCCCCTGGTTTTGCTATAAGCATGGTTACTTCTTGGTAAAAGTAGCATTTTCTGTATTTCAGAAGTCTTTTAGCCTTGAAGCTATCCCAGAATTCAGAGATTTCCTTCTTTTGACTAGAGTCACATTTAACCTAGGATTCAATAAGTATTTTTCAGTCAGACTCATTGAAAAACCATCAGCTATTCTGGACTCATATTAATCACCCCAAGAGTTGCTGCCCTGTGCTATTTGAAAAGAAATAGATCTCACTTTCCAAACCAAGATCAAAGCAATTTAGGAAGATATCCATGCAATTAAATTCAACAAATATTTACCGAATAACACTTTGCTTCAGCAGTTGGTGATGACTCACACATTCCTTTTGCACTGTGTTAATATATTTATATGCATTTCTTGTTGCACTTGTTGATTGCTCAGTAAATAGTTTTTGTTTGTCTGTTTATTTGTTGTACCTGTATTTATAGATTTTTATCTTTCAACCTGGATTTAACCAGGCTTAGAAAATACCCTTCCTCCTCACCAATATCCTAAACATAGTACTCTTCCTCTGACAAAAAAGCAGAAATCTTACTGAATACACAGAAAGGTAGCATTAGAGGGATTGGATGTATGTTCAAGAAATGGGGTTCAGGGTGAAAATCTTGTCCTTTACCGATCTCTTGTCAAAGCTTTAACTTTTCTGCACATGCACTCCAGGCTTGATCCAAATGCCTTATGTGTCAATATCAATAGTATTTCCTTGAACAATAATCTGGACCTTTTCTTTTTCTGTCCTGAAGTGGTTGTGATAGTGCATTTCTGGATATTAACAATGCAAGAATCTTTGCTGCCCTTTTTCTTTGCCATTTAGCCCAGTTCCACCTTAGTACTTTGAGAGAGAAATGGGATTTTATTTAGAATTCTTCAGTTTCAACATCACTAATAGTAGAGATCTATAAACCTTCAGGAAGGGAATGTGCAAACTTAACATTTTTTGTTTTGCTGGGGGAAGAGGATATAATATTTTTTATTTTGCTCAAATATTCCTGAGTATCGTTCAGTTTTTTTAAACAATAAATAAGCAAAGATGTCCTCAAAGCAATTAAAGGCTAACAAGCTAAATACGCTGTTTGCAGTTTTTACTTAAAGGCTCTGGAAAGCATAAAAACATTATATATGGGGCAAAGAAATAAACACTTTATAATCTTGGAATATTTTCCATGGTGTAAAAGCAGAGAATTTATCACTCTTTTCCAAGGTAATTTATATTTCATAGATCTCAAGAGAAGAAGAGAAGTTGAAACACTAATGAAGAATTTAAAAGTCCAGAAAAATAGTATATTAGTCCAGAGTTGCCCTTTTTTGGTTTTAAAGGAGTTATTTTTCGCTTTGCCTTCAACTACATAAAATTTGATTTGGCATTTAAACTTTAAATAAATAAACTAGCTTTACAAATTAGAAATACATTTTAACAAATAGGATTTTAAAATGTCATAAGATCCATCATAAGATTAAATACTATCCTGAGAAATATGGAATAGATTCTTATAGCACAAATGAGAGTAACTAATATGAATTACAAAAATAAAATTTTCACCTATTATGAGCAAGGTATTGTAGTAAGGTTTTTATAGAAATTGCCTAGTTAAAACCTCTCCACAACCTCATATGGCAAGTATAATAATTCCTATGTAGCACTACTTAGATGTATTCAATTTCTTAGGAGACATAATCCCCTTTTATATAGACACATGTTTTGTTTAATTAGTAATATGATTAGTCACTAGTGGTGTGGTAGCAAATAAGACCCTCTCCCAATAGCATGTGAGAGGATAACAAATTTTCAGTACAGTGATGACCTCTGTGCTTTTATTTGACTGATTATGGTTTGGAATGGAGGGCAAGAACTAATTTTTAATAATCAACTGATAGGATTATTAGATAGGACAGGGAAAGACAGGAGACGATGACTTGCAGAGAAAAGATCTTGGTGAAGAAGAAGGAAGCCACGAAATAGCAATTTGAGTAAGATTTTTCTGTGTGGTGTGTAACATGAAACCTGGTCACATATCCCCACAGTCTCTTCAGTAAACTAAGCACTCTTGTTAATGTATGAAGGAGCTGGATCTATTTTATGGGTAGAATACTAACAATTGATATTTAGTGAATTCTTATCCTGAGCCAAATATATGATCACATTTGTTCCCCCAAGTAATGTTTTTAATGGTTGGATGGAGAAATTGATTCTTTGAGAGATTTCATCATTTGTCCAAGTTTATGAGTTGGTAAATGGTGGAGTGGGGATTTAAACCAAGGCCATGTGACTCCTGAGCTGCCATTCTTAACTATTAGACAATGCTGCCATTGTGAGTCGGGGTTGAAAACAAGAATTGCTCACATGATACTGTCATAACTGGTAGATGATTTTATTACAGATGATGAAATTGAGGCTTAAAGAGATTAAATAACTAGCATAAGATTACTTAGCTAATGTAGGGAAGGATCAGAATTCAAGCATCAAATTCAAAAGCCCCTGAATTTTCCATTCACCACATTTTAGATAAATGTGTTTAATTTTTCTTAACAAGGCAACAGCTCTATTCCCTTAAAAAGTATTCATTGTAACTTTGGTCTAGTTGATTTGCCTGGGTTAATTTATACTTATAATAGTTCCTCCAATAACAAGTCTAACTCCAATTTTGTGGTTTGACTACTAACAGCTTTAAAGACGCACCATTCCCCTCCCCCTCCTGCCCCACGTCACCTCTCACCCTTCTGCTCCACGTCACCACTCCCCTCCCCCTCCTGCCCCACATCTAGGAAAGCTGATGTAAAGCCCAGATGCTACCTCCTTTGGTACCTGCAAGGTCAACCCATGAAACTGACATCACAGAACACTTGAGAACCTTCATCAAGCTAACCACCCCTAATCACTGTAAATATCAAACCAGTCTACTTCCCTAGCTCTCTAAAGACATTTTTTTGACCAGCTTGGGAGCCAGCACTGTTTTCCTCAGCCAGCTTCTTAATGGGTAAATAAAGCTTTTCATGTCTTCTTGGTGAGTGTGTGTTTGTGGTGTCATCAGTTTTGACTTTAGAATCAAATCTTAGATGGAGATCCATCTTGTCTCAACAGAATTACTTCAACAGTTTCCAATATATATATTTAAAATTCAAGCAGAGGGACATCTCTGGTGGTGCAGTGGTTAAGAATCCACCTGCCAATGCAGGGGACACGAGTTAGAGCCCTGGTCCAGGAAGATCCCACGTGCAGCGGAACTAAGCCCATGAGCCACAACTACTGAGCTCACGTGGCACAACTACTGAAGCCTGTGAGCCTAGAGACCATGCTCTGCAACAAGAGAATCCACCTCAAGGAGAAGCCCGCGCACTGCAATGAAGAGCACCCCCAGCTCACCACAACTAGAGAAAGCCTGCATGCAGCAATGAAGACCCAACGCAGCCAAAAATAAACAAACAAATAAATAATAAACATTACATTAAAAAAAACTCAAGCAGAAAAACAGTTGTTGGAAGAATATATGGTAGCTTATAATATTAATAGAAGGCTGGAAAGCCAGGCTCAGAAGTTGGGTAACTACCAAGAGCATCTAGGTAGCAGGAAAGAGACCAGTATTATGCCTCAGGAACAATCTAGTTAGGATTTTGCTGCTGGCCCTAATACCACTGAGTACTTATCACTGCCTCCATTCCTGAACTCTCACAGCACTGATTGCCAAAGCTGCATGGAATAGTCTCCATATACCCATATCATTTGGTCACTTTTCAAGATTCAAACCTGGAGGTGTGAGTATTTAATTATCAGAGCCCTAGTTTCCATACTCTAGTCAGCTACAAAGCTGGGAGAAGGTTTAACTGACTTCTGATTTAATAATGTCTCCTATTAAGATATGCACAACTGATGATAGCCTCAAAGTAGAAAGGTTGTTCTGATTCTGGGTAACATAAAACTATGCAAAGCACCCTTTCTTCATTTGGGAGATAGAAGAGGAAAATCAATGAAAATTGATTATAATATTATTATTACCCATATGGATGGTACTAAGTCTATATCTCTAACCCAAATATCTCTCTGTAGATTCAGTCTTTCATTTCTATTTCCCTTTGGGATATTTACATCCAGATTCTCTCCTGCAAGTTCAAAGTGAAAATGTCAGAGACCTAACCATCATCTCCCAAAGCCAGCTCTTTTCTAAGGTTTACCTATTTCTGTAGGCTACCTTGTCTTCTAATCATGTCACTGCCACCATGGAGTTGGCTTTCTTCCTTGTGGCCTGTGTCACCAAAGATTGTCAATTGCTCCACAACCTTTTTATATATAAAATTGTTATATACTTATTATAATCAGGTTCATGCATTTCAGAACACATAAACCAAACTATTATAATCAGATTGATGCATATCAGAACACACAAACCAAATTAGATTTTACCAGATCTGGCTAAAGATAATTTTGACCAAGGGCTTCATTGAATTCATGTGTTTGTATCTTCAAACTTTTTGATGAAATAAATTCTTTAAGGAGAAATATACGATCCCAGTTTGGAAGAGAAATTATTCTATGAGAATTTCAGGGGGTATTGTTAGGAATATAACCTAGAAGAGGTAAACCTCACAGCTTTTCACCAATTAGAAATAGCTATAATATTTTGACTTTTAAAAGATTAATTTGCTTAGGTACTGTATCAGATACCTCTTCTACACTACTTTCTATCCATTCTGCATCACCCATTTCTGGCGTTTTCAGCCACTGTTCCCAGCCTTGCCATTGTTGCTCATTAACTGACTCCAGGAGGTCTTCAAAAAGTGTCACACATGCACCCACTCCTCACAACACACACCTCTCATTCACTGCCCTGGGGCTTACCTAGTGATGCTGAAGTGTGAGGGGACATGCTCAGTGCCTACAACTTGGAAGTAAGGGGAAATTAATGCCCCACAGATAAATTCATGACAATAGAATACCAGACTGGAGAGCAGATTATTCTCACTTCCTTCCCAACTATCATTTAAGTAGTGGTATTTCTATTTTTTTAGAAGATAGTCCCATGAGATCAAGCAAGCTGTTGTGCATATAGTAAGTGCGTACACTCTTGTACTGGCTCTCCCTCCATTCCTGCTTCACTCCCTTTTCCCCTAACTTGCTTCTATAGGTTTATAACTCACTACCTTAATAAAGTGGAAGCCCATGCTTCAAACTTTGCTTTCTGGTCAACCCAGGCTAATATAGATGATTGCACTGTATCTTTCATAAATAGTCTGAGATTATTTAGAAGAAACTGGGTTTAGAGAACAAAATCATATGAAGAATGCCAAGGCCAAGATGGGGATAAGAGGTAGGCAGGTAGGGAAAATTTGTTTCAGGAAGCAAAAGTTTGAAAGTATACTGTTTATGATAGAAATTATGTATCTATGTTGATTAACTATAGTTAAAAAGGAATTAATCTACTGAAGAGGCTAAAGTAGGAAATGTTTATGGAAGCTTTGTTTCCTAGGCACCAAATTGCTCATATTTACATTACCTTATGTGGAGACAACAAATTTGATACTTTCAGTAGAAGTAGTGGCAAAGTACAGAGCTAAAGCCAGATTTCCTTTTTAGAATAATTTTCTTTCCTTTTTCTTTTTTGAAAATTAATTAATTAATTAATTAATTAATATTTTAGGTGAGCCAGGTCTTAGTCACGACATGCATGCAGGATCCAGTTCCCCGACAAGGGATCAAACCCCGGCCCCCTATATTGGGAGCGTGGAGTCTTACCCACTGGACTCTTCCCGACCAGGGAAGTCCCTAGAACAAATTTTATATCTTCAAACTGTCAATCACATGAGTGAACATAAATCAACAAAATAGAAAAGGGACATTATGTAACAAAACAATTGCCACTTAGTATTGTCAATGAGTTTGCAGAAATCTTTATCCAAGTTTGCATATTATGACTTATCTTTGATTTATTTGCTTGAGATCTGTGATATTATTGAGATTTTAGACACATCTATTCTTTCACAGCTATCTTTTTGAAACGTTCTGGGACTTCTTACTTGTACAAGTTAGTGAGAAAACAGAATTAAATGAAGTGTAATGAAAAATAACTCAAGTTTGGAAATCTGAGTTTTTACTTATATTATAGTTGAAACATTTATCATAGTACAATTTTAATCCTTATAAATTTGTACTTATATAGAAAAGTATCTTTCTCATTATCTTAGTTGCTAAAATTTTATATGGCAAACTCTTTAAAAACTTTACATAAGAAAGATGGGGCTGAATTTCTTTAAAGAACAAATGTTCTGATTTCTAGTAAAAAAAGAAAAGGAAATCTTATATAGAAATCCATCCATAGGTTCAGTCATTATGAAATACATTCTTGAAATTAATCTTGGCATTAAAAATTTAAGACTAAATTTACTCTGAAAAGAAAGTAGCAAGTAAATTGGACAGAAAGTAGCTTTTCCAGATATAAAAAAAATCCTACATTTTAAATTTCTGGCATGTCTTAATATTAACATTTATTGAGACAGTATTTGGCTTGGCAGAGGTCCCATGTGATTTACCTCCTAGTCATGCAAAAAGTGGCATATAATATTAGACAAATATATGTTGAATTTGATGTACTTAATGGGTAAAATTATTGGACAGAATATAAAAAGCACCAACACTAAAAGAAAAAAGTGATAAATTATATTTCACCAACATTTAAAATATTTCTCACCAAAAGGCAAGGAATAATCCATACACTGTGAAATATATTCAGATATATAAATTATAAAAAGAACATATCCAGAATATGTACATAATCCTACAAATAAACAATAAAAAGACGGATAACCCAGTAAAAAAAAATGGCAAAAGACTTGAAGAGACACTTCACAAAAGGTAAGTGAATGACCAATAAATATATAAAAAGGTGGTCAACATTTTTATTAATAGTCATTGAGGATATGTACAATAAAGTGATGACAAGATACTATTCACACCCTAGAAAGGTTAACCAAAGGAAAACAAGAAACGGAAACTAAAAATATCAAATGTTATAAAGCATGTAGGCCAGTTGGAACTCTCAAAAACTGCAGTTGGGTGTTATATCAGTTTGCTAGCGCTGTCAAAATGAAGTATTGCAAAGTGGAGGCTTACACAACAGAAATCTGTTGTCTCAGTTCTGGAAACCAGAAGTGTGAAGTCAAAGTGTTGGCAGGGTTGGTTCCTTTTGAGAGCTCTGAGGAAAGGATCTCTTTCAGGCCTCTCTCTTTGGCTTGTAGATGGTTATCTTCATGTTCATATGGCATTCTCCCTCTTTATGTACATCTGTTTCTAAATTCCCCCTTTTAATAAGAATACCAGTCATATCGGATTAGGACCCACCCAACGATCTCATTTTAATTTAACTAATTACATCTGTGACAATTCCATTTTTAAAGAAGAACACATTCTGAAGTAATGGGAATTAGGACTCAACATATGAATCTTGGAGGTACACAATTCAACTCATAATAGGTATTAAAAAAGTATAATCACTTTGTAGTACTGATTGTAGTTAAATATCTCTACACTAAAATCTAACAATTTCATACTTTAGATATGTACTCAAGGTATGTGAAATCATATTTTGCCCAAAAGACTTGTAGAAAAATGCTTATAGCAGACTTACTCATAGTGGCTGAAAGCTGGAAATGGAAATGATCCCAGATATCCATCTACAAGAAAAAATGTTTAACAAACTATGAAATATCCATACAATGAAATATTACTCAGCAGTTAAAATGGATGAAGTAAATGCAACAACATGGATCATTGCAAAATCATTATGTTAAGCAGGTAAGTCAGGAACAAGTCCTGGAAGGTGACGGAGGTCAGATAATGGTGAACAGTTATAACATCTTTCATACACAGGTGATGAGAAAGGCAGATTCTGGGGATGCTTAAAAATCATAGAAGTTTCTTTCCAAACCAGTAAAAAAGAAGAAATGTAATTGGCTTATATAGTTAGAAAGTCCTCAATTTACTGATATAAGTAAATAATTTATTAACAGATTTTAAGAGCTAAAATGATTTGAATAGTGCCTCCTAAACTCCCACTAAAATATCAACTGCTTATAACTACAGGACAAAATGTAAAAGAACGAAATAAAATAGAATGTACAACATGTAATAGTCTTTCTTTGGCTCATTGGAAGACTCTCAATTGTCTAAGTGCTCTAATGATCACAGCCCCTGAAAGACTAATTAGCTAATTTGCAAAATAAATTTCAAGGTCCTTTCTTTCTTGCTTCAACTGCTCCTGATCAAACATTAAAAATATTTGCTGAAAAACACTAACTTTAATTGAAAGGAAAGAAAGGGGAAAAAAAACTCACAACCTCATTACCACAGCCATTATAGTGGTTTTGCTTTTCCATGTTTACATTTCAGCCGTTGTCCATTTGCAGACATAATTTTTTACATATTATTAGACACATCATAAATATAGTTAATGCTTCTTTTTCACTGACCAAGATATTTATAAGCATTTTCTATGCATTTTACTGTATATTTAAGCAGAATACGTGCTGTGAAATCTGTGAATCCATAAAAAAATAAACATCAAATTATAAGGCACTGTGGCAAAGATGACTAGTTTCCTACCCCAATATCATCTCTTCTCCTTAGGAAGTTAAAAATATATATACTTAGGAAAGCAAAGTATAATGCAGATAACGATTGTATTTCTCAGCCTCTCATGAATTAAGGGTCATTAAATTTTGACCAATAAGAGGTAAGGAGAACTTTTCTTATGGTATTTCTGGTTATGATCCTTAAGCAGGAATGATCACTTCCTTTTTTACTTTTTTCCTCATTTGGGATTTAGACAGGATGGCCAAGTTTGAGAAAATCATCTTAAAATATCAAGCTAGAATGAACCAAGATTCTGGAAGAGAAGATCTGGGTTGAAATGCCTTGAGAGACAAACAAGTTGTTCACCCATTATTTACTGTTTTTTTGATTTTGATTTAGTTTAGTTTTGTCATATGTTGCTGAACCTAACACTAACAAATACAGGTCCAGTAAAATTCTGCAGCAAAAAAATACACATTGACACTTTGTAAGCTTCTAGAAATGCATGTGTTTAAAAAAATTCCAACAGTACAAAAAGGTATAAAACAAAAATTAAAACTATTCACTCTCTATTTCCTCCCCCCACAATAATGTCTATTGAAAGTTTGTTTTGTTCCTCCAAATAAATATTTATTTGCTCATATGATAAAAAGATATAAGTACAGATGGATAACTAGCTATAAAAGTACATCTTGACTGTCAGTTATTTTAGTTACTTTTATCTATGTGTATAGGTATTGATGTAGATATAAATACATACATATGCACATTTTTCCTGATCTTAGCATTATACAGTACTTATTTATATGTTCTGAAGGCTGAGAAAAGTAGCTAATTTTCACTTTCTTCTATCCTCCCTCTCTTCTTAACCTCCTTGATTTCATTATGCTACATTTTTTCTAACATTCCTTCTATAACATTATATGACTACTTATAATTTTATTTCTTGATTGTTTCAGGTTGATTCAATGCTTGTTAATTTTCCACCAAGCAAGTTGAGAAAATTAATAGAATTCTCTTAACTACTATTCTCCACTCCACTTCCCATTTTTTGTTTCTTGTCATTATGACACATATATATATATGTGCTAGCATATATGTGTTATATGTTATTATGACATATATACAATATATAGTGTATAACACTTAATGTCTGTAACCACATTTTATATAGTTGTATATATGAATGACTTCAATACTGATCATTGTTCTTTCATCATGACTTATTTTGAGTTGCCTGGATTTTTCTAATAGTTATATCTAAAAAGGATTTTATGTTTGGAAATGTCTTGCTGCTTCCTCTATACATTAACACATTTGGATGAACATAGCTTTCTTGAGCCTTCATGATCTCACAGTCATAGCTCCATTGTCACTGGGGATTTAGTATAGATCATCCTGGCTCTGAAGAACCCTGAGGTATGGTTTCCCTTATTTCTCTCTCTAAATGTTTGAGAAGTCCTTTATTCTTGAAATTCAATGTTTGTCTCAGTACAGATGATTTTTACATCAGTTTTCCCTAAATTAGGGTGGGTGATTTCAATCTCAGAAAATCCAATTCTTCCTTAATTTCAGGGAGAATTCACACAAAGTTTTTGTCAAATTTCACCCACACTGTTTACATTATATATGTCAAGGGCATCATTTTCTTTAACCTGGGGCCAGTTTTTTAAAATCTTTTAATAATTCTAAAATATAAAATAATACTTGATTGTTGGTTTATGCTCACAAGTAAAGGAACAGTTTGTTTTATGTTAGTAATTTTACTTCATTTCCTCCACAGTTTTAAAAGGTTGTTAGGTAAACAGAACTTAAACCTAAACAATTTATATTCAGAAATTTTTCTGAGGTTCTGAGAAAAATGACACAGGTAATTTGAGGGGAAAGAGAGGTGTTTGCTTACTAAAAACGTCCTTATTCTACATTTTCATCTAATAGATAATTTGACTGGATATATAATTCTGGGTGGAAGTTATTTTCTCCCAGAGTTTGGAAGCCTTTACTCCATTTTCTTTAGCTTCTAACATTGCTGTTGAAGACTTCTCTCTTTCTGTTTTTGGATTCTTTATATGAATAAATAATACTATTATTTCTCTCTGAAAGCTTTTAGAATAATTTATTTCTTTGTATTCTAAATTTTCAGGATGATAATATTGATATTGACCTTTTTGCATTTATTTTGCTCAGCAGTTAGTGATCATTTACAATTTGGAAATTCATGTCTCTCAGTTCTTAAGACATTTTAGCATTACTTGCTTCATATTTTTCTCTCCTCTTAGCTTATTTTTCTGGAATTCCTGTTATTTGTATTTGGAATATCTGAAATAGTTCTTTGAAACTTTTATCCTTACCTTCCTAATTTTCAATTTTCTTTACTCTCTCTTCTAGAAGATTCTTCAACTTTATCTTTCTTTCTTTCATTTATACTATAAAAGTATTGATTTCTCAGAGTATTTTTGTTGTTGTTATCTCTGTTGTTTTATATGGCATCTTGTTTTTTCTTACAGATGTAATACTTTTACTGATGGAAAATGTTTGATCCTCTGTAGAGAATAAAACTCCAGATTTCTGAGAGCATAATGAAAGATAAATTCCCTAGCAGGGCAGACTGAGGAAGAGTCTTTAGGGGTTTAACCACTTCTTATTTATTTATTTATTTATTTTTGCATTGGGTCTTCGTTGCTTTCTCTAGTTGCAGTGAGTGGGGCCTACTCTTTGTTGCAGTGTGCGGGCTTCTCATTGCAGTGGCTTCTCTTGTTGTGGAGCACAGGCTCTAGGCATGTGGGCTTCAGTAGTTATGGTGTGTAGGCTCAGTAGTTGTGGCTCATGGGCTCTAGAGTGTAGGCTCAGTAGCTGTGGTGCACAGGCTTAGTTGCTCCCTGGCATGTGGGATCTTCCCAGACCCGGGCTGGAACCCAAGTCCCCTGAATTGGCAGGTGGATTCTTAACCACTGTGCCACCAGGGAAGCCCTCTAACCACTTCTTTAAAAAAACTTTCAAACTATCTTGATTTAGTTTAGACTCATCAACCCCACCCTTGCATCCCAGCCTCCTTTCCCTTTCTGAGAGACACCAGATGCTAACAATCCCTGAGCCTTTAGATCTCTGTACTGTAAACTGGGTCGCTTTATTGTTAACACCATGGATTTAGAATTGAGCTTTAGGATTTGACTTCCTTGGGTATAAGTTACCATTCATAAGTCTGTCTACAGCTCTTAAAATTGTTTTGATATTTCCTCTCTCCTGTTAGCTATGTCCTTTTAGGTGCTTTGTGACTTAAAAGAAATTTTAATAGCTATGAGGATGGAACAAATATAAATATGTGCCTTCATTCTATCTTCTTTATCTAGATGGCCTTTTAATCAATTTTGTGATAAAAATGATTGTTGACTACTTTTTAAAATTTAGTATTTACTTGTTGCTATTATTTGTAAAATATAAACAAATTTTAAAAGAAAGAAAATGTTAAATATAAGCAAACTGCCAAGATAATAAGAGGAGAAGAGAAAGAACCTGCTTAACATGAAGACATGCAAGTTTTCTCGTCTTGAAGGTGAGGATTATGTGACTTGGGTTAGTAATGGCCATAGTAAGATAAACTAAATTCTTTAGGGTCTTATTTATGTTTTCATATAAATATTTAATTGTTTGGTTGCATTAAGCTCAAAGAAGCGGTCTAAACTGTTCTGATCTAAATTAAGAAAAATCCCTCATAATCTTTAAAATTTCTAAATGATACAATAATACTTAATGGGGATGAAAATAACTAGTGTCATTATTTCTCTTGCCTACACAAGGTTTATGAAAAGCTCAAGAGAAAATGCTCTGAGTTGATCACAGTCTGTTTTGTTTTTCCTTCCCCTTTGCTTTCACACTCCCACTGCCCCTTTCCCTCTCTCTTCTCCCTCTCTCAATCCCTCTGCATCTTTTCTTTCTCAGACATGAATTTTGGCATCTGAACATAAGTGCAAGTGGAATGTAAGAAGGAAAGAAGAAACTGAATGTTATGGATTTGAAACTTCTTGACAAAACACAGCTGCTCATACTGGAGGACATTTTATTGAAAACATAAATTCCCACAAGCAGCACATGGAGTCCAGTAGTTTTCAAGCTGACAAGACTGTGTTGTGAACATTCTAACTGAATATTTAACAACTGTGGTAACTGTCAATTATGTAAATGGTAAAATGATATACTCTAGATTTATGGAGCACAAAATAAACTCATAGTGGGAAAATTTTCACATAAATGATTACTGGAGGAATTTTTTGTTTCTTGCATGCAATGTTCTAAAAAACTCAGTAAACATGAGTGCAAACCACTATTTTCCATCAGAGAATAATTAATAAATACAGATGGAATAGAAACTGACAATATGATACTGAAGAAGTTAATAATGGAATTGTAATATTCTTAACCTTAAAATGATATTATAGATATGATACTAATTTCTTCCTGTAAACTACCTGCTCCAACTCTCTCCCCACCCACAAATTGAAAGGAGCTAAGGATCTGTGCTTTATGAGGCTATTAGATTTTTCAGATACAATTATTGATTGCCAGAAATACAGGGTCAGTGTATGCAAACATCACATATTTTCAACTTTTAACAGTACAAAAACAATTTTGAGTAATTGTATTTTGAAATCATTAAGCAAAGAATTTTAGGTTTTGAGAATTTATGTAACTGATGTATCTTTAAAAAGATATAAAGCCTAAAGATGATGGAACAACATGACAGAAATCTGGAATTACAGAAGAAATGAAATTCTGAAAGGTGAACTTAAATTAATCATTAGCCTAACAACAGCATTAGATCAAACTGATTGAGTGTTAGTTATATACCAGACACTGTTCTAGGTATTTTATGTGAATTAACCAATTTACTTCTCAAAGCAATCCTTTGATAATTTACTCCTAGAAGCAACCTTTTGACATTATTATTATTTTCTTCATATTAGTAGTGAAATACATGGTTATGTTAAGGCAATGGATGAGGAGATAGGAGAGCTTGTATCTAATTTTGGTCTTGCTTTTGGTCTAGGCACAATGCTCAGTTGCTTTTAAAATGAGATTTTGTGCCAAGAAGACTTGAATTTATCTTTCACTTATAAAAAGCTACAGATTTTAAGCTTTTCTGTCTTATGGATTGAGTGAAAAATAAGTTATTGTATTTAGGCAATTTCTTGTTCTTGATTCAGACTTATGGGCTGTACCTCAGGTTTTTCAAATCGCTAACATAATGATAGTAATAATACTTTTCTCAGAGGATTGATTGGAAAAGGTAATGAGTTATTATAATGTTACTGAAGGTAAATATTTAGGATAGTGCTTGGTCTGCAACAAACACTCAATAAATTAAAGCTAATACTGTTTTTGACTAAATATCAGGATTTAAAGATTTTTTTATTTTTCTGTAAAATTTTTAAAGATAATATTTTGCATATTAGCCAGCAAGTCTGCTCTTAATGCTTTAGAATAAAATAATTTAGCTATTAACAATAATAGTAAACAACTGATAAATGTAAACTGTTAATACAATCTTAACATCTTAAGTATTATGATGTTATCCATTACCATAATTCAATAATATTGCATTGTTTACTTCTTATTTCACCTAGTGCTTAAACTATTGTTTACTCCAAGTATTATAATCTTTACTCAAAGGAGGTTTACTTCTTTTTTCTCTTCAACATTCCTTTGAGATGCTTAATTTAGAATACTCAGAGACATTTTATTTATAATTAATCTAAAATTCTCTGTTTGATTTTCAAACTTCCCCACAGTCACATCTCACAATATTTTCATGTTGCTTTTATCCACTTCTATTAGTGTCTGCTGTCCCCAAATTTTAACAGCTAGATCTCTCACAAAAATTCAATCCTGCCTAATTTTCTAATTCACTTTTGACCAGATCAGGAAATAATATATATCAACACCACAGTCTCCTGTGTGACAAGAGCAGGAATCTAAATAAACTGTAACTACCTTATCACGGATGAGATTTGGTAACCAACGAAAATTTCAAAACTCAATTTTCTCCAAAAAAGTAATCTTCTGATATACTTCCTTTTACACCTCCAAAAAGGTTTTTTGAAAAGTGATATACATCCTCAAAAATTTGTAGATTCAACAAAAATTTAAATAGTATGAAAGTGAGCAATGTCCTACATTATGTAAATATTGCCATTTAAAACTAAAACTGTTACCTCACCCTTGCAAATTTATCCATTGGACTTGAAATACCATATCAATTTGATACCTAATATAATTAAATTAAAATATACATAATCAAGAATATGAATTTATCATTGTTCCCTTTTCTCCTTAAACTCACATTTCCATTCCATTCCATTTTCTGAATTCAGAATTCACCCATTGTATAGTATAGTTATGCTTGAAAGTGTTTTACTGATCACCCTATCATACACCTCTGCATCAAAAATACATATATTATTTAAATTTATTTCAATAAAATTATTTTATTACAAGATTTTATATTAGCATATGTTTCTTAAATATTTTTATTAAAACATTGTAATTGCAGATTTGGTTGATTCTATCTCTAAAACAATGACTGTCTTGTGACTGAATTGTACAGGCATTTCTTTTTGACAGATAACCTATAACATCAGACTAAGTTGTTTTATTTTCTAACATCTTTATTGGAGTATAATTGCTTTACAATGTTGTGTTAATTTCTGCTGTGTAGCAAAACAAATCAGTTATATGTATTCATATATCCACATATCCCCTCCTTCTTGCACCTCACTCCCAACTTCCCTATCCCACCCCTCTAGGTGGTCACAAAGCAACAAGCTGATCTCCCTGTGCTATGCAACTGCTTCCCACTAGCTACCTATTTTACATTTGGTAGTGTATATATGTAAATGCTACCCTTTCACTTCGTCCCAGCTTACCGTTCCCCATCCCCGTGTCCTCAAGTCCATTCTCTACACCTGTGTCTTTATTCCTGTCCTGCCCCTAGGTTATTCAGAACCTTTTCTTTTTTTTTACATTCCATATATATGTGTTAGCATATGGTATTTGCTTTTCTCTTTCTGACTTACTTCACTACTCTATATGACAGACTCTAGGTCCATCCACGTCACTACAAAAAACTCAATTTTGTTTCTTTTTATGGCTGAGTAATATTCCATTGTGTATATGTGCCACATTTTCTTTATCCATTCATCTGTCGATGGACACTTAGGTTGCTTCCATGTCCTGGCTATTGTAAATAGAGCTGAAATGAACATTGTGGTATATGACTCTTTTTGAATTATGGTTTTCTCAGTGTATATGCCCAGTAGTGGGATTGCCGGGTAATATGGTAGTTCTATTTTCAGTTTTTTAAGGAACCTTCATACTGTTCTCCATAGTGGCTGTATCAATTTACATTCCCACCAACAATGCAAGGGGGTTCCCTTTTCACCACACCATCTCCAACATTTACTGTTTGTAAATTTTTTGATGATGGCCATTCTGGCTGGTGTGAGGTGATACCTCACTGTAGTTTTGATCTGCATTTCTCCAATGATAAGTGATGTTAAGCATCCTTTCATGTGTTTGTTGGCAATCTGTATATCTTCTCTGGAGAAATGTTTATTTAGGCCTTCCACTCATTTTTGGATTGGGTTTTTTGTTTTTTTGATATTGAGACTGCATGAGCTGCTTGTATATTTTGGAGATAAATCCTTTGTCAGTTGCTTCATTTGCAAATATTTTCTCTCATTCTGAGGGTTGTCTTTTCATCTTGTTTATGGTTTCCTTTTCTGTGCAAAAGCTTTTAATTTTCATCAGGTCCCATTTCTTAATTTTTGTTTTTATTTCCATTACTCTAGGAGGTGAGTCAAAAAGGATCTTGTTGGGATTTATGTCATAGAGTGTTCTGTCTATGTTTTCCTCTAAGAGATTTATAGCGTTTGGCCTTACACTTAGGTCTTTAATCCATTTTGAGTTTATTTTTGTGTATGGTGTTAGGAAGTGTTCTAATTTCATTCTTTTACATGTAGCTGTCCAGTTTTCCCAGCACCACTTTTTACAGGCTTTTTCTCCATTGTATACTCTTGCCTCCTTTGTCAAAGATAAGGTGACCATAGGACCATGGGTTTATCTCTGGGCTTTCTATCCAGTTCTATTGATCTATATTTCTGTTCTTGTGCCAGTACCATAGTGTCTTGACTACTGTAGCTTTGTAGTATAGACTAAAGTCAGGGAGCCTGATTCCTCCAGCTCCATTTTTCTTTCTCAAGACTGCTTTGGCTATTCTAGGTCTTCTGTGTTTCTATACAAATTGTAAAATATTTTGTTCTAGTTCTGTGAAAAATGCCATTGGTAGCTTGATAGGGTTTGCATTGAATCTGTAGATTTCTTTGGGTGGTATAGTCATTTTCACAATGTTCCTTCTTCCAATCCAAGAAAATGGTATATCTCTCCATCTGTTTGTAACTTCTTCACTTTCTTTCATCAGTGTCTTACAGTTTTCTGCATACAGGGCTTTTGACTCCTTAGGACGGTTTATTCCTAGGTATTTTATTCTTTTTGTTGCAGTGGTAAATGGGATTGTTTCCTTATTTTCTCTTTCAGATTTTTTGTCGTTAGTGTATATGAATGCAGGAGATTTCTATGCATTAATTTTGTATCCTGCTACTTTACAAAATTCATTGATTAACTCTAGTAGTTTTCTGGTGGCACCTTTGGATTTTCTATGAACAGTATCATGTTATCTGCGAACAGTGACATTTTAATTTCTTTTCTGATTTGGATTCCTTTTATTTCTTTTTCTTCTCTGATTGCAGTGGCTAAAATTTCCAAAACTATGTTGAATAATAGTGGTGAGAGTGGGCAACCTTGTCTTTTTCCTGATCTTAGAGGAAATGGTTTCAGTTTTTCACCATTGAGAACAATGTTGGCTGTGGGTTTGTCATATATGTCCTTTATTATGTTGAGGTAGGTTCCCTCTATTCCTACTTTCTGGAGAGTTTTTGTCATAAATCGGTGTTTAATTTTGTTGAAAGCTTTTTCTGCATCTATTGAGATGATCATATGGTTTTAAGCCTTCAATTTGTTAATATGGTTTATTACTTTGATTGATTTGTGTATATTGATAAATCCTTGCATTCCTGGGATACACTCCAGTTGATCATGATGTATGATCCTTTTAATGTGCTGTTGGATTCTGTTTACTAGTATTTTGTTGAGGAATTTTGCATCTATGTTCTTCAGTGATATTAGTCTATAGTTTTCTTTTTTTGTGACACCTTTGTCTCATTTTGATATCAGGGTGATGGTGACCTCATAGAATGAGTTTGGGAGTGTTCCTTCCTCTGCTATATTTTGGAAGAGTTGGAGAAAGATAGGTGTTAGCTCTTCTCTAAATGTTTGATAGAATTCACCTGTGAAGCCATCTGTTCCTGATATTTTGTTTGTTGGAAGATTTTTAATCACAGTTTCAATTTCAGTGCTTGTGATTTATCTGTTCATATTTTCTATTTCTTCCTGGTTCAGTCTTGGAAAGTTGTACTTTTCTAAGAATTTGTCCATTTCTTCCAGGTTGTTCATTTTATTGGCATAAAGTTGCTTGTAGTAGTGTCTCATGATCCTTTGTATTTTTGCGGTGTCAATGTTTACTTCTTTTTCATTTCTAATTCTGTTGATTTGAGTCTTCTCCCCTTTTTTCTTGATGAGTCTGGGTAATGGTTTATCAATTTTGTTTATCTTCTCAAAGAACCAGCTTTTAGTTTTATTGATCATTCCTATTGTTTCCTTCATTTCTTTTTCATTTATTTCTGATTGGATCTTTATGATTTCTTTCCTTCTGCTGACTTGGGATTTTTTTTTGCTCTTCTTCCTCTAATTGCTCTAGGTGTAAAGTTAGGTTGTTTATTTGAGACTTTTCTTGTTTCTAGAGGTAGGCTTGTATAGCTATAAACTTCCCTCTTAGAACTGCTTTTGCTGCATTCCATAGGTTTGGGGTTATCATGTGTTCATTGTCATTTGTATCTAGATTTTTTTTTTATTTTCTCTTTGATTTCTTCAGTGATCTCTTGGTTATTTAGTAGCATATTGTTTAGTCTCCATGTGTTTATATTTTTTACAGTTTTTTTCCTGTAGTTGATATCTAGTCTCAAAGCATTGTGGTCGGAAAATATACTTGATACAATTTCAAATTTCTTAAATTTACTGAGGCTTGTTTGTGACCCAAGATATGATATACCCTGGAGAATGTTCCATAAGCACTTGAGGAGAAAGTGTATTTTGTTGTTTTTGTTTGGACTGTCCTATAAATATCAGTTAGGTCTGTCTGTTCTAATGTGTTTTTTAAAGCTTGTGTTCCCTTATTTATGTTCATTTTGGATGATCTGTCCATTGGTGAAAGTGGGGTGTTAAAGTTGCCTACTATTATTATGTTACTATTGATTTCCCTGTTTATGGCTGTTAACATTTGCCTTGTGTATTGAGGTGCTCTTATGTTGGATGCATAAAGATTTACCATTGTTATATCTTCTTCTTGGATTGATCCCTTGATCATTATGTAGTGTCCTTCTTTGTCTCTTGTAATAGTCTTTATGTTAAAGTCTATTGTCTGATATTAGTATTGCTAGTTCAGCTTTCATTTGATTTCCATTTTCATGGAATATCTTTTTCCATCCCCTCACTCTCAGTCTGTATGTGTCCCTAGGTCTGAAGTGGATCTCTTGTAGACAGCATATATATGGACCTTTTTTTTGTATCCATTCAGCAGGTCTGTGTGTTTTGGTTGGAGCATTTAATCAATTTACATTTAAGGTAATTATCAATATGTATGTTCCTATTACCATTTTCTTAACTGTTTTGGGTTTGTTTTTGTAGGTCTTTTCCTTGTCTTCTTTTTCCTGTCCAGAGAAGTTCCTTTAGCATTTGTTTTAAAGCTGGTTTGGTGGTGCTGAATTCTCCTAACTTTTGCTTATCTGTAAAGGTTTTAATTTTCCGTTGAATCTGAATGATATCCTTGCTGGGTAGAGTAATCTTGGTTGTAGGTTCTTCCTTTTCATCATTTTAAATATGTCCTTCCACTCCCTTCTGGCTTGTAGAGTTTCTGCTGAAAGATCAGCTATTAACCTTATGGGGTTTTCCTTGAATGTTATTTGTTGCTTTTCCCTTGCTGCTTTTTTTTTTTTTTTTTTTTTTTTTTTTTTTTTTTGTGGTACACAGACCTCTCACTGTTGTGGTCTCTCCCACTGTGGAGCACAGGCTCTGGACATGCAGGCTCAGTGGCCATGGCTCACGGGCCTAGCCACTCTGCGGCATGTAGGATCTTCCCAGACCGGGGCACGAACCCGTGTCCCCTGCATCGGCAGGCGGACTCTCAACCACTGCGTCACCAGGGAAGCCCCACTTGCTGCTTTTAATATGTTTTCTTTGAATTTAAATTTTGATATTTTGAGTAATATGTTTCTTGTTATGTTTCTCCTTGGATTTATCCTGTATGGGACTCTCAGAGCTTTCTGAACTTCATTGACTATTTCCTTTCCCATGTTAGGGAAGTTTTCAACTATACTTTCTGCAAATATTTTCTCAGACCCTTTCTTTTTCTCTTCTTCTTCTGGGTCCCCTATATTTCGAATGTTGGTGTGTTTAATGTCCCAGAGGTCTCTGAGACTGTCCTCATTTCTTTTCATCTTTATTCTTTATTCTGTTCTGTGGTAGTTATTTCCACTATTTTATCTTCCAAGTCACTTATCCTTTCTTCTGCCTCAGTTATTCTGCTATTGATTCCCTCTAAAGAATTTTTTAAATCGTTTATTGTGTTGTTCATCAGTGTTTGTTTGCTCTTTAGTTCTAGCTCCTTGTTAAAGGTTTCTTGTATGTTCTCCATTCTATTTCCAAGATTTTGGATCATCTGTACTATTATTATTCTGAATTCTTTTTTAGATAAAATGCCTATTTCCTCTTCATTTGTTTGGTCTGGTGGATTTTTACTTTGCTACTTCATCTGCTGCATATTTCTCTGTTTTCTCTTTTTTTTTTAACTTACTGTGTTTGGGGTCTCCTTTTTGCAGTCTGCAGGATGATAGTTCCCATTATTTTTGGTGTCTGCACCCAGTGTGTGAGGTTGGTTCAGTGGCTTGTGTTGGCTTCCTGGTCGAGAGCACTCATGCCTGTGTTCTGGTGGGTGGGACTGTATCTTGTTCTTCTGGTGGCAGGACCACATCCGGTGGTGAGTTTTGGAGTTTCTGTGAACTTAGTATGATTTTAGGCAGCATCTCTGCTAATGGGTGTGGTTGTGTTCCTGTTTTTCTAGTTGTTTGGCATGGGGCATCCAGCACTGGAGCTTGCTGCCAGTTGTGTGGAGCTGGGTCTTAGTGTTGAGACGAAGACCTCTGGCCGAGCTCTCATGGATTGATATTACTTGGGACTGGGACGTTTCTGGTGATCCAATGTCTTGGACTCAGCCCACCCACTTCAGAGGCTCAGACCCAACACCTAGATAGAACACCAAGTCCCTTCCAGCCATGTGGTTCAGAGGAAAAGAAGAAAGAAAAAAAAAGAATAGACAACATCTTAGGACAAATGGTAAAAGCAAACCTATACAGACAAAAATCACACAAAGGAGCATACACATACACACTCACAAAAAAGAGAAAAATGAGAAAAATACATAAATATATATATATAAAAAAAGAAGAGACCAACCAAACCAATAAACAAATCCACAAATGATAGTAAGCACTCAATAATAAACTAAGATAAACATGAAACCAGAAACAAATTAGATGCAAAAAGCAAGCCCCAAGTCTACAGTTGCTCCCAAAGCCCACTGCCTCAATTTTGGGAACATTTGTTTTCTATTCAGGTATTCTTCAGATGGAGAGTTTATCAAGTTGATTTTGGGGATTTAATCTGCTGCTCCTGAGGATGCATGGAGAAATTTCCCTTTCTCTTCTTTGTTCACACACCTCCTGGTGTTCAGCTTTTGTTTTGGCCCTGCCTCTGTGTTTAGGCCATCCTCAGGCATCTGTTCACCACTCAGACTGAATTGGGTTGAAGCAGAGGATAATTAGGTGGTTCTTGTTCACTCAGCCCAGGGTAATGGAGGGGTACAGAATGCAGGGTGAGCCTATGGCAGCAGAGACCGGTGTGACTTTGGAACAGCCTGAGGTGTGCCATGTTCTCCTGGAGAAGTTGTTCCTCGATCTCAGGACCCTGGCAGTGGTGTGCTGCACAGGCTCCCAGGGTGGGTGGTGGGTGTGGGCAGTGACCTGTGTTTGCACACAGGATTCTTAGTGGCAGTAACAGCAGCATTAGCAGTTCATGTCCATCTCTGGGGTCCAAGCTGATAGCCATGGCTTGTGCCCATCTCTGGAGCTCATTTACATGGTGCTGTGCCTTCTGTGGGCACACTGGGAAGGAATCCCCTCTCCCTGTACACCCCAAAACAAAGGTCTCTTGCCTTTCTGGCAGGTCTAGACTTTTTCCTGGACTCCCTCCCAGCTAGCTGTGGTGCACTAGCCCCTTTCAGGCTGTCTTTGTGCAGCCAACCTTAGTCCTCTCACTAGGGTCTGACCTCCAAAGCCCGAGCCTCAGCTCCCAGCCCCCATCCACCCCAGTGGGTGAGCAGAAAAGCCTCTCAGGTTGTTGAGTGCTGGTTGGCACTGATCCTCTGTGTGGGAATCTCTCTGCTTTGCCCTCTGCACCCCTGTTGCTGCACTCTCTTTCATGGCTCCAAAGCTTCCCCCCAACCCGCCCACCCTCCATTCCTGCCAGTGAAGGGGTTCCCTTGTGTGTGGAAACTTTTCTTCCTTCACAGCTCCCTCCCAGGGGGGCAGGTCCAATCCCTATTCTTTCATCTCTGTTTTTTCTTTTCCCTACCGATTTATGTGGGGATTTTCTTCCTTTTTGGGAAGTCTGAGGTCTTCTGCCAGCATTCAGTAGGTGTTCTGTAGGAGTTGTTCCACATGTACATGTATTGTTTATGTATTTATGGGGAGGAAATTGATCTCCACATCTTACTCCTCTGCCCTCTTGAAAGTCTCCCCTCAGAGTAAGTTTTTACCAAGAAAAATATGACTTCACATTTCAATACAAATAAATTTCTGAGATTATCATTTGACTTATGAATTTTAGTTCTAAGATGGATGGAGGAGTGACTAGCTCAATAAAAACATGGAATCTTACCATGAATTTGTTGCCTGGATGAAAAGAGGCAATGCTTTTATCAAAATTTCTTATCAATGCTTCACTTTGATCTCATGAGTCTCTCCTCAACAACAATGTATTTTTCAAAAATAACTGAAGAGAGGCAGTGTGGAGTAAGGAGGCAATGTAGATGAAAATTTTCATATTCCTTAAATTCCACTCTATAAAATATTTAAATTCAGAAAATATTAAATTCATTAGTAAAAATGCACCATTCCTAAAGCCATTTAAGAGTTAGTAAGATTGCCAAAGATATGAAACTCCATATATGCTTTGTCTTACTTTGTCTATATCAGGCATTGGTGATACCAATTCTTTGAATTCTCCCTATAGTTAGTTGACTTATGGGCTTTGACACCCTGAGGCAGTGCAGCATAGTGAGACTGACAGTTGTGAAAGAAAAAGTTGCTAAGAAAAAGAGGCTGATTGTCTCCACCAAATGTCTTCTCAGGAAGACAAATTTTAAGAAAGAGAATATTAGTGTTCAAAGTTGGAAATTTGATTCTCTTAAAACCATTCATGACCAGGTACACATTAGAAAATCTTTGCGAGCTGTGGAGGTTGTACATCTCAGCTTGAAGACCACTGTTTTAAACCAGGGATCCCAAGTGTTGGTGTACATAGGAGCAAGCCAGGTAAAGTAACTGCATTAAGTCATCATGGTCTTAATAATGGTATTAAGCAGATGAAATAAGAAGTTGGGTACATTTAAGAGGAGATGCCCTAATAGGGCATCTTCATCATTCAGAAATCAGAACCCAATTTTGCGATTGGGTTTTTCAAAGTTAGAATTCCAAGGTTTTTTTTTTTCTTTTTCTAATATTAAACATTCTAATTTCTAAATGTTTGGAACTCATTCAATATTCCAGTATATTTCTCATATTAGAAACTGGACTTGCTAGGGCATACACTCCTGGTTTGTTCTCAGCATTGCTTCCCGAAGTTGGGCTAGATTCTACTTTTCCTTATACCCTGGTTGGAATCCACACACAAATGGACAGATCACTTGGGATAATGTATTTCTAGGCATTTATCTTAAAGGCAACAGGCTGTGTGAGATCTTCTGCTACTTCCTAACACACATTAAGTTGAAAGATTTATTCTCTTTAATGCCGCACAGACTTTCAAAAATAATGTCTGAAGTTGTTTTGCCTTTGCAAATGTTATGCATTCAGCCATCCAGTGGCTTGAAAATGGTCCAGCCTCTATACACTTTAGCATTCCATTAGTAATCCCCCCCTCTTTTTTCTCTGTTTCCAGCTGGTCCTGTTGATGTGAACACCAAAGTCTGTCTCCTAAGTCACCGCGTATTTAGAGACACCAGTTTCTTCAGATTCCTCTTCCCTGTATCCTATGCAACTTCTCTACTTATAGCCAACTGTGCACTTTGTCATTAACCATTTTGGAGTGGTCTCTCCCTTGAAATTCTTCCTGCATCCTTACCATCTATCAACATTGTACTCATTTTTCAGTATTAATTCTAGTTTCATACACTCCAGTTACCCTGTGTCTCTTTTTCCTCCTCTTTCTTTCTTTTTCTTTTTTTTTTTTTTTTACTTCAGAAGTTTATCCCAATTCCAGGTCTCTCTTTTTTGAAAACCTATAATATCATTAAGTTCATACTAAAAAATCAATTATATTATCTTGAAGTATTGATATTATTAGTAGTATTTTTATATATATTTTCACCAACTATATTTTAAATTTTCAAAAGCCAGTCATGTAATTGGACTCAACAAACTGCTTTATAAATTATTAGTGACTGATTTTAAGTTATGTTCCCATCTTTTGTAGTTAGTGTTTTCTTTCTACTTTTCTCTGAATTCTGTTGGATTACATGTCCTTTTTCAACCACAACATTTAGATAGTTTAAATCACATCTTAAATGCCATTTAGCAACTTAGGGGAAATGAAAACAGCAAACTCTTCTCAAGGAAGAAAAGAGCTATGAAATGGTCAAAAAAATAGTAATCTTTACCAATTTTATACAAGATTCTTCTCAGGAAGGAAGCTTACACAAAAAGTGTGTATCAAAAAAGTAAACTTTGGTTCCTTCAGTGTTAGGTAGAGATAAGTTTCAGTATGTTTTGGAATAAATTCAATCTAATCTCTGTTCTCTTATATACTTCCTTCTCTTTTTTTGACTATCAAATATTTCTCTGAGTTCTCACTAGTCTGTTATTCTCACTCTTATAATATCACTGAGAGTTTTCTGATTTTGTGTTCTTCTCATTGGAAAGTTACAGGAAAGAGGCAATGCTTAGTGATGGAACAGTGATGACTGACATCATCTTTAAACTTGTTTTACATTTAATTTACATTTACAAACAAACTCCTTGCTTCATCTAACTTTAGTGTCCATTCAACTTTACAGCCACAGAGAGCCCTCTGAGGTGATACAAAGAAATTAATCTACTTGCATGTTTGTGCTATGGTTAAATTCATGATTATGTAGAATAATTATCAAGTTTGATGGAGGAAACTATTTTAATGCACAAAATCTTATGAAGGTAATTAGAACTGGAACTTCTTTGAGCTGCAGGGAAGATGGCTTGGGGATGTATTTGCCTTTACAAATTCTGTATAAGATTACAATAAACTTATCAAGTACATTTGCACTCTTATCCTCTATGGACCCTTCTAGAATGGCAGACTCAACTCTAGGTTCTAACTACCTGGCGTCAATGTTCCCAACAGAGTTAATTTCTCAATGTATACTTTAACATCTGTTAAGTGAATATAGCATTAACTATAAAATAGATTTCACTATTAATATCAGATTTTCTTTGGATTTGCTCTGTCTTCAGCTCAAATTGTTCTCTCCTGTACAATTACACTTTATATGGTAATCTGTTAACGACTAAGATTCTGATCAGTTGATTTCTGGTTGTCAACATTTTCACTTTTCTTTAATGAAACAAGTTTTATGTTGCAGAAAAATCTTTCCCATGTGAGGCTTACTCATGCATATTCTGCATCTGTACATCAATAGCTCCTCTGGTTTAAACTGAAAGCACAGATTTTTTGAAAATGAAATACAAGCTTATGCCATAAAGAAGTTGAATAGCTGGACCATAATGGATCAGCAGTGAGTCATTAGTGGCTAAGGTGAAGGAAAAATTGCTGTAAAGCAATAAATGACTTTGCAGTACATGCAACATTCAGCAAGAATCAAATATCAATGGGAATCCAGGTGCCAAGCCTTCCTGTGAGTTTACAAACTATTCAGAAGAACACAAATGATTTATACTTTATAGTAGAGAATAAAACTGAATGCTTAAATCCCCAATTCTCATTAAGCCTAAGCCACTTTGGTGGTAAAGAGAGCAGTATAAACAGTTAAGAAAATTGTGTAGCATACTGATTACTCTCAGCTCTTTCTAAAGTCAGACATATAATCATATTCTAAAACGGTTGCTGGCAGTGCTCCTTATTTCTTTGAAACTGGTTCTCTTTTCTGAAAGGTTAAGCAGAGACCTTAAATTCTCTGACAGTGCCATGTATGTCTCATTCTGAGAGGCACTTAATATGCTCAAGAAATATCTGTTAGAAGCAAGAGTATTTTAAAAACTAATTTACAACCAGGATAGCAAGAGTTCTGTTTAGTTAGAAATGATGTAAGCTGTGGAATTGCAGCAGGATTCTGGAGGGTCCTGCTGGGCCCTTTTATTTTCTGGACAGTAGGGAGGTCTAAGGGATAAGAGAAGAAGGTAGAAGAGACAGCCTGGGAAGAGGAGAGGCACTCAGGACCCAGAGAAGCAATTATTTACTCTTCAGGAAGTATTTTCATATTTTAATCACCAGTATTTGTTTATCATGGCATAATGGCTGAATATTAGCCCCGATTGAATGAATGATATATTCAACTTGCCCAACAGAGAATTGGCTAATGCTTATGTTACCACATGACACAGTCACCAGAAGTCCTCAGTGAGGCTGATGCTTTTCATTTTCAGTAGACATTTCTTTTTTCTGTTCACAGATTAAAACATAAAGACTCAGTCAAGTTATGTGACAATTTACAGAGCTAGCAAGTGGCAGAGCAGAACTTCAGCACATGAGATATCTTGCCAGACCCAGTACTTATTAAACTATCTCAGCTAGAGGATAAAAGGGCCCCTAACAGAAACTGACATAAGAACTCTAAGTCCAAGTTGAAACCTTGGGAAGAAGTGAAAGACTGCTCAGGTTTAAGGGCAGGGAAGGGGAAAAGGATATCCTTGAAAGTACTTGCAACACTTGGTTCTTTATAAGTCTAAAAAATAAAACTTCAAATATATCATCCAGTAAAATACACTGTATGAAATATATTGAAATAAGGCTTTGTGATGGCAGGTTGTTCAGGGAACACAGGTGCTTTGGACAGTGAATGAAGGTGAACTCTACTGAGTTTACTAGGGTGCTCTGTGAAGTCAGCTGTGGAGCCAGCCCACCGCAGGGTGAGTCCTGACTACAGCCTTCACTAAACGTGGGACATGGGGCATGAGGCTCGTATCCTTGAGTCTCAGTTCCCTCACCTGTAATACAGAAATGTTTCTCTTCATTCCATTGTTGTGAAAATATTGTGAGATGATTTATATTTGGAGCTTGGCATTGTGACTGGCAAAAAAAAAAAGTACTAAATAAATGTTAGTACTTACTATAGCTATTTTTACATAAGGAAAAGGAAAAGTTTTATCTTCAAAGCCTTAGAAGCTGCTATAGAAATATTTGTAGAGTGGGTATTTGATAATTGTCTGTTGAATGAATGACCTATGAATGATACCATGAAAGTAATTTCTTTCTTGACCGTTTTCTGGTTTGGGGGTGACTTTCCACTCATACAAATTATTCATTAGAGTGAGGATCACATAATTTTTAATTTGTTTTTCCTGTAGATGTGTATTTCTAGAGTCCTTTATATAGTAGTCTAGAATACACTAGGCTTCAAGACTGTGGCAGACCATAAATTATAATGTTATAAATGGTAAACTCTAAATTTGCTCCACTTTTATAGGTGTACCTATAAAGCATATAAATAAAAACATAATGTAGTATAAAATGATCCTGTAGTATGACAGTGTAAATAAGCTAAAGACAATTAAATCATAGCATGCATAATATTTAGTATTTGTTATATTCTATGCAAATCAACAAGTGCTATGTGATACCAAGAAATATGACATGATCTAAGCCCTTAAGGGTACCACTCTAAGTTACCAGGTAACACATTCCTATTTCTTTGCTCATTTATGTATGCATTCAGTCAATTAATCTACAAAAGTTTACTGGACACTTGCAATGCACACTCTAAGCACTGATACACTGAAACTACAATAACAGCAAAACAATGTTCTTGCTTTCAAGACCCTCCCAGTCTTATTGAGGAGACAGACATGTAAATAACTAATTGAAATGAAATGTAAAAGTATTATAAGAGTGAGATGGAAAACCATGAAACAGAATGTGAAAGATCTTTAGGACAAATTGAATGTAAACTGGGAATGAGTTTGGTAGGAGTTCACAGAGACGAAAGTTAAGCCCCTAAAAGAAAGGGGTCTAATCAATCCATTACAGTAAATGATATTAAGATAGTTGCAGGTCAGCTGGAAAAAGAAATCATACTGGAGGAAATGGATCTAAAACAGATCTTAAAGAATGATATTATTTAAGGAGAAGGGAAGGAACAAACCATTTAATACTCTACTAACCCAGTTGTTTTACATACAGCAGTCCATTTTGAATATCCACCTGCCAAGCTATGTGGGTGTCTTACTTTGTGTCATGAGTCTTATATTCTTCATGGGAAATGTCTTCAATGTTACTTGAAAGAACTTTTTGTTATTCACTGTCTAGAAGGTGTGCTTGGCATTTGGTCCCTATTACTGGTCTTCCTCTCTCCTTCTATCTGAATGCTCCAGGGGTTGGGTTGCTTACTTTCTGCCTCTTTTATGTTTATATTTAGAAACTGTCTCTCTTCTAGGCTCACCTATTTCTCCTAGTTTTCTCTATAGTTTCATAGACTATTTGATACCTTCTCATTAGACACTCCTTCAAAAATGTTAAAAACCATTATTATATTCACAAAGTCCTCTCTTAAAATTAAGCATCAACAGTTTCTTCAACTATATCTATATGGTAGTTTCTAGACCTGTGACCTTTTGGGGAAGATAAATGAAGGTGCCAGTAATGTTTTTCTCTAGCAGAAAGGGAAGATTTGAGACTCTTAATAATACCTTGGTTTATCTGGCCACATTTGCTGATGGTTCTCTTTAGAATAAGGTTCATGTAGTGCCTTTTGTTCCCAGTTTTTTTCTTTATTCCCATCCTTTTTCATATTCTCCATTTCCTGTTATAATTTCTTAGCTTTTTTAGGTAAATTATCAATCTTTCCTTATTGTGGTTGTGGTGATTTTATTTTTTGATAATATTAGTGGTTTACTAAGGAAGAAAGCTGTGTCCATGTTAATTTTCTGGAACTCTATTTCCTCCTCTGTAAAATGAAGGGTCTTGAGTAGATAAATTCTCAAGTCTGCCATAGCTTTAAAATTATGATTTCATGTGTATATTATCCCATGGGAACAACTGAGAACATCAGAGGTAACTCTTCTTTTTGCTGACTTTACAATATCTTTTAATATTATAAATAAATAAAATATCAACATTACATAACAACAATAAAGATAAAACAACAACAATAAAGATAACTCTTAGTTGAAGCATTTATCTTGATCTTTGTTCCTGGCTGGAATTCAGCAGCATGTGTAATTTAGAGCAGCAGGAAAAAGCAGTAGGGGAAGGGGGAAGGCCAACATGACCTTGTGATGGGAGCACAGCAATTCTTCTTCTCACATGAAAGAGAAAAATAAGGACCAATAAACACCACCACTTCATAGAGTACCAAAGAAAGGAAAAAAGGACCACCAGTAAATAATGGGCGAAGCTCCTACCTCTTGGCATTCTTTATTCTGTTCGTGACATGAATGTGGCCTCATAAATTACTTTCTGAAGATGCAAGTGTTTTTCTTTGAAAAGAGATTCATCATCTGTGATTCCGAATCCCTTTACTGAAATGAATGGAATCAATTGCCTACTCTGTAATAATGCTGAATAAAAATTACCTTTTTGAGACCATAACCTTTTCCAAATAGCATAGTAATTGAAATGCTATCCTGCTACATTACAATTGTGAGAATCTTGCTTTCCCTTCTATTCCATACAAGACCTCAAAATCTCTTAGTGATAATACCTGCTGTTTCATCTTCCTTCCCCTGAGCAGGCTGAGGTATCTCAATTGTGCAAATCTTCAGGAGTAATACGCTGTGATGTTATCTGATAATTTAAAAAATTCTTAATTATATACTTCTTCCAAGAATGTTTACATGACAGATTAAAAATATATAAAAGATTATAAATACAAGTATATAGTGTATAAACATGTGATACATACATATATATGTGTTATACACACACACATACACATACTAATAGTAAGTTTATGTAGTGTCCAGTGCTTTTCTAAGTACTTTGTACAGTAACTCATTTAAACTTGACAATTCACAATAAGCCTATGGGGTATTTTTTTAATCATTATTTTATATATGAAGAATATGAGACACCAAGAAGTGAAGTTGCTTAGTCCAAGTCACAGAGTAAAGTGATGGAGGAAGCACTTTGACTCCAGAGACATTACTGTTATGTCATTGTTTATTTCTATATAGCCATATAAATTTATTCCATAAATTGACATACTGCATATCTGCCCTCTATCTATTATGTATCTATGAAATTAATAATGTTTCTGCCTTCTATCTATTATGTATCTATGAAATTAATAATTTGCCACCTACGTAGCCCATGTAACATGGCAGAACCTCAACCCTGCTTGTCTCTTTAATATCATTTCATGCTCTTCTACTTCTCCTTTACTGTTGTCCAACCACTTTCGTTCTCAGTTCATCAAATATATCAAACACTTTAATGTCTCAGAGATTTCACACATATTCATCACAATGCCTAGAATACACTTTTCCCCACTCCTTACCTGACCAGCGCAATAGAATCTTACTATGTACACTTAGCTAAGCAGGAATCACATTTCCCTGAATTCGCTTCCCTTCATATTTCCAAATTATAAGCAAACACAAGGATATTTGGCATGAAATTTGAAAGGCAAAAGAGGAGCAACATATATATTCTGTTGAGACTCAACTGGTGCAAAGACACTGTGTGCAGGTGCTGTTATAGTTCACACAGGTTTTTGCTTCTTGGCTGGCTCACCTTGGTAGCAAGGAGTAGAGCAGGGCCGCTAATTCCTTCAGAAATATCAGATCCTCCTTTGGCTTCCTCTGCTCCTATACTAGGTGCATGTTTAGCCCCATGACAAGGGTTGCAGCTTTTCCTGAAAGTAACTTGAATCTTTAAGGTTGATAGCTTGGAGGTGGTGAGCAACTGATGCAGGTTCTAGCCCATTCTCACCTGTTACAGTGTGTGCCTCACTCTTCCCACTTCATATCCATCTTCCCAACTTCTTTTTTTTTTTTTTTTTGCGGTACGCGGGTCTCTCACTGTTGTGGCCTCTGCCGTTGTGGAGCACAGGCTCCGGACGCGCAGGCTCAGCGGCCATGGCTCACGGGCCCAGCCGCTCCGAGACATGTGGGATCTTCCCAGACCGGGGCACGAACCCGTGTCCCCTGCATCGGCAGGTGAACTCTCAACCACTGCGCCACCAGGGAAGCCCCATCTTCCCAACATCTTGCACTGCAGACTTCAGCCTCCAGCACAAGATGCAAAGAGAGGTTTCACGGAGGCTTAATCAGCTCCCATATCCTGTGAGCTCAAATTTTTATAAGAAATCCCTTATATATCACTCTCAGTGACTCAGTTCCTTCGAACAAACCTCACTGATAGTTCTAGCTTCTGTTCTAGCCTCAGGCTTCAACTTAAATATCCCACCTTGAGAGGTCTTCCCTGACAACATTATCCAGAATGTCCTACTCCTCACTCCTCTAGTTACACTATTCCTCATCTTGTTCATTTCTTTCCAAGCACTTATCATCATTTATACTTATTTTATTAAACTTCCGTGCTATTTGCCTGTCTCCCTCATTACTAAGTATATTCTATAGGAGAAGGAGTTATGTCTGTCCTCTTTGTCACTTCATCTCTAATGTCTGTTATGGTGCCTGATATACAGCAATTGTTCATTAAATATTTTGTACATGCGAATGAACAAAAAATGAACGGATGTATACTTTTTAAAAAGGTACCTCTGAGGTCCATGTGAACAAAGAATGCAAAAAGAGATTGGTGGATGGCTGACCAGATAGGGGATTATTGAAATTGATAAAGACATGAAAGGAGGCAGGATGAAAAATGAAGGTGAAGATGGTGAAAAGAAGGTAGAAGATTGCTCATTCTTTTGAAGAAATAGAATCACGAGGAGGGATATATAAGGGATTTCTTATAAAGATTTGAATTCACACAGTGTGGGAGCTGTAAGCCTATGTAAGTCTTCCGTCTTTGCATCTGGAGCTGAAGGCCAAACTCAGCAGGGCAGGAAGTTGGGAAGACAGATGTGAAGCAGGGAGAGTGAGGACAAACTGAAACAGGTGAGGTTGGACTGGAACTGCATCAGTTTCTCATTCCTCATTTGTCATAGAGATGATGATGCTTCAGCAGATTAAAGATGAAGAACAGACTTTGGGGATTCATATATTTTGAATTTTTCAATTCAAATGGAAATTTCTGCATAAAAGTCAAGATTGGTGACAGTACTTTAAATGTATCAAACAGTGGTATTATTTGAACCCATGACAGTACTAAAGATTATCCAGGTAGGTTGTAGAAGCGAGTTAAGAAAAGGTCCAAGGAGTCCATAAATATTTGCAATATAAGAGGGTGCGTAAAAATGTAAAGCTTAGGAGATCAAAAAAGATTTCCATGCTTTGAATATCAAGTGAATTAGTTTCTGGTCAGCAAGCTGTGCAAACATTAAGAGCGAAGAATCACACACTTCATTCCTCCAAACCAGCAGCCTCAGAACTAGGCTAGCAACACTATGAGCATTTAACATTCTCTTCTTTCCTTTTATTCTCAGCCCTTCTGCCCAAATACTTATTGTAAAATTCCAAACTACCTTCCACTCAAGTTCACACCTGAGTGGAAAACTGCTATCAGTAGTTCTCAAACGGGGGCAATTTTGCCCCTGAGAGTACATTTGGCAGTGTTTGGAGATTTTTTTTTTTTTTTTTTGCTGTACACGAGCCTCTCACTGTTGTGGTCTCTCCCGTCGTGGAGCACAGGCTCCGGACCTGCAAGTTCAGCGGCCATGGCTCACGGGCCCAGCCACTCTGCGGCATGTGGGATCTTCCCAGACCGGGGCACGAACCCGTGTACCCTGCATCGGCAGGCGAACTCTCAACCACTGCGCCACCAGGGAAGCCCTGTAGATATTTTTATTGGTACTGGCATCTGGTGGGTAGGACTCAGGAAGCAGCTAAGCATCGTACAACGCACAGGACAGCAGTCCCTGCCCCCAACCAAAGACTGTGCATCCCCAAATGTCAATAGTGCTGAGGTTGAGAATCACTGGTCTAGAGAAACATTTAGCAAATAGCTGTTTTTAGAACACAATTTGTACAAGTTCCACAGAATATCAATAGATTTTGTGCATGTACATGTTTATACACATACATACACATAAACAACTACATGGCCCAATTAGTTGACAAGAAGGTTAAATAGGTTGTTTGCTTCAGTATTCCTCAAACTCTTGAATATATTAATGGACATTTTAAATCTCTGGAGTGGTATTTTTCATGCCCTGTTTCCCAAACTTAATTGACCTTGGATACTACTTCTGATGAAACCTGTTGAGAAGTTAATGTTTTGCAAGAAAACTTTGAGAAACACTGTTTTGGAGTCTGGGAATAGAATCTTAAGATATAAGGGGAACAATAATATGAGTGTTGTCTCTTAAAAAATTTACTTAATGATAAGCATATAGACCTGTCATCTAATATCAAGCCTGTTAGGTCTATTAATCCAAGGCTAAGAAACAGTTAGTTGTGTGGGGGCTTTAACTTGGGGCCTAGTTATTAATAAGAATTTGATTCTGACAAATAAAAAAGTATAATTTTAAGAATGTATTAAACATTCAAAACACAATATCTATGTTATACATTTTCATAGAAAATTAAAATAAGAAATACGCAACAAAAAACATAAACCAGACCCATGAATTCAAACCACAGATAGTGATTATTTCAAAAAATATAAATTAAGTAAACTAATTTTATTTAAAATAAAAAAGCATAAGATTATACTAAAAATAATATTCAAGCTATGTAGAATAAAAATCTTACTTAAAATTGAGTATCTTGCATTTACTTGTCATCTCCATTAACACATGTCAAATTTAATCACTTGGCAAAATCACTGACCAGATTTCAATACTTTGAATTCACTCCGACATCAGTGGGAAAACATAAATATATTCAAATTCACTGTAATACTGTAATTGCAGCACTTTGTTATTGGCACTACTTTTTAAAAGCAAGGCATCTTATTTGTGAAATAATACTAGTTCTTAGGCCTTATTACTACTTGAAAAAATAATCTCAGGCCATTGAATGGCAAGTATATCAGTAAACATGGATTTTTTGGTATCAAGTTTAGTTTATTCTGAGAATTTTATGGTATAAATTTTAAAGAAGAAAAGAAAACTCTGGAAAGAATCCAGAGAACAGACATGAGTTATGATAATACTAAATGGTCTGGAAAATAAGTTATATAAAGAAGGCTAAAAAAGATGGCTGGCTTATAAAAGAGAATCCTGAGGAATGGATTACTGAAAATTCTATTTGAACCAAAAACAGAACATGTAAGAATGTACTTAAATTGTACCGAGAAAAAAAGGTTAAACAGAAGATGAACTGTGATGCTATACACTTGAATCTTTTCTGAGGTTTGTGCTTCTGTAGCATTTTGAGGGCAAGAGACTAAACTCCTAAGCATGTTGAATTATATTTAGTGCTACCTGGATAAAAAGAAAATGTTATTTATTTTTATATGCCCTTCTATGATTTTAATAAATGTGTTTTTCTAAATGCATTTTGCAAAAAATCATTAAATGAAAAATGTATGCAGCAATGGCAGAGTGAACATACAGCAAAAGATTTTACCAGAATGGAGGCGAGAGTTTGTGTGTATAAGGTTAGAGTACCATTTATGAAGGAACTCAGCATTTTAGGCTCTAAAACTTTATGTTTTATATGGGAGAAATACTTATCTTTTTGACAGACTAAAATTAACCAAAATAAGAAGACTGATGCATAAAACTCTACTACCAATACATTGAATTGACAACAGGAAATGTACCTGTCACACTTATAAGACTTTTCATGGCCTGAACACACATTCTTTTTCAATAATTATGGTTATGTGTAGAGCAAAACTATATTTTTTTGTTTCGTGAATATAAAATTAAAATAAAGTGAATTAGTGCACCAGGCATACAGGCCAGTTTATACTGTGGTACAGGTTTCCCCCGCTATCCGAAAGTAGAGCGTTCCTTTGAAACCTTTCAAAACTGAAATGGCATAAAACGAAGAAGCAGTCACCTTAGGACACATCTTGCTAACGGGTGCACTAAAGAAATCCAGATAAATCACAGATGCTCGCAGACGCAGTTCAACGCCATGGCACCTTGATGCTGAGATGCTGAGTGTAGTTCCCGGGGAAGGAGCTGGGTGGCGCCACTCTCGCTGCTCAGGATGCATGCTCTGCTTCTGAACAAAGGCTCGCTGCAGAACAAATGAGGAATGCTATTTTCACTTTTTCTGTAAAAGCAAAAATCCTCTTCGGATTTCTTTAGGTTAGTGAAAACAGGTACTAATGTAGGTCTTTTGTAAAAGCAAAGGGGCCTAGAGCAAATTTTAGAAAATCCGGGGACACCTGTCACACATTAAACCCTAAAGCCTCAGTGGCTTAATTTAACTAGGGTTCATTTCTCTCTTGGAGAGGTGGCGCGTTATACATCCAGTCTTAAAAACTCAGTTGAAACTGACGCACATCACTTCTGCTCACAAACAATTGGCCAGAATTAGTCAAATTGCTTAGTTGGAAGAGGGCGGAGAAATGTGGAAATGCATACAAATATTTGGTGAGTTGTAATGACCTTGTCCTGGTTAGATCCCTTGATTATTTAAGGGAGGAGGTTAAGATAGGCTGCTGCAGCCATCCCCATGGTTGTGTGGAATTTGTCCATGATCCAAACAGCTTAAAGAGGAGGACTAATTCTTTTTCTGAAAAGCTCTGGAGTGGACACTGTTTACTTTTTACTCTGAAATTCTACTTTTTCTATGATTCAGTATCTGACCATCTCATTTTTAACTGGCATAGTCCATTTAATAAGTTCATATTTTAAAACAATTTACACTAAAGTGAGCTAGCTCTGTAGCCATTCTGTTTCTTTAAGGTGACTTAACATACCTATGATTTTATTTTGGAACTGGATGGGTGAGTGGGTTTGCAGACATTAAAAAAATCATAAATCCATTAAATATTTTAAACTTTCAATTAATCAATTACTATTTTGTTATTAAAAGTATAGAATGGGCTTCCCTGGTGGCGCAGTGGTTGAGAATCCTCCTGCCGATGCAGGGGACACGAGTTCGTGCCCTGGTCCGGGAAGATCCCACATGCAGCGGAGCGGCTGGGCCCGTGAGCCATGGCTGCTGAGCCTGCATGTCCGGAGCCTGTGCTCCACAACGGGAGGGGCCACAACAGTGAGAGGCCCGCGTACCGTACCGCAAAAAAAAAAAAAAAAAAAAAAAGTACAGAATTTAAGATGAAATATTTATACATGCATTGTCTTTAATAATTGTCATTTTAATTGAAGTGATTAATTCAATGTTAAAAATTAAAAACCGTTAAATCTGAAAGCAAATTTGTTTACCGAAATCATTCTTTCATTGTTTTAAAGCTTATAAATCTACTATTTTCTAAATAACGTGATTTCTGTTTTGTTAAAGAAACACAAACTTTCACAAAATACTGTCATATTGAAAAGATATCAACAGATGATTTCATTAATAAAAAAAGAAAATACACACAGACATTTCATGATGCATAAAAATATTTTGAAAAAAATCTAGAAGATATTTGTAGCTCTAGTTTGAAAGCTATTTTTGACAGGGCAGAATAAAACTTTCTTCACATTTATTGGACCATGCATTTTCAGCCAAAGAGCAATTATATTTCTTAATATCACTAAGCACATTATAATACTGAAAAGAAATCTTGGTGAACATTGTAATTTAAATTACAGTGAAAAACTCTGAAAAGTCAGCATTATTAAAAACTGCTGAAAGTTCAAAATCTAAGTAGGTGACTAAACACCTGGCTTAGGAGAATAGAATAATGGGCTAAATAAGGAAGACACTGAGTGCTAAGAATTTAATTCTTGAAAGAATAGACTCTGAAATTATTCCAAACATTTCTAAAGAAGTGAAAATAAATTGCTGTCTTCTAGGAAGGAAGTGTCATATCCAGGTCTACTTATCTAACAGTGGATAAGCTCCCATTGGACAAACTGGTTTGTGTCTATTCTGTTTGTCAGTGTTCATGCTCTCTGCTTATTCAACATTTTAAATATTGTACCCAGTATTATCTACTAGTTTATGATTAATTGGAGGAGGTTAATTTGTGCATTTCTTTGTTTTCTCTTACATATATGATTGAACTTTTTCTTGCATATTTGTTCAGCCTTTATCATTGAAAACCTAAGCAATATCACCATTTCTTTTTTTTTAATTGAGGTATTGTTGATGTACAATATTATATGTTTCAGATGTACAACACAGTGATTCAAATTTTTAAAGGTAATATTCCATTTATAGTAATTATAAAATATTGGCTATATTCCCTGTATTGTTCTATATATCCTTCTAGCTTATTTATTTTATACGTAGTAGTTCATATCTCTTAATTCCCTATATTTATTTTATACATAGTTGTTTGTATCTCTTAATCCCATACCTCTGTATTACCCTTTCTTTAACTTAATTTTTTTCTCTATTAAAATTTCAATGGCAGTTTTCTTTAAAAAAATTTTTTTTTACAATTTTTAAAGGTTACTTTCCATTTACAGTTATTACAAAATATTGGCAATATTCCTCATGTTGTACAATACGTTCTTGAGCCTATTTTTTTGTTCTTTTTATGGCTGAGTAGTATTCCACTGTATATTTCTTAAAGATTATATACATTACAATCAAGGCCTCCTTACTTTCAGGTAACTCATAGCCTCATTAAGACCTATAAGAGTCAGCTCAATAAATACTTGCTAAATGTAGGAATAATCCAGCCTCACAACCCCCATTGCTTTTCTGTTTTACTCCTATTTCCCATGTCTCTGGACAGTTTTATGATGACTTTCCTAGTACTGACTCTGCTTAATATACAACAGTGTGTGTATAAATGAAAGCTTAGAATTTACTTCTTCTTTGCTTCAAACCTGTTTTTTCATTTAAATCATTTCTTAGCATAAAACTTTCACTCAAATATCTATTACAATGCCTTTCCTTTATATTTACTTCGTTTTATCAATTTTTTCCCCCAGGTATGAACCCAATCTTTATCTAGCATACATTTATATCTAAAATGTCATTCACTCACAACAAAAAATTATTAATCATCTATTAGCTTAAAAGCAGGCCTGTGCAAGTCAGTGGGATACAAAATGAACAGAATACAATCCTTGTACTTTGGAGATCACAGAAACTTTGCCAAAGGAGGCAAATAATAGACTGACTGTTACCAAGTGTAAGTACTCCAGGCCTTGTGAGAAAACAAGAGGAACTCGGTCTCTGTTAGCTCTGTCAGGTAATGTCAGACGAGGCCTCTCGGATGAGGTAAAATGTAAATTGAATTTTAAAAGAGGAATAAATTTCCAGATAGAAAAGAGAGTGGAATTAAGAAAATCATACAGAGCAACCTCCATTTAATTAATTGGGTTAATGCCCCACTGTGAATCATTATGACATGGCCCCAAAGTAGGCTTGGGGTAGGAGACTGCTTTCTGGTGGAGCCCATGGTCCTCTCCTCCTGTTAGTTGGGTTGTATGCTTATCACATGCTGAATTTATTCTTAAAATTGTTAAATTTTTATTATCATTTTATTATTAATATAATACTACAGAAACTGATAAAGCAGAACAAAATAAAAGTCACTTATATAAAACCTTATTTGAATGTTTAGAAAGGATTAAGGTGAGTCTCTGAATACTTTGCTGTCAATTTAGGTATAGATGGGCATTGCCAAAAGATATGGTAGACATTTAAAATAGTATTTACTATAAGAATTTTTTACTCATATTTCTTTTCATTAGATTCTTGCTCTACTTCAAATATGCCCAATACAATTGCAGACAGGTGTGGATGTTACAAATCATGCAGCTCTAGTCCTGGGCCCACAGTAAAGAAATACACAACTCCACATCTGCTTTACATTCTGGCTCATTGCTTAAAGTATGATTGCATTTTGTTAATTATTTCTCACCTGTCAGATTTTTTAAATGAACTGACCACTGGAAATTTTGATTTTTTTCAGAAAAGAGGGTTTCTAAAAATCAGAAAAAGGAGCAAAACTATGGCTTAAACAGTCATCATTATAGAAAAAAATGAATAATAATGTTTGCCTGTCCTGCTTAATAATTAATTTATATAGTCATTAGAATATAAAAAAATGTTAAAGGCTAAGTTTGAAGTAAACATTTATTACCATGAAGAAGAAAAAGGAATACCAAGAAAAGCAAGTTTTATTGTTTTTTTGAGACACACCGACAGCATCTGCAGTGGTTACAAAAATTACACCAAATGAAAGAGTAATAAAAATTTTGCCACAATGCACAAAATGTTGTTCCCTGTTAGAAGATTGTTAGAAGAGAATTTATTCTTTCACTCCATCAATCTATATGCCAAGCATTGTGCAGTTTACTCAGGCTGTTTGTTCAAGAAGAGTTCCTCTCTTTTGGGAGGTAAGATCTGGTTAGAGGCATAACAAACAGAAAATTACAATTCCTTGCTATAAATAAGTTCTAAGTTACAAATACTACACCTGTGTATTAGTTTTTTATTGCTGCTTTAACAAATTACCACAGACTCTGTGGCTTGAAACAATACAAATTTATTATCTTACCATCCTGAAGTTCAGAAGTTTGAAATGCTTAGAATAAAGAATGCCTCTACCACTGACATCAATCAATCCATTAAATAACAAATATTTATTAAGGACATTCTATTTTCAAGATTCAATATATGACACTATCTCTGTTCTTGTGGAATTTACAACTCTTTAGATGATGAGGCAGACATTAATAAAATGATCATAAACATGTAACATTACAATTACAATAGAGTAAGATCTGTGAAGATAAATCACATAGTGCCATAGAGTAGGGGAAAAACCTGTCACTGGGGACTAGGGGAGAGGAAATTAAATTGTGATATCAAGAAATAACAGGAAATGAACACATAGAGAAGGGGAAAGTGCATTTAAGACAGAGGAAGGAACGTGTAAAAGGCCCAGTGGTGAAGTCTGAGGTTCAGTTAAGCAATTGAAAGAAGACCACTGTGTGGTAGAACATAGAAACTAATAATAAAGTAAGATCATACTAGGTTCTATTAAAGTTTTTTGTTGAAAATTTGAAGTATTTTGATTAAGGATCTTGAGCTGATTAGACTTGCTTTGTGAACTAATTGCCTTGGTAGCGATGGGCAAGAGTGAATGCAGAGGGACACGTTCATAGAATTGCACGGCGATAGCCCAGATAGGAGATTATAGTAGCTTGTTCTAGTGAGGAGAATGTGGAGGTCAAGAGATGGATTCTAGAGATCTGTAAAAGGTGAGATCACAAGAACTCTGATGGAAATGGAAGATGAGAGGATATGAAGTGTAAACAATGACTTCTAGTATTCTATCTTGAGGAAGTAAATATATGCTAATACTATTCAGAGTTAAGTACCACTTAAAGAGAATCAGGTTTGCTGGGAGAGGATAAGAAGTTGCTTTTGAGAAGTGTAGAGAAGAAAATTCAATTTTCTCTGAATTATCAAGCATTTCTGGTTCTTGTGGTGAGATGGTGGTAGTACTCAACTAATAGGCAATAGGAGATTGGTAAAGACTTAGATTAGAGGATTTGAAAGGCCCGTTTTTTCAGTACCAAGTGGAATTTTACTGGAGATGAGTTGAAGGATGGTGGGGAACATTTCACTTGAGAATCCTGGACTTACACAGCAAGAAACAGAGAGGTATACGGCTTTTTCTACCTTCTGGTCCAGGAGCATAAATTTGGAAGTGTAAAAGGAAGATATGTCGTTATTTTGACTTTGTTTTGTTTTGTTTTTTATAAATTTATGTATTCATGTATGTATGCATATATGGCTGTGTTGGGTCTTTGTTGTTGCATGCGGGCTTTCTCTAGTTGCAGTGAGCAGGGACTACTCTTCGTTGTGGTGCATGGACTTCTCATTGTCATGGCTTCTCTTGTTGCAGAGCACAGGCTCTAGGCATGCAGCCTTCAGTAGTTGTGGCATGTGGCTTCAGTAGTTGTGGTACACGGGCTGAGCTGCTCTGCGGCATGTGGGATCTTCCCGGACCAGGGCTCAAACCCGTGTCCCCTGCATTGGCAGGCGGATTCTTAACCACTGCACCACCAGGGAAGCCCAGATAAATTGCTGAGACAACTGAAAATTAGGAGATTTTGGTCTGAAAGTGGAATACTAGATTTAAATTTGCAGGGTGGAGGATGTTATGGTAATGTCAAGGTTTAAGTGTTAGCCATGGATGTAAATGAATTGAACCTGTTGTTTCACACCGGCTCTTTTTCCAGTTGTGTGACTTCAGATGAGTGACATAAATTCTTGGCACTTACATTTCCTACCTGTAAAATGGGACAACAACAATAACTGTCTCAGAGGTTTGCTGTGAGTTTTAAATTAATTAATATGCAAAATGTGTAGCAAATACCTAGAACATGGTGAATTCTCTACAAATGTTATTTTTATCATATACAATGCACGGATTTCTTTTTCTCCATATTTATACTACAAAATACCCTGAGTTCAACAAAATGTTTACCCTTGCACTTTGCGGAACAATTCTATTCTGTATTATTCAATACAACAAATTTTAATAAATATTTCTTCTGTAAATCTTTCTCCAAAGGACAAGATAATAGTAACACTGTACTTGCTAAAAACATAATAGCAGTTTCTCAATTAGACTAGAATTCTAATGGCAATGAATAACAAAATGGCTGTCTATCTGTTAGAAGAATTTTTTTAGTGTATATATATATATATATATATATATATATTTTTTTTTTTTTTTTTTTTTTTTTTGCGGTATGCTGGCCTCTCACTGTTGTGGCCTCTCCCGCTGTAGAGCACAGGCTCTGGACGCGCAGGCTCAGCGGCCATGGCTCACGGGCCCAGCCGCTCCGCGGCACGTGGGATCTTCCCGGACTGGGGCACGAACCCGTGTCCCCTGCATCGGCGGGCGGACTCTCAACCACTGCGCCACCAGGGAAGCCCTAGTATATTTTTATATGTAGCCATTATGGTCTCATAATTCTGCAGGTTTCTTCTCCTTATTGTTATTATAATTATTACAATTTAGCTGTCACTTGACTCTTTCAGTACTAAAAAAATATTTTTAAAGCAAGATCACAATTAAGATGACATTAGGACCCTCTCCTCCTATGAACAGAGCTCTCTGTAAATAAAAATAGAAAGAAAGAAATACCACTGTGGAACAACTTACCACTTCTAAATGATCTGTTATTTGTGTTATCTCATTTAATCATCATAAGATACCTGTAAGCGAGGTATTAAGCTGAGGAAACAAATGGCTAGAGATATAAAGCATTTATCTCCTATCACATGGTTACAGAACAGTGGACACAACATTCAAATCTAGGTGTCTGTCTGGTTTCAACATTTGATTTAATTCTTACTATATTTGTCTTTATTTCAAAGAGAATTTGAGCTATCTATAGCTGAGGTTAGGTGTAATTGAGACAAGAAAATACTGATTTCATTTTAAGAAAGATCTTCCAGTAGCATTGAGGTATCATCAAATGTTCTTCAGGGAAATAAAATGCTCTGTGTTGGAAACACATGGCATACAGATCCACAGACTTTGTAGTAAGTGCAGCAGAAATTAGGGAAGTTGCAAATGATATTTTTAGAAGTGCACTTGTGACAGATCAGATTCCTGAAGACTAGAAAGTGGTTGTCATAACACACTTATCAGAAAGTCATTAAGTGATGACAACTATAAGAATAGAAAATTGGTTGGCTTAACATAAATTATGGGGGAAACTATGTCAGAAAATCAAGTATGGAGAATAAATGCTTACAAAGATATGCCACATTCAAAACGAAAAATAAAATTGCTTCAGTATTGCTTCAATAACTTATTTTTGTTATTTTTGTTATCATTTTAAGACACTACTTTCAGTCACCTGTGGGATATACGTTGACATTTATACCTGTATAGTTTCCCACCTAAAACCATGAACTTGTAGTTTCCAATATAGCAAACATGGTAATGGCTCAAAATAAAGAATATGGATATCAGTAGTGATGTTCAACTTAAATACATTAGTGTGACTTCGTGCTTGGTCTTTTCACAAATATGTTTGGCTATCCAGTTGTATAATAGGGAAGTACTAGATGTATACATTAATTATTGCTGCATATCCAACCACCCCAAACTCAATGGCTTAACACAAAAAATACTTATTCTCATGCCCCTGTGGATTTCTAGAGTTTGATGATATAGACTATGCTTTGCTTCAAGCTGTTGGTCTGATTAGGCTTAACTGACAGCTCTGTTTTAAGCATGTTCATCTGGGGTCCAGGCTGTAGAGGTGGTAGCTACCGAGATATGTTGGCTAATTCTAGGTGTCAACTGGACTGGGCTTAGTGTACCCAGATATTTGGTCAATACTATTCTGAGTGTGTCTGTAACAGTGTTTTCAGATGAGATTAACATTTGAATCAATAGACTGGCTAAAGCAGATTGTCTTCCCTAATGTGAGTGGCCTTCACCCAATCAGCTGGAGATCTGACAAGAACAGAAAGGCACACTTGCAGGTAAGAAGGAACTCCTCTCCCTGACTACCGTGAGCCAGGACATGGGTCTTTTCCTGCATTTGGACTCCAACTGAAACATAGATTCTTCTTGAGTCTTAAAACTGTTGACTTGCAGATTTCAGGTCTTGGGATTTCTCAATCTTCATAATCATATGAGCCAATTCTTGTAATATACATTATATATTATATAGTAAGGAATGATAATATGTTATATGTAATGATGTTATATACAATATATATTAAATATAATATTATATTGTCTTTATACATATAAATAATATACATGTATCTTATTGATTCTGTTTCTCTGGAGAGCCCTGAATAATATAACCAAAGAATCTCTTCTGAAGAAAACAAGAATTTTCTTAAGCCTTAGCTCATTGACACTTTCATCTGTACTCTATTAGCAGAACAATCAGATGTACAAAAGTCATGTCCTAAAGTCAGAGAAGAAGAGAAGGACACTATACTCACTATGTGGCCATGGCAAGGGTGAAGATTTGGGGCCATTCATTCATTATACTTCAGTAGAGCCAAAATTTTAACATGAGGATCCATGAGCATTGATATAATGTCTACTTTTTAGCTTTTTTGCTAATCAAGATAATAAAACTGCTCATCTGTGGAATATATTTCCATTACATAAAGTATAAGTATCAGACATACAATTTAGAAAATTGTGTTATAAATACCATCTCTCTCCAGTATTTAGAAGGTACTCTAGAAAGTAAACTGACAAAAATATAACTATAACATTAAGAGGTATTAGCTGCTTTAGAGGATTAAAATATCTTGCATTTGGTTTTACTAGATATGGTCATTAAACCTGGAAATTTTAATTTTGCATTCACTGTCACTCACTCCTAAAACCTCAAAATATACATGACAGAAATGCTCCAACTGAAAGGTACAGACAATTAGAAAGAGAGAGGGAGAAAGGAGGGGAGAGAGAAAGAAAGAGAGAGAGGTATTGAGAAGGTAGGCAATTTTTCAAAAATTATAGTTTATATTCTCAAAAAGAGCAAATATTGCATACAGAAGCAAGGAGTATGATATCACAAAAAAATCACAGTAAATAAATAAATAATAAATAAATAAAAGCATTTAGAGAACAAGAAAGATCTTAGGATTTACAATATCATGGCAGAAATATAAAATTTAATAGACTGAGAAAATAATTTGAACACTTTCTGTAAAGTAGAACAACAACAAAAAGAGATGGAAAGTAGGATGTTAGAAAAATTAAGCATTGACCCAGGATGTCTGATATCCAATATTAATCTACTAAGATTTCCAGAAGGCAGGAGCATAAAAAGCAGAAGTCATCATTCAATAAATAATACAAGAATTCTGCCGCTACTCTCCCCAAATCTTCAGAACCAAAAAAAAAAGGAATTTTATCAAACTTTTAAGGTAAGAACATGGCCGTGCTATTTAAAATGTTCCACAATGCAAAATAGAAAGGGAAATTTAAAAATAAAATTTTTAATGAAAAAAACCCACACTATACCTAATAATGATTTTTGTTTTTAAAAAAGGAAAACATTGATTTGCAATAGGCACAAGTATCATGAGTCAGTTGGGCTGAAGTGTGTGTGTAGGAATAAAACATTGAAAGGCTCTGAGGTGAAGGAAGCATGTATTATTGTGTACTTAAAAAAAATGACAGTGTTAATGTAGCAAAGACAGGAAGGTTGGATAACTGATGTGAGAAAAGGCTGGAGAAATAGACAGAGAGTAGAAAATGTAAAATATTCTGGGCTTGTTGAGAAAGTTGTCATTAACTACAATAGGATGGCATGAGAATGTTTTAAAGAGTGGAAAGGACTGATCAGATGTGTTGAATTATGAAGTATGTTCAATTACAATAATTTCACCAATTTTGCAATCTTGAAGAATCCTCTTGGTGTCTAATCATGAGTCACAGAGAAGATGCATACTTGTTCATGATAATGAATCTGATAATGGACAATGAGAGTTAAGTTACATATAAACAGAACAGGTGATAACCTATATTATATAATTTCATAGACAAATAGAAACTACTTACCTAAAGTATTACATTACTTCATATATTTACTGATACCTATAATGTATTCAACACGGCACACATATGAAAATATCATCTTATTCTTCCAATCTCCCCACCCCAATACCCCAATATGGCTTTAGAAGAGGCAATACTTTTTTCAATTTATACTAAAGAGAAAAAGACTATAAAAAGCCTTTAGATTGTTTTATCAAGGTCGACCAGGGATTGAACTCATGCCCCCTACAGTGGACGCTGCCAGGGGTCCCTCTGGGTTAACCACTGGGCTGCCAGGGAAGTCCCTCAAGGTCCTTTTTTTGAGTCAGTTTTTCAAACCTTTCTTTTAAAGGTCTGGTTCTTGCTTACATTTCCAGGCTTATCTTTTGCCTTTTTATCTTTATACATCATGGTCTCTTGCTACAGCAAATTTTTTGCTTTCATAGGAATTTGCATGTCAATTACTCTTTATATATTGTGAGCTGTTTGGGGTCAGAGATGATAACTTTTTATGCTATGGTTATTTATGAGATATATGTCCAACTTATTTCTTTGTCAGATACTATGCTGCAGACCAGGGACAAAAACATATTATATGGTTTTGTCTTGGTTCTAGTAGTACTGTTCTATAGCAAGTGCTAAATATATATTTCTTGACTGTGTTATTAAGCACCAAATAAATACTTTTTGAATGAATTTTAATCTCAATTTGCTTTTTATCATTTAAAGCTTAAATAGATAGAGCTGTATTCACAGAGAAAACTTTAATTGATAGCTCTTTCTTATCAGGAAATATCTCTATATTAGGCAGAATTCTGTCCCCATGACATTTGTCCCTAGTGTTACATCAAAGAATACATTACATTACATGGCAAAAAAGACACTGGAGCTGTAATTAAGCTTACTAATCAGTTGAGTTTAAGATAGAAAGATTATTTGGGATTATCCAGGTGGGCACAATGCAATCACATGAGCCCTTAAAAGCAGAAAAGCAAGTCGGAGAGATGTGGATAAAGGGTAAATCAGAGAGATTTGAAACATGAGAAAGACTCTGCCTCCTACTGTTGGCTTGAAGATGGAGGGAATCACATGGTAAACATGAGAAGGAAATAAATTCTGCCAATAATTACTAATCTTGAAAAAAGACCCCAAGCCCTAGCTTGAATTGCAGCCCTGCTGACACTTTGCTCTTGGCCTTGTAACACACTGAACTGAGATTTCACCTATGTCATGCCAGACTTTTGACCTACCAAAACTGTGAGATGATAAATGAGTGTAGTTACAAGCTGCTATGTTTGCAATTGGTTAGGTAGCAATAGAAATCTAATTTACTATCTAAATCGATGTTCATTGCTATTGTGTTTTTAGTTCCCATGACAACACTTCAATGTTAAGAGATTTAATCAAATAGAAAAACCACACATGTAATTAAATTTAATTGTTTGTTTAATTTAATGAATTATGAATATGACACCATTTTTACTTTCAGTGAAAGCATAGTCAATGTATGGGCAGTATACAGATTTGCATCTGTTTCCAAAGACATTTTGTGTTATATTAGAAAAAGCACTGGAAGAGCAACCAAAATAGCTGATATCAAGTGCAATACTGGCCACTTGAGCCTACGAAAATCTCATTTTCTCTGTAAGTAATATTTCTCATATTTAAAGTGGGGGTCATGTCAGCTCTCTCCCCTCTCACGGGGTTGTGAAATTCTAATGAAATAAGATGTATAAATACACTTTGTAAAACATAAAACATAATGCAAATGTGACTTATGATTATTATTAGACTGCTAAGGGAAATATTCATGTTTATGTTTTCTTAGTTAATGAAGATTAGTTTCCATAATTGCATAGTAATTAGGCTTATAATCAATGTAGCCTTCTCAAAAAAGTAAATGGATCAATGAATGGATAGATGGATAGATAGTCAAAGGTATATGCACTTAGATTTTTTTAGAAAAAATATTGTGCTGTAAGGAAGCTTTAAAATGTGTTTAGAAAACCCCTCTTTCTGTATAAATTATTTTAGAGGGTTAATATCATTGGAAATGTCTCATCTCACTAAATGTCACCATATAATTTATATACATTTTTAAAGCAAAGTTGCTCAAGCAGCAAATTCAAAGGACAAGAATCTTTATATTATATATGTGGCATTATTAATTTTGCAGCATCTCCAGGAGATGCTAAAAATAGTATGTCATTAAATCATAGATGTATATAGAGTTTTCTAAGGTCTAGCTACTCACAAGTCTAAGCTCACAAAGAAAATATAAAGGCATTAAAAATTCATTAATATAAATAATATAGTGAGCAAAACAGATATTGCCTTAGGCAGGACATTTATTGGTCAATAACTCTTTATTAGTTGTGTATATTATCATCTCTTTATTTTAGCCCTTCACTTCTAATCCTTTGATCTGGTAATTCCTTTTTATACCCTGGACCCTTGTGTTATTTTCTGGCAAGGAAACTGACCTAGAAAAGATTCAACATAATTAATCTATACTTAAAAGTTTTCACTATATATTTATTAATACTGAATTTTTAAATTAAAGATTTTTTTCTTTTTCAATGATTTTCAAACTCTGACTATAATGTGCTTTTCTTTATAATTTTGCTGACTGGATTTATTGAACTTCTTTTATCCTTAGGTTCATAGTTTTCATCAAACTAGGATATTCCTTGGCCATAATTTCTTAAAATATTTTTTCTTCCACCTTCAGGCCTTATTCCCTTTGTGCTTCATTCTATTACTGTCTTCAAGCGCACTGATCTTTTCTTCTGTGACATCTAATCTGCTGTTAACATGAACCAGTGTACTATTTATTTCAAATATTGTTTTGTACCTCTAAAAGATTTATGGACTTATTTTTTAGAAGCTTTGGTCTTTTTTGCTATCTTCTAATTCCCTCCTCATTGTATTCATAGTTTTGTTTATATTCTGAGCATTTGGGACATATATATTAGGTATTGTAATACATTGTCCACTAATTCCTTCATCTCTGTCATTTCTGCATCTCTTCCTTTTGATTCATTTTTCTGCTGATTAGCAACTATATTTTCTTCCTGCCTATTTGCATACCTAGTATTGTTGTATTAGATCTTAGAAATTATGATTTTTACATTGTGGGGTGATGGATTTTGTTTTATTTCTTTAACAAGTTTTGGATTTTTCTCTGGCATGTAGGTAAGCTACTTTTTTGATCCTTTTGGGACAGCCATTAAACCTTGTGAGGGTGAGTTCAGAGAAGTCTTGACAGCAGATTTGGCCCAACTTCTAAAGTGATACCCATGTGTGAACTATTTCTTATGCCCCATAAAGTAAAATGCATTTCTGCTTTTGTATTTTTGAGCTCTAGGATTTGTTTAGATTGGTATTACCCCAGCCACCTCATGGAATATCACCCTATTCATGTTCAGACAAGTAATAAGGTAAATATGCAAGAAAACCTCCTCTCTGTAGTCCTCTGAAGCTCTCTCTCTGTGCTGTCAACTCCTCTCCCATATTCTTTCAGACACATTGAGCCTCCTCTATCTCCTTCCACCCCAACTTCTGGCCCTTCAGCTGGTTGAGATTACTTGGCTTTGTTTGGTTTCTCTTTCCCTGCACCACAGCCTGGAAACTGACTTCAGAAAGTAATCCATGTCAAGCATAAGGCTGGCTTATTTGTTTTCTTTCTCTCAAGGATCACAGTCCTGTTCTGGCTGTTTTCTAATGTCTGAAACCTGTAGATATATATATGTTTTTATAGTTGTTTAAAGCAGCAGAGCCATTCTTAGAGCAGTGCTTTATGGGCAGAAGTGGAAATACACTTGAAGTCATTAAAATTTTTTTTCTATTTCTTTCACTGAAAAGCCCCAGAAATAATGATACATCATGAACACAAGGATACTCAGCATCTAGATCCTTGTTTTAAAATACTATTAATCACTGAGATGAAACAAAACCCCTTACGGCTGACTTCCAGTTTCCCACTGACTGATTACAGATATGGGACAGGGAAACTAAGAGATGAGGCTGCAAATTCTTGTTACACTCGCAAGTAAAAAATGCTAAAAAAAATGATGACAGTATGTCAAAATTTTAAAGGTGTCTGAACAGCTCATATATCAAACATTTCAAGAGTGCCAGTGAAAAACAGATGGGCTAATGTTTTAGGAGTAAAGGTCTTTCTCAAAATATAGAGTGACATTGACATTGTAGGAAAAAATGAATAAATATAGATTCACTCTAACAAAGCCTAAAATAAAAGCCTTCACAAGATAAAGAGATCCACTAATAATTTAACTGCCAGGTAGAAAAAAATTTAACATTCTTCTGATGAGGATAACAAAATTAAGATTTTCTGCAATATATCATCTATAATGTTTTATATATAGTTAAAATTTTAGACAAGTGAAGAGGCAGGAAAATTGAATCCATAATAAAAGGAGAAAGCAAGTGAAGAGAAAAACATACTCAGATGGCACATTTGTTGGAATTAGCAGACAAAGACTTCAAATTTACTATTAGAAATATGTTAAATAATTTACAGTAAAAGATGAATAGAGTGGCAAAGATATAAGGAATTTTAGGACAGATTGAAATCTCTTTAAAAAGTACCAAAAAGAAATCTGAGAACTAAAAAGATACAATATTTGAAATAAAATTATTAGATGGGAATAATAATAATACAGAGAAAAGAATCATAGTACTTGAAGACCAGTAAATAGAAACTATTCAATCTAATCTGAAGCACAGATAGAAAATATATATATATATATGAAAAAATAAACAGAGCCACAAAGACAAGGAGATGACAAAAACAGTCTAAAATACATGTAATTGTTGTCCCAGGAGGAGGAGCAAAAATGGGAAAGAAAAAATATTAACAGTGACTAAAAATTTTAGTAGATTTTAAAAACATCAATCTACAGAGCCAAGAAGAAAGGAAATTCCAAGCTGGACAAATACAGTAAAAACCACACTAGGTCTCAGTATGGTCAAACTGCTAAAAATGAGATATAAAGAGAACATCTTGAAAGCAACCAGTTAAAAAAAGAGAGAGAAAAAAAGAAAAAAGGGAGAGAGAGAGAGAGAGAGAGCAAGCAATGCATGAAGTAGAGAACAATAAACAGGACAGCTAATTTCTCAGAAGAAGTAATGGAGGGCAAAAGGCAAAGAAATGACATCTTTAAAGTGCTTAAGAAAACAAATTGCTCTCCCATCATGAAACTTGCTCAAGCCTCTTAGATAGCTTCATCCACCAGAGGGCAGACAGCAGAAGCAAGAAGAATTACAATCCTGCGGCCTGTGGAACAAAAACCACATTCACAGAAAGACACACAAGATGAAAAGGCAAAGGGCTATGTACCAGATGAAGGGCCAAGATAAAACCCCAGAATAACAACTAAATGAAGTGGAGATAGGCAACTTTCCAGAAAAAGAATTCAGAAAAATGATAGTGAAGACTATCCAGGACCTCAAAAAAAGAATGGAGGCAAAGATTGAGAAGATGCAAGAAATGTTTAACAAAGACCTAGAAGAATTAAAGAACAAACAAACAGAGATGAACAACACAATAACTGAAATGAAAAATACACTAGAAGGAATCAATAGCAGAATAACTGAGGCAGAAGAATGGATAAGTGACCTGGAAGACAAAATGGTGGAATTTACTTCTGTGGAACAGAATAAAGAAAAAAGAATGAAACGAAATGAAGACAGCCTAAGAGACCTCTGGGACAACATTTAACGCAACAACATTCACATTATACAGGTCCTAGAAGGCAAAGAGAGAGAGAAGGACCTGAGAAAATATTAGGAGAGATTACAGTCGAAAACTTCCCTAACATGGGAAAGGAAATAGCCACCTAAGTCCAGGAAGCACAGAGAGTCTCATACAGGATAATCCCAAGGAGAAACATGCTGAGACACACAGTAATCAAATTGGCAAAAATTAAAGACAAAGAAAAATTATTGAAAACAGTGAGGGAAAAACGACAAATAACATACAAGGGAACTCCCATAAGGTTAACAGCTAATTTCTCAGCAGAAACTCTACAAGCCAGAAGGGAGAGGCAAGATGTAATTAAAGTGATAAAAGGGAAAAACCTACAACCAAGATTACTCTACCCAGCAAGGATCTCATTCAGATTTGATGGAGAAATCAAAAGCTTTACAGACAAGCAAAATCTAAGAGAATTCAGAACCACCAAACCAGTTCTACAACAAATGCTAAAGGAACTTCTCTAAGTGGGAAACAAAAGAGAAGAAAAAGACCTACAAAAACAAACCCAAAACAATTAAGAAAATGATAATAGGAACATACATAACAATAATTACCTTAAAGGTGAATGGATTAAATGCTCCAACCAAAAGACACAGGCTCGCTGAATGGATACAAAAACAAGATCCATATATAGGCTGTCTACTAGAGACACACTTCAGTCCTAGGGACACATACAGACTGAAAGTGAGGGGATGGAAAAAGATATTCCATGCAAATGGAAATCAAAAGAGAGTTGGAGTAGCAATACTCATATCAGATAAAATAGACTTGAAAATAAAAAGTGTTACAAGAGACAAGGAAGGACACTACATAATGATTAAGGGATCAATCCAAGAAGAAGATATAACAATTAAAAATATATATGCACCCAACATAGAAGCACCTCAATACATAAGGCAACTGCTAACAGCTCTAAAAGAGGAACTCGACAGTAACACAATAATAGTGGGGGATTTTAACACCTCACTTACACCAATGGACAGATCATCCAAATGAAAATAAATAAGGAAACAGAAGCTTTAAAAGACACAAAAGATCAGATAGATTTAACTGATATTTATAGGACATTCCATCCCAAAACAGTAGAATACACTTTCTTCGCAAGTGCACATGGAACATTCTGCAGGATAGATCACATCTTGGGTCACAAATCAAGCCTTAGTAAATTTAAGAAAATTGAAAATATAAAGCATCTTTACTAACCACAATGCTATGAGATTAGAAATCAATTACACGCCAAAAAATGTAAAAAAAAAAAAAAAATCGAAAAGGGCTTCCCTGGTGGCGCAGTGGTTGAGAGTCCGCCTGCCGATCCAGGGGACATGGGTTCGTGTCCTGGTCTGGGAAGATCCCACATGCCAAGGAGCGGATAGGCCCATGAGCCATGACCGCTGAGCCTGCGCACCCAGAGCCTGTGCTCCAAAACGGGAGAAGCCACAACAGTGAGAGGCCCGCATACCTAAAAAAAAAAAAAAAAAAAAAAGTAAAAAACACAAACACATGGAGGCTAAAAAATACATTACTAAATAACCAAGACATCCCTGAAGAAATCAAAGAGGAAATCAAAAAAATATCTAGAGACAAATGACAATGAAAACACAATGATCCAAAACCTATGGGATGCAGCAAAAGCAGTTCTAAGAGGGAAGTTTAGAGCTATACAAGCCTACCTCAAGAAACAAGAAAAATCTCAAGTAAACAATCTAACCTTACACCTAAATGAACTATAGAAAGAAGAAAAAACAAAACCCAAAGATAGCAGAAGGAAAGAAATCATAAACATCAGAGCAGGAATAAAGGAAATAGAAACAAAAAAAACAATAGCAAAGATCAATAAAACTAAAAGCTGGTTCTTAGAGAAGATAAACAAAATTGATATACCATTAGACAAACTCATCAAGAAAATGAGGGAGAGGACTCAAATCCATAAAATTAGAAATGAAAAAGAAGAAGTTACAACAGAGACTGCAGAAATACAAAGCATCCTAAGAGACTACTACAAGAAAGTCTATGCCAAAAAAATGGACAACCTGGAAGAAATGGACAAATTCTTAGAAAGGTAAACCTTCCAAGACTGAACCAGGAAGAAATAGAAAATATGAACAGACCAATAACAAATAATGAAATTGAAACTGTGATTAAAGGTCTTCCAACAAACAAAAGTCCAGGACCAGATGGCTTCACAGGTGAATTCTAACAAACATTTAAAGAAGAGCTAACACCAATCCTTCTCAAACTCTACTAATAAATTGCAGAGGAAAGAACACTCCCAAATGCATTCTATGAGGCCACCATCACCCTGATACCAAAACCAGACAAAGATACTACAAAAAAAGAAAATTACAGACCAATGTCACTGATGAATATAGATGCAAAAATCCTCAGCAAAATACTAGCAAACAGAATCCAACAACACATTTAAAGAATCAAACACCATGATAAAGTGGGATTTATCCCAGGGATGTAGGGTTTTCTTCAATATACCCAAATCAATCAATGTGATACACCATATTAACAAACTGATGGATAAAAACTATATGATCAACTCAATAAATGCAGAAAAAGCTTTTGACAATATTCAACATCCATTTATGATAAAAACTCTCCAGAAAGTTGACATAGAGGGAAACTACCCAAACATAATAAAGGCCATATATGACAAACTTATAGCAAACGTCATTCTCAATAGTGAAAAACTGAAAACATTTCCTCTAAGATCAGGAACAAGACAAGGATGCCCACTCTCACCACTATTATTCAACATAGTTTTGGAAGTCCTAGCTGTGGCAATCAGAGAAGAAACAGAAAGAAAAGGAATACAAATTGGAAAGGAAGAAGTAAATCTGTCACTGTTTGCAGATGACATGATACTATACATAGAGAATCCTAAAGATGCCACCAGAAAAATACTAGAGCTAATCAATAAATTTGGTAAAGTTGCAGGATACAAAATTAATGCACAGAAATCTCTTGCATTCCTATACACTAATGATGAAAAATCTGAAAGAGAAATGAAGGAAACACTCCCACTTACCATTGCAATGAAAAGAATAAAATACCTAGGAAAATATCTACCTAGGGAGACAAAAGACCTGTATGCAGAAAATTATAAGACACTGATGAAAGAAATTAAAGATGATATCAACAGATGGAGAGATATACCATGTTCTTGGATTGGAAGAGTCAATATTGTAAAAATGACTATACTACCCAAAGCAATCTACAGATTTAATGCAATCCCTATCAAATTACCAATGGCATTTTTACAGAAGTAGAACAAAAAATCTTAAAATTTGTATGGAGACACAAAAGACCCTGAATAGCCAAAGTAGTCTTGAGGGAAAAAATGGAGCTGGAGGAATCAGACTTCCTGACTTCAGACTATACTACAAAGCTACAGTAATCAAGACAATATGGTACTGGCACAAAAACAGAAACATAGATCAATGGAACAAGATAGAAAGCCCAGAGATAAACCCACATGCCTATGGTCAACTAATCTATGACAAAGGGGGCAAGAATATACAATGGAGAAAAGACAGCCTCTTCAATAAGTGGTGCTGGGAAAACTGGACAGATACATATAAAAGAGTGAAATTAGAACACTCCCTAACACCATACACAAATATAAATTCAAAATGGATTAGAGACCTCAATGTAAGACTAGACACTATAAAACTCTTAGAGGAAAACATAGGAAGAACACTCTTTGACATAAGTCACAGCAAGATCTTTTTTGATCCACATCCTAGAGTAATGGAAATTAAAACAAAAATTAAGAAATGAAACTTAAAAGCTTTGGCACAGCAAAGGAAACCATAAACAAGACAAGAAGACAACCCTCAGAATGGGAGAAAATATTTGCAAACGAATCAGCAGACCAAGGATTAATCTCCAAAATATATAAACAGCTCATGTAGCTCAATAATAAAAAAACAAACAACCTAATCCAAAAATAGGCAGAAGACCTAAATAGACATTTCTCCAAAGAAGACATACAGATGGCCATGAAGCACATGAAAAGCTGCTCAACATCACTAATTATTAGAGAAATGCAAATCAAAAGTACAATGAGGTATCACCTCACACAAGTTAGAATGGGCATCATCAGAAAGTCTACAAACAACAAATGCTGGAGAGGGTGTGGAGAAAAGGGAACCCTTTTGCACTGTTGGTGGGAATGTAAATTGATACAGCCATTATGGAGAACAGTATGGAAGTTCCTTAAAAAACTATAAATGAAATTACCATATGATCCAGCAATCCCACTACTGGACATATACCCAGAGAAAACTATAATTCAAAAAGACACATGCACCCCAATGTTCATTCCAGTACTATTTACTATTGTAAATAGCCATTTACAATGGAAGCAACCTAAATGCCTATTGATAGACGAATGGATAGAGAAGATGTGGTACATATATACAATGGATTATTACTCAGCCATAAAAAGGAATGAAATTGGGTCATTTGTTGAGACGTGGTTGGATCTTGAGACTGTCATACAGAGTGAAGTAAGTCAGAAAGAGAAAAACAAATATTGTATATTAACGCATATATGTGGAACCTAGAAAAATGGTACAGATGAACTGGTTTGCAGGGCAGAAATTGAGACACAGATGTAGAGAACAAACGTATGGACACCAAGGGGGGAAAGCGGCAGGCGGGTGGTGGGGTGGTGTGATGAATTGGGCAATTGGGATTCACTTGTATACACTGATGTGTATAAAGTTGATGACTTTAAGAAACTGTGTATAAAAAAATAATTTAAAAAAGGGAAAAAATTTTAAAAATAATTAAAAAAAGAAAACAAAGTACATTTACCCTTATTTTTAGAAAATGCAAATTAAACTAATATTAGTGGATAGAGGGTCATCATGTCTGCAACTGACTCTCAAATGGTTCCGAAAAAAGGAAACAGGTACATATAGCATATAAAGCATATATGGCAAAATGTTAACCTTTGGGGAATCTGGGTGAAGGATATATAAAAATTCTTTGTACTATCTTTGAAAGCTTTCTGTACACAGTACAAAGTTAGAAATAAGGAAAAAAAACTGTACATTTACCTAGAATTTTATATACAGTGAAGGTATTCTTCAAAAAGGAAGCCAAAATAAACTTTCAGAAAAACAAAACCAAAGAGAATCTAGGACTAACAGAGCAGAGTTGCAAGGGTCACCACAGGAAGTGAATCCAGCTGAAGAAAATGAGACTGGAAATAATTCTTGCCTTATATGAAGTGGTATGATATTAATTCAAGGTAGGCGAAAAGTTAAGGAAGCATACTGTAATCCCTAAAATAACCACTATAAAACTAATTGAACCAGTGAATAATAAAATTCTATGTAGGAGATCAAATAGAATACTAAAAACAGTCAATTATTTTCATTATTTTAACAGAAAGTAAGGGAGGGGATGGAAACTAGGGACTTGAGGGCTCCTGGCCCAGTGTTCTGTTTCCTTGGTGTGGACTGGACCCTGCTGCCCCCTCAGCAGAAAATTACTAAGGAAATAAATGGCATTCTACAAAAATTGAGGCAGAAGATCAAAATCTGAGTCGTAGGCAGGTTGAATTTCAATAAAGTGCAGGTGAAGCTGGGAAATGATATGGTTAAAAAAATATGATTATGTGTTTCCAGGAAATGGCTTCGTAGCATACAAAGTTGGGCAACTCTTATATAAACAGAATATTCAAGGTCACCTTGGTAAGGCCCTAATCCAAGATTTAATCAATGACTGTCTAAGCTACATTGTAGAAACCAAACTCCTGAAGAAGAAGGGTTGCTTTCATTGAAATTCTAAATGGGATGTGAATTCATCCTCTATTGAAAGAAGCTGCAGCCCCAAAGAACACATGGAGTTCTATATGCATTATAAAGAAATAAAATATAAGACAAAAATGTGTAGCAGATCTGTGGAAAGCATTTGCAAATAAAGGCCTCACCTTTTCTGTAGGAGGCCAAATCAGTTTTGAGGTCTTTTGGGATGGATAGAGAAAGAGGTATTGCCTGGGACATGTGGAAAATCATGGTTATAAGACCATTTCTTTCTTTGGAGACAAAACTGTGGCAGGTGGGAACGACCATGAGATCTTCACAGACCTGGGAACTGCAGGCCACACGAGTCTGTGCCTGAGGACACAGGAAAGATCTGTGAAGAGCTCTTGTACTAATGGTCATTTTCCCTGTGGGAAGAAGAGGGAGCTAATGAGCCTGACAGGGTCATTCGGTGGCCAAACCCAAGGTCTCCCCTTCATATGCCCACATGACCCAGCCCAGGCCAGGCTCTCCACAGGGTTCAGTCAACTCATAGGGTCCTGACCGTGATATCCTCATGCAGCAGAGAAACCTCCCTCTATCCCCAAACACGTGAGGCCTTCCACCTCCAATGCCAGAAGAGAGAAGAAAAGACTTGTCAAGAATGGAGCAAAGAATAACCCCACCAATAGACTTTATCCCCCAACTCCATATTTGCAATCACAGTATGCCTGGGCCTTGGGGAAACTTCCTATCATTCTAGAAAGAACAAATGTGCCGGGACCCTCCCTCTTCATGGGTCCTGTGGTAAATGTAACAGATATTTATGTTTGGACCCCCTGCATCAATAACAGAAAGGGGGATTTGTGATGAGAAAGAAAGGACAGGACAATTACAATGATTCAACCCTGGGACAAAAGTCTAAAAAACACTTTCTGAAATGAAGCTCCCTCCTGAGTGTCAGTTTGATGGGGCTTTGAAACTGAGAAGAACGTGATCACTGTGGTGGTATTCAGTTAAGTGACTCTGTACAATCTTTCTTTTCCAATCCTGCTTCCTATTTGTGAGGTGCAGACCTCAGTACGGGCTGCCGACAGATGACTGGCCAAGTGACCACTGACCCCAAGTAGTTTGCACTCAGCTCTCCCAGAAGGCAGATCAGCTCTGTATCCACTACACCTTGAATACCCTGGCTGGTTCTCAGCAACCACGGAGATGGGAGGAAATAGAAACCAACAACCCCTGGTTAGAGAACTGGCACCAGCAGAACTGTCCTTCCCTTGGATGTAGGTTCTGATCCCAGGTCTGGAGAAACTAACTTGGGATGTTAAATTTTACTAAAAGTATCTTCTTATTGGACCTGGCTGGCTTCCCAAAGGCATTATTTGCCTCTAGTTTCTCAGGTAAGAGCTTAGATTATTCATAGGAATAGGAGCTGCACTTTATCTCTCTGCAGACTTTTTAATAAAAGTTGTCCACTCAGGCCCTCACCTAGACTTTGACTTAAGGGGTGAGAGTAGCTGTGGTTGGGACCCTCTCTCCTCCCTTCCACATTCTGCAAGTTCTTTGTGAAACTGGAGGCAGCTCAAGGCCCTAGTTCAGAACACAGCTGAAGAGAGCTCCCAAGATAATTGTTCACACGTCACTTTTCAGTATTTGGCAATGTTGAGACCCCCAAACTCTGCACAGATAGGTGCTGGGACCAGCTTCAGTCTACAGCGTGGCCTCTGCTGGGGGTCACCTACCTGAATCCTGGGCCAGGGGGAGCCCTGTGCTCTGCATCCCCTGCCTCCCAGCCCCCAAACAGTTGCTTGCATCAGATAAACCTGGTTCCCTCCAAACCTGCTGGCTGCTCAGTCTTCTCTTAGCTCAGGATTGGGTTGGGAGAACAAAAGAAGAAATGCTGGCCTATGAAGTCTGCCCGGCTCAACCACTCTGTTTACTACACACGGGACTGTTGTTTCTCAGTGATTCCCAGGCATGACCGTCCAGTGGTATCTTTCCTTGTAGAATTTTGCAAATGATACTGCAACGACCTTTCAAAGTGAAAAGTAGCAAATTAAAGTGATTTTGTTGTTTCCTAAAAAACAAGGCAAAAAAAAAAATAAAAAGGCAGTGAAGGCTAAACAAAGGACAAAGAACAGATGATAAAAAATAGGACAGGGCTTCCCTGGTGGCGCAGTGGTTGAGAGTCCGCCTGCCGATACAGGGGACACGGGTTTGTGCCCCGGTCCGGGAAGATCCCACAACAGTGAGAGGCCCACGTACAGCAAAAAAAAAAAAAAAAAAAAAGGACAAATAGCAAGAAGGTACAATTAAACCCCCAAATATCAATAATTATACTAAATATAAGTGGACATAATGCTCCTATTAAGAGTCAGAGATTGTTAAACTGGGTAAATAAGCAAAACTCTGTCTATATGCAGTATACAAGAGATGAATTTTAAACACAGGGAAGTTGAAAGTAAAAACATTGGAAAAGTTATACTATGTAAACACAGCAAACTAAAACTGACATGACTATACTTAGATAAAGTAGACTTCAGGACATGGGGTGTTTCCAGGTATAATGAATATTCATAATGGTAAGAGAGTCAATTTAACAAGAGGATCTAAAAATATTAAATTGTATGTACCTAATAACAGAGCTCAACAAAACATAAATAATAACTGTCAGAACTAAAGAGAGAACTAGAGAAATCCATCATTATTGTTGAGCATATTGTAGGATTTTATTTACATACATTTCTAGAACACAAAATACTAATCTAATCTGAGGCAAATCTCATTAATGGTTGATCTTGGTGAGGGTTTGATTGTAAAAGACAAATTATATTTTCTCAGGGTGTTGAAGATACTTTCTTTCTTGATCGAGATGGTGGTTTCACAGCAGTACACATTTGTCAAACTCTTCAGGCCATACACCTGTGCTTTTTATTGTATGTAAATTCTTTCTCAACAAAACCTCAAATCAATGCCCAGTATTTTCCATAATGCCCTTTTGTCACTTACTACGTTTAATATTGGATTTTCTACTCATTTAAATGTGTTATTTCCCCTATTGGAATTACAGAGTCCTGCCTGAGTTGTTTATTTACCTTTGCAATTTTGCAGCACTTTTCCCAATTTGGATAATCAATAAATACCAATTGAGCAAATAAAAATGAACTATAAATATTGAATCCAGCATTTTAAATTGGATTAAGTTTATTTTATAAGGTAGAGCAGGGATTAGCGAATGCTGCCCCATAGGCTAAATTTGGTGCATTGCTTGTTTATGCATGGTCCTCAACCTAGGAATGGTATTTACATTGTAAATGAAAAAAAAAAAAAATCAGGGCTTCCCTGGTGGCGCAGTGGTTGAGAATCTGCCTGCCAATGCAGGGGACAGGGGTTCGAGCCCTGGTCTGGGAGGATCCCACATGCCACGGAGCAACTAGGCCCATGAGCCACAACTACTGACCCTGCGTGTCTGGAGCTTGTGCTCCACAATAAGAGAGGCCGCGACAGTGAGAGGCCTGTGCCTCGTGATGAAGAGTGGCCCCCGCTCACCGCAACTAGAGAAAGCCCACGCACAGAAACGAAGACCCAGCACAGCCAAAAATAAATAAATAAATAAATAAATAAAATTTTAAAAAAAATCAGAAGAAGAAAATATTATGTGATAAATGAAAAATGATATGAAATTCAAACTTCACAAAACATAAATGGAGTTTTATTGTAACATAGGAAAGTAAAAAGATGAGACAAGACATACCAGGCAAACACTGAGTGTGATGAAAAGCTGATATGGTTTTACTAGTATCAGATAAAGGAGGCTTTGGGGGCACAGGGTATTACCAAATATAAGTGAGGAGAATTCACAAAGGTAAAAGGTGAAATAGAGATTTTTACTGGGCTGACATAGAGCCCAGGAATCTGAATTGTACCAAGCCCTCTGTAACAAAACCTGCTCTAGAGTAACTAGAATAACAAAATAATCCTTAGTCATGAGCCATATAAATAATCAGCTATTTCACAAGATATAAAGTAACAGATGGGGTCACACAGATTTAGTGAGAGGAGTGCAAGTGATAATGTAGGGTATAGGAGAGGATACAATTTGGAAGGCTGTGAGATAAGGAGATAACTGGTTTCTGCCTACACAGTTTCAGCAGCTTTGCAAAGATGAGATTTATAAATACTTTATAAATTAAAGAAATTAACTGCAGCATCACTAAACTGAAAGGACCACCTACGCCACTTGCACAGTTTTCTATTAATAGTGAGTGAAGCATTAGCTGCCAAGGCCTTGGAATAAATTACTATGGAATTAGAGCTTACAGAGACGAGCTATTGCCTCTCATATACACATTACTTGTAGCAAGAAAATACCATATTTGGAGTCAATCTCTTGGAGAGTCCAAAAGCTACACACATTTACATTGACATAAGACTTACAGCTTTATTGATGTTTTACAGAAACAGGGTGGAGAAGATAAAATGGATAGTAATTTAAATGAAGATGAGATGGTTCTTCAGTACTTCTTAATCCTTTTGGTCTCTCAGCTACTTCTAAGAGTACAAGAAGGCATTCTTTGTTTTAAAAAGAAGCACATCAGGCTTCCCTGGTGGCGCAGCAGTTGAGAGCCTGCCTGCCGATGCAGGGGACACGGGTTCGTGCCCCGGTCCGGGAAGATCCCACGTGCCGCGGAGCGGCTGGGCTTGTGAGCCATGGCCGCTGGGCCTGCGCGTCCGGAGCCTGTGCTCCGCAACGGGAGAGGCCACAACAGTGAGAGGCCCGCGGACCTCAAAAAAAAAAAAAAAAAAAAAAAAGAAGCAGCACATCATTCTATAGCGTTATGTATTAAGGAGGGAATAAATTCAGTATTAATTACATGAAAGATTATAGTTAGAAAATAGTTGAGGTCCACATTTAATAAATTGTCATATAACTCTGTAATGTGGGTATAAAGAGGTTTCTGATCAGGATCATCTACCTATAGTTAATAGAATAATTATTACTCTTACTGGCAAATAACAAACCTATTGGGACTTGCTTCATCAAAAAGGAAAATTTATTAGCAGAATAGAATATAAGGGTAATTCACAGGTCACAAGGGCCTCATGTGGACAGACCTCAGGAAAAGAACTGGAGCCACCAATGTGATTGCCATTAGAGCTTTCTCATTAATGGTCACTTTGGGCTGTTTCCTTTTTCAGTCTTGCTGCTGAACAACCTCCTCTCATACCTGAAAATGACTACTGTTAGCTTTCAAGTTTAGAATCCCTATTGTGGAGGGATTCCATGATAAAGGTTAAATGTCTGGATGCCTTACTAAGGAACTATTTGGTCTAGTTGGTGTCAGTACCTCTCCTAGTCTAACCACAATGGGTCCTGCTACTGTGTCCAGAGAAAGAGGTCTCACTATTCCAATCTGACAAGTTATCACTAGTCAAGCCAGAAAATATAGTAATAGGGCCAGATTGACAAGATATCATTTGTCTAAAAAATTCCCTCATCCATAAAAACAATGTTTGATTTTCATTTATTGCCCTCAACCCACCAACCTGGGAAACTATTGAGAAAATAACGATAAGAAGATGAGCTTAATATGAGTCTATGCTCTTTTAAAATTAGTATCTAGATGCATTTGTCAGAATTCATTGAAAGGATACTAAGGGTTTATGCATTTAAGGTATATAAATTTTACCTCAACAGCAATAACAAAAAAGCACTAGAAATAAATATTGAACTCTGGTTAATAATATGCCTGTTGAGATATTTGTGGGACCATACTGATGTCTGTAACTTTGTTTGAAATGCATCAAAAAATAATATACATGAATCAATGGCTAGAGAGATGTGTAGATGAATATAGACAAATAGGTCTGTGATAAAGCAAATATAGTGAAATGTTAATTGCAGCACTGACATAGTATATATATGAATTTTTACAGAAAAGTTCTTTCAACTTTTTTGTATGTTTGAAAATTATCCCAATGAAATATTGGGAAAAAAACCCTAAATGAATCAGCACTTCCTCACATAATGCATTCTCAATTAGTATTTCTATACATTTGAGAATCTAGAACAATCTCTATGCCTACTACTTTAGATAGTATTTTACATTGGTTTAAGCTCATTTGCCTTTGGAGTTTCTAAGTTCAACATGTACCTTTCTCACTGATTACAGTGGGTCATCTTAAACATTCCTTTCAAGTTTTTAATTCCACAATGATGAGTTATGTATTTTTAAATACAAAAGAGCAAAATCTGAAAATATAAATTATCTGTATACTCACTATTCAGAGATATTTGGTGTATGTTCTTCTAGAATTTGTTTTAATAAATGTCCTTTTAAAAGTTGGAGAGACTAAAGCAAATATATGGGAAGTTTGCCATTTAATAGATCTGGCCAGAAACCCTGCCTTATAAAATCCGAATTTATCATTTCCCACCTGAAACTTGTCATGACAAATATTTGTTTTTATCCTTCAGTCCTTTCTCATTGACCTAGTCCACGGGTATTTTATGTTCTATTGATTTTCTCAGCTAGTACAGTATTCTACATGTAGTTCATAATACAATATTATTGGATTGTACTGTCTCAATAGCTTAAGTACTGAGATGTTTATCAAGTACTGCCTAATAGGCACCACTATGAATTATGCCACAAAAATAATATAAAGGGAGTAAAACTTATTTTAAAAAATAGCATTATGCCACAAAATAATATAAAAGGGGGCTTCCCTATTGGCGCAGTGGTTGAGAGTCCGCCTGCTGATGTAGGGGACACGAGTTCGTGCCCCGGTCCGGGAAGATCCCACATGCCGCGGAGCGGCTGGGCCCGTGAGCCATGGCCGCTGAGCCTGTGCTCCGCAATGGGAGAGGCCACAGCAGTGAGAGGCCTGCGTACCGCAAAAGAAAAAAATATATATATATATATTTATATATAAAGGGAGTAAAACTTATTTTAAAAAATATTAAACAGGTCATTTTGTTGAATGGTTAAGACAGGTAATTACCTTGAGCCCCAGTTCTAGAACCTTAACAGCTTCAAAGGAAGTAAAATAAGAAACTTGTAGCACTTCCTCCACTGCAGTCACGTGCTCAGTAAATCTAAGTGGGAATTGCTATTCGTATAATTTGCATATTATTTAAATTTGCATATTATTAGCATATTCACAGACTAAAATATGCTAAAAATGTCTGTACTTAAAAGAGGTTTCAATACTTTCCCATAAGTATTTTTTACATTATTGATATTTTTATTAAGCCCATTTTCATTGATAATGCAGCCCAACTTCAGCTTAGACAAGTTATGACACAGCAAAGTCTGAATTTTTTGATTTTCAGTAATTGAGATTTTGTTATTTAAGAATCTAAGATAATGAACCTCACTTAATGTTTTAGAGTCTTTGGGATGACATCATTCTTTTATCTCTATACTGGACTAGTGACTCTGGTACTTCATTCGTGTGTAATGCATCACTAAAAACAGTAAAATCTTTGTTCCTCAAATGATACAATATTATTTATGTTTTCTCTTTGAATTAAAGTTTTTCCATTTGTCACGAAACAGCTGTTACTAATCTGTTCAAATCGTTTGTATAATTCTCACTTTCCATCCATGTTTGCTATATTTTTTCAGTCAAAAAGAAGAAAAAATTATCGATTAATTTTGCTGTCTTCCTTATCTGACGGAATTTCCCTTCCAATTCCCCTTATGTGAGTCAACTGACATGTGGCAAATACCATCCTCACAGATGGATGGGTAATAGCAATTGCATAGTTGCTGAATTTTGCAACACAGGTGCTTGGATTGGCTCTGCTTGCCTGCCAGCAATATACAGATCTTGGCAGTCCCCACACAGTTGTAAAAAGAAGCAGAGGAAGAGCACATACTCATTCAGCTGGCACTCATCCTTTTCTGCACTGAGGCCCACAGTTGAGCCAGACTCACTGCTTTCATTGCCTCTTAGCCCCTGAATCACTGTCAGATTCTTGACCTAAATCTGAGACTTGCAAGGAAACCATTTTTGTTTAATTACAAATGTGCAAATTTAATATAGAAATAATGTGTTCCTTCGTGCAATACTTACTACCAACAAACGAGTGGGAACTGAGAAACTTGAAGAGTATTTTTTCTTCCTAATAAAAAATGGAATGTTTCTACAACAGAAATAAAAATACATTTAAAGTGAGGTTTTCTTTAATAAAAAAATCATATATTTGCTATTAGTTTTTAAATTAAACATTTGATTTTCCAAACATTCCTTGGTCCTATGTACTCGAAGATGTACCTAGAGAGAATGATTGCTATTTATATATGTGGGTGGGTCTAAAATACTACTTGTGAGCTGTTTTTCAGCATGAGAATGTAAGAAAATTTGTCTGTAGTGAGAATTTATGCACTGGGCAAGTTTCCAGGAATCTTAGTATAAATTAGAGACAGACTCACCCTTGAGGAACACATGGTAGAGTTGATGAAAATGTTAGTGTGATACCTTCTCCTAAAAAGAAGGAATAAAATGAAGTGATACTTGTGGGGGAGTGGCAGTTGTGCCTGATAAGGGCCAAGGAAAGCAATAGAAAGAAAATGATATATACTTGGGACTTACAGGATGTGTAATACTTCTTTGGGAAAGTGTGCAGATGTAGATAGTTTGGACAAAGGGAAATGGAAGAGTAGGTTTGTTTTGGTAAATGGGATTTACATAAGTTTATTAGGATTAACTAGAGATGTGGTTCCAGAGATCCTCTTGGATCAGAAATGAAGAAATAATAATTTTTCCTAAGGATTATAAGGTTTATTTAAACATAGGCAGTGTGAATGATATGTCAGAAAGAACACTTGATTTACACCCTCAACTAATGAACTGGCTCCACTTCTTGAGTTTCCTGATCTCAGCTGCCCCATCTCACCTCACCATAATACACTGAGTTAATCAAAACAAAAATCTTAGAGTCACTCTTAAGTCTTCCTTTTTCTTCATATCCCGTATTCAATCCATTAAAAAGCTCTGATGTTTTCACCTTCAAAGTGTATTCCACCTTCTCATCCAAACTTTCAAGCCATAATCTTTTCTTGTCTGTAGTATTTTAATAGCCTCCTTATTGGTCTCCCTGCTTCTGTTTGGGGCAACTTTCCCAAGAATCTTTGCCACACAGAAGTCACAATGGTCTTTCAAAATCTAAATCAGATCATGTCATTCCTCCACTTATTACTGTTCTAATAGCTCTCCATTGAATTTATAATAAAATGCAAAGTCCTAATGCTCTTATATGACCTTACACGATTCAACTTCATCTCCTGTGGCTCATGCTATTCTTTCTAAATTCTGATCTTTTCCTCAAACACAATAAGCTTATTATGGCCTTGGGGTCTTTGCACTAACCTAGAATGCTCTTCCTCAGACATCTGTGTGATGATCTCATTCTTGTTATTTTCATCTCAGATTTAGATCACTGACTTGGGGGTCCATTTGTGACCATTCAGCCTAAGTCATCCTCCAGGCATACGGTATCACAGTGCTCCTCTAAATAAGACCTTCTGAGTAGTTGGAAACATAGATAAGGAACTTGCAACAGAATGGAAATCAATGCACTGCTTCTTGAGGGAGAAAGTTTTGCTGTGTAGCAAAAAACAGTATCTTACGTATAAGAGTCATATTTGCTTTATTCAGAAACTGCAGAAGTGAGTATGGTGAACATTCTAAGAAAAAGTGGCTTTATCTTGATCAGAAAACAGACCTGATTATCTGACAAAGAATCTGCCTGGGCATGGTATTATGACATTTTTGCTTTTTGTTAACCTCCTCTTCTATCTTATCAACAGAAAAAGGGAGAAAGGGAATGTGTAGGGGTAACAGAAGGTCAAAGAAATTCTCTCTGGGTATGTTTGTTATTCAAATTTTGATGCTTCTTTTCCTTTATCTCTTAAGGGGGTGAAATGGCCTGGGTTTTGGGCAAGTCTTCACATCCATTTCATGTGTTCCAAAATCCCAGGATATAGGTACATTCTGATACTGATTGAAGCAAACTGTAAGTGCTCATTTTGGAAATTAAAGAGTATAAATTGTATTTTCATTTAAGGAGTCCTATTGGCTATATATATTTTTTTCCTGTAAAAGAATCAATGCCTTGTTTGAGATCCCAGAGTTCTGCACTGCGGAGCGTGGAAGAGCCATTTTGGCCTGGAAATGTTAAGGGCAGGTGTTACCAGTTATCCATAGACATTGAAGGACTTTAGTAAATTTCTTTGCCAAATGTATAATTTTGAATAACACTGCCTTCATGGATCCTCCAGAATGAGTTAGCAGCAAAATACTACTCTAAGTAATTGAAGGTGAAACCGAGTGAAGCCCTGTGGAGCTTCCAGGCACGGAGGCCCTTTTGTCCCCCATTTCTTACAGGCAAGACTCCAGCCTTCATGACCTTCCCTGAGTTCCAAAAGGTGGATTCAAGCAGTCACTAATCAAGGGGGATAGTGGCCAAGAAACCACCTGAGGCAAGAATGAAGGGACCAGAGAAGCTCATCAAGATTAGGAGACTAACCACCTGAGACGAGATTAAAGGAGTGCAGGCCCTACACACACCCTAATCTTGTCAGAGACTTCACCTTTGAATTATTGTTATAAAACCCCTCATCAAATCCTTTGGGGTTGGCACACATAGTTTTTCGAGGCAGAAACCCCTGGTGTGTCTCCCTTTACCTGGCAAAGTAATAAAGCTATCCTTTCCTACTTCACCTAAAACTCTGTCTCCGAGATTTGATTTGGCACCAGCGTACAGAGAGGTCGAGCTTTTGGTAACAAAGGTATTAACATGTTTGATATTGCAGAAAAATGCCTGTCAAAAGCAACAGTATGGGTATTCAGTTGTTGTTATATATTTTTTTCCCTGCAAATAATTTAACAGGTTTGGCTGCCTTTTTACAATTACATGTTATTATTTGTTTTGAATAGGTAATATATGCCCATGCTACAAAATATAAAAGGCACTCAAAGACAGAACATGACAAATAATTCTCAGTCTGACATTTCTATCACAGTCATCTAGTTCCTTCCCCAGAGGTATTCACTGCTATAGTACTTTTAAAACGTGTTCCCAGAGAGAATCTATATATATCTAAGCATAGATACCAAACATATTGCTTTTAAATAGAAATAATAATGTAACCGAAAGTGGGGTCCGGCTGCTCACCGCTCAAAACCTAATAAAGAGGCCAGGTTGGTGGAAAGGAAAGTTTTCTTTATTTTGGATGCCAGCAACCAGGGGGAGGGTGGACACCTGTCCAGAGGCCATCTTCCCCCCCTCCCCCGACAATCAGTGGGCAAGAGCTTTTATAGACAAAAGGAGGGGGCTACAGGCAGAAACAATACGGTCAGCTCTGACAGTCGTCTTGAAATTGGTCATCGGTGGTCTGACCAGTGTCAATTTGATTGTTTTGAGTACAGTTAATCTTCAGTTCCAGGGTTGGTTTGTTCCAATTTCTTTGAGGCCAGTTCTCAGAATTGTGGCAGCTTATGTCATGGCTACAGCCTGGTCATCACATAGTTGACTTCTTCCTCCTGCTGGGGGTTTTAGTATCTATAAGATGGCTCACAGGATATGGCTCAGAATATTATCTGTAGCCCTTGAGGAGGAACTAAAGGTCCTTGACTATGCTCAATGACTAAACTATTATTATTTGGTCTCTGACTGTTTTCCTTTGTTTCTGCATTTTCTCACTTGTCTGATTAAACTTATTCTTTGGATAAAGTTTTTCCACAGACAAAAGGCAGGCTGAGGACATGGCGGGGGGGCAAGGGCCATAGAGTCCTGCTCTGTTTCAATAACACATCTTTAATATTATTCACATTGATATCTTTCAATTAAAAGAATCTTTGAGATTTTTCCATATCAACACATAAGGAGTCAATTACCTATTCCAACTGCTGCATGGTATTCCATTTTCTGAATAAACCAAATTAGCTTTAACACCTTCCTATTAGTGGACATTTATGTTGTTTCCTAATCTTTCTCACAAAGAAGAAGTTTTTTAAAGTCTTGGAGAAGTCCTAGGATACTGTACTACTCTAACATTTTTTTCTCCCTGAGAAATAGTGCCCTTATTCAATTTATAGGCAAAAAGTTTGTATTTAACATACTTTTTTCCCTGAATTATATCATCAATTCTTTTTTGTCCTCCTGTTTCAGTTTTCACAGTTAGCAAGCTGATTGTGTTGTATCTCCTTCTTCAATCGTTCCTATTCATCTTTGTCTTTTTTTACTCCTGCTTTCCTTTTATCTTATTTTGTTTATTTTTCAATCCTGTCATATTGTCAGTGTGTTTTCAGCCAGGATCGTTCTCTTTTATGACGTTCTTAATGTGGGCTTCCTACCTGAGATTTTATTTTTTCCTCCTTCTGTCTTGTGCTTTGCTGACTCATGTGTTGTATCTCTGTTACTTATGATGTCTTTCCTGAATTCTTTTATCTCTGCTTTGAACTATTTGTTATATAATTACTTATTAAGATTTTTTAGTTTAATGACAATATATTTGGTCACAATTTTTATCTGCTCCAAGAATTGTTTTTTTCATAGTGGGTGTTTTTTGTCCATCCTTTATTTTCCTGATTTTTTTTTCTTTTGATTCTAGCATTTTCCTGTAAATCCTGTGCTGGTTTTGATCTTGGGTGGCCTTGGCCTGTATTGGCTTGAAGCAGGATGTTGGTTCCCAGCCAGAGATTGAAGTCGGGCCATGGCACTAGACTACTGGCTAGTGACAAGGCCCTGGCCCTGCATCTTTGTAGAAATGAATTCCCACAAAGACGGAAAGTAGTGAAACAAGTAAAGTGTTTATTAAGAGGAAAAAGAGTACATGTCAATAAGCACACGGGGTGAGCTCAGAGAGAGGTCTCGCTCTCATGGTAGTTTGAATCACTTATATGGGGCATTTCTTCTGGGTTTCCTTTGGCCGATCATCTTGCTTTGCCTGGTTCTGAGTCCGTATTTGGTATATCTCAGGGTCCTTCCCTGTGTGCATGCGCATCTCTTAGCCAAGACGGATTATAGTGAAGAGGCCTATGGGTAGGTTGACATCACTCCCTTTTGACCTCCAACAAGCCTTTCTGTGAATGTAGAGTCGAGAAGGTCTCCTTGACTTCAAGAATGAGATATATGTGGTCTCTGATCTGGGCAGGGCTCAGCTTCTCCTCCCTCCTGCTATTTTGGAGTATCTGTCCACAGGGGACAAACTCCAGCTGCTCAGCCTAGGGCCCATCTATCTCCTGCCTCAGTTTCGTAATTTCAATGAGTTCAGTTTTGGGACCAAGAATTTGCAGAAATTTTGCATGAGGCAAGAATTTTTCTTAGAACTTACTGAATTAGGTCATTATTTCCTTAGTTTATTACTGAAAAATATTATCATATTTAAAATACATTTTGATATTTAATTATGGCATCTACAATCTCTTAGCTTAGTGGTTCCCACTTGTTCATCTTGAGTGCTATTTTTTTAATTAATTAATTAATTTTTGGCTGCGTTGGGTCTTCATTGCTGCGTGCGGGCTTTCTCTAGTTGTGGCGAGCAGGGGCTACTCTTCATTGTGGTGCGCAGGCCTCTCATTGCTGTGGCTTCTTTTGTTGCAGAGCACAAGAGGCATGCAGGCTTCAGTAGTTGTGGCACGTGGGCTCAGTAGTTGTGGTTCACAGGCTCTAGAGTGCAGGCTCAGTAATTGTGGTGCACGGACTTAGTTGCTCCACGGTATGTGGGATCTTCCCGGACCAGGGCTTGAACCCGTGTCCCCTGCATTGGCAGGTGGATTCTTAACCACTACGCCACCAGGGAAGCCCTTGAATGCTATTTTAAAACAATAAAAAGAAGCAGCATTTGGTGAATTTACTATGCCCGAGCCACGAGTTGATTTATTCCATCTCAGAGTTACCGGCACCATGCCTCTTGACTTAATCGAAAAAAACATCTCAGTGAAAAATGAAGGAGTCTTTAAATGCTGCTGAACATATAGGCATACTATATAAGGTATATCTGACAGTTATTGAGCTTCTATTACAACAAAAATAAAATTACTGGTGGAAGTGCTACTCAAAATGAAAACTAGTGCTGTGATCCAGTAAAAATAATTTTACAGTTCTTGTGACTATTATTTGAAACATTTTCAGTAGTCTTTTCTACAGGACAATGAATACCAATAGTGTGATCATCAGTTGATATCACCATAGCTGAGTTATTTCTTCTTGAGTGATATATCTCTTTGAGTTTCTGATGTAAGATTTCTGACACACTGATTTACACGTTTTGAGGTTGTCATTTTTTTTTTCTTTTTCCAGCATAGAAATTTCTGCACAGATGTCACACATAATTCCAACCTATACCCCTTTACTTTTTTAGAATTAAAAAAAATTTTTTTTTTAATTCAGGTCAGGGCTTCCCTGGTGGCGCAGTGGTTGAGAGTCCACCTGCCGATGCAGGGGACACGGGTTCGTGCCCCGGTCCGGGAAGATCCCACATGCCGTGGAGCGGCTGGGCCCGTGAGCCATGGCCACTGAGCCTGCGCGTCCGGAGCCTGTGCTCCGCAACGGGAGAGGCCACAATAGTGAGAGGCTCGCGTACCGCAATAAAAAACACACAAACAAACAAACAAAAATTCAGGTCAGCAGCATTTAGACTCTAACATTTTAACTAATCATATTTCTAGTACTGAAGACTGAGCCAGACAAAGACCAAACGGACCTCTGAAGGTGAATACTGGTGTATCCCATTACCAAGCAAGGCTGAAAAAATGTAAAATAAAGCCAACAGGAAAAACGAATAATAAACTGAAATAGGGCATTTCTAAGGCAGTTTTCTGTCTATCACACCTATATTGGAGTGGAATCCAGATAAATATCCCTTCTGTGGAAGGGCCCTCCCCTAGAATTACCTCTTAGAACCTACCAGATATTGGATTTCCCCACTGATAAATTAAAATTATATTAAATATAATCTTTCTCCTCTTCCTTTGCCTGTATCTGGAGAACTAGACCAGCAATCCCCACCTATTTCTGCCAAAATTTATTTCAACATTTATTTCACATAACACTGTGTTAGACCTATGGAAAGATAATTCATCTGAAAGGATGAATTATCTTTCCATAGGTAAAGCTAGCCTGCTTTTGAAATTCTGCTAGTGCAGAAATAAAAGAAAATTTTAGAGTATTTATAAACATATAAAAATTTATTTTTGAAAGATCAAAGGAATTTTTATACTTATGAAATTGTAACAATGAATTATAAAGAGAGAATAAGTTGAAATAAGAAAAACTATATGAGATGCAAAAAATTACAAAATTTAATAAAAATAATTGTGGTAATAAAAATAATGGATTAGTTACAGAAGACAAATCTGGAAGCAAGAGCAAACACCAGAAGGAAATTTTCCCAAATCAGAGTATTTCTAAGGAAAGGAATAAAGAAAAATTAAAGTGAGGGTAAAGGGGGACAGATTAAGGTAATTTGACTCATGTATGATAGGACTATGGGAGGCAAGAACAGAGCAGACAGAGCAGAAATAACAGAAAGATATACACATGAAAACTTTCACTAAATTAAGGTGTATATTAGCTGGCAGATTGAAAGTAGCTTTGAAATCCTAGGAAAAATTATGTTAGATAAATAATACTTAGGTATATCTTGGTGAAATTTTATTTTATATATTAGTTTCTTATGGCTGCTGTAATACAGTAACACAAACTTAAGGTTTAAACAATGGAAATTTATTCTTTCACAGTTCTGGAGATTAGAAATTTGAAATCGGTTTCATTGTGTCAAAACCAAGATGTCAGCAGGGCCACCTTCCCTCCATAGGCTCCAGGGAAGAATTTGTTCTTTGGCTCTTCTACTTTTGGTGGCCGCTGGCATTCCTTGGCTTGTGGCTGCATCACTTTAAACTCTGCCTCTGTGGTTACATCGCCTTCTCTTCTGTGTGTCAAATCTCCCTCTGCCTCTCTCTTATAAGGATACATGTTATTGCATTTACTGCTCACCTAGATAATCCAATATTATCTACTTCTCTCAAGATCTTCAACTTACTCACTTATACAAAATTATTTTATGCAATATAAGGCAATTGTTACAAGTTCCAAGGATTAGAAAATGGCTGTCTTTTGGGCTTCCATTATTTAGTCTGTGAGTTATAAGTATGCTTGCATGTACGTGTAAATCTAGCAAACACCCAAACAAAAGATATAGATTATATGCATAAAAACAAAACTCTAGTTGCTCTTAGACTTTCATTCTGTAGAGAATTCTATGGAGTTGAGAAAAATATATTTAAATGGTGATATTATAAATTCAATGAAATAATCATTTACTTGTGAGGACACCAAAAGATTTTCTCAACTATAAAAAGGCTTGGTTTACTTCTCCTGAGGAAAAAATTGTGTTGAATTACAGATGAATGGGAGACGAATCAAGGTTAGAAACTTAAGGATAGGGAAGTCATTTTATAAAGGTCTGGCAATAAGCACAGACCTTTATAAAATTGACAGACTTAAACGTCAAATGAAGTCTCAGGGCTGGAGTGCTGGCTTGGCTCAGTCCAGATTTACACACAATCTCTAGGTAATTTTCAGTCCTATGACTTTATATACCATCTTTATGCTGTAAACAACTTAATTCATATCTCTAATTTAGACATCTCCCTACTACTCTACTCTCAGTTAACAAAGTGTTTCCTTGGTTTCTTTCTTAGAGACCACATAGGCATCTGAAACTTAGCATGCCCTGAACCAAACTCTTGTTTCTCTGTTTAGATCTGTTTCTCTATTTAGACCTACAGCTTTCCCTGTCTCAGAGCATGATAAATCCATTCAACCAGTTATTTAAGCAGAAAATCTTGTAAAAATCATTGTTTACTCCTATCTTTTGGCAAATCTTGTTGGCTATGGCTTAGAAATATAATAAATATAATACCTCTTACTTCTCGACAGGTACTAACTAAGCTCCAGCCATTCTTTTCTCTTGCTTGGAATAATTAAACAGCTTTCTTTATGCCCATTCTTGCCTTTGTATAGTCTAGCCTCCAAGGAACTAGAGTGTTCCTGCTAAAATAAAGGATGATCGTGACTATGTTACTCATCTGCTCAAAGCCCTGTGATGGCTTCCTATCTGCCCTTCTCCTCACTTCCCGCCCCATTTCCTACCACCTTCCTCTATTTCCTCCAGTAGTTTAGATCTCTTGCCTGTTCCCTAAACACAGTAAGTGAGAAGATCTCCCCAGGGCCTTCTCATTTGTTCCCTCTGCCTGAACTTAAGTGGGACAGTGTCCCCAAACATTCCACTATTCAATTTCTTTAGGTAGGATCCAAGCCAGACTCAATTTACTAAAACTGACATCCTTGGAGGGATAATGTAATGTGATAAATCAAATACTTTTCATTAAGACATTAGCATAGGATAGTTGGAATTTTTGTTCTTCCAAGGGATAGTGAGTCAAAAAGAGGTTGAAAAGATGATTGAAAGACACCCTAGAAAAAGAATGTTTTTTGGCATTGAAAAATATACATGAAAAAGTAGAATTCCATATAGCAGTGCCAACGAATGAATGATCAAGAACCTTAGGTGCTCTGGAATTCGAGGCATTCCTTTGTAGCCTTCAATCTACTCTAAGATAAGAAAATTGCTGCCTCTCTAACTGGCTGTAACACCAGATGACCTGAGAGGAAGGACATGGTATTCACTCTCTGTCTTTGAAAACTTCAAAAATCTTAAAAGAAGGACTAGTGTTCTGTTAGAATTCTCACTTAATATTTTGCACATGACTTCAAAGAGACAACTCCAAAGGAGATTATTAAAATTTTATCTTTCATGGTTATGTGAAACTGTTAATTCACTTACCAAAGAGAATATCATACACATATTTGGTTTAAAATTGAAATGCCACAGCAGATGTTAGCATTTGAGTTTTTCACTCACTTATTACCTTGCACAAAGATAGTAACTTCAGAATTAGCATATTACAATGTTGTAATACAATGATAGCACATTTCAACTAAAGAAAACCAGTAGAATATCTTTTAAGGCAGTGGGGGGAGGAAGAGTCCTCTTAGACTAAAACTAGAAAGTCCTCTTGTTTTGTGCCTGGGGCTATAGACTAAAGACTCATTTCCACTGGTGTGGTGAAAAATAACAACTAAACCAAGTTTTGTTCCTCCTGTGGAAACTGTCTTTAAGAAAAATAATATAAAATTACCTAGAGTGCCTTCAAAGGGGTCCTTGCAAGTAGGATTCCTGAAGTTTAAGCTATTCTTCATGATAAATTTTTTTCTGAGAAAATGCTATTTTTTGTTCCCAAAGGCCTAACAGCATAATGAAATTTGCATTATAGATGTATAGGCAAATCTTTTATTTCACCAGTGACTCCTAGACCACTGTACAAGAATCTGTATCTAATTTATTTTTTCTTTTCTTTTTTTTTTTTTTTTGCATTCATGAAAAAGAAAAGGAAAGAGGAGAGGAAAGAAGAGAAAAAAAGAAAAAACATCCTACACATAAAATGGGGGAATCCATTTGTTTACAGCCATTCTATCAGGAAAAGAGTATGCCCATGAAAATTTAAATTTGATGTGGAAGGGAAGAAAAAAAATACTATGGAACATTAAGAAATGCTAAAAATGAAAAATTCCAAAAACTTGAGATTAACACGAGAATGAAAATTACCATCTGCTTAAAGTGTAAAAGATATTATAAAAAATACTAAAAAATAGATAGTCAACACCTCATAAATTCAAGTTTTACTGCCCTCTTCACTAGGGAATCACTCTTTCAGAGGAATATCTGCTGCAAGAAAACATTTGTATTTTCCTGATATGATATTGGTAGTAGAATATTAATATAAATGTGAATGTGCCCTAGGCACTTTAAGAAGTGTTGAATTTTGGTTTAGGCTATGAAAGCAAATAGTGCACTGAACAAAGTTCAACAGTCAAGAAAGAATTTATATAAGACTACTGCAATAGGGGAGAGAGACTGAACTCAACTCCCCTGAAATAAAAGATGTGAATGTTTCTAAGTTTTGAGGTGAGCTAGTGAAAAAGTACTGGAGGACTTTGGGGGAGGGTTGACCAGTGGGATGTGTCAAGCTTGTAGAGTTATCCTACAGTTTGAAATGTTTTCTTCTGGGATTAAGCCATCTGTGGCTGGTAACTGGCTCCCAAAATAGTTAGGCTCCTACCTTCCCATCAAGACTGAGAGATGGAGGCACTATCTCTTATAATGTTTAATTGCAAAGTAATAGTTCCCAGATCCTTGAGAAAGACATTTCCTGGGTAGTAAAACTGGCAAGAGGTCAAGAGGCTGGGAGATTTATATACATTTCAAAGGAACAGAGAAAGAATTTACAATTGCAATATTTCTGAAGCAAATTCTCTAAGAAACTGGAAGTCAGAGGCCCACAGCTGGGAAGAAATCTGTCTAAAAGTTAGTCAAGCTGAGGGGAACAGTAAGGCTATCTTGGTCAAGGCAATGGCTTTGAATTTATATTCCAGGTTGTATTAAGTATACTAGTAACCCTCCCTTTGGTTAAAATTGGGAGTGGCTATCCTAGATAGATGATAGATAGACAGACAGATGATAGATGATAGATAGATAGATAGATCGATAGATGATAGATAGATGATAGATCATTCTCTTCATATATTCACTTCAAGGATTATAGAATGCTTAACACTGTTACATACATTTTTATAGTTTATTATCCAGAGACTTCTTTGATAAGTTTCCTCCCCTTTTCTCCCTGAACCATTGAAAGAAATCAAAAACAATTAAAACAGAATGGAAGGTCTCACTTCAGAAAAACAAGGTAATACAGTAATTACCTCAAGCAAAAGACTTCTGCAAATTCTTCTGAGGAGAAAAAAAAAACTCTTAGTACTCACCTACCTAGTTTAATAATCATTAAGTAATTAATCCCTAACAACATCTCTTTTTGAGCCTGGCAAGAATGATTATTTATCCATATTTTTGAGATTGCATAAGACAGTCAATACTCTTTACATGAAAAGTGCAATGGAAAATGGGAATTAAAGTTCTGATTCCTATCTTGAATCTGAATTACTATTACTAATTATTGTCAAGTGAAAAAATTCTGGTTTCGCTCAAACCAAATGATGATCTTCTGTAATAACTGCAGTTACATAAAACACTGTAAAATATTGTATGTATTTTAGGTACTCTTTCTAATTTTTCAAACATACCTCTCAAAGCATATATTTATGGTAAAAATGACATCCTGAAAAGATAACTTTCTGGTGTGGAGGTCATAGAAAACAAGTGTGCATGCCAAATTTATTTTACACATTCAGTAATATCTGTTACAGTTCCTTGTTCAGAGAAAAACAATTAGGTCCTCAGATATCAATATCAAGCACATTTCTTTCTCCTGCCAAACTGCAAGGTTTTTGTTTGTTTGTTTGTTTTGTTTGTTTGTTTTTGCGGTACGCGGGCCTCTCACTGTTATGGCCTCTCCTGTTGCGGAGCACGGGCTCCGGACGTGCAGGCTCAGCGGCCATGGCTCACGGGCCCAGCCGCTCTGTGGCATGTGGGATCTTCCCAGACTGGGGCACGAACCCGTGTCCCCTGCATCGGCAGGTGGACTCTCAACCACTGCACCACCAGGGAAGCCCTTCTTCTACTTTTTTAATGCTTCTTCCTGGCTCTCTGAGGATTCACAGTGCAATTTTCCTGCTACACAAAGGAACTGAACTTGGCTGTATCTCATCCTCCCATCCATTCACTCAACAAGCACCTACACAGTGTGATGGCACTTTGCAAGTAGTTCCCAGCTGTGAATCTAGAGATGAATCTCACAATATCAAGGCACTGACAATTAACTGCCTTGGAAATTTGGGTTTTTTCACTTTTCAGAGTAACTATAAAGGATTAAACCAGGCCAAGAAAATGGGCAATGTCTGGAGAAGAAAACAGCCTTTGTTTTTTTTTTTTTTTTTGGTGAGATAAATGAGTTTTTGTGTTGTGTGTGCATGGTTATTTGTGTTAGCATTCACTTCTAAAATCACTGTCACTCCTACTGCTTTATTATCGTCTCATCAATTGATAGCTCTAATGATGAGATTTCAGACCAGGGATAAAGACAGAGTAAAGCAAAATAAACTCATGGATAAAAGCTTCAGAGTAAGTCAAGAGGTATTCTAGTTAAAATTCAAGAATGAAGCAATTGGTTGTCCAAGGTAGGACAAAGTGGTCCATGGGATCTTTTCATATGACTGGATTTGTCATATGAGGGAGGTTACAGGTATTCTACAAACATTAGTTATGTTTTCCTCATTATTGCTCTCATTAAGAGAACTTTTAAAGGGTCTTTAATGCTGTTGAACAGGCATCATCCAGTTATTTCATATGTAAGAGGGTTCTACATAAAAAGGAGGCTCAAGTGATTCAGAAAACATAATAGATCCTATGAGAATGGTACCTGAAATGAAGATGGTGGTGTAGAATGGAAAGCCAGATAATTTGTCTATCCTGTGTGGTTTTTTTCTTCATCTCAGGATGAAGGAAGAAATATAAAGCGAAATGTCTGTTTACAGCAGCACTGAAATGAACTAACTTGGCTTGTATAACAACTCTCTTTAATCAGCTGAATTTGATAAAATGCCATGATCTTTGAGTGACAATTTGATGAGGATGGCAGACCTATGTTGGATCTAACTATAGACATATTTATGACCAATGAATAATGAAACTGCGTTAACCAACAGTCTACAGACCAATAGATTCACTTTATCCTATCCTGAGTGCTAGTTTTCAATGTTTAATTAGCATAATCAATAGTATTGCCCTTTCCTGGGATTTAGAATCCCCTGACTTCTCCCCTTTAGTGAAAGACAGTGAATTTATTCATGGGATGTGTTCTCTTGCCATTCAAGTTAGTAAATGTAACTTTGTAATTTTTTAAATTATTAAAACAATATAGTTGGTCTGCAGAAAGTGTAATCATTTCTTTTTTGGAATTGAACAACTTCTCTACTAAAATCCTGACATTCCTGGGTCCAGCCAAGGGTTCCCTTATTCTAGATGGTACATGACTTCTGAAATTGTTCATTTAGACTTCTGCTCATCCACATTTTTTAATTTTTGAGTTACCGGAAGAGTAATTTACATGTGGGCATGTTTGAGGAGAGTTGGGGAGTGGGGAGGTGAGGAAAAAAAGAGTTGAAAGAATGAGGAATATAATTTGAGGACTCCAAGCATACATATTTTTAAAAATACAAAATATAAATAATTATATTCTTTTACATTTTGTCTCTTGGTAGTAACATTTTGTTTCTATCATAAGGTGTTTCCAAGTGGCCAAGTCTGTTATTTTAAGATTCTCTTAAATATATAAATTCTCTTGCCTTTATATAAAAAAAAATCAAAGCAGCCAATTATTTTCTGTTTGTTTTAATATATCATATTAACATTAAATGCATAAATTAATTAAAGGAAGAAATATTGTAAATTATAGTATCTAATGTTTCAAGACCTTATCCATTTTTAAAAGATACCTTTTGTGAGTGGTAATAAAAATAAAGTTGAGACTGGAAAAAGAACACAGATACTTCTTAGGGAAAAAAAAAACATCTTAAAGTTATTCAGGAAAGAGAGTTTGAAGCTGCAAATTGTTTTAATATGCATATAATTAATTGTGAAACTTTATAATGTGAAATTTAATTAAACTTGTTCTAGCTATTTAGGTTTTGAAATGTTAGGTACAATAATAAGTGAAAGATGTGAGAAATCGTTATTATCCTTCTGGCATTTTTGTTTCAGCTATATAGTAGCTTTCTTACCAGGTGTGTAAGAGAGCCACAGATATTTTTGCCTTGATCTACAGGAAGAAGAATGTTCTATAAAGGGTAAATCTATTAATTAGAGACCTGCACAGCTTTCTTTCTTGCTAGTGTAGTCATTAAATTGATTTTTCCAGTCCATCATGTAATTGTTCCACCGATGGAATCCTGCTTTCCATTCTCGTTCTGCTTCATCAATATTTCCTGTAAAACATGGAATGAGTTGTATTAATCTAAATTTTAATCTCTGTTTACGTTCATTGAAAAATAATTTTGATTGCAGATGCCGTTTTCTCCAAGTACACTGTACAGCGATGTTTATTTTTTGTTTTTGTTTTTTTTGTTTCTTTGCGGTCTGCGGGCCTCTCACTGCTGCGGCCTCTCCCATTGTGGAGCACAGGCCCCGGACGCGCAGGCTCAGCGGCCATGGCTCACGGGCCCAGCCGCTCCGCGGCATGTGGGATCTTCCCGGACCGGGGCACGAACCGGCCTCCCCTGCATCGGCAGGCGGACTCTCAACCACTGCGCCACCAGGGAAACCCTACAGCGATGTTTTATTCATTATTTATTATCAACTTCTCTCACTACCTGAAAAGATTTTAATTGAATTTTATATATTATATGAAAATGCAAATAATATATATGTACAAAATATATATAACATAAATGCAAAAAAATCCATTCATGTATTATGTCAAATTATGTTACATTACATATATTTGCTTTAGTTTCTGGGAAGATGCATAAATATTATTCTTCTCTTGACTCCTAGGCATAGCAAAAATCTCATTTAATGCATCTCATTTACATATATAATTATATAGTGAGTATTATTTCTAATTTAAATGTTTATATATGAATATTTATTAATGCGTAAGGAGAACTTTGTAATTGGCATTCTGTATAGATTCTACACTCATCATATATCAATATATTTTAACTCCAAACAATGCCTGGTCATTGAAAGCAACTTATTGAAACTATTGTACTATATGATAGAAGTTTATTAATTGCTTTGCAAATTAGAAGGATGATTAAGAAAATCTCCAGCAATTTGCAAAGTATATGTATGTGTCAGGGGAGAGGAGTGTTTATACCAGAAATAATGTGAGACAATGAATCGAAAAGGGTTTATGTACTACAAAAACCTTGAAATCTTGATTTATTTGAAAGTGTATTATATTAAAGAATAAAGTCTGTGAACAACAGAAAATCTTAAATTACAAACTTTTAAAACCGTATATTTATGTTCGTAATATAAATAGATATAATAAAGCTAGAAGATAGTTTATTTAAATCTATAGGTATTTTATACGTTTGTAGTTCTTTTACTTTTTAAACTTTTAGGATGCTGAGCTATAGTCATTGAATTAAAAACAAAATTTTAAGTGATTTCAACTATTGTGAAAATAAGAACTGACAATTTTTTTTTTTTTTAAAGAAGATGTTGGGGGTAGTAGTTTATTAATTAATTTATTTATTTTTGCTGTGTTGGGTCTTCGTGTCTGTGCGAGGGCTTTGTCTAGTTGTGGCAAGCAGGGGCCACTCTTCATCGTGGTGTGTGGGTCTCTCACTATTGCGGTCTCTCTTGTTGCGGAGCACAGGCTCCAGACGCGCAGGCTCAGTAGTTGTGGCTCACAGGCCTTGTTGCTCCGTGGCATGTGGGATCCTCCCAGACCAGGGCTCGAACCTGTGTCCCCTGCATTAGCAGGCAGATTCTCAACCACTGCGCCACCAGGGAAGCCCGGGAACTGACAATTTTTTAATGTATACTTTTCAGTTAGGAATTTTCTAAAATTATAAATTTGTAGGATGTTAATTTGGAGAAGAAAGTTCATGTGATCTCATACTACATTATAATGTATATGAAAAAGTGCCTTCACTCATGTTATCACAATGGAGCACATTCAGTGATTTGTTTTTAGTTTATATGAAAATCAAAATATTTAAAACATTTGTACAGCCATTAAGAGATCCCCTGTAATTTAAGATATATTTAGGTCTCAAATGTTCACAATGCTTGGACATTGGATAAATATTTAAGGATTTATACAAAAATGTCCTATTTTTATGTAAAATGCCTTTTAAAAGTCAATGGCTATAATTTTTTTGTGAATAAAAGAATTTTTCTGAAGAGTCAAAACCATTAAATGTGGAAGAAAGATGTTAAATATCATACCAAATGATCCACTTTTATGTTCTTTTTTATGATAATTAAATGCTGTTTTAAATGTTATTTACACAAAATAAGGACTCTAAAATTCTGAAAAAGCAAAATTTTTAATATAACAAATAAATGACTGGTAATTGCATTTAGACCATGAATTTTAATATTTAGAGAAAAGGTCTTATATCTGATTTTCATTTCCTCTTCATGGAATGATACCAAATTCATTGATTCATATAAATATAAATTTATTTCCTTATGTGTCATAATCAAATATCTATACAATTTAGTTATTAAAATAGTTTACTTTTTAGTGCACAAATGCTCTGTAAACCTGTAGAAGTACTGGACATTGATTGAGACAATGAAGTTCAAAACATTTAATTATTTTCTAACAGTATCCAAAGGAACTGAATATACCATAATAAAAAGACAATAAAAAACCTGAGTCCTTTGTCATAAGTCAAAACCAAAATTAGAAGTTTTTCTCCTCCCCCTCCTTCTTTTTTTCCTCCAAAACTGGAACACTACTTAAGTGGCTATAGATTTATCATCATCAGTGAGATGTAGATCTATTTGTTTTGTAGTTAACAGGGTGCTGCAGTGTGAAATAAAGAAAAGAATATCAGTATAGGCTTTGGAGTGACATGGGTTGAAATTCCAGCTTGATCAATTATGGTATTAGTGACATAAAAAAATTCTTAACTTTTCAGATTAGTTTTCCAAATGTAAATGGAGTTAGTAATCCCTATTTTGCAATGTTGCCATGAGGGATAAATGAGATGGTGCTTACATTGTGAAATCAAGTTATATGCATCTACAGGGAGCTCTGGAAATGAATTTACTGCCCTTGTTATAAAAATTTATTCCTAACTTTGCTCTTTATTGAATCAGTTTATAGCTAGATCAATACCAGTAGTTCATGAACATATTGACACAACTTTTTCAGGACTTTGGTGACCTTCATTTTGCCCACATTGTGTCTCATTTGGGGGAAAATCAGGGTCTCTTCCCTACAGAAAGAGGGATAGTAATGAAACTGTTTTTTTGTCTTGTCAATTAAAAAAGGGTGAGCAATATTTCACCAGAGCTGAGTCTATTTAGCCAAGTCTGAGGAGTTAGGACAGAACATAAGAGAGGTGAGTCAACCCCAAATAGTTATTGGAGATGAAGTTAGATGACATTACATTGATATTTAATGGTACTGAACATTTTGATTAAAAAATAACATATTTCCTGTACTTTGAGAGTTCATTAAAAATATCTTCTGTCTTCTTTACTTGCTTATTTTCCTGTTTGTCAACTAGTTATTAAAATTGCAAAGGATTTCATAATTCTTTATGGAGTAGATCACAAACTTACTAGTTGTCCTTTTATCATTTTTGGTGTATGGTGAGACAGTAGAATGAACTACGATAAACTCAGGCTGGGCTTTCTGAAGACTTCATGTACTTTTACAGTGAAACAAATAGATCATTTAATTTGATTATCAAGTTACCCAAAGCCTTTGTTTATTTGTTCATTTTGTTTTGCTTTTAACAAAGAATGGAAAACTCAAATATGAAATCAGCAAAACTAGCTTGATTTTTTTTCTTCAAACCACCTTTGCACTATCTCTTTTTTGTTTGCCATTCTTGCTAAATGATTAGCAAAATGAGGTTCCAAAGTGACCAATCCAAGTGGTATCTCAGCTCTTAAATTTATATGTGGTCTTCTTTAGTTGTAGCAAGCAACAACTAAAGAACACTTTGGTTCATGATTTATTCAATGCTTTGATTCATGATGTATTCAAAGGTCAAAGGAGGAACCACTGGATCTGATACTTTTTTTTACTGGGAAGATGCGAAGGTTAAATATTTTTTCCTTTAAATAAATTTACTTTCTCAATTTTAATGAAAAATATTGATATTTTATTGACATTGAATGCCTCATTTCTCTACTTCCTTTTCTTTTTTCAAATGATTTTGAGATATTGTGGAGTTATATTCTTAGTGAAAAATCTGAATTTGATAACAGTTGAAACAAATATTGTATTTTATTTCTTGCAGGTGCATGCAATAACAGCCTAGATGTGTGCTGAAGTATAGTCTGAAAGTTAAGTGCTAGAATTTGTGTGTTTAAACAAGTCTTAAGGATCATTTTATTTGAGAATATTTATTGCTCAGTTGTAAACAACTGCTCAAATGGTACTTATAAAGTCTATTGGGCTTCCATCGTGTGGTAAACATTTCTAATGTTTACCACATTTCTCCTTTTAAGAAATCCAGTCACTAGTTATTTTTTGAAATTTTCCTTTACTTGTAAAGTTATCTTTTTTTTAAAAAGTAATATTTCCATAAAAACTTCAGCCCAGGTCATCTGAATAACTCCAATTTTCAGAACATTGAAAATTAAAATGTTTGAAGTTTTGTGACTTGAAAACTATAAGGTATGGTAAGAACATATTTTCTTAATCTTTTAGTCCCTTTATATTTCTTAATCTTTTAGTCCCTTTATGTTTATAAAACCTAAAAACATGGCATTTCAAAGTGGTTCTGTTTGTTTAAATGTAAACATTTTTATTATTAATGAATACATTGTTGATGTTATAACAATTATATCATGCATTTACTTTAAATTTTATTAAATATATTTCATATAACTCCTTTGGGGGAATTATCTGAAAAAAATACTGCTAAAATATAAAGTTATGTTTTCAAGACACACTGGAAATATCCCAGAGCAAGGTATGGTATTTCCATACAGCTCAGTGTTGCTTACACTAGAAAGTTGTTCAGCCTTGTGTAGGATGGAGCAGCATCTAGCTAAAAATTTAGGAGTTTGTTTATTCAACCTGCTTTATAGTAGTTGAGTATTTAGAGATAGAGATTTTGAAGTACATTTTCAAAAATTACTGAGATTGAAATTTTATTTTACCAACAAATACATCACAGTAGACCACATTAGCTTGAACCAGAATGACTCAGTTTGGTTTATAATAAATTAGTCATTTAAAATTTGCCCCTACCCCACCTTATTTCCCTTCAAATTATGACCCTCTCATTTAAAAATATTTTAAGTAACAATTGAGAATATGTAGTCTGTGATTTGTTAAATGGTACCTCTTCTGGTCTCTTGACAGATTAAATGTGTTACCTCATTGCTATTCACACCCAGAGGACACAAGGGCAGCACTGTAGTTCTGCCAAGGGATGCAGGAGCCCATCTCTGATATATATTGTGCCACCCAGCATTTAGTGATGCACAGAGAACTGGTCTATCAATAATGTTTCCCAAACAGATGAGTCCATAATTATAATTTTGGTGAGTAAGATCTGAGAATCAAAAGGCATATTAAACAATCAAATACAACTCTGAGATGTCCATATTTGCCTGAAAGTAACTCCTAACGGCTCTAAAGAAGAAACTAAAAACATCTACTGTATTGTGATATCTAGTATGTAGCCTGAAAATTGCGGAATGTTCTGATGAACAGAATGGTAAAGTATAAAGGAACTAGTTAGCGATGTGTCTGGTGATTGAACGTCAATTACTTTTATTTGAAAAATATGGAAAATAGACCTGAGGAGCCACATCAGTTATAAATAGCTGACATTTAAAAAAAAAAAAAAAACAGGCAGTGAATTGTATATGTATGTCATTTTTCTCACAGAAAATGTGATCATTCATGTTGGTCATTCAAGTTTAGCCAAATATCTTCTTACCAATGAATTCTGAAATAGTAGGATAATCTGAACAATTTTCCTAGTATTTCCTTATACAAATCTAAGTAATCACTTCCTGAAGAGTAGTTAACTAAATTACTACTTTTTTATTGTATTATGTAATATATGTAGGTGGTCTTAAATATCTCCAAGCTTAGAATATTTAGAAATATTTGGATTGTGTTTTTAGATATGTAAATTTTAGATATTTTTCCCCCTTAGAAATCAAGGGTTTTACTATTTATCACTATTTTTTTTCTTATGAGTTATCTATTCCATACATATTAGTGTATATATGTCAATCCCAGCCTCCCAATTCATCCCACCACCACCACCACCCCCGTCACTTTCCCCCATACGTTTGTTCTCTACATCTGTATCACTAAATTTGTTTTGCCTCTTTTTGAGTATAAATATATAAAATAAACAATTATACATTATTTATTTTATATATTTATTTTTTCATTTATCCATTAGTTAATTCCACAAAAATTGGCTGAATAGCGAGAGTGCCCTATTTTAGTTCCACTGCTAGGTTTCCTGTTCCTCTAGGGAAAAATTCCTAGTTTTGCTTTCTTTATTTAACTGCTAAGGTGCTGCTTATATAGTAAGCCCTCAAAACATATCTAAACTTGATGGAAGAAGGTTGTTAAAATAATGTACACATTGGAATCAATTAATTGTAAAGTCACAGATGAACATTATCACTGTGCCATGAATAGTCTACCTTTTCCCCCTTTTATATAATCCATAACCAATTATTTAACCAAATACTAAAACAAAACAAAACAAAACAAAAAACAACACACACCTGTCATTTCCAAGACTTTGGGAAAAAATAGTGTCCAGAATCGGCATTGTTGAGCACGTAGTTTAGTGTATACTCTTGGTGACTCTGTATTCAAGGTTAAATATTTTTGTTCATTGCTTTTGAAGACAGGCCATCTTGTACTATTGTTTTGGGTCCCATTTGGATTTCTAAAAAATTAAAGAGAGACATTATAGTTCTACTGAAATCAAAGATAGATTAAATATATATATATATATATATATATATATATATATATATAGTTCTCAAAAAACAATAAGAGCTTTTAAAAAGTCAGGAAAATTGTGGAAAAAGAAAAATTGTGGATTTGTTTGATGATGTCAAGCATAAATGAACTGGGTTGAATATTTTCAGCACCTTGAAGCACTATGTTAGTTAAAATTGTAGGAATTAAAATTTAAAGAAGAACTTATTACACACATTTCTGCTTAACATACAGGGAGAAAAATATATTCTATTCTAGAATGCTTATATTTTCTTCACACTTAAACATGTGTTTAAATTTGGGACTGATTACACCTTTCCTTAGTATGTAATAACCACATTACCCTAGGGAACTGCCCTCAGTCTCATTTTTAAGTTGATCTTACATTCTTACAGATGTGTTCACTGATTAAAAATCTTTCAATAATTCCCCAGTGAGTTAGTTCAATAAAGGTTAGTGAACATGCTGCCACCCACATTTCCAAAATTACTTTCAGGTATTCTCTTCATAGGCCAACCAACAGGAATTAGGGACAGTTCCTTAGTGATTCCCTCCTCTATTTTACCTCCTATCTTTGCCTAGCTATTACTTGTGCTTGGAATTCCTTCATTTTCTAACATCAGGAGTCTAGAACCTTCAGATTCTCTTTTTTGTGCTGATGTTTCCCATATCTTTGTGATTTTTAAATCAGTAACACTTGGCTCTATTTTTCAGAAATTTATGATTTTTGGTTCTTTTGTACCTTGTAGGACTCAATAATATATTATTGCCTAGGTCACACAAACAGAAACTCAAAGAGTAAACATTCTGGAAGTGACTCTGTCTAGATAGTCACTGGTGAGTCTAAAGATTTTTCTTTAATATATTTGTATGCTATTATTATGAGTCAGACCCTGCCTGGGCTCTAGAAACACAAATAAATATGGAAAACATAGTTTCCCTCAGGGAATTTACAATCAAGGACATCCATGAAAACAAAGAACCAACAATATATGGTAGACTAAATCAAGCATAAACAAAGGGACAAAAAATGTCAGAAGAGGGAATTACCTAAAGGAATGCGATTTTAGCTGAAGTAAGGAGAAAAAATAAGGAACTGAACCAGAAAGAGAAGTTTGGAGTGCTAGAGAAAGGGAACAGAATTAACATAGTATAAATAATAAGTGTTCTCTTAGTTCAAATAGCAATGAAAAAACTAGTTTTCTTGGATTCTAAGATAGAGGAGATCCTTTTAGAATTATAGCTTTAGGATATACGTGTTATAGCAGTAAGATCTGACAGCCTAGGAAAATGGTTTAGACTTTAGCTTGTAGGCATTTACAATTCTTGAGGGATTCTTTGCTAGATGGTTTATTGTGTACATAACATTTTAGAAATATTGACCCGGAGGTGGTATCTAGAATAATCAAGAAACCTAGAAACTAGTCACAGATACTTGTATCATAAAAGGAAGACTAAAGTGATAGGGATAAGTAATTCATTCCTTTCTCTTAGATTTGTCTAACTTAAGCAAAGTCATATAAGAAAAACTCCAGTTGAACTTTTCTAAAAGTTTAGCACACAGAATTCTTCATCATTCAAATACCTTCTGTATATTATTAATGGATAGGAAGTTGGGAGTAGTGATAGCAGTTACACTTTTTTTTTTTTTTTTGGCCGAAAGCCTGTGAACCCCTAGAATTTGGAAAGCGAAGCAGGCATTCATCCAGCTTGGTTAACTAGAGGCAGATTTTGCCAACAAGAACTTGTGTTGAATAAGTACCATAAATTCCTAATTTATCACAGATGCACAAATATTCAACCATGATTCAGGGACTGTAGAGATAAACAGCTTCTTGATGAACTAGTTGATTTTATGTAGGAGTTGGATGATTTAATAAGAATTATTAATAACCAGAGCTATTCAAGCTAAGCCAATATCATAACAGGATTGAAACCGCTTGCTTTAGGGTATTATTTGAAAGAGGTCAGGAAGAAAATTTCTCCAGATCACAGATGGCACACTTGTCTAGGTGAATTATGTAGTCTTTTTCTTTTCTGTTAAAGCTTTAGAAATGAACAAGTACAGCTGCTGGAGGCTGGATATTAAACCAGGAGAACCATTGGTCTGATTCGGTACAGCAATCCTTATGTTCCTAAATTGCCCACTTTCCTTCTAATTCCATTCTAATTAACTTATGGCACCATTTTAACTGCACATTTATTTCTGGCTTCTGCAAATGGTGACTTAAATAGAGCTGACTTGTACTTGAGTTCAAGAGCGAAACACTAATGGCACTGCCAGTGTTCATTTAACAAACTTTGTCCTATGAAATAACTCATGAGATTCCAAATTGTAATTCAGAGATAATAAAATTCCTTTGCCTATGGATGCAGATATAGTTTTCAAAAAGTGATTAAAATAGCTCTTGAAGTGATGAAGCATTTTACTCTATAATTGCAGAAACCTCCAAAGACTCTAAAACTTAACCAGAGACATAATTCTCTTCCTATTTGTATCAATTAAACACTTTGTGAAATACAGTATAATTCCCAGATACAGAATTCTGAAACACTATATAATTTTAATTCCAAAATTATAAGATAAATTTAAACATCTTGAGTTTATTATTTTTCAAAAATATTTTCTATTCTGGTTATAAAATAAAGACCTCAAAGTGACAATACTTAACACTTTCCATGAGATAAAGAAATCTCTTCTCTTTTTGTTACCAGGTTCTTTTCCCAATTTGTGGTATACAAAAGTGGTCTAACAGTCATCCATTTCACTTTTCCTCTGATGTAGGATAGAAAAATTTTAAGACATGGCTTATTTAACTAAAAAAGCAGAGTATCTTTCAAACTGTATTATAGGAAATTACCTGCTTGTCATTGGTATTTGGGCACAGATTTGATAATTCATTTTATGAAGAAATTCTTTAAAAAGACATTAATTTACTCAGGATGCCAGGTATGAAGAAGTAGGATGCACTCAACTTCATGAATCAAGTTTTCTTTGAATTACAAATTCCAATATTGCCTACCCAATCCTAACACAGGACTTAAGATTCCCTTTAAGAATTCAGGGACAGTTATTTCTCTTTTTTTTTTTTCTCATTTGAAGAACTTGTCTTTATTTTTATGGGATTTAAGTAAATATCAGAATTATTAAAGGTGTGTTCCATTTGTTTTTTTAGCTTTTTAAAAATTTCCCAGGACCACAGACATCATTTGTTCTTTCTTTCTGACAGGCAGCTCACTTCACCTGTCATCTATTCAGTCCCTCTAAGGTGGTCAAGCGTAGGCATTGACAGTTTTATTTATTTATTTATTTTTGGCTGCATTGGGTCTTCGTTGCTGCGCACGGGCTTTCTCTAGTTACGGCGACTGGGGGTTACTCTTTGTTGCGGTGCGTGGGCTTCTCATTGCGGCAGCTTCTCTTGTTGCAGAGCATGGGCTCTAGGCTGGCAGGCTTCAGTAATTGTGGCACGTGGGCTCAGTAGTTGTGGCTCATGGGCTCTAGAGCACAGGCTCAGTAGTTTTGGTGCACGGGCTTAGTTGCTCTGTGGCATGTGGGATCTTCCCGGACCAGGGCTTGAACCCGTGTCCCCTTCATTGGCAGGCGGATTCTTAACCACTGGGCCCCCAGGGAAGCCCAGCACTGACATTTTTAGAAGGTGAAACTTCTAACTATATTTTGTGTTTCCAAACAGTTGCCTTTGGGTCCACCTTCTTCTACTTTGAGATGTGTCCTCCAGAGCTAAGGGTTTCCCTGGGGCCGATTGCCGCACCGCAGGTCTAAGGCCCAGGTGTCCAGTCGGCTTTATGAATGATTAAAGTGGTTTTGAACTCCTCTGTTAGACACCTGTGTCTGTCTCCCAGCTCCAAATCACATGCCGCCTCTGGGAAGCCTGTCTGGCTCTCGTTTCCCATCCCATGAGGTGACATCTCCTGTCCTGCTATAATTTCTAGGAAGTCCTGGGGAAGCAAACACTGTGTCCTTACGTTGGTGTATCCTGGTAACGTACCCTGACACTTAGGCAGTGCAGGCAAGCTCTGCTGTGACGTCAGATAAGGAACTTCATTTCATGTGCCTCGGTTTCCTCATCTGGACCCTGAGATGGGGCCTGGCGCTGTGTGTGTTCTGTGGGAGCAGGTGAACCACCTCTTCTAGGTGGGCATTTTCAGCTATTTTGACTATGTATTCACTTGTCCTGTTATTTTGGAGGCTCCTTTAGTCCAGAGCTGTCAGTAAATTCCACTTAATCCTCTTTTCTTCCCTGATTTCCTTTAAACAGGCATCCTGGGCTGTCTGGTAAGGAGCAGGGTCATGAGAACTGTAGCATTTGGTTGCTTGGGCTTCTGCAAACAAAAACCTCAACAAAGAGTAGCTTAAAAATAAAGTTTTCTTTTTTCCTGACACTAAAAGGACAAAAGGAGGACAATTTCCAGTTTGGTCGGGTCAGTGACTTACAAGCATTTGTTACCCAGGATCCAGGCCTTCCCCTCTTCCCACTTGGTCATTCTCAGTGTGTCCGGGGTCCTTGAGTGGCTTCAGGAATTCTGGGTGTCCTTACTGTATTCCTTTCTGTATTGGTTCAGTTATCAATCTCTGCAACTAGTTTTTTTTTTTCTTTTTTTTGCGGTACGCGAGCCTCTCACTGTTGTGGCCTCTCCCGTTGCGGAGCACAGGCTCCGGACACGCAGGCTCAGAGGCCATGGCTCATGGGCCCAGCCGTTCCGCGGTATGTGGGATCTTCCCAGACCGGGGCACGAACCCGTGTCCCCTGCATTGGCAGGCGGACTCTCAACCACTGCACCACCAGGGAAGCCCTGCAACTAGTTTTTAGGATGTGTGACTACATCTAACTTTAGTAAGATTCTTGATCCCCAGCTTCAGGGCAGGGTGGCCCAGTGATTCACTGAGTTTATGGATCGTGGGTTTTTCCTTGCAACTCGAGTCACATTTAACCAAAGCAAATCTCTTCTTCTTCAGTGTCATCATTTGTCAGAAACGTAGACCTTAAGTGGGAACCCACACACAGGACGACCCTGTGTCCTGGGGGGGCTCAGGGGTGACAGGGAGGTGCCTTGTGATTGCAGTAGCTGTTAGGGGTCCCCTTCAGAGCCTCTGTTCTGTGATCCTGGCCACTGGAACAGGTTTCAGAGGGGAGCATCAGGCCCATGCCCCCTTCCACACAGCCTGGGGGCCTCTGCCAGACACCTCAGTGTCCACGTATCTGCCTTAGCAGATTCCTGCTAGTGTTGGAGAGGCGAGGGGTGGCTATGTCCCACTGTGAGGACAAGGACACTGGAAGCAGAAGCTTTGGGAAGCACTCCCTGGTGTAAGCCCCCCCAGAGTCCACCATCAGCCCCACGAAAGAGCCTGCGTAGGCTCCAGTGCCGGGTTGCCCCAGGCCAAACAACCAGCAGGGAGCCAGAGACAGTTATTTCTAACTAAGATATACAGTGATTTTAAAGTGAATATATTTTAGAGTGCTTTACAGTCTAGTAAAATGAAGCCATGATTAGTAGTTGTAAATTGAAAGGCCACCTGAAATATTCCACAATCATAAGAGTGCTAAAGGGATACAGTATATATTGGATAATTTCTTAAATATGCACATATTCGTGGATTTATATTCCATGTCATGTCATGCTTAAATAAAACTGTATTTTTTTTTGGGGGGGGTGAGGTAGAAAAGGATAGTTTTATTACTTTGCCAGGCAAAGGGGGACACAGTGGGATTTTGCCTTCAAAAACTATGTGTCCACAAACAGTACTTTAACTTAAAGAATAGAGGGGTCATAAGAGAATCTGAATTTAGAGATTAAATCCATTCTTTCATTAAACAAATATTAACTGAGAGCATAGCATTGAAACTGTGCAACTCAGATTGGGAATTGAACCCACATTCTTTTAACTGAGATCACACACCTGGTCGCAGGACTTAGTGAAGCTCAGGTTCTTGATGTCTCATCACAGAAAGTATTCAGTGAGAGACAAAGTGATAGGTAAGAAGTGGATTTATTTAGAGAGAAATACACTCCACAGATGGAGTGTGGGCAATCTCAGAAGGCACCAGGGTATGGGGTTGTCAGTTTTTATAGGGTTGGGTAATTTCATAGGCTAATGAGTGGGAGGAGTATTCCAGCTATTTGGGGGGAAGGTGTAGGAATTTCCAGAAATTGGCCCACCACCCACTTTTTGACCTTTATAGTCACCCTTGGAACTGTCATGGCACCTGTGGGTGTGTCATTTAGCATGCTGATGTGTTACAATGAGTATACTGAGGTTCAAGGTCTAGTGGAAGTCTGCCATCTAGGACCTATTTGGTTCTAATCAGTTTATGTTATATCCTCGGGCTATGTCATTCTTTTAAAGTTGTGCCCTGCCCCCTTCCCTCCTGTTTCATTATGTCAGGCTTGTTTGAATCACTGAAGATTCAACAAAAACAAAAAAGACAGAAATTCCTGCCTCTTACAGTTTTCATTCTATGAGAAAGATAGATGATAAAGATGAAAATAAAGGAAAATGTATAGTATGTTAAACAGTAATAGCTGCTAGAAATAATAATAAAGTGGAGAGTGGGGATGATAGGAAATGAGTATATATTATTTTGTGTGTGTGTGTGTGTGTGTGAAGGGGCAGTGGTGAGGGACTGTATAATAATGAATTCGATTGGCCTTTGTCCACATTTCCTTGTGAGATAACCCCTAAGTCTTTGGAATTTTTCAGTGTACTTGATAGTTTATGCTAACAAGGTGACTCATGTTGTGTACATGATGGCTTTTGCTAATGCCATGACTCAGGGTGAGGCTGCTCACACTGATAATTTTAGGGAAAGAAGTATCCTCACCAGAAAGGCTAACCATGTGATTAAAGGGTTGGGACTTTGAACCAAGTGATATCATCCTGATCTCCAGGAAGGAGAGGAGCCTGAAGATTGAGTTTCACCACTTGGCCAATAATACAATCAAACATGCCTTTATGATGAAACACCAGTAAAACTGTGAACCTCAAGTTCAGGTGAGCTTCCTGGGTTGGCAATTCTCCATGTGCATATTGCCACAATTTTTTTTTTATGATAAAGAAACTGGATTTTATTTTACATGCCATCAGAATATTTCAAAATGTTTAAGAGCGTTAAGTGAAAAGATAAGATCTATGTTTTATTGTGTGAATTTTTGAATTTTATTTTATTTTTTATACAGCAGGTTCTTATTAGTCATCAATTTTATACACATCAGTGTATACATGTCAATCCCAATCACCCAATTCATCACACACACACAACCCCCACCGCCTTCCCCCCTTGGTGTCCATACGTTTGTTTTCTACATCTGTGTCTCAATTTCTGCCCTGCAAACCAGTTCATCTGTACCATTTTTCTATGTTCCACATATATGCGTTAATATACGATATTTGTTTTTCTCTTTCTGACTTACTTCACTCTGTATGACACTCTCTAGATCTATACATGTCTCTACAAATGACCCAATTTCCTTCCTTTTTATGGCTGAGTAATATTCAATTGTGTATATGTACCACATCTTTTTTATCCATTCGTCTGTCGATGGGCATGTAGGTTGCTTCCATGACCTGGCTATTATAAATAGTGATGCAATGAACATTGGGATGCATGTGTCTTGTTGCATTACGGTTTGCTCTGGGTATATGCCAATTAGTGGGATTGCTGGGTCATATGGCAATTCTATTTTTAGTTTTTTAAGGAACCTCCATACTGTTCTCCATAGTGGCTGTATCAATTTACATTCCCACCAACAGTGCAAAAGTGTTCCCTTTTTTCCACACCCTCTCCAGCATTTGTTTGTAGATTTCCTGATGATGCCCATTTTAATTGCTGTGAGGTGATACCTCATTGTAGTTTTGATTTGCATTTCTGTAATAATTAGTGATGTTGAGCAACTTTTCATGTGCTTCTTGGCCATCTGCATGTCTTCTTTGGAGAAATGTTTATTTAGGTCTTCTGTCCATTTTTTGATTGGGCTCTTTGTTTTTTTTTTTAATATTGAGCTGCATGTGCTGTTTATATATTTTGCAGATTAATCCTTGGTCCATCGATTCGTTTGCAAATATTTTCTCCCATTCTGAGGGTTGCCTTTTCATCTTGTTTGTAGTTTCCTTTGCTTTGCAAAAGCTTTTCAGTTTCACTAGGTCCTATTCGTTTATTTTTGTTTTAATTTCCATTATTCTAGGAGGTGATCAAAAAAGATCTTGCTGTGATTTATGTTAAAGAGTGTTTTTCTTATGTTTTCCTCTAAGAGTTTTATAGTGTCCAGTCTTACATTTAGGTCTTTAATCCATTTTGAGTTTATTTTTGTGTATGGTGTTACGGAGTATTCTAATTTCATTCCTTTACATGTAGCTGTCCATTTCTCCCAGCACCACATATTGAAGAGGCTGTTTTTTCTCCACTGTATATCCTTGCCTCCTTTGTCATAGATTAGTTGACCAAATGTGCATGGGTTTATCTCTCAGCTTTCTATCCTATTCCATTGATCTATATTTCTGTTTTTGTACCAGTACCATATTGTCTACATTACTATAGCTTTGTAGTATAGTCTGAAGTCTGGTTCCAAGCTCTGTTTTTTTTTACCTCAAGACTACTTTGGCTATTCAGGGTCTTTTCTGTCTCCTTATAAATTTTAAGAGTTTTTGTTCTAGTTCTGTAAAAAATGCCACAGGTAATTTGATAGGGATTGCATTAAATCTGTAGATTGCTTTGGGTAGCATAGTCATTTTCACAATATTGATTCTTCCAATCCAACAACATGGTATATCTTTCCATCTGTGTCACCTTTGATTTCTTTCATCAGTGTCTTATAGTTTTTTGAGTACAGTTCTTTACCTAATTATGTAGGTTTATTCCTAGGTTTTTATCATTTTTGTTGCAGTGGTGAATGGGATTTTTTCCATAATTTCTCTTTCTGATATTTCGTTTTTAGTGTATAGGAATGAAAGAGATTTCTGTGCATTAATTATGTACCCTGCAACTGTACCAAATTCATTGATTAGCTCTAGTAGTTTTCTGGTGGCATCTTTAGGATTCTCTATGTATACTATCATGTCATCTGCAAACAGTGACAGCTTCACTTCTTCTTTTCCAATTTGTATTCCTTTTATATCATTTTCTTCTCTGCAATGGCAAGGACTTCCAAAACTATGTTAAATAATAGTGGTAAGAGTGGACATTCTTGTCTTTTTCCTGAACTTAGAGGAAATGCTTTCAGTTTTTCATCATTGAGAATGATGTTTGCTGTGGGTTTTTCATACATGGCCTTTATTATGTTGAGGTAGGTTCCCTCTATGCCCACTTTCTGGAGAGTTTTTAATCATAAATGGGTGTTGAATTTTGTCCAAAGTTTTTTCTGCATTTATTGAGATGATCATATGGTTTTTATTCTTCAGTTTGTTAATATGGTGTATCATATTGATTGATTTGCATATATTAAAGAATCCTTGCATCCATGTGAAAATTCCCACTTGATCTTGGTGTATGATCCTTTTAATGTGTTGTTGAATTCTGTTTGCTAGTATTTGGTTGAGGATTTTTGCATCTATATTCATCAGTGATATTGGTCTGCAATTTCCCTTTTTTGTCGTAGCTTTGTCTGGTTTTGGTATCAGGGTGCTGGTGGCCTCATAGAATGAGTTTGGCAGTGTTCTTTCCTCTGCAAATTTTGGAAGAGTTTGAAAAGGATGGGTGTTAGCTCTTCTCTAAATATTTGATAGAATTCACCTGTGAAGCCATCTTTTGGACTTTTGTTTGTTGGAAGATTTTTAATCACAGGTTCAATTTCAGTGCTTGTGATCATCTGTTCATATTTTATATTTCTTCCTGGTTCAATCTTGGAAAGTTAAACCATTCTAACAATTTCTCCATTTCTTCCAGGTTGTCCATTTTATTGGCATAGAGTTACTATAGTAGTCTCTTATGATGCTTTGTATTTCTTCAGTGTCTGTTGTAACTTCTCCTTTTTCCATTTCTAATTCGATTGATTTGTGTCTTTTCCCTTTTTTTCTTGATGAGTCTGGCTGGTAAGTTTAATCCATTCATGTTTAAGGTAATTATCCATATGTATGCTCCTATTACCATTTTCTTAATTGTTATGGCTTTGTTTTTGTAGGTCCTTTTCCATTTTATCAATTTTGTTTATCTTCTCAAAAAAACAGCTTTTAGTTTTATTGATCTTTGCTATTGCTTTCTTTGTTTCTATTTCATTTATTTCTGCCATGATCTTTATGATTTCTTTTCTTCTACTAACTTTGGGTTTTGTTTGTTCTTCTTTTTCTAGTTCCCTTAGGTGTAAGGTTAGATAGTTTATTTGAGATTTTTGTTGTCTCTTGAGGTAGGATTGTATTCCTATATACTTCCCTCTTAGAACTGATTTTGCTGCATCCCATAAGTTTTGGGCTGTCATGTTTTGTTGTAATTGTCTCTAGGTAGTTTTTGATTTCCTCTTTGATTTCGTCAGTGATCTCTTGGTTATATATTAACGTATTGTTTAGCCTCCATGTCTTTGTGTTTTTTCAGTTGTTTTCCCTGTAACTGATTTCTTATCTCATAGCGTTGTGGTCAGAAATGATGCTTGATATGATTTCAATATTCCTAAATTTACCAAGGCTTGATTTGTGACCCAAGATGTGATGTATCCTGGAGAATGTTCTGTGTGCACTTGAGAATAAAGGGCAATCTGCTGTTTTTGGATGGAATGTCCTATAAATATCAATTAAATCTATCTGGTCTATTGTGTCATTTAAAACTTGTGTTTCCTTATTAATTTTCTGTCTGGATGATCTGTCCATTGGTGTAAGTGAGGTGTTAAAGTCCCCCACTGTTATTGTGTTACTGTCAAATTCCTATTTTATAGTTGTTAGCAGTTGCCTATGTATTGAGGTGCTCCTATGTTGGGTGTATATATATTTATAATTGTTATATCTTCTTCTTGGTTTGATCCCTTGATCATTATGTAGTGTCCTTCTTTGTCTCTTGTAACATTATTCATTTTAAAGTCTATTTCATCTGATATGAGTATTGCTACTCCAGCTTTCTTTTGATTTCCATTTTCATGGAATACCTTTTTCCATTCCCTCACTTTCAGCCTGTATGTGTCCTTAAGTCTGAAGTGGGTCTCTTGTAGATAGCATATATATTGGTCTTGTTTTTGTATCCATTCACTGAGCCTGTGTCTTTTGGTTGGAGCATTTAATCCATTCATGTTTAAGGTAATTATTGATATGTATGTTCCTATTACCATTTTCTTAATTGTTATGGGTTTGTTTTTGTAGGTCCTTTTCTTCCCTTGTGTTTCCCACTTAGAGAATTTCCTTTACCATTTGCTGTAGAGCTGGTTTGGTGGTGCTGAATTCTCTTAGCTTTTGCTTGTCTGTAAAGCTTTTGATTTCTCCATCGAATATAAATGAGATTCTTGCTGGGTAGAGTAATCTTGGTTGTAGTTTCTTCCCTATCATTACTTTAAATATATTGTTCCACTCTTTTCTGGTTTGTAGAGTTTCTGCTGAGAAATCAGGTGTTAACCTTATGGGAGTTCTCTTGTATGTTATTTGTCATTTTCCCTTGTTGCTTTCAATAATTTTTCTTTGTCTTTAACTTTTGTCAATTTGATTACTATGTGTCTCAGCATGTTTCTCCTGCTTGGAACTCTGCAATTCCCTGACTTGAGTGGCTATTTCCTTTCCCATGTTAGGGAAGTTTTCAACTATAATTTCTTCAAACATTTTCTCGGGTCCTTTCTCTTTCTCTTCTCCTTCTGAGACCACTATAGTGCTAATGTTGTTGTGTTTAATGTTGTCCCAGAGATCTCTTAAGCTGTCTTCATTTCTTTTCATTCTTTTTTCTTTATTCTGTTCCACAGCAGTGAATTCCACCATTCTGTCTTCCAGGTCATTTATCCGTTCTTCTGCCTCAGTTTTTCTGCTATTGATTCCTTCTAGTGTATTTTTTATTTAAGTTATTGTATTGTTCATCTCTTTTTGTTTGTTCTTTAATTGTTCTAGGTCTTTGTTAATCATTTCTTGCATCTTCTCAATCTTTGCCTCCATTCTTTTTCCGAGGTCCTGGATCATCTTCACCATCATTTTTCTGAATTCTTTTTCTGGAATGTTGCCTATTTCCACTTCATTTAGTTGTTTTTCTGGGGTTTTATCTTATTCCTTCATCTAGTACAAAGTACTCTGCCTTTTTATTTTGTCTAGCTGTCTGTGAATGTGGTTTTCCTTCCACAGGCTGCAGAATTGTAATTCTTCTTGCTTCTGCTGTCTGCCCTCTGGTGGATGTGGCTATCTAAGAGGCTTGTTGCACACTGCCACAATTGATACCATGAAAGTAATATATCTCTGAGGACACTGAAAGTTTCTGTTTGGAACATTGTCAGTCATAGATTTTGCTCTATGTATCTCCTACGTTCATTCTGAACTATATCTTTTTGCTATATTAAAACTGTTCATTATAATTATAGCATTGTTCTCAGTTCAGTGAATCATTCTAGTGAATTATCAAATCTGAGGGCATCAGTGGGGACTCTGAACTTGCAAGGGTTATCAGAAATCTTGGGCCAACTTGACAGTCTGAAGGCTGTGTCTTCACCTTGACTTTGGCTACCTCTGGGTAGTGAAACTCTGCAATATTTGATAGGAAATAAACTTTTAAGTGAAGAGTTGACAGAGGACAAGAGTATGCCATCCAATTTATTTGAGGGAAGAATATTTTAACAAGAGCAAGAGGAGACCTTCAAGATGACAGAGGAGTAAGACGTGGAGATCATCTTCCTCCCCATAAATAACATCAAAAACACATTCTTGTGGAACAACTCCTATGTAACACCTACTGAATGCTGGTGGACCTCAGACTTCCCAAAAGGCAAGAAAATCCCCACATAAATAGGTAGATCAAAAGAAAAAAAAAAAAAAAAGAATAGGGATGAGACCTGTACCTCTGAGAGGGAGCTGTGAAGGAAGAAAAGTTTCCACACACTAGAGGGCCCCTTTACTGGTGGGGATTGGGGGGGCATGAGGGGAATCTTTGGAGCCATGAAGGAGAGCACAGCAACAGGGGTGCAGATGGCAAAGCGGAGAGATTCCTGCACAAAGGATCTATGTCACCAAGCACTCACCAACCTGAGAGACTTGTCTGCTCACCCACTGGAGTGGGTGGGGGCTGGAAGCTGAGGTTATGGCTTTAGAGGTAAGACCCCAGGGAGAGGACTGGGGCTGGTGATATGAAGACTGTCTGAAGGGGGTTAGTGCACCACAGCTAGCTGGGAGGGAGCCCAGGAAAAAGTCTGGACCTGCCAAAGAGACAAGAGACCATTATTCCAGGGTGCACGAGGAGAAGGGATTCCTTCCCTGTGTGCCCACAGAAGCAGAGCACAACCTAAGTGAGCTCTAGATACAGGCGCGAGCCGTGGCTATCAGCTCGGACCACAGAGTTGGGCATGAACTGCTAATGCTGCTGCCGCTATAACAGCAGAATCCTATGTGAAAGTGCAGGTAACTACCCCAACACCCCCCACACACTGGGAGCCTGTGCAGCACCCACTGCCAGGGTCCCATTATTTAGGGACAATTTCCCCAGGAGAACACATGGTGTGCCTCAGGCTGTTGCAATGACACGCCAGCTTCTGTCGCTGCAGGATCACCCCACATTCTAATTATGACTACCATACCCCTACTTCTCCCCAGCCTGAATGAGCAAGAGAGCCCTAATCAGCTGCTGACCCACTCCTGTCTGGGTGGAGAACAGACTCCTGAGGGAGGCCAGCACACAGAGGTAGGGCCAAAACCAAAGCTGAACCCCTTTGTGAGCTGTGCAAGCAAAGAAGAGAAAGGGAAATTTGTCCTTGCAGCCTCAGGAGCAGCAGAAAAAATCCACACAATCAACTTGATAAACTCTGCATCTGAAGAATACCTCAATTGACAATGAATGTTAACAAAATTGAGGCAGTGGAATTTGGGAGCAACTGTAGACTTGGGGTTTGCTTTCTGAGTCTAATTTCTTTCTGGTTTTATGTTTATCTTAGTTTAGTTTTTAGTGCTTATTATCATTGGTAGATTTGTTTATTGGTTTGGTTGCTCTCTTCCTTTTTTTTTTTTTCTTTTTCCCATTTTGTTTTAGTGTGTATACATATGCTGCTTTGTGTGATTTTGTCTGTTTAGGTTTGTTTTTACCATTTGTCCTAGTGTTTGGTCTGTTTGCTTTTTTCTTTCTTTCTTTCTTCCTTTACTTCTGAACCACATGGGTGGCAGGGTCTTGGTGCTCTGAAAAGGTGTAGGGCCTGAGCCTCTGAGGTGGGAGGGCCGAGTCCAGGACATTGGACCACCAGAAACCTCCCTGCCCCACGTAATATCAGTTGGCGAGAGCTCTGCTAGAGATCTTTCTTTCAACACTAAGACCCAGCTCCAGCCAATGGCCAGCAAGCTGCAGTGCTGAATGTCCCATGCCAAACAATTAGCAAGACAGGAGCACAAACCCACTCATTAGCAGACAGGCTGCCTAAAGTCATACTATGTTCACAGACACTCCAAAACACACCACCAGACACAACCGTGCCCACTAGTAGGACAAGATACAGCCCCACCCACCAGAACAAAGGCACCAACCCTTCCACCAGGAAGTCTACACAAGCCACTGAAGCAACCTCACCCACTGGGAGCAGACACCAAAAATAAAAGAAACTATGAACCTGCAAACTGTGAAAAGGAGATCGCAAAAACAGTAAGTTAAACAAAATGAGAAGACAGAGAAATATGCAGCAGATGAAGGAGGAAGGTAAAAACTGACCAGCCCCAAAAAAGGAAGAGGAAATAGCAGTCTACCTGAAAAATAATTCATAATAATGATAGTAAAGATATACAAAATCTCAGAAATAGAATGGAGAAAATACAAGAAACTTTTAACAGGGAGCTAGAAGAACTAAAGAGCAAACAAACAATGATGGACTACACAATAAATGAAATTAAAAATACTCTAGAAGGAATCAAGAGCAGAAAAACTGATGCACAAGTATGGGTAAGCGACCTGGAAGATAAAATAGTGGAAATAACTGCCACAGAGCAGAATAAAGAAAAATGAATGAAAAGAATTAAGGACAGTCTCAGAGACCTCTGGGACAACATTAAATGCACCAATATTCAAATTATCGGGATCCCAGAAGAAGAAGAGAAAAAGAAAGGGTCTGAGAAAATATTTGAAGAGATTATAGTTGAAAACTTCCCTAAAGTGGGAAAGGAAATAGTCAATCAAGTCTAGGAAGTGTAGGGAGTCCCATACAGGAGAAATCCAAGGAGACAGACACATATTAATCAAACTATCAAAAATTAAATTCAAAGAAAAAATATTAAAAGCAGCAAGGGAAAATCAACAAATAACATTAATGGGAAATCCCATAAGGTTAAAAGCTGAACTCTGCAGAAAGCAGTGGCAAGACATATTTAAAGTGATGAAAGGGAAGAAACTACAACCAAGATTACTCTACCCAGCAAGGATCTTGTTCAGATTCAACAGAGAAATTAAGAGCTTTACAGATGAGTAAAAGTTAAGAGATTTCAGCACCACCAAACCAGCTTTACAAAAAATGCTAAAGGAACTTCTCTAGGCAGGAAACACAAGAGAAGGAAAAGATGTACAATAACAAACCCAAAACAATTACGAAAATGGTAATAGGAAAATACATATCGATAATTACCTTAAATATAAATGGATTAAATGCTTCAACCAAAAGACATAGACTGGCTGAATGGATACAAAGACAAGACCCATATGTATGGTGTCTTCAAGAGACCCACTTCAGACCTAGGAACACATACAGACTGAAAATGAGGGGATAAGAAAAGGTATTCCATACAAATGGAAATCAAAAGAAAACTGGAGTAGCAATTCTCATATAAGACAAAATGGACTTTAAAATAAAGACTATTACAAGAGATAAAGAAGGACACTACATAATGATCAAATGATCATTCCAAGAAGAAGATATAACAATTGCAAATATTTAGGCACCCAACATAGGAGCACATCAAAACATAAGGAAAATGCTAACAGCTATAACAGGGGAAATTGACAGTAACACAATAATAGTAGGGAACGTTAACACTCCACTTTCACCAACAGACAGATCATCCAAAATGAAAATAAATAAGGAAACACAAGCTTTAAATGACACATTAGAACAGATAGACTTAATTGATAGTTATAGGACATTCCATCCAAAAACAACAGCATACACTTTCTTCTCAAGTACTCATGGAACATTTTCAAGCATAGACCATATCTTGGATCACAAATTAAGCCTTGATACATTTAAGAAAATTGACATCATATCAAGTATCCTTTCCAATCACAATGCTATGAGACAAGATATCAATTACAGGAAAAAAACTGAAAAATACAAACACATGGAGGCTAAACAGTATGCTACTAAATAACCAAGAGATCACTGAAAAAATCAAAAAGGAAATCAAAAAATACCTAGAAACAAATGACAATGAAAACATGATGACCCAAAACCTATGAAATGCAGCAAAAGCAGCCTTAAGAGAAACGTTTATAGCAATACAATCTTACCTCAAGAAACAAGAAAAGTCTCAAATAAACAACCTAATGTTACATCTAAAGCAATTAGAGAAAGAAAAACAAAAAAAATCCCCAAAGTTAGCAGAAGGAAAGAAATCATAAAGATCAGATCAGGAAAAAATGAAAAAGAAATGAAGGAAACAATAACAATGACCAATAAAACTAAAAGATGTTTCTTAGAGAAGATAAACAAAATCAATAAAACATTAGGCAGACTCATCAAGAAAAAAAAGGAGAAGACTCATATCAGTAGAATTAGAAATGAAAAAGGAGAAGTAACAACTGACACTGCAGAAATACAAAAGATCATGAGAGACTACTACAAGAAACAATATGCCAATAAAATGGACAATCTGGATGAAATGGACAAATTCTTAGAAAAGTACAACCTTCCAAGACAGAACCAGGAAGAAACAGAAAATATGAACAGACAAATCACAAACACTGAAGTTGAAACTGTGATAAAAATTTTCCAACAAAGAAAAGTCCAGGACCAGATGGCTCCACAGGTGAATTCTATCAAACATTTAGAGAAGCGCTAACACCTATCCTTCTCAAACTCTCCCAAATATAGCAGAGGGAAGAAAACTCCTATACTCATTCTATGAGGCCACCATCACCCTGATACCAAAACCAGACAAAGATGTCACAAAAAACGAAAACTACAGGCCAATATCACTGATGAACATAGATGCAAAAATCCTCATCAAAATACTAGCAAACAGAACCAATAGCACATTTAAAGGATTATACACCATGATCAAGTGAGGTTTATCCTAGGAAGGCAAGGATTCTTCAATATATGCAAATCAATCAATGTGATACACCATATTAACAAATTGAAGAATAAAAACCATACGATAATCTCAATAGATGCAGAAAAAGCTTTTGACAAAATTCAACACCCATTTATGACAAAAACTCTCCAGAGAGTGGGCACAGAGGGAACCTACCTCAACATAATAAAAGCCATATATGACAAACCCACAGTCAACATCATTCTCAATGTTGAAAGACTGAAAGCATTTCCACTAAGATCAGGAACAAGACAAGGTTGCCCACTCTTACCACTATTATTCTACATAGTTTTGGAAGTTTTAGCGAAGGCAATCAGAGAAGAAAAAGATATAAAAGGAATCCACATTGGAAAAGAAGTAAAACTGTCACTGTCTGCAGATGACATGATATTATACATAGAGAGTCCTAAAGGTGACACCAGAAAAATACTAGAGCTAATCATTTAATTTGGTAAAGTAGTAGGATACGAAATTAATGCACAAAAATCTTTTGCATTCCTATACACTAACAACAAAAAATCTGAAAGAGAAATTAAGGAAACACTCCCACTTACCACTGCAACAAAAAGAATAAATTACCTAGGAATCAACCTTCTTAAGGAGACAAAAGTCCTGTATTCAGAAAACTATAAGACACTGATGAAAGAAATGAAAGAAGATACAAACAGATGGAGAGATATACTATCTTCTTTAATTGGAAGAATGAACATTGTGAAAATGAATATACTACCTAAAGCAATCTAAAGATTCAGTGCAATGCCTATCAAACTACCAATGGCATTTTTCACAGAACTAGAACAAAAAATTTCACAATTTGTATGGAAACACAAAACACCCTGTATAGCCAAAGCAGTCTTGAGGAAGAAAAATGGAGCTGGAGGAATTAGGCTCCCTGACTTCAGTCTATACTGCAAAACTACAGTACACTAAGGTACTGGCACAAAAACAGAACTATATATCAATGGAACAGCATAGAAGGCCCAGAGATAAGCCCACCCACCTCTGGTCACCTTATCTTTGATAAAGGACCAAGAATATACAAAGGCGAAAAGAGAGCCTCTTCAATAAGTGGTGCTGGGAAAACTGGACAGCCACATGTAAAAGAATGAAATTAGAACACTTCCTAACACCATTCACAAAAATAAACTCAAAATGGATTAAAGACCTACATGTAAGGCTAGACACTAGAAGACTCTTAGAGGAAATATTAGCCAGAACACTCTTTGCCATAAATCACAGCAAGATCATTTTTGACCCACCTCCTAGAGTAATGTTAATAAAAATAAACATAAATGGGACCTAATGAATCTTAAAAGCTTTTTAAAAGCTACTGTACAGTAAAGGAAACCATAAACAAGATGAAAAGACAATCCTCAGAATGGGAGAAAATATTTGCAAATGAAGCAACAGACAAAGGATTAATATCCAAAATATACAAGCAGCTCATGCAGCTCAATATAAAGAAAACAAACAACCCAATCCATAAATGCACAGAAGACCTAAATAGACATTTCTCCAAAGAAGATATACAGATTGCCAAAAAACACATGAAAGGATGCTCAACATCACTAATCATTAGAGAAATGCAAGTCAAAACGACAATGAGCTATCACATCACACTGGTTAGAATGGCCATCATCAAAAACTCTAGAAACAATAAATGCTGGAGAGGGTGTGGAGAAAAGGGAGCCCTTTTACGCTATTGGTGGGAATGTAAATTGATACAGCCACTATGGAGAATAGTATGGAGGTTCCTTATAATACTAAAAATAAAACTACCATATGACCCAGCAATCTCACTAATGGGCATATACCCTGAGAAAACCATAATTCAAAAAGAGACATGTGGGACTTCCCTGGTGGCCAGTGGTTAAGAATCCACCAGCCAATGCAGGGCACACAGGTTCCAGCCATGGTCCAGGAAGATCCCACATGCCATGGAGCAACTAAGCCCGTGTGCCACAACTACTGAGACCGTGTGCCACAACTACTGAACCCACATGCCACAACTGCTGCAGCCTGCATGCCTAGAGCCTGTGCTCTGCAACAAAGAGAAGCCACCAGAATGAGAAGCCCACACACCACAACAAATAGTAGCCCTGCTCGCCGCAACTAGAGAAAGCATGAGCACAGCAATGAAGAACCAACACAGCCAAAATAAATAAATTAATTTATTTAAAAAAAGAGAGAGAGACATGTACCACAATATTCGTTGCATCACTATTTACAATATCCACGACATGGAAGCAACCTAAGTGTCCATCGACAGATGAATGGATAAAGAAGATGTGGCACATATATACAATGGAATATTATTTGGCCATAAAAAGAAATGAAACTGAGTTATTTGTAGGCAGGTGGCTGGACCTTGAGTCTGTCATACAGAGTGAGGTAAGTCAGAAAGACAAAAACAAATACTGTATGCTAATACATATATATGGAATCTAAAAAAAGTGATTCTGTTGAATCTAGGGTCAGGACAGAAATAAAGACACAGACATGGAGAATGGACTTGAGGACACATGGATGGGGAAGGATAAGATGAGATGAAATGAGACAGTAACATTGACATATATGCACTATCAAATGTAAAATAGATAGTTGGAAGCAGCTACATAGCACAGGGAAATCAGCTCTTTGCTTTGTAACCACCTAGAGGTGTGGGATAGGGAGGGTGGGAGGATATGCAAGAGGGAGGGGATATGGGGTATATGTATACATATAGCTTGTTCACTTTATTATACAGCAGAAACTAACACAACATTGTAAAGCAATTATACTCCAATAAAGATGTTAAAAGAACAAAAAGAAAAAGGAGGAAACAAAGGCTGGTGAGACAGGTGTGTGCCTGGAGTTTTCCAAGAATAACAAGTAGGAGAGTGTGGCTCGGGTGAAGCCAGCCAGGGAGGGAGGATTGAGAGTTGACATTATTTAGTGACCTGTGTCCTTTATGATTTTTTACATCTACTCTGATTGAGAAAATAAGCAATTGGAGGGTTTGCACAAAGAAAGGATAAGATCTCAATTGTATTTTTAAAAATATTATCTCTGAGAATTGACTGCAGAGAACCCAAGAGCAGAAGCAGGGCGATTAGTAAGGAGACCACAGGAATAATTTAGGTGAGAGATGATGATTGCTTGATCCAGGGAAGTAGTAGCAGAAAATGAGAGAAGTGCTCAGAGCTTGCAATATTTAGAAGGTAGAGCTCTTGCAATTGGCCAATGGATTAGATGTGGAGAGAAGGAGAGCAGTCAAAGATGACTCCAAGGATTCTGGCCTGAGGAATTGGGAGGATTAACGGAGTTGCCACTATTCAGATACGAAATGCTGCAAGAAGAGCATATTTGGAGGAAAATATCACGAGTCAGCTCTTCCAATGTCTTTAGAAAAAACGTCAGCTTTTTTCTTCCTATTCAGGGAAATCCTCATTTCTTCCTTACTGTGTATTTCTTCACTGTGTGTCTCCTTTCCTATCACATAGAACACTTCACTTCTGACACTTCTGGTCATCAACTGTGTGAAGGCTTTTCTCACAACAATAAGCAAGTCTTTGACATCAGCTTGGTGTCCTACAATTTAACTAAATTCTGACACTATCTACCTCGACAGAGCATCAGATCTCACAGGAAAGGACTCAGTCCCACAAGACTGCCCCACCCTCGTGACACACTTTAGATGCCAGTAGAAAGTTTAGGTTATCACCTGTGCTTCTGACCAACCAACTATAGACTGGAGGTTCCAAGGACCCCTTTCTCAGGTTTGATTAATTTGCAAGAACAGTTCACAGAACTCAGAGAAACACTTATTTATAATTACCAGTTTATTAAAGGATATGATAAAGGATACAGATGAACAGCCTGATGAAGACATACATGGAGTGAGCTCTGGGAGGGTCCAGAACGCAGGAGCTTCTGTCCGCATGGAGTTGGGGTGTGTCACCCTTCCAGTGTGGATGTGTTCTCCAGCTGAGAAGCTCTCCAACCCCACACTTCTGGGATTTTATGAAGGCTTCCTCAGGTATTCATGATCAATTATTAACTTTCTTTCTAGCCCCTCTCCCCTCTCTGGAGGATGAGGGGTAGAGCTGAAAATTCTAAGCTTCTACTCATGGCTTGTTCTTTCTGGTGACCAGTCCGCATCCAGAAGCCCATCCAGAGTCACCTCATCAGAAAAAAAGATGCTCCTGGTGCTCTTACCACTTAAGAATTTACAAGGGTTTTAGGAGCCTTGTGTTAGGGACAGGGCTAAAGACAAAATAATAGAACCAGAGATTCTCCTAATGTTCTTACCACCTAGGAATTTATAAGGTGTTAGGATGTCTGTGCCAGGAAACAGGCACAGCGACCAACATATATATATATATATATATATATATATATATATATATATATATTTCTTATCATTTCACAAGTTAAATTTGAGATCCAAAGGGAAATGGTAAGTAAGCAGTTGGAATTTAGTGGTTAGTCTTTATTTTACTGAGGGTAACTCTGCATTTCAAATGGATTCACAAACTTTTTAATGTAGTGTTCCCCCAGGAGCACTAAAAATGTGACTAAATTTACAAATTTCAATACATAAATGATATTTTAAAGTATATATATTACAATAAATTAATTCATAGGAGATACAGCACCTGCCCTCTCCCAGATCCTTGTCCCATGTTTGTTCTACCATCTCCTTAGATAGGCCTTCCTTCAACTATAGAAAATTTTCACATTTAAAAATTACCACTACATAGAAAATTATATTTCACAGATGGTAATTACTCTAATTTCAGAAAAATTAATGCTCTGAGCTAAATAATGTGAAACTCTGCATCAAATAAATTTTTACTATGACTATAAGACACCATGGGGCAGTTTTAACATGTGCCTTACATGTAAACTATTTTTTACCATGATAGTTCAACATTTAAATAAAAATAATTGATAACATAGCATACAGCCTGTTCCTAAAGCATCCACATTTTAGAAACGAGATGTGCAGATTTAGTACCCTTAGAAAAAGTCAGAAACCAACTGAGCAAAATTGAGAAAAAGAAAACACAAAGGAGACATTTAGTTAATATCGCAATTACTAGTGGGAGCATCAAATGAAACATTTCACACGTTGCTTCTATTACTTTGACATATTTACATGAAGAACAGACAAAGCAATTTTCATAGAGTGAACAAATTTACTCTTCACATTTAAACATATAAAGATGAACATGAATTCCTAACAGAATCTGTTTTAGAAAAATATAGAGACACAGGTGAAACAGCAAAGGACAATAAACAGCAAAGGATAAATACAATCTTGTTTCTCCCAAGATCATCCTCTCTGCTTTGTCTTGCATACAGGAAACTTCTTAGGATAAATATGGGCATTAAATATATTTTGAAGTAGTTTTGGATTCCTTCTAGAAGACTGTAATATATTTGTATATTTTTTAATTAAAAAAATTTATTGGAGTATAGTTGATTTACAATGTTGTGTTAGTTAATATATTTATAAAATTGATCAAGTTCCATTACTAATTATGTTTGTGTTCTAAAATCTGAACAGTCTTTGAAACTAACTCAAAGATAGCTTTTTTAAATTAAATAAGTAAATTATAAAATTTATTCTTAATTATATAGCCAAATAAAATGAGTTTAATACCCACTGAATTCTATTAAAATAACTGAGTATTAATTCATAAATTTATACCAGTAATTCAATGATACTGGTTCCATTTTCATCTATAAGGCTATATCCTAGGTTGATTAGTTTTATAAAACTTCTTATACTGAATCTCATGGTTTTCTACAAGCTTCCAAGATGAATCTTCAACAATGAATGGAATGATTAAATAATTTTTCTTCACAAATATATACACACAAATGCATACATTCCTGTTTATCTGGCTCCTGACTCCTGTATATTATCTATATACATATGTGTGTGTGTGTGTGTGTGTGTGTGTGTATTACACAACTTAAATATTAGGGATACCAAAAACAATTAAGCAAATATCATTTACATAAAAATGTAATCTATATCATAATATCATACTATTGCAATACACTGTAACAGTGCCAAATTATATAAATAACAATGATGTTTTGAGATTTGGAACACATCACCTTATTTATTTTTGCATGTTCAGTACCTGTCATAAGCCTGAGCAGAAAGTATATGCTCAGTAAATGCTTGTTGAAACGAGAACTAAGTGAATAGCCTTCAGAACTTTGGATATATTTTGAATTAATTCAGTATCTGTTATAAAATATTTTTCACAGTAGTATAAGAAAAGAGTAATTCCCTTTATTCTCATGGGTTAAGGTGAATTAAAATGTCTGGTAGGAGGGGGGAGCTTCGAAGCCGCGGAGGACTGCACAGCAACAGGGGTGCGGAGGGCAAAGCGGAGAGATTCCCGCACAGAGGATCGGTGCCGACCGGCACTCACCAGCCCGAGAGGCCTGACTGCTCACCCGCCGGGGCGGGCGGGGCTGCGAGCTGAGGCTCGGGTTTCGGTCCGAGCGCAGGGAGAGGACTGGGGCGGCTTGAACATAGCCTGAAGGGGTTAGTGCACCACGGCTAGCCGGGAGGGAGTCCGGGGAAAAGTCTGCACCTGCCGAAGAGGCAAGAGACTTTTTCTTCCCTCTTTGTCTCCTAGTGCGCGAGGAGAGGGGTTTACGAGCGCTGCTTAAAGGAACCCCAGAGACGGGCGCGAGCCGTGGCTAAAAGCGTGGACCCCAGGGACGGGCGGGAGACGCTAAGGCTGCTGCTGCCGCCACCAAGGGGCCTGTGTGCGAGCACAGGTCACTATCCACACCCCTCTTCCGCGGAGCCTGTGCAGCTCGCCACTGCCAGGTTCCCGGGATCCAGGGACAACTCCCCCGGGAGAACGCACGGCGGGCCTCAGGCTGGTGCAACGTCACGCCGGCCTCTGCCACCGCTGGCCCGCCCCGCACGCAGTGCCCCTCCCTGCCCCCCGGCCTGAGTGCGCCAGAGCCCCCGGATCAGCGGCTCCTTTAACCCCGCCCTGTCTGAGCAAAAAACAGACGCCCTCCAGCGACCTACACGCAGAGGCAGGGCCAAATCCAAAGCTGAGGACCTGTGAGCTGTGAGAACAAAGAAGAGAAAGGGAAATCTCTCCCAGCAGCCTCAGAAACAGCGGATTAAAGCTCCACAATCAACTTGATGTACCCTGCATCTGTGGAATACATTAATAGACAACGAATCATCCCAAATTGAGGAAATGGGCTTCGAGAGCAAGATCTATGATTTTTTCCCCTTTTCCTCTTTTTGTGAATGTGTATGTGTATGCTTCTGTGTGAGATCTTGTCTGTATAGTTTTGCTTCCACCATTTGTCCTAGGGTTCTCTCCGTCCATGGCTTTTTTTAAAAATTTTTTTTCTTAATAATTAATTTTAATAACTTTATTATACTTTTCTTTCTTTCTTTCTTTCTTTCTTTCTTTCTTTCTTTCTTTCTTTCTTTCTTTCTTTCTTTCTTTCCTTCCTTCCTTCCCTCCTTTAGACAATGAATCATCCCAAATTGAGGAGGTGGTCTCTGAGAGCAAGATTTATGATTTTTTCCCCTTTACCTGTTTTTGTGAGTGTGTATGTGTATGCTTCTGTGTAAGATTTTGTCTGTATAGCTTTGCTTCCAACACTTGTCCTAAGGTTATATCCATCTCTTTTTTTTCTCTTCTAAATAATTATTTTTTAATTCAATAACTTTATTATACTTTATTTTATTTTACTGTATCTTCTTTCTTTCTGTCTTTTTTCCTTCCTTCCCTCCTTCCTTCCTTCCTCCCTCCCTCCCTCCCTCCTTTCTTTCCTTACCTTCTTTGCTTCTTTCTTCCTTCCTGCCTTCCTTCCTTCCTTCCTTCCTTCCCTCCTTTCTTTCTTTCTTTCTTTCTTCATACTTCTACTAATTCTCTCTACTTTTTCTCCCTTTTATTCTGAGCCGTGTGGATGAAAGGCTCTTGGTGGCCAGCCAGGAGTCAGGGCTCTGCCTCTGAGGTGGGAGAGCGAACTTCAGGACACTGGTCAACAAGAGACCTCCCAGCTCCACATAATATCAAATGGTGAAAATCTTCCAGAGACCTCCATCTTAACACCAGCACCCAGCTTCACTCAACAACCAGCAACCTACAGTGCTGGACAACCTATGCCAAACAACTAGCAAAACAGGAACACAACCCCACCCATTAGCAGAGAGGCTGCCGAAAATCATAATAAGGCCACAGACAAAACAAAACACGCCACCAGACGTGAACCTGCCCACTAGAGAGCCAAGATCCAGCCTCATCCACCACAACACAGGCACTAGTCCCCTCCACCAGGAAGCCTACACAACCCACTGAACCAACCTTAGCCACTGGAGACAGACATCAAAAACAGCAGGAACTACGAACCTGCAGCCTGCAAAAAGGAGACCCCAAACAAAGTAAGATAAACAAAATGAGAAGACAGAAAAACAAACAGCAGATAAAGGAGCAAGATAAAAACCCACCAGACCTAACAAATGAAGAGGAAATAGGCAGTCTACCTGAAAAAGAATTCAGAATAATAATAGTAAGGATGATCCAATATCTTGGAAATAGAATGGACAAAATGCAAGAAACAGTTAACAAGGACCCAGAAGAAATAAAGATGAAAAAAGCAATGATGAACAACACAATAAATGAAATTAAAAGTACTCTAGATGGGATCAATAGCAGAATAACTGAGGCAGAAGAACGGATAAGTGACCTGGAAGATAAAATAGTGGAAATAACTACTGCAGTGCAGAATAAACAAAAAAGAATGAAAAGAACTGAGGACAGTCTCAGAGACCTCTGGGACAACATTAACGCAACAACATTCAAATTATAGGGGCTCCAGAAGAAGAAGAGAAAAAGAAAGGGACTGAGAAAATATTTGAAGAGATTATAGTTGAAAACTTCCCTAATATGGGAAAGGAAATAGCTAATCAAGTCCAGGAAGCACAGAGAGTCCCATACAGGATAAATCCAAGGAGAAATACACCAAGACACATATTAATCAAACTGTCAAAAATTATATACAAAGAAAGCATATTAAAAGCAGCAAGGGAAAAACAACAAATAACACAGAAGGGAATCCCCATAAGGTTAACAGCTGATCTCTCAGCAGAAACCCTACAAGCCAGAAGGGAGTGGCAGGACATACTGAAAGTGATGAAGGAGAAAAAGCTGCAACCAAGACTACTCTACCCAGCAAGGATCTCATTCAGATTTGATGGAGAAATTAAAACCTTTACAGACAAGCAAAAGCTGAGAGAGTTCAGCACCACCAAACCAGCTTTAAAACTAACGCTAAAGGAACTTCTCTAGACAAGAAACACAAGAGAAGGAAAAGACCTATAATAACGAACCCAAAACAATTTAGTAAATGGGATTAGGAACATACATATAGATAATTACCTTAAATGTAAATGGACTAAATGCTCCCACCAAAAGACACAGATTGGCTGAATGGATACAAAAACAAGACCCTTATATATGCTGTCTACAAGAGACCCACTTCAGACCTAGAGACACATACAGACTGAAAGTAAGGGGATGGAAAAAGATATTCCATGCAAATTGAAACCAAAAGAAAGCTGGAGTAGCAATTCTCATATCAGACAAAATAGACTTTAAAATAAGGACTATTAGAAGAGACAAAGAAGGACACTACATAATGATCAAGGGATCGATCCAAGAAGAAGATATAACAATTGTAAATGTTTATGCACCCAACATAGGAGCACCTCAACACATAAGGCAAATACTAACAGCCATAAAAGGGGAAATCGACAGTAACACATTCATAGTAGGGGACTTTAACACCCCACTTTCACCCATGGACAGATCACCCAAAATGAAAATAAATAAGGAAACACAAGCTTTAAATGATACATTAAACAAGATGGACTTAATTGATATTTATAGGACACTCCATCCAAAAACAACAGAATACACATTTTTCTCAAGTGCTCATGGAATATTCTCCAGGATAGATCATATCTTGGGTCACAAATCAAGCCTTGGTAAATTTAAGAAAATTGAAATTGTATCAAGTGTCTTTTCCGACAACAACGCCATGAGACTAGGTATCAAATACAGGAAAAGATCTGTAAAAAATACAAACACGTGGAGGCTAAACAATACACTACTTAATAATGAAGTGATCACTGAAGAACTCAAAGAGGAAATCTAAAAATACCTAGAAACAAATGACAATGGAGACACAACGACCCAAAACCTATGGGATGCAGCAAAAGCAGTTCTAAGGGGGAAGTTTATAGCAATACAAGCCCACCTTAAGAAGCAGGAAACATCTCAAATAAACAACCTAACCTTGCACCTCAAGCAATTAGAGAAAGAAGAACAAAAAACCCCAAAGCTAGCAGAAGGAAAGAAATCATAAAAATCAGATCAGAAATAAATAAAAAAGAAATGAAGGAAATGATAGCAAAGATCAATAAAACTAAAAGCTGGTTCTTTGAGAAGATAAACAAAATAAACCACTAGCCAGACTCATCAAGAAAAAAAGGGAGAAGACTCAAATCAATAGAATTAGAAATGAAAAAGGAGAAGTAACAACTGACACTGCAGAAATAAAAAAGATCATGAGAGATTACTACAAGCAACTCTATGCCAATAAAGAGGACAATCTGGAAGAAATGGACAAATTCTTAGAAATGTACAACCTGCCAAGACTGAATCAGGAAGAAATAGAAAATATGAACAGACCAAACACAAGCACTGAAATTGAAACTGTGATTAAAAATCTTCCAACAAACAAAAACCCAGGACCAGACGGCTTCACAGACGAATTCTATAAAACATTTAGAGAAGAGGTAACACCTATCCTTCTCAAACTCTTCCAAAATATAGCTGAGGGAGGAACACTCCCAAATTCCTTCTATGAGGCCACCATCACCTTGATACCAAAACCAGACAAGGATATCACAAAGAAAGAAAATTACAGGCCAATATCACCGATGAACATAGATGCAAAAATCCTCAACAAAATACTAGCAAACAGAATCCAACAGCACATTAAAAGGATCATACACCACGATCAAGTGAGGTTTATTCCAGGAACGCAAGGATTCTTCAATATACACAAATCTATAAATGTGATAAACCATATTAACAAATTGAAGGAGAAAAACCATATAATCATCTCAATAGATGCAGAGAAAGCTTTTGACAAAATTCAACACCCATTTATGAAAAAAACCCTGCAGAAAGTAGGCATAGCGGGAACTTCCCTCAACATAATAAAGGCCATATATGACAAGCCCACAGCAAACATCATCCTCAATGGTGAAAAACTGAAAGCATTTCCACTAAGATCAGGAACAAGACAAGGTTGCCCACTCTCACCACTCTTATTCAACATAGTTTTGGAAGTTTTAGCCACAGCAATCAGAGAAGAAAAGGAAATAAAAGGAATACAAATCGGAAAAGAAGAAGTAAAGCTGTCACTGTTTGCAGATGACATGATACTATACATAGAGAATCCTGAAGATGCTACCAGAAAACTACTAGAGCTAATCAATGAATTTGGTAAAGTAGCAGGATACAAAATTAATGCACAGAAATCTCTGGCATTCCTATACACTAATGATGAAAAATCTGAAAGTGAAATCAAGGAAACACTCCCATTTACCATTGCAACAAAAAGAAAAAAAATCTAAGAATAGACCTACCTAATGAGAAAAAAGACCTGTATGCAGAAAATTATAAGACACTGATGAAAGAAATTAAGGATGATACAAATAGATGGAGAGATATACCATGTTCTTGGATTGGAAGAATCAACATTGTGAAAATGACTCTACTACCCAAAGCAATCTATAGATTCAGTGCAATCCCTATCAAACTATCACTGGCATTTTTCACAGAACTAGAACAAAAAGTTTTGCAATTTGTATGGAAACACAAAAGACCCCGAATAGCAAAAGCAATCTTGAGAACGAAGAAAGGAGCTGGAGGAATCAGGTTCCCTGACTTCAGACTATACTACAAAGCTACAGTAATCAAGACAGTATGGTACTGGCACAAAAACAGAAAGATAGATCAATGGAACAGGATAGAAAGCCCAGAGATAAACCCACGCACATATGGACACCTTATCTTTGATAAAGGTGGCAGGAATGTACAGTGGAGAAAGAACAGCCTCTTCAATAAGTGGTGCTGGGAAAACTGGACAGATACTTGTAAAAGTATGAGATTAGTTCACTCCCTAACACCATACACTAAAATAAGCTCAAAATGGATTAAAGACCTAAATGTAAGGCCAGAAACTATCAAACTCTTAGAGGAAAACATAGAACACTCTATGACATAAATCACAGCAAGATCCTTTCTGACCCACCTCCTAGAGTAACAGAAATCAAAACAAAAATAAACAAATGGGACCTAATGAAACTTCAAAGCTTTTGCACAGCAAAGGAAACCATAAACAAGACCAAAAGACAACCCTCAGAATGGGAGAAAATATTTGCAAATGAAGCAACTGACAAAGGATTAATCTCCAAAATTTACAAGCAGCTCATGCAGCTCAATAAGAAAAAAACAAACAACCCAATCCAAAAATGGGCAGAAGACCTAAATAGACATTTCTCCAAAGAAGATATACAGACTGCCAACAAACACATGAAAGAATGCTCAACATCATTAATCATTAGAGAAATGCAAATCAAAACTACAATGAGATATCATCTCACACCAGTCAGAATGGTCATCATCGAAAAATCTAGAAACAATGAATGCTGGAGAGGGTGTGGAGAACTCTTGCACTGCTGGTGGGAATGTGAATTGGTTCAGCCACTATGGAGAACAGTATGGAGGTTCCTTTAAAAACTACAAATAGAACTACCATATGACCCAGCAATCCCACTACTGGGCATATACCCTGAGAAAACCAAAATTCAAAAAGAGTCATGTACCAAAATGTTCATTGCAGCTCTATTTACAATAGCCCAGAGATGGAAACAACCTAAGTGCCCATCATTGGAAGAATGGATAAAGATGTGGCACATATATACAATGGAATATTACTCAGCCATAAAAAGAAACGAAATTGAGCTATTTGTAATGAGGTGGATAGACCTAGAGTCTGTCATACAGAGTGAAGTAAGTCAGAAAGAGAAAGACAAATACCATATGCTAACACATATATATGGAATTTAAGAAAAAAAAGTGTCATGAAGAACCTAGGGGTAAGACAGGAATAAAGACACAGACCTGCTGGAGAACGGACTTGAGGATATGGGGAGGGGGAAGGGTGAGCTGTGACAGGGCGAGAGAGAGTCATGGACATATACACACTAACAAACGTAAGGTAGATAGCTAGTGGGAAGCAGCCACATGGCATAGGGATATCGGCTCGGTGCTTTGTGACCGCCTGGAGGGGTGGGATAGGGAGGGTGGGAGGGAGGGAGAGGCAAGAGGGAAGAGATATGGGAACATATGTATATGTATAACTGATTCACTTTGTTATAAAGCAGAAACTAACACACCATTGTAAAGCAATTATACCCCAATAAAGATGTTAAAAAAAAAAAAGTCTGGTAAATATTACTCTTCTAAGATTAAAATCTTGAAAACGCACATTGATTCTTCAAGTGCCTAAAGCAATAATATATTTGACTTCAAAGTCCTACATGAGCTGATGGAGGGTCACAATGTGCATGAGTTTCTCTTAAACGTGTTCACAAATTGAGTCTCAACTCTTTTCCAAGTCTTGTGTCCTCCATCTAGATTCACTGTATATTCTTAGGAAGGTTTTTATGACTGTACTATTTTCCCCCTGGATGTAATAACGGCAAAAAAATTAGTTACTAAGGCAATAATTATGTAGTTGTGCATAGAAAAATTTTTATAGGTGAATTATTTGCAATTTAGCTTATATGTAATGCAAACGTCTAAATCTAGGTCACTTTTTTTTTTTTGCGGTACGCGGGCCTCTCACCATTGTGGCCTCTCCCGTTGCAGAGCACAGGCTCCGGACGCGCAGGCTCAGCGGCCATGGCTCACGGGCCCAGCCGCTCCTCAGCATGTGGGATCTTCCCAGACCGGGACACGAACCCGTGTCCCCTGCATTGGCAGGCGGACTCTAAACCACTGCGCCACCAGGGAAGCCCTAGGTCACTTTTGTTATTTGTTTCCTCCCATCTCCTGACATTTCCATTGCAAACTGTAGAAATGAGAGAAGTAATTATTGTAGAACAATTCCCTAGATTCGTGAGCTTAAGTTTCCTCCTTACTTCAACAGGTTTTGTTTTGGTTTTTTTACATCTTTATTGGAGTATAATTGCTTTACAATGGTGTGTTAGTTTCTGCTTTATAACCAAGTGAATCAGTTATACATATACATATGTTCCCATATCTCTTCCCTCTTGCCTCTTCCTCCCTCACACCCTCCCTATCCCACCCCTCCAGGCTGTCACAAAGCACCGAGCTGATCTCCCTGTGCTATGCGGCTGCTTCCCACTAGCTATCTACCTTACGTTTGGTAATGTATATATGTCCATGCCTCTCTCTCGCTTTGTCACAGCCTACCCTTCCCCCTCCCCATATCCTCAAGTCCATTCTCTAGTAGGTCTGTATCTTTATTCCTGTCTTACCCCTAGGTTCTTCATGACATGTTTTTTTTTCTCTTAAATTCCATATATATGTGTTAGCATACGGTATTTGTCTTTCTCTTTCTGACTTACTTCACTCTGTATGACAGACTCTAGGTCTATCCACCTCATTACAAATAGCTCAATTTCGTTTCTTTTTATGGCTGAGTAATATCCCATTGTATATATGTGCCCCAATAGCCCAGAGATGGAAACAACCTAAGTGTCCATCATCGGATGAATGGATAAAGAAGATGTGGAACAGGTTTGTTTTTCTAGGCAGGAATCTAGGTACCCAGGGGGGCAGGATTGTACTAGTACACTGTAGAAGTTTGCAATAATTCAGAAATTCTCTAGCAATGATTTCTTCCATCTAAATATACTGTATAAGTAGGATCCATGGTCAAATTGGTTATTAAATTTTTATTATCTCATCATTCCTAACTAGTGGACTGGGATACATTCTCAACTTCACAGAGAAATAGGAATACAGACTTTTATGAGAGAAAGAAGAGAAAAGAGAAGGCAAGGGAAGGAAGAGAATTAAAGAGAAGACTCCCAAAGAAATACATAAATTGTATAATCCTGTTACCAAATTTGATCAAAAGGCAAAACACATCAAGGATCAAACTTTCTGGGGGGAAGGAAAAAAAGAGAGGAAGATTTATTTTCACTCAGCACAAATAAAAAGGAACAAATTACATTTCGGTTATATAAATACCATTAGGAAGATGAGATATATTTAGCTGCACATCATCCTCTAACTTTAAAAATAATTAGCAACTGTAGTAACTGGAGGCATGCAGAATATGGGATGAGGTTTCAGTGCTAGCAATAAGCAAAGGCCAATTATGATATAGTACAGATAGATATGTGCTGTGAAAATGGATGCCTGGGAAATAAGAAAAAAAAATCCGGCCTAAAGGATGATTAATAAAAGTAAAGCTGAACATTTCATATAAGGTGAGACTTCCTGAGTGTTCCCTGGTGTCAGTACCTTATCTAATCTTTTTTATTTTTTACTAACACTTAGCGAAGAAACTGGCACAGATTTTCTGTGTTGTTGAACTTGATAATATTTAAGGGAAAAGAAAAAGGAGTTAAAAATGTCTTAAACACACACAAAGATGCTTCTCCTTTTAATCAAAATCTAAATGTTCCAACACGTTACCACCTTTGCTGAGATGTAGTTTCTTTTTTTTCTCTAAATATATAACTAAAAATCAGGTACCCACTTTAAAGCACATTTTCTATTATTTTGTAGGAACATTTAAATTGTAATTAGTATTTAAAAGAGGATTTTGTACTTAACCCAGTCTCCTAAATACTTCACTAAAGTGGTTGGATAGAATCATGCAAATAAATTGATTCCCAGGGCACAGTTTGCATTTAGCAATTAGGTTGCACTGCACATCTTCAGTTGTTCATCAGCTGAAAGGGCAAAAGGTTACCAGACAAAAGATCTCTAAGATCTGCACTAGGTGGTTGGTATGATGGATGAACAAAGTTTTCATAGTTTGGAAGATTATTCTTTCTTCTTTCCTGTGCATTGTTTGGACAGAAGGTTTGACTTAATTAGCTGGAGTGTTAAAGAGGAATACCAGGCAATGTTTAGCCTCCTCCAGCTCTCTAGAAAAATGAACTGGGCTGAATACTTGATTGATTTAAAGAGAAGCAGAAATGTTTCCTCTCTTCCTTCCTTCCTTCTTCCTTCTTACTTTACCTTATTAGCTTGGAAAGTGCATCCAGATATCCTGCCTAATTTCTAAATGTGAAAATGCATTATATTTGTACCTGTTTCTGTCTTCTAGTGACACTAGAGCAGTTGCTATCATTTGGATGCAAACATAACAATCCCAGAGGGGCTACAGCCCAACAGTCTGTAGAAAGTTCAAATGCACTTTTACATAATGACACCAGAGCACTTATTTTAATAAGGGTGCAGACTTAGTATTAATTACGGATAAGAAAATAATCCCAAACTTGAAACAAATTGGCTTGTCTTTTGAGTCTTCCAAATTCTACCAGTTTTGTTCTTCTTCATGTCGGTTTGCTCTAGTCTGTGCCATAAAGTTGATGACGGCAAGCCCACAGTTTCAAGAATAAGCCTAGGAAATGCCAAGAAAAAGTCCTGGAAACTTAGTTTTGTAGTAGCATATGCAAGTCTTAAAATAGCTTGATTTTAAGAGAACACTTGAACATTAGAAGGGACCTGGGACAGCAAATGCTCTGAGAAAATTACAAAAAACCTTAATTATTGCAGTTTTTTTCTTTACTGGAGAGTTTGAGTATATCAAATAATTCTTCCTGAATTCAAACTTATTGTTCTTTATATCACTGTTCACTGGGGGTTGCTTTATTTGAATAATCAACTCCATTAGGCTGGAAAGCTCCATGAGAGTAGATAACATGCCTGTTTGGTTCATTCCTGTAGCCTAGCACAGTCCGTGCTCAATAAAATCTGCTTGCTAAAGGTTTTTCCTATCAGAGGGCTTGCTTAAGTAAGTAAATGATTAGACTGATTGTACTGAAACTGATTGTAAATTTATGAAAAAAGTATATATATCTCCAATGTGCAAAGAAAAGATTTAGGTAATATGATGAATATATTGCAAACTAAAATTATAAAAATATTCATGTATATTTGATTTTATTTTACAGGACATTGATTCTAGGGAAAGTAAGGTGAAGGAAACAAATATATCATATTAAGGGGCAGAGAGAGCAGTGACATTATTTTTGGAGAAACAAATATTTTAAGTAAGTTTTATTGCAATACACATATGTACAGAATAGAGCGCCAAATCATGCTTAATGAATTTTCCAAAGTGAGCACCCAAGCATATTGAATTTCTATCATTAAAATGGTTATACACATAAAATAATCTTATTTCATTTAAGATCAATTTTGTGTAATTTAACTAATCAGTGAAATTCTTTGGCCCCAGTGATATTAAATCTATATTAACATTGGAGAGATAACAACAAATACGTGTTTTTTTATCTGCCATATAAGATACCATGCCTTTTCAATAATTCTTCTATCATATTAATTATTTGACCAAAACCTAGTAAATTAAAAATAATATTTTACATTATTTAAAACTTTTATGATGTGCCATATAAGCCTTCAATTATTTCTCATGAAAACATTGTATTTTATTAACAGGTAGTTGGATATATTTTATAGTCAAAAGATTTTCTATTCTTAAATTGTTTCAGTTAACTTTTTTCTGGATACTTTTCCTAGATTTTCTATTAAATAATTTTTGTTTTTTTATTCAGAGATAAATATTATGACCTTTAAATAAAGTTGAAGTTGAGATAATGTTGCTTAATGTCCTATTCAGTCTCTCATTGTCTCTAGAATATCTGCTTCAAGCTCTTCTAGCTTGTTTGTTCACTTTCCATAATGGGATGTGTGCCACATTCTGGACAAAGTCATTCTAATTCCTGACAACCTTATTCATCATTCACTCTAGTTGATCAAACAGATCTGTATTAAGACTCTTCTAGAATTCCAGACACTAGAGTTATTGTTTATTTTTTCTCAAAGAGAAATAGTTTTGAAGTTTTTTTATACTAAGCTAAAATGATCTCTCTATGAATTTTACCTAAATGTTCTCTGCTTTGTGCCCACATAAAATATATTAAAACTCTCTTTATGACAAAATTTTTGTTTTACTTGAAGCCAGATACCTCACCCCCTCACTCAAACACCTCTTTTTATCTACCAGACTAAAGATAACCTCTTGATTCATGAGAAAATGAGGTTATTTTTATTTGGAGATGTATCATATGATAGCCAGGATTCTGTTGAATTTTTTTTGATCCACAATAAAATATCAAACTTATGTTTTTTTCAGGACGTTGTTTGTTATTCACTTATTGAATTCTATTGCCTAGTGTGTGCCAGGAACTCCATGGGCAATGGACATAGCAGTGACAGAGCTGATAAGGGCCCTGATCACAGATTTCCATCAATTTAATGAGTGGAGATAGACAACAAATAAAGTAATATCGTTAAAAATTCAGGTAGTTATTTTATCTATGAAGACAAGACAAGCAGTATAACCAAATATCTTTCAAGAACATGTGATAATTCAGAGTTGGCTATTGAGTCATAGAAAGGAATTGTGAGAGGAACTAAGGAAGGATAATGAAAGTGAACCTTACTTCCTGCACTGGTTCTTGGTTACAGCCTTCTGGCTTTTATCTAGAAAGAGAAATGCGAGAAGAAGTGGACTTTGCAGTTCTCATAGATGCTAAATACAGCCCAGACAATTTCTTCTGGGCTCTTCTTCAGTGACAATGATGAATGTGGCTTCTAAATGACTTGCGAATTGCAGTTAAGTCAGTCACAGGACTCTACTTCTTATGTCCAAGGCAGATGAACCATAATAAAAACTAAAAAGATAGTTATTTTACACTGGAAAGTGTGATTTAATAACTTGTGAATTTAAAAGAAGTGTTCCTTGGACACTATTGAATTTTATGCAAAAATATTGAGGTAATGAAAAATTAATATCTTTTCTATTAAATTGTATTCTGTCTTATGATTAGGGCTATAGATATATTTATCTTGTTATGATCAGATACATTTTCAACATTTTATGACTATAGAATTATGAAATGAAATATAAATTATGAAATATAATATAAATATGATTTTTGGAATTAGAAATATTAAAATGTCCTTAATCTGAGAGGTTGGATAAACGTTTATTTTCTACATAGAGAATGGTAGATTTTTAAAGAAGATAAGGAGTATTTCTGCCAACAACATATTCCTCTTATGTTTCAAAGTGTGTTTTTTTTTTGTTTTTTTTTTTGATACGAGGGGTTCTAAAGTGTTATTACAGGTGTCATAATTTAAAAATTGTTTTAATTTCATAAAATGAAGCAGAAGAAGTTTGTTATAAATGTTATTGGTTGTGTGATCTTGGGCAATGTGCCTAAATTCTCCAATCATTAGTTGATTTGTAATATAGGGATATTAATGCATTTTACATAGAGTGGTTGTAAACTAAATATGAAATATCTATACAGAATATTTAGAGCCATACCTAGATATGAATAAAATATTTAACAAATGGAAGCTATGATGATGAAGAGGAGGATAGCGATAGTGGTGACAACACTGTCCTGTAATCACTGGAGCTATTCTAGCAGCTGTTTGCTGACTTCCCACAGTAGGATCCACATTACTCACTGGACAAAGTTTGCCAATAAAGATGTGAGATAGATTTTATTTGGGAAATAGAGACACAGAAGAATTAATTATCTTGGTAACTCTGTGGTAAACATGGGCTTCAAAAATCAAGTATGTGTTTGTCTAAAGGCCATGCTATTTCTGATGCATCATTGTTTGTTAGAAGTTTAATAAAAAAGCAAGGCTTTGTGTGCGTGTGTGTGGAGGTGAAAGAAAAACCAAGAAATCCATACTAAAGTGTGTGTTTAGATTTTTAACTTTTAACATCATTTATTTCAATATTTTCAGGATTAAAAAGTAATTAAAATAGAAGTATTGTGTCTTTTAAATGTGTTCATACTTCTAAACATTATCATCCCAACTCTTTTTTGGAAAGTACATTCTTTTGGACATTCATGTACCAGTAATTTATATTATCCATACAATGGTGACAGTGTTATACATGAGATAGCTTTTTTTTCTTTTTGCGGTACGCAGGGCTTTCACTGTTGTGGCCTCTCCCGTTGCGGAGCACAGGCTCTGGACGCGCAGGCTCAGTGGCCATGGCTCACGGGCCTAGCCGCTCCGCGGCATGTGGGATCCGCCCGGACCGGGGCACGAACCCGTGTCCCCTGCATCGGCAGGCGGACTCTCAACCACTGTGCCACCAGGGAAGCCCATGAGATAGCTTTTAATTTAAATGTATATTTATTTTATGCTGTGTCTCTTTTGCTACTACCATCATTTCCTCTTACATTTTTAACGTTTTTTGTTGGTATAGTTTGAAAAGAAGTATTTTAGGTGTTTCTGCTTCCTATGCTGTAAATCAGTGATTCTCGAAAGGAAGGGAAATAAGAGTAAAAGAAAATGGTGATGATTAGGAGACACATCCATTTAGGGGTCTACCAGACTTATTTGCAGAACTTTTTAAAATTGCACATACCTACCTGGAAACTTTGATGAAGATGTATGTCTTATTCTCTACCTTTAAAATCACTGTCATTGTGACTCAATATTCCAAAGGCAAGTAAGACCTTGTTATTCAAAGGTTTGTAATTAGTAAATACAGAAAACAAATTGCCATTCAGATTCTGGGTTCCCCGGGTGTAACTTTTTGTAAGGTTCATTCCCCAGGCTCAAATTTTCTTTGTGACTCTCTCCACTCCTTTAATGAACTTATCCACTCTCGTTTTAATTATTCTTGTCTATGGTGAACTTGCCTGCCTCTCTCCACATTCTTATCCACAGCACCTTGCTGGACCCTAGAGATAAAATCCCAGTCACTTGTATATATACCTATGTTTAGCATTCTGCTTCCCTGTTCAACTCAGTGAGACCACACTATATTTAACCTCCACAAAAGTGCACACTTCTGTGTTCTCCCATTCAATGGATACCCTCAACCTGCTCCCAGTATCACATTACATCCTGAAGGGATGCATGATATTTGATTTATAATCACAGGGCTTGTGCTCAGACTCTAATACTAAAAATAGGGTAAACTTGCATGAAGTTATTCAACTTCTCAGGGACTATTTATCCATACATTTTTACTCGATTGTATCAAGGAGACCAAAGTGACTGGAGTATAGTGAGCAGGGAGATAATTTTAGCAGAAGTAGGCAAAGAACATGTCATATAAATTCTTTTAGATAATGATAAAATTTGGATTTTATTCTAGATAAACTAAGAAATCACTGGAGAGTTATTATCTCAGCAGTGATAAGATCTGGCTTACATCTTGAAAAATTAATTTCAACCATAGTGCGGATAATAAACTACAGAGAGACAATCGTGGAACCAGGGAGACTGGCTATTGTAGTAAACTAGAAGATACCTTCCTGGCATAGATTAGGTTTGTAACTGAGGATAGTAAGATCTGTTATTTTTTGAAATATTTTGAAGTTTGAGCTACTAGAATTTGCTGATATGATATGGAGGGAGTAAGGATGCAAAGATAACAAAGATTTGGGTTTTGAGAAACTTGTACATATAGGGGATATTTACAGAGATATAAAAAAATTCATGAGTATATATATGGTGTTTAACATTATAGAAATAAGATGAGATTACTTAGGGAAGCATATAGGAAAACAGAAGGGAAGAGATCTAAAACCTAAGCTCTGGAAAGCTTTAGATGTAGGGAAGATAAGAATAATTCACTTAATTATTTATCTATTCACTTTACTGAGTAATTATTCATTGACTATCTATTATGTGCCTAACAATGTTGTAGGTACTGGATAATAAAGCTCTGAACAAAATAAACAAAACCCCTTTTTCTTCTGGAGCTTATATTTTGGTGAGAGAGAGAGAGAGACGATGTATAATATCAACCAGTTAAATACTACATGCTTAGGGGACAAAAGAAGCAGAGAAGGAAAATGTTTAGCATGTAGAAAGCTGAAAATGTAATAAGGTGACCAGGAAAGTCTTTACCAAGAAGGTGATTTTGGATCGACCTGAAGAAAATGAAAGATATATTCATGTACTAATCTAGAGAAGGAGGCAAAGAAACCAGTGAAAGAGACTCAGTGCAAAAGTTCTGACTATGCTTAGTATAGGAGTGTGCCAGTAAGTTCAAGAAACAGCAGGGAAACCAGTGTGACTGGTGTGGAACGGAGGCGGTTAAGGCAGAGGAGATGAAGTCAGAGAAGAGATTGTTTAAGGGGTCTATAAATCATTGTAAAAGATTTCATTTTACTCTGAGTGAGATGAAAGCAAATGAAGGCTTCTTAACAAAGAAATGACATGACCTGACAAACTTAATACTTCCTTTTGGCTGCTGTGTTGAGAACAGATGGAAGTTGAACAAACACAGAAAATAGACACCAGACAGGAGCCTAGTGCAAAAATACATGTGGGAGATGATGTTGGTTGGAACCTAAGAAGTCGCAGTGGAAGTGGCCAAAACTGGTTAAATTCTGGGTATTTTCCAACTTATTCTATTTATTTGTTCGTTTTATGCTATAGTGTAGGCATCACATTCTTCACCTAAGGAATTCAGTATGCATCTTCCTCCTCTCAAATAAGGCATATTCCTAATTATCCAAAATAACATCATCCTTAACAAATTAAACAATGATTTCTTAACATCACCTAATGCCCAGACTATATTTATGATTATTTTAAATAAAAGATACATAATGAATATTAACAATTATAAGCGAAGTGTACTCTTGAAGAGATTTCTTTTTTTTAATTTAATTTTTTTATACAGCAGGTTCTTATTAGTTATCCATCTTATACATATCAGTGTATACATGTCAATCCCAATCTCCCAATTCATCACACCACCACCCCCCATGCCGTTTTCTTCCTCGGTGTCCATACATTTGTTCTCTACATCTGTGTCTCAATTTCTCTCCTACAAACCAGTTCATCTGTACCATTTTTCTAGGTTCCACATATATGCGTTAATATATGATATTGGTTTTTCTCTTTCTTACTTCACTCTGTATGACAGTCTCTAGATCCATCCACGTCTCTACAAATAACCCAATTTCCTTCCTTCTTATGACTGAGTAATATTCTATTGTATATATGTACCATATCTTCTTTATCTATTCATCAGTCGATGGGCATTTAGGTTGTTTCCATGACCTGGATATTGTAAATAGTGCCACAATGAACATTGGGGTGCATATGTCTTTTTGAATTATGGTTTTCTCTGGGTATATGCCAAGTAGTGGCACTGCTGGGTCATATAGCAATTCTATTTTTAGTTTTTTAAGGAACCTCCATACTGTTCTCCATAGTGGCTATATCAATTTACATTCCCATGAACAGTGCAAGAGGGTTCCATTTTCTCCACACCCTCTCCAGCATTTATTGTTTGTAGATTTTCTGATGATGCCCATTCTAACTGGTGTGAGGTGATACCTCATGGTAGTTTTGATTTGCATTTCTCTAATAATTAGTGATGTTGAGCAGCTTTGCATGTGCTTTTTGGTCATTTGTATGTCTTCTTTGGAGAAATGGTTATTCAGGTCTTCTACCCATTTTAGATTGGGTTGTTTGTTTTTTGATATTGAGCTGCATGAGCTGCTTGTATATTTTAAAGATTAATCCTTTGTCCGTTGATTCATTTGCAAATATTTTCTCTCATTCTGAGGGTTGTCTTTTGGTCTTGTTTGTAGATTCCTTTCCTTTGCAAAAGATTTTAAGTTTCATTAGGTCCCATTTGTTTATTTTAGTTTTTATTTCCATTACTCTAGGAGGTGGATCAAATAAGATCTTGCTGTGATTTATGTCAAAGAGTATTCTTCCTATGTTTTCCTCTAAGAGTTTTATGGTGTCCGGTCTTACATTTAGATCTCTAATTCATTTTGAGCTTATTTTTGTGTATGGTGCTAGGGAGTGTTCTAATTTCATTCTGTCCAGTTTTCCCAGAACAACTTATTGAAGAGGCTGTCTTTTCTCCATTGTATATCCTTTGCTTTCTTTGTCATAGATTCGTTGACCAAAGGTGCGTGGGTTTACCTCTGGGCTTTCTATGCTGTTCTATTGATCTATATCTCTGTTTTTGTGCCAGTACCATATTGCCTTGATTACTGTAGCTTTGTAATATAGTATGAAGTCAGGGAGTCTGATTCCTCCAACTCCATTTTTTTTCCCTCAAGACTGCTTTTGCTATTCGGGGTCTTTTGTGTCTCCATACAAATTTTAAGATTTTTTTGTTGTAGTTCTGTAAAAAGTGCCATTGGTAATTTCAGAGGGATTGCATTGAATATGTAGATTGCTTTGGGTAGTATAGTCATTTTCACAATGTTGATTCTTCCAATCAAAGAACATGGTATATCTCTCCATCGGTTTGTATCATCTTTAATTTCTTTTGTCCGTGTCTTATAGTTTTTGCATACAGGTCTTTTGTCTCCCTAGGTAGATTTATTCTTAAGTATTTTATTCTTTTTGTTGCAGTGATAAATGGGAGTGTTTCCTTAATTTCTCTTTCAGATTTTTCATCATTAGTGTATAGAAATGCAAGAGATTTCTGTGCATTAATTTTGTATCCTGCAACTTTACCAAATTCATTGATCAGCTCTAGTAGTTTTCTGGTGACATCTTTACGATTCTCTATGTATAGGCATCATGTCATCTGCAAACAGTGACAATTTTGCTTATTCTTTTCCAATTTGTATTCCTTTTTATTACTTTTACTTCTCTGATTGCCATGGCTAGGACTTCCAAAACTATGTTGCATAATAGTGGTGAAAGTGGGCAACCTTGTCTTATTCCTGATCTTAGAGGAAATGCTTTCAGTTTTTCAACATTAAGAATGATTTTTTCTGTGGGTTTGTCATATATGGCCTTTATTATGTTGAGGTAGGTTCCCTCTAAGCTCACTTTCTGGAGAGTTTTTATCATAAAAGGGTGTTGGATTTTTTCAAAAGATTTTTCTACATCTATTGAGATGATCATATGGTTTTAAGCCTTCAATTTGTTAATATGGTCTATCACATTGATTGATTTGCATATATTGAAGAATCCTTGCATCCTTGTGATAAATCCCACTTGATCATGGTGTATGATCCTTTTAATGTGTTGTTGGATTCGGTTTGCTAGTATTTGGTTGAGGATTTTTGCATCTATATTCATCAGTGATATTGGTCTGTAATTTTCTTTCTTCGTAGTATCTTTGTCTGGATTTGGTATCAGGGTGCTGGTGGCCTCATAGAATGAGTTGAGGAGTGTTCCTTCCTCTGCAATTTATTGGAAGAGTTTGAGCAGGATGGGTGCTAGCTCTTTTCTAAATGTTTTATAGAAATCACCTGTGAAGCCATCTGGTCCTGGACTTTTGTTTGTTGGAAGGTTTTTAATCACAGTTTCAATTTCATTACTTGTGATTGGTCTGTTCATATTTTCTATTTCTTCCTGGTTCAGTCTTGGAAGTTTATACCTTTCTAAGAATTTGTCCATTTTATAGGTATAGAGTTGCTTGTAGTAGTCTCTTAGGATGCTTGGTATTTCTGCGGTGTCTGTTGTAACTTCCCCTTTTTCATTTGTAGTTTTATTGATTTGAGTCCTCTCCCTCTTTTTCTTGATGAGTCTGGCTAAAGGTTTATCAATTTTTTCATCTCAAAGAACCAGCTTTTAGATTTACTGATCTTTGCTATTGTTTTCTTGGTTTCTATTTCATTTATTTCTGCTCTGATCTTTATGATTTCTTTCCTTCTACTAACTTTGGGTTTTGTTTGTTCTTCTTTCTCTAGTTCCTTTAGGTGTAAGGTTAAATTGTTCATTTGAGGGTTTTCATGTTTCTTAAGGTAGGCTTGTATTATTATAAACTTCCCTCTTAGAACTGCTTTTGCTGCATCACATAGGTTTTGGATCATTGTGTTTTCATTGTCATTTGTCTCTAGATATTTTTTGATTTCCTCTTTGATTTCTTCAGTGATATATTGGTTATTTAGTAATGTATTGGTTAGCCTCCATGTGTTTGTGTTTTTTACATTTTTTCCCTTTAATTTATTTCTAATCTCATAGCATTGTGGTTAGAAAAGATGCTTGATATGATTTCAATTTTCTTAAATTTACTGAGGCTTGATTTGTGACCCAAGATGTGATCTATCCTGGAGAATGTTCTGAGTGCACTTGAGAAGAAAGTTTAATCTGCTGGTTTTGGATGGAATGTCCTATAAATATCAATTAAATCTACCTGGTCTATTGTGTCATTTAAAGCTTGTGTTTCCTTAATAATTTTCTGTTTGGATGATCTGTCCATTGGTGTAAGTGAGGTGTTAAAGTCCCTCACTAATATTGTGTTACTGTTGATTTCCTCTTTTATAGCTGTTAGCAGTTGCCTTATGTATTGAGGTGCTCCTATGTTGGGAGCATATATATTTATAATTGTAATATCTTCTTCTTGGAATGATCCCTTGATCATTATGTAGTGTCCTTCCTTGTTTCTTGTAACATCCTTCATCTTAAAGTCTATTTGATCTGACATGAGTATTGCTACTCCAGCTTTCTTTTGGTTTCCATTTGCCTGGAATATCTTTTTCCATCCCCTCCCTTTCAGTATGGATGTGTCCCTAGGTCTGAAGTGGGTCTCTTGTAGACAGCATATATATGGGTCTTGTTTTTGCATCCATTCAATGAGCCTGTTTCTTTTGGTTGGAGCATTTAATGCATTCACGTTTAAGGTACTTATCGCCATGTATGTTCCTATTACCATTTTCTTAATTGTTTTGGGTTTGTTTTTGTAGGTCTTTTTCTTCTCTTTTGTTTACCACTTAGAGAAGTTCCTTTATCATTTGTTGTAGAGCTGGTTTGGCCGTGCTGAATTCTCTTAGCTTTTGCTTGTCTGTAAAGCTTTTGATTTCTTCATCAAATCTGAATGAGATCCTTGCTGGTTAGAGTAATGTTGGTTGTAGGTTCTTCCCTTTCATCATTTTAAATATGTCATGCCACTCCCTTCTGGCTTGTAGAGTTTCTGCTGAGAAATCAGCTGTTAACCTTATGGGAGTTCCCTTGTATGTTATTTGTCATTTTTCCCTGGCTGCTTTCAGTAATTTTTCTTTGTCTTTAATTTTTGTCAATCTGATTACTCTGTGTCTCAGTGTGTTTCTCCTTGGGTTTATCCTCCCTGGGACTCTCTGCACTTTCTGGACTTGGGTGGCTATTCCTTTCCCATGTTAAGGAAGTTTTCGACTATAATCTCTTCAAATATTTTCTCGAGTCCTTTCTCTCTCTCTTCTCCTTCTGAGACCCCTAAAATGCGAATATTGTTACGTTTAATGTTGTCCCAGAGATCTCCTAGGCTGTCTTCATTTCTTTTCATTATTTTTTCTTTATTTTGTTCCGCAGCAGTGAATTCCACCATTCTGTCTTCCAGGTCACCTATCCATTCTTCTGCCTCAGTTATTCTGCTATTGATTCCTTCTAATGTATTTTTCATTTCAGTTATTGTATTGTTCATCTTTGTTTATTTCTTCTTTAATTCTTCTTGGTCTTTGTTGAACATTTCTTGCCTCTTCTCGATCATGCCTCCATTCTTTTTCCAAGGTCCTGGATCATCTTCACTATCATTATTCTGAATTCTTTTTCTGGAAGTTTGCCTATCTCCACTTTTTCTGGTTTTTTTTCTGGGGTTTTATCTTGTTACTTCATCTTGTATATAGCCTTCTGCCTTTTCGTCTTGTCTGTCTTTCTGTGAATGTGGTTTTCATTTCGTAGGCTGCAGGATTGTAGTTATTCTTGCTTTTGCTGTCCGTCCTCTGGTCTCTGGTGGATGAGGCTATCTAAGAGGCTTGAGCAAGTTTCCTGATGGGAGGGACTGGTGGTGGGTAGAGCCAGCTGTTGCTCTGGTGGGCAGAGCTCAGTAAAACTTTTTTGCACTTGTCTGCTGATGGGTGTGACTGGTTTCCCTCCCTGTTAGTTTTTTGGCCTGAGGTGACCCAATACTGGAGCCTACCCGGGCTCTTTAGTGGGGCTAATATCAGACTCTGGGGGGGCTCATGCCAAAGAGTACTTCCCAAAATTTCTGCTGCCAGTGTCCTTGTCCTCACGGTGAGATACAGCCACCTCCCATCTCTGCAGGAGACCCTCCAACACTAGCAGGTAGGTCTGGTTCAGTCTCCTATGGGGTCACTCCTCCTTCCCTTGGGTCCTGATGTGCACACTACTTTGTGTGTGCCCTCCAAGAGTGGAGTCTTTGTTTCCCTCAGTCCTGTCGAAGTCCTGCAATCACATCCCACTAGCCTTCAAAGTCTGATTCTCTAGGAATTCCTCCTCCTGTTGCCAGAACCCCAGGTTGGGAAGCCTGACATGGGGCTCAGAACCTTCACCCCAGTGGGTGGACTTCTGTGGTATAAGTGTTCTCCAGTTTGTGAGTCACCCACCCAGCAGTTATGTGATTTGATTTTATTGTGATTGCACCCCTCCTACCATCTCATTATGGCTTGTCCTTTGTCTTTGGATGTGGGGTATCTTTTTTGGTGTGTTCCAGTGTCTCCCTGTCGATGATTTTTCAGCAGTTAGTTTTGATTCTGGTGTTCTTGCAAAAGGGAGTGAGAGCACGTCCTTCTACTCTGCCATCTTGAACCAATCTCCTTGAAGAGAATTCTGATTTGTTACTTTTTTGAAGGTCAAGTTGACAGAATTTACTGATGAACTGGTTGTGACGAATGATAAAAAGAGAGACAGCAACACTGATGTTGAAGTTTGGAGCATAAGCAAGTGGAAGAATGGAGTTGTTTTTAACTGAAATGGGAAAGAAAGTCTGTGAGGAAAATATTAAAAACCAATTATGGCTATAAATGTTTGTGATAGTAGATATCTAAGTGGATGTGTACATTAAGTCCAGGGTTTCAGGGAGAGATCTGGGCTGCAGATATAACTTTGGAAGTCATCAACATGTTGATGGTAGTTAAAAGTGTGAAACTAGGTTGGATCCCCTATAGAATAAATATATAGAGAAAATAGAACATGTCCAAGAACTGAGTTTTGGAACACTGAATCATTTAGAGATGAGAAGAGGAAATACCAAAGGAGGCTAAAATAGCAGTTTTGGAAAAGTTAGACAAAACCTGGTGATTTCTGGGTTCCCAAGACCTAACTGAAGATGTTTCAAGGAAGAGAGGATGCAAAATATGTTGAACATTGATGACAGGTTAAATAAGAAGATTGAGAAATGATTATATGACTTAGCAATGTGGAAGTAACTGCCAACCATTATGAGAGTGATCAACATGAGGTGACTGGGATAGTGAAATAGTGTAAATATAGAATGAGAGGATAGAAGTAAGTAATTGGTAGCATAACTCATTTAGAGGGTTTTGTTGTCAAGAGAATAGGAACGCGAGGAAGTAGCTATTGAACAATGCATGGTCTTTTTTAAAGATTAGAGGTACTACTATATATTAGTAAACTAATGGGAATGATTCAGTAGAGAGGAAAAAATGATGATGAAAGACAAAAGAAAAATAAATTTAAAAGCTGAGTTCTTGCATAATCATGCATGGGCTCTGCATAATCCCACCCATGGTTAGAGATGAGAGACAAAATATACACTGTAGAAGGAGGGAGGTAAAGTAGTTAGGTGTGGATTTTGATAGGTTGATTGGTGAGCTGATTGAGTCTGGGATTTTTTTTTTCAATGTAAAATGAAAGTTTATAACAGAAAGTGTGTCTGGAGGAGGAATTTTTAAGCTTTGAAGAGAGAGAAGATATAAATGTTATTTAGAAAAGTTGGGGAAATGAATTGGTGAGGAACACAACACTGGGCAACATTAAAGACCTTGAGGATAAGGTCTTGAATTCATTAGTAAGATGTGTGTGTGTGCGTGTGTGAGAGAGAGAGAGAGAGATAAAGATTGATAGAAAGAAGTCAAAACGTTGGATAGATTATTAGTATGAACACTAAAATAATTAAAAGTGCTTATATGATTTATGGTAGAGAGAAGAAAAGTAAGCTAGATGCTAAAAATTTCTATAAAATTTCAATAAAATTCATTTCATTGAGTGAATAGGATTCACCAGGATTTAAGCAGATGACTATAGCAAAAATGGAGAGTGGATAGCATAGTCTGATGTAGTCTGACACAATCTGCTTCACGTGAACTGAAATATTCTGAGGGAGAAGGGAGGAACAATGTTTTCAAAATGGTAACCACTACTCAAATAAATAAATAAATTATACATATATATATATATATATATATATATATATATATATATATATATACACACACACACACAAATCTATGGTACAAGAATAGTGAAATAAAAACAGCCATCAGTTTAATGGACTGAAGGTGAAATAGAATCTTTAGGATCAGCCATACATCACTTAAAGTCAGAGTTAAGGAAATATTCAGAAGTTGAAACTGTTGTGGTCAGATTTGAATCTCAGAAGGAACAGTTGATGGGGTTTGGAGGTTTGAAAAAGGTAGTAATGTGATTAGTATCTTTTTTCAGTATAGATATTATCAAAACTTTAGACAAACTATGATCTATCATATTTTTCTAAAGAAGTTATTACTTTTTTTTTTTTGGTTGGTGGAGTGGAGATAGTAAGTCAACTAGTACATAATTTTCATTTCTTCATATTTTTTGAGGTAAATATTACTGAAAAACAAAAAAAGTTATATTAGGTTCCTCACATTAATTAAAATTTTCCAGCATCTGTTTCTTTGAAAAAATAAGTTTAGAACAAAAATCCTGCAGATTAAGGTAAATTATAGTTGAATTACAATGTTTGTCTACCTTTCTGACATCATACAAGATTCTTTTTTTTAAAGAATTTTGTTCCAATTTCTCATGATAAAAGCCATTTTTAAAGTAAAGTAACATTTTTTTTTTTTTGTGGGATCTTCCCAGACCGGGACACGAACCCATTTCCCCTGCATAGGCAGGCAGACTCTCAACCACTGCGCCACCAGGGAAGCCCCAAAGTAAAGTAACATTTTTTAGAAGCTTATTTGTCCAATAACTTTCCTTATTGGAAAGAAAATAGAGTTGAAATTCTCCCTACATGGAGCACAATATTATTTTAATACACTTAAAATAGTTACAGTTGTTTTTAATAACCAGTTAACACTGTAGTGGACACTGAGATACTATTTTAAAAATGATTGAGATCAAAATAGAGAAATTTGATTAGAATCTTAAAAATAAAAAGTGTTTTCCTCACATTGAAATTTTTATGATTAAGGTTTTGTTGAGTTGGATTTCATTAAGAAAAACTGACCACCGAGTAGTATAGTCTTGCTTATTTTAAATATTAAGTATTCTGACACCAGCTATTGGGAAAGAAATGATAGATATGTCAGATACCATTTATGAATTCATAAACACTGAGGAAAAATAGATTTTTAGGAATTTTTTTGAACTTGTCAAATATATATCTAATCTTTGTATATACTAGTTACATACATTATAAGGAAACAATGAAAACAGTTTGCTATTTTTTAAAGTAATTTTTGGTATGTTTAATTTCTAATACTCCAGTGATACTTTATGAAAAAATGCTGCATAATCAATCCACTGTGATAAGATTGTCTTTAGGAAATATCTTTGAATTAAATACCAATTTTGTCTTCTATAAACATAATAAATAAATATTTAATTTTAAAGGCTATGACTATATTGTGGTTACTTTGTTTCTGCTACAACTTAAGAAGGCCGATTTTGAAAGCATTTAGCCTGTTATGAATATTCTTCCAAAATGTTATTTATATCTACAAAACAGAGGTATATACTACAGAAAAATGCTGAATATATTCTTATCTGTGGATAAGTTAAGAAAGTGAAATGTAGGGAAAAAAAATCATCAATTAAGGAGTGGTATATTACAGTTATTTATTCCTTTTGACTTTATATATATTATTTCATCACTAAGAAAGTCAAAGACTATTTTTACCTTTTATATTTAAAGAATAGACAATCCATAAGTATTTCTCAAGATATTATGAAATTATTTCCTTTTATGATAAATGGGTGTCCATAAGATTACATAGTACTTAGCTTATGGAAGACAAAACTGTTATGAACTTTCATTTTTCTATATTTTTGGTAAAAATGTTTATCCTTTATTTTCTGTGGACTATTTTGAAGGTTGGATGGATAACATTAAGCGAATATAAATTAAAATATTGAAGTTCAGGTACAAAAAAAAGCTAAACCCAATTTCCATGTGGTTTCTATTTAAAAATTTTATGAGAGTTTTTCAACTTCTATGATAAGACATCAAACTTTTGCCAAATTTGAATGTTTGTAGGTCTCCTGTGTGACATAACAGCTTAAATACAGGATACTTTTATTTTATTGTTATATAATAACAATTTAGGATGAATGAGTAGATTTAAAGAATTTTTGATATTCAAGATGCATTAAAATATGTTACTTGCCATTATATATGTGTCTATATAATTGTACATGCGTAACTGTTTAGATCCATTGCTCATATTTAGCAAAAGTTTATTAGTGATACCTTAAAACAAGTTTGCGTTGGGTATATTCCCCTCTAACTAATCTCACTCATATTGCTATGCATTTTTATAATCTGAGGATAGCATATTTTCATATTTACAGTACCTTCCAAAGTAGAGTATGTAATATAATAATGTACACAATTTACCTAAGAGAAGTGACATGGTTTTTATGATTAACTTGTAATATTTAGTAAAAGTTGACTTTAGCATGTTTAGTAAAGCATGGCCCTTAATTAAATTTCCTTCACTGCCAAAATTTCAAAAACACGGTGTTGTCTAGATAAGAATTATGTTATTATCATAATTTATTGGAAAATGCCCCTATTTCTTCAGTATTTTATAGAGGTCAGTAGAGTTTTACTCATTCTTAGGAGATTTTTAATGTTTATTATTAGTAGTAATATTAAAAATTGCCATTCTTAATCATGCCTACTATGTGATAAACATTGTATTAGGTAATTTAAATTCATTCTCTATTTTCACACTAATTATAGAATTTGAGATTTATTTTGGCGACAAAAGTAACAAGTTTTAGGTAGGATGTATTCTTGCTAACTGAATTTTTTTTTTTTTTTTGGTACGCGGGCCTCTCACTGTTGTGGCCTCTCCCGCTGCGGAGCACAGGCTCCGGACACGCAGGCTCAGCGGCCATGGCTCACGGGCCCAGCCGCTCCACGACATGTGGGATCTTCCCGGACCGGGGCATGAACCCGTGTCCCCTGCATTGGCAGGCAGACTCTCAACCACTGCGCCACCAGGGAAGCCCGCTAACTGAATTTTTAAAAATATATATTCATTAATGGATGGATGGATAAAGAAGTTGTGGTATATATATATACAATGGGATATTATTCAACCATAAAATAAGAGAAAATACTACCATTTGCAATGATATGGACAGACCCTTAAGGCATTATGCTCAGTGAAATAAGTTAGAGAAAGAAAAATACTGTATATAATCTTGCTTATACATGGAATCCAAAAACAAAAACATACCAAACTCATAGAAAAAGAGAACAGATTTGTGGTTACCAGAGGTGGAGGGTGGGGAGGGGGAATTGGAGGAAGTTGGTCAAAAGGAGCAAACTAGATTAGTACAAGGGATGTAATGTACAACATGATGGCCGCTGTATGATATGTAGGAAAGTTGTTAGGAGAATAGGTACTAAGAGTACTCATTACAAGGAGAAATTTTCCTTTTCTTTTTATTATATCTATATGAGATAATGGATGTTAACTAAACCTATTGTGGTTTATATATATTCACAATATATATAAACCAAACCATAATGCTGTATACCTTAAACTTACACAGTGATGTATGTCAATTATTTGTCAATAAAACTGGGAAAAGTAATTAGGTTTGTTATCTATAGTTATACTCAGTATGAGCTAGGGATAATATTTTTCTGTTTAATTTGTGATTTTCTAGCAGCAGGTTCAAATTCATAGGCAAGAAGTTTATGACAGTTTTCCATATTGTCTCTACTAGGAAGATTATGTCCACACAAAATATCTTGATATACACTATACATAGTGTCCTGGAAGAGTGCAGATTCAGGGACATACACTCCCTTCATTTGTGTACTAATGTATTTTAAGGGATTCACTGAATACTTTACATAGCTTTATCACTTTATAACATTTGTTCTTATTTTGTCCTTGGGTGTATTATTTTGTTACCAGATTTCCACTCAGAGGCTAGGCTGTGATATTGGGACAAACACCACTAGTCACAATGCCACTGGGAATAAGGATGCTTATTAAGGAATAAGGATGTGCATCAGCTCTGCTTTGATGACCATCTGGAGAATCAAGTTCCTCCATTTGAAATTAATAGCAAGTTATTTGACATTGGTTTCCTTAGTAGTCCTTGAGGTAAGTTGTTATCTCTTTTAAATATTTTTGTTCTTCAGTATAACATTAAATGAAGAATTGGTGTGGTGCTTTCAACTCAAAGAACAAACTGTAGCAAGATCAGAACATAAGACTGAGGGGAAACTTCTGCACAAACAGAAACATCTGATTCAGGATTAATACATTAAAACTCCGATTAAAACATGCAGTTGAATGAATTATCCTTTTTTTTTTTTTTACATTTTACTTGAGCTATAAATTAAATTGACCCAAGTTTATTTCACAGCGATGATAAAAATGAAGCTGCAGTACACAATAGATAGCTGAAGTAGACACAATAAATCTTTAATTTTTTAAATCAGCCATGAAAACAGCAGCAATGCTAAATTTTAACCAGTAGAATATGACAACCTGAGAAATGAAACAACCTGGCTCAAAAGTGGAAGCCTCAAACTGCAAAAGAATCTAAAGTGGAGGGATTTAGATCTCCATTTAAGAGGCAGTTACAAACCTCACAGAAGAGGTGAAATTAGGAATGGTTCTGCACATGCAGGTGGAGGTCTAGTTCTTCTTCTAACTAAATTTCCATTTAATGCCAAAGGACAAGAGTCAAATAAAAGTGAAGACACACCTACCTATATATTCATGAAGAGGAGCCCCACCTGTGTGCAAATGTGCTTGACAGAGGGATGTAAATGTGGAGAGAAATTCAAGAATGAAGGATAAATTGAAAAGTAATAAAATTATTTTAAACATGAGAGGGGTTTTGTATGAATAGACAATGGTAATGTTCTGGGAATAAATGAATTATCTGCATCTACCAAAAAACACAAAACTCAACTGACAGTAGAAATTAATTTGATTTGCTCTTCAAAAATTCTATTTTTGGATTTCTATTTTCAGCATTAAAATTTTAATTTCTAAATTTGAAATAAAGACAATTTAGTCTGATAATTTAGACTTCTTGTTTCCTCAACAAGACAGTAGGGCACGTGGATAACCATTGTTACCTTCCTAGTGCATAGAGTTTCAGCTTAAGCAGAGAATTTTCTGTGAGTAAGTATTGGATATAGTAGGGATTAAAAAATAATAGTAAACAGTAAAATCTAGAGTGGCAAGGTGGCTACGTGATCTAGTGAGAAAAAAATGGGCTTTGGCGTCAGAAAGACTTGGGTCAGAAGCCCATTACAAACCATGTCTAACCTTTGATTTTCCCCAATTTTATTCACTCTATCTCTTCATCTAACTAGGAGAGATAATACCTTCTAAGCAAATTTGTTGTCAAAATTAAATTAAATGCATTAATATATGTAAACACACTTAGTCCAAAGCTAGAAACTTGATAAATTTCTTTTCTATTTTTTTCCGTTCTTTTCTCTCCTTCTCATCCATCATTCTCTAGAGATTCTTTTTACTGTAGATCAGTTCAAGAGTTCAAAATATCTGCAGGCTGGATCCTGAAGATTCTGTGAGTACAGACTTTCAAGAACAGATAAGGGAGAACCTCATTCTATCAGGAACAAACAGAAAATTATATAAGTAAATATTTTTAGTCTTTATCCATTCTTAACACTTTGGTACTAACTCTGAAATACATAATTTTATCAATAGTTAAACAGTTTGATGAGATAAAAATATACTGTAGTATCCTTGTTCAAAGTTTTCTTAGATATAAATCCATAACTGGATAAAAATTGTACCTCATAAGTCTTTTATATTTTTGTGGATCTACCACAAGACTTAAAAGACAAAAGTATTATATTTATCACTGTTTATACTCTATGTTTAGGTTTAAGGCATTAAATATGCTCTTGGTGGCATGATAACCTAACCATTTGTTTCACATGCTAGACATAAGAAAACTATAAAACTACAGTATTATGGTTTCAAATAAATGGAAAGTTCAATTTTTAAACTGTGCTTAAAATTGGCATTTCTAATTTTGTGAATTTTTAAATTCAACTCTTGCATTCTAGTTATAACTTAACTGTTGTAGAGTGCCAGGGAAGTTAAATGAAAATGAAATATTTTACATACATTTTTCATATTTTTTGCTAGTTACTAATGATGTCATTAATATTTATTTGAGCCGTCTTTAATGTGGTATCTTCCCATGGTGAAAAATGTTCAAATAATATTCTATAGAAAGAGATGTAATACTGTGGCTAGGCATACACCCTGATAGTGTATGGGTGTGAAGGGGGAAACTTACTAAATATACCTTCTTTAATATGGAAGTATGTATATTCTAGTTATTAAGGGATATGCTCCAAAGCATTGTACATTGGCATTAGTTCTTCCCGATTTTTTCTAACCCCTTTCTCTGTTGTTTATCGTTTCAAGCTAGTAAAAATGTTTAGTATGCCCTTCATAATGTCATAGGGTTTCCACAATTCTCTAATTGCTCAACCATCTTTACTTTCGTTCCATGACGGTCTTCTGCATACATTTTTTGTTGTTGTTGTTCAGGATTATGGTTCCAAACTTTTTAACCAGGGAAAAAAATGGTATAAAGAGAAGCTACTGTGGATTAAACCACACAAACTGCAGAATTATAATAAATCAATGTTCTGTGTCATGTTGTTAAACAAGAAATAAGTTCACTTTGACTATTTACCAATAATTTTTTTAAATACTTCAAAAAATTAAATAAAAATTCTTCAATATGTAGCTGGTATCTTTTTGATGTTGAACTAATTTTTATATTATTTTCAATATTAAATTATCAAATATTTCTGTTCATTTTCTTACAATCATCTTTTATTCTCTTGTTTTTCTTCTTTACTGAATAATTTTCAGTTCTTAAATCACTAAAGATTGAAGATCAATTTTGATTTTTCATCACCTTATTACCTTCCACTTGTGGATATCTGATTATGTTTATATCTAGAGCAGGTTTACAATGGGAGAATTTACATATGATGCACCAATATTTTATAAAGTCAAAACTACTTTACAAGATAAAGGTTATTGATCCTTAACTACGTTGAAAATTTGGTTGAGCATATTCTGTTAAAACCTTAATTGATCCACCATTTAGATTCACTTATTGACACCAAAATCTTTCCCTAGTCCAAAAACCGGAGACAAAAATGTTAAAAGACAATGTTGAAATAATTTCTAGGCCTACGATGGAACTGCTCCTGCCTGAGGTGCTATATCAGCAAACCCAAACTTTGAAAACATTTGTACTCCTGTAAATACTCTGTTTTACCAGAAAAGTAGTACAGTTGACCCTTGAACAACATGGGTTTGAACTGCTCAGGTCCACTTATATGCATATTTTTCTCAATAATAAATACTACAGTACTACGCGATCCTCTGTTGTTTGAATCTGAGGCCGTGGAATATGTATACGGAGGCCAACTATAAATTATACTGTATTTTCAACTTCACAGGAGGGTGGGTGCCCCTAATCCCAGCATTGTTCAAGGGTCAACTGTACATCCAGTCAGCCAACCCCCAAACATCAAGTCAACTCTGGGCTCTATACTTATTTCCTTATCCTTGATCTTTAATAAGGTCACACATGCAACACCAGCCAGTCCTGTCCTGTCTCCTTCTTACTGTTTCTAAAGTCTATAAAACTCACTCCTGTCCAAACATCCCTCAGGAAGAGCACTACACTGCTTGTGAAACACTGTATTCCCCAAGTCCATAGACTGTTTTCCCTTGAATAGAACACCAAACCCGATACTAAGTTGTTTTATTTTTGTCGTTTGACAGCAATGAATATAAATTTATGTTTTAAGCAAATTTTCTGTAAAAGTTTCCACATAAGAAAGGGCAATTGTAAAGATGAGGTTCAATTTCATATTTAGAAGTTAATAATTTTTCTCACTTTAAAAATTACTTATTCATTACATATAAATGATCTCCATTGTACTCATGGTAGAAAAAGAATGTAATTAATTAAAGATATAAACCATCCAATGTGGCTCTATATTATAATTTAGGTAGAGATCAAAAAACCTATCTTAATTTACACTTAGTTCATTAGAAGCCCGAGTAACTAATAGAATATCTGAACCCCAAGTTGATGGAGGAGACAAGATTAGGACTTGTACATCCTTGAATTTTAATTATTTTTACAGTTGTTATGTTTCTTTAACTTCCACAATGGTTACTTTGTAATAAACCCCCTTGTATTACAAGGTCTGAGTAATTTATTTTCTAATAACTCAAATTGATAAGTAGATAGAACATTATAAATAATTTGGGGGGGTAATAACTTGAAAATGAAATCTGAGATTGTAGTCTAGTGTTATATATAGAATTAGTTTGAAGAATCTACAAATAACATATTTTCTGGTTTATGTTATTTTTCCCTCATTCTTTATTTCAGTGTTCACTAATATGATTCAAAAGTCTTTATGAACACATTTTATGAAACATTCATTTCCCAGAAGTTATCTTTTCTTAAGCAGAAAATAAAACAAAACAAAAATCCAAAAATAAACAATAATATAAACTCAAATGCATATTCAGAGCTTTAGAGATTTAGGCTGAGGGAGAAGGAAACCTTATTTCTATTATAATGCTAATATTTAGACCAAGTTTTGCCCTTATGATGTTGATCTTTACTTTCCTCAGCTCATTTAACACTTAATGGAAACCCTGAATATGCAGACTGAGTCCTGCCTAAACCCAGAGCCAACCTTGAGAAATGCAGTCAGGACAGTAGAAATGCAGTGAGTCCCTTTGAAACTGGAGGGAATGGGGCACGGCACAACATTTAAAAGAATGACATAGCCCCAAGGGCACGACATAAACTGGTTAGAACCAGCTAGGTCCAAGATGACAGACAACTGACTTCCACTAGACCTTGAGCATGCTAAATGACACACCCACAGGCACCATGACAGCTGCAAGGCTGACCACAAAAGGTCAAAAAGTGGGCAGTGGCCTAACTCCTGGAAATCCCCACCCCTTCCCCCAAATAGCTGGAATACTCCTCCTACTCATTAGCCTATGAAATTAACCACCCCTATAAAAACTGACAACCCCCATACCCTGGTTCCTGTCTTGCCTTTTGAGATGTTCCATACTCCGTCTGTGGAGTGTGTTTCTCTCTAAATAATCCACTTCTTGCCTATCACTTTGCCTCTCACTGAATACCTTCTGTGCTGAGACACAAAGAACCTGAGCCTCAGTAAGTCCAGACACCCGGTGAGTGAATGTAATTAAAAGACTGTGGGGGGCTTCCCTGGTGGCGCAGTGGTTGGGAGTCCGCCTGCCGATGCAGGGAACTTGGGTTCGTGCCCCGGTCTGGGAGGATCCCGCATGCCGCTGAGCGGCTGGGCCCGTGAGACATGGACGCTGAGCCTGCGTGTCCGGAGCCTGTGCTCCGCACGGGAGAGGCCACGACAGTGAGAGGCCCGCATACCGCAAAAAAAAAAAAAAAAAAAAAAAAAAAAAGACTGTGGGTTCAAGTCCCAGTCTGGGTTTTGGCTGGGTTCGAGTCCTGGCACGTGGATTCAAGTCCCAATCTCAGTTGCATGGTTTCACCTTGATAGCCTCATTCTCCAATCCCTGCTGGCCTGATCCAGTTGTGAGAATGAGTTCTCACTTCAGTGTCCATTTTTTTATTCTGTTCTTCTTCCTACCAACCTGTGGGCCTGATACCGAGCAGGACCCTGTGGGGCTCTTGGGCACAAAAGCCTTTCTGTGTCCCCCATTTCTTGGTTACAGGAAATAGGCTTCATTCAGACTCTATGACCTTCCCTGAGTTCCAATGAGCAGGTTCAAACAGTTGCTAATTAGGGAAGGGAGGGGATGTGGAGACAATGGAGGAACAGTCAAAAGAAACAATGGTGCAGCCTTGGGGCAAAGTCCTCGTTCTCCTTCAAGGGATATACATAACATACATATACTTTGAGCTGTTTTGCAGATACTGAAACTCCCACCAGGTGGGAGAAGATAACTACGTTGCCCACAAGCACGTAGACCCCAGACCAGTTGGAACCAAGAGGTTGATGATGCGTACTCCCACTTACTTTACCACCAACCATTCAGAAGAATGTCCACGAGCTGATCACGCCCTTTTTGAACCATTGCTATAAAACTTCTTACTGCCTCTCTAAGTTGGGACACACGGTTTTGAGGGCATTAGCCCACTGTGGCCCCCTTTCCCTGGCAAAGCAATAAAGCTATTCTTTTCTACTTCATCCAAAACTCTGTCTCCAAGATTTAATTTGTTGTCGGGGTACAGAGGCTGGATTTGGCTTCAGGTCCTTCACTGAACTTCCCTCCGACACTTTTTCAACTTTTGCCAAACTTTGTTTCTTGAGGCTACTTCACATTTGCTGTAGGCCGTCTGACTTCCAGTTAGGGTTACCAGATTTAGCACAAACAAAACAAAACAAAACAGAACCCCACGTTAATAGTGAATTTTAGCTAAACAAGTAATTTATCGATTTATTTTTTTAGTTTAAGCATGCCCCATGCAGACTTATGAGACATACTTACACTAAAATAAATCTGTTTAGCTGACCTAAACAATATGTAACTAATCAACTAGGTATCCTGTTCTTTATCCATCAACTCTACTTGCAGTATGTGTCTGGAAATATGTCAGATATTTTACATGTGGTTTCTCAAATTTTCATGACAGCCAGGAGATAGGTATTAGCATTCCCATATTAAAGATAAGGAAACTAAGGGCAGAAAAGATTCAATTATTTGCTCTTTCCCTTTCCCATTGGTATACAAAAATTCTAATATAGAGGGGACAAAGTACGGGAAAGAAGTACCTGGTTTCTTCCATCAGAACACAGGGCTCAAGATGGAGCTCTGGTTTTTACTAATACATGTGGAATTTTGAGCAGCTTAAGTTCTTTAAATACCCTCAGTAACCTTGTCATCACATGTTGATGATGATTATACTTCCTTAGAAAGTTGTCTGTCCTAATGAAAGTGAAGTCCTGAGCAGAGAATGAGCACATGTTAGCAGTTAATACATTCTAACTGATGTTATTATTAATATGAACAATACTATAGGCTTAAAATTGTTAATCCGAATGCTACTTGGTCAGTACTTTCTTAAGAATATTCAGACCACAACAAAAGCCTAAATTATTATATATGGGTCATGTGTGAGGCATATTCCTTAAGGGCTCAGTTATTTTTATTGTAACCGCATTTATTTTATTATAACAAATTAATTTTCCTAACAGATATTGCATAATACTTCCTTGAATCTTAAAGGATACATGGAAGGCACTACATAACATGCTTTGTGGACTCAGGGTCAATATTTTGTCACTACTTAACAGAAGGTTGTGCATCAGAGGTTACTGTCCCTCCCCCACCCACAGCTGCTTGTCTGGCTGTTAGTTTGTGACCTCTCAGTTTTGTTGTAAAGTTTCTTGCTTCCTGCCCTAGCTCTCAGAAATCTGCTGCTTCTGATTGTGTCTCATTTTAAAAAATAGAGAAATAATTCTTTCAGAATTTAGGGCACATTATAAGTCCATAGGTTCCAAAGGATGAAATACAACCTTTTCTGTGGAATGAATATCAAAGAAATATTTCATGACAGCCTTTTTTTGATGTTCAGAATATTTGGGTGGTGGTTTTATTTTCCCTTTGCTTCCCATCTCTTGATTCCCTTAGTTTGTGCTCTTCAAAATCCAAGTTACTGACAGCCTGATTTCTAACCAAAGGGTTTGCATTGTATTTAGATTCATTGTTTTCTAAAAAGAAAATAAATAAATGAATAAAGTTAGGTAGATGATTATGATGCTGACACAAAACCATTATTAGTCACATTAATCACTGTACCATTCCCATCAGCACATAAACCTGTTGCAACATCTCCCATGAAAAAGCAAAAACAATCAAAATACCTCCTGCTCTCTTGTTCCCATATCCCCTGTTTCAATTCTCCTGTTCCACTTAAAAGTAAAGCTCTTTGAAAAAGACGATTCAAATTGCAAGTTCTAATTATTTTCCTCTCATTCTCCTTTGAATTGCCATTAAGGTTTTAGTCCCTATCACTCCATCAAAATATCAGGTATCTTTGCCACCAATCATCTGCACAGTTCCAAACCCACGAAACTTTATATACAGTTTCATATAGTTTTCCTTATACTTATCCTATATTTGATACAGATATTCACTCCCTCCTTGAAATGCTTTCTTCATTTCGTCTTGGGAGATATTTTGTTCTCCTAGTTGGCCTTCTAACTCATTGGCTAAACATTCTATTCTCTCTGCTGGTTACTCTTCCTTCTCCAAATCTCTAGCCTTGAAGAACTCAGACATCTGCCTCCGTAAATGATATAGTCCTTTCTCATGACTTTAAATACCATTTTCATGTTGTTAGATACCAAATTTATATCTCCAGCTTCTACCTCTCCCTTGAATTTCAGACTTCAGTATTAGAATACCTATTTTATTGCTCCAAGTGTCTACAGAATAGGCAGCTTAAATTTAAAATGTTTAAATCAGCACTTTTGATTACACAGTCTCAACCATTATCCTACCATAGTCATCCCTATCTCAGAAATTGGCACCTCTGTTCTTCTGGTGGCTCAGGTCTAAAAGCTTGGTGCATCCTCTTCTCCACTTGCTCTCTCATATCCCACATCCAATCTATCAGCAAATCCTGTCAGATCTTCTTTCAAAGTATATCCTGACCATGGCTTTCCAGTTATACCTAATTCAAGACACCACCTGGATTGCTACAGTAGCCTCCTAGCTCCTTTCTCAGATTCACTCTTATTTACCTACCAGTCAGAGAGATGAGATGCTTATAAAGTTTGAGTCAAATTATGCCACTCAATTGCCCCAAATGTTCCACGACTTACTGTTTCACTCAGATTCCAGAAAACGTATCTAAGCTCCAAATCTTACATAGCTTGACCCTCTGTGCTTCTCTGACTTTGCCTTTTACCACTTACCCCTCACATACACTCGCTGTCTTGCTGTTCCTGCAAAATCCTAAATATTTCAGTCTTAGGGCACGTCCTTGCTGCTTTCTCTCCTGAGAAAACTTTTTCCCAAGATATCGACACATTTTTCTCTGAATATCCACATAATTAACTCTGTCATTTTGCTCTAATATAACTCTGTGAGAGGCTTTTCATGGCAACCCTACAAATAGTGTCACATTCCACTCATTTCAGGCTCTATGTCCCTAAATATGCTTAATATTTTTTCAGAGCTCTGATCACTATAAGACATATTATACATTTGTTTATTGTCTTTTTCCGTCTATAAATTGTAAGGCCCCTGAAGGTAGAAACTTTCTCCGGGATTTTTTTTTTCCCCTCCAACATTTTCCTTTTCATTTTTTTTTCTTTCTTTCCCTTGGTATATTTTGATTACTACTGTATTCACATCACCTAAGTAATACTTGGTGCATACAGGCTTTCAAATATATTTGTTGAGTGACTAAATGGAAGAATGAATAAACAAATCATCATATTCCATGACCCATCTAAAGAAATATTATTAATTTGTGATTAGCAAGTGCTTTATAAAAGATGTGAATTTTAATTACAATGAGCTTCATAAAATGTGTAATTTTTCCTATTTCCAGAAACATTATCAAACCAGCATGAGCCTGATTGGCATTGTGACTTTTAAGAAAAACATAAATTCTAACACTTGGGATATCATTGGGTTATTATTTGGTTTATAATGGTTTATCAGATAAAATATATTTTGTAATTAATAATTCTAGTCATAAAAAATATTATTTATATATCAATCCTTAGAGAATGATACACCAAAAGTAATTCAATTTAATTTGTAAGATAAAGATTCACTTGCTTTTACATAACAGAGGTCTGTGGACAAGTGAATATTAACATTTCATGTATAATAAATCAATAGATTATCCCATCAGGTTAATAGTACCTATCATGCTAATATGAAGATGTCCAGGAGAGATATTAACATACAGAAAAGTTAAAAGAGTGGAATTATGCTTTTTAGCTCTGATCTTGAGTGTTATTGACTGGGAAGGAAAATTGGAGCAAAAACAATTTCTTGGAACTTAATATAACCAACCACATTTTAATCACATCTGATTATGGAACAGTCAGAAAAATATAGTATTTTAAACAGAAACATATTTAAAGTCACATTTTGGTTAATGCATTTTGTTATTTTGAGGTTATTATTTTGTATCTGACAAGTCTTTTGAAGTATTGCATTTATGTGTACATTCCTGAAAATTTGATGCTGACTTTTAAAATATAATTGATAATTAATTCTAATTTCAGATTGAACTTAAGATTTACAGGTAGACTGGATGTTATAATTTTTCCAAATACAGAAAAAACTTTGAGCAAACATAGAGAACAAATCACATTAAGCTATTTCCAAGTAAACTGATCCTATAAATATGATTTTCTATGTTTGAATGAGCTCTCTTATATCCCCAAAACATTAGTTTTCCCCTACTTCACTGTGAAGAGTATTTCAAAACACTTAGTCAAATATATTTTAGTATAGCTATCTTTATAGAGGTAGTAGCCTTTTGGGGAATCTGGTTTCTCCTCATTCCACTGTCACTGATGGTAAAATATTGCTGCACTCTAATATGGTTTTGCAAATAACCTTATGTACATTTTAAATTGTCCTGTAACATAATTCCTTTTTTTCATATAAGTTACACTAATGCATATGTATATTTTTTCACTTACATTTATATTCTATTTGTTAAACTAAGGTATTTTACAGGAACACTGCAGCCAACTTTTATTTTATTCCTTACTAAATCCTCACCTAATTCCTAAGGGGGAAAAAAGAATTTGAAGCAATAGAACATTGATGCATTGGTGTGGTCATGATAACAATAAAATAAATCCCAGGGGATTTGAACCCTAACCCTTTTGTGAAGTCATCAAAATGTTCCAGTTAGGTTAATTATGATAATGTACCACAAATAATTATAGAATCAGAGAGTAAGGACTTTTTCCCTCTCTCTGGAAACCACTTGAACTATTATCTGTCAAAAAATCTAATTATAAGCCTGATAATAATTGGACTAGCTGGCCAGATGACAGTCTTTCACAAACTTAAATTTGTCTCTGTATGTCACGATGTCTAATTTTAGTCTATGCTCTGCCCTTACCTCTATAACATTAACCAGGCAGGTATCAGCATGCTAACATGTTAAAATTATAAGTTTGCAACCAAATGCATTTCCTAAGCATATTTAATGACTGCTTTCATAATAATTCATGGTGAAGACAGCCTGGAGAATGGATAATAGAAGGAAATGAAAGTTAATCGCCTTGAGTCATAGCTAATCTTTGTTCTTCCCCTATTAGCTCCAATTCACTTTTCTTCTATGGACCACACTCTTTTCATCAGAAAACGTTAAATAGTGTCATCATTTCAGCAAATTTTCATTCTAATAATAGCATCCATATACTTCATACCTTGTCAGTATAATGGTACCGTTCACTTTAAAACTATCTCTAACTGCTACCCTTTTGGTATATTTGAGACATCTCTTATTAAAAGGTGTGTTGTAATTAAGTCCTAGAATATTTATTTTTAGTTGAAAAATATAATAAAAATAAATTCAAGTGTAATTTGAAAATTAATTTCTTGGTGAAGGGATACAAACTCTATAAAAAGAGAACAGACACATGCTAAGTTCCTATACAGAGATTTAGAATAAAGGGGTACCTGTTCTCCACTAATATTTTCTTTAACTTTTCTTCAGTTTTTCTATTACCTTTTAAAAACATAAAATGATTCCAGGAGATGAAAAGAAAAGAACACACAAAGAAAATATACTTGTTTGAAAATTAAGTGGGGTTGAAATGTTATTTCAATCACTTTATTTCTTCTGTCATATATAAGTAAACACAATAGAAATATAGCTATTAAACACTAAATATTAAATAAACTTCACATTATAAATATTAGAAAATACATTATTATTAAGTTCACTTCTACTAGTAAAATGAAGTTATAGCAATACATATAAAACACCCATCCTATATATATCTGGAATATAGCAATAAAGTTCATTATTTTAGAAATCTGGCAAATCTGTAATTTCTAATTATTGCAATTATAATTAATTACACAGAAGCAGGCCTATTTTAAATTCTCCCAATTATTCAAAGTAATCTTGTGCACTAAGGAATAATGACTTAGCATTTCATTTAATGTCACTTACTTTCCAGTACAAATGTCAAGAAATGTTCATATTTATTTTTTAAAGCTCAGTGAACCAGGGGACTGAAAGTTTAGTAATACATTTTTGTTCCTATTTAATAAGTTGTCCCTCACACTGTAAGGGAATAAATAATAAATAAATAAAACACACAAGGATAGCAGCAGGTATACTGATGTGAAGTTACTAAAAATACTTTGTTAAGTAACTTTTTGGTTTCATGACATCAAAATAGGACAAAATAAAAGTGCCTTGTGATATATCATTTATTTCTGGCAAAAAAGTATTAGGAAACAGTAACAAATTCAGAGCAGTTCTGAATAAATGAATTCTCACCAAAAAGACAGAAGCAAGTTAATTGCCTCAATTTTGCAGTTTACCTTTATTTGTTTGAAAACTTGATTAATGTTGAGTCAGGAAGTTAAACAATTGTACATTCTTGGGAGGAAGCCAAGTTTAATCTTAGATGAGAATAAATTGAAGTAGTTTATGCCTGGTAGGGGCAAAACTGAATTTGTTTAATGGAAAGGAGGAATGCAGTTTCCTGTCAATGATAAGGTTTATTTCAACATGTCAATAGGGTTGTATATTTATAGTCCCATTTTTCAGATAAGGAAAAACAGTAAGGAATTTTAAGTAACTTGTCTAAGGTTATATTATATACAAAGGATCTGTAGAAAGATTAACACTGGACACATTAGGGCTATCACTTATGATCGGGAAGACTGTGTAACTGCACTGTGAATAGCTCTCCTTGAGGTTGTGCCCTGGAAGAGCTCTGAAAATAGCACCCAGAGAGGACATAGCAAACAAAAGATGCTCTGCAACAGCAGGAGGCAACTGGAGTTGTCCTGGAATAATGATCCTCTATCTGTCGTTATGCTACTAATTGTATTTTGGCTTATTTTCCTTCTTTAGCTGTTCTGTCTATCTGACAAATCAAGTTTGATTTCACCAATTTCCTGTATCACTGAGGTAGTGCTGAATATACGTCATTAAGTGCTGGTTAATTTAATCTATTTGTCATCAAGCTATTGACTGGATGAATAATTGATGGATATATATGTTATATTGATATTTCAACAACTTCTATTATAGGATATTGGATATAATGCACATATGGACCTGTCTGCTATTTGGATATGGGTTTCATTCATTTTTAGAGATGGGATTGAGGGAAAAGCAGAAACAAGCAAAGTACATATGGGTGGAAATTCCAACTAGCAAAGGCATAAATGCATTGTGGCTTCTACTTTATGAGGACTCTCAAAGACTGCAACTAAAGACACTAAATTTGAATACCATTTAGTGCTTTCACAGAATAATGTTTTCTTTATTTTTGCAAGAAGTCAAATTAAAAAGTTTTTTTTCTAATATATTTTGGAAATTGACAAGATCTTTTAAAGTTACTGAAAAAAATGAATTTCATGGAACTGAATGAGAAATGTAAGGTTAAGATTCTCTTAAAATACAAATGGGAGAGAGGTTGGGCTTTCATCTTCATCCATAATGGAGTGATTGAAACTGGATTAACTCTGCTACCAAAAACAATTATATACTAGACCAAAAACAAACAAACCAAAACAAAAAGACAATGAGTTTCAGGAACTGGATAACAGGCAGCATAAGTCTATGATGCTTGAGAGAAGGGGAAGTTCAAGGTAAGTCCACATTTACTGTGGTTACTCACATAAGGATAAATTATTGTCCAAGATGCAGGGAGCTTGAGACTAAGCAGAGTACAGTAGGTTCACTGAGGTTAGAAGACAGAAATAAGAGTTCTAGGATACAGAAGAAACTAGAATCTGTGGGACTCGTCTCCCTGCAGATCTTTGGCTGAGTCTTGGGCTAAATATGTACAAGATGAGAGTATGAGAGGCTAAACAGAGAGAAGATGCTGCAGGGCTGAGAGCAGAAAAGAGATGGGAAAACTGGAGAGTGAATAACTATTATAATGTTGTCAACACTTTTGTTTTCATCTCACTAATACCTCATTAATACTCAGTCTAGCTGAGTGGAAAGTTATAACTTGGGAGTAAAGAGACTCAGTCTATCCCCATCCTAATAGACACTTAAACCAAGTAACTGTAATACCCTCAGTGACAACAGACATTGGAGTTTATGTCCTGCCAAGTGAGAGGGTCTATAAAATATCTTGGGCCGTTCATGGATTCACTCTAACAAAATATAAAACCAAGCCTATATACATTTGAGAAAAATTCATGTCTATACACATCCCTTAATTGAACTAGTAAAATTAAAAACAAACAAACATTATTCCATGGAAGCATACATTCTTCAGAGGAGGCTAAAATAATATAGAATTTCTACTCATATCATCCACAAAGTCTAGTACAAATTTGAAAATTTCTAGACATGCAAAGAAATAGGAAAACAGAAAATGAACCTATGAAACAGATATTGGATGAGCAAACAAAACCTTAAGGCAGCTATTGTAAGCATGTTCAAGAACTTAAAGGATAATATCTTTAAATAGAAAACAGGGAGGAACTCAGAAAAATAATGAAACTACTGGAAAATAATAGATCTGAACACTAATGAGTGAAATAAAAAAATCATTGGGTAAGTTCAACCACAGATTGAAGAAGATAGAAGAGTCATTGAGCTTGCAGAGAAACCAACTTAAAAATGTACCTAATTTGAAAAACAGAAGTAAAACTGAAGAAAAGGCAAGAAAAGAAATGAAACTGAGTTATCTGTAGTGAGGTGGATGGACCTAGAGTCTGTCATACAGAGTGAAGTAAGTCAGAAAGGGAAAAGCAAATACCATATGCTAACGCATATATACAGAATATAAAAAGATGGTACTGATGAACCTAGTGGCAGGGCAGGAATAAAGACACAGACATAGAGAATGGACTTGAGGACATGTAGGGGGAAGGGGAAGCTGGGACGAAGTGAGAGGGTAGCATTGACATATATACACTACCAAATGCAAAATGGATGGCTAGTGGGAAGCTACTGCATAGCACAGGGAGATCAGCTGGATGTTTTGTGATGACCTAAAGAGATGGGATAGGGAGGATGGGAGGAAGGCTCAAGAGGGAGGGGATATGGGGATATATGTATGTATATGGTTGATTCACTTTGTTGTGCAACAGAAACTAACACAGTATTGTGAAACAATTATACTCCAATAAAGATATATTAAAAATAAATAAATAAAATAGAAAAAATGTATCTAATTTGAAAAACAGAAGCAAAACTGAAGAAAAGGGAACAGAACCTTAGAGACCTGTGGAACAAAATTCAATAGTCTAGTGCATGTATATTTGGAGTTCTTGAAGGAGATAAGAGTGAGAATGGGGCAGAAAGAATATTTGATGGAATACTGACACAAAATTTCTCAAATGTGACATTGAAAATCACTAGGAAGAATCTTAGTAAACACCAGGCCAAAACAAAACAAAACTCCTCACCAAAGAAATCACACTTGGAAACATCATGAACAAACTATTGAAACCAAAGATAAAAAGAAAATTTTGAAATCAACCAAAGGAAACATTTTTTTAAATTGTATACAGGGGACAATCATATGAATAAAGGCTCCCTTTACATCAGAACTGAAGAGATAACAAGAAAATGAAACACAGCTTTAAACTGATAAAAGAATAAACGATCAAATCAGACTTCTATCTTCTTAAAAAATATTTGCTTCAATTGAAGCAAAATAAAGGTATTTTCAGATTAAAAAAAGCTGAGGAAATTTGTAAGTAGTCAACCTGCCGATGAGAAATCCTAAAGGATGTTCTTCAGCACAAAGGGAAATGATGTCAGATGAGAGCTAGAATCCACAAGAAAGAGTAAAGAACACTGGAAAGGTATATACATGAGTAAACATAAAAGAATATTTTTTTCTTTTCTTTTATGAATTTATATTAATATAACTGATCATTTAAGGTAAATAAAATTTTATGAGGGATTTTATATTATACATTGTATAAACATATGACAACAATATAAAAAAACATGGAGGACAATAAATGAAACTATACTGTTAGTTTCTTACATTTGTGAAGTAGTAAGAGTGAAAAGGAAAATAGGAAGCATGAATTGTTTAGAAAGTGGGAAATGTCAATGGCAAAGTGTTAAGTCATTCAGTATTAACTCTAAGTAGATAGTTATAAGTTACAGAAACAATTGTTAGCATTAAGGCAAATACTGGGGAAAAAATTAAAGGCAAACTAAAACACCTGTTTAAAAATAAAATCAAATAAAACATTAAAATAATGCAGAAAAAAGCTGAAAAGGAGCAATAAGAAGGATGGATTAAAAATAGTAAGGTGGTACCAGAAAACTACTAGAGCTAATCAATGAATTTGGTAAAGTTGCAGGATACAAAATTAAGGCACAGAAATCTCTTGCATTCCTATACACTAATGATGAAAAATCTGAAAGAGAAATTAAGGAAACATTCCCATTTACCATTGCAACAAAAAGAATAAAATACCTAGGAATAAGCTTACCTAGGGAGATAAAAGACCTGTATGCAGAAAATTATAAGACACTGAAGAAAGAAATTAAAGATGATACCAACAGATGGAGAGATATACCATGTTCTTGGATTGGAAGAATCAATATTGTGAAAATGACTATACTACCCAAAGCAATCTACAGATTCAATGCAATCCTTATCAAATTACCAACGGCAATTTTTATGGAACTAGAACAAAATATCTTAAAATTTGTATGGAGACTCAAAAGACCTGGAATAGCCAAAGCAGTTTTGAGAAAGAAAAATGGAGCTGGAGGAATCAGACTCCCTGACTTCAGACTATATTACAAAGTTATAGTAATCAAGACAATATGGTACTGGCACAAAAACAGAAACATAGATCAATACAACAAGATAGAAAACCCAGAGATAAACCCACGCACCTATGGTCAACTAATCTATGACAAAGGAGGCAAGGATATACAATGGAAAAAAGACAGTCTCTTCAATAAGTGGTGCTGGGAAAACTGGACAGCTACATATAAAAGAATGAAATTAGAACACTCCCTAACACCATACACAAAAATAAACTCAAAATGGATTTGACACCTAAATATAAGGCCAGACATTATCAAACTCTTAGAGGAAAACATAGGAAGAACACTCTTTGACATAAATCACAGCAAGGTCTTTTTTGATCCACCTCCTAGAGTAATGGAAATAAAAACCAAAATAAACAAATGGGACCTAATGAAACTTCAAAGCTTTTGCACAGCAAAGGAAAGCATAAACAAGATGAAAAGACAACCCTCAGAATGGGACAAAATATTTGCAAATGAAGCAATGGACAAAGGATTAATCTCCAAAATACAGAAACAGCTCATGCAGCTCAATATTTAAAAAAAACAAACAACCCAATCCAAAAATGGGCAGAAGACCTAAACAGACATTTCTCCAAAGAAGACATACAGATTGCCAAGAAGCACATGAAAAGCTTCTCAGCATCACTAATTATTAGAGAAATGCAAATCAAAACTACAATGAGGTATCACCTCACACCAGATAGAATGGGCATCAACAGAAAATCTACAAACAACAGATGCTGGAGAGGGTGTGGAGAAAAGGGAACCCTCTTGCACTGCTGGTGGGAATGTAAATTGATACAGCCATTATGAAGAACAGTATGGAGTTTCCTTAAAAATCTAATAGAATTACCATATGATCCAGCAATCCCACTACTGGGCATATACCCAGAGAAAACCATAATTCAAAAAGACACATGCACGCCAATGTTCATTGCAGCACTATTTACAATAGCCAGCTCATGGAAGCAACCTAAATGCCCATCAACAGATGAATGGATAAAGAAGATGTGGTGCATATATACAATGGAATATTACTTGGCCATAAAAAGGAACAAAATTGGGTCATTTGTTGAGACGTGGATGGATCTAGAGACTGTCATATAGAGTGAAGTAAGTCAGAAAGAGAAAAACCAATATCGTATATTAACGCATATATGTGGAACCTAGAAAAATGGTACAGATGAACCAGTTTGCAGGGCAGAAATTGAGACACAGATGTTGAGAACAAATGTATGGACACCAAGGGGGGAAAGCGGAAGGGGGTTTGGAATGGTGGTGTGATGAATTAGGCGATTGGGATTGACATGTATAGACTGATGAGTATAAAATTGATGACTAATAAGAACCTGCTGTGTAAAAAAATAAATAAAATAAAATTCAAAAAAAAAGAGAAAAAAATAATAGCAAGGTGGTAGATTTAAACAAAAACATATTGACAATTACATTAAATATCAAATAGGTTAATCACACCAACTGTAAGAAAGGGGTTTTTTTGGTTTGTTTTTAAATAGTTGGGTTCGAGTAAAAGGATGGAACAAAATATATTATGCAAATGTAAGCATGGGGAAACTTGATGTATCTATCTTAATATTAGGCAAAGTCAACTACAGGACAGAGACATTTCATAATGATAAAACAGCCAATTAATCAGGACTACATAATCCTAAAAGTACATGGAATTAATAGTATAGATTTAAAATATTATAAGGAGAATTAGCAGAACTAAATGGAGAAATAAATAATACCATAGTTATAGTCCAAGATGTTAATACCCTTCTCTCAGTATTTAAAACAAGTAGGCAAAAAATATTAGTAAGACTATTAGAAGACCTGAGCAACCATGAACTAATTAATTTACAGAACACACCATACCAAATAATTGAAGAACACACATTCTTTTCAAGAGCACATAAAATAATCACCCATAAAGATCATATGCTGGGTCATAAAATAATTCTCAATATATTTCAAAGGGAAAAATCTTATAGAATATAGTCTCTTACTAGAACTGAATTCAATTAGAAATCCACAACAAGATATCTAGAAATTACCCAAATAGCTGGAAGTTAAACAATAGACTACTAAACAACCCACTGGCAAAATAAAATATCACAAAGAAAAATTCAAAATTATTTTGAACTTAATCCTAATGAGAAATACAATGTATACTAAACTTACTATTTAAGGAGAAAAATTCATTAAAACATTTTATGAACCACGAACTGGAAAACTCATTTTCCTGGATGATTATTACAATGCTCAGTTCTACTTTTTTACTTTCTTGATGTGTCATTTTGGGGTTATATGGAAGTAAAATCCTGCAGTTTCCCAGTCTTGGCATTACTGACCTTTGGAATGAATAATTCGCTGTTGTGGGGGGCTGTCGTGTGCATTTTAAGATGTTTAGCAGCACCCCTGGCCTCTACATTGCTAGTAGCATCCCAACTCCAGACATTGTTAAATGTCTCCGGTATGGGGAGTAGAGGGGAACCAAGGGGGAGAATCTCTCTGGGAAGAGAACATCAAACATCATGTTTGTGGTCAAATAAATATGGGTGGATTTCCAAACCTAACGCTTAAACCAACTTTGTTTCCATGAAGTTTATTTAATCATTCTAAATTTCTGTATTTATTCATAGGTATACTTTGAAAACAGATAGTGCACAGCAGGAGATTAAAATTATGTTTGCCATCAAGTCAAATCTCAACACAAATGACATGCTATTATCTGTTCAACTGTGCAAACATGGGCTCTAAAGAAACTCACCGACTGAAATGACATCTTGTTATGGCTGAACTTCTTAAAAAAGTTTAATTTTTATGGTTTATAATCTTGTTTATATGAATTTATCATTATATTTAAAATGTGTCAACCTTTATTTATTTCCCATTAAAATATGCTAATCATAGAAGGAGATTAGGATTAAACAATCTATTATTCTATTAATTGTCAAATATTCTCTTCTTTGACCTGTTGCTATCTGTGTACCATAAATATGACCTTTACCACATCTGGTTCTCAGTGTTCCCAATTGTGAAATAAGAAAATATAAATTTCTTGATGATTTAAACATGCAAAGTATGAAGTCCTTTAAAAATTTATAGGCATCAATAATTTGAAGAAATATTGATATTTCCCTTAAATTCCCTTAATATTCCCCTTAAGTTATTTATAATCTCTAGAATTGCCAGAAAGAATTAAAAGTATATTCAGATGATTTAATACGGATAGAACCTTGAGGGAGAGAACAGAATGAAATATACATAATTCTAATGCAGCTCTAGAAATAAGATGATCCTTCTTAAGCAGAAATTTAGACTGATGTTGAGAAGGTGTAAAATATTGCACAGCTACAGATAATATAATAACAGATAATATAATAGCCTACATATCTTGAAAAAGAAATTTTTTACCCATACTAGCTTTTACCTGCTTTCATTGAATAATTAACCAAATATTTGTAAAGTGTGACATATACTAATGTCAGTACTTTAATGAGTATCCAATAAAACCACAGGTTCTCTTTCAAGAAGTTAGTTCTTAGTCTAGTTTAGGAGGTTCAGAATACAATGAAAGATAGGATTTAGACACGTGACAGTCAGTGGCTTCTGTAAGAGTGAAAAAGAAGTCTGAAGGAACTACAACTCTAGGAATTAAATATACATTGTATGAAACATGTAGTCAGTCAAAACTTTAACAAAATAGTAGGACTTGTGTCATTAAAAAGGAGAGAGGTAAATGTTCTAAGCAGGGCACATAGCAAGAACAAGGCTCTAAGGTGTAGTTAAGCTTGAAATCTTTGGTATTCATGAGGTAATTCATCTACCAAGCAACAAGGTGTTGGGGAGTACGGGTTGCAACAAGATTATAGAAGCCTCTTAATGCCACATGGAAGAGTTTTAGTTTTATACACAGTAAATAAGTATCAAAAATTTTGAGATGAATTATATCATACAAGTACTTTGTAGAGAGATACATACAGTAACATGGAGTACAATGAATTCCAAATGGAGGATGGAGAAGAAAACCAGAAAGCAAAATCATTCTCAACATTCTTTTCAATTGTAAAACACAGGATGACAAATTGGATTAATGCATCAATCAGATTATGAGTTTCTGTAAGCACTTTTCAAAAAAAGCGATGCCCAAATTTCTATTCTTTTATTATTCTCATTGATACAAATTATTCCAATGTATAAAATTCAATTTGGGGTTACAAACAGTAAAAAAAAAAAAAAAACTTATTTTTTACACACACAAAATATTAAAAAAATAGAATATATATTAAAAGAGATTATTTTCCTCTGATTATTGAAGACATACTATCACAATATTTATAAAATACGAGGGAAAATATGTTCTTTTGTAACATCTCTGATTATGTAATGTCATCCATATGACTACTCAAGTGTAAAACAGCTTAGCTGAACAAGATGTAGCTTGTTGTAGCTCTCGCTCAACACAGGTTACCTAAAAGCTCTGAACAAACATATTAGGGAATAAAAAACGTTGATAAAATGGCAAATTCTGTATTTTGAATAATCTGAGGGCCAACCCTATCACCATCTTGCCCTTTGATTTTCCTGAGCAGGGATGTATTTCTTTGTGTATCAGGTAACAATGTACTAGTGCTTAAGAGCATGAGAAAAAGAGAGATATTCCTAATCTTTCTTAAACCTGTGAACACTATAAACTTTCAGGCTTAATAACATGTCACAGTAATTTTAGTTCTCAAGGCAAACATCTATTTCCGTACAAACTTTGCTGAACATTGTTAAAGTACTTTGAAGTACTTTGGAAATGAAATCAGAAAATATTTTTCATAAAAGTTCTTTGATTATTTCTCTTAAGCACTCTGATGCAAGGAACTGAAATGCAGTACATAATAAAAACAAAACCAGCTTAAGGCATGAAGAGAATAAATAATCAAAATGTTTCTGTACCTTTAATGAAGTCTACACTGGAGACCAAGAAAAGTTAAGCAAAACAAAACAAAGCCAAACAAGAACAACTATAAAAATTGGCACTTACCCATATTTTGCAAAATTTGCCCAGCGTTTCATAATGGATCTACTCAAAATTTCCTCAGCTTTTGTGTAATTAACTCTTCTTTCCAGAGGTAAACCGAAGACAAATTCAATCTCATAACCATGCATCACTCCCATCCATTCTGGCCAAGGGAGTTTGGAGGATCGGTGTTCAAAATAGTAGAAAAAGGCATTGTTTCCCATATCTGAGAACTTTTTGGTGAACTCCAAGGCAGGGCATATGATGTTATAATCCCCAACAACATCATCCAAGGCCTCACGGTAGTTTTCAGCTCTCTGATCATCTAACCAGTCCATGTAGTGGAAAAGGATCGATTCCTTTCCAAATTCACTCAATCCCGGAAAAAATATTTTTAAACCTTCTTGAAATTCTTTTCTAGTTATAATACTATTGTTATCTTTGCTGAAACCAGGAGCACCGTATACTAAAAATGCTGTCCCTTCATCTTTGTTAACACCCACCAAGATCTGGGTTTTTTTGAACTGTCCAAGTTGGAGTAGTGTGTCTGGCATGTCAGTGAGAAAATCACCATCCACAGTTGGACCAAAGTTTACTGACAAGAGCGTACCATAAGGGACAACAAATACTTCATTCAGAAGAATTTCCTGCGGATCTTTATTTCGAAGACATTTGATTATCTCAGTCTCATTTTCTCTAGAGCAACCAATAAATTTAGCTAAAGTTAATGTTCTGTTCCTAGCTTCATAAAGAGATGTCACTACCCAAGGGGAATTAGAGGATCCACTTTGCAGAATGGCTCTGGTAAACAATGGGTGGCTTCTAGGAGAAAGTAAATGAAGGCTAACTGAAGCTGCTCCTGCACTTTCTCCAAAGAGAGTTACACTCTTAGGATTTCCACCAAAGGCTGCTATATTTTTTTGGACCCACTGAAGGGCCATCTGTTGATCAAATAAGCCCGTGTTTCCTGGCGCCTCAGGATTTCCCGGTAAAGCTAAGAATCCTAGGGCACCCACCCTATAGTTCATTGAAACCACAATAACTCTTTCAGCCCGTGCCAGAAACTTGCCATCATAAACATGCAAAGATGATGTCCCAGTCTGAAAACCACCACCATAAATCCATATCATTACAGTAGCATTTTTTGGTTTAGGTGCTGGAATCCACACATTCAGATATAAACAGTCTTCACTGAGGTCAGTGTTTGGGTTCCACATCTCTGATCCAAGGAAGCCTGGGAAACTTTGGTCTGTGTTCTGATAGCAAGAATTTGCATATTTTGTGGCATTCCAAATATTGGGCCACTTGGTCAAGGACTGTGGCTTTTTGAATCGAAGTCTACCAAGAGGTGGCTGTGCATAGGGGATTCCAAGAAAGGCTGTTACTGTGCCACCAAGAACTGGCAAGTTCATCCCTCTGACTTTTCCATTCTTGGTGGTAATTATGACATCTTCTTCAGTGTGTGACTTCCCAAAGAGCACCCAGAGCAGAAGAAACCGCAAGAGAAATCTGATGTATATGATTGTACCCTTGCTCTGCATATTGGTTTCTGCAAGAGAGATAAGTGGGAAGTTTTAACAGCCTCATGCATCTAGTATTATATTTTATTGATGATAATTAACTAAAATTTAGTAGTTCTTATCAATCCCATAAATTATGAAAACTAATAAATCTATTACTGCTATAAAGACACATAAAAAAACATAGAAAACGGTTGGAGATATTTCAGTTTTCAATTGAGAAATAAATGAGTGAAATGGAAAAGGAGAAATTAGTTCAATTTGGAAAGATTCATTTTCAAACCTCTGTAAGAAAGATGTTTTTTAAGGAGGAAATTTGTCCAAGGCATTAGTATATATATATATATATATATATATATATATATATATATATATATTTATATATATATATATATATATATATATATACTTCTTTACCATACACAGCACCACCAAAGGTGGCATTAAATGGTAGTCTACTTAATGATAGATATAATAGATTAAATTTCGACCATAGTTAGAAGAGGAAATACAAGCTTATATATTCTCTGAAATATATACAGTTCTAATCATGGCTGGCTGGCTCTTGACAGTAGGTTAAGAACCTTTAAGGATCCTCAGACTTCTATTACTGCCTTTTTCTGTTTGCATGGTCCTGTCTGTGGTCCCTTTAGCCTAGTGTTTTCTTCCTCTATATAATTGTACCCTGTGGTTAGAAGAGAATTTGGACAAGCAATTCACAGAATGTGAAGTAACAAAAAAATACAGTAGTTGCCATTTTTCCTACAAATTGTGAAAACTAACAAATCTGCTACCACTATAAAGGCCTACGGGAAAAACTGGAAAGGGAAGACTGGATATATACCAATTCCTCTGAAACTGAATAACCACGAAGGGCTTTTCTATCTGAATTATATTGTCAATGGATAACATTAGATGTGGGAGAAGAAACTGACTTAGAAGAAATTTTACACTCAGGGATTACTCAACGCATGCCTGTTAATTTGTTAATTGATTAAAGCATGTGCAACTAGGGAGGTTAAATGTGTTAGCATGGTCAGATTTACTCGTATTTTGATAGTAGACACGATGAGTGAAATAAGAGGATTAAACTGAGAAATTACTGGGAAAAGTGGGAGAAGCAAAAGTAATCTTTGAGACCTATAAAATCATAACTATTTGGCATTTTATTAAATAATACTTATTAGTGATATGAAGAGAACATTTGGGGAAATCAAATTTTCATTAAAAATTCATAATGCATACTTGAGTTTCTTTTAAATAAAAAAAAATTTAAATCAGATTCTGAAACTCCAAGTGGCAAAGAGGGACAGAAAAATGTAATGCAGATATCATTTGAAAGAACTAACATCTTTATATAACTGAAAGAAAAAAGAAAATCTGATTAAAACTGTCAAATACAAACACTGATTCTCATCCACATAACAATAGCAAAGGTCCATACATGTACAAAATATTTTTATGATGTTTTGATAGTGTAATAATAAGTCCAACCTATATGTCCAAGAAGCTAATCCTGTGAGCACTGAGAATTTGTAATAGTCTTTTTATTCTACTTTTTAAATTACATTGTCTTGGAAGGCAGAGATTAAGGCACTATCTATGGTAATAAGTGTCTCAGATCTACAATCCTCACTGTAATCAGCCTCATTCACCACTGCTCATAGGACAGCTAGTGATCAACAAGTATTTTTTGATCCCCCAAAATATCTGAATAAACTAGTCCATTGTGTATACTATTTTGTTCAGTGTCTAGTATTTATAGATATATCTCCATCTATACCTCTATCTCTGTCTCTATTTCTGCCTCTATCTTTTTCTGTTTATGGCTGTGTCTATATCTATATATTTATATCTAATTCTACTGATGTCCATATGTTTATGCATATATACATATATATTTATACATGATGATTGTTATAATGTTTAAAAAAATCAAGCCATGAGATCAATTTTTATGCTCTCAATGTTGATACAACTGAATTTGTGCTAATACCAATAAATATATATTATTGAAGTATACAATATTTTAACACTATGCATATACTATTATAAAATTTAGCTTTATTATAATCATAACAAAATACAATTTATCTTCTAAAAATAATAAGTAAATAAAATGTCATAATAATGTAAAGTTTCCTGTAAAGTTGACACTTACTAATAAAATTTTATATTTCTGAGAGTTAGGAGTTTTAGAGACACTGCTACCACATACCACAGTTGTGTGTTTTTTTTTCTTCCTTCTGATAATTCCTAAGACATTTCTTTTAAATAAATGGAGGAGAGCATTTGGAAGAAAGCAAAGTGCTGTGATAGATTTTTTTTTTTTCATTTTCAAAATCTTGCTTTAGAAAGGAAAAGGAATTAAGATACAAAGCTGGTTTATTCTAAGCTGCATTTCAACAGATAAATTGCAGCATCTTTGGTTGGACTCATTCCTGCCTTTGGCCTAGCTCAATCAATGTCTTCTGAGTCTAATAAAGACAATCATTTTTTTTTTTGGTTTTATATAAATCTTTTTTTGTCTTTTAAACCATAAAACAAATCCTAATAATTTTTGCTTTCTGACAATTTTCAAACTTTCATTCTATTGTTTATTAATTTTATTGCATAGCAAATATAAAATTACTACCAAAATTTTGGTTTTGTATGTAATTAATAAATATAATAATTTTCATTGCATGTGTTATGAAAGGCTGCTATAACATCTAAAAGGTTGTACTATCATCCCCATGTCATTTAGTTTGATTTATACTACTACTTTTGTGTGTGTGTGTGTGTGTGTGTGCGGTACACGGGCCTCTCACTGTTGTGGCCTCTCCCGTTGCGGAGCAACAGGCTCCAGACGCGCAGGCTCAGCAGCCATGGCTCACAGGCCCAGCCGCTCCTTGGCATGTGGGCTCCTCCTGGACCGGGGCACGAACCTGTGTCCCCTGCATCGGCAGGCGGACTCTCAACCACTGCGCCACCAGGGAAGCCCTATACTACTACTTCTTGTATGTTTTTATTTATATTTTGTGCTGAGTAGAACTTAATGTTATATAATATGATTTATATGAATAATAATCTTGCTTTTTCAACAATGATATCTGTGAGTCATCATCTTGATATTAGTAATACAAGTACTTACACCTTGTAATTGTAAATAATGTAATTAGTAACATTCACAAAATCATTGTAAGCCTTTGTTTATTGCAAGAATGGCAATATAATTCCAATTCACTTTCATGGTACCTGTTGTAGTGTATTATACACCATATTATTAAATATAGGTTTTAATAGGAAAATATGCTTATGTTCACATACTCATTGTTAGCATAGGCTAGTTTTTTTTTTTATATTTAGCTGCAGTACTTTATTTAAGTAAGCATTATTTTGTTCTTTTCATAACCTGTTATTCTCTAGTCTCACATGTTGCACTGTGGTTTTACCATTAAGAGATGTTTATGTTTTTAATATATGCTATCACATGATTAAACAATCAAAAGAGAGACAAATAAAGGAAACTAAGAAATGTTATTACTCTAAGTAATAAGTCTTTACTAATAATTAAAATATTCAAATAAAATTTCAATAAAATTTCATTTATTTCCTCCTATACTTTCTGGTGCAAATTGACTACTGGCACATTAAATAATTTAAACTCTAAGAACACATAACATGTTTATCATAAAGAACGGGGTAAAGTTTTATACCAAGGACAACTAAATATCTGAATTTAGATCAATTAACTTATTGTAATAATCTTTAATATTTGATTAAAGGAAGGAGGTTTTGTTTGGAATTGCAAAAGAGAATGGATGGGAGTGGGAAGAGAGAAAAACCTGAAAGACAATTGATACTATAGTGTTCCAAGTTTATCAAATGCTCCAGGATATCAAAATCTACTGGCAATTTTGGGAAAATATTCTAAACTTTAAAAAAAAATTTTTAATTAAAAAAAGGTAAAAAATAATTTCCTTCTTTTTGCATTCTTAATTCAATTTTGAAAGCATCAAAATTCCTTGACTGATTTCTAAAATATATAAGGTTATGCTATATAATATGGGTGCAATCAAATTATTGATATAAAGAGCTATTTATTTGCCATATATTTGCCATAATTGGATATCAACCAAATTTTCAAAATAATTGGCCAGTCAAGGACTTCTTAAATCATGGTCATGCAAAAATTGATAATAGTTTCTCTGAATGTAATTTTCCTGTCTTTTAAAAAGTTTCATTAGAATATATATTTCTGTATAAAAATAGACTGTTAAAATGTTGTGGAAAGAGCCATCTAGAAAATATGATCTAGAACAAGTGCCACTAAAATGTATTTAGTTCAATTAAAACAACTGAGCCTTTATACCAAACCTAAAGAGCTTGTTTTGTTGTAGGCTAAGTGAAGTGGGGAACTGAGGAAGTCTGTTTATAAATAGACTATACCACTGTCTTTCAGGGATCCTTCAGATACCCAGTAGGCACTAAAAGGATGTGTATACATAGAAGACACTATATTAGGTATGAGAAACAGATCTGTAACTGTCCTCAATCAGGAAGAACATCCACAAACTTTTCATTGTGTGAACAATTTGAACATTTAAAATTAGAGAGATAGCTTGGGTCTTCTTTGAAAGTTCAATCTGTTCTTAACATCTATCCAATTATAATTTTCCAATGTTTGAAACAGTTTAGTTTTGATAAGAATGAGCAGATTTTGGCATGAAAGCATTAAAATGAAGACAGCATACAATTTAAGTATATATTATTAATTGTTACCAAGAAATAAATCAAAGCACAAACTAAATTTGTAACTAAGATATCATTTGCTAAGACATTATTAGCTTATTATTATTAGCTTATATATTGTTATTATTATATTATATTATTAGCTTATATTCTAAAAACTGAAATGTGGAGTAGATCCCAAATATTTTCTTACAATTAAAGAAGCAGGACATTAAAAACGAACAACAACAACAGGTCTAGGAGAATAAAACAGAACTTTGCAAATCCAATTAGAAATTTAATTTGCTTCCAAAAGGTCACGTTATTTCAAATACACAGAGAATTCTAAACATGTCATTTAAAGTAAAAGTCACTCTTTAAAAGCTCATGCTTATCCTTAAACAAAGTAACTATTTATATAAGTGAAATGTAATATTTATCATAGATATGAGATAGCTTATATTATGGAAGCATTACACAGCCTAGTGACAGTAACTCCTAATTGAGTTTATTATCGTGCAATATCTTCATAAAAATTTGGAAGAGATAACTTTAATTTTTTTAATTACAAATAGAAATCATAAATAATGAAATAATTTTGCTCACATTTCAGTTTACTTTTAATCATTCATATATTTTATACTCAGTGCTTAATCCTCTGGTTAAACAAGAACTGATATCAAAATAAAGGTAGAGTTACAAAATCACAGGATGAGCAGAAAGTCTATATTTGCTTATTATTTCCATAATAATAAAATAATAGCAATTGTAAAATATTTTGCTATAAACACACATATTAAAAGAAAGAGAACAAACAGGCCAAATGGGACAAAAGTTTGTAAATCAAACTGGGAAATAGCTTTTTCCTTTTAGAGAAAAGAAACTTAGACTTTTCCTTTGCCAATTGATATTGTTAAAGTTTCAGATGGCAAAATGTTAAGTACCCTGTAGAGCCAGACAATTCAAACCACTTTAGAAAAAGAAAAAACTAGAGAGTAATACTGGTCAAAAAACACTTCTGTTACTCTTTTAAGGAAAAATTCACTAAACAGTGCATTTAAGGGTAAAACACAGCATAAAGTGTTTTCCCTTTGAGGGTGCATTAGGAACATATATTACAGTGATTCCACAAGTGCTACGGTCCTTTATACAAAGTTGAATAAATTCATTATTTCCTTAGCAGTTAAATGGCCACAGTCTGCGTTCCCTGAATAATCAATCGGAAGATTTGATGCATGTGGCTGCTCCCTTACTTTATCTGTCCCATTTGCAATGACTGTCTCCCACAGAGCACCAAAGGGGCACAGCAAACACGTGAAGGGATCACGTTCCTCCCACAGAACAAGCTTCACAGTAACTTGCATCTCTAACAGGAAGATGTAAATTCAGAGCAACTTACCCGACTCACTGCAACGAAGATGATAAAGTTTGCAAGGAATTGGAAATCATATAATACTTCAGGGAAATGCAGTAAGCAGCTTCTGCTCCAGCCTGTAAATTGGACTGCACTGACATTACAATCAACTGTTACTGACAAAGCTCGCGAGAGTTGGCAGCGGCAACTTGATCTAGAGGCAGCCAATCTTTACTTTCTGACATCTGTTCAGAGGCTAATTGTATGAATGCATTAGTGATTTATTTACAGAGGTATTACCGGAGTCATGCTTTACGATTGCAGGCACTCAAGATAACAGTGAAGAAAAAAAAGACACAGAGCTTCATTAACAGACGCTGAAATTGAACAGCAAATACACAGGTTATTTTTGTTTGTTTTCTTAAACACTACCAGAACTTTTAAGATTTTTTTTCTCCTTTAAGGAATATACATTTTTCTTATGCTTGTTTTGATTTAAAGATATACATGTTGCTTTAAAGAAATGCTGTTATTGAAATCTTTGTACCTTCAATCCGTGGCAATCATGGAGCTATAAAGGACTGTAAAAGATTAAATAGGAAACTAATTACTCTGTAGATAAAGCTATGAAAATCAAAAGACTACTTATATAAATGAATTAATGTCTCTGATATGTACATCCTTCCAGCTCCGACACCCCAACACTCATTTAAGTCATGCAGATCTCAGCGTTCATAATTTACTAATCGGGGACCCTGCAAGCAGTCAAGTGTAACGAGAAGCCCCAGATTTTCTGGTTGAGACAAGGAAAATAAAATGCAATAAACAATCAGCACTAAACTTTAGAAAAACACATTTGTCAGCTGAAAGGATGTACTTATGTCTTTCAACCTTATCTTCTTTGACTTAGATATTTGGGAAAATGAAAAGACAAAATACAAAAAAAACTTATAAACTGCTTAATGCCTGACTTCTCAATGCAGTTATATTCTTTATCTCCCTCAAATGATCATTTTCACTTTTAAATCTCTCATTTTGGGGCTTACTATGGACTAACCAGTGGGCATGTAATTGTTGATAAGCCCAATTTTTATTTTTAAAACATGGTGTTTAAAATTTCAAACATGCAAATGTAAGAACTGTCATTTGTTATTAACACTACTCTGTTCCAGTCATTATAATTGACAGTTTACATAAATTATTTTATTTTACTCTAACAAAATATATGAATTAATGTGAATTCCAGTGTATGAATAAATATTATTAATCACATTTTCAGATGAGGACACTAAGGCTTTTGAAGATCAGAAACTTAGCTATATATATCCTACCACTAGTAGGGGTTGGAATCAGAATTTTAACCTAGATTTGTCTGATGTAGTTCCATGTCAACTGTTTCCAAGATAATAACCACTTTGGCCTTTTAAAATTATCTTTTCTGGGAAAATTTCTGCTTAGGAGGTATTTATTAGACAACGAATTTCACAATCACAATGATTTATATTGTATTTAGAATATAGTTTATGTAATGACAACCTAGCAACACAAAAGTTACAGAGTATATGGTCTATCTAAAAGGAGAAAAAGATTTTTTCGAAGGTGGTACACTGACAATCATGCAATGGATAGTAACGTGATGGTGTTTCTGCTTGAAATGTAGTCATTCTGGTGGCCCATGTGGAAGAGAGTTCATTGGTTTAATATGTGATTTTTTTTTAATCCAAATGTCAAAACTCTTCTCTCCAACACAGTTCCACTGCACTGTTCTCTGTGCTGGCATATGGTTGGTCTTATTCTCAAATCCTGCAATTATACAATAATTTGTTGTATCGTTTGTTACTTATACGATGATAATAATAATTTGCATACACTACTATTTGTAAACACTGTTCTACGCCTTTGAATACATTAACTCTTTTAAAACTCAAAACCCATCTTATAAGTAAGTACTATTATTATCCCTATTTTATGGTTGAGGAAATGTATCCACAAAGTGTTTTAGTAACTTACCAAAAATCATACAGGTAATAAAAGTATTTTCTATTTTTTTAAATGTAAACACTTGCAATTGGCATTTTTGCAACTTTTGCTTGTTTTCTTAATTTATTTTCCCAGAAGTGGAATAACTGAACTTAACTAGTAGAATGTGGATTTTTTTTTTTAATTTTAATTAATTAATTAATTTATGGCTGTGTTGGGTCTTTGTTGCTGTGCACGGACTTTCTCTAGTTGCGGTGAGCGGGGGCTACTCTTCATTGCAGTGTGCCGGCTTCTCACTGCGGTGGCTTCTCTTGTTGCGGAGCACAGGCTCTAGGAGTGTGGGCTTCAGTAGCTGTGGCACACAGGCTAAGTAGTTGTGGCGCACGGGCTTAGTTGCTCCGTGGCATGTGGGATCTTCCCGGACCAGGGCTCGGACCCACGTCCCCTGCATTGGCAGGCGGATTCTTAACCACTGCGCCACCAGGGAAGCCCTAGAATGTGGATTTTTTTTGTTTGTTTGTTTTTGCAATTTTATGAGGTTCTCAATAGACTGTGGAATAAGAAGAGGTTTCCAATAGTTCCGGCAAAAGGGAAAATGTTCTTAATAGCAATAAATCTGAACAAGTCTCTGGAGCCAAGAGACTAGACATTCATACCTGGATGTGGCAGGTGAGGTATTTAAAGGTAGATTTCTTGACAAATTTTAAAAGTGCCCAGCCCTGCTAGCAAAAAGAATTCTTTAAGAGTATGGCAACACCTAATATTGGAGGTGCCTGCAGGCAGTAACATCAGTAAATGATAAAACAAAGATCTCTTGGAGTTAGGGGAGAGTGAACGACAGGGAGTCTGAAGTAGCCCTGTGTAATTTAGACCAGGATATAGGTATTTTGTGTAAAAAGTTCTAGAAAGAGGTTTATAAGCCCAAACAATTTGGTTACAGTCTAGATCACTAGACTCTAAGAAGATAATTAAAATCAATAACAAGCTACAGCTTCTGAGGAAATATGGTACCAAGCCCAATTTTCAAAGACAAAAGAATCAAAGTAAGGAAATAAACTCTGAAACTAAATTACTCAGGGCTTGAGAAAAGAAAGAAGGAGAAACTCATTTTTTTAAACATGAAAAAAGAGACAGAGAAGAAGAGCCCTTCTTTGTTTAAAATCTAATTTATTGAATAAGCTTAAATTTACTCTTAAGCACTTGATTAATCTTGGAGTTCTACTCTCAGAAAAAAATTCTACATTAGCATGCCACCAAATCAATCTTGATGCTCTTAGAAAATCCTGGAGTGGGATATTTAAACTAGCCTCCTATGTGAGACTGATTTGGGAAGATAACAGGCCACACTGAAAGGCAGAGTCCTGGGGACTGGCTCATCAGGAAACTGTTATCGTATCATGTTTATGGTTTATCTTTTTTCTCCTATTTACTCATGTGCAATTATGCCCTCTACTTTAGCTAATTTGGAAATGCATCAAATATAATATTTTGTAGTCTACTTTCATATAACTAATGCTATCAAATACTTTTCTTCAACTTAATTTCATTGCCTGTATATTAATTGTTTTTATGGATGTACTATAATTTATCTAACTCTTTTTGTTGTAAAGGTAGATTGCTTTAAACTGATCATGGAAATAGTAATACAAAAATGGGTGTAACAATTGTAGATATTTTTACACATTTCCGATTTTTTTACGGAATAATTAAATCAGAATTGTTCAAAAGTTATGTACACTTTTATAGCTAAGACACATACCACCAACTACTTCCACAAAATACTATCAATTTGTATTCTCACTGGCAATCTAATGTGTCTCCTTTACACTCAAAAGAGAGTTGACTATCATATATTTTCCTATTTTTCCATTTTGCTTGATAAAATATGACTTTATGTTTCATTCATTTGCTATTATTGTGATCAATGTGTTTCATGTGTTTATTTTCCTGAAATATAACATTTTAATTGAGATATAATTTCAAATTATGGAAAACTTTCAAAACACTGTAAAGAACTCTCATTTACCCAGATTCACCACATGTTAATATTTTGAGCCGTTTTTAATATCATGTTCTCTTTCTTCATGAAAATGTGTATGATAATATATGTATGTACATATATGTGACCATTATTTTTTCTGAGTTATTTCAGTGTTATTTGCAGGCATCATGCTCCTGTATCCCTAACCACTCCTTTAAGATCTATGGAAATCCACCTGCTGTAGATATAAGTGAATTTAATCAGCAGTCTGATAAATAGACTACAAAACTTAACAGCCCTGTTACTGAGGGATAAGTCTAATTTAGAGAAGAAGGACAACAAATATATGTAGAAGGAATAATATGTTAGAAATGAAAATTTAACAAATCGTGATGAAAATTGGGTTGGGCAAGAATGAACAACTGGTATTAAAATCATTAAGTGTATGATCGATGGAGAACTAGATATTTGATATTCCTCAGAAATCACACATATTACATTCAAAACTTCATAACTTAAGCGGAGGGTCAAATTTGTATCACGTATGGTGGGGTCTATGGAATATTAGGCATACAACAGGACCTATACCATCTGAAATTTTTAAAATTGAATTACATTTTTTATCAGCAAATTTTAAGATTTGACTTACACTTTATGTGAACTAGAGAAAATAAATGAACAAAATAAATTGTATCACAAAAAAGTAATCAGACAACTCCTGAAAGTGGGACACTCTGGCCTGGTCATTTCAACAAAACAGTGAAGAAATTTTCTATACAAGACTGGACAAGAGGTAAGGGACATTATCAGATTCAGTGCATGGTGCAGATTAGGAATGGGTTTGTATATCAGAAAGGATATTTGGGGGGTCAGTTTGGAAATCTGAATAATTTCTGGCTATTAGATTAGATGAGAATAACTGTGGTGAAAACTCATGATTAAAAGAAGTACGTAGCAGGACACTATGAAAAACGCGATTCCATTGTGGTGTGTGTGTGCACGCACACACAGAGAAAGATTTGGAAGGGTATGCATTAGAATATTAATGGTGGTTATTACTGCATAGTGAGTGTATAGAATATTTCTAAATGTTTCATCTCTATTTTCCAATTTTCTGTAATGCAAATGTACTGTTCCTATCATCGTAATTTAGATATATCAAAATAGAAAGTCAAATTTAAATAAATAACAGTCAAAATGTTCACTCTGCACTTCATTTCCAGGTGATCTAATGAGATTTTTATCTTTTGTTAATTGTTTCAGAGTATTGAGAAGTGTCAAAGCCCCCCATTTGATAATATTGAAATGATATACACTTCATGGCAAAACAACTTAAGGACAATTTAAAAAGACAAGTTGCAGTTTGAAGAAGCTGGAGCAAAGAGATTTTAGGTTGAGATGAGGTAAATAAGATGAGAGGCAGACACAAGATAAAGGAAAGAGAATGAGTTGGGGAGCCACCCTAAAGAGTAGAAATGTGGAGGAGTTACATGCATAGGAAAGACTTTTAGGGAGGTAGATATTTGTGGTGAGGTGTAAATCCCTCCTGAGAATCCTCAAATTTGTTAGTAGAGACTAACATTGTTTTTTAATGGTTCTAGAGCAAATGTGTGTGTGTGTGTGTGTGTGTGTGTGTGTGTGTGTGTGTGTGTGTGTGTGTGTAGAACTAGAGATTTTGCTAGCTGGGACTTAGTAGGAAGACATATATAGAATATGAAAAAAATAGTTATGCTACGATATTTGTTAGGTGGGAAATTGTAACATTTTGCTTTCTTCCTCTATTTCTATAATTTGAAAACCTTCCTAATTTGCATGTAACATATTTAAGTTAAAAAATAAGCTTTTTATTAAACAATTTTGATCATTCTAAGAGCACATTTTGGAGTCATCCACGACCTCTGAGACAAGAGTTGAAAAAGAGCAACAGGTGGCACCTTCCCCAGAATGGTCTTGCCTTCATTCCCAAGGTAATCTCATCTTTTTTTTTTCCTGACAATCTTCTGTTCTATGTCTTCTTTTCCTTTATCCCCTCTGCAATATTTCCAGATATCTCTCTTTCTGCTTTCCTTTGAAACTTTATTTCTCTAGGATGATGTTGCAAATGACAAAATTCAAATCTTGTTTTTAGGGAGAGTAGGGAGAAATAGTGTCAAAAGCCACAAGGCAGAAACTCTGAACTGCTGACATTCACCTCTGTTTTGCAACTGGATTACGAAATGTAATGCCAAATATTCTGACTAATTAGCTAAGCACTGGATTGCCAGTGCATTACTGCAGTTACTAAATATAATCAGGCAACTAATAATTAATCTTGCTATGTCAGTATAATCTGTATCTTAATATTGTTTTTGAGTCTGTTCATATTTGGTGATCATATTCACAGAAAGATTTTATCATACAAAGGAATTTCATTCGGAGTATATTCCTAAGTATGGAGAGGTTTGTTTTGCTGGCCAGGAGAAAACGTATATCAAAATAATTTGCTGCCTCCAAGTATGAGTCTACCTTTGATTTCCTCCTTAAACCCATCAGATGGCACTTTAGTTCTCTGTATAATCATTCTGATGTCAGATTTCTGGCTCTGTTTAAAAGATCAACATGACATAAGTAGATAAGTGCTACAAATCCCAAGAAACATGACTTGAGAGCACAACCTATTTGTAGACCTTGCAAAGTATTCTTCTACAAATAGATATACATATCTAAATTATTTTTATCCAGTAATTCTTAAAATTATGGATGCATAAGCTTATGTAAGCCATATAGGTGGACACAGAAAAGACATTAGGAGCCTTCAAGAGAGAATATGTATTTTTGTCTTGCATATTTCATTAAATTTGGGGGAAAATCACGTGAAATAATGTCTGGAAAAGCATGTAGTAAATTATAATATTATTGTATAGCTCTATTGTATAGTTTATAAATATAAATAACCAGAAAATATTTTGATTTCTATTGCTAATCATTCTCTGTTTCCCAAAGCACAATAAAATTGTATCACCAACAGTGATCAGGCTCCAGCTTTTCTTACTTGGTCTTAGAGAAGTGAGAAATGCCCCTAGGTCTGTTATCATAGCCTATCAGTGGAGGATTTTCAAAAGCATCAACGTCAAAGTATAAAAGCAAACATAAGTACATTTAAGGGCAGTCACAACAATCTTAAAGAAGGATGGCCATATCCCAAGAATACATTACTTTTGAAGCAAAAATGTGAAAATAAAAGGATGGATGTTTAGTCCTATTTCTATTTCTCCTACTTTTGATCTCATCACTCAAATAAACAGTCATTTTTAAGTGAATGTTATATTCTGATTACTTCAGTTAAATTCAACTGAATAGGCCAGGGTAAATGGACCGAGAAAAAAGAGAGGGGGTGTTTTTCAAGTAAATACCTTACTGTAGTTCTTTAAGTGCTAATTTTCTCGTGTCACCCTCCTATATTTGTTTATAACATGGACAATCATTTGTATATCTTTGTGTTGACAGCACCTTGCAAATTGCTTGGCACATATAGATTATAAAAGTTTGGTAGTTGTTTGAATATATAAATAAATGTATAAAACATGTAGATTGTTTTTCTCAAGTACTATTTTATTAATACAGTGTGCCTAGTCCTCTAAGAGTTTCATTGTTAGACACAGGAAGTACACTTTTTTTTTTAATGTGTTTATATTTGGCTGCGTTGGGTCTTTGTTGCTGTGTGCGGGCTTTCTCTAGTTGCGGCGAGCGGGGGCTACTCTTCATTGTGGTGCATGGGCTTCTCATTTCAGTGGCTTCTCTCCTTGCGAAGCACAGGCTCTAGGCGTGCAGGCTTCAGTAGTTGCGGCGCATGGGCTCAGTAGTTGTGGTTCGCGGGCTCTAGAGCGCAGGCTCAGTAGCTGCGGCGCATGGGCTTAGTTGCTCCGCAGCATGTGGGATCTTCCCGGACCAGGGATCGAACCTGTGCCCCCTGCACTGGTAGGCAGATTCTTAACCACTGCATCACCAGGGAAGTCCCTACACTTTTTTTAAAAAAAGAAAAAATGTTTCTTATCATTGGGGATATTTTTTGAAGCCATTCATCTATTATAGGTGGTTACCTACTACAGGGATTTGCCAGTATCTTTCCCCATGGTATTTTCTGAACCAGTTCTATTCCAGCTGAATACACCCAATGAAGCAATTTATATGAAAGTTAGACATGTCTCTTTTGTCTAAGGAATACAATAGAAGGTCTGAAATATCAAATTCAGGAAGATGTTCTTGAACTAGTCACATACATTCCTAAGGTGGGTTACAATGTTAGTGGTAGTCATGAAATACAGTGACAAAGACACTTCCTGGGATGTATAGGTACACCATGATTATAGTTCATATGCATTAGTGATTATAATTGAAATCAACATCTTACTATTCTTGCATCAAGGAAGATTTGTGTAAAATTTCACCACACCCATGGTTAACGACAGCCAATTATTTAGGATATTTTGAAAGCAAACCATTAGCAGTATTTTGAGAACATTTTGATAGGAACTTAAGTTTTTACTTGAATTTTACAATATTTAATGGGACTCAGCTTTCTCAAATTGCAGACCTGTAATTCCTTTGTCTGGGACACTCCTGGCATATACTTGTTTTCTCTGCATGATTATTAATAGTGCTGCCATTATGCTCAGAAATTTAAAGACAAATTATAGAGGCCCCCACTAACAGATGAAAATGGGTCCATGAGAAACATTGTACATATACCTAAGTAATAAAGGACAAATATTAATTCAGAGTTTTCAGTGCATAGTTTTATGTACTGGCATAGCTGGTAATGATATATATATTCCATCCAACTAAAGAATGGTATCCTTTCTTATGAGGTCCCTCTATAAACAAAGCAAGATCTTCAAAGTTTTATTGGAATAATTACTATTCATCTTGTTTCCTTCGATGCATTGCCAAGGCATTTCTTCACCATTAGGATAAGCCTGGCATACGTAGGATTTATTGACTGTATAGTCTAGACTGTGACATCTTGATGAACACAAACCCTGCTTCTTGCCACTCACACTTTACCTTACGGTGTTGCTGCTGTGCTTAGCAACAGAATGCCAGATGGCACACAGACTTCAATTGATTAGTGCTCAAGAACAATGTCACCTACCAGAACAGACTACAGACAAATTGACAAAGACAATGCTGTGTTTGCAGGGCTAAATGAAGAAGCCCTTTGAATAGATTTATGGCTGCATTTTAAAAATGTGTGCTGTTTGGAAGCTTTTGTTTGTAGGATAAGGCTACAATCTTAATTATATAATTATGCATGTTTCGCTGGAGTCTGTTCTTTAGTTCTTCATCCTTTTAACTTGTCTAGACAGATAATATAACATATAAAAGCTCTTTGTTGTCTGCCATTGAAAATCCAAATAAACCAAACTCTCTTTTTTTAATGCATCCTTAGTCCCCTTTTTGTGATAATCAGTTAACATTTTAAACTCAGGCCAGAGAGAATGGCCAAAGAAGAATTGCCTGAGGAATTCTGGAATTCACAATCTGTCACCATGAGTTCTCTGGCCACAAAGAATGTCTTTTATGAGCACTTTTTTTGTTTGTTTTTTTAAATAAATTATTTTTATTTTCTTAATTTTATTTTTTAACATCTTTATTGGAATATAATTGCTTTACAATGTTAGTTTCTGCTGTATAACAAAGTGAATCAGCTATATGTATACATATAACCACATATCCCCTCCCTCTTGTGCCTCCTTTGCACCATCCCTATCCCACACCTCTAGGTGGTCACAGAGCACCAAGCTGATCTCTCTGTGCTATGCAGCTGCTTTCCACTAATTATCTATTTTACATTTGGTAGTGTATATAAGTCCATGCCACTCTCTCACTTCGCCCCAGCTTACCCTTCTCCCTCCCCATGTTCTCAAGTCCATTCTCTACGTCTGTGTCTTTATTTGTGTCCTGCCCTAGGTTCATCAGAACAATTTTTATTTTTAGATTCCACATATATTTGTTAGCATATGGTATTTATTTTTCTCTTTCTGACTTGCTTCACTTTGTATGAGACTCTAGGTACATCCACCTCACTACAAATAACTCAATTTCGTTTCACTTTATGGCTGAGTAATATTCCATTGTATATATGTGCCACATCTTCTTTACCCATTCACCTGTCGATGAACACCTAGGTTGCTTCCATGTCCTGGCTATTGAAATAGTGCTGCAATAAATGTTGTGATACATATCTCTTTTTGAATTATGGTTTTCTCAGGGTATATGCCCAGTAGTGGGATTGCTGGGTCATATGATATTTCTATTTTTAATTTTTTAAGGAACGTCCATACTGTTCTCTATAGTGGCTGTATTAATTTACGTTCCCACCAACAGTGCAAGAGGATTCCCTTTTCTCCAAACCCTCTCCAGCATTTATTGTTTGTAGATTTTTTGATGATGGCCATTCTAACTGGTGGGAAGTGATACATCATTGTGGTTTTGAGTTGCATTTCTCTAATGATTAGTGATGTTGAGCATCCTTTCATGTGTTTGTTGGCAATCTGTAAATCTTTGGAGAAATGTCTATTTAGGTCTTCTGCCCATTTTTGGATTAGGTTGTTTGTTTATTTGATATTGAGCTGCATGAGTTGCTTGTGTATTTTCAAGATTAATCCTTTGTCAGCTGCTTTGTTTGCAAATATTTTCTCCCATTCTGAGGATTGTCTTTTCTACTTGTTGATGGTTTCCTTTGCTGTGCAAAAGCTTTTAAGTTTCGTTAGGTCCCACATGTTAATTTTTGTTTTTATTTCCATTTCTCTAGGAGGTGGGTCGAAAAAGGATCTTGCTGTGATTTATGTCATAGAGTGTTCTGCCTATATTTTCCTCTAAGAGTTTTAAAGTGTCTGGCCTTACATTTAGGTCTTCAACCAATTTGGAGTTGATTTTTGTGTATGGTGTTAGGAATTGTTCTAATTTCATTTGTTTACATGTAGCTGTCCAGTTCTCCCAGCATCACTTAATGAAGAGGTTGTCTTTTCTCCATTGTATATTTTTGCTTCCTTTATCAAAGTTAAGGTGTTACCATATGTGTGTGGGTTTATCCTTGGGCTTTCTATCCTGTTCCATTATCTATATTTCTGTTTTTGTGCCAGTACCATTGTGTCTTGATTACTATAGCTTTGTATTATAGTCTGAGGTCAGGGAGCCTCATTCCTCCAGCTCTGTTGTTCTTTCTCAAGATTGATTTGACTATTCAGGGTCTTTTGTGTTTCCATACAAATTGTGAAATTTTTGTTCTAGCTCTGTGAAAAATGTCAATGGTAGTTTGATAGGGATTGTATTGAATCTGTAGATTGCTTTGGGTAATATAATCATTTTCATAATGTGTATTCTTCCAGTCCAGAACATGGTAAATCTCTCCATCTCTTTGTATCATCTTTAACTTCTTCATCAGTGTCTTATAGTTTTCTGCATACAGGTCTTTTGTCTCCTTAGGCAGATTTATTCCTAAGTATTTTATTCTTCTTGCTGCAATGGTAAGTGAGAGTGTTTCCTTAATTTCTCTTTAATAATTTTTGTCATTAGTGTACAGAAATGCAAGAGATTTCTGTGCATTAATTTTGTATCCTGCTACTTTACCAAATTCATTGATTAGCTCTAGTAGTTTTCTCGTAGCATCTTTAGGATTCTCTATGTATTGTATCACGTCATTGGCAAACAGTGACAGTTTTACTTCTTCTTTTCCAATTTGGATTCCTTTTATTTCTTTTTCTTCTCTGATTGCCATGGCTAAAACTTCCAAAATTATGCTGAATAATAGTGGTGAGGGTGAGCAACCTTGTCTTATTCCTGATCTTAGAGGAAATGGTTTCAGTTTTTCACCATTGAGAATGATGTTGGCTGTGGGTTTGTCATATATGGCCTTTATTATGTTGAGGTAGTTTCCCTCTGTGCCTACTTTCTGGAGAGTTTTTATCATAAATGGGAGTTGAATTTTGTCAAAAGATTTTTCTGCATCTATTGAGATTATCATATGGGTTTCATCCTTCAGTTTGTCAATATGGTCTATCACATTGATTGATTTTCATATATTGAAGAATCCTTGCATTCCTGGGATAAACCCTACTTGATCATGGTGCATGATCCTTTTAATGTGCTCTTTGGTTCTGTGTGCTATTATTTTGTTGAGGATTTTTGCATCTATGTTCATCAGTGATATTGGTCTGTAGTTTTCCTTTTTTGTGGCATCTTTGTTTGGTTTTATCATCAGGGTGATGGTGACCTCGTAGAATGGGTTTAAGAGTGTTCCTCCCTCTGCTATATTTTGGAAGAGTTTGAGAAGGACAGGTGTTAGCTCTTCTCTAAATGTTTAACAGAATTAAACTGTGAAGCCATCTGGTCCTGGGCTTTTGTTTTTTGGAAGATTTTTAATCACAGTTTCAATTCCAGTGCTTGTGATTTGTCTGTTCATAGTTTATTTTTCTTCCTGGTTCAGTCTTGGAAGGTTGTGCTTTTCTAAGAATTTGTTCATTTCTCCCAGTTGTCCATTTTATTGACATAGAGCTGCTTGTAGTAATCTCTCATGATCCTTTGTATTTCTGCAGTGTCAGTTGTTACTTCTCCTTTTTCATTTCTAATTCTATTGATTTGAGTCTTCTCACTATTTTCTTGATGAGTCTGGCTAATGGTTTATCAATTTTGTTTTTTTTCTCAAAGAACCAGCTTTTAGTTTTATTGATCATTGCTATCATTTCCTTCATTTCTTTTTCATTTATTCCTTATCTGTTCTTTTTGATTTCTTTCCTTCTGCTAACATTGGGGTTTTTTTTTTTTGTTGTTGTTCTTTCTCTAATTGCTTTAAGTGTAAGGTTAGGTTGTTATTTGAGACTTTCTTGTTTCTTGAGGTAAGATTGTATTGCTATAAGCTTCCCTGTTTAGACTGCTTTTGCTGCATTTCATAGGTTTTGGGTCATCATGTTTTCATTGTCATTTGTTTCTAGGTATTTTTTGATTTCCTCTTTGATTTTTTCAGTGATCTCTTGGTTATTTAGTAGTGTATTGCTTAGCCTCCATGTATTTTTACATTGTATTTTTACATTCTTTTCATGTAACTGATGATTAGTCTCATAGCATGGTGGTCAGAAAAAATACTTGATGCAATTTCAATTTTCTCAAATTTACAAGGCTTGATTTGTGACCCAAGATATGATCTGTCCTGGAGAATGTTCCATGAGAACTTGAGAAGAAAGTGTATTGTGTTGTTTTTGGATGGAATGTCGTATAAATATCAATTATGTCCGTCTTGACTAATGTGTCATTTAAAGCTTGTGTTTCCTTATTTATTTTCATGTTGGATGATGTGTCCATTGGTGAAAGTGGGGTGTTAAAAGTCCCCTACTATTATTGTGTTATGGTTGATTTCCCCTCGTATGGCTGTTAGCATTTGCTTTTGTATTGAGGTGCTCTTATGTTGTGTGCATAAATATTTACAATGTTACATCTTCTTGGATCGATCCCTCGATCATTATGTAGTGTCCTTCTTTGTCTCTTTAACAGTCTTTATTTTAACGTCTATTTTGTCTGATATGAGAATTGCTACTCCAGATTTCTTTTGATTTCCATTTGCATGGAATATCTTTTTCCATCCCATCACTATTAGTCTGTATGCGTCCCTAGGTCTGAAGTGTGTCTCTTGTAGACAGCAGATATATGGGTCTTGTTTTTGTATCCATTCAGCCAGTCTATGTCTTTTGGCTGAAGCATTTAATCCATTTACATTTAAGGTAATTATCATTATGTATGTTTTTATTACCATTTTCTTAATAGTTCTGGGCTTGTTTTTGTAGGTTTTTTCCTTCTCTTGTGTTTCTTGCCTAGAGAAGTTCCTTTAGCATTTGTTAGAGAGGTAGTTTGGTGGTGCTGAATTCTCTTAACTTTTGCTTTTCTGTAAAGGTTTTAATTTCTCCATGTAATCTGAATGACGTACTTGCTGGGTAGAATAATCTTCGTTGTAGATTCCTCCCTTTCATCACTTTAAATATGTCCTACCACTCCCTTCTGGCTTGCAGATCATCTGCGGAAAGATGAGCTGTTAACCTTATGGGGATTCCCTTGTATATAATTTGTTGTTTTTCCCTTGCTGCTTTTAATATTTTTCTTTGTATTTAATTTTTGATAATTTGATTAATATGTGTCTTTGTGTGTTTTTCCTTGGATTTATCCTGTATGGGATTCTCTGCATTTCCTGGGCTTGACTGAGTATATCTTTTCCCATGTTAAGGAAGTTTTCAATTACAATGTCTGCAAATATTTTCTCAGACCCTTTCTTTTTCTCTTTTTATTCTGGGACCCCTATAATTCAAATGTTGGTATTTTTAATGTTGTCCCAAAGGTCTCTGAGACTGTCCTCAATTCTTTTCATTCTTTTATCTTTATTCTGCTCTGTGGCAGTTATTTCCACTATTTTATCTTCCAGGTCACTTATCCATTCTTCTGCCTCAGTTATTCTGCTATTGATTCCTTTAAAAGAATTTTTAATTTCATTTATTGTGTTGTTCATCATTGTTTTTTGCTCTTTAGTTCTTTTAGGTCCTTGTTAAAACTTTCTTCTATTTTCTCCATTCTATTTCCCAGATTTTGGATCATCTTTACTATCATTACCCTGAATTCGTTTTCACTTAGACTGCCTATTTCCTCTTCATTTGTTTGGTCTGGTGAGTTTTTACATTGCTCCTTCATCTGATGCATTTTTCTCTATCTTCTCATTTTGTTTAAGTTATTGTGTTTGGGGTCTTCTTTTTGAAGGCTGCAGGTTCATAGTTTCCATTGTTTTTGGTGTCTGCCCCCAGTGGGTGAGGTTGGGTCAGTGGCTTGTGTAGGTTTCCTGGTGGAGGGGACTGGTGCCTGTTTTCTGGTGGATGAGGCTGAATCTTGTCTTTCTGGTGGGCAGGGCCACATCTGGTGGTATATTTTGGAGTGTCTGTGAACTTGGTATGACTTTAGGCAGCCTCTCTGCTAATGAGTTGGTTTGTGTTCCTGTCTTGCTAGCTGTTTGCCATGGCCATCCAGCACTGGAGCTTGCTGGCCATTGAGTGGAGGTGGGCCTTTTGGTTGAGGTGGAGATCTCTGGGAGAGGTCTCACTGTTTGATATTACATGGCGTTGGGAGGTCTCTGGCAGTCCAATGTCCTGGACTCAGCTCTCCCACCTCAGAGGCTCAGGTTCAACACCTGGGTGGAGCACCAATACCCTGTCAGCCACTCGTCTCTGCCCTGCTCCCCCACAAGTAGTGTCACAATGTGGGGACCAACTCAGCCTCCACTTCCATTTCCTCAGGACGGGGGTTCTTCCAGGAGCTCCAGCATCTCAGCAGTACAGCCCTCACACCTGCTGCCACTCATGCCTAGTAATTTTGTTTTTATAGAAGGCATTTATTATCTAATTTGGCATCATTTTATGTAGCATATCTTGAACCGTTTGCACTCAGTCCTTGGCTACAAGCTGTTTTGGCCTTAGAAGTGGATGCCAATATTTGAAACACACACATGCCAGTTTACTCAGCTTATTTTTGGTAAATAAGTCATACTCATTTTTCAAAAATATTCCTGGAAATTTCTTGACTGCAGTAGCTTCCTCTCAAATTTATCTGAAGTGATACTTGTATGATAGTGAAAATCCTCCTTCAACAAATGCAGTTTATTGCTGCTTTTATACATGCATGGATTGCCTGTAACTGTTGTTTCAGGTAAAGTTTGCTTTTACTTAAGTGCCAATATAATATTTCTTTGGACACAAAATTGATCTACTTATCTAAGATGTTACCAAAGTGCCTCACTTGCTGTAGTGGGGGCTTTACTTGGATGATCTAAGAATTTTGGAAAAGAGAATCCCATGGATTCTGACTCCTTCTGTGTTTAGTTACATATTTTGACTCTGACAATATGACTTGATTATCTATAGCTGATCTCATTGTCTCTTGGAGCATATATTCCTGCTGATGGTAGTAACATGGCAGTGGACTCTACATTTGTTTATTAAATTTGATATCTTCTGGTTGAAAATAGCTCCTTTCACTTAATTACGCTGTCAGTATAAAGTTTGAGCATATTATCAGGGCTACATCTGCTTCAAAAGTTCTTACCATGACTTTCCAGTTTGATGCCTTGGTTCAAAGTGAAGTTTTCTAATCTCAGTGGAAGCCATTGTCCATAGACGTCTCACTGTTCATTGTCCTCAGTGAACTTTTCCCTGACAGTCATTCCTGAACTGTTGTAGGCTCAGGAGCACCTGGTTCGGCCTGGTTTTAGACCATCAGGATGGTACTCACTCATGATGACTGGCTGCTCCCACTGCCTCAGGTTCCCAGATTCTGTTGCTCCCTTATTCTAACTTTCAGTCCTTTGCAGGTCACAGGTCCTCAGCATGGCCACATGCTCTAAGAGTGATGAAGAGCTTCTGTAGCTCATGTCTGCTTCAGGCAAGCTCTCAGGTAGGTCCCTGTGCACCATCTTCAGCTCTCCTTCTGCCTGTGAATGTCCAGTTGCTACTTCTCTTCTTCTGTAGTTATAAAGTGCCTCAGAGACCAGGTCTTTTCTTTCAATTTGCTCTGTCCCCTGTCTTGCAATTATTTTATTTTTCCCCACCCCAAGGTGTCCCTTATCAGATTGCTACTCAATATCTTTAGTTTTCTTTTTTTGTAGTATCTGTGTCTGATTTTGCTATCAGGGTGATGGTGGCCTCATAGAATGAGCTTGGGAGTGTTCCTTCCTCTGTAATTTTTTGGAAGAGTTTGAGAAGGATGGGTATTAGCTCTTCTCTAAATGTTTGATAGAATTCACCTGTGAAGCCATCTGGTCCTGGGCTTTTGTTTGTTGGAACATTTTTAATCACAGTTTCAATTTCAGTACTTGTGATTGGTCTGTTCATATTTTCTATTTCTTCCTGGTTCAGTCTTGGAAGGTTATACCTTTCTAAGAATTTGTCCATTTCTTCCAGGTTGTCCATTTTATTGGCATAGATCTGCTTGTAGTAGTCTCTTATGATGCTTTGTATTTCTGCGATGTCCATTGTAACGTCTCCTGTTTCATTTCTAATTTTATTGATTTGAGTCCTCTCCCACATTTTCTTGATGAGTCTGGCTAAAGGTTTATCAATTTTGTTTATCTTCTCAAAGAACCAGCTTTTAGTTTTATTAATCTTTGCTATTGTTTTCTTTGTTTCTATTTCATTTATTTCTGCTCTGATCTTTATGATTTCTTTCCTTCTACTAACTTTGGGTTTTGTTTGTTCTTCTTTCTCTAGTTCCTTTCGGTATAGGGTTAGATTTTTTATTTGACATTTTTCTTGTTTCTTGAGGTAGGATTGTATTGCTATAAACTTCCCTCTTAGAACTGCTTTTGCTGCATCCCATAAGTTTTGGATGGTTGTGTTTTCATTGTCATTTGCCTCTAGGTATTTTTTTATTTCCTCTTTGATTTCTTCAGTGATCTCTTGGTTATTTAGTAATGTATTGTTTGGCCTCCATGTGTTTGTGTTTTTTACATTTCTTTCCATGTAATTTATTTCTAATCTCATAGCTTTGTGGTCAGAAAAGATGATTGATATGATTTCAGTTTTCTTAAATTTACTAACGCTTGATCTGTGATCCAAGCTGTGATCTATCCTGGAGAATGTTCCATGTGCATTTGAGAAGAAAGTGTAATCTGCTGTTTTTGGATGGAATTTCATATAAATATCAATTAAATCTATATGGTCTATTGTGTCATTTAAAGCTTGTGTTTCCTTATTAATTTTCTGTTTGGATGATCTGTCCACTGGTGTAAGTGAGGTGTTAAAGTCCCCCACTATTATTGTGTTACTGTCAATTTCCTCTTTTATAGCTGTTAGCAGTTGCCTTATGTATTGAGGTGCTCCTATGTTGGATGCATATATATTTATAATTGTTATATCTTCTTCTTGGATTGATCCCTTGATTATTATGTAGTGTCCTTCCTTGTCTCTTGTAACATTTTTTTATTTTAAAGTCCATTTTATCTGATATGAGTATTGCTGCTCCAGTTTTCTTTTGATTTCTATTTGCATGGAATATCTTTTTCCATCCTCTCACTTTCAGTCTGTATGTGTCCTTAGGTCTGAAGTGGGTATCTTGTAGACAGCATATATATATATGTCTTGTTTTTGTATCTTTTGGTTGGAGCATTTATTCCATTCACGTTTAAGGTAATTTTCAATATATATGTTCCTATTACCATTTTCTTAATTGTTTTGGGTTTGTTTTGTAAGTCCTTTTCTTCTCCTGTGTTTCCCACCTAGATAAGTTCCTTTAGCATTTACTGTAGAGCTGGTTTGGTGGTGCTGAATTCTCTTAGCTTTTGCTTGTCTGTAAAGCTTTTGATTTCTCTGTCGAATCTGCATGAGATCCTTGCCGGGTAGAGTCATCTTGGTTGTAGGTTCTTCCCTTTCATCACTTTAAATATATCCTACCACTCCCTTCTGGCTTGTAAAATTTCTGCTGAGCAATCAGCTATTAACCTTATGGGAGTTCCTTTGTATGTTCTTTGTAATTTTTCCTTTGTTGCTTTTAATAATTTTTCTTTGTCTTTAATTTTTGGCAGTTTGATTACTCTGTGTCTCGGCCTGTTTCCCCTTGGGTTTATCCTCCCTGAGACTCTCTGTGCTTCCTGGACTTGGGTGGCTATTTCCTTACCCACGTTAGTGAAGTTTTTGACTATAGTCTCTTCAAATATTTTTTCAGGTCCTTTCCCTCTCTCTTCTCCTTCTGGGACCCATATATTGCAAATGTTGTTGTGTTTAGTGTCCTAGAGGTCTCTTAGGCTGTCTTCATTTCTTTTCATTCATTTTTCTTTATTCTGTTCTACAGCAGTGAATTCCACCATTCTGTCCTCCAGGGCACTTATCCGTTCTTCTGCCTCAGGTCTGCTTAGACCTGCCTTAGGTCTGCTATTGCTTCCTTCTAGTGTATTTTTCATTTCAGTTATTGTACTGTTCATCTCTTTTTATGTGTTCTTTAATTCTTCTAGGTGTTTGTTCTTTGATTTTTCAGGTCTTTGTTAAACATTTCTTGCATCTTCTCAAGCTTTGCCTCCGTTCTTTTTCCGTGGTCCTGTATCATCTTCATTATCATTATTCTGAATTCTTTTTCTGACAGTTTGCTTATCTCTGCTTCATTTAACCATTTCTCTGGGGAGTTATCTTGTTCCTTCATCTGGTACAAAGTCCTCTGCCTTTTCGTTTTGTCTATCTTTCTGTGAATGCGGTTTTCGTTACACAGGCTGCAAGATTTTAGTTCTTCTTGCTTCTGTTGTCTGCCCTCTCTCAATATCTTAACAAGTCTTTTATTCTCTATATTTTTGTTCATGTCACTGCTCACATGTTTGTTTCCTTTCTGAGTCACAATAAACTGTCCTCATATCATTTATATACTATGCCTGGTCTAGACTTGGCTTTGGCAAAAAACTGCTCAGACTGCTAAATTTTTTCTTGATATTTAAAAAAAAAAGATTCTAAAATGCAGAAAAAATGTTAAAAAGTCTATTACCTTCCATTAGACTAAAAGATTGTCTGATTTGAAACCCAAAATTGATCAATAAATACTTTATTTAAGCTGTATTTGACTTCCTCTGTTACAATGTATACTATTATTTCAATGGGTATGGAAGCCAGCGTATAGCCGACATTATCAGAACTAGAAGTCCATTGTTTTCATCCGTAAAAATATTATCTCAATTTCATCCTACTTAAGTAAAACATTGATTCCTGAAAAAGACACTTATTCTTAGGCAAAGATGCAATTTCTTCCTAGAATTTGAAAGCCAAATAGTCTCAAACTTGATTTTTCTGTCACTTGCCACCTCTCCAACATCTGAGTACCAGAGGACACTATGTCTTACCCTAGAACAGTGGTTCTCAAAATAACTGTGCATCAGAATCACCACAAGGGCTTGCTGAAGAACTACACCCAGAGTTTTCAATTCAGAAGGTCTGCGGTGGTTCCAAGAATGTTCATGTCCTCCACTAGTAGCTTTGCCACCAGCATAGGCAAATCGTTCTTTGAGCAGTCATGCACCACTCTCCAGCTAAGTCAAAATTGCATCTAATTCAAAAGAGATGCAGGTGTCCTCACCCCCTCAATAATGGTAAGCCCCTTTTCTGGCTGCTCAAGACATCTCCTAAGTGATTTAGTGTTCACATTACCAGCTGCACATTTTCCTTCTGGCCTGGATATAGATACCAGTCTTTTTCTACAAAGTCCAAGCTCTTCAAATATTCTCTCAACCACAACATTTAGGGATTTTGTTATGGAAATTTGTATTCTGTAGCTGAAAATAGATTCCATATTTTGAAAGTTTAAAACCCAATAAAGAAGTTTAAATGTTATTTTCTATGTCCTTCCTTCTTTCTTTATTTCTTTATTTTTTTTGAAAAACGTATTTCTTCCTTGGTATGATATTTTTTCCCTAAAGTGTTGGTCGTGACCTTTGGTTCAAATGACTAGACTTCTCTTTATTTTATTTTATTTTATTTTTCTAAAGATTAGTAATGACCCTGTGGTGATATAAATCCCCATGAGTAACAGGTCTGGTTTATACCTTTATAGTCTAGTAGCTAAGGTCTATGTCTTATGTATCATTCTAATTTTGTAAATTCTCTGGTGTTATTCAAAAGGCTTACAAGAGGACATGATGTAAATATTGGAACACCCACATTGGTCATTTTGACTGGAGCTCTGCAAAATCTTGCAGAGCTGGTGAGAATCCATTCTTTATGATGATTCATGAGCAACCCATAGGAAATAGTTGAGGAAAGCCTTTACCAGAAATGATGAGAAGCATAACCTACATGACTACTCAGACCAGCAACGTGAGGCACATGCTCATGTGGGGACTGATGTGACTCAAACATTGGCCTGGATCCCACTTAGCTCTGTGATGGTATGACCCATGTTAACCAGGCTTGTGATGCTGTGTTTGCTTCTCCATACACCACCTCCATAAATTTCACCTCTGATTATAGTTTTCAGTATCTTCTTCTAAACCGCATTCCATGCCAGATGAACTGCATCTTCCTTGGGCCAAGTCATATGTTTTCCTCTATCATTTATCTAATTCTTGTTGTGACATAAGCTTATATTCTGCTATAAGAGCCTTAAACTTTTGCTCTTCAAGGATATTTTATTCTCTTAACAAAGCTCAACTTTAATAAAACAAAAAACTTGACTTTAAAATAGACTCTCAAAACCTATATTGCAAGGATATTTTTCTTTTTTTCTTTTTATATTCCCATCATATAAACTTAAAAAGTTTTGTGGCAGTGTGCATAACCCAGGTGTACTTTGGACCTTGTGTAAGAAAGACACCATGACCTTAGGCATAGGATACAGGCACCTTGATTCATTGCTATAATTGCAGATAAAGAATAGCTAAGGCATAATAATTAGTATAAAAATGCAAAAAGCAGTATTTGGTAAACAGTGCTCCATATCAGATACAGGGTACAATCTCCCAAGCAGATACCACCCTCACAGTTGTAAGAACTTGATAGTCCAGAACACTGCCTCCTTCTGTGATAGATGCAGGGGCTCATTGATCATTCTAGTCACAATGCTTAGCACAATGATTTGAATATGAAATATCTTAGTTTATTTTAGCTGAATAGGTTAACAGAAGAGGGAGGTGTATATACTAGGGCATTCTGGTCACTTTAGGTTTTTACATTTATATGGAAACTGGCCATAATCTCAGGTGTTGTGGGTTAATTTATGTCAGATCATCTTAAAGTTTTGAAACTTTGGTTTCTTTACACACTTAAAAATTGCTGAAGATTCCAAACAGCTTTCTTTTAAATAGATTGTATGTATTTATGTATTTATTTATTTATTTATTGGCTGTGTTGGATCCTTGTTGCTGTGCGCAGGCTTTCTGTTTGTGGCAAGCGCAGGCTACTCTTCACTGTGGTGTGAGGACTTCTCATTGCGGTGGCTTCTCTTGTTGCAGAGCACAGGCTCTAGGCATGCAGTCTTCAGTGGTTGTGGCTCCCGGGCTCTAGAGCGCAGGCTCAGTAGTTGTGGCACACAGGCTTAGTTGCTCCACGGCATGTGGGATCTTCCTGGACCAGGGCTCAAACCCATGTCTCCTTCATTGGCAGGCAGATTCTTAACTACTGCACCACCTGGGAAGGCCCCCAAATAGCTTTTTAATGAGTTATATGTATTAATATTTACAGTGTTAGAAGTTAAAACAGAGAATTTAAAAAATATTTATTTATTTATTTTAAATAGTAATAAACCCACTACATGTTAACTTAAATATATTTTTAAGCAAAATAACTTGATTTTTGAAATCACAAAACAATTTAGTCAGAAGAGTAGCATTAACAAAAAAAAAAACTTTTAAATGTCTCTCTTAATAGCAGACAATTGGATTCTCATATCTGCTTCCACATTCAGTCTGTTGTGATATCACATATCATGTAGGCTCTGGAAAACTCCACTGTACGCTTGTGAAATAACAAGTGTGAAAAATACAAATGAGGTCTCAGTGTTATGAAAATAGTTTTAACTTTACAGATCTCCCTAAAGGGACTCATAGAAATGAAGGGATCCCTAATCCATAGTTTGAAAACTATTGGCTTGAGTATTTCTTGAGTTTCCTTGTTTTGTTGCAGCTATTAAACACAACACCTCAACATAAGGAAAATAAGAAAAATTAAAGAGTAAAGAGAGAAAAATGTTTTAAAATACAGGGAAAAACTGATCTGTCTCTTTATGTCTACTTAATTCATCCCCTCATAAATTTTTATTTATATTTAAAATTTATTTCTTAACCAAAGTGTATTTAACTTGATGTATAAACTCAAGGAAGAAAATAAAATAGCTTCCACATTTTCTATTGACTCAGTAAGGGATTATTATATTGCTCTTAATCAGAAAATAACAATTTCTATAGTTCACATAAGAAAAATCAAAATATTGTGGAATTTCTAAGTTCCAGTTTTAATACTATCAGTTTGTTTCAATGAAAGTCCCTGATGATATTTAAATTTTTTATCATAGAAACATAAGATTTATTGTACATCAACCAAATTTAGACCTTGTTTAAGCAACTCTCAAATGTGCCTAGGCAAAAAGTGAAAGACAAGTGTCACATAATCGGGCTTGTAATTTGTCATCATTGGTTTATAGATTTAAAGTTCAATAATGACTTCCAATCTAATAAATATGTGGATAGATGAGAATTTCTTTTGGATAATTTAGAAAAATCAATCCAAAATGAAGTTAAAATAATCAGTACTATATGTGCATATTCCTTGAATTTTTAGAAAGTGTGTTTATATGTTCATGGTGGTGTGTGTAAGAGAGGCACACACAAAACCAGAAAGACATGGGACAGAAAGTAAAAATAGATGAATTAGGGCCTCGAATATGCTAGGACCTTGTGTTTTTCTCCATGTATAAATCAGTGAAACTCAGAATTTGTGTTTGGAGCTGAGACTCGGACATCCGACTCTTAGAGACTTACATATTTCAGTATTAAAGAACCAAGAAAGAGATTGTTATGACCCATGTTTCTGCCAGTTATTTGTATTAATATTATGTCAAGTGATTTACCTACCTTCCTTGGGAATCATCGCTCAACATTTCAAGTCACTTGCTCCCTATTAATATCATCTTAAAGTCCTTTACAACTCAAGTTAATTAGCTTTGTGCCTTTGGAATAAAAGATTTTTTTCCTGAATGGTCCATTTTACCTGCTATTCTGTAACCTGCATTTCAGGGAGAATTGATATAGCATCATAATTCATATATCTTTATATCAGCATTTAATTTTTCACTTGAAACAATATTTTCTCTGTATAACAAAATGAAGTTTTTCTACTGACAGCCTGGAGAGCTCTGTGGTTGAAAATTAAAATGATATTTAGATCTGGAAATCTAGTTCTGTAAATACATTTAAGCCCAGAGTATTTTCAACTCCTTTTATTAAAATGAATAAACTCTAAATCAATCTTTCCCATCCAAAGTTTTCTTAGAAATATTTTATCTTTAGTAAATATAAATAAATAAATTGATTTCATAGGAAATACATCACCCTTAAAGCAAAGCAGCATCACTAAATTTTACTACAAGCAACCTCACCATGAAAACGTCTTTACAACAGAAGGCTCTCTCATTCTCTGAATGTGCAAGTAATATGTGATCGTGAACATCTTATAATAAGCATCTGTGCAAAGTTTCCAGATTCATGCCATGATTCCTACATATTAGATAATTTATCATAGTGCCATCTGTTTAAAAAACATAGTTGCCAATGTGGATGGTTGATCAAGAAAATAAATTATTTTGTGTCTTCATGTAAATGCTTTTGATGATATATTCATGTGAATTCTACATAGATAATTAGCTTTTAAAGGCAAAATAACATTGCAAAGATGGACTAACCATTGAAAATAAATATAATTTCAATCAAACAATACCTCTTAACTATAATAATAAAGTATTAGTTGTTTTGGTCAGTTCATGAAAAAAATGACAAAGTGGTAATTTGGGGGGAAAAAGTCTGTGTTTTTAGATTTTTTTTCCCTCCACCATTTGTGCTGGTATCATATGGATTTAAAACTTATTTCTTTAGAAACAGAGTGTGTATATATGGTTATTAATTTGTATATAATTACAACTATTTCCTCTTAGTACTTACTAAAGATTATATTGTAAGTGATCAACAATGGAAGTAGAATGCAGCTCATTCAATCTCTTATACCTCTGAGAAAATGACCTTAAATTGTAGCTCATAGAAATCCTGGCTACAAAGGATTTTGAAGTCATGTGATCCAGTTCCTTCATTTTGTGGTTGGGAAAGTTGCTATTCAGCGTGGTTTAAGTATTCGTTGTGACAGAGTGTCGTTATTATCAAGGTTTTCCAGAGAAACAGAACCATTAGTAGATATACACATATATGGAGAGAGAGAGAGAGAGAATTTATTTTAAAGTCTGGGTTCGCATGATTGTGGAAATGCAAATCTAAAATCCACAGGAGAGGCGGGCAAGCTGGAGACCCAGGGAAGAATTGAAACCGGACTTCAAAAGCTGTCTGCTGACAGAATTCCTTCTTGCTTAGAGGTCAGTCTTTGTTCCTCTAAGGTCTTCGGCTGATTGAATGAGGCTTACTCACATTATAAAGACAATCTGCTTTTCTCAATTCCAATGATTTATATGTTAATCTAATCCAAAAAATGTTTTCACAGAAACATCTAGAATAATATTTGGCCAAATATCTGGGCACCATGGCCAAACCAAGTTGACACATAACAACTAACCATCACACTATTGTAGATGCTGCATCTTCAATGTTCTATTAACAATGTTTGGAGAACTGTTTGGGTTTTTACATATTTCCTCTCACAAGTATTCGTTACACATCACCCTCTCTTTAAGGGATTTGGTATGAAATTGCATTACAAAGTATGTTTCTAAAATATATAATAAGTATATGATGTCACTATCAACTGAACTAAGATGCCTATTTAAGCTAAACAGCCAGTTAAAAAATGTTATGTAAATACTAAATAATACATTTGTCTAGAAATTTTACACTGCTTATAAAACTTATATGTGATCTTAACTCTAGATCTATTTTGAAAGAAAAAACTTAGCTTATTAGAGTAAGAGTATTACTAAAACATTTGCACAACAAATCACAAGGGTTGAAAGGACACTTCTTGAATAGACTTGACAATAAAATATTTTAATTAAAGGTACATGTCAGCCCTTAATATGCTATTATTTTGTATTCAGGAGTCTTTATTTCTGCCATCTCTTTTCTGCTTTTCAACTAATGCTTATTCTCTAAAACAAAACTTAACCATCTCCTGCTCTTCTTATTTTCTGGTGGCTCCTTCCCCCATTCCCAGAGCAACTTGTGTGTATTTCAATCTTGCCAATCTCCTGTGACATAGTTTGCAAGTTTAAGTGAATCAGTATTTATTTTCTATAACAAATATTCTAACTGGAATTTTAACTGGAAATATGAAAGAAAACCTTTCAACATTTTAGGATGATCCTTGAAAATTTTATTAACTGAAGTAGATATAATTCAATTTTCTGATAAGAATAAGTATAGATTTCACTATGACAATTGTATTTGTTAACGTTTCTTTTCTTCAATAAAAAAGTAATGTCTATCCAATGTTACATTTTAAAATTTAATATAAAAATTTCTTTTAAGGTTTTCTCATTAACTAATAGTTGAAGCATGTGGCTACTGATTTCAACATTAATTTTTATCAGGAATGAATAAAATTTATTTGGGCTACATAATATTTTTTCCTCTAGTTATGAAATATTTGATGAAAGATAATGTGTCTTATTCACCTCTTTATCAGGGGTACATGTCATATCTTATCACAGGTATTACCCAATACTGGTTATTTTAAAAACACTAAATAAATCATATACACTATGTGACTTGTATTAAGGAAACTTGATTTTGGATTTCTACCAAGGATAATTATAATAAAATTGCAAATTTATTTTTCTATGCCCTTAACACCATTTTTAAACACCCATTTGTTACTAACACATTTTTATATTCCACCAAATTCAGAGACTTTATGCTGTCTTTATTTCTTCCCATTAGAAAGAGTTCTGATTTAAATATCTTTCATTAGAGAGTGTTATATAACATAAATGGATACATCACCAAAGATTTTTTTTAAAAATATACGTAAAATAGAAATATCAACACAACTTGGTAGGAGTAAATGTAGTAAGTTCATATTGATTGTAAACTGCTACATTTGACATTTAGGTATCATTTATTTTGAAATTATAATGTTAATAAAATATTAATACTGTATATGTTGATAGAGTTGAATATTATAGTAAACATATCCATTTATGCTCTCGAACTTGATCCTTTTCCCCAAATTTGTGAGGCATTTAGGGCACTACTTAGTGTTAACTGTATGAACAAAATCTAATTGGCTCAATTCAATTTTCAAGAAGGATCACCAAGGTCACAACATCTCTTAGTTTAGGAACTGGCAGTTGCCCAATCCTGGCAAAGGAAAATGTGGTTGGGAAAGTAGGGGAAATACCTCCATTTGATAAAAATCATGGGTGGGGCTGTAGGCATGACAGCATCCTTTGTGTGTCTGCATGGGGAAACTACCAAGGGTTGCAAATTCAGTGTATTTATTAGTTATCTATTGTTGTATAGGAAAATACCACAAACTTAGAGGCTTAAAATAACACAAAGTTATTATCTCAAAGTTTCTGTAGGTCAGGAGTCTGGGCCCAGTTTAGCTGCCATATTTGCTTATAATAGTATAATAATTAAATATTGCAGACTCTAAAAATAGAGCTACCATATGATCCAACATTCCCACTCCTGGGCATATATCCGGAGAAAAACCATAATTTGAAAAGATACATGCACCCCAAGGTTCACTGCAGCACTATTTATTTATTTTTTATTTTTTTGGTGGTACGCGGACCTCTCACTGTTGTGGCCTCTCCCATTGCAGAGCACAGGCTCCGGACACGCAGGCTCAGTGGCCATGGCTCACGGGCCCAGCCGCTCCGTGGCATGTGGGATCTTCCCGGACCGGGGCACGAACCCGTGTCCCCTGCATAGGCAGATGGACTCTCAACCACTGTGCCACCAGAGAAGCCCTACAGCACTATTTAAATAGCCAGGACATGGAAGCAACCTAAATGTCCATTGACAGAGGATTGGATAAAGAAGATGTGGTACATATATACAATGGAATATTAAAAAAGAACAAAATAATACCATTTGCAGCAACTTGGATGGATCTACAGATTGTCATGCTGAGTGAAATAAGTCACACAGAGAAGGACAAATATTGTATGATATCGCTTATATGTGGAGTCTAAAAACATGGTACAAATGAACTTATCTACAAAACAGAAATAGAGTTACAGATGTAGAAAACAATCTTATGGTTACCAGTGGGGAAAGCGGGGGAGGGATAAACTGGGAGATAGAGATTGACATATACACACTACTATATATAAAGTAGGTGACTATTAAGGACCTACTGTATAGCACAGGGAACTCTACTCAATACTCTGTAATGACCTGTATGGGAAAAGAATCTAAAAAATAGTGGATATATGTATATGTATAACTGATCCATTTTGCTGTACAGCAGAAAGTAACACAACATTGGAAATCAACTACACTCCAATAGAAATTAAAAAATTATACATATATATATATATATATATATATCTCATATATTTATATATATAGCAGTCCCACAAAGCTACAGTAAAGGTCACCTGGGGCTGTGTTCTCATCTGGAGGCTTGACTGGGAAATAATCTGTTTTCAAGTTCACTCAGGCTTTTGGCAGAATTCATTTCTTTGCAGCTGGAAGATTGAGTGCCCCAGATTCTGGCTGGCTAGAAGGTGGGGGTCATTCTCAGCTGCTAGAGGCTGCCGCTGTTCCTAGAGACTGTTAAAGTTCCTAGTCGTGTTAGCTTTCCCAACATGTCACTGTACTTCATAGTGACAAAGCCTGCAAAGGGTCTCTAGAGCAAGTCTTCCAGCAAGATGGAGATTTATTTAATGTAGCATAACCACAGGAGTGACATCCATCACCTACTTTTGCCAAATTCTGTTGATTAGAAGCAAGTCACAGGTCCTGTCCACACACTCAGGAAAGTCTTACGCAAAAACATGAACCTCAATTTGCTGGGATCATGACACAAGAGCAGAGGGACCTCAGAGTCTGTCAGCTCTATTCAGTATAGACAGGTTTTATCAGCCATAGATGAAAACAGCAGAAGTAAAACTTTCTCTCAAGTCACCACTAGCAAATTATGACACTAAGACTTAAAAATAAATCTTTCTTTTTCCCAGAATTAAAACCTCAATATTATGAAATGTTTATATCTGGCGGTTTTTTTTTTGGCTCTGTGACTTTTATTCCACTTCTCGGCATTACCAGCCACTTCAACCCTGGCTCCCGTCCCCATACCAGCTTTATCCCTAGCCTCCACTCAGTATTCACCATGGTACCTTGTTGGCAGATGATGTGTTTCAGATGCCTGCACCCCACACTCACTTCTGAAATTTAACATGCAAAGAGGCCAGGCATGAGAAATAGGTCCCTAGGATGCAGTCTAGAAAGAGACATCCCAAAGCAAGCAGAAAATAAAATAACTCAATAGAGACTAGAGGAAAATTAACTGAAGAACAGAGAAAATAATGTGATTAAAATGAGGAAAAATGAAAAAAAAAATACTCTCCCCCTTATATTCTGCATGTTATATCTGGAATACTTTAAATTGCAGGCATAGCTATATGTACAAATTGTAGGTGGCAAATGACTACCCTGAAGGCTGCATATTTTAATAATGTAAAAGTGAAGCAGGCAGCTATTTCCTCTCCTTTGGGCAGGTTGACGGAGGTGATCCTAGATGGATGGTGAGCAAGGGTGTAATATAGAGACTTGGAGGGAAGGGTAAGAAGTCCAGCCGAAGCCCAAAGCTCTCATCAACATGAAGGGACCAGAAACTGAGGTATAGGCTTGAGGTATAAAGCCAGGGACCGTAGAGACAGGATCAGAGAGACAGCTAAGTGGGAAGGCCTTCGGAGTGTTGTCCTGGGAAAACACGTAACAACTAGGCTGTACTTGAGGATGATTCCTTGCTACTCAATTAGTTGGATGCCTGTGTCAGGAGGGTATCAGACTGTGGCAGACAGAAGGTGTGTATCTTGCAGCATCAGGAAATCCTGAACACCCTTTGCTTTAGTCATCCTCTGTGAGGCTACTCATTCATTCATCAGGTACAGCGGGGAATAAAACAGACAAAAATATACTCTCTCATAGACTTTATATTCCAGTCAGGGGAATCAAACTCTAACATAATAAACATGCATATTATACACTGATAGGTGATAAGCCCCATGGAAAACAAGAAACAGGGCAAGGGGTCCAGAAGAGTTAATTATTGGATAGTCTTTACTGAGACAAGGTGACATTTTAAAAACTCTTGAAGGAAGTAAAGGTATAAACAGATAGAGTCTGAAATAGGGTCCTGTGTGTTGTGCCTGAGGAATAGCAAAGAGGAAAGTGCATCTGGAGTGGACTGAACAAAGGAGTAAGTAGTTGTAGATGAGGATAGAAAGGTTATGGGAGTTCTTATCACATAGAACCTTGTAAGCCTTTAACAGGGTCTGGGTTTTACCTTGAGTGAATAGGGAAGCCATTGGCGAGTTTAGACAGGCACCAGGAAGCCCAGAGTTTTCATCAGTTTGATACTGCACCTACAAGCAGGCTTCTGTGTCCTCCCCTGTGGCTGATGTTTATCTCTACTCTTTTCTACTTCCAAGTAATAACAATCCTATCGGACTTATAGAAGTCTCCTGACCTTGCATTTGCCCCTAATTCCAGCAGTAGGTAGTCACTTGTATTCTTTTAACATGGTTTGGGAAATAATATACAGGGATTGACAAATACCCTTTTAACCAAGCACTACCTGATGGATGTGCTTTATAATTTTATTTATTTTTCATGTTGATGCTTTGGTATTGTAATAACATTAAAAAATCTGTCTACGTCTACAAAGAATTCTTTTGACAAATTTGTGAATCACCACAATCTAATGAGAGTGATCTGCATTACATCAGGTTCCAGGACTGAGGCCAGTAATGCCTACAATTCATATTCTGATTTCTCATATTTTCCGTATGTCTTTAGACTCTGTTAAACAGGGAATGACCCTCCTTCACACTTCTGATTTTAATATTCCCTAAACAATCCTTTCCTCTTCCTTCACCCCTTACTTTTACTCTCACAAGTGTAGCCAGTTATCTGGTTGCTGGGTAAAAGCCATTGTTATGCATTTTTCTGTTTGATTTAGGTAATCTACCAAAAGATATAAACAACAATGGATATATTGTTTCTTCTTTTATCTCCATTTCAAACCAGTGTTAAGACTGAGAAGAAATGGAAGTTTGCTGGTTGGGCTTTCCCAGGCTCAGACTGGGGGTCAGTCCATTTGACTATTATTTAAGCTCTATCCACCAAGGTAGTCTTGGAAGGCTGACATTTTGGCCTTTCTTGTCTTTTTCTCAATTTTTTAGGGATCTTGAGAGTGGTGAGAGATACTTCAAATCCTAGATACCCTTCATAGATTAAAATACGACATTTGTCTCAAGACTCAACAAATTTGGAGCTATTGTAACTAAAAAGAGGGCTATCATTGAGAAGCCATGATTTTCCACTGTTTTCAACCATGTGTTACAGTTTTCCTTGCAAATCTCATTCTTGCAATGGTAATATGCTGCTACTAGGTGACAATGTTGCCACACATTCTAGACTTTAAGGCTTAGTTCCTTTTGATTGAGCTAGAAGTAGGCATATAATTTATGTTTCTGTGTTTACTTATGCATAGATTTTAAGTCTATAATTAAGTAAATTTTGTCCAATGCATACACCCACATAAGGAAATACCTCAATTGAAATAGGGAACACTTTCATCACCTTAGGAAGTTTCAGATCACTTTCACAGAATAGAATTCTCGAGAGAATGGGGGAGGGACAGAAGTGGGGAAAGACCCGATTTAGAAAATATCAGAATATCCAAGGTTAAACATGGTTCAAAAAGCATCCTTTCTCACAAATCACATGGTGGGGGAGGGGGTGTTAGTCTGTGTCCTACCTCTGCCTTTAGAGTGGTACTTATGAGAGCACGTTGTGCAAATGAATGTTCTCAGAGTGGAAAATATGGATAAAAAGCCTAGAACATTTAATGCAATAAGTCCCCCAAAACAATATAGCACTTACTTCAGTGTTTCTCAATCAATATCCCCTTGTTGAAGCATTAATCTTAAACACAGCTTCATCCATTTGCTGACTTGAAGGCAGAAATCTTCCCCGGGACCTTTAATCTTATTGGTAGACCAAACTGCTGGACAGATGCAGTTTTGCCAAGTGATCGGGGCATTTCTCCATATTATCAGTTGCCTTTCATGTGTGGCATCATGAGTGAGTAAAGAGCTATCTATGTGAGTCCTCACTGTAGAAGAGCCTCCACCACTCTCAGAACACTTGGGATGTTTGTTTTTTTTCCCCCAGCTTTAGTGAGATATAATTGACATACAACATTAAGTTTAAGCTGTACACCGTGATTTGATACAAGTATATATTGTGAAATGATTACCACAAAATTAGTTAACACATTCCGTCATCTCACATAATTATCATTTTTGTATATGTATGGTGAGAACAGTTAAGATCTATAATCTTAGCAACTTTTAAGTATATAATACAGTATTATTAACTATAGTTGCCACACTGTACCTTAAATCCCTGTAATTTATTCATTTTAGAATCAGAAGTTTGTAGCTTTTGACCAACATCTCCCCATTTTCCCCATCCCCAACCACCATTCTACTCTCTGTTTCTATGAGTTTGTTTTCTTAGATTCCACATATAAAGTGAGATCATATAGTATTTGTCTTTTTCTTGTCTGACTTACATCACTTAGCATAGTCTTGGAATGTTTGCTTTTATCATAAGAAAGGAAATATAAATTCACTCTTGAAAATTAACAAATTACTCTTTCTAGACATTATTTGGATTTTTCCAGCTAAGTATAATTTGATATTTTATTTTTTGCCCACCTAAAATGGCTTAGCAATTTTATTTTTGGAAAAAAAAATTGTAAAAAACATTTACAAAAATGCAAATTGCTTTAGTAAAATAGCTGTAAAGATTTTATATCTTTGGAAAATGAAACAATCAACCAAAACCAAAATAAAACTCAAAAAAAACATGAAAGTAAATAAAATGGCATTTTAAATATTATATTATCAAAAGAAATAGTAAGCAATAAAGGAAGCTTCCCCTAAGTTCTTTAATACAGAGTGCTACACTATGTCTGTGAGATTATGATGATGATGATGATGAAGGCGACAGCAGAACTTCATTGCTCTCTCTTAGTGTCAGCCTCTGATCTAAATGTTTTGCATGTGTCACCTCCTTGCATCTTTAAGAAATAGACATCATTATTATCACTCGTTTGCAGGTAATTAAACAGAGACTTACCTACATTAATGTCTGAGGTGGCCTAACTGCAACGTGGAAAACCTAGGGGTCAAAATTAAACTGTATGACTATGAAGACCTTGAACTCAACTCCCATGGCAATGTTTCTCCAAGTATGAGCTATGAACCGTTTATGTCAGTGTCAGTCGAAAATTCAGGGTCTTTGGCCTCACACAAAATCTTCTATGTTTATGTCCAACACTAATAATTAAAATTGACCAAGCTCACAGTAATTCTTAAAACACAGCTTCAGTGCATGTCCTCTCCTAACAGCCAACATATCTGCAAAGACAAAGGATGAATACAAAAAGCCATTTTGTGTATAAAATTACTTCTTGCAATAAGGTAGAAACAATTTTTGTCTACTTTCATTATCTATGAAAATTGCTTAAATATCATGGCATCAAAAAAGAATGATTTGCTTTTACTGAATAGGAAATTCTTTTTACAGTTGAATGTTTCTCAACTATTTGGCTGTCCCTCCACACACCTAAGTAATCAAATGTGCTCCTGTTACTAAGAGTGGTGACTAAAGCAGTGTTTGAAAAGGGAGAAGGAATAGGGTGTGTGTGAAAAATAAAAGCAAAACACTGTTGATGGGAAAGTAGTTAATTACAATGATCTCCCTAGATCATTCTGATATAACCTGTAGTTTTTAGTTTTTATTTTTTGTTGAATATAGTTGACATACAATATTGGCTTAAGGTGTACAACACGATGGTTTGACATTTATATACATTCGAAAACAATCACCACAATGAGTCTGGCAATCATCTGTCACATAAAAGCTATTACAATATTGTTGACTATAATTTTTATACTGTATGTTACATCCCCATGACTTATTTATTTTATGTCTGGAAGGTATAACCCCTAATTTTAGTTGAGAATCCTTGATGTCATTTTTGTCAACCACTTCTACATCTAATTTCAGTAATGTGCTATTTTGAATCTTGGTGAAAAAAAATCACAGAACATATCATTGGCAATATTCATAAAAATATTTGTAGATCAAACATCACATGTTATAGTAACTGAACCACAAAACTTTCAGAAACTAGCCAAAAGGAGTTTTCAGTTTATCTTGTTTCATTAAAGGGGGATCAAAAAATTACTTGCTATTCAATGATGGGAAACGTATTTTCTTTCAACAAGACATTCTGGTTAATATATTTTATTGTTTAGTCAATATTTATAAGAAAAAGAAGTTTATAATATATTATCCATGCTGACATAACTTGTTCTTTTTGATATGAATTTACAGAAAATGGTTCAATTATTTCAGAGACTATTTATATTCTGTCGCTGTAAGTTCTAAATATTTTGATGCTGAAAAATCAATGATCAGATCTAGTTTAGACTGACAGATATCCCCAAATTAAGATGTCAGATATTTGAGTTATTCATTCTGAATAAAACCATAATGCCAAATGTTACTACTGAGTGTAAAGGAAATTGTCATATCAATTAAGATGAAATCAGTAATGATCCATATGTTAAAAAGTCATAATTGTGAAGGAAGGCTGAGCCATTACTTAGGAACTTGAGTTTTATATGTTCATAAATACATCATTGATGTAGTAACTCTTTTCCTCTTTTTGAATATATAGAAAATAGTGATCTAAAAGATATAAAACCCACTATTTTTGTCACCAAATTTCAAGCATATTTTGAATTTAAAAAAAGAAAATTTATTGCAAATGGAGGCACTCTACACGTCACCATAATCATAGCTCTACATCTCCACAGGGTTGCAAGACTGTCACAATAGAGTGTCAGAAACCATCAATTCCTTTGTAATTTTTAATCAATTTATCACCTCTTGAAATTTTGCCTGTATTGCAGCTCTCTGTGAGCATCTTTTATCAACCATACAGAACTATAAGCTCTTTGAAGGTAGAGTCATAGTATTCATCTTTGTTTCCACACTTGTAGCCTAGAGACTCGACAGTGGTAGACTCTGAGTAAAAAATTGTACTTTTCTGTGTCTGCTCTTCTCATGAATGACCTGAGAAGAGAGATTATGAAAACAGGTATTCCTGTTTTCCCATGATATAAACCATGGGAGAGCCAGGACCTGTGGTTTCTACAAGGCTTTATCACAGAACTAGGTTATAGTTGTCAGAAACATTTATCTCAACAACAGAAAAAAATTTTAAAGTGTTTTATCATGTGGATATAACTGCATTAAGATTTTCCAAGTTTCTTCTCTCCAATACTTTGTGAGGATTATTTAACATAATTATTAATCACCTACTACATACAAGGCACTGAAGAAACAGAAGAGGAAAATATAAGCATGTCTCCGGCAGCACCCACAGATTTTACTGAGCGAACATCTCAGAACTAAAGCAATTAGGATTCAGCCTTAGGTTACCAAGTGAGGAAGGGAGCATTGTAATTTAGGGTAAAGGGAGAAAGAGGTGGAGTCAGGAATGTTGGACATCATTCTGTGTGCCCCATCAGGGCAGTGCTAGAATTAGGCTATAGCACAGAGTTCTAAGTTCATTGTGTTAAATTATGTTGCCAACATAAGACTGTGGGTCATGCATTTTGATATGAAGTCAGCTCTCCTTCTTGAACATTTTCAAACAAAGCCTGAATGGGCTTTTTTAAAATTAAGGAGCTTGTAGTGGAGATTTTATGATAAAGTACTAATGTTGATGTTGGGGGTATGTGGAATGGTAAGGGAGAGGAAGCTGAAGTAGTAAACTTTCTGACAACTCACCTGGCCATACTTCTCTGTGGCTGGAATCAGGTTACCAAGCCAAAGTCAGGAAATCTGGGGACGATTCAAATCTCTAAACCTAGGTCAGAGACAAAGGACATAGACTTACAAAGATGGACTCACTAAATAACCAAAATTAATTAAATACCTTCAAATAGTATTACTTTAACTTTATTAGTTCATTTATCAAACCCAACTAAATCTATTACCTTATATATTAGTGATCTCAAGTTATACTTCTATCTATGGAAATAATTGATAACACACAAATAATATCTTCTTATATAAATTGAAAATTGTGAATCAAATTATATCTTACATTTCTGTTAGCATTAATATTTTGAATTATTAAACCCCCAAAACTAGACCTTTTAGTCAAATAACATTTGCTTTCTTTTACCAAAAAAGAGCTGCCAAGGAAACTAATTTTTTTTTTTTTTTTTGCGGTACACGGGCCTCTCACTGTTGTGGCCTCTCCCGTTGCGGAGCACAGGCTCTGGACGCGCAGGCTCAGCGGCCATGGCTCACGGGCACAGCCGCTCCACAGCATGTGGGATCTTCCCGGACCGGGGCACGAACCCGTGTCCCCTGCATCGGCAGGCAGACTCTCAACCACTGCGCCACCAGGGAAGCCCGGAAACTAATTTTTAATTCCAAACTATAGAATATTTTTGCATTTAAACACTCTACTAAACAACACAGAGTGTGATCCTTAACAGTTGTTCAAAAATGTGAACCTAAGACACTTATATAACAAATTATAATATACAAATAAATTTTATTAACTTTTAGCTACGAAGATGGAAATATAGTTTGATATAATTTAGAAATATGTTTAGTGAATGCTGAAACAACAAAGAAAAATTCTATTTAAACATAATGTTTCCAGAGAAAAAAGCAGGGATTATTTTTTTTATTAAGAGAAACTGAAGTGAGAGAATTTTCTAGTGCTGGTCCTTAGGCAGGCATTCATTTCATTTGTACCAGTAGTTTTCTGTATCATTTATCATATACATTCTTTCTGAATACAAGAAAAGAGAGACATACTAAGGAATTGTTAAATAAAATAATCACTGTTAAAATTTCCCATACAACTTAACTATAATTTATCTTTTTTTGCTCACATTTAATCAGTCAACACTTTAATAATTTCTGCCTTTTACTGCAATAAACTGTCCTCATATGCCTCCCTTTTCTGTCAATATTAGCATCTAAGTATAACAATTGATATAGCATATAAAAGTCAGACTTGAGAATCTGTCTTATTCCCTCATATTTCCTATATAACTTACTTTGGGCTCACAAAGATTATATAATTGTTAACACTAATTGAATGAATTCCCAATAGTTGGCTAGTGTGGGGACGAGTGTAAGAGATAAAGAAAATAATATTCTCGTGCGTTGAATAATGTCATTATCTGAAATGATCCTCAATTTTCAAAGAATTAAGAATAAAATGGTTACCAATAAAAAGAAATTGAATATAATTTTCTCTTTACTCAGAAACAGAACCTTAGAATGAACAATACAGAACCGCCTGATACTTTTAATCTTGGGTTAATCAGCAGGGTTACATTAGGGAAAAGTCACTGTGACTCCAGTGGTGAATTAGGCAATTTTACCAATATAGATTTAGTCATGCTTTGGGCTATTTTAAAGTATTTGTATTGTAGATGTAATTATTCATTGCAAGTTACACCAGTGTACACCGAAAAGGCTAGAGTGAAGAAAATGTATTCAAAATTTTAGTCACATTCAAAAAGGCCACTTTAAAATTAGGATGATAGAATCAGCCTGCATTAGTTATCTACTTTCCAAATGACTGGTATGGCTGTTTTCTTAAATCTGGGTGTTGAGTACAAAATTATCTTCTATAATAAAGTGGTAGACTCCACATATATGAAATCAAAGCAGAAGTATGCTGATTCATCTTAAAAGGGATAGTTGTGTCAAGGTCTGGTTGACCAGATTAAGCTCCTTTAAAGAATGCAGTGGAAGGTGGTTACTAAAGGAAGAACAGAATATCAGCAAAGCAAATTAATTAATAAATACACATATTCTATATACCAAGGGCTGTGCTCATTTCTGAGAATACAGCAGTAAATCTAATTTCTAACCTTTCATGTTCATAAAATTGAATGAATAAACAAATAAACGTTAGTAAACAAATATATTCATAAAATAAGCATATACTTATAAATATAATATATATAATATATAATCTTATATCCTGTATGTATGTATGTAGATCCCAGAAGCAAAGTGGGTGAGAGTAACGGAAAACAGCGTTCTACTTTATTTATTTCTTTTATTTATTTATTTTTGGCTTTGTTGCGTCTTCCTTGTGGTGCACGGGTGTCTCACTGTGGTGGCTTCTCTTGTTGCAGAGCACAGCCTCTGGGTGTGTGGGCTCAGTAAGTGTGGCCTGTGGGCTCAGTAATTGTGGCACGCAGGCTCTAGAGCACAGGCTCAGTAGTTGTGGAGCACTGGCCCAGTTGCTCGTGACATGAGGGATCTTCCCGGACCAGGGCTTGAACCCATGTCCTCTGCACTGGCAGGCGAATTCCCAACCACTGCTCCACCAGGGAAGCCCCAGCATTCTACTTTAGACTGGGATGTCAGGAAGCATAGCTCTTGGAAGTTAATATTCATGCTGGTGTTTGAAGGGTGAGCAAAACTTGGCCAAAGGAAGTGGGGAGCACTTCAGGGAAATAGAAGAGCAAGGGCAAAAGCCCTGAAGTGAGATAGAGATTTACCTGTTGGAAAAAAAGGAAAGTAGGTCAATGTAACTGGAACCTAATAAGGGAGAGACCAGTACAAGAAAATGTTGTGATTTTTGTGAAGGCTGATGGGTTTTTCCCATCCATCTCACACTTCTGCTGTCCTCATGTTGGTTTCATTTTCAGACGGCTTTCTCCACTTTGTGGCAAACATTAGCAGCTCGTCTTTAAGGCTCAGAACGTCAGAGACATTCTTGTCTTCACAAATCTGCTTCTTTTGCGGTCTTTCTCACCTAATTTAAAGGCGATTCCATCCTTCCAATTATTTGTGGGCAAACATGGTGTCATCTTTGACTCTTCTCTTACATGCCAAATATAAGCTATAAGGATTTCTTGTAGGAAACACCTTCAAAATAGTTCCAGTGTCTGCTCAATTTTATCACGTGTCCCCGCTACCATCATCTTTCACTTGGATCACTGCAAGAGCTGTCTCCATGATCTATCTATTTCACACTTGCTCTGCTTCACTTTTTCTGTGCGTGGGATTTCTCTAGTTGCCGCGAGTGGTTCTACTCTTCGTTGTGGTGTGCAGGCTTCTCCTTGCAGTGGCTTCTCTTGTTGCGGAGCATGGGATCTAGGCGCATGGGCTTCAGTAGTTGTGGCATGCGGGCTCAGTAGTTGTAGCTCATTAGCTCTAGAGCACAGGCTCAGTAGTTGTGGTGCACGGGCTTAGTTGCTCCGTGGCATGTGGGATCTTCCCGGACCAGGGCTTGAACCCGTGTTCCGTGCATTGGTAGGCGGATTCTTAACCACTGAGCCACCAGGGAAGTCCCTCAGTCTACTTTTAAGGCAGCTGCCACTCCTCTGACCTCATCTCTACCTCATCTATCATCTTTTCTCTTTGCTCACACAGCTCCAATCACATTAAAAAACCATAATTGTGCATATATCTTTCCAGGCTTTAGTTTATTGGATCTACCTCAGGAAATTAAAGAATTTTATGACAACATACATGTAAATGTTTACTATCATAATTCCTAATAAATTATAATATTAGCAGCTATTAATATTATTATTGATGATTATAAAATTGATTAGTCAATACAGACAAAGCATGCAATTTATAAAGACTTTTACTTCTATTGTTCTATTTCTAGTTGTCTCCATAAGCTAATACAATACCATTAGAATTTAAACAATGCATTTTTGTAAGGTACCTAGTTTAAAAAGTTATTAATTTTGTATTAATCTGGAGTAAATCTGGACAAAGTAGACAAACGACACCATTGAAATTCAAGATTTAGACTTTAGGTGGCTGAAAAGTTACTAAAATAGCACCCCTTAAGGAAAAGTGCACAATAAGCTATAAGCACAGACACTTGACATAGTGTCTGATGCCTATATGCTTATGGAATGAGTTACCAGTGAACATGGGACTTGACAAACACTGCAGCTTAAGGGAGTAATCAAGAGGATGTTACAAAAAATTTATGGTCTTTCTTTATTACTTATTTGCAATTTCTCGCTTTGAGTACCTTATACTTGTACCTGGTATCTGAAAAAAAGTAAAAAAGGAACTTGGAGAAAACAACTTGCTCCAGAGTGACTCTCCATATCTTATTTTCAAACTGTTTTTTGCTCTTTAATTTTCCTTTTTATGGTATATTTATTGCTTAAATGATAGATAGAAGGAAGTTCACGAAAGGGACCAATCACATTAAAAAAAAAAAAAGTTCTGTGTGCAGTAGTGAGAACACTACAGTTTCACTTCCTGCACTGCTTACCCCCTACTTGAAAGATATATTATGTAAATTAGTGCCTCATCCATTTCACTTTAAAGCTGGTGAAATATTTCCAGTCTCTATAAATTTAAAAAAAGGAGTCATCTAATATACTCTATATTCCAATTAATTAATTATTTATGAAAGGACAGCATAATGACTGAAAAAAGGAAATGTGCATAACAAGGCAACTAAACCCCTTTCAGGAAGATTCTCCTGCCAAGAAAGTATTGAACTATATGTATAATGTTATAAAATATGTTTTTCAGTACTGGTATTTGAGTTCTACAAGAGGAAAGGCACATTCTTGATAAACAATAGAAGGAAAACATAATTATTTAAGACTCTCCATAATAAGACATTCATAATCTGAGTTCTTTGTGTGAAATAATGCTCCTTTTCTGGCAAAAATGTAATTTGTAGATGAAAATCTACATTTTGTTATACGTGAATATAAAATGTATCAATTGTAAAACAGGCTATTTTTCTCCAGCATGTTTCATAAAATTTACCATGACAAGTACAAATCTTAGTTTATCCTGGAATCTGTTTCTCTTTTATTAATAAAACTTATATTTAAACATATAAATTAAACTAGAATTGAATGCTATATTCTTTGTCTAGGAAACCATTCTCATTTATTTCCTAGTGAAATTGAAAGTATATAATGGAATCTCATAGATCATGAATATAAAAATATGAAATAAAAATAATGTCAATATTTATATCAATGTTATCATGTTACATGGCTTTCTGTGGTGTTTCAACATGTTGCCATTAATCTAAAAGAAATAGGACAGCAAGACAAAATGTAAACTTAATTTGGGACAGATTCTTTTATTCTACAGGAAAAGTGCATAAAGTGCGTATCTTTTAACAACATGGACACTCTAAAACTAAAATTCTTAGTGAAACATTAACTGATTATATATTTTAACTGGGAAGTCAATGAGAATATACATATTTGTTCAACTCAAAACACTATAAACAAACTATAGAACATCCTGTCGTTTATAAACATATATAAATGTCTATATTTTCATATATAGTAAGAAATTTATTAAATTTTATTTTAAGAAGGACCTCATTAAAAACAGTGAGAAAATAATGTTTTTCCCTGCCTGGCATTGCCACAATATTTATTGCTGTTACAGTCAATTATTAGGTCAAGAATGAATTCTTGGGCTTCCCTGGTGGCGCAGTGGTTGAGAATCTGCCTGCTAATGCAGGGGACACGGGTTCAAGCCCTGGTCTGGGAGGATCCCACATGCCACGGAGCAACTAGGCCCGTGAGCCACAACTACTGAGCCTGCGCGTCTGGAGCCTGTGCTCCGCAACAAGAGAGGCCGCGATAGTGAGAGGCCCGCGCGCCGCGATGAAGAGTGGCCCCCGCTTGCCACAACTAGAGAAAGCCCTCGCACAGAAATGAAGACCCAACACAGCAAAAATAAATTAATTAATTAATAAACTCCTACCCCCAACATCTTCTTTAAAAAAAAAAAAAAGAATGAATTCTTCAGTGGTCAGTAGCCATGTTGGGCATTTCAGAACATGAGAAGTTTTTATTTGCATCCAAAAGAAAGCTCTGGGGTCATACAATAACAGCATAAGTATGAATATTTTTTATGAAGGTCATAGAAACCAATGCCACTTAAATATGTGTGTTTTCAGTCCACGAATATCTATTTTTAAGTTTTGCTTAACCCTAACCTCCACTTACCAAAACCACCCTCCTTAGAAGGAATGGATAACAACAAACATGCAAAAAATTGTTCAGCTACACAATTATTCCTTTTCAGTCTGTACTAAAGTCTTTCCCTCATTGGTTCTATCTCAGTCACATTTAAACATGCTTTAACTGCTTCCACATTTAAGTACAAAACAAACAATCAAACATTTGAATGCATACCCACATGCATGAATCCAATCCAAAATCTCAATTACCATCTATAAACCGATAATTCCTTAATCTTACCCTCTATATGCTTAATGGACAGCTCATGAATTTCAAACTTAGAATGTTGATATATCAGTTTTTCTCACAAATTTTTCCCTTCTCCAGGTTTATCTATCGTATTAAATAACCTGCAATTACTCAACCTTGGAAATATCTTTGATTTGTTTTTATTCTGTTCCCCACTTCAATTGTTAATCATCAAATTCAGTTAATTAATTCTACTTATTCAAGGTGTCTTAAAAGATATACTGATATCTCAGCATCCTGCCACTAGCATGGGTTACATCTTTGTCCTGATCACTGCAATAATCTCCTGTTTGTTTCCCTGCATCCACTTGCCCTGCTCCAAATCATTACTTTCAAATAAAAATCCAACTGTATCAGTTCTACTTAAATTTTTCTAATGAATTCCCATTGATCTTGTTATAGAATCTGAAACACTTAATAGAGCTTAAAAGGACCTCCACATGAAGACTTAACTTCCCAGACACATTTTACCATACCCTGCACCCAGATATTCTAGAATTTATAGTGCCTCAAATATGCCACATTCTAATTCTAGTCCAGTGCTTTACGTATGCCACATTCTCTGTTTAGATTGAGCTGACCCATTCAATTCTGTAGTTTCACTTCAGTAATCTACTTTTCCTTATAACCTGAGCATAATGTCATTTTATCAGAAAATCTTCCCTAATTCCATAGAGTAGGTTAAAGTACCCCAGTATATGCTCTTTTATCACAGTGTTCCTCTATGTACATCACACATGCACTTATTCTGTCTAGATAATCTACTCCATGAGGACAGCCACCTTCTCTATCTTATTCTAGCTGCATTTCAGTGCTTAGGATAAGTTTTAATCAATGCATGTTTCATAGAATTAAATATACAGTTAGTCATAAAACCTAAACACATAGTTATCACTTATGTTTTATTTTTTATAGATCAAGTTCCTTCAGTGGTGTACAAAAGGCACATGATTATTTAATGAAATAACAATCATTAACCAAATCATCTGAGGAAACCCAGGGATTGAAGGGAATTAATGTTAATGCATTGTGTTTATAGCAGTTTTGCATAGTGCATTGTATTGTGCATAGATAATGAGATAACACATTGAATACGTCATGTAATGTCATTGGCCACATCATGTAATAGTGATCAATATTTTGTTATCTATATTGACTTATGCTTTCAGACTGTGACCATGCAGTAGAATAGACATTCTGAGCTGAAAATTGTACACTTGCTTATAGTCTTCACCTGAACGAACACTGGTTCACTGCTTTTTTTCACCTTAATAAACTTTCAGGACTAAGCACTGAGAAGAGTGATCTCCTTGGACAAATAGGTCAGTGAGGCATAAAGACAGAAAGGTAAGGATCTGACAAACTGCTTCTTGAATAAAAGAGGAGCACAAGAGGGAGTTCTGGCTTCCAGGTATCATCTAAGAAAAAGTATTAAGAAGTATATGGAAAGGAATGCCTTCCTAGAGATCACACTTACGTTTCCTCTTTTTTTTCCCTGAGCCATACTGAGAAGGAATTTTTCTTTTAGACAGGGGTTCATTTGAAGTTCTTATTAAATGTAAGGGGTTTGGGGTTTTTTGTTTGTTTGTTTTGTTTGCTTGTAACTTGTACTTCATCCTCAAGTTTATAACAAAGGGAGAAAAGGAAAGAGTAGTCCGTCACTTTGGAGACTGAATGAGCCACAATAATTTCTCTTCCCAAGATACCAACAGTCAGTGTAGAAAAAACAATTATAATTACAATTGAAAGCTTAGTTTAAGCAGTGAGGAGGAATATACTGGCACTGTTCTATAATCCCTTGAGAGTGTTTTGCTTTGGCATTTGGTTCCAGTATAAATAATGCTTTCATCCTTTAATGGCAACGCTAGCCATCGTTATCTGGCATAAATGCAAATATCTATAATATTAAAGATACTTGGGTTTTGGAGGGTGTCTCAAAGGCGAGTTACAAATGTCAGAGTGGTCCTGGACCTGCATTTCTCCTGGATCCTGCCTGAATAAGCATCTACTAAATTTGCTCCAGAGATCCCAATCCCCTGGAGTTGGGAAGGCCAAAATGGTAGAAGTGACGCACATAGAAACACCAGGAAACCTAGTGCTAATGAGGAGCGGGTGGCAGATAGCCATATGTTCAAATTATTTTATGAAAAACGTTCTCCATGACAGCAATTGATTGGATCATTCTTATGAAGCTCAAATACTGAAGCCTAACCTCACTTCAGGTCCACGGTGGCTCTGAGAAGAGTCAGTTCCTGCTGTTATTATGTCCAGACAAAGGGCTCATGCAAAGAATGCTACACATGATGAGGAACTGCTCCAGCTTTTAAGAAGTACTGTCCAAGGACTTCAGGCAGCCCATGGATATTGAATCACTGAGCTCATTCTCATCCACATTCTATGGATAGAACATGTCAGAAAGCAAAATGGTAACAAAGGAAAATGACAGTATCCCTGCTCCTCACCTAGGTTTCTACCAAATGACCATCCCCCAAAGTCCCTAATTCAGAGAATTTTATTTCCAAAATACCCTGAGAGGGAGAGGTCACAGAAGGCTTTGTCATTTCTTAGATTATGTTCAAAGCATAAAATAAAGCCACAAGGTGTTGACCCTTTGGAGAAATATTGTGCTTTTTGAAATCAATAATTTGTGAGAACACAGAAAACATGCTGATATACTGTATATTCCCTAAGTTTCACAGCCCTGGGCCTCCTCATCATGGAAATGCATTAAAAAAAGTAAAAAAATATATACATATGGCTGTGATAGACCATGGCAGTCTGAACAGGCTCATTAGTAATAAATTGTCAAAATATTTCCTGAATTCAGAATGTCCTGGGGTGTTTATGAGGAAGCTGCTGGGTTTTAGCACAGGATTTGAAGAGCAGATATAATTAAAAACGTATGGCTAATGAGAATTTTAAAAATACCTTTGTTTTCTCAAATGGTTTTATTACTTTGGCAGGATGCTCAAAGGCAGTGAGTACTTCCCAATCTTTTTCATGGTGTGGTATAAATAGAAAATAACAACATTGGTGTGGAAACACAAGAGTAATTGGGAAGAATGCTTCAGGACAAGAAGGTTGCCAGGCCAGGTGACTCCAAAAGCCACAGGCCCACCATGCAACCATGATGAGAATGAATTCAGCAGCACTTAAAAAAACCCAACACTTTATTAAGGGAAGGTTGACATACAAAAACTGAACATATTAAATGCTTAATGAGTTTGGCGATAAGTATATACCCATGAAACCATCATTACAATCAAGGTCATAAACATATCTATCACCTTGAACAATTTCCTCTTGCTATCTTTATTTTTTTCTTTAATTAAAAAAACAAAATCAATGTCATGTGAGTTTCAGTTCGTTTCAGTTTCAACAGGACACTGTAAATCAACTATACTTAATTAAAAAATTTTTTTTCTTTTGGGGTAAGAATGATTAACATAAGCTAGGCTTGTAGCAAATTTTTAAAGTACAGGATACAGTATCATTAACTGTAGGCCCTGTGTTGTACAGTAGATCTCTGGAACTTATTATCTTGCATAACTGAAACTTTGCACCCTTTGACTGACACCTTCCCATTTTTGCCTCCCCACAGCTCCTGACAAATACTACTCTATGTTCTGGTTCTATGACTTTGACTATTTTAGGTTCCCCATAAAAGTGTAATCATGCAGTATTTGTCCTGTGTCTGGCTTATTTCACTTAGCATAATGTCCTCCAGCACTTCTTAACCCTTCACTGTACATGAGCCTGCAATGGCACACTGACTGGAGAGCTCCATCCTCACGTATTATCTTGAGAGAAAAATTCATTGGGGATAATTTAACTGGAAGTCTAGTTCATGCAGGTTTACAAATTTATTAGTGTATATTAGCTTACAATGCTCTCTGTTGGGATATGCCTAGGGAGAGCATGACTTCAGCTCAAAAACTGTGACAGATCCCAAAGGCACTGAGCACCAGCTACCTTCACACTTTACTGAATGTTTCTTCTTGAAGAGAGATCTGAGTGGCATATTTCCATAATTGCAACAGTCTACCACTTGTGCTGAGGACATCCATTTCTCCATTGTTAAGAAAACAGCACATCTATTGTTCATTCTCAGGAGGTTCTTTCTCCTGAAGGGAAATTTGGGGTTTCACAAAACAGCCCAGGGCCATGACTTGTGTTAATCCTTTCCCTCCACTGCCATTCATTCTACACCTCTGAGTGCAGAAAAATCTGAGCCCCTGGCATCCACATGCTTCTCAAGCCAGGGTTGCTGCATTTATCCATTTACAGTTATAGCTGGGCAAGCAGAACCTCATGAATTATTTAAGTTTTCCACATACTTTTACTTCCCCAGTGGTGTAACAGCAGGTATCCGTCTTCTTTTGCTGATCAGTTTCAACTGTCTGTCTGGATGAGAACTCCTCTAGTATTGATCTCTGTGCCAGATCTTCTCTTTGCATCAGCCAACACTTTCTCAGAGCTACATCACAGTCAGAGGTTTTTTCTACCCCATCTTCCTTTTTCTCCATCTCTCTCACAGGTATCAGATCTGCATCATGGTCTGAATGCCTTCTTATCCTACTCCTGTTCCCTTCTCCCTTTATCTTTCACAGTCATTACCCCTAATAAATGTTTTGCACTATTAACTCTGTCTTGTTCACTTCTCAGAGGACACAGACACAATGAGCAAGTGTTGGAAGGGAAACAGAGTAAGTCAGGCTGAAAAGTTCAGCATCCTTTCCAAAGGAATGAAGTTGAACTAGAATAAATCTAAAGGAGATAAAAGGGGCTAGTTTACCAGACTTTGCAGTACCTATTAGGTAGTCCATAGAACCTTACACAACGATTTTAGAAATCATTAAAGAAAAATACTTTAAAGCAAACTCAAAGTTGGGTCTTTAATCCAAAATTGAAGAGGCTTTCATGTGTAAATGCTTCCTAATATTGCATTGTCGGCATTCAACCTCCTGGTTCTAGAAGAGATTATCATTTGATTATTAATTATGCTAAATTAAGTATTAATAGTACTTATGAACAATTATCACTTATTATCTTCCATGGTTGGTACTTGGTTCAGTGATTAAAACTTGAGCTGCTATTCTCTGGTAAAAATTTATACCTGGTGGTACATGCTGAACTTGAACAGGGGAGAAGTGGACACCCCATCACAAATATACTGCAGGTAATAGATATGAGTCTCATTCTCTGTTTACCTCATTGTGAGTGCTAATTTTGTGGGTAGTACTTACTGGCTTTTGGGAATTCAGAGATAAAAGTCACAGTGCTTTCCATAGAAAAGGTGACATAGATTCAATTGTATTATATTATGATAAATGTTATAGTAAATGTAATCATGTGATTTTATGAGCTAATATAGGGAGTTCCCTAACTTAGCCTGTCATAGAGGAAGTGAGAAGGCAAGGAAATATTTCCATGCTTTGAAGGAAATACTAACAAGAAGAATGAGGATAGCATGTTTGGAGAAGTGAAAATTCTTCCATATTGTTCAAGAATGGGATAAGTGTGGAATATTTAGACATGCATCTGGGGCAAAAAACTAAGGCCCAAATGAAGTTAAGTAATGGAGTAAGATCTTCTTTTAGCAGTAGAGTGAAATAATATTTTCAAAATATCACTTGTCAGTAGTAATAAATATCGATTTTCTAATGTTATTTTTATTATATCTTTCTTCACTGTTTACAGTCAAGTGTTTGGCAGTTAAAAATTTGAATATTGCTATCATTACCTTTTTATCATTTTCTCTAAGTCCTTTCCTTCTTTCTGGTATATAACTTTTCCTCTATTTATCTATTAGTCTTTGCCTAATCTTTTCTTTGATGCTAAAGAATGTTGAAAAATCATTCATTTCCAAGTACATCTTCATTCATTTGACTATAACACCATCTCAGAATTACTTTTATTTCAACTTTAAAAGATAAATCTCAGTTGTGTTTAATAAATATATATTCTAGATTTATTTTTAATACTGATATTTTTTTCTTTATTCCTTAGAAAGATGCCAGCTAAGTTCTCTGTTATGAGTCAGAAAGTTATTCAAACCTACTATTTTTCATAGTAAATAAAATTAAAATAATTAGACTTCCTCAAGAGCAGAGATAACCCTCAACATATATTGATAGGGACAGAGTAAAGGGACAAAGTTGGTGATTAAATAGTTAATCCCACCAGGGGATTGTAAGTAGAAAAAAATATGGGAGACCACTGTAAATTAATGATTACTCAAGAAAACAGTTTTACTTAACCACAAAACCAAGCAGGCTTGCCTAGCAACAAAACCATGCGACAGAAGCACAAGACATGTCCCAAAACAGTAAAACAATGGTGGCATGAGACCCACATCCTGCCCAGTGAGCTCAGTAAGTTAATGATCCCTAGGACATACTCTCTGCACACATAAAAAACAATAATATATGAAAAGGTGCTCATTGTACAGAGACCTGTAATAATTTTTACAGTCCTGGCTTGACCATGTAAGGACAAAAAAACTCAACCTGGAGGGGGAGCTGTTGATGAAAGCATAACGTCTACTCAAGAATGAAGAAGAAAGTGGTCTTTTCCCGCTCCTCACTTTTCCTTTGATTATAAAACTATAGCCTACTAAGTTCTCGGGCGCGGCACTCTCTCACCCACACTCTTGTAAGCCTCAGAAGCATCCTATTCCTATAAATCGTTACTTATCCATCACTTTACCTCTTGCTGAATTCTTTCTGCACTGAGACATAAAGGATTGGGCTCCTTGGAGCCCCCCGAAATGACACGTATTGGTTTCACATATGACTGTATATATACATCATATATGTATATGTATACGCATATATGGAATTTTTAAGAAACCTGTAGTACTTAACGCATAATTGGTCATAGATACTTTTGAGTAACTAATAAAAGTGACATATTCTCCCCAGAAAAATGAACATAATTTTATCAGATATTTTTTATAAAATTTATTGTATCGAACCTTTATTTTCCTCACATAGATAGAATAGGAAAATAATCCTTACAAAGAGTTACATCTCTCTCAGTTTTATCTTTCATGTACAAACAAATTCCACTTTCAGAGAAGTAAATACATTTTTTAAAATGTCTTAATAAAACCAAATTCTATTTCTGCACAAAAGTGTATTTCAAGAGAAAAACAGCTATAGTTTGATTTGTGTAAGAAATAGAAATTTCAACCAGTCTTTTACATGGCAAGTTCCAAGTGATGTTTTATATCCAGTTGATTTTGATTTTTCACTTTTATAAGTAATGCAATCTCTTGCTCAATGTTACTCACAGTATCAGAATCAGTATCAGAACTCCTACAATTTTTTTTCCAGATATCCATTGCCTTGTGTTAAGAATCACTAGATTCTAAAAAGATATTTGTGTCAGAATATATATTGATCTCTTTTTATTCAAGTTAATGAGATAACATCTGGTTCAGTCTGAATTATGGATTATGTATTGGTAAAAATGAACCTGATTTCAATTCTAAGGCAAGTTTTAACCAAAGTATGATTCAAAAGAGTACTAACAGTTCCTAGGTCTGTAAGTCTTGGTTTCTATTAAAGGAAACAAGGTTTATGATTTTTCACTCCAACCTAGAAAATATATTCCTGCAGCACTGAAAAAATTTTCATAGCTATTTGCCTGTAATCGATGGTTCTGGTATCATTTCAAGATTCTGGCCTAAAGAAAATGAAATTTTTCAGCAGCATCCATTATGGTGGCTGGAGGGTGTTGAATTGAAGATTCATCTTATTTGTAATGCAAAAAGTTTTCCAAGTTTTTATTGAGCTCTTTCTTGTCCAATAGTTCTGAGAGTGGCTTTCTTCTACCTGTGATAACAGTGAAATTTACACCAATATTTGAATCAAACACTTGAGTCCTTCCTGTGGGAAAGCCTTCAGTGTGCATTAAGCTTCACACTCTCTTCCTATTTCTTGATCAAAGTGCTAATCTAAAGCCCTTGTTCCAATAAAATTGATAATATTCATAGCATTAGCCAAGTATATTTGTTTGTTTCTAAATAACTGAAATAAGATGAAAACCAGTTGAACAAAAAATGGAATTTGGGGGTTAGGAAATCCAAAGATAATTAAAATAACCAAATTAAGAGGACAGAAATGCAGCTGGACCCCAGTCACTACTGAAAATAGGGATTCAAAAAACCCACAGAAACTCTCCCGCTCTAGTCTCTGCTTTTCTCAGTGGATTTGTTATATTCCCCCCCCCCCCGCAATTTTATTTTTCCTTGTTCTAGGAAACGTAACTGTTGATACCTTCAAGATTTTAAATATTATAACTTCTACAGGGGAAGAATTTATCTAGAATCTGTTTCCAGAGACTCATTAATCCAGCCTTGTTCAGATGAATTCTATACTGATCAGTGTGGCAAGTGCCTGAGGTCATATAACAACTTAGAAGCTTCCAGAATAGCAATATGGATAGGACATTACACCAATAAGATTATAGGGACAACTGGGAAAATATTTTCATTGATGTCACCCACAACATGTTGAAATAAGTTTTAATGCTAATAGATGCTATACAGAAAAGAATACTACACAATGTAGCTACCTGTTTTAAAATCAGACAAACTAAGCCTTTCAAGAATTTCATCAATGTTTAGAACCACCTATTTTTATTCTGCTCAATGTTTTGTATGACAAATTTTTCTCCATGTGGAAGTTGTAGACAGCCTTTAACGTTTTCAAAAGAGGCTTAGCTTAAAAAATGATAATTTTTTTCTGGTGTCAATAGGAATGCAGCCCCAAATTGGGAACTAAAGACTCAAGTAAGCATTATTAGTTTTATCCTAGAAAGGGAAAATGGTGTATCTCTCAATATTACTAAGACATATATAAAAATAATTAAAGAAGCTTTAGTAATTCTTTGGTAATGACATCATGAAAAAGTAAATGTTTTAATCTTTTATGGTAGAAATTGTTAAACGTATTTAAGAGTTTGGATAAATAACAAATTACTATGTACCCATCAAACAGATTTAACAGTTATTGATATATGCCCAATCTTATTTCACCTATATCTCTTTCACTTGTCTCCATAACAGATTGTTTTAAAGTAAATACTAGACATAAAACCATTTTTCCTGTAATACTGAAATAGGTATATCTACAAGGAGATTGAAAATTTAACTTAGTTTTATGTGTTTGTTTGAATCAGATTTCAAAGGGCTTTATAGTTTTATACATTGCATTAGGCTGATGAATCTAATAAGTCTCTTTAATTGTTTTCTTTTAATTTAATTGTTCCAGAAGTGGGATGGATTTCTCACATTTTGAATTTTTTATCTCTGTAAGAAAAAGGAGTAGTAACTGCTAATAGGTAAAGAGTTTCTCTTTGGGGTGATGAAAACATTCTGGAATTAGATTGTGGTAATGACTGTATAACTTGTAAATATACTAAAATCCACTAAATTGCACACTTTTATATAGTGAGTTTTATGGTATGTGGATTATATTGTTTTTGAAAAAGGAAATAAAATCAGAACATTTAAACTGGAATAGAATTAAAGTATCTTCTGGCCCAGTGGTTTCCGAACTGGCTGATTATTGAAATCACGTGAAGAAGTTCCAATATAAACAGATTTTCTAGACATTCTTATTTCATAGGTCTGAAGTGAAGCATAGAAGTATTATATTTTAAAAGAGCTTCTGTGATTATGATTAATATTTAGATTTCAAAACCATTAAGAGGAAAATAAAGCCCAAAGACATGTAATCCCAAGGATCAAGGAGCTAGTAGCAGCAGGAATCATAAACCAAGTCTCTCAGTTTCTTTTTCATGATCTTTTCATAATGCTGTGCTGCTTCCCATTATAGGCAGCTTCAAACCAATTAATCTTGATACACATGGTCCTTTATGTCTCCTGTATATCCTATAGTGACCCAAGAAAAGCCATTTAAGCTGGGTTCCTTCTCATTTACCCTAGGCCAATAATCCATCTCTTTCCCATTTCTGCCCCCTTCCCTTCAAAACCCCTGCTTCTCCCTTTGATCTGGAACAAGAGAACAGTGGGGTTTATGTTGCAAATTTAGACAATCATGCTGAGGAAGGGGAAGTAGATCAAAATAAATCCACAATTCTGTTTCAACACGATGGATTTAAGTATATTGTTATTGTTGCATTGTACCTGCCTCTTTCTAATTTTGTCTGCCTGCCTTTTCATGCCTCTCTCTCTCTCTCTCTTTCTCTCTCTCTCTCTCTCTCTCTATTTCTTTTTAAAATTTTCTCTACTCTGAGACCATGTTCCTAGTTCCTGAGGAGAAGGTCAACCAAAGCAGAGTTGATATTACTATATTCTACAATATATGTTATTAATGTCTATGCAAATACTTTGTAACTAAAACAACCATGTTGTTATATGTCTACGGAGGAGAAACATAAAGTTATAAAGGAGCAATTTTGAGGAAATTATTAACGTGATTTTCACTTTGACCTTTTTAGTTGCATGATCTTCATCCTAGTTGGTCTAAAGGACACATTGACCAGGTTATAGTCTAGCATTCCTTACAGAATGAATGAAAGGAGTGTGAGGTCATGATTTAATATGGTGATTAACTTAATTACACGAGTTAAGAATTGTACACGAGTTAAGAATTGTAAAGTGGTTAGAACTATGTCTGACACATAGTGCTTTTTGAGTGTTATTATTGTTAGTATTACTAAAGGAGTCACAACATGGATTTCTCCCTGTAGTATAATAGTGAAGATACTTCTGCCCCAGTTCTTGAAACAAGGTTTACTTCACTGGGGGTGAAGCGTGGGTGATGTTAGGGGATGATAAAAAGGATTTGGGGATGGAAACAAGAGATGGAGGCAGAAATGTAAACTGATAGAGACCAGATCATCTAATAAACAAAGCACCAAAGACTTCTAGCTCTTTCCTGCCAGCTTATGTTTGCGCACAACTACCTTCAGACATCATCTCGGGCGGAAAGCAATGAAGAGCAAGGCTATTTGAGAGAGGTAGCATTTTTTTCTAGAGAGGCTGAATATTAACTGAGAAGATTGTTTAAATGATGAAAGACAGTAAAGGGACTTCTGCAGCTATTCCTTTGCTACCATGTTATATTTGTTGTTTTCTTCTGAAAACCCACTATCCATTCTTCCTTCAGTTGCCTCATTTGGCAATTCATCTTCTCACACTCTTAAACTGAACATATGGCTTCATTTATGTGGTCCCACCTCTTAACTCTATATAAGTGTTTTATTTAAAGCTGTGATTCTGTTGTGTAGCATTAATATTAGCGGGTGATGTTTTTCTCATGTACAATCCAATGTAAAAGACTGAATAGTTGAATTTGACAGGTATCCCTTCTAATGAACACAACAATGCCAAAGATAATTCTGAAGCAGTATATTTGAACTCACAAAGTCCTCTCATATGGAATTTATTTTTTCTACTTTTTTCAGTAGTTACATATGACTAAGAGGAATATAGCCTTCTAGATCAAAAGCATCTGTGGATAGATTGTGTGCTGCATTTTGTGTCCTATATTATGTGGTAAAGTGAATTTTCCCCACTCAGATACATAATAGACTATGATCTTTGTTCTCCACTGGTGTCTCCCTCAACCCCTGCATTGGAAACATTAGTTGCCTTTGCTATAAATATCAAATGAACAGTGTTAGGGAAATTCAAGTGGCTGTTGAAATAAATTTTTAGGCCCAAGATGGAGCAGCTCCTCCTTGGGGTGCCACATCAGCAGATTGAAACTAAGATAACTTTCCCATTCCTGTAAATGCTTCACTTGACCAGAAACACTGTATATCCAGCCAGCCAATCCCCAAATGCCAAAAATCTGTAATGACTTCCTTGTTCTAAATAAGGTCAGATATACAACCCCAGCCAATCAACTTAAGCTAAACACACTTTTCTTAATCCCCAATTGTCTTCCTCTATAAAAGCTTGCAGCCCTGTTCCTTGCTTTGCAGTTCTCTGGACTCTTGAGGGTGGAGACTGTCTGCTCCGTGAAATGTAAAATAAAAGTTGCTTATATCAACTAAATTGTTCTCTTTGATTATGTTAACATGACCCCTTATAAAATTTTGCTTTGGCATAGCTTGTATTAGCAAAATATGTCCAAAACTTTCATACCACTTGTAATTTTATGTTGGAAAATGTACCTGAGAGGGAGGTTTTTTATAAAAGAAGGAGCTGAAAAAGAATTAATAGGCAGAGGATCTCAGGAATTCTAATTTGATGCATTAGGGACTATAGCCTACACCTCCTCCCCACCACCATTTCTGATATTTAAAAAAAGATATGGTTACCAAAGGGGAAATGTGTGGGGGAGGGATAAATTAGGATGTTGAGACTAACACGTACACACTACTCTATATAAAATAATCAAAAAGAACCTACTGTATAGCACAGGAAAATCTACTCAGTACTCTGTAATAAACTATATGGGAAAAAAATCTGAAAAAGAATAAATATATTCATATGTATAATTAAATCACTGCTGTATACCTGAAACTAACAGAACATTGTAAATCAACTATATTCCAATATAAAATAAAAATTAAAAAAAAATAAGACACAGCAGAATACACTCATTCTAGACCTTGGAGATAGATATAGAAAATTCTTTGTACAGATATGCATGCCAACATGTGTGCATGTTACCCCTTTCTTGTATATGCCACAAATATAGTATTTAGTTCATGTGGTGTGAAGCAAGAAAAAATTACTAGCTCAGAAAAAATTCCAGAGAACAAAAATTTAAGCCATTTCTGTATTTCTGAAATTTTCTTGACCCTATTCAAAATGTGGACTTGAAATTATTAAATGTTAGTTCCTTTTACAACTATAGAGATTAATACCCTCCTGTGGGGTGTGTGTGTGTGTGTGTGTGTGTGTGTGTGTGTGTGTGTGTGTTTACTTGTTTTCTGCTGTGTTTCAGAATGGAGTTAACCAGGATTAGTTTTATAGTAATAAAGGACCATATTTTTAGGGAAAAAAATAGAGCAACATGAGATTACTGGCGTCATGGTTTTATGATGTATCCAGAGAGACTCAGCTGAGCCCTGGAACTGAAGTCTAGTGCCTTACCCAGACAAATACAAAGGGATAAGGTGATTAAGGATGGTCCTGAGAAAAGTTTATTTCATTTCATCCACTATTTTGTTTCTGGATTTAGAGTCTCCGAAAGTTTGCTCAGGAAATAACGCTGTTCCAAGAACGACACGATAAAAAAAAATAACTTTTGTAATAACAAAGAATTGTAACTATTTTTTACCAGTGTTCACCCATCTTTGAATGAATTAATATCAGTTTCAAAAGCCTGATGATCAAGATAGTGTAATTGGGCTAATTTAGTATTAAAGAATGGAATTAGAAACTGTAGAATATGCCAGAGGCTATAAATTTCATTTGTGATTGGGCTTTGTCTGGGATTACCTATGGTAAATTTACAGTGTCTAAAATAGTGATGCTTATAAATGAGGTGCTTAGTAAGTGTTTGTTACATGAATTTGTGAATGCATATTTGAGAGTATGCAAAAGAAGTTATAGCAATGTATATCTCAGGGAGTACTTGCCAGTAATACTTTGCAGAAGCCAAGTTATTAAACTTTCATTATGAGAAAGGGAGTAGGTGACTTAAAAATGTGCATAGTTAATTATTATCCTCTTTTCTATGAGCTAAGTTCATTTTATGCCTGAGTGGAACCTGGGTTTGGGAAACAAGATTCTGCTCAATGGAGTCTGTCTGTACTAGATACATTCAGAAGGAGACTCAAGTAGAAAGTCAGCTCATTAGAAAGACTACTAAGGTCAGTGGTTCCCAAAGTTGAAGTATGCATATTCTAATTTCAATTAAAAATATTATTACAAGTTCTTTCTTAAATGGGCTGCCATTTGTCAATGTAGTATATAAAGTATCTTCAAGTAACTCTGAAGAGTACCCACATTCACTCCTTCCCTTTTAGTGTATTCTAACTTGGTAGATAGTTCACTATTACCCAAAACCATGAACAGTAAATTTCATATGAACATGTTTTCTAATGGTAGAATATTTATAATAGAGTGGAAGGAATGCAGAAGTACCAAAACAATTTTTTTTAAATCACCCAGAAATTTACATGTTTTCTCATAATGAAATACTCAAAAAGGAGATTTCAAATCACATAATTTTGGTAACAGAAACCCAAATATTCCAACTTTTCTGACAATTTCCTTGATATCACAAAGCTACAATGTTGTCTATAGTAGTTTACCAGGCAGATATTAAGAAATAACCAAATACTTTTTAAGACAAAAGATTAATTTCAAAGTGACAAAACTTTTTGAAAATAGATGTCTAGAAATATTCTCATTACTGAGATAGCTCAGTAGCTGAGTAGCTTCTTATGGCTGAGCAAAGAAAGTGTTTCTTGAGGTGGAATCTACTCCTGGTGAAGATTGTTGAAATGACAACAAAGAACCTAGAATATTACATAAACTTAGTTAAATAGATAAAGCAGCAGCAGGTTTTAAGAGGACTGACTCCAATTTTGAAGAAGTTCTAGTATGGGTAAAGTGCTATGCTACAGAGAAATCCTTTGCAAAAGATAGAGTCAATCAATGTGGCAAACTTCATTGCTGTCTTCTTTTTAAAAAATGCCACAGCCATCCTAACCTTCAGCAACCACCACCCTGATCAATCAGCAGCCATCATGGAGGCAAGACCCTCCACCAGCAAAAAGATTACAACTTTCTGAAGGCTCAGATGATAGTTAGCATTTTTTAGCAATGAAGTATTTTTTAATTAATGCATGTATGATGTTTTGTAGACATAGTGTTATTTCACACTTAATAGACTACACTATAGTGTAAATCTAACTTTTATATGCACTGAGAAACCAAAAATATCTGTGTGACTTTGTTTATTGCAGTGGTCTGGAACTGAACCCGCAGTATCTAAGAGGTATGCCTGTAAAACATCTTAAATGTTTATTTCATATTTTTTTCTTCTTTGTGAAATTTTTGATTTTGTGTTGTTTAATACAATGGTCCATAGATAAAATTTTCAAATAAATGCATGCACTTTTATTAGGAGACACATTCAAGTCTTTAAGTGATAGGACTACATGTCAGAAATGTTTGAAGAAGCCTATATTGATTGTCCTACCCCAAGCTTACCTCAAGTACATGGATCTCTAAAGCAGTGAGAACAGTCAGCTCACACGGTAAATATTTCTGGGACCAAGAGATTGAGAAAAATTGCAGCAGGCATTCACCAGGCAAATTGAAATATCAACTTGACATTTTTCTGTTATCCTCCTCATCCCCTTCCCTCTGTGTGTGCAAATATTTACGTCTTTCAAAACATAAATGTCACATGTTTTTAACCAGCATTTGATGAGATAAAGCAGAAGTTAGGATTCTAATATAGAAAATATGACTCTAGAGCCAGTGTTTTAATGACTACTCTGTTTTTTCTTCTTTGTTTCTAACACTTAAAACTTCTATTTCACACTCTTGTCAAAATTTGTTGTTGAAATGTCAAGAGCCATATTAAGTTATATGGAGTTAGAGCATTTCACTCCTGTTGTTTTTATTGTGAATGTCTTCATTGTTTCTTCATTGTTTATAGAGGATGATGTTGGCTGCTAATTTGGATTGGTGTTGATATATTACACAATGATATGTGTATAGATATTACCATAGGAACAAATATTCCTTGTTTTCTTAGATATTTAGAGAAGGTATAAAAAATTCAATGTTGATACATATCTGTCATTTAATCTTTTGTTATATAGATTATAAGATTGCTCCCCCATGTATCTGTTGCATTTATTAATTTCCTAAGTGTACTGTGATGTACCCATGAATTCCCAGTGTAATGCTTACTTGGTAATGGTATATTATTAGATCAAATTTAATAATACTTTATAATTTGTGCACTAGTCATAAATGAGTTTGTGTTTATTCTATATTCATCACCTTTTTTGCTGTTGTTTTGCTTGCTTTGTTCATCTTGCTTATCTTCTTTCCCTATGTAGTAGAATATTTTGCATAGCATGTGTATTTATTATTTTTTCAATCTGAAATATGCTCATTTTACTCAGATGTTATTGAATTCTTCAGTTTTCCTAAACCTTCTAAAATCCATTTGGGAAGTTCGCATTTTCTTAGAAAGCTAGCATTTCATCTAAACATACAAATTTATTTTGTAACATTGTATGAAATTATATCTGTCTGATTTCTTTTATTTTCTTTTTGTGCATTTGAATTTTAATCCTTTAACAACTTGATTGACATATAATTCACATAACATACAGTTCTTCCATTTAAAGCATAATTCAATGGTTTTTAGTATATTCACAAAGTTGTACAACCACCACCACAATTTCATTTTGTAACATTTTCATCACTCCAAAGAAAACCCAGTACAAAATTAGCAGTCACTCTCCATTCCTCTCTCACTCCCAGGCCGAGTCAACCTCTAATCTCTACTTTTGATCTCTATAGATTTGCCTCTTCTGGATATTTCATATAAATGGAATAATATAATTTATGGCCTTCTGCCCCTGGCTTTTTACATTTAGTATCATATTTTCAAGGTTTATTTTTATTGTAGCATGCATCAATACCTATTACTTTTTTGGCTGAATAATATTCTTTTGTATGGATATATCAAATTTTTTTCAGCCATTCATCTAATGGACATTTGAGCTGTTTCCACTTTTTGGATGTTATGAATAATATTGCTATGGATACTTATGTACAAATTTTTGTGTGGATGTATGTTTTCATTCCTCTTGTATTTAACATATACCTAGGAGTGGAATTGTTGAATCAAGTGTAATTTTTTATAAGATCATAGTAATGATATTGGTTTAGAAATTCAGCAGAAATAGATCTTAAAACATTTATTGGATTCTTATTCCTTCATATTTAAAAAATAAATAAATTCTTTCTGTTTTTCATGGAGAGTTCTGAAATTTGAAGGAAAAATGGGCATTAATGTATATTTCAGAGAGACATTTTAAATTTTACTCACCTATGAGAGAGCCATATGGATTCGTTATGGGAAAATAATCTATTGATTTTTTTCTTATTTGTCTCAAAGAGATGCCATGCAAGATATGAATTGGAACCATACAGAGAATTAAGAGTTGAATGGGGAATTGCTAAAATCTCCATGTGGAAAGTATACAGCATCAAACAAAAATTATTCAATTATATGTGTGCCAAGTTGCAATGATTTTATAGTTTTCATCAAGGTAAATGATATATGCTAGAATGTTGTGATTTTACTGTTAAATTCTTTTTTAAATAATTATTTTTAGGGCTTCCCTAGTGGCGCAGTGGTTGAGAGTCCGCCTGCCGATGCAGGGGACACGGGTTCGTGCCCCGGTCCGGGAAGATACCACATGCTGCGGAGCGGCTAGGCCCGTGAGCCATGGCCGCTGAGCCTGTGCATCCGGAGCCTGTGCTCCGCAACGGCAGAGGCCACAGCAGTGAGAGGTCCGCGTATCACAAAGAAAAAAAAAATTCTTTTTAGATTCTGTTATTCATTAGGATGTATGCATATGCATATGTGTTTATATCTGTAGGTCTACACACACCGTACACACACGTGCCCACACTTAATCTCTAAAACCTAACAGGTTCAAAATAAAACAAGTTATTTTTTTTTACTCCACACAATGTCTTCACCCTTATTAGCAATTTTATTAAAAGTCACCAAAGTGCTTAGTCGTATTAAATAGAGAACTCTGAATCATCTTGGCTCTCTCCTATCCTACAGGGTGCTTCATGGTCTGGATTCTGCTTATTACTTCAGAATCACTCCATTTTAATTCCCAAACACCAGCTCTCTGTAATCGATCCATATAGGCATTCTCTCAAATCCTACAGTACCATTCTTATCCTGTTGCCTAGAAAGCTTGATTGTTTCTTCTTGTTCTCCAAGAATCGGATAGATCCCCTCCTTGATCACTAAGATTTCTAGGATAGAAACCTCATTCTGAATCCTGTTTCTTTCCTTTGGAGCACTCCTTAGCATGAGGAATAATTTTTATTTTATTTTTCTTCTTTCTCCTACACTAAACGACAAGCTCCAATAAGGAAAAGATTATGACTATTATATTTGCCTTGCAGAATTATTGACATTAGAAGTCACAAACTATTTTTTTTTTTTAAAGAGCAAGGACTTTTTAAAAAAAATTTTTAATTAATTAATTTATTTTTGGCTGTGTTGGGTCTTCGTTTCTGTGCGAGGGCTTTCTCTAGTTGTGGCAAGCGGGGCCACTCTTCATCGTGGTGCGCAGGCCTCTCACTATCGCGGCCTCTCTTGTTGCGGAGCACAGGCTCCAGATGTGCAGGCTCAGTAGTTGTGGCTCACGGGCCTAGTTGCTCCACGGCATGTGGGATTTTCCCAGACCAGGGCTCAAACCCGTGTCCCCTGCATTGGCAGGCAGATTCTCAACCACAGCGCCACCAGGGAAGCCCACACAGACTAAATATTTATGGATTGAAAACATAAAATAAAATATCAAGTGTGGGTTAATTTCCTGGGAATTCATTGGAAGATTTAAACCAGTAAGCAAGCAACTAGCAAACTACCAGCTCAGACTCAAAATGAATGAAATTTATTTTTTAAATTACATATTCTTGTTTCCATATGTGAAAATTGCCAAGAAAAATATAAAGTACATCTTTGTAAATTTCATGAAATTTACAAAGATTGAAAATAAATTCCTTTAAAAATTAATATTAAATATAAGGCTGAAAAAATTTGCCTTTTCTAGGTAGTGATTGTGAAGGATGTGCCATAAGATTTATCCTTAAAATAATCAAACATACACATAGTAGAGAGAAACCGTGAATAGTGACAGTGCAAGACCATACATTTTCCTAAATATGCTGACATTGTTCAAAGTATTTCTGGATCTTCTCTTGGGATTGTTCTTGGAGGCTACAGTGCATTCCTTCATACTCTCTCTGTCAAGGAAAATGTTTATCATTTAAATGTGGATTCAGTTTTTGGAAACCACACAACCAATTTTGAGCCAAGTTTGCTGAATAAGAGAATGATTAAGTTGGGAGATACTGTTTAAATCAAAGAAAAACAAAATAACAGAAGAAATAAGACTAAACTCCATGGTCAGCTCACATAACTGACCTTGAACTAACTCCCAAGAAAGAAATTCCAAAGGTTTTCAGAAAAATAGCAAAAAACTGGAATAACTTTATTGCCTCATAAATGTGACTTAAAAAGTTCTAATAGCTCTGTCTAAAAATGAACTTTTCCCTATTAGCAATATTCTGTTGATTTTTGCTGTTATTGTTGAAGTATAGTTGATTTACAGCTTGTGTTAGATTCAGGTGTACAGCAAAGTGATTCGGTTATGTATACATTTTATATATATATAAATTTATATATTGATATATATGATTTTCAGAAACTCTTTTCCATTATAAGTTATTATAAGATATTGAATGTAGTTCTCTGTGTTATGGTAGGTCCTTGTTGTTTATCTATTTTATATATAGTATTTTGTAACTGTTAATCCCATACTCCTAATTTATCCTTCCCCCTGCTTCCCCTTTGGTAACTATAAGTTTGTTTTCTATGTGAGTCTTTTTCTGTTTTGATATTTTGAACTACCTTGTTAATTCATTTAAAACTCCTAAGGTAATTACTTGTATGACTCAATACAATTTGAGTGTATTTACTGGGAGATTATAATGCATATATTTTTTGTAAATTACTCATAGAGAAAGAGTAAAATTGAAAATTGTCGACAGAGTGTTTGATGGCAATGTAAATGTGAGTATGGATACTTCAAACTGGTGAGTTAAGTGTTATTTTATTTTTCTTTAAAATTTTAAATACTAAATAACAATAAATATATAATACAATAAAAATAAGAATAAATAATAATTATGACTAATTCAGTTTCTTATTGTATCAAAATTTAATGTATTTAATTATCAAAATGCTAAAATGAACCATTATTTTTCTTTTACCAAAAATTAATAATCATCAGAATTGTTCAAGTTAATAGCTTAAATTATGCTTAATATAGGAATTAACACAGAGAGATTGCATAATAAAATTTATTTCCTATTCATAGATCAAACAACCATGATTTTAGAAATAAAACACTTTAAGAATAATATACTAGTCAAAGGATTTAGCTGCCAGAATAAGAAACCACTTCTCTTTAATGTAATTGAAATGGAATTTATTAAAAGACAGGTAAACAAGAAATCAGCCCATCTCACCAGAAAACTGTTTTGAATGTTTCTCTGGTGCTGACTCTAATTAAAATTGAATTCATGGGACACCCAGAAGGTGACCTCAACTGCTCTCCTTCTTTGTATTACATTTTTTCCCAAACTCAGATACTTTTTTTTTAACACCTTTATTGTGTATAATTGCCTTACAATGGTGTGTTAGTTTCTGCTTTATAACAAAGTGAATCAGCTATACATATACATATATCCCCATATCTCCTCCCTCTTGTGTCTCCCTCCCACCCACCCTATCCCACCCCTCTAGGAGGTCACAAAGCACAGAGCTGATCTCCCAGTGCTATGTTGCTGCTTCCTACTAGCTATCTATTTTACATTTGGTAGTATATATAAGTCCATGCCACTCTCTCACTTCATCCAGCTTACTCTTCTCCCTCCCTGTGTCTTCAAGTCCATTCTCTACATCTGTGTCTTTATTCCTGTCCTGCCCCTAGGGTCTTCAGAACGTTTTTTGTTTTGTTTTGTTTTGTTTTAGATTCCATATATATGTGTTAGCATATGGTATTTGTTTTTCTCTTTCTGACTTGCTTCACTCTGTATGACAGTCTCTAGGTCCATCCACCTCACTACAAAAAACTAAATTTCATTTTTTTTATGGCTGAGTAATAGTCCATCATATATATGTGTCACATCTTTATCCATTCATCTGTCAATGGACACTTAGGTTGCTTCCATGTCCTGGCTATTGTAAATAGAGCTACAATGGACATTGTGGTACATGACTTTTTTTGAATTATGGTTTTCTCAGGGTATATGCCCAGTAATGGGTTTGCTGGATCATATGGTAGTTCTATTTTTAGTTTTCTAAGGAACATCCATACTGTTATCCATAGAGGCTGTATCAATTTATATTCCCACCAACAGTGCAAGAGGGTTCCCTTTTCTCCACACTCTCTCCAGCATTTATTGTTTGTAGATTTTTTGATGATGGCCATTCTGACTGGTGGGAGGTGATACCTCATTGTAATTGTGATTTGCATTTCTCTAATGATTAGTGGTGAGAATCCTTTCATGTGTTTTTTGGCAATATGTATATCTTCTTTGGAGAAATGTCTGTTTAGGTCTTCTGCCCATTTTTTGATTGGGTTGTTTGTTTTTTTGATATTGAGCTGCATGTGCTGCTTGTAAATTTTGGAGTAATCCTTTTTCAATTGCTTCATTTGCAAATATTCTGAGGGTGGTTTTTTGGTCTTATTTATGGTTTCCTTTGTTGTGCAAAAGCTTTTAAGTTCCATTAGGTCCCATTTGTTTATTTTTACTTCCATTTCTATAGGAGGTGGGTCAGAAAAGGATCTTGCTGTGATCTATGTCATAGAGTGTTCTGCCTATGTTTTCCTCTAAGAGTTTGATAGTGTCCAGTCTCACATTAAGGTCTTTAATCCATTTTGAGTTTATTTTTGTGTGTGGTGTTAAGGAGTGTTCTAATTTCATTCTTTTACATGTAGCTGTCCAGTTTTCCCAGCACCACTTATTGAAGAGGCTGTCTTTTCTCCATTGTATATTCTTTCCTCCTTTATCAAAAATAAGGTGACCATATGTGTGTGGGTTTATCTCTGGGCTTTCTATCCTGTTCCATTGATCTATATTTCTGTTTTTGTGCCAGTACCATACTGTATTGATTACTATAGCTCTGTAGTATAGTCTGAAGTCCAGGAACCTGATTTCTCCAGCTCCATTTTTCTTTCTCAAGATTGCTTTGGCTATTCAGGGTCTTTTTTGTTTCCATACAAATTGTGAATTTTTTTGTTCTACTTCTGTGAAGAAAACCATTGTTAGGTTGATAGGAATTGCTAATATTCTGTTCAGAATTTTTGAATCTATGTTCATCAGTGATATTGGCCTGTAGTTTTCTTTCTTTGTGACATCTTTGTCTGGTTTTGGTATCAGGGTGATGGTGGCCTCATAGAATGAGTTTGGGAGTGTTCCTCCCTCTGCTATATTTTGGAAGAGTTTGAGAAGGATAGGTGTTAGCTCTTCTCTAAATGTTTGGTAGAAGTCACCTGTGAAGACATCTGGTCCTGGGCTTTTGTTTATTGGAAGATTTTTAATCACAGTATAAATTTCAGTGCTTGTGATTGGTCTGTTTATATTTTCTATTTCTTCCTGGTTCAGTCTCAGAAGGTTATGCTTTTCTAAGAATTTTTCCATTTCATCCAGGTTGTCCATTTTATTGGTGTAAAGTTGCTTGTAGTAATCTCTCATGATCCTTTGTATTTCTGCAGTGTCAGCTCTTACTTCTCCTTTTCATTTCTAATTCTATTGATTTGAGTCTTCTCCCTTTTTTTATTGATGAGTCTGGCTAATGTTTTATGAATTTTGTTTATCTTCTCAAAGAACCAGCTTTTAGTTTAATTGACCTTTGCTATGGTTTCCTTCATTTCTTTTTCATTTATTTCTGATGTGATCTTTATGATTTCTTTCCTTCTGCTAACTTTGGGTTTTTTTTTTTTTCTTCTTCTTTCTCTAATTTCTTTAGGTGTAAGGTTAGCTTGTTTATTTGAGATGTTTCTTGTTTCTTGAGGTAGGATTGTATTGCTATAAACTTCCCTGTTAGAACTGTTTTTGCTCCATTCCACAGGCTTTGGGTCATCTTGTTTTCATTGTCATTTGTTTCTAAGTATTTTTTGATTTCCTGTTTGATTTCTTCAGTGATCTCTTGGTTATTTAGTAGCATATTGTTTAGCCTCCATGTGTTTGCATTTTATACAGATTTTTCCTGTAATTGATATCTAGTCTCATAGCATTGTGGTCAGAAAAGATACCTGATACGATTTCAATTTTCTTAAATTTACTGAGACCAGATTTGTGAACCAAGATATGATCTATCCTGGAGAAAGTTCCATGAGCACTTGAGAAGAAAGTATATTCTGTTGTTTTTGGATGGAATGTCCTATAAATATCAATTAAGTCCATGTTGTTTAATGTATCATTTAAAGCCTGTGTTTCCTTATTTATTTTCATTTTGGATGATCTGTCCATTGGTGAAAGTGGGGTGTTAAAATCCCCTACTCTGATTGTGTTACTGTTGATTTCCCCTTTTATGGCTGTTAGCATTTGTCTTATATATTGAGGTGCTCCTATGTTGGGTGCATAAATATTTACAATTGTTATATCTTATTGGATTGATCCCTTGATCATTATGTAGTGTCCTTCCTTGTCTCTTGTTATAGTCTTTATTTTAAAGTGTATTTTTTCTGATATGAGAATTGCCACTCCAGCTTTCTTTTGATTTCTGTTTGCATGAAATATCTTTTTCCAACCCCTCTCTTTCAGTCTGTATGTGTCCCTAGGTCTGAAGTGGGTCTCTTGTAGACAGCATATACACAGGATTTGTTTCTGTATCCATTCAGCCAGTTTATGTCTTTTGGTGGGAGCATTTAAACCATTTACATTTAAGGTAATTACTGATATGTATGTTCTTATTACTATTTTCTTAATTGTTCTGGGTTTGATATTGTGGGTTTTTCCCTTCTCTTGTGTTTCCTGTCTAAAATAGTTCCTTTACCATTTGTTGTAAAGCTGGTTTAGTGGTGCTGAATTCTCTTAGCTTTTGCTTGTCTGTAAAGATTTTAATTTCTCCTTCGAATCTGAATGAGATCCTTGCTAGGTAGAGTAATCTTGGTTGTAGGTTTTCCCCTTTCATCAGTTTAAATATGTCTTACCACTCCCTTCTGCCATGCAGAGTATCTGCTGAAAAGTAAGCTGTTAACCTTATGGGGATTTCCTTATATGTTATTTGTTGCTTTTCCCTTGCTGCTTTTAATGCTTTTTCTTTGTATTTAAGTTTTGATATGTGTCTTGGCATGTTTCTCTTTGGATTTATCCTGTATGGGACTCTCTGTGCTTCCTGGGCTTTATTGAGTATTTCCTATCCCATATTAGGGAAGTTTTCAACTATAGTCTCCTCAAATATTTTCTCAGTCCCTTTCTTTTTCTCATCTTCTTCTGGGACCCCTATAATTTGAATGTTGGTGCATTTAATGTTGTCCTGGAGATCTCTGAGACTGTCCTCAATTCTTTTCATTCTTCTTTCTTTATTCTGCTCTGCAGTAGTTATTTCCACTATTTTATCTTCCCGGTCACTTATCCGTTCTTCTGTCTCAGTTATTTTGCTATTGATTCCTTCTAGAGAATTTTTAATTTAATTTATTGTGTTGTTCATCATTGTTTGCTCTTTAGTTCTTCTAGGTCCTTGTTAAATGTTTCTTGTATTTTCTCCATTCTATTTCCAAGATTTTGGATATCTTTATTATCATTACTCTGAATTCTTTTTCAGGTATACTGCCTATTACCTCTTCATTTGTTTGGTCTGGTGGGTTTTTACCTTGCTCCTTCATCTGCTGTGTGTTTCTCTCTCTTCTCATTTTGCTTAACTTACTGTGTTTGGGGTCTCCTTTTTGCAGGTGGCAGGTTCATAGTTCCCGTTGTTTTTGGTGTCAGCCCCTAGTGGCTAAGGTTGGTTCAATGGTTTGTATAGACTTCCTGGTGGAGGGGACTAGTGCCTGTGTTTTGGTGGGTGAGGCTGTATCTTGTCTTTCTGTTGGGCAGGACCGTGTCCATTCTTAATTTTTAGGGTGTCTTTGACCTTATTATGTTTTTAGGCAGCCTCTCTGCTAATGGGTGGAGTTGTGTTCCTGTCTTGCTAGTTGTTTGGTGTAGGGTGTCCAGCACTGTAGCTTGCTGGTCATTGAGTGGAGCTGGGTCTTAGCATTGAGACGGAGATCACTGGAAGAGCTTTTGCCATTTGATATTACATGTTGCTGGTATGTCTCTGGTGGACCAAAGTCCTGGTCTCAGCTCTCCCCCCTCAGAGTCACAGGTCTGACACCTGGCTTGAGCACCAAGACCCTGTCAGCCACATGGTTCAAAAGAAAAGGGAGAAGAAAAGAAGGAAAGAGAAAGAAAGAAAGAAAGAAAGAAAGAAAGAAAGAAAGAAAGAAAGAAAGAAAGAAAAAGAAAGAAAGAAAGAGGAAGTAAAGTAATTAAAATAAAAAAAAATTTTAATTATTAAAAATTAGAAAGTGGGCTTCCCTGGTGGTGCAGTGGTGGAGAGTCCTCCTGCCGATGCAGGGGATGTGGGTTTGTGCCCCGGTCTGGGAAGATCCCACATGCCGCGGAGCGGCTGGGCCCGTGAGCCATGGCTGCTGAGCCTGCGAGTCCGGAGCCTGTGTCCCACAACCAGAGAGGCCACAACAGTGAGAGGCCCGTGTACCACAAAAAAAAAAAAAAAAAAAAAAATTAAAAAGTGATAAAGAAAAAAGAAAGAAAGAAGAGAGCAACCAAACCAAAAAACAAACCCATCAATGATAACAAGTATTAAAAACTATACTAAAAACAAAACAATGGAGGTTCCTTAAAAAACTACAAATAGAACTACCATATGATCCAGCAATCACACTACTGGGCATATACCCTGAGAAAACCAAAATTCAAAAAGAGTCATGTACCAAAATGTTCATTGCAGCTCTATTTACAATAGCCCGGAGATGGAAACAACCTAAGTGCCCATTATTGGATGAATGGATAAAGAAGATGTGGCACATATATACAATGGAATATTACTCAGCCTTAAAAAGAAATGAAATTGAGCTATTTGTAATGAGGTGGATAGACCTAGAGTCTGTCATACAGAGTGAAGTAAGTCAGAAAGAAAAAGACAAATACCATATGCTAACACATATATATGGAATTTAAGAAAAAAAAATGTCATGAAGAACATAGGGGTAAGACAGGAATAAAGACGCAGACCTACTGGAGAACGGACTTGAGGATATGGGGAGGGGGAAGGGTGAGCTGTGACAAAGTGAGAGAGAGGCATGGACATATACACACTAACAAACGTAGTAAGGTAGATAGCTAGTGGGAAGCAGCTGCATTGCACAGGGATATTGGCTCGGTGCTTTGTGACAGCCTGGAGGGGTGGGATAGGGAGGGTGGGAGGGAGGGAGATGCAAGAGGGAAGACATATGGGAACATATGTATATGTATAACTGATTCACTTTGTTATAAAGCAGAAATTAACACACCATTGTAAAGCAATTATACCCCAATAAAGATGTTAAAAATAAATAAATAAATATCAAGGACAGACAGAACCCTAGGACAATGGTAAAAGCAAAGCTATACAGACAAAATCACACAAAGAGGCATACATGTACACACTCACAAAAAAAGAAGAAATATATGTATATCTATATATTAAAAAAAGGAAGAGAGCAACCAAATTAACAACCAAATCTACCAATGATAATAAACTCTAAATACTAAACTAATATAAACATGAAACCAGTCAGTTGCACAGAGCAAACCCCAAGTCTACAGTTGTTCCCAAAGTCCACTGCCTCAATTTTGGGATGAATCGTTGTCTATTCAGATATTCCACAGACACAGGGTACATCAAGTTGATTGTGGAGATTTAATCCACTGCTCCTGAGGCTGCTGAGAGATATTTCCCTTTCTCATATTTGCACAGTTCCTGGGGTTCAGCTTTGGATTGGCCCCTCCTCTGCATGTAGGTTGCTTGAGAGTGTCTGTTCCTGCCCAGACAGGATGGGGTTAAAGGAGCAGCTGATTCGGGGGCTCTGGCTCACTCAGGCCGGGGAGAGGGAGGGGTATGGATGTGGTGTGAGCCTTCGGTGGCAGAGGTCTGCATGACATTGCACCAGCCTGAGGCGTGCAGTGTATTCTTCCGGGGAAGTTGTCCCTGGATCACAGGACCCTGGCAGTGGCGGGCTGCACAGGCTCCTGCGAGGGGAGGTGAGGACAGTGACTTGTGCTTGCACACAGGCTTCTTGGTGACTGCAGCAGCAGCCTTAGCATCTCATGCCCGTCTCTGGGGTCCACGCTGATACCCGCAGCTCGCGCCCGTCTCTGGAGCTCCTTTAAGCAGTGCTCTTAATCCCCTCTCCTCGCGCACCAGGAAACAAAGAGGCAAAAAAAAGTCTCTTGCCTCTTCGGCAACTCCAGACTTTTTCCTGGACTCCCTTCCAGCTATCTGTGGCGCACTAGCCCCCTTCAGGCTGTGTTCATGCCGCCAACCCCAGTCCTCTCCCTGGGATCTGACCTCCTAAGCAAAGCCTCAGCTCCCAGCGCCTACCTGCCCCAGCGGGTGAGCAGACAAGCCTTTCAGTCTAGTGAGTGCTGGTCAGCCCTGATCCTCTCCGGGAATCTCTCTGCTTTGCCCTCCGCACCCCTGTGGCTGCACTCTCCTCCCGTGGCTCCGAAGCTTCACCCCTGCCCACCCACCATCTCCACTAATGAAAGGCCTTCCCAGTGTGTGTAAACCTTTCCTCCTTCACATCTCCCTCCCACTGGTACAGGTCCCATCCCTATTCTTTTGTCTCTGTTTTTTCTTTTTTCTTTTGCCCTACCCAGGAATGTGGGGAGTTTCTTGCCTTTTGGGAGGTCTGAGGTCTTTTGCCAGCATTCAGTAGGTGTTCTGTAGGAGTTGCTCCACATGTACATGTATTTCTGATGTATTTGTGGGGAGGAAGGTGATCTCCACATCTTACTTCTCTACCATCTTGAAGGTCTCCTCCCAAAGTCAAATTCTTGAGACCTTCCTGAATGATTGAGCTTGACCCATTAGCTTCCAGGGTTCTGGGAGAATGAATACCTAGTATGACCTCTATATATAGTCCAAATCAGATCTTAGCCTTCCATCAAGATCCACAAAGAAGCAGACTGCCAAATTTAGCAATACTTTTAGATGATGGGGAATAAAAAAAGAGGAAAAGCAAATTTCCACCACTGTCCTTTTTAATGGAAGCATTTTAAGATGAACATGTTGTTAATTATTAGTAATTATTGACACTAATATTCTACACACTAATAATACATACATTAATAATACACTCCTGGGCTTCCCTGGTGGTGTAGTGGTTGAGAGTCTGCCTACCGATGCAGGGGACATGGGTTCGTGCCCCGGTCCGGGAAGATCCCACATGCCGCGGAATGGCTGGGCCATGAGCCATGGCCGCTGAGCCTGTGCGTCCGGAACCTGTGCTCCGCAACGGGAGAGGCTATAAGAGTGAGAGGCCCGCATACCGCAAAAAATAAAATAAAATAAAATAATACACTCCTAGTAGGAAAACCCTACTTAGAGTGACTCAAAGATGCTAATGTTGTATAGATACAAAGGAAATGTAACCTTAACATACTACTTGGTATTTCTTATTGTTATTTTCTGTTGTTTATTTTTATTCCTATCCTTATATGTTTTTAGCTTTATAAAACTTACATGGAAGAAACATAGCAAACCTAGGAATGACTAAGATCTGAAAGAAGATAGGTCCTCAGTGCAGAGAGAAAAATGGAAAACAGTAGTACTACTACCTTCATCTTGCAGAGTACAAAAGTCAATATTATTGAAGTGATAGAATAGACCTAAAAGTTAGAGCAATTTATTTAAAATTTATAGACACAAACTATGCAAAATTTTAAATAATATTAATATCATAATCCTCATATGGAACTGTGAAGAAGGAAACAGTCAAATCTTTTATATAGGGAAGAATATCAATCAGTTATTGCTATGAAATAAACCATTTCAAAATCCAGTGATTTAAAACAATCAAATAATTCTCACCCATGTGTCTGCAGGTCATCTGATCTACTCTGAGATGCTCTTGACAGCTCTACTTCAAGCTACACATCTGTCTGGGCTTGGCTCCTGCTGTGGATTTGACTTTTGTCTGCTCTTCATGTCTCTCATCCTCCTTGGACCAGCACATTTGTTGGGGTAAATTCTTTTCACGGTGAAGGTAGAAACAGAGGGCATGGGGAAAACACACAAAAGCTCTTAGGTCCAGGTTTGAAAATAGCACAAAAACCCTGACTAATACACATCTCATTGTCCAGAGCAAGTCTAATGGTCAAGCCAACATGATAAGAAAAGGAAGAGTATCTGTTAAAGTTGAGGATACAGATTTCTAGTCAATAATTCAATCTACTGTAGTGTAACCACAGAAAAGCTAAAATCAGAAACAAGGAAAGGATAACTCCTTTGGGGAATGGTATTAGAAGAGAGGAATGATGAGATGGGTGATTATTCCTTTTCATCCTAATCTGTTCTGTACCATTTTGAGTCATTAGAACATTTGCATTGTATTACTTTGTTGAACAGGAAAAAAAAAAAGCACAGAAGAACAAAATCCATGTGTGACTAGCAAAAAAAAAAAGGAAAAAAAGAGAGAGAGAAATAAATGACTTTTTTAGTTGGCCTTGCATATATTTATTATTAGAAAATGTAAAGAATTTATGAAACCAAATTTTAGGTATTCCATATTTTTATGCATGTGTCATATTAAATCACTAGAACCATAATTAATCTCTTATGCTAAAGGTTTTTTACTAAAACATGCAGTTTTATAGAAACATTATGGAGAAGGATTTTGATAATAATACAAAATTATATAATATTATGATTATATTTACACAAACTTTTTTAGAACAATATTTTTAGAACAATATTTTGAGGGTGTCTTTCTTTTATTTTACTTTTACTGATTTTATACCATTATATTGCTTTCAGACTGCAGTTATGCCAGTTAAATACTAAATAAGAACACAGGAACAAAAATTTATCATTGGTAGTAAAAGAATTTATTTAGGATGTCTTGTAATATGTATTTACTTTTATGAAAACTTCTAATTCTTAAAAGGAAAAATACTATAGAAGAATCAACAAACAGAGAAGGCAGTTTGACAAAAAAGAGACATATAGCTTAATAACTGACAAAATGGGTTGTAATCCATCTGCTCTGTTTTAAATACTATGAGTCTTTTTCAGTTATAATAGCTAATCTTTCTGAGCATTTATGATGTTCCAGACTCTAACAAATGTTTCAAATTATCACCTATAATCTTCACAGTGGCTCCGTAAAGCAGGTGCTAATGTTTTTACCATTTTATAGATGAGGAAATTGAGTTTTTCAGGGAGATCAATGAATTTACAAAGGTGACACAAAGAGTAAATGTTGAGGTAGCAATTACCTTGAGTTTTTTCTTCTTCAGTTTCTTGTTTTTAACAATAATATAAGAATACCTTTCTCAAGGTATTTTCTGGCACATTCATATTACAAAGAACATTGTACAGACTGAAAAATTGTAATATTACATAGAGTGAGTATACAAATTTGCTTGAGAGGAGGGGAAAACCAATGGAAAGTTATTTGAAAATTTCCTTTAAAAAGATTGTTAAATTTTAGATGATATCAAAGATAAATAAAAATATTTAGAATAGAGATTGGAAGACTCCATAGGGTATTAGAAAATAAGTAGATGGAAATGAAAATATAAGTAATGTTATGTTTTAACAGTTATTCTGAGAAATCGAAGGCCAGTAAATTGAAAGAAGGCTGAAGCTCTATTTATTGATCACTCTTTACAATGTTTAAATGTTTAAATATAGGTATTTTAAATCATTTTTATTTCTGCATTTATTCTGCCATGTATCTCCTGCTCACTTTTTCACCCAAGTCTCTGTTTTTTAGCACTTTTATCAGCAAGAGATAAGAACAGAGAACCAATTAATTAAAGGAATTTTATTTACAGATCTAGTAAAAGGTTTAGTAGGGATTAAACTACTGGCTTGTCCCTTGCCCTCCTCTGGGTTCAATAGATAATAGGCCTAATTAGCCATTAAGAAGAAATGCTCTATTCAGAGTTATAAGTGCACAGAATGGAGCAGTTGAGGCTCTGGAGAACCCATGGCATTAAGAATCCCCTTTTTTACAGCTAAAAAATCCAAAAGGAAAATCATAGTCATAATGAGTTAGCATTAAACGTACTTTCAACTACATAAAATGGCTTTAAAATTTCTGTATTCTGATTCATCAGCTCACTGACCAACAAAAATGAGGTTTAATTGCTCTTAAAGGATCCAAAACTTTCAGGGTATCTGTACCATCATTACAGCAGTTAAGTTTCCAATGAACTTATATTCCAAATACAGATGGTCCTTAATTAAAACCAAGCCTTCCTGGTTATAGCTGCAAACTCTTTAAGTCGGTGAAATACCCTCCTTAAAGTTTCTTCATTTCACACATACAGGGCACAGACACAGATATTTTCTTTATTTTATGAAAGAGAACAAGAAATAATTTAGTTTTTCTGTTATGAAGATTATAAATCAGTATATTACTGATCACAATGGCCTTAATATTTCCCTCAGCTTAACTAAACTTTAGACCGGTTTATTCTTGTCTATAGTACCACCACCTCCCTTTTCTTAGAGATTTATTTTAGAAAACTTGTAATTACAACTTCTTTCTCTGCCCCGTTTGAAATGTACATAAATCCCCTTAAAAGTCTCTTGACAGTTTTATGACCCAGGGAATGTCTTCCTCAAGGACCTGGGAGCCATCCTTTTGAAACATAATCATCAAGGAAGATAGTTCTCCTATCTCCCAGTCTCTGTGTGTAGGGGGCGGGGGGCGGGGTGAGAGGTAGAAACCTAACTTTAGTAGGTGCATCTTATACCTCCTGTCCTAAGAATATGAGAAAGTTTAATTTTCCTTTGGGTAAGGCCAATCAGCAAACACAGGTGGCCTAAGATTTCCCCCATCTCAACTGGTAAGACTCTCTAGCCCTTTGTTTCACTGGGGTTGAAGAGTAGTCTCTTTTCCCCACTGCAATAGTCTTAGACAAAGTCCTCCTTGACTGTTTAACTTCACTCAGTGAAATTTTTCTTTGACATTATTCAAAATACTTTTCTGTGGAGACCCATAATTTTTCATATGTTTTAGAGGGTTTCTGCGTTCATATATGAAATATGTAAATATTTATGACATATACCAAATTAAATCTTGTGACTTTGGGTTAAAGAAAGTCAGTGGGCAAAAGGACTTTGAAGACTTCAATATCTCCAAACCTCACTCTTGAATTATGTTTTATTATTTTTAGTTTATTTATTTTTTTCCCAAAGAAAATGACAAGAAAAGCAACAATTGAAGGCAGTTGAAAAATAAGAGACTCATCAAAATTTAAATTCTATAATTCAGTAATTGAATGACTAGCCTGTAAGCTATTATACCAAATGCCTTTTTGCTAGTTATCTTTAAACATGCCTTTACAGATTACACTCCATTTAAAGTTATTATAAACTAATGGACAAATTTCCCTGTGCTGTACAATATATCATTGTTGCTTGTTTAGTTTATACATAGAAGTTTGTACCTCTTAATCCTATACCCCTATGTCGCCCGTCCCCCCTTCCCTCTCCTCACTGGTCATTAGTTTGTTTTCTATATCTGTAAGTCTCTTTCTGTCTTGTTCTACACATTAATTTTGTTTTTTAGATTCCACATGTAAGTGATAAAATAGAGTATTTGTCTTTGTCTGACATTTCACTAAGCATAATACTCTCTAGGTCCATCTATGTTGTTGCATATAGCAGAATTTCATATTTTTGTGGCTGAGTAATATTCTATTTTATACATATGCCATATTTTCTTTATCCATTCATTGGTTGGTGGGCATTTGGGTTGCTTCCATATCTTGGCTATTGTAAATAATGCAGCTATGAACATTGGGATGCATGTATCTTTGCAAATAAATGTTTTTGTTTTCTTTGGATATAAGCCCAGGAGTGGAATTGCTGGACCTGACAGTAGTTCTATTTTTAATTTTTTTGAGGAACCTCCATAGTGGCTGCACCAATTTACAATCTCACCAACAGTGTACAAGAGTTCCATTTTCTCCACATCCTGGCCAACATAAGTTATTTGGAGACACTTTGTTGATAGCCATTCTGACATGTGTGAGGTGATATTTCATTGTGGTTTTGATTTGCATTTCTCTGATGACTAATGATGTTGAGCATTTTTTCATATGCCTGTATGCCATCTGTATATCTTCTTTGGAAAAATGTATATTCAGATCTTCTGCCCATTTTTAAATCAGATTGTTTATCTTTTTGATATTGAGTTGTACAAGCTATTTATATATTTCGGATATTTACACCATATGTTGAGACATGTTCTCTCTATGTCAATTTTGATGAGAGTTTTTATCATAAATGGATGTTGAATTTTATCAAATGTTTTTTCTGCATCTATTGAGTTAATCGTGTGATTTTTATCCTTCCTTTTGTTAATATGCTGTATCATATTGATTGACTTGCAAATATTGAAATATTTTATCATCCCTGGAATAAATCCCACTTGATCATGGTTTATGACCCTTTTCATATATTGTTGAATTGATTTGCTAATATTTTGCTGAGGAGTTTTGTGCTAACATATCAACTCTAGTACTTTGTACTAGAGTCAAGAGTTTTTTATACAAAGAAAACTATAGCAAGTAAAGGAGAATATTATATTGTGAAAAACAAGAGTGCAGGATTCTGGGTTTTCTTGCAAGATGGAGAGTAGAAACCACTTATCCCTCATTTTCCATTCTTTTGCATGTTCCTCCTTACTCTTTCCCAACACCTTCCTTCTGCTGGTTAAAGAGCTGTGGAAGTACATCAGCAGAATGTGTGGTTTCAACACTTATCGAGACTTGGGGATAGAGGACAAATAAATCATCTAAATGCATTTGGCACCATTACTAGACATTTTCTCACCCATTATTCACCGACTGTTGTTTTGTAAAGGGCAGAGTTAAGAGCATGATATGTAGTGAAGCTCTCCAAGTTCAAACACTGATTCTTCTGCTCTTAGGTAAAATGAAGAAATTATAGTGCTAAACATTTAGGAGGGTTGAAAAGGACAAACCATGTAACCCTGTAAAGCACTTAACACAGTGTCTCATCCTATTAAATTTTAGTTTTTGCTTTGTTTATCAGTTATGATGTAAAAAACTCTCACAAACTTAGGAGCTTAAAACCACCATTCCTATTGTTCATGATTTTCTGTGTTAGGAATTCGGGAAGGTCTCAGTTGGGTGGGATGACCTCATTCCACATGGCATCAGATGGAGCAGATGAGGCCAGAGGGTGCCCTAAGTTTCCTTCTTCACTCACATGTCTGGCACCTTGACATCCTTTCTCCCTCTTTTCATGTGCCATCCCATCCTTGGTCTTTTCTCTGGAGCTTTTTTTCCTAGGCTGGTGATCCCAAGGTAGTCTCACTTCTAACATGGTTGTTAGCTTCCAAGAACCTTTCTGTGGAAACTTTCAGGCCAGTTTAAAAGTTAAGCCCGCATCTGACCAGCAATCACAGAACTCAGTCAGATTTGGTGGGATTCAGAAATAGGCTGAGTTTCTTGGTGAGGCTTGGCAAGGTCACACTACAGAGGTGCCTGGGAGATCTTTTGTTACCACCACCTTTGGAAAATGCACTCTTCAGTAATTAGTCTATTTACAGTTATTACTACTTCAGTGATTTTTTCCACATTATGTAACCCAAATGAGATACTTTCATTTTTGACTAAGTTGTGTTGATCTTAGTTTATTAGTTCTTTCATTCATCTTTTAAATAAATATTTATTGAATAACTATCATGTGTGGGACACTGCTCAAGGAACTGTGACTACAGAAGTAAACATTGCAGGTAAGCTCCTTGTTCATACGTTATCATAAAAATAAGTCCCCAGGATATGATAGAAAATGACTGACATCACAGATGGGGGATATGGAGAGCTTACTATTTGCTGGAGATCATGGCACCCATTTTTGAAAAAGTGACATTTGAGCTAAGATCAGATTGACAAGAACCCCTATGAAAATATTGATGAAGAATATTCCAGGTAGAAGGAATGGTAAGTATCAAAGCCCTGAGGTTTTGACTAAATCATCAGCCACAGAAACTTAAAGCTCAAAGGGATTTTTAGGGCTGTGATGAGTGTTGGGAAGAGATTTACCTGTCCTAGTAACTCTTCTCTATCTGCAATTGTTCCTAATTGGGAGAATCTTCTCTGGCACTTATGGGAGAGGAAAATAAGTACTGTTAAGTCAGGTGTGGAAAAAAAATAAAATCAGTATATTTATTTGATCCAAAGGGTCCCACCTATGATACCATATTAGCAGCCCATTTCCTTTATAAATGTAAATACTGCCCAAACTCCATTAACTAAATCCAACACCTTTTCCTTCCACAGGGTCTGTGTAGGATAGTGGCTTGGACAGCTTTACCAACAGAGCAGTAGTTTCAGTTTCGCCCTTCCCCAGAGTTCTCGGACATTTTCAGATGGATAAGTATGGCCTTCAGTTTCCCTTGGGGATGGAGAAACCTCGGCTCCACCTCCAATTTTCCTTCTCCTCAAAGTAACTGTGGTTGGCGGAGAGAGCTATAGGGATGGGGGCATGGGGCATGGATGGAGAGAGTAGCTCCATGCCATCAAGCAAGTCTTCACCTTTATTTTCTGCTGCAAGTGCCATGGCAATGTCATGTGACTCAACCAAATGAACTTCTAATATTTTCAGCCTACCCAATGTTCCATATCATCTCTGATGCCATCTTTTATTTCAGTCCCTTGACTGAACAGCCTTAGTTGCTTTGTTTTCCATGTGGGACTATGGGGTTTGAGCCCTCTGTCTGACTCAGGCTTGGCTTGTACAGCAGAAAAATGCTTTGAACAATCCACTTTAATCTGGGGCATCTGCTGCTTTTTGGCCTGGTTTAATGTAAGAGCTAAGGGAATTTTCTAAGGGGACAAGGCTGACTGAAAATATTTATGCAGATTTTTTGGAGTCAGTTTCTCCAATAGGTTACCTGCATCAGAATTAAAAAACAAATCTAGGAAATAAGAGCCCAAATTCAAGTCAATGCTTTATGCTTGATTTACCACAGGAGTTTGTTTGTTTGTTTGTTTTTCACAGAGAGAGACAAAAGCCCTTTTAGTAGCCCAGGAATCACTGAAGAAACCTAAAAAACAAGGAGACATTTTATTGTCATGTCCAAATGGATCTAATGTTGGCTTGATGGACTGCAGAGGTGTCTGAGCTATAAGATTGTCTAGCTATTGACATTCTTCCTTAAGGAGCCTTGAGCATCTTGCCACCTCCTCTCTCAATTGAAACAGACATTTCCTAATGATTCTCCTAGTTTCTGCCTATAGCAATTGTCCCTTGTTCTCCTATTACATGCAGTGTAGATATACATCTCTGTTATCTGAGAAAGATTAGAACCCTCTGTCAACTGAGGACAAATCTCTGTACTAGTTATTACAATGGAGCAAACCAAGGTTGACTGCCAGCTTGACGAGGAAGTCCCCCTGCCCAGAAGAGAGTGAGAAACAACCAGGGAGGCTTTTGAACCTATCCTAAGACTCAGCCTATAAACACCTACTCCTTATAAAGTAAAGAAAATGCGTTGCTCAGAAAACCATAAAGTTTGGTCATTATTTTCATTGTTAGTTAGATTGACTCCTCTCAAGTAATTCCAATTACTTATGAGGCCTTCATTTATTCTATGGTAGAAAATCATGTATGTCGCATCCCATCTTCATTACTAAAACTATCAAGAAATGTTCAGGATCTGAGATTTTAGCCCACTTGCAAGCTAAATTAGCATGTCACAATTATATGTGTATGTACATATATACATACATATACATATTAGGATCATAAAAATGTTCAAGCTGAAACTGCACTAAACATACTTAATATTCAATGGGTAAAATTACATTGTTCCTTGACCTTTAAAATTTTTTGTCAAAATACTAAAAACTCTCTTGTTGTTGGTTATAAATATACAGAGAAGGGAAAAAATAAAATCATTATTTTTTAAGAAATATAGAGAATTAGTGTCTCATTTCTTTGTAAAATCTTATCAAATATTTGAAAAGTGCTTGCCTTCTTCTGGTCTTACAATATTATAATATGTTATTGTAATATGCAGTAAAATATTATGTTGAGAAATTTCATACTCCTTTCTAAGTGTGGATCAGCTTCCAACATTTGTTCTTTGTATTTTCAACGTTGTGAAATATTTCCAGGAGTTAGTCTAATGTGAAATTACTTGGTATTGTCACTTCCTCTAAGATATCTATATCCTTTTAAATACAGTCACTTTCTTTTTTTATGGTGATAGGTTTGTCTTCACTAAATTCCTCTGGCTGCATATTGAGTCTCTCAAACAGTAGCCCTGTCAACATTCCCACAGGCATTTATCTTCTAACAATATCCAATTTCATATTCAACCCCTTAACTGTGTATTTCTTTGTTGGACTTTCATCTTTGTTGGCTAACTACCACTTTTGATTATCCGTTTTTGAAAATGTCAAGTTGGTTTATTACTGGTAAGCCAGGAAGCAACATAATTGTGCACTTTGCTCTCTATGCATGAACTATGTATAAAAGAGTACAGTAACCAATCACCAGCAGACTTTGAGAGAAGTGACCTTATCGGTCACTGATTATGATACACATCTGTTATTTACATAGTGATTATGGAATGAAGGCCTAGTAGTAAAATTTGTGTTTTATACAAATAATAATATTTAATATTCCATCGTAATCTGAATCCAGCTGTCTTAGTCAGTTACAGCTGCTATAACAAATACCATAAACTGAAAGGCTAAAACAATAAACATTTATTTCTCACAGTTCTGGAGGCTGGAAAAACCAAAATCAAGGTTCCAGCAGACTTGGTGTCTGGTTAAGGCCCTCTTCCTGGTTTGCAGACATCTGGCCTTCTTACTGAATCCTCACATGGTAGAGAGACATCTTTCTCATGTCTTTTCTTACAAGGGCACTAATCCCATCATGAGGGGCTCTACCCTCATGACCCTAATTACCTCCCAAAGGTCCCATCTCCAAATGCCATCATTTTGGAGATTAGGGCTTCAACATATGCATTTGGGAGAACACAAACATTCAGACCACAACACATGCTCTTGGAGGATTGGTGTTATGTAACTAAATCATAGTAACTGATATTTGTGAATATCACACCATGCAAAGTAAAGACTTGCCTGTGTGTGTATATAAAGAGAGAAAAAGAGAGAGAGGAGAGAACAAATGGGGCAAAATATAAGCAATTGGTGAAGCTGATTATACAGTATATAGGCATTTCTTATACCATTCTTGCAATTTTTCTTTATTTTTTTAACAAGTTAGAATGTATTTTTTCTCTCTTTTTTAGCTTTATTGAGATATAATTGACATGTAACATTGTGTAAGTTCAAGGTGTATAATGTAATGACTTGATATATGTACATTGCAAAATTACTACCTCAGTAAGGTTAACACATCCATGACTTCACATTTTCATTTTCTTTATTTATTCATCCATTGACAAACACTCCTGTTGTTTCCATATTTTAGCTATTGTAAATAATGCTGCAATGAACATGGGAGTACAGATATCTCTTTGAGATAGTGACTTCATTTTCTTTGGATATATAACCAGAAGTGGAATTGCTGCACCATATGGTAGTTCTATTTTTAGATGTTCCTTTTTTTTTTTCTTTTTGCCCCATCTCGCGGCATGTGGAACATCCCTGACCAAGGATGGAACCTGCGCTCCCTGCAATGGAAGCACAGAGTCTTAACCACTGGACAACCAGGGAAGCCCATGGTAGTTCTGTTTTTAATTTTATGAGGAACCTCCATACTCTTCCTAGTGGTTTTCTATTATAGACACTTGTAGGAAGGGCTATCTCACTTCTGATTTTTTGTGCTCTGTCTTGACTATTGTTCATGAACTTCAAATTTTCTGGGGAAACTAGAAGTTACTTTAAGCCTACTAACCTCCCCTTTCTCCTTAAAATGGGGTGAAGTTTACTACCATTGCACTGGATCATTCTTCATACCTGCTGAGAGAGCTGTGAGATTTTTTAGGGTATGTGTTCTCCACCTTGATCCCATTTGATAGACTTGAATATGTCTGTCAAATAATTTAATTCTCTGGAGAAATTCAGAAATAATTTCTGATATAACAAATTTGCAAAATAAAATCGATACAGAATGACATTTATTTTGGGATAATTTCTCTTTTAAATAAAACTAGGTGATATACAATATAAAGTCTCCAAATAATCTTTACATATTCATTGGTAAATTTATAAAAACTTTTTTATTTGCTAATTAGAAACAAGTGCATAGAATATTAATGTGTCTCTTATGAAACTATTTGGATAATGACATTTTAATAATTTTAAAACAATTGCTAAAATTTATGATTGTTGTTATAGTTTTACTTTTCTGTGTCATTTCCATTAATTATAACTCTTATAACTTGGGTCAATTACAAAAAATATGTTTATCTATAATATATTTTATTGTAATTATTAACATTTAAAATAGGAAAATTATTGTATATTAGGCAAAAATATCAATAATTAGGTTTGATTTTGGGTATTCTAAGAACTGTGTAGTTTGAATGTTGGAAAATGTAATAATGATTTTATTCCTGCACATTTCCTTACTTAACACAGATTTATTCTATATAATTGGTCATGATCTGATAGGGTCAAACAGTAGATAATTATTTTTAAAAATATCAAGTATATTGTCACGGCATGTCCACTGGCAAAAAAGTTTTGAAATAAAATTATTTTCAAATATTTCCTGCAATTAATCAAGTAAAAGAACTTTCTTATATTTTGTTTTATGAAGGATGATTTTGTTCATAACTGAGCATTTTGGAAAAAAAATCTGTTATCCCAACTTTGAAATATTTTTTCAAAATAAATTACTTTCAAATATATGAAAAACTTTAAAGAGGTCTCTGAATAATGATGGTAATGGTAGAAATTAAATAAACTTGATAGCTTATATTTGTTTTATTGCTAACATATTTTATGACTCAATAGCATTTCAGTGTTTTCCTAATTTTTGCTACAAAAGGGAAGTAAAACAACAGTTTATTGTGGCAATACTTCATACTAACCTACTTTGTAAATTGTCTTTAAGCTCTAGGGTACAGAGAAGAACATTCATGTTTTTAAATTGTCTACAATAGCAGTTTCTATCCCGTAGCTGTTGTAGCATAAATTTTCAGATAAAAACTATTAGACATGTCTAAATGTACTGCTGCTCAGCAAATTCTAAACACTTTCTTTGGTGTGCTTTACCTGGGTGAGCTTATTTAGAATTTTATTGAATATTTTAAAGATACAATATAAGTTATTAAACATTTTCAGTTTCCAATAACATGGTTCTTGTGGTATGTGATGCAAGCCCAATGCTGTTTCTTCAACATATTAAGTCTTTTTAGAATGGAATATAGTCATTCAGTGTTTCTGGGAGAGAAAGAAAGAGAAAGAAAAAGGGAAGGAAGAAAGGAATAGGGAGTGGGAAGAAGGAAGGGAGAAAGAAAACTGAAATAAGGAAGAAATAGGAAATAAAAATTAAGCAGTCGTGAACAGTTATATTCAGAATAAGTGGGAATATAGGCAGACACTTCAAACATTAAAATAATACCACTAACCTTGATAATTAAATACCTTAAAGATTTGTTACATGGTATGTATGAAGGTGGCTGAAAGGTTATTTTTGACACATGCTCTTTCCCCTCTTTCCAAATTACATATGGAAGTTCCTATTGCCTTAGTTATAATCTAGTTTTTGGATGAATATTTAGTGAAATGGGACAAACATCTATATGGTCTCTCTCTGTGTTTAGAAGATATTAAATAAAGATTTGTTTATTTGTATTTTATATTTAAGAAACAAGATTTTTGTTTTCATTTTGTACATACTTATTTTAGCATTCACAATTTGGGAGCTAAGGGGAGGAGAAGTGTGTATGTGTGTGTGCATGTGTGTGTGTGTGTGTGTGTGTGTGTGTGTGTGTTTAACACTTGTCTCTGTATCTTCATTTTTATACTGAAATAACAATAAGTAAAACTACTGGTCTTCATATTAGATTGGTCAGTTCAGATTTTCTTTAAAAAAAGAAGAATCCAGGTATTCTTAACACTATTTTCAGTATAATGATTAGCATTACACTTTCCTACCCAGGTTCAGAAGTGCATTTCTGTGTAGTTATACTCACACAAATCCACTTACATTCCATTCTATGTGAATTAATTTCTTAACCTCCAGTTGTAATTATAGAGTTAGCTATACTAATTTTAACATTGTATATATTGATTTACCTAGTCCAAATTTTCAATACCACTTCTCATTTTATTTTTTCTCTAAGCTGTGATCCATCTCATGGTTGACAAGTATAATGAGAATACCACTGGTTGCATCATCTAGTTTAGGACAACTAACATTTCAACTCTGAGAAGAATGTTTACTCTTCCAGTAATCAGTATATGTCTGAGGAAAGACTTTCTCATGTTGGCTTTTGACCTGAATTACACCCTCACCTGCCATATTTCCCTTATATTTTTTTCCTCTCCTGGAATTTGAGACATGCAGCTCTTGAGAGTCAATGAGGACATATTCTTTCGCAGGATACCAGGATGCAAGTATTAGCACACATATTTCCACATTTATCTTGGCTACCTTCACATTCCAATGTAGACTTTTTTGTTCTGATGATAGTTCACCATGAAGGATGAATGAAAAGAGTGTACAACTCTCTTCATCATGGAATACTTATAATCGAGTTTTTAAATATAATTCCTTAAATGTATCCTGACATTTTCTAGAGGAAATCTCAAGCACTACACAACACATCCACTCATTTCTCATTGATAAAAGTTCTATCAAATAAAGAGAAGCAGGTCTGTTTGCAGTGATAGAGGCCTAAGTCTTGAGAAAGTGCAGCCTGTCAAGTTCAATTAAAACTCAAAAATAAAAAATCACTTAAAAGTTCTAACGCCTAGATAGTTTTTTAATCATACTGCACAGAGCCTGTGGTTTTGATGGTTGTAGACTGCCTCTACTAAAGGACGTCCATGTTAGTGATCTAAGTTTTATTCTTAGTGATTGCAACCGAAAAGAGTTCAAAAAAGGAGTTTTTTAAGGCTTATGCATCTGTGTAAATTATATCTTTTTAATTCAACATTTTATTTTTTATGTTAAAATTTCTAATGGGTAAAAATACTTTCCTATTTTTCTTAGATAAGGTTCATGCCTTATGGATGACTGTGAATCATCCTCATTTCTCTAGCTCACACTTTGACAGAGTTTCCTGAAGACCTACTGTTTTCATGAAGCTTTTTCTGAAAAGTAAACGTCTAATTAGTTTCTATGTTTCTCTATCTTTCTTTGTTTCTCATTTTAAAATAACTTCTTTCAAGTAATCAAAAATTTTATTGTTCCTTCATTAGAACCAGGCAGACACAAACACAAAATAAGTACAGGGTCTATAAACTTTTTTCCTGCCTTCAAAAGTAGCTGCATCATTTTACATTTAGAGATTGTAAATTCAAATGACTTCTTACACTGGCAGATATAAAGAAGCTGAAGTGTTTTAAAACAATTTGTTACTGAGTCCTGAGTCTGAAACATTTAAATGCAAAATATTATTATTATTTTAGTAGATACTAGCCAAACAACAACAACAAATTTCTGTATGCTTAAATCTGCCCCTAGCTATTGTATTAGTCAGCTAGGATGACCATACAAAATACCACAGACTGGGTAGCTTAAATAATAGAAACTTATTTTCTCACAGTTCTGGAGACAGTCCAAGATCAAGGTGCCAGCAGTGTTGATTTCTGGTGAGTATTCTCTCCTTAGCTTGCAGACAGCCACTTTCTCATTGTGTTTGCACATGGGGAGGGAGAGAGTTCTCTGATGTCTTTCTTCTTATAAGGGTATCAGTCCTATTGGATTAGGGCCCCACCCTTATGACCTCATTAAACCTTAATTCTTTTCTTACAAATTCTATATCTAAATATAGTTGCACTAAGTGTTAGGGCTTCAACATATGGATTTTGAAGAGACATGATTCAGTTCATAAGAGTCATCAATTTGCCAGTCTTGAACAACTAAATATATTATCAAAAATCTAGTTAAAGTTGTATGGCTAAACAAAATCTAAATTAAAAAAGTTCTGATGTATCATATGTGGGTGTCTCATTAAGTCAGATAACCTAGTAGAGTCAACAGTAGTCCCTGTTATTTTTTATATAATTACATTAAGAAGATGTGAATTCAGTTTGCTCTTATGACAACAATCAATTGAGGGGAGACCTGTAATCAATCTGATGCCTCGTCTGAGGTTGGCTTTGCAACGTTACATCCATCTTGTTAGGCAGACATCCATAGAACCATCCCTGGTCCTCTGAGTTTCAGCAGCATGTTAGTATGAGGACCTAGGCAGCCAAGCAAAGGGCTCTTGATATTACATTTGAAATAAGACACACACTTCCTGTGCATAAAGGGGTTGGGATAGAAAGAAATAAAAGCTCTTTTTTTTTCTTGTCCCTAGTACTAACAAGTCACCCTTTTTCCCTCTTTTAACCATTTGGTGTTAAGCAGGGCTTAATTTGATCTAATAATATGAGCGTGTTTGGAAGAATAGAAATAAAGACTCTAAGTCACTTTAAGGTAGCCCAGCATATCATTTGCTACCATGAACCAGGGACGTGGACAGAGATAATAGAAATGTATCTTGGAGATAAGACTCTGAGTCTTAGCTCTAGTGCTCATTAGTTTTGGTATCTCAGTTTAACACCTTCAAAGAAGAATATCATGTATCAACTTCATGAAATTGTCTTGAGGATTAGATATAAGTTCCATAATATAGTTGCTTGCACATGATCAAGACCATAATAAAGACAATATTCTGTATCAGAGTATCATTCTAAGATTGTGCTCTAGGATAGAAGTTTCTCCAGGGGTATGGTTTAAATATTTTTATTATACTTTAGTCTTGTTATAATTTTAATACTCTATATATAATCATCATGCAAAAGCAAATAAACAAACACATGCTTTATTGATTGTATTTTAGACAAAACTACTGCTCATATTTTTTATATGTGATTTCAGACCTTGAAAAAGGAGCTGGACCCAGATAGTAGAGCTCTGAGAAAGTGGTTATAAGACAGACCTATTGCAAAATCTAATTTAAAAGGAATTCAAAAGTAATTGCATGACATAAAATAAAATGAGTCACTGCTAACTCTGAAAACACATTTCAGGATCTGGTGTCAGTTATCATCTTTGTCATTGGGGTTGGTGTGGCAAGTGGGTGAGAACCAGGTCTAAAAATGTTTATATGATAATTTACTCTGGAGCTAATACTGAAGAATGTATACCCTAATCTATGAATTAATCCTTCTTACGTGTTTATGGAGTCTTTGATTCTTTTCCCATAAATCCTTGTCTATCATTGACATAACATGAAGAAATAGAAGTAATTGGCTGATGGGTTTAAGAGGTACATTACTGGTGAAAAGTTTGGGCTTCACTAAGGGCTTTTCCTGCACAGATTATTTATAATACACTCACAGTCATTTTCAGGTTGGTTGGTAATTTCAAGTGCTTTGCTGAATCTGAAAATTGTTATATAATGTTACATGCCTTTGCGTGTTTTTTGTTCCACTTCAGTAATCCTAAAGCAATTTCTAGAAGCAGGCAACCCTGACAGAAATGTAAAAATGAGTTGAGTTTTCTTGGTTACTTACCAAGAATCACTTTCTTTTCTCTCTACCTAGTTATTCCACTCCCCAGTTGCCCAATATTTCATCTTCTGAAACTTCAATCCTGAAGTCAATGTTTTGGAGGCTGACCAGGTCCTAATCTTCGTCATTCACTTCTGTGTATGTTAACATAGTGTTTTAGAGCCTGAGCTTTGGACTGAGACAAAACTGGATTTAAATTCTGACACTAATGCTTACTAGTTGTGTGTCCTTGGGCAAGTCTCAGAGCCATAACTGGTGAAGGTGATAAAATAATTAAAGTCTCTGGAAATTGTCCTGAGGGTATAAATAAAACAGGGAAATATTTATTCTAGAAAATGTAATAAATCATCGTAAGAACAGGAAGAGTTTGTGGCAACTTCCCTCCTCTCACCCACTGAGCTTGGTGTGACAGGAGCTCTACCAGAGGCAGGTAGAGAAAAACACAGCCCTGCTCTTCCCTCAGCCCTAGTTGAGGGCTACGGCATCTCCCCTCGTTCCATGTTGCAGAAGTTTTACTCTAGGAAAGAAAGGCTGAGAGACCTGGGGCTCTCTTCATCCACTCAGCCTCCACTCTTAGGGAAGAAATTCTATTCAGGTGAGGCAGACCAAGGATGTGAGGACCCTCAATCACTCTCACCACAGCTCACTCAGAGGGAAGAGATTTTCAAGTCAAGAGAGGCAAGCTGAGAAGACCAGAGGCTACTGCTCTCACTTAGAGCCCTGTTTATAAAGCAGGTATCACACTGAGGGAGGCAAGCCACTGTTCACATCCACCACTACAAAGTAGTGGTTCAGAGAGTCTAACCAGAATCATGAAAACATATGTCCACATGAAAATCTGTACATAAATTTTCACAGCATCATTAATCATAATGGTCCAAAAGTATAAATAATCCAAATGTGCATCAACTGATGAATGAACAACAACAAAAAAAAATGTGGTGTATCCATGCAATAGAATGTTATTCAGGCATAAAAATTAATGAGGTACTGAAACATGCTACAACATAGATGAACATTGAAAACGTTATGCTAATTATAAGAAGTCAGTCACAAAAAACATATATGGTAACATTTCACTTATATGAAATGTCTAGATAAGCATAGAGACAGAAAGTAGATACGTGGTTTCCAAGGACTGGTAGAGGGGAAATTTTCCTTTCAGGAGTGATGAAAATGTTCTAAACTTAGGTTGTAGTGATGGGTGCACATCATTGTGAATATATTACAAAAAACATGGAAGGGATGAATTTTATGGCATGTGAATTATATCTCAATAAAAGTCCTAAGAAATGGTCACCCTCTCCCCCAGTAATAAACTTGATTTTGATTTACTCTTTCAAAGCCTTTGATAAACCTTTGTCAATAAATCAGGTCAATCAAGTCAGTATAGTTAAGTAATATTCCTGGTCACCACCAGAGATATAAAAAATGCAGGAGATAACATCATTTTACTCAATATACTCCCAATGAAAACAGGAAAAAAAAATCTCTATAAGTAAGAAGAAAAACATGCATCGAAGAAAGTGCATAACAATTTTGCTCCCAATTGATATTTACTGATGTGTTAAAAAATTCAACACCAGGGCTTCCCTGGTGGCGCAGTGGTTGAGAGTCCGCCTGCCGATGCAGGGGACGCGGGTTCGTGCCCCGGTCCGGGAGGATCCCACGTTCCGCGGAGCGGCTGGGCCCGTGAGCCATGGCCGCTGGGCCTGCACGTCCGGAGCCTGTGCTCTGCAACGGGAGAGGCCGCAGCAGTGATAGGCCCACGTACCGCAAAAAAAAAAAAAAAAAAAATTCAACACCAAAGTTTATGTAAAACTGGATAGGTTAATCTATAGATCTAAATATACAGAGGCATAGGAAAAAAAATTGAAGAAGATATATTAAGATATTAACTATTTTCATCTTTAATTGGTAGAATTACATGCAAGTATTTTATTTTTATTATTTTCTGTATTCATAATTCTATAATTACATATTTTTATAATCAGAGCAATATTACCCCTTTAAAAAGAGTCAGAGGAAAGATGTAAGTTTCCAAAGAGTAACAAATAATTATTAAAAGTTTCCATAACTTATCCATATGCAAGAAATAATGCTAAGTGATATAAAGAATTTAAAGATACATAAAACTCAGGCTGGCCTTTCAGGAGCTTAACTCTTAGTAAAGGAGATGAATTCTGTATATAAATCGAACACAAACTTTAAACCTACTATATGATTGATTTTATATGTGTATTAGAAGTCTTAAGTGCTGGGGGAAATTGTGGGGGAAGATCTTATCTGATAAGAAGGTTTTATGGAAAAGATGCTTTGCCTTGGGTATGCTACTGATAAATTGTGTTACGACAAAAGTCATTCTTAGTTAAGAGAATAATGTGAACAAATATTATGAAATTAAAAAAAATAATAATGGAAGCCATAGAACAGGAAGTATAAGGCAGAACTGACAAGAGAAAAGACCAGAAAATGATGTAGAGCATGGAACATGGAGATCAGAGAAGGATATTTTTTGAACTTATCATGATCTATTTTGATAGATATAACCTATAATCTATTTTGATGGGTAGGAATTAAATCATCAGAGAGTATGTGGGAGATCATTCCCAGGAGAAAGATGAAGGAAGAGAAGAGGATTTGCTGAATGTGTATGAGAATAGTGGCTGAAGTTGGAGAATATGTAGAATAATAGAAGGAAGCTTTATGCTTTGTACATCTAAGGAAGGGCTTGAATTTAATTTGTAGGTACTGGAGTGCAATCAAAGTTTTCAAAGAAATGGAGTGCTAGCATGACATAAGTAACACATAATATGCTTTTCTTATTCTATATAGCACTAAACACACTCTTGTTTTGTGGCCTACTCATTGGTGTACTTCACCTTTTCTATTGTAAATTTTGGGGGAACACGAACCATAACGGTATGGCATTCAATAAATATTTGTTAAATAAATGGAAAAATGAAAGAAAAAGGGAATGTGTAATACATGATATGGTTTTAAAAGTTTAAACATAAAATTAGTGTTAAAGAACAAGTAGTGAAGAACAATCAGAACTTCAGACACCATAATTATCTCAAGTTATTTGAGAAATGGCTTCTCTAGGTATTCAGATATTAGATAACTGGTTCATATGCTTTAGTTACATCAGAATTACCTTATCACAACCCAGACTGCTGTACCTCATTACCAAACTTTCTGATTCAGTAGGTCTTGGTGCCCAAGACTTCATTTCTAAGAAATTCCCAAATGATGTCAATAGTGCTGAATGACTTGAACATATCACTGAACTCTGAGTGGATGGCACATGGTTGTACTCAGTTAATGGTGATGCTATAAGAGAGTGATTAAAAAGTTTGAGGGTCAAAAAGGTTAATTAGAAGCAGGCCATTCTGTGTGATTGTTTGTGGGACATACTGGGCTTTCCCTGTTTGGTCCCCTGTTCAAAGTGGCATCAAAAATTAGAGAAGCTGTCAGTTTTTTTCAGGTTCTAGACATTTGGGGCCAATTATTGCAGGAGTTATTGTTTGGCTTTCTGGATTTGTTGCCTGAGATAGCAACCTGACTTCCTACAAATCTGACTTATAGAAAACAGGTTGGCTTCCCAGGCTAGTAATTGTTACTGTAAAAAAAAAAAATTAGCTTGGTTTCCTGGACTGGTTGCTGTAGATAGTGGGCCAGAGTTCTGTTTTTACATATTGCTTGGCCATTGTCCATTGGTATATTCTGTATCTCAATAAAATGATTGTTTTAAAAGTCTTCATGTTTGGGGACCTTAAAGATGGTGGAGAGATAAGATGTGGAGATGACCTTCCTCCCCGCAAGTACATCAAAAATACATCTACATGTAGAAAAACTCCTACAGAACACCTATTGAATGCTGGCAGAAGACCACAGACTTCCCAAAAGGCAAGAAAATCCCCACATATCTGGATGTGTCTTGGTGCTCCGGGTTGGTGTCAGGCCTGAGCCTCTGAGGTTGGAGAGCCGAGTTCAGGACATTAGACCACCAGAGACCTCCCGGCTCCACGTAATATCAATCAGTGAGAAATCTCCCAGAGATCTCCATCTCAATGCTAAGACCCAGCTTCACCCAACGGCCAGCAAGCTCCAGTGCTGGATGCCCCATGCCAAACAACTAGCAAGACAGGAACACAACACCACCCATTAGCATAGCAGCTGCTTAAAAATCTTCCAACAAATAAAAGCCCCAGACCAGATGGCTTCACAGGCGATTCTATAAAACATTTAGAGAAGAGCTAACACCTATCCTTCTCAAACTCTTCCAAAATATAGCAGAGGGAGGAACACTCCCAAACGCATTCTATGAGGCCACCATCACCCTGATACCAAAACCAGACAAAGATGTCACAAAGAAAGGAAACGACAGGCCAATATCACTGATGAACATAGATGCAAAAATCCTCAACAAAATACTAGCAAACAGAATCCAACAGTCATTAAAAGGATCATACACCATGATCAAGTGGGGTTTATCCCAGGAATGCAAGGATTCTTCAGTATACACAAATCAATCAAAGTGATACACCATATTAACAAACTGAAGGATAAAAAACATATGATCATCTCAATAGATACAGGAAAAGCTTTCAACAAAATTCAACACCCATTTATGATAAAAACTCTCCACAAAGTAGGCATAGAGGGAACTTACCTCAACATGACTTCACTTTTATACTTAGCTTGAATTAACTTTTTGAAAGTATATCTACACCTAAATATGACTTGCAAAATTATTTTGAGGTATTAATACCAGCTTTTCTATAATACGTTTCTTTTCTGTTAAAGTTTTATGTTTAAATTTAATCTTTACTTTCTGAAAATATAATGAATCCCTAATATTTCATCATTTTAGAGCCAGACTGCTTAAGTTGGAATTTTGGTTTCAAGTCTTGCCAATTGTTGACTTTGGACAATTTCTTATATGTCCTCATGCTACAATTAATTTCCTTGTAAAACAGGCATAACAGTATTTACTTCATGATATTTTCTGAAGATTAAATTACTTAAAGTATTCAAAGCACTTAGAAAAAATACCTCGTACAAAGTAAGTGCTAAAAAATCTTGACTACTTTTCTTAGTATTATCTGTGGTGTTGAGAAAGAGGAAATCAATGAGTAATTATAACAAATGCTCTATATTTCATTTTAAGCAATGAACTATGTCCTAATACTTCAGATACAAACAATGCTGGGACTCAAAACAAATTCCATGCAATAACTTCAACAGAGTAATTTTAACAATTTAGTGAGCTCTATTATGCTGTTTGTGTTGTTGTGTTAAGTACTGTTTGTGATCCTTATTATTGAATTGAGCAGAAATAATACTTGAAGGTACTCAGTGTTACCATAATGAATGTAGGATTCAGATATTCATGAATTACCAGTGAGGGTTCAGTGAAAAATCTGGATCAGCTTGGGATTAACAATTTCGAACATGAAACAAGTAAACAGAGGAATTCAGTACAGAAGTACTGGATTGGAATTTAAATATCCAATTTTAAATCTTGATTATGACAGATAACTGTGTAACATTGCTTAATTTTATCATCTTCAGTTTTCTGGTAAGGGAAGTAATAACATATTTTATAAGCATTTTGAAGAGTCAATGAGTTAATTTCTGAAAAATTAATTTCCAGAAGTGTTGGTGGTGTTTTTATGAAAAGTGACAATTAAGTATTTTATTACTTAGAGGCAAGAACTGTATTCCAGTGTGAAATTGTTTCATGGATAACCTTACAAAAGAAAGACTTTAATCCTTCTCTAAAACCAACCAAAAACAACTTAAAGACTTAACAACTTTTCCAATGAATCTAGTATAATTGCATAAGTCAAAACCAGATATTATGATACATCTATTATGATACATCACTGCCAAATACAGGACAGCTTGAGTGACACCAAAAGATGATTATAAGAGCATCTGTGTTAGCTTTGCTGACTCCTCAACACAGAGATAAAGGAAATGGAAAAACCTTTCAACAATTACTTACTTTGAGTTGCAAGGTTCAAGTCTACTGTGGAAGTACAGAGAACCCAAATGGGACTAAACAGCAGGAGATGAGCTATTTTCATTTTCTATTACCCAACCTCATTTTGGGAAATGGCTTTGTGACAAGACAGGGTAAGGGAAATAAGACCTTTGACTTGGCAACAAATGACCACGGTCAGGGGGTCAGATATTTAAAATGGCAAACACTAAAGCATCAAATGGAACCTCACTAAAATACTTCATAGAGAATAGAGACAGGAGAAATGCTGAAAACCAAGGGGAGATGCCTTTCCAAGGCAAAATTGTTGAGCAAGTGTTTTAAACAACATTTCTGAATTGCTAGCTGCTCCAGATCATTCCCTTTGCCCCTCCTCACAGAATGCTTAATCAAATTGCTGAACTACCTAGAAATTATCTCATTCAAAAGCTCCTAAAGCAGTATATTAGTGAGGGTTTTCCAGATAAACAGAACCAACCAACAGCATATAAATATATAGAGAGATTTATTTTAAGAAATTTGCTTTCACAGTTGACTTGAGGTTTCCAAAATCTGATGAGATAGGTGGGTGGGCTAGAGACTCAGGGAAGAGTTCTTGTTCAAAGACAGTCATGTGGCAGAATTCCTTCTTGATCAGGAGAGGTTAGCCCTTGTTCTGTTTAGGCCTTCAGTTGATTTTATGTGGCCCACCTACATTATGGAGGACTTTGGCTTTATTCAAAGTACGTTAATGTGAATGTGAATCTCATACCAAAAGTACCTTCACAGAAACATTCAGAATAATGCTTGACTAAATATCTGGGCACCGTGGCTCAGCCAAGTTGATACAAAAAGTTAATCATCACAGGAAGTAAAGAAGTGGTGTGGTTCTTAAGCCAAATTACTGAAACTTTAAAAGTAGTAATAAAATGTCAAAAGCAAAAGGAATATTAAAATATTTCTCAATAGAAAAACTTCTCAAACACACAATCTTCCATGTCTTCACAAAATTAATGTGAAATGGACTTTCTAAAATAAAAAAAGCAGGTCAGATTATATTACTCTTCAAACTTTCCATTGGCTCTCCAGTTCACTCAGAGGAAAAAAAAAATCTTTGGAATGACTTACAAAGCCTGACATCACTTGATCTCATTAATTCTCTGACCTAATCCCCTTCTACTTTTCTCCTTGATCACACAGTTCTAGACACACTGGCCTTCTGATGTTTCTTGATATTCCATCATGCCTTCCCCTTGGGGCCTTACACTGGAATTTCCTTCTACCCTTTCCGAGGTGGTTGCATGACCAACTCCTTCACTATTCCCCAGTTTCTGCTCATCATCGCCTTCTCAGGGAGACCAATGCTGACATCCTATTCAGTGTTGCACATTTCCCCCACACTACTTTCACACATTCACCTTCCTTTCCCTGCTCTATTTCTTCTTTCTTCCATAGCAATTATTATATTCAAAGGTTCTATATTATGTACTTATTTATTGTTTTTACCCTTATCTCCCCAGCCCTGCTAAAACATAATTTAACTGGGCAGGGATCTTGGTGTGCTTTGTTTATTGATATATCTCAAGCACAAAAAATAGAACCATAGCAAGTAGACAATAGATTTGTTAAACAAGGAGGTAGATGGATGAATGAATGAAGCAATCATTTGAAGAAGAAGGATATATAAACTATAGGGTTTATATTCTAAAAAAAGGAGCCAAGGACATTGAAAATGAGCTATAGAAATTAGTAAATATATATAGATAAAGGTAAAGTAAATTTAAATATCATTTGTTCAATGCTATGCAAAGAAACTTGAATGATCTAATGATGTACTATTTTTTAGAAACACATGCATTTCCAAACTCTATCTTAAAAGACATAAAATATTCACAGTCCATATGTGTGAAAATATTGAGAAATCTTAAGGCATGACATTCCTTAAGCACCAGGACAAGAAGTTTTTGTCAGTGAATTATTTCAATGAATTATCATTCCAGGAATGAGATAAATTCTGGTTCAATTTAAAATGCCACAGTGCACAATAGAAGAAAACTTTCCCAAATTCATTTTTGATGCTACCCTAAGACTGCTTCACATGATAAAACTAGCAGTTTAAAAACTATTATCTAAATTCACTAATGAATTTAAATGCAAAAAAATTAAATGTTGGAAAATAAAATGAGGAAATATATAAATATACATTATAATATTAAAATGGCATTGATTTCAAGAATATAAGAAAAATCAAGCTAGAAAATTCACTACTGTAATTTACCATTTTAAATATTGGAAAATGAAAGTTTAATGTAAATTTTGACAAAATTCAAGTAGAATCAGATAGATACTCTGTATATAGTAAAATACACATTATTTCTGCCATGTAACCAGCACTAACATTAACGTGAGTTAATAACCATTGTTATTTAACAAATTAACATTGCCTCAGAATATTTATACAAGTGGGAAAAAATTAGATTTATAAATATTGGATAGGAGGAAGGAAAGAAATAAATTCTTGTATTTCAAGATTGATTACTTAGAAAACTTAAACGATGGTTCAACTTAACAATTTTTCTCTGGACTTTATTATGGTACAAAAGCAATACGCATTCAGTAGAAACTGTTCTATGATATTGAATTTTGATCTTTTCTGAGGCCAACGATATGTAGTACCATAATCTCTTGTGATGCTGGGCAGGGCAGCAAGCCACAGCTCCCAGTAAGCCATGTGACCCCACAATACACTTACAACCATTCTGTACCCATATGACCATAACTGTTTTTTACTTTCAGTACAGTACAGTATTCAATAGGTTACATGAGATATTCAACACTTTATTATAAAATAAGCTTTGTGTTAGATAATTTTGGTCAACTGTAAGCTAACAGTAAGTGTTCTGAGTATGTTTAAGGTGGGCTAGGCTAAGTCATGATGTTCAGTAGGTTAGGTGTATTAAATGCATTTTCAACTTATGATATTTTCAACTTATAATGGGTTTATCAGGACATAACCCTATCATAATTGAGGACGATCTATACTAGAAACAATTTAGTAAATTTACTAATTTTAAATCAAAAAAGGCAAAACAAATGCTTTATATAAGTTAAAAATAACAAATATAATGGCTAATATTTCCTATTAACAGTAATCATAACAAAAAAACCTAGGTAAGTATTCAACAAAAATTATTTGGATCTCTAGAGCATAATATGAAAAATTGAAAGATTTAAATGGAACTTGTTACTTTTCTTTCATATGAAGACTTTCTATGGTATATTTCATATACAGGGAATATACATTTATACACAAATGACATTTCAATGGCAATCACAACCCCTTCCTTGCAGCCTACTTTTAACAAAATAATATAAAATTCCTGTAGAAAAAAAGAATAGTGCAAATAATTATTTTGAAATATAAGTGACAATATTCATAAAATTTCTGTAGAGTAAGGAGGAAAAATTAATCCTTCTGTTTATTCAAACACAATGTTGTAGCTGTGTAGGCTGAAACTAACACAATGAGGATATAAATATATTAATTAGATATAATTGGGAGAGCAAATGTATATGACAATTCCATAGATGTAAAAGAAGACATTTCAAATCATTTGGGAGAAAACTGAGTATTCATTGTGACAGTTAGCCAGCCATTTGTAGAAAAATAACATGTAACTTTACTTCACTACTTGTGTCAGAAATAATTCCAGATGGATCAAATATTTAAATGTCTAAATAGGACCAGAAAGTTATTAGAAGAAAAATCATGAATTTTAAAATGATAAACTTGGAATGGAGACAGCATTTTAAAACATGGCAATTTATTCAGGAAGATGATAAATCTCACAAAAGATTCAAATTTTGATTACATTTTATTACACTTTACTAGATAGAAAATTAAAGTATAAAAAACAAAGAATTCTTTAAAACTAAAAATGAAGAAAAACTCTATTTTCAAAAGAGAAATCACAGAAACACATATACATGAACTTACAAACAACTAAGATGATGCTTTTTTCACAATAAAAGAAATGTAAATTAAATGAGGAAAATGTTTTACATATGATGGCATATAATTTTATATACTAATGATAGTATTTGGGAGAAAAACACACTCATAAACTGTTTCTCGGACTATATGTTGATGAAATACTTGTGGAGCACAATTTGGAACATATTGTAAATCATAAAAATCATGTATTCTTTGGCTCAGCAATCATTTGCATAAAAAATATAGATTTCAGATATATATTATATGTGTATATGTATACATTTTATATAGTCTCAGTGTAGAGACATATATTCATAAACATTGCCTAGAATTATAAATAAGTTATTAGGAGTGATCATTTCTGTGCTAAACCCAGGATGCGGGAGTGGAGTGATGAGTATTCAGAGAAGACGAAACAGTATGGGGAAATCTTCAGTCTTCACTGTGAATTTATCAATGCTTTTATAAAATTTCTTTCGTTTTAATTTTATACCCTTTTTACTATTTTTTTTCACTATAAACTTTGATTGCTCTTTAGGTTTTATTATCCTTGGTGTTTCTTAGTTTTACTTTAGTTCATGGTACATGGTAATTACTGATCATGAAGAGTCTGCTCTAATTAATTAGTTGATCGGTTATTTTTAATGAGTTCAAAACCCCAAACCAAGGCTAAAACCTTGACAATAAACAACACCTAAGTATATAGTTCCAACACAAACCATTTAAACTCCTTCCCCCACCAGAAATAATTACTATCCTAAATTCTATGTTTATCATTTTCTTGTTCTCCTCTTTATATAATCTTGTGTCCACATATTTATTTATAAAATATGCTTTTAGCATCATAAAAAAGGGCATTAAGTTATAAAAATGTGAGGACTTAATTTTAATCTTCCTATTACATTCCTAAAATTCATTCGTGTTTGGAAACATTGCTACAGTTCAATTTTTGACTGCTGTTAAATATTCCATTGCATGAATATGCTATAGTATATTAATCTATTCTCCTGATGATCAGAGGTAGAGTTGTTTCTAAGTTTTATGAATTGTTCCTATAAATATTCTTGTACATGTGTTCTGCTGTTGATATATACTTAGGCATGGAATATTCAGGTACCGGAGAAAGTGTCTGTTTTCCAAAGCAGTTGTAACAATTTACACTACCACCAGCAATGTACAGAGACCCTGTGACCGACATCTTCAACACGTAGCTATTTTCACACATTCTGGGTTTTTTTCCCCAAATAATTAGGTGTAAACAGAACTTCATTATGGTCTTGAGCTTTTTTAATTATCATTGATGTTGAATATCTTTTCATATGTTTGTTGGTCATATGTGTTTCTCTTCCTTAAAATGCTTATTTATGTCTCTTGCTCATTTTTGTATTGGGTAGTTTGTTCACTTCTTACCGATTTTTGTTATTTACACATTTTTGACATAACAATTTTAAATATGATCCCTTTAGTTTGTAATTTGCCATTTTCACTTTCTAAAAGTGACTTTTGATGAAAAAAGTTCTTAAATTTAATTTAGTGAAACACATCTTTTAAAGTCTATGGTTTTTGTGTCTTGTTCTAGACCTCTTTCCCTCCTCCAAAGTTTAACATATATTTACCTATATTTTATAGAAAAAGTTTTTAAGTTGGTTTTGCCATTTGTCCTTAATCTGTTTGGGTTAATTTTTGTGTATAATGTGGGGAACAGATCCATTTTTTATCTTTTCCCACGTGCCTAATTAATTTCAAAGATCAATTTTGTTGAGTAGTTTCTACCTTTCCCATTTGATTGCTTTTCTAATTAAAAATGGAAGTAAAGGTAAATAACAAACACAACCCTAGGATCTAGCTTTAAAGCTCATTTCCTTGTCACTAGTCTCCTTAAATAGATACACTTTGATCATTCCAAATGATACTATGTTCCTTTTCAGGAATCACCTTCTAATTAAATATTAGAATAAGAGAGGTTTACATGCCCATATGTGTCCTATGTTAATTTCCAGCATTCCCCCCCCCCTCAAATTCTGCTATGAATGAACTTAGACAATTCAAGGTAGGGCACTTAAGTGTCAAGTTGTAAAGCAGAGTCCAAGAGGCTTAATTCTCAAATAGAAATATTGACATATAATAATACTGTAACTTTTACTGTATTTTTATTGCTTCTGGGCACTACTCAACTATTCATACATGCATTTTCTCATTTCATACTCACAATAAGCCATAGAAAGGTTTGATTAGTCTCAGTTTTCCACATAAGGAGGATTAGAGAGGTTATATAATTTGCCTACATCATACACATCATGTTTAAAGTGATTTGAACCTAATTCTTTCTTATTCAAAAGCACATGTTCTTTCCCATTATACGAAATTATCTTTCTATGACCCTAAACTATTTTTGTTGTTTATTCATCCTTTACTGTCTATCAGTGTTTCTAAGGTTTACCTCAGTAGCTGACTGAACAAGTTCATATTCAGTCCAGGCACCCTCTTCATGGATGGGTCTTTTGTTAGGTGCCAGGATTTTTCTCTTCTCACATGCTGCTATAAGTGAACCAAGATAGTAGAAGGTAGGACCCTTGAGTGTGAAATTACAAAAGATTATCAAAGATGTCCAAATATTAAATAAAAAATATCGATTTCCAGTATTCAACCCAGATCTGAAATGTAACTTCTTTTTTTAATGTTTATTTTAATAGCGAAGCTGAAAAAAGTGTGTAAATCGAGTTATGAAGATCCATGTAGCAAATGCATTGCACTATGTAAATTTCACCAAGAATATATAAGAGATGTACCTTCCTGACATGGAAGTTATTTTACTTTCAGAAAAGTTTTTTGAAAGTGCTCTTGACTTTTACATAAAAACTTTCTTTAGGATTTTGTACAGCAGTAATTGAATAATAGCTGGAATATAATTTCAACATTAAAATATCACTACTAAAATATAAAATAATATTCTCCAGATGCCACCATATACCATTAGCCCATCGAGCCCAGTGTGACAGTGATCCTTTCTCACTGTTAGTGCAGCACGGCCCAGCAATATACTTGCTTTCAGATTCTGTCTTGGATGCTACTACTGACTCCAAATTCCCTGACAGTATGATCACTGCTCTCTGATAGAAGGTTGGCTGAGGCAATCATCATTTCAAAGGGAGTAGCCAGCTACTTACTGAGTTAGGTAAAGCTGCCAGACACGTTGTCAGTCCTCTGTGCTGACACAGAAGAAGACATATCAAGAATCCCTACTGAACTGTGTTTGGACCCTGCTTCGGTACACAATACCACTGCTATCCCAGATTTTTTCAGATATCAAAATGGGAAGACTTTCACTGGTCCCACACATACTAATATTTTTGTGAAAAGGAAAAGTATTTCCATATGAGCATAAGAGCTTCTTCTCCCACATTTTCCCATCCTCACCCAGTGTGTTAAGATTATTTTTTGCTGTCCAATGTGTTCCTATATACGTTTTTGTGTGTGTAAAGAACAGGGTAAGGGATGTATTTGTATAAGCCAATGGGGATTTTTTTTTAACTGTAGAGTATATGATTGATTATCTCTGTGAGATAATGAAAAATACTTTTGTCATATTTGCCTTTAACCCTGAGCAGAGAATTACTAAGTGATACACAAGCAGATCACCTGTGTTTCAAAAGTATTCCTTCCTGCTCCCATGGAATAACAGCTACCCAACTTCATCCTGGTGATGAGGTTTCATTATTCCTGCCAGTATGGTAATACTTTTCATTGCCTCCTCATCTCTTGGCGAGAGGACCCTAGAAGTTAGTAGGTGGTTTGCCATAGTTTTAAGCTGAATGAGACACTTAACTTTGTGTATGGTAGGAGTGATCCTTCTCTGGGAACCTAGATCTCCACATTAATAGTGCCTAAAATTGTGTGTAACAGAAGCAAAATTCCCTATGTTGGTCACTGTTGGGCCCATTTGCACATTCACTCCTTGGTTTTTAATTCATGTACTCTAAGGGGCCAACAGCTTCCAGGTATTACAGTATGTGATACAGGCAATGGATTCCATGTACATGTATATAATCCTTCTCTCCTATGTGGTAAAGTCGATTGGTTACCTTCTATAATGTAATATTATGTGGAATTGTGTCCTGATGAGTCAAACATTTTATAGGAAAGGTAGAACCATACCCAGAATATGTATCAATTCAGGTCAAGATGGATCACTGCCATTCCAGGATGGGAAAGGTCTAATGTAATCAACATCCCACCAATCCACTGCAATCCAGCAATGGTGGGACTTAATGCAACAACAGTAGCTGGTCCAACTTTGATGAGGGGAAACCCACATTATTTGGTTCAATGCATAGTGTCCTTCCCATTGTGCCTACTCTATTCATGTGCCCGTGTAGCAGATCACTGGTCACAATGCCTGGATGATGTCAGTTGGTTCAGCCGTTCTGTATACTTGGGTGTTTAGTTCCAATAACTGTGTGGACGGTGTCTGCTGGGCAAAGCTATACAAAACAAAGTTCTTCACACTTTGTATCCACTCTCATAGGCCCACCTGTATGATTATTCCAAAGACTTTTATGTACCCTAGCTTCCAGTTTTTAAATTTCCTGGCCACTGACCAACTAGCCGTTCACTTAACATTACTTCCCTTTGCACACAAAAAAGTAGGTACACAGGTTTGCCACCTGAAGAACTGCCTTTAGGAGACTATTCCCTCATAACCACAGTCATGGTAAAGTGAAGCTATTTATAATTAGCTCAGTAAAAGGCCATAGGTCAAATTGGCAAAGAAATGGGGAAATCATTGTACTTTACAATTGTCATTGTATTCTGAGGGTTTCTTTCTCACCGGAACCCACTCTTGATTTCAGTTAATGGGTTTACCTGTGAGAATTGGCTCAAAGAAAAATTGGACAATAGATCTTGATAGTACAGCCATAAAATCATTTTTCCTTGATGTTTTTTAGTTGTACAGATTAAATAATACCCTTGTTGGCTATTTATCTATTTTGCTCCTAGGAACACAGTGTCTAAAACCATCTTCATAGCTCTCTGCGAGTTAGCCAGGTCCCCCTGACTGACACTTAAACTTTGCAACTCATTATAATTAAATGTTAAACACAGACACCTGGCTTCTATTATTTTCTATTTCTATATTTCAATTGCTTTCAGGGAGTCCAATTCTGTAATAACATTTCCTATTCTGCACTACCATCAACCCTCGTCTACATTGCTCATCTTAATAGTGCATTTCCTATCACTTGTTAAATAGAATGCCCTCCAGTCCCTCCTGTGGGACAGTTTTCTGCCTTACATAGTACACCCAGTCTTGTATACCCAGTATGTTGATCCTTTTAATCTCATGTCAGTTTTAACATTTCTTCTTCACTTAGTGTGGGCCATCACTATTTATATGCTTCCAAATGCCAGATGAACAGCTTAATAGCATTCTGTCCTGGTGGACTTGTCAGTGTATTAGATTCTGCTGTCACAGGGGAATGCACCTATATTAATAAATTCTCATTTATCCAATTTTATATTACCTCCTGCTTGATCATAAACATTGAAGATACAATTCCATGTAATTCTCTACCACCTGGTCCTGTGACATGTTGACTATAACTTTGACTATAGTTTGACTAAATTATAGATTCCTTTATCCTCAGCAGGCCAAGCACTTCACTGGCTGCATTTCCTTCCAATGACATCCCTTTTCAATTTACCATCAGTGAAATTTTAACAATTTGCTACCTCAACATTTGAGGGGTTATCAGTAGTTCATCTAGTGAAATATTTCACTTTTTCATCCAGCTAAAAGGCAACCCAGTTTCAGAATCTCATTTTAGAATCTGTTCCCTATGGCCACTTTTCACAATAACTGCTTTAGGTCAAGTTTCCTAGAAAGTGACCCTGTGATGGACATTTCCACATAGCATGTTGTTTGAAGATAGCTCCTAGGAACACTTTCACTAGGTAGTCAGTTATGCCACAGGATAAAATATAACATGAACGTGGCCAAGGTCAGAAGATAGATAAGTACAAACCAGAGAAGAGATCAGTGCATGATTTGAGGTCACTGAGAACAGAGATGAAGTCTTCTTCATCTATTATTTAAAAAAAAAGTGTGTATATTTTTTCTATAGAAATCTCAGAATTATCTTCTTATATTTATTTTTGGTTAATATTTGATGCTAATGTATTTTATTTATAATTTAATTTTTATTACTTTTAAAAAACATATTAAAATATAAAAATGAAATCAGCATATAATAAAATGAGGGAAGAGAAAATATTTTGGAAACAAGTATAGAAAAATGTGTATCTACCTCTCAAATATTATATAAGGAGGTAATGTCATCTGAATCATATTTTAATAGTGAATTCACAGCACTCAGAACTAAATGTTTCCTATCAATTCAAAATAGAGACTTTATTAGGTTATACCTTAATTCTAGTGAGACATTTATTATTTTAAAATACTTTGAAGCTGGTTTAGATTCTATCTTTAAAATATATATATATATATATATATATATATATATATATATATATGTATGTATATATATATCTCTCCAGTCAATATTTGTTTCCTGAGCTCTTGAACACACACGCATTCTTTTTTTTTTTTTTTTAATTTCTAACTGGATTTCTCCTAAGTATCTCAAATATACCATATGCAAATCTGATATCATTGTTTCATCAACACCTGCTCCATCAAAATACAAATTTCTTCTCTTAAAACCTAATCTCTCTCTTTTGCAAATGGCACAATTCTCCTTTTTTACCAAAATATTTATTTTATTAACCTAACCTTATTAACTTGATCCCACCTTTGACCTAATAGATCACTGATTTCTATTGTTTCTCTCTCTTAAATTCTCTCTTCTCTCCATTCTCATTACCTATGCTTCAAGCCTTCCTTAGCTTCTGTGTAAACTCCCACAGTTAATTTTTCACTAGTTTCCCAAGTTCCAGTCTTATCTATGTCCAATTAAACTTTCTCAATGTCTCTATTATTGCTAAAAGCACCAGTTTTATATGCATATTACACAAATCTTGATCGGTAAAGTAATTTGCAAAATGGAGATACTTAGATGTGGATTTAAGTTTTGGAAAGAGTTAAATATCATTGGCTTGTGAAGAGGAGTTAATTTGAGGTAAAAAGTAAAACATAATTACATAATGATTCTGATTTCCTTGTGTTACTTGCAAAGGTCACTGATATAAATCTACCTTATTATCTCTGTGCCATAATTAACTGAACTATCTAATAACTGAAAAGTCTAGTTTTCCCTAATAATATGAAATTAGCTGCTATTCATCCTACACTTTCTCTATTTCTTCACCAATATTTTGCAATGCTATAATTACCCGTGATCAGTGCTAAGATGCCCAGAAGTGATGAGTAGGCTCCTAGGAGAGCTGTTTTGCCATTACCATGGCTTTATTATAAAGACACTCTGAAATTTTAGACTTCCCTCTTAGTTTCCCATCTCTAATCACATAAGTTTTTCAGGGAAATAAACATATTTTCTTTAACAAAAAAGCATGTGCCCTCTTCTGTCCTCTATTTTTAACTTGAGAAGTATTACTTTGCAAACAAACATCATAGGAAAATGTACATGAACTTTAACATCTAAAGGACTAGATTCAAATTCCAGTTCAAATACTCACTGACTAAGATATGTTGGATAAATGGTAAAATCTCTATGAGTTTCTTTTTTCCAAATCTCCAAATAAAAATGGCAATGAATTGTTTACAATATTAGAGAGATTAAGGTAACTCATGAGAATCTGTTGGTAGAAAGCATTTTCTCTATAACTTGAACATAAGCATCTTAGAGGCCTGGTGTCTAAGATTTGAAGTAGAACTTGAGAGTCTAATAATGAAATCTTGTTTTCATAATCTTTTATGTAAATCATTGTCATGTGACAATCCCTTTGATGGAGAGAGGCATGTATTGGTAATCATTTACTATCTGAGGACATTATGTCTAAGAGTTGTCAAGAAACTTCTGAAAGATCACACAACTCAAAAATACCAGACCTAAATCTTTCATCTGAATTTCAGGTTTCAATCCTGTCTTTGCATCATCAACACCAGCAGACACTAGCCAGTGCAGGACTTTCTCTGCAGCAGCCATTGCAGACATCCTATTTCACAGTTGTTGACTAATTGAATCACCAGTAAATTCTGTTAATTTAGAACTGAATCTGCTTCACAGTAATTTCTAACCCATAATCGTAGTTTGGCTGTCCAGAGCCACACTATTTACTCACACTGAATGATATTTCAAGGGTATGATGTTCCTCATATCTTCTGCTTTCTAGATGTTACTTACTTCTGGAGAAATCCCTATTTGAATAAATGTCTGTGGAGGATTACAGGGCAAAATATTTCAAATCTTTCTATAATATATGTTGCCAATGACAGCAGTGAGGATAACCTTGGGCAGTTTATCATTATGAACATTCATATAAGTGTGATTTGCTATTTAGGATGTGAATACACTGTAAAAGAATAGGTTAGAAGCTTACCATCATAAAAATAGCCACAAAATCAGTTTAAATTAGAAGGTAATTTTGAAAATATTATGTTTTTTAGTGGATGGAATCATCAGGCTCAAAATGTGTTAAAAGAAAGTTGGGTAAAAGCAGATATTTCTGTTACCAGTCTTCCCTGCAAAGGAGCTAAGAATGACTGTAGATGGTTTCTTCTACTTTCAGTTCCTAGCATGTGAGCTTCTGCATTATATCTTGCATCATGACAGCTTAAAATCTGTTACAGACCATTCTGCTAATGAAAAACATATGATATTTATTACAAAAAATTAACCTCCTAGACTACGACTCAAGATGGGAGAGTTCATTTTAAGTGGAGTTCATCAAACTTCATAAATTGTGGGCCTGTGTGATACTTTACTGAAAATAAAATGCATCTGAGAATGGTAACAGTGCATAGCTCCATAGTTTAACTCAGTAAACCTAGTCAGTATTGGTACTATTATTTTCATTATTTAAGCCAATTTATGTGCCTACTGGAATAGTGGTTATATAATTTATACACAGATAGTGGTTATATAATTTGTATACAGATAGTGGTTATATAATTTAATTAGCCTCAGGTCTACAAGTTTTGTAATTTTTAGCTATTAAGAAATTTTATATGTGTGTTTGTGAATATGTGTGTATGTGTGTTTACACACAAATAATTCATACAATTGTAATAATTAATACATCCTCATCTATACTACTCTGGTCTTCTGAAAATAGGAGGATAGTTGTTGCTAAACAGAGCACCTTATACATAGATAAGAAGGTTGAAAATTTTATTAATTTTTTAATATTCTACCAAGGATAGCATTTAGAGCCATTATGACATATGTACATCATGTTAGGAAATAGTTTATCAGAGCCTTTCAAATAAAAGGTTAAATTAAGAATAGACATGAGCTTATAGAAGACCAGACTTTTCTCTATCCTGGAAAGACTTCACTCCAGGAATAGGAAAGCTAACAGGAATCAGCAGTTCCCCAAGAAGAAAAGATGTCATCATAGGGCAGCAAGTTAAACAGAAGAGATAAATGTGAGTGAGAATTTATTTTGATTTCCCCAAACTGAAGGTGTCTAGTGACCATCAAAAGTTCTACTTTTTTTTTTAACCATCTACTTTTTTTTAACCATTAGGTTAGCATCTAACCTAATATTTTACTATAAATTTCTTTCAGTTGCTATATATACTCAGCTTCCCAAGTTCACTTTGAATCAACTCCACCATATTGCTGGTTCCTTCATGAATGAGTTAATAAAAATGTTAGACACATGCTAATTTAAAAATAGTCCTGTTCTGTTAGTTCTGAGTACTATGAGAAGTCACAGTGAAAAGAACAAGAGTACCTTAAGGTGCTCGATTTCCCTCAAAGCAAAAGATATTTCTCATATACCAAAAACTTTATCATATAGTTGACTTTGTCATAATTCAAGAGAAATAGTAGTGCCAAAGGGGGTTTCTCCAAAACCTTGAACCAATTTACAGACTTTAATAACCAACTTCTTATTTTCCTTAACATTTTTTTCTTCTCCTTCAATAGAGGTAAAACAATACAATACCAAAGCTCTATAAAATGTTTAGTCCTTTTTTAATCTCTCCTAAAATTGAATTGTAAAATGTATCTCCTAAACTCTCACTTTTCTAATTTTATATGAAATATGGTTGTCATCGTACTTATAGCCTGCAGGAATTTTACATAAGATGAGTTATATATGTAGGATTCTAGAATTTCTTTCAGTGCTGGAGGTTATGAGGCATGATCACTATTAATCAATATATTTTTATTTACCAACTTGACTATTTCTCTGTGTTTCCATGCTTTCCTTTCCTTTAACCCATAATACTCAAGCTTATTATGTAAATAAATGTTAGATATATCAACAGTAGACAGACAAAATGTGTCAACTATTAAGTTTGAATAAATCTCTCAGCAATTGATAAAACGACTAGAGGAAAAAAAAAAGTCATTTGTCTTAGAAGATCTGAATAATGTTACCAACTACTTTGGCCTAATAGTTACTTTAGTACACTTTACCCCACAACTGCAGAAAACACGTTCTTTTCAAATTCATATGATATATTTATAATAGACATATGCTGGGTCATAAAACAAAAACAATTCCCAATATACTTAAAATTATTTAAATCATACAAAATGTCAAAATGTGACCTCAGACTAGTAGGGCACTGAATTATAAGCACAACAACATCTATTTATTAGAAAACAGTTAGATACATACATACATGTAGATACTGAGAAATAACAATAATTTTCACTAAGGACATTCTCATCTATCAAGAAATACAACAACACACTTCTAAATAACACATAGGTCAAAGAAGAATCTCAAGGGAGAGGGCAAAGAGCAGAAGCAAGAAGAACTACAATCCTGCAGTCTGTGGAACAAAACCACATTCACTGAAAGATAGACAAGATGAAAAGGCAGAGGGCTATGTGCCAGATGAAGGAACAAGATAAAACCCCAGAAAAACAACTAAATGAAGTGGAGATAGGCAACCTTCCAGAAAAAGAATTCAGAATAATGATAGTTAAGATGATCCAGTACCTCAGAAAAAGAATGGAGGCAAAGATTGAGAAGATGCAAGAAATATTTAACAAAGACCTAGAAGGATTAAAGTACAAACAAAGAGAGATGGACAATACAATAACTGAAATGAAAACTGCACTAGAAGGAACCAATAGCAGAATAACTGAGGCAGAAGAATGGATAAGTGACCTGGGAGAAAGAATGGTGGAATTCACTGCCTCAGAACAGAATAAAGAAAAAATAATGAAGAGAAATAAAGACAGCCTAGGAGAAATCTGGGACAACATTAAACGCAACAACATTTGCATTATAGGGATCCCAGAAGGAGAAGAGAGAGACAAAGGACCCGAGAAAATATTTGAAGAGATTATAGTCAAAAATTTCCCTAACATGGGAAAGGAAATAGCCACCCAAGTCCAGGAAGCACAGAGAAAACCATACAGGATAAACCCAAGGAGAAACACGTCAAGACACATAGTAATCAAATTGGCAAAAATTAAAGACAAAGAAAAATTATTGAAAGCAGCAAGGGAAAAACAAGAAATAACATACAAGCAATCTCCCATAAGGTTAACAGTTGATTTCTCAGCAGAAACACTACAAGCCAGAAGAGAGTGGCATGATATATTTAAGTGATGAAAGGGAAGAACCTACAAACAAGATTACTCTACCCAGCAAGGATCTCACTCAGATTCGATGGAGAAATCAAAAGCTTTACAGACAAGCAAAACCTAAGAGAATTCAGCACCAAAAAAACAGCTCTACAACAAATGCTAAAGGAACTTCTCTAAGTGGGAAAAAAAGAGAAGAAAAGGACCTACATAAACAAACCCAAAACAATTAAGAAAATGGTCATAGGAACATATATATCGATAAGTACTTTAAATGTGAATGCATTAAATGCTCCAACCAAAAGAAACAGGCTTGCTGAATGGATACAAAAATAAGACCCATATATATGCTGTCTACAAGAGACCCACTTCAGACTTAGGGGCACATACAGACTGAAAGTGAGGGGATGGAAAAAGATACTCCATGCCAATGGAAATCAAAAGAAAGCTGGAGTAGCTATACTCATAACAGATAAAATAAATAAAATAAAGAATGTTACAAGAGACAAGGAAGAACACTACATAATGATCAAGGGATCAATCCAAGAGGAAGATATAACAATTATATATACACCCAACATAGGAGCACCTCAAAACATAAGGCAACTGCTAACAGCTATAAAAGAGGAAATCGACAGTATCCCAATATTAGTGGGGGAATTTAACACCTCATTTACACCAATGGACAGATCATCCAAACAGAAAATTAATAAGGAAACACAAGCTTTAAATGACACAATACACCAGATAGATTTAATTGATATTTATAGGACATTCTATCCAAAAACAGCAGATTACACTTCTTCTCAAGCATGTATGGAACATTCTCCAGGATAGATCACATCTTGGGTCATGAATCAAGCCTCAGTAAATTTAAGAAAATTGAAATTATATCAAGCATCTTTTCTGACCAAAATGCTATGAGATTAGAAATAAATTACGTGGACAAAAATGTAAAAAAAACAAACACATGGAGGCTAAACACTATGTTACTAAATAACCAAGAGATCACTGAAGAAATCAAAGATGAAATAAAAGCATACCTAGAGACAAATCACAATGAAAACACGATGATCCAATACCTATGGGATGCAGCAAAAGCAGTTCTAAGAGGGAAGTTAGTAGCTATACAAGCCTACCTCAAGAAACAAGAAAAATCTCAAATAAACAATTTAACCTTACACCTAAAGGAACTAGAGAAAGAAGAACAAACAAAACCCAAAGTTAGCAGAAGGAAAGAAATCATAAAGATCAGAGCAGAAATAAATGAAATAGAAATAAAAGAAACAATAGAAGATCAATAAAACTAAAAGCTGGTTCTTTGAGAAGATAAACAAAATTGATAAACTATTAGCCAGATTCACCAAGAAAAAGAGGGAGAGGACTCAAATCAATAAAATTGAAAATGAAAAAGGAGAAGTGACAACAGATACTGCAGAAATACAAAGCATCCTAAGAGACTACTACAAGCAACTTTATGCCAATAAAATGGACAACGTGAAAGAAATGGACAAATTCTTAGAGAGGTATAAACTTCCAAGACTGAACCAGGAAGAAATAGAAAATATGAACCGACCAATCACAAGTAATGAAATTGAAACTGTGATTAAAATCTTCCAACAAACAAAAATCCAGGACCAGATGACTTCACAGGTGATTTCTATCAAATATTTAGAGAAGATCTATCACCCATCCTTCTCAAACTCTTCCAAAAAATTTCAGAGGAAAGAACACTCCCAAACTCATTCTATGAGGCCACCATCACCCTGACACCAAAACCAGACAAAGACACTACCAAAAAAGAATATTACAGATCAATATCACTGATGAATACAGATGCAAAAATCCACAGCCAAATACTAGCAAACAGAATCCAACAACACATTAAAAGGATCATACACCATGATCAAGGGGGATTTATCCCAGTGATGCAAGGATTTTTCAATATATGCAAATCAATCAGTGTGATACATCATATTAACAAATTGAAGAGGAAAAACCATATGATCATCTCAATAGATGCAGAAAAATATTTTGACAAAATTCAACACCCATATATGATAAAAACTCTCCAGAAAGTGGGCATAGAGGGAACCTACCTCAACATCATAAAGACCATATGTGGCAAACCCACAGCAAACAACATTCTCAATGGTGAAAAACTGAAAGCATTTCCTCTATGATCAGGAAGAAGACAAGGATGTCCACTCTCACCAGTATTATTCAACAAAGTTTTGGAAGTCCTAGCCACAGCAGTCAGAGAAGAAAATGAAATAAAAGGAATACAGATTGGAAAAGAAGAAGTAAAACTGTCACTCTTCTTCAAAAGAAGAAGTAAAACTGTCATAGATGAGATGATACTATACATAGAGAATCCTAAAGATGCCAGCAGAATACTACTAGAGCTAATCAATGAATTTGGTAAAGTTGCAGGATACAAAATTAATGCACAGAAATTTCTTGCATTCCTATACTCTAATGATGAAGAATCTGAAAGAGAAATTAAGGAAACACTCCCATTTACCATTGCAGCACAAAGAATAAAATACCTAGGAAAACCTACCTAGGGGGACAACAGACCTGTATGCAGAAAACTTAAGACACTGATGAAAGAAATTAAAGATGATACAAATAGATGGAGAGATATACCATGTTCTTGGATTGGAAGAATCAATATTGTGAAAATGACTATACTACCCAAAGCAATCTACAGATTCAATGCAATCCCTATCAAATTACCAATGGCATTTTTTACGGAACTAGAACAAAAAATCTTAAAATTTGTATGGAGACACAAAAGACCCCAAATCGCCAAAGCAGTCTTGAGGGAAAAAAACGGAGATGGAGGAATCAGACTCCCTGACTTCAGACTATACAGCAAAGCTACAGTAATGAAGACAATATGGTACTGGCACAAAAACAGAAACATAGATCAATACAACAAGATAGAAAACCCAGAGATAAACCCACGCACCTATGGTCAACTAAACTATGACAAAGGAGGCAAGGATATACAATGGAAAAAAGACAGTCTCTTCAATAAGTGGTGCTGGGAAAACTGGACAGCTACATATAAAAGAATGAAATTAGAACACTCCCTAACACCATACACAAAAATAAACTCAAAATGGATTTGAGACCTAAATGTAAGACCGGACACTATAAAACTCTTAGAGGAAAACATAGGAAGAACACTCTTTGACATAAATCACAGCAAGGTCTTTTTTGATCCACCTCCTAGGGTAATGGAAATAAAAACAAAAATAAATAAATGGGACCTAATGAAACTTCAAAGCTTCTGCACAGCAAAGGAAACCATAAACAAGACAAGAAGACAACCCTCCGAATGGGAGAAAATATTTGCAAATATATCAACGGACAAAGGATTAACCTCCAAAATATATAAACAGCTCATGCAGCTCAATATTACAAAAACAAACAACCCAATCCAAAAATGTGCAGAAGACCTAAACAGACATTTCTCCAAAGAAGACATACAGATGGGCAAGAAGCAAATGAAAATCTGCTCAACATCACTAATTATTAGAGAAATGCAAATCAAAACTACAATGAGGAATCTCCTCACACCAGTTAGAGTGGGCTTCATCAGAAAATCTACAAACAACAAATGCTAGAGAAGGTGTGGAGAAAAGGGCACCCTCTTGCACTGTTAGTGGGAATGTAAATTGAAACAGCCACTATGGAGAACAGTATGGAGGTTCCTTAAAAAACTAAAAATAGAATTACCATATGATCCAGCAATTCCACTACTGGGCATATACCCAGAGAAAACCAAAATTCAAAAAGAAATATGCACCCCAATATTCATTGCAGCACTATTTACAGTATCCAGGTCATGGAAGCAACCTAAATGCCCATCGACAGATGAAAGGATAAAGAAGATGTGGTACATATATACAATGGAATATTACTCAGCCATAAAAAGGAACGAAATTGGGTCATTTGTTGAGACGTGGATGGATCTAGAGATTGTCATGCAGAATGAAGTTAAGTTAGAAAGAGAAAAACAAATATCGTATAGTAACACATATATGTGGAACCTAGAAAAATGGTACAGATGAACTGGTTTGCAGGGCAGAAATTGAGACACAGATGTGGAGCACAAACATGGACACCAAGGGGGGAAAGTGGTCGTGGGGTGGGGGTAGTGGTGTGATGAATTGGGAGATTGGGATTGACATGTATACACTGATGTGTATAAAATTGATGACTAATAAGAACCTGCTGTATAAAAAGAAAAATGTATATCTAGATTAATGAATATTTTCTGACAGAATCAGAGAGGTTTGATTGGATGTTGGAGAAAATTTATTAAAAATTGATACGATTTTAGAGTATTTGACCTTAAGCCAGATTCAATTATCAAGGTCATTCCTAATGCCCCAATTCACATATCATGTAGCCTTAAGAACATTTACTTTTCTACTCTCAGTACCTGGGGTATATATATACAGTCTATAGTTTTAAATCATTAAGGAGTGAATTAAAAGTAGTGGGTAACAATATCTATCCCTATCTGATAGTTCTCTTTGTCTAGAATATTTCTGCTGACCCTGACCTCGGTAAGGGGTTAATATGCAGGTTCTGCCTGAAGATTAAGTTTGATTTGGAAAGGTTTCACTCCAGAGAGCCAATGGCAGTGAAAATATCAATAAAACTAAAACAAATGGTTTGTTTTATGCCTAACAGATTTTTTGGCAAACTGACTAAGCAGGGCCAAGAATGGGGTGTGGAAAGTAAGGCACCTAAGGCACAAAATTTCAGGAGGCCTTCCCTCTCAGCCATGGACAAGTGAAGACAAAGGAGTATGATATGCAGAAGTAGAGATATGGGGCCCTTTTGCCTCAGATACAAGCGCTCAGTACTTCAATGGAGGAGCAGAACATTCCATAAGTGAGCTTGGGGGGCACAGCATAGGGATGTATTTTAGTGCTCTTTGTACAGATAGTGGAGGTGGCTTCCACACTAATTTTTAACAGTGCAATTGACTGAAATGAGCACCTAGCAATGTGTAGGAAAGTCTCTCTTTGTAGCAAAGGTTGTGGTAACTCTTCCTTGGTTATTTTACATTCTTCAAAGCTGTCTGTGCAAAGATAAACCTTCTCATAATATATATGTAAATAAATAGATATTTCAAAAAATTTAGCTAATTGTTAAAAAAAGGAATCTCAAGGGAAATTAGAAAATATTTAAAACTAAATATTAATGAAAATACAACACAAAATTTATGGGGTGTAGCTAAAAATTATAGTGCTTTATAATATTCCAAGGGCAAAACAATGCACATAATATTGACTCACTTTTCATTGAGGAACCCTTCTCCCTGGTATCTTGACCCCTCAAGTTGTGGCTGGCCTGGAAACTTGTTAATAAACTCACAGTGATTGTTTTTTGTTTTATATTATCCAGCTTTTCTAGTTCTCAGAAGACATTCATTTGTTAACAGCTACTCCATCATATCCGGAAGTGGAAATCTGGAACGTTTGCCTTTAATGTCTAGAATTAAGAGGCCCAGGTAAAGCATTAACATTTGTAGTAAAAAGACTGGCTGAACTTATCTTACTCAGTTTTCTCTAATGTTAGCACAATTCAGAAATATTGCAAAGCATCTGAAAATGCTAGATCTCTTGCTCTTAATGACTCTGCCTTTGGATTGGTATTTTATTCTCCTGGGAGATAAATTAGTTTTTCGTAAAGCTGCCCAGGAATACCATAATCATTGAATTTTACTTCAGCTTTTCAGATGTAAATCTCAGTTTCTGTAGCATATATCATTTACCAATGCAACTTTGAACTACAGAAGATTATTGAATTTAAATTTGAAACATTATTTATAATTATATCAGAGTTAGTGGAGTCTGTTACAAGTTATTAAATTTGTTAAACAAATCTTTCAATTGGGTCTAATAAGAACGAATGGTTTCCTAATGTTGTTGCTGTAATTAACTATAAAAACCAACTAAGAAAATGAATTGAAAAGTAACTGAAATTCAACTTCCAGAAGAACTAATATGGGAGCAAATTTATAAAAATATCTAATAAAATACCAGTTCCTTAATAGTAACTCTATCTTCAAATAAAAACGAATACTTGTTAAAAATAGTAATCTGAATAACTACTATAACTTAACCACTTTAAGTAGCTTTAATTATAATTTTAAATGTTTCCTTTGCAAAATGTGTATCAATTTCTTTGTTATAATTAAAATATTATGAAAATATGCTTTGAGTTTTGCTGTTTATTTAATTACAATTCTAATAAACAAAAGCTTCAGGGACTACACAGAAAAGTTATTGTAGAAAATGCACTAATTTTGCTAATTCACCACGAAGTTATTATTCTACAAAGAATATATTTAGTTCTTAAAATGTGATTCTGTCCTATCACTTCATCAATGTTTCATTAGCACTCTTGGGAATGTTTAAAACTTCATTAAACTCTTAAAACAAGGGCACACTTTCTTAACTTTTATTCTACTTTATTTCTTCTGTTTCTTGAAGATAATGCCACCATTTGAAAACTGATTCTTCAACCAAAAAAGATAAAAATTTTCTTTAAATTTTCTTTTTATTTCTTGTTTGTTGCCACATAACTCAGTTTCAGTTTCTCTTATTATCTTAGTTTCCTTATTAAAATCCTAAAACAGTGCATACTTCTCTCTACACGCATTTGGAAAATTGTAAAGCTCTATATAAATGCTAAGTATTTTTACAATTTTGGAGAGATGATCATTGGCAATTAAAAATTGTTATAACCAAGATTTGTTTTCTTTCACCAGGTTCAAGGAAACTATGAAGCTAATTGTTTCCTGAGTAAATTCTGGAGAAAAAAATTAATAGTGAAATGTTTTGTTATGTTTTTTAGGTAAGGAAAAATTATTCTATTATTGACAAAAATAGGTCTCTGGAAGATACTTTTGGAGACAACAAATAAATCACCTTTTGAGACTGTTGGCTAAACAGTAAATGAATACCTGCATTGTTTGTTCAAGTATTAACAGTCATATTAAATTATTTAAAGATAAGGTCATTTTGGTGGAAAAGAAATATGACTCTGAATTTGCACCAGAGCAAACAGATGCGATTCTCCCTTTATTATTTACTCTATCTCAGAAGATCATCTAGAATTTACTTTTGGAGTACCAGTATTATAGATGATCAATTAAATTAGCATAGGGTCTCTTAGGGAAGCTTCCATTCAACAATGGTTAAAATAATTCGTATTTTATATCTCTACTTTAAGCAATATTTTGCTTAAATAAAAAATGTAAGCCAAAATCCTATACTTTTCAGTTTGTATCAGAAATGATTTACGTACCCAGAAATTTGGCTATATCAAATCACAGATGTTTCTCTTTTGTCAACCTAAATAAACACAGGAGGCAATAATCAAGCAAAGACCAGATCCTGTTGGTTGGGAAGAAAATGTCTTTGTGGCTTTCCAGAACCTGAAAAGCAACTTCTTATTACCCCTGCTTTAGGACATCCTAATTACCAGCTTCCCTTTTATTTTTTGTTTACCAAAAGGTGAGGAATGCCTTGGGAGTGCTTATAAGAGAGGCATGGAGGTCAATACCCACCACCTTGGCTACTACAGGCAGAAATTAGACCCTATAGCCAGAGGTCTTCCCACAAACATGAGAGCTATTTCATCAGCAGCCGCCTTTATGAAACCAACTGAGAAATAGTTATGGGCTCTCTATTCAATATCTATGTTCCTCATGCAGTAGAAGCCTTGCTCAATTCTTATCACACTCAATACCTTTCTGTAAGCAGTCTTATGTCATATGAAATCTTGTTACTAACTTCCCCTCAAATAACCCTTTCCTAACTACAACAACCTTACCCCTGTAAGCCCTCTTCCTTTACCTAATGACATAACTCCTCATTACTGTGTGACTGATCAGATATTAATCCCTAGAGCTGACTTACAAGAAACTCTTATTGCTAATGCTGAGATTTCATGGTTTACTGATGGTTCTTTTTTAAAAAGTGGAGAAGGAAAATTTCATGCCTGGTATGCAATCACCTCCTCCCTTGGACTAACAGACTGCTCCACTGTTGACCACTACTTCAGCCCAACAGGCAGAACTCCATGCTTTAACTAGAGGTTGCACCTTATCAGAAGATAGAGCTATGAACATCTATACAGATAGTCACTATGTCTTTGGGGATAGTCGCACGACTTTGGCATGCTTTAGAAACAAAGAGGATTCTTGACCTCAGGAGGAAAGCAGATTAAGAATGGAAGTTGAGTCAATGAGTCGTTGGAATCAATCCAACTTCCATCTGTCCTGGACACTATTATGGTGCCTGGGCATTCAAAATTAAATTCAGAAGAAACCAAGGGAAATAATTTAGCTGATCAGACCACAAGGACAGCAGCCTTAAAAGCCACCAAACCTGAAACTGTTACAGCAAAGTTTGACTACATTCAGAAATAAAATTTAATGAAAATGATCAAAGACAATTGATCATTGATCTCTGATCAACAGTAATCAAAGACCAATTTAAGGCACCATATAAAGGTGAAACCCAATTGACAAGGCACTGCTTTTTCATGATGGTGAGTTTCTTTTTGAGTGTGTTATAATTTTGTGATTAAAATTTCAAGGGAAAAATCCTTTCTCTGCCTCTTTCCTTTGGGAAGGGGAGAACCAAGAAAGGGGGCGGGGACTGTTGGGGTTGTGCCTATCTATCTCCAGACAGATAGAAATGAAAGAAGAACAAATTCAATACCAAGGTGCCCAAACCAGGACATTAGCTTTAACCCTGGTGTGGAGGTTGGCGGAGTAGGGGTGGGGAGTGATGGAAATAAGGTACGGCAAAAAGTGAGGCTTCACTGAGCTGATAGCAGTTGTATTTTAAGTCCATCAACCAACTTATGATATGGCCCAAATAAAAGACCTGTCTTGCCAGAGTCCATGGTAAAGACTCCTGATGGAAATGAGTCATCAGAAGACCCACTGGTCAGTAGATAAACCTATAAGTTTCATGAAACGAAACTGGTGGGGTAATATTTCTAAGGCCACCAAGATGGCACAATTAACTTATGTTGTATGTTCTAAATATAACCCAGGGAAAACTACTCAAACCACACCTGGACACTTGAACCTTCCTAAAGGGCCTTTTGACCTTTGAGGAATGGATTTTATCCAGTTGCTTCCTTCCTAAGTCTATAAATTTGTTCTTCTTATGATTTGTATGTGTTTTCATTGTAATGAAGCATTTCCTTGCCAATGGGCTACTGTTTTTTTTACCGGGTTGGCGTGCATTTTGTCAAATAGCTTCAACTGAGGAGGTCAATGGAAGAACCGGACCAGCAATCTCCGTCCTTGTGACAGCAAGCAAAGAATTGTAGACCACCACTTCATGCTTAAGCGCAAAGCAAAATTTATTAAAGCAAAGTTACACTCTCAGGGTGAGAGCGGGCTGTTTCTGCGAAGTGAAACCAGCGCTCCTGTACAGGCTTAAGGGTGTTTAGAAGGAACGTTCGTTTATAAGGAGCGTTCAGGGAGGACGTGGGGTGTGATCATGGGTGAGGGACAGGAGATCATTATTTGATTGACAGTCCCGAGCTATGTAACAAGTTCATTATTGCGCATACCCTTACCCTTGATTTGCTAAGAATAGACCACGGGGTGGGGGTGGGGCAGGGGGAGCAAAACCATGTGCAGATTTTATTATAATGACGGTATCGTGAGTTTGGGTTTACTCTAGGTTATACGTCTGTCTAGTCTGGGCATGCTCAGCCCGGGGAAGTTCCCTCATGTTACTATGCTCCCTCTTTATCAGGAAAAAGTTGCCCACCACCCGACCATAATTTCACGGTTCTGGTTGGGGTCAGAGGAGGATCCCCAGATGGTTGGGGCATAACTTGACCACTTCCTCTGTCTTTTTGCCCCTGTCATCTCCTTGCTGCTAATGTCTAACTAACTACCTAACACTTTGGCAGTTACAAAATTGTTACTGGCCATGTTATGAAGTAGATCTGTGAGGTTTGGCCTGTTCTATAATATTTTTATTGTGCCTATCACCCCTAGTCCTCAGGACTGGTAGAAAGAACAACAGCATTATTAAGATTCAATTGGCAGAATTTATCCTTGAAATTGACTTGTCCTAAGGCACTTCCTCTGGTCCTTTTGAATCTGAGAGCTGTTCTCTTTGGGAAACACAGTAAGTCACCATTTGAAATCACCATTGGCAGACCTCTGCATTTGGCTCTCTCTGCTCTTGATACTAAACTAATTAAAGGAGACAAGCTTCAATATTGCAAAGAACTAATCAGAGCCTTAGACAAAAAACCATACCCTGGTAGGACCATCTTTCCACAGTGTGTTCCCAGGAGAGGAAGACCACAAACATCACAATCTACACGAGGTAATTTTGTCTACTGGAAATGACATCTTCAAAAAGATTCTTTACAACCTAGATGGAAAGGACCATGTCAGGTACTCTTAACTAATTCTTGTGCTGCAAAGCTTAAAAGTGTTGATTCTTGGATTCATGTTTCTCATTTAAAGAAGACTCCAGAACCCAACTGGACTTCTGAACCAACTGGAGAATTAAGATTAAAGTTAACTAGGAAGTGAAGCAGAATACATCTGAGGCTGTAGCTTTCCCAAGATTTGGGAGCAGGCCAGTATATACAGACACACTGCTCCAACCTCTTTACTGATTCTTTTCATAATAGATCTGCACTATTGTACTGATGAATTTACTGAGTTTAATTATACTAATTTAACATTCTTCATAAGGAAGTCCACTGAGTTGGCTGGTGGTTTCAGAATGTTGTTGGACCCAAGTTCACGTGCCTGACGCACAGTGAAGCCAAACAAACCAAAACTTTTAAGTTTGGAGAAGAGAAACATTTATTAGTCGAGGAGGTGTCAACCTGGAAGATGGGAGACCTAGACTCATTTCAAATCCATCTTGTCGGATCAGCAGGGCACAAAGTTTTTAAAGGCAAAAAAGGTAGGTGTGCAAGGTAGTCTTTTTGACTTCAGATTCCTGATAAAATATCAGTTGTAAACTTCTTGGCAACGTATTGTGACTCGATGTGTCACTGGTGATTGTGATTGATTTATGTGTACCTGCAGTGCAAACTAGTAAATCATGGTCTTGTGATCCCTTAACTGTTTTGTAGGAGAGAGCAAAAGCAATGGTTGGGGCATTTTATTATTTACTTAGAGCCTTCAGGATGGTTAGGGGTTTCAGCTCTTAATTCACTCCCCCAGTGTCATCAATTTCAAATCCACATGGTGCAGCTGGTTGAACCCACAGAACGTCATCTGGACAGTCTGGGGTCATAAATCAAGACAATTAGTTTAAGCTGACAATCATGGAAAAGATTTTGTTGGGCTCACTTTTCTTTTGTTTCTGTGTTCCCTCATTTCCCTAGTCAGCAACTGTTTGAATATACTCTTTGGAACTCAGGGAAGGTCTAAGAGACTAAAGTCTTTACAAACAAGAGGTCTGTCCAGGGAAGGTTTTAAAGGCAAAGAAGGGAGGTTTGCATTACAAGAATTTTAATTGGAGTTGGAGGTAGAAGCAAGTCTTGACTAAACATAATTGAGAGCTATCACATAAAGGCTAATATCACATAAACATAATTAAGGATATCACTAAAGGAAGGAAAAGTCCATTAGTACAATAAGTCACAGGTGTTCTTGGAGAATCCTTTGAATATCTGTGATTTGGCCCAGTTCAAAAGTTCATGGTTCCACCCAGCAAGGATTGTATAAGGTCTACCTCCTTAATGACTTCTGGGCTCAATTTTAAAATCCCTTGACATAAGTGACTTCATTTTATTTCACATTTCACACTTTATAGATTTAAGTTAGATGCTAATTAGTGATTAAAATGAACTCCTTACTTACTGATTTTGAACAATAATTTCTAATTTAATTTATATATTTTCCCTATTTATATTTGGCTGAATACACAATTTAACAGTTCTTAAATATTCCTAAAACAAAAACGGATATATTGCATTGACATTTGAAAGTGTTCTTTAGATGAGGGTATCATGTCACACTAGGATAGTGCCTATGGAACTAGTCTTCGCTAATAAAAACGCATGTTCAAGATGGCAGGCATATGCCCAGTAGTGGGACTGCTGGGTCATATGGTAGTTCTATTTGTAGTTTTTTAAGGAAGCTCCATACTGTTCTCCATAGTGGCTGTACCAATTCACATTCCCACCAGCAGTGCAACAGTGTTTCCTTTTCTCCACACCCTCTCCAGCATTTATTGTTTCTAGATTTTTTGATGATGGCCATTCTGACTGGTGTGAGGTGATATCTCATTGTAGTTTTGATTTGCATTTCTCTAATGATTAATGATGTTGAGCATTCTTTCATGTGTTTGTTGGCAGTCTGTATATCTTCTTTGGAGAAATGTCTCTTTAGGTCTTCTGCCCATTTTTGGATTGGGTTGTTTGTTTTTTTGTTATTGAGCTGCATGAGCTGCTTATAAATTTTGGAGATTAATCCTTTGTCAGTTGCTTCATTTGCAAATATTTTCTCCCATTCTGAGAGTTGTCTTTTCATCTTGTTTATGGTTTCCTTTGCTTTGCAAAAGCTTTGAAATTTCATTAGGTCCCATTTGTTTATTTTTGTTTTTATTTCCATTTCTCTAGGAGGTGGCATATACCCTGAGAAAACCATAATTCAAAAAGAGTCATGTACCAAAATGTTCATTGCAGCTCTATTTACAATAGCCTGGAGATGGAAACAACCTAAGTGTCCATCATCAGATGAATGGATAAAGAAGATGTGGCACATATATACAATGGAATATTACTCAGCCGTAAAAAGAAACGAAATTGAGCTATTTTTAATGAGGTGGATAGACCTAGAGTCTGTCATACAGAGTGATGTAAGTCAGAAAGAGAAAGACAAATACTGTATGCTAATACATATATATGGAATTTAAGAAAAAAAAAATGTCATGAAGAACCTAGCGGTAAGACAGGAATAAAGACACAGACCTACTAGAGAATGGACTTGAGGATATGGGGAGGGGGAAGGGTAAGCTGTGACAAAGTGAGAGAGAGGCATGGACATATATACACTACCAAACGTAAGGTAGATAGCTAGTGGGAAGCAGCTGCATAGCACAGGGAGATCAGCTAGGTGCTTTTTGACCGCCTGGAGGGGTGGGATAGGGAGGGTGGGAGGGAGGGAGACGCAAGAGGGAAGAGATATGGGAACATATGTATATGTATAACTGATTCACTTTGTTATAAAGCAGAAACTAACACACCATTGTAAAGCAATTATACTCCAATAAAGATGTAAAAAGATAAAAAAAAAGATGACAGGCAGTATGGTATAAGAGGTATGAGATTTGTCTCTGAGGTCAGGTGGGTGTAGTTTTATATCATGGCTCAAGGCTCGACTCAAATATTACCTTTCCTGGGACAATTTGCATAAGCTTTCTGAGCTTGTATCCTCAACTGAAAAAAAAAAAATAGCAAGTAACCTATATTCACTATATGTTAGTTTTCAATATTATAGTTTTTCTACATTTCATGGAGTTTCTCCTCTACAAATATTCTTTCCAAACCACACTTAGTAGATGCCAAAATTAGGAGTTTGGGATTAACATATACACACACTATATATAAAATGATCAACAAGGGCCTATTGTACAGCACAAGGAATTATACTCGATATTTTGTAATAATATTGGGAAAAGAACCTGGAAAAATATATATACATACATATATATGTCACTGTGCTGTACACCTGAAACTAACATGACATTATAAATCAACTATACTTCAATAAAAATAAATAAAAATTTTTAAAACAGAATTTGATGTTTCAGAACCTGGGTTTTATCCACGGAATCAGGATTAACATCTACTTCTCATAGCACCTTGTGCTAAAAGGTGAGATCACTGATATTTTTGGGACCCAAAATGAGCCTCAATGGCATATTGATTATTTTGAATTAAAGTTATTTAAGAAATAGCCAAGGGAAAAGAGACACTATGAACCTCCATTCTGCCTCCTTAAAAGCAGGAAATAAGCCTCTCATGTGAAAGGTGCACTCCCTGCATCTGGGGGTAGGATACCTTTATCGCTAGAGATTAATTCAGACCAAGAAGTCTGTTTAAACAAACTTGTTACTTTAATTTACTACCTAAGCCCAAACTCAGTTTAGATTTGTCTCTGAGCACCCCAAACCTGGGTTACTTTGTCCTGTGAATTCCTCACAAATTTACTGTTTCTTTATCTAAAAAGTACAAAATCTGCCTGCTTTGGCCATAGGTCCTATTCCCATGAGACCTGTTTGCACATGATTAAAATTGATTTCTTTTTCTACTCTTACTCTGTCTTGTGTCAATTTTATTATTAGTCCAGCCACAAGACCTCAAAAAGATAGAATGGGAGATTTTCCCCTCCCTCATGATATAAAATACACTTAATCAAAGACAATTTTTAAGCAGCCAAAATCACACATTTCAAGTGTATAACCTTTTGATTGCACAATTTGTTTCAAGGTCAGATAAACAAATAAATAAACTTTCTAGACTTGAAACATTCTTTTCCATCAAATATCACTTCCTCAGAATTTGTAGAGAAGAACATTCTACTTCTATTTACTGATTCATGCCTAATATGCTGCTGTTCTGAATTGTTTATAGAATAACAATTCAAATACTTTGAAAAAAGCCCCCTGTATCTGTCTGTAGTTTATTTCTAGTGGTAGCATGAATTATAAAAATGCATTTATCTTCAATTACTTTCACAAAAGAGAAGTGCAACTCAATGCTTTGGAGCAACTGAAGAGTTGAGGACCCATAATGCAATCTGTCTGCTCCACATATGGTCAGTTCAATTTCTAGGAGATCACTGCTTCAGTCAGCATATCAGTATTTCTTACAGAATGAGAGAAACAAAATTCAGTTATTTCAATTTAAAAGGAAGAGTGATTTCTCGATTTAAAGCTTTGCCCTTCTCGGTTTCCATGGGGTTAAGACCATGAAATAAAACTTAGTGGCCAGGGTCCACCTTGGTGGAACTTGAACAAAAAAGTACTAACCACAGCCTGGAACATCAGAGTGGAAAGAATACATACATAAAGAAATGTGAATTATACTTCAGAAAGAGTACAGAGCTATGAATTTTGGCCTAAAGATGATTTCTTGATCTCCTGAGAATCTCTAGAGCACTTTTTATTGATGAGACAGAAATGAAAGCAGTCATTAACTTGTGCAACACTAAAAATAGTGCATAAATGGGAGGATGTGAGCACCATGTATCATTCTGGATAATGATGAAAGATAATACATGGCTTTAAGACATTGACTTACCAAGGATATCAAGTATTCTTTCATAATAAATCCCAGTCTCCTTGCATTTCTCTGTGGACCATATTTAAGGCCAAATGATAAATCAAGATTACTAAAATGAGACTCCGTATTCTAGATTACATTAAAATCTGAAAGCATTCATGCCATGTAGCTGAAATTTGAAAGGTTACTTGTATATAAAGGATGAATAATAGAATAGCCGTATTTCTTAGCACTTGCATTTTGAATATATGAATTTTTGTAGCAATAAATAGAAGGGCAAGAGGAATGGTAAATACATTTTTTAAATAATTTCAAGTGATTTGTTCATAAATGTGAAATATTGAGTATGGTATATTATATAAAAAATTAATACTGATCACTTTATAACTGAAACTCATTGTAAGAAACACCTTATGTTTCCAGACAGTCTTGGCTTTCACGTCAGTCTAGTTCAGGAGAAAGAGAAGATTGATGAAATTCAGCTTTGCTACAGATTTAATGGATTTATAGAGAAATGGTTATGAGAAAAGGGAAAAAGGAAAAAAGAAGGTTTGATGTGGAGCTATGGAACCACTGATCCAATAATATGAAGGAGGAAATTTTCCAGTATAATCTAAAGTAAAGAGATTCATCTTCTCAGAGTTAGTAAGAATATATTAAAACTCTCATCAAGGAATATCTAATAATTGACAAGGTTTATGTACACCAACATATATTATATATAGGGACATCAATTTATCATATTTCACTACATTTTTCTATTGTTAAAAGAAAAGCAATTGTACTTACTTGTTTTGGTGGTTAGGTACACAGATTTCAGGTCTTAGTTATTGACTTATTTTTGACTAATTTTGGGAGAAATCCCTAGAACAGCAGAGATAGCAGTTGAAAATTGTTAAAGATAAATTGCTTTGGTGATGAGTTTCTTAATTGAATCTATTGAAGACATAAATATAATTGAGGTAAATTATGTCTGTTATATGAATTTAGAGAAGAAATACTATCGGCATTCTTTTAACATGCCAACTTGATTGTTAAGCATTGTAAGTGAGTTAATGATATTTTTCCATTTTCTTCTCCTTATATTTCATGTTAAAAATGAGTACTCACAAATATACAATTTAAGTCACTTATATTATATATTTTTACTATGTTTATTTATAAAAATTGATAATTACAAATATATGTATACATATAAAATATATTCTAATTAGTTTGTGCTATTAAATTTCAATAATCAAGATAAAATTTTAAGCATATGTGTTTATTTATTTGACTTCTGTGATTCTTCAGTCATAAACATATATGTGTACATATTTACATTTATAGCTCAAAGTGACATAGATTAAATTGATATGAATTGTTGCTGCCTTCAGTACCTGGAAATATAACAAGAATTTTACCTGTGTTGAGAGTTTACTCCACAACCACATTGGGCGTCATGTCAAATGTTTGTCTTATCTTTTCAAATTGAAAGCCAGATTTCTTTTCTAAGACAGAATATATGCTAAAATCCATCTCAGCCTAGTTGCATTAATGACCATTTTCTTTTCTCATGACACTTAATCTTATTATGTGGGGGGATGTCTTAGAGGAGATGAAAGATGGGAGATGATGCCCCAAGAAGATTTTATTTAGAAACACAGACTGAATATAGAAGAGTATAGGAAGTGGTTTGGATCTGGGAAGTAGAGAATAGCTTCAATTATCCTAGAAAATAAGAAAGAAATGTATTTATGAGAAACGTAAGACTGAACTGAATTAAATATGTATAGGTCAATTTTACTTAAACTTTTATCTGGAGTATAAGGCACTATAAAAGCAATAAACAGATTGATATCTATTACACTAACTTGACAGAGTAAGTAGAAATTAGATTTGGCTTAGCAAAAAAAGCTGGGATGTGAGAATCATTCACTTGCTGCCTCATCCTAGTTTTCTCACTCCTAGATATGAAATTTGAACAATTTGTTTTGATAGTGATGGTGGTGGTACTCATTGAATACTAAATACTTTCTAGGCAAGAATCAATGCTTTACATGACCTTAAAAGTCCTTTCAAGTCTTATATTTGGAAAACGGTAGATGGAAGCTTGCAACAAAGAGGGACAGAAAGTAATGACTATGGATTTTATTTGAGATTATTGAGAGAACTGAAATCTATAGCAAATGTATAAGAAAGTATCATTAACACTTAATGATGGGATGCCTGTAGGCTGTTACCTCCGGAAGTAGGTAAAGTGCAAAAATGAAAGTTCATCTCTGGTGAATTTAAACTAAATAAAGCTCATTCTAGATAAAATTTATATATCACTTCTGAACCTTGAGTCCTAAGTTGTCTAGACTGGAAATTCACTGCCCATAATGATTAATTGTCCATTTTTCCTTCTCATTCTGTCTGCACTTTTTAAAACTAGGTGCTCATACAAAGTTTAGAGTATAATGCATTTCCTGGGGATTTGAATTTTAAAAGCCAGTTTTATACTGAATCAGACATCAATACATTATGGATTAGGACTCAAAAACCCAGTGCAATCTTAAGACAAATCTTGTGATATCTAAGAAATATTATCTTATGCTCCCAAGCTCCCTAAATTCCAGTTTGAGAAACAGGAGGTTGACTTATACGTTTGGGATTTGTCTGTCTAGGGAAGAAGAATTTTTGTGGCATAACAGTACGTATTCTTTTTACTGTTCCCTATTCTCATCACATTCAACATTTAACAAATATTTATACAGTGTTCTTGTGTTCACAATATCTAGTTATTCTCTCCTATCTGGGCTAGCAGAAAAATACAGTTTGTAGCTTATTTGAAATCAATCAGGGTCACGTGGCTAGTTCTGGTCAATCACATATGACATAAAGTGAAAAATGCCACTTTTATTCTGAGACTATAAAAATATGTTTTACAATTATACAGAGTCTCTATTCTTTATATCAAGAATGGAAATGGCCATGGACTTCAGCTGGTGCAGCTAAAAGTCACTGTGCAGAGCAGGGTACCACATTAACCCGTGCATAAGCACATTTGTAGGAATTGCTGCATGAGCAAAAAGTAAACTTCTGCTTTATTAAACCACTAGGATTTGAGTGTTTCAAATAAGGCATTATAATGTAATAAACACAAGCACTGCTATGTTTCCAGCATGGTTCCAGATCCTTGGAATTCACTGAGGGCCAAAATGAGACAAAAATCCCTCCCCTGCTAGAGTTTACTGTATAGAGGATCACAACATATGTAGTAAGTATATTGGAAATAAATAAGGGGATGGTGAAGGTGTGGAAGAAGAGCATAAGTAATATAACATTTGTGGTAGGTAGAATAATGACCCCCCCCAAAGATGTCATTCCCGATCACTGAAAACTTTGAATATATTTCCTTACATGTCAAAAGGGACATTACAGATGTGTTTAAGTTAAGGGTCTTGAAATGGGGAGTTTACCCAAGTAGGTTAAATGCAATCGTAAGAGTTTTTTTTTGTTTGTTTTTTTTTTTTTTTTTTTTTTTGCGGTACGCGGGCCTGTCACTGCTGTGGCCTCTCCCGTTGTGGAGCACAGGCTCCGGATGCGCAGGCGCAGCGGCCATGGCTCATGGGTCTAACCGCTCCGCGGCATGTGGGATCTTCCCAAACCGGGGCATGAACCCGTGTCCCCTGCATCGGCAGGCAGACTCTCAACCACTGCGCCACCAGGGAAGACCCGTAAGAGTTCTTATAAGAGAGATACAGGGGGCTCAAAGTCAACTAAGGAGATGTGATGATGGTAGCAAAAGTTGGATAACGGGGACAAAAGCCAAAGAATGTGGTGACCTCTGGAAGCCAGAAAAGACAAGGAAATAGTTTCATCCCTAGAGAATCCAGAAGAATGAAGTCTTGCCAACCCATTTTAGACTCTGACCTTCAGACTGTAAGATAATACATCTGCGTTGTTTTAAGCCACTGTGTTAAGTTTATGGTAATTTATAGCAACAATGAGAAACATATGCAATTACTTAAAAAGAAGTGCTACAAGATCTGCCTACTTTTTTGAGAATAGACTATATTTGGGATTGTAATAATTCAGGTGAGAGGTGATAGCTAAAACCTTGTTGGTAAAAGTAGTGATAGTTAGAATTAGTAGGATTCTGTATATGTTTTGAAGGTAGGAATTCCCTTATTGGTCAAATGTGATGACAGAAGAGACCATGTGAAAGAGTCTAAGAAAGTAGAGGAATGAGTAGACTGGTAAAATATATTGTGATATACTATAATTGCAAGGTGAACCAATGGTCCAGTTAAGCTGTGTGTGGACATGAATTTAATGTGGTATCAGTTAGTACATTCCCCAAAGTCTAGTGAGGCACCTTGCATATCATCATTAAAGATCTGATGAATAAATTTAAAAAGGCTTGAAGTCCTCTAAAAGATACTGAATTCATATCATAGGGATGACATTTGCCTGTTTGATTTTCTACTTCTTCTTGTCCTTCTAAGGCACATTTCACACTAATAATGGGGGGAAAAAAAAGAACTACTCTGTTCTAGATGCTCGAGAAACAAACTCTGAGATCTGCATACAAGAGGTTTATTTGAAAATATTTCTAGAGAAACAGAATTGGGACTAGGGCAATCGAATTGGGATACAATTCCAATTAATCCTACAAGGAGTTGGAATGTATCTTGAAAATTGTTGCAATTGAGATAAAATAGGTGGAACTCCGTACCCCTTTATTAGCCTATCATTGGATATAGGCTGCCCAGGGAGTGGGTGTAACATTGTTCAAGCCAACATATTTCAGCCTAGGGCAATTCCAGAAGAAGGACTAAGATGTCAGATAAACAATAATGTTAGGAAAGTTCTTAGAGAGATAATTTTCAGTTACTAAATTCTCCACTTCTTGGTAAATATCCAGAACACTTTGTAATATAATTACCTCTTTTTCCACAGTAGCGACATTTAAATCTTTATCCAAGACTAAGGTCTAAAATATAGAAAAAATATAGGGTCATTGAGTCAGATAAGGATTATAAAACACTTATTCTGGCTGTTCAGTAGTTGGATACAATAATCCAAACCTTTGCTTCTAGCTTCTCTAACTCTACATTTTGAAATTAATAATAAATAAATATCTAATTATAGTCCATTAAGTTGATTTTATAACCTCCTGATGGTTTTCAATCTGAAGTTGGAAAAAAATGGACTACAAAACACAGAAAAACACTTACTCTTCATCCATTTAGCAAGAATTCGAGAAATTTCCTGGGCACAGGTTCTATCCATAGGTAAAGTGGTCATAGAATATATCATCCAATCTCAGATTCTTTGAGAGTAAATGAGGCATAAACAAGGACTGTCCCACTCTACATAGTGGGAGTTTTCCATCGCTAAGCCAGGTCAAGTGTCAAAGTAAAGAAACCAGAAGAGCACAGCAGTGAGATCCCAGCAGTTGTTTGTCCTCTTCCCTATTATTCCTTTTGTTTCTCGTGTCCAGAAAAAATAGAAAAAGAGGAAATCAAAAGACATTTGCTATGTACTAGAAGCTACTAACCGAGCTTGGATAAAACAGGGGAAAAATATTAATTTGCAAGTTAAAGTCAAACCCAAATCAAAAAGTATCAACTACACTTGAATTGGAAAAAGCCACACTTGCCTGTGAAATGACACACAAGAAAGCACTATGTTACTGGGTTATGATGCGCTGAATAAAGTAGCATATGCATATACCTGATGTTTCACTGAAACTCTCAGAGGTTGCAAGTCATGGAGAAACTATCTTCATGTGTAATTATGAGACAAAAAAGCAACCAAGGAATTTAGCTTTATTTGGATTCTCAAGGTTTTGTTTTGACTATCAACTTTCCCAATTCCTCATACAAATCTAGCATACTTCTTTGTAACTGTATTTAATCAAAACTGGGTTTTAATTTTTTTCAGAATTTTATAGAATTTTATTTGGTGTGATGGTTAATTTTATGTGTCATCTTGGCTGGGCTAAGGGATGCCCAGATAGCTGGTAAAACATTTTCGCTGGGTGTGCCTGTGTGGGTGTCTATGAAAGATTAGCATTTGAATCAGTAAACTGAATAGAGAAGGTTAACCTCACCAAAGCGAGAGGGCTTCATCCAATCCACTGAGGGACTGAGTAGAACAAAATGGAGGAAGGGTGAATTTGATCTCTCTGCTTGAACTAAGACAACCATTTCTACCCTTGACATTGGTGCTGCTGGTTCTCAGGCTTTCAGTCTCTGACTGAATTACATCACCAGCTTTCCTGGTTCTCCAGTTTATAGATCATGGGACTTATCAGCCTCTATAACCATATGGGCCAATTCCTACAATAAATCTCTGCTTATTTATATCTATATCTATATCTATACCTATATCTATATCTATTTATCTATCTGTCTCCTATTGGTTCTGTTTCTCTGGAGAACCCTTACTAATATATTTCATTAAGTATTTCACAGGAAGGGGTTGAAATGAATGCAGTAGGATACATTATCTTTCCTTCTCCCACCAGATCATTTGAATTTATATTTTTACCCAAATAATTTTCACAGAGTACTAAAATCATTAATGTTTAGCTTTTCCAATTTGAATGTGATTTCAATGGAACTTAAAGCAGAAAAGGAAGTATATTTACTGGAGACTAACTGAAACCAAAACCAAAGATATATTTTAGGAAATAGTATAGCTCACTTAATAAGCTCTTCTTACCTTCAAATTCAACACCATCTCCTAGTCAAAAGGAGGAGAGGGAATTCCCTGTCGATCCAGTGGTTGGGACTCTGTGCTCCCACTGCCAGGGCCCCAGGTTCAACCTCTAGTCAGGAAACTAAGATCCCACAAGGCGACACAGCCAAAAAAAAAAAAAAAAAAAAAAAAAGAGGAGAGTTTCAGAAGGAGCTTCGGAAGGAAATTTCAGAAACCTGGAGCTTTTGAAACTAAAGCACCCCATATATAACATGGAATAGAAAATAATATAAACAGTTCTCAGTCATGCCACTGTTTTTTTTTACTATAAAAGCAAAGTTTTCCTGGCTTCTTTCTTATTTGATGATACCTAATTAAGCTATGAATTCATTACACACACTCCATGGTTACAACTTTAAATGTTTTCCTTAAACAACAGTGAAAAAACTGGTGAATCATATCACTTCCATACTATGGTAAACTTCCCCTCTCACCTACTTACATACTTATACTTACATGTAAATGTATCTGAATAAATATGTTCCTGCTTACAAGGTTTTTCTTGCATAACAAATCAAGACTGTTGTTATTGATTGTCATTCATTGTGTGTGCCCAAGTGTTTAGAAACTTAGTATGCACAGGTTCACATTTGAACATTCATAGTTCATTTCTGCTCTCATAGTGTAAATTGTCATCTTGAGAAATCTATTGTCTGTCACTTTACTCTGCAGAGTGACCATTCTTTTGATAATGAAACTATTGAATAATGTGATTCTTTTGTAGAACTAGATAATAAATTAAAAGAAAATAGTAAACATCTGAGTGGTAAGAATAACAGAAAATCTATCTTATTTTCTGTTACCTATTATTCATTAGAGTAGAATTGAGTAATTTTTCTCAAACAATTGATTTTAGAAATGTAGACTTTGGGTTCATTTTGCAAAATGTTGCTTTATTCATTTTTATCATAAATAACATTTAAAAATTAGTGTTTTTTAAAATGTATTTTAATTTTCTCTTAAAGAAATGTTAGTGCTTATGAAGTTTAAAAGCTAATTAATAAATAAGAAAACATACAAAATAAAAGTATTAAGTTATAGCATGGAAACTGTACATAATCCAGGACATGAAACTAATATTGAATTAATGTAATAATCTTAGGAAATTTGGAAAACTTTCTATTTTAATACAAAGTTTCTTTTTTAAAAAAACAGTAATATTTATGTAGCTGCTTTTGTAGTAGAATAATTACTTTAAAATTCAGGCCAAAAACTAATTTGCAGGAAAAAAACAATAACACAGAATCACAGGTAATTTAGCTTAAAAAGTCTTCCATTCTACTATGGTTCAAAAAGGATATGTTTTCATTTTCAAAAATGGGCCATAAAACTTTATAACAGGAAAAATTCAATAACTCTTCTTTCCAAAAAAACAGATTTTTAAAATATCATGGACCCAATAAAGAGTCCTAAGAATTATTTAGGAAAAATCCTTAATATTAACATTCACACAGATTATAAACAAAAAGTATAGCATCTATGGCATCCCTGAGTACCGTACACTAAGCTCAATGAAGAATTACTACAAGCAACAAAATGCAAATAAAATGAACAATCTGGAAGAAATGGATAAATTCTTAGAAAAGCACAACCTTCTGAGACTGAACCAAGAAGAAATAGAAAATATAAACAGACTAATCACAAGCACTGAAATTGAAACTGTGATTAAAAATCTTCCAACAAAAAAAACCCCGGACCAGATGGCTTCACAGGCGAATTCTATCAAACATTTAGAGAAGAGCTAACACCTATCCTTCTCAAACTCTTCCAAAATATAGCAGAGGGAGGAACACTTCCAAACTCATTCTACAAGGCTACCATCACCCTGATACCGAACCCAGACAAAGATGTCACAAAAAAGAAAACTACAGACCAATATCACTGAAGAACATAGATGAAAAATTCCTCAACAAAATTCTAGCAAACAGAATCCAACAGTACAGTAAAAAGATCACACATCACGATCAAGTGAGGTTTATCCCAGGAATGTAAGGATTCTTCAATATACGCAAATCTATCAATGTGATACACCATATTAACAAACAGAAGGATAAAAACCATATGATAATCTCAATAGATGCAGAAAAAGCTTTTGACAAAATTCGACACCCATTTATGATAAAAACCCTCCAGAAAGTAGGCATAGAGGGAACTTACCTCAACATAATAAAGGCCATATATGACAAACTCACAGCCAACATTGTTCTCAATGGTGAAAAACTGAAACACTTTCCACTATGATCAGGAACAAGACAAGGTTCCCCACTCTCACCACTATTATTCAACATAGTTTTGGAAGTTTTAGCCACAGCAATCAGAGAGGAAAAAGAAATAAAAGGAATCCAAATCTGAAAAGAAGAAGTAAAGCTGTCACTGTTTGCAGATGACATGATATTATACATACAGAATCCTAAAGATGTTACGAGAAAACTACTAGAGCTAATCAATGAATTTGGTAAAGTATCAGGATACAAAATTAATGCACAGAAATCTCTTGCATTCCTACACACTAACAGTGAAAAATCAGAAGGAGAAATTAAGGAAACACTCCCAATTTACCATTGCAACACAAAGAATAAAATACGTAGGAATAAATTCACCTAAGGAGACAAAAGACCTGTATGCAGAAAACTATAAGACATTGATGAAAGATATTATAAAAGATAAAAACAGATGGAGAGATATACCATGTTCTTGGATTGGAAGAATCATCATTGTGAAAATGACTATACTACCCAAAGCAATCTATAGATTCAGTGCAATCCCCATAAAGCTACCAATGGCATTTTTCACAGAACTAGAACAAAAAATTTCACAATTTGTATGGAAACACAAAAGACCCCGAATACCCAAAACAATCTTCAGAAAGAAAAATGGAGCTGGAGGAATCAGGCTCCCAGACTTCAGACTATACTACAAAGCTACAGTAATCAAGACAGTATGGTACTGGCAGAAAAACAGAAATATAGATCAGTGGAACAGGATAGAAAATCCAGAGATAAACCTATGCACATATGGTCACCTTATCTTTGATAAAGGAGGCAAGAATATACAATGGAGAAAAGACAGTCTCTTCAATAAATGGTGCTGGGAAAACTGGACAGCTATGTGTAAAAGATTGAAATTAGAACACTTCCTAACAGCATACACAAAAATAAACTCAAAGTGGATTAAAGACCTAAATGTAAGACTGGACACCATAAAACTCTTAAAGGAAAACATAGGAAGAACAGTCTTTGACATAAATCACAGCAAGATCCTTTTTGACCCGCCTCCTAGAGAAATAGAAAGAAAAATTAAAATGAACAAATGGGACCTAATGAAACAAAAGCTTATGCACAACAAAGGAAACCATAAACAAGATGAAAAGACAACCCTCAGAGTGGGAGAAAATATTTGCAAAGGATTAATCTTCAATATATACAAGCAGCTCATGCAGCTCAATATCAAAAATACAAACAACCCAATCCAAAAATGGGCAGAAAACCTCAGTAGACATTTCTCCAAAGAAGATATAACGATTGCCGACAAATACATGAAAGGATGCTCAATATCATTAATTATTGGAGAAATGCAAACCAAAACTGCAATGAGGCATCACCTCACACCAGTCAGAATGTCCATCATCAAAAATCTACAAACAATAAATGCTGGGGAGAGAGTGGAGAAAAGATAACCCTCTGGCACTGTTGATGAGAATGTAAATTGATACAGCCACTATGGAGAACAGTATGGAGGTTCCTTAAAAAACTAAAAATAGAACTACCATATGACCCAGTCATCCCACTACTGGGCATATACCCTGAGAAAACCATAATTCAAAAAGAGTCATGTACCACAATGCTCATTGCAGCACTAGTTACAATAGCCAGGACATGGATCAACCTAAGTGTCCATCTACAGATGAATGGAAAAAGAAGAAGTGGCACATATATACAATGGAATATTACTCGGCCATAAAAGAAACAAAATTGAGCTATTTGTTGTGAGGTGGATGGACCTAGAATCTGTCATACAGAGTGAAGTCAGAAAGAGAAAGACAAATACCGTATGCTAATACATATATATAGTATCTAGAAAAATAAGGTTCTGATGAACCTAGGGGCAGGACAGGAATAAAGAAGCAGACGTAGAGAATGGACTTGAGGACACGGGGGTGGGGAAGGGTAAGCTGGGACGAAGTGAGAGAGTAACATTGACATATATACACTACCAAATGTAAAATAGATAGCTAGTGGGAAGCAACTGCATAGCAGAGGGAGATCAGCTTGGTGCTTTGTGACCACCTAGAGAGGTGGGATAGGGAGGTTGGGAGGGAGATGCAAGAGGGAGGGGATATGTGGATATATGTATACTTATAGCTGATTCACTTTGTTATAGAGCAGAAACTAACATAACATTGTAAAACAATTATATGCCAATAAAGGTGTTAAGAAAAAAAAGAAACAATATAAAAATATTAATATTGGTGGGAAAAATATAAATAAAGTACAGGATGTTTTCATTTAAATAAAGAACAAGGGAAACTGATAGTAAGTTGTTAACCTCCAAAAAATTTTGTAACATTGCTTGAACAAGGATATTTGAATAGAAACCATTTTCATTTTTGTGTGTTCTGTCAGTCAAAATCACAGCAGGGTTTTTGCTTGTTGTTTGTATTTGCTTTGTGGAAATGAATATGATGATCCTAAAATATTTATGCAAGCCCAATGGACTTAGAACTGACAAGGCTGCCTTGAACAAGAATAAAGATGGAGGATTTACACTAGTAGATATAGATTATTATCAAGTTATAGCAATCATAATGTGTGGTATTAGCACAAGTATATAAAAATACACTCATAGAACAAAAGGGAATGTCCAGAAGCAGATCACACATATACAGTCACCTGACATGATCAAAGAAACATTATAGTGCAGTGGGTAAAAGATAACATTTTTAGTAAATATTACTTTGGAAAAACAATGAATCTTTTACTCTTCCTCACACATACACACAAAAACTTTATAAATTGTATATAGCTCTAAATGTAAAAGTTAAATAATAAATCTTTTTAAAAATTTGACTGAATAGATTCATGATCTTGGATTAGACCAAACTTTCTTAAGTAATACCCAGACAGCAATAAACCAAAATGAAAAAAATGATAATATATAATATATTGAAATTAAGAAATTTTAACAAAAGTAAAATTCTGAACAAAACAGAAGTAAGAGAGAAGAGCAAGTTACATAGTAGAATATACATCTTAATATCATGAATGATCCGTTGGATGAATCAATAAAAAAAGAAGGCAGGGAACCTAATAGCAAAAAGGAAGAACAAAAGAAAGATTTTGAGCGACTTTATATAAAAGAGGATATCTATTATCTACACTGCAGTACACATGTGAACATACTAACCTTCATACAAACCTGTCAGAATAGCTCAATTGAAAAAAAAAAAGAAACCAAGCAAAACAAAACAAATAAACTAAAAGAAGGGTTGGCAAGAATTCAGAGCAGCCAGAAACCTGGAGCACTGCTGGTGAGAGTATAAATTGTTAAAATCACTCTGGAAAATTGCTTGGCAGCATCTCTTAAAGCTGCAAATGCACCCTCCTATTTCCAGCATATGTATATGCCTCACCAAAATCTGTATACATGTTTACCGAAAATTATGAATAATTATTTCTATAACAGCATTAGCCAAACATTGGAAACAACTCAACTGTGCATTAATAAGAGAATGGATATATTGCAGTATATTCATACAATACAACAGAAGATAGAAAACAGAACAAGCTACCATTTAACACATGATAGGATACACCTTGCAGAGATGATAGCGAGGAAAAAAACCCAGCAAAAACCAAAAAACCAAAAACCAAAACTCAAAAAGGGGAGCAGCCACAAAAAGTACATTCAGTGTGATTCTATCTAATGTGTAGAAGCAGACCTCCATAAACAGTGTTAGAAGTAAGGATGATGGTTACTCTTAGAGGAGATACTGGGAAAGCACCATAAGGAGGTTTCTGGGATACTGGTAATGTTTTTCTTCATCTGGATGCTGGTTAGAACATGTGTGCTCTCTTTATGAAACTTTATCAAGCTATATACCAGTGATTTGTATATCTTTCTGTGTGTATGTTATGCTTCAAAAAAGTTTACAAGAAACACACACACACACACACACACACACACACACACACACACACTACACCTGACAGTACATAGCAAGTGGATAGTATTGGAATTTGCAAGCATTTTTAATAATCTTAGTTACAGATGAATCCCCAAGGAAGTGCTGAACATTGCAACCTGGAAAGAATTCTCTCATCTCATAGTCATTTCAGCAAGTGAAGTATGTATGATTTCATAGTCATTTCAGCAAGTATGATTAGGTAATGCAGCCATAAAGGTAAAAAGGAAGTGAATACTTTGACAAAGTTGCCTCTGGATTCCATGGACAAATATTCATTTGGGATACATGCCTTCATTTAATAGGTGGTTTACCAAGTGTTGTTCCCAGGCCAGCAGCATGAGTATCAGCTGGTAAGAGACCTACTGAATTCTAAACTCTGGGGGTGGGTCCCAGACACCTGTGTTTTAACAATTTCTCCAAATAATTCAGGTGCATGCTAATTTATTTGTTGTGTTTTGCCATTTAGTAAGTTATCTAGTACATTGTTGATGATGAATGAACAGCTTCTGAATGAATAAACAGTGATTTGCATGATAAATGATATATAATTATTTATCAAATTGCACTTAATTAATTGTATCTAACATACAGGAGTGAATCAACAAAATCTGAATAACTTTCATGCTGTTTTTTGTTACTTTAGTTCAATAATCATGCATTGACATGAAAAAAGGCAGAGAAAGAGTGAGGAATCTAAGTTTTGTTGGCATTTGAGTACCACATTTCCATAGAGATCTTGATGTAGTTCCTAAAGTTTTAAAAGAACTCCAGACAGAACTTCTTGATCATGGACCATTGATTTGGACACAAGATAAAATAGAAGTGGAAAAAAGCACTCAAACACTGACTTGTGAGGGAGTGAAGCTTTACTTAAAAAAGAATGAAAAAAAAAAAAACTTCTCTAATGTAATAAAAGAGTAAAAAACACAGAATACAGAGTATCTTACTACTAACCATCATGAATTAAAGTGAAATATCTAAGGCTATAGCAGGGAATCAAGCTAGTATAATCAGAGAAATGATCTGTCTGCCTAAATCTGAATGCCTAGCACTATGTGCACTTTCTGAATAAACGTTATATGTGGCATCAATCTCATAGAACAAGCAGAGTTTGAGCTAAGGTGTCATAATTCATAAATCCGTGAAAATTTCATGAGTACCAGAAGTCAGTTATCACTGAAATGTTTTCTCTTTTGAAGCTGAGGTCACAGATCATTAAGCAGCTATTTAGGTATAAATGTTGCAATTAAAAACATCAAAGTTGATGTGCAGCTAGAGTCCCTGGCTTAGTAGTTGACTGTTAATCAGAATTGGTATACTGCTACTGAACTACACATCTTTTTTTTTTTTTTTTTTTTTGCGGTACACGGGCCTCTCACTGTTGTGGCCTCTCCCGTTGCGGAGCACAGGCTCTGGACGCGCAGGCTCAGCGGCCATGGCTCACGGGCCCAGCTGCTCCGCTGCATGCGGGATCTTCCCGGACCGGGGCACGAACCTGTGTTCCCTGCATCGGCAGGCGGACTCTCAACCACCGCGCCACCAGGAAAGCCCTGAACTACACATCTTTGCGAAAAGATTTCAATTCCCTTTCACAGACACTGGACGGTAACTTGAATTCTAAACAAAATAGAAATTAGAAATATTCAATGGCATCTGAAGAGGAAAATATTTAATAAAGTCACTCTATTTCATTATAACCTGATTTATTAAACCAAAGAAGACACCCATTAAGTTGTGTTACTTATATTATATCAATCACTTTACTTATGAGTTAATGTCATAGAGATGCAAAAAGAAAAGATGCCATTATATATGGAGATTTTATTAGTTTTAGTGCTTGTATCATTTAACATTTTTGCAATAATAGGCTCATTTCTGTATCCACTGATTAATTGATTGGTCGATTGATCTTCTACTCACAGTTTAATAGTAAAAATGTAGAAGTTTGAACTCGAATCCAAGGGTCCTCTGTGTTGAAATTATGCCTATGTATTAATAAAGTAACCTCATGTTTCTATATTTTCTTCAAGTAAATTATGCTTCAAATGCTATCACGATTTTTAAATTTTACTGTGCAACTTCTGGTCAGATTTTGACTCATTTGGGTAATTTTTCATAGCTTACACCAAAAGTTTCTCCTCTAAGAAGGAGTATCAATAATAGCTAAGTGTTAGGAGTTCAAAATTGTGTTTGAAAGATTAATTTGTAATATTCCAAAGTGTAATATAGCTCTACAGCTTACATTCTCATCATTGGACACTCTTTCTTTCTATATTTATTTAATATCATCAGTTCTCCCCTTCATTGTAAGAAAACTGGAGTCATTACCTTGGAAGCTAAACAACTCTTTTAGGAAGAGATGCTATTCTCTTAATAATCGATGATTCATATAAAAATTGCCATTTTGTGGACCAAAAATTATTAAACCCGATAATTTCTTATGGTGCAAACTAATGATATATATGAGATTGATGAATTAAATTATATCAGTTTAATAGAATTTTCTCAGCTTTTTTAAGGTACAATTGACAAGCAAAATTGTAAAATATTTAAAGTATACATGTGATAATTTGATATACATATATATTGTGAAAGGATCCCCCCATTAAGTTAATTAACACATCCATCACCTCATATATTGTGTGCTTTTTTTGGGGTGGGGGAGGCTATTGCAGTTCTATTCTCTTAACAAATTTCAATTACACAGTGCAGTGTTATCAGTTATAGTCACTATGTTACACATTAGATCCTCAGACCTCCTTTATGTTATAACTGAAAGTTGGTAGCCTTTTACCAACCACTCCCTATTCTACTCCTTGTATCTATGAATTCATCAGCTTAACTGGTTTTTAAAAACGTGTAGCATTTGTCAAGAATTTTGCTAAATATTAAGAATACCATGGTAAAAAAAGAATCATCTGACAAGTAAGAACACATGGTCCTATAAACAAAGTCATAATGCTAAAAAGCTTTTAAGTTTATTTTTATTTATATTATTGTAATAACTCCATACATATTCAGATATAGCACACACAAAAAAGGGAAAGGATAATTTATGGTCCAATAAGAGAAGCCTGCAAGTGGGACGCAGAGAAGAAGGAATCTAACGTGTCTTCCTGGTCCTGTTCATGTGAGATTCTTAATAGCCCACTCTGATAAACCCAGAAATCTCCCTCTGACAATTAGTCCCACTTTTATATAAAAGGCTCTTTTGTTATTTTACCTGTCTACTGGCTCTTTTATTGCAGATAAGCCCCCTTAAAGTCTATTTTCAAATTTTCTTATTTCATCTCTCTCCTTCCCATCACAGTCCAAGGTATTTTGGGATATTCTACTTTTTACATCAACATCTTCAACATATAATATTAAATATATACAAAAATATATGAAACATATATGTAAGTTATAAGTTAATGCTAAATGAATAATTGAAAATGAACAATTGTAAATCTGTATCATAACTCATGAAGTAGAGCATTACTGGTATGTTTTATTTACCAGGTGCTCTTTTCATGTCCTGCACTCTTGCCTCCCCTGAGGTACAAAAACCTCTAACTAGAATTAGTGTTTACCCTTTGTTTTTTAAAAATTAGTTGTACTTATATACATGCCTAAATATTATACTGTTTAGTTTTTATTGTTTTGGGGATTGTTAAAATTTTATTATGCTTTGTGTAAACTTCTGGGACTTGATTTTTAGTCAACATTTTATTGCTAAAATTAATCCACACTGTTGTGTGTGAATGTAGTTTATTTGTGTTCACTGATGTATGACACTGATATATAACATGTTAACATACCACAACTTATTTTCTTGTTGACCTGTTGATGAATAGTTGACATATTTTGTCTTTAATCTTTTTTCCTTTTTTTAGCAAATAATGTAGATCTGGGCATTTTTTTACATGTCATTTGTTGGATATGCTCAAGAATTTTTCTGAGATGCACACTTAGGACAAAACTAATGCATCACATTTGAACCATCAACTTTATTATATGATTTTACCTTGTGATACAAAGTGATTATAATGATTTACCTTCCTACCAGATTATAGAAAATGAAAAATGGACTTTGTCCTTAAGATCATGAACATTGGGGCCAAACTGCCTGGGATTACTTTTCCTTTGAACTAAAATGCACAACTGAAGTACACTTAGAAAACCACACAAATGTAAGTGCACAGCTTGATGAATTCTGATAAATTGAACCTATCTTTATAACAAGCACCTAGATCAAGAACCCCCAAATTACGAACACCCATGAGTCTCTGCCTGTGTTCTTTTCCACTATTACTTTCCCGTCCCTTCAGAATAACTGCTATCTTTACTTCTAATTCCATAGATTAGTTTTGCCTGTTTATAAATTTTATAATACTGGAATCACAGAACATGTATTCTTTTCTGTCTGGATTTTATGGCTCAATTCATATTGCTTAATATAATAGCAATCCATACGTTCTCACAGGAAAATAGAATATCATTGTATAAATACACCAGGATTTATTCATCCATTCCACTGTCTATTAGCAATTAGATAGATTTCTATTTGGGCCCATTTCTAATAACGCTGCTATCAGCATTCTCATACATGTTTTTTTGAGAATGTACATGCATTTTTGCTGGGTTACTTAGAAGTAAAATTGTTGATTTTAATATGTTCATCTTTAGTAGATACTGCTGAACAGTTTTCCAAAGCAGTTCTACTGATTTTTGCTCTCTGCCAGCGGTGCACGAGAGTTGCAATTGCTCTACGACCACAACTTATTTGTTTTATTTCTACTTTGTTTTGTTTTGTTTTCACTTTAACCATTCTGGGGGTATATTTCAGCATTTCAATGCAGTTTTATTATGTATTTTACTCATGATTATGTTAGTAGAGCCCTTTCAAGACGTTTATAGACCATTTGGACTTTCTTTTTGTGAAGAACCTGTTAAATCTTTTGTCAATTTTTTAAAAATTGATTTTTCAATATTTTTTCTTAGCAATTTTATTTGTATTCTGGATGCAAGGACTTTGGTAAGCTATTTATTTTAAAGATTACGTCTGTGGCTTGTCTTTTTTAATCATTTGATGTTTCTCTTTGATGATGGCTTATACGATATAGTCCAAATTATCAAGTATTTCCTTCATGATTATTGCTTTAGAGTCCTATTTTTTTAAATATTGGAATATCCCAAGTACAATATGTTGTTTTCCTATATTTTATTTTAAAACATTATTGTTTTCCTCTTTGTATTTACACCTCTAATCCATCAGGAACTGATTTTGTGTATGTTACAAAGTGGGGGCCAGACTCCCTGGTTTGAATCCTCAGTCCAGTAATTTTGCTGTGTAAACAGGGTAAGTTACTCAACATATTTGTCCCTAAATTTCTTCATCTTTAAAGTTGGGATAAGAATACTGTCTAACACTTGTTATGACAGCTGCTGGGACTGTTGTCAACACGTAGCCCTCATCTGTCAACTTCTTTTAGGGAGGAATTCAGCTGAAGAGCGCTGCCTCACTAACCCCCTAGCCTGGGGTGTCTGGCATCCAATGGCTGATCAACACAAGTGATAAAGTCCCAGGTCTCTGTCACTTCAACTCAGACAGTTCTCACAGTCATTCTATTTTCACAACCACCATCTAGTTGGCTAAGGAGTGTCTTGAGATTACATCACAGCTTGATTCCTTTTTCTGTTCAACCTGACTTCCTTCTTTTCTCTTCCTCAGGTGTTGTTCATAGGAGCAATCACTAATAAACCTCCTGCATGGCAAAGTCACCTTCCTTTTGAATAAACCAAACCTGTCACCCTACCTTGTGGGAATCTTAGTTATGAGGATTAAGTAAGTTAATATATGTAAAGCCCTGGAACACTGCTAATTACCGTCTAGTGTAATCAAAGGAAGACCAGCGAAGGCTCTTGGGAGAAAATAGCCTCCACATTAAGGCAGGAATGGTAAACAGCTCTTAGCAAGTTTAAGTTTGTTAGGTAGAAGGAAGTATGTTCCAGGCAGTGGAAATAGCACATGCAAAAACTCTAAGAGAAGAACTAGAAACTGAAAGACATTCGGTATGGCCTGAGAACAATATGGGAGGAGGTAGTGTGTTCAGAAATAAGGCTGGACAGGAGAGCAGGAGTCAGCTCTTTCAGTGTGTTGTCAACTTTTCCAAGAGATTTGTATTTTTTTACTAAGAGGATGGAAATGGCCAAAAAGAAGCCATTACAGGAATTCATAAATATGGGTGTTGTGTATTTCCAAGATTACTCTAGCTCCAAAGAATTGAATAAATTAGAGAAGAGGTATTAGTTGGAAAACTATATTAGTCTAAGTTATCAGTGAGAGTGACATAAACTAAGTGCCAAAGGATCCAGAACCAAAAGTTAGGTGCTAGCAATAGAAAGGAACTAAAATTAACATGATTTAGTAAATTATTTGTTATGGGGAGGGTGGGAGACAGAGGTCATGGTTAATGCTCTTGCTGATGGCTTTAGTAACGGCATGTATGGTATACTCTTTGTTGAGCAAGGGAAACAAGAGGAAGAGGTTTGACACAAACTGAAAAACTTATTTTCAGATATGTATTAGACTACCTATTTGAAAATCCACATGGATTTTTTTTTAATTAACATTGTAAAAAAAAAGAGGTTTACATGGTAGGTGCAAATTTCAGTGTTTTATATATTTTAGTGTTAAAAGCACATACTTATTAATTTAAATTAGGGAGTGAATGAACAAAAAGTAGACAAAAAGATATTATCACTGGATCAAAAGGTATTTTATGACTGTGGTACTTCAGACAATGTAATATTATTCAGTGCTAAAAAGAAAGGAGCTATCATGCCATGAAAACACATGAATGAAATTCAAATGTATATTACTAAGTGAAAGAAGCCAATCTGAAAAGGCTACATACTGTATGATTCCAATTTTATGACAAAGGCAAAACTGTAAAGACAGTAAAAAGATTAGTGATTACCAGGCATTTGGAGAGAGAGAGAGAGATATGAATAGGCAGAGCACAGAGGATTTTTAAGGCTGTGAAATGATTCTGTATGATACTATGATGATAGATATATGTCATTATACATTTGTCCAAATCCCTAGACTACTCAACACTAAGAGTGAACCCTAATGTAAACTATGGACTTTAGGTAATAATGATGTGTCAATGTAGGTTTCATCAATTGTAACAAACGCAGCACTTTCATGAGGGATGCTGATATGCTGGAAGTTACACATGTGTCAGGGTAAGAGGTATATGGGAAATCACTGTGCCTTCTGCTCAATATTTCTGTGAACCTAAAACTGCTCCAAAAAACAAAGTTTACTTTAAAAAGGTATTTTATGTAGTCTAAGTTTCAGTAAAGATTTCTGCTTATATGGCATATATTAAAAGGACAATAACATAAGTAGATTGCCAGGTATCTTTCTATTTTACATCCATTCAAAAACAAACAAATAAATATTATCTATTAAATGGCAATTAACCATTTAACATTAACCACAATTTAAAAATGGCAATTAACATTAACCACAAGGAAAATACCCATGAGCAAAATTACCAAGAATCTGTGTCATATGGCTCTTACATTTTAGTAGTAAAAATCACACGCTAAAAAATTAGTATAAGAGTCAGTAAACAAAAGTAGTAGCACTGATATAAATGACTCCACAGCTCCTCATATCACTCACACTGAGAGACCACCTGGGTTGAGATTTGGAGATTTCCAAGTATCTTCAGGGCTTGTGGAGCTGTGCATGAGTCCCTTGGAGGGAGTGGGGAACAGAACCGTGAGTGGTGGTGGTTATTCCAACCCTAAACCAACAAAAAGAGGCTCTAAGGAGACAGCATGAAGTGCTTAAGTTGTGTTTCTCTGCACTTGAGGGAACATCTTGAGCTCTTGTCTGATTTACAACTAAGAAAGGGGGAGAGACTGATGAAGTGGTTTATTGAAGCAGAATAAAGGTGATTTTTTGGTGTTTGACATTTCATAGTTTGTGAGGCAAAGCATTTGAGAGCATTTCTCTTGAGTCATATGAATCAACTCAAGAAAGAGAGCCAGAAAGGCATCATTTTAGGTTTTGCCCAAGAGAGGGAAATAGAGCTCAGCAGAGAGAATCTAAAAGGATTCCTGGGTGCTGAGAACTGAGGGAATATCCAGTGGGAATTTGCTCTACAGGAAACTGTAGGTATGAGATCCCCAGAACGAGGCAACTTTTCTCAAGACAACACACCCAATTAGTCACCCGCTAAATCTGAGATTGTTTGTGTGCATCATGGTGAGATTTCTTAAGTGAAATTTTTCCTGATGCCCTTCCTTTGCACCTTTATACTCTAGGTCCTATGTCAACATTATCAGATACCACAGTTATTTTTCTGGGGGAGAAGAAGCATTATGTAGGGGAAAGAAAGAGAACAACTTGGTCATAACCCCACTTTCTTGAGAGTGGCTTATATAAATGAGGAAACAGTCTCAACTTTAGATCATATTGTGTTGTTTGATTTTTACCTGGTACTAGACATTTAAATTCTTGAATTAGAAATATATTTTATGGTCTAAAGTGCTTGTAATGTTTTAAATTGCCTAAAAGTAATCATAAAGTTAGGGACACTGGCCAGCTTTCCATCCAGGAGCAGGGAAAAAACAAACAAAGCCTTCAATACAAATTCCAGGAGATAGTGGGAGAAAATGATTTACCATTACAATCAATGAGTTGTGTGAATTGTGCCTTTTCAGTGAACCAGAAACCCACACACACAGACGTATACACACACACAGAAACTATTTTTGTTGCTGTTGTTATTGTTAATGTGAAGGATGAAAGAGTAATCCATTGACTCCATGTGTAAAACATGAATACTAAAATTCTACAAAATTTCCCCATATACCCAACAGGCTTTTTAAAATTAAATGTGAGATATTTAAGTGCTGGTAAATATTAATTGTATTTTTATATTATCTGTCTTCTCTTTTAAAAGGTACTCATAATTGATTACTCTTACATTTTAGAATATATTTTATAGGCTTATTGTATAGTTATGTAGACATGACTCTATATTTAGTTGGTTTTATTGCCAACATTAAGCTCTTTTTTACTCTCCTCCTCTTCAGTTTGCATTTTGATTCATCTTTCATTCAAAGAGAGATTTTATTTATGTAATTTATTCAGGAAGTTTACTTGAGTGATATACTTACTAAAGTCTTGCTTTAGTGATTTTAATCAGTGAATAATTTATAAGCACCTACTATGAGTCAGGGAAGTCTGTTTGCTTAGTGCATGACAGGTAGTTTGGCTGAGTAGAGAATTCTTGAATTTTGAGTCTTCTTTGTATAACTCCTCAGCTACCACTCCCCAAAAGCTCTTGAGTTGTATTTGCATTAGAAATGTCCTTTAAGGTTTCCAGTCTGTTTTGTTTTTTCTGTGTATTTCGCTCATCTCCATTCTGCATAATTTGGATGCTTACACAAGTTTTGAATATTTGGAATAAAACCATTTCCATGAAATAACACTTTGTATTAGCATCTTTTACTTTTGCTCATAGATTCATGTTAGTCTTCATTTCGAAGAGTTTTTATTATTAACTTGAGTTATAAATAACTTGAATTTCCTGTTCTGTTTTATCTTGTTTATAGGTTGGATTTTCTTCGTCTGTCAAAGGTCTTATATTTTCTTGTAATTATCTTTTTTTTCCCATTAATTTGTCAGTTGTCATTATTTTTCTGTAACTTCCAATAGGTTGTTTGATGCTTACTGGACAAAATCATGCCTATCAAACTTTAAAAAAAAAAAAAACTTCTCCATCTTTTTAGACTGTTTTCTCTTTATGATCAATTGCTCTAGCTTTATAGCCAAGATATATTCTCTTGAATCTGGGGGACAAAATAAAAATTGTTCTGAAGTTTTGTTCTGTTTATGGCAGTGAAAGTGTTTTCATGGTACTATCTCCTTTGATTAACAATAGAAGGCTCTGGCTTTTTAGGTAAAAGTCCTAGAAATAATTCTCTCCTTGTAGTAACTGCTCATTCTGGAAAAGGACCATATTTGTGACAGTCAAACATGAAAAGACTTTTGATTTGTTGTGGCTACCCAGTCTAAAAGTAATGCCTACTTCTCAAATACTCTGCCTCCTAGGGCTGCCTTTTATCATTCATTGAACAATTAGTGATGCCCTATATCACTTGAGGAACATAGCTTTAGGCTAGGAAATACTGTTTAGAAGGAGAGGTACTCTGCCCTCATGGAGTTAAGAACATGCCCAATACTGCCCTTTGGGTTTATCAGGATTCCTTTGGGTTTATCAGGATTCCTCTGTGAATGCATAGCATTCTTTCTCAAAACAGGATATTCCATTTTCAAAGCAAAAGAAGTCAAATGTCTTCCTTCTCTGTCAGGTGTCTGTTACTCTTTTGAGTGCACTTAGCAGAAATCCCTGGTGACAAGTCTTATAAAATGTCCTTTTGAGTTTGAAGCAGTGATATGGATTTCACCACATTTTTATTTATGTTGGTCACAAATCTAGTGTCTGTCTGGTGGGATAAGAAGGAAGATGAACACCCATGATTATGTTGTTTGTGAGTCAGATGTCACTGTTGTCTCACAATTTCTAAAACTGTTCAGACTTTTTTCTGTGGCAGAAGACCTCTCTATCATAGAATCACTTTGTCTCATGGAAATTAATATACTTGATTTTTATTTGAATTAATTGAGAAGCAACTCTAGATATATGGATATTAATGCATGTAAGATATTGCATGATTTTGTTAAACTTTAAGTGCAAATATATGCTCACATTCATTACCAACCATTAAGAATTTGATAAACCTATCCAGCAGATGGCAGTGTTGCCCCAATTTGGTGGATGTTTAACTGATTATTTTGGTCATAGCAGTTGGAGTGGGGTACAATTTCATTTAAAGGGAATCTTTTTCAAGTATAAAGAAATATGGTACCATCTACACAGAGATTCAATAATGCATATAAACTATATCAAGAAATTTTCTGTGTAGAAATTATAAAATAGCATAATAAATATAAGAAAATCAATACAAATAATTTTCAAAGAACATGTTTTTTTATAAATTATATATAATTATAATAAAAGTATATGCAAATATAATTTATAAATATAGTTGATAGTTATGTATAATTTATTAAAATAAACTTTTTAGAAATTAATGATTTTTATATATTTATTTTGCTTATATATATACATATGTAATACGATTTATTTTATAGCTTGAATAGACATAATCAATAGATCCATATATGTTTCTAAAATATTTTTGTGCCAATTTTATAGTATAAAATAAATCATATTTATTTAACTTACTGAATCCATGGACTAGATTTTAATTGAAGCAGTTAATACAAGGAAAATAAATGTTAATGGTTCCTCATATCTATTGGGAAACTTTATAAAAGATCTTGAAGAGTGACATGAAATACGAATTCTAAATATGATAGGATGTTGACAAAGACAGTGTCAGCATGGCAGGATAAGAGAATTAGCTAAGGAAGTGTACATATCATCAGGACTTAGAAGGCCCATGGGTACTTTGACATAAATTTTTCTTTGTTTGTTTTTTATACTGTGATTTTCCTGTCATTGGTTTCATTTTATATTTGCTGGAAAAGTTAACATGACCCAAGGAATTACATTTGGGATTTACTTTTCCCAGAAAAACATTTAGTAGACTTTTTATAATCAATTTTTTTTTTCTAATCAAAACGTGATCTATAAGCTTTTCATTTAAGGGGGAGAATAAAGGACACGTGTGTACTGATCGGTTTTACTAGAAAGCATATATTTTGAATTTACTATTTCTGGCAGTAACATGAGACTTTCATTTTTGATTGGGAAATATGCACTATAAATTAAAACATAGTTGAACAAATCTATGTAAAAATGTTATTCAAAATTTACTCTACCATAATCATTCTAATGTTTTAAGGAAACCTTAAATACAGTGCTTTTCAAAGTGTGGTCCCTGTGCTAGCAGCATCAGTATTACCTGGGAAAGTGTTAGAAATACACATTCTTCGACCTCACCCCAGACCTAAAGAATGAGAAACTCCGGGTGTTGCTATAGAGCCCACCAGCTGTGTTTTAACTTCTCCAACAGATTCTGAAGCCATGAAAGTTTGAGAACCATTGCTCTAGTATAGTGGTTTACAACCCTAGCAGTGGAGTAGAATCACCTTGAGATCTTTTTCAAATGACTTTGCCTGATCTCAACCCATGTTGGTTCTGATTTAGTAGGTTTCAAAATATTTTTAAGCTTTCCATTTCTTACAACACTGTACATAACACAGTTACACTGTAATATGTTACTGACCTAATATTTTGTGTGTTCCACAATGCTTTTTCTTTTTTCTCTTTTTCTTTCTCCCTTTTTTCCTCTTTTGTCATAGGCTACTGCTATACACCCAAAGGGAAAAACAACAACAACAGCAACATCTCTACATTTTAACAAAATCTATCATTATACCATGTTGACTTCGTAAACTAACTTTTCTAAATTAATCTTATAGACTCACACATGGCCCACCTCTAAATTAAATTGGCAACTGTACTCCACTGGGAAACAAATCATGGAGAGCAAACACTGAATCTCTGTCCAAAAAAAAAATGTAATCTAAGACTTAGATACAACCCTATTCAACTTGATATTTATACTAATTCTATAGCACTTAATCTAATTTATTATTTTGTTTGATTATAAAAATAACACAAGCTTACTATATAAAAGTATAAAGAAAAAAGTAATTTACCCACAATTATCAATTTTTAATACACATAATTTATATAAATATAGAAATTTATAATATATAGTATACACATAAAACAATTATAAAAGTTAATATATTGCTTTGATGTATATAAAATTTTATGCAAATGTATTTATAATATATGTGTATATTGAATATTAAGTAAATAAATCTATATAATCTCATTAATGAAGTATATTATGCCTTATTTAAACATTATTATACTAGTTTTAATTTTTATAAAAATTCTGCAATGGTAATTGTATACTTTTTCTACATATCTATATATCCAATCAATAAATACATAGATACATAAATAAATAAATAATTATTTTTGGCATTTTAACAATTCATATAAATGGTAGAATCATACTTATCTGTCACTTTCAGTTTCCTTTTGGCTCACAATTATATTTTTGAGATTTTTTTTCCATGTCTATCCTCTTATTTATAATATTAGAGTTTAATGCAAGATTAAAACATACTTTATTCATACTCCTAGGTACTGTTCTTTCAGAGAAAATTATTTTTTGCAATATTTTATGACATTACTAGAAATGAATATTGTTGTATATATTTCTTTGTCCACATGTGATCCTTCTCTCCAGAGTAGAAATCTAGATTAATCAATGCTGGGTTACATAGTCAACAGTTCTGCAATCACTAAAATGCTTTTCCCAAGTAATTGTGCTAATATGAACTGCCTGTGAAAAAATTTAAATGGTCCATTACCCAATAAGCTCACTACAGTTTTATATAATGGCTTTTTATTATTATTTATCTTTTGCTCCACTGATGGTTGTGAAATAGTAACATACTGTTTTAATTTACATTTACATGTCACTGGAATTTAAACATTTTCTCCAATTGTTATTGATTAACAGTTTGATTGTTAATCAAATTTTGATTTTCTCTGTTGTAAGAGAATTGTTGTAGGTGAATTGTCTGTTCATGTACTTTGAACTCTTCTTTGTTTGTTAATTTTTTATTAACTTATAACAGCTTCTGTCATGGCTGCTAAAATTGTTCATTATTTACCTATAAATATGTTTTCCTAGAGGGGCATTTGTATACTCACTTTGCTTAATGGCTTTTGTTATTGATAAGTTTTAATTGTATAATAGATAACATTATTTTTTTACATTTTGTCCTTTTATTTTCTTAAGAAAGCTGTATTGTTACATATTCTCCTTTGTTGTACTCTAAATGTTTTACTTTTCTTATGTTCATAATGTGGCCTTTATTCCTCTCAAATTTATTTTCTTCATAGGTAAGACAGAGACTAGATGAGGTTGGTTTTTGTTTTTATACCTGTATAAGTAAATTATTTTTCTAGGACTCTTTATTGAACATAAATTTTGGAATGAAATCTTATTTTCAGTTTTGGTGAGTCTCAGCCCCAGAATCTCCCCTATTCCAGAGCACCCAACTGGAATGTTGTGTGTGTTCACAGGGTCCCTCCCTCTGGCACAATCTGAATTCTAATTCCTGTCTACTCAACGTTGTGAGACTGCAGAGTATTCCAAGCAGTATTTTGTGGGAGGTTATTAAACATTTCAGCTTCTGCCCATGCAATGAAAATGAGTGTGTATCAGGCTTAGTTCTGCATCTCGCCCTTCTTACTGAGCCTGTGTTCTTCAGTCTCTAATTTTGTCTTAGTGAATCAAGGAGGCCACCAAAAGAGCTCTATTGCTTTCTTCTTGAGCGGCCTCCCTCTGCCCACAAAAGGCTCCTGTTCTCAACCTCTATCCTGCATACAGGATGGATGAAGGGGCTACAAAATATCAGCTCACCTCCCCATGGTTTCCTGGCTCCTGAGTCTTGGTCCCTGTGGTCCCAGTTTCTCCAGAAGCCCCCTTATGTCCTTAAATGGATTCTAAATGTTTTATCTGTGTTTTCTAATTATTCTCAGGAGAGTTGTATTGCTTCAGGCTACTCCATTATAACCAGAAGCAAAAGTATAATGTGATTAATTTTATATTTGAATTTGTTTAATTTATTTTGTATTCTTAATTTATTTGTGTGTCTTGCATTTACTGTGCTTTATCCTTTATTTATATGGAAAAAGCATTCTCTTTTACTCTGTCCTTCTATTTGTGTTTTAAAGTTCTTATTACCCTAACCCCCACTCCCTCCTTAGAAGATGTATATTTAAGGATATACTTTCAATAATTTTCTTTACTTTTGTAGCATGCATAATTGCCATAGGAGGTCTGAAGCTAATAAAGAGTTCTATCCTACTCCTGAGTAAAAGAAGAGACTGATAGCTTTAACATCGCGTACCTGCTCTCCAGTTGCACGTTATTGTACTAGTTATTTTATTTGAACAAGTTTTTAAACCGCCAAATAGTTCTTATTAAGATTTCAAATCTTTTTAATTTCTAAAAAATATTTGCAGGCACAATATTTTTAAAAAATTACATGCTTCTTTCATCTTTTTTCTCTTCTGGTTTCCAAAATACATCCTTTATTTAACTTTTCATGAATAGCAATGAATAACATTTTCAAGTTTGACAATGTAAAAATGTTTGTATTTGTCTCACTCTTTACTTGTAATACAATAGGACATGAAACTGCTTTTGGTCAGTTCATTATTTAAGTGCTTAATAATTAATAATTGTTTTGAAACCATGTATGGTGACTGATGTCAACTAGATTTATTGTGGTGATAATTTTGCAATATATACAAATATCAAATAATTACTTCATACAGCTGAAACTAATATAATGTTATATGTCAATTTTTCCTCAATTAAAAAAAGAAAAATAATTAGTAATTGTAAGCTTTTTGGGGAAAACTTGTTTTCACAAGGAGACCCCCTTGTTGGTTTGGCTGGAGGAACATAATCACAAATAAAATTTTTTCAAATCTTCTTTATTTAGTTTTCCTCATTATATAACGAAGACAACTTTGAAGTTTCTGGACTATGTGGCAGTGGAAAGTCAAAGCAAATCTCAAACGAAGCACAGGTTTTGATTACATTTACTTCTGAGACAAATCTTTTCTACCTGAACCCCAAACAGAGTTCAGTAATAATTTCAAATTGTCTCTTTACAATGGTAAAAACTATTTTGCTTAGTCTAATGTTTAATTCTGAGTACAATTTTTCAAGCTTTAACTAAGATCCCAATTGAAACCTCTGCCTCACAAGAGTCCAGAGAGTTGATCTATGGCCCTCACATAGTTTAAACTGAAGTTATGTGTTACCAGGATCATAATCCCCACCATCGGAATCCACGGCTCAAATCTATTATCTATGTATCTATGTATTTACCTCTCTCTTTCTCTCTCTCTCTCTCTATATATGTAGAGAGCAAGAGAGACCACAAAATGTAAGGACTTTAAATGACCCTAGATCTCTAGCAATTATGTAGTTCAGTTTATCACTGTGGGACAGAATTATAATATTTTTGACAGATGGTCATCAACCTGTTTCTGTTAGGCAGCACACTATACATATTAACTGCTCATTTCATTCCCCAATTGCTTTAGTTGCTGAGATAGTATATCAAATCCACTGATTTTTATTATCTTTATTTTGTCTTCGTTTCTGAAATCAATATCTTCAGGAAAATGCTATCATGAATGACTGGAACTATAAATGGATACAGCTAAAAATACACTCCTAAGGATAACAATTCACTGGAGCGTTTTTGGATAGAACAAGCCAACTTCAATAAGTCACTTTACTCTTTTTTTTTTTAATCTTTGTTGAGGTATAATTGCTTTACATTGTTGTGTTAGTTGCTGTTGTATAACAAAGTGAATCAGCTATACGTATACATATATCCCCATATCCCTCCCTCCCACCCTCCCTATCCCATCTCTCTAGGTGGTCATAAGTGGAAAAGAAGAAACCTTTATTTCTGGGTTAGTAGCTAAGTATAAGCTTCTTTTTACTTCCAATGTAATATTTAGATAAGTAAAATATCCTAGCATATGATACAGTATTGATTAAGAATGGGAGCTTTGGGCTTCCCTGGCGGCGCAGTGGTTGAGAGTCTGCCTGCCGATGCAGGGGACACGGGTTCGTGCCCCAGTCTGGGAAGATCCCACATGCCGCGGAGCGGCTAGGCCCGTGAGCCATGGCCGCTGAGCCTGCGTGTTCGGAGCCTGTGCTCCGCAACAGTGAGAGGCCCGCGTACCGCAAGAAAAAAGAATGGGAGCTTTGGAGTGAGTTCATCCCAAGTGGTATCTGACTCAGCACTTGCCAGCTTTACCTATAAATATTGGGAAAATTTCTTACACATTTTACCTAATCTGTAAAATGGGATGAAATGATATCTTCATAATGAGCTCTTGAGGAAATTAAATAAAATAGCACATATAAAAGATTTAACACAATGACCAGCTGTTGACGGGGAGGAGAGTCATATTGAAAGATATTTAAGAGATATATAGAGACCACTCCACAATTTTTATATGATAATGGCTTACAGAAGAAAATTTGATTGGCAGAAGGTGTATTACTTAGGACACAGATTAAGACAATGGCATATGTATTGTGGATGCATTGTAGCAGGACCCATACATAGGTACTGAACTCTGTATTAGTTATGGTACATGCTCAGTTACTGTGACAAAGGTTCAAAAACAGCAGTGGCTTAAACAAGATAGAAGTTTGTCTGTCAAGTAAGAGTTTTATTATGGACAGTCCAGTGTTGTTATTGTGGTTGTATTGTATCTGGGACACAGGCACTTTATATATTGTTGCTCTACCATTTTTCACATGTGGCTTTGACCCCTTTGCATAATAAAGGTGTTATATTTCCACCATATCCATATTCCACGGGGTAGGAAGGAGAGAAACTAATGGAGATCATAATCCCTTCCTTTAAATCTGAGTCAGGAAGGTGACCATGTCACTAACATTCCATCACCCAAAACATAATTACATATACCCACCTGCAAAGGACATTGCAACATGCAGTATTTATCTCAGTTACTAGGAGATCAATTAAACTCACAGAACCTCTGTTATTTAAGGGAAATGGGGAAAGTGGGTATTGAATTTCTTCCATGGTTTACCAGTTTAGCCACCCAAGTATACTTTTCTCACTCCCTCACTTTCCAAATGAGACAATGACAATAACATGTCTTAATAAGTTACTTTATCCTACTCCAAGTCAGGATCTTTAGTTTATGAATGATCCTCTACATAAAGGAGAAATTACCTGCACCCCCCAAACCAGATATAAAATGGTAGACTAGCAGACAGATGATCACAATTAAAATCTTCCTCTAAAAAGGAGATAATGGGAAACATAAATTAATCATCAACCCATGATAATGATCATATTACAGAAATTATGGGAATTTCTTGCCCTAAACATTGAAAATGAATTAGCCCGTGTGACAGCCTGGATCTTGTTCTGTCCATTGTTCTCTGTGGTCCCTGGCTTTGACCTCTGAAGGATGTTTCTTGCCCATCATTTATTCTGGAAGTATTTAATGTGGGCATTGGAGAATATAGCTCTTGGGGATGTAAGATATTGCAACCCATCTTTTCCTGCAGGCAAATTTGGGATTCAGAGGATCAAACACTTGCAATAAATTACCGGGCAAAATAAGAAGACTATCAGTTTATTGGCAGACAGGAAGTTCCAAATGCAAATAAGCACAGTTAGAGGTCACATTTTGACAAATTTTTTTAGAAAACACTGACTTTTGGTTACTACCTTCTGTGTTCTTTACCTTATTCTTTCATTTGGCTTATTAAAGCCATTCGATATAGTAGGCTTGGATGGAAGAGTAATTGTCTTAATCTCATTTTTTACCATTTAGCTGGCTTCCAATGTCCATCCAAGAATATAGAGGGAACTTCTTAAATAATGGGAGAATCTAGAATAGAAGTTATTTGAAGCAATACACCTAAAGTTGTGTGTAGCAATTGCCATCACAATCTGTCAGTCAAAATATAACTTCCCTGGAGGTCCAGTGGTTAAGGCTCTGTGCTTCCAATTCAGGGGACGCGGGTTCGATCCCTGGTCAGGGAACTAATATCCCACATGCCGCAAGGCAAAATAAAAATAGAAATAAAATCAATAAAAAAAAAATTATATGGCCACCTCTAGAGGTAAAGGCATATGAGAAATGTATTCTGTGTATGGGGAGTGACACACCAAGATATTACTTAGGATGTTATTAATAAAGAAGGGAAGAATTGATATTAGAAAATAATTAGCAATCTCTAACACTGAAAGATGAACACTTGTTTTGAAGCACAGTGCTTTTTATATTAATTAAATTTAAATTGGTTAAATCTTTCAATTAAAAGACAAAGATGTTGATATGCCATTTACAAGAATGATATCTAAAATATAAGGATGAAGAAAGGTTGAAAGTAAACAAACGATGTGTATGAAAAAATTGCTAGGAATATGTTAGTATTAGAAATCAGTATTTAAGACAAAAGAGTATCCAGGAACCAAAAGTGAATGCCCAAGCAGATCCTATACCAGACTTGCCGGAACAATTTTTATTGAGAGGAAATCACAAAAACAGCAGTGGTGGCAAGTGTGTGGACCCCCTGTTGCCCACTCAGGAGCAGATATAACCAATTTGCTTTGCTGTACTCCTGAAATTAACACAATATTGTAAATCAACTATACTTGAATTTAAAAAATATACATGGGCAAAGAAGAAATAATATTGGATATTATAAAAGTTTCATATGGATCTTATGGTAAATAGTATATATCTTAAGTTGTGGCTTATATCTAAAAATTATCAGAGAGAACTATTTACCTTCAAATACAAATGTTAGAAAAAAAGGGTAACAGTTAATGAGCTAAGCATCTATCCAGTAAAAATGCATAAAAAGCAGCAAACTAAACTTGAACAGAGGAGTAGGAAGGAAGGAGGGACAAGTATGAATAGAAATTAGTACAATAAGAAAAGATCAAATAATAGAAGAGATCAACAAATCCCAAAGAGTTCTGAAAATACTAATAACCTTGGTAAACCTCTTGAGAGAAGGATAAAGAAAAAAGAAAAAGCAAGAACAACCAATTTGAGGATTAGTTATAAATTAGAATATATATATTAGAAAAATATAACTTTCCAAACTTGCCAAGTTGTATCACAGCAATAAAATTTCCTCTCACATTTCAATTACAGTAACATATGGCTTCGCAAATTAATTAGTCCAAACATTCAAAAAACAAAACTAATACAAATTTTTAAATAAAATACTAATGAAAGAACACTTCAGCACATTTGATGAAAATTTATAGAAAATTTTAATAGAAAAAATTTGATGCTAACATCTTGGACAGCCTGAGAAAGGAATATAATAGCCATTCTTGTTCATGAACAAAGGTACAAATATTCTAAACAAACATTATCAAATCAATCCCAGAAATTTATAAAGAAGATAATAACTTATCAAATAATAGGGTTTGTCCCTGGGATTCAAGATTGGGTCACACACAAAGACATCAATTGATGTAAACCACAACATTGATAGAGTGAAGGAGAGAGAAATATATATTAATTTTCATAGATGTAAAAAATATGTTTGATGTAAACCACAACATTGATAGAGTGAAGGAGAAAGAAATATTTATTAATTTTCATAGATGCAAAAAATATATGTAATAAAAGCCATTATTCTTTTTTTTTAGGTGGAGGAAGATGATGGAAATCAATTTTATTCATCCTTCCAATAGGACAACTGGGCAGGTTCTACTGTCTACACATTTTCCTAAGACAGTATTAAGGTCACTTACATACATATTAGGCAATGAAAATATTGAGTACTATGTCCTGTGGCTATTTTTGTTTGTTATTTATTGAAGTACAAGTGACATATAACATTATATTAGTTTCAGGTGTACAAAATAATGATTCGATAATTGTAAACACTGCAAAATGATCACCACAATAAGTCTAGTTAACATCTGTCACCATACATAGTTACAAACTTTTTTTCCCTTGTGCTAAGAACTTTAAAAATTTACTTTCAACAACTTTCAAATGTGCAATACAGTATTATTAATTATAGTCACCATACTGTACATTACATCCCTAGGACTTACTTATTTTATAACTGGAAGTTTGAACACAAGGTACAAACTGCCAGTCATTATCCTTTCTTGATTAAAAAATGTCTCTAAGCTAAGTATTGATATGGAGAAACTCCTTTTTCTAATAAAGAGTACCTTCAAAAAATCAAAGCAAGCGTACTTATTAGGGGATCATTGAAAGTTTACCTTTTGATAACAAGAACAAGACATTAATGCTCGCTAACACAACTTCTATGTATCACACTGCAATTGTAAATGCACAATATAAAAAAGAGAAAAGTGATAAACAGTGTCAAGATTAAAAGTCTACAACAAAATCCTTATTATTGGCTGATATGATTATATTTATATATATACATAGATATTTCAAAGAATCTTCATACAAATTATCGTAATGAGGGCTTAGGAAATTTTCTAATTACTATTTTAATTCTAATAGAATTTATTTTTATTTCTAGATTACAGAAACAACCAGGAAATAACACAAAACTAACAGTAATAAATCTGACAAATAATGTAAGGACCTCTATGAAGAAAATTGTATAAGTTTATTGAGAGACATAAAAGAAAGCTAATAAGTGGAGAGATACATCAGATTCTCCATATTCAAGAACTGCAAGAATCAAATATAATAGATGTCCACTGTTTATATTTCAATGCAATTTAAATCAGTCTCACCAGATGTGTGTGTGTGTGTGTGTGTGTGTGTGTGTGTGTGTGTGTGTGTGTGTGTGTGTAAATAGCCAATTCTCTCTGGACAAAAAGGAAAAAGGTGGGGCTTGCTTTGCAAGAATCAACATATAGATAAATTGATAGAATAAAAACCTCAGAAGGCCCACGTATATATCTTAATTTGATACACAAGGATATTGTTTTTCAGATCAGTGCATCAAATTTTTTTGTTTTAATAACAGTGCTGAGAAAATCAAGTAGCTAAATAGAAAAATATAAAATTGAATTACTATTTCCCAACATACAAAAAATGCAGGTAAAGAATGTAAAAGCAAAGCTACTAAATTTTAGGACAAAATGTAAGTAACTTTAAAAAAATCTTGAGATAGGGAAGAATATATGAAACAAAACATTAAAAGCATAAACATCAAAATAAGTTTAACTACATTAAAAAAAAAAGACATCTGTTCATTAAATAACACTAAAATGAGAGTGAAAAGACAAGCCACAAAGTGGTAGAATATATTTTCAGGGACTATAACTAACAAAAAAAATTTAAGTTCTTAAAAATTAATAAAAATAGAAAAAAATACAAATACCACACAGCAAATTAATTTAGTAGGAATATCATACTATGAAGAATACAAATATCCAATAAAATATCTGAAGATGTGTTAGTCTTAAGAGACAAGTATACTAAAACCACAATTAGGTATTATTACACTCCCTATATATTGGCAAAAATACTTAATTATGAAATTCTAAGCATAGGAGTGGAGTGGGGCACACACACTCTCACATACTGCATGAGGGAGTAAAATTGGTCTAAGAACTTTGGAAAACTATTTGGCATTGCCCAGTAAAGTGTAAGATGCACAAACTCTACAGATCAGCAATTCCACTCTTAGGTACAAACCTTAGAAAATTTCTTGCACATGTGTGCAGAATCATGTACAAGAATGTGAACAGACACATAGTTTATTATTGCCCAAATCTGACAAATATTTTAAGCAAACAGTAACAGTAATAAACAGATTATGGTAGATTCTAAAATGAAACAAAATATAACAATTAAATGCAATACAGCTATAGGCAATGCATATGAAACTCAAACAATATTGAGTGAAAATACATGCAATATGATTAAATTTATATAAAGTTTGGAAAGAAGCAACAGTATGCATACAAAGTTTATAAATGCATAAACTTAGGATTATTAGCATGGTAAGATGACAATAGAAATCAGAGCAAAGTAGTTCCTCTGGGAAATGTGGGGATTCATGTTCAGGAAGGGGCACTTTTGGGGCTTCTGCTATGATGGCAGTAAATACATCAATGCTTGCTTTTTATTATTCTGGAAACTCTGCGCATATATTTTATGCACATCACATTAAAATATGTGATGAACCAAAATAAATGAAGAAAACATCTTAATTACTGACACTGTAAGTCCCATAGACACACCATATCCATTGTTTGTGAAAAGAAATTGATATGGTAGTTTTTTCTACTTTAGGTAATGCTTCTCTTTGGATGAGATTTATGATGGAAGAAACCTATAATGACTCTCTTTTATGCTCCTTATCTAATTAAACAAGTAAAACAAAAGCAAAAACGTTGTACCTTAGCTTCTCAGGGAGAAAATTAAAGCAATATATAAAAAGCAGTATGCTTATTTGAGAAGATAAGTTCAGTTTTGTTTTGTACTTGTTGAGATTGACATAAACATTATCTTTGGAAAGAAAGCTTTCCTATTTTATTGATTAGTGAATTAACACTCCCAGATCGAAATGCTGATGTCCATGATTTAAAACCAGTTGTAGAGTAGATTTTTTGATGTGGATGTTAAAAGGGTCCTTTAATACTACTAAATTTTATGCAGTTGACTTTGAAATATAGTTAATAAAATTTTGCCACTTTGTCATGGCCCAAATGTTTACATGTTCTTTACTAGAATTATCTTCTTATGCTATAGTTGCTAGCAGTGCATAGCCTTCACAAAATGACTTAATCATGTAATGTAGGAGATTATTCTTTGCAGTAGGAAGCATCTAAATGTTAGAATAGTTTGGCGTTTATAGCTTTTAGTTTGTCAGTATAGTTCCCCAAACTATATAACAATCTTATTTCTCCATCTTCTTTCTTTTCTTTATCAAAAAAGTAAATATTGGGCTTCCCTGGTGGCGCAGTGGTTGAGAGTCCGCCTGCCGATTCAGGGGACACGGGTTCGTGCCCCGGTCCGGGAAGATCCCACATGCCACGAAGCGGCTGGGCCCGTGAGCCATGGCCGCTGAGCCTGCACATCCAGAGCCTGTGCTCCGCAAAGGGAGAGCCCACAACAGTGAGAGGCCCACGTACCGCAAAAAAAAAAAAGTAAATATTTTAAATTATAGTTTTATAAATATTTCCAGGGAAGAAAGATGGGCAATTATAAAATAAAAGAAGAGGACAGAGAAGGAGGAGTAGGAGGAAAAAAAGAAAGAGGAGAAAGAAAGAAAATTACGAAAGGAAGGAAGAAGGTGGGGGTGGGGGTGGGGAAGGAAGGAAGGAAGGAAAGAAGGGAGGGAAGGTGGAAGAAACAGTGTCTTGCATCAAAGTTGCTTATTACTTTTTGTATTTCAATGGAGAAAATACTATGTATAAGCTACTTAATAAGGAAAACAGGTTTGGGTATGTTCAAAAGGGCTTGGGTAAGAAATATCTGTGGTGAATTGACAAAATGGGACCACTCAATAAGCACTAGAATGGCTTAAGAGGGAAACATAGGTGAGAGAAAGTTTCAAAGTTTTTCACTTGTGAAATAGAATTCATGTTTTGGGCAAGACAAGAAAGTTTTACACATAAAAATTTTCTCTGCCCTTTGGCCTCCTTTCTCCACACTACTGTGCACTGTGTATTTGCATTATGCGTCAGCCAAACCTTCCCCATCAGCAGAAATACTTGCTCAGCCATAACGAGCAACATTCCTCTAGATCAACGAGACAAATCCTTAAAAGATAACATGCTTTCTTGATCTTGTAAGGGACCAGATGACACTTAGATCTGGATTGTGTAAACTGTCAGTGATAGGTCATTTAATGTACAGCCCCCTGTCTCAAAAAAACTTAAATAAATGTACCTTGATTTCTAACATGTGGAACACTTCTCAGAACCTTCTGAGATGAGATGCTCTTTCCTGTGCTATAATCCTCAAATTTAGCTCGAATAAAATTTTGTACTTCTTTCATAGATTGGCTTTATTTTATTATTATTATTATTATTATTTTGCGGTACGCGGGCCTCTCACTGTTGTGGCCTCTCCCATTGCGGAACACAGGCTCTGGACGCGCAGGCTCAGCGGCCATGGCTCACGGGACCAGCCGCTCCGCAGCATGTGGTATCTTCCCGGACCGGGGCACGAACCCGTGTCCCCTGCATCGGCAGGCGGACTCTCAACCACTGCACCACCAGGGAAGCCCTGGCTTTATTTTTTGAGATTAATTTTTGTTGGCACACTGCAGAAAAATAATGACAAAGGGAAGGAAGAAAAGGATTGGCATATTTATTTGCTAATTTGCTGGTTCCATGATACAAACACTGAGCTTAAAGTGGGGGTGAGGCTGGGAAGTAACACTTAAAACTCTTCTTCTAATCTTGTATAAAACATTGAAATTTGATTATAGGACAAGCAGTCCCAGAGCTAAATTAAGGTATAAGAATCTTTCTTGTCAGAATATTCATTCTCATCATCACTTGAGTCTTTTCATATTCTTCACAAAATCGAGAGTGATTTTACGTCAATCGCAGAAGTTTAAATCTGTAAATAATATAGTACCTGGTAATTTTTTGCTTAGTTGGTAAAAACTTCATCTTTTTCTCCTGAAATATTTCAGGAAATATTAAACATAATCCATCAAGCTTGCTTCCCAAACTACTGTAGCCTACATCCAGTAGGATAAAAAGTTTATAATTTTACTTCTTTATTCTCCCTAGCTTAAATTCCAGGTTTTTCTGACATTTTATACTTTCTTTGGTTCTTTTTTTTTTAAATGAGTATTCCTTTACTCTGTCACTTTCATCCTGAGTCATTATTTACCACAATATTTCACATTCCTAGTCCTTCTATCATTATCTGCTCACATACAACATTTTCTGTGCAAGTCTCAGTGTTCATCAGCTTCCTCTCCACTTCCACTCTCCCTGGTATAAGAAATAATTTGTAAAGTATTGTTTAGTTACAATCCTTTCTCATGAAATGTATCTTGGCTGGGTGTGGAATTGTTGGTTTGCAGTTCTTTTTCTCAAATAATCTCTGGGAAGTTGTTTCGAAACCTGATTGCACGTTAGAATCACCCAGAGAGATTCTAAATAGTATTGCCCACTGATCTACTTATAGAGATCCTAATATATTTGCTCTGGGGTTAGACACATTGTTACTGTCTTTTAAAACTCTGAGACAATTTTAATGTGCATATAGGTTTAAAAACCATTGACCTAAAATAAGGGTTTATATCTTTGTTTTCATTATGTCTTCAGCTTCTAATTTTACAGATAAGGTTTTTTTACATCATATTATTCTTCCCTCCAACTTTTTTTGGAACATAATGTGTGTTCTTTCGATTTTTGGAAACCATTTTCTTTTTTTTTTTTTTTTTTCATAATCCAGGTACCTCTTATCTTTCTCTGGGTGGGTCTTCTCTTTACCTTGTCTACAATTTGGTCACAACTACCTAGTTCTAGTCACTTAAAATTGTTCCAACTCAGCATGCAGCCAGTACCTATCACTCTCCTATTCCCAAGAATTTGGCTGTACTTCATACATACTTATAAAATCTTTCCCATGATACTGGTCTTTAAATTATTTTATCTCTTTATACCTCTGCATAGTGCTTTATAGATTTTTTTATATGAAAACCATAAAAGGGATTTTGTAAGGAGTAGGATATTTTATTTACAAACTTCTCCAACAAATAAATACTGGGCTGAGATACTCATAATTCACTAATGAGTACAATTAGTTTCCATGCCCAAGTAGGACTAAGAAAGTGAATTTGCTGGCCTGGGAAAAGAATCCAGTTAATCCTTCCTGCAGTATATGATAAATCTGGGTAAGCAGGAGCCATATTCCAAAGAGTTTATATAAGGGAGCACATGCTTTAGCCATCCCAAAATGTATTAAATACTTATTATATTGGACTAATCAATTCTGAGACCTTAAATTCCTCAGGCACCAGTTCTCTTGCATTCTAACAGCTGAGTGCCCTGAAAATTTTCAGTATCCTATAATTGCCCTGTTTTAGGTGTGCCAAAAATTAAGATAATACCTATTCAGAATTTCTAATATGAAGACTAATCCAAGGTATGGGAAAATTATGAACAGTCACATACACTAGTAACTTCTAAAATTAATTTTAGTGAATCTATATTTGCTGTCATTTTATCTCTAAATTTACAATTGTTGTTAGTATTTTCACATTACTTTTATTACATTTATAGCATAAAATATAAATATATAAATGTATTATATGTACTATTACCTTAGGTACTAGAGGCAAGAAGTTCAAAATCAGTTTCACTCAGCTGCAAACAAGGTGTCAGTAGGGCCACAATATCTTTAGAGACTCTAGGCAGAACCAATTCCTTGCCTCTTCCAGCATTCCTTGGCTTGTGGACACAAAACTCCCATCTTTGCTTGTCTGATCCTATTACTTTCCCTCCCTCCTCCTGTGTGTCTAATCTCTATTTTTTTCTTTTTGTAAAGATACATGTGATTGCATTTTAAGGTCCATCCAGAAAATCCAGAGTAATTTTCCATCTCAAAACCTTACATTTAATCACAATGCATAGTCCTTTTTTTGTCATAAAAAGTGGCATTCACAGGCTTCTGAAATTAGGACATGGATATCTCTTGGTGGGTCATTAGTCACACCTTTCTATTCAAATGATGTTCTTAATTATGATGTCAGAATATGTAAATATATTTAGCATCTACAGATAAAAATAAACATGGTTTTATTGCAGTATATGAATTAGTACAGATAATACAAAAGGAAATGTATCCCATTTATATAGTTTTTTGGTTGAAACATCTATAATTGAACCTGTAACTAGAGAATCAGTTGTCTGATTATCCTTTGAAGAAAATTATCCTTACAATATATATGCTAGAATGAAAAGCAAGAATTTATTTTCACTTAAGCCAAGTTCATTTACTTGATAACTCTCGCTGAACATATACCCTTTCTTTTGCAATATAAAAATGAGTTTTTGCTGTAACTATACAGTATCTATTATGAAATTACTTCATGAGCTGTTATATGAATGTACAACATGTTAGTAAAATACTAAGAACTTTATAATATTAGTTTTCTTCCAAGTGTATGCAAACCATTATAAAGTGAAGGAAAAACTGAGTTAACAGAGGTTCCAAAATTTAGTGGCTTAGCAAAAATAAATGTTTATTCACTTACTTAGGTAACAAACCTATGGTGATAGTCTTGGTTGGTGAATGGCTTTGTTCCACATGGTCATTCTGGGAACCTGTTTTTTTTGGCTATTCTATCTTCTCTTAAGCTGTTCGCTTCATATGCCATGGTTCACAAGCATATTCATTTTTGTGTAAGGGAAGAAGAAAGATAAAATGTGAGATACTTGAAGCTCACATGCTGTTATTTCTTTTTATGTCTAATGCAGGATTCTGCATACTGAATAAATGTTCATTAATTGAATATTGTTTAATTACATTAAATGTGTTTTTATTTTATACTATTCTCCAAGTCTCACGCAATCGAGGATTTATTGACTGAGAAGATTTTTAAAAATCCTCCACTAAAAACACATTCATTATCTATTCCTTAGCGGGATGATATCTAAATTCCAGTATCATGATACATTATATTTTAGTCACCTTATTTATACACTGTCTTCCATATTTTAATTAAGGTATTTAATTATCATTCCAGGCTTTACACTTTCTGATCATAATTTGTTAACTACTTTGATATGTGTTCATCACCAGCCATTTAAACAAAAATCAATATGGATATTTTTAATTAAAAAGGATAATGCATGTAAAATATGATATCTTAGCAGTGGAAATAACATTTTTTATATCAAATGCTAAAAAAAAAGTACAGCTTTGGGGAAGTTTTATATTGATTTTTCTAATTCATCAGGCTAAACTTCATTTGCAAAATTTTCAACAATTATTCTATTTTTACTGTTACTAAGTCAGACTGCTTTAGTCTGACTTAGTAACAGAATTGGGTTTTTTAGTGTTAAATTGATGAAAATTATTACTTCTCTATTCATTGTATAGTTTTGCCACACATTTCTACATGCACCTAAAGCAACAGTGGTGTTGATAAATATGTAGCCTGTGTAGCTACATGACGTTTTAATAAGAGGATCTCCTTGGAGGTCAGTTAGTCTGAACTTCACAGAATGTTTGAGTAATAAATGTAAACTTTGGCAGGAGATCTCAGGAGGTGAGGAGAAGCGTTATTTACCCCATCCATAAAAGTAAGGGGGTAAATGAGATTTTTAATCTTGTAAATTATTTTAGTTAGGTGAATTTGCTAATACTTTTCTCACTTGTTGAGTGTGTATGTGCACCCACATGAGTATATTTAAAGGAAGTTTTTCTTTTCAATTGTTTCTAAGTTTCCTAGTCCAATGTGATGATGATAGAGCAAAAACTGAAGCCAATAAATAGTACACATTGCTATTGAACTATTCACATATTAATAAAATCTATTACTTAATGGCTAATTAAAAATAACTTTGAACCACAGTTTTCATTTGGAAGGTCATTTTGAATTTTCTATATCTCAGAAATTTGCACTCAGGAATTATGAGTGTGAATGGATTTTTTTTAATCTGATGGTTAGAATGTGTTTGCATATTTATAAAGCAATAGTTTTTATTTTTCTTAAAATCCAATGATTGTATATAATCACAACTATAAAAAAGTTCAAAAAACTAAAAATAGTACATAATATATAATGATAACAAAGGAACAGCTGGGAATAGTTGAGATCAGGTTTGGTTTTGCAAACAAGGTTATCTCAGTTAATACTATCTTTAGAAAAGATTTTTACCTTACCATGTTATAAAAATTCTATGAATGAGATGATTCTAAAATCTATTGGCGTTGCAAGTTAATTATTTGAACTTTTGTTAAATTTAAGTACTATTTCTATTTAAATATTCTTAAAATAAGAACCATATAAATTATCATCTTAATATTTTCAAAGAGAAAAGAACAATTTCTAATTTTCACATTAATAATTATAGAGAACTTAAGAGAGAAGGGGGAAAAGTAGGAAAAAAAAAAAGAAAAACAAGTTTTTGACTACAAGGTTGATTTTTTTCACTTACCTAAGGTCAGGGAGTTGGTTTTCTGTCCTTCCTTCCATCCCCTTCGCCTAAACAAAAGCTGGGAGGTGGTAGATACTCAAATATTCCCAAATTACTAAATTAATGAGTGAGTGGAGGACAGTCTTCTTACTCCTCAGTTCCAATTTTCATGCTCACACTCCCCGAATGAATAAAATTAAAACAGATCCAGCTAGGATTCTTTAAAGTACAAACATCTTGTTCAAAAGAGAGATGAGGGCTTCCCTGGTGGCGCAGTGGTTGAGAGTCCGCCTGCCGATGCGGGGAACACGGGTTCGTGCCCCGGTCCGGGAAGATCCCACATGCCGCGGAGCGGCTGGGCCCGTGAGCCATGGCCGCTGAGCCTGCGTGTCCGGAGCCTGTGCTCCGCAACGGGAGAGGCCACAGCGGTGAGAGGCCCGCGTACCGCAAAAAAAAAAAAAAAAAAAGAGAGATGAAAGTCTTTTTTGCTCTCTCTCAATTGGGCCTCATCATGTATATTCTTCTTGCTTCTTATCTAGCAAACCAGCCAACTAGGATTTTCCTGCTTCCTTCCTAAATTGATTTAAGTGAGTCTTACATAGAGAGTTCAATAGTATATCAAAAGCAATATATATCAAAATTAGTATGAGAAGAGCAAAGGAAGCACAGGTGAGTACTCCCTATAAGTTTGTATAGGTTTGCAAGAAAAAGGTCAAAAATTTAGTTCTGATCTGTATATTCAAAGCAAACAAAGAAGAATATCCTCACATGTCAATATATAACACATTCTTATTACTAAAAATAAGTGTAAAACTCTTAATGCTTCTGAGATCTGAGCAAAAGTTCTTCTTTTAAGCCTCATTATTAGATACTAAAGGTGCCAATGACCAAGGAGGGGAAGTACTTTTCTTTCAAAAAATTACATTTATTGGAGTATAGGTAGTGCAACAATAATATAAAAGACATTTTCCACGTATAAGCATCTGTGAATAACTCATTTCTTATCACGCTAAGAATCTGAATTGTTTTCTGACAGTCAATACAAGTTTAAATTGCTTTAGTTTCTTCTGTTGGAAATAATTTTCACATGCATCAATCAAATTAAAGAAGCCAATAACTAGAGAAACAAATGAATGTGGATTTTGTGTTAAATGAGTACATGGGAAAGAGAATATTTATTGAGTATTTATTATGTCATATTTTTGTTAGGCTATTTCATACATATGAGGTATGAGGCAGTGTGTCAACGAATAAAGAGGCAGGACATAGAAGTTATCAGGAGGCTGATTCTGGAGTTATTTAAAGATTCTTAATCTCAGGTCCCTCACCTGTGAGATGGATATAACAATGTTTCCCAAAAATACATATATGGGAAATGTTACACCCTTCCCCATGTGCCTAACATACATGAAGATGAACAAAACCAGTCAGGGCAGCAGGCTGGTGGAAGAGCTGATGGGGATGGTTACTTGGCCCCTTCTCAGGGATCTTAGGGGAACTTCAATATCAATGTCACACAAGTATGTGTTTTTCTAGACATTTAAATTCAGGAAGGAATTGAACTAATGAGCCCAATCTTCTCTACCTTTGAAGCTGGAATAGTGAGGGACACTAATAAGCAGATAGGCATTTTCTGTGTTCTTCCAGAGAGCACTGGATATGGTAAGATACTCACTTGCATCCAACCTATCTACCCCAGGAGTTCACGATGGCAAATATTTAAACAATTGGACTGGAAATCACAAAATGAGCTCACAGTAAGAGACAATAACCGATGTGAGGGCTCCAACTACTAGGGAGGTATGTATTACAATGAGAATACTTGTCAAATGAGATGCAACTATTGAAGGAAGGATAAATGGATGACATACATCACACGTACAAGCACACCCACACACAGACACACACACACAAAGAGATCCATCTGCAACAAAAACAACATTCTCTGGAGCTTAAATGTATGATTATTAAGCTAAAAATTAAATACAGATTAAGTACAGTATAGATGAAATAAATGATTTGTAGTTCCCCTCTGAGGCTCGAATTAATGATCTGGAAAAGAAGATCTCAAAGCACAAAGCAGAACATTAAGATGAAGGAAACAATTTATAAAAAAAACTTTGAGGGCTTCCCTGGTGGCACAGTGGTTGAGAGTCCACCTGCCGATGCAGGGGACACGGGTTCGTGCCCCGGTCCAAGAGGATCCCACATGCCGCGGAGCGGCTGGGCCCGTGAGCCATGGCCGCTGAGCCTGTGAATCCGGAGCCTGTGCTCCACAACGGGAGAGGCCACTACAGTGAGAGGCCTGCGTACCGCCGAAAAAAAAACCAAAACCAAAAACAAAAAAAAACAGAAACTTTGAAAGATAGAGCTGAAAAGAGAGAATGGAACAGATGTGGGAGAGGCAATAATTAAACAATTTATAGAAGAGAATTTCCCCTTGGTAGGAAAGATCTGAGTCTACAGATTGAAAGGTGTCACTATTACCCAGGGTAAATTAATGAGAAACACACAGAGAGGACAAATTCTGGTTAAACACTCCTGAGCTCTAAATAAGAAGATTAAAAATATTACAACTTTCCAGGCAAAAGAACAAAGATGGTCAACTGGCCTTGGACTTCTGATGTGTAACAGTGGAGGTGAACACAGTGGAATCCTCCATCCCCATGTTATCATTCAGGGTGAAATGGATTCTTATCTTACTGTAAAGTATGTGGAAACAGTATATACTGATTTTAAAGAGAAGCATCATAAAAGTATTTTAATATTAAAATAAATTCAAATGGTAAAATACTTGTTACCTGGGGAAAAAATACATATTTTATATTTATAAAGAAGCTACACAATTAAATAAGAAAAGGGCAACAATGAAATCTAAAACTCAAGAAAATAGGGCATGAAATTTGATATTAACAGTATAGAATTTAGAAGTTTTGTAGCACAAAAAAAATCTTTGAATATAATGATCAGACCCTAGTGTTGGTTGATGATTTGTGGCAGAAGTGACCTATATTGGTCCTGAATATTGCTGATAACATAAGAATGAAACAAAAAACAAACAAAAAATAAATGAAATAAAATTTCTAAATGAATAACAATTTTCTAAATGAAATGGAACCTTTAATGTTTTCTAGAAATTTTCTGTTTATTAACAGGAAAGCAGACCAAAAATGAATTGAAGATAAGGAAAACAACCTCTGGAATACATGACAGCGCCACTGATGGAATAAATGACAGAGAAGACTGTCAAAATAATTCAGAGCTTGCAGTAAGATGAACAAGGTATTAGTAAGAAGGAATGAGGCAATAATTCTTCTGCCAACAAGAGTACACCAAATTAATTCCTGATTGATTAATTCTTGCATATAATACAATGTTTTATATTTTGTTTGTTTTTGTGCTTTGATTTTATCGCAAGATCCCAAGTTATACTGCACATAATTTAAATTACTCCCATTTAACCACTTCCCTATCCCATCTCTCTGGGTTTCACACCATGGGGTTTGCATAAAGAATATTCTAGTGCCCTTTCTCTTCTTTTTAATATCTTTATTGAAGTATAATTGGTTTACAATGTTATGTTAGTTTCTGCTGTATAACAAAGTGAATCAGCTATACATATACATATATCGCCATATCCCCTCCCTCTTGCATCTCCCTCCCACCCTCTCTATTCCACCCCTCTAGGTGGTCACAAGGCACCGAGCTGAACTCCCTATGCTATGTGGCTGCTTTCCACTAGCTATCTATTTTACATTTCGTAGTGTATATATGTCAATTACATTCTTTCACTTCATCCCAGCTTACCCATCACCCTCCCCGTGTCCTCAAGTCCATTCTCTACGTCTGCTTCTTTATTCCTGTACTGCCCCTAGGTTCATCAGAACCTTTTTTTTTTTATACTCCATATATATGTGTTAGCATACAGTATTTGTTTTTCCCTTTCTGACTTACTTCACTCTGTATGACAGACTCTAGGTCCATCCACCTCACTACAAATAACTCAATTTCGTTTCTTTTTATGGCTGAGTAATATTCCATTGTGTATATATGCCACATATTCTTTTTCCTTTCATCTGTCGATGGACACATAGGTTGCCTCCATGTCCTGTCTATTGTAAATAGTGCTGCAGTGAACATTGTGATACATGACTCTTTTTGAATTATGGTTTTCTCAGGGTATATGCCAATAGTGGGATTGCTGGGTCATATGGTAGTTCTATTTGTAGTTTTTTAAGGAACCTCCACACTATTCTCCAGTGTCTGTATCAATTTACATTCCCACCAACAGTGCAAGAGGGTTCCCTTTTCTCCACACCCTCTCCAGCATTTATTGTTTCTAGATTTTTTGATGATGGCCATTCTGACAGGTGTGAGGTGATACCTCAATGTAGTTTTGATTTGCATTTCTCTAATGATAAGTGATGTTGAGGATCCTTTCCTGTGTTTGTGGGCAGTCTGTATATCTTCTTTGGAGAAATGTCTATTCAGGTCTTCCGCCCATTTTTGGATTGGGTTGTTCTTTTTTAGATATTGAGCTGCATGAGCTGCTTGTATAATTTGGAGATTGATCCTTTGTCAGTTGCTTCCTTTGCAAATATTTTCTCCCATTCTGAGAGTTATATTTTGTCTTGTTTATGGTTTCCTTTGCTGTGCAAAAGCTTTTAAGTTTCATTAGGTCCCATTTGTTTATATTTGTTTTTATTTCCATTACTCTAGGAGGTGGGTCAGAAAGGATTTTGCTGTGATTTATGTCATAGAGTGTTCTGCCTATGTTTTCCTCTAAGAGTTTGATAGTTTCTGGCCTTACATTAAGGTCTTTAATCCATTTTGAGTTAATTTTTGTGTATGTTGTTAGGAAGTGTTCTAATTTCAATCTTTTACACATAGCTGTCCAGTTTTCCCAGCACCATTTATTGAAGAGGCTGTCTTTATTCAATTGTATATTCTTTCCTCCTTTATCAAAGATAACTTGACCATAAGGGTGTGGGTTTATCTCTGGACTTTCTATCCTGTTCCATTGATCTATATTTTTGTTTTTGTACAGGTGCCATACTGTCTTGATTACTGTAGCTTTGCAGTATAGTCTGAAATCTGAGCGCCTGATTCCTCCAACTCCGTTTTTTTTTTTTCTCAAGATAGATTTGGCTATTCGGGGTCTTTTGTATTTCCATACAAATTGTGTAATTTTTTGTTCTGTGAAAACTGCCATTGGTAGTTTGATAGGGATTGCATTGAATCTGTAGATTACTTTGAGTAGTATAGTCATTTTCACAATTTTGATTTTTCCAATCCTAGAATATGGTATATCTCTCCATCAGTTTGTATCACCTTTAATTTCTTTCATAAGTGTCTTATAGTTTTCTGCATAGGTCTGTTGCCTCCTTAGGTAGGTTTATTCCTAGGTATTTTATTCTTTTTGCTGCAGTGGTAAATGGGAGTGTTTTCTTAATTTCCCCTACAGATTTTTCATCATTAGTGTATAGGAAAGCAAGAAATTTCTGTGCATTAATTTTGTATTCTACTACTCACCAAATTCATTGATTAGCTCTAGTAGCTTTTTGATAGAATCTTTAGGATTCTCTATGTATAGTGTCATGTCATCTGCAAGCAGTGACAGTTTTACTTCTTCTTTTCAAATTTGGATTCTTTTTATTTCTTTTTCTTCTTTGACTGCTTTGGCTAAAACTTCCAAAACTATGTTGAATAATAGTGGTGAGAGTGGGCAACCTTGTCTTGTTCCTGATCTTAGAGGAAATGGTTTCATTTTTTCACCATTTAGAACAATGTTGCCTGTGGGTTTGTCATATATGGCCTTTATTATGTTGAGGTAGCTTTCCTCTATGCCCACTTTCTGGAGAGTTTTTATGATAAATGGGTGTCGAATTTTGTCAAAAGTTTTTTCTGCATCTATTGAGAATATCATATGTCTCTTATCCTTCAGTTTGTTAATATGGTGTATCACATTGATTGATTTGCATATATTGAAGAATCCTTACATTCCTGGGATAAACCCCACTTGATCGTGGTGTATGATCCTTTTGATGTGCTGTTGGATTCTGTTTGCTAGTATTTTGTTGAGGATTTTTAGATTTATGTTCATCAGTGATATTGCTCTGTAGTTTTCTTTTTTTGTGACATCTTTGTCTGGTTTTTGTATCAGGGTGATGGTGGCCTTGTAGAATGAGTTTGGGAGTGTTCCTCCCTTTGCTATATTTTGGAAGAGTTTGAGAAGGATAGGTGTTAGCTCTTCTCTAAATGTTTGATAGAATTCACCTGTGAAGCCATCTTGTCCTGGGCTTTTGTTTGTTGGAAGTCTTTTAATCACAGTTTCAATTTCAGTGCTTGTGATTGGTCTGTTTATATTTTCTATTTCTTCCTGGTTCAGTCTTGGAAGATTATACCTTTCTAAGAATTTGTCCATTTTTTCCACGTTGTCCATTTTATTGGCATAGTGTTGCTTGTAGTAATCCTTCATGATCCTTTGTATTTCTGCAGTGTCAGTCGTTACTTCTCCTTTTTCATTTCTAATTCTGTTCATTTGTGTCTTCTCCCTTCTTTTCTTAGTGAGTCTGGCTAGTGGTTTATCAATTTTTTTATCTTCTCAAAGAACCAGCTTTTAGTTTTATTGATCTTTGCTATCATTTCCTTCATTTCTTTTCATTTATTTCTCATCTGATCTTTATGATTTCTTTCCTTCTGCTAACTTTGGTTTTTTTTTTGTTCTTCCTCTAATTGCTTTAGGTGTAAGGTTAGGTTGTTTATTTGAGATTTTTCTTGTTTCTTGAAGTAGGATTTTATTGCTATAAACTTCCCTCTTAGAACTGCTTTTTCTGCCTCCCATAGGTTTTGGGTCATCATGTTTTCATTGTCATTTGTTTCTAGGTATTTTTGATTTCCTCTTTAATTTCTTCAGTGATCTCTTGGTTATTTAGTAGCGTACTGTTTAGCTTCCATGTGTTTGTATTTTTTACAGTTTATTTTCCTGTAATTTATATCTATCTCTTAGCCTTTATATATATATCTCTTAGCCTTGTTGTCTGAAAAGATACTTGGAATGATTTCAGTTTTCTTAAATTTACCAAGGATTGATTTGTGACCCAAGATATGATCTATATGGAGGGTGTTCCATGAGCACTTGAGAACAAAGTGCATTCTGTTGTCTTTCGATGGAATGTCCTATAAATATCAATTAAATCCATTTGTCTAATGTGTCATTTAAAGCTTGTGTTTCCTTATTTATTTTCATTTTGGATGATCTGTCCATGGCAAAAGTAGGGTGTTAAAGTCCCATACTATTATTGTGTTACCATTGATTTCCACTTTTATAGCTGTTAGCATTTGCCTCGTATACTGAGGTGGTCCTATGTTGGGTGCATAAACATTTACAATTGTTATATCTTCTTATTGGATTGATCATTATGTAGTGCCTTCTTTGTCTCTTGTAATAGTCTTTATTTTAAAGTCTATTTTTTCTGATATGAGAATTGCTACTCCAGCTTTCTTCTGATTTTCATTTTCATGGGATATCTTTTTCTATCCCCTCACTTTCAGTCTGTATGTGTTCCTAGGTCTGAAGTTGGTTTCTTGTAGACAGCGTATATATGGGTCTTGTTTTTGTATCCATTCAGCCATTCTATGTCTTTTTGTTGAGCATTTAATCCATTTACATTTAAAGTAATTATTGATATGTATGTTCCTATTATCATTTTCTTTACTGTTTTGGGTTTGTTTTTGTAGGTCTTTTCCTTCTGTTGTGTTTCCTGCCTAGAGAAGTTCCTTTGGCATTTGTTGTAAAGCTGGTTTGGTCATGCTGAATTCTCTTAACTTTTGCTTGTCTGTAAAGGTTTTAATTTCTCCATTGAATCTGAATGCGATTCTTGCTGGGTAGAATAATCTTGGCTGTATGTTTTTCCCTTTCATCACTTTAAATATGTCCTGCCACTCCCTTCTGGCTTGCAGTATTTCTGCTGAAAGTCAGCTGTTAATCTTATGGGAATTTAAGATGAGTTATTAAATAGTCCTAAAATGAGTTTATTTCTCATAAAAGCACTAAAATATTAGTTCAGATGTTGTCCCAAGAGAAAGAGTAAATGAATGTGGGTGTTCACTATTGCTCATTTGGAGATCAGTTTATTTATAATGAAAAGGAATCACCTCCATTTCTAAAAGTTTTTATAAAAACACCTATATTTAAAACCATAGTGTCATTTAGACTTCTAAGATGGAACTATGAATTCCTGTTTGAATCAAATACTGTCTCAATTAATGCCAATTCACAAATGCTGTATTAACTAGTTTTTTGAAACATGTAGCTGCTTTTATAATTAATACAATGCTCTTAGTTTAAAATGAGTTTATTGCATCTGATATTTGTTCTCATGAATAAGGAAAATAAGAATCCTATTACCCAAGAATCACAGAAATATTTTACACTAAAAAATACTTTTAAAATACAGAGGCACTATCCAATTCTTATATGCCTTAACTCTTGTTTTTCTCTGCACTCTATATTAATGTTGACAAATCCTTTTTACCATTATGAATGAAAAAGCACCATAATGGAGCCACTGATAAATGGAAATATGCATTTAAATTCAAATCTCCCTTGCTTTTCTGTTAAAGACTTGCCACTAAAATAAAATGAGTGGCATTTCTCTAATCCAGAGAAAATTAAATTATTGGACAGAATTTAAATTTATTTGAGAGTTTTTTCCTCTTTGGTTTTCCTCAATTTGTCTATGTATTTCTTCTATTTTGGAAACTGGTATAAGACATCTAATTAATGACCATAGCTAAATTCTTTTTGCATTCTTTTAATATACAGACACTGTAGTAAATGTTTTGCATACTTTATGACATGAAATCTTCCATGAAGTTGCTTATATTCTTATCTTCATTTTAAGAAAGAGAAAACTGGCTTTTTCGCAACGGGTTTGCTGCCAGGATACAGGTGTCGTGAAAACCACCACTAAACCTAAGCAAAAATGGGAAAGGAGAAGACGCACATCAACATCGTTGTCATTGGACACGTAGATTCGGGGAAGTCCACCACTACTGGCCATCTGATCTACAAATGTGGTGGGATCGACAAGAGAACCATTGAAAAGTTCGAGAAGGAGGCTGCCGAGATGGGGAAGGGCTCCTTTAAGTATGCCTGGGTCTTGGACAAACTGAAAGCTGAACGTGAGCGTGGTATCACCATTGATATATCCCTATGGAAATTCGAGACCAGCAAGTACTATGTAACCATCATTGATGCCCCAGGACACAGAGACTTCATCAAAAACATGATTACAGGCACATCCCAGGCTGACTGTGCTGTCCTGATTGTTGCTGCTGGTGTTGGTGAATTTGAAGCAGGTATTTCCAAGAATGGGCAGATCCGTGAGCATGCCCTTCTGGCCTACACTCTGGGTGTGAAACAACTAATTGTTGGAGTTAACAAAATGGATTCCACCGAGCCACCATACAGCCAGAAGAGATACAAGGAAATTGTAAAGGAAGTCAGCACCTACATTAAGAAAATTGGCTACAACCCCGACACGGTAGCATTTGTGCCAATTTCTGGCTGGAATGGTGACAACATGCTGGAGCCAAGTGCTAACATGCCGTGGTTCAAGGGATGGAAAGTCACCCGTAAAGATGGCAATGCCAGTGGAACCACACTGCTTGAAGCTCTGGATTGCATCCTGCCACCAACTCGCCCAACTGACAAACACTTGCGTTTGCCCCTTCAGGACGTCTACAAAATTGGTGGTATTGGCACTGTCCCTGTGGGTCGAGTGGAGACTGGTGTTCTCAAACCTGGCATGGTGGTCACCTTTGCTCCAGTCAATGTGACGACTGAAGTGAAGTCTGTTGAAATGCACCATGAAGCTTTGAGTGAAGCCCTTCCTGGGGACAATGTGGGCTTCAATGTCAAGAACGTGTCTGTCAAAGATGTTCATCGTGGCAATGTAGCTGGTGACAGCAAAAATGACCCACCGATGGAAGCAGCTGGCTTCACAGCTCAGGTGATTATCTTGAACCATCCAGGCCAAATCAGTGCTGGCTATGCACCTGTGCTGGATTGTCACACAGCTCACATTGCCTGCAAGTTTGCTGAGCTGAAGGAGAAGATTGATCGTCATTCTGGGAAAAAGCTGGAAGATGGCCCCAAATTCTTGAAATCTGGTGATGCAGCCATCGTTGATATGGTTCCTGGCAAACCCATGTGTGTTGAGAGCTTCTCTGACTATCCTCCTCTGGGCCGCTTTGCTGTTCGTGACATGAGACAGACGGTTGCTGTGGGTGTCATCAAAGCAGTGGACAAGAAGGCAGCTGGAGCTGGCAAGGTCACCAAGTCTGCCCAGAAAGCTCAGAGGGCTAAATGAATATTATCCCCAATACCTGCCACCCCGGTCTTAATCACTGGTGGAAGAACGTTCTCAGAACTCTTTGTCTCAATTGGCCATTTAAGTTTAATAGCAAAAGACTGGTTAATAATAACAATGCATCGTAAAACCTTCAGAAGGAAAGGAGAATGTGTTGTGGACCATTTGTTTTGTGTGTGGCAGTTTTAAGTTATTAGTTTTTAAAATCAGTACTTTTTAATGGAAACAACTTGACCAAAAATCTGTCACAGAATTTGAGACCCATTAAAAAAGTTTAATGAGAAGCCTGTGTTTTCTTTTGGTCAACACTGTAACTTCCTATAGTACTAACTACTTAGGTAAGAGTTGTCCATAATCTATTTCTGGTATTAAGTCTGCTGAAAAAATGAATTTTATATTTATGGGTTGGAGCTTCAGGTTTCTTACCCTTGTGTAAGGAGAATTCACCTGTTGAAGTACATCATAGAAACGCGTTGGTACGACACAGGACAGATAAGCAAAGTAACTGTTACATAAGCTAGTTTGTAAGAAGGTCAAATTCTATAATATGAAAGCTCATGTTGCATATAAAATTTTGTATGGTTACATAAGTATTGAGTAAATGAGTTACATCAAACTTAAGTTCCCAGTTATGGGAAAGTGCATTCACATTTACAATATTCAAGTAATTAACCTAAAATGTGAAGACTAAGTAGTATTGAGCACTGCCCTGCTAGAGTTATTGTATCCAGGTTCTAGGAAAAAATAAAAGATGTTGGAAGCTAAAAAAAAAAAAAAAAAAAGAGAAAACTGAGGTTTGGAAGGAAAAATATTTGACTTTTACTACCTGACTCAAAAGTCATGATCTAGCACTCAGTTAGGCAATCTGATACCACAAGCCAAAATGTAGGTAACTCAAATTGTGAGGGATTAATGTACAATTCTATACAAAGTTTTTTTTTTAATATATTGGAATTTTTTTATTGTTGCTTTTACAGAAAACACTATGAATTCCTGGTGTGACACTGACTCAGAAATTTGGTAGTGACAGCCTTGATGTTTTGTTCCTTTTCTTCTATTCTTTACTTTACTAAGGGCCTACTGACTCATATACTTCTGAAAGGAGGCTTAGAGAGCTTTTATATTAAATCAATACACAAAACATCTCTAGGAAATAATCTTATCACAGTTGGCTGTAATTTAACAAGCCCTGATCATACAGGACTTTAAATGATATATTAAGCCAAACACTTCCATCTGGATAAAGCATAAGTAAAAGCATATTATATTTTAAAAATATGTGCTTTTCCATATTGGTAAATGAAATGGTGTGAAAATTAATTTATTCTTAATTTTGGCTTCCATGTTTTGGTTTCTTATTGTGTTCAACCACTAGGAGTTTTTCCTATTTAAGGAACTTCATATCAATTTTTATTTCAAGTAAAATGTTTACAGGAATATACTGCTTTTATTTCAGAAAGTTTTTCAATATTTTAGCACCCTTAGTGAAATTTTTTTATGTTTTATTTGTATTTTTATCTAATTTTTTTCTAAATTTCACACATATTTGTTTCTCATTTTGAAAAACTTCAAACATATATAAAAGTAAACAAAACTATAATGAACCCATATTTACCTATCACTTAGCCTCACCGATTATTAACACATGGTCAATATTGATCATCCATAATTTTTAGTATCTTTAAAAGAGAAGAATTGAAAATATAATACTATTATCACACATAATTTTTAATACTTAATTCTTTACTCTCACTTCAGTTTCCTAATGTTTTTCATCTTTTTTGCAAATATCAGGTTAAGCTTCAAACTGTTTGTGGGCACTTCTTCCTGGCATGTTTTCATTTCTAGATTTTATTGGAAAATGTTTTCCTGAAATTCTAAGATGGTGAGGTATGAGGACAGTTTTTCAGACTTCATAGTGCTATAGCTCTTTCATCTCTTTGGTTTCAACTCTTAGCAGTGTTTCCTTGCTGTGAGGTTTTGTCCTGGGTGGATGTTTTGGTTTATTAGTTTAAAGAATTTACAGACTCAGCATTCACCTTTTCAGTACTTACCATGAATCCATGAACAGGAGTGCAAAATTCCCTCCCACTTTCACTCCCTGTTGACTCATCACTTTCCCTGACACAATTTCTAGAATGTATTTGTTGGCAATTTGTTGGTTCCCCTCTTCTCAGATTTGTCAGATGCCCTTTGTTTCCATCCTTTTCTCTCATACATATTCTAATATCCTGTGGGCTTGAAGCTATATTTTTTCCCTATATGCTTATATTTATGGATTCCTAAATAGTTACATATGTCACTATGGTAAAAGTCATTGTATATTTTTGGTTTTGTTAGTCTTGCTGTCCTGCCACTACCTTCCACCAATTCCTTATTTCACACGTACTCTTGAATTGTAGTTTAGTTGAACATAAAATTTAGATGGTTGGGTCTTTATTTGGTTTGTTTCTTTGGTCTTCAGATTTTGAAGATATTATTGCATTGTTTTCTGATGCTTATTGCTTATTGGTGCTTATTGCTGTCAGTGAGAAAAGTATTAACTCTTTGTTGTTATAATTGTATTTGTCCAATAATTAACAATGAGATTAAAAAGAGACACAAAAACTATTGGCTGTTTTTTCATATCACAGGTAGTTTCATTCAACACTTTAATGTACTGTTTATTTAAATTTTCACGTATTTACGTTTTCTTTTTTGTTGAAAAAATAATTTATATTTTCTTCAGATATGACATTTCTGGTAATAAATTTGGTGTATACCAGGAAGAATTATATGATGGATTCACAAAGCTTGGACTTAGAAGTCGGGAGGTACATTTTTGTCTCTGCCATTAATTAATTAGATCATTTTGGAATATTTCACTTAAATATTTCTTCTTAGGATATTATATCTTTCATGAGGACTAATAATTTATTGTTCCTGCCTTATAGGGAGTTTGGAAATACAAAATTAAATTTTAAATATGTACAGAGAAGAAAATTACTCTATCAATATAAGCATTATTTGACCATTATTGTTTTTTGTAATAATATTACAAAATAGTATTTTTATAGGACAAAATTGTATGATGCTTACCTGAAGATAAATGTCATAGCTGTAATTATATGTACATATGGATATACACACATATAAAATACTAATATGTAATACAGCTTTTTTAGTATCAGATAATTCTTAGGAGAAAAAATGGCATGTTTTGATTGGCCACTATTTGAAATTAATATGTCTCCAACTATGTTATGTATTCATACATATATAGGAAAAATACATAGAAAAAAATAGCATAGAGAGTAATTCTACAGAATAAAAGACATTATTGCTTAGAGGAATAGAATACGAACAATATACAATATTGTTTAGCTTATTACAGCAGAAGTTAACATAAAAATAAAAGTATCATGATACTTATATTACAAATGTTATATTTTCAGAGTCATATTCTTGAGGGACTCATTAAACAACCAATCACGTTTCTGTTAAAATGCAAGATGTTATGTTTTATTTAAAATTGCTTTGGGAACAATCATTGAAAGTTTCACTAAAATGAGAAATATTTTTGAACATATTCCTTTCATTTCTTATCAATTGAAGAATTTATTCACAGTGTTAAGCCGGGAAAGGATATGACAACTTCTTTTTTATGCATTTTATAGTGATACATATCAATCATGTATGAACAAGACAATGATTCTTTTTAATAATCAGCTAGGCATATAAAGTGTACTTCAACAAAAATTAAAAAATAATAATGTTATGATTTATAGTAAATCTGCATGTAGCAGTATTGCTTCTGACAAGGAAAGCAAGAAACACATGGGCTATATCATTATGAGTACTTATGCTAACTAGAGTGAAACAGAAATGTTCAGCCTATTTTTTTATCATCAAGTTCAGGCAGAAGGAAAAACATAGTTCAAGCTTTCAAACTTTACCTTTTTAAGAGGATTTACTATCTTTTTTCCTTCTCAGTGAGTTTTTGTTTTAACCAACCTCAACACACACTAAACACACACTCTGTTGCTAGTTGCCAGGACACTTTGCATCTGAACTCAGAGTTCAATATGTCAGTTTCATTTTGGTTAATTAAAATATTATCACTAAAATCACAGCTGTTGCTGGGGGGAGGGGTAAAAAACAAGTTTAGAGAACAGAATGTTGTGTATATGCTGCGTATCAATGTATGCATTTTAAAATTACTTTTTTTCTAATTATAATGCAAAGCTATTTTGCATTGAGATGATTGGTATTTAAGTATTGCAACAAAATATAAGCAGGATATTTTCAAACAATTTCAATAATGTATAACCTTTTACTTGTATGTTTCTTTTATATGTTAGGTATAGTAATTTGCATGTATTATATTATTACCTAATATTTTTATAACAAAAACCAAATCTTATTGCTGATCTATAAAATCCTTCTTTTTGTGAGTTTATATTTTAAAATAGGACTTAGTTTTCTGTAAGAAAAATGTTCTGAAAAAAAGAAAATCTCATTGAATCTTTTTATGATCATACATTTAATTAAAGCCACATGATCCCATACACATAAAATAAAATGAGGATAATAAATTTATTATCCATTATGAAGTCTATTTTCCATTATGTACAATATAGTGAAGGTCCAAAAGGTACAGAAAAATCACATCAAAACTGAGAAAAATACATTTATCTGAAAGATTTTTTTCCCTCTCTACCCAACAAAATGATCCTTAGAGAACAGTATGATGACTATTGCTCAAATGTTATTTTCAGGAGCTTTGCAGAAGTTATTTTTAAACTAAGGGTTTTAATTCACTTGTTGCAAAGAGATTAGGTGTCCAGTTTGTGCATAGTCCTGTCTGAGGCCTGCAGGGAATGCTTGTTCTGCATCTACACCAGTCTTTGTGATAGAAGATATGTCATTTTTACATTTATATATATATGTATAACTGAATCACCTTGTTGTACATCTGAAACTAGCACAACATTGTAAATCAACTACACTCCAATAAAATTAAAATAAAATTTAAAACCACGGTATTACAAGGCAGAAAATAAGTGCCACACAAAAATTTGTAAGACAAAGTACTATAAGACTACAAAAGTGCTAAAAGGTACTTTCAACTGAGGGCCGACAGACTCAGGGCAGGGTGGGGGGCGGGGCAATGGGCATGAGAAAACTTCAAGTAGGAAGTTTTATTAACATATATTTTTATCAGTGCTAAGGAAATCCAGTTGCTCTTGCCAAATCTCATCTTTTACTTTGTATTTCTTTTTTGCTAGAAAATTTCCTAAAAATTTGAACATTTGTCAGGAAATTTTTGAAATTCAAAGTGACTTAGTATACCAAAATCTCATGCAAATCCATTTCCATTAGCAGTGTTCCTCAATTCAAATGAATGAAGATGTATTCACGTAAGTGGACTGGTGAATCCACTTATTTTTTTTAAACATAAGACATGGCCTAAAGGATGAATTGGGTCTGAAAACATTTCCAGAACATCCATTTCCAATGTATCACATATCATCTGGACATATCTAATATCATTCACATTAGCTATTCTAATGATGATCTTGTCCCTATTTTTTTTTTGAGGTCTATCAGAGCATTAAGCGGCTGTGTTTCTCAAGGACTAGAAGTATGTTTCTGTGTTTTGTTTTGTTTCAATTGTTTAAGAACAAAAGTTTACCAGTTTTCATGCACCTGAGTAAGAGTTTGATGAAAAAATAATTAATAGAACAACAGTATTTTAAAAATTAATAATTTTCTTTAAATATTGAATGTCAAAACTTCTTTTGGAAGTAATTCTTTACTATGAAATTTCACCAAGCTAAACATTTAGATATGAGCATCATATTGCCTGGTTCCCACTGAGAAGCCAGTGACCTGACCCATCCCTGCTTTAGATTTTTTTCATTTATTTATCAAACTCCATAGAGTGCTCTTTGTCAAGCACTATTTTAAGTGTTTACTAAAATACCCATACAGTATGCCAACCACGAGAGAGAAAACTATTGCTATTACTGTGCTTTTAATACAGGTGAGGAAACAGAAGCAGAGTTATGTACCACGCCCAAGGTCACACAACTGGTAACTTGATAGATCAGGATTTGAACCCAGGCAGTCTGTCTCCAGAAGCCTCCCTGATTCTGACTGGATTTTTCTCTCTTCAAGAAAATTCAGTGAGCCAATCAGTGAGCCAATCCCCAGCATCTTTTCAGGAGGTTGAGGTCAAATGATTTTTATAATGATACTAAATGTTATTTGTCATTTTTTACCTTGATACCCTCAAAAATGTACAGTGGAGTTTTCCAGAGGTTGCATGATATCTGATTGTAACAGCAAATGTTACATCATTAAGCCAAATGTTAAAGAATTTCATCAAAATGTAAAACAATGACGTTCTTATTACTATATTTTTGATTGTTCTGGAAATAAAGTTATCTTATAAAAACATATTACATTGATATAAGTAAAACATATTTAAATAAGTAAATATATTTACTTTCTTATTTTAAGTAATTATTAGTAAATATTTTCAACATGTTTCATTTAATGTCTAATGTGGAATATATATGTAACTTTGTAACAATTTCATTCCGTGTAAACAAAACCCCTTTGAGATTCTGAAGTTTTAAGAGTGTAGAGGGGTCCTAAAACTAAACATTTGAGAATCACTGCCTTTGGAACTTGTTTGGGGACTAAGTCACACATAAATTAATTACAGTTTGGGGTTAAATATACTCTATGATGGAGGATTATTATTTTATCTCCCTGATTAAATTTTAATTTTATTATGGAGTTTCATAGCTTTAAGACAAAAAAATTAAGTTTTTAAAAATAAGATAAAACTTGAAAGTACATACACAAAAATTCGACTGGTCTCAATATCTTTTATTTCTTATTCATAATTATAAAGTTACTTAAATCTCCCCCTAGGAAAGGTGACTTCTACCACAGATGATTCTTACTAGACCTCACACATCATGCTCACTTTTACTTAAGCTGAATTGCTTATACACGCAGCACAACATGATGGAGAAAGCACAAGTTCTTGAAATGAATAAAGTCTGAAATAAATTTATTTTCCACTACTTACCAGGCATAGTTGGTGAATTTGCTTGAACTCTCTGATCAATAATACTGATTCTGAAGATCTGCTGTGATAATTGTATGAAACACACATCATTTAATCCTAGCTGAATATCAGTTTTCTTATCAGTAAAATTATGATAAAAATTGTTTTGAAGATTCTTGCAACTCATCCATAAATAGCACTTTGGATACTTTTATCAGTGAGAAAGCCTGGAATAAATATTAGTGATTAAATTAATTACCTAGCATGTTGTAGGCATTAATAAATGAGAATTTCCTTCCTACTTCTTCTTTAGAAATTTACAGCCAGATCTAAGTTTCATGACCTAGATCAAGTTTAATGTTTTCAGTAAATTCTACACTCTTTTCCTTCAGTAAATTTCAATGTTTAGACATATTTATACTTATAGGCATATACATGCTCATAAAATGTAGTATTATTTACATGTTTATATGTTTACTGTGTCATAATGTAGTAACAAGTATATTTTGGAACCATATTGTTAAATTTATAAAAATTCAGGATTTTTATACCCTCCTGGTAAGTGGGCATCAGGCAATAAAATTCTTTATTCCAAATAATTGCTTTTTTTATCTTGAAGTCTAATTTGTATGATATTAACGTTGACTCATAAACATTATTTGGACAGTCAATATATTTTAAGATAACTTCCCTCTTGTAATCCTTATATAGTTAAATTTATTGTTTCAGAAACCTATTGCAGTAAAATTGTTCTTTAATATTATGCACTAAGGCGGCTGTTTAAGATCAAGTAATGATTCAGTGGAAAAATATTTTGTGTATTCAATTTTCCTGAGCACATTCTTTTCACAAGTGCTATAACAAAAGTAAATATGGACTTAGTCATCATAGTCACAGGAAACTATTCCTCATTCCTCTAAAAATGGAGGGGTATAAATGCTGGAATGATCCAGGATGACCTGAACTCTGGTTGCAGGGTCCCCCTTCTACTAGGTCTTTGGCTTGTATTCTCCAATCATCCTGGACCTAGTGTAAACCGTACTTTTTTCCAAGGGTGATTTACAGATTAACTGCTTTATCTAATAATGTGTTACACAAGATATTAATAATGATTTACTCAATAGTAATCCTGCAAATGGTACCTAATTTTATTTTTCATTATAAATAACAGTTGCCCAGACCAATATTTCATATTAGGGTATCATTTCAATTCTTGCAACTCATGTGGATTTAAATCACTCTGTTCTTAAATTTTTTGTTTCAAAGTATCATTTTTTTTTGCTATAGGATTGTATTTAACTGATTAAGAAAGCAAAATAAAATGTTGTAAGTAGTAAATATAGAAACTTAATTCACTAAAATTGAATTCATAAAGGAATTTATATTTCAACATTTTTGACCATAAAGTCTAGAACACTTAAAAAAATTGGCTAATATATGTAATTATTTCTTTTCAAGCAAGCTTTGAATCTCAAAACAAAGGGATTCTCAAAAACAAAGATAAACGATGAGTCACTATCTTTACATATGAAGCTACAGAACACTTCTGCAATTTAACTACTTTCACTATTTTTCTTAAAAAAACTATTTTTGGAGAAAAAATAAAGCAGACATGGGAACACATATCTGTTTCAATATCAGTGGTGATGAAATAAGGTAAAGTATGTATGTGGGGGGGTATGGGGGACCAGAAGACAAACAAATCTTATAAACAGTGATAAATATTAATAAAATATTAATAAAGTTAGTCTATGTACACTTAATGTTACATATTATAAAGATGATTACTCAAAATAAACTACGAAGTCATTAAACGTGAGCATATTGGAGAATAATATATTGAATAAATGCAATAATGCTACCAAAGAAGTATTTTGCTTTACATTATACAATTTTCTAAACATGTTTTTCTTCTTTTGAATTTTACTTAGAGATTTTTAAAAAGCTATAATCATAAAATGTATATGATAAATTTTAGGACCTTCTCAAAGAAATTATAAAGTTATGAAATAATGTAATATGCTTACAGTAATAAAGTCATATGAAATAGAAAAAGAAATTCAAGATAAAATGAAAAAAAGAACATATTTATCTTTTCCAGTTTATTTGCAAAAGTTAAAGGTACGTATTGTGAATTTTTCAGTTGTCACACTTCAAGAATTAGACTTTCTAAAAATACATACTATTACCTGAGTTGTATTAATGTTTCCCTAATACTTGTCCATATGTCTGATTAAACATTCAATTTCTAGTTCCAGATATGAAATTCAATGGAATTTTACACAAGTTCCAGGCTTATAAGGCCTGGGCAAAACACCAACTGGTTGTAAAGATGCCATTTCCTTAAAACCTGACGGAAAAGAAGGGGAGGATCTGAAGCCAAAATCTGGAAGTTTTTTTTTTTTTTTTTTTTTACCACTTTTTTACCACTTTTACTGTGATTACAGTTTTTCTACCATTTTATGTGGAAACCTATATTCTAAGTCAGGAAAAAAACGGTCAGCTTCTTTTGACAGTTTGTGAGTGTAAATGCAGTTTAGTTACATTTCTTTTTTTAAGACGCTGATTTGTTTATGTGTATTACACAAAGTGAATTTTCATTAATTATGCCATTATTATTATTTTAGAAGCATCAGGCAGATCTGTAGTGAAACAAAATGGTAGATAGGTCTTCCCTGAATGTAAGGTAAGGTTTGGAGTCAGGCAGATCTGAAGTTCAAGTCTCAGGTCTGCCATTTGTTAGCTATATCACCTTCAGTAAGAGTCTCTGATTCTTAGATTCTTCATCTTTAAAAATGTTATCTTTCTTGACAATAAGCTGCTATTTTTAGAGTGCTTAGGAGCTTGTTTCTAACATCCAACAATTAGAGGTGGCTATTATTTATTTACCAGTTAATTCATATATTCTGTTTACATCATTGTAAAATAGGTAGCTGATCTTGTACTTTTTTTACTGAAGTATAGTTGATTTGCAATATTATATTAGTTTCAGGTGTACAATATAGTGAGTCAACATTTTATAGATTATACTTCTTTTAAATTATTACAAAACAATGGCTATATTTCCTTGTGCTGTACAATATATCAGTGTTGCTTATTTATTTTATATGTAATAGTTTGTACTTCTTAATCCCATACTCATATCTTACCCCTCCCCCCTTCCTTCTCCTCATTGATAACCACTAGTTTGTTCTCTATATCTGTGACTCTGTTTCTATTTTGTTATATACATTTATATGTCATATGCTTCAGATTCCACATAAAAGTAATAACAGAGTATTTATCTTTCTCTGTCTGATGTATTTCACTAAGCTTAATATTTTCTAGGCCCATCCACATCTCTACAAATAACTCAATTTCATTCTTTTTATGGCTGAGTAATATTCCATTGTATATAGGGTACCACACCTTTTTTATCCATTCATCTGTTGATGGACAATTAAGTTGCTTCCATATCTTGGCTATTGTAAATAATGCTGCAATAAACATTGGGGTGCATGTGTCTTTTTGAATTAGTGTTTTTATTTTCATCAGATAAATACCCAGGAGTAGAATTTCTGCCTCATATGGTAGTTCTGTTTTTAGTTTTTTGAGGAACCTCCATATTGTTCTCCATAGTGGTTGCGCCAATTTACATTCCGTCCAACAGTGTACAATGGTTCCCTTTTCTCCACATCCCCTTCAACATTCATTATTTGTAGATTTTTCCATGATAATGATTCTGACAAATGTTTGATGATATCTCATTGTGGTTTTGATTTTTATTTCTCTAATGATTAGCGATGTTGAGCATCTTTTCCTGTGCCTGTTATCCATCTGCATGTCTTCTTTGGAAAAGTATCTAATCAGGCGTCTGCCCAGTTTTTAATTGAACAGCTACATGTAAAAGAAGAAGATTAGAACACTTCCTCACACTATATATAAAAAATAAATAAACTTGAAATGGATTAAAGATCTAAATGTAAAACCTGAAACCATAGAATTCCTGGAAGAAAACTTAGACCACTAAATTGTAGCAATATTTTTTTGGATCCCTCTCCTAAGGAAAAGGAAATAAAAACAAAAATAAACAAATAGGACCTAATTAAACTTAAAGACTTTTGCACAGCAAATACAACTATTGACCAGAGGAAAAGACAACCCACAGAATAGATAAAATATTTGCAAATAATATGACTGATAAGGGGTTAATATCCAAAATGTATAAACAGCTAATACAGCTGATCATGTACTTTTGATGGTGGTAAAAATGACCTTAGAGAATACTGAAGAAATTGGAGCACCATCTCTTTCTTCTGAGTCCTCATGCTTCTTATGGATGTAGATGAGTCTATTTTCTGGAGTTGAAATTTTTGAGTCTAATCTATAGAATTATACTTTAATATATATAACTTGATCCTTTGACTATTGAGACAAAATTGTTTAGGCCAGTGGTTCTGACATGTGGTGTGGATTTGCTTAGGAGTGCCCAAGACTCTTTGAAGAGATTTGCAAATTACTTATTTTCATAATGCTACCCGGATGTTGTTAAGCCTTTTCACTCTTGTTTTCTCATGAGTGTACAGTGGTGTTCTCCAGGGACTACAAGATGTCTGAGATCACAATAGATGAAATCCAGGAGCAGATATGAGATTCCAAGCTGTTTATGAAGTAAAACATTACAGAGATTTGCAAAAAGTAAAACAATGCAACTTTTCTATTTTTCTTTTAAAATATAATGATTTTCCAAAAACTATGTTACTTATGTTAACATGTGGTATTATTTCAAAACAAATCAAAAGTACACTTAAAATTTCTATTATTTTATTTTCTAATATCTGAAGTAACAACAGATAATCCACCAAACCAACAAAGCGTTTTGTGTGTGTGTTGTTCTCAATCATTTTTAAGAGTCTAAACAGGTTAAAAATAAAATTAATAGAGAGTTTTTATCCAAGAATCAAGGAAGACAATTAAAGAATAAAATATCAGGGCTAAACACAGTAAAAAACATTAAGGGAAAAGGAGAAAAAGAAGACATTTCTTACAAGTTATGGACAGCAGAGAAAAGACAAGCAGAGATAGATGGAAGAGAGAACTGATCTGATCTCTATTACAACCCTGTTATCCTGGCAGGTGTTATTTCAGGAAGACCTGGCTTTCTGTCTGCACATGCTGCCACATTAACGTAAATGATTATTGTTGGAAAGGCCATGGAATGTCATTGTTAAGCAATCACAGAGCCAATTAATTGTCCCTTGTGCAGAAGGGTGTTTCTTTGTATTCAGTATTGATTTACTTTAACAAAATTCTATTAATACATTTAGGAGTGAATTGCATTATTTATGATGTATTCCTCAATATTTTGAATGTGTTTTATATTTATAAAGTACACATTTATATATTTAGAAAATGTGTATGCTTTAAACTGATAATAAGCTTGGTGACATGTGGATAGCTTACATATATTTAAAGTTTGATATTTTAAATAAGTAGAACCATAATACACACTTGCTTTATTAGGGATGTAGGGATTAGAAATTTTTATTCTATTTATTCATCCTGAACATTAATACAATTAAATATATTGTTACTTATAAATAGTACAATTATTTTATTTTAGAATAAAGTCTTAAGTTAAACCAATTACTCAGTAAAAGGAAACTTGAACATTTTCACTTGATCCAGTGATGAAAAAAAGAACTTATATTGAATCACACTATTAACAAAGATATATCTTTTATCCCATTAAAAGAAATTATAAAAGTAGAAGAACAGATAAAACAATTGGCATCTCAACTCTTCTTATTTTGTTTCTAATTTTCATAGCAAGATAAAAAATTCAGAATATCCTATTTATATACCTATTCTCCTTTACTGATAAAAAAATAGAAGAGATCAGATTAATTACATTATTATGAACAAGTGAGATTGTCTGACTTTAACCTCAAAAATCAAATATGAAGCAAGTAGTATTGACTTTCTAGGTGACAAAATTTGATTATGCAATTGTACAAGAATGTTTCAACATATGGTATATAATGATAAAATAGAGAAGTGTTTATATCATATGATTACATAATGGATATATACTCATTTTGAAAATTTGAAAAGTACAGAAATCTCTAGTGAAGCAAAATCATGAATAACTATCACATCAAGATTATCAGCATGGATAGTGAGATGTGGCCAGTTAATTTATGGGACATTTAATCTTTAACAAAGTGTAAATCAGGTTTCTTCAGGTCAGTGTCAACTGGACAATGACATAGGATCCAGGATTCAGCATCAAGTTATAAACTGTTAACTCCATGAGCTCTCTATAAAAATCCATCAGAGGCGATATGATTCCCTCCAGCATTAATCGGCTTCATATTCTGACAAAATCTTGGAAAAAATAAAAATAAATTCCTAGAACTTCTAGTTATTGCTCAATGGAACTTGTTCTTTTAAAATTCTTCAGGAGTTTATGCTTCAGTAAACTCTTTCAACTATTGATTCATTTATATGAATTGAAGATACATGGCAGTATATAATAGTAAAAATAAAAAATGCAGATTTAACTAATATATAGACATTTGTCAAGAAAATATGTTATGCTAAAAGAGAGTACAAATTAGAAATTTAAATTTAGATGGATTTGCAATGAGCAATCTGAGTGTAAGAAACTTGGGGGGAGGTTATGACTTAAGAGTGGGTGTGACTCATACAGTTCTTAAAGGACCGTATAAGCCAGCTCAAACAGATGGCTGCCTTGTGGCAATGCAGGTCCAGTACTGACATTGCCAGATACCAGGTACTCTCATTTTTTTTTTTGAGAGATGGAAAATATGGATCTTTAAATAAAATATCCTGTTTTTTAAAATATTTTGACCAAAGACAAATGAACCAACAAACTGCTGTGTGCTTCAGCAGGCATACATCTTCCTCTCAGACACCTGGTTTAACGAGCTGTTTACCATTGAGAGAATGTTAGTCAACGTTACAATTCCTAAGTGAAATTTTAAGCGTATAACACTGGGAACTATATTTGGAATTTACATGTCCAAAATTATTTTATAACTTCTTTCTTTTAAAAGCAAATAACCATTAAAACAAAATAGCCCTACCTGCAGACTATTTGATTAAATCCTTTATTGTTTTTAGACTTTCTCAGATTGACTTGTAAACATACTTTCTGAAACTCTTAAAGTTTCCTTTTCAGACCTCCAGTTCTTGAGTCATAGAAGAAATATTATCTCGTTTCCTACTGAAGTCATAAAACAGAGGCTTATAATAGTGTAAGAATTTTTTTTCTTGAGCACTTCAGGATGCTCCACTATTTATATTCTGCAGATACAGATTTTAAAGATAAAGAAAATTCAGAGAGAGAAAGAAGAAAGTTTTTATTGTTTTACCCATAGGCTAATGTTACTTTTGTTTGTTTTAAAAATATGCTTACTATTTCCATCAAGGTGAATTCCACCCAAAATTGACATTTGTAAACAAAAATATCTTGAAAATTTCTTACCTTTATTTACTGTTTATATGGGTAGAGGAAGAATTTTTCTTTCTGAATGAAAGTTGAAAGGTGGCTACCAGAGGATGTTCTTAAGCATTTTCCAGTGTCTCCTATGTGATTAACTCTTGGGATTTTGCTGGATTGAAATAGGGCTTTCTCAAACCTTGTCTCCAATCCAGTATCTGGCTGCACAAAGGGTAGTTTTTGCTCCAGTTGCCCTTAGTCAGGGATTTCTTCTTTTACCAAATATAAGGCTTAGAAACCTATACTCTGTTCCATGGGCTTTTCTTGTCATTTATATTAGGGAACTGCCCATTTTACTGAGACTTACTGTGTTATTTTTGAACACAGAAAGAAATAAAGCCATTTACTTTTGACAGAATGGATGGCACATGACTCTGGAGCCTTATATGTCACAGAGGTTGATTCTTCTGGTTGGTGCAGATTACACCTCAAGAGACTTTGAGTAAATGGGAGTGGAAGGTAGGGTGGGAAGGCGGTGAACAGACATCTCCCATATATTTCCTAGCAATCCATACTCCTGTGCACCAGAGTGAAGACTGTGTGTTAACGATTATGTTTTTTGAATCACAGTTTTTCTGTTTGCAGTAGTTACCAGTCCTAGGGTACTTGTATAATTATTGACTATTTTCTTTATATTTATATCCTGGTGAAGTTTTAAGTATTTTAAAAAACTATTCATCAGTATATTGATGGAAAACAGTGTCAGGAATTATAAAGGAATGCTAGTCTGATACCATTTTTATACTGAACTTAAATTATTATATTTCAAATTCTATAGTATGACTCTTTTTAGGAGAAAATTACACTTAAACATAGTGATATAAATAAATATTAACAATAACCAATACACATTGGAATAGAGAGAATATACATAGTTGAAATTCATAAAAACCGTAATGAATGCTGCATAGTTAAAATTTTTTCAGCTTCCTTCTCACTAAGTGATTACCAAAGACAAAATTTCTGTAATTTGTGTGCTATGGACTCCCAGCAGGTCCTTGCTGACTCAGTGACTGAATAATAAGTAGACTAATTTAAGTTTAATATCTCTTCTGTGCATCCTTTATTAGTGGTGTGGAAGAGCATTAAAAAGGCCAAAAGTCAGTCAACAGGAGAGATAAATAATAATATCCTGATAATCTACTGAATTAGAGAATTCTGTGTACTGTATCTGAGAAGCATATACATTCAAATTGCCTCATCCTGAAAGAAAGACACTCAAAGTTTGAGTTTTAATTTAACTAGTAATTTAAATGGTTATATTCATGTTTAATTAAGTAACTAAATCTGGGCAAATAAACAAAAGAACTATACCATTTCAGCACACATTTCTTCAGTATTTACTTTGAACTCCAGAAAAATCATATTGCAGTGGTGTCCTTGGAAGTATTACAAACCTATTAATAGATTAATTTGTCAAATTATCTTCATTCCTAAGTGACTGTGTCATGATATATAAATGAAGGATGAAAATATATTAAATCAACTTGTAGTAAAAGATAAAAATTATAGGAAATAATTTTAATTTCCTCTTTGAGAAAAAGCAAGTTTTGAACTATTAAATAAAATGGCATAGACAATTTTAAATCTAGCAGTGTGAAAAAAGAAATTGTTCCTAAGGCTTTTTATCTCTAGATAGAAACCAGAAGACTTGTTTACACTTTTTGGATGTGAAAATCTAATGAGTAATGACAACAGCTTCTGGGCAGATGACTCAAGTCTGTTAAGAATGGGTGTGTCATATAGATAAAAAGGAAAGAGGACAACTATAATTAGGAAAGCCATTCTGATCACTGGTTTGAAAATCAGCAGTACTTATCCTTTGGTCTTTGGATCAATGAGCCCAAGACAACTTGCCTACTGAGACTTACATGTGTTGTCAGACTAATTGGAGAAATTGGCACTGATGCCGTAAATGGGATTGAACTATAGCACCTTTAAAGTGTCAACACTTATGTAAAGGAGGGTTTGGGTTAAAAAAGAAAACAAAAAATCTCTCACATTAGACAAATCAGAAATATAACAATTCTACAGGTGATATGGTGACCATTAAAGAAATATGGAAGAATGAGCAGTGTACAGGCTGTGGGATCGTGATTGCATCTCTTAATTTTTCTGAGATTACTGTTTCATCTATAAAGAGAGAAAACAGTATTTTCCTCTCAGGTTTGGAATGAGGATCACTTCCTTGAAGATCATCAAAATTATAAATCGCTAATCAATCATTTTTTTTTTGTAGATTACAAAGGCTTCTGCATGCATAGTGTTATATAAGGCATTTTGACTTCACTCCAAAAGGTTTTCTCAGCTCCTTTATGGATGAGAATGCTCCGATGTATATTCTTGAATATTGTGGCTAATTTTCCAGTAAGTTAGTAGATATGTCCTAGGGGCTCAAATGAGTAAAATTTGGAAAATGTAGAGATAAACATATATAAAGGATTTCTTTCCTTCACGACTTCTCAGAGCCTTTAATATGCTGATGTGCTTTGTGACTTTCCAAGGGTATGTGGGAAATAAACTCTGTTGGATCTCAAATATGTTTGACCACAGACACTTTTATTTATGGACTATTTTGAGAGACTAATATGCAAAGAACACTTTGGGATGTGGTGCTCTAGTTTTCAGATGTCCTTGTCTTCAGAAGCAGCTGTATTGTTTTGCAAAGTCTGTGATGAGGTGCAAGGACAAAGAAGATAATCTGCCTCTTTTCAAATCCTGACATCCCCACTTACTCAACTTTTTAACCATAGGCTAATGTTATGTTTGTCTTGTTATGTTATGTATATTACATATGTTATGTTAAAGATATAAAGGTCTCAGAAAAGTGCCTGATATGAAAATGCTCAATACAAGTTACAAATTTGGGAGAGTTGGAGAGCTATAGGAAACAAAGACAATGCTCTAAAAGAGTACATGTAAATTATGGTTTTCTCAGGGTATATGCCCAGTAGTGGGATTGCTGGGTCATATGGTAGTTCTATTTTTAGTTTTTTAAGGAACCTCCATTCTGTTCTCCATAGTGGCTGTATCAATTTACATTCCCACCAGCAGTGCAAGAGAGCTCCCTTTTCTCCACACCCTCTCCAGCACTTATTGTTTGTAGATCTTTTGATAATGGACATTCTGACCAGTGTGAGGTGATACCTCATGGTAGTTTTGATTTGCATTTCTCTAATAATTAGTGATGTTGAGCACCTTTTCAACCATAATTCAAAAAGAGACATGTACCACAATGTTCATTGCAGCACTATTTACAATGGCCAGGACATGGAAGCAACCTAAATGTCCATCGACAGACAAATGGATAAAGAAGATGTGGAACATATATACAATGGAATATTAGCCATGAAAAGAAAAGAAAGTGAATTATTTGTAGTGAGGTGGATGGACGTAGAGTCTGTCATATAGAGTGAACTAAGTCAGAAATAGAAAAATAAATACCATATACAAACACATATATATGGAATCTAAAAAAAAAAAACAAAAGTACTGATGAACCTAGTGGCAGGGCAGGAATAAAGACATAGACATAGGGAATGGACTTGAGGACTTAGAGGGCAGAGGGGGAAGCTGGGGCAAAGTGAGAGTAGTATCGACATATACACACTACCGAATGTAAAATACCTAATGGGAAGTATTATCATAGCACAGGGGGACTGGCTCGGTGCTTTGGGATGACCTAGAGAGGTGGGGTAGGGAGGGAGGGAGGGAGGGAGGCTCAAGGGGGCGGGGATATGGGGATATAGGTATGGGTATGGCTGATTCACTTTGTTGTACAACAGAAACTAACACAGTATTGTGAAGCAATTATACTCCAATAAAGATCTGTTTTTTAAAAAAGAATACATGTAAAAATCTCACAGGCTCTGAATCCTAGCACAGAGGCAGTAGTTTGAAAGCCCCCTGGGTCAGAGCTGATAGTGATAGAGCAGGATAATCAAATAGTTAGCTTAGAAACCCCATTAGGGGATTGAGGATAGAGAGGGAAATTTAGGGGGCTTTGGGAGACCACAGTAAGCTTAATGACCACTCAAGAAAGTAATGGGAAAATCATGAAACAATGTAGGTTTGCTTGACTCATAAAGCAGAACAAGTCATTTAGCATCAAAGCCAGATTGGCTTGCTTAACAACAAAATCAATCAATCAGTCAATCACTAATTGTTAGAAAAATGCAAGTCAAAACTACAATGAGGTATCACCTCACACCAGTTAGAATGGGCATCATCAGAAAATCTACAAACAACAAATGCTGGAGAGGGTGTGGAGAAAAGGGAACCCTCTTGCACTGCTGGTGGGAATGTAAATTGATACAGCCACTATGGAGAACAGTATGGAGGTTCCTTAAAAAATTAAAAATAAAATTACCATATGACCCAGCAATCCCACTACTGGGCATATACCCAGAGGAAACCATAATTGAAAAAGACACGTGCAACCCAATATTCATTGCAGCACTATTTACAATAGCCAGCTCATGGAAGCAACCTAAATGCCCATCAACAGACGAATGGATAAAGAAGATGTGGTACATATATACAACGGAATATTACTCAGCCATAAAAATGAACAAAATTGAGTCATTTGTTGAGACGTGGATGGACCTAGAGACTGTCATACAGAGTGAAGTAAGTCAGAAAGAGAAAAACAAATATCGTATATTAACACATGTATGAGGAACCTAGAAAAATGGTACAGATGAACCAGTTTGCAGGGCAGAATTTGAGACACAGATGTAGAGAACAAACGTATGGACACCAAGGGGGGAAAACTGCAGTGGGGTGGGGATGGTGGTGTGCTGAATTGGGCAATCGGGATTGACATGTATACACTGATGTGTATAAAATTGATGACTAATAAAAACCTGCAGTATAAAAAGAACAAACAAACCAACCAAAAAAACAACTAATACTAAACTTTCTTTGGGTTATTTGTATGGAAATATGTTGATATAAATGTTTCAGACATTACATGAAATTTCTAAAAATCTTACATGTTCTGGTATAATGTTATAAGTCATAATTCTAGTTATTACTTTAAAATGTATATTTCAGAAATTAAAATTTAAAAAAAAAAGCTAACTTGATTAGCAACAAAACCATGCAACAGAAGCATGAGACATGCCCCAAAACAATAAAACAACTGTGGCATGAGACCTACATCCTGCCCAGTGAGCTCAGTAAGTTAATGACCTCCAAAACATGCTCTTTGACCCCTGGGACATGCTCTTTGCACAGTGCCCCCAAAACAATAAAACAATAGTGGAGAATAAGGCCTACAACCTGCCCACTGGTATCAAGTTAATGACCCCCAGGATATGCTCTGTGCACACAAAGAAACAATCATTTATGGAAAGATGGCATTTCAAAGTGAAAGACCCTCATTGTACTGAGACCTGAAGTAATTTTTCCAAAGTGCCATGACAGTCCTGGCCTGACCATGTAGGGACAAGAAAACTCCCCTGCCCACCCTGGAGGAGGAGCCAATGATGGAAACATGCCGTCTACTCAAGAAAGACAAAGAAGGTATTCTACATCTCCTGCCTCTTCCTTTGATTATAAAAACATAACCCACTAAGTACTCGGGGCAGCTGCAACATTTGCCTGCCCACCTGTAAACCTCATAAGTGTCCTATTCTAAAAAAAATCACTTCTTATCTATCACTTTGCCTCTCACTGAATTCTTTCTGCACTGAGACACAAAGAACCTAAGTCTCAGTAAGTCCAGACACCACGTGAGGGATTCTAATTAAAGGACTGTGAGTTCAAGTCCCAATCTAAGTTACAGCAGTTTCAGACCTACTTGCGAATCTTGGAGAGGCAGGAGGGAGCTGAGAGGCCCCTGCAGGTGGAGACTGGCTGCAGCCATTTTGGGGATCTTGTTCTACCACACCGACACTGGGGCTGGCAAGTGTCCTTCTGGAATCTTGCCTCTAGCCTATTAGTGCCAGGGGCTGGCCCCACCCAGCAGTGGCCCCACAGAGTTGTACTCCACCAGGCATTGTAACCAGCTACACTGGGAGCCTGTGCCACCCAACAGAACACCCACAGCACTGCACAAGGCAGGGCCTTACAGCCAGCCAGGCCAGGGGCCCACCCCAATGACCAGGGTGCCCACAAAAGTCTGCCTGCTGCAACAGAAGGATTCATGAAGCCCACAGAGGGAACACCCCTGGAACATCTAGCTCTGGTGGCCAGAGGAGAGAAATGATATTTAGCAACCATTGACTAAGGGGCATTCTGGCTCCATATTATATGCTCTTAATGACTATGTCATGCTGTCTTTATTTTAAGCACCTCCAAGTCCTTTTTACATAGTCAAACTATTAATACTTACACAAGTTTTGAGTCTGTGGAGCAAACAGAACACACACTTGTCAGTTTTTACTCGTTGCTGTGCTTTCGGTGTCATATCCAAGATATCATTTTCTTGACCAATGTCAAGAACTTTCCTCTTGTGATTTCTTCTAAGAATTTCGCAGTTTCAGCACTTTGTATTTACATTTTAAGTTAATTTGATTTTATTTTTGTGTATGGTATAAGATAAGGGTCCAATTTTATTCTTCCACATGCAGATATCAATTTTTCCCAATACTATTTATTGAAGAGTCTATCCTTCCCCATTGTTTATTTTGGCACCCTTGTTGAAGATTAGTCGACTATATACGTGTGGATTTATTTCAAAAAGCAAAAGATAACAAGAATTAGTGAGGATGAGAAGAAATGGGAACTCTCAGACCGTATTGGTGGGAATGTTAATTGGTGCAGCTGCTATGAAGAACAGTATGGAGGTTTCTCAAAAAAAAAAACTAAAAATAGGACTCCCATATGATCCAGCAATTCTACTTCTGGGTATATGTCCAAAATAATTGACATCAAGAACTCAAAGGGATATTTGCATTCCTATGTTCATTGCAGCATAGTTCACAAGAGCCAGGCTATGGAAACAAACTGCATGTCCATCAAAGAAGGAATGGATAAAGAAAATGTGGTAATGTACATACAGTGGAATCTTAGCCTTTAAAAAGGAGAAACCAGAGGGAGGAGATTTGGAGATATATGTGTATGTAAAGCTGATTCACTTTGTTATAAAGCAGAAACTAACACACCACTGTGAAGCAATTATACTCCAATAAAGATGTTAAAAAAAAAAAAAAGAAGAAACCTTTGTCATATGTAACAACACAGAAGAACCAGAAGGACATCATGCTAAGTGAAATAAGCCAGTTACAGAAGGACAAATGCAGCATGATTCCATTTATATGACATATTCAAAATAGTCAAACTCATAGAAATAGAGGGGAAAATGGTGGTTTGTGGGAACTGGGGTGAGGGGGAAGAGGGGAGTTGCTCTATAATGGGTATAGAGTATCAGTTGTACAAGGTGGATAAGTTTTAGAGATCTACTGTACAACATTGAATATACAGTTAAGAATACATTTTATGCACTTAAAATTTGTTGAGTAGGTTTCATTTAATTGTTCTTACCACAGTTTTTTAAAGTTACCATCTTTGTTAATTTTTATAAACTAGACTGGGGCAAAATTGTGGAGCAAACTAAGCTTGTCTCAATTTTTCATACAAAATACATAATGTTAACAGTATCCCTAGCCAATGGGATAGCACCAACACCATCGCCATGACTGAACTTCTTTCTTTAGGTAATGTATCCTACTCTAGAATCCTCAAATTTAACTTCCCCAAGGCCCAGTTTCTGCTAGATAATAAATTAACCCATGAATAATGAGTTTATGTGCTTCTCTTTCTGAGTCATATAGGTACTTTATCATTATTGTTTGGAAACTATCTTATTCAAAATATTGCTAGGGATAAAAATTCTAGGATTGTAGATTAATTTTGAGAGTATGAAGTTTCCTTTGTCATCTATAATTCAACAGAGTGATTTGAGTCAGTAAATACTAAGTGCCAAGTGTTGGTAATACAGAGAAAAAGAATATGAATCCTAACAGTAGCTACCTGCTGAATGGGGGACAGATGAAACAACATAAAGAGACTAAAGAGTCAATGGATACAGGTTTTATTAAAAAGCCTATTATTGTGATTATTTGATTAATGAAATATTTCAATGTAGACAAAAGAATTGTTTGACAAATGGTTTTTCCTCACCCAATTAAATATTACAATCTTAGATTTGAGATGGATGCTGACGGTTGCTAGTGAGATTACATTCCTCATGATACAAGAATCTACTTTATATCATGTGACTGAAAACGGTAATGTATGTAGCCTTTGCTTAAATATTACTCATAATGGGCTGAATTTTTAGGTAATTATTCAATACATGGAAATAAGAATGTATCTTCTTGATTTATCTACATGTTTATTCTACTTTTGCACTCTAGAGTAAAAAAAGCTTATTTCTAGAGGGGAGCTTCAAGATGGCAGAAGAGTAAGACATGGAGATCACCTTCTTCCCCACAGATACACCAGAAATACATCTACACGTGGAACAACTCCTACAGAACACCTACTGAACGCTGGCAGAAGACCTCAGAACTCCCAAAAGGCAAGAAACTCCCCATGTACCTGGGTAGGGCAAAAGAAAAAAGAAAAAACAGAGACAAAAGAATAGGGACAGGACCTGCACCAGTGGGAGGGAGCTGTGAAGGAGGAAAGGTTTCCACACACTAGAAGCCCCTTCGCGGGCGGAGACTGCAGGTGGTGGAGGGAGGAAGCTTCGGAGCCGCGGAGGAGAGCACAGCAACAGGGGTGCGGAAGACAAAGCGGAGAGATTCCCGCACAGAGGATCGGTGCCAACCAGCACTCACCAGCCCGAGAGGCTTGTCTGTTCACACGCTGGGGCGGGCGGGGCCTGAAGTTGAGGCTCGGGCTTCGGGCGGAGCGCCGGGAGAGGACTGGGTTTGGCGGCGTGAACACAGCCTGAAGGGGCCAGTGCGCCACGGCTAGCCGGGAGGAAGTCCGGGAAAAAGTCTGGAGCTGCCGAAGAGGCAAGAGACTTTTTCTTGCCTCTTTGTTTCCTACTGCACGTGGAGAGGGGGTTAATAGTGCCACCTAAACGAGCTCCAGAGACGGGCGCGAGCCGCGGCTATCATCTCGGACCCCAGAGATGGGCATGAGACGCTAAGGCCGCTGCTGCCGCCACCAAGAAGCCTGTGTGCAAGCACAGGTCACTATCCACACCCCCCCCCACTCCCGGGAGCCTGTGCAGCCCGCCACTGCCAGGGTCCCGTGATCCAGGGACAACTTCCCAGGGAGGACACACGGCGCGCCTCAGGCTGGTGCAACATCACACCGGCCTCTGCCGCCGCAAGCTCACCCCGCACTCCGTACCCCTCCCTCTCCCCGGCCTGAGTGAGCCAGAGCCCCCGAATCAGCTGCTCCTTTAACCCCGTCCTGTCTGAGCAAAGAACAGATGCCCTCAGTCAACCTACACACAGAGGCAGGTCCAAATCCAAAGCTGAACCCCAGGAGCTGTGCAAACAAAGAAGAGAAAGGGAAATCTCTCCCAGCAGCCTCAGGAGTAGCGGATTAAATCTCCACAATCAACCTGATGTACCCTGCGTCTGTGGAATACCTGAATAGACAACGAATCATCCCAAATTGAGGAGGTAGACTTTGGGAGCAACAATATATATATTTTTTCCCTTTTTCTCTTTTTTGTGAGTGTGTATGAGTATGCTTCTCTGTGTGATTTTGTTTGTATAGCTTTGCTTTTACCATTTGTCCTATGGTTCTGCCTGTCCGTTTTTTTTGTTGTTGTTGTTGTTGTTTGTTTGGTTTTTATTACTTAAATTTTTTTCTTAATTATTTTTTAATTTTAAAAACTTTATTTTATTTTACTTTTTTATTTTACTTTATTTTATTTTTTCTTCTTCTTTCTTTCTTTCTTTCTTTTTTTTTCTCCCTTTTATTCTGAGCTGTGTGGAGGACAGGCTTTTGGTGCTCAAGCCAGGCCTCAGGGCTGGGCCAATGAGGTGGGAGAGCCAAGTTCAGGACACTGGTCCACGAGAGACCTCCCAGCTCCATGTAATATCAAACAGCAAAAATCTCCCAGAGCTCTCCATCTCAACACCAAGACCCAGTTTCACTCAATGACCAGCAAGCTACAGTGCTGGATACCCTATGCCAAACAACTAGCAAGACAGGAACACAGCCCCATCCATTAGCAGAGAGGCTGCCTAAAATCATAATAAGGCCACAGACACCCCAAAACACACCACCAGACGTGGACCTGCCCACCAGAAAGACAAGATCCAGCCTCACCCAACAAAACACAGGCACTAGTCCCCTCCACCAGGAAGCCTACACAACTCACTGAACCAACCTTAGCCACTGGGGACAGACACCAAAAACAACAGAAACTATGACCCTGCAGCCTGCGAAAAGGAGACCCCAAACACAGTAAGTTAAGCAAAATGAGAAGACAAAGAAACACACAGCAGATGAAGCAGCAAGGCAAAAACCCACCAGACCTAACAAATGAAGAGGAAATAGGCAGTTTACCTGAAAAATAATTCAGAATAATGATAGTAAAGATGATCCAAAATCTTGGAAATAGAATGGAAAAAATACAAAAAACGTTCAACAAGGACCTAGAAGAACTAAAGAGCAAAAAAACAGTGATGAACAGCACAATAAGTGAAATTAAAAGTTCTCTAGAAGGGATCAATAGCAGAAAAACTGAGGCAGAAGAATGGATAAGTGATGTGGGAGATAAAATAGTGGAAATAACTGCCATAGAGCAGAATAAAGAAAAAAGAATGAAAAGAATTGAGGACAGTCTCAGAGATGACTGGGACAAGAGTAAATGCATGAACAATCAAATTATAGGGGTCCCAGAAGAAGAAAAGAAAAAGAAAGGGACTGAGAAAATATTTGAAGAGATTATAGTTGAAAACTTCCCTAATATGGGAAAGGAAATAGTTAATCAAGTTCAGGAAGCACAGAGGCTCCTATACAGGATAAATCTAAAGAGAAACATGCCAAGACACATATTAATCAAACTATCAAAAATTAAATAAAAAGAACAAATATTCAAAGCAACAAGGGAAAAACAACTAATAACACATAAGGGAATCCCCATAAGGTTAACAGATGATCTTTCAGCAGAAACTCTGCAAGCCAGAAGGGTATAGCAGGACATATTTAAAGTGATGAAGGAGAAATACCTACAACCAAGATTACTCTACTCAGCAAGGATATCACTCAGATTATATGGAGAAATTAAAACCTTTACAGACAAGCAAAAGCTAAGAGAATTCAGCACCACCAAACCAGCTTTACAACAAATGCTAAAGGAACTTCTCTAGGCAGGAAACACAAGAGAAGGAAAAGACCTATAAAAAAAACAACCCCAAAACAGTTAAGAAAATGGAATAGGAACATACATATTGTTAATTACCTTAAATGTAAGTGGATTAACTACTCCAACCAAAAGACCTAGACTGGCATAATGGATATAAAATAGAGACTCATATATATGCTGTCTACAAGAGACCTACTTCAGACCTAAGGTCACATACAGACTGAAAGTGAGGGGATGGAAAAAGATATTTCATGCAAATGGAAATCAAAAGAAAGCTGGAGTAGCAATTCTCATGTCAGACAAAATAGACTTTAAAACAAAGACTATTACAAGAGAGAGACACTACAAAATGATCAAGGGATCAATCCAAGAAGAAGATATAACAACTGTAAATATTTATGCACCCAACATAGGAGCACCTGGATACATAAGGCAAATACTAACAGCCATAAAGGGGGAAATTGACAGTAACACAATCATAGTAGGGAACTCTAACTCCCCACTTTCACCAATGGACACACCATCCAAAATGAAAATAAACAAGGAAACACAAGTTTTAAATGATACATTAAACAGGATGGACTTAATTGATATTTATAGGACATTCCATCCAAAAACAACAGAATACACATTCTTCTCAAGAGCTCATGGAACATTCTCCAGGATAGATCATATCTTGGGTCATAAATCAAGCCTTGGTAAATTTAAGAAAATTGAAATTGTATCAAGTATCTTTTCTGACCACAATGCTATGAGACTAGATATCAATTACAGGAAAAAAAATCTGTAAGAAATACAAACACATGGAGGCTAAACAACACACTACTTAATAACCCAGAGATCACTGAAACAATCAAAGAGGAAATCAAAAAATACCTAGAAACAAATGACAATAAAAACACAATGACCCAAAACCTAGGGGATGCATCAAAAGCAGTTCTAAGAGGGAAATTTATAGCAATACAATCCTACCTTAAGAAACAAGAAACATCTCAAATAAACAACATAAACTTACACCTAAAGCAATTAGGGAAAGAAGAACAAGAAAAACCCAAAGTTATCAGAAGGAAAGAATCATAAAAATCAGATCAGAAATAAATGAAAAAGAAATGAAGGAAATGATAGCAAAGATCAATAAAAATAAAAGCTGGTTCCTGAGAAGATAAACAAAATTGATAAACCATTAGCCAGACTTAGCAACAAAAAAAAGGAGAGGACTCAAATCAGTAGAATTAGAAATGAAAAAGGAGAAGTAACAACTGACAGTGCAGAAATACAAAGGATCATGAAAGGTTACTACAAACTCCTATATGCCAATAAAATGGACAACCTGTAAGAAATTGACAAATCCTTAGAAGTGCACAACCTTCTGAGACTGAACCAGGAAGAAAGAGAAAATATGAAGAGACCAATCACAAGCACTGTAATTGAAATTGTGATTAAAAATCTTCCAGATGGCTTCACAGGCGAATTCTAACATTTAGAGAAGAGCTAACGCCTATCCTTCTCACACTCTTCCATAATATAGCAGAGGGAGGAACACTCCCAAACTCATTTTACAAGGCCACCATCACGCTGATACCAAAACCAGACAAAAATGTCACAAAGAAAGAAAACTACAGGCCAATATCACTGAAGAACATAGATGCAAAAATCCTCAACCAAATACTAGCAAACAGAATCCAACAGCACTTTAAGAGGATCATACACCATGATCAAGTGGGGTTTATTCCAGGAATGCAAGGATTCTTCAATATACGCAAATCTATCAATGTGATAAACCATATTAACAAACTGAAGAATAAAAACCATATGATCATCTCAATAGATGCAGAGAAAGCTTTTGACAAAATTCAACACCCATTTATGATAAAAACCCTCCAGAAAGTAGGCATAGAGAGAGCTTTCCTCAACATAATGAAGGCCATATATGACAAACCCACAGCCAACATCATCTTCTATCATGAAAAACTGAAAGCATTTCCACTAAGATCAGGAACAAGACAAGGTTGTCCACTCTCACCACTCTTATTCAACATAGTTTTGGAAGTTTTAGCCACAGCAATCAGAGAAGAAAAGGAAATAAAAGGAATACAAATTGGAAAAGAAGAAGTAAAGCTGTCACTGTTTGCAGATGACGTGATACTATACATAAAGAATCCTAAAGATGCTACCAGAAAACTACTAGAGATAATCAATGAATTTGGTAAAGTATCAGGATACAAAATTAATGCACAGAAATCTCTGGCATTCCTATATACTAATGATGAAAAATCTGAAAGTGAAATCAAGGAAACACTCCCGTTTACCATTGCAACAAAAAGAATAAAATATCTAGGAATAAACCTACCTAATGAGACAAAAGACCTGTATGCAGAAAATTATAAGACACTGATGAAAGAAATTAAAGATGATACAAATAGATGGAGAGATATACCATGTTCTTGGATTGGAAGAATCAGCATTGTGAAAATGAATCTACTACCTAAAGTAATCTACAGATTCAATGAAATCCCTATCAAACTACCAATGGCATGTTTCACAGAACTAGAAAAAAAAATTTCACAATTTGTATGGAAACACAAAAGACCTCGAATAGCCAAAGCAATCTTGAGAAAGAAAAACGGAGCTGGAGGAATCAGGCTCCCTGACTTCAGACTATACTACACAGCTACAGTAATCAAGACAGTATGGTACTGGCACAGAAACAGAAATATAAATCAGTGGAACAGGATAGAAAGCCCAGAGATAAACCCACACACATATGGTCACCTTATCTTTGATAAAGGAGGCAAGAATATACAGTGGAGAAAAGACAGCCTCTTCAATAATTGGTGCTGGGAAAACTGGATAGCTTCATGTAAAAGAATGAAAGTAGAACACTACCTATCACCATACACAGAAATAAACTCAAAATGGATTAAAGACCTAAATGTAAGGCCAGACACCATCAAACTCTTAGAGGAAAACATAGGCAGAACACTCTATGACATGAATCACAGCAAGATCCTTTTTGACCCACCTCCTAGAGAAATGGAAATAAAGACAAAAATTTTAAAAATGGGACCTAATGAAACTTAAAATCTTTTGCACAGCAAAGGAAACCACAAGCAAGATGAAAAGACAGCACTCAGAATGGGAGAAAATATTTTCAAATGAAGCAACTGATAAAGGATTAGTTCTCCAAAATTTATAAGCAGCTTATGTAGCTCAATATCAAGAAAACAAAAAACCCAATCCAAAAATGGGCAGAAGACCTAATTAGACATTTCTCCTAAGAAGATATACAGACTGCTAACAGACACATTAACGAATGCTCAACATTATTAATCATTAGAGAAATGCATATCAAAACTACAATGCAATATCATCTCACACCGGTCAGAATGGCCATCTTTAAAAAATCTACAAACAATAAATGCTGGAGAGGGTGTGGAGAAAAGGGAACCCTCTTGCACTGTTGGTGGGAATGTAAATTGATGCAGCCACTATGGAGAACAGTATGGAGGTTCCTTAAAAAACTAAAAATACAACTACCACACGACCCAGCAATCCCAGTAATGGGCATATACCCTGAGAGTCATGTACCAAAATGTTCATTGCAGCTCAATTTACAATAGCCAGGACATGGAAGCAACCTAAGTGTCCATCAACAGATGAATGGATAAAGAAGATGTGGCACATATATACAATGGAATATCACTCAGCCATTAAAAGAAACAAAACTCAGTTATTTGTAGTGAGGTGGATGGACCTAGAGACTGTCATACAGAGTGAAGTAAGTCAGAAAGAGAAAAACAAATGCCATATGCTAACACATATATATGGAAACCAAAAAAAAAGAAAAAAGTTGGTCATGGAGAACCTAGGGGCAAGATGGGAATAAAGATGCAGACTTACTAGAGAATGGACTTGAGGATATGGGGAGGGGGAAGGGTCAGCTGGGACAAAGTGAGAGAGTGGCATAGACATATATACACTACCAAATGTAAAATAGGTAGCTAGTGGGAAGCAGCCGCATAGCACAGGGTGATCAGCTCGGTGCTTTGTGACCACCTAGAGTGATGGGATAGGGAGGGTGGGAGGGAGGGAGATGCAAGAGGGAAGAGATATGGGGACATATGTATATGTATAACTGATTCATTTTGTTATAAAGCGGAAACTAACATACCATTGTAAAGCAATTATACTCCAATAAAGATGTTAAAAAAAAAAGCTCATTACTTATTTCACATGACAGCTTTGAAAATCCATCTACACTTTGACGTTGGGATCAATGATTTTAAGACAACTTGAGCAGCAAGGCTACATGTGTTGTCAAATAATCAGAAAAATAGTTATCAGTGCATTGAATACTAATGAACTTGAGCAATGTAAGAAAATTAAGACTGAGATGACACCTTTCCCTCACCCACAGTTCTTCTCTTTTCTTTGCTAAGCACCTCCGATTCCAACAACTTTTATTTATATGACACAGTTGGCAGTGCTCTTACCATTCTCACGTCCCTGATTCCAATATTTAGTGCAATTTTTTAGTAATCTTATTAAAGTGTGCTATGCAGACACACAGGTGTGGTCAGTCTTACACAAAAGCGAATGATCCAGATTGTCTTCTTGTCCTGTGAACCTTATTGTCTTATTACGAGATGATAACTAAGATAACTTTTTTACTTGAACTTTTTACCAACCTGGTTAATGCATTTTGAAATTTATTCTTTCATCCTGGATGGAAGATTTTATATTGATTCAGGTTTATATATACAGTTGTATCACTCATTTCATATTAATTTTCTATTTGGTAAAGATACTACTGATATTAATTCTTTCATTCAATTCATTGGCTAATATTAACAACTCAGTTTTATCTACAAGTTTTAATCATATGTTTGTGTTATCATCTAAGTTAAACATTTATTAAATATCATAGCACCATTTGGCTCTTCTCTATTATCTTTTCTCTAGCTCGACTTCACTCTAATAATCAACTTCTCGAAATTTAATCACACAGATAGTTTTAATTATACCCGCTTATCATCAAGCTGTTGTTATTCAAACATCGTCTCAAGGATAATATGAGAAATTGTGTCAAGTGGCCTACTAAAATCAAGATACATCGAAACTATATTATTTTCCTGAAATCTAAAACAAATCTTTGAAATATAAAACTAATTTGCTGCAAGCCAGAGAGAGATGCATCAAAGGTTAGAACACTCAGGGCCTCCAAAAATAAATAAATAAATAGACAAAAAAGAAATTATTTTGGCATAAAGTGATTTCTTCAAATTTGTCTCTAGACCTCACCCTGTGATTTAATGTACCTTATTCTATGATGGTTCTTGATATTTGGCCTTACTAACCTCACTTAATTGGTTTCCTTGTTTTTCCCTCCAACATTATCAGATTTCAGTTTCTTCCTACTACTGGTTGTTTAATCATGCCTACAGATCTAGTTTCATGATTTGTCTTCCATGACGGCCTTCTAGTAAAACACTATCCTTTAGACTGACTCCAACTACAAAACTATGCCCCACCTCCAGATTCTGATAACCTTTCCCAAACTTGTTCTTGCTGAATTCTAAATTTTCATGGTTATGATAACATACGTTGTATTTATTTATTTAATATTTATTTATTTATTTGGCTGTGTCGGGTCTTTATTGCGGCATGTGTGATCTTCCTTGTGGCATGTGGGATTTTTCATTGAGGCTCTCTTTGTGGCACACGGGCTCTTCGTTGCTGTGCATGGGCTTCTCTTTAGTTGTAGCGTGTGGGTTTTCTCTCTCTAGTTGTGGCACGGGCTCCAGAGCATGTAGGCTCTGTAGTTTGCAGCACATAGGCTCTCTAGTTGACAGGCACGAGCTCAGTGGTTGTGGCGCACCGGCTTTGTTGCCCTGTGGCATGTGGGATCTTTGTTCTCCCACCAGGGATTGAACCCATGTCACCTGCATTGGAAGGTAGATTCTTTACCACTGAACCACCAGGGAATTCCCAACATTTGTTGTATTTAAATTCTTATTTTGATGTAATTCAAAAATGGCCTTAAAATGCTAACTCAAATACATATACAGTGGCACAATATCAGAATTCTTGACATTTCAGGCAGATATTGGTATAGGTATCTTTTGGCAAGAATGATTATCCTATTTAATATGGTGCCAACTTTTGTCAGTAATGCTAATTAAGAAATTCTAACCTCACTTCTATCCACTCCTGAAACATTCACCTAACTATTTCACTTTAATATTTTTTCAGAATTTTGAGATAATTTTTATTTAAGAAAGAGTGGGGTCCAAATGACTTTTGTCTGTAAATTCTTTCAGAGCCAATAATACCTATTTTATCCACTTCTGTTTATTTCCATAGACTAACCCATAATATAAAAGTTTTTAGCTAATATTTATTTTTCTAAATTAATGCATTAAAAACATACATAATTTAAGCCAATGAGCCTATTCCCAAAGATATTTGTGAGAACTACTAGATAATAAAGATGGGAGGAAATTATTTTAGAACTCATTGAAATAATGGTTCTTAAACTTTTATGTTCATCAGAATCATCTATGATGTATGCTTAAAGTATAAATTACTGGACCTCTCAAATAAAAATTATTAAAAGATAATCTCAAGGAATAATCATATTTTTTTATAGTTCCCAAGTGATATCTATCTACTGTTCACCAAAATTTGTGCTAGAGTGAATATAAATTTTTTGTTCTATATATAAAAACAATAAACATAAAGAAGTTAGAGTTGAATTAAGGGTGCTCTGACTTATAAAGAACTAGAAAGAAAAGAAGGCAAGCACATTGGTAGAGAGCTTTAGTTACAGTTTAAAAATTGGGGTCAGGATATATTCTGTGGACTCAAAACAACATGTTGGAGACATTTTGGAGACTGAAATAAAAGGTATGAAAATTAGTTACTTCTCCAGCTAAGTTTATTTTAGTGGAGGGATAAATAAGCTGAATATGAGGAGATCTGTAACAAAGATATGTAGATGAATTGCTTTAATTATTTTAACAAATGGAAAACATAACTGCTAGACAATATGAAACAATCACTTTAAAGAAAGAGACAACCATGAATTGCAACAAAATGTCTTACAAGTTGGGAACTTGAAACTGTATCTTTTTTTTTTTTTTTTTTTTTTTTTTTTTTTGTGGTACGCGGGCCTCTCACTGCTGTGGCTTCTCCCATTGCAGAGCACAGGCTCCGGACGCGCAGGCCCAGCAGCCATGGCCCAGGGGCCCAGCCGCTCCGCGGCACGTGGGATCCTCTCAGACCGAGGCACGAACCCGTAACCCCTGCACCGGCAGGCAGACTCTCAACCACTGGGCCACCAGGGAAGCCCTTGAAACTGTATCTTGATCAATGTTACACTCTTTGTTGTTCTACTCACTCCACTATTTTGCTGAAAGCTTTCAAAGGTCTGCTAAATACTTCTCATAACAAGGAGCTCTTGACGTTCTGAAGAGAATAGGATTAGGGCAAATCCGATTTTTAGAAAGTCAATTTTCTATTTGTTCTGTTTTCTTTAGATTTCACATCTTTTTTTTTTAATGTTAGAAGTATTCTTTACAGTATTTTAAAGAATTGCCTTTCTATGTATTACTTTTGAGGAAAGTCTGAAGAGTGGAAAAATTGATATATCTCACAAAAATCTTAAACCTTTGCACCTTAGATTTTTCTCATTCTAATAATAGTTTCCATTTTGCATGTAACAGTTAGATGCAATCCTCATCTTACAAGGCATTTACAATATTCTCCAGAGCTCTGTGGTATGAGGATTTCTTTTGTTAGTTATATTATATATTATTCTTAATTGTCAATATGTTTTGTGTTCATCTGGCAATTCTAATTTTTACTTTATCTTATTTTATTATGTTTTCCCAACATTTCATTTTAAAAACATTTCAAAATTACGGCAAAGTTAAAAGAATTTACCAGTGAACACCCATATACCCACTACTTAGATCCTACTATTAATATGCCTATCAGTCCATTTTGGTTTTGGATGCATTTAAAGGTAAATTGCAGACATTAGCAAACCTCCCCCTAAAAACTACAGCATTTATATCATTTAGTACTCAATATTTATTTTATGTCTTTTGAAATAAAATGAAATGCAAAAATATTAAGTGCACATTACCTAACTTTAGGCAAATGACTTCACCTGTGTAGCCAAATCCCCTATGAAGATATAAAATATTACCATTTTCCCTGAAAGTATCCTCATGCCACTTCCAAATCAATTCCAATCCCAACTTTCCAGTGACAGCTACTGTTATGATATTTTGGCCCATTCTAAAATTTCATATAAAGAAAATTATATGATATGTTCTAGTTTGTAAAGCTTCTTACCATGTAATATTCCAGTGCATTTTAATTATGCTGTGTAGCTTTTACTATAAGAATACATATACATAGAAATTTCATTAAACCTCATTATACTCCATTGCCAAGACTTTGCTTATTAAGAAAAAATACTTTAAAAAAATCAACACAAAATATACTAAAATTACATGTGTCATAAAAAATTGGGGAATAATATTTTATTATATGATAAAAATGATACAAGAAAAAAATCTGAATTTGAATTTCAAGTCAAGATTAGTGACGCTTCATTTCCCAAGTTTTTTTTTTATTGTGCCTAATCTTAACTATCAAGAATATAGTATCAAATCAGTCTGACTTTTTCTCTACAGCCAAAAGCATTTAATGATAATGCCAGTATTAACACCCATGAGCATTTTGAGATTTAGTTGAAATGTCATGTAATATATTTTCATTAGAATACATGTAGTTTATATACAATGGAATATTACTCATCCATGAAAAGGAATGATATTGAGTTACTTGTAATGAGGTGGATGGACCTAGAGTCTGTCATACAGAGTGAAGTAAGTCAGAAAGAGAAAAACAAACACCGTTTGCTAACACATACATATGGAATCTAAAAAAATGGTACTGATGAACCTAGTGCAGGGCAGGAATAAAGACACAAACAGAGAATGGACTTGAGGACACGAAGAGGGAATGGGAAGCTGGGACGAAGTGAGAGAGTAGCATTGGCATATATACACTACCAAATGTAAAATGGATGGCTATTGGGAAGCTACTGCATAGCATGGGGAGATCAGCTCGATGCTTTGTGATGACCTACAGGGGTGGGATAGGGAGGGTGGGAGGGAGGCTTAAGAGGGAGGGGATATGGGGATATATGTATACATACAGCTGATTCACTTTGTTGTACATCAGACACTAACACAACATTGTAAAGCACTTATACTCCAGTAAAGATGTAAACAAACAAACAAACAAATAAATAAATAAAATACCACACACACACACACACACACACACACACACACACACACACAAAATACCTATAGTTATACAAGGACTTTTAAAGTTTGATTGATTATATTAATGATATTTTGAAGAGTCCCAACATATTAACTACTCAAAATAATGTTAACATATTAATATTTCTTTGTAACATATAAATGTGTTATGAGTATATTGAAATGATAGGATACGAAAGTGTTAGAGAGAGACACCACTAGTCACACACCATGGATATAAAATAGGCTTTACTGGGGGAAAATTTACATAAAGCTTAAGTAGAAAAACATCACAGTCTCAAAAGTTTAACCCTGAGCCTGAAGTTAAGGCTGAGTATAGATGGACTATATCCACCATGGCCAACTTCTCAGCAGAGAAGCCACCATTCTTATAATTACATATTTATTGAGTCAACTAGTAGCAAACAGCTATACAAACATGAAAAAATAGAAGTGCTCTGGTTGAGAAGGTGACCAGATAAAAAGGAGAAACATTCAACAGCAGTTACAGGTATCAGCCTATTCTTGTATTGTGCCAGGTCAGACCTGCTGAGTCAGACTTTTACTGACCTACCAAAGAGGGGAGGAAATTAGCCTCCAGGACAATCCAGATTCATCTCTCCTTAATTTAGCCCTCAGTGTTTGTGGAACTATTGCATTTTTTTCCCCTTCACCTGTGTTTTACTTCAGGTTACAGAGATAGTTGAGACATTTTCTGGGATACAAACATCAATAAGCTCAAACAACTGGACCAGATGGGAAGTGACATATCCAACATTGTAAGGAAGTTAACTTATGAGCTATTGCCTTTGAAAATTAAAGAAGGTTGATTAGAGCTTTTCGTCCATATCTATAAAGAAAGGAGAGAGATATTTATCACCTTCCTCTGGTCTCCTACCATTTCCCTGGACTGGATATCATGCCCTCTCATGGAAGAGACAGACTGTCCCTGTTCCATTTTTGGAGTGATGTGTTCCATAGAAACCCAATAATTGTCTTTTTGTCACCGTGAATAACATCTGGAGGCAGAATACTGTGGTTGTGGAATCACCTGAAGCAAAGTCTGTGTCCTTGTTTATGTTTACCCTGGTGTCCACCATCTGAGCAATATTATCTATCTATCTGCTGAGGTCAAACAAGGTACAGTAAGTCCCCTTCAATGAACCTTCAAGTTGCGAACTTTCAAAGATGCAAATGTGCGTTCCATCAACGTCATGTGTGAGTGAAATTGCAGCTCGCCCTCTATGTCCTGTTGCTGATGATTCTTCAGCTCTACCATCTCCCACTTCCTCTCCCTCCACTAGTCAGTAACTCTTCTTGCCCATTCACTCAATGCTAACCCCGGTATGCCAGCTGTTGTACTGTACTACTGTACTTTTCAAGGTACTATACTGTAAGATTAAAAATTTTTTCTTTATTTTTTGTGTTTGTTTGGTTTTTATATATTATTGTGTGAAAAGTATTATAAATTTTTCACACAATAAAAAAAGTATTATTAAAGTATATTACAGTACAGTGCTATATAGCTGATTGTGTTAATTGGGTACCTAGGCTAACTTTGTTGGACTCAAGAACAAATTGGACTTACGAACGCACTCTCAGAATGGAACTTGTTTGTATGTAGGAGACTTACTGTACTCTAAAGTAGGAGGATCACTTTGGTACTTACTATCTCCTCTCACAGTCTCTTTGTTTTCCTGGCTCTTGGATGCATAGAGAATCAGCTAAGCATGTATGTTCATGTGTAACTTTATATAGCTGACTAGAATTGGACCAGTTGTTCCTATAGTGGTATCATTGAGAAGACCCACAGAGCAGCAGTTACATAAGTGAGGAAAATTTCATATTGGTCTTTCTAATTCTTTTTGGCGGTTCCATTACTATAATGGCTTACAACACGGATTTAGTGGGCTACAGAAGAGAAGATAGCTAACATGTTTAAATGGCTTTGTAAGTCCAGATGGTTTTCTCTATATGTGTCACTTCATACAGGCATTTACAAGAATAATATGAAGATCAAATTCATGAATAAGTTGTGCGTGTGTTTCCAGAGGATGGTAACCAAATACTTAAGCTATGTAGTCCTGAGTAGACCAACAGTCTTACCCAAATAGGCCATTAGTAACACCTCTTTCTACCCCCTGCCTCTTCCCAAAATGAATAAAGATATATGTTAGTCATTTTAAGGGATATATAGTGTATAGCTCTGGTTCTCAACTAGGGTGATTTTTCCTGCAAGGGACATGTGCAACATCTGGAGATATTTTGGTTGTCACAATTGGCGGTGGTAGATGATGTTATCAGTACCTGGTAAGTAGAGGCCAGGGATACTACTGAACATACTATAATGCCCATGATAGTCCCCAAAAGAAATTATCTGATCCAAAATGTCAACAGTCCAACACTGAGTAATTCTACCTTATCTTTAGAAATAGTATTAGAAGGAAACTCATTTAATAGATTGGGGCATCAACAATTTATCATCAGGATGAGTAACTATAATATTTTATTAGTTTCATCACAACTTTAGAGGTGGGATGTTTTATCAGTCTACCATACTATCAGTTAGGTGTCAAGTGTTTTAAGTAGTGCTCCATTGATTCAATTATTATTATTATTATTATTATTTTTCAAAGGTTTCCCAATGTATAATTGGAAGCAGCTATCTCTTTACAGTGTCCAGTTAATTAGAGTTATAGTTTTCATTTCACAGTGGAAGTATCTGAAACTTGCCCCACTTTATGGTAATTTAATTTTGAAAGGACCTGCTGCATAATAAGAATATTTAAGTCATAACTTTTCTTTCAGTGAAATGATTTTTCTCAATTAGGGCTTAGTAATAGGCTGGCAGTAATTGCTCAGAAGCAATCCAAAGATCCAGGAATCTCAGAAAACACAAAATAGATTAATTAAAAATAAAATCATACCAAATGACACTTTTCTTAAACTGCTAAAAACTATAGGTTAAAAGAAATCTCAAAAACAACCCAAGATAAAAAGTCATATCATGTGCAGAAGATCAAAGGAAAAACTAACAGTTGACTTAGAAACAATGGACCAAAGAAAATAGCCAGCACCTTCAAAATGCTGAAAGAAAAGAAAACCAAAAACTATTGATGCAGAGTTCTCTAGTCAGTGACTATATACTTCAAAATGAAAATGAAGAAAAAGGAATTTTGAGATAAATGAAATTTTATGCTAACTGCACAAGTTGAATTTCAAACATAAGATCATAAGTTGATTGAGAATGAGAAGATGAAAAAGATAAAATGCACAACACAAATTATAAAAAAGCTGGAGTGGCTGTATTGATATCAGACAAAAATAGGATATGAGGCAAAGAGTATAATGAATGATAAAGAGGAACATATAATTCTCATAAAAAGATCAATTCATCAAAAAGCATAACAATCCTAAATGTATATAGATTGGACAACAGCATTTCAAAAAAAAAAAAAAATTAAAGCAGAAATTGACAGAACTAAATGGGGAAAGAGATTCCAGACATTTATAGATGGAAGTTTAAAATCTTCTCGTTCAAAAAATCAGGAAGGAGAGAAATTTGAATAATATCTATCCACTTAACCTAATTGACATTTAAAGTCTTCCCTCAACAAATTTCAAATGCTTGAAGTCATACAGAGTATGCTCTCTAACCACATGAATGAAATTAGTAAACAGTAACATGAGCTACCTAGAAAATCCCCAAAGGATTTAAATCGAACAACAGCCCTCTCATTAACTCATGGATTACAGAAGAAAACACAAAGGAAATTAAAAGATACTCATAACTGAATGCTTATGAAAGTAAAACTGAATTTTGTGGGAGAAGCTAAAGAAGTACCTACATTTATTTCTTTTTATGTTTATATGAGAAATAAAGCATCAGTATCTTCCCAAGGGTAGGCATCACTGTAACAGTTTGCCAAACATCCATGAGCACATCACATTGTACTTGGGTTTGTCCATGATTTTGATGACCTGTCACTGATGAGCTCAGGAGAGTAAAGTTATATAACAGACTTGTTAATTAAAGGCAAACTGATTTTGGTTTTATTCACAGAGTAATACAATAAACAAAGCATTAGCAATGTCCAGGGCTACAAACCAAGTGCCTGTTATTACAGCAACACTATTCTGATATCCAGCTGTAAAGGCACAATAGTGACTACTTTCTTATCAAAAATTTTATAGGGCTTCCCTGGTGGTGCAGTGGTTGAGAGTCCGCCTACCGATGCAGGGTACACGGGTTCGTGCCCCGGTCCGGGAAGATCCCACAGGCCGCGGAGCGGCTAGGCCCGTGAGCCATGGTCGCTGAGCCTGCGCGTCCGGAGCCTGTGTTCCGCAACGGGAGAGGCCACAACAGTGAGAGGCCCGCGTACCGCAAAAAAAAACCCCAAAAATTTTATAGCCCTCAGTAATTCTTTCAGTGGCCAGACAGCTTTGGCAGCTGGAGACATCATAGCATAGAGCCTCTCCTATACTGAATCTTGTATATGAAGACATATTAGTTTACTAGAACTGCCATAACAGAAAAGCACAAACCTGTTGGTTTAAATAGCAGAAATTTATTTTCTCACAGTTCTAGAAGCTTGAGTTCTAGACGTTTAAGATCCAGGTGTTACCAGGGTTGGTTTCTTTAGAAGGTTGTGAGGAAGAATATGTTCCTTGTCTCTCCCCTAGCTGCTGATGAGTTGGTGGCAATCCTGGATGTTCCCCGGCTTGTAGAAGTATCATGCATTCATTTTCACATGGTTTCTCCCTGTGTATCTGTGTACAAATATCCCCCTTTTAAAATGACCCCAGTCATATTGGATTTAGCTACCCACAGCCCACACTGAATGATCTCATTTTAACTTGATTACTTCTGAAAGACTCTATCTGCAAATAAAATCTCATTCTGAGGTACTGGGAGTTAGACCTTCAATGTACAATTTACACAATTCAACCCATTGTAAGGTTTATTACATTCTCTTCTTCTGGGATGAGATATTGTTAGAACTTTACAATATTAGCAAGCTTTTTGAGTACAGACCATTTAATGTTATGAATTTTCCAACTTTCATAGTAGACAAAAGCAGAGCCTGTAATGTCTGTAGCCAAGCAACATGTCTATGCAATCTTGCACCTACAATATTTATATAATTTTACAGCTTAACAAAAGAAGAGCAAGGACAAACCAGACACAAAATAAACTGAAAGCCATGTCAGCTCCAAGGTCTAGCTAGTTCAGGAATGTTTTGAGCACCACTCGCTCCTCTGGGAGGAAGTGCAGAGATCTGTTCCCTGACCTGGTTCTTGTCTCTACCTCATTCATACTATTAATTCTCAAAAGCCCAAGAGTTGACTTATTTAATTTTTGCTCCATGGGAGAAGGCAAATACATTCTGGGATTTTGTATCAGACCATCTGCTTGGTTGTGCTTCAAGTCCTCGTATTTATGAGCTCTGCTAGTCTCGTTGATCTTATTATTTCCCCAACCATCAGCCGTAGAGTACATATACTCTCGCGGGACTTTTCTGAGCTCCAGTTGTCTGGCCTCCTTTTCTCTGCTACCATTCTCACTACCTAGGGTTTTCGTCTGGTAGAAAATCCACCTTTTTGTTCAATGATCTGCACATTTTAGGAACATTATTTGCTTTAAGTTTCTTATGCTCTTTCAACTGCCTCTTGTTTGGGAGTTTGGGTGACTGACAGATTACTCTGCTGCTGCCTCATTACCCTTAGGGTCTGGAGCAAAGCTGTCTGAGGCTTTGATGGTCCTCGTCTAGCACACCCTGTGGCTGCCATACTTCCTCTGGGGCTACCAGCCATCACATCTATGTTGCTCTCTACAAGGTTTAGAATGGATGTCTCAGTGGCCCTTATGGAAAATGCTGAGTTGGGACACTTCACAGCTATTCTACTCACTTGGAAACCTGCAGAACTCAGTCACCAGCATTTCCTATGACCTGCCACTGTCCCTAGAAGGAATATTTTCCACTATGATGTGGTGTATGTGGGTTGGACAGACACTATTTTCAAAAACAATAGCATTGATACAATAGAAGTATATCCTTTTATGGCCATTACCCATCTTTTATAGGAGTTATAGATACGCAGTATGTTATGGACTGAATGTTTTTCCTCCAAAATCCATGTGTTGAAATACTAACACCCAATGTGATGGAATTAGGAGATGAGGGCCTTTGGGAAGTGATTAGGTCATGAGAATGGAGTCCTCCTGAATGGGATTAGTGCTCTCACAAAAGAGACCCAGAGAGTTCTTTCATTTTTTTCACCACGTGAGGACAGAGTAAGAAGATGTTTGTCTAAGAACCAGGAAGCAAGTTTTCACCAGATACCAAGTCAGGTGGCACATTGATCTTGGACTTCCCAGCCTCCAGAACTGTGAGAAATAAATATTTGTTGTTTAAGCCACTCAGTCTATGGTATTTCTGTTATATTAGCCCAAGGGCCTAAGTCACGCCACTAATGCCGTATGTGCAAATATAAAGTGAGGTTTACTGGGAAAAAAATGTACTAGCAGAGAGGTAATAAAACCTCTAATTTATCAAATCTATATTTACTTATATAAACTGCACAGCTTATTCCAGACACAGATAGGCTGCATTAAAGTCAACTTTTCAGTTAAGAGGAATCCTTCCTTGTAATTCTCACTATATGTTTAGGGGCAGTGGGTGAGAAACCTCTGTGTGACTATGTAACAACAGAAGCTCTCTAGTCGAGGAGGGGAACTTCTGAGAAAGAAGAGCCTCTAGAATTTGCAGTTAGAATCAGCCTGTTCTTCTACTAAGCTAACTTGGATCAGCCAAGCCAACTTTCTACTAAATTACTAAAAGTTTTTCTTGTGTGTGGAAAATGGGGTGGGGAATGAGCCTCTTTGACATTCAGATCTGTCTCTTCTTAAAAAGCTATAGAACTAAAATATATTAAAAAGAATAACAGTTTTTAGCAATGTTTATCCATTATACATCTTTAAGGAAGAAACCTCTGTATCACCACTAATATATTGATGACTAGCTCCTTCTTCAAGTTACCTGAGCAGTTTTACTTGACTGCATGCTAAGCAGTTTTGCCTCCAGAACCGTGGAATATCAGAGTTGAGTTTAACTTAACTGGATATTGACACCTTTTTGTTATAGTCTAATTGTCTAAAAAGCTGCATTAGAAGAGGCAAGTGGGCTTTGAAGACATGGAAGATAAAGAGTTTCTAAGGGTCCTTTTGTCACTTTAAATTGTCCTGAAGAATCAGGGTAAGAAAAAAGTTTTTTAAAGGTATATTGGAGCCATTAAGAGAATTTAGAACATTTTTGAAATATCTAGTCCTTTAGAGTAATTCATAGTCCTTCATGTTACATAAGCATATTCATCAGTTAACCAAGGCACATATTTTGTATTAATCCACAAGTCAGATTTTTCAGGAGCTCCTTTTATATTTCCCCAATCCCATACTTTTTTTATCATTTGAAGTATGCGTGTTATTTATTTACCTACTTAAAAAGATAAACTGTTTTTATCGTAAGCCGTTTAGTGATAGCAGCAGTGCTTTTTTATTTTTGAAAAATTGTCACATATTATACCAAATACAGAAGCATTTGCATGTGCAGAACTAAAACTATTCCCTGCAAAAGAGCCTAAAGTTAGAGTAAGGCTGTGTAATGTCAAAGCTCTAAATTAAGCATGACATCTTGCTATTGACTCATCTGTCTCTTCTTCTAATTACAGATATTTATATACTAATGACCATAAAATAAAATCTGGAGCTATGCACTAGCAATGCCTTCTCGGGAATCTTTCTCCTCCTAACATGAATAGTTATTTTCCATATGTCTTCCTGTGTTTTTAAATACTACTGTTCCATCTAAAGAAGCTCTTGTATTGGATTTTCATTAAATTGTAACCAGTAATACATAATGAAAGGCTTTCTCCCGTTTATCCTCATCTATTTTCATATTCAGGACTATTTCCCTCCTGCTCATATATTTATGTTTCAATGTACTTTGCATCTCCCTCAGGCTCCATAAATCATCTATGCCAGTTTTTCTGTGGTTACTGTGTTACGTAACATTTCTTTAGAGCAGCCAGGTCTCTCCCCAGGTGAGGCTATTTTTTTTTCTCCTGGGAAAACTTGAATATATTTTCCTTGTTCAGTGACTGATTTTTATTTTATCTCTGTGCATAGCTCTAGCCCTGACACTGAATTTTAGCTGCTTTCTTGCATCACATCTAGAAATTAAATAAAACACTCAGAGAGCACTGTACAGATTTAAGAGATTTTGATGCTCTTAATCTCACTAACACATAGATTTTTCATTTCATGAATGATCCAGTTTTTTCCAAAATCTATTCATTACAGTAAGCCAACATATTTCTACAAATGTCCCATTTTTTAAAACATTGGATAATTAGTGGACTAGAGGAATGTGAATATAAGTTATTTAGCATCACATCTTTTAACGAAGAGCCTATGGCCTCCTAGTCCTAACATTAGTGGAAAATTAAAAAGACACAACATCAGTTTGGAGCTTCAGATATGGCCTTTGTTCAGAGCAACCCCAGATGGTCTACTTCTGGTCCCCTCAGTGACATCACCAATTCCTTGGAAAGATGTGAGACAGCGTTTCATAGCTGAGTGTGTTTACTGTCAAAGGAAATTATAACCCAATGGTTACCCCAAAAAGGCTAGTTTCCTGAGAAATGAATTATAATGTTCATACCTCTAGGGTGACCCTTAGAATGACCTTTGGCCTAAGACTATAGAACAGAGAAAAATTCAACTTTACGTGTTGAGCCATACCATTTTTTACTTTATAATATTGTTTTCCATTAGGTTATGTGCTGCAAGGACTAGAGACAGACTTTTAAACACATTCTGTAAATATGTTTTAGGAAATAATTATAACTGAGAATATCATACCATTGTTATGGGTCATATCCTTCATTTCATAAAGGTCTTATTTACTAAAAGACTTTAAAAATTCTATCCTAACATACATCTGAATTCTAGACACCCTTAGTAATTGTGCAATCTTTATTCTGTAGTATCAAATTATACATAAAATATTTTAACACCAATGGCAAGAGAAATAGCACATTTTTGTTGTTGTTGTTAGGAGTCTGTAGAGTTTGGGGAACTCCTAGGCTCATATGCTTTTTGTCTGGTTACCTTCCATGGTGTTTTGACAAGCTCCGTACTTGTTAGCACTATCAACAGAGTATAGAGAGAAATGGGACAACCCTCAAATTCATCAACTTTCTATTTTCCTCTGTTGGTCAAACATTTCTAAAGAAATAGGCTAAGATGATGACTTAAATAAGTAGCAGGACTGTACTTACCTTGCACATAAGGGAACCATGTAGAAGGAGCCTGGCATGATACACGGGAATGATGATGAGGGTCCAAGTGAGGGGTTGACAGTACACATGGAGAGGAGAAATTTATTCAGGATACATTTAAGGAGCCAAACATGAAAGATTGCTTGGGTATTTAAAGTAAGAAAGAGGGTTAAATTCCAAATTTCTAGCACTGGTTGATATATAAATAAAAATAACATTTACATAGACTGAGGCCAGAGATGGAAACTCTGGGTTGGATAGTGGGAGAAAGTAAAGATTAATTCATTTAATTTTGGATTTGAGTTTGGTATATGCATGGGATATCTTGATACTTTCCCTTTCTTAAAATATTCTCAATACCTAGAAATGAAGGAAAAGTCATTGAATACTATTCAATTGACCTTTTGACCTAAACCCTGACTGACTTTTCCAGGTGACATGAAAAATATTTCCAGAAAATATGTCAACAAAATAATTGAATGTCTTCCTTAACCACAATTATCATGGCTTCTAGGATCATTCCATTTACAAGAAGATGCTAAAATCATTATTAATTTGCCTGCACTTTGAAGGTTCTTTCCACATAGGTTGTTGCCAGAAATAAAAGCTTTTCTTTTATGAAATGATACAACTCAGAATTCGAAGGAAGACAGGAAAATATGGTAAGAAAGTAGGGCTGTCTTTTTTCTACATCCACTTCAGCCTTTCTTTTTCATCACATACACAGAAACACAATGCTTTCCTCTTTCCAGATAAGTATGGCTTTGGCTTTCATGTATTGAATCTACAGTTAGTAAAAAGGAGTAGCAATAAACTACAATGAGCAGGTTTGAAAATTTCCTGTCTTAAATATTTCCATTGTTTTGGACCATAATTGTAAGTGATAGAACAGAGGCTGTTAACTAAAGATTGTAAGCATTGGTTTTGAACGTAACTTCAAATAATTGGTTGACTTTCGTTTTCTTTTGCTCGTGTCTGCATGTATGCTCACATGTGTGTGTGTGTGTGTGTGTATGTGTGTGAATGTGCATGCTTTTATGTGTCCATTGTAAGCAATATGTTTTTCATGACTAGAAAAAAGATTGAAATAATACTTTAAATATAATCTTGAGAGTTTTTATTCTCGCTTATGAAAGTCCCACACTATTGTGTTTCGTAGGAAGCCTCTAGAAACTCTCAACTGGTCCCCACGAGTTAGTGGTGGAGCATCACCTGGCCCAGGGAAGCTCTCCACCAGGTCTCACTCTTGTGAGAACTAGTAGCATCAACATTACCTGTAAGCTTGTTAGAAATGCAGACTCCCTAGCCCCACCCCCGAAATATGGAATCAGAAGCTGTATTTCAACAAGATTCCCAACTACTATGAATGCACAGTAAATTCTGAGAATTCTACTCTATATCAATTTTCTGTGTGAATTGGAACACTCTGTATGACAAATACCATGAGAAACTAAACGCTGATGCCTTTGGCATTAATTTTTTGAATACCTGGCCAAATGAGATAAAATAAAGAGGCCTGGAGTCAGAAAGACCTGTTTCACAGTTGAAGCGGAGACATGTGTTCATCCACACACTGCTGCATTCACCAGCTTGACAATAGTGCTTTTTCTGTCATTCAGCCTAGGCTTCTCCTTCCAGTCCATTCCCTGAATACTCTTATGCACCTTCAGGTGTTGTTCACAATGCCGTGTGACATTTTTATAGCAGTTAACTATCTATGCCAAGAAGTCTAGTAAAGGAAATGACACCAGTGATTAAAAATAATGGTTATAATTAAGTCTTAGTTGTCTTCAAGCACAATCTGAGTTATTTTTAATCAATGTTTCACATAAAGAAGGCATAATGATTATCCACATCCTGGGAGAGAGGGAGACTGTGAATAATTGATACACATGACTCATTATTGTCCACTGATGTTGCTACATTCTATATAGCCATGCATTAGATTGTTAGCACTTGAAAACATTGACCATTCTAAATTTTAGTTCTTGACTCTGTCCATTCCTGAGTATAGATGTTAGCCAGAAATGGAATAATTCAAATTTGGTGACAAAGAAGAAATGGTACAAAAGGAAAAGGACAATTCACACAAATTCTATAGCCAGCCTCTAACTAAGTTCAGGGTTTGCTTTGTAAGCATGTATGCATTCATCCATTTCTAAGAATTATGCAGTGTTCAACTGTTTTTGGTGCTGTATTCAGAGCTGGGGAGCAAGTAGAATCAAGTACACTGACTTAGAGCATGCATGCTCAACAGGGGGGATAAGGCACCCGAGAGAGCAAAAACTGGTTCTTTAGGAGAAAAAAAGAAGTTTTACTCTTTTTTTTAAGTGTAAAGCACAGGTATACATATAATACATAAACAGACATCTACATGTTATCTGTGGTATTAAATTATCACGTGGGGTGATTAGAAAAAGCAAATGTCTAGAAAGGCACCATAGGGGGGTGATAACAAAAAAAGAAAGTTGAGAAATGCTGACTTGAAGGAAAGTGAAACCTAGTAGTAGCAGTTGCAACTCCAGAATTTCTATATTGAGGGGAAGGGAACTTCAGAATGATAGTCTGGTTGGAAATGGGACAGGATTAGGGGGTGGTTGTAGAAAAGAGGCAACTTTGCTTGAAGTTTTATTCCATTTGCATACTGTGGTAGCCAGAATTCTAAGATGGAATCCCAAGATTCCTGACACCTAGCATACATGGCCAGTGTAGTCCAATCCCCTTGAGTGTAGGCAGGATCTGTGAGTATGATGGATATTAATTTCATGATTCAGTCACACGGCAAGGGTGAAGTCATTTTGCAAATGAAATTAAGGTTCCAAATTAGCTGACTTTGAGTCGATCCAAAGAGGGATTTTGCTCAATGGACTTGCCCTAATTAGGTGAGGTCCTTAAAATAGGGCGAAGCATCAGAAATATTCTCCTGGTCACCTTGAAGAAAGCAAACAACCATTTTGTGAACTGCCTATAAAAAGAGATGACTTCAGGGGCTGAGGGCTCCAGTCCTATAACAGCAAAAAAAGGAATTCTGCCAACATCCACATAAACTTGGGAGAGGACTGTGAGCTTCAGATGAGAATGGCAGCCCTGGGTGACACCTAGACTGCAGTCTTTTAAGACCAGAAAGAAGCAGCTAAACTGCACCTCGACTCTGGACCCAAGGAAACTGTGAGAAAATAAGTGGGTGTCTTTACGCTGCTAAATTTGAAACAATTTGTCACACAGCTGTAGAAAACTAATACACACTACAAGTACACTATTTTTATTTAGATTTGTGTTATTTGATACAGATTTAGAGGGTGATATTAATATTTAAATCTACCTGCCACATCTGTGCTACCACTGGCAGCAGAGTAGTTTTATAGAAAAAAAAACTTGATGAGAGGTGAAGTGCTAAAGTTAATCATCATTTTTAAGTATTGCCTAGGATGAACATTCTTTTTATGGTGATTTCAATTGGAGTTTTTAATTGTCAAAATTCACATAGTACTTAAAATTTAAAACTATGTTCCAATACACACCAATTGATTTGTCTTTCCACCTAAGGTAGGTATTTTAATTAAACTTGGGAGTGGGAAACAGTAGCATCTCTACAACCTAGCAGACTAACCCAAGATGAAATGGTGCATCAGTCATGGATCAAAACTTAGGACATAGTTCTTTCTCAAACACTTTCCCACTCTAGCTCATTCTAGTGATGTTTCATCTATTTGTTTAGAATCTAAACTTCATCTGATTTATGATATTGCTTACCAGAAAATTTCACATTAGGAGAAGTGAAGAAGAAAAAAAAAATTTATTGTAAAGGCAGATAAATATGCATGACTGGAATAAATAGATACAGCTATGTTTAGTACTTTTATTTTAATGATAAATGTTAATTCTCTTAAAATGGCTCTAGTTATGATATGCTTTATGTTTCAACTTAAAACTGACACATCCTATAGTAGTGGCTCCTTTACAAGGTAAAAAATTGAGTATTCAATTTTAGATCTGATTATTGACTATTGATTAAGAAGTTCTATGCTGGGGAGATTCTCTGTCAGTAAAAGTTACAAAGAAATAAGAAAATATTTCAACCCTCTGTGATGTAGAAAGAAGCCCCATATTCTGTATACTGAGGGAATCCACATACTTGTCAATATTTAATAAATTTCTTTACCAAACATTACAATTACTTCTTTTTCTCAAAAATTGTATCTGTGTCCCTACATCCTCAATTCCTAAATCTCACATTATATTTCACACAGTTTACACTCACTGTTCAAGTCTGAAAAATGCTTCTATTTCTGTGTGAAGTTAACTCTGAAGAACTGAAAAAAGATACTTATATAAGCTGAGTGCATGGTACCTTTTAAGCTGTTTATAACTCACACAAGCAATGCTACTTGTAGCACCTCTAGGAATCTCTTCTGTACAGATGCCTGGGGTATATTGAACTACTACAGTACATACTGTGTCCCTTTGAAAGATTTTCTGAGTCATCCAGGATAAGCAGGTTCTACATTAACAACTTTGATAAGCGCCACTGTAGAGGCATTTGAAGGCAAAAAAATCTTGTTCTATCATGTCTCCATAAGGGTCCACAGAATGTTGAACTATAAGATCACAGACTGGAAAATTAGGATAAAAATCTCTGCCATTCTTGGTCTCCAATTCATGAAACTGTATTGTATTTCCCTCTTCAGTTTACCCAAGCAGCTAGTTTCTGGCAAATCCCCAGTCATCATCTCTCCAAGTATTTATTCTTGTTGGGGGGCCTTTTTGCCTGGTCATCAAATGGTGACTCCCAAACTGTTCTCATGAAATTGTCTTTCAATACTTGTAATAGGCTGAATACTTGCCCCCCAAAGATGTCTGTATCCTAATCCTTGGAATCTGTGAATGTTACCTTATATGGCAAACAAACAAACAAAAAATCTTTGCAGTTGGGATTAAGATAAGAATTTGGAGATAAGAAAATTATCTACCTGGGCACAATGTAAGCTCAAAGATCCTTATAAGACCTAGTCAGGAAATCACTGAAAAAGGTAATGTGATAACAGAAGCAGAGATTAAAGTGATATAGCCAGGAGCAATGCTAGCAGCCTCTAGAATCCAAGAAGCAAGGAACTATTCATTTTGATTCTAGCCCAGGGAGGCCCATATCAGACAACTTACCTATAAGACTGTAAAAGAACAAATTTGTGTTGTTTTAAACCACTAAGTTCATGGTAATTTGTTACATCAGTAATTGGAAACTAACACAATATTTTTCTTCCTAGACATGTATTTGAGGAGGGCGAATGTAATCATTTTAAGGGAAAGAAGTATGAAGCATTTAAATCTCTTGTGAGGCTAAACCTGCCATATATCAAAGCTCATGAACTTTAAGAAGTAATTCACATAATTTTCCAATGTAATCCTACGTAGTAGCTGCTATTTTAATATGCATATTCACATACTTAGGCAATAACAGAAAGACATTCGACCTCAGATAATGTGGCTTCAGAACTGATATTCTTAACAACTGACACTATGCTGTCTATATGAAACTATACCTATCTTCATCAAAATCTTCTCCTAAAATCTTAACAGGAATTCTATTAAAAAATCAGTTGTTGCCTGCCGATGCAGGGGACACGGGTACCCCAAAAAAAAAAAAAAAAAAAAAAAAAAATCAGTTGTACATTAGTTGAAATAACTAATGTACAAAATGAATAATGTAACGGAAGCAACACAATTCAGCAAAGAATGTAAAATATGTGCATATGATGCCCTGCTGTCACACAAAGCAAAAAGCTCTGTGCAGAACTTAGCCTTCCATGCGACACACTGATGACTATCTAGGACTGATGTGGCCAGGAGCCAAGTTTCTTCATTCTTTGATTCTGCAATCATTTCTCATGGACCCTCTACATGCTTCTTCACACTATGCAGGTCCATTACACAATATTCATTTAACAAATATCGACCGAACACTCCATGTAACAGCGTCAGAAACTCTAATGGTAAATACATATTCTCGAATGTAGTTTATTTTATTTTATTTTATTTTTTTGCAGTACGCGGGCCTCTCACTGTTTTGTCCTCTCCCGTTGCGGAGCACAGGCTCCGGACGCGCAGGCTCAGCGGCCATGGCTCACGGGCCCAGCCGCTCCGCGGCATGTGGGATCTTCCCGGACCGGGGCACGAACACGTGTCCCCTGCATCGGCAGGCGGACTCTCAACCACTGCGCCACCAGGGAAGCCCTCGAATGTGTTTTTATTACAACTGAGGTAAGGGTTACAAACATCCCCACAAAATATCATCCTTGTATCCAGAGATGATAATTGCAGAAATTATTTATTGTGCAAAGATAGTCTTAAGAGCTTAGAATTTATCTTTTTACTATGCACACCATATCAATTATATTTGCATTGCTTTAGGCATATCTTGAGATATGTTAAAATAATTATAAATATAATTTGTCTCAAATACAAGGGCACTCTACAAAGTTGCCCCTGCTTTCTAATGTTATTAGAAATCCATACTAAAAGTGAGAAGCTAATCCTGAGGTTAAGAAAATACTAGCTGGTTAAAAATAGTGACAGGGCTTCCCTGGTGGCGCAGTGGTTGAGAGTCCTCCTGCCAATGCAGGGGACACTGGTTCGTGCCCCGGTCCGGGAGGGTCCCACATACTGCGGAGCGGCTGGGCCCGTGGGCCACGGCTGCTGAGCCTGCGCGTCTGGAGCCTGTGCTCCGCAGCGGGAGAGGCCGCGACGGTGAGAGGCCCGCGCAAAAAAAAAAAAAAAAATAGTGACAAAAAAAATTCTATCATTACTGTTACAACTCTCTTCTCTACATACCTATTATTTAATTACTGAAAGTCTTGCCATTTCACTCCCTGGCCCCATTTCTCCCCAGCTATCTATCTAAACCTCTAAATTCCATACAAGCTTTTAATACACGCTGATTGATACAACAAAAGTGGCTTGTTTCACCACCAGAGGCATTTTTGTCTCTGGTATTAGAATGCCAACATGTAAACATTCCACTATGACTGGAATTTCAGGCCATCTGGGTTATTTTTTAAATGCTTCTGGTTCTCAGCTCACCAACTTAATCATTTCTGCTTGTGCTACTTACAGTTAATGACCTAGTCATATACCAGAATTTATTTCTGTCCTTATTATACATCATTTAGCAGAGAAAATTCCAGTAAAGTGGGCAAAGTCCGAAATGACAGGTGGAGTATGATTTCAGAGGCCTCTTGAAATTTATGTGAGCAATATTAACATTTCCTGGCTGCACACTGTCCAGAAGATTATCTTTATTGAGAAAGAGCATTTTCTTCTGTCGTTGATTTTTGTTACTCAATTGTTCTCCAGCTGCAGTATTAGGATTTAAAAGCATGAATATCCTAGCTAGAAGATGCCTGTTTGCTCTTGTTGGGGTTTTAAAATTTGAGAGTTTATGTCTTTGTTTACTAAAAATATAAGTTGTAGTTTCCATAGATGTTATTATTACCATGCTATTAAAGTTGTCAGACAACATCCTTATTAATTTATTTTTATTCCCTACAATTTATTCTCTCCTATTTTGTAGCAGATCGCTCTGTCCTTAGTAAAGTATTTAGTGGGTTCTGCTATATTTATCATGATTACAGAAACAGTAAATACAATAATGACTATAAAAAAGTTAAAGTCAGTCCATGGTGGCTAATATTATGGGCCCTGGTTATAAACACCAAAAATCAATTTAGCTGAGAGAGAAAAGCTTGAATTTAAAGCAAGCTGCCTCTATGGGCTTTCTCCCAATTAATGAAGCTCAGTGCATCTTCAAAAGAAAATAAAGGAGTATGGATTAGGAAAATATTAAGTGCTCCAGATATCTTTTGTAAAAATAAATTTAATTTTTCTTTCTTAGCTAAAAAGCTATTTTATCTCAGATATATCAAACAGCAGACCAAAATGAATATTTCAATTTATTTTGGCAACATTTCCTTGTAATTATTTTGAAATGAGGAACTTGACTTCAAATTATTTTCTGACTACTAAGTAGGACACTGTCTGTTTTTAATGAGAAAATTTACAGTAGATTAACCGTGTAAGTTATCATAGGCTCGTAGTGCTAAAGATTGCTTTCTACAGAATGATTTCTCAAATGCTTTGGTATTACTGCACTGAATGTTACCACTCAAATGTAATGCTATAAAAGAAAACAGCTTTCAAAAGCTGTTTATATACCTAAAGGATAAAAAACCATGATAAAGGGGCTTCCCTGGTGGCGCAGTGGTTGAGAGTCCGCCTGCCGATACAGGGGATGCGGGTTCGTGCCCCAGTCCAGGAAGATCCCACATACCATGGAGCAGCTGGACCCGTGAGCCATGGCCGCTGAGCCTGCACGTCCGGAGCCTGTGCTCCGCAATGGGAAAGGCCACAACAGCGAGAGGCCCGCGTACCGCAAAAAAAACCAAAAAATAACCATCATAAAATTTTATCTGACAAACTACCATGTGGAACTATAAGTTAAAGAGATATATTTCTCATGTTATGCAGTATTTGGGGAGAGTTTCCTTACTGCATGGTTTTGTGAATATAGATGTGTTACATGAATGAATCCTGGAAAGGGACTATATTTTCTATCTGTTTTTTTCCTAGTAGTTGTCTTCTATAATTTATACATTGCTCTCTGTTGGATATGGGATTAAACAACCTATGCACAACTTGAGTGGACCTTAAGTCTCACATATGCTAGCAGAAGACAAGAGACTGCTGAGTCAGAGATGAAGGGTTTTATTATTCACAGCATAGCTAGCAGCATGACCATTAGCCTATCTGCATCACTTCTCTTTGCCCCCGAGTCTCATGGGGGCAACATGAGGTAGCCCAGCAGCCCACAGATGCAGCACTCATGCTGCATATATAGTGGGTTTCTTCACAGTTTAGGAACACAAACCTTGGGGGATCTACTGGTTTTATATCAAGCAATAAGCAAACCTATTCTTTGTCCCATAATACCTCACCCCTCAGCATGTGTTTCATGCTGTAAACACAACCCTGAGAAATAACAGGTAAGGAGTTGTCATGGGGCTTCCCTGGTGGCACAGTGGTTGAGATGCAGGGGACGCGGGTTCGTGCCCCGGTCCAGGAAGATCCCACATGCCGCGGAGTGGCTAGGCCCGTGAGCCATGGACGCTGAGCCTGCGCATCCGGAGCCTGTGCTCCGCAACGGGAGAGGTCACAACAGTGAGAGGCCCGCGTACCGCAAAAAAAAAGACTTGTCATGGCCTTTTATTCTTGGCAACCTCAGCAAGACACAGGAAAACAAAAAGCCCACAGTGAATTTCCAGCACTCGAGCACTCATATACGCATCTCTCCACCACATAATAGAAACAATTGATGACTTAACTTTTCATACAGCTGTAATATACTTTGGAAGAAATTTTAGAGTACTAGTGATGTACAAGTGATGTATAACTACACATTTTTAGATGAATTTGTCCTGTTTTAGAAAAGATGGACTACTTGAATAAAACGGAAACAATCAAAAGCCCCATTTTGTTCAAATACTGAAAATATAAAATTTTAATTATAAAATTTAATTATTTATTTAGCAAAGTAACTGTTAAACCATATGATATGGTTTCATACTAGTTCAAGATTTATAGGTAACTGAAAGATTATTAGCATGAAAACAAAGTATACAATTACTTCTCTCTTAATTTCTCAAAAAAAAAAAAATGTCCCCTGGATGAATTTAAGTTGAAAATAGATAATCAAGTATCATAGTTAAGACATCTGTTTATCTGAATACCAGAAAGCTAGATGACATTACATGAGACTATAGTCACTATATTATTTTATAAGTAATAAAATATACTAGTTTTATAATTTGAATAAAAATTTAAAAGGTATTCAAAGAGATACAGTATATTCTAAGAAATAAAATATGACTTTTAAAATTATTTTCAACCTGAGGTAAAATACGGAAAAGTAGGTTTTATTCATTTTAATTTTGAAGAAGCTGAAGTTCAAATTATTTAAGTGCTCTGTCTAATTTCTAGGGCAGAACAGTTGCTTGCAGAGACAACAATTTTAAAATTGAATCTTTGAAAGTTTCTAAGATATGGCAAATCACATTATTTCTTCTTCCTGGTTTGAAAATAAAAAGTGTATAAAATCAGAATAAATCACAATTATTACTGGTGTGTCATTTACCATATCAAATGATGTGTTAAAATCTACAGTCTTTCTACAACTGGATGGTAACTGTCATTTTATATGTATATGTCTTACCTTCACACTGAGTACATTAACTCCTTTGGAGTAAAAATCTTTCAAAGTACAATTATTTATTGAAACATTACTTTTGTTTTCTCCTTGTATTTTCTCCTTCTTCTTTAGTTTAAGCTGGTTGCTAGGGATAATAATTCCTTGCCTTGTGGATTTGGGCCAGGCTTGAAACAGAAGCACCAGTGAATTAAGCTTCTAAATATTTTTTCTAATACCCTAAATATATTCAAGGGATGCTCACTAAGGACTGGAAGAGAGAGTGAAAGAATATTTGGAAACTAAGAAGGAAGTAGATTTTCCAAAAAACTGTGAAGGTAGCAGTAGTCTATGGTCTCACTTCTATTTCTTAATGAGGTCTTTCCTGACCATCTTATTAAAATTGCTTACATTGTTTCCTCCTCTGTTTTCCCTTTATATATTATTACCTTCCAACATACTATATAATTTACTCATTTGCTCCATTTCTTATAATAATCTGTCTTCTTCCCCTAAAAAGCAAGTTCCGTGAAAGCAGAACTTTGTTTTATTTATTGTTGTTTCCTATTTTACCTAACTTTAAGAGTAAAAGCCTATTACACTTTTTTTTTTTTTTTTTTGCGGTATGTGGGCCTCTCACTGTTGTGGCCTCTCCCGTTGCGGAGCACAGGCTCTGGACGTGCAGGCTCAGCGGCCATGGCTCACGGGCTTAGCTGCTCCGCGGCATGTGGGATCTTCCTGGACCGGGACACGAACCCGTGTCCCCTGCATTGGCAGGTGGACTCTCAACCACTGCGCCACCAGGGAAGCAGGCCTATTACACTTTTTAAAATGATGACTAGCAAGACAAAATAAAGAATAAGGACATCAAAAAATCTGGAGTTTTCTAACTTGAGGGTAGGCCAGTAAAAGAAAGATAAATATAGCTCAGATACAAAATTTTAATCCAGCATGTCTTATAGAGGTATATGAACTGTATCCAGTTATTTTATGAATCAATAAATGAGTTTTAAATTAATTGGACTAATGGATGACATAGGTACAGTGTATGAATATTGTAACAGGTGACATTTACACTGATTAACAGGATAATTAAAGAATGTTGATAGTCACAGTGCATGAAAATGATTAACAATTCACTACTTAATCCCTTTTACGAAAAGAAGGAATGCAGCAAAGCTGCTTTATTCAGAAGATAAAAAGAGAGCGAGGTCTATTTTTGTCAGACATATTTTTAAAAATCCATTTTGTAAGTAGTTTCTTTTTCTATGAATATGTATTTTTTTAAACAGAAGGAAAAAAGAATTTGAATTTCTTTAAAATTGTGCTAGATCAAGTTCTTAAAAACCTATAAACGGCCAGTCTAAATATTTTGTAGCCGCAAGGAATGAACTCATAAAAATGAAAGTGATCACCTGTTTATTGAAACTCATTTGTTAGTGTTTTCTTTTTAAAATACACCTGAATATCATGAAAGCTAAATAAGGTGATGATAACCTGCTTTTCACTGTTCTACTTCAGATTAGTCCAAAGAGAATAAAAACCTGTCAGAATTTAAAGGTATATCTTTATATCTTCATTCATCTCTAGTTATTTTTTTCAGTTAAATTCCTGTCTAGCACAGTGACAAAGAACAATTTTCTAAGTCCAACCTCTGTACTTCCTCTTCTACGTTTTCATATTCCTTACCTCAGGCAGGCATTTCAGAATAGTGAGAAAATACAAGATACTGGAGGGGGCTATGAATTCTAGTTCATTCATTCATTAACTCCATGTAGTAACCAGAGCAAGTTGGCAAACATTTCTGAGGACCAGTATTTTTTTTTTTTTTTTGGAGAAAGATGGATATAAAAAGAATTTGGCTAATTTTTTAACATTAAAAAATGCATATAAAGTTGAAAGTACATATTATGTATTCAATAAAAGATCATTCATGTTTCATTTCCCCAATCCCCAATCCCAGTAACTAACAATGCTCTCAGTTACCCTTGCTTTTTTTTTCTACTGGATCCAATAAACGCAATTAGTGTAAACTAGATGTTTATGATTCATTCTTCTCTAGGGGGTATTTTTATTTTAGTAACTCTAAACGGATATGTTAAAAGAAAGAATTGAATGTCCTGTCATAGAATAGAGATGTTAGCAGATGATTTAGGAATGGTAGCAATAATACTTAATCACATTATATAGACAATTGCCTTGTTCTATGCATAAATCAGGTAATAATATCCGTTGTATGTTTTCCCTTTTTATTTTAACTTATTCTAGTTTATTCCCTGAGTTTCATAAATTTTGTTTTGAAGGGTGAGATTGAATGATGAGTAAATATATTTGGTAGAATTAAACACTATTAAGTAAATGTTAATTGAGTATCTACTATGTGCATGACATACTTATAGATGCTAGGAATATAAATATAAGGAAGAAATAGACACACACATTTTCCTTAGAGACATCTGTAACACAGAAAAATGGAAGAACAGTGGACTTAGGTAACTACAGCTGGATCTGCACCTTAGAGTTAATTTATTTTTGTGAGATTTAAAGCCCCCATCTATCAAATGACAAGATGGAACTGATAATTTTAAGTTTTCTCCAGTCTTAAGAAAGTATATATAGGCTATTTATACCAGAAGCCAATAAATCCAGTTAGAAGAAATCAGCTAAAATGTTTAGCCAATTGCCAAAGACAGAATGTGGGCTAGTATGAGAGTATAGAATTTCATGAGCTTCATACACAGGGGAATTCATACCTGTTCTCAGGCTCTTCTCTACAAACCTCTAAAGACACATGCAAAAAAGATAAGGGTCAAAGCCAGAGACTGGAGAAAGTTTCCTCTGTGGCTCAGGCCTCAGGGAAGAGAACAGCAACTGCTGTAGAGATGGCATGAGGTCATGCAGACCTCTTCTCCCCAACTCCCTTGTGGAAAAAGGCTTTAAGCTAAAGTGGGAAGAGTGCTGAACCTCATTGCCAACAGCACACAGGTAACACACTGCAGCCAGAACTAGGCCATAGACCACTAAGAACCACATTCTGCTGGGAGGGGAGGGCCAAAATCACTGAGAAAACCCCATCCATGAGACAAAGACACACAGCACCCAGACTGATGCTGAACAATAACAGAGCAGCATGACCAACAAAAGGCTAGTGAGGATTGAATATAAAAGAACCGCAGGGCTTCCCTGGTGGTGCAGTGGTTGAGAGTCCGCCTGCCGATACAGGGGACATGGGTTCGTGTCCCGGTCCGGGAAGATCCCACATGCCGCGGAGCGGCTGGGCCCGTGAGCCATGGCCGCTGAGCCTGCGCGTCCGGAGCCTGTGCTCCGCAACGGGAGAGGCCAAAACAGTGAGAGGCCCGCGTACCGCAAAAAAAGAACTGCAGTTGACCATAAAGAAGGGGGAAGAGCAAGGAGAGACACACTCTCTGAGTTGTAGATGAAAGAGAAGATGTAAACTGAGTATGGAGAAAACATTATAAAAATATTTATAGAAAATCAGCCTCAATCTAACCACCAGGCAACGCCAGAGGAATTTAAAGCTGGGCTTCACTGAGAGTAACTGTGGCAACAACAAATGCCAAATACAGATCAGGTTCTCAGTGACTCAGAACCCTCACCAGAAAGAAAATGTATGCTCATTTCCGGGAATGAATAATGTTTATTTCATTTTCTACTGTCATACATAGATATGTGGTATTCAATCAATAATGATGAGTCCCATAAAGACCAAGTAATTATACTTCTGGGAAGATGGCCTCCGCAAATAATCTGAAAAGTTGAATCGTTTTTAAGAACAATAATTTTTCAATAGACGAGTTTCTGGTGCCAGTCATGTCTCACTCACCCTCCCTCCCAAATTATTTCAGGACTGCTTCTCCAACTCATAGGTGAGAATCTCAGGAATTTCTACCCAAGCCACAAAAAAAATTAGCCAGGATGAAACACTTGACCTAACTAAAGAACTCTTAGCTTTGGACCAATTATATAACCTGTTGGTGTTAGTTTTCTTGTTTATGAACTAGAGATAATATTTAGTTTATGGTTTTGTGATAAGTATGAGATGTATGTAAAGTACAGTGCTTAGCTTGTAAGTGCTCAGTGAAGTTAATTTTCTTGAATTATTATAATTGGTCAAATAAGAGTCACTGGCAAATGACGGATTAAAGCATAGATCTTATTAAGTTTTGATATAACAAATTTATTTAGTTCATGATATTTAATATATATTTATTCTGTTTTTAGTGTTCCATTAAGTTCCCTAAAATTGCAATATATTTAGGAATAAAACATATTGCTCCTTGGAGTTTATTGTAAATACCTCTTATTACCTTAGTTACCTACCTTAGTTACCTTAGCAGAATTATTTAAGTCCTCATAGTTAATAGCATTTTTAGTATTGTTAAAAAGAGTTATAGAAAATATAAGCAGTGATTTAAAAAAGATTAAATACTATATAAATATTTTGATATTTTCATATATTATTTTCTTTTTAAATCTATTTTCTAATAAAAATCAAATATTCTTAAGGTATACAATATAATGTTTTGATATACATACACAAGTGAAATGATTACTAGTGTCAATCTAATTAACATATTCATATATTCATATGCTTATATAGTTATCTTTTTTTGTGATGAGAGCACCTGAGATCCACTCTCTTAGCAAATTTGCAATATGCAATACAGCATTATTAACTATAGTAACCATGCTGTACATTAGAGTCTAGAAATTATTCATCCTACATAACTGCAGTTTTGTACCCTTTGATCAACACCTCTCCATTTCCCTCAACTATTTGCACCTGGTAACCATGGACAAAATGAAAAAGCAACATACAGAATGGGAGAAAATATTTGTAATCCATATATCTGAGAAACAATTAATAGCCAAAATATATAAGGAATTCCTACAACTCAATAACAAAAAGACAAATAATCTGATTAAAATATGGGCAAAAGATCTGAGTAGACATTTTTCAAAAAAAAGACATATAAATGGCCAACCCATACATGAAAAGGAGCTCAACATCACTAATCATCAGATAAATGCAAATCAAAACTTCAATGAAATATCACCTCACACCTGTTAAAATAGTCCTTATCAAAAAGACAAACAATACCAAGAGTTAGAGAGAATATGCAGAAAAGGAAATCTTTATTCTCTTCTAAAAACAAACATAAAATAATGGAAGGCTAATAGAAAAGTTGACTTGATTTTATACATTTATAAATATAGTTCCTTCTTAGCTTTAATTCTTATTTTTAGATTCATAAAATGCTTTTCTTTAAGATTTAAAATCATTGCAGAATTATTGTCCTTCCTAGTTATAGATTTGTAGACTCTTTTAAAGAGTATCTATACTGTTATCAAAAACAGTGTTTGATAGTATATATGTGTTTATCATGTAATTTCAGTTTTTCTAGGTAATTTTATAAATGCAATGGGAGATTTCTTTATTTATACTGAGATTTTATTGCGTTCAGTTAGTTCTGAATAGGTCAAATACCCTCATGTGGTTTAACCTGGGCATCAGCTGTTAATGTTTACACATAAAATGCAAAGCGCAAAACAGAAATTAACTCAGCTTAGCAGAGCACTGATCATGAATGATGCAAAGGCCAAAAAGAAAAAAAATATTTACAAGGCTTTATCTTCAACCATACTTTTTCACTTCAGATCTGAATCTGAGCTTTTTCTCTCCCACCTTTAACAAGTTGATCCAATTTTTTTAACAATAGTGTTTATTATTTCCAAAGGAATATTATAATTTAATAGATAAGGAAACAGTCAAATAACCTCCCTGGAAGGATAAGATCAGATGTTTACCCAGTTACATTAATTAAGCCTGGGTATGTAAAAAGCCCTCCACCCAAGTCTTTCCTTCCTTATTCTATAACTAAGTTCTCACAACTAGTTATTTTTACTAATTAAGATACAGTAGTTGCCACTTTATATCATATTTGGGACCAGTTATCTATTATACAATTATAAGCATTATACTTGATCCATTTATAAGATCATTTAACCTCTCCTCCCCAAACTGTGAAGGCATGGGAAACTTTGGGAGAAGGATTTTAATAAAATAAGAAAGAGGATTCTATTCCAAAGGATTTGAATTTGCCCCCAATGAAACATTGGAAATTTTGTGAAGTTGAGAAACAGTAGTTTACTAGAAATCAGAATGAGCTTACTATCTCATGCAAAATCATCTGCATTTCATGAAAGTTCAGAAACTTTTGACTTATTTCATATTTGCTGTAGTGAACGACAGCGTAAAAGTGTCACACATTGTAGATGCAATTGCAAGTATAAGCAATTAAATTTTTCATTTCAGTGAAAAAAACCAAACATTTTCCTCTATCCAGATCATTGAAAATATTTCAACAATAACAATTTCAATCCTCATAACCACAGGAAAATTTATTAATTCTTTGTTTTATTCCCTATTTTTTTCCACCTTTCATTAGTCAGTGGTGGTTCACTTTCAAAGCAGAGTAGAGATTTACTGGTACAGTCATTAGTGCAACAAATTCTAAAATACAGAAATGTTTTTTCCTTAGAAATAAGATGATAGAGCAATTCAGGCACATAATTAATATACAAAAGTCTGCCGATTTGTATAAATATTTAACAATGTATAAAATATATATAAGGCTGTTTGGCAATAAAAATTGCACATTTTCTGCTCCAAGCAAATCTTCACAACCAAATTAAAACAAATATATTAGAAAAAATGCTGAGAGACTCTTAAGTTTGCTGCTACTAAAATATTCATACTTAGGCATCAAATAATATGCCCAGGTCACTAACAGTTTATTGAGTTTTCCAAAGTCACGATTGGTTTATTTGCTACTTTCCAGAAGTTTTTTCTGTTTAAAATTTGCCATTTTCTCTCCATGGGTTTAAAAGAGTTTGCATATCTTATTTGTTTTGTTTTAAGTGTATTTTTGTTAACATTGTCAACATTGCATAGAAAACTTGATATAAAGTGTTAATTTACATAAAAACTCCTGTTTGCCTTTTAATTTGTTATAGCTTTAAGTTATTTATTAAATCAGTTCTTACATATAGTTACTTTAAAAAGTTTAAAAGATGACCAAATGAGCTGAGAAAATAGACCTATTTTCTAGGTCTATTCTATTATTAACACAATACTGGAGAATAAATATAAACCAATCTTAGATTTAAATTGAGATCATTTAATAATGTTGCTTATTAAATTTATCTTAGTAATTGCACGGTTATTTTCTTATCAGAAAAGATAAGAAAAGAACAGTGCTGCAAAACTCTATTTTTTCTTAACAATTTCCTATATAATAATAAACATTTAAATAGAGTCGGGTCAGAATAAAGGCAAATATTTATTTGTGGTTGATTGATAAAGTAGTAATTGATAATAAATATCCCTAGGGTTGGACACAGGAAAGTTCATTTAGAGTAAAGTGTGACAAAAAGGCTACTTTTAGAATAGCAAAATTATTGGCTAATCCAGTCCACCTGCATAGGGTTGGGGCTCAATAAATGTATCGGTTTTCTGTTGCGGCTGTAAAAATTGCCAAAACCTTAGTGGAGTAAAACAACATAGTCATTTACTATCTTACAATGGTAAAGATCAGAAGTCTCAAATGGGTATTGTTGGGCTAAAATCAAGGTGTCCGCCGAGCTGCATTCTCTTTGAAGCCTGTGAAAGCTCTAAAAGTCTCCTCATTTCCCCACCTTGTCCACTTTCACCAGGGGCCCCTGGTGGATACATCTGGCTCATCCAGATAATACAAGATAATCTCCTTATTTTACAGTTAATTTGATTAGCAACCTTAGTGACAACTGCAACTTTAATTCTCCCTTACCATGTAACAGCACATGTTCACAGGTTTCAGGGAGTAAGACATGGACATCTTTTTTTGGGGAGGGGATTGCCATTATTCTTCCTACCACAATAAGTAATCACAGTATACGAAAAGATATAATATGGTGTTAAATGTTATGATATGATGGCAAAAAACAGGAATTAATATGTGTGAGGGAAAGGCAGAGGAACAAATGTCCTAATATAAAGAAGAGCTGAAGGGAAATCACACTGGGTGAGATGATAATATTGCATGTTTATGAGGTGTTTTCAACCATAATTGGGGGAATTACTATAACTTTTATTATTTAATTATTATTAACTTTCCTTCAGATTAAATTGAAGTCAAATTTACTTTGTTTAATATTTCTTCTTCTTTGTTTTCCAGAAGCTTACATTGTTTACCCTGCCATTATGCTACATTTCATGGTATATTTCACAGGGTGGTTAATTTAATTTGTACTTCTTTTTACCATAAAAAAGTTATACTTGGATATGTCACCCAGTTAATATGTATAATTAAGGAATGTTTTACTAATTTGATCTAGTGAGTAGATGCTAGACATGGGGAAAACACAAAATGTATCCTTGGTGTCAAAAGTAAGGAAGGTCCATATGCATCTGGAAACATTTCATTTTAGTGTCCTTTGTAAAGCTAAAATGTCCTAAAATGCTGAGACTCACAAACAAAAGGCTAAAATCCTATAAATCTGAAATCAGATTTAGTAGGCCACTCCTCTCTTTTTTCTTATGATATCACTGATATTGTGGGTACTGAGGCACTGATTGCTGTCAGAGTGGGAGAAGGGAAAGGAGATGAAGTGAGAATTGCTGCTACTGAAATATTCATACTTAGGCATCAAATAATATGCCCAGGTCACTAACAGTTTATTGAGTTTTCCAAAGTCACGATTGGTGATTGGTGCAAGGACAGAGGCTGCCTTTTCTTTCTTTCCTTCTTTCTTTTTTCATTTTTTTGACTTTTATAAACCTTTGACCTAGGATTGACATAGGAATATAATGCACTCACATGTGACTAGTTAGCCTTATAACATGAATAAAATTTTAAATTGTTATTCTTTTTTAATTCATCCTGTGTTTCCAAGAGACCGTATCCTGTTACTTGTAAAAATATTGACCTCTGAAAGCACCAGATGACCTAAGATAGAATAAAGTTGTTAATTAGGTGACTGTACAACTGGGAATAAGAAATAGGCATAAAGTGAAACTGACTGGGGATTTTATTTGTTAAAAGTGTTATTAGATGAAGCTCCAGGCAAAGTTTACTAAATACTAATATAAAGATTATCTGATTTATCTATTGCAGTTTCTTAAGGAATAATTCAAATGCATCCTTCTTATATAATCAGCTTCTCATTGGAGAAAAAAGTGTTTTGTTCAGGTCAGAGACTCTTAAATTCAGGGAGTGTAATAGTTTGTCTATCCTTTTTTTTTTTTTGAGGCTTTCCTCGATGGATATCAGTAGACTTTGGTCTTTTTCTTTTTTAGAATACATTACCACCACACAAAAAAACATGATCAAAAATAATGTTATTCATAATTTTCCAGCCCTGGTATAGCTGGTTTTCTTTTGGCATACTGTTCTGAAATTTTTCTTGTCACATGTACAAATTTCACATTGTACAGATCATTATGCTTTCTATAAACCATCACATGATGCATGTTTTACTGTTTGTTCCAACATCTTCATAATAAAATAATTAACATGTGATACTTTATAATATAAATGGGCATGTACCTTAATTCAATAAATATTTATTGTCAACTAATATCTGACAAGGGAGCCGAGAATACTGGATGGAGAAAAGACAGTCTCCTCAATAAATGGTGCTGGAAAAATTGGATATTTGGATGAAAAGAATGAAAACAGATACCTACCAACACCACTCACAAAAATTAACAGGAAATGAATTGAAGACTTAAATGTAAGTTATTGTAAGACTTGAAACCGTAATGTCCTTACAAGAAAACAGGGAAAAAGCTTCTTGACATGGGTCCTGGTGATAATTTTTTTGGATATCATACCTATAGTACAAGCAGTAAAATAAAAAATCAACAAATGGGCTACATCTTTCAGAAACTGAAAATCTTCTGAACAGCAAAAGAAATAATCAACAAAATTAAGAAGCCACCTATAGAATGGGAGAAACTGTTTGCAAATCATATATCTGATAAGAAGTAAATATCCAAAATATGTAAAGAACTTAATTCAATAGCAACAAACAAGCAAACAACACAATTTAAAAAATGGGTAAAGACCTGAATATACATTTTTTCAAAGAAGATATTCAAATGGCCAATAGGTTCATAAAATGTGCTCAACATCACTATTCATCAGGGAAATGCAATTCAAAACCACGAGATACTGCCTCATGCCTGTTAGAATGGCTATCATCAAAATGACAAGACACAAGTGCTGACAAGGATGTGGAGAAAAGGGAACACTTGTGCACGGTTGGTGAGAATGTAAATTGTATAGCCACCATAGAAAACACTATGGAGGTTCCTCAAAAACTTAAATAGAGCTACCATATGATCCAGCAATTCTACTTCTGAATATATATCTGAAGGAAACCAAAACACTATATCAAAGAGATATCTGTACCTCAATGTTAACTACAGCCTATTGACAATAGCCAGGACATAGAAACAACCTAAGTGTCCATTAATAGATGAATGGATAAAGAAAAGGATATATATATATATATAGGATATATATATATATAAAGGATATATATATATATATATATATATATATATACACTAAACTGACTATGGTAATCATTTTGCAATATATGTAAGGCAAGTCATTATGCTGTACACTTAAACATACATCAATTGACATCAATTATATGTCAGTAAAATTGAAAGAAAAAAATAAAGTCAACCAAAAAATATATATATATATATTATTTTCTACTCTTGCACAAACTGTGATTTTTAAAGGAGTATTTTAATGAATGAAAATAAATTTAAATACTCATTCATAATTCTTTATTCAAATTTATTCTGAAAAATGTCATGGAAAGCATTTCATCTTATTTGTTAAAATATATCAAGGATCATTTTACTGAGACTATTTCTCCATCTACTTCTTTCCTAGTACATGGGATGTCCTAAATAAAGCAAATTCAATCTAAAAAAACACATAGTAGATATTACAGTTTGCTAAGCATTATGGTAGTACTGTGTGTGTGTGTGTGTGTGTGTGTGTGTGTGGGTGTGTGGTTAATGGGAGTAGAAGCAGAGTAAAAAAGACAGGGAACTTACTTTAAAATGACTTACAATTTGTTGAGTAAAAGTAGTGGACAAATTGTTATGAAGCATCTAGAATTACTTAGTTCTACAAGTCAATGATTATTGACTGAAGGATTAAATTTGAAGAGGGAAAAGCCCATTTGAATTGGGTTTTATAGAATTTTTACAGGCAGAAAAGAATATGTAGAAAGAATATTCTAGGCTTAGGAAACAGTGGAAAAATTCAGGATGTATTTGGGGATCTGTATGTTTTTAATCAAGCAAGAAATTCTCAAGGAAATTATGATGAATTTGTGGTGGTTATAAAAGCATTCCCCCCCACCCCCGGCTGAATGCTATGTCTTAAATGCAGGCATTTCTTGTTTACCTTTCAAGGGATAAGTCAAAGCATGAAAAAGAAAAAATAAAAACCTAAAATTAGATAAAATAAACCTACCAGAATAAGATAAAATTCTGAAAAAAACTATATAAAAATGTGAAATAAGCCAGACACACAAAAAATAGATAAATACTGAATGATCTCACTTATATGAGTCATCTAAAATAGTCATACTCATAAAACAAGAAAGTAGATGGTGGTTTCCAGCCAGTAGAATGGTGGGGAATGAAAAAGTGATGGTCAAAGAGTACAAATCTTCAGTTATGCAAGATAAATAAGTTCTGGAGATCTACCATACAGCATGTGCCTAGCTAACAATAACGTACTGTACACTTAAATTTTTCTAAGAGGGTAGATCTTACGTTAAGTGTTCTCAGCACACACACACACAAACATCATCATCATCATCATCATCATCAAGGGGATAGGAGGAAGCTTTGGGAGGTTATGGATATGTCTATGGCATTTACAGTGGTAATGGTTTCGTGGGTGTATAGTTATCCCCAAACTCACTGAGCCGTTTACCTTAAATACGTATCAATTTTTACATGTCAATCATATCTCAATAAACTGTAATAATGTATTTAAAATAATTTTTAAATGAAAAATAAAATATTCATAAAGAATAATACCATTATCTAAATTAAGGTCTTATAACAGTTAACAAATGTTCTATTCCATTGAGAAGACTAGATTTCTAGACAAAGATACAGTTAGTACTTGAGACAGCCTTAAAGGAATTTAACACAGTGGAGGTGAAAAGAGATGAAGGAGAGCACTTTATTGAAAAAAAATATTAGAGTAAATAAAGTTATGGGACAAAAAGTAGGATATCATGGTAGGAGTGAGTCAGCCAGTTTGACTTGACCAGGAGAATCCTGTAAGGAAGTAGTGGGAGTCACAGTTTGAAAAGCGCATTTTAGATCTTAGTCCAAAAATATTAGGATATGAAGCTTGCATTTATTGAGTTGAAAGTGAGGAGTCTCTGGAATGTGTGTTTGTGTTTTTTCCTAATGTGTATTATGGTTAATTTTATATGTCAAGTTGACTGCACTAAGAGATGCCTCAAATCTCTGAGGGTGTTTCTGAAGAGATTAGCATTTGATTCAGGAGACTGAGGAAAGAGAACCACCCTCACCAATACAGGCAGGCATTGTGTAATTTGTTAAGGGCCGGAATAGAACAAAAAGGGAAGGAAGGGGGAATTGTCTCTATCTCCTCATGAACTGGGACATCCTTCTTCTCTGGCTGCCCAAGATCAGAGTTCCTGCTTCTCGGACCTTTAGACTCCAAGACTTGCACCTGCAGCACACTGGTTCTCAGGCCTTGGGTCTCTGATTGAATTATACCACCTGCTTTCATCGTTCTCCGCTTTGTAGATGGCAGACTGTGGACTTCTTGGTCTTTGTAACTTCATGAGTCAATCCCTATAATAAATCTCCTCATATATGTTTATATATATCCTCTTGGTTCTGTGAGTTCTCTGGAGATCCCTGGTTAATACAGTGTGTAGTATTTTCTTTTAATCCTTCTTGTCCCAAGGGGGAAAAATGCAGTTTCTAGAGATATAAAAAATTGCAAAAAGAAAATAGAAATATGAGAGCAACAAATAATAAATTAATTAAATAAAAATATTTTAATACAAAACATGTACATGCATTGTGAAAAGCAAATACAATAGTAAAGTGTAACTTCTGCCACTTCCAAATGTTTATTTGCACATATATGTATAAACTATTTGTTTTTATGGTTTCAAAAAATTATATATATAGGTTTATACTATACTACAACTTGCTTTTCCTTCCACAATACATTATGGAATCCTCTTGTGTCAATACATACAGAACTGACTCATTTGTTCACTTTTTCAAAAGTTCTATTTAAATATAATATACATACAGGAAAGTGTACATATAAATGCATAGTGAGATAGATGTTCACAAAGCAAACTTTACAATAGAACCAGATTCCTGATCAAGAAACAGAAAATTAACTGTGCTCTGGAAGTCTCACCCCCCGACCCCAAGCTTCTTTAAGGTCTAAGTTGTCTGATTTTGAAATTTAAGGTCTTTTGTGTCTGGCATTTTTTGGTCAATTTTATGTTTGTGAAATTTATTCATAATATTATCACTGTAGAACATTCTCATTACTGTTTTAATATTTCTTTGTGTGACTGTACCATAATTTATTTATACAATTTACCATTAAGGGCTATTTGGGAGGGTTCCTGTTTGGAAATAATTGTAACTGTGCTACTATGAATACATTTGTTCATGTCTGACACACATACACACACAGATACATATATAAATACACACATTTATATTTCTGTTGAAATAGAATTACTGGGCCTTGGGATATTCATTTGTTCAGCTTTAACTTACTGCCAGGCTGTTTTCCAAAATGCTTATATAAGGGAATCACCCCACCAAAGGTATATGAAAGTGCTAGTTGTTTACCTCCTCTCTAACATTTTATTTCTTCTGTCTCTTTTACTTGACATTTTCCAGTGAGATTGTGAAAGTATTGTGGATTTATTTTGTATTTACCTGTTGGCTAATAAGATTGAGCACTATTTCCTATGTTTATTGCCATTTGGTTATTCTCTTTAAAAGTTTGAACATACCCCTTGACAAATTTTTTAAATTAGGTCATCTGTCTTTTTCTTATTGAAAAGTATTTTAACAGTGCTTTACATATTTGTACATGGTACTTATGTTAAATGTACTGTACATTGCAGATGTTTTCTTTCACTCTGTATCTTGCCTTTTCACTTTAAGGAGTGTGTGTGTGTGTGTGTGTGTGTGTGTGTGTGTGTGTGTGTGTGTGTGTGGTGTTTGGCTGGAATTGACTGATTATTGCCTAAAGGGTTTCTGACTTGCTAGGCTGTCTTTTTCTTGGTACCTTTGCTAGAGACACCAAACTTCAGTTGGATCTTGGTTTGTCTGTGCCTGTTGGCATTTGAGGGACCTAGGAAACAAAAAGAAAATCCATGGAACACCACCATGTTGTTCCTTGCATCCTGAGGTCCCTAGCCTGTCTGCCTTCTTCTCATCATTTTTCAGTCTTCTTATGTTTGTTTTATGTATAATGTACACATCTGACAGTTGTACTAAGTGAAAAGAATAGAGAAAATATGTCTACTCTATTACCCAGAAGGGAAAGCCTGATGTACATACCTACCTTTAAATTAGCAGTTTCAAGGATTTTACTGTTAATATTTCTTATATCTCCTTTACTTTATTTTTAAAAGATCTGTTTTTAAAAGAATGTGAATGACTTGTCTTTTTCAAGAAAATTCAACCATTTTATATCACATCCTCACCCTAGAGACTACAGGCTTTGAAGAATGATTTCAGCAAATATATGCTGTTATTTATCCATCTGTAGAAGCTTAATAAATCCAAGGAAAGAATTCCCACCAGACTTAAATCAGCTGAGATGCCATGGAAATTTTACTAATTTTGTCTGCTCTAAAGCAGTTTGACCACCACCCAAAATATTTGCTTATGAAAATTTGGTATATTTATTAATTTGATCTCAATTTTTTTCAAATGTAAACATTTCCCTACCTTTATATAGAATAATTATCTATCTCATTTAATAGTGTATTTTAGGCTTACTGTTATACAAATTCAAGCTAGATGTATTTTCAATCTCACAATTTAAGAAACTATTGACAAAAGCATTGCATTTTTACAATTTGAAATCTGTAGCTGAGAAGATAAAATTGAATCCTCTTTTGATCTAACAATAAATAATTATCTTATCATCTTTAATAACATTCTAAATTTTGCTTAGCAGTATCTTATACATAGTCGATACAAAGGTTTGCTGATTTTTATTTCTATACATTGAGGATTTGTCATGTTTTATTGATACACCTTTTGTTTTGCTGTCAAATTGTGTTGTATTTTCAGCAATACTTTATATTAAGCTATGTTTTTTATAGAAACATTTTTGAGAGTATTTTCAACATGAACTATGTGGCAATTCCATATGTGAGCCTTCAGCAAATGGCTGGGTGTATAACTATTTTTATATAAAACAGAAACCCATCTGGGTGAACATTTTTCTTCAGATATTATAGTTATTTTCTAAAAGTTCAAAATATATATTGTAACTCATATGCAAGTTTTATGTAGTTAAATGTCTATTAAAATAGGTAGAGACAATGTGATGACAATAACCGTTTGACTGTAAAGGAGGGAATTCTTTCCTTACGCAGTTGGGAAGAAAACAATGGTTGTTTTCCAAACTCATGTACCTCTTCTTCTATAGACATAGAATTTTAGGGTGCCAGTCCCTTTTGCAGCTGAGTATGGCTATTTGACTAAGCCTTCAAAATAGAATGTGAGTGAAAGTGATGTGGGCCAGTTTCAGGTTTGGTTGAAACACCTTGCTTGTGTTCTCTGCCACTCTTTTTTCTTTCTTGAGTATGCAGTTATGATAACCCAGCCACCTAATAAGTCATGCCTTGGAAATGACATAGTTATTGTCTTCCTAGGTTTTTCAACCTCGGCATGAAACATATTGCTCTTTTCCCTGTCCATGTTGTTGAAAACCCATCCTGGGAAGTTACATCAGAGAAAAAATAAACTTTTATTAGGTTTGAACCATTATGGTCTATCTATTACAGCAGATTAGTCTAAACTAACACAGAGTATTTAATTCAAAATTGGATTAGATTCTAAATAAATACAGAGGATCATTATGTTTTTACATTACTATTTATACTAATACAACTATTAAAAAAGGGATGTCTTGAGAGTTTACCACAGTGTAGTATAATTCCTTTCATGTATGCAGTTTTTTGAACTTTGCTTAAAATGGTAGATGGCATTGAGGGATAATGGCAAGTCCTATACAGATGTACCTGGGCCTGTTAAATGTTTTTTTTCATTGTAGTAGGATTATGGAATTATATTTTTTCTTCTTTTTCCGGTTTAACACAATGCACATATTATACTTTTGTAAAACAAAATATAAACAAGTTTATTTTTTAAATTAAGTATATCAATCACATCTTAAGAGAAAGCCTGTTGTCTTTCCTTCTATATACATATTTGTTGATGTCCTTCAGCCAAAGACAGGTACGTGGTTGAATAAAGTTGGACTTATTGCCTTATTGCTAAATGAGAACACATATAATGGGTAATTATGGGGTTTCTCAGTAAGAAGGTATCCACAAAATGTATTACATATATGTTCTGTGCTTCTAAGTAATTGGGGGGAGGGTTAAATGAAGCAGCATTTTGCTCTGGACTAGATGTGCTTAGAAAGCAAGAATGATTTTAAGTATCTTAACAACTTTTATTTAAAAGATGAGAATAACAAAGTGGGGTTAAGGCTACAATTTTAAAAGATGCTGCAGTTACACATATTAGTCAGGAAATGGGTGTTTAGCCACTGCTTTAGTTTGTAAAATGTTACTGTTTTTGTCTGTGCTTAGACATGATTATTAAGTTGTTACACTTTTGTTCTTTTTCCATCATGATCATAAGTGGCCTTGCTTGATGTTTGTATTTTGTACAATTTTTTATGTAAAATAGGGGGTCATCAGAGCTTAGTTGTATCAAACCAACTTCTAGCAACATCAAGTCTTAATTGTCAGGGCTGAGCCAGCTACTTACTGTCAGGAGTTACTTTTCTACTTCTTAGGCCCTGCTTTTGTCCAAGGGTACATGAAGTGAGGACTCAGGATAGTAATTTTTGACCCAGATATTTACTGTTGCCAAGATTTTTCTCTTCAGGAGGTTGTTCACAGCACATTGTCTGCTGTTTGAATAGAATTAGTTTTTCCCATTCATTTTGGTGCATTTTAAATGACAGTAGAATTTAAAAGACTGAACAAGATACTTCAGCCAACTGCAAGAAAATAGTTTTTGGTCTTTGTGATAGGCCTTGAAGAAGACAGAGGCCTGAATAACCAAACCTAGGCAATAAAAACCTGTCCTAAATCCAGCTGTGCATTTCTAAAGATCAAATAAGCTTTTCTTTTAGCCTAATCACAGGTTATTCTACGTGACCTGAAGTATTTATATATGTGCAGCAAGAAGTGTTTATTATAGGATAACTTCCTCCTTGGCTAGGTAAATAGAAATCAAGGTTATACATTTGTCCACAACAATTTTGACTAATAAATTCAAGTTTAAACTGGTTTGTTGGGTTTCCAGAGCATAAATTATGTTCTCAAAAGAAGAATCATGGGAATATAATATTTATCTCATTAGGAGATAATCAGTTACTGATTATTTTAGGTGGGAAGATTCTTTGAACAAGGTTAAGCAGTTCCTGCAAAGCAGACTGGAATGTCTCCAAAGAAAACAATCTAACTATTGTAACAAGGATAAACCCAAGAGTACTTTCCATTCCTGGTGGTGGGCTAGATTTTGCAGGTAGGGTTGTAGTTCTTCAGCACAAATATCTACTGATATGGGCTCAAAGTTCAGTATTAACAAGACTGAAGTTTGGGATTAATTATGTGAGGAAAACTGAAGTATCAGAAGAGATAATTTAAAAATGTTTATCTCCTGAAATGTTTAAAGGAACAGCTATTAAATGTTTTTGTCAGTTAAGGTTAGGTAGGGGATGAAATATCCATCAGTTGGTTAATTTCAGAGCAATCACAGAAGATCATAGTGTCTAAAAGTAACAAGATGAAGGTAAGAAAGAGCACATTGATAAAACTTTGTTAATTAAAAGTGCATGTCTAATATAATAATATGCAAGAGTAATGATAGAATAAAAAGAAAGAGGCTACTGAAGAATTAGAAAATTAATCTTGTTCTCTTACTTTGCTCAGAAGTTGCCCACTTTTGCAATCATTAACCTGTTCTACTGTCTTGGGAGAAAGCAGACCACTTCTACAGTTAGTTTCTGGTGAATTTCTAACAATCCCTAATTTGAGGTTTCCTAATGGAACTGATATATGGTAGTCATGAAAAAGTTATTTATGTCTTTTTAGCTGGAAATCATAAATCAAAGGATAAACACTATGGGGTTTTACTGTTACATCAGTTGTTAATAACACCAGATAGAGTCTTTTCCATTGTACTCAAGATCAGTTTTTCTTTTTCAGAAGACTAAATCTCCATGTTCCAGATCATGCAAAGGCTACTTTGGTGATATTTTTGGATATGCAACTTGAATATGTTTGTACTAAAGCTGGAGGTATCATATGGGTTTCTGGCAGCATCTAGTCATATTGGCCAGTAATAGAATAGAATCTCCCTCACAATTCTAAAATTCATGGGACAGTCTATTATTAACTCAGGGAAACTTGGGGTGCCTAGATGTAGTTGATTTCATGATCATCAAGGATACAGGCAATACTTTGAGGCTTATAAGTGTTATGCTTTCTAAGACTTTTGATGTTTATAACTGTAGAATTCCATTAGTTATCTTTACAGTTTCTGAACTTTGTGGGAAATAAGGACAGTGAACTTTCTAAGTAAATGACAAATCTTTATGGTTTTAAATAACAATGGCACATAAAAGTGTGTCCCTTTTACTGTAGAGATACAATGGGATACTCAATATGAGGAATACAGAGCTTTCCTGCAAGGAAAATCTCCAAAGCAGCCTAAGAAGAAGCAAAAATAGTCAGAAGATAGTTATAGCCCATTGGGAGGTATTCAAATGGGACTTAAGGGTTGGCTCTTTTCCATGTCCTACCTTTGCATTCTTGACAAAGTTATGTAATTGGCAAATAGGACATTCATTGGAAAATACCCTTAATATCTCACCAAGTTTGGTTCAATATCATTGCCAATATATCTCTGCTGTTACGAATATTTTCAAGAATCATTTTTCTAAATTTCAGCTTTCTTAGGGTTATTTTCTTAAGCAATAGTAAACTGCATAAAATTTCTTTAATTTGTTGTGCTTTACTATATGTGGTTTCTAGAGACATCAGGAAATATTTGCTTCCAAAGTATTTTAATGTTATCAATGAACCCATAATCATACCTACCATTAAGATAAATATATGCTCTTTTATAATTTGTCAGTTGGAAGTTTTTGGTGAGAGCAATGAATCCAATTGATTAAACTGATGTAATTTCTAGAATACTTTTATATTTCAATAGCAAATTCACATCAGTGATAGCAGAGCATTCTTAGTAATTTTTAGACTTTTTTGAAGTATGAACCATTGACAAACAAATTTAATTAAGGTTTATCCATAGGACTTTTAGAGAGTTTGGGTATGGTGTGGATAGTACTCAACATAGTTAAGAATTATTGGCTTATCTTTCTTCAGATTAGAGAACAAAGGTAGCTGTGTTTAAAGTACTTCTGCAATAGACAGTGATATATGAATGGGAGACAACACTAATTCATAGGAGGAAAGGCAACTAATCATGAAGTGGTATATCCTGTCAATAGAAGAGTCTATAGGACAGAGTATCTTTAAGTTTAGTGGAGATCATCAAATGAAAATAACTGAAGCAGTCACCACTTTTGTTGCTACTGCTACAAGGTGGATATGTTGCTACATATCCAGGTGGATTTTGTTGCTACAAGGTGGATATGCCTTGGCTTTTGGATTTAATGGAAGATTGAAATAAACAATGGCTCTTTGATGGTTCCCATGTAATAAGGGCAGAGGCACTTATTGTGCCTGTGCAAACATTTTGTGAACAAACGTAAAATAGGGTTTTTGTGAACCCAGAATCTTGGAAACTAATCTGTTTGTAGTTTGTAGACTTTACCAATCTTTGAATTTAGTCATAAGTTTACTTTTTCTTAACTTGACGAGTACCTAAGCACTCTTGCTCTGCGAAAGACAATGTCAAGAGAATGAAAAGACAAGCTGCAGACTGGGAGAAAATATTTGCAAAAGACACATCTGATAAAAGACTGTTACATGAAATATACAAAGAATTCTTAAAAATCAACTATATATAAATGAGCAATCCATTAAAAATTGGGCCAAAGATCTGAACAGAAATTTCACGAAAGAAGATACTGGTGGCAAAAAAGCATATAAAAAAAAATGCTCACATCATATGTCATCAGGGAAATGCAAAGCAAAACAGTGAGATACCACTACATACCCATTAGAATGGGCAAAATCTGGAACACTGACAACACCAAATGCTGGTGAAAATATGGAGCAACAGGAATTCTTAATTCCTGTTGGTGGGAATGCAAAATGGTACAACCACTCTGGAAGACAGTTTCTTAAAAAACTGAACCTACTTTGCCCATATGAGCCAGCAAATGCACTCCTTGGTATTTACCCAAAGGTGTTGAAAACTTATGTCCACACAAAATCCTTCACAAGGATGTTCATAGCAGCCTTATTCATAATTGTCAAAACTTGGAAGCAACCCAGATGTCTTTCAGTAGGTGAATGCATAAACAAACTGTGGTACATCCATGCAATGGAATTGAAATATTCAGTGCTAAAAAGAAATAAGTTATCAAGCCATGAAAAGACATGGAAGAAATTTAAATGCATTTTACTAAATTAAAGAAACAAACTGGAAATGGCTATGTACTGTATAATCCCTACTATATAACATTCTGGAAAAGGCTGAACTATGGAGACAGTAAAAAAAAAAAAAAACAGTGGTTGTCAGGGGTTGGCAGGGGAGAAGTGATGAATAGGCAGACCACAGAAGATTTTTAGGGCAGTGAAAATACTCTGCATGATCCCATAATGATGGATATATGTCTTAATATATCTGTCCAAAGCCATGGAATAGCCAACACTGAGTGAACCTTAATGGAAACTATGGACTGTGGATGATTAAGATGTGTCAGTGTAGGTTCATCAATGGTAACAAATGTACCACGCTGGTGGGGGATGTCTATAATGGGGGAGGTTATGTATATGTGGGGGAAAGAAGGTATATTGGAAATCTCTGTACTTTCTCCTCAATAGCGCTATGACCTTAAACTTCTTTTAAAAAGTCTTAGTTTTAAAATACACAAGCATTAAAATTATTTATATTAATAAATTTTTAACATAATTACAATTTTGAGATTTCTAGTCAAATCTAATTACCTTTCTCTTATAAGATGAACGGAGAAATTTTTGTGTTACCTAATGATCATTTCAGGAAAACCAAAAATGATATAGGCAGAGAGATATGCATTATTCATACATATGTATGTATATTCATACATTCATACATATTCCTGAATTTGAGAAAGGTAAAGTTAATAATAGTTTTTAGACAAGATATGGTATATATATTTAAAGAAAAAGGCATTTATAGACACCATTGTAACAACACTCAGTAATAACAACAATAATTGTTAGAGACTTAACCTTTTAAAAAGTAAGAAATATTTCCAAATTTATTTAACCATATGTCAAAAGGAAGAGTTAACAGAATATTTTAGTGACAAAAAGGAAGCACTATATATGAGCAGAAAATAACTTAGCCATTTTATAAAATAAATAAAAAAGAAAGAAACAATTCTAACTTATTTTATATATTATTCATAAAACAGTTTATATTGAGTTAATTATTAATATACTTTTATATGGCAAAGATGCATAAACATACAAATAGGGAATAAATTTAAAGCTTTTAACTAAAGCTTTAAAATATAATTAGCTATCAGCATTTTAAAGAAAATAATATATGTATCATTACATCTGTTCCCTTGAAAAACTGTAAGAAACTAACACAACATTGTAAATCAACTATAATCCAATAAAATTAAAAAAAACTGTAAGAAATTTCTTAATAAACAAGAATAAAGTCATATCCATTATCTTTTATACATATTCATATTTCTCTGTAATTATTTTAGGTAGTTTGGTCATTCACTTATATTAATCATCAACTTTAAATAATGATTTAAACCAAACAGTGGTTAACCAAATTAATAATTTTCTTTTCTTTCCAATACAAGAAAAAAGAAAGCATAACAAATAAAACAAAATAAAAAATGATACATTGAAAACGGTTTAGCTATTATTTTTCTTCATGAGAAATCATTTTATATTATTTTGACAAATTTTGAGATCACAAAAAAAGAAATATATACATATGATATCACAAAAGACCTTTACATGTTCTCTTAATTTTAGCCATTCAAATAAATAAGGTAAATTATGTTTAGTGACCAATGTTAAGCACCTATTTCTACTTAGAAATTGACCTGGTACATAAGGCTTATGTACTAGTTAACATAGTGATTTTGGATAAGGATAATATTAAATAAACTCTCTAAAGGATGTCAGTCATTAACATTCCATTTATTTATATATTACATATATTATTTTATATATTTTATATTTATATATTATGTATTATATATACATATAGTTTTTACAAGTTATAGACACCTGATAATTTACATAACTCATAAACCCAGTGCAGGAAATTCTGGGAGTTTAATCTTAAATCATGAGATACTTTAATCTTAAATCAGTTTAATCCTGATTTTATACGAGCTAAATATTGTGCTGACTTTTTTTAATGGTAAACTAAATTTTAAAGACTCTTTAAAATCATTCCAAAGGCTCTTCTTCTGTCTTGGAACATTTTCTTTGTATCTAGTAGCTACAAATGAAGGCTATTATGCAAAAATACTTTTAAAAGTCATAAAAAGAAACAAAAAAGTTTAATTACTATCCTTTCATTCTTTTAGACATTTTGACTGCCTTTCCAGATTAGATATTCCTATAGTGTGCATATAAGAATACAATCATTTTTTTCTCACCAATCTTTAAAATTTCAAAATTGAGGGAAAAAAAAAAGCAAGAAGAAGTAAAACAAAGAAAGTGAAGTGAGATGGAGACAACTTCAGACATATATAAAATTATCATTAAGAAGCACTAATGTTCTCCCTCTGCTAGGAGAAGGCAGAAAATTTAGATGCAGTAAAAGGCATTTTGACATGTATACACAAAAAAAAGAAAAAGTGTGGTTGAATTAATAACTTGGGCCCTTAAAAACTTAACAAGCTGCATACTTAAAAAATAATGATACTTACTAATCCCTGATGTAGAAACATAAGTGGAGTACTTCATATGCTAAGCAAAGTATTTTTCTTCCTTCAAAGCTGTTCTTTGTTTGCACTTCTCAGTAGAACAATTCTGTTCACCTCAAAATTCCAAAAAGTAACCACTGCAATTTCAAATTATCCTAATTAAATTGTGCCAGTCTGAGAAACATAATTTAACATTATAGTAAAGAAATATGAATAAAGAGAATGTTTGGCCTGGAAGAGTCACATTTTATATTAAGAAGGCAACATGAGAACAACAATGACCAATAACAATGATGTTTCTGCAAACTTGTGTCTTTGGAAATTGACCAAAGACCAATTGACAAAACTTCTGATTCTGAGCAGATAAAACTGAGCAAAGAAGTTCTCAGAAACGTTAATACAAGACTGAGAAAGAAATTCTTTGTAAGGTTTCAAATGATGAGAAGAGGACACATTTCTCAAAACTCTGGTCTGAGAAGAAATTAAGAACCCCTCGACCTCAGGGTTGGTTTGAGGAAGCTGATCATGCTACCATTCTCTCAGTTTTCCCCTTTTAAAGATTAAAAAAATTAAAAAACTGAACCTACTTTGCCCATATGAGCCAGCAAATGCACTTTTAAAGATTACAAAACAAAACAAAACAACCAAAAAACACTCAAGACAAAAGACAAGTAAACAAACCATAGGAGAAGAAATTAGAAGACTAGGGGGAAAAAAATCATTAACAAACAATAGAAATCCAGACAACCAAAATTCCCAGAGGACTTTATTTCTTGGCAAACAAACAAAACAGAATAAAGCCAGCAATGAAGGGTCTCAGCAAAATACTCGTGCCCCATTCTTAAGTTTACCATCCAATTACGGGCATGGTAGCCTCATCTCGGCCTCTCCCTAGTGATTGCCTATGTGCACACTATTATTAGTGCTCATCTGGGCAGTGAGCGCTTTAGCTGGATCTTGAGGGCTTTAGCTGGATCTTCAGCTGGATCCATTTCTCTCATAAACCTCACGGGACACATCTGTAGTCAGACAAAATTGGGATTATGGCATCTCTTCCAGGTTGCCCATTTTATTGGCATAGAGTTGCTTGTAATAATCTCTCATGATCATTTGTATTTCTGCAGTGTCAGTTGTTACTTCTCCTTTTTCATTTGTAATTCTGTTGATTTGGGTCTTCTCCCTGTTTTTCTTGATGAGTCTGGCTAATGGTTTACAAATTTTGTTTATCTTCTCAAAGAACCAGCTTTTGGTTTTATTGATCTTTGCTATTGTGTCCTTTGTTTCTTTTTCATTTATTTCTGGTCTGATCTTTATGATTTCTTTCCTTCTGCTAACTTTGTGGGGTTTTTTTCTTCTTTCTCTAATTGCTTTAGGTGTAATGTTAGGTTGTTTGAGATTTTTCTTGTTTCTTGAGGTAGGATTGTATTGCTATAAACTTCCCTCTTAGAACTGCTATTGCTGCACCCCATAGGTTTCGGGTCATCATGTTTTCATTGTCATAAATTTCTAGGTATTTTTTTATTTCCTCTTTGATTTCTTCAGTGATCTCTTGATTATTTAGTAGCATATTGTTTAGCCTCCATGTGTTTGTATTTTTTACAGTTTTTTTCCTGTAAGTGATATCTAGTCTCATAGCTTTGTGGTCAGAAATGACACTTATTATGATTTCAATTTTCTTAAATTTACAAAGGCTTGATTTGTGACCCAAGATATGATCTATCCTGGAGAATGTTCCATAAGCACTTGGGAAGAAAGTATATTCTGTTGTTTTTGGATGGAATGTCCTATAATTATCCATTGAATCCATATTGTTTAATGTGTTCTTTAAAGCTTGTGTTTCCTTATTTATTTTCATTTTGGATGATCTGTTCATTGTGAAAGTGGAGTGTTAAAGTCCTCTACTATTATTTTGTTACTGTTGATTTCCCCTTTTATGGCTATTAGAATTTGCCTTATGTATTGAGGTGCTCCTATGTTGGGTGCATGAATATTTACAATTGTTATATCTACTTCTTGGATTGATCATTTGATCATTATGTAGTGTCCTTCTTTGCCTCTTGTAATGGTCTTTATTTTAAAGTCTATTTTGTCTGATATGAGAATTGCTATTCCAGCTTTCTTTTGATTTCCATTTTCATGGAATACCTTTTTCCCTCCCTTCACTTCCAGTTTGTATGTGTCCCTAAGTCTGAAGTGGGTCTCTTGCAGACAGCATATATATGGGTCTTATTTTTGTTTTCCATTCAGCCAGTCTATGTCTTTTGGTTGGAGCATTTAATCCATTTACATTTAAGGTAATTATTGATATGTATGTTCCCATTTCCATTTTCTTAATGATTTTGGGTTTGTTTTTGTAGGTCTTTCCTTCTCTTGTGTTTCCTGCCTAGAAAAGTTCCTTTAGCATTTGTTGTAAAGCTGGTTTGGTGGTGCTGAATTCTCTTAAATTTTGCTTGTCTGTAAAGCTTTTAATTTCTCTGTCAAATCTGAATGAGATCCTTGGTGATTAGAGTAATCTTGGTTGTAGGTTTTTCCCTTTCATCACTTTAAATATGTCCTGCCACTCCCTTCTGGGTTGTAGAGTTTCTGCTGAAAGATCAGCTCTTAACCTTATGGGGATTCCCTTTTATGTTATTTGTTGCTTTTCCCTTGCTGCTTTTAATATTTTTTCTTTGTATTTAATTTTTGATAGTTTGATTCACATGTGTCTTGGCGTGTTTCTCCTTGGATTTATCCTGTATGGGACTCTCTGTGCTTCCTGGGCTTGCTTGACTATTTCCTTTCCCATATTAGGGAAGTTTTCAACTATAATCTCTTCATATATTTTCTCAGATCCTTTCTTTTTCTCTTCTTCTGGGACCCCTATAATTCAAATATTGGAACATTTAATGTTGTCCCAGAGGTCTCTGAGACTTTCCTCAATTCTTTTCATTCTTTTTTGTGTATCCTGTTCTGCAGTAGTTATTTCCACTATTTTATCTTCCAGGTCACTTATCCATTCTTCTGCCTCAGTTATTCTGCAATTGATTCCTTCTAGAGAATTTTTAATTTCTTTTATTTTTTTGTTCATCATTGTTTGTTTGCTCTTTAGTTCTTCTAGGTCCTGGTTAAAAATTTCTTGTATTTTCTCCATCCTATTTCCAAGATTTTGGATCATATTTTCTATCATTACTCTGAATTCCTTTTCAGGTAGACTGCGTAATTCCTCTTTGTTTGTTTGTGTGGTGGGTTTTTACCTTGCTCCTTCAACTGCTGCATATTTCTCTGTCTTCTCATTTTGTTTAACTTACTGTGTTTGGGGTCTCCTTTTTGAGTACTGCAGGTTCATATTTCCCTTTGTTTTTGGTTTCTGCCCCCAGTGGGTGAGATTGGTTCAGTGGTTTGTGTAGGCTTCCTGGTGGAGGGGACTGGTGCCTGTGTTCTGGTGGGTGGGGCTGGATATTTTCTTTTTGGTGGGTAGGGCCACATCCAGTGTTGTGTTTCAGGGTGTCTGCAATCACCTTCTACTCTACTTGAGATAAAATGTAGAATATTTAATCCTATCTTCAAGATCCTATTGTGTTTGGTTCTTGTCCTGCTCTCCAGTCCCCTCTGGTACCATTCTCATTCTACCAGTACTTTCCAGACTTACTAGTTTTCCTCTTAACATCAAGGTCATCTACCTCTTTTCTGTACTCACTGCCTAGAACGCCCTTCCCCAATACTATTTTTTACCTAGTTAACTCCCCCTCCATTCACTTGTTCATTTATTACTTTATCAAGTACTTACTGGACACCATTTCTGTGCCAGGCTTAGGCACAGGGGATACTTTCATAAGTGAAACTAGCAAAGTCACTGTTATTTTGCCATTGACTCTCCACTGAGTGCTGCTGTGTCACCTGGTCTGTGTTCCATGGGTTGTAAATTGTCATCTTTACCTTATAAAAGGAGCATGTAGCATAATCTCTATCTTTGGCATATTTCCATCAGTTATTTTCATACTTGTGGAAGAAATATTATACTTCTTTTTGCCTGCTTTTGGACATTTTTACATACTCTTAAAGACAATTTATCAAAGTCACTTCTAACTTTATTTTTTATCAATAGTGTTTACTTAATATCTATTTCCTCTGTGCAGTTTAACAAATGTAGTCTTTTGAAGAAGCATTGTTTTTTCTCCTGCTTTTTTTGTTTGTTTCCTGTCTTGTGGTATTTAATAACACTGACCACAATATAGATTTATTAAATGAATTAATATATATTCATTTTTTTCTTCCAAATTGAGAGAAACTACTCCTTTGACAATAAGAAGGAAATATTATGGATACAACTAAATAAACTTTTAGATTTCTAAATAAGAAAACCTTATTTTCTGTTATTATTCAGGATATATAATGACTACAATAACTACAGATCATGAATTGGTTGGTGTCCAGAATATTGTATCACTGAAAGCAGATAAACATAGATATTATTTGGCTCCACTTCAAGTAGTATTGAGATTTTATGCAAAATAATGTGTTTTGAGTGAACATAAGCAAATTTAGACAATTAGTATTGTTCTTTTTTTTTTCTTTTTTTAAAATAAATATCAGTATCCTACAATAATTAGAAGTAAGTGAGTACTGTAGGTTTCCTATCCATATCCTTGCTACCAGGACACACCCACTTCCATAGATGCCACAATGAAGCAAATAAAAAGAGAGATAAAGAATATCTTTCATCTACTTACCATTTGATAGCTCCATCATTCATAAACAGTACTTCCTTCTGTCAAAACCTAGCAAAGGAGTTTGGGAAATAATATTTGCTTACCTCTAGCTCCAGTAATTCAGAGAAGGTCATATTTGGGACGAATACATTATTGGTACATAACTGGAGCACTGGAAGTCTCATCCTGGGTAGAAAAGCATGAAGAAGTCTTTAGATATTTATGGGAATGATTCTAAAATATTTCTAGCCAATACCACAAATTTCACCAGTAAGAGTCTAATTTTGACTCTCATTATGCTAATGATACAGATAGCTGAAGTGTATTTCCTGCCTCTGGTACATGGTCTTCAAACCCCTTAGAGTTGTATTCCTCATTAGGGAACAGAGTGCCCCAAAGGCATAGATTAAAACTTACCTCCACTGATATCACACTGCCTTTACTAAAAATAATTAAAATAAATTAGAAATTAATTCAATTCTAATTAAAACAAATTAGAAAACACTTAGCATTATGAAATTGTTTTCTTGCTCTTTTGCTATTTTATTCTAACTTTGCTGTTTCACCATAGGGGTAAGATTATAATCACTACAACAAAACCAAAGGAATCAGTTTAATTCAGGGTCCACAGATACTAGCAAGACTTCAAAGAACTTTTCTTCTACTTTACCAATACTTCCTCCTCCTGACAGTATGTGAAGAGATAGCTCATGTTTACTGTAATACTTTTTTAGGCTACAATGTGTTCCTTTGCTGTTATCTGCACCAACGACAGCAATATCACTTCAGTGCTGAAATAAATAATTGTCAAGTGACTTCTTATCTTGGTAACTTGTTCAGCTCCATGCTGCTACAATTGTCAATATTGATATTTGTTATTAATATCCAATGGAACCTTAACAAAAAAATTACTCATTTTTTTGCATCCCATCTTCCTAGAACATAAGTAAGAGTCTATGAAAGGAAATATGATGCACTTCAGGAGTCTAGACATGTTCATTCATGACTGAACCCAAAAACAAATCTAGATCAGATTGAATTTGGAATCTCTGACATATTTACATAGCTTAATGTTCCAGAAAAGCCCAAAGTGAAAATCTGAGCTTAGTTGTTTGTAGAAGTGCCCTCTTCCAGCTTTTATGTGCAAATGCTAATCAGATTATGAGCAACATGTGCTTTGAAGAATAAAGAGGAAGGTATGATTGCTAGTGAAGAAGTTGAAGTGACAAGGGCACTGGAGGGAATTTTATATCTTCCCTCCCACCTGGCCAAAATCATTCTTTATTTTAGTTTTCCATGTAGAGGATGAATAAAGCCAGTAGTGGAGGGAACCTGTATTTATGAGAGACTTTGTGTATTCCTTTAGGGTCTAGGTAAAAAATGCCATAACAGCGTTGAGGAAGAGCTATTAAGCTTCCTCACATTCCTCCACTTCCAACAAAATATGGAATAATTGTGGCACTCTAACCTGGGTGTTGCGGCTTTCCCTCAGGTCTTGGTGTTTTCATACATAATGACACTGACCCCAGAAGCAGTTGAGGGCTTCCTACTAAAGCAAACATAATGGAATAAACTAACTCAAAATCGCTTGTAAGACACTTAGCATTAGAGAGGATTGAGGTACTAATATACCATAGACATCAATATTAATGTTACCTTGTTTTTCCTCATTTGTAGGTAAATCAGAATGAATGGATTTTCAAGGTTTGGATAGATTGCAGACATCAACTATAGTAATTCTAAGTGTCATATATCAATCTTACTGTTTTCTTGGTGTCTTAAAATAGAGTATTTTACCAGTTTCATAATTTGTATACAAAGAGTGCCTTCTTCTGAAATCAAATCCATGAAATTAATTTTTTCTAGACTGTCCTTGTGGAAAAAAGATAAAATTAGAAATTCTTTGTAAGGCTTCTGAAAAAAGATATCATTGGCATGCAATGAGGCAAGAAATAATAGTTATTGAAGAAAATTAGTCAATCATTATGCCACAAATATATAATAGGATTTTTATTTCTAACTAATTTACTAATCAAATTACCTAATTAACAACTTCTGTAGGAAGATATTAGATTATTTTTGGAAAGACTGTAGCAATGTTTAAGGAAAATCCATTTTATTAGTCAATTTAGCTAGAAATGCTGTCCTTTCCATGTATACAATTACAGTATTTTGTTATGAATGTTTTTCTTTCTTAAGGCTATTTACAAGACATGAAACTGTTTTATGTGTCTTTTGGGTTGGTGTTAATAGAAAAACATAAACTATACAGATTTTCCCTAAAATAGCAGTGTCCATTCCCTTTAGAAGCTCAAGCCTTTAAAAAGGTAATACAAATACAATTACAATAAATTAATTATTGTGCACATGGCATTTTACCTGAGAAGACAGATTATCTTGGATAAAATTAGGCAAAAGTGATTCTTATTCTATCAAGCACTCATCTTTAGATCAGTGTGCGTATGTGTGTTTTCATATGTGAGACGAGTTTGCATATACTTGAGTAGTTGTAATTTGGTTTAAAACCAAAACAAAAAGAAAGAGAAACTAAATGGGATTTCCGTTTACTGAACTCCTATCATGCCCCAGTCACTGTGACGGATGGTTTACATATGTTAACTCTTTTAATTATTAATTAGTTAATTAATTAATTAAATGATGAAGCAAGGAAGTATTATTGCCTATATTGGTCTCTTAGGAATCTATGATACATTGGTTATAATCTTGTTTAAAAATGTGTATCAAATGTTTTAAAGTTTATGAATTAAAATAATAATTTGCCATGTTTTGATCTATTAAATAAGCTTGTATTAGATTTTCATTAAGTGAAGAATTGTTATAAAATTGGCTGTCTTCTTCATCTCTTGTAGGATATATATATATCTCTTATTTACACATATACCATGCCATCAAAGGAAAATAAGAAGTGTACCATCAACAGAAAAATTATCTTTGGGCACTTCCTGATGATAAAGGCATGCAGAAGATGAGATTTTATTAAAGAGAGAAAGAATGGCCTAAAAGGAGTCTCCTAATTGGCTCTCAACTTGCAGGTTCAGATTGTGAGTAACAAGATAGAAATTACATTGCAGATGAAATTTCAGAAAAGTGAGGGAAAAAATGAAAAGTCAAAAATCTTGCAAAGAGGAAAACAATTATTTACAAAGCAAGAGTTATCAGGTTTCTCAGATTTGAAGTTGATGAAAACATAAAATTCTGTACCCAGCCAAAATAAGATTTAATTCAAAGGATGAAATAAAAAAATGAACAGAAATATAAGGATTCAGTGTTTGCAATCCATAGATACTCTTCCAAATAACTCATAGATGACATTTTCAAGCCAAATTAAGATGAATATAAAAGCAATGTTTGGAGTTTAACAATATAGTGCCCAAGGAAACAAACAAAATGATGGAACATATTAATTAAAAAAAATAATTTAGGACCAAAATTCAGGTTATCTTAAAAAAATGGAAAGACAAGGGAAATGAAAAAATTAAAGCATACCACAGTTCTTGCATTTTTGACTGAGAGAATAGAGATAGTGATTAATTTTACATTTTTTACTTAAAGTGTGTTTATAGGTGTGCTAAACATTTCAGGCTGAAGACTTCAAGAAGGTATCTGTAACACATTATTTTCAAAATATTAAGGGAAAGTTATATAACAAGAAGTTGATCAATGCAATAAACCTCAAAAGCTATGGAAGCGTGTGTGTATGTGTGTGTGTGTGTGTGTGTGTGCGACCAGAAATTATTGTTAAGTAGAAAAATAAGAACACAAGAATAATTCCAAGCATGGCTGTAATCACAACAAGTTAAGATTAGTTAAAATATCTTATTAGCACACAGGTACACTAGGATTAGGTAAGAAAACAAATTTTAGCTATATGATATTTTTAAGGCTTATATCTAAATAAAAATTAGAATAAAGATTAGAAGATTGAAAATGAAGGGATGGATAAAAGTGTTAACCATAAAAAAGGAGGTATAGCAACATTCAACAAAATAGCTGAACAACCACAAAATAATTATAAATTATACAAAATCATTTACCAAGACTTTTGTAACAACTATATGTAGACAACTATAACTGACACACATTTTTAAACTCATATGAACATTCACATGATGCCAATCAATCAAAAAATTCAAACTCTATGAAGCAGAATTCCACATCTCTAAGAATAAAGCAAAAATATTATACAACAACAAAAGCATAGATTAGGAAAGAAGAAAAGCTGTTTAAGTGCAATTTAAATGTCACAATGAAGAAACCACACATCAAAACATATGCATTAGAAGTAGAGTAAAAAGATGAATGCCAAATGGAGAAAATTATTATTTTACAGATAAAAGTTTAGTATCACTAGAATATAAAGCATTTAAAAAAATTAGTAGAAAAAACTCTAACAATATCCTAGTAAATGATCATGAGATTTCAACAACCATGTCAAAAAATTCCAATAGACTGTACATATGTTTTAAATGCTTAAAATTACTGCAGTGGATAGAAATACTATGTAAAAATCCATGTGTCCATAATGATATTAACAAAATAATCCCATTGATCACTATTGAGCAATCCATAGTGCTCAGCAGGCAACATCCATCCTTTCTAAACACTGAGGAGAAACAAGGGATAAAATGAAACATTTTCTTTCTTTATTGTGTGAACTGTATTTAATAACCAAATAATTGATGTGGGGAGGTCTTCTATACAGAAAAAATCCAGTTAATAAAGACTAAATAAATGATAACTGCAGAGCATTATCATTTTGCAGCCTTTAGGAAATGATGGATTTAGACAGTAATTATCATTGGTTGCAAAAAACATTATATAAAAGGTTCATGGAAAACTTTAGAATGGATGGATCAAGAGGACAACATATAAACTCACTAAACAATCTCAACATCATGAAAAGAAAGATGACCAGATAGTATATATATTTTCTTATATATTACAATAGATAATACACTGGACTGCCTATAAATTATTCTTGCCAAAACACTGAATTTGAATCTGATAGAGCTTCTAGATCTAAATATCAATTTACCAGCATTATAGAGGAGAGAGGCATATATAAACCAATGCCATGACATTGTAATCAGTCAAATCCAGAATGCAGGACATTCTACTAATAAATGGCAAAAGGAAAGATGAGGAGGGGAAGTAGAGATTTACAGATTCACCAGACTCATTATCTGGAACTTGCTTTATTCTGACTTAAAGAAACCATCTAAGAAGAAAAAAATAAGATAATCATGGAAATTAAACACTATCTGATATTTGTTAATATTAAGAATCAATTTAGAAACTTTTCTGTTAAAAAGAGAAATAAGATAAGGATTCCAGCCATTCTTGCTTCTATTCAATATTACACCGAAAGTTCTAGCCAAGTTAATAAGACAGATGAGAAGAATTAAGATGGACACAACCTCTCATCAGTGGATGAGTGCATGATCTGGCTTAAATTTTCTGGAGAAACTATGTCAAAATTACAGTAATACAGTTAAGAAAGATGACCAGATACAAGATAAATTTTAAAATATATATCCATAGACTTCTAGTTTCTAGTTCTGCATGTAAGGAGCTTGGAAGTGGCCACTCCATCCTAACAACAAGTAAAGAGCTGACAGACTGAAAAATTAACAACTCTTCTCAGACCATTATGAGACTGGAGGGCACAGGGCAAACCACTGCCCTCACAAATGGAAAAGACAAGTGAATACTCTGCAACATCCTGGAACAGTCTCACAAGCTGAATCCACCAGAGAAACTAGTTCTCTAGTAGAAAAATATAAACTGCAATTGAAAAAATTCTGGAGGCTCAGTGCAGGCAACTCTGAGTTAAAAACTCCAGGGAAATCCAATCACGGCAGACACCCCACAATATTGGGAGATTTACTTCCAGGAGCTTGAGCAGGTTCCCATAGAAAATATCAGAGAAAAACTCCTTCATGTTTCCTGAAAGTAGGGGAAAAGGAATCATTTTGAGATATGTCAGAGCACACTGTTCTTAACAAGACCTGCCCTCAGTAGAAACTAGTTAACCAGAGCTTAACTTGCGGGGTTAATATCAGAGCCTAGTTGAACTGGGGGAAAAGAAATACACAACTTTAGTAGGCTCTAGCCTTCCATGTAGGAGAAGAGAGATAACCAGCTCTAGCCCACCTTAGGCATCCTGTCCTACCTAAGAGGAGGTGGGGGGAAAAAAAGAGGAACTCTTGTGAAGGTCACAGTCTAGAAGCACAGGTTCAGTACTTTCTGAATGCCTCATTTAAACCATACAAATGTTTTCTAAATTAGGTGTCACTGTTGTCCTAATTTCATAGATGAGGCATAGAGAGATTACGTTATTTGCTCAAGGTCACCAAGCATATAAGTAGCTGAGCCCAGAGTTGAACCCAGGTCTGTTTGGCTCCAGGGTCAATGCTTTATTCCCAAAGTGGTTAATGGTTAATTGTGGAGTAAACATGCTACAATGGAGGCCTCAGATTTATAACAAGCAATGATCTTGGTAAAATCTAGTAGATTGATTAGAGTTGATAGAGTGTGAATGAATTTGAGCAAATACCTTGAGGTGATGGTAAGATTTAAATAAGAGGATGGAGGTAGCATGGGGATTACAAGAGAAACATATTACATAGTAAGTAGCAAAGATTCGTGTTTTGTAATCTGCTACTGAGCAATCAAAATTTGGCTAGTGTGACTGAGGAACTAAATATTTTTTTATGCAACTGTAATTTAAATTTAAATAGCCTCATGTAGGCAGCGGCTGCCCTATTGGGTAGCACAGCTCTAAATGCTTAAGCCAATTTTAGAGAGTAGATGAGGAAATGAGGAAAAAGTTAAAGAAACATAGTCTTTTAAAAAAAGTTTATATGTAACTAATTAATACTTGTAATACACAAAATTATAAAGACTATAATACAATAATTGCTACAAATATTATAATCTATATTTATATAAACCTTTCTGTATGTTCAATAAATTTGATTACTTTAAGTAGAATTTTAAAAAGCATGTAATACATTGTAAGAAAAAATTGCTGTTTTCTTAGAAATAAACAGGAAAACAAACAATGCAAATAAATCAACTTTTTAATTTTAGACATATTATCTAGATATATTTTCAATTTCAAAGTACACATAAAAATAATCTCACTCAAATTTCATTGTTTCTTCTTAAATGTAGAGAAATTTTGGGAACTAATTTCATTTAAAAAGCACTAAACCAATAAATACACCATTACTATGAGTAAGAATTCCAAATCTCTGATTCTGTTGCAGAGAAAAGGTCATTTTAAATAAAACAGAGCATATTTGATTATTGAGTAATACTTTTCTTTTAATGAATTGGAATTCTGTAAAACCATTGCATAGACAATATCATATACCCCATGTATATATAAATAAAATTATTTGCTTATGTTATTTATGCCTATCTATTTATGCATACCTATGCATTTTATTTTTATTAAATAAATCTAATTTATTTTAAATGTGATAATTCATTTCCAAGTCTTTAAGGTTATTTCCTACTATTTGTAAATAATTGCTTTTATTTCTTATTTTCTCCAACTTTTTAAATTTAGTTTACTAAAATGTGGAATGACATCTACGAATGAAACATTTGCCTTTTAATTTGGATGGAAAGTCTTACAACTTTTCAGTTTCTTGGGAATCAAATTGTTCATGCAATCATCATTCAATTTAAAAAATTCTTGTTCTTTTACAATCTAAAAGGAAAAACTACTGAAGGGAAAAAAAAGGCAAAGACTCCAATACCCAAACAAAAATAAAACAAAAATAAAACTGTTTTGGAGACTTTTACTCTAAGATAATGTTCCATCTCAGCATTGCTCAAGGAACACTGAGTAATGGTATGCAGTAAATAACTTCAAAGAACATTGAAAATAACTATCTCAATATTTCAGTAGACTGATTATAAACAGAGAAGATGTATGAATGTTAATAAAGCATAATTTATTACAGAATATATTTGGCAACATATTTCTGTCTGTGGTATCATATACGTTTTACTTTCAGAATTTAGATAATGTTAAAATTTAAGATAAAAATTCTTGATGGTGATTATTTCTGAGTAACAGTTAACACAATAAAACACATTTCACATGAAATAAACATTTCTCAGTTATTCAGCTCTTAAAGTTTCTTATAATGGGGAGCATGGCTTAAAGTGTCAGATTATATGATGTTATTTTGAAGAGACCAATGTTAAGTTATTAAACTAAAATATGAGTCCCTTCAAGTTATGATAATTCTTAGAAAATAGTTTTACTTTTAATTTAAAATATACTAATGATTACATAGTAAATTTTATATATAGCATAAAATAACTGTTCAATTATATATTTACATATGATCATATATGATTTTATAATTGACCTTAGTTTGTTCTATAAAATGGAGGGCTTAATCCTCTTAACTTTTAAATTGGACTAAAATTCTTCCCATCACAATTTTAGTTTACTAATTAAATATATATCATTCATATTTGTTTTCAAATCCATGTAGAAAGGGTTGATAAAGAACTTACAATACAGCAGAAGCATTTAGAATATAAGATAAAGAGAAAAAATAATGAAGGCTTTTTCCCCATGAAATTTTTTTCTTCTTGCTTATACTAAAAAACTATTTTTCTATAAATAGATCTCTATTCTTAATGGGGCAGTTTGCCTAAGTGTCATCATGTTGCTCAACTCTCCACAGCACCTTTTTTCCCTCTTCTATTAGACATGATCATTATGTTTGAAATACTGGATAAAAAACAAAACAAAAACAAAAAAACACCCTTTTTCCTCCTCTCATAACGTAGCTCATTCACAGTTATGCCAAATGCTCTTTAGAGTTGGCAATGAACAAACTCACCACAGAACCTAAGGTTTTAAGAGGTAGTTTGAGCTTTGTCAACTAAATTGATGCTGCCTGTCTCAGCTCATCATTTTATTATGTAGTGTTTAATCAAACTGGACATTAAATTTTTTAATAATGTTTAACCAATAAAATGTAATGCCATCTTACAATATATTAAATCACTACATAGGAAATAATGGATTTATCCATCTTAGGCATGTCCAAAGTTCTGATTCTTTCAAATCACTTCCCACTATTCTCTACCACATATTACCTTTAATGTATCATGTTCATTCCCAACTCAAAATAATTATTTCTATTATTGCCTCCCCTGAAATGTTTTTATCCTTTTACTCTTTATATTACTGTTCATACTTAGCCATAGCTGCCAATAAAAGGTTTCTGTCCATTGATTTATTTTTCCAGCCTCCTCTGCCTGACATTAGTGTCTCATTCCCTGAGCTCCGGATATATCTTTGTGTTATGACATACCCACATAAAAACATGTCTCTCTGAATTGGTTTTAAATATATGGAAAGCAAGCCCTGAAGCTAATTTAGAAAATGAAAATTCTTCAGTGCTTACAATAGATAGACTATACACATGAATGGGCTCAATAAATACCTGTGTAGTGAATGTATATGTCATTCAAATTATAGAGGGATAGAGAAATGTATTCTTTTTTTGTCAATTATGAATATAGAGAAGGCTTAAGTTTTATCTACTTCTGAATGCACCCTTGCCACTGGAACTGGTGCATTCCAATTCCAATGCTTATGACATTTAATATTTTGGCTTCTAAATGGATATAACATTTCACTATACATGGCATCATTAGATTACTTTTATCTTAAATAGAAAGAATATTTTATTTTTGAATTTTAAAAGGTCACTTTTCCCTTACCTGACTAAACCACATCCTGTTCAAATAATTTTATTTCCAGTTCCTTCTACTGGAAATTGAATAAATTGAAGCACTGTTCTTTTATAATGTATGATAGGCTTGTAAAAAATGGCTGCAACTTTACTGCAGCTGGGGGAAAAAAAAATCTATAAATCAATTGGTGGCAGCTTCCCCAGCCAAAGATAGCTGTACGTCTTTTAAATTTTTAGTGAAGATTAAAGCTTTGTCATTTCAGTGCATCACTCAATTTAACATCACTCAATTTAACATAATATTCTCTGGAGAATGATGCAGGATAATGATATGCTAACTGTAAAGATGTAATGACAAATGTCTGGGATAGAAGCTATCCTGGTTTGAATTTTTTTCTTTTTAAAATGCAAAGGGTCTTATATAGGCTTCTGAATATTGTTCTGTGATAACTAACTAATAAAAGTATAGCCTCGGGCTTCCCTGGTGGCGCAGTGGTTAAGAGTCTGCCTGCCGATGCAGGTTCGTGCCCCGGTCCGGGAAGATCCCACATGCCGCGAGCGGCTTGGCCCGTGAGCCATGGCCGCTGAGCCTGCGCGTCCGGAGCCTGTGCTCCGCAACGGGAGAGGCCACAAGAGTGAGAGGCCCGTGTACTGAAAAAAAAAAAAAAAAGTATAGCCTCATCTGTTAACTGCAAATGATGACATTCTGATAAAAAGTTAAAGATACCATCTACGATAGATGTTTAATAATATGAATAACTCTTCAATTTTACTGTTTTTGTGCTGAAGCTGTACTGATATTGCAGCTCCATTAATGAATGTAAAAAATAAGCTTCAGCAATAAAGACAAAGGAAATATACCTTGAATCACTGATTAGGACATACTCTAAATTCATTTAAATCTTATAAAAGTTTGATTTAGGTGTATACATATATATATGAAGATATATATGGAGATATATATATATATATATATCTCCTTTTTCGTAAATAGATTTTGATTGTATGTAAACACTAACAACTGATATTTTTTATTGAACTTATGTATCTGTTTAATAAGTTTCTCCTGTGATATCAAACACTGTATTTCCCTATAATTCTTACCCAATATATGTGCTGAGTTCTTCCTGGTGTACATAGAAAGTTACTGAGTGATGGACTGCAAAATCATTAAGACTGAATATCTCCTTACTACAAAAGAGATCTTCAATTAATGTGGATTAATTTTTCACAAAAATCACAAAATAAATATTATACTTTTGTAGGCCAATGGGGATAAAATTTTGAAGGTGAAGTTCATATTTTAAGAAGCAACATTCTTTTCTCCCTTTTATCTTTACAAACTCATTCATTATCCCTCCCCTACCATCTTCCCACAAGAAATTTTATTATAGTCTTCTTGCTGCACTGCTCATCAATTCCTCTCTCATCCTCCCACATTCCTCACTTTACTGGTTAGAGATTTTCAGTCCTTTAGCCTGCACTGATATGTTAGAATTTGACTAAATATGATGCTCCATATCAGGAACTGAAGGAGAGTTTTCCTGGAATATCAAAACGAGATGCCCAGATGTCTACTGGATTCCCGTATATCTCTGGGTACCCAAAGTGCTGCTTTACATCTTTTGCTGCAGAGAACAGTGTCCTTTCTTATTGAAAAATGATCTGTATCTTACACCATTAAGCTTTATTACTCTAGTGTACTTTACTTGTGACAACAGCAAAGGACCCCAAAGACACTGTAATTGAACCAGTGTGACTCTCTGCTTACTCTTCTCACCTTGGGAAGTCATGCTATGTGATATTTACATTGATTACTAATACAATGCTACATATACAATCTAAATGCCTAATATAAGACCTAGTATTGTGACTCAGTCAACACTAAATGAATGCAAGTTGGTGAAAATAATGTTGCTATACTTCTAATTGGCTTGTTGGTTTGCAACCTCCTTGGGAGCTGCCCAAGTGTAATCGGCAACCACCCCTGTATGTGGAAGGCAGGGAGAGACTGAAGAAAAGGCAGACTATGTCAGATTGGTAGGTAGCAGTTTTAACAAGCAAGGGAACTTATGATGCTTGTCTTGGGCAGCGACAAGATTAATAGATTTCTTCACCTACTGGGCAGAATCTTAAAAGTTTATATAGAGGTCTTAACTGGATTCAATCGCATGCCCAGTTCAGACAGCCACAACACCACATTCCTATTTCAAAGCTGTATCCTTGGAGTAGCTGCTGGGAATGGGGGAAGCAAGCAGCACACACATTCCAAGGACAGGGGAGGGGATGGGGAGCCTCCAATTGCCCAGGTTCAGCTCGTGGGTCAACTGGCAGTCACATCTTCTGATGACCTCCTCCAACATGGCTTTGAATAGAAATTATACAATAGGAACATTAAAGAAACAGATAAAATTTAGTTCAAATTATTGCAAGTGCAACATAAATAGGTAAAGTAGACATGTAAATTTGTGCACAAGAAATGATAAAGTTTCCAATACCTAAATTGTGGGAAAAGTAAATGTGGACTGGAAACATGCACAAGAAGCTGCCACTGTCAAATATTGCTTTGAATATGAATTATGAGAAATGCATAGCAGACAAAAAGTATTGTGTATGCATGTGTGTGTGTTTGTCATGAAACTCCTATTCAGCACTTTGCGTTGGAAAATATCTGTTGATTATCGTATTTAGAGACCTTATCTTGTAAAACGGAAGAATACTAGAAAAATATAGAATCAATGTTCTGCCTCTTTGCAATTCTAAGTAAGATAGTCTTTGAAAACTCATAATTCAGAGGAATTCATAGTAAAGAGCATCTTATAAATGAGATCAAATGATTAAAAAAATGGTTGGTGATGAAAAGATATCAGAAAACTTGAGAAGCTTGTGACACCCAAAGACGCAGCTGGAAACTCTCTGGAACATTGCTATAAACTCTCATTACCCTAGCTTGATGACAATTGTTCATGCTTTTCACAGCTGTTTGAATTGCCAGAGCAGCTGTTACCTGCAAAAGATTATTTGAAGAGATTTGTCTCCTGTAGACCAGCCAATAGCCCTCTTAAAAAGACTGACATGCAGAGAGCGAATAATTCAGCAACAGAAGTAAAACAGATACTAAATTAGGTTTGAGGTGTCAATTAAAGAAACATTGATAATTCATGGGGATTAGTGTTTTGATTTCTCAAACTTGTCTCTCTCAAACCACTAAAGTGATTTCTGTAATCAATTTCTCCCTCCTTTAAAGGAAGAATAACTTTGGCAAATTTATAATTAATCATGATTTGATATCTTACATAGATGTCTTAATTACTTACTATCCTGATAACTGTTAAAACTGAACACTGATTTCTTTTTTTTACATTTTTTGAAAGAAAAGAATCTTGGCAAAATTATCTTTATTTGAGAATTTATAAACATTTTTAATTCTTCAGTTAATTTTTAGACCTTTAGCATTGAACAGATGATCATGATCTGCTGAAAGTTCACTGGTAACTTTCCACCTGTCATGGAACTCTGTTTTGAAGACACTATAAATGGCTAATTGTTATTGATAGCATTACTTTTTATCTTTTTTATCTTATTTAATCTGTAGATATTGAATTTGTTTGAATGATCTTAATGAAGTTCAAAACACTGTGTCAAGTCCAGAGAATTCTGTTGTTCTGTGTGCCCTATAGATTTATGTAAATTAGATCTTTTTTCTTTAAGCCCTTTAATACTAAAGGTCTTTCATGTAAGAATATTCCTTTTGATCTCTCTAATAATACAGGTGTGTAAGAGGATTTTGTGAAGGCTTTTCAAGAGTCTTATTCACTTCCTAGTAGCCTCTTCAGTTGTGCACACAAAGGATGATATGGCAAAACAATGAAGAGGTTTTTTTCCTGTAATATTAAAAGATGGCAATTTGTAAAGTTTAAAATAACACTTCAAGTGACTGAGTTTGCTATTTATTAAGGCACAGGGTAGGGTTAAATATACCTAACTTATACTCGCACAGAATAATTTTTTTATTATGATCATAGTTTTTGTCATGAAATAGCTAATATGTTTGTTCCATCTTTATAATTTGTAGCTAATTTTTTTCTTCATAGTGGAATGTCCATAAAATTTAAAGTAAATATTTAAGAATTATGACATAATCTAATCATAATATAGTCCTTGTTATAGGGCATCTATACATCTATATATCATATTTCTTGTAAAATTGAGACATGTAATTGCATTCAATGGAGACATTCTGAAATGTAGATATGAAAATTTATTTCATTTTTTAAAAACAGTGTTGATGACTTCAATTCTATAAAAAGAACACTTTTTATAGAACCACTTTTAGAATTGGTTAAAGTGTTTTCAGTATTTGGATTTGTACAACAGAGTTTAAAATTGGAATTCATATGATTACTTTATTTTAAAATAAAGCCCATTATTTTGAGATAATGAAGCATTAATAGTGCATTTTGGCATTTCTAAAATAACTAGTCTTGACTAGGGAATGGACTACAAAGAAGAATAGGGAACATACATAGCCTAAGAGAATTATGTTGTCTATATTTGACTTAAATTTTTAGATATTTTTACTTTGTTATAGTTTTCTGCTGATTTGTTTGTCCAGGGAAAATAATTATTTTTCACTTAATTCTAAGTTTAAGACAAAAGTGTGAAAATGTAAATAAAACTAGTCTTTCCTCTTCCATTTAAAATTTGTCATGTTTGCTATATTTTGGCTATTCTACTAAATGTTTCATATGTAATAAAATATTCAATTTTCATAGCAACCCTAAAATACAGATATTATTATTATTTTGATTGTTTGAATTTTAATTTTGGCAGTAAATTTGCATATACTGAAAAGCATAAATATTAAGTACAAAATTTCATGAATTTAGACAAATGGAATCAATAACCCTCAGTAATCAATAATCCTCTCAGAATATATATATATAGAGAGAGAGAGAGAGAGAGAGAGAGACATACATATTTATATACACATTTTATATATATATATATACACATATATGTATATATGTGTGTATATATATACACACACACACAGTCACACAAACACACATATACATTTTTTTTCTCCTACTCCCAGAAATTTCTTTATATTTTTTTCTTTCTGGTCAATTCATCTACCAGAAGCAACCACTGATTTTTTTTTTAATCATAGACTAAATTGTCTCTTTTCTAGGCATTAATAAAAATAGAATCATATACTCTATTGTGCCTGGCTTCTTGTGTTGAGTATAGTGTCTGTGAGATCCATTAATGTGATTGTGTATTAGGCATTGTTTTAAGTGCTTGATAGTATTCTACTCCCTGAATTTATCAAAATCTGTCTATGCATTCCCCTGCTGATGGTTGTTTGGATTGTTTCCAGTTATAAATGATTATGACCATTTCTATACAAGTTATTTTGTCAATATACGTATTTATTTTTCTTGGCTAAATACTTAGGGATAGAATTGCTGAGTCAAAGGGTAGGTGCATGTTGAACGTTAAAAGAAAGTTAAGACATTCACACCTGGGCTTTTCCCTGTGAACAGACTTTGAGTACTAATTAATCTCTTCACTTAAAATAGCTCTATACAGATTATCTATTTCTTCTTAAGTTTGGTAGTTTGTGTCTTTCTAGGTATTTGTCCATTTCATTTAAATTATTTAATTTGTAAATATACAATTGTTCAAAATATTTTTTATACTTCTTTGTATTTCTGTAATGTCCAAGTAATGTCACTTCTTTGATTAATGACTCTTGTAATTTGAGACTTCTCTTTATTTTTCTTGGCTAATCTAGCTAAGGTTTGTCAATTTTGTTGATCTTTTCAAAGAATGAACTTTGGTTTCACTGATTTTCTTTTTGGTTTTTCTATTCTCTACTTCATTAATTTCTGCTCTAATCTTTATTATTTCTTTTCCTGTGCTTGCTTTAGGTAATGTTTGCTGTTCTCATGTCTTTTTGTTCCTCTAGTCCTTCTTTGCCACTTTATTTTGTGTTAAGTGAATATTTTCTAATGTAGTATTTTAATTTCTTTAATGATTTGTTCACTGTTATTTTTTTGTTTTGTTTTGTTCTTTTGCTTTTTTGTTTGTTTTTTAGTGATTGCTCTGGGATTTCCCATATATATCCTAGCTTACCAGCTTCAGATTTACACTATATTTGAAAAGGCATTTTTAGTGTCTTTTATAAGTACAAAACTAACTTTACATGTGTTCTTTCCTTATTGATGTGGATTCCTAATTACCACTGGGGTCACTCACTTGCTTTCTGCCTGAAAAAATTCCTTTAGTATTTCATGTAAGGCAGTTCTGCTCCCAGCAAATTCTCTGTTTTTATTTAACTATGTAAGTTTTTATTTTGCTTTCATTTATCAAAGGTAGCTTTCCTGCATATGGATTCTCAGTTGAGAGTTTTTTCTTTGAGAATTTTGACTGTGTTATGCCACTCTCCTCTTGCCTGCATTATTTCTGCTGAGAAGTTAGCTCTTAATCTCGTCAGGTTTCCCTTGTAACACCCAGTGATCAGAGCAAATATGTTTCATCAAAATACTGAGCTGTTTCCAATAATAGAGAAAGCTCTAGATAGGCTGGTTTTCTTGAGAGATGTTTCTTTCTTTCTAGGGGGCTCTGGGATCAGTATAACTGCTGCAATTTTTAACTTATGGGAAACTATCCTCTATGAAAGGAGTGTTTCCATTATATCCTTATAGACAGGGGTCCAGAATAAAAAATCCCAGTCTTACCCCTCACAACTATTTTATTAATTTTGCTTTATTTACTTTTTCTCATTTTTATTTCAATTTGATTTAATTTATTTACTTCTCTCTTTACCACATTTGCCTCTATCTTGTCTTCTCTGTCCACTAAAAAGAGTATCCAAACAAGACTTTCTGCCTCCAATTTTTGTTTGTGTCTAGTTGTCTTCCACATTGCAGTGAGTTACCTTTCTGCTGTGCAAAGTTGAAAATACTTTTCCCTGTTTAAAAAATTTGGATGACTTTCTATTGCCCCTATGATAAAAACGAAACTCATTTACTGTTTAGAAGGCTTTCCAATATCTCATTCTTATCCATTTATTTTCTCTTACAGCTTGACTCCCTTCTCTTCACACTCTAAGTTCTAGCTATGCTGAACTCTTTTCATTCCTTGAATACACCATATTCACACTTATCTCTGAGCTTTTGTGTATCTTTCCCCTGTGTGGAACTTTATCTTACCTCTCCTTTTTTTTAGTGTCTCAGCTCACCTCACCTGTACCAGTTTCAACGTCACTCTTTCTGAGCAAATTTTTGTATATAATTCCCACCCTAGTTGCACTCATAAAAACATAATTTTCCTGTTAAAACTTTCACCTGTGGAGGTAGAAACCACGGGTCCCTTGTACACTATTGTTTTCCACAGCTGTCACAGTGCTTAAAACAATAGTAAACACTTTTAAAAAATAATATCTCCAATGACTGTAGCTAATCTTTAAAAATAATTGGACATCAGAAATTTTGAAAATACTGCATACTTGAGAATAGATGCTCTTGAAGTTCTAAAGATGTAATCTGAAGATTTGATGCTGCAAATAATTTATGTAATTATTCACATATATTTAAATTTAGCAGAATTTACCAAAATGTGATTCATACAAAATGGTGGTTCAAAACTCCAGTGAATTGTTATGTAACCATGAAACCTAAAGAGCAAACTTCAACTAAGTTGAAGTATATTTCTCTTTTATTTTATTTCTCTTTTGTTTATGAAGTATGTAAGTTGAGTATATTTTATTTTTCAGATTGTAAAGCTGTCATGCAGACATGCTTAGTATTATCAGTGTTTTCTGGTACATTTATGAGGAAGAGTTATAGTTTTAAAAGACACTGGATTATTAGTGTATCATCTAAATTAATTCAAAAATTTATATGAAACCTTGCATAACATACTAGAGTTAGGCTTTTCTATTTTTCTTTAATTACTATATTTTTCTATTTACTAATTTATTTCATAAAAGATGTCCTAAAATTTTCCTGTTGAAGGTTTTTTATTAAGTAATTAAAATTACATTGACAATGATATTGCCAAACTTTACATAACTTTATGTTCATTTCTCATATTATTTTACATTTTGGGAATGGCAGCCATTTAATATGTTTTTCAGTGTCTCTCCAAAAATACCATCTCTATACAATGTTTTATATACTATCTTATCTGACACTTCTCAAAGGTTCCTTGTATATTATAATCTATAGTCTCTAAATGAAATACTGTTTTCTTCTTACCCAAATAATGTATCAGTCAGGGACCTGAGAGTCAAGGCTTACCTGTTGTAGTCAAGGATAACCTAAATGGGAAAAGAACTTGAAAAAGAATAGATACATATATATGTATAACTGAATCACTTTGCTGTACACCTGAAACAAACACAACATGGTTAATCAACTATAATCCAATATAAAATTTTTTTAAAAAAAGGATAAAGAAACCAACGAGGAAAAGTTAAGCAACCCAGGATCAGAAATATCCAAATACTTTTTCACACCAGTGTCTCTTACTGTCACTTCAGCCTGGATGGTAACAGTGTCTAGAAAGAGCTGAACCAATGGGAGAAAAGCTACTCAGTGGAAGACATGGCCATTGGCAGAGGAGCAGGCCAAGACAGAGGGATGGATATTTACCTCCTTCTTCTGTGCCTTATGCCCCCTATTGGTCAAAACCAATCAGATGCCAGAGGGAAAAATGAGTCTGAATGATTAAGTTCATAAAGGAGAACCTCTCAGGGCACAGAGCAGGTCAGAGAGGAAGATAGATTTGAAAGGGAAAAATCTGTGCTTGTCCTTTGTTTAGACAGAAAAAGAAAACAGGTCAACAACTCAGAGGAAATCTAAAAATCTCATCCGTCTCTGTATTTTTTGCAAGGGAATATCATCACCAGTGGATTTCAGGTAAGGTAGCAGGAAAAAGTAGATTTTAAATAATTATTACTGATACAACCTCCACTTCTGTCCTTTGTCTTGAAGTTCTAAGATTATATTCAACAGTCCTTCTACCAGCATTCCAGGTTCCCTTACTCTCATTAGCCTCTTGGTGTGTTGGGGAATGCTATTCGTATGCTTTATAGGGACAAGAATAACAAGAGGCAGACCAGAGAATGGCCAGAATCTTAAGTATAGTCTTACTTGCCTCCACTTCTCTCCTTATAATCAAGATCATTCACCTAGGCAAATACTTGGAGAATTTCTCTTCTTAGTTCTTGAACTGAATTGAGAGTGTCTGCTAATTCAATAGCTGCAAAACAGGGGATGTGTTGATTTGCCATAGTTATGATACCACATTTGGAACCACAGCTGTAATTAGCACCAGGGCCTGAATAAATCTGTGATAACCCAGTTACTCTCCAAGATCCATCCAATTTTTGCACTGGTCAAATAGACAAATGAAACATGGATGTGATAGGAATTATCACTCCAGCATAATTCAGATTTCTTATTGTACTAACAACTATAATATTCTCAAGTATTCAGTGTTGATTTTGGTCATTATGTTGGTGAGAGCAGCTCTACTTGGCCCTGCCTACAAAATTAGCCTTCACTATTCTTGTGAGATTTCTCAGTTAATAAGTATCTCCATTACACATTTTGGAATGAGAAAACTACAGCTTAATTCTACAATCCCACCAAACCCTCTATGACATGTACTGAGACTCAGACTCCATCGGTCCCCTGAATTCCACTAACGCCACTCTAACTAGAAGACCATAGCATTTTGGTTTCCCAGGAAACAGGAAATCATGTCAATTCAAAGACAGGAAGTCTGAGTATTTTCCTTTCCAGAGGGAAGAGTCACCCTGATATATGGCCAACATTCCCTGTGGGGGTAGCTTAGACAAAAAGGAGGAATTAGAGTGTACATTTTAGTGTTTGCACTGCAGAATTCATTCTCAAAAAAACGTGGTCTGACCCTTAAGTGTTGCTGTGTCTCTGAACTGGTTTACTATCCCAGAAAATATGACTGAATATAGGCCAAAATGTATAAACCAAACATTTCAAAAAAATATATTCTGGAATAGGCAGAACTGGTGAATAAATAGCATGACCTCTCTTTCTTCCTTCCTTCTACTCTCTCGTTGGTGCCTCCCTTTGATTAACTTCAAGCAAAAGATAGATGGCAAAAGGAGTAGGAAAACAAAACCCAGGAAACAGAGCAGCAATTGCAGTGTTAGAAAGAGAAACAGAAAAGTAGAGAAGTATCATCCTACAGAAGAGCCATGTGGCTGACATGGTCTTGGTGTTCTGGCAGTGTGTCAGGCCTGAGCCTCAGAGGTGGGAGAGTTGACTTCAGGACATTGGGCCACCAGAGACCTCCCAGCCCCACAAATATCAATTGGCAAGAGCTCTCCCAGATATCTCCATCTCAATGCTAAGACCCAGCTCCAGTCAACAACCAGCAAGCTACAGTGCTGAACACCCTATGCCAAACAACTAGAAAGACAGGAACACAACCCCACCCATTAGCAGAGAGGCTGCCTAAAATCATACTAATTTCACAGACACCCCAAAACACACCACCGGAAACAGTCCTGTCCACCAGAAAGACAAGATCCATTCTCATCCACCAGAACACAGGCACCAGTCCCCTCCAACAGGAAGCTTATGCAACCAACTGAACCAAACTTACCCACTGTGGGTAGATACCAAAAAGAACAGAAACTAAGAATCTGCAGGCTGCGGAAAGGAGACCCCAAACACAGTAAGTTAAACAAAATGAGAAGACAGAGAAATACACAGCAGATGAAGGAGCAAAGTAAAAACCCACCAGACCAAACAAATGAAGAGGAAATAGGCAGTCTATCTGAAAAAAGAATTCAGAGTAATGATAGTAAAGATCCAAACTCTTGGAAATAGAATGGAGAAAATACAAAAAACGTTAAACAAGGACATGCAAGACCTAAGAGCACACAAGCAACGATGAACAACACAATAAATGAAATTGAAAATTCTCTAGAAGGAATCAATAGCAGACTAACTGAGGCAGGAGAATGGATAAGTGACCTGGAAGATAAAATAATGGAAACAACTAATGCAGAGCAGAATAAAGAAAAAAGAATGAAAAGAATTGAGGACAGTCGCAGATACCTCTAGGACAACATTAAACCACCAACATTCGAATTATAGGGGTCCCAGAAAAAGAAGAGAAAAAGAAAGGGACTGAGAAAATATTTGAAGAGATTATAGTTGAAAACTTCCCTACTATGGGAAAGGAAATAGTCAATCAAGTTCAGGAAGCACAGAAAGTCCCATACAGGATAAATCCAAGGAGAAACATGCCAAGATACATATTAATCAAACCAGCAAAAATTAAATAAAATACTAAAGCAGCAAAGGAAAAGCAATAAAAACCATACAAGGGAATCCCCATAAGGTTAACAGCTGATATTTCAGCAGAAACTCTGAAAGCCAGAAGGGAGAGACAGGATATATTTAGAGTGATGAAAGGGAAAAACCTACAACCAAGAGTACTCTACCCAGCAAGGATCTCATTCAGATTTGATGGAGAAATCAAAACATTTACAGACAAGCAAAAGCTAAGAGAATTCAGCACCACTAAACAAGCTTTACAACAAATGCTAAAGGAACTTCTCTAGGCAGGAAACACAAGAGAAGGAAAAGACCTACAATAACAAACCCAAAACAATTAAGAAAATGATAACAGGAACATACATACTGATAATTACGTTAAATGTAAATGGATTCTATGCTCCAACCAAAAGACATAGACTGGCTGAATGGATACAAAAACAAGACCCGTATATATGCTGTCTACAAGAGACCCACTTCAGACCTAGGGACACATACAGACTGAAGGTGAAGGGGATGGAAAAAGATATTCCATGCGAATGGAAATCAAAAGAAAGCTAGAGTAGCAATTCTCATATCAGAAAAAATAGACTTTAAAATAAAGACTATTACAACAGACAAAGAAGGACACTACATAATGATCAAGGGATCAATCCAAGAAGAAGATATAACAAGTGTAAATATTTATGCAACCAACACAGGAGCATCTCAATACATAAGGAAATTGCTAACAGCCATTAAAGGGGAAATCGACATTAACACAATAATAGTAGGGGAATTTAACACCCCACTTTCACCAATGGACAGATTATCCAAAATGAAAATAAAAAAGGAAACACAAGCTTTAAATGACACGTTAAAAAAGATGGACTTAATTAATAATTATAGGACACTCCATCCAAAAACAACAGAATACACTTTCTTCTCAAGTGCTCATGGAACATTCTACAGCATAGATCATATCTTGTGTCACAAATCAAGCCTTGGTAAATTTAAGAAAATTGAAATCATATCAAGTATCTTTTCCGACCACAACGCTATGAGACCAGATATCAGTTACTGGAAAAAAAAAAAAAAACTATAACAAATACAAACACATGGAGGCTAAACAATACACTACTAAATAACCAAGAGATCACTGAAAAAATCAATGAGGAAATAAAAAAATACCTAGAAACAAATGACAATGAAAACACGATGACCCAAATCCTATGGGATGCAGCAAAAGCAGTTCGAAGAGGGAAGTTTAAAGCAATACAATGCTATCTCAAGAAACAAGAAAAATCTTAAATAAAAAACCTAACCTTATACCTAAAGCAATTAGAGAAAGAAGAACAAATAAACCCCAAAGTTAGCAGAAGGAAAGAAATCATACAGATCAGATCAGAAATAAATGAAAAGGAAAAGAAGGAAACAATAGCAAAGATCAATAAAACTAAAAGCTGGTTCTTTGAGAGGATAAACAAAATTGGTAAATCATTAGCCAGCCTCATCAAGAAAAAAAGGGAGAAGGCTCAAATTAACAGAATTACAAATGAAAAAGGAGAAGTAGCAACTGACAGCACAGAAATACAAAGGATCATGAGAGATTACTACAAGCTTCTCTATGCCAATAAAATGGGCAACCTGGAAGAAATGGACAAATTCTTAGAAAAGCACAACCTTCCAATATGCAAATAAAATGGACAACCTGGAAGAAGTGCAGAAATTCTTAGAAAAGCACAACCTTCCGAGACTGAACAGGAAGAAATAGAAAATATAAACAGACCAATCACAAGCACTGAAATTGAAACTGATTAAAAATCTTCCAACAAACAAAAGCCTAGGACCAGATGGCTTCACAGGCACATTCTATCAAACATTTAGAGAAGGGCTAACACCTATCCATCTCAAACTCTTTCAAAGTACAGCAGAGGGAGGAACACTCCCAAACTCATTCTTCGAGGCCATCATCACCCTGATACAAAAACCAGACAAACATGTCACAAAGAAAGAAAAGTACAGGCCAATATCACTGATGAACATAGGTGCAAAAATCCTCAACAAAATACTAGCAAACAGAATTTGACAGTATATTAAAAGGATCATACACCACGATGGAGGGGGTTTATCTCAGGGATGCAAAGATTCTTCAATATACACAAATCAATCAATGTGATACACCATACTAACAAACTGAAGGATAAAAACAATATGATAATCTCAATAGATGCAGAAAAACTTTTGACAAAATTCAACACACATGTATGATAAAAACCCTCCAGAAAGCAGGCATAGAGGAAACTTACCTCAACAAAATAAAGGCCATAAATGACAAATCCACAGTCAACATCATTCTCAATGGTGAAAAACTGAAACCATTTCCACTAAGCTCAAGAAGGAGACAAGGTTGTCCACTCTCACCACTATTATTCAACATAATTTTGGACCTTTTAGCCACAGCTATCAGAGAAGAAAAAGAAATAAAAGGAATCCAAATCAGAAAAGAAGAAGTTACACTGTCACTGTTTGCAAGTGAAATGACACTATACATAGAGAATCCTAAAGATTCTACCAGAAATCTAGTAAAGCTAATCAATGAATTTGGTAAAGTAGCAGGATACAAAATTAATGCACAGAAATCTCTGGCATTCCTATACACTAATGATGAAAAATATGAAAGAGAAATTAAGGAAACACTCCCATTACCATTGCAACAAAAAGAATAAAATACCTAGGAATAAACCTACTGAAGGACACAAAAGACCTGTATGCAGAAACGTATGACACTGATGAAAGAAATTAAAGATGATACAAACAGATGGAGAGACACACCATGCTCTTGGATTGGAAGAGTCAACATTGTGAAAATGACTATACTACCCAAAGCAACCTACAGATTCAATGCAATCCCTATCAAACTACCAATGGCATTTCTCACAGAACTAGAAGAATAAATTTCACAGTTTTTATGGAAACACAGAAGACTCTAAATAGGCAAAACACTCTTGAGAAAGAAAAACAGAGCTGGAGGAATCAGGCTCCCTGACTTCAGACTATAATACAAAGCCACAGTAATAAATAGAGTATGGTACTGGCACAAACACAGAACTATAGATCAATGGAACAGGATAGAAAGCCCAGAGATAAACCCACACACATATGGTTACCTTATCTTTTATAAAGGAGGCAAGAATATACAATGGAGAAAAGACAGCCTCTTCAATAAGTGGTGCTGGGAAAACTGCACAGCTACATGTAAAAGAATGAAATTAGAACCCTTCCTAACACCATACACAAAAATAAACTCAAAATGGATTAAAGACCTAAGTGTAAGACCAGACATTATAAAACTCTTAGAGGAAAACATAGGCAGAACATGCTATGACATAAATCACAGCAAGATCCTTTTTGACCCACCTCCTAGAGAAATGGAAACAAAAATAAACAAATGTGACCTAATGAAACTTAAAAGGTTTTGCGCAGCAAAGGAAACCCTAAACAAGATGAAAAGGCAGCCCTCAGAATGCGAGAAAATATTTGCAAACGAAGCAACTGACAAAGGATTAATCTCCAAAATATACAAGCAGCGTATGCAGCTCAATAGCAAAAAAACAAAAAACCCAATCAAAAAACGTGCAGAAGACCTAAACAGACATTTCTCCAGAGAAGATACACAGATTGCCAACAAACACATGAAAGGATGCTCAACATCATTAATCATTAGAGAAATGCAAATCAAAACTACAGTGAGATATCATCTCACACCAGTAAGAATGGCCATCATCAAAAAATCTAGAAACAATAAATGCTGGTGAGGGTGTGGAGAAAAGGGAACACTCTTGCACTGCTGGTAAGAATGTAAGTTGATACAGCCACTATGGAAAATAGTACGGAGGTTCCTTAAAAACTCAAAATAGAACTACCATATGACACAGCAATCCCACTATTGGGCATATACCCTGAGAAAACCGTAATTCAAAAAGAGTCATGTACCACAATGTTCGTTGCAGTTCTATTTACAATAGCCAGGACATGGAAGCAACCTACATTTCCATCGACAGATGAATGGATAAAGAAAATGTTGCACCTATATAGAATGGAATGTTACTCAGCCATAAAAAGAAATGAAATTGAGTTATTTTCAGTGAGGTGGATGGACCTAGATCTGTTATACAGAGTGAAGTAAGTCAGAAAGCGAAAAACAAATACAGCATGCTAACACATATATATGGAATCTAAAAAAAAAAAAAAAAGGTTCTGAAGAACCTAGGGGCAGGACAGTAATGAAGATGCAGACATAGAGAATGGATTTGAGGACACAAGGAGGGGGAAGGGTAAACTGGGACAACGTGAGAGAGTGACATGTCCATATATACACTACCAAATGTAAAATAGATAGCTAGTTGGAAGCAGCCACATAGCACAGGGAGATCAGCTGGGTGCTTTGTGACCACCTAGAGGGTGGGATAGGGAGGGTGGGAGGCAGACGCAAGAGGGAGGGGATATGGGGATATATGTATACGTATAGCTGATTCACTTTGTTATACGGCAGAAACTAACACAACAATCTAATGTAATTATACTCCAATAAAGATGTTAAAAAAATAATAATAAAAAAACAAGATCGATGGCAAGAAAATACTATTGATACAGATCTTAGAGATTGGCTGAAGGTATAGCAACCAAAGTAGCTTACACAGACCTGGTGGAACAAAAAGAATAAACATCAGAAAAACAAGCCAATTATATAGAACCAACTCTTCTCTTAAGTGTGAGATTGGGAATCCATTACAGTTGAAGAAATGACTTAGACAGACCTTTATACTTCACAGAACCAGTAATCATAAGCTCCAAATAAGTGAGAAAATGTTTTAGTCAAATTACTAGCAAATTTTCGAAACATCTGGGAACATGTACATTTTTTCCTTAGAGTTGTGCAGATTGAATATTATGTGATAATAATCCGTTAATAAGAGTAATAATACTATATGCAATTGAGAATAAAATAATATGGTATTCCATGCACAACTAAAATCTGTGCATAACAATGCATTTAATTATAAAAACTTTCCATAAGATCGCTACTGATTTCACAGATATTTTATGTTTCACTTAAAATGAAACCTAGAATTTACATCATTTTTAGTAAACACATGTTCTCAGTACCATCTTAGTTAAAAAAAAAAATACAGGCACTGCCATTCTTTTATTTTTGAATAGAACCTAGTGGTACAATGACTTTATCAAAATTGATCCACTGTCCTAATTCAGAAACTGTCTCTATTTTTTACAGATATCTCAGTTATGCTCTTTGTTCCATATATTTTAACAAACGTTTATCAGCACATTATAAAATCAGTCTAAGCTAGTATCCCAGATATTAATAATTCCTCATAATTTATAATGTGAAAAGTTGCTGATCCCATCTTGGTAATCTGGCATGCAAAATTTTATAAAATATGTTTGACTGTAATCTAATATAGAAATATAGATTCACATCTTCTACTAGAGCTGCTGTCAGTGGGAGTGATTATGAAAGAAAGAGGCATGAAGTGAAACAAGAATGGATCTGGCATACAAAATGATTCATGACATGACTCAAAAGTAGGAGGAAATTTATAAATCATTCCATTTATTTCTAAAAATAAGTGTTAGCAGATTTTTATTGATGCATTTAAAAGTTCTCCATGTGACAACATCATTATAAAAACTTAGAAGCAATATTCCTACAGGTGAAACAGGGGAAACTCCAAAATAACTTTGACTGTGTTTGGCTGAACAATCCCAGTTGAATGATTATTCTGGATACTTTCAGTCTTTTGAAGCTATATGGCTTCAGAGTTCCATAAACTGGAAAAATGGAGTCCACTGAGGACATTGCTGAGCTCCTGAACTAAGGCGTCCCTTAAATAACATTCCTGGGACATTTCTAATTGCAGTGTTGAGGTCACTTCTGAAAGCACTTAGATTTGTTCTTGTCAGTGGAGTGGCCCTGACTTTTCTACTACAATTGCTTATAGATTCACAGAATCACCTCTTCATATAAATCTGTGGCTTAAACCCTGTTTTTAGACATTTTCAAAAGAAAAAAATTATCTATCAGAGTTATATAAAATATATATGAATTTCTAATATTTCTTCATCTAAAAGTACATCTATGTTTAAAAGTAAATCTTTATCTTCCTGGTTGACAAGGGGACTTTGAAAACTCTTATAATACACCTCCCTGTTACCCATATTGCTCTAAGCTCAAAAGAGCACCCACCATTCTCAATAAACATCTGTCATCTCTGTGATCAAAGAGGATGTTCCTGTGGTACCCATTTTTTTTCCCCCCAGAGGGTAAGAAGTGGAAGGAGTGAGTGAGGCAACTAACTTTGCTTTCAAGGATGTGAAAGCATACCTCACATACTCTCAAGGAAGTTGCATACCTCACTTTTGCTCAGTTCCATTGGCCTGAATTTAATCACATGGCTACATGTAGTTGCAAGGAAGGCTGGAAGGTGTCATCACCCGCTTGAAAGCAATATGCCCTGCTAAAAATCAAAGTGGAAAGAAAGAGAGAAAGGAAGAGAGAATGGATATTTGGAAACACTAAGAAATTTCTCATACATTGTGCATATGTTGACAATAGGTTACTATTAATCTTTAAATTCTACCTAAAAATAAACATATTCATGGCCTTGTGTGGAAATTTATTTTACACTTTATTGAAATACATTAAATTATTAGATACAACTATAAACCCTCATAATTTTATAAATAAATAAGTCTATTTTAAAGGAGATTTGAATTAAATCATGAACTATATATTCCTCAACTCTGTGACAAAAATTATATGATAATTGATATATTCTTTTAATATATATATATAAAATCTTCTGTTATGTCTCTACATGATGGTTAAAGTCATTGAAGAAAGCAAATATTCTAACACATTTTCCTACAATTTCAACTTAAACTTCATACAATAATGGATTTTAATTCATTTGGGATACTATCCAGGGGAATACAGAGCATAAAATATGAAAATCATACTTGTTATACTATCTATTTTACCAACAGAAAAACTTACAGCCCAGATCTCTTACCTATAATTATAGTAAGACCCTAGTAAATAAAATGTCTTTGGGATGTAGCTTTAAAATTCCTATCGATCATCTGTGTGAAGATTCAGTGAGACATGGAAAATGGACCCAGAAAAAGTGCTTGAAGCTCATCCTGAGGATGTTATTCCTGAGAGAAAGCATTGCCCATATTATACTACAGTGATAGCACTGACAGAAGGGAGGTGGTTTAAGACATAATAGCATAAATAAAATATTTGAAGCTAACGTTAAAAACTTTTAGGATTGGCCCTTAGAATATGCATGTGGCAACCTCCTGCAACTCTATTGCAAGACACAGAGAATATCAGATTGAAATGGATAATGTATTGAATCTACAGGGACTCACTGGATCATGTACTTTGCATGTTAGATACATGTTTTCCACAGACTTCCCAGAACAACTGGAGCAATTTGGACTTCAAGTTATGTGAGACCAGAGCACAGAGTTGGGAATCAAGAGATAAGAATTCTGGTTCTCTTTCTTTCACTTAGTAATTGTAACCCTGAAAATCAATTCAGTTCTGGGTTTAACAAAAACATTGAATGCTTTGGACAAGATTATCTCCAAGGGCCATTCTAGCTCTAATAGCCTGTGATTATAACTGTCTCAGCTCTACCTTCCAGCATTCCTTTCTGGCCAAAATTCTTTGCTTGCCTCAATTTTTCTACCTCCTCTTTTACAGCATTTCTTTGGATCTTTTATTTTGTGAACCAGAGGAAAAATACACTGTTTCTACCAATGGATTTTACTAAACAAAGGATACAACTAATTATATTTTCTTTGTATAGGAAGTGTGAATTTTTCATAGGAGTGTATTTCATATCACTCCAGAAAGCAGGTGGTATAATGTGAAAAATCATTGATTTCTCTCCATTCAATACATTGTCTTTTTAAAAATGTCATCAACAACTTCTTTATGACCCTAGTTAATACTTATTTCACCATTCTGTTCTTCACTTTGACTCCTCTTTTATGTTATTTTTCTTTTTGTTGAGGTTGGACTACATTTTACTAAAATAAGTGTGGAGTGTTCAAAATAATTAGTTGTAAACACTGTCTTTATACTCCTTTTTAAAATTTTTACTCAAAAAGAAAAATCAGTTAATCAATGGATTGTCACATGTAGATTGACTTTTTTTAACTTTTCATTTTATATTGGAGTATAGTTGATTAAGTGTTGTGTTAGTTTCAGGTGTATAGCAAAGAGATTCAGTTATACATATACATGTATCTATTCTTTTTCAAATTCTTTTCCTGTTTAGGTTGTTACATAATATTGAGCAGAGTTCCCTATGCTATACAGTAGGTCCTTGTTGGTTATCCATTTTATTTATTTATTTATTTATAGATCTTTATTGGAGTATAACTGCTTCACAATACTGTGTCAGTTTCTATTGTACAACAAAGTGAATCAGCCATATGCATACATATGTTCCCATATCCCCTCCCTCTTGCGTCTCCCTCCCACCCTTCCTATCCCACCCCTCTAGGTGCTCAGAAAGCACCCAGCTGATCTCCCTGTGCTATGCTGCTGCTTCCCACTAGCTATCTATTTTACATTCGGTAGTGTGTATATGTCAATGCTACTTTCACTTTGCCTCAGCTTCCCCGCCCCACCCGGTGTCCTCAAGTCCGTTCTCTAGGTCTACATCTTTATTCCTGCCCTGCAACTAGGTTCATCAGTACCTTTTCTATTTTAGATTCCACACATATGCGTTAGCATACGGTATTTGTTTTTCTCTTTCTGACTTATTACACTCTGTATGACAGACTTTAGGTCCATCCACCTCACTACAAATAACTGAATTTTGTTTCTTTTTATGGCTCAGTAATATTCCATTGTATATATGTGCCACATCTTCTTTATCCATTCATCTGTTGATGGACATTTAGATTTCTTCCATGCCCTGGCTATTGTAAATAGTGCTGCAATGAATATTGTGGTACATGTCTCTTTCTGAATTATGGTTTTCTCAGGGTATATGCCAAGTAGTCAGATCTAAACTCCCAATCTATCCCTCCCTCACCACCCTTCCCCCCTGGTGACCATAAATTCATTCTCTAAGTCTGTGAGTCTGTTTCTGTTTTGTAAATAAGTTCATTTGTATCATTTTTTTTTTTTTTTTTTTAGATTCTGCATATAAACTTTTTTATATGCGGAACTTTTAAACTTTGCATTACATTCGAGTAACATTGTACTTGTCAGCTTCAGCCAATCTGTTGCGTTGCCTGCCATTTATCTGGGGCTCACTTACTTTGCCTTTCTTAACCTAAGAGAGGTAGGCCAAGCACTTTTCCCCTCATCAGTTGGCAGGTGAATATATACATAAGATTACCTCATGCTATCCCTGCTCTGTGCTCCCTCAGTACAACCTACCGCCTTTCTTCTCAATACACATTGATGCTACTTCTAAAGCTGTGAGATTAAAAACAAATCCACATTTCCTTTTAATCTAGCATAATCCTATGTAAAACAAAACTGTCCTTTATTTGAGTGCCACTATTATACCAATTAAAGCAAAGATAGTTATAAATGACTGATTTCTATTTCAGAGTTTCTTTCTTTCGAAACAAGATGTAGTAAAATAACATTGTGAGAAAAGAACAAACTATTGGGCAAGCTCCCCAGTAGTTCCTAGAGTTAAAATTTACTCCTATTTCTAAAATGTTATGTATCATTACACTCAATATTTGTATTACATTTTCTCAGGTTAAGTTTTATAAGGATTCTGTAAGGTCACAGACTTCGAATTTTGGGGAGGAGAGGTAGGTTGTTTTCCAAGTTCAGATTCTAAACTTTTATTTTATCCTTGTAGGTTGCTACTGAACTAAATTAAAAACAGAAATAATTATTAGTCCTGACAAGAAAATTTTCTGTGCTGTCCACATCAAGCAATCATTGGATATAGTCTCCCTCTGGAAGGCAGCATGACCAAGAATGAGATGTCTCTCATTAGCGGAGGAAAATTCCTGGAAAGCCCCACAGCTACAGGCAATCAGCCTGGAGCACTGTCGCATCTGGGGGAATAAGTTCAGGTAATTACTGGAGGGGCATCTAGAGAGTGGGTCACAGTGTCAATGACAGCCCCCTTTGCACTGTTTGGAAACATTGTTTAAATAAAAACTTCTAGAAAAAGCAACTACAGGATTCTGATGGGCTTTTTTTCCTGGGGGAAATTTACAAGTGGGAATTTGGTGGGACAAACCACAGCACCTGTCATGATAGCTGGTCTTGAGGCCACAGTCAAAACTAGACTTTTTCTTACTTATCTTTACTATCCATTTTAGATTCCCCTCATTCTCAGCTAGCACCTCTGGGGTCTGGGTGGCTTATCTAGTGCAATAACCTCAAATTTTCATCTCTGAGGGGTGTTAGCCACTGGCCACTATGCCATTCTTAAGCCATGACTGCTGAACTTGTCTATTTATCATGAAAAGCAAGCAAAGGGTATTAAGAGGTGCCCAAGTGATGACCTAGAAGAAAACTGATTCCTCCCTGACCCACCCATTTATTATGCAACAGCAACTATACCTCTTGATTATCAGGAGTCTGGTTTTAAAAGGTTCAGATATAAATTTCAGCAACATTTCTGGTTTGACTCAAGTGTTGTGATTTCTCAGCAAAGGCACTTAGTATAGTTAAGGGAAAAAATGAGTACATTCAGGTTTCATTTTTGCTAGATATTAAGCTGAAAACCAATCTAAGATAATAAAACTAGCACCAAAATAAAAATTAGTGCTTTTAATGAAGAACATATACATGTAGGGGAGCAGAATTTGCTACCCCAAAATACATCTCTTTGGCATATTAATTTTTTAAGCTGGTTATTTTCTAAGAAACAGCAGACCTGGGAGAAACTCTGCAAATCAAGTGGGAATGATCCTTTTGTAAGAATCACTTACATTTATAAGAGGAATCTCCATTTGCAAGAGTGTATTCCTCTCTGTAACAGGAAGAGGAGGATGACCAAATCTCTAGAAACTCTTATCAATGGAGAAGGCAGTGAATTAAATTTGCATTAACAACCTTACCCTTTTTTACTGTGCTTTTTCTGGCAACCTCCCATAACTGACTCTCTCCACCCTAAATATCCTTTTTTAGTCTTTAGCTGAACCAAATATGTAAAGTGAAGTCTTCAGCCATTTTGGCAAGTTACTCAGTTTTCCTGTATCTCTCCCATGTATACAGGTTATTAAACTTTTGATTTTTTTTACTGTTAATCTGTCTCATGTCAAATTAATCCTAGACCAGCCAGAAGAACCTAAAAAGGTATAGGAAAATTTCTTCCTCCCTGACACACAAAAACAGGTCATGATTATTAATGAAGCAGTGAAAACGTAAAGGTGTTAGTGCAGCTTTAAAAAAGATAGAGGGTGGGGAACTGATGGAGGAAAGAGAAATGTTAGATAGCAGAAGAGTCCTCAGCAAGAATGAAGACTGACTACTGGATAAAATGGAAAAAAAACATATTTATTCATCTGATATATTGTTTTAGACATTTGGCAATGATGTTTTTCATTTGTGTCTAGAAAGATATATTTTCCCTGTGTGCTAGGACCAAAGTTGTTGCAGATGTTTTGTCTTTTGCCTCCTCAGTGCTATTGCCTAATGTTTAAAATGATCTGAATCCTTATAAGGCAGAGTAGCCCAGCAAGAGTTTTGATTTCCATCTAACCATCGAGCAAGATTCACACATTTTCTAGTGTATAATTCCACAAATGGACAGTAGGCATACTTCTAAAATCATTGGCAGGAGAAAGAAATCTTGTGTTTTAAAAGAGGTAAAAGAAAATTCTCCATTATATTATGTATGCCCAGGAGTGAGATTGCTGCATCATATGGTAGTTCGATTTATAATTTTTTGAGGAACCTCCGTACTGTTTGCCAGAGGGGCTGCACCAACTTACATTCCCACCAACAGTGTAGGAGGCTTCCTTTTTCTCCATATCCACATCCTCGCCAACATTATTTGTCCTCTTTTTGACCATAGCCATTCTGACAGGTGTGAGGTGATATCTCATTGTAGTTTTGATTTGCATTTCCCTAATGATTAGCGATGTTGAGCATCTTCTCATGTGCCTGTTAGCCATCTGTATGTCTTCTTTGGAAAAAATGTCTATTCAGGTCTTATGCCCACTTTTAAAATTGTTTTTTTGATACTGAGTTGTATGAGCTCTTTATATATTGGGGATATTAACTCCTTACCACATGTATCACTTGCAAATATCTTCTCCTAGTCAGTAGATTTCCCCATTTTATGATTTCTTTCACTGTGCAAAAGCTTTTAAGTTTGAATATTTTATTAGGCAACAACATTTAAAATTTTTTTACTGGAAGGTACATAAAAAGTAACCATAAGAATAATTTACTAGGACAGTGAGGGAAAAACTACTTTGGTTGCAGAAATCCTGCTGTATCATCATGAGGTGGGAGGTAGATGCCCCACCCTCACACTCCAGGCCAAGGGAAAGCAATTAGAGATTCCTTCCCTGTGGACTGATACTCCAAGATGAGAATAGCAGGACAATTGAGAGAGGAGGCTGGACCCTGCCCAGATAGAAGACAAGAAACCACATATTCCTCAAATAAGGTCAAAAAAAGAGGGGGCACTACCCCATAGTAAGTGATGTCAACCTACCCATAGGCCTCTTTGGTGGAATCCATTCTTGGCTGAGAGATACGTGCACACACATGGGAGGATCCTGAGATATACCAAATATGGTATATCTCAAATATGTATACCAAATATGGACTCTGAACCAGGCAAATCAAAATGATTGGCCAAAGAAAACCCGGAAGAAATGTCCCCTATAAGTGATTCAAACTACCATGAGGGCGCAACTCTCTCTCTTAGTCCGCCCGTGTGTCTATCCACACGTACTGTATTCTTTTTCTCCTAATAAATACTTTACTTGTTTCACTACTTTCCATCTTTGTGGGAATTCTTTTCTGCAAAGACGAAGGGCCAGGCCCTTGTCACTGACCACTGGTCTAGTGACTACGTTTCGGTGCTTTCACCATCATGACCTGACCTCAGTCTCTGGCCAGGAACCAAAATCCTGCTTCAAGCCACTGCAGGCCAAGGCCACCGGAGATCAATCACACCAACCAGCTACAGTTGAAACAAAATACCCTGAAACCAAAAATGTCGTACAGGGAATAGCTGATGTTAGGTGTTGGGTAAGAGAGTTTGGAGTTCTTGTTTAGTGTGAATGGTTCATGTAATAAAAACACTGTGTCTTCTAAATGGAGCACCCAAAGCCTATATGCACAAATTATGTTAAATTGCAGATTATAATACAAGTATTTACTATTGCAGTGCACCACTGGTGAGGTAAAGGTTACTGTACAGCTGAGTGAACATTGTCCAGCAACATTCAGCATTATAAAGCCAACCAAATGGAAAAGATTGTTATGAAGTTCATGACATCTTTTCATTGGTTATATATTCATAATTTGCATAAAATCAAAAGCAAGTTTAAACTTTGAAATGAAGGGGAAAAAGACAGTATTTTACTTTTTAGTATTTAGATTCTTTAAATAGGAACTGTATTATACCCATAGCCAATATAATGTCAGAGCTAGTGTTAAGCATGTAAATACAGGTTGATAAATATTGAGTATTATAAAGTTTGCATGAATCTACAAGGTTTTAAGGCCAGCACTGTCAGTGTCACTCCTGTCTGTTGAGAGCCGCATCTTGCTGGGCATGTGATGCTACCAACTTTGTCCTTGTTTCATGTAACTTCCTTTCATTCAGTGAATACATTTTTAATGCAACTCTTTCCTAGACTGAAGTTTATTTTTTTATCTATTTGGACTTTGATCACTTCATCCATTACTTGCTGTTTTAACTGATGTCATTTAAGTTTTATTTTTTCTCATTTTCTGCTTTGTGGGCTAAAAACTTACTATTCTCCAAAATAACCATATCCTTTTTCAGAGTAGCAATCCCAGACATTTTCTGAAGAGCCATCTGCTGCATTTCGGTGATCACATCTTTGTAGATGACATCCTTGTTGTCATATATGATCCACTCGAATGAAGGTGCGTTTCTGCTTGCTGAATAGTAAACACACTAAGGTATGGGTGTCAAAGAAGAGCTCTTCCTCCCAGAAGTGACAGCTCTCCTTTTGTGCTCTAGTGCAGTGACTGACAGAGGAATTAGCTGTCTTGGAGGAAGCAAGAGCTGCAGCTGCCACCACCACCACCAGGAAGCTGCATAGACAGCACCAGACAGGACGGGCACAATTTAGGACACAACTTGCCTCTATTTTCTGGGGGCATTCGCTGGGTGTCCCTGCCTAGCTACAGGGTTCCCAGTCTTCAAGTCCTAATAGTCTTTTGGGGCTGGTAATGCAGATCCAATTGATGACCTTTTGGACATGGTGGTACTAAAAGCCTGATTGGATTGGATGTTTAGAGAACAGGAAGCAAACAAGCCTCTCATGGAGTTTGGTTCTAAATTGAAACTGAGCATTTGCCCAGAAGATAAAATGTCCCAGGGAGTTTTTTTGTTTTGTTTTGCAGTAAGGCATATTGCAGTGTGCTTGTATAGGGGAATGATATAACTGAGGGGAAATTAATTATTCAGTAGGGAAAGGAGATACTTTCAAGAGCAAAATCTCTAAGTACATCAGAGAGTTGGGATCCCGGTCAGGACTGGAGTGTTGGACTTGGGAATGGGCAAGGCCAGTTTATGTATTGTAAAGGGGACTGGCAAGGTGGGGAATGTGGGTTCCAATGTTGTTTTATTTTTTAAATCTTGAATCTTTGTTTTTTGTTGCTGGTACTCCTTAGGTGTCTGACAGTTCTTAGATTTGTGTTCAAATTATTAGGAGATGACTGTACTAATTGCAAAAGGTATTTTAAGTGTATTTCATTGGAAGGAAAGGCTGCCTGCTGGCTATCTAGAGATATGGGTGGAATGTAGACTGGAGGTCTCACTGACTAGGGTGTTGACAGAGAAGAGCAAGCAGTCTGCCTCTCCACTATGCTTTTACAGTTTGAAAGAGAGAGCGCACCACACTCATCTTCATTTTGGGCAAAATTCCCAGCATATTGTTCACTATCTTTGGATATGATATTCTCAGTTTCTGTTTTGGCCAAATCTACTACTTCTCCAAACAGAGTAAGTAGGGAGAAGAATTCTGACACACCTGATCTTCCATCAATGAATTCTTCTCAGGCCAATGTGACGTTAACACTGCTGTGTGATAAAACCTCTCCACTTTATTCTCAGAATTGAGACTTCCCCACGAAGCCTTTACCTTGAAAATTTTTTCTCTAATTGTCAACATTTAGCCTCATAAGCCTGCTTTATCTTGTTGTGAATGTAAAGAAGAGTTATGTTTGAATAGAGACTTACTTATAAGGTTGCTGACTCACCATTTTCTCTTTCAAAATTTTGCAACAGCTTTCTAGCCTTTCATTTTTTTTTAACCCTTCCTCCTGAATGTATTTCAAAAGTGGTTGCTTTGATTTGTGGTTTGTTTCAGGACTCACTTCAAATTTAACGAGTCATTTGTTTTTCTGGGGGGGGCATGTTATAAGAAAGTTATTATTGATATTTGCCTAGACTATAAGGTATAATATAAAAATACCTTTAGTATTTTCATGAATTTTTGCAATTAAAACAAATGTGTTCTGGGTTTTGATTTTTTAAAATATATTCTGAAAAGCAGAGTTGATTCTTCTTATATTTTCTCTTTTTATGTGTAGAAGAATTTCTAAGAAGATTTTTCCAAATGAAGCAATTCTTTTCCTACATTCCCAACAAATGCTAAATATGGTAACTGTCCCTAGTGTCAGTAGAAGTTTTGCTTGTGTAAACTGACAAATCAGGTCCCGTGGGTGGAATTTGACAGCTGTATAATGCCATACTGCAAATTTCTCGACAGCTGAGCACAGGAAGTAATTCCATTTGAAGATTTGAAAGTTCAGGAGAAATTTAGTTGAGAAGAAGGAAATTTCACGAATTGGAACATACATAGGATATTGAAACTGTTTTTGTTTTTTCCTTTGAAAAGTATCAATGACCACAAATTGTTAAGACCTCAGTTTTACATTGCTAAGCATATACTGTTCTGCTTCTTTGTCTAATCTTCCAGTTTAGGGACTGAAATAATTCATGGTTTCAATAATAATTTTAAAACCTTTTATGGTCATAAATTGATTACCTAAGAAAATACTTTTTATTTTGTATATTAATGTAAAATTTAATATCTTGGAAAGAACACAAAGATAATAAATACATTTTGATGTTAGAATTAAAGCTTCCATGAATAACCCTGTTTTCAAATGAACTCTTGCAAATGAAATACTCAAATCGTTCTCTGGTACTGCTGAAATCAATTACATTGTTCTTTCATGCATTTGTTAATTATTAAGTATAAGCTATCTGTCCAGCAATAGTTTAAAAACTAGTAGTCAATCATAATAGATAAGATTTCTGCTCTAGGATTTTAGTCTACTTCAGTCTGTTGAAATAAATTTTCAAAATAATGTGTAATAGGAACTGTTACATAGGGACACTGTACGGGATTATTAAAAATCAGATAAACCCAGATTAAAATGGTAGTATTACCACTTACACACATAATAAGTTTACCTATTCAATAATACTATCTTTAAAATTAAAAAGAATGCTTTTTTGTGCTTAACAAATAATAAGTATTCAATAAATTTTATCTATTATTTTAGCATTAACATCAGCTATAATTGTCCACAGTTATATGCTACGAGAGTGCAAAAGAGGTATCCCTATGATTACCTTGGAAAGCTTCAAAAGTTCAGTTTTATTTTCCTAGACTTTAAAAGAGTAATAAAAATTTTCTAAACATTCAAGTGTACAGATTTTCCAAAAGTTGAAATAGCCCAAGAAAGGTCTTAGTGGTTTTTAAGGAATTATATGTGTGTGTATGACTGGATGAAAGGGTGTCCAGCAAAAAGATAGAAAAGTTAACTTGGATTCAGATAAATGAAATAATTTATGTGACATAATCACTAATACAGGAAACTTAAGATCCCCTAATTGGAATAAGGAAGATCCTGAACTTCTACCTAGTACATTGGTCTTGAGAGACTACTGAAAATCTTGACCAACTCTGCAACTTTCCTAGATCTCTTAGCTTAAAAATTATTATTTTAAAAAGAGATAGGGCTTTAAAAGAACAACAATAAAAAGAATTATATATCTTAAAGGAAAATAATAAAATTTTGATACTTAAATTTAAAAAACAGTTAGAAAAACATTCCTACATCTATATCTGGGTGAGATAAACAATAAAAAGGAGAAGTTTTAGGTAAGTGATCATTCCAAAGATTTGGAGGAAAGTGAGTTTCTCATCAATTTTTTGGGGGGAAGAGTATTATATAAACCTAAGTTGATGAGGTTTGGAAAAGAAAAAGAAATGTTTGGTGGCCATTTGGTAGAAGCAAATGGTGATCTTTCTTTGGCATATAATTAACTTCTGAAGAGTAATATTCAGCCTCGAGGGACAATGAGGCAGTTTTGAACTCCACCTTTTAGTACAGCTCAAGGCAGCTATTGGTGATGTGTTGTTTCTCAGAAGTAAGAGAACTTTTGTTATGCTTTAATTCGTACTGAACTCTTCCAGACAAAATTAACCATGCCCCTCTAATGTTTCTGTGTTTCTTCAGAATTTCTGGGGTCTGTGTTAGCTCTCAAATGACCTTGTTTAATTTATGAGTGAATTGTGCAGAGTGGTTCACAGGCACAGGAATGTAATATTGTAGTAATTATATTAAAAGAATTTTTTATTATGTAGTTTCAGCTAAAGGCATGGTTATCCACATACTCGGAGCAAGTGTCATTTTCAGCTGCCCTAGGAATGGGCTGTCCTGATTACATATCTTATGGCCAGAGGGATGCTAAGCCCTGCCATACCTTCCCAATCCACCAGGTACTTAACATTGACACTGAACAAAACTTGGCATGTCCCAGAAATACACCAGGTGCCCCACAGACCCTTTTAACAATAAGAGATAGTGAAACCACTCAGTTTATAAAGGCAGAACAGCTATCAGAGTGAAAAAAAAATCATTTCTTTCAGCTTAAATTTTTCTTGAAGAAAATATTTTTTTAAAAGAAACTTGTCTTTGTGCAGAGGGCCACAAACTTGGAACTTTCTACTACCAGCACTCCAATGTGAGCTTTCTTCAGCCCATAGTTTTCTTCTTCAAATGTTGTTTTGTTATGTCACAGGTTTGTGACATATACAACAGGCTTGTGTTCTTGTAAAATTCACAGGCTGTAGACTGTAGAGGACTACTGTAAATAAGCAGAGAATCATTTATGCCTCTGAAAGGGCAGAGTATTGCTTTAGTAGATCAGTATGTTACCTGAGCCAAGGTCACACCTAATTGTGAGAAAACTGTAACTGGGATTTTGATCTGGGCCATAGCAATTAATGTATACATATATCATCTATTGATCTATTGATCTCTCTATATATTATATATATTTCATATATATCTCATGTTCTTTCACAATTTCACAAGACACAAAGTACAGAAATGTATGGGGATCACAATAAGCTTTACCATACTAGCTATATAAAATACTTGTGATAGGATTTAAATGGTGCTGCCAGATGGACTACAAGAAAGGACACCAGCCTTATCTTTCAGCTATTTTAAAATTTGGCCTTTACAAATCTTTCAACCCTTTCCTGAAACCTCTTGATACAAAGGTGACAACTACTATAGATGCTGATAGCCTCTGCATATATATAGAAAATCTCCTTTAATAGGTTCTGTCCTCAGATGTTTATGAGGGATGTATCATGAAAACAATGAATTTGTTTTTTATCAGCACAGTTCAGAAAACTAAGTTATTTATTAAGCAGAAGAATAACTTAAGGACATAGTTAATTATCTGGAACTTTTTACTTAAATACAAGGGGCATCTATTACACAGTCAGATAATTGAAGGGACTCATGAGATTCCACATGGTATACTCATGTAAGGTTTTAATAAAGAAAAAGAATGTGGTATAGCAAGAGAAATAAAGCAAAGACAAATATCAGAGAAGCCCTGTTGAGTTACCAGGGCCCATTCTGAACTACACAGGATGCATTCTATCTTCCAACTATCAAGACAAAAATGCTTGATGCCTTGTTTTAAAGGCAATCACAGTCCTATACACAGGGAGGGGTCTCTTAGTCCCATCTGGTCACATAGCTAATATCAGCCTTCATGATCATGCTTAATAGCAGTAACCAAGAGATCATAATGGAAACCATGTAAAAACTATGAATGTGTATATTTTCTATAAACAATGTTGACAAGCTGGTTCAGCCTGCTCTCTGATCTCTCATACCTCAGTATAGGATTATAATAATCATTATTTAGTTTGTTTCAATCACATTTGACCAAGGTCAGCACCACGGCTTCAGGCATCCCCTGAGATAAACTCCAGGTTGCCACAGAGCAGCTGATATTAACCCTATACCTACAGGAAGGAAAACCAATATATGTGACATTTTCGTACAACAAAGGCAAAAACAAGATTTATAAAAGGAATAAAAGATTCAAAAGACAAAAAACCACAAGCAGTTTGGAAACAGTGAATTTTGAACATTTAGGAAGGTGGGAGATGATAAGTTATCACTTAGTAGAGGAGTCTGCCTGAGCATTTTATTCTTGATTAGGCTGACCAAGGGTACAAAAAAAAATAATTTCAGTTGTTTACAAATTCTGCCTATAAGATTGATGTACAGAGATGTTGCTGGAAATATACACCAGGTACTTTGCTAAAAGTTTTATCATAGGTTAGATCTATACCAATTTCCTTATCAGAAGTTCTTAATCAGATCTGGGGGAGAGAGAGAGAGATCAAGAGGCGAGAGGGTATATTTTACATTGTAGGATGCAGTTTTAGACAGAGCCCAGAATGCTCAAACATGGCTCCGTTTTAGACACTGACTATACAGACATGATTTTGTAGTCTAAATTACATCCTTGTTGTAATAACTATGATATATTTCAGAATATCAACGAAATTAGTATAAAAAGTTGTTACAAATTGCTAATTGAATTTGTGAGGATTTTTGATGTAAAGAAATCTAGAGTTGCTATCATAAACTGTTTCCCCAGTCAACTACTATATCTTAATTTTATATCCAACATAGGTTATGAGCTTCAGCAAAGCAAAGAGTTTGATTTTGAAATACCTCTCCTGTCTCTTTATTTAACATAATAGACATAAATAAGAAACATATTTTGGGTGTTTTAATACAAAATCGTCACACTAATCAGTTTTAGAATCAAAAAGCCATTTGAAAATAGCCAGCACAGGAGGAATTTCACTGGGTATCTTCAAATTTCTTGCTTATTCTTGAAACATAATGATAAGCAGCTAATTGTGAAGACTGGCAAGGCTTTAAAATATAAATGCTGTTTCATTCAACCTCATTTTCTTGGTTTCTCACCACTAGACATAGGAAGGAAAAAAAGTAAATGCAAGTGAATACAGGGTTACGCTACTCTGCATAGGACAAATTCAATCAATTGTTCTAGAATTAATTCTTCATTAAAATGTATTCATTGATGAGATCTTTCTGAAATATATTTTATATTGGCTGAAATTACTTAAGATTAGTATCAACAAAAAATTAAATTTAAAAAATACTTTATAAAATGTTGGCCTTATAGTATTAATACTAAAACAGAATTTTAAAATAAGGAATTTTGCCTTCCTTCAAAAATATTGTTATTATTTATTTTAAAAGAATTATGAAAAAGTAAATCTGAGCTCCAGTATATGAATGATTGATATAAAATGAAAATGACCATACATACATAGTTTCTATTGACTGTATTTGCATTTGTACTGCTACCACTTACCTTCTGCAAAAGTTATTTGGCTTTTTTCCTTCTGGATAACCACCTGTAAGGTCTCCTCATGCTTTTGTTGTTAGGTATAATGAATTATAAACAAACATTCTCATGAAACACTGGTGACCCACATACAGATAATCTCTAAGAAAACATAAATCTGTCATCATAATAAGAGAACAAGCAAAAAAAAAAGCTTCACTCTAGAAAACTCCTGTAAAATTCCACATCTCAAAAAATAATTGACTAACTCTACCAGAAAAAGAGCAGATTTTGGTATAGATGAGGACTATACCATTAGCAAGCAAGGTATAAGAAATCTATTAACTTTAAAATTAAATTACTCTCTTCTCTTTTTTTAAATGGAAATGATGTTTTGTTTTTATTTCCATATATGTTAATTTCTTTTCTTTTTCACCTGTCATCAAAGGTTAAGTTTCTGTTCCTTTATTACCATTTGACTGATCAATAACTAGATACACAGTCCTCTTTGTTTTGTTTTGTTTGTTTGTTTTAGATACATATTCTTTTCCTTTCTATAAGCCCTAGTGTTGTTTGATGTTTATCTTCTTTTATTAAATGTATGTTAAAATCATGACAATAAAATGATAGAGATTCAAATGTTTACTTATTTTTCCTAGAATTTTATATATTACATATATAATATACATGTAAATCAGTGTGGGTCATAGGAGGGTTATACACCAAAACAAAACAAAGAAAGACAAATTGTAAAAACTCTTACTACATCAGTATCAGTTTGACTGTATCTTATGTCCTAAGATCAAATCATAAAAATAATGATAATAAAATCCCTTACATAATGATAGCACCAACAAATATGTCTAATTCCTTATCCTGTTGGTCAAGCCTTACACACCTTTTGTTGTATTTAATTTTCTGGGTACTCTTTGAACAATAGTAAATACAAATCCATATAACAGTTCATCATTAAAATATTCAACAAAGAAGATCCACTATATTTAATGATTCCCAACTTCATATTTTTTCTTGCTTTGCAATTGCTATAACATTTTTAAACGTTAATTTTATTGCTTAGCATTGGTGGGATATTGAATGTTTTTTCCTTCCAGGAAGATATATTTTAAATTTTAAGAATAAGCAATATAAAATTATAAATGTCAAAACTGCCAGGAAATGATTCTAAAATTAGAAAAAGAAATAAAATAATACCAGAATTGGATTTTATGTTAGAAATAACATTGTGGGTAACTTGTAATCATGACTAAGATATGAAACAGTTTGTAGTACGGATATAAATGATATTTGTGAAAATGATATTAGTTTTATTTCTTTAAATACCTTACTATGCTAGATTGTGGCCAAACTCAAGAATTCTGGCTGAATTTTTTCTCTCCTTTTCTTTTTTTCTTTTTTTTTTTGACTAAAGTGTACTTATTACTAGGCAATTAAAAAGGAAAAAAAAGCAACTCAAGCTAACATAGTAAACATCGTGCTCTAAAGCAGTTAAGGAAATATTTTGACTTACTGTGTGAATAGAAGAAAATGTCTTTTCTTTCTGATCACTAATAATTTTTCCTTTATGTTGAAAATTCTAATACCCTACACTCAATAAAATATGTTTTTTCTAAGAAGGGTATTTTATATCTCTCTATTGGTATGAGAATCAGTGGCATATTTTTTAATGTTTCCTTTCATTGATCATCTTCATACTAAGGGGGACAAAAAAGCATCTGACTTTTTTGTTTTTCAAAGTAAGAGGCTATCTTCTGTGCAGAATGGGTTTCCTACAGATGTGTGAAGGAGGTTTATTAGGGAGTGCAATTGAGAACAACACCTGTGGGGTTATAAGAAAATCAGAATTGTGCAGAGAGAGAGTGAACTGTGATGAAGCTGTGACAGAGGGCCAGCCAATTCTGCAAGTTCAGGAGCTGGCATGACCTCTGAGACATGCTTGGCCTTTGTATATCAACATCAACAGATGGAGGCTGCTATCAGGAAAAGGGTATCCTTGGGTGTCATTTCAATCAGGGTAATTCCTGGGGAGGAATTTAACTGTGAGCCTTCAACAGCCAATATGATTTAAGGATAAATTCATTTTTATATGATATATACTTTACTCAAGTGTTTTCTCAGAGTCTGGTCCCAGGATAGGTGTGGGGAATATAGAGATAAGTCAGACATGGTGATGTTTACTCTCAAGGGAAGATACCATAAGAGGGGATGATAAGCCTCTGAGCAACGAAGTGCAATAGAAACAATAGATCTAGGACCTCCCTGGCAGTCCAGTGGTTGGGACCCCATGCTTCCACTGCAGGGGGTGTGGGTTCAACCCCTGGTCAGGGAAGATCCCACATGCTCCTCAGAGAGGCCAAAAAAAAGACCTAAATCAGTGACTTTAACCAGGGGTAATGTTGTCACTTGGGGGTAGTTAGCAAGATCTGGAGACACTTTTGGTTGTCAGAACTTGGTAGGATGCTACAGGCATGCTAGAGAGTAGAGGCCAAGGATGGTGCTAACCATCTTACAATGCACAGGACAGTCCTCCCAATCAAGCTTTATCTGGTCCAAAATGTCAATAGTGCCAGGGTTGAGTAACCCTGACTTAGATGCTTTGACAGAAATATATATTGGATGCAGTGGGACAAAGTAATGGATATAGAAATATTAAGGAATTTTTCAGGAAGTGACTCATGGAAAAGGTGATGGGAAGGTGTTCATTGTGTAGGAAAGGTGAGGGATAGAACTCCAGGTATCTATACTGTAAAGACAAAGATGCATAAAATAGACAATGTGGCAAGAACGTCAAAAGTAATTCAAACTAATGTTGGAGACACAGTCAGGGCAAGAGAAAAGAGTTTAAATATCATTCTAAGTGTTAAGCAAAGTCACTGATTGGCTTAAAGAAACTGGCATGTGCCCGTTAGTCTGTCCTCACCACACATACAGTAGGTGCATTCCTTTGCACTTCTTGTCAGTTCTCTTACTTCATTCACCCCCTACCTTGTTCCTAGATAGGCATTTGATATCTCTGCTCCTAAAGTAGGTGTTGGCATGATCTCTTTTTCAGATCTCCTCAAACCTGCCATTGATAGAAGAGGAAAGAAAATAATTGATAGGTCAGAGAAATTAAATGTAAGAGAAATTAACCAGTTATTTGTAGGATGGTGTTATAATTATCTTATGCTACCAGAGGCAGCATGTTGGGGGAGGGAGGATTGGATGAAGGTGGTCAAAAGTACAAACTTCCAGTTATAAGGTAAATAAGTCTGTGGGATGTAATGTACAACATGATAAATATGATGAACACCTCTGTGTGTGTATTTTATTTTTTTAACATCTTTATTGGAGTATAATTGCTTAACAATGGTGTGTTAGTTTCTGCTTTATAACAAAGTGAACCAGCTATACATATACATATATCCCCATATCTACTCCCTCTTGCATCTCCCTCCCATCCTCCCTTTCCCACCCCTCTAGGTGGTCACAAAGCACTGAGCTGATCTCCCTGTGCTATGCAGTTGCTTGCCAGTAGCTATTTTACATTTGGTAGTGTACATATGTCCATGCCACTCTCTCAATTCATCTCAGCTTACCCTTCCCCCTCCTTGTGTCCTCAAGTCCACTATCTACATCTGTGTCTTTATTCCTGTCCTGCCCCTAGGTTCTTCAGAACCTTTTTTTTTTTTAGATTCCATATATATGTGTTAGCATACGGTATTTTTCTCTTTCTGACTTACTTCACTCTGTATTACAGTCTCTAGGTCCATCCACCTCACTACAAATAACTCAATTTTGGTTCACTTTATGGCTGAGTAATATTCCATTGTATATGACATAAATCACAGCAAGATCCTTTGTAACCCACCTCCTTGAGAAATGGAAATAAAAACAAAAATAAACAAATGGGACCTAATGAAACTTAAAAGCTTTTGCACAGCAAAGGAAAACATAAACAAGATGAAAAGACAACCCTCAGAATGGGAGAAAATATTTGTAAAGTGAAGCAACTGACAAAGGATTAACCTCCAAAATTTACAAGCAGTTCATGCAGCTCAATATCAAGAAAACAAACAACCCAATCCAAAAATGGGCAGAAGACCTAAATAGACATTTCTCCAAAGAAGATGTACAGAATGCCAACAAACACATGAAAGGATGCTCAATATCACTAATCATTAGAGAAATGCAAATCAAAACTACAATGAGGTATCACCTCACACCAGTCAAAATGGCCATCATCAAGAAATCTACAAACAGTAAATGCTGGAGAGGGTGAGGAGAAAAGGGAATCCTCTTGCACTGTTGGTGGGAATGTAAATTGATACAGCCACTATGAAAAAGAGTATGGAGGTTTCTTAAAATACTAAAAATAGAACTAGCGTATGACCCAGCAATCCCACTACTGGCCATATATCCTGAGAAAATGATAATTCAAAAAGAGTCATGTACCACAATGTTCATTGCAGCTCTATTTACAATAGCCAGGACATGTAAGCAACCTAAGTGTCCATCAACAGATGAATGGATAAAGAAGATGTGCCGCTGTGTGATATATATGAAAGGTGTTAAGAGGAAATCCTAAGAGTTCTCATCGCAAGGAAAAACAAAATTGGTATGGGGATACACGTCTTGACAAACTAAAGTTTCTCTCCCCATTTCATGTTTTTATTCTCTTTGCTCTTTGAAGTTGCACATGGTATTTTTTTGGGGGGGGTATCTCACTTAAATAAATCAGTGAGATGAAGTGTTACTCTTTTAAATGAACTATCATCATCCCTCTGAAGGAGAATGTGTTGCTTCATTATCAACAGTAAAATATCTTAAAATGGTATTGTTCTTTGACATGGAGGTCAACTTCTGAATTTCCATCAGGAAATTGAAGAGAGGTCCGGATCTAATCTAGTACTGAAAATCATTCCATTAATTTGTGTGTCAGATTTTTTGAAATATTTATAAATTAATACAACCTTCTGATAACAAATATCACCCTCTTAAAAATCTACATGCCCTAGGCCACTATAAAAACTGCATAGACCTTGGATAAACAAGGTCCGACTCTATGGCACAGGGAACTATATTCAATGTCCTGTGATAAACCATAATGGAAAAGAATATGAAAAACTGAATAACTTTGCTGTACAGCCGAATTTAACACAACATTGTTAATCAACTAAATTTCAATAAAATAAACAAAAACTTTGTAGACCATAATCAATCTTACTTTTAGAGATCCTACTCTACATCAAATATATTCAACAATATATCAAATGTATTAAAATACAACCATGTTTACTTTGATGATAATATTTCTGCTATAAATACTTGAATAATCTTAAGATGTTACTAGTAAACTGGCTTGCCTGTGTGGAATGCAACTATTATGCCTACTTAAAATTTCTTATGAAATAAGAAACTTTCAGCAATAAAGTGTGCCTATACGGTGAAATTTTAGCAATATTAAATGTAGTCATTTTATTAAATTAACAATGTTACCTTTAAGGTAATTATTAATTATGATTTTGTTGCTTTAAACTTTTTTTTTTAACTAAGTCATTATTCCCATTATTCCCTCAAGTATTTTCACAGACCCTTGAAAATCTTATGGGAATTAGGTGCCTATATGTGTGAGGTGACCATAAAATTTCATATATAAAATGGCCACATACATACCCTTTGTTATGAAAAGTCAACCTATAAAATTTTATACTAAATAATTGATAAAAATAAGTATAATAATTTGTCTATAAATATAATTATTGTAGAATATTCATTGTTTATAATAGCAAAAATAATATTTTAATGAGATGAGCTTAATGTATATAGTACATATTTACAATAGAATAACATGTAGATGTTGAATGTGACTATTGTAGAATTTGTGGAATAATGGAAAAATAGTATGTTAAAATTTTAAACACAATTTATAAAATGGTATCCACACCCTGATTCCTTTTATAACATATGCATAAATATAACATCTGAAGAATAAGTACTGACATGCGTAAAAAGAGTGTTTTCTTCTAGTCAGAGATTTTGTGACTTTCTTTTTCTTCACTTTTATTATCCTTATTTTCTACTTTTCCTATGAGAGTGCATTACTTTTTTTCTTTTAACAGTCATTCAGTAAATATTTATTCAACATATGTGTTGCACTGTGCCAGTCCCCAAGAGGGATATAGACATACTCTCAATGCATTTATGGTTAAGTGAGGAGTCAGACATGTACATGCAGCAATGTACTAGGGCCTTTTGATGAGGCCGAGCATGAGCTGAGTTCTATGAGTGTATGTATGAAAAATGAAAACAATCATAGTTAAAATTGGTAAAACATATATAGGAAAGTATTAAATTGATATAAAAAATAGCCCAGTAGTTATTCAATGGCTTCTGAAGCTAGTGTGGTATAGTATTAGTAAGCTTAGTATTTGTACCTTGATATTTATGTTATTTTTTAATAAAATATTTTTCAAATTACAAAAAAGCATCCAACTACTAGCCATTGAATAAAAAATAATAATTAAAGATAAATAATAAACTAGAAAACTACAAACAAGTATACTGAGTTTCACTTACATGTTCTAATAATTTTACCAAGCTATCAGACTGCATATGGCTACATAAGTTTTCTTTCCTTGTAAATTTGAAAAAATAACTACATTACAAAATTGCTATTTATTGATTACTTACTCATTCAATTTTTTGTCTTGTCATCATCTCCTAATTAAAACTGTTCATGACTTTAGTTTATGAACGTCTGTTCCTCATGGAAAAGTTCACACTTTCCTTTAGGAATGTGATACAAATAAGATTCTACAAATGAACTATACAACAATTATTATTTATTGATTTCTTCTTTAGTAATTTACCAAGGCAGGAGCTGTGGGAGTGGTCTGCCATATTGGGAAGAAAATTTTATCATTGACATTATTTAGAATTGATAAATATGGTGATAATAAAAAGCAAACTGAAATCAGCAGGTTTATGATTGCTTTTAAATGGTCTACAGACTATGCTTCCCTCCCACCCTACAATGGTTGCTCATAGTTTGGAGCCCTCCTACCTCACTCCTTTAGCATGCTGTTGTGCTACTCCAAAACATGTATGAATTTCAAAATGCATGAGTAAAAATGTTACAGGTTAATTATGTATTGATACATAAGCTTGTAAGCTTTCTTGGGAAACTAAATTAGACACCTGCAGAAATAATTAACTCAATGACTAATTTAATAATTTGTGAATTAAGATGTATGATGAAAATACTAATTTATCTTTAGAATCCTACTAGTCTGAGAGAATTCTGCCATTCAACAAGTATTTGTTGGGCATTCATTTTGTTAGTTTAGAAATACAAGTATCAATATGCTAGCCATGGCCACTGCTCTCAAAGAACCTCATACAGTGAGATAAACAGATTACAGGTGAGAATTTCCAAGAGTTTTGAGTGCTATTTATGAGAAAGATTTAGTGTCACAGTTGTAAATGAGGATAATGCCAAAGAAAAAGAAGGACTGAATTTAAGCTTTGGAGAGAATGACTAACTTCATGATATAAATATAAGCAATGATACTCAATGGTGAATAATCCAAAGTTTTCTTATTCATTGCTGACAAATGTATTTTAGCATGAGTGTGCACAATGAATTACTGCCAAAAAATAATTTAAATAATGAGGTCATGGGAAATTTGAAGTACTTAATTTCCTGAATTATATTCCATATGTAAAAATGCTAGTTTCTTTCTCCTTTCTGGGAATAGCTCTTTGTTAAGCAGATACAACATAACAATCTGAGCATTCACTTTGCTGATTTGTATTCTCATTGTCTTTATGGTTCACACTTCCCTGAGGCCACAAAATGTCTTTGTTTGAAAATATTTTCTTTCCATTTTCCACCTAATAAATGTAAATAGTGATAGTGCTAAGGACTTAATTAATCAGAACAGGTGACTTAAAAAAACATTAGAGCAAGCTTTGCAATTTAGATGGGCTGAATGTTGATTCAGGGGAATGAACTCTTTCTTAGGTGGGACAAAAATAAAATTGACAAGTTCACTGTAATCACTTATTAATTGAAAGCAATTTTAGCAGACCACTTAAAAAAATAGAATCATCTGTTATAAACAAAAAATTAAGTGAAACAACTACTGGAGGTAAAAAGCACCTACCAAATGTTCTCTTTCCCTGTACCATGTGGCAGGATGGAAGTTTACAATTTTTTTAACTTAGTCTTGTAACTACCAGGTATATATTCCATATTTTCAAATCTTTATTAATTTTAGGTTTGAATTAAGATACATATCACTAGGATGATACCTATCCAAACAAGGAACAATATGACATGTTTTGAAAGCCACTGTGTTTGGAAAAAGCCTTCCACATGTACACAAGATGAAAAATGCAGAATAACGAGGCAAAAATAAATAATGATAATAATCTTAATAGTGGGAGAAATTGTATATTGCATTTTCCCCATAGACCCTTTTCTGCCTATTTAATCTTAATTTTTAACTCTTACCTTATCTCCTTATTAAAAAATCTCAGTCCCTTTCTTTCCTCTAAACACTGACCATGTATTTTCATTCTCAGACAAAATTGAAGAAATTAAAAGAGAATTTAAATATTTTCCCATCACAACAAACTATTTGTATCTGTGTGCACATATTTCTTCTCCACTCCAGTTCCTATGAATGACTATGCTTGCTTCTAAAAAAATTTTTCTACCTGTTTACTATAGCCTATCTAATCCCTTCAATATGACACCGATATATTTTAGCAAGTTTCTCTTTTACTTCTGTAACATCAGTTTTCTGCTATATGGGATCATTCCCATCAGAGTACAAACATGCTGTAAATTCTTACCTTAAAAAACCCTCCCTCGATCCTAATATCTTTCCACCACATACTTCTCCTAAATATCTGCATAGAGCTTTTCCACACACAGACCTTCCACCGAGCTCCCACTATCTCCTAAACCCATTATCACTAGGCTTTTATGCCCAATAAGGCAACAGCTCCTTTTTGTATGCACTATCCACATTTATTCCTTAAACAAGCACTTATCCTGCATTTGTTACTTACAAGAAAATATTGTGGACAATGAGGATACAGCAATGAATAAAACAGACCAAGTCCCTGTCCTCCATGAGATGGATAGTAGCTTTTATATTGTTATGAATAGAAATCAGATAGCAGGAAAAATGAGGGCTATAGAGCTTGCTACTCATAGTATATGCTGTAGACCCCTAGTATTGGCATCACCCGGGACCTTGTGAGAAATGCAGAATATCAGTCCTCATGCCAGTCCTACAGAATCAGAATGTGCGTTTTGCCAAGATCCCCAGGTGATGCAAATACACATTAAAGTTTAAGAAGCCCTGGAAAACAGAAGGCACCTACTGGGAAAATGTATAATAGACATCTTTAATAATTTAAAGGTCAGTATTTATCACTTATTTTAATCCATGATTGTCTCAATGCTATCTTTGCTTAGTGTTGTTTCTATGGTTTACATTATAAATTCCTCTATTAGTTAAGATTTCATTTAGCTGCAAGAATCAGAAAACCCAGTCCCACAGTTGTAAAAAGTTATTGCCATTCTTTCAGCTGCTCAACAGCATTACTACTGATATTTCTCTGATTATCTTAAATATTCAGCAATGTTGCAAGATGGTTTTTTGCCTTTAAGCTAGAAAAGAGAGAAAGAATATACCAGGCATGGCTTTGTTTTAATAAAAAAAAAATAGAATCTTTCCCCAAAGCACCTCCATCCCAAAACTTATCTGCTTATTTCTTGTGTGCTAAAGCTGGGTAATTTGCCCAAAACTAGCTGCAAGGGAGACTAGGAAACTGAGTATACGGCTCTCTAGGTAATATAGAAGGAAGTAGTAAGAGACGTGATTAGAAATGTCTTTAGAGTAGAAAAGCAGCAGTGTCTGCAACAATATTATAGATAAATCTACTGTGTTTTCAAACCTTAAATAGATAGAAATAATTATCCTCTACTACAAATATCACCACCATGTCTAATATCTCCATGCTCCTTCAGAAGCACCATTGTCGATTCTCTCTTAGTGGAGAATTTCAGGAACAACTCAATATCTCCCTAATGGATCTGGTGGTTTAGGTGACTCCTGGGAGTAACGTCATATGCTAGGGACACAAATTCCATATAAACTATATGTTCTTCACATTTAAAGTGAAAATAAGGAAACACTTTTGTGGTAGACAGGTTCTCCCTTCCTGTCTTTGAAAAAGTTTGCTGACATGTTTTGAGGTACCTAGGAAGAGACCCACATGACAAAGTAATGAGAGAAACCTCCAGCTGATAGCCAGAAGAAAGTGAGGTGCTCATCTGGACAGCCTGCAAGGCTAACACTTGGACTGCAGCCTTGCAGAAGACCCAGCCATGCTATGCCTGGGCTTCAGCCTATAACACGTATTTAAGGATTATAAGGCACTGTTTGGTGTTGTACAAACTACAAAGCTACAAAGATACTAAAGACTTAGCACATGAACAAGGAGTGTTTTTATAAAAAGGGATAAATGGAACAGGTAAAATCCAAGTATAGCATGGTTCTCCTTCAATAAATAATCTACTCTTCTGGTGTTGTAAAAGAGTTCAAGTGAATATTGCTACTGTTAATGAATAGATAAATGTCTGTGTCCCCCAAATAAGTGGCCAAATAAACACAAAATAATATTAATATGGCTCTTTCAATACATCTATATCAGCATAATTCCTTATAGTGATTGTCTCTGGTCATTGTACTCTGTGCTTAAAATGTCAACAGAAAATGGGTAATTTGAGGAAGTATCTGTGTATTGAGAATTTCCATTTCACTTACAGTAAGTTTAAACCCAACAGTGGTCACTATAGCCAAATCCAAAACAAACATAATAGTTGAATTTGAGAATAGCAGTGAGTAAGTCATAAAGGCTAACTTCCACTGAAAGATTTTATGTTAAGTTTGTTCTACATGGTAAATGTATGATTCTGAAAGGTTTAAGATCAGCACAGAGAATAATCTCCATTTGGAAAGAATGTAGGAATTGAATGGAGAACCACAATGGTGGGAGTATTTGGCATTTTTCAAATATAGTACATGTACACTACTAGATGGCTTTCCCAAGTCTTCACTGACATTTAGACAGGAAGTAGTGGATTTAAATCACAAAAAGAGAAGTTGGAGATTAAAAATTCTTATTGACTTTCATGGTTATGAAATGGAATACTATCCTTTCCTGCAAATTATTTATAAAAATAATTTCAGTATTCAAGTGTTTTCAGTACAGAGTAGCCAAAATACCAAATGAACTCGGTCTTTTATCTTTACCTCCATATTCATTAGCAAAACTAATGAAAACTAATCCAGCTAACTGCTCTCAGTTTTAAAGATACCTTTGGCTTAATGCATATTTATTTAACTACAATTAATCTAAATATATTGATCATATACAAACAGTATGCTTGACATTTAGGAAGTCAAGGTTTGCATACTTGGAAGAGAGAAATCTGAGGGTAGGAAATCAAGTTATTTATGGGATGAGACACCTTCAGATAAGCTAGAAACTTCAAAATGAGCCTAAATAAAATGATGCATGTGAATAGAGAAGAGGAAAAACACTAACATGGGAGGAAAAGTTACAAAAGATATTCAAGGTATAATAAGCAGATTCTTCTTTCTGAGCTAGAGAAGGTACCTAGTAAAAATATGATATACAAAGGTTGAGAAAGAACAGCCTTTATTGATGTTCTAACTTCTTACCTGAAAAAAATGTCCATTTTTCAAATAGACATGTTAGGAGAGTGGATAAGTGTCCATGTTAGTAACCATAACAATAATAGAAAAGAAATACATTGTGAAATGTATACAAGATGAGGTAAATTTAAATTAAAATTTTAAGTGTGTATTTCTAATAGCCCAATATTTCTACTTGCCACCTTTACATTAGGGAAGCACTCAACAAGTGCAAGAAAACATACACAAGAATGTCCAGGGTAGCAGTATTTGCAACAGCAAAAATAACATAAATACCTAATGCCCGCCAGTAGGAATACAGATAAGCATTGGTTAATCCATACTTTGGAATACTATGAGAATTTGTGTAGCTCTATGTATACTACCATGAAAACATTACTAAGATGTACTGTTAAACTTAAAAATTCATAATAAAAATACAAACCATTACCCAACTATTTATTAAGCATTGATTATATGTTACTCATTATTTGGTTGTTTATTTCTCTACCATAGGAGCATTTTAAGGATTTTTAAACCAGAAAGAACTTATCATACTAATATTTGGGCTTAAAACCATACAGAAAATTCTTCTCAGCTTAGGTTTTTTTCTTATTTTTTATATTTCTTTACTTTCCGACTTTTCATTATACTCTTTGTGTGGCTGGGATGACGAAAATTCCTGGAGTCCTTTTCTCCATCTGAAGTACCTTTCATGCCCTGCTCAGTAGAAATGATCTGCCAAAAACGTAGATAAAGAGATACGTCTTTAATCTTACAAGCTGTCTCCTTGCAAAGGATCAGGAAAATGATTTTTCTTTTAACAGTTGTCAGCATGCTTGACATCTGTCACAAAGGCTTAGGCTCTATTTTTATTTTTCCTATTGAAATCATGCTCTGACACCTGCCCCTTTGATACTTTTAGACTGATGCCGTGAAGAACTGAGTGTTTTTAAGTCAAAGAACCCACCATATTTCCTTTCTTTTTTGTTTGGTTCAAAAATAAGATTAAAAATAAAACTTATTTTCAATAGGATAGATGTGTAGAAATATCTAAATTAAATAAAAATACATCATTATCCTATAAACAACGATATTTCCTTAAAAAAGATATAGCTGATCTTAACATATTCAGTCTTCTCAAAAAGTTTTAAATAACATGTATAAAATTATCTTCTATTTATTTATCAGAACACCATTAGCGGTACTTAGCATAAAAAATAGGCATGTATGTTTCAGTTGTTTCTCAGTAAAACCTAAGGACAAATGCTATAGTAACCATACACACAGATGTAACAAAAGTGCAAGTATGTTTATGAATTTTAAAGTGGTACTTTGTACTATTTGAAGAAAAAGTTATTGTTTTATGTGACATGGCAGGAAGTGTAAAGAATGTGGGTGTTTGCATGAGGAAAAGTAAGACAGTATTAAAGGTCAAAGACATTAGCCTCACCTTCTCTTTACAAAATTGCCAAAAAAATATCCCCTAGTAAAGGAATCATTACATATGAGGCTGCTATTTTGCCCTAAAAACAACAAAATAATGTGTTGGATAGGGAAATCAGAAAAGTGATAGAGTAAGCAGCTCTAAACATTCATCTTCCATGAATATACATATACATACATATATATATATATATGGCAAAATCTGTCAGAATCCTGTCAGAACTCTGAAAAACAAAGATTTACAGCAACACAGCAAATACTGAATCAAGAAAAAAGCAACTTGAAAAGAGTAAGAAAGTTGTGGTTGTTTTCATTTTCACTTGCTCCACCTGATTCCCAGTGTGATAGCAGTCTTGAAATGGCAAGAGAGTGTGTTCCTAGTGTGGAACATGGATCCCTGGTTTTGGAGGGAGCATAAGATCTTATTTACAAATTACTGTAAATGTTTATAATAACCTGTCTGAGAGCTATCTGAAGGACTAATACAGGCACTCAACTTCGTTTTGCCTAACTTAGAACTCAGGCCAGAAGTGGCAGGACTTGCTTAACAAATGCTGGCAGGCAAACTTACAACTTCAGATGTTTAGGATTAAGATATACACTAGAAAACTAAGGCCTGGGAGGAAAAGCTGGGGGAGATTCTTAGAGAAATCAGGATATTCAAAACAACTGAGTATTCAGGGACATTTAGAAAGCCACATGCATGCACAGGGCAATAAATATGCTTAGAAAACAACTAAGAAGAACATAAGTTTTACTCTGGGCTGATCCTTAGGCTCAAACCTACCTAAACAATGAAGGAATGTACCAGAATAGAGCTAGTCTGCAAAGACTGGGAGATGAGTTTCTTTATTATTGTTTTACTTTAATTTTTTTGGTATTATTATTGCTGTTTTTATGTTTTGTTTTGTTTCTTTTTAACTCTTTCCTGTCAAGGAAATATCTGTGAAAAATTAGCTAAACCATGAGCTAAGGAACAGACTTCAATGACTGAACATGAAAAGAAATACTGTCTTCACAAAAATAGTTAAAAATTACTATACAAATGGACTAAAACAGCTTTTCAATATTCAAAAAGTCATCAATCTTGAGAATGGGGAACTTTATTTCCAGTATTACCACATTATAATATTTCAATGTACATTTTTCAACAATAAAAAAATCATAAGGCATAGAGTCAAGGAAATATGGCCCATGCATAGATATGAAATAAATTGATAAAAATCATCCATGAGGAAGAAAACATCAGATTTTTTTTAAAAATCCCTTTAAAACAACTATCTTAATTGTGTTTAAAGGACTAAAGGACAGCCAAGACAAAGATCTAATAAAATCAGGAAAATGATGTATGAACAAAATGAGAATATCAATAAAAGGATAGAAATTATAAAAAGAAAACAAATAGAAATTCTGGTGCTGAATAGTACAGTAACTGAAATGAAAACTTTAGAAGATGGGCTCACATCAGATTTGAACAGGCAGAAGAAATAATCAGTAAACTTGAAGACAGGACAATCTAATTTTTTGAGTCTGAGGAGAAGAAAGAAAAAATAAGAAGAAAAAGCAAACAGTCTAAGTGACCTGTGAGACACTGATAAGCAGACCAACATATCCATTATGGAAGCCCTGGAAGAAAAAACAGAGAGAGAAGAGACATGAACAATATTTGAAAAAACATTTCCCAAACATGTCCCACATTTGATGAAATACATAAATCTACAAACAATAAGAAGATCAATGAACTCCAAGTAGGATAAAGTCAGAGATCTATACCTGAACAAATTAAAAGCAATTGGTTAAAAGCCATAACAAAGAGAGAATCTTGAAATGAAGGTGAAGAGAAGCAACTCATACTGTACAGAAAAAATTAACAGCCAATTTCTTATCGGAAACTATGGAGGCCAGAAAGCTATAGGATAATACATTTAAAAGTACTGAGGGGCTCCAGGAAGATGGTGGAAGAGTAAGACACAGAGATCACCTTCCTCCCCACAGATACATAAGAAATACATCTACACGTGGAACTGCTCCTACAGAATACCTACTGAACGCTGGCAGAAGACCTCAGACCTCCCAAAAGGAAAGAAACTCCCCACGTAACTGGGTAGGGCAAAAGAATAAAGAAAAAACAGAGACAAAAGAATAGGGATGGGACCTGCATGAGTGGGAGGGAGCCGTGAAGGAGGAAAGGTTTCCACACATTATGAAGCCCCTTTGTGGGCGGAGACTGTGGGTGGTGCAGGGCGGAACTTCAGAGCCGAGGAGGAGAGCACAGCAGCAGGGGTGCGGAGGGCAAAGTAGAGAGACTCCTGCACAGAGGATTGGTGCCGACGAGCACTCACCAGCCCAAGAGGCCTGTCTCCTAACCCACTGGTGCGGGCCGGGGCTGGGAGCTGGGAGCTGGGGCTTGGGCTGCCGAGGTCAGATGGCAGGTAGAGGACTGGGGTTCGCAGCGTGAACACAGCCTGAAGGGGGTTAGTGCACCACGGCTAGCTGGGAGGGAGTCCGGGAAAAGTCTGGACCTGCCGAAGAGGCAAGAGACGTTTTCTCCCCTCTTTGTTTCCTGGTGCACAAGGAGAGGGGATTAAGAGCGCTGCTTAAAGTAGCTCCAGAGATGGGCGTGAGCCACAGCTAACAGCACGGACCCCAGAGATGGGCATGAGACGCTAAGGAGGCTGCTGCTGCCAGCAAGAAGCCTGTGTGTAAGCACAGGTCACTATCCACATCTCCACACCTGGGAGCCTGTACAGCCCACCACTACTAGGGTCCCATGATCCAGGGACAACTTCCCTGGGAGAACGCACAGCATGCATCAGGCTGTTGTAACGTCATGCTGGCCTCTGCCACCACAGGCTCGCCCTGCCTCCGTATCCCTCCCTCCCCCTGGTCTGAGTGAGCCAGAGGCCCTGAATCAGCTGCTCCTTTAACTCTGTCCTGTCTGAGCGAAGAACAGATGCCCTCAGGTGACCTACACACAGAGGCGGGTCTAAATCCAAAGCTGAACCTCAGGAGCTGTGCGAACAAAGAGAAAGGGAAATCTCTCCCAGCAGCCTCAGAAGCAGCGGATTAAAGCTCCACAATCAACTTGATGTACCCTGCATATGTGGAATACCTGAATAGACAACGAATCATCCCAAATTGAGGAGGTGGACTTTGGGATCAAGATATATTATTTTTTCCCCTTTTCCTATTTTTGTGAGTGTGTACATGTATGCTTCTGTGTGAGATTTTGTCTATATAGCTTTGCTTTCACCATTTGTCCTAGGATTCTGTCCATCCATTCTTGTTTTCTTTTTTTTCTTTACTTTACAAATTTTTTTCATAATAATAATTTATTATTTTAATAACTTTATTTTATTTTATCTTACTTTATCTCCTTTCTTTCTTTCCTTCTTTCTTTTTTCTATTTCTTCTCCCTTTTATTCTGAACCGTGTGGATGAAAGGCTCTAAGTGCTCCAGACAGGAGTCACTGCTGTGCGTCAGAGGTGGGAGACCCAACTTCAGGACACCAGTCCACAAGAGACCTACCAGCTCCACATAATATCAAACAGTGAAAATCTCTCAGCGATCTCCATCTCAACGTCAAGACCCAGCTTCACTCAACGACCAGCAAGCTACAGTGCTGGACACCCTATGCCAAACAACTAGCAAGACAGGAACACAGCCCCATCCAATAGCAGAGGCTGCCTAAAACCATAAGGCCACAGACATCCCAAAGCACACCACCAGACGTGGACCTGCCCACCAGAAAGACAAGATACAGCCTCCTCCACCAGAACACAGGCACTAGTCCCCTCCACCAGGATGCCTACACAACTCACTGAACCAACCTTAGCCACTAGGGACAGACACCAAAAACAACGGGAACTACGAACCTGCAGCCTGTGAAAAGGAGACCCCAAGCACAGTAAAATAAGCAAAATGAGAAGACAGAAAAACACACAGCAGATGACGGAGCAAGATAAAAACCCACCAGACCTAACAAATGAAGAGGAAATAGGCAGCCTACCTGAAAAGAATTCAGAGTAATGATAGAAAAGATGATCCAAAATCTTGGAAATAGAATAGAGAAAATGCAAGAAACATTTAACAAGGACCTAGAAGAACTAAAGAGGAAATAAGCAATGATGAAAAACACAATAAATGAAATTTAAAATACTCTAGGGGCTTCCGTGGTGGCACAGTGGTTGGGAGTCTGCCTGCCAATGCAGGGGACACGGGTTTGTGCCCTAGTCTGGGAAGATCCCACATGCCGCGGAGTGGCTGGGCCCGTGAGCCATGGCTGCTGAGCCTGCACGTCCGGAGCCTGTGCTCTGCAAGGGGAGAGGCCACACAGTGAGAGGCCTGCGTACTGCAAAAAACAAAAAACAAACAAACAAAAACTCTAAAAGGGATCAATAGCAGAATAACTGATGCAGAAGAACGGATAAGTAACCTGGACGATAAAATAGTGGAAATAACTACTGCAGAGCAGAATAAAGAAAAAAGAATGAAAAGAACTAAGGACCATCTCAGAGACCTCAGGGACAACATTAAACGCATCAACATTCGAATTATTGGGCTCCCAGAGGAAGAAGAGAAAAAGAAAGGGACTGAGAAAGTATCTGAAGAGATTATGGTTGAAAACTTCCCTAATATGGGAAAGGAAATAGTTAATCAAGTTCAGGAAGCACAAGGAGTCCCATACAGGATAAATCCAAGGAGAAACACGCCAAGACACATATTAATCAAACTATCAAAAATTAAATACAAAGAAAACATATTAAAACCAGCAAGGGAAAAACCACAAATAACACACTAGGGAATCCCCATGAAGTTAACAGCTGATCTTTCAGGTGAAACGCTGCAAGCCAGAAGGGAGAGGCAGGACATATTTAAAGTAACGAAGGAGAAAAACCTACAACCAAGATTACACTACCCAGCAAGGATCTTATTCAGATTTGATGGAGAAATTAAAACCTTTACAGACAAGCAAAAGCTGAGAGTTCAGCACCACCAAACCAGCTTTACAACAAATGCTAAAGGAACTTCTCTAGGCAAGAACACAAGAGAAGGAAAGGACCTACAATAACAAACCCAGAACAATTAAGAAAATGGGAACAGCAACATACATATTGCTAATTACCTTAAATGTAAATGGATTAAATGATCCCACCAAAAGACACAGACTGGCTTAATTGATAGAAAAACAAGACCCATATATATGCTGTCTACAAGAGACCCACTTCAGACATAGGGACACATACAGACTGAAAGTGAGGGGATGGAAAAAGATATTCCATGCAAATAGAAATCAAAAAAAGTTGGAGTAGCAATTCCCATATCAGAGAAAATAGACTTTAAAATAAAGACTATTAGAAGAGACAAAGAAGGACATTACATAATGATCAAGGGATCAATCCAAGAAGAGATATAACAATTGGAAATATTTATGCACCAACATAGGAGCACCTCAACACATAAGGCAAATACTAACAGCCATAAAAGGGGAAACTGACAGTAACACAGTCACAGTAGGGGACTTTAACACCCCACTTTCACCAATGGACAGATCATCCAAAATGAAAATAAATAAGGAAACACAAGCTTTAAATGATACATTAAACAAGATGGACTTAATTGATATGTATAGGACATTCCATCCAAAAACAAGAGAATACACATTTTTCTCAAGTGCTCATGGAACATTCTCCAGGATAGATCATACCTTGGGTCACAAATCAAGCCGTGATAAATTTAAGAAAATTGAAATCATATCAAGTATCTTTTCTGACCACAGCACTATGAGACTAGATATCAATTACAGGAAAAGATCTGTAAAAAATACAACCACATGGAGGCTAAACAATACACTACTCAATAACCAAGAGATCACTGAAAATTCAAAGAGGAAATAAAAAAATACCTAGAAACAAAGGACAATGAAAACAAAATGACCCAAAACCTATGGGATGCAGCTAAGCAGTTATAAGAGGGAAGTTTATAGCAATACAATCCTACCTTAAAAAACAGGAAACATCTCAAATAAACAACCTAACCTTGCACCTAAAGCAATTAGGGAAAAAAGAACAAAAAAATTCCAAAGTTATCAGAAGGAAAGAAATCATAAATATCAGATCAGAAATAAATGAAAAAGAAATGAAGGAAATGATAACAAATATCAATAAAACTAAAAGCTGGTTCTTTGAGAAGATAAACAAAATTGATAAACCATTAGCTAGACTCATCAAGAAAAAAAAGGGAGAAGACTCAAATCAATAGCATTATAAACGAAAAAGGAGGAGTAACAACTGACAGTGCAGAAATACAAAAGATCATGAGAGATTACTACAAGCAACTTTATGTCAATAAAATGGACAACCTGGAAGAAATGGACAAATTCTTAGAAAAGCACAACCTACTGAGACTGAACCAGGAAGAAATAGAAAATATGAACAGACCAATCACAAGCACTGAAATTGAAACTGTGATTAAAAATCTTCCAACAAACAAAAGCCCAGGACCAGATGGCGTCACAGGCGAATTCTATCAAACATTTAGAGAAGAGCTAACACCTATCCTTCTCAAACTTTCCCAAATATAGCAGAGGGAGGAACACTCCCAAACTCATTCTATGAGGCCACCATCACCCTGATACCAAAACCAGACAAAGATGTCACAAAGAAAGAAAACGACAGGCCAATTTCACTGATGAACATACATGCAAAAACCCTCAACAAAATACTAGCAAACAGAATCCGACAGCACATTAAAAGGATCATACACCATGATCAAGTGGGGTTTATCCCAGCAATGCAAGGATTCTTCATATACACAAATCAATCAATGCAATACACCATGTTAAACAATGGAAGGAGAAAAACCATATGATCATCTCAATAGATGCAGAGAAAGCTTTTGACAAAATTCAACACCCATTTATGATAAACACCCTCCAGAAAGTAGGAATAGAGGGAAATTTCCTCAACATAATAAAGGCCATATATGACAACCCACAGTCAACATTGTCCTCAATGGTGAAAAACTGAAACCATTTCTACTAAGATCAAGAACAACACAAAGTTGCCCACTCTCACCACTCTTATTCAACATAGTTTTGGAAGTTTTAGCCACGGCAATCAGAGAAGAAAAAGAAATAAAAGGAATCCAAATCAGAAAAGAAGAAGTAAAGCTGTCACTGTTTGCATATGACATGATACTATACATAGAGAATCCTAAAGATGCTACCGGAAAACTGCTAGAGCTAATCAATGAATTTGGTAAAGTAGCAAGATACAAAACCAATGCATAGAAATCTCTGGCATTCCTATACACTAATGATGAAAATCTGAATGTGAAATCAAGGAAACACTCCCGTTTACCACTGCAACAAAAAGAATAAAATATCTAGGAATAAACCTACCTAATGAGACAAAAGACCTGTATGCAGAAAATTATAAGATGCTGCTGAAAGAAATTAAAGATGACACAAACAGATGGAGAGATATACCATGTTCTTGGATTGGAAGAAACAACATTGTGAAAATGACTCTACTACCCAAAGCAATCTACAGATTCAATGCAATCCCTATCAAACTACCATTTGAAAACTGGCATTTTTCACAGATCTAGAACAAAAAAATTTCACAATTTGTATGGAAACACAAAAGACCCCGAATAGCCAAAGCAATCTTGAGAAAGAAAAATGGAGCTGGAGGAATCAGGTTCCCTGACTTCAGATTATACTACAAAGCTATAGTAATCAAGACAGTATGGTACTGGCAGAAAAAGAGAAATATAGATCAATGGAACAGGATAGAAAGCCCAGAGATTAACCTACGCATATATGGTCACCTTCTCTTTGATAAAGAAGGCAAGAATATACAGTGGAGAAAAGACAGCCTCTTCAATAAGTGGGGCTGGGAAAACTGGACAGCTACATGTAAAAGTATGAAATTAGAACACTCCACAACACCATACACAAAAATAAACTCAAAATGTATTAAAGACTGAAATGTAAGGCCAGACACTATCAAACTCTTAGAGGAAAATATAGGCAGAACACTCTATGACATAAATCTCAGCAAGATCCTTTTTGACCCACCTTCTAGAGAAATGGAAATAAAAACAGAAATAAACAAATGGGACCTAATGAAACTTAAAAGCTTTTTGCACACGAAAGGAAACCATAAACAAGACCAAAAGACAACCCTCAGAATGGGAGAAAATATTTGCAAATGAAGCAACTGACAAAGGATTAATCTCCAAAATTTACAAGCAGCTCATGCAGCTCAATAACAAAAAAACAAACAACACAATCCAAAAATGAGCAGAACTAAACAGACATTTCTCCAAAGAAGATAACAGATTGCCAACAAACACATGATAGAATGCTCAACATCATTAATCATTAGAGAAATGCAAATCAAAAGTACAATGAGATATCATCTCACACCGGTCAGAATTGCCGTCATCAAAAAATCTAGAAACAATAAATGCTGGAGAGGGTGTGTAGAAAAGGGAACACTCTTGCACTGTTGGTGGGAATGTAAATTGATACAGCCACTATGGAGAACAGTATGGAGGTTCCTTAAAAAACTAAAAATAGAATTACCATACGACCCAGCAATCCCACTACTAGGCATATACTCTGAGAAAACCATAATTCAAAAAGAGTAATGTACCAAAATGTTCATTGCAGCTCTATTTACAATAGCCAGGACATGGAAGCAACCTAAGTGTCCATCAGCAGACGAATGGATAAAGAAGATATGGCTCATATATACAATGGAATATTACTCAGCCATAAAAAGAAACGAAATTGAGTTATTTGTAGTGAGGTGGATGGACCTAGAGTCTGTCATATAGAGTGAAATCAGAAAAACAAATACCATATGTTAACACATATATATGCAAACTATGAAAAAAAAAAGTCACGAAGAACCTCACCATTGTAAAGCAATTATACTCCAGTAAAGATGTTAAAAAAAATAAAAGTACTGAAAGAGAAACTGTGAACTAATTCTATATCTGCCAAAACTGCCTTTCATTAATTAGGGATATATTTTTGACATTCTCAGACAAACAAAAGCTGAAGTAGTTCATTTCCATTTAGACAAAAACTCTGAAAGGAATCCTTCCAGCTGAAATAAAATGACACTAGACAGTAACTTGAAGTTGTATAAAGAATTAAAGCTCTCTGGTAAAGGCAAATACGTGGTCAAATATAAAAGTCAATATTGTTATAATTTTGGTTTGTAACTGCATTTTTATTTCTTACACGATTTAAAAAGCAAATGTATAAATATAATTATAAGTTAATGCTATTTGGGCATAAAATATAAAAATGTAATTTGTGACAACAATAAGATGAGGGTGATGAAGCTGTATAGGAGCAGTGTCTGTATGTGATTGTAATTAAGTCTGTATACACAAAATTAGACTGTTATAAATTTAAGACGTTAAATGTAATCCTCAGGGTAATGACAAATAAAACACCTAAAGAATATAAACAAAAGGAAATGAAATGGGATTCAAAATGATTCACTATATAAGTTAACTAAACACAGAGAAGGCAGTAATGGAGGGAATGAGGGATAAAAATATATCAAGCATACAGAAACAAACAGCAAAGTGTCGAACATAAGTCCTTCATCATGAGAAATTACTTTCAGTGTAAATGCTTTAAACTTTCCAATCAAAAGACAATGATTGGCAGAATGTAGTAGAAAAATAACAGATAAGTATATGTTTTCTACAAGAGACTCACTTTAGATCGAAGAGAAAAACGGTTGGAAAGTGAATAAATGAAAAAATATATTCCATGCAAATAGTAACCAAAAGATAGCTGGGTGTCTTTATTAATTTAACCTTTAAGACAAAAACCGCTACAAGAGAAAGACATTATATATTAATAAAAAGTTCAATTCATTGAGAAGATATAATAATTATAAATATATATTCACCAGCCTACAGAGTCCCAAATATATGAAACAAACATTGACAGAAATTAAAGGGTAAAATAGACTTTGATAACCCACTTTCACATGATATGATTCCATATGTAGAAAATCTTAAAGAATACACAAGAGAGCTACCAGAACTAATAACTGAATTCAGTAATTGAAGGATACAAAATTAACACATGTAAATCAGATGTGTTTCTGGTCACCAGGAATGAAGAATCCAAAAAGTACATTGAGAAAGAAATTTCACTTACAATAGCATCTAAGAGAATAAAGTACCTAGGAATAAATTTAACCAAAGAGGTAAAAGACTTGTACACTGAAACACTGCAGACAACAAAACTAGACACATTGCTGAAGATCTAATTGAAAGACATTCCATTTTCAGTGATTGGAAGACTTAAGATCGTTAAGATGTCAATGTCATCCAAAGATTCAGCCCAACCCTCTCAAAATTCAAACATAATTTTTTTGCAGAAATGTACCCTCAAATTTATACAGAACTTCAGGGGATCCCAAATAAGTGAAATAATCCTGAAAGAGAGGAAAATTTTGGACACTCACTCTCCCTGATTTCAAAACTTACTATAAAATTGCAATAATTGAAAAAATTTGGTACTGATCTTGGATAGACATATAGATTGAACAGAATTGAGAGTCTAGGAGTAAACTCATACCTCCATGGCTGATTTTTGACATGGGTGCCTAATCCATTCAATAGGGAAACAACAGTCTCTTCAACAGATGGTGCTGAACAACTGGACAGTCCCATGAAAAAGAATGAAGTTTGACTCCTACCTCACACTATTTACAAAAATTAACTCAAAATGGATCAATGACCTAAATTTAAGGGCTAAAACCATTAAACTCATAGAGAAAAACAAAGGGGTTAATCGTCACGACCTTGGATTTTGCAATGGATTCTTAGATGTTACACTAGAAGCATGAGAAACAAGAAAAAATAAAGTGGATTTCATCAAAATTAAAATTTATGCATGAGAGGACATGATCAAGAGAGTGAAAAGAAAACCTATGGAATGGGATAAAATATTTGTATGTCATATTTCCTATGAGAGTCTCATATCCAGGATATATATATAAAAAAAACTCCTATGAAACAAGAAAAAGGCAAACAATCCAAATAAAAAGTGGTCAACAGGCTTAAATAGATATTTCTCCAAAGAAGATCTACAAATAGCCAATAAGCACATGAACAGACATCAACATCATTAGTCATTAGGGTAATGCAAATCAAAACCACAGTGAGATAACATTTCACATTTATTAGGATAGCTTTAAAATTTTAAATGTTAAGTAACATGTGTTGGCAAAAATGTGGAGAAACTGGAATGTTTGTGCAGTGTTAGTGGGAATGAAAAATGTTACATCCACTTTGGAAAACAGTTTGGCAGTTCTTCAAAAAGCTAATGACAGAATTACCATATGCCCCAGCAATTGTAGTCCTACATATATAACCAAAATTATTCCAACAGGACTCAAACAGATACTTGTAAGTGAATGTTCATTGCAGCATTATTCAAAGTAACCAAAAGATGGAAATAACCCAAATGTCCATCAACAAGTGTATGGATAAACAAAATGTGGTATATACATACAATGTAATATTATTTAGGCATAAAAATAAGGAAGTTCCAATACGTGTACAATGGGGATGAACCTCGAAAGCATGCTAAGTGAAATAAGGCAAGCACAAAGGACAAATATTGTATGATTCCACTTATACAAAATATCTAGAATAGATAAATTAATAGAAACAGAAAGTAGCTTAGAGGTTGCTAGGGGCTGGGAGGAGGGAGAAAAAGGGAATTATTACTTAATAATTACAGAGATTTTGTTTGGGGTGATGAAAGACTTGTGGAAATAGATTGTAGTGGTTGCTGCACAATAGCAAGACTGTAATTATGCCATTGAATTGTACACTTAAAATGGTTAAATGGCAAATTTTATATCATACACATTTTAGCACAATAAAAATGTATTGAAAGACTTACCAAAAATTATATCACGATTTGTTTTTTATTTTACTTTTTTAAGTTATCTACACAGTAGAATTGATTGTTTTCTTTTGGTGAACAGTTTTGTGTAATTTTCTATTACTGTGTAACAAATTACTACACAATTTGTGACTTAAAAATTACACACATTTATTATCTCACATTTCTTTGTATCTCTTTTCAAGGTCTTACAAGGCTGCACTCAAGGTGTTGGCCAGTGCTGGGGACTTATCTGAAGACTCAAGTGGGGAAAGATCCACTTTCAAGCTTATGTGGCTATTGGCAGAATTTCAGTTCCTGCAGGTGTATTGCACTGAGGGCCTTAGTTCCTAGCTGGTTATTGCCCAGAGACTACCCTCATTTTATTGCCACATGGCCCTCACCAACACATCATCTTAATTCAAAAGGCAGCAAGGGAGAGAACATGCTATCAGAATGGAGTTGTGATCTTATATAACCTAACCATGCAAGTGACATCCCACATATTTGCTGTATGCTATTAATTAGAAGCAACTTACTAGGCCACTCCCCATTCAAGGAAAAAGGATTACACAAGGGTTTAATTACCTGGGACCTGAGATCATTGGAAACCATCTTATCAATTGTTTGCCATCAGTTCTACAAAATTTAACACTTATAGATTTGTGTAACTACTACAACAAATGATACAGAGACATTCCATCACCTCCCCCAAATTTCTGCATGTTCTCTTTTAATAGTCACAACCAGTACCATACTTAACCACTGGTGACTACTTATCTGTCATCTATTGCTAGAGTTTAGTCTTTTAAAAATGTCAAAATATATATGGAATCATACCGTGCATAACTTTTTGAGACACGCTTCTCAAAATTATAATTATCTATTATAATTCACATAATGCCTTTGAAATTCATCCAAAGTAGTGAATGTGTAAATAGTTTGTTCCTTTTACTTGCTGAGTAGTATTCCATTGCATGGATATGACACTATTTGTTAATCCATTCACCCACTGAAGCATGTATGGACAGTTTCCAGTTTTTGACTATCATGTATAAATGTGATATGAACATTTGTGTAAAGGTGTTTGTGTGATATAAATTCTCATTTTTCAAACTTTTTTATTTTTTTGGTTTGGCCATATGAATTGCTTTGGACAACTGATGTTAACAGACACCATATGAACACAACCTTGAACCATGCTCACTCATTTGGACTATATATTTTATGCTCCTGCATTTAAACAAAAAGAAGAACATGTCTCACACAGTTCCTGGTCAAAAGAGGATGGGAGATTGTTGGAGCAGACCTGAACTTAACTTTCAGACTGTAGACAAATCTACCCTAAGTCATCCAAAACCCTGACTACCCAATGAGTTGACAGGAAAGCAAGCAATTAATGCAGATGATTGCATACCACTGAGTTTGTGGGGTGATTTCTAATGTGGCATTATTGGGCCAATAACTGACTAATACTATGAATAAATGGAAATTTTATTAATAAATAACATGCCTAAAAATGAAGTTCCTTTATAATAAAATGTCTATTTCCATACATAAATACATAGGCATGAATGTACAATAACAGATGGAATTGGATACAGAAACGTTATATTGGCAACTCTAGTGAAAAACTCTTGGTAAAATTTGAAAAGAACTACTATAAACAGTGTCATATACTTTTCCTTCAGTACTTATATCCTGAAAAGAAGATCAGTGTATTTGAAATTATGTAAAATATTTTTATTAATATATGAGAGAATTAAGTCTTGGGCTGAGATAAGCTATAAACAGGTTTATCATCCATATTCTGTCTTGTAGTTCATTTGAAAGTCCTGGGGCATAGTGCTTACCTGTGTAAGACAGTTTTAATGTGTACCAAGATGTTTAGCATCCTTGTTCCCTGATTATTTAATATAAGAAGAACTCACAACCATTCTGAGAAACAAAAACACTTCCACAAATTTTTAAAGTGTCTTTCTAGTAGACAGTAAAAACCACACAAGAAAATCACTGATTTAAACGTACAGTAAGCCTGAGAACAACTCAGTCACTTGAAGGGAATCTGGATATACCTACATCAAGAAATACTTACAATTATACAGGAAGTATTTCCATGATTTAATAAAGGGGAAAACTTGAATTTCAAAATATTTGCAACCTGGAGTACAGAGGGTCCCCAAACTACAAAGTAGAAGACCCTCACAGCATCAGGTATACACCTGGCTGCTGTAAATATAAAAGAAAAATGCAACAATGAATAACTTCATTGATCTAAATAAGAGGACAGCAAAGGAGAAAATAAAAATTAATTGGAAATGATCTTAATTAGCAGTTCAACTACATAGACCCACAAAACCCTTCTGTTACATTTATATATATCTCAAAGGGGAAGCTTCATAAAGAAGCGACTAAGTGTTCTCTGACACATATTTCAATTCCAGATTCATATTGATAATTGTACCATAAATCCAAGTAACTATCTTAGCAAATGCTCTGATGTTAATTAAAGTACACTTAATGGATATATCCCAACCCTCTGTAGTGTCAACAGAGCCACCTTCCAGTGCATTTAAAGCAAATTGGATAATACAACTTCACTGTAGTCTGTGACTTCAGATACATATGCGGTAAGGGAAGCAGGGCATTTCAGAAAATAAATATAGAAAAGGAAGAAAACTATAAAAATAGTTTTTAATTCAGGTTAATTGTTTAGACTGATGAAATAACTCCTGGTTGAAGAGAAAATTATGCCTACAGATCATTATTCAAAATGGTGAGAGGTCCCATTTAAATTTAATTTAGTCCAGGGAAGAGAACCAGGAATAATACCCTTTTGAACAGGGTGGAGGGTGACAGGTTATTTTAAGTGTATTTATTAATAGTCTTTTCCTCAATATTTCAGTACTTTTTTTTTTTTTTTACAAATTAACATCTCTAAGATTAGACTGTGTCTTACAAATTGTGGTTTCTTAGATAAAATACAATAGTGTGTCAATCTTTTCTAATTTAAATAGTCTATTTTAAGTACTCACTTGGGTAAAAATCCATTTTTTTCCTGAAACATTCTTTCCCTCCCTATAAGGACATTTGGCTTACTCAGGGTAGCATGAAATTGCACTGGAAGGAGTAGGGACACCTGGGACTCACACAAAAGGGTTCAACTGTCTTCCTCTTTGCCCTTTGGCTTCCACATTAGTGCCTTTTCAGGTTCCTGTACTGCTTGTTGGCATCTGCTACTGAAATAAGTGTGAAAAGGCAAGACATCTTTGCCTTTCAGTCATATTCTCCATACAATCTATGGGGCAGCAAGTCCCTCATAAAGCCTCTGCAGCCTGGTACCTCCTTCCGCCATAGGGACTCTCCTGCATGAGCTGGATCTCAGTTATCTGAGATCTTTCATTCTCTGGGGCTTTGGGGAACATATGCATAAATTTCATGCTACCATGAGAATTAAGAGAGGTCAAGGAGGACTATTTCATGCCTTTTCACTGCTGATCTACTCTGTGCTGACAGTAGAATTCTCTGTTTATTCTAGGCTTTATTGATATGGATCCATTTGGTACAGCTCTCTCCTCCGAGGGATATAAACTGAGAGCTAGTACAAAACCCTGTCCCCTCTTCTTCTCCACAAACATATTTGACACCACCATTCTGGTTCCAAGAAACAAAGCAGAAAAGTGGTCTTAATGAAAAAAAAAATCTTTTCTGATCACTTCCGGGAAATAAAGAATCTACCAGAAAGATATGAAGGTTACTTTTACCTCTGTTTTGGATATATCCTACTATCAGAGATCAATGCCACATACAATTAAATCAAGTAATTAATAATTTTTACTCTAAGTCCTTTCTCTCCAAGGGACTTTTTGATAATTTCCTTTTCTGTAAAGTAACCTGCTCAGAAAACATCATACTCGAGCATAGTCACAGAACGAATTTCTTAGGTCCTATATTTATAATTTAGCTTAAAAATATGCAATATATGGTCTGTATATTTTCAGTCCTTGGTTGGTTTTGTTAGTATGAATCAGTATTCTGCAAGACTCTCAGAGACTCTAACAAGAAAGAATTTATGAAGCTACAAGGCTGGGATCAAAACTGAGACTATAATGACTTCATGAAGATGATATGACTCTTTGAGGACATATCTGAGTAGCTATTCAGATTTCTGTAAATACCATCTCCCTATTTGCCTGCAAATTTTAGTCTTTTGCATCCAAATTCTCACAAATATTTCTTATCTCTACCACAGAGTTTGCTTCAAATCCCCCATCTAAAATATTCCTAAATAGAACTTAGGGTATGGATTAAAAGCCTTTACCATATTAGACCAATTGTTAGAGAAAAAGTTCCCAAAGCATACTATTGTCCACAATAAGTAATAAAATGTTCATATCTTCAAAGTATTAAGAATGATTTTAAAAAGGTTAATGTAAGATTAAGTTAGTAAGATAATTTATTTATAAAATTCAACCTTAACATGTCAATATAAACTAAATATGTGAGACAAATAGGAGCTTGATACTTTGAGACAAATATTAGCTAAATTTAATTTAAGTCTTTTATCCAATGACCTGTAGGAATTTCCACAACTTCTGGAATTTTCAAGCCAATCCACAATTTCTGGATTTTTCAGAAAAAATCATTACTATTTTTACTTGAACATTCAGAATTTTAATCCATGGCCTCAATGAGATGTTATTATAGCCCAGAGTTTATCTCCTCCTGCTACTCTCTTTGCTCCATATCAACTCAGATGTTTTCTTTTTTTTGATTTCCACTGGGTGATGGTGGTAGTGGGGAACTTATAAGGTATGTGTACAGAACAGGATTTACTATAAGGTTGTGTAAACAGAGGAAATGTATATTATATTGTAGAAAAACAAACTATAAAAAGTTTAATATTATACACCAATGCTTATAACAATTCCTTAATCAACTTGGAAACTAATTAGGGTTAGATTAGGTCATGAGGGTGAAATATTCTTGGTGGGATTAACGCCTTTATAAAATGAGAAAGAGACAGGAGATTCTGCCTCTTTCTCTCCTTCATTCCAACCCCTTGTCCCCCACCACGGAAGGGTACAGCAGTAAGGTATCCATCTGCAAACCAAGAAGAAGGCTCTCACCACAAACTGAGTCTGCCATCACCTTAATCTTGGATTTCCCAGCCTCCAGAACTGTGAGAATGTTTTTTGTTTAAACCACCCAGTCTATGGTATTTTGTTATAGCAGCCTGAAACTAAGACAATCATCTTTCTCCATACACTCCAATATGCTGGCATATTATGTAGACTTTGTATGCTCTTTTCCACTCTTAGTATGCTCCCTGTTCTTAGATGTTTTCCAAGTCATCTTCATTACTAATCCTGAGTAAGATATATTATACTTTTGACATTGTCCCTGAGGCTTAACCTGAAACCCATAAAGGGCACATTTTTCCATAACCATATAGGAAATTATAGTTTTGTGTCATATGCCAATAATGTAATCATACAAAATTATCAACATACAAGTTTTTGATTTCAAAATTTATTTTGATGTTATTGGTCTTTGACCAATTTAGTTATACTGCAGGACATAATGGATCTATCCCAGAACTGTATTATAAAATAAACAAAGAAAAACTAGCAGAAAAGTAGAACAATTCATCAAAAAGTTGATGAATTTAAATATCCTGGAAAAGTGATTATTTTCTAATTTATATTTTTGACAGTTGCCCTTTTCTGTGTACATACTGGATCAGTTGAAAGCCAGAATTACAGATTGATAATAGAAGTGATTAAGTTATCAATTGGATTAACTTAATAACCATGTTTTAAATAGGAATATATTAAGCAGTTTCATTCTTAAGGAAGAAAAAAATATAGGCTAAAAGTATAAAAAAATCAAAATTAAGTACAGTGAATTAATTTTGTATGTCTTTCTTTTTCCAATAAAATTTTTTTTCATCTGAATTGATCTTTCCATCTATCATCTATTTTTCATCTGAAAATATTTTTTCCCAAGTTAAAGAAAAGTAGTAGGGAATATCCTATCCAACATACATTTATAGACCACATATCAAGTCATAAAATTTAATACATATGTTCACATAGGTACACTTTGAATGAAATTATTTAAACACCTTCAAGAAATTGCATTTAGAGTATATACAAAAAGAAGACTAAGTGTGAGGTCTCCTCTACTCTAAATGTATCATTCTCCTTGATCAGTAGATTCAACACTCTGATCCAGTTGAATAGTTGCCTGCTCCATTTCTTCATCAGTATCTGTACTGTCAACAATAGACACATCTTCTTAAAAGAGAGAATTATCCTTCAGGCAAACATTGTCAAGTGGCTACACTGTCCTTCTAGGAACTTATTTCTGTGCTTTGAAAAAATTTATATGTTTATTAATGAATTTTACAAAACAATTCTTACTTCAAAAATATTTTTTATAACTATTGTCAAAAATATATTTCCTTTATCACATTTATATGCATATTTCCTATTTTTAACACAAATAATCTGTCATTTAATATCTTAGACTTTTATTTGACCAATGAAAAATGGTTTCCTGAAGGAATGTCACATAAATTGGTCATAGTTACATTTTTTCTCTTTTAGTTCATCAGCTGAAAATTCTTCGTATTGACTATAATGCCCATTTTCATGCATATACCATTGAAGAATTTAAAAAGCAACTTATGCATAGTGACAAATTTCAAATGACTTCATTCTGAAACTGCCATTTTAAGGCAGTTTCTGTAGTGTGATTAAAAAACAGAATGTTGCAAGATTTGAAGTGCTTTGGCCTTTTCCATTTCTTAAAAATAGCCTTTAGATTCCCTTTTGACTTTTAAGAACTGACCAAGATGATCTTTTCCCAGAAAACTTTGTCTACTAAAAGGTCAAGAAAACTATTGCGATCCCTTAAGAAGTTGAATAGGAACTTAATTTTAAGAGCTGTTATTAAGAAAATGATATTATTTATTGTTATTAAGTGTTAAATAAAATTTAATATGTTATTAAGAAAATATGCACTATCTAAGGTGGTGCATATTCGTCAATTTATAGGAATTGTTGAAACTTTTTGAGAGTTATTTGAATATTCTCCTCTTTTGCAAGAATAAAGAAAGTGTCATTGAAACTGGGGTTTAGAAAATTCAAAACTAAATCATTTTAAATTTACTGTCAGGGTTTTAAATTCATATATTATATCAGACTGTAATGGAGTTTAAATCTAGTTATCAAATCTTTAAAATTGTGACCCACCAACAATTTTAATCACTGAAAAACTTCAGACTGTGATCCATCTGATTCTCACGGTACAGTGCACAGTGCCTATGTTCTAATATCAAGCCATTTCATGAAAACGGGTTCTATACCTCTCCTCTGTTGTCTCCAACACATCAAAAACAGGTTCAATTGTGCATGTAGATTGCTAGGACATTTGGAAATTTGTGCTAATATTTCATTTCTTTATTAAAACTGTTGACAGAGAAACTAAAACTTGTTTTCTCTGAGGGTTCCTATCTACTTTCCTCTTTTCATCTTCCTCTACTCTATGCCACTGTATCAACTCCAACTTTGTCTGACTCACATGTATTGATCATCTTTTAGTCATAGCTTAAGCATTACTTTTTTCCAAAATGGCATAAATGACCCCCAAACTATGCTTACACACTTTCCCAGCATTACTATGTTTGCCTTTTTTGGTATTTATCACACTTTAATTGTGTAATGGCCATTTTTCATGCTACATTTTAAGCTTTTTGAGGTCATGGACTATTTTTTTTTTCCACTGCATCCTAAGGGTCTAGTTCAAAGCCTAGAATATAATAAAATATATAATAACCTGAAAATGGTTTGTTGACTAAGGAAATTGCCTATGCTTTTCTTTGCTGGCCCAGTGCAGGATCTTCAGGCTCCCTTCTCCTGGCAGTTCCCTAAACACTTGTTTTATTGTTTTTCCTCTCTGCTTCTCCTGATGCTCCAACTTATTATCTTTTTCTGAGTTCTCATGTTCTATGCCGACTATTACATGATGGAATTTACCAGTGCCCTCCCTGTCTTAGTCCATCTTTCCTTCTCCCTCTATATTTTATTCCTAGATGACGCATTCTTAATTTTACCACAATTACTACCCATAGGTCCAAAACTCTCACTATTCAAGAACAAATGTTTGTATTTGCATCCTCATGTATGTCTTGCAAGAAATTAAAAATACAGAAGGTCAAAACTGATCTTATGATGTCCCTCTCAAATCTACTTATCATGTTCTTTAGCTTATTAGATGATAGTTCCATTACTTTAATTTTATGATCTGGAAAAATAATCCCATATATATTTTTATTTCACCCTTTAATATTTTTTGACATCATTTTCTTCATTCCCACTGACTTCAAACTAGAATGGACCATCACATCATCCTTATAACCATTTCCTGCCATATTCATTCTTGATATAAATAGAGTGAGGTTTGGAAGAATTGATCTGTGTGTTGGAATTTTAAAAAGAAATGGTTTGTTAGTAGTTCAAGATAAAAATATCAAGCAAGTGATACTCAAGAAGAAAATGGTCCAAACAATCATCAATGTTTATTGAAGGCATACTTCTAAAAAGAAGACAGACATTTTAGGGCAAAAGATTAAGGGATTAAAACAAGTAAAGAATAGTGCTTGTAACTGAGTAAATATACCATGGGTCCTTTGCCTCAGGCCCTGTGATGGGGAGGGGAGAGTGAGAAGTTATTATGAGAGTTATTTTTATCTATACACGATTCCAATTCAAGATGGTAAACTGAGCATATAAAATTTTATCTTTTTTTCTATTAAAATCCCATATAAATAATAAGATAAACACAAAATTAAATCTACAATAGCCTAGTTAGAATGTTACTATTAAAAAGTATCATTTTAAACAAATTTTAGGAATATAAACAGTGGATGTGAGTGTATAGGTGGATGAAACAAAGCAAGAGAACTGAAATTAATTTGGAGCATGTCTTTTCAGAATCCTGGAGAGGGTTGGAGTCAAGAGATGCAGAGAAGTGAAAAGTAAGGCAGCAGATTAAGTGATTAACTGAAGATGCATGGAGAAACAACTTTATCTTTACCCCACTCCTTCCCAGCACAGCAGTTTTCTTTTTGATCTCTAGGCAAAAGTCTCTGAGGAAACTGAACAAACTACTTCTGGGGTGCAAGGATTTTAGTGAGAGTACTGCAGAGTAAAAGCTCTCTCTGCTTTTACATCTTGGAGGGCCCAGTTTGCCCCTTGGGCACCTCCCCATAGAACCTAAAATGAAGCTTGCTGAGGAAAATACTCTACAGATGGGTATTAAACTTCTAGCTAGTTACTAATTCAAAAACTGTTGGAGGATATAATAGCAAAGGAGACTCCTGCCTACTGCTATTTTAACCAGCCTATTCTTTCCATTTTAAGTATAATGCCCAAAACAAGTATCAACAGATACACACAAAAATACAATATTAAAGAGAAAATACCAAAATGAACAGTGAAAATTCAATTGAGGAGAATTTTTATAAAAGTAATTAATATCCACAGACAATATTTTTAAAGATGAAATCTGTTAACAAAATAATGACACTCTGAAAAAGAGGAATGGAATAAGAACTATCTGACATTAGTAATGTCATTTTTAATATAAAGTGTTGATTAAAATGGTTAAGGGTTGACTTAAAGAGTCTAGAATATAGCAAACAAGCAAATAAATGGGAAATACAAGGGAAGAATAAATGCTATAGGGGGACCTACCTAATAGTTCAGCAAAGAAAAACAGATAATATGGGAGATGGAAGTTATTAATGAAACAGTTTTTTAAAAAAGTTCTTTTGAACCAAAGAAGTAAAAAAGAAAAAAAAACTTAAAATTCAAACAATCTACTGAGCAGCATGAATTAACAAAAGTAAAACTACCTGTGGCATTGCAGAACACCAAGGATAAAATAGACAATGCTGAAAGATCAAAAGTGAAATTAATCAAGACAATAAAGGAGGATATGCTAGAAAAGAATGAGACTCAGATTAGCATCGGTCTTCTCATAAACAAATTATTTTCTATCTAGAATTCTAAAATGTAAATTATATATATATATATACAATCTCATCCTTGAGAGATAATACATATGTGTGTGTGTGTGTATATGTATATATATATATATATATACACATATACACACACCCACACACATACACACACATATATACATACACATTAATAAACAAAGGAGCAAATAAAAGATGCAACCAAGAAAAAGGGTAATAGAAGAACTGGAAAACAGTAGATCTAATACGGAATTATAGTATAGGAAAATGAAATGCCGAGCTTAGTGTTTTGAAGCAAGTCTTCTTCTGCGAGTCTGCTCCAAACTGGAGCAGAAAACAAGAAGTGTCCAAAAGGAGGATCACCTTGGTGAGAATATGAATCTTATGATTTAAAGGATAAGACTGATGATGCAGATAAACTTGAGAATATGACCAAGGCATCTTCTATCAATAGCAATAAAACAGAGTAACAAAAACATTAAAAAAGACTTAGAAATAAGATTTTAAAATGTACAAAAGAATCATGACCAAACAGGAAGAAAATTAAAATGTGCTATGGTTTTTCACAATTGATAGAATGTAAAGAGGCTAATTCATATAACACTGAACATCCTCTTAATGCTTTCAATCAGAATATTGACACCGGGGTTGGGAACAATATTTACATAGCAATAATCATGTAATTATTTTCATTTTTAATCAATCTATAGGAAAACATCATTTTGTTTTTAATTATGGCTTCTGTGCTGGCATTCAGCAACAGTAATGACAGAAACATAGAAGACAAAGTTATTTATGTCTATGAAAGTATTTTTAATTAAAAGATGAAAATCAAAAGGGTGTGAATTATCTACGTGTACAGAGGAAATTACACAAAGCTAGGCAATGTGCATACTCTCAGTTGGAGGTACAAGATTCCATGGCTCTTGGAACCACTTAAGAGACCACAGATGACAGTTACCATCTGGTTCCATCAAGTACATTGAAATGCTCTGCTTTGCCATTCTCAGGTTTTCTTTTTCTACCCGTCTGGCCTATCCTGACTGGTATGCTGAGCTTGTCTGCTTATATGGCAGGTAACTAATTCAAACCAAACTCAGCACGTTTGTGGATGCCTAGATTGAGACCAGCTGAATAAAAATGCATCCTAGGCAGCCCTAGCTTTTAGTAAGACCAACCTAGAGAGCTGAATACATATATTGTTAATATTATCAATGTTAAAATAATAATGCAGTTAGCTGAAACTGTGAAACAGAAGTGGGGAATAGATGGGGGAAAAGAAAACAAGGATGATAATAACCATATATCATAGATGAGGGGGTCAAGAGTGTCTGAAGCTAGCAGAATAAAATATAAAACTTGAAATATATTATGAAATGTTAAAAAAGATTTTAAAATAACAGGACAATATAACTATCAAAATATGGAGTGAAAGTTGTATAGGAGAAAGCTGCAGCTATCCTACTGTTTCATTAATAAATAATATTTATAGTTAACAAAATCAAGAAAGAGATTCATAAACATTATTTAGAGCTATGCAAGGAGCCTCACTGGGAAAAGAGTGAATTTAGGAATGTTGGTGTAATTGATCCCTATTTTAAGTTTAAGTTTCTGTGGGTAGATTTTTTTTTTTTTACCATGTTATATCACTTAGTTACTTTCTTCCATAATGCTGTATAACAAAGACCTGCAAAATCAGTGGCATGAAAACAATAAGCACTTATTTCTTGCTAACATAGTTGCAGTTTAGCTGGTGTGACTCAATCTTGGGCTCTGCTGGGCTAAATGGGTCTCACTGTGGAAGCCAAATTGTAGTCAGAAACTACCCATGTATTTCTTCTTATTGAGATGACAGAAGCTCAAGGGAACAATGCCAGTCATATAAGCACATCATAAATCTCTACAAACATCATGCCCACAAACATTCCTTTGGCCCGAACAAGACAAATAACCTAGGCCTCTGTCAAGCAGCTGGGCAGTACATTCCACTATGAGATTTTGACAAGGATGTGTACATTGTAATTTCATATAGGGGAGTGAAGAAGGATCAATAAATTAAATTTACCATACATGTCCATAAATTACTTTGAAGAAAAGAATACTTGTTAAAATTTAATTTTAAATAAATATAAAGAAATACACCTTGTCATGTCCTTACTCTGACCAAAACCTTTCAATGCCTTCTATCTTCATCTGAATAAAAAACTCCAAAATAATTAAAATATCCTGAAAGACATTGCATGAGGTGGTTTTTATATATCTAACCTCATTTGGGAAGACTCAGCCTTATTCATTAATCACATTGGACTGCTCTTTAGTCTTTCTTTACATGTATGCTCTTTTATTCTGCCTGGCTTGCTACCCAGACATGCCTTTGGTTAGTTAATTTTTAGCCATTCTTTGAGTACTGCTTGGGCTTTAGATTAATGATTTGTTGTGATTGCTGTTTGTTTTACTTTTGCTCTATACTTCTCATATGAAATGATCATCTATCGTGAAATTATTTGTTCAGGGGCTTTTCTTCCCTGTTAAGCTACTGGGTACATAAGGAAATGACCTTTCCTGGACAACACATCACCAGGATATAATATACTGCCTGGCACATATTTGTAGAATGAACAACCTATCAGGATTTTCGGTATACAAAATTCATCCTTTTCTACTTGGACACATTCCATGAAAAAGTGGAAATTTAAAAAAAATTTCCTCACAAATGTTTTATTTAACCAGATAGTACTATCTATGTTTAATCTATGTTATATTGGCTGAAATTAATATTTTTAATTCATGCATTAGCAGAACACTTATTAACTACATCTACCTTGTAAGTATAAGACTTGTCAAAATGCAGACTTTAGAAAGATGTCAATGTATATAGAGTTAATAAAATAGTGTTGTTGTACTGAACTGTATTAAAAACAGTAATTGTATTTAGCATACCTGTTTATCTGTAACTCTTATACAAACAAATTAAATATGGTAGGTGCTCTTGTGTGCTGTTACTTCCCTCCATACAAGTCAACACAAAAAGTCAAAATGACGGATGGGCCTAGAGATTATCATACTAAGTGAAGTCAGTCAGACAGACAGACAAATATATGTGAAATCTAAAATATGATACAAACGAACTTATTTAAAAACAGAAGCAGACTCACAGACATAGAAAACAAACTTGTGCTTTCCAAAGGGGAAAGGGGAGTAGGGAGGGATAAATTAGGAGTTTAGGATTAGAGGATACAAACGACTATATATACAATAGATAAACAACAAGGTCCTTCTGTATAGCACAGGGAACTATATTCAATACCTTGTAATAAACTGTAATGGAAAAGAATATGAAAAAGAATACACACACACACACACACACACACACACATATATATATATATATATATAACTGAATCACTTTACTGCACACCGGAAACTAACACAACATTGTAAATCAAACATACTTCAAAAAAAAAAAGTCAAAATGAATTGATTCCATACCCCACCTCCCCATACACTTCACTGTAACATATTCCTAAATTATAGTTATGCAATATACAATTTATTTTTTACCTTAAACATTATTATAAAACTAAACTAAGAGTTTAGTTTCTTTTCTTTTTCTCATCTGTTTAACAAAGATTTATTGAGAAGCTTTGTCAAGCATTTGTGATTGGGGGTAGAGTATTAAATAAAATGGACAAAGTTCCTACCCACAGAGAACTCTTATTCTAGTAGGGGAAAGAGAGAGAGAGAGAAAAAAAATATATATATATATATACATTATAATATCAGTAAGCAATAATTACTATGAAAAACAATAAGATGTATTTAGAATGATGAGAACAATCTTTGATAGAGACTTCATTTGAAACATGCTTATTCATGCACTGAATTGGTCAGTGGAACAGTTATTCTTTCATGCAATCTTTGATAGGAAGAAACAAAGAAAACAATCTTTGATAGGAAGGCTTTTTTGAGATGATATTCAAGTGAAGATTCTGAAGATAGGAGTGAGCTACATGAATAACTGGGGGAGCAGCACTGTAAAAATGATATAGAAACCACCTTATGAGAAACTTTGTGAATGCAATTGAGATATTCATGAAAGAAAGTTATTAAAATTTGAATTAAAATGACCCAAAGTATTAATATACTCATACCAGAGTGTTATTGGATAAATAACATTTTTTTTCTATTTTATGAGATTGTAAAAGACTCGTAACTGTTGAAGAGTATTTACTGGAATATGAAACATCTGTCATGTGATCCTCTCTTATTTGGTAAGCAATAAAGAAGAGAATGATTTTTGAAAGCTACTTGAAGCTCTTAATAACTAATTAAAATTCCAGAGAAAAACAGCTCTTATTTTAAACACGGAACCACTAGAGTATTAGGTACTTGAAATTGAGTAAATATGAAAACACTACACACTGAAATCTAAACAAACCAGAAGCCTTATTACAGCTGCTATTATCCCTGACATTCTGCCACTGACTATACAAGTATTCAATTTTTATCATTACAATATCTATGTGCACTTCTGAAGATGGCCAAGTAATTTGGTGATTTACATCATTTTCATTTATATTTAATTGGTTTTTACCATTGTATGAGAGAATAACTGTTCCACTGACCAATTCAGTGCACGGAAAGCATGTTTCAGATGAAGTGATTGGAGATTCAAGACTAAAGAGAGAGAATAAAAGGGACTGAGGAATATTTATGAGAAAGAGATTAAGTAAAGCAGAGAATTAAAAATTGAGTAGTTTCACATACACACAATGTGAATGAATACAAAGAGCCTATTTGGAGCAAAGAAATTCTATTAGAGATTTTCTGACTTTAAAGTGTGATTGAAATGCAATTAGAGAACTAATAGAACAAATGAAGAAAGAGAAAAATCAGCAGATAATAGCAGTATCTTAAAGATAATTAAGATATATTGGCCATAGGGTATTTCTTGTTTAGGATGATGGACATAACGTGTTCACCTGCATTCCCTTACAAACACACCATTAAGATGAGGAAAATTTAATAAAAAGGTAAAAGTTGAAAGAATAAAAAGAACTGAAAGGGTCTATGAGTGAATGAAATATTTCAAAAGCAATTCGTAAGATGAAAGGCATATACAAGGCTATGACGGTAAAATTTGAGACAGAGGTAAGGAAGTCAGAATCTTTGTGAAAAGTAGGAGCTCATTTGCTCTGCAGAATCTGCAGGAGCCCAGGTACTAAGAAACTGTAAGCCTCACAGATGGCAGCAGTGAGATATGTTCTGCAATTGCAATAAAAGATCTATAAATGGAACATCCTCCACCCCCTCCCCCAACACACCACAAGCACACACACATAACATCATGAGATGAACGCCCATTCACTCATTCATTTTTACAGGTTCATTTTTACAGAAGGAGAATAAACCCTCTGAGAAGAAACTGTGTAGATAATGTGTGTGGGCATTAGTTACCCAGGGCACATATCTCCCAATCTATCTATTTATAGGCTCCAAAACAAATATTTACATTTTCAATTATAAAAAATCAGATGCCTAATTATAATTAAGTGTACTTTTTTATTGTAAATTATATGGCAATCAAGAATCACAAGACACCTGAGGAAAGCTTGCAAAATGAAGGGAAAAAAACAATACATAGAAGAAAGTACTCCTTAAATATGTCAATTATTCAAAGAACATGGAAACAAATATAATTTCTGATAAATAAGACTTTTAATTTGTTTTGATATTGTATTCACTAAATAAGTTTCTAGGGAAAGGAACTTCCAACACAAGAAACAGTCTTGGGAAATTAAAAAAAAAAATTTCAACAAATAGTGCTGGAACAACTGGACATTTACAAGCAAAAAACAAAAGCAAAAACAACAAGAGAAAAGGAAATGAATCTAGACCCAGATCTTACATCCTTCACAAAAATTAACTCAAAGTAGATGACAGTTCTAAGTGTAAATTTAAAAAGTTCTAGAAAATAACGTAAGAGGAAATCCAGATGACTCTGAACATGGCAGTGACTTTTTTATATACGACACCAAAAACACAATCCATGAAAGAAATAATTGATCAGCTGGACTTGATTAAAATTGAAAATTTCTGCTCTGTGTCCAGAGAATTAGAAGGCAAACTACAAAGTTGAAGAAAGTATGCAAGATACATCTGTGAAAAATGCCATTGGAATTTTGATAGGAATTGAATTAAATCTATAGATGGCTTTTGGGTAGTACGGATATATTAATATTCATTCTTCCAATCTGTGCACATTGGATAACATTTCACTTGTTTGTGTCTTCTTCAACTTTTTTCATGAAAGTCTTAGTTTTCATTGCACAGATCTTTGACTTTCTTGGTTAAATTTATTCCTAAGTAATTTATTGTCTTGTGAATGGGATAGTTATATTTCTTTTTTAGCTTTTTTGTTGTTAGCGTATAGAAACTCCACTGATTTCTGTATGTTGATTTAATATCCTGCAGCTTTATTAAATTTGTTGATTAGTTCCAATAGTTTTTTCAGGTTGAGACTTTAGGATTTTCTATATATCAGATCATATTACCTGCAAATAATGACATTTTTATTTCTTCCTTTCCAATTTTGATATCTTTTATTTCTTTGTCTTGTCTACTTGCTCTAGCTAAGGTTTCTAGTACTATGCTGCATAAGAGTAGTGACAATGGGGAACTTTGTCTTATTCCTGATCTTGGAGGAAAAGCTTTCAATATTTCACCATTGGGAATGATGTTAGCTGTGGATTTCTTATATATAGCCTTTATAATGTTGAGGTATGCTCCTTCTATGCCCAATTTGTTGAAGGTTTTTATCCTGAAAGGATGTTGTATTTTGTCAAATACTTTTTCGGCATCCACTGAGATGATCATATGAATTTTATCTTTCATTCTATTAATGTGATGCATCACATTTATTGATTTGCATATGTTGAACCATCCTTGCATCCTAGGGATAAATTCCACTTGGTCATGTTGTATGATCTTATTAATGAGTTGTCAAATTCATTTTGATAACATTTGTTAGAAAATTTTTGCATCTATATTCATGAGAGATATTGGTCTATAGTTTTCTTTTTTCACAGAAATAGAAAAAAAATCCTAAAATTTATATGGAGTCACAAAAGACTCCACTTAAGTCCAAGCAATTCCAAGAAAGAAGAACAAAGCTGAAGGATCACACTTTCTAATTTCAAACTATACTACAAAACTACAGTAATTAAAATGGTATGATAATTGCATAAAATTGGACCTGTAGACTGATGGAACAAAATAGAGACCCTAGAAATAAACCACCACGTATATGTTTTATATCTATCTATCTATATATATATGCCAATATATAATGGACACTATTTTATATATATATATGTATATATACACACACACACACACACACACACACACACTCACCAATATACAATGAACTACTATTCAGCTATGAGAAAGAAGGAAATCCTGCTATTTGCAACACTGTGGATGGACTTGAGGGCATCATGCTAAGCAATATAAGTCACATAGAGAATGACATACTGTGCATCACTTATACATGGAATCTTAAAAATCTGAACTCAAAGAAGCAGAGTGTAGAATGGTGATTACCAGCGCTGGGATGTGGGAGAATTGGGGAGATGTTGTTATGGGGTACAAACTTATAACTAGTACATTAAAAAGTTCCAGAGATGTAATACAGAGCATAGTGATTACAGTCAACAATACTGGATTAAAAACTTCACAGCTGCTGAGAGAATTGATCTTCTTTTTACCACACAAAAAATGATAATTATGTGATGCGATAGAGGTGTTAGCTACATTAGTAATCATATTGCAATATATAAATGTATCAAATCAACACATTGTACACCTTAAACTTATGCAATGCCTTATGACAATTATATATCAATTAAAGATAAATCTGACAAAGAACTATTATTTTAAATATACAAAGAACTCTTAGAACTCAACAATAAAAAAACAATCTGATAAAAAATAGGCCAAACACCTTAACAGACAACTTACCAAAGAAGACATACAGATAGCAAATAAGCAGAGAAAAGATGTTCTACATCATATGTCATCAGGGAAATGCTAATTAAAACAACAATGAGATATCACTACAAAACCTATTAGAATGGCCAAAACCCAGAACACTGACGACAACCCCAAGTGCTGACGAGGTATAAAGCGGTGGGAATTCAAAATGGTACAGCCACTTTGGAAGACAGTTTGGTGGTTTCTCACAAAACTTACCATATAACAATGCAAATGCAAAACTTGGTATTCACCCAAGGGAGTTGAACCCTTATGTCCTCACGTAAACCTGAACATGGATACTTATCACAGTGTTATTCATAAATGCCAAAACTTGAAAGCAAACAGGATGTCCTTCAGTAAGTGAATGGATAAACTGTGACACATTCAGAAAATGGAATATTATTCAGTGCTAAAAATAAATGAGTGAAATCCAATCATAAAAAGACATGCAGTTACCTTAAATGCATGTTACTGAGTGAAAAAAGCCAACATTTTAGGTATATATAAAATTTACAGTGTAGTTAAAGGAGTTTAAAACCAGAAAAATAATTTTGCAATATATACAAATTTTGGATCACCCACGTTATACATCTGAAACTAATGTTATTTGTCAATCGTATCCAAAAAAATTCAGGAAAGGGCTTCCCTGGTGGTGCAGTGGTTGAGAGTCCGCCTGCCAATGCAGGGGACATGGGTTCGAGCCCTGGTCTGGGAAGATCCCACATGTCACAGAGAAAGTAGGCCCGTGAGCCACAACTACTGAGCCTGCGCGTCTGGAGCCTGTGCTCCGCAATGAGAGAGGCCACGACAGTGAGAGGCCCGCACACCGCAATGAAGAGTAGCCCCCACTTGCCACAACTAGAGAAAGCCCTTGCACAGAAACAGAGACCCAACACAGCCAAAAATAAAAATAAATAAATTAAAATAAGGCTCAACATTAAAAAACAAAAATCAGGAAGAATAAAAGCTTCTCCTTTTTCACTTTTTATACATGTATTAATTAAACTTTGAACAAATTTAAGAAATATATTAAAAATATTTCAGGAAAGATTGAATGTATCAATAGCTAAGAGGTCCAAACTCAATTGGTTATGTAAATAATGTTTAAATAATATGTACATATATTATTTGCATACATACTTCGTAATTAAACTTGAAATTCTGACCTTAGTGGAGCTAATATTAGCATTTTGAGAAAAATTTTGGTTCAATTGAATTAATCAAAAAGTAGGTAACAGTTCCAACTTGGTTGAGACCAAATGATTGACTTTATGTGGAACTCAATCAAACCCTCTAAAATAGTTTATCTTGAGTAATCTTTCATAGTCTTATTTAATCTATACACTAAATAACAGTAAAAAAAAACAAAAAAACTTTTTTTTATTTTTAAATCACAGAGCATTTAGATATGGTGGGGAAAAAGCAATAAAGCATTCACCTGAATAAACTATTTTATTTCAAGAAAAGTTACATTGTAAGTGAATCATGTTTTGAAAATGTGTCAAATATGTTTTGAAGTATTGTTATATTTACTTACTTTCTTGAGTTCTAGGTCAAAACAGGTATCTGACTCATTTAAATTCAGTTTGTTATAAAACAGAAATATAGATCAATGGAACAGGATAGAAAGCCTAGAGATAAGCCCATGCACATATGGTCACCTTATCTTTGATAAAGGAGGCAAGAATATACAATGGAGAAAAGACAGACTCTTCAATAATTGGGGCTGGGAAAACTGGACTGCTACATGTAAAAGAATGAAATTAGAACATTCCATAACACCATACACAAAAATAAACTCAAAATGGATTAAAGACCTAAACGTAAGGTCAGACACTATAAAACTCTTAGAGGAAAACAGGCAGAACACTCTATGACATAAATCACAGCAAAATCCTTTTTGACCCACCTCCTAGAGAAATGGAAATAAAGACAAAAATTAACAAATGGGACCTAATGAAACTTAAAAGCTTTTGCACAGCAAAGGAAACCATAAAAAAGATGAAAAGACAGCCTTCAGAATGGGAGAAAATATTCGCAAATGAAGCAACTGACAAAGATTAATCTCTAAAATATACAAGCAGCGTATGCAGCTCAATAGCAAAAAAACAAACAAGCCAATCCAAAAATGGGCAGAAGACCTAAATAGACATTTCTCCAAAGAAGATATACAGGATGGCAACAAACACATGAAAGTATGCTCAACATCACTAATTATTAGAGAAATGCAAAACTAAACTACAATCAGGTCTCACCTCACACTGGTCAGAATGGCCATCATCAAAAAATCTACAAACAATAGATGCTGGAGAGGGTGTGGAGAAAAGGGAACTCTCCTGCACTGTTGGTGTGAATGTAAATTGATACAGCCACTATGGAGAACAGTAGGGAGGTTCCTTAAAAAAACTAAAGATAGAATTACCATACGACCCAGTAATCCAACTACTGGGCATATACCCTGAGAAAACCATAATTCAAAAAGAGTCATGTACCAAAATGTTCATTGCAGCTCTATTTACAATAGCCAGGACATGGAAGCAACCTAAGTGTCCATCAACAGATGAATGGAGAAGATGTGGCACATATATACAATGGAATATTACTCAGACATAAAAAGAAACGAAATTGAGTTATTTGTAGTGAGGTGGATGGACCTAGAGTCTGTCATACAGAGTGAAGTAAGTCAGAAAGAGAAAAACAAATACCGTATGCTAACACATATATATGGAATCTAAGAAAAAAAATAAAAGTCATGAAGAATCTAGGGGTATGATGGGAATAAAGACCCAGACCTACTAGAGAACGGACTTGAGGATATGGGGAGGGGTAAGTGTAAGCTGGGACAAAGTGAGAGAGTGGCATGGACATATATACACTACCAAATGTAAAATAGATAGCTAGTGGGAAGCAGCCGCATAGCACAGGGAGATCAGCTCGGTGCTTTGTGACCACCTAGAGGGGTGGGATAGGGAGGGTGGGAGGGAGGGAGACACAAGAGGGAAGAGATATGGGAACATATGTATATGTATAACTGATTCACTTTGTTATAAAGCAGAAACTAACACACCATTGTAAAGCAATTATACTCCAATAAAGATGTTAAAAAAATCATTGTTGTGAAAATTATGTTTGCTACATTTTCACATTAAGCCTCTCATTTTTAGAAAATAAAGCATTTTGTCCCAGTCTTCAGAAACAATTACTTTTTATGAGTTGACACAGTTTTTGACTGAGTCTGTCAGAAAAACTTATATAATGCTCTTGCTGTAATAAATGGGATATTCAGGCTCTAGTTTCCATAAAAATAGATTTTTGAAAATAACAATTCTGGGATTTATTAAATTTTCTAGCAAAACATTGTAATTATCTCATATATCAACCATAACTAGTGCTTATTACAAGTGCCAGTTGTGATCATTTGCTGATTTTGTTGATGTTCAAGGAATATCATAGATGTATTTGAAGTTTACCTTAAAATGATGAGTTCAGAGCACTAAGTTTTCCCTTAAATTTTTTGATAAATATTTGTATAGAGAATGTAATAATTTTCTATCAGAATTTGTATGCAATACAACTGCATGGTGTTTAATTGATTCTCTTTTCCCTTTGATCCTAGAAGAGCATTAAGTATCTATCCTTGGGGATGTGAAATTCAGAACCTATTTTCTGTTTCGTTTCACATCCTCTGATTTTTCTGGCTGTACACTTGACTGTTCTTCAAATTAGCTGAACTGATACCTGAGAGTAGCTCATTTTATCAATGAGAAAGCTTAGATCAAGGGGGAAATATAAGCTGACTTCTTGAATATGATAAAGCATTTAATAATTCATTAAAAAGCACCCAAATATAAAGTTTCATGCACTCCTCTCACCAACTTTTATGAATTCAAAAATATAAGCTAATATGATCACTCTGAATACTCTATAAATTCAGGTGTTATATGCACTATTTCATTGATATGTAAAGGTTATTTATAACTTTGTAGAAGATGAAATAGAAAAAGTATGCATTAATTATCTTACCTTTGATGAGTATAGTGATTTATTTGATATTTTTCCCAATTGTATTTATATTTTCAATGAAATCATGCTATATGATTCTGCAGTGATTGATGATTAATAAATAGAAAGGTTACTACAAAACTGACAAAATGATTTATAGGTATGTTATTGATATAAACTAGGGCTCCTAAGGCATATTTAGGTGAAGGTAGTTTTAAAGCAGTATTATTAGAGGCTTTGACAACAAAACAAAGGGTCAAAGTAAAATACTGCAGATTTATCTTATGCTCCTATATCTCCCTCTCACAGATTCCCAACAAACAGTAGGTGATTAAAGGACCTGAGATACCCTGTTATAGAATACTGCTTACATTTTAGTAGTAATCATTTGAAAAATAAAAATAAGCCCTACTTTTGGAATGACATTTTTTAAAGATTACCTATTAACACTACTCAGAACAAATTTTTCTTAGCACTAATTGTAGCAAAGTGGGAATTATAAGGGAGTTCAAAAATCTATGGCATTTCATCTCCCCTAACCTCAAAGATCTGATGCCAATTTTAAATGTATGATTTAGCAGCATGATACACATCTAAGACTCTGAAACTATACAAACAATTCTTAGCCTATGGTTCCTGAAGCAATATAACTATTGCACCAGCTTTATTATCACAACCTGATGAATGACTGAGTTAGAAAAACTTGAACATCTAGTAAACTCCTGAGCCCCAACAACTATTTCATTCATTAAAAAGGGTGAATAAATCTATATGTAGTCTTGTACTATAAATATGTGATCACCAGTTAATAACTCAGTATCTCTGGTGGCTCAGATCAAAAATCTGTCTTATTTTTAGAATTCAGTACTTTAGAATATCCCTAAACATTTTACTAAAGGTTAAATTTAACAAACCTTAATCTAGGATAACAACCCTTGGACTGTCATTTCATTTTCACTTCCTCTTCTTCTTCCCACCTCTCCATTAACTCCACACCATCCAAAAAAAAAAAAAAAACCCACATCGTATGCTGTACCACTTGATGACAACTTATATTCAACAATATAATAGGCATATGAAATAGGTAGAGATTTATTTACAATTCCAAGTTGATATTTTTCTAATTTTCCTTGTTATACAGAGTAACTCTGCATTACATTATAAATGATCTTACTTTGTATATGAATTTGATTCTACTTTGACTAGTTTTCCAGCACCATAAAATAATAACATAATAATTTTAAATTTATTTTAAATCAGATTTTTTAAAATGTGTGCACCGATTAACAGGAAATACTTTATGGACAATGCATTACTTAAAAAAATTTAATAAAATCTTGATTGTTCTTTAGGTGGTAAAACTAGTTTAACATCTTATTTTTCCTGATTTATATTCTTATAAAGGAAGTGAAGATGTCCCCAGTAGATTTTTCAGAGCACAAGGGCTTAAAGATTGAGAATATATATTTGATTGTTAAATTCTTTGACAAGCACGATAAAAAAAAAAATCCTCTTGATGAGGTTTTATAGATTATTGAATAGAAGTCAGATAACCCAAATCCTGCCTGGTGAAGAGAGAATTTTATTGAAATTATATTCATATCAAAAAAAAAGATTAAAAATTTTCAGAAAATCTCAGAGGTAATTATCCAGGCAGCTTCTGGCATGTGATTGTTTGCTTTTGAAACATATTAGAATCCCCTGAGCAGCAGCGTTAAAAGCTTAAGTCTAGACATGAGGTCTTCATCCTTCATCATCACATTCTATAGAAAGAAAAAGTGATATCCTGGTGATTAAAACATAGGTATTATTGATAGGGCTTTTCATTGAAAAGTTATTTATTTTTTCTTGAATTCGTTGTGACTCCCAAATCTGAGGTTTCATGTCATTAGCCAACTTGGAAAATCATGTGTTGTTATCTCTTCAAATAATAATTTTCTTCAATTCTCTCTACTCATGACTTCTAGAATCCTATTAAACTGGTGTTGATCCTTCATAAAGCTTTGGAAGCCTATTTATATTGCCTTACCTCCAGGATCAACATGAATAAATTGTACTGTTTTCTTTAATGCGAGTCAGGTCTATTGTACCTTTGCCAAGAGAGAAGGCCTGAACCTGGCAATTAGGGCAAATTAGCAGCTATAGAAACAGTAAAACCTCAATCAGGAAGCATGTGTGCTATTTGGAATAGTATTTGAATCAGTTGGGACTTCTGTTTGCAGGTAGCCAGAGAGCTCACTTCCAACTGACTATTGAAAGAAAAGGGCATTTTTTTCATAGATCACATACTTTCATAGGTTACATATTCCACACTGGTTCCTTGCCATTTGCTTCTGTTCCGCCTCCTTTATCTCTTTCCATTTTCAGATACAGCTCATTCTTCAAACATCTACATGTCATCAGCTGTCACCCTAAGTGAATTACACTTATATGAACAAGGTGAAAAATGGTTGCCAGAAGTTAGGCCTACATCCTCCCAGGTCAAATAAAAAGGAAAGAGATTTGGTTTAGTTTTTTTTCTTCTGACAAGCTTTTACTCATGTCCAGGATTGATTCTGATTGAAACATTTTAATGGGTATATTTCAGCTGACATGGATCAATGTGGCCAGAGTGGTCAAACTGCGCTGTTTGGAAAAGGTTATGTCACACTGTGCCTAGCGAACATTTGTGCTCTTTGACCCTGGGCAGAGTCACACGCAGCAAACTTGGAGTTAGTTATACGTGTAGCACCATCTAAAATACATGTAACCCCAATGGGTAAGATGTAGTTCCTAAAAGACATTTCAGGCACTCTTACCAGTAGCAAATGGAATGGTTGTTAGATAAGCAAAATCAGTACATGTTCACCTTAGTAAGACATTTAAGGTAATTGACCAGAAAACAAATTTCACAATTTCTTACACAGAATTATTAAAAAAAAAAAAAAAAAAAAAAAAGATGTATATGATACATATTAATTGAATTCAAAATTACCTAAATATGAAGTTAATATACTTATTATATGCTAAATTAAATATATGCTTGTGATAGGTTTTACTAATGTTTGATAAATATTTAACTTTTTTTCCTGTTGTGCTCCTCTCTGAAATGGGATTTTTCTTTTTTTTTTTTACATCTTTATTGGAGTATAATTGCTTTACAATGGTGTGCTAGTTTCTGCTGTATAACAAACTGAATCAGTTACACATATACATATGTTCCCATCTCTCTTCCCTCTTGCATCTCCCTCCCTCCCACCCTCCCTATCTCACCCCTCTAGGTGGTCACAAAGCACCGAGCTGATCTCCCTGTGCTATGCGGCTGCTTCCCACCAGCTATCTATTTTACATTTGGTAGTGTACATATGTCCATGCCACTCTCTCACTTTGTCACAGCTTACACTTCCCCCTCCCCATATCCTCAAGTCCATTCTCTAGTAAGTCTGTGTCTTTATTCCTGTCTTACCCCTAGGTTCTTCATAACATTTTTATTTTTTCTTAAATTCCATATATATGTGTTAGCATACGGTATTTGTCTTCCTCTTTCTGACTTACTTCACTCTGTATGACAGACTCTAGGTCCATCCACCTCATTACAAATAGCTCAATTTTGTTTCTTTTTATGGCTGAGTAATATTCCATTGAATATATGTGCCACATCTTCTTTACCCATTCATCCGATGATGGACACTTAGGTTGTTTCTATCTCCTGGCTATTGTAAATAGAGCTGCAATGAACATTTTGGTACATGACTCTTTTTGAATTATGGTTTTCTCAGGGTATGTGCCCAGTAGTGGGATTGCTGGGTCATGTGGTAGTTCTATTTGTAGTTTTTTAAGGAACCTCCCTACTGTTCTCCATCGTGGCTGTACCAATTCACTTTCCCACCGGCAGTGCAAGAGGGTTCCCTTTTCTCCACACCCTCTCCAGCATTTACTGTTTCTAGATTTTTTGATGATGGCCATTCTGACTGGTGTGAGACAAAGTGAGAGAGTGGCATTGACATATAGACACTACCAAATGTAAAATAGATGGCTAATGGGAAGCAGCTGCATAGCACAGGGAGCTCAGCTTGGTGCTTTGTGACCACTTAGACGGGTGGGATAGGGAGGGTTGGAGTGAGACACAAGAGGGAGGGGATATGGGGATATACGTACATGTATAGCTGATTTGCTTTGTTATATAGCAGAAAACAACACTGTAAAGCAATTATACTCCAATAAGGATGTTTTAAAAAATTGAATTGTTGAAGCAATGAACTTATTACTGTTATTAAATCTCAACCACAGACTGCATGCAGTTTTAGAAGGGAGGTATACATAAGGTGCTTCTGCTGCATACTAAAGCATGATGATTGATTTGAGAAAAAGCATTTGTGCAGTTTTTTGAGTTGCAAGCTAAACTAGCTGTGTTTTTCCTAATGAAGCACCATATTTATTTGAAAGAATGGCTATCAGACAAATTATTTTTCAGAACTGGGTATTTAACAGACATTCTTCAAAGTAAAGAAAGCTTGTCACTTCAAGGGAAAAAAAAAGCTGACTATATTTTTAGTGATAAAACTTGAGCCTTCAAGTGAAAATTGTAATTTTGAAAAACATGTGTCTAATACCTTAGCTTGCTAACAGCCTGATACATAAAAATATTAAAAAAATTAAAGTCTTTAAATTATTTTTATTGAAGTATAGTTGATTATAAAAATTTTTCTCATGCGATTGCTAGTGATATCAACATATGGTTATTTTTGGTATTACATAATAAAATATGTCACATTCGGAAGATACGCATAACTCAGTGAACAGTATTTTCAAAATAACTGGTGATTAATTCTAAAATCATCCATTTAATGAGTCAGTCCAAATGCAGGATAGATCAATGGATTTGAATGTAACTAAACAAAATAAAAAGTTCACTGATAATGTTTCATAATTTACACTGCAGCTTTTAAGAAGCTAGCAATTACCACGTTTTGGTATAGCACCAAAGAAGAATATACACTGTTACCTAAAAAAGTCATTCAAATACTTCTGTTTCTAATAACGTAACATTTCTGAGTAAGGTTGGATTTTCTTCATACACATCAACATAAAAACACATTCTGCATAGATTGAATAAAGAAGATATGAAAATATGTCTTCTATTAAGGCAGAAATAAGGGTAATAATGCCACTTCTCTCAAAAATAGTTTTTCAAAAATGTAGTTTTTAAATGTCTTTTATACCAACCTATAATAGATTTATTAATATTTTATATAAGTTAATATTTTTTAAAGTTTTCATATTTAATATATAAATATCAATAGATACAGTCAATGATATACTGAAGTTGGCTTATACTGAAGTTGACTGGTACGTGAGAACTAATTGTTTAATATTCTGGAATTTTGAGAGGCAATTGTTAAACTAATGACAGCTAGAAATTTAAGATGATATCAAGATTTACTTCATACAAATCACAAAGGTTACAAATCAGGGCTGTTTTTTTCTGTTTGTTTGTTTTGTTTTGTTTCAGATACCTGGTTTATCAGCTACCACTGACATAGCTCACCTAAATAAAAGCTCTGTGGATTTCTTGGTAATTTCAGAGTATAAAGAGTTCCTGAGACTAGAAAGCTTGAGAACTGACTTCAAATATATGATATTATTATATTTATAATTAATCACAAGTTCTAAAACTAAATATAATTCAAATCCTATGATAAGTATTAATAGTTATGGGATGACTCAAGAAGAGTATCTGAATTATGGGCAGAGTTGGGAAAGTAACCAATACTTATTGAACATCTAACATGAGCCAAAGTATCATGTGATATGATATTCCATATTTTAGTTTGTATATGAAGTAACCGTATCTATAAAGGATTATTAGAGAAAAGCATTAGAGATTCAGATATAAAGTGAAAATTTCTGGGATGCTTCTTTTGTGGTATTTCAAACTTAGGGGGCTTTGAAAGATGGGAAAGGATATTTAACTGCAGTTGAATTAATCAAATACACCCAGAAATTAATCTCTTCTCTTGGTCTTTGATGGTATCACCTCAATTGCAGCTCATCATTCCTCATTTGGATTATGAGCGTGAATTCATCAAACTATCTAGAGTGTGTAATCTTTTGCTTAAAATTCCCCAATGGCACCCCATCTCATTCAGAGTCAGTCAGAATCTTAGTAATCATCTACCTATCTGCCTTACATAATCTGGTCCCCAAATAACTGAATACTTTCACTACTATTCAAACACTTACTTCTACCCATCCTGCCACATGTGATCTCATGCTATTATATGAAGAAATCAGACTCGATACGCCATTAGGGCCCCTAAATATGCTGTTATCCTAGCCTTGAACTTCCTTCACATAGATGGCCACATGGATTTTACCACACTTCACATGCCTTTACTCATATCACTTTCTCAGCCAGTCTCACCTCATCACTCTATTTAAACTGTAACTCTGCCAAGTCACCCTTCTCCCTCTTCCCTGCTTTATTTTGTCTAATTTTATATCTTCTAACATAAAACTGTTATTAATTTCGTTTATGTTCTGTCTCCATAACTAAAATGGGTGCTCTTCAAAGGCAAAGATTTCATGTTATTTTAACAATTTTTGTATATTCAGCGATAATAATAAAGCCCAATATGTAATTTGTGTTTATAAAATATAATTTGAATGTATGAATGAACAAACAAGGACAGGAAACAGAAGGTTTTATCTAATACTGTGTTTAGGGGACATCCAATAATAAAGTTGGCAGAACTTAAGAACATGTGTGTGCAGAGCAGTAGGAAAGGATAGAGCCAGGGGATGAAGTAGGCAAGGTAAAATCATAAAGGGTTATTCATACCATGTATAAAGTATTAAATAAAGACAGTTTGAATCACAGGACTGTACAATAATCAGAATTAAACATTGTAAAACAGATAGAAGGAGGAGGAGAAAGTGAAGGAGAAAAAGAAAAGGATAGAAAAGTGAATAAAGTGGAGGAGAAGGAAGAACTAGAGGTCAGGAGAAGGGTAGAGGGCTATCTAACTAAACTGAGTAATAATGAAGGCAGAGATGGAAGCTGAAGTCATGAGATTTATATAATTGGTTTAATTTCCATTACAACAGACAGAAGATAAGGCTGAGAATGGAACCCTTGAAAAATATAAATGTTCAGGAGATAAGTAAAAAAAAAAATTAAAATGAGAGTAGAGGGGGCAAGACTAAAGAGCAACAGTGGCTTTGTCAGGTAACTGTATATTGGAAGAAGTGGTCCACAGGGTCCACTTGGTTCGGTACCTAGGAAGTCATGTAAACCCTTGATAGCAGAGTTCATTAGTGTGGTAGGGAGAGAAACCTTCTTCTCATATTCTAAAATGAAAACTTACAATATCCAATGGAATGGCCCATGCAAAACTCCTCACATGCTATTTCCCAAGATCTTAATTTTGCCAAGATCTAGTTTCTTATCACTTGACTAAGGGTTTTCCCTATCTAGAAGTCCTTTAGGTATGTGGACGATAATAATTAAAGCTAGAATCTCCCAACAATATTCATTATGTTATATTAACCTCAACTTCTGGGAAACCTAGTAGTAGTAAACATTACTAGCATAAGCAAGTTGATGCCAGTAAATGAATTAGAAGTAGCAAGACTTGACTTTACTGCAAGAAGTAGACAGGTTATGGGAAGGGTAAATAAAGAGTGATTTTTGACAGAAACAAACATTAAATACGTTTTTTAAGGCAAGTATGTTTTCAACTATATGTGCAGTACACAAGTGCATATATGTGAATGTATATGCTTGGTAATATGTTGATCAGATACTTAGTTCAAGAGAAGAAAAGACACAGTATGGTGTCTCCTTGGCAAATCCTTTAAGTGTAATTCCGTTATTTAAGAAAGTATCCCATTCGACTATGAAAAAGTGACGATATTTGCTACATATATTTCATCTACAATATCTCCTCATAATAAAGCTGGTTATTGAACACATTTCACAAACAATCCATTAGATTGACAAGAGAAGATGCTTCTCATCATCCCATAAGATCACTTTAATATTACTTTAGTGCTGTGCTAATGAAAATGGGAAATGCAGCAGGAGCCTATATTCCCAAGTAGGAAAACGTAAGCACAGATGACCAATTGATTTTGAAAAAGAAATGAGCACTCCACTTTTTGTCCATACCCTAACTTTCAGAGCTGGTTATTTTCTTCTGCCCTGCCCCCATACAGTAAGCATGTGAAAATATAACAAAACAAAACTTTTGACAAAGTTTAAAGACTGATGCAAGGGAAGAATTCGAAGCATTTATTTATATCACTAAGTAACTCCACAGGAAAATAATTAAACATTTGTAATCGTCTTCAATTCAAAATCCCACTAAAGAATTTCAAAATCATTTGATAGTCTTTCCAATTTTGTTACATGAGCTATAGCGAAGGTTAGTGAATCTGATCTTATAAGAAATTGATGCCACCGAAAGAGTCCTTCTCATGGAAAATGCTATATGATCTTGGACAAAAAGTAACTCAACAGTGACTAACGTTTACTACAAGTCAGTAGATCCTCCCCCATTTTACTTTATTGTTGTATAAGCCCCAGGATCCTAGTATAAACTAAGGGAAAGAGAGAATACCAAAAGGACACATACTGTGGACTTCTCACTAACCTTTGCAAGTGGAAGCTCAGAGCCAAGTTTGATTTAAATTGAATAAATGCCATAAATCTTGCAACTCAAAAATCATAAAACAATTTATACCTGTTTCCTGCAAAATTCCTCCTAGTCATCCAGTGCTTATTCTGATTATGGGTTACCAGGAATAATTTACCTTAGATAAAGCCTGGTAGATAAATTTAACTAAAAGTAGAAAGTTGGTCAAGCTTGGTATTGACAAATTAGAAAAGGAAAGAAGCTATTTTATTTCAAATGTTTCTTTTAAATCTATTGAACAATTCATGCTTAAAATATCCACAGTATGTGTATTAAGAATATGATTTGGTATAAAAAAATATGGCAAAAAGGAGTTTTCACTAATGGAGAAGTGTAGCAAAAGATTTTTTTTTTTTTGCCTATTAAACTCGGCAAATAAATTTCACAATCTTTGTGTTCATCTCTAACCAAATTCAAGTTTTCAGACTTTAATTAATGATACTAAATAAATCGCATCAAAATGAAATAGATTGTTTTTCATGATTTAAGGTGAAAATGTAAAGAAAAATATCTTAGTATCATTATTTAAACCTCTACTTATGTCATTTGGCATGAAATTTTGCACACTTGTTATGGAAAAAAGGTTAACACATTTTTGAGTAGAAATTGAAGAGTCTCTTCATATATTATTTAGCACATAGCTTTAACTTCATTGAACAGGGATCCCAAATAGCATTATCATAAACCATATAAATGATTTCTATCTGATATGACAGTCTAGACCCTAGAAGTACGGTATTTTGACATAGTACACAACATTGACTAGAATACAGCCTCCTTCCATATTGTGTCATTATCAACCCCAAAGTGGATACTTTGTCCACATGACCTAAAAGGTCTCCACCACAAAAACACATGGTCCAGAAATCTGATAAAAGAGTAGGGAAGGAAAGACATTCTCTTTCCCTTTAAGGACACAACCTGGACATTTCAAAAACCACATCCGCTCTCATCCCAATTACCCAAACATGATGCAGACCTAGCTGCAAATCATGCTGGGAAATGTAGTCTTTATCCTGGACAGCCATGTATACTGGTAAGATTTGGAATACTGTATCTATGAAACACTGTATCTATGTAAGTGGAGAGTGAGTGTTGGAGAACCATAGCTGTCCCTGCTACGTTGTCTCTGCATCATGTTCTCTTTCAGTTTTTATCCCCATGTAAATAAAAATCTAGAAAGAAGTCCTTTGTTCAAGAGAACTGAATTTATAGCAAGAGCTTTTCATACTTTTAAGCAGGTGAGTAAAAAGCACTTTCACGTTCTTGAAGTCAAGTGTATAGAGGTTAAAAAGGGAAATAAATAATTAAGAGAAAATCAAGGGTACTCTTTAAAATTGGGGATTAATTTATTTAAGTATATAATGTTGTACTATAGATTAGTCCGTAGCAGACATTAAAGCTAACTGGTTTGAACGTATTCATTTATTCTCTGTCACTATCCAACAAAAGTCTTTAATGTGACTTAAGTATTTGCAACAGAATAAATTAAATACATAGATTAGATAGATAGGTGATATAACACCTGAATGATGTAGAATTAAAGTCAACTTTCTAAAGAGGAACTAGAGAGCCAGTTGGCACACAAAACTCATACTGTAGTATTTAACAATTTTAAAGTGAGAATTCTTATTAGGATCTGGATTACTTTTTTTCTGTACAAAGTCACAAAGTTAATTTGGAAGCAATATGAATTATATAATTCATACTGTCCATAAGATGAGGGCAAATTATACTTTTCTAAGTATAAATTATAATATAAATTTTACAGTTCCTCAAGAAGAGGTATGTGTGTGTGTGATGTAGTAAACAATGTTTCCAACATCATTTATGATAAAGCAACTTGAGTAGTTGACACACCCTAGAATTTAAATCCCACAGTGGTAAGTATTTAAACATCTAGCAACTGGCCAGCTGTGTAATTTAGGCAAGCTGCTCACCCATTCAACAGTTGAATTCTCAATTTTGAAATAATGATACCTACATCAAGGTCATTGTGGCAAATTAATGATACTTTATATTAAGAATTTAAAAGAAGGTAATTAGCTTTCCAGTCTATATACCAAATATTTATAAAATTTACAATATAAAATTGTCTACATAAAAATATTTCAGTATTAGAATCTACTTATTTGTTGAGACCTATTTTTTCATTTATTTCAAGTGTGTGTAATTGCTCATTGAAGTGTCTGTGTCATCTAGGTCTTAGCATCTGTGGATAGTTTTTCTCTCATTCAGGTTAGGTTTTTCCTGGTTCTTATAATGATGAGTAATTTTCAATTGAATCTTGGATATTGTGGGAATTATGTTGTAAGATTCTGCCTCTTAAAGATTCCATTTTTTCAAGTCTCTTCTGGTACCATACCGGTGAACAAAGGTGGGTGGTCTCATTACTGATAGATGTGGAGGAAGTCCAAGTTTCTTCCTTGAACACATTATTGCTGGTGGAAGCTCCCACCTTGGCCTCCACTGATATCTCCCTGGTTGAGAAGGGTAGGAACGCCTCTTTACTGCTTTCAGTGTTATGTCCATTGACATGGTGAGGGGTAGCCCCATTACTCCCAGGCAGTGGTGAAAGCCCTAACCCTCCACTGGGCCTCTTCTGACGCCATCCAGGAGGACTGTTATTGCCAGGTGAGAGTGGAACTCCAAGCTCCCCACTTAGTCTCCATGGCACTGAAAGTGGAAGGAGGCTTTTTGCCAACCAGCAGGGATGAGAGTCCTAGTTCCACACTTGGCCTTCATGCACCACAGATGCGTGCCTGTGTGTGTGTGTGCTCACATGTGAGTGTGTGACAAGCCTTTAACAGTCTTACAAGAGAGAAAGTCTAGGCTCTTTATTCAGCCTTTGCTGGTAGATGTGGAGTCATGATTTTTTCTGTGGTGTTTTGGCTGGAATAGAGTAGTTACTGCCTGGAAGTTTTGTGTCTTGCCAGACTTATTCTTCCTTTTCCTTTGGCTAAACACACCAGTCTTTTGGGGGCTTTCTAGCCCACTGGTATTTCCAGATTGCTGGTTTCTCTAACATTGAGGCTAGGATATATGAAGAAAAGTGAAAACCCAGGGGACCCACCATCATTTTGTTCCCCAGATCCTGAGGTCCCTCGCTGGTATGCCTTTTCTCTCTACCTTTCAGAGTTTCCATATGTCTGTTTTATGTATAATGCCCATGTGATTTTAGTTCTACTTAGGGGGAGGAATAGGGAAAAGTGCATCTACTTTTTTCCAGAGGTAAAAGTTCAGTCTTTTAACTATAAAGAAGAATATCTGAAACATACAAAATAATACTGTAACAGTTATGTAATTTTTAAAGCATGTTAACATAATGAACACCTATTCATTCACTACCTGATCCTAGAAGGACATAAACCTGTGCCCATCCCCCAGCTTCCAGGTATAAAATAAATTTTGTATTTATCATTTCCTTCCTTTTAGTAGGTTTTTCAAGTTTCACCTATTTTATATTTAAAAATACTATTTTTCCACACACAAGCATACATGTGTCTTTTTTTTTTTTTTAAACTAATGGGATCATCTGCGTACTGTTCTACAATTTGCTTATTAAAGTAACTATACTTTGATGTATTTGCCAGCTCTTCCTACAAAAGTCTATTCTGGAACAATACTGTTCTTGACAAAACAGAAACTGAGAATTAGTATTAATGTATTATACTTAGCTTTACTCAGTTTGGCAAATATATTGCTCTTTTTCATTTGACTTTCCCTCATTTGACTTTTCCGTATATCCACCATTCCTTTGAGTCATATACATAAGAATTAGAGTATGCTAGCAGTTTTTGTTCATTGCTCTTCATTTTCTGGGTAGGCATATTTATGGAGGCATGGTTTTAGCTTGCTTAATATTATTCAAATGAGCATTCACAGAGCAATAATAAATTGTATCCTAAAAGGGGACATGCCACTGAACTTATTCCAAATGTCACTTCTCATTTCAGCATCTCAAACTGTGGTATAAAGGAAACAGTCTGGATTTCTCACCTGTCACACTTTTTAAAATCAAAGTCGAAGAGCACATTCTAGTTAATGAGCACAAACTTGAACCAAATAAGTTCATGAAATTCACAGACAGTATTGTTTAGCTGCTGCTTCTTCATACATCTGCTAGTTCTTTGTTCCTTTAAATAAAATCTACATTTGCAGGGTATTCAGAACTGAAGAATGCACTAGAAGCTCTGACATAAACTTGCAGTTTTTAGCATTATTAAAAGTGAAAAGACCTATGAATCTTAATTGGCTTTTGATTTAATTATCATCCATAGTTACTTCTAATAACAAATCTTAAAGCTTCCATTTATCAAATTTCAAAAGTTCACTAAATTTATAATAAAAGTTTATTAGGGTTAATATTTAGTTTGATTAGGGATAATATAAACTTATTGGTTCTTATTTTCTCCTTTTAAATGGAAATGTATTTTGGAGTACATCTTAATAAAATAGTAGAAGTATATTGAGGAAAAGTAATCTTTCCTTTTAAAAATGTTCAAAAAGTTACACAAATCCATTTAAGAAACATATATATATATATATTATATATATATAGTACTCAGTGTGTAAGTAACCTTTTAAGTATTTTATAAATTAAAAATTTTTTTTATTGGGGTATAGTTGCTTTACAATATTGTGTTAGTTTCTGCTGTACAGTGAAGTGAATCAGCTATATGTATACATATATCCCCTTTTTTGGATTTCCTTCCCATTTTGGTCATCACAGAGCATTGAGTAGAGTTCCCTGTGCTATAGAGTAGGCTCTCATTAGTTATCTGTTTTACACATAGTAGTGTATATTTGTCAATCCAAATCTCCCAATTCATCCCATTCCCTCTTTCCCCCCTTGGTGTCCATATGTTTCTTAATCTACATCTGTGTTTCTGTTTCTGCTTTGCAAATATGTTCATCTGTACCATTTTTCTAGATTCCACAAATATGTGTTAGTATACAATATTTTTTTTTCTCTTTCTGACTTACTTCACTCTGTATGACAGTCTCTAGGTCCATCCACATCTCTGCAAAAGGCACAGTTTCATTACTTTTCATGGCTGAGTAATAGTCCATTGTATATATGTACCACATCTTCTTTATCCATTCCTCTTTTTATGGATACTTAGGTTGTTTCCATGCCCTGGCTAGGTGCTGCAATGAACATTGGGGTGCATGTATCTTTTGGAATTATGGTTTTCTCTAAGTAAATGGCCAGGAGGACTGTTTTGTCATATGGTAGTTCTATTTTTAGTTTTTTAGGGAACCTCCATACTGTTCTCCATAGTGGCTGTATCAACTTACATTCCCACCAACAGTGCAAGAGGTTTCCCTTTTCTCCACAACCTCTCCAGCATTTATTGTTTGTAGATTTTTTGATGATTGCCATTCTGACCAGTGTGAGGTGATACCTCATTGTACTTTTGATTTGCATTTCTCTAATAATTAGTGATGCTGAGCATCTTTTCATGTGCCTCTTGGCCATCTGTATGTCTTCCTTGGTGAAATGTCTATTTAGGTCTTCTGTTTTTTGATTGGGTTGTACTGAGCTGCATGAGCTGTTTGTATAGTTTGGAGATTAATTCTTTATCAGTTGCTTCATTTGCAAATATTTTCTCCCATTCTGAGGGCTGTCTTTTCATTGGTTATGTTTTTCTTTGCTGTGAAAAAGCTTTTAAGTTTCATTAGGTCCCATCTGTTTATTTTTGTTTTTATTTTCATTACTCTAGGAAGTAGGTCAAAAAAGATCTTACTGTGATTTATGTCAAAGAGTGTTCTGCCTATGTTTTCCTCTAAGAGTTTTATAGTGTCTGGTCTTACATTTAGGTCTTTAATCCATTTTGAGTTTATAAATATTAGTTTAGGTCATCTATATAACAATCCTGTGAGGTAGGCACTATTAGGATCTCCATATTATAGATGAGGAAACTGAGGCACAGAGAGGTTAAGTGATTGCCAAGAGATGGGCAGCTAGTTAGTAGTAACTAGGAAACAAATCCAGGCAGTCTGCCTCCAAAATTTATTATTTACCATTAAACTATGCTACCTCGATTTTACACACACATCCCTAAATACTGTGGTGATAATAAAAACAATAAATAAATTTTTTAATATTTAAAAAACTAGAAAAGCAAAGTTCTTCCAAGTAAATTTTTTGAGACATATTTTTATTTTTCTCTCTAACCTTACACATGCATTTTCTACTTCTGGTTAATACCAAATAACCATTACCTTTCTGATCAATAGTACTTGCTAATCTACGTCTTTATCTCCATTAAAATCTGACTGTAATTACCTTTATACAATATTTCCTGAATAACTTGAATCATTTCTTTAGTAGGTATTTTTTCATGTTTCTTCCATATTTTTATCACCTGTGTACATGTATTGGTTGACTGTACTCTTTAAATGAGTTTGTGTGAGTGCCCGGATGTCAATTCAGCTGTTTTGAAAAGAGTGTTCAAGGCAGGCATTGAGGGGAAGGGCCCAGGAAAAGGGCATGCTCCACAGTCTCACCTAACAACAGCTGGGCCATGGTCACAGAGAGAAAAGGGAAGTGGAGCTCATTTTCCCTGCCTGAGGAGATTTCTCACCTTTTGTTTGCAGTCAAACAAGAATGTATATCTTCAGGAATCTAGAGTTTTCCAGGTTAATTGGGCCTTCCCTTATTGACTACAGGTGTAAACATGACTCAGCTATCTTTGTGCATTTCACTTCTGCCCCTTAACAGTATTGTAGCAGTCAATTAGTTGTAAAGAAACATCAATGAAGGACTTCCACAACGGCGCAGTGGTTGAGAGTCTGCCTCCCAATACAGGAGACACGGGTTTGTGTCCCGGTCCAGGAAAATCCCACATATCTCCCTGCCTGAGGGTTATTCTAGAATTTTTCTTTTCCTCCAGTCAGAGGAAAGACAACCTCTCTGTCAGCTGCCTGCCAAAGTGGCCTTAGTTTTACTGGAGAGAAAATACAGGCATAACAATGTGCCTCCTGTGTGTATAGTTTGTTTTTGTTAGGCACCAATAAACGTGCTTGGTTGATTCACAGCCACACTTTATATTGATATTAACCAATCAATTGCGAGCAGTCAATGTTTAAACAAAATCTTACATTAGTGTAACAAGTGTATTTGTATTTTAAGCCTGATACTTTTACAAATTTAGACAAAAACCTGGTGAATATATATAAAAAGACTAAATGAGATTAAGCCTAAAGAGATTTTCCAAGTATGTCTTCCAAACACAGTATTTATTTCAGCAATTTGCACTTGGGAGACAATTAGGTGTTTGAAACAAATACTATTTGAACCAACAGATGTGTGGATAATAAATGAACATTATATAACTCAGAAATGATTTTTGTTGTTACCCATTAGCACTTGTCAATAAAATTATATATATGGAAAAATATACACTGTTTGGGATTAAATGATACGAGGATACAGTGTTCTTCCTGTATTGGATACACCCCCACCCCGCCACACAGCCCCCACTGCCATCACTTTCCTATTGCTGCTGTAACAAGTTAGAACAAACCGAGTGGCTTACAAAACACAAAGTATTATCTTTCAGTTCTGAAGGTCAAAAATCCAAAATGAAACTTACAGGGCTAAAATCAAGGTATCAGCACGGCTGATTTCTTCAGGGGCTCTAGGGGAGAATCCACTTTCTTGCTCCTCCCAGGTTCTAGAAGCTGCAGGCATTTCCTGGTTGCTGGCCACACCACTCCAACTCCCTTTCTCCTCCCTCCTACTTATAAAGACCTTGTGATTGCATTGAGTACAGCTGGATAACCCCATGCATTGAGTAGAGCCAGATAACCCTAGCCTCCCCATCTGAGACTCGTTAACTTAATCACACCTAGAGAACCCTTTCACACGTTGCAGGGATGAGGATGTAGATGTCTTTGGGGAGCCATTATTCATTCAGCCTATTTCCTCACCCACCAAAAGTACTCAAAACCGTGTGTTTCCAGCATGTCAGTGGTCATTAACAATCATGGATAACCAAATGTATTTCTGCCTCAAAGAAAAATCTTCAGGAATCTAGAGTTTTCCAGGTTAATTGGGCCTTCCCTTATTGACTACAGGTGTAGACATGACTCAGCTATCTTTGTGCATTTCACTTCTGCCCCTTAACAGTATTGTAGCAGTCAATTAGTTGTAAAGAAACATCAATGGAGGGCTTGCCTGGTGGCGCAGTGGTTGAGAGTCCGCCTGCCGACGCAGGGGATACGGGTTCGTGCTCCGTTCCAGAAAGATCCCACAAGCCGCGGAGCAACTGGGCCTGTGAGCCATGGCCGCTGAGACTGCGCGTCCGGAGCCTGTGCTCCGCAACGGGAGAGGCCGCAACGTTGAGAGGTACGTGTACCGCAAAAAAACAAAAACAAAAACACTGATCCCCAGCTTCGTCATCATGATTACTGAATTATGAGATACACTGTGGGCATAAGGGCATGAACATAGATATTTTGGAGAGGAATTTCCTACCTCCTCTTCCCCATCCCACAACGTTTGAGAACTATTACACTATACACATAATGAACAATGAACCTCCCAGAAGCAATGCACCAAAACTATCCTCTAATCTTTATACAAAGATTGTCCATGAAAATATCAAGGAGAGATGTTTCCTATACCACTTACTACATTTTTGTTTAACTGCAAACTAAAGGTGAGAAATCTCTAATTAATGAGCTCAAGGAGGTGTAGGGAGTATGTGTTCAAAATAGGTGACCCCTACATTACTCAATAAGAGATGAGTCTTTTAAACTAAGAAAAACTCTACTGAAAGACCCAATCATTTAAAAGAAATATCAGCTTAAATTGATTTACACACCTTTACTGAGAAAGATGATGAGAAAGAGGACCATTAATTACTATGCCTTTTATTTCTACAAATTTAATGTCTGGGGGGAAAAGTAGTCTATTTTACTGTATACTATGTTTATAAAGGATAATTTACAGTTCTTGTTCAAGGAAAAATATGATACCTTCCAAAATGTAACATATTTTTGGTTATACAGGTTTTGCCTACATTATTCTCCCTGAAAAAAAAAAAAAAAAACCAACAAACCTGACACATTCCTTTATTAAACTTTAGTTGTAATAGTAGGAACTATCTTAATTTATTCCTCTATCTCAGTAATCTCATGGTGTTTAATATAGAAATAAATTAGTTAATGAATTATTTTATTCAATGTAACCTGTAAAAAATTGTAGTGGGTAGGAAAGCAAGTGTTCCTTTTCACTAAAGAAAGCAATTTAAATATCTTCAAATTTATTCCTTTTTTTTTTTTCAAGAGAACCTATAGAGTAAGTGAACTTTTGAGACTTAGTGCTATGGCTTTTCAATTATATTCTCTTGGCTTGCTGAGAAGGGAAACAGTAAGCAGGAGGAAATTGAAACTGTAAGATTTATAGTGGAGCAAAGTAATTCTGATTTGGAATAATGAACATTTTCATTCCATCAAGAAGAGTGCTTCTGTATTTCCATAATTTTTGGCAAGGCACTTTTATATTTTAACAGTCTTGTTTGTCAATGAGAGATAATCCTTAAGGCCATTAATTTTTATACCATAAGATATTTAAAAATTCTCATTTACTAGAATTACTATGTATGAACAGGTAACATAATGAATTGGAATGGACACATTATGTCATATTAGAACATTACAGGAGATATAAAAATATTTTAGAATTAAGGTGTCAGAAGTTGACAGTGGTCTAGGAAGGCGTCTATTTTGTTTGTGTTCTGCAGTTTCACATTCCTTCTGAATGGAATTGCCTTTTCCATATCCCCAAGAGTGAGTAGCTTAAATATGTATTTGCACACAAGTAAGTAGGCTCTAGGATATGCCTGTTGGAATTCCCTGGCGGTCCAGTGGTTAAGACTCTGCACTTCCACTGCAGGGGGCACGGGTTCAATCCCTGGTCAGGGAACTAAGATCCCGTATTCGCTCGGGGCAGCCAAATTTTTTTTTAAAAAAAGGATATGCATGTTGAGTCATTTTAATGGTGGAGAACTAAGTTTGCAATAAGGGATTTCACGTTTCTGTAGGAACAACCATTGTTCTTCAGAAGTTAATCAGTAGAACAGTTATTAACATGCTATAACTTTTGCTGTGTGTTATAATGATAGTACAGACTCTGTGAGACTTAACAAAAGGCTCAAGTTTCCATAGCTATCCATAGTCTTAACCTACATTTCTAGAAATAAATGGGACGATTCTGTTCCTTGCAAACTGGAAGAGTGTACGAAATTACTCAAACACCAGTCACTGTAGCAAATAGTGACTTTTCAGGGTATGACGGTAGTTTAGGTAAAGGCAGGTGATGTAGAAATTCTGTGCATAGGGCCTAAAGTAATGTAAAGTTTCTTACCAAATTTTAAAGAATGCCTGTGTCCAGAAGAAGTGTTCTAGTGCCTAGACATCAGCTTGATAACAGTGTTCAACCATTATGTCTATACAGTACATTAATAAAGAACATCATGCGGAAGGTGAGAATTATTTTCACACATTCTCTATTGTTAAGCTTTTTGAGAGAAGAAAAAAATGTAAACGACTGATTTTAAAATATGACATGAGGATGCTGAGCCTCCTAGTAAAACTCACACAGTTGGGGACCTCTGGCTTTGCTGTTTATTAACAATGAGGCTGGTTTACATGACACTTTCATGTAGAAGTAGGAGATTATCTGAGATTTTAAAATGTGAATTATAGTTCCATTGTACTTCCACTGAATTATGAGCCAGGGAATTATTTAATATTATTGGAGTTGTTCACTCAGAAGCTGATTATATGTTCTCTTTTGTGCGTTAATGAAGTATGGGATTTCTTGCATCTGCAGGAAAACTTAAATGTCATTCTGAGAATTCTTTTTCAGGTAAATTGCGTATTTCACTGTTAGTTTGGTAAAAAGAATTCTAATATGAAGATAATGTTATTAAAACTAAAAAAAAAAAAAGGGTCTTCCCTGGTGGCGCAGTGGTTGAAAGTCCGCCTGCCAATGCAGGGAACACGGGTTCGTGCCCCGGTCCGGGAAGATCCCACATGCTGCGGAGTGGCTGGGCCCATGAGCCATGGCCACTGAGCCTGCGTGTCCGGAGCCTGTGCTCCGCAACAGGAGAGGCCACAACAGTGAAAGGCCCGCATACCGCAAAACAAAACCAAAAAACCAAAAAAACACAAGAAAAACAAGGGAATATTATAATTTCTTAAATTATTCTCAGACTTTGGAAATATAATTAAATATTTTGTGACTAATTTGATATAGGTGGCTATAATATGGGGGAAAGGTATAAGGTATATTTTTCAGAGCTGAGTGTGGGGAGGGGTGATTATGCTTAAAAAATAAAAGATCTGAGTAAAATAATAGACCTGGATACAATAAAACTTGGTCCCACTCTGCAGTTTACAACCCAGTATAGTTCAACAGAAAGACTCAGAGCTGATTTGTATATAATCTAATAAAATGCCATTTCTACTCATCTTTGCTTTGTTGTACTGTTTCCATGCTACAAACTTGTAGCAGTTTTTCCTCATTCTGATTTTTTTTGCTCTTTACACAATCCTATCATTACATTGATGATGCTAATTACAATCTGATTGGTATAATTATACATGGAGCTTTTACTCTGTACCAGACTGTGTGCTAAGCCAATCAATCCAATGCAATAGGAATCAACAGAGTGGTTATAACTGGATTAGCTCTGGAGTCAGATGCACATGCTCTATTTTCTGATCTATCAATGATGAACTTTGTGACACTATTATCTACCTCTCTATGTATTAGTTATCAGTAAAATGGAAACGATAATAACATGTACTATTAAGACTGTTGTGAGAATTAAATGATTTCTTGGCATGTGATAACCAATTCATAAATTATAGTTGTTGTTATTAATATAATTAGCTCTATTTTACAGTTGAGAAAACTAAGGCTTAAAGATGTAAAGCTATCTGTCAATATCATATAGCTACCAAATGGTTTACACAGGGTTTGGATCTAGATCTTCGTTCTGACATCAGAACCACACTTTTAAATACTATGGCCATACTACTGTTTAATATCACTAATCTAGTTTTGTCAATTATTTTCATATGTTAACCTTTTATCCATGGAGAAACGTAAACTCTCTATATAAGGAGGCTGAATGTTGACTTAATATAATTGAAGATGGAAATATTATGCTTTATGCTGGGTATGGTAAATGTTGACCAATATTGTATGTATATAGATGAAGAATTTATGATCTTCATATATTGAGAAATGCCCCTTTGCTAGCACATATGCCTACTAAAATATTTCTTGTTGGAACAAGGAAATACCCTTGTGAACAGATTCATGAGTTCCTATGTATAAACTGAAAAATGAATGTAAATTAGAAATTGTGAGTTGTAGGATGGAAAAAGCATGGCAAGTGGTATTTATGGGGAAATAAAACTAACAATTACTGACAGAGTACCGTGGCTCTACATGTTTATTCTGATATTAATTATCAAATGATCCTGTAAGTCATTATTATTCCTATTTTAGAAGTAATAAAACAGATACTCATATACGTTGGGTAATTTGTTCAACATCATAGTAATGGGACAAAAGATTAATAGAGACCAACAAAAGAAAGAAAAAAAGAAAACTATTTATTTAAAATACATACATCTGTTGCAATTAAACCTAAAGCTCATTTAGAATGATATTCTAATATCTGGTGACAGTTTTAATTAAACACCTCCCAGATGCATCGTTGGATGGTTTTGGCTAATACAATTACCAGCACCAAACCAGGGATGAGCTCCATTTTCCCAGTGTCATTTAGTTCAGTGGTCCGCAACCTTTTTGGCACCAGGGAATGGTTTTATGGAAAACAGTTTTTCCACGGACAGCGGGTGGCACAGGGGGATGGTTCAGGCAGTAATGTGAGCAATGGGGAGCGATGGGGAGCGGCAGATGAAGCTTCCTTCGCTCGCATGCCGCTCACCTCCTGCTGTGCGGCCCAGTTCCTAACAGGCCGCGGACCTCTGACTTAGTTGACCCAGCTCTTCAATTCGGTATGCATTTCACTTATCTTAATGTGCAATCCTATATACGCACTGAAATTTGATTGTGTTTTTAAGCAAAATTGTTCCATTTGGTTAACTTAATCTATTTGGGGGATTGGTAAATAAATTACTAAAAACAAAACAAAAACTACTAAGATAGAATTAGTCAGAGCTGATCTTGGTCAAAATCACTAAATGATAGAAGCAGGCCAGTATTACAGGGAGCATGACAATATTACAGGGAGTTTGGGGCTGTGGGAGCACTGTCACCAACTTGTCAGTGGAAAAGTCATTCAACAGAAAGGAAGGGGTCAGCCAGTATCCCCTGAGAGAGTCCCCTGGAAGCCAGTCTATTTGCTATGATTGAAAGATGGAATAAAGTAAGCACAAGACTGCAGAAAAAGTATTTATGCTGTTAAATGCATTTCTTCAGTTTTCGGAGACAACACTGATTTTATCCCAAGGACAAAAATACTATTGTAAGAAATGGGGATGTGAAGGGAGGATGAGTTTCAAATTAGACAGGAGGATAATCAAGGCAAGGAGATCACCTAGTAGTAGTATTTCTAAAATAGAGATAACAATTACTTATAGGATTGTCCTAAAGATTAACTTAGATCACATGTAGGATAGTGTCCATCACATAATACAAACTGAAATTTTATTTTGTTCTCCTCTCTCAAACTCTTCTACACAGATACAAAAACAAAAGCCCCCATTTATGGATTAAGTTACTCTATCAAGTCTCCCTCAAGGAATATCAGTAGAACCACAATTTTTTAAACATTCTTGTCTTTTGTGATCTGCTGCTTTTAGTAATATCTCCTTGCAGAGCCAGAGTTCCTGACAGGAACTGTGTGTTTGCTTTGGGAGCAAGAGACTCCAAACTAAAATGTGAATTTCCTTTGCTGTAAAACTTGCAACGTATGTAGGCAATAATGGCATGCTGACTTTAGCCAATATGGCTCAGTTTATTGTGTTGCCCATAGATATTCCTTACCTTGAGGAAACTGGGATTCATTCCCACAAATAAAATGCCTGAGCTAAAGACTAGGAGGGTAGGGAGAAACACAACAGGGAGTCTTATTTTCTTCTCTATTTCTTGATTTGAAGTCAGCTTCAAGTGAGTGGATGAAAGCTTCAGAGATACCCCACTGGCTAAGAAACTTTAGGACCCTCACTGAGGCCATAATTTAAAACAGATGATTTATATTATCAATTAGATAATAAAAATAGAAAACTACCCATCTTTATACTATAAAATGTAAATATGGTAGTAGGAAGACAGTGGTTAATTTTTAATTAATTCAAAAAGTTTTTAGTATTTTTTAAAAATTTGGCTTAAATTTTTTGATCTCAAGTATCTTAAAGTATATACTGTATTCCTTTTCTTTTCCATCTGTGCATGTTCCATTCCCTTGTTTAACCATTTTTATAAATCTGAAAACTATTTTTAAGACTCTATATAAGATCCTACATAAGACTCTAACTTCTTATTTTTAGTATTCACATGTTTCAACAAACCCATGATTTGGGTTTGATTGTACTATAGACATATTTTATATCTTTTTCTCATTACATATTATATTATATGTAATTTATTCAATGTATGAATGAATTAGATATTTACTCTACCAGGTAAGAGGAATACAGTGATGACTGAGGCATTAGACCCTAATCTGTAGGACTTCATAGAGAAACCAGAGAAACCTCTGGATATGGTGAAACTGAACATGTCTATACTCTATGACTCTGCTTCCAAGACTAAGTATTTTTCCTAATGAAATAATCAGACACATATACTGAAGCTCAAAGAAAATGCTGCAAAAATGGAGACAAATATCAATTTTAATTTTTACATATTATTGTGAAAACTGTTCAATGTATTTTCAGAGCTACTAACTTTACCCTTCCATTTGAAAATTTGTCTCTGACAAATATTTTTATAGGATAACATTTGTCAAATAAGTTGTCTTTTTGTATGAGTCTTTTGAATGTTCACTAGATGTGTCAAAATTTGGGCCTTAATTTCACTCAATTCTGGTATAGGTGATACATTTATCCAATAAAAACAGAGTTTCTCAACCTCAGTATAGTTGATATTTTGTAATGTAGTTCTTTTATGCGGGTCTGTTAAGTACATTGTAGAATGTTTAGCTGCATATTTAGCCTTTACACACTAGATGGCAGTTGCACTATCCAAGTTGTAACAACCAAAAACACCTCCAAGGCACAGCCAAATGTTCTCTGGGAGACAAAATTGCCTTTGGTTGAAAACCATGTATAAAGAGTGGTAGATCCATCAAGATTCTTTCAATATATTAAGAAATTCAAAAGTTTAATTATAGATTTGCAAAATTAAACCTTGTCTACAATCTGTTCTATCATCTTTTAATTTGGTTTCACTCTGCTCTGTAGAGATAAATTTTAAGGTCTTCCCATTTGTAAACTTTGTTTCCAATAATTACATTTCACTAGAATCTACAAAAGATTAAGTTTTTTAAAGCTCCATAAAGTGAATAGTCTGTTTCAAAAATTTTGCATATGTTTAACAAACTGCAATCAAATTTAGGAAAATTATGAAAATATCCATGCCACTGTAAAATTACACTTATTAAAAAATAATTGTGCATTAATTTTGTATCCTGCAACTTTACCAAATTCATTGATTAGCTCTAGTAGTTTTCTGCTGGCATCTTTAGGATTTTCTATGTATAGTATCAGGTCATCTGCATTCAGTGACAGTTTTTCCTCTTTTTTTCCAATCTGGATTCATTTTATTTCTTTTTCTTCTCTGATTGCTGTGGCTAAAACTTCCAAAACTATGTTGAATAATAGTAGCAAGAGTGGACATCCTTGTCTTGTTCCTGATCTTAGAGGAAATGCTTTCAGTTTTTCACCATTGAGGATGATGTTGGCTGTGGGTTTGTCAATGGTACAAAATAGAAAGTCCAGAGATAAACCCACACACATATAGTCACCTAATCTAGGACAAAGGAGGCAAGACTATACAATGGAGAAAAACAGTCTCTTCAATAAATGGTGCTGGGAAACTGGACAGCTACATGTAAAAGAATGAAATTAGAAAACTTCCTAACACCATACACAAAAATGAACTCAAAATGGATTAAAGACCTAAACGTAAGACCAGACACTATCAAACTCTTAGAGGAAGACATAGGCAGAACATTGTTTGACATAAATCACAGCAAGATCTTTTTTGACCCACCCTCTAGAGTAATGAAAATGAAAACAAAAATAAACAAATGGGACCTAATGAAACTTAAAAGCTTTTGCACAGCAAAGGAAACTGTAAACGAGATGAAAAGACAACCCTCAGAATGAAAGAAAATATTGTCAAACGAAGCAACTGACAAAGGATTAATCTCCAATTCATGCAGCTCAATGTTACGAAAAGAAACAACCCAATCAAAAAATGGGTGGAAGACCTAAATAGACACTTCTCCAAAGAAGACCTACAGATGGCCAAGAGGCACATGAAAAGATGCTCAACATCAGTAATTATTAGAGAAATGCAGATCAAAACTACAATGAGGTATCACCTCACACTGGTTAGAATGGCCATCATCAGCAAATCTACAAACAGCAAATGCTGGAGAGGGTGTGGAGAAAAGGGAATGCTCTTGCACTGTTGGTGGGAATGGAAATTGACACAGCCACTATGGAGAACAGTATGAAGGTTCCTTAAAATACTAAAAATAGAACTACCATATGACCGAGCAATCCCATTACTGGGCATATACCCTGAGAAAACCATAATTTGAAAAGACACATGTACCCCAATGTTCACCGCAGCACTATTTACAATAGCCAGGACATGGAAGCAACCTAAATGTCCATCAACAGAGGAATGGATAAAGAAGATATGGTACATATATACAATGGAACACATTAATCAGCCATAAAAAGGAACAAAATTGGGTCATTTGTAGAGATGTGGATGGACTTGGTGTCTGTCATACGAGTGAAGTAAGTCAGAAAGAAAAAAAACCAAATATCGTATATTAACGTATATATGTGGAATCTAGAAAAATGGTACAGATGATCCTATTTGCACAGCAGGGTTAGAGATGCAGACATAGAAAACAGACATGTGGACACAGGGTGGGAAGGGAGGGTAGGACGAATTGGGAGATTAGGATTGACATATACACAATACTTAATGTGTAAAACTGATAGCTAGTGGGATCCTGCTGTATAGCACTGGGAGGTCAGCTCTGTGCTCTGTGATGACCTAGATGGATGGGATGGGGGGTAGGAAGGAGGTCCAACATAGAGGAGGATATATTTTTACATATAGCTGATTCACTTCATTGTACAGCAGAAACTAACACAACATTGTAAAGAAACTATACTACAATAAGACAAAAAATTCAAGAAAAAAACCCTTGTCAAAACCCCCAAATATTTGTAAAGTATTGATGATAGGAAGCAAAAAGACCATGTGAATATTGACCTCCTAAAACATACCATTTAAATTCAATATCTAATATGTTGCAGAATTTTTCTAATTAAAATATTATATTTTTCTATGTTATACATACTTGTGCATTTTGAAAATTATGGCTCCTATTTTGATTGGTTATTATGGCTTTATTAAATACAATAGCAAATGATTAGTGTACTACAACCAGTTTAATATACATTGTATACTATGTTGAGTTTATAACATAACATTATCTTGAGCACAATTCCTTTAAAATTTGTATTTTTTTCTATGACGAATTTTTTAGATGAATTTTCAGTAGTATTTATAATAATATCAAATGTTTCCTCTTTGACCAAATCAACTTTGAAAGCTTTATTTTGAGTACATGAATTGTATGAAATGATGGAACCATTATTAGAATAAATTGATTTTCTATTGGAACCTGATGACACTGGCCCTATTTTAAGTGTTTGCAAAGCCCTTCTTCCAGTAGAGCCAACACTTCACAGCTATGGCTTCACTTTTTGTAAAAGCACAAAAACCATGGACTAGTTTAGTAAAATGTACTCAGTAGAGCATTCTTTGATCTAAATGGAAAGCGATGCTCTACAGGGTGATGTGTCAAAATGCTTCCTGCAGCTCTCTGTTAAATCATCAGCTTCCAACACATTCTCCTTTGAAGTGCTATTAATTTTGAAGTCTTTGGTGATTCTTCCTTAATAGATTTATGTCTTTTAGTTTTTACATGGTTATTAATACCATTATTACTAATTATACTTGCATCATCAAATTTCTTGAGAAAAAATATATTTAGTGCATAATTATTAAACTCACTCTTCTGTTTTCTTAAATTCATTGCTTCCAAAAGTGTTTTCCCCCAAAATAAATAGGATCAACATATAGAATGAAATAACAATTGCAGATTTATTTCAGTGGCAAGTTTCCTGTGACACAAGTGAAGCTTAAGCTTCAAATTTTTTCAGTTGCACCTGACTTTTCCAATGTCCTAGAGGTAGTTCTAGCAATGTATTCACAATTTTTTTTTAATTTGCAAAACTAGGGTACTTTACCCACCATACTTTAAGATTGATCTCTGTTTCTCTTCCCACTCCTAACCACTTTTTTCCTCTTGTTGTTTGATGTTGGATCAGCTACATGCTATTCTGGGATATAGCATAATTTGAGTTGGAAGCACATTTAACATTTACTAAGCTATATTTAGATGCCTTGGTGTCCCTTTTGCATATATTTTCATGGTGTAGGAATGTCTTATAGAAAATCTTTTGCACACTGTTCAGACATATCTGATATCACGTGCCTTGAAAGTGAAGTGCCAAAGGCCATATTCCAATGTGAACAGGACCTACAGAGCCAAGTATCAGAATAATGTGAGGAGTGGAGGAGAAACAACGTTTGACAAATAAAGAATGAGAAACCAGTCTATGAAAATTTTTTCCAATGAACAGGTGTGTAAAATTATAAGTGGAGGATTCAGTTTTCATTAACCTCTAGTCAGAATGGGAATTCTCTCCAGCCAGGAATATACTCTGAATATAAAATGTATAGCAATAAATGTCACACACTTGGACACACAGACACACATGCATGCACACATGTTTATTATAAAAAATAAAGCTTATCAAAACTGAGTTTTAGAGAATAAACGGAAGTTCTATAAACAGCAAACCTGTGTATAGAGTTTCATGCATTTTGCATCTCGACATGTCAGATCATATCTTAGTGTATCTAATACATCTCTTTGTGGTGAAGAGTGCCTATTCGAAACAACATGCCAAATTGCCACCATGTGTGGTAATACAGTTTGAAGAAAGAAGTATTCCAGTGACAAATCTCCTACACGTATTTGTCAAGAAGTCAATGTAGGTACTACAAGATTAATAGATTAAAAATTATGTAGATCAAAACAACATAGTAGCAATTTAAAAATTATTTGAATTATTCTTGTCTATGCTATAATTTGAGATTGATTTTGTATGTTCTTTCAGAATTATTGATTACAGTAACATTTAAAGTAATTATTGTAAAAGTGCATCCCATAGTAAATTAATATATTATGTAATATTGCCAAACTTTGAAATGTTCTAGTTTATTTTCCAAAGGTAGAAAAATACTCACTTTGTGTATTTAATTTTGTTCTCATAATGTTGTATTTTTCTAAAAAAGTCTTCATCATTTTATAGATTTCTGGTCTTATAAATCTTAGATCCATTCCCTGATTTAAACTATGGAAAATGACAACCATTTTGGTAAGATAATTTATATTTCTCTTTCTACAGCTGGGCTGTTCAACCTCTATTTCCCAAGTATTTCATACCTACTGTATAATTTCACATAAACACTCATAAACCATTACCTTTCTGAGCAAACAAGGGTGTAGTGTCGCTCCTCTGGAAGCAGCAATAGTTTTGGATTTCTGCCCTTTGAATTTTCTCATTTTTATAGTGGAGTTAATAATAACACATATTTTCCAGTAATGTTTTGAGAAATTAAATTGAATGGAATAATTTTTACCCTAAATTCCAGATGAATATCACATCTATTATCATTCTTCTTGTTGTGTGTGTATGTGTGTGTGTGTGTGTGTGTGTTTCTGTCCATGAGATCAGCTCTCAAAATAAGTTAGCTTAACCTAACCTCGTACAGCTCCAAATCCTTTGACTCAGTTTTGTCTTTCATTGCTCTTTATGTGCTCTAGGAAAGAACCATTTATGGCATTAAATACTATTCCATTTTCCTTCTTTTTTTCCATCATCACGAGTCCATCAAACAGGAAAACATTTTGCTCTCAGATCCTTTAGTTGGTTGGTTGAATGCCAGGTTAGGTCTGGGTAAAGCTAACTCTAACATGCATTTCCTTTTAAAACTGCTACTTCTCTTTGGATACAAAAAGGTTTTCTCTCTTTCTAAAGTAAATTAATGTGAATTTACCAAGTATGGAAGAGTTTCTTTTTTTTTTTTTCCTATTGAGTTACATAGGTCTCTGAAATGATGCTATGTTTACTTATGAATTCTTTATTCTCTTTCCTATTTGCCCAGGGAAAAGAAATTGAGGGTTGCCCTGGAAATAGTTATTTGAGAGTTGTCTCCCATTGCTGGATAGAGGCAGTGAGGTCTGTATTTCCTTCTCATAGGCATCTTCTTGTCAATGTCCTGTCCTTCTGTTTAAATCTTCTGGCCCAGGAAGCATTTCATTAAATGCTCAAGTATGTTGGTTCCTATTCTTCTAAAATTTCATATACATAGTATATCAAAGTTAGCCATCTTTTATAAATAGGTGTGAATAATTTGGACAATTCATTCATTTAATACAATGATTCCCAACTGAAAACCAGTGTGTCAGACACCTTCCAGCACATCATGAAAATCTTCATGTCCATTCCAGCACACTAGTCCTTACCTGTTTCCTTTTCCAGTCCTTTCCTGCATGAAATACTAGACACTTGTATAGCCATGTGCTCTTTGCCTTTTCTTCAAAGTTACTGCAGGGCCCAGTACACTTCTGTGTACTATGTACATAAGTACACTTCTCATATGTGTCTCCATGTCTTAAATGAGAAAGGATAATGGTGAGTCTAGGTACAATTTTAAAGTTAACTTTTGGTGGACTCTTTCTTGAAATGTGACCAAGCTTGGCCATGTAAAATTCCAGTGGACAGTGAAAATTGGGACAATCTGGGAACTGAACCCAAGAACTATTTCCAGGTCCCAGACAGATATCTAGAAAAGGTTTTCAAATGTATATTTTGCCAGGAGATCAGTTCAGTTGAGGATGAAATGATATCGAAAGAGCTACTTTTGCTGAAGCAGGTCAAAGGTAATGGGGTTCAAATCAAAGAACTATAGAGGGTTTTCTAGGAGGACCAGAGAACCCAGAGACAGGGAAATTAGGAGTCAAGAAATTTATAAGTTTGGGGCAGCGGTTAACAGTATCTCATCTATTAGACTTGAATTTAGGACAAATTCAGTTGTTTGTGGGGGAGGAATATGCAAAAAGTAAGGAAGAGCCCTGAGCTAGAGAGTCTGATATAGTTTGTAAGTAATAAGGCAAGAAATAGACCCAGGAAACTGACACTGGGAAAGGAAGTTACCATGAACCCACCTACAACCTTTACTTACTAAATATGTAACATATTATTTTAATACACATAAATATACATATATATACACATACACAAGCATGTCTATTTTACCATTTTATTAAGTTCATATAAGGAAGTTTAAATACCATGGGAAGATCTGCAAGTAAATAAACTGCTCTACTGAAAAAAGATTTATTATATATCATGTACTATCCAGTGTATTATATACTAATTATTCTAAGGATACTAATGCACATTCACTGCCTTTAACAAGCTCAAAGTCCAGTAGGAGAGACAGACTATAAGAGAACAATTACACATGGAACTAAGACGAGGGTAGGTTATGCAGGACTTCAGGATAACAAGTAACCAAATCTTGGTTGTTGAAGTGGTAAGGAATGGATTCATGCAGGAGGTGATCGGAACTTGGATCTTTTGTGAATACACACCAATAATTTTAAAAGTGCACACTGTATCCTGAATAACACTATTCATTACAATGCTGAAATCCAGTCACCATTTCTGAGATGCAAAGAGGAAGCTGGAAAAGCTCATGCCTCAATTCTGAGATTCAAATGTTGGACTGCAGTTATCTCAGGGTATTTTGTCTCAGAGAACCTTTGGCCTTAGAGTCAAGACTGGGCTTAAGCTAAAAAAAATCCAAGTATTTCTCCTATGGGAAGAAGGGAATACCATGCCTGGAATTTAATCAGGGCTTGGTACAGATTTTCCCGATAATATATAGTCTTTTGTCTCAGAAAGATAGTTAAATTGTCAATAGTTTAGACTATTAAGAGTGTTTATTTATTACATTTTAAAATAGGATAATGGGGGATAATTAGGCAATAATTAATGTAAAGTGCAAAGATTGAAAATTAGCATATCACTGAAAAAAATAATTTCAACAAAGAAAACTATCATCACAAAATGCAATCAATATGTACATATATATTGAATTCCTTCCTTCTTTGCTCCCTTTCTTCTTTTCCATTTTTTTCTTTTTCATTATCAAATCAATAGGTAAACATTATAAAAATTATATAACAGTAAACTTCCAAAAACTGTAACTAAGTGATGTGATCTTACAATCTCCCAATAGATAATTGTTGTTGAAGGATTGAAATAAAATTTGGAAAACAGTATCATTCTCCTTCCCATGTGAAATATACCCACTTGGTTCCACAATTACCGTCCTGCCTGCTCTCCTCAGATGGACAAATTTATATTTGTATCATGTATGTTTTCACTGAACACAATATTTCAAGAATATGATGGCCCACTGGAGTCTGCTATGGGTCAAGTTGTGTCCTCCACAAAAGCTGTGTTGGAGTCTTAAAACCTAGTACCTCAGAATGTGACCTAATTTGGAGATAGGGTCTTTACAGAGGTAATCAAGTTAAGGTGAGGTCATTGGGGTGAGCCCTAATCCAATGTGATTGGTGGCTTTATATGAAGGGGAAATTTGGAAGACATATACAGAAGAAAGACAATGTGAAGGCACAAGAAGGATGTGTTCTATAGGCTAAGGAATGCCCAAGGCTACCAGAAGGTAGAAGGGAGGCATGGAAGAGATTGTTCCTCATAAACCTCAGGAGGAACCAATAACTGCTAACACCTTCATCTAGGATTTCTAGCCTCCAGAAATGTGAGACAATTAATTTCTGTTGTTTAAGCCACCTACTTTGTTACATAACATCAGACCTAGGAAACTAATATAGGTTCAGAGAAAAAAATGGTCAGCCCTCTCCTCTACATAATTTTCAATCAGTCTCTTAAGTTTGCATTTGCTTCTATTTCATTTTGCTATCTGTCGAAAATTCTTTTGCTAACTTCTAAGTATGAAAAAAGAAAAGAAGTTACAAATTATTACTTTGGAATTCACTTTAAATCTTAGCAATTAATGTTATGTGTAAGTCATAATATAACTTTAAGCTAAATTATTCTGTCTAAAACAGATTGTTACTGTTTGAGAAATAATGCTATACTATGGAACTAATAAAACTTTTAAAATAAATACTGCTATGGGTTGTGAGATACCACAGATCCTTAATGAGCTATGACACGGGATTACTTTACATAGAATACATGTTTAAAAGCTTGAACAGTACAAATAACTGATTTTCTATGATGCTATATAACTTTTCTATGCCTGACTAGCTGCTTGCATTATTTATAGCTCTGAATTTGTGATGGAAACATAGGTTAAGAATCATGAATCTTTATGTCTCACTTGACAAGGCAACTAATACATCACTAAGCCTCCCCATTCTTGTAAACTTACCTGTAAACCAATAGTGTCAGTCCTGAATTATTTTTGATATTGAATCTATTGATGAACTGAAAAGGTTAAAATTAAAGTCTGATTTATGCTGTGATCAAGAGCATGGTGTTAGAGCACCAAGTGATCTGTGCAGATTATAACCACAAATATACTTCAGATTCAGCTTTGTACCTCTGCTATGAAGCTCTAAGTTCCCTTTCTATCTCCCTCAAGGAGATTCCTTTGGAAAGAAGGGCTGATAAACATCAGTCTCTCGAATCCTGATGACTCTGTGAACAAAGCATCTGATTTCTCCCCCTCTGTAGTTTCATTCAGGTGGAATTTTAAGACTTAAAAGATGAATTTGACCAAGGTGATCTGTGCTCTATTACTTGTAGGCAAGTGTTATGGATCAGAAAACTACTCATTGTGTTTCATAGAGGTTCAGAAGCGCTTGATATCGCTCCTGGTTAAGGGAATAAATTTGTGACTCATTGAAAGCTTTACTTTACCACATCTCTAGGCTCTATTTGAAGGCTAGAACATTAATTCTCTCCAGCTTATCTCATTTAAACAGACAGGTTTCAATGATAGCAGGTTATCAAGAGACATGTAGACATAGATGAATTCAAATATGCAAAAAAAAAGATAAACCTACTGGGCCAAGATAGCAGAATATCAAAGGTTGTGTATTAAGCTGGAATTTCTTTTGGATTATCTTAAATGTAAATGAGTAAATTTCATCAAGCCTGAGGATGCTGGCAGCAGGGCTCTCTGAAATGCTATTACTTCCTCCCAAATATTAGATATGACCTAACCAGCCCATGGGATTGTATTGATAGCTTAATCATTTTATCATACCAACAGATGAAAGAAATGAGATTTTTTGCCTTCAATTTTATTTTCTGTTTTTCAATCTTGAAGTAAAAGTCAATGAGCAGCATTTCCCTTGGATTAAGTGCTTACTTTGTGCCTATTTATGGATACTATTTGATCAAAATTGTAAGTTTTAAAAGTTATCTCTGGATTTATTCATATTTTGTGCTTATGAAAATACACATGTAAATACATTTTAATGATTATAATAAGATCACATAATGTAATGGACTTCCTTATCAAATTGTAGAAATAGTAGTGAAAAAAGAAATAATATTTACCTAATAAATAAGTGGTCAATTGCTGTGTCTAAAAATGATTTGAAAATGAATTATTTTCAATTTACTGGGGAGACTTGGGGTTTAAATATATATAACATTAAGAATCTCTTCACAGAGTAGAGAGTAGTATTAATTAAAGTTTAAATTTTCTCAAAAATGTAGAAATATATATTTTCTCACAGATATTAATAAGCTTTGTTAAATGCAAATAAATTCTATGGAGAAAATAGTGATAAAATATTTTTATTGAAACAACTATATTGATAGCATTCCAATGACTAATTTTATAATTTCTATTCAATAGGGACTTAAGAGGAAAATTGATCCTCAGAGAATGACACTTTCAGGGGAGTATAGTTTTTTCTTCTCTGCCTTGAATGGGGTAACATATCCTTGAGTTCTTCAATGAAACAATCAAATTTCCATCATCCAATAAATGCACAAAACTCAATTAATAACTATATAAAATATAGCATTATTTATTCAAAATGTATATTTTAGGAGTATTAATTTATTGTTTTCTGTGAACAAATGTTTAAAATTTTACCCCATTTACATGTTCATTTTAATGGTCAATGGTTTCCTGTGTATTTTCTCATAGGAATGAAATTATATATAGCCTAATAAAGTGGTCCTTCATCATTTGATTGCCATGATATACCTTAATACATCCTCCTCTCAGGAACACTGGCTTACTAAGCAGTGCCAATCAAACCAACAATGTGGGTTGTCAGGCCACATCCTCCTCCTTCCCTGGCAGAATGGGCATATGTTTTCTGAAGAGGTCCCACACTGCCTACCTTTATGGTTTTCTTTTTTTCTTTTCTCCATTCTCCTTTATTCCATGAACACCTAGTTACAAGCTGCACAAATCAAAAAATAAAGGCAGAGAAGGGTGTGGGGCAGATTTTTATGATGTGTAGCGGCTGGGAAGGAAGACTGGGTTGGGAACCGGTCCTTCCCTCCACACACAGCCCTGGACCAGGGCTATGGCCCCTCCAGTGGGGAATCTGGGGAGGAGGTGGGCAAAGATCCAGGGTCGCTGAGACCCCTACACCCACAGGCCATCCCAAAAGCCCCTTCAATGCACGGCAGGGTAGAACGGGGAAGGGAAGGAGTTTCAGAGATGAAGCAAAGTGAAAAATCAAGTTAGTGGATACAGAAGAAGTGGAGTCATCATGGTAAGGAGATTAAAGAAGGAAAAAGTAGGTAAAGGGGCAGTGAAAGGTTCTCACTGAGACCCTCAGGGAGAGGTGGGGGTCAGCTGGCCTGTTAATTTAATATTAAATTGGGAGTGGGAGTTGAAGAGGAAATCTTCAACTGAAAATCACTGGCTATGAAACAGATGTATTTAATCATATGAATATACACAAATATAAGCTTTAGTATAACATAAAAATGACTATTTTTTCAAAATTTTTTGCTTAAAATGTGTTGTAGTTTTTAAAGGAAAAGTTATTTCTTTATATTACAGATATAAGGAAGAGTGAAGCCCTTCAATAAGCATCAACATTTACTAAATTTTAAAATCTCACCAGATGCCAGAGATATAAACATAAATAAGATAGTAGCCTTTTCCTTTCATTTAAGAGAGACTAGGGACACCAAATTTTCCATTTGCTTATCTACCTTTCTGAGTCTTTCTTATAGTTAGGTTGGGTGCCATGTGACTAATTTTAAACAATGGGCCTTGAACAGAAGTAATGTGTGCCACTTTTAATTCAAGTACATAACAGCTGTTTTCAGTTCTCTCTGCTGTTACTTCAGCTCTCAGAATGACATCAGGATCAATGTATTAAGATGGTACTGATCCATAAGACTGATATGATTTGAAAACTTGAATCACTTCCTGAAAGGGAAGTGCACTGGAGAGAATTTAGGCCCTTGGTCAAGCCTCTGAGATAGTGTGGTTTGCTTGTTATTGCAGCATAGCTTATTCTGTTCTAAATAATGGAGTCCATATTACTTCAATTGCAAGGGATAGAAACCTAATTTGAATTAACGTAAGTAAAATAAATGAAAAGTATCACAATGATACTGAGTTTACCTCATTTGAATGGTCTATCATCTCAACTACAGGGAATGTAGGGACACAGATGGGCCTTAAGGATAACTGTAAACAGTGTTTTGGACACCTCAAAAGTGCATGATCTCTAATCTCTGCTTCTCCATATTGTGACACTATTCATTTCACTGCCAACAGGCTTCCTCCACATGAGAGTAAACATGGCTCTGGGAGCTACACAACCTTAAACATGTAATGTCTGTCACCCAAATGCCCCCCTTTACTTAGTAAAAAAAAAAAAAAAATCTAGGAGAACACACTGATTTGGTTACTTTTGTTCAGTTGCACTTGCTCAGATAAATCAACTTTAGTCACCTTAGTGGAGCTCAAACTGAGTCACAAAACCAAGTCTTAATAAAAAAAATATGGCAGATAACTAGACTATGGTAGCTCACATATGAATCACTTGTTTAAAGTAATGAAGTGAAGCTTTACTAAGAAAAACATAGTTATTTCTAGGAGTGGGAGTGAGTGGTATTTTTTTAAATGTGTATAGTTTCCTTCAATAAATTACTTTAAAATTAGCAAAATCTAATTCATCTGGTTTACTCATTCTACAAAAAATCATAGAGTTCCTACTATAGGCCAGATACTGCTGTAAGTATTAGGGATAAAGTAATACACAATACAAATAAGGCCTCTGGCCTCATTGAGTTTATATATATATTATATATATATTATATAATTATAAATATAAATTCTTGCCTTCAATTTTTCTTTGGAATTAAATATCCAGAAAGAAAGAATAAGCAAGACATTGTCAGTTCCCATGGGGCTAAAAGTTGCCCTTAGGTAGTTAATATTTAACTAAAACTATAATGTAAACTAAAACAAACTTGCTTTATCAAATATCTGTGCTTCTAAGCATTAGGAAGAAGAACCAGACAAATAACTCAAGCATGGTGATTAAGTGAGAGCATGAGCATTAAGATTTAGCATGTCTTCCCAGTGAACAGGAATTTTAGTACATTTGTCAGTCAGGGTTCAGTGAAGAAAGCATGGTTACTATTAGTGAATGAGTGTAAGTGACTTAGAATGAAAATTATACCTTACACAGATGTGAAAAGAGCTGGTAAAGGAAATGTAGGAGGATCAGGAAATGAGTCAATATGGGTGAACTGAAGAACTAGTATGGGTAGATAGGTAAGACACTTAGGGATATCTGAGACACCAGTCACTCTATGCCCTGCAATGAATTCAGAAAGGGAAACTTGTAAAAAGATCTCTGGGGTGGCTTCCCTGGTGGCGCAGTGGTTGAGAGTCCGCCTGCCGATGCAGGGAACACGGGTTCGTGCCCCGGTCTGGGAAGATCCCACATGCCACGGAGTGGCTGGGCCCATGAGCCATGGCCGCTGAGCCTGCACGTCCGGAGCCTGTGCTCCGCAATAGGAGAGGCCTGTGTACCGCAAAAAAAAATAAAAAGATCTATGGGAAGTTGATGCCCCTGTATAACTACTGTTTTTGTGCATCTGCATCCAAGCATCCAGTAGTGAAACTGGGGACACTGTAGGAAAGCAGGTTCGACAGTTGAAAAGACATGGAACAGTGTGACTTACTAGATACCTCTGTGGGTCTGTCACTGCATCTGACTGTAATAGCCTTCCAATAATAATAGTTGTTGGAGAGACCTTCAAGATGGCAGAGGAGTAAGACGTGGAGATCACCTTCCTCCACATGAATATATCAAAAATACATCTACATGTGGAACAACTCCTACAGAACACCTACTGAATGCTGGCAGAAGTCCTCAGACTTCCAAAAAGACAAGAAAATCCCCACGTACCTGGGTAGGGCAAAAGAAAAATGAAAAAAAAAAAAAAAAGAGAGACAAAGGAATAGGGACAGGTCCTGCACTTCTGGGAGGGAGCTGTGAAGACGAAAAAGTTTCCACACACTAGGAAGCCCTCTCACTGGTGGGGATGGGGGATGGGGAGCTTCAGAGCTACAGAGGAGAGCACAGCAATGGGGTGCAGAAGGCAAAGCAGAGAGATTCCTGCACAGAGGATAGGTGCCAACCAGCACTCACCAGCCTGAGACACCTGTCTGCTGACTCACTGGGGTGGGTGGGGGCTGGGAGCTGAGGCTCAGGCTTTGGACGTCAGACCTCAGGGAGGGGACTGGGGTTGGCTGTATGAAGACAGCCTGAAAGGGGCTAGTATGCCACAGCTAGCTGGGAGGAAGTCCAGGAGAAAGTCTGGACAGCTAGCTGGGAGGGAGTCCAGGAGAAAGTCTGGACTTACTGGAGAGGAAAAAGACCATTGTTTCAGGGTGTGTGAGGAGAGGGGCTTCCTGCTCCATGTGTCCACAGACAATAGGGCACCACCTAAGTGAGCTTTAGAGATGGGTGTGAGTCGTGGCTATCATCTCAGACCCCAGAGGTGGGCATGGACCTCTACCACTGCCGCCGCTGCCACCAAGGGTCCTGTGTGCGAATGCAGGTCACTTCCCACACCCTCCCAGATCCTGTGCAACACACCACTGTCAGGGCCCTGTGATGAAGAGCCAACTTCCCCAGGAGAACACATGGCATGCTTCAGGCTTTTGCAACTACATGCCAGGCTCTGTTACCGCAGGCACTCCCACATCCCAATTATGACTAATGTACTCCTCCCTCTCCCCAGCATAAGTGAGCAAGAGAGTCCTAATCAGTCACTACTTTAACCCCCACCAGTTTGGGTGAGGAACAGGTGCCTGAGGGCAGTCTACACACAGAGGCGTGGCCAAAATCAAAGCTGAAACCCAGGAGCTGTGCGAACAAAGAAGAGAAAAGGAAATCTCTCTGTGCAGCCTCAGGAGCAGCGGATTAAATCCCCGCAACCAACTTGGTAAACCCTGCATCTGTGGAATACCTGAATAGAAAACAAGTGTTTCCAAAATTGAGGTGGTGGACTTTGGGGGCAACTGTGGACTTGGGGTTTGCCTTCTGTGTTTGACTTGTTTTTGGTTTTATGTTTATCTTAGTTTAGGTTTTAGTGTTTGTTTTCATTTGTGGGTTTGTTTACTTGTTCAGTTGCTCCCTTTTTTTTTTTTCCATTTTGTGAGTGTGTATGATTCTTAGTGTGATTATGTCTGCTTAACTTTGCTTTTACCATTTGTTTTGGGGTTCTGTCTTGCCATGTGGCTGGCAGGGCCTTGGTGCTTTGGCTGGGAGTCAGGCCTAAGCCTCCAAGGTGGGAAAGCCTGGTCCAGGAAGTTGGACCACCAGAGACATCCCGGCCCTAAGTAATATTGATCAGCAAGAGCTCTCCCAGAGATCTCCATCTGAACACTAAGATCCAGCTCCACCCAACCCCCAGCAAGCTCCAGTGCTGGATGCCCCATGTCGAAAAACTAGCAAGACAGGAACATAAACCCACGCATTAGCAGACAGCCTGCCTAAAGTCATACTAAGTTCACAGACACCTCAAAACACACCACCGGATGTGGCCCTACCCACCAGAGGGACAGGATCCAGCCCCTCCCAACAGAACAGAGGCACCAGTCCTCCCCACCAGGAAGCCTACACAAGCCACTGAACAAACCTCACCCACTGGAGGCAGACACCAAAATAACAGGAACTACAAACCTGCAGCCTGCGAAAAGGAGACCCCAAATACAGTGAGTTAAACAACATGAGAAGAGAGACATATGCAGCAGATGAAGGAGCAAGGTAAAAACCCACCAGAAAAAGCAAATACAGAAGAAATAGGTAGTCTATCTGAAAAAGAATTCAGAGTAATGATAGGATGATCCAAAATATTGGGAATAGAACGGAGAAAATACAAGAAACGTTTAACAAAGACATAGAAGAACTAAAGAGCAAAAAACCAATGATGAACAACACAATAAATGAAATTAAAAATACTCTAGAAGGAATCAATAGCATAATAACTGAGGCAGAAGAATGGAGAAGTGACCTGGAAGATAGAATAGTGGAAATAACTACCCCAGAGCAGAATAAAGAAAGAGAATGCAAAGAATTGAAGACAGTCTCAGAGACCTCTGAGACAACATTAAACACACTAATATTTGAGTTATAGGGGTCCAAGAAGAAGAAGAGAAGAAGAAAGGGTCTGAGAAAATATTTGAAGAGATTATAGTTGAAAACTTCCCTAACACGGGAAAGGAAACAGTCAGTCAAATCCAGGAAGTGCAGAGAGTCCCATACAGGAAAAATCCAAGGAGAAACACACCAAGACAAATATTAATCAAACCATCAAAAATTAAATACAAAGAAAACATATTAAAAGCAGCAAGGGAAAAGCAACAAATAATATACAAGGGAATCCCATACGGTTAACAGCAGCTGATCTTTCAGCAGAAACTCTGCAAGCCTGAAGATAGTGGCAGGATATATTTAGAGTGATAAAAGGGAAAAACCTACAACCAAGATTACTCTACTCAGCAAGAACCTCATTTAGATTTGATGGAGAAATTAAAACCTTTACAGGCAAACAAAAGTTAAGAGAATTCAGCACCACCATACCAGCTTTACAGCAAATGCTAAGGGAACTTCTCTAAGTAGCAAACACAAGAGAAGAAAAGGACCTACAAAAACAAAACCAAAACAATTAAGAAAATGGTAATAGGAACATATATATGGATAATTACCTTAAATATAAATGGATTAAATGCTCCAACCAAAAGACACAGACTGGCTGAATGGATACAAAAACAAAACCCATATATATGTGGTCTACAAGAGACCCACTTCAGACCTAGGGACACATACAGACTGAAAGAGAGGAGATGGAAAAAGATATTCCATATAAATGGAAATCAAAAGAAAACTGGAGTAGCAATTCTCATATCAGACAAAATAGACTTTAAAATACAGACTATTACAAGAGACAAAGAAGGACACTACATAATGTTCAGGGATCAATCCAGAAAGAAGATATAACAATTGTAAATATTTATGCACCCAACATAGGAGCATCTCAATACATAAGGCACATGCTAACAGCCATAAAAGGGGAAATTGACAGTAACACAGTAATAGTAGGGGACTTAAACCCTCCACTTACACCAATGGACAGATCATCCAAAAGGAAAATAAATAAGGAAATGCAAGCTTTAAATGACACATTAGACCAGATGTACTTAATTGACATTTATAAGACATTCCAACCAAAAAAAAACTGAATACACTTTCTTCTCAAGTGCACATGGAACATTCTCCAGGATAGATCATATCTTGGGTCACAAATCAAGCCTCGGTGAACTTAAGAGAATTGAAATTGTACCACATATCTTTTCCAACCACAACACTATGAGACTAGATATCAATTAGAGGAAAAAAACTGTAAAAAATACAAACAGATGGAGCTAAACAATATGCTACTAACGAGGAGTAGATCACTGAAGATATCAAAGAGGAAATCAAGTAATACCTAGAAAAAAATGACAATGAAAACACAGTGACCCAAAATGTACAAGATGCAGCAAAAGCAGTTCTAAGAGGGAAGTTTATAGCAATACAATCCTACCTGAAGAAACAAGAAAAATCTCAAATAAAAAACCTAACCTTACACCAAAGCAATTACAGAAAGAAGAAGAAAAACAAAAAAACCCCCCGAAGTTAGTAGACGGAAAGAAATCATAAATATCAGATGAGAAATAAATGAAAAAGAAATGAAGGAACAATAGCAAAGATCAATAAAACTACAAGTTGGTTCTTTGAGAAGATAAACAAAATTGAAAACCGTTAGCCGGACTCACTAGGAAAAATTGGTAAAAGATTCAAATCAACAGAATTAGAAATGAAAAAGAAGTAACTACTGACACTAAAAAATATGAGGGATCATGAGAGACTACTACAAGCAACTGAATGCCAATAAAGTGGACGACCTGGAAGAAATGGACAAATTCTTAGAAAGTACAACCTTTTCAGACTGAACCAGGAAGAAATAGAAGATATGAACAGACCAGTCACAAGCACTGAAATTGAAACTGTGATTGAAGATCTTCCAACAAAGGAAAGCCCAGGACCAGATGGCTTCACAGGTGAATTCTATCAAATGTTTAGAGAAGAGCTAACACCTCTCTGTCTCAAAATCTCCCAAAATATAGCAGAGGGAGGAACACTCCCAAACTCATTCTACAAGGCCACCATCACTGTGACACCAAAACCAGACAAAGATGTCACAAAAATAGAAAACTACAGGCCAATATCACTGATGAACATAGATGCAAAAATCCTCAACAAAATACTATCAAAGAGAATCCAACAGCACATTAAAAGGATCATACACCATGATCAAGTGGGATTTATCTCAGGAATGCCAGGATTCTTCAATATACACTAATCAATCAATGCGATACACCATATTAACAAATTGAAGGAGAAAAACATATGATCATCTCAATAGATGCAGAAAAAGCTTTTGACAAAATTCAACACCTATTTATGATAAAACCCTCCAGAAAGTAGGCACAGAGGGAACCTATCTCAACATAATAAATGCCATATATGACAAACTCATAGCCAATATTGTTCTCAGTGGTGAAAAACTGAAACTATTTCCTCTAAGATCAGGTAAAAGACAAGGTTGTCCACTCTTCCCATTACTATTCAACATAGTTTTGGAAGTTTTCGCCACAGTAATGAGAGAAGAAAAAGAAATAATAGGAATCCAAATCAGAAAAGAGGAGGTAAAACTGACACTGTTTGCAGATGACATGATACTATACACAGAGAATCCTAAAGATGCTACCAGAAAACTACTAGAACTAATCAATGAATTTGGTAAAGTAGCAGGAAAGAAAATTAATGCATAGAAATCTCTTGCATTCCTATACACTAATAACAAAAAATCTGAAAGAGAAATTAAGGAAACGTTTCCATTTACCATTGCAACCAAAAGAATAAAACACCTTGGAATAAACATACCTAAGGAGGCAACAGACCTGTACTCAGAAAACTATGAAAACTGGTGAAAGAAATTAAAGACTCTACAAACAGATGGAGAGATATACCAGGTTCTTGGGTTGGAAGAATCAACATTGTGAAAATGACTCTACTACCCAAAGCAATCTACAGATTCAATGCAATCCCTATTAAACTACAAATGGCATTTTTCACAGAACTAAAACAAAAAATTTTACAATTTGTATTGAAACACAAATGACCCCATATATCCAAAGCAATCTTGAGAAGGAAAAATGGAGCTGGAGGAATCAGGCTCCCTGACTTCAGACTAAACTACAAAGCTACAGTAATCAACACAGTATGATACTGCCACAAAAACAGAAGTATAGATAATGGAACAGGATAGAAAGCCCAGAGATAAACCCACGCATATATGATCACCTTATCTTTGATAAAGGAGGCAAGAGTATACAATGGAGAAAAGACAGCCTCTTCAAGAAGTGGTGTTGGGAAAATTGGACAGCTACATATAAAAGAATGAAATGAGAACACTTCCTAACACCAACACAAAAATAAACTGAAAATGAATTAAAGACCTAAATGTAAGGCCAGACACTATAAAACTCTTAGAGGAAAACATAGGCAGAACACTCTGTGACATAAATCACAGCAAGATCCTTTTTGACCCACTCCTAGAGAAAAGGAAATAAAAACAAAAATAAACAAATGGGACCTAATGAAACTTAAACGGTTTTGCAAAGCAAGGGAAATCCTAAACAAGATGAAAAGACAACCCTCAGAATGGGAGAAAATATTTGTAAACAAAGCAACTGACAAAGGATTAATCACCAAAATTTACAAGCAGCGTGTACAGCTCAATATCAAAGAAACAAACAACCCATTCCAAAAATGGACAGAAGACCTAAATAGACATTTCTCCAAAGAAGAAGATACAGATTTCCAACAAACACATGAAATGATGCTCAACATCATTAATCATCAGAGAAATGCAAATCAAAACCACAGTGAGGTATCAACTCACACTGATCAGAATGGCCATCAACAAATCTACAAACAGTAAATGTTGGAGAGGGTGTGAAGAAAAGGGAACCCTCTTGCACTGTTGGTGGGAATGTAAATTGACTTAGCCACTATGGAGAACAGTATGGAGGTTCCTTAAAGAACTAAAAATAGAACTACCATATGACCCAGCAATCCCACTACTGGGCATATACCCTGAGAAAACCATAATTCAAAAAGAGTCATGTACCACAATGTTCATTGCAGCACTAATTTCAATAGCCAGGACATGGAAGCAACCTAAGTGTCCACTGACAGATGAATGGATAAAGAAGACATGGCACATATATACAATGGAATAGTTCTCAGCCATAAAAAGAAACGATATTGAGTTATTTGTAGTGAGGTGGATGGACCTAGAGTCTTTCATACAGATTGAAGTAAGAATGAGAAAAACAAATACTGTATGCTAACACATATATATATGGAATCTAAAAAAAAAAAAAAAATGGTTCTGATGAACCTAGGGCCAGGACTGGAATAACGATGCAGATGTAGAGAATGGACTTGAGGAGACAGCGAGTGGCGGAAGGGGAAGCTGGGATGAAGTGAGAGAGTAGCATTGGCATATATACACTACCAAATGTAAAATGGATGGCTAGTGGGAAGCAGCTGCATAGCACAGGGAGATCAGCTCGATGCTTTGTGACGACCTAGAGGGCTAGGATAAGGAGGATGGGAGGGAGGCTCAAGAGGGAGGGTATATATGTATACGTATAGCTGATTTGCTTTGCTATACAGCAGAAACTAACACAACATTGTAAAGCAATTATACTCCAATAAATGTGTAAAAAATAACAGTTGTTACTTAAAATTACCATCCAAATCTTCTGCAAGGTTTCTTTTGGCCAACTATAACTCAGAACCATACAGGGGAAGCAGATTCTAGGAAACACAATTCTTGGTTGGCTCTATGTTAATATAAAAATATACAACGTAGTAAGGGAATAGAATAGTATTAGTTTTCCCATAATAACAGTTAAGGCAAATAGCTAATTAAATAAAATATAGTACATTAAAGGACCTTCAAGTGTCCTCCATTTTATTTGGAAATGTAATTTTTTTTTTTTGAAAATTGAGTAGGAGACTGAACATCAAAAGGATATGAAATGTTTACACAAAAACACTTCAAATGATATTTGTATATTTAATCATGTCACTGAGTTGTCACTGTCAAATAGATATTCTATCTGAGTAAGTTTTTGTGTTATCGTGTCACTTAGGAAATTATTTTAGGCAGAGCACTTCTCAGTTTTAGATGTCAGAAATCCAAATCCAATACATAGAGGGAATTTATTTATTTATAATGGAGAGTTCAAGGGAAAGCTTTCAGATACAGACAGATACAAACACTTAAATGTATCATGATGCTATTTTTCTCTTTCAGTGCTCCAATTTTCTCTGTGTTGACTTCAGTATCAGCCAACCTGCGTTCACATGGTAGAACAAATAAATTAGTCAAGAGCTCCTCCAAGGTTTCATTCTAACATCAAACCACATGAGAGTGTCTTTATCCCCATACTTTGCGCAAAACTTCAAGAGATGGTACTTATTAGCTTAGCTTGGCCATATTCCAGTCTCCAAAACAGTCACTGTGGCTGGGGATGCAGCACTGATTAGCCTGGCCTAAATTATACACCCATTTCTGCAAAAGTAGATAAGATTCTTTCACACTCAAGCATCTGAAATTGGTTCCTAAAAAGAAAGTGAACTAGTGTTGCTATAACCAGGAGAAACAGATTGTGGGAAGGTGTTATGGGTTGAATTTGGATCTTATTTGGAAATAGGATCATTGCAGATACAAAGTTAAAATGAGATGATTAGGTTGGCATTAATCCAATGTGACTGGAGTTCTTATAAAAAGAGGAAATTTGGACACAGAGATATTCACACAGGGAGAGTGCCATGTGAAGATAAACTCAGAGAATGGTATGTGCCTTCTACAAGCCAAGCCAAGGAATGCCAAAGATTCCCAGAAAACTACTTGAAGCCAGGCGAGAGGCATGGAACAGATTATCTTTTATAGCTTTCAGAAGGAACTAACCCTGCTTACAACTTGATGTTGGACTTCTAGCTTCCATGACCGTGAGGCAATAAATTTCTGTTGCTTAAGCCATCCAGTCGGTTGTACTTTGTTCAGCAGCCCTAGCAAACTAATAGGGAAGGCAAAACCAATAATTGTTCATTACAGTAGATATTCCAGATGCACTCTCTTTAATACATGCCAGCATTTACTATAATACACCAAAAGCCTAGTTATACAATTTTATAAACTTTTTTCAAACTTTTAACATCAAAACATGAGATACTAAAGGTTCAAATCTATTTGCATGGTAGCCTATACCTGTTGATCCCCACTGATATCAGACTTTCTGTCTGATTGATGTCATGATGTTCCCCAGAGTCTGAGTTTCTGGCATGACAAGATAGGTATTCAATAAAGATTTGCTGATTTCAAGAATTATAATTGTAGCACATACAGTAATGATCTACTAATAGTGGTGTTTGTGGAACATGCTGGGTGCTGGATTAGTCACCTCCATGGAGAGAAGCAAAGGACACAAAAATTCACTTTGAGAAGTGTGTTAGTTTTCTATTGCTGTTGTAACAAATTACTATAAACCTAGTGACTTTAAAACAATATAAATGTATTGATATTACCTTATAATTCTGTAAGTTAGAAATCTGAAATGGGTCTCAAATGGCTAAGTTCAAGGTGTTTGCAGAGCTGCATTCCTCTCTGGAAGGTCTAGAGAAGGTCCATTTCCTTGCTGCTTCTAGCTTTCAGTGGTCAACCACATTCCTTGCTTCACTCTGAGCCCCTTTTCTCCATCTTCAAAACCAGCAAAGTTGCATCCTGATCATTCTTCCATAGTCACATCATCCTCTGATTCTACTCCGCCTTCCTTTTCCACTTTCAATGACCCTTGTGAATACAATGGATCCACTTGGATAATTTCTTAATTTTATAGTCAACTGATTAGCAACTTTAATTCCATCTGCAACCTTAATCCCCCATTGTCATGATATAGCATATTCTTCACAGATCCAAGGGATTCAAATGTGGACATCTTCGGGTTGCTATTGTTCTACCTACCACAAGAAGCTCACAGAGATTCCCCTGGGGGTGGAATAGGGAAGAGGGAGGAAGTTGAGATAGATTTATTTAAGGTTTCCAGCAGAATGGCATATAGTTCTTTTTAACTATAAAATGGATACTTAATAATTGAGAAAGTGCATTATAATGTTAGCACAAGTTCGTGTGCCTGATACATAATGAGGCCAAACAAACCGAAATGTCAGAGTTTGGGGCAGAGAAAGGTTTATTGTAGGGCCATGCAAGGAGGTGGGTGGCTCATGCTCAAAACACCACAAGCTCCCTGAAGTGTTTCGGAAAGTGTTTTTAAAAGCCAGCTGAGGGAGGGGTTGCAGGGTATGTGATCAGCTCGTGCACAATTCTCTGACTGGTTGATGGTGAGGTAACAGAGTGGTGTCACAGGGTTTACAGCATCAGTTCTTAGGCTCCAGGAGCCTGGGGCTATGTGCTCAAGGTCATCAAGCAGTTAACATCTTTCATTTGGTGCAGCGGTGGGGGTGGGGGTGGGGGGTGGGGGGGATTCACATCTGTAAAACAACTCAGGAAATGTGCATCAAATACTGTTATCCAGGTACTTCAGAGAGGAGTTAAGCAGAGGACACAGAGGAAAGCCTCTGCCCAGAAGGCCCCAGAGTCCTGCTCCATTAAAATAACAGTGCCCTAATTCTCCCTTTCCCTTTTGGGAGTTGTCAGCAGAAGAACAATTATACATTTACATTGTCTTCTTTTCTACAATGCTATTGCCAACTACAAATTGGCACTTGCCATCTGTCTCTACAAGGATTAAATCATGAGCCGCTGCAGCTGTCGACCTTCAACATACCCTGAAAGGAGTTCAGGGTGGAGATCAGGAATGAAGCACTCTGTGCTCTGGGAAAAAACTGGCAGAACAGGTCTTCAGATAGTTAGATATTTTCAGAAGATTTTATTGAGCCCAATTCTCGCATCTCCTTACATCTAGGAAAGCACTAAAATCCTTCACGGTGACGTCTGCTCATCATGACTAGCAGTAACCACAAGACTAGCAGAAACCTTCTGCAGAAAAATATGTGCTTGATTGCATGTACTCCCCCTTCACCAAAATCACCTATATACTGACCTTTCCCCCTACCTCTTTGGAGCAGTGTCTCAAAGCTATCTGAAATGCTGTCTCCCAGGCTATAGTTCTCATCTTGCCCCAAATAAAACAACTCACAATTCTCACATTGTGCATCTTTTGAATTCTACTCACATCCTCTAAAGTGTTAACTCTAGTTCAGTACTATATTAATATAAAGCATAAGCTGAATTATATTCAGGAATGTATATTTTTAGTGTTTCAAAGATATGAAAAAATTGACCCAAATATTTTCTTAATCCAAAGGAGTACTAAATTATGCAGAGTTAATTAGATGAGAGATGATAGAGAGTAAAATATGGCCCACAGACATAGTAAGAAAGAAGGAAAATAGACCTTTCACTTATTTTTCCTCTAGCATTTTTAGCAATTCAGAAAAGCTACAACCATAAAATATTCAATGGGCAGTAAGACACAGGGTTATAGTTTTTTGCCCTCAAAGATGAAGTTAAAATGTGAAATCACACTTTTAGGACTTTGCAGAATCAGGGTGACCTGAAGTGCAGGACTATATAATTCCTAAATCTTCTGGTTAGAAACCTTTTTAAAAGAGTCTAATCCTTGAGAGGTGAGTAGTCAGGATTTTCTATAAATAAATACATTGATATAGGGGTTCAAAACCAATCACAAACTCTGAAGGGTTAGAGAAGTTGAATTTTGGTCTAAGTTATGTTGAAGATTATGAGCCATTGCTTAAGACTGTGTCTATGCTTCATTCTTATGACACATGTTAGAGGTTACGGTTGAGATTATTATGTGTAAGAAAAAAATATTCTAATGTCTTGAAGACATTTGGGGATAATTTCTTACTCTGGATACATTTTTTTTTTTTTTAATTCCATAATCTGATTTGTGAGCCAGAAAGAGATTAATACATTCAGGTTAAAAGAGAAAATAACCAGCTCAACCTTTTACTTACTCTCTGAACTATAGCTTCAGAAAACATTTTGTAAATCATATCCCCTCCACATTTGTTCACACCTTACAATTTCAACATTTTATGACTTAACAGAATAGCCTGACTGGTGTTTATAGCACCTTAATAATTAGGATAGCAGGATGGATTGCTCTGCCTTTACATGACTTTGTGGGGCTTCTTAGGGTCATGAGGAAATATTGTGTTTTCTCTGTGCTACTTCTTTTTCTTTTTGTATTTTTTTCTTTTAGGGCAGAAGCTGAATAACTGCTATGGCAATGACAACGATATGGGCAATTCCATTCTCTGAGCTTTGCCTCAGAGTCTCTATATAGATTTAGAATATAAAGTTTTCATGGGTGACAGGGATGGAGGTCATGAAGAGGGGGAATTATGATTCAAGTTAGTCTCCACTGATTCCCGTTGGTATAAAACTTCAACCAACCAATTTAATCACAATACCTGGATCTTTCTGGCTTTTACTGAACTCAAGTTGGTTGGTATAGCTTTGACATGTTAATAGCTGGTAATCAAAAGATGTTCAAAGATGAACAGACTGATTCAAATTTGCTGAATGAGTCTGTGGAGGAAAAACCCGATTTGGCTATGTATTTGAGGTCTGGGAATACAATGCATATTATTCAGGTATATTGAATACCTAATTGTTTCCCGTAGCTGGAAGAAAATAAAAGGTAAGTTCCAGTCTTTTACAGTCTACACATTTCCATTTCTAAAAAAGTAGAATATGGTTAAAAGTAGAATAATAACTTCCTAAATAAAACCTTAAATTTGACAAGTAAGGGTCTCAGAGCACTTCTTAAAATACATGATAAGAAAGACATAATACATTATAAAATGTCACTAAAATATTGTGGATGTTGCATTAAACTCCAAAGCATCCGAAGCTGGCTCTGAAGTCCCGTTCTGATCAAAAGGACATCCCTGAGGGAGTTGCTATTCTCTAATGTATTTTTTTCATGTTTTTCTTTATGCAGTAGTATTTATTATATGCCTGTTATGTCAAACTTTGGAGGAACAGATAAAGAAAACATGGTAATAGTGGTGTTCAGGAACTCCACATTTAATGGGGGAGGGAATGTGTATAGAGATAATTTCAGCACACTTTGAGAAGTACTACAAATGTATGAAAAAAGTAAACAAAGAAGAGTAACTAACAGCTTGAGGCTGACACATACACAGAAGGAATTTAGGTCTGGGAGAGATTTTCAGATGTACATCATTTAATGATGTGAGCTTCAAAGGAGGAAAAAAGAAACCAGGCAAAAAGAAGAGTGTATTCATCAGAGTCTAGTCAGGAGACAGAAACCACATTGGTTAATTTGAACAGGGGAAATATAAAGAATATAAAGAATATAAATGTGGCTAAAAGAGGAAAAAGAGAACTCAAATACCAATAAATGGCAAATACAGAAAGCAGCTACTACCTCAAGGGCTGAGGGAGAGTACCCAAAGAAGCAACAAATTTGGAAAAATGCACCCCCTCTCTACTCCCCACTTCAACCCCAGGCTGAGAGTCAGACCTCACTGGAGAGAGTGAACAAGCAACTTGCCAATGGTAAAGAAATTTGCCAGAAGGGGGGCGCTCAACCTGGATTATGGGAGCAGTCTACTGTGGGACTCAGAAACCTACTAGAGGATGAGGGTAGGTCAGAGTTGGTCCATAAGATCCAGGGCTATGTGTCTGAGACCTTCACTTGGGTGCCTGCAGACAGGAGTTAGTCCAGAGGATGAAGAAAGAGTGCCCCTGGGGTTCCCTCAAGCCACTGGCAGCTCTACTGGAGGAGCAAAGAGGAATCCTCCTGGGCCCAATAAGAGAAACTTATTCCTCTTATGGCCTTCAGTGACCCTCCAGCACACTTAATTGACAAAGCCTTACCATGCACCGGTTGGCCAAGGAAAAATGCAGAGCCAAAAGCAGGGCAAAGATGAGTGGATGAATTCTGAGAAGCAGTAAGACTTGTGGGACATTGGCTTCAGATGAGCACAGAAAAGCATGGAGAATTTGGGAAACATCAAATAGTTAAGTGTGGCTTGGAAGGAGTGAGTAGTTTTGGTAAAGTGTGTGGAGTGGCTGGGATAGTTGAACCCAGATAGTCAAGAAATTATAAAACAATTCTAAGCACATCTTGAGGACAGAGACTAGGTGAGATTTGTTCTTTTGAATACTCTCATAGTAGCGGTAGTACCATATGATTGAAAGCATTTAAGAGAATGAATCTCATTCCTGAAAGTATATCAGAATCACCCCAGAAGATTTAAAATATTACAGGACCCTGTGCCCATCCTATATCTCCTGTATCAAAATCTACACAGTGGTACACCTCTTAAACCAGGAGATTCTAATGCTGATTTAACTGGGTTTTGCAAGCATAGTGAATAGATGACAACGACCCAAATCAAGGCAATAGCAGTGAAGATAGAAATAAGAAAACATAATCTTCTAAAATTGAATATATTAAGTGACCTTTTTTCTAGCAAGCAACTTTGTACATGGAATATATGTAGAGTTGTCTCTAGCAAAATTTTATCTTTTGTACCCTTCCTTTCTGATGCTCTCTCAACAAGTAATTCAAATACTTATCAAAATTTGTCGGGAAAGGTTCTCATGTCAATTACTTGTATGTTAGTGTGAATTTAAACCAAAGTGTTTCTTTTCCCCAGATCCATTTGAATTTTATGTCTGACCTTTTATTGCAGAATATAAAACTTTGTTCCTCTTAGAAGAATTCAAGCATCAGGAGGATGAGGAGGGCAAGGTGGTCCCTCCTGTTTCACTAAAATTACATAAAGAAACGATCACTCTCTCAACATTTAAGCTGGTTTAAATGTTGTAAAAAAAAAAAGAAAGAAATATTAAATCCAAGAACCAAAATTCTCATGACCCTGAATTAAATAAATCATCGTGTACGTGCGTGTATACATATATATATATATATATATATATATATATATATATATTTATTTATTTATATATTTCACTTTGATTCATTTCATGTGTCATTTTCTATCTGGTAAGGTGTACACAAAAGAGCCAGGTATCTCTAATATACCTGGTGTATTTGAAGATTTGGTCGTGCTGATGTTCTCCTGTGCTTAAAGAATCAGAAGATAAAGATCCTAAAGGAAGAGCAGAATCTTATCTAATGATTATACTTAGCAAGTCTGAGGTTCTTGAAGCAAAGACTATGATATCTGAAGATTTTTTAAGTACCCTAGTAGAATAATTAACAAATCATTAGTGAAGCAAAACTCACATGACATTTTCTGACATTTAATTATGGTGTGCTATGTTGACAATTAAAAAATAGATTTGAAAAGGCTGCATGCTTCACTGCAATTTATTTTAGTGTCTGAAAAATTAGTTTAATCAAAAAATTGGTTCCTCCCTTAAAGTGGCCAGTGCAAGCAATTAAAATGAAAATAAATGTCCACTTGGTTTGCTTACATGTGAAACATATTGAATAGATCTGAATGAGAAATTAAACGGCTTTCAGATCTGCAGCAGCTGCACTGTACTCTTGATAACCACTTTATGTACTGGCTCATCAGAAAATAGCTCATAAGGTTTGGAATTGTGGTTAATTAAAACCGAGGCAAAGAGAAAAAGCAACTGCTCACAAGTTGCTGTCTGGAGTGCCCAAACAATTTCTGATTCATTCCATCAGCAGAACTGCCACAACATAGCACTGCTTTGGCAATACACAGAATAGCTTTCGAAGACCACCCAAGAAAGAGGAAAACCAAGGCTGTTTATTATACAGTATCTTATATCTTGACTAGTTGTTAAAAAGCCATGTCAAAGCCAAACACATTTCTATTACTGACCCATTTATGATCATTTAAAATTTTAAATTATTTGCCCCTTTGACTTAATTCACAAAGGACCCTAAATAAAACACAGATTTTAGGGGAAGAAAGTTACAATGATTGTTTAATATTTCAGTGAATTCTTTGCTTTTCTAATGTATCATCTTTTCAAGGTCTCTGGATAATACAGCCCAGGTATGGTTGATGTTGGCGGTAGGTAATCTGTTTTAGATAAATAAAGGGGTGTCCTGGGATCCAGTTGAAGAGAAATAAGATTGATATTTGAGAAATGAAGACATATTTTGAAGACAACAGTTTACTGAGAATTCAGCTCAAGTGATCAATGCAAAAGGCATCTAGTAAACACTAGAATGAGTATGGGAAGAACCGAAAACTACTGTGCAAAGGGCTCAAGGCACACACCATTAGTGGAGATATAACACAGGGTTTACTGGGAAAAAATATAAGCAGACATCTAGTAGAGAACACATAACCCCTCTGCCTGCCCCAACACTCATTGTCCCATAGCTTAGGCCAGACATATACAGTCATCATGGCCAACACAGAGTGTCCAGTAGAAAGTGTCTCCTTTCCTATAACACTCTACATATTCATTGGATTAGAGAGGAGACAACATCCATAAGTTATAAAATAAGAACTCACTGGTCAGAGAAGTGAACATATTATAAAGGAGGAATCTCTGAAGTTTACTGCCATGTGTCAGCTTGTTTTTCTGTTGACCTCACCTAGACCTGCTATGCCAGCTCTCCTCTAATCTACTGAAAGTGGGGAGACAATGAGTCTTCAGATCTTTGGTGACTTTATTCAGGAATCTGATTGTACCTTTCCTTCATTCCTTTGCCATGTGTTTATTACATCATTGCTTACTTGCCTCACTGTTAATTTCTGCACCGTCTTAGTTTATGCCAGAAGCAATGTAGGGTTTTTGTGCCCAATGCGTGCAAAACTCTGTGGTAGACCCTGTCTTTTATTTTCATTATTTTCTTACGTTCTTCTCTCCTTTATAAAAGATGTCTTGGTGTTAAAACACTAAGGCATGCTTTATATAGCTCCTCAGAGAAACCTCAGCAGAATGAAACCCTAATTTCTCATATGAGTTATGTGTTTGTTAATGCACCCTTTATTGTTTTTTTGTTCTTTCCCTGTATCACTTTCCCCTCTCTCTCAATTATGTTACCTATCTTTATTTAACTTCTTGTTTTAGGGTCTACTTTGGTTGAAGACCAAACTAAAACATACTTTACATAATAAAGTACACAACTTACTGCCTGGTTCACGGGTTTCTGAACGAACTTCAGCTCCCCTGCTTGTTTAAAATTCCTTCGGCATTATGAATGTTTATCTACTCTGTTCTATCTCTAGTTCTTTTGAAGCAATTTGTTTACTAGTCTCCTCTCCAATGAACTTACAGAAATTTGCTATTATCTTAATATTGTTACAGCTTTGCTCTGCTATATTTTTACTTAAATAGGAAATGAAATGAAAAGCCACAGGCCAAGAGAACAAATCTCTACCATAGTTTAGATACTTGTAGTTGGTGTGTTGGGGAAATAGTCTTGGATATGGATCCTTTTTGCAATGTCTCTCAGTACTCCCAGGTAGGTAATGAACTATTCTTATAAACTTTATCTCCATCGATATGTTCTGTAATAAGTGAATCATTAATGTCATAATGACACAGCCCCAATACATCCAAATAAGTTCCCTATGAGACACATACTGTGTGTTTTCTTAAAACATTTCATGGTAAAATGTAACAGAATAAATATTAATTTGCTTCACACTTAGCAGACATACATTTTGTATGGTACAGCTTCACTTCTTTAATTGGAATAAAGCAAATTTTATGACAATGAAAAGGCATCTTGGACTTGACATAGACCAAGAGTTACCTAGATGAAGAAGGGTAAAGGAAAGTCTTTCAAACTCATCTAAATGGGTTGAAAGTACTATTTGTATCAGAGTCTAAATAGCACCTTTACCTATTAGGGCCACAGTGAACACAGAATTTATTGACTCCAAAATTCCACATTCATGTCTCAATATAGTCATGGTAGATCACACATCCTCTCTATGGAATGAAGTACCTGGTGGTGAATGCAAGGCTAAGAATATAATAAAAAGACTTTGTCAACTACCGTGCTCTCAATTTGTCAGGTGTTCAAGTGTGAATTCAAAAACTCAAGTCTCTTGGGCTTCCCTGGTGGTGCAGTGGTTGAGAGTCTGCCTGCCAATGCAGGGGACACGGGTTTGAGCCCTGGTCTGGGAAGGTCCCACATGCTGTGGAGCAACTAAGCCCGTGCACCACAACTACTGAGCCTGCATGTCTGGAGCCTGTGCTCGGCAACAAGAGAGGCCGCGATAGTGAGAGCCCCGCACACCGCAATGAAGAGTGGCCCCCGACTGCCACAACTAGAGAAAGCCCTCACAGAGAAACAAAGACCCAACACAGCCAAAAAAATTAATTAATTAATTAATTAAAAACAAAACAAAACAACAAGTCTCAAGTATCATCTGATCAATGTGGATGAACACCACAATAGTACAAGAAGATTTTTAAAGCTACTGAGTTTCTACTGTTTCTATCATTGGAAGTAGAACTCAGTGGAAGTAGGGGGGTTTTGGGTTTTTTTGTTTGTTTGTTTTATCTTTTCATTATAAACTGCTAATATATACTTATTAGGTGCATATCTTGCTGAATAAAGTAAAATTTAATTACCTTAAGAAATAAAATTTGCGAAGTCAACATCTGCTGTTCGATACAAAGTTCTTATTTTTGCCCACTTAGCACAGTACATGATATTGATAAACTGAGAGATACTCATTGACTTTCTCTTATATCCCAAGGGGAGGTAATTAAAAACAATTTTAGGAATCCTTTACTCCATAGCTCACATACCAGTTTTGGCTTTTTTTCCATGTAATCTACTGAAAAACAGTAGTAACAAATCAGAACAAAGGAACACTGCTTTCAGTCTTAGAGGGATCTCTTTTCCTTTTCAGACAAGAGCAAATCTCTAACTGTGAAGACTGATATGAACCATAAAGGCACCGATGTATTTTTCACAGGGGGAAAAAAGAATAAAAGAAACAGAAAATAAAGAAAGAAAATTTTTAAAAAAGAAAAAGAAAAAAAGATTTGTGTTGATAGTACTTAGTGTTAGTAGGATTTCTGTTTGGCTACAGCATAGACTAAATTTGTTTTCATAGAATTATCTTAGAACCGACCACCTTGTACTTCATTATTTCCAAAGAAAAATATTTTCCAAGTTTGGAATAATTGGTATAATAAGCAAAGATTCACAACACAATCTGTTAGAAAATGCATAAGAAACAGGTCTTTTTTTCTCTGTTTCTGTCTCGCTCATTACATATTTACATTTTACATAGATAAATATGTATATATATAAGCACCTTACAATGTTAAGTCAGGTGAAAAATATTAGCATCAAGTTAGAGATTCTAAAGTGTTGAATTATATAAAAATACATTTTATGGCAGGTAAATATGATATTGTTGATACACTTTGGAGATAAAAAGAAAAGGAAAAATGGCCTTGCACAATGTCATTTAAAGAACATCACATTGTCAAAGTGTACTCAGAACACTTAATAAGAGTAAATGTTCAATATGAAATGTGAAATACTGTGATAACACCATGCTATAAAACTTAAATTTTAAATAATTTTTTAGAAAATGTCTAAAAAATAATTTTGAAATATTTTATATTTTTGATTAGTGGTTTTCTTTATTTGCACTTTAACATTCTATGCAAAAATCAATACTAACTCAATTATCTTTAGTCATTACCTGGGGGGTCAATTTCAAAAAACCCTCTTATTCCCACTATTAAATAAAAGCAACACTAATGATATTCTGTCAGTTTCAAATTGACTGATTTATCACATCATTATATAGCCATCCTGCATCTGCAGTTTGTTTGTGGAATGGTATAGCTTGAAAATAACAAACCACTATGCTCTCTATAGTAGAAATGTTAGAAGAAAGGCAACTCACATACTAGAACACAAACGGTGCTGGAATGTTTAGATGCATTTTATTATATATTAGCTAAATGTCAGTCACACTTGTAATCATTTAGAACTGTTCTAAATCTCTAAGATTTCAAATTCTTTCTCCTCTTTCCTTTCTACTATCTGCTCTGCTTTGACTACATGATAGGTAGACCTCTGAAATCAGTCTTCCTGTATAGTTCTGACTATTGACCCTATAAACATAGATTTTATAATCACAGTTTGTAAGCTGGTAGTGGTTATTTATTTAGGATGCTGATGGTCAGAACAACAACTTGAACTCCTAAAAGAGTTGAGAAATTCTGACTGGTAAACTCCTAAACTTCAGACTCAGACTATGCATTTTAATAAAAATTAAAAATATCAAACAGTTATCTATCCTAGATTTGGACAGACACTATTTTCACCTTCTTTTAATTTCCTAGTTATGGATATATACAGAATTCCAGGAAAAAATGTAATATAAAAGTGTTTTTTTCTCTTTAAATGATTAAAATCATTATATCAACCAAATTATTGCTTTTGGTTTTAGACTATCCTCAAAAGTGGGAATGTAAATTGGTACAGCCATTATGGACAACAGTATAGAGTTTCCTTAAAAAATCTAAAAATAGAGCTACCATATGATCCTGCAATCCCAGTCCTGGGCATATATCTGGAGAAAAACATGGTCCTAAAAGACACATGCTCCCCAATGTTCATTGCAGCACTGTTCACAACAGCCAAGACATGGAAGCAACCTAAATGTCCATCAACAGAAGAATGGATAAAGATGTGTACCTATGTACAATTGAATATTACTCAGCCATTAAAAAGAATGAAGTAATGCCATTTGCAGCAACATGGATGAACCTAGTAAGTCAGACTTACTTCACTTCTTTCTCTCAGAGAAAGAGAAATATTGTATGATATCCCTTATATGCAGAATCTAAAAAGAAATGATACAAATGAACTTATTTACAAAACAGAAACAGACTCACAGACTTAGAGAATGAACTTATGGTTACCAGTGGGGGAAGGATGGGGAGAAGGGATAGTTAGGGAGTTTGGGATCAACATGTACACACTGCTATGTTTAAAATGGATAATCAACAAGGACCTGCTGTATAGCACAGGGAACTCTGCTCAATGTTATGTGGCAGCCTGGATGCGAGGGGAGTTTGTGGGAGAAGGAATACTTGTATATTTATGGCTGAGTCCTTCTGCTGCACACCTGAAACTATCACAATATTGTTAACTGGCTATACTCCAATATAAACTAAAAAGTAAAAAAAAAAATTAAGAATAAAAAAAAAGTATCCTTTTAATGTGTTGTTGGATTCGGTTTGCTAGTATTTTGTTGAGGATTTTTACATCTATGTTCATCAGTGATATTGGCCTGTAATTTTCTTTTTTGTGATATCTTTGTCTGGTTTGGGTATCAGAGTGATGGTGGCCTCATAGAATGAGTTTGGGAGTGTTCCTTCCTCTGCAATTTTTTGGAACAGTTTGAGAAGGATGGGTGTTAGCTCTTCTCTAAATGTTTGATAGAATTCGCCTGTGAAACCATCTGGTCCCGGACTTTTGTTTGTTGGAAGACTTTTAATCAGTTTCAATTTCAGTACTTGTGATTGGTCTGTTCACATTTTCTATTTCTTCTTGGTTCAGTCTTGGAAGGTGTACCTTTCCAAGAATTTGTCCATTTCTTCTAGGTTATCCATTTTATTGGTATATAGTTGCTTGTAGTAGTGTCTTATGATCCTTTGAATTTATATGGTGTCCATTGTAACTTCTCCCTTTTCATTTCGAATTTTATTGAGTTGAGTCCTCTCCCTTTTTTCTTGATGAATCAGGATAAAGGTATATCAATTTTGTTTATCTTCTTAAAGAACCAGCTTTTAGGTTCATTGGTCTTTGTTATTATTTTCTTCATTTCTGTTTCATTTATTTCTGCTCTGATATTTATGATTTCTTTCCTTCTACTAACTTTGGGTTTTGTTTGTTCTTCTTTCTCTAGCTGCTTCAGGTGTAAGGTTAGGTTGTTTATTTGAGATTTTTCTTGTTTTGTGAGGTAAGATTGTATTGCTATAAACTTCCCCTGTAGAATTGCTTTTGCTGCATCCCATAGGTTTTGGATTGTCGTACTTTTGTTGTCATTTGTCTCTAGGTATATTTTTATTTCCTCTTTGAGTTATTCAGTGATCCATTGCTTACTTAGTAACATATTGTTTAGCCTCCATGTGTTTGTGTTTCTTATAGTTTTTCTTTCGTGTAACTGATTTCTAATCTCATAGAGTTGTGTATGGAAAAGATACTTGATATGATTCCAATTTTTAAAAATTTACTGAGGCTAGATTTATGACCCAAGATGTGATCTATCCCAGAGAATGTTCCATGTACACTTGAGATATATGACAAACCCACAGCAAAGATCATTCTCAATGGTGAAAAACTGAGAGCATTTCCTCTAAGATAAGAAATAAGACAAAGATGTCAACTCTCACCACTATTATTCAACATAGTTTTGGAAGTCCTAGCCATGGAATTCAGAGAAGAAAAAGAAATAAAAGGAATAAAAATTGGAAAAGAAGAAGTAAAACCGTCACTGTTTGAAGATGACACGAAACTATACGTAGAAAATTCTAAAGATGACACCAGAAAACTACTAGAGCTCATCAATGAATTTGGTAAAGTTGCAGGATACAAAATTAATGCACAGAAATCTCTTGCATACACTAATGATGAAAGATTAGAAAGAGGAAACACTCTCATTTATCATTGCATCAAAAAGAATAAAATACCCAGGAATAAACCTACCTAAGGAGGCAAAAGATCTCTCCTCAGAAAACTATAAGACAGTGATGAAAGAAATCAAAGATGACACAACCAGATAGACAGATATACCATGTTCTTGGATTGGAAGAATCAATATTGTGAAAATGACTCTACTACCCAAAGCAATCTACAGATTCAATGCAATCCCTATCAGATTACCAGTGACATTTTTCACAGAATTTGAACAAAAAATTTTACACAATTTGTATGGAAACACAAAAGACCACAGATGGCCAAAACAATCTTGAGAAAGAAAAATGGAGCTGCAGGAATCAGGCTTCCTGACTTCAGACTATACTACAAAGCTATAGTAATCAAGACAATATGGTACTGGCACATAAACAGAAATATAGATCAGTGGAAAAGGATAGAAAGACCAGAGATAAACCCATGCACCTATGGTCACCTAACCTATGACAAAGGAGGCAAGAATATACAATGGAGAAAAGACAGGCTCTTCAATAAATGGTGCTGGGAAAATTGGACAGCTACATGTAAAAGAACGAAATTAGAACACTCCGTACCAACACATACAAAAATAAACTCAAAATGGGTTAAAGACCTAAATGTAAGGTTGGATACTATAAAACTCTTAGAGGAGAACATAGGCAGAACACTCTGTGACATAAATCACAGCAAGATCTTTTTTGATCCACCTTCTAGAGTAATGAAAATAAAACAAAAATAATCAAATGGGACCTAATGAAACTTAAAAGCTTTTGCACACGAAAGGAAACCATAAACAAAATGAAAAGACAACCTTCATAATGGGAGAAAATATTTGCAAACAAAGTGACCGACAAGGGATTACTCTCCAAAATATACAAACAGCTCATGCAGCTCAATATCAAAAAAACAAACAACCCAATCAAAAAATGGGCAGAAGATCTAAATAGACATTTCTCCAAAGAAGACATGCAGATGTCCAACAAACACATGGAAAGATTCTGAACATCGCTAATTATTAGAGAAATGCAAATCAAAACTACAATGAGGTATCACCTTGCACAGGTCAGAATGGCCATCATCAAAAAATCTAGAAACAATAAATGCTGGAGATAGTGTGGGAAAAAGAGAACCCTCCTACACTGTTGGTGGGAATATAAATTGTTACAGCCACTATGGAGAACTGTATGGTGGTTCCTTATAAAACTAAAAATAGAGCTACCATATATCCAGCAATCCCACTCCTGGGCATATATCTGGAGAAAACCATAATTCTAAAAGATACATGCACCCCACTGTTCATTGATGCACTATTTACAATAGCCAGGACATGGAAGCAACCTAAATGTCCATCAATAGAGGAATGGGTAAAAGTTGTGATATATATATACAATAAAATATTACTCAGCCACAAAAAAGAACAAAATAATGCCATTTGCAGCAACTCATGAATGGACCTAGAGATTGTCATACTGAGTGAAGTAAGTCAGACAGAGAAAGACAAATATCATATGATATCACTTATATGTGGAATCTAAAAAAAGGGTACAAATGAACTCATCTATAAAATAGAGTTACAGATGTAGAAAACAAATTTATGGTTACTGGGGAGAAGGAGGGGAGGGACAAATTGGGAGAATGGGATTGACATGTACACATTACTATATATAAAATAGATAATTAATAAGGACCTACTGTATAGCACAGGGAATTCTACTTAATACTCTGTACTCAAGTATATGGAAAAAGAATCTAAAAAAAGAGTGGATATATGTACATATAACTGATTCACTTTGCTGTACACCTGAAACTAATACAACATTGTAAATCAGCTATACTCCAATAAAGTTTTTTTTTTAAAGTATCCTAAGTATTACATTAACTAAACCAAACTTGGATTTGATTAGATTTTGTAAGAGATATATTATAAAGTGTATTTTTTTTAAATTTATTTTTGGCTGTGTTGGGTCTTCGCATCTGTGCGAGGGCTTTCTCTAGTTGTGGCGAGCGGGGGCCACTCTTCATCGCGGTACACGGGCCTCTCACTATCGTGGCCTCTCTTGTTGCGGAGCACAGCCTCCAGACACACAGGCTCAGTAGTTGTGGCTCACGGGCCCAGTTGCTCCGCGGCATGTGGGATCTTCCCAGACCAGGGCTCGAACCTGTGCCCCCTGCACCAGGTAGATTCTCAACCACTGTGCCACCAGGGAAGCCATAAAGTGTATTTTTTAATAATTAAAAATAGAAAGGAATATAATAAAATTTTTTAAAAAAACAACTGAAACATTTAATCATTTTATTATGGTAAATTAGCTTCATTTATTTGAAAACAGAATTGAATCTAGTTAGCACCCTATTCTAAATGAGTTGCTCAATCAACTTGGAACAATTTCCAACTGATTTAAAGAAACCAATTGGGAATTGCTGAGTAGCTTTTAAAAATATTATGCTTTTAAGAATTCACCAAGGTTAATTGTTGTTATTTAAAACATCAGTCTCAGGCTAATATTCTAATTACTTGGTATGCAATATTCTAACGGAAGCATTTACTTTTTATTTTATTAAATTTTCTCATTGTCTTTTCAATATATCCCTGGATATTTAAACATTACCTGAAAAAATGTGCAGTATTATGTAAAATTGTTGTTATGGCAACAATTGTAGATGAAGTAAATTGTTCATAGAGTGTCCTCAAATCTTTCAAGATCAGGTAATTATCAATTACATTTGTTAAAATGTATCTGTTTCTATTTTTGTCACTTATTTGATTTTGTTGGAAAGTAATTCTAAAGAGAAAGAAGTTCCTAGAGCAAGTACAGTGTTTATATATATATATAAATATATATATAAATAATTAAACATCAGCTTTTAGCTTTATTGATGAAGAATATTTATAACTGTGTTAAGAAAAAACCCAGCATACTGAAATAATATGTATGTTCTATTGTTCCATAGCCTTGGAATTTATTCTTTCAGCTCATATGATCAGAATACTCATATAATATAATAGAGACCATCATTAAAATACACCAGTTGCTAAGAAACTACATAAATCAAATTTTGTAAACACTAACAAACAATGCTATTTAGCTTGACTGAAAGACAACAGTTGTTAAATCACACTAGAAAGCAACCTCAAAATGCATGGCTGCTGCCCTATCTTCAAGAAAATAGAATACATTCAAGGTTTCTTGAAATATCTCTGTGAGTCAATAATGCTCCATGATGTTAATCCTAAATACATGACAATACCATATTGACACTTTGATTCAAATCGTTAAGCAGGCCACAGAAATTATTCCAATGGGAAACAGCCCTAAACATTTTTAGTTTTCTTTGTTTCAATCTTACTATGTGCCATGTAAATTTATCTTGTCCATTCTCCTCTAACACACCCTCTAGGAATACACATAGATACCCTCGTTCTTGCCTGCTGAACACGAATTTGACTGTACTCTCCAAGCTGAGCCTACATTGTTCCTCTTACTTTATGATAAAGGGCTATATATGATTAGTTTTTTTCCTTTCATTTTTTTTCCCATTTATATTCATCAGCTGTCCCAAACATCCCAAAATGATAACAATATATCTCAGCCACTGTCTACTTTTTTATGTGACTAGTGATATGGAAAACAGTATATTTCCTTAATGGGGGACTACTGATATTGTAATGGGGATTTAAAAAAAAGATATATTTACAATTTTATCTGTTTATGTGGGTATATATGCATATTTGCTAGTTTGTACATATTCATGTACATATTTTGTATCTTGAGCTCTTGGCGAAAAGTGAGTTGAGAAACTATACTGAAGATACTGACAGAAGAGGTTTGTCTCTACTTGATATATATTCATGATTTGAGAAACTTTAGCTGGAAGAAATAGGTGAAACACATAGTCTGAGGATACCATTTTTGGAAACTTAAAGAATAATCTGAGTAATTATTCATAACTTTTCATTTTATTCTATTGAATGATGTGTCCTTATATGTTTCCTCCAGATGTAGGAAATAGAAATAATGTTCAAAACACCTGAATCGTATACAATTTAAATACTATTTCATTTATGTAAAGACAGTTATTCAGCGATTTTCATTCTTCATTACATTAAAAACATCTGGAATTAATTATAGAATGCCAGTGTAAATTAAATGTTACAAGTTTATTGAAAAAACTGTATGCATAATACTTGGATAGAATCCCTTAGATCCCCAATAACAGAGATTTTGATTTTATAAAGTAGGATAGAAAAAGAAAAGAAGAAGAAGAAGGAGGGGGAGGGGGAGGGGGAGGGGGAGGGGAGGGGGAGGGGGAGGGAGGGGAGGGGAGGGGGAGGGGAGGGGAGGGGAGGGAGGGGGAGGGGGGGAGGGGGAGGGGAGGGGGAGGGGAGGGGGAGGGGAGGGGGAGGGGAGGGGGAGGGGGAGGGGGAGGGGGAGGGGGAGGGGGAGGGGAGGGAGGGGAGGGGGAGGAAAATGGTGGGGGAAGAAGGAAAAGGAAAGGGGGGAGGAGGAGGAAGCGGGGAACGAGGAATGGGGAGAAGGGAACAACATTATTTGCCAGCATTTGCCAACATTTGCCAACATTATTTGCCAACGGGACTCTCTTTGTGGAGTTCTCTGATATCACTTTGAAAAATACTGCTCTACTGATTATTTATTTTTCTTTAATGTGTCTCCTTTGAGCTTTGGTTTGAGAATGTGAAGTGTTACAAAAAGAATTAGTAAATTGTTTAACATATTAATTTTGTACATGCTACTGGTCATGCAAAGGGCAAGTTTCTGGAAATACGAAGATGAGTGAGAGTCCTGCTCTCAAGAGCTTATATTCAAGTGGAGGAGAGAGGCAGGTAAAAAGATAATTATTATACACACTGGTATACTCTACTAGAGGATAAACATGGAACTCTTGAACATAGGAAAGCATTTTACCTTGACTAGTGGGTTCTCTAGGAAGTAACATGAAAATGAAAGTAAAAAGATAGGTAATGGTTAGCTATGCAATGTGGAGGAAATGACAGTGTAGGGAGAAAGGATAGAACAGTTCCCAGGCTGAGGAAATAGAACTGTCAGAGCCCTGGAAGCGAACAAGTTTCTTCATGGAAGTTTCCTATGAATTATCAAGAAGGAAATAATGAAATTGAAGATATAAGCCAGGGCCAGATCACAGACACCCCAGTGGACCAATCTAATATTGTTAGACTTCATTTGAGAGCTGTTGGAAACCAGCGAGGATTTTAAATAGAGGGTAACATGATGAGATTTACATTTTAGGAAAATCAGTCCAGAAGGCTGTTTGGAACATGGATTATAAGATCAAAGCTAAAGAAAGGGAGATAGGGTTGATGCAGTAGGGATCCAAGCAAGAGATGAGGAGGACCTGGAAGTGAGAAGAAAGTCCTTATACTGTTTACATATATACTGTATTGTGAAATATATATATTCACTATATATATATATATAAATATATATATAGCTATGTGATGAAAATGTATAAGTAAAATGATTTTTCTACAAATAAGAATAAATTTTAATATTCATTTATAAAAGGAAGTGTTTTGAAATGTTATTGGATTAATTTAAGTTTCGGGGACCTTGTCCATAAAAATTGGAAGAAAGATGCTAAGTAGAAATATAATACAATATGCTATGATTTTGTAATTAGAATATATGATTGAAATATTGTTTTACTCAAATAAAAATTAACACTGTAAAACATATTCTCCCCATGTCAGGTTTTTAATTACTTCCTTCTATAGTAATCCTATTAAGTGTTCCTTTGTAAGGTAAACAGGAATATTTTTAAGTCTACAATGAGATTACATTATATAGATTTGGTGTATTTTTATTTTTATTTAACGCACTGAAATACAAAGTAGACCTCTAAGACTTTTTAGAAGTAGTAGTAAGATTTAACTATATTCAAATTATATAAACACACACACACACATATATATATATGTTTGTGTAGATATTTTCTATCAATAGAACTCCTCTGAATAATGCACATATCTATATATTTACTGTCAGTAGCACTCCTCTAAACAGATGCAAATAATTTATTTACCTGGTCCTCTGTTGATGGATAGTTTGATTCAAAGTTTTGCTTTTAAGAACAATCCTACAATAAACTTCATTGTACCATATGTATGTGCATAGATATGAGATTATAATTACAGGTAGTGTATGGAGATGGAATGGCTCAATCGAATAATACATTTTTTCTTAAATTTTGATAGTTACCAAAATTTCCTTCACTTGCACCAATTAATTCTACCATCTACCCAGGCTAAGAATATTTATTAACCTCACCAATACCTAGTATTACCAAGCTTCTTGGTCTTGCCAATATGATAGGTGAAAAATATCATATTGTTTTAATGTGCATTATTTGATTATAAAAGAAGTTGAGCACCTTTTTCAGGACCACCATTACTATTCACTCCCCAGAGATGCCCAGCTGAGAGGATGACTTAGAGCTGAAATGTAGGCTACAAACAGCCTCCCAACCTATGTGCTGTGGTGGGTTTTTTGCTGCCTGAGGAAGGGGAGCTTTTTCTAATTCAAAGCAAACTATCACAATAGCTAATAGAGGCACTGATTTGCTTAGATATTCTTTGGCTATTATTCTGTGAACTTGTTCACATTTACCTTGATATCTTTTAATGTTAAGCATATTTTTCCTATGTGATATGAGCTGCAAAAAAATTTCAGTGTTTCTTTTGGGTTGGTTGTTTTATTTTTATCTGTGATATTTTTTCACCATATAAAAGTTTTAAATTTTTTGTGGTAAAGTTTATCACCTTTTCCTTGTTATGCTTATAAAGGTATTCCCTTCTGTAACATAAGGAGATATTCCCCCATATTTTCTTTTTTATATTTAAAGTTGCAAATTTATGTTAAATTTTGATCCCTCTAGAATACATTTTGGTGTAGGACTGAACTAGAAACCAGCTTTATCTTATTTCCAAATAACATCATTTTCCCCCACATTGAAATGTCACTTCTAACATTACCTCTAATATATATTGAAATCTATTTCTGGGTATTTTTCTGCTCTGGTTATTTGTCCAAGTACACTGAACTAGTTTACCATTCTAGGTTTACAATATAATTTAAAGTAGGAGAATGAAATCTACCTCACTTTTTTCCCCCCATAATCAATTGCCTAATCTTAAATGTTCACTATCATAGAGAATCTTTAGTTCCAAAATTTCAAAACAAACATCTAGCTGTCATTTTAATTAGTATAATATTTAATACGGAGTTTAAAAAACTGGTTTCAATGTGAATGGAAACAATAAAAAACAGAAGGTAGTGGAGAGTCTTATGTGAAAATACATCTTGAAAAAAAGGAACCAATAAATCAGAAATATAGACTATTTATAGAAGGCTCTGGTTAAAATGAGATGTTTCAGTCTTACTGCTCATCAGTGATGCATTCATTAGGAAGCTTTTCTCTTTCACGAATTTTGTTCTTGCTTAATATCGAGTTTCTGTTAGCTTAACTGCACTATCCTACAACATCATCCTGTTGCTTTACAACAAAGGTAATATTCTGGTGACGTTTGACTGGGCGGTTGAGGTCAGACTTCTTTCACCTCCTGGATTGACCTACTTGCATATTTATTTTACCAAGTCATATCCTGTAGATCTGTCTCTAAGTATGTATGTCATGACCATATTCTAATACTAAGACCCTGAGATTTTACATCACCTTGCTGATTGTCCTAGATCCTACCCCGGTAATTCCCTGTCAATTCCAACTGTCTGCTACTAAACCAGGATATACAAATTATATTCATACTACATGCTGAAAAAGATAGAGAATAAATGCAAGACATAAGCCTTATTTGTAATTACTTGAAAAACTTGCAATGTTTTTATTTTTGCAAAATCACTAATCAGCAGCACCTCTACTGTACCCACACATCAATTCAACTATATATCAAAAAAATTAATAGCACTAATATTAAATCACACTTCTGTATTTGGGCAAACATATAGGACAAAAAATAATAAACAGAAAGGTATTTGAATTTGAGGATTTAATTATGTTATGTGGGAACAATCTGAAAATGAAAATTATTATGAGGACAGCCTGGTCATCCTCCCCTCGCCTCAAACTCTAATCAAGCCTCTTTAATCTCCACTTCTGGATCCATTGCCCATCTGCCACTGATTCCTAAACCTATTTCACCATGCTCTGTGGAAAGCACAAAGAATTATATTCTCAACCTTATCTTTAGACATTCCCTTCACCTTCTTGTACTGAGAGATTGACTGAAAGCAGACCATTTCTTGATGACAACTAAAACAACGATCCATAAAAACTCTTCATCCATATTTCCTTCTAGTTTCTGCATTTTTCTCTGCTCCTCTTTATAGCAAAATTTCTGGAAATAATTGACTATGGAATCTCAACTTCTAATTTCTCTCCTCTTTCTCTCAAGCCAATTTCTGTGAAGCTTTTCATGGAAAAGCCCTCAGCATTTCATGGAAAGTACTCTTATAAATGTCAATATTGGACTGTCATTACCATTTGACAAAGTTGATTTCTCTCACCTTGCTGTCCTGATTTTATCTAACTTTAGCAGCAAATTTAAAAAAAAAAAAGTCTCTTTTGCTGTTTACTCCTCATTTTTCCAAAAATTTATCTTTAGAACAGTCATGCATTTATTTATTTGTTTGTTTCTTGATCTATCTATACTCTCTCCCTTGGTGATTTTATCTGGTCTCATGGTCTTTCTCTATAAATAATGACTCTTATCTTCGTATTTCCAGCATAACCTGCCTTCTCAACTCCAGGCTCATATGCCCAACTACTTTATACTACCTTTTCCTATTCTTTTTTTTTTTTTGTGGTACACGGGCCTCCCACTGTTGTGGCCTCTCCCGCTGCAGAGCACAGGCTCTGGATGCACAGGCCCAGCGGCCATGGCTCACGGGCCCAGCCGCTCCGCAGCACGTGGGATCTTCCCGGACCGGGGCACGATCCCCTGTCCCCTGCATCGGCAGGCGGACTCTTAACCACTGTGCCACCAGGGAAGCCCCGGAAGCCCCACTCGCATCACGTTTGATTCTCCTCTTTCTTTCATGTCATCTAGGCCATTGAAACTATCTTCAAAATTCCAGCATCTGACTGCTGTCAAACATCTCTATTGCTACTACTCCTGTCCAAGTCACTGACATCTTTCACTTGGATTATTGCTATAGACACCTCATTGTTTTTCCTGCTTCTTGTTTTGCTGCCCTATGTTTTATTCTTAGAAAAGCAGCCAGAATGATCCATTAAAAGTCCTTAAGTGTTGTGGTAGTTTTCATATTAATATATAATGGTTAAAATTCATAAAACTCTAAAGAAAAACATCTATTTAATTGTGAGATAATTTAATACATGTGTATATATAAATGTATATGTGTGTGTGTATATATGTATACACACACATACAGAGATATATATTTAACTTTAAAAAAAAAACACCTTAAGTCAGTTTATGTCGCTTCTGTGCTCAACAATGCTAGTGGCTCCAAGTATCTTTCTACTCTTAAGTGTTTCCAATGATTTTAAAGGTCCTTCTCCATGATGGCTGTCCCCATTACCCCATTACTCTTAGCCTATTTCTTTCTTCTCTCTCTTCATCTCTTATTATTCTCCACTTCATTTACAAATATATAGTCACATTAACCTCTTTTTCATATCTGGACAGTGCGAGGAATGCTCATATCTCAGGAACTTTACCCTGTTTTTCCTATTATACTTTCTGGAACATTCTTTCTCCAGGTATCACCAAGGCTCATCTCCCCTCTTTTTTAGGCCTACGTTTCAATGTTGAATGAGGCCTTTCCTGACTACTTTAAATTGCAAAATGCATTCCCCCTTCCCCATCACTTCTTTTGTTAACCCTCCTTTGTTTCCATGGTTCTTATTGCCATCTCCCCAACTATATGGTCTACTGATTTCCTTGTTCATATTCTGTCTTCATAATGTAAACTTGAGATGTTTTGTCTGTCTGTTTGCTGGTATATCCCAGAGCCTAGAAGAAGCTTTCTATGGTAGGTGCTTTATGGTAGACACTCAATAATATTCAGTGCACAAGTAAATAAAAAAGAATCTACTTTTTTGTTTTGTTTTTTGTGGTTCGCGGGCCTCTCACTGTTGTGGCCTCTCCCGTTGTGGAGCACAGGCTCCGGACACGCAGGTTCAGCGGCCATGGCTCACAGGCCCAGCCGCCCCACGGCATGTGGGATCTTCCCGGACCGGGGCATGAACCCGTGTCACCTGCATCGGCAGGCGGACCCTCAACCACTGCACCACCAGGGAAGCCCGAGAATCTACTTTTTTGGAATGATTAAAGTGTAGTCTTTTTTTTTTTTTTTAATATAGTGATTTTTGAATAGTCTCAGTGTGAAATTTTAGAATTTTATTAAAATAAAAATCAATATAGCACAATATAGCATAAGGGTAAATATGACAGTGAAAATGTATAAAAGTGAATTTTCTTTATGTCACATGAACCGTGCTAGAGCAAAGGAGGTATTTACTTTATAACATATTTCTCATTATATCACAATATATTATTTTATGTAATTTAATAATTCATAGAACAAATTTGTCAGGTGTTGTAGCTGCTGAAAATATCACATTGAACAATACAGTCATTGTTCAGGCCTAAAGAGATCTATGTCTAGTGATCTACGTCTAGTGGCAATGGACCGTGCAAGGAATGCATGGTCATAATCAATTTTACAATGCCTCCAGTTTCCCACATATAAAATGTGTTCCTTAAGACTAAGGAAATGGAAATATATAAAGTGGGATTTATAAAAATTAAAATATGCATTTTGTCCAAGTTGTTCCAAATAGAACTGATCTAAATCGTAACTGTTAGCAAGACTGTGAAACCAGATCGTAGGTAACTGAACAAACTTTCTAGTTTGCCTTATCATAATTTTATATGAATATATATGAATAAAATGGTGAAAGAATAATTCATAACAGATAAAATCATATGCTGCCCCATAAAGGTGTAAAAACCTGGTATCAGTCTTCTTATTTTAAGAAAAGTCATCACTTTTGATTCCTGCATTTTACTAATTTGATGACTGGGCAGTAGTTATCATCTAGCCACAAGGCTAATTTAATCATTTGGATCTGAATGTCCCCATGGTAGTGCTATTTCAATACTGGCACATTTTTAGTTCTCTGTTCATAATTAAGCTTATGAAAACCATTTTTACATAATTTAAATCTACTTCTTGCTTCTAGTAATTGCATATCTAATTTACTGTGAAATGAAGAAGCCAATATTGCATCTGCTAAACTAACTAAAATGCACAACTGAAAACATCATTCACTAATGATTTTTATCATTTAGCTTCACACTGCTAACTTTTGGAACTTTACAAAATATAGTTGCTTTGGGTCAGAACTTTGAATTACAACTTCAGTTTGGAAGAGAAATTATGTCTTGGCAAGAAAGAATACTTTATTTTACACACCACAAATTTCTTGTTGATAGTTATGTAAGGAAAGCAATCCAATAGCCACCACTGATAGAAAACATTATATGTTAAAGAAAGCTAATTTTCTTTTTTTTAGCTGAAGCCCAAGGGACAAATATTCAGCAGTAGAAAATATTCTGAACATCAGTGCAATTGTAAAATATGTTTGAAGAAGTGCTTACTTCATTATAGTTGTGCTTCCCTTTACTTGTAAACCATTCTGCTCCACAGAAAACTGTATTGAGCAAAATGATGACTTTGGTCATGTCAGCCTAAGACTCAGGGGGGTTGCTCTGTGAAATTAAGGGGTCACTGGCAAACTCATAGGGACTCACAGCTAGGTAACACTCAAGTCATTTGAATAAAAATATCAATTTTGCACAATACTTTCAACTTTTCAGAGTATTTTTATATCAATGATTTCATCTGGCTTTCTTAACTATGGTACATCATCAAGTAATAGAATCAAGAAAATAACACTAAATAATTTAAAGTATATTAAATTCTACTAATGAGTATAATATGTTGGTATTATTATTACCAATCTCAAATTTAGGATAAAATAAATATCTATTTACTCCACAGATTTTGAGAAACAGCAAATTATGTTTATTTCTCCACAGAATCAATAATCTAAGTATGATTTTTTAATTTATTTTGTTTCCTTTTTCCTCCCTGGTTGTAACATGTCCCTTTCAATTTACCTCCTATGTTGGTTTCTGATGTGGCTACTTGATTTCCAGTTCTTCCTATCACTCTTTGAGGATATTTTCCAAAGCATTATTGTTAATAGAAGATGATATCTCATCAGACAGAAGAGAATTTTCCTTTGTAAGTTGTATTCTGCAATTCCTGCTGGAACATCTAGTCAAATTCTCATGGTCCATGTGTAGTACTAATGGCCCTGACATCTAATTCCATCAAGAAGTATTTGATTTCTCCCAAGGTTTACTACTCATGGCTTCCTCACCCTCAAGCAGTAACCTACTTTAGCTTAAATGAAAACTTTATTTTCTCATTTTTTCTTGATTTGAATAAATGGTAGTGATTTTGGAACCCTAGACAATCAGCAAGGTATTTATTTTACCTTTCTGCTTCGTAAGATTTCATATGGTATAGCACAGACTTATCAGAACCTCAATAAAGATTTTCCACTGATCATAATTCCCAACTATTGCTTAAATTTTAGTCCCTACTTCTATCTTGGTAAATTCTTCTGTAATTTTCTGGACTTCAGTTATTAGGAACAGGTTTTCTGAAAATTTAAATTTCATGGAAAGTGTGATGTTCCAAATGAACTCCAGTTTGAAATGGGATGTCAGATCTACCTGTCATTTACCTGATTTTTCAAGCCTACACTCAAGCTAATAGATCATCTTTATTTCTGCTTTCATGTGAGGGGGTTGGCAATAGAGATTAAAATACCATACCACATCCCTTCTATTCCTATTTGAAGTGTTTCCAAGTAAAGTAAAAGGTATATTTTTAAAAGTCTTGTGAAAGTATTTTTTTCTACTGCTTGGCTAAGTCTTTGTTTTGATGTTTAATTTCTGTGTGAACCTCAGCTAAAACGTTATGTTTAAGTAAGTGCTTATGGGTTCACAAAGGCGTTTTGTGGCCTCTCCATGAAGTTTGTAGATAGACTTCTGAGAGAGGAATCTAGATAATCACTGAAAACTAATTATGTTCTATCAGATCATGAGTCACATTCTGAACTACATTTTATAATTTTCTCATCAACAGGAAATAGTATCCTATAACCCGATGGTACAAGACAGAAAAGTCACAAACCAAGATATTTGCAATATATTTCTTTCATTGTAACAAAAAATGGGAAGTATGCATGCAATACACTTGGTTTTTAATAAATATAAATGTCCTAAGTAGCAGAATTTTTTGTATAAAACATCACTTTATAATTATGAGAAAACTATTTAAATTCTTTGTTCACTTCCACACTTTAAGTATGAGTATAATGTATTTTTCTTAATTCAGATGAACTCATAAGCATATCATCCTTATTAAGCAGACTCATATAAAAACTTAGAGTACAACTTCCTAGTTACATATTGGATTATTTTAACTATTCTTTCCATTAAAAAATACCCAACTATTAAAATGTCAGACATCTCTATTTATCCCAATTTTAATAAAGATATACTAACGTTATGGTTTCAGAGTTATATATTTGCTTTACCTCTTTCACTAGAACAAAAAGCAACGTCCCCTTGATTTATTACAATAATTAGTGACTTCATAGAAGGGCATGCTGTAAATTCTTAAGCATTTGGATACTATTTTGACTTTACATTTCTCAATACAGACCCATAATTGTGCAATATTTTTACATAATTTTATTAGAGCATAACACCTAAAGTAAATACATGCATTTACATGTCTCCATAAAAGTTAAAGTTGAGGCAAAATTAATGTGTTGACATTGAAACAAGGAGAGTAGTCAGAGCTTAGATATTACTCTATCTTGTTCCAATTATGTTTAATATTAATGTTATAAATAGATAGTAAACATTTAAAAATTATATTCATCTTATTTTCTTTGCCTTCCTAATGTGTCTTGTTAAATATTAATTTAGAAAATAATTATAGTTCTTTACATTATTTTCTTTATTAATTTCACATGGTAAATTTAACAATCTTGTCATTATGAAACACTGCAGCATCCTGTTCAGTTTTACCAAGCACTTTTTAAAAATTTTAGCCATACATTAAACAATTTACTTACTCAATGTAATTAGGCTGATATAGGAAGGAAGTCAGGCTACTTATAAGATTTCTCTTATAGCAAATCTTGAATTATTTGTTCCTTGCTAATGGTAAATCTCTCAAATAATTTTTTTCACCTATCATACAAATGGCATTTATAAAAATACTAAGGTATCTTTCTCTGGTATATACTATTTGTTCACGATTTGGACAAGAACTTTAAATTATCCCTGGAATTCAAATATGAGACTGTATGATGCTGGACTTATACTTTAAGACCGTGGCTGGTGCTTTTAAGCTGTCTGCTTAGTGGAAAGGATGTAGAACTAAACGCTCATGCTTTTCACTGGTTGTTCTTGGCTCCTCCTTTATTCAACTTCCTTCTTCATTATAATGTTTGCTTTCTGCTTCTGCACCAGAAGAGACATCTCCATTGGTCATTTGGTTAAATTCCAACTCTGAAACTTCATTTTGATAACATCAATTTCAAGTTCAGTTAGCAGATTTCCTTTTGCAATAGTCAACTCCAATCTGTGACATGTTGTTTATTTAATCTACCTGTCAACATAGAATACTCAGTAATAAATCATTAGTCCATTTCTAGTCTATATACTGTGATATATTTTGATTGGTTGGCTTCAGAATGGCAGCATATTGCGTTCTTCATTTCTTGGGTGTATATTATAAACTTTCTGGACAATTCTGCCCTGGTCATTCACTAGCTGGTGCCCACTAAAACATTTTGATAGTCTGACTGTCACATTACTTTGGGTGGTTTATAACAAGTGGATCCCGGTGCTCATTCCATTCTCTAAGCATGGGTTTGATCTTTGTTGAAAGCTTTGTTGTCTCTTTTTGCTTCTTGGTTGTGGCAATAAATAACTTCAGAACAAGCTGGCAATGAATTCAGTGGGGGCCAGAATCAATCAGTCCTAGTTACCAGCTCTGTGGGAGGATGTGAGCATTTACACAGAGGTGAATTAAAGTGTTACTTTAAAGTTCTACTTTTCAGTGTCTCATTATTATGTAATCAACATCTTTGTACCTTATAACTAACAGGGTTTACTTGACATGTAAGTCATATAAAATATGCCACATTTCACCTTTAGATATCCTACACTAGTTCCTAATGGCATCAAAATGTCTTCAAAAACTTCTAGTACCTATCATGTTGAGTTACTCTTAGAGATGAGTTAATTACTTAAAATTTTTTTTAAAAGACTATCAAATGAGTTCTAATTTACAACAAATTAAACCACATAGATGCATGAGATAGTGTAAAAAGAGCTGTTATATTTCAAAGGACCTTATTTATTGTCTTTCAAGGTATATACTGATGCTCTGCATCACTTAGGTATTTATATCATACATAACAATAATATTTTAATTTCAGTCATACTATTTTACAACAAAATAAATGTATGAAAGTTAGTCTTTTTCTTGGCACAGAATCCTACTTAATCTTCTTTGCCATCAGTGCTTTTAATTTATTGAAATAATACCTGGAGCTGTATCTAGACTTCTAGTTTAAAAAAATGTCTTTGTACAACTTATGTATTGTTTTTCCTAAAAAAGACTCAAGTAAATGACTTATCACTCAATTTCTAAAAGTTTGGCATTTCCCCATATCTTTTGATCTGGTCAATGGTCTGCTTTAATTGGTGACAGGGTGCATTGTTGCAATGAAACCGAGATTAGTCGGTTTCTATTTCTAGTAGCAATACCTAATTGTTCTTTATATGTGACTAAAATGTTTGCTTTGATCCCATTCAATTATTTCTCTATAATAAATATTTTTTAAAAGAACAGAAACAAATTCGTTTTTTGCTATATTTTTTCAATTCATAAGTTAAGTCTGTAACTAGAAAATAAATAAATAGTAGGTCTTTCAGTCTCTTCAAAATTAAAAAAAATGATATTGGGTATTTTCACAAACATTTCATTTAGGCCATAAATAATAATCAAGAAATTCTTTTCATTTAAAAGATAACCATAAGTATAAATGAACATGTGTATATCCACAAAACTTACCCATAGGTATATATAAGTTTTATGGATATGTATATATATATGTACGTGTATATATATATATATGTGTATATATACACATATATATACATATATATATACACATACATATATATGTATATCTATATATACATATCTATATGTATGTGTATATATATATGTGTATATATATATAAATTTATATTTATATATAAATTTATATTTATGGTTATCTTTTAAAGAAAATAATTTATTGATTGTAATATATATGTGTATATATATACGTACATATATGTAATTCTCATAAAATGGGACCATGACTACCAAATATTAACAATCTGCTTTGTGGCATGAACTGTTCTAGGCATTTTATTATCTATTTCATTTAATATGAAGCATCACATTAAGTCTAATAAGTTCAGAATTTTTTTTTATGTTTTATTACTCGTCTGATGTGAAAAATTACTTTGATTATTATATTCATGATATTTTGCTAATTTAACCTATCTTTTTATGGTGTATAAATGTGTGTAAAACTGGGATAAAATGAACAACTTTAATGATCCTTTTGTATTTGGTTAGATTAGCTCTTTAACAATTTGAAACGCATTATTAATATAGCAATGTTTCCCAGGATAGTTCAAATCTAAGTATTTACCTATCAGAATGTTTACAAGAATCAAAATTTAATTGCACAGATTACTCAAAGAAAACATTTCAAATTATGCTCACCTTATAAAGGCAAAAGCCAAAGGTTCAAGTGTAATCAAGTGATTATTAAACAATTTATTTCTCAAATACCATAACTGCTGTAACATTCATGTCATTGCAGTATATGTTACTCTACTAAATACTGTTAGCCTTCACACAATTTTAAATGAGTGTCTTATTTTTCCGCTTATCCTAAAAATACTCTTTGAAAGGATATGTTAGATACTATATATATTACTGAAAACTATATTTTATGGCTAGTTGCAAATAGGCTTGCAGATAAATAATTAAAAGTTTTGATAACTGTTTTGAAGGGAAAGACCACGATGCCATAACAAACAAAGGTACTTACATAAAGATTAAATCCAATGGTAAATATTAAGACAGAACCTATAAAATATCTCAAGACCTATTTGTGGCTGATCTCTTTCAGTGAAAGCCTGGGTGAATTTCAGACTTAATACTAATGTCTGGCTGTCAGGTCTTAAACAATACAGATTACTGGGGCCTATTCCAATAATCCTGATGGAAGTGATGATTGGAGTGATGATGTTGAGAGGAATAAAAAGCAATTCAAAGACCCATACAATGTCAGAGCCAGAAGAAAACTAGTGTTTCATGTTTAAGTCAGGAAAGCAGAACTAAGGATCTGGATGTCATCAACAGGTTAGTATATCACTCGCTGAGGCTGCTGCCATAATAAGATACCACAGACTGGGTGGCTTAGACAACATTTTTTTTTTCTAAAGTTCTGGAAGCTGAAAGTCTAAGATCAAGGTGTTGACAGGTTTAATTTCTCCTGAGGCATCTCTCCTTTGCTTGCAGATGGTCACTTCTCAAGTATCCTCCCATAGCCTTGTTTCCATACACACACATCCCTGGTCTCTCTTCCTCTTCTAATAAGGACATCAGTCATATTGGATAGTAGTGCTCCACCCTTATAACCTCATTTAACCTAAATTTATCCTTCAAGGCTCTCTTTCTAAATGCAGTCACATTGGGGGTTAGGGCTTGAACATATGAATTGAGAATGGACACAATTCAATTTATAGTAGTTAGTAATGTAAGAATAAGTACAAAAAAATGCCAGGAGGGGACACACTCTTAGCCCTCATTCACCAGTTATATTCTCAGTAGACTCCTGACAGTCTGAAACTAAGATGCACATTAGCTATAAACAGCAATGACAGGAGGCAAAGGAAATTATGTGGCCAGTGAAAAGCCATGAAGTGAGAATGGGCTAGAACTCATAACTTCTAATAGATTTTCAGTCTTAAAATCTCTGCATTAATACTAAAACTAAACAAGTAGAATTTGAAATTAAAAATATAATACCATTTACATTACTACCCCCCAAAATGAAATACTTAGGTATAAACCTAACAAAATGTGTATGAGATCTATAAAAGGAAAACTACAAAACTCTGATAAATGATATCAAGGAAGAACTAAATAAAGGGAGAGAGAGTCCAAATTCATGGATAAGAAGACTCAATACAGGCATACCTTGGAAACATTGTGGGTTCAGTTCGAGACCACTCAATAAAGTGAATATCACAATAAAGCAAGTCACACAAATTATTTGGTTTCCCAGTGCATATAAAAGTTATGTTTATATAATACTGTAGTCTGTTAAGTGTATAATAGCATTATGCCTTAAAAAGCCATGTAAATACCTTAATTAAAATAAGCTTTATTGCTAAAAAATGTTAACCATCATCTGAGCCTTTAGTGAGTCATAGTAGTAACATCAAAGATTGCTGATCGTGGGCTTCCCTGGTGGCGCAGTGGTTGAGAGTCCGCCTGCCGATGCAGGGGACACAGGTTCGTGCCCCGGTCCAGGAAGATCCCACATGCCATGGAGCGGCTGGGCCCGTGAGCCATGGCCGCTGAGCCAGCGCGTCCGGAGCCTGTGCTCCGCAACGCGAGAGGCCACAACAGTGAGAGGCCCGCGTACCACAAAAAAAAAAAAAAAAAAAAAAAAAAAAGATTGCTGATCACTGGTAACTGTAACAAATATATTAATAATAAAAATACTTTGAAATATTGTGAGAATTACCAAAATGTGACAGAGACAAAGTGAGCAAGTGCTGTTAGAAAAATGGTGCTGACAGACTTGCTCAATGCAGGGTTACCATAAACTTTTAATTGTAAAAAAAACAGTATCTGCAAAAAGCAAGGTGCAATAAAATGAGGTATGCCTGTATTGTCTAGATGTCAGTTCTTCCCAACTTGATCTATAGATCACAATGCGGTCCCAATCAAAATCCCAGAATATTACTTTATGGATGTCAACAAACTGATTCTAAAGTTTATAGGGAGAGGCAAAAGATCCTCAAATAGTCAACACAATGTTGAAGGAGCAGAACAAAGCTGGAGGAATGACTTTTCTCAGCTTCAAGACTTACTATTAAGCTACAAAAATCAGGACAGTGTGGTATTGGCAAAATGATAAACAAATAGATAAATGGGACAGAATAAAGAGGCTAGAAATTGACTTGTATAAATATAGTCAACTGATCTTTGACAAAGGAGCAAAGGAATACAAAGGAGCCAAGGTAGTATCTTCAATAAATGGTGCTGGACATCCACATACAAGAAAAAAATAAATTAAAAAAAAATGAACCTAGACAGAGAACTTACCCTCTTCACAAAAATTAACTCAATATGTATCGTGGACCTCAATGTAAAATTCAAAACTATAAATCTGCTAGAAGATAACATAAAAGAAAATCCAGATGACCTAGGGTATGCCAATGCCTTTTTGATATAATACCAAAGGCACTATTGATGAAAAAAATTGAAAAGCTTAAATTCAATAAAATTTAAAAATTTTGCTCTGTGAAAGACAATGTCAAGAGAAGAACAGCCACAGATTGGGAAAATATATTTGCAAAAGTTACATCTGATAAAGGACTATTATCCAACATATACAAAAAGATCTAAAACTTAACAATAAGAAAACAGTCCAATTAAGAAATGGGCCAAAGACCTTAATGGATACCTCACCAAAGAAGATATACATATGCCAAATAAAAGTGTAAAAAGATGCTCCACTTTCTATATCATCATGGAAATGTTAATTAAAACAAGATACCACTACACACCTATTGGAATAGCCAAAATCCAGAACACTGACAACACCAAATGCTGGATGAAACATGGACCAACATGAACTCCTATTCATTGCTGGAGGGAATGCAAAATGGTACGGCCACTTTGAAAGACAGTTCGGCAGTTTCTTACAAAACCAAACATATTTTTTACCATGTGATCCAGGACTTGTGCTCCTTGGTATTTACCCAGAGGAGTTGAAAACTTAAGTCCACACAAAAATCTGCACACAGTTGTTCATATAAGCTTTATTCATAATTGCCAAAACTTGGAAGGAACCAAGATGTCCTTTAGTAGGTGAGTAGATAAATCAACAGTGGTCCATCCACACAATGGAATATTACTTGGCACTAAAAAGAAATGAGCTATCAAGCCATGAAAATACATGGAGGAAACTTAAATACATATTACTAAGTTAAAGAAGCCAATATGAAAATAATAGATACTTTATAATTCCAACTATATGACATTCCAGAAAAGGTAAAACTATGGAGACTCAAAAAAAAAAAAAAAAAATCAGTAGTTGCCAGAGGTGAGGAAGGAAAAGGGGATAAATAAGCAGAGCACAGAAAATTTTCATTACAGTGAAACTACTTCATATGAAATTATTATGATGGTATATGTCATTATACATTTGTACAAACCCACAGAATGTACAACAACAAGAGTAAATTCTGGGTTTGGGGTGATTACGGTGTGTCAATGATGCAGGTTTACTCTTGGTAACAAATGTGACATTCTAGTGAGTAATGTTGAAATTTCAGGAGACTATGCATGTGTGGGGCTAAGGAATGTATCTGAATTCTCTGTACTTTCATCTCAATTTTGTTGTGAACCTAAAACTGATCTAAAAAAAGTAATAAAAAAATCTCTGAATTATAAGTGTCTCTGCTACTTTTCTCAACAGGCACTAATGATGAAAAGGTAGCTGTATATCCTCTTATCTTGGGTGCCTCCAGTAGTTCTTTTTAATGAACAGATTGTCTCTATCAACATGGTAACCTAATTGAGACAACACTTCCAGCAACCTGACGAAAAGAGGGGTGACCATATCTATGGAGAGTTAACCAAAAAAAGAAAAAAAAGTTCTGAAATGTCTTTGCTTTTAGTTTGACGTGTAAACTCAGTCTCAAGATGTCTTTTAAGTATTTCAAAATCAAATAGACAAACATAAGAACATACTTCTCAAGACTTAATTTTTTTGATTTGTAAGAATGCAGATCTCTTTTGCTTGACTTAAATTCATTTATCAGATTATTTCAAAAGTCAAGAATTCAAATAAGGGTTTCCTAGAAATGAAGCATCTGGATGGGTAAGAGTTTGTCTGTTTTCCTAAGATATCCCAAACTCCCAGTTTAGCAGCAAACTAGGCATTTATAATTATAGCTAAATAAATGACTCAGGTTAAAATACATAGAAAATACTAAAAACATGATATTCATATGATTTGTTCATTTATTCAGAACTATTTACTAAGCAATTTTGTAAGCAAAGCAAGTAGGGGTGAGTGCAGAACTCCCAAAGCAGGGCTCCACACTGCAGAGGTCGCTCATGAGGAAAACGCCACCCTTTTGGAGTCACTGAGAGGCAGCAACAATTGCTTCAGAATTTCTATTCAACATGAGACAGAACTAGTTACCACTTATCACATCTATCCATACTAAAACCGAATATGACTAATGAGTGAAGAAGACCCCAGCATCTGAGTATGGGTGCTTTAGTATAAATGGCCCATATGCTGGCTAAGAACACACGTGTGTTCAGGTTCAGCCCCATGATCAGAGGAGTCAGCTTTAAACAAAACACCTTCAAGAACATTTTCTATATTTCAAAACAGGATCTCACTTGTTTTTCTTGTGCGCAAATGTGTCTTTTGTACTGACGGTTGCTTATGAGAAGGAAGAAAAGGCATTTGTGAGGAAGTGGCCTAAAAATACCGAATCATTATTTGTAGCTTCCAAATATATATTAAATGTACTTGAAAACACTGCTCCAGCTGGATCCTGAGATCTGCTGCTTATACAAGGGCCTCCGATGAAGAAGAGGTGTGGTTCATAGGGCAACTGAGGCTGAGTAGCTCTCTCCTCATGAATTAAAGGAAAGAATGAGGCCATCAAAACATGAGATACTGTGTTAAAAAACAGAAGGAAAGACAACAACAAAACAACTCCAGAGCTCTACAGCAACTGTATAAATGAGAATGCTATACAGCTCTAGAGGGGTGTCATTTTCCCATGATTCCTTGCCATTTACATTGACCCCTGTCTGCTCCCACAGCATGATTACGGGAAAAGCCTCTCTTCTGGGAGAGAGGAAACACACGGTGTCTCAGCACCCTAAAAGTCAGCCTCGAAGGTCATGTCTTAAGATTTTTAAATGTTTAATTTCCTTTTTAAAATCAGTTTTTAAAAATATGCTATTTAGATGGGCGTTCCTTGGTGGTCTAGTGGCAGGATTCGAGCTTTCCCTGCTGTGGCCCGGGTTCAGTCCCTGGTCAGGGAACTGAGATACCGCAAGCCCCACGGCACAGCCACCACCACTCGCCCCCAAGAAAAAAATCCTATTTAGAGACAGAAAACAGAATGGTTTCCAGGCATTGGGAGGAGGGGGGAATACGGAGTAGTTGTTTAGTGGGTACAGAGTTTCAGTTTCACAAGATGAAGAGAGTGTTGGAGATGGATGACAGTGATGGTTGCACAATATTATGAATGTATTTAACACCACTGAACTGTATACTTAAAAATGGCTGAAGGGAAGATGGCGGAAGAGTAAGACGCGGAGATCACCTTCCTCTCCACAGATACACCAGAAATACATCTACACGTGGAACAACTCCTGCAGAACACCTACTGAAGGCTGGCAGAAGACCTCAGACCTCCCAAAAGGCAAGAAACTCCCCACGTACCTGGGTAGGGCAAAAGGAAAAAAGAATAAACAGAGACAAAAGAATAGGGACGGCACCTGCACCAGTGGGAGGGAGCTGTGAAGGAGGAAAAGTTTCCACACACTAGGAAGCCCCTTCGCGGGCGGAGACTGCGGGAGGCGGAGGGGGGAGCTTCGAAGCCGCGGAGGAGTGCACAGCAACGGGTGCGGAGGGCAAAGCGGGGAGATTCCCGCACAGAGGATCGGTGCCGACCGGCACTCACCAGCCCGAGAGGCTTGTCTGCTCACCCGCCGGGACGGGCGGGGCTGCGAGCTGAGGCTCTGAGGCTAGGGTTTCGGTTTCGGACGGAGCGCAGGGAGAGGACTGGGGTTGGCGGCTTGAACATAGCCTGAAGGGGTTAGTGCACCACAGCTAGCCGGGAGGGAGTCCGGGGAAAAGCCTGCACCTGCCGAAGAGGCAAGAGACTTTTTCTTCCCTCTTTGTTTCCTGGTGCGTGAGGAGAGGGGTTTAAGAACGCTGCTTAAAGGAACTCCAGAGACGGGCGCGAGCCGCGGCTAAAAGCGCGAACCCCAGAGACGGGCGCGAGCCGCGGCTGAAAGCGCGGACCCCAGAGACGGGCGCGAGCCGCGGCTGAAAGCGCGGACCCCAGAGACGGGCGCGAGCCGCGGCTGAAAGCGCGGACCCCAGAGACGGGCGCGAGCCGCGGCTGAAAGCGCGGACTCCAGAGACGGGCGCGAGCCGCGGCTGAAAGCGCGGACCCCAGAGACGGGCGCGAGCCGCGGCTGAGGGCGCGGACCCCAGAGACGGGCGCGAGCCGCGGCTGAGGGCGCTGACTCCAGAGACGGGCGCAAGCCGCGGCTGGAGGCGCGGACCCCAAGGCGGGCGGGAGACGTTGGGGCTGCTGCTGCCGCCACCAAGGGGCCTGTGTGCGAGCGCAGGTCGCTCTCCACTCCCCTCTTCCGCGGAGCCTGTGCAGCCCGCCACTGCCGGGTTCCCGGGATCCGGGGACGACTTCCCCGGGAGAGCGCACGGCGGGCCTCGGGCTGGTGCAGAGTCACGCCGGACTTTGCCGCCGCAGGCCCGCCCCGCATTCCGTGCCCCTCCCTCCCCGCCGCCGGCCTCCGGACGCCAGAACCCCCGAATCAGCGGCTCCTTTAACCCCGTCCTGTCTGAGCAAAAAACAGACGCCCTCCAGCGACCTACACGCAGAGGCAGGGCCAGATCCAAAGCTGAGCCCCTGTGAGCTGTGAGAACAAAGAAGAGAAAGGGAAATCTCTCCCAGCAGCCTCAGAAGCAGCGGATTAAAGCTCCACAATCAACTTGATGTACCCTGCATCTGTGGAATACATGAATAGACAGCCAATCATCCCAAATTAAGGAGGTGGACTTTGGGAGCAAGATCTATGATTTTTCTCCCTATTCCTCTTTTTGTGAATGTGTATGTGTATGCTTCTGTGTGAGATCTTGTCTGTATAGTCTTGCTTCCACCATTTGTCCTAGGTTCTATCCGTCCACGGTTTTTTCTTAAAATTTTTTTTCTTAATAATCAATTTTAATTTTAAGAACGTTATTATACTTTACCTTCGTCCTTTCTTTCTTTCTTTCCTTCCTTCCTTCCTTCCCTCCTTTAGACAACGAATCATCCCAAATTGAGGAGGTGGTCTCTGACAGCAAGATTTATGATTTTTCCCCCTTTACCTCTTTTTGTGAGGGTGTATGTGTACGCTTCTGTGTAAGACTTTGTCTGTATAGCTTTGCTTCCAACATTTGTCCTAAGGTTCTATCCGTCCCTTTTTTTTTTTTTTCTAATTAAGAATTTTTTAATTCAATAACTTTATTATACTCTATTTTATTTTTACTGTATCTTCTTTCTGTTTTCCCTTCTTTCCCTCCTTCCTTCCTTCCTCCCTCCCTCCTTTCATTCCTTCTTGCCTTCTTTCCTTCCTTGCTTCTTTCTTTCTTCCTTCCTTCCTTCCTTCCCTCCTTCCTTCCCTCCTTTAGACAACGAATCATCCCAAATTGAGGAGGTGGTCTCTGACAGCAAGATTTATGATTTTTCCCCCTTTACCTCTTTTTGTGAGGGTGTATGTGTACGCTTCTGTGTAAGACTTTGTCTGTACAGCTTTGCTTCCAACATTTGTCCTAAGGTTCTATCCGTCCTTTTTTTTTTTTTCTAATTAAGAATTTTTTAATTCAATAACTTTATTATACTTTATTTTATTTTTACTGTATCTTCTTTCTTTTTGTTTTTCCTTCTTTCCCTCCTTCCTTCCTCCCTCCCTCCCTCCTTTCGTTCCTTCTTGCCTTCTTTCCTTCTTTGCTTCTTTCTTTCTTTCTTCCTTCCTTCCTTCCTTCCTTCCCTCCTTCCTTCCCTCCTTTCCTTCTTTCTTTCCTCATACGTCTACTAATTCCCTCTACTTTTTCTCCCTTTTATTCTGAGCCGTGTGGATGAAAGGCTCTTGGTGCTCCAGCCAGGAGGCAGGGCTCTGCCTCTGAGGTAGGAGAGCCAACTTCAAGACACTGGTTCACAAGAGACCTCCCAGCTCCAGATAATATCAAACGGCGAAAATCTCCCAGAGACCTCCATCTTAACACCAGCACCCAGCTTCACTCAACGACCAGCAAGCCACAGTGCTGGACAACCTGTGCCAAACAACTAGCAAAACAGGAACACAACCCCACCCATTAGCAGAGAGGCTGCCTAAAATCATGATAAGGCCACAGACACCCCAAAACACACCACCAGACGTGGACCTGCCCACTAGAGAGACAAGATCCAGCCTCTTCCACCACAACACAGGCACTAGTCCCCTCCACCAGGAAGCCTACACAACCCACTGAACCAACCTTAGCCACTGGAGACAGACATCAAAAACAGGAGGAACTACGAACCTGCAGCCTGCAAAAAGGAGACCCCAAACACAGTAAGATAAGCAAAATGAGAAAACAGAAAAACACACAGCAGATAAAGGAGCAAGATAAAAATGCACCAGACCTAACAAATGAAGAGGAAATAGGCAGTCTATCTGAAAAAGAATTCAGAATAATGATAGTAAGGTTGATCCGAAATCTTGGAGATAGAATGGACAATAGAATGGACAAAATGCAAGAATCAGTTAACAAGGACCTAGAAGAACTAAAGATGAAACAAGCAACGATGAACAACACAATAAATGAAATTAAAAATACTCTAGATGGGATCAATAGCAGAATAACTGAGGCAGAAGAACGGATAAGTGACCTGGAAGATAAAATAGTGGAAATAACTACTGCAGAGCAGAATAAAGAAAAAAGAATGAAAAGAACTGAGGACAGTCTCAGAGACCTCTGGGACAACATTAAACGCACCAACATTCGAATTATAGGGGTTCCAGAAGAAGAAGAGAAAAAGAAAGGGACTGAGAAAATATTTGAAGAGATTATAGTTGAAAACTTCCCTAATATGGGAAAGGAAATAGTTAATCAAGTCCAGGAAGCACAGAGAGTCCCATACAGGATAAATACAAGGAGAAATACGCCAAGACACATATTAATCAAACTGTCAAAAATTAAATACAAAGAAAGCATATTAAAAGCAGCAAGGGAAAAACAACAAATAACACATAAGGGAATCCCCATAAGGTTAACAGCTGATCTTTCAGCAGAAACCCTACAAGCCAGAAGGGAGTGGCAGGACATACTGAAAGTGATGAAGGAGAAAAACCTGCAACCAAGACTACTCTACCCAGCAAGGATCTCATTCAGATTTGATGGAGAAATTAAAACCTTTACAGACAAGCAAAAGCTGAGAGAGTTCAGCACCACCAAACCAGCTTTACAACAAATGCTAAAGGATCTTCTCTAGGCAAGAAACACAAGAGAAGGAAAAGACCTATAATAACGAGCCCAAAACAATATAGAAAATGGGAATAGGAACATACATATCGATAATTACCTTAAATGTAAATGGACTAAATGCTCCCACCAAAAGACACAGATTAGCTGAATGGATACAAAAACAAGACCCTTACATATGCTGTCTACAAGAGACCCACTTCAGACCTAGAGACACATACAGACTAAAAGTAAGGGGATGGAAAAAGATATTCCATGCAAATGGAAACCAAAAGAAAGCTGGAGTAGCAATTCTCATATCACACAAAATAGACTTTAAAATAAGGACTATTAAAAGAGACAAAGAAGGACACTACATAATGATCAAGGGATCGATCCAAGAAGAAGATATAACAATTGTAAATATTTATGCACCCAACATAGGAGCACCTCAATACATAAGGCAAATACTAACAGCCATAAAAGGGGAAATTGACAGTAACACATTCATAGTAGGGGACTTAAACACCCCACTTTCACCCATGGACAGATCATCCAAAATGAAAATAAATAAGGAAACACAAGCTTTAAATGATACATTAAACAAGATGGACTTAATTGATATTTATAGGACACTCCATCCAAAAACAACAGAATACACATTTTTCTCAAGTGCTCACGGAACATTCTCCAGGATAGATCATATCTTGGGTCACAAATCAAGCCTTGGCAAATTTAAGAAAATTGAAATTGTATCAAGTATCTTTTCTGACCACAACGCCATGAGACTAGATATCAATTACAGGAAAAGATCTGTAAAAAATACAAACACATGGAGGCTAAACAATACACTACTTAATAATGAAGTGATCACTGAAGAAATCAAAGAGGAAATCAAAAAATACCTAGAAACAAATGACAATGGAGACACAACGACCCAAAACCTGTGGGATGCAGCAAAAGCAGTTCTAAGGGGGAAGTTTATAGCAATACAAGCCCACCTTAAGAAGCAGGAAACATCTAGAATAAACAACCTAACCTTGCACCTCAAGCAATTAGAGAAAGAAGAACAAAAAAAACCCCAAAGCTAGCAGAAGGAAAGAAATCATAAAAATCAGATCAGAAATAAATGAAAAAGAAATGAAGGAAACAATAGCAAAGATCAATGAAACTAAAAGCTGGTTCTTTGAGAAGATAAACAAAATAGATAAACCACTAGCCAGACTTATCAAGAAAAAAAGGGAGAAGACTCAAATCAATAGAATTAGAAATGAAAAAGGAGAGGTAACAACTGACACTGCAGAAATAAAAGAGATCATGAGAGATTACTACAAGCAACTCTATGCCAATAAAATGGACAATCTGGAAGAAATGGACAAATTCTTAGAAATGCACAACCTGCCAAGACTGAATCAGGAAGAAATAGAAAATATGAACAGACCAATCACAAGCACTGAAATTGAAACTGTGATTAAAAATCTTCCAACAAAGAAAAGCCCAGGACCAGATGGCTTCACAGGCGAATTCTATCAAACATTTAGAGAAGAGCTAACACCTATCCTTCTCAAACTCTTCCAAAATATAGCAGAGGGAGGAACACTCCCAAACTCATTCTACGAGGCCACCATCACCTTGATACCAAAACCAGGCAAGGATGTCACAAAGAAAGAAAACTACAGACCAATATCACTGATGAACATAGATGCAAAAATCCTCAACAAAATACTAGCAAACAGAATCCAACAGCACATTAAAAGGATCATACACCATGATCAGGTGGGGTTTGTTCCAGGAATGCAAGGATTCTTCAATATACGCAAATATATCAATGTGATAAACCATATTAACAAACTGAAGGAGAAAAACCATATGATCATCTCAATAGATGCAGAGAAAGCTTTTGACAAAATTCAACACCCATTTATGATAAAAACCCTGCAGAAAGTAGGCATAGAGGGAACTTTCCTCAACATAATAAAGGCCATATACGACAAGCCCACAGCAAACATCATCCTCAATGGTGAAAAACTGAAAGCATTTCCACTAAGATCAGGAACAAGACAAGGGTGCCCACTCTCACCACTCTTATTCAACATAGTTTTGGAAGTTTTAGCCACAGCAATCAGAGAAGAGAAGGAAATAAAAGGAATCCAAATCGGAAAAGAAGAAGTAAAGCTGTCACTGTTTGCAGATGACATGATACTATACATAGAGAATCCTAAAGATGCTACCAGAAAACTACTAGAGCTAATCAATGAATTTGGTAAAGTAGCAGGATACAAAATTAATGCACAGAAATCTCTGGCATTCCTATATACTAATGATGAAAAATCTGAAAGTGAAATCAAGAAAACACTCCCATTTACCATTGCAACAAAAAGAATAAAATATCTAGGAATAAACCTACCTAAGGAGACAAAAGACCTGTATGCAGAAAACTATAAGACACTGATGAAAGAAATTAAAGATGATACAAATAGATGGAGACATATACCATGTTCTTGGATTGGAAGAATCAACATTGTGAAAATGACTCTACTACCCAAAGCAATCTATAGATTCAATGCAATCCCTATCAAACTACCATTGGCATTTTTCACAGAACTAGAACAAAAAATTTCGCAATTTGTATGGAAACACAAAAGACCCCGAATAGCCAAAGCAATCTTGAGAACAAAAAAAGGAACTGGAGGAATCAGGCTCCCTGACTTCAGACTATACTACAAAGCTACAGTTATCAAGACAGTATGGTACTGGCACAAAAACAGAAAGATAGATCAATGGAACAGGATAGAAAGCCCAGAGATAAACCCATGCACATATGGACACCTTATCTTTGATAAAGGTGGCAGGAATGTACAGTGGAAAAAGGACAGCCTCTTCAATAAATGGTGCTGGGAAAACTGGACAGGTACATGTAAAAGAATGAAATTAGAACACTCCCTAACACCATACACAAAAATAAGCTCAAAATGGATTAAAGGCCTAAATATAAGGCCAGAAACTATCAAACTATTAGAGGAAAACATAGGCAGAACACTCTATGACATAAATCACAGCAAGATTCTTTCTGACCCACCCCCTAGAGTAATGGAAATAAAAACAAAAATAAACAAATGGGACCTAATGAAACTTCAAAGCTTTTGCACAGCAAAGGAAACCATAAACAAGACCAAAAGACAACCCTCAGAATGGGAGAAAATATTTGCAAATGAAGCAACTGACAAAGGATTAATCTCCAAAATTTACAAGCAGCTCATGCAGCTCAACAACAAAAAAACAAACAACCCAATCCAAAAATGGGCAGAAGACCTAAATAGACATTTCTCCAAAGAAGATATACAGACTGCCAACAAACACATGAAAGAATGCTCAACATCATTAATCATTAGAGAAATGCAAATCAAAACTACAATGAGATATCATCTCACACCAGTCAGAATGGCCATCATCAATAAATCTAGAAACAATAAATGCTGGAGAGGGTGTGGAGAAAAGGGAACCCTCTTGCACTGCTGGTGGGAATGTGAATTGGTTCAGCCACTATGGAGAACAGTATGGAGGTTCCTTAAAAAACTAAAAATAGAACTACCATATGACCCAGCAATCCCACTACTGGGCATATACCCTGAGAAAACCGAAATTCAAAAAGAGTCATGTACCAAAATGTTCATCGCAGCTCTATTTACAATAGCCCGGAGATGGAAACAACCTAAGTGCCCATCATCGGATGAATGGATAAAGAAGATGTGGCACATATATACAATGGAATATTACTCAGCCATAAAAAGAAACGAAATTGAGCTATTTGTAATGAGGTGGATAGACCTAGAGTCTGTCATACACAGTGAAGTAAGTCAGAAAGAAAAAGACAAATACAGTATGCTAACACATATATATGGAATTTAAGAAAAAAAAATGTCATGAAGAACCTAGGGGTAAGGCAGGAATAAAGACGCAGACCTCCTAGAGAACGGACTTGAGGTTATGGGGAGGGGGAAGGGTGAGCTGTGACGGGGCGAGAGAGAGTCATGGACATATACACACTAACAAACGTAGTAGGGTAGATAGCTAGGGGGAAGCAGCCGCATGGCACAGGGATATTGGCTCGGTGCTCTGTGACGGCCTGGAGGGGTGGGATGGGGAGGGTGGGAGGGAGGGAGACGCAAGAGGGAAGAGATATGGGAACATATGTATATGTATAGCTGATTCACTTTGTTATAAAGCAGAAACTAACACACCATTGTAAAGTAATTATACCCCAATAAAGATGTTAAAAAAAAAAAAATGGCTAAGATGTTAAATGTTATGTATATTTTACCACAATAAAAAAATTAAATTCTGTCTACAATTTAAAAAAAAAGTCAGCCTTGTCCACTTGCATAATTTTAAATAACTGGTCACCTAAGGCAAACCATAACTCTACAGTATGTGTTTACAAATGTGTGTGCAATCACATCATAATAAAAGGAGTGTTAAGTTGAAAACTTTCAAATCACATACATTTTCATCTAAATTGGGGAAATCAAGTATGGGAGCCTTGAAGCAAACAAAGTAATAATCATCTGTACTGAATTTTAAAAATGTAGTAATGCAAGCAAGCTGTTAATGGGTTGGAAAGGCTATTCACAAGAATGATAATAATACCTTCACGTTAGCATCAGCAATGTTTTTTGATGTTAGTTTATATGCTAGATATGAAAGTCCTAAGTACCATGGGGCTTACCAAGAATTTCAAAATAAAAGAGGAGAAAATAATAGAATGATTTAAATGGCTATACATAGAAATAATTTATGAACAATGTTATAAGAGGTTATTAAAATCACACAAATAATTAAGCACATTCCCAAATTACTGTGATGAACTGAAGTATACCTGTTTTGTATTTTGAAAACTGAATGAACATTTATTTTTAAACTGAATTGACTTCTTCAGTTGTTCAAAATGGGCAGGCAATACAATGACAGAATGAGCCACACTAATGAGTTCCTTCCAGGCAATGACTCCATCTTACTTGCCTTCATTTCTCTAGAACTGAAGGGTCGGTGGCTATGACATAAAAGATAACAAGTAAATGTTTAAATAATGAAACTGAACCGAGTCCTAATGAATATAATCATCGGAGTTAGATGGTCTTAGTTCAATTCTTAGAGACATCATTTAAATGCAGAGTTGTCTTGGAAAAAAGTTATTTAATCTATCTTATTTTTTTCTTTAAAATAAGAATAATTGTCCCCAATTTATCAGGTCATTGTAAAGATTAAATGAGGTTATATAAATATTGAACAAACGTGGCACATGGGACATGTGGTCAGTTCTCAAATAATGACAGTTGTTATTAGCAATCCCCTCTGGTTTTTAGGACATTCCTATTTCCCAGGACTGTTCTCTAAACTTCAGCAAAATGTCCACCTGCCCCAGGAAGCCTACCTTGCCTATCCCTAGCCTGGATCGCATCTCCTCTTCAGTTACTTTCAGTGTATTCATTTTGCTTACGTTAATTCTTATCATTGCATAATCTGTGATATCTAAAAATGATCTGCTTTTTCATAAGTATATTCATAAGTATATTCCAGTATGTATTTCTTATACTTATTCCATAAGTATTCCTTATATTTTTCCTTTAGTTTTTATGGATAAATCCTTGTTTGAGAGAAAAATTTGATTTTGGGTCATTGTGCTATAACATTATTACAAGAAAATAAAATGTTATGATACAAAGTATTGTTGTCAATGCACTTTGAACATGGAGCCCTGGATATCTTCTTAGGAAGTCGTAACAGAACTAGGAAAAACCCAGAGAAGCACTGCTAAAATAGTCTCAACATAGGAAGGCTTCTTTTGTTATCACTATACATGAAATTTTCACTGTGTTTACCTAGAGTTAGACTAATACAGTGCCTATTAACCATGAGATCCAGGAAAAGGAAAGATTAACCTATGTCCTGACTGTGTGAGAGTTTAGTCAGTGTGTCACATGGGTAAACACATGTTGGTGCATCTTTAGAGGTCAGTGAAAATAAATTTTAATTTACTCTGTGAACTATAAGCTTCAAAAGGTACATGAAGCTCCTTATAAAAATGAATTTAAGAAGGAATTGAAAAAGCCATAACAGATCCACAATAGAATATTACAAAAGGTGTACATTCCTCATCTTTGGAAAATTTCACCTTGTAAGGCTATTTCTCTGCTGTTCCCTAAAAATGTTTAAAAGTTACTTTCAGAGAAGTTTAGATCAATTTTACACAATATGGTATTTCTTACATACTTACTATGAAGAAATTTGGAATGCTATTTACTGTTTTGGTATTTTAGAGGAAGGAAAACCACATGACTTAAGCCTCTGAAATACATTCAGTAGATTTTAGAAATTCTCATATTACTGAGGTCCCCAAAACACAGAACCTTAGGACAAAATAAAATAAAGGAAGGAAGGAAGGAGAATGAAGTGACTTGGAACATTGTTGTTAAGAAGTTTTTGTATAGATGAGCTGTGAAAGTTGGTATTATATCAGAACTGTAATCTCTCAGGCTGACTTCAGGGCGATTTCAGGCCAGTTTGGTAGACAAATTTTGAAGGAATTATACTTCAAATTTGAGATGCAGACAGTGTGGTCATTGAAGGAACTATTCTAGCGGCATGAAGGACTTTGGATCTGTTTTTATCCTACTTATAATCTCCTGTTATACACACTATATATTGCAAGAGCTTTGCAAAAGCATATTTCTCAAATTGTTACAACCTAATTCTCACACAAATAGATAGTGAGTACATATTGAAGATTCATTGAATTCATTAAGTGATGATCTCAGCAGAATGACATGAGATGTTCCCCAAATTTCTTGAAACACAGAGATGTACAGTTAACTAGGAAAAGTAACAGGATACAACTACTAAGTTGTGCACAAACTGGTTAATGGCCTGTAGGCTAACTGGACTGTTGACTTCCTTTTTTCTACGGGAAAGAAAAAAAAAATCGCCCCTTACACTTTTCTGCAAAGTTAATCTATAACTATACAGGGTTGTGAAATAGCATAATCCCAATCAATTTTGAAGTTATTCCAACAAAGTTAAATTCCATAAAAGAGACAGATGGCTATGAGAGAGGCCTATTAGGGTACGATTTAGCATGATATTAAAAGTCTCACAATCATCATTTGTTTCATTTCCAAGTATTAGATAATTTTTTGTGTGTATATCGGCTAAAGGAGATGAAATAACTTAAGGCACAGTTCTAAATTATTAATTAAACTCAAGGATGAGGAAGAAAAATGCATGGATTGAAAAGAAAAACTATTCCAAAGATTTGGAAGAAAGTAAAATCTCATACTGATGCTGGTGAGTGGAAATACAAAGATGGGCAGGAAAAAGTGACATACACACAAAAATCACTCTTTACTTTGAGCTCTATGACAGCTATGAAGTCATTTCTAAACTTGGAGAATCTCTATTTTCAGGTAGCATGAAAAAGGTAGCAGTTTCCACTTCCTACTGAAGAATCACAGGGATGCTCAGGTAATAGCAGCATAGTGTAAACATAAATTTTATATGCACTGGAAAGCCAAAAAAATTGAATGACTCACTTTATTACAGTGTTCTGAAACCACTACAGTGTTCTGAAACCGGCATATAGAAGGTATATGCCTGCATTCGGGAAATACAGGTATTCTTAAATTATTTTACCACATCTTAAAATGAGAAGGTTACTTAGTTTGCTCTTTGGTATTTGAACCTGGAGGTCACAGATTGTAAGTAAAAAACCATTCTTTAAAAAAAAATACAATAAAAATAAAATAAAAACAATATATCTTACTGGAGGCCAAGATCCATTTTTGTAGTGGATACCATATTTTCATTTGACTTTGTCCAGAGTAAACAAAACATGAATTATTTGAAATTTCTCCTAGATAGTGGACACACATACTGTTGTAAAGCCATTGGAAAAAATACCAAGGACATTTTTTCTTCTTTTTAGTCACTTTGAAAGCTGAGTTATCAAAGCTATTACAAAAATTGAAGTTTCAGAAAACATGAAACAATCTGAAATGGATCCATTATTTTCTTATTTATACTGATGACATTTTTAGGTCATTAAATATTTCAAAGGAATTTAATATTTTTTATAATACTGGGCATATTTAAATTCTTATGATATAAAACTAATTAAATGACCATAATAGTTAATAGTATTAAATATGCATTATATAGGATATTATATTATAAAATCCAGCATATTGGATTTAAAATAACATAGATTACTTTGAGAAAACTTGAAAATTTCTACTGCATTATCAAATAAAAAATGCATGATTTCTGTAACTAAAATCAATTTACCATGCTTTTGCTTCATTAGTCTTATTCATTTTTTAGTAACATCAGATGAGGAATTATATATTATTCTTTTACTATGAGTTCCTTTGAGAACTGAGAGTTCACAAATTGTCCACAATAGTGTCACAATGGTCTGTCATCCCAAGAAAAAGGTGTTTTATAAAAGTGAATTTTTTGTAAAATGGAATTTTAATAACTTTAACTCCTGAAGCCCAGTATTATTATCAACTATTTTTATGAAAATATTTCTAAAATGTTAAATATTTCTATGATTTTTTTCAGAAGTTCTCGAATATGCAATTGACTTTTATTTGGTGATTATGTTATTTTAATGAACACTGCTTATAATGCTTTGCTGGAATGTGTGTATTTTATACTATAACAAAAGACTAGATTTAATCTTAGCATACTTTGGTGCTTTTAAAATTCACGTACTTGCTTTCTTTTTTCCATCTATGAGTTAGCACTGTTCTAGCTTCTGTGATAATAATGTCTGCTTATTTCTAATTGGTCTTTTTTCAAATCTGCCTCTACAATGTCCTATACTTGGAAATCAAATAAAACTCATGACTGATACTGTTAATATATCTAGTTAGAATCTCTCCATAAGGTGTTGAAAGCAATGTCTATGACCATAATGAGTACACATTTTTAGTGAATAGGAAGGCATTGTATTAGCCTTCTCTGAAGTTAAAAATAACTTTCTTTTTGGGGGCTCTTGCCTCTATTGTGAGGTTACTGCTATCAAATCTCAAGATAAATGAGGTGTTTGTATACACGTTAGTCGTTACTCTGCAAGTCAACTGAGCAGAAGCAGAACCTATTGTAGACAGCAATCTTTACACAAAAGTTAAAAACCTCTTAATGAAGTTACTAATGGTATTGTAAAAGAAGTCTGATGAATTTTCAGGGAACAAATCTGTCATCTGAAGTTCTAGAGTCCTAAAAGGATGATGCTCTGGGAAAATAAAATAATAAGGGCTGATGAACTGAACCAACAAATATATAAAATGCAGATAGATGATAAAGAAAACCTGCTTCAACTCATAGTTGGATGCCATGTTACTCAGTTTTGGTCAATAAGATGAAAACGGAAGTCTAATAAGGATTCTGGGAAATGTTCTGCTCTACTGATAAAAGAAATAGACTTACCTATCATTGCCCTTTCTTATTCATCTGACCTTGAGCATCGATTTAACGTCTGAAGCTAGAAAATCATTTTGCTATCTGGAAGGAAAAAATTAGTTGAGGGGAATCAGGAAGATACTGTAACTGACATCATTAAGGCATTGAACCAAGTTCAATAACTGTGCCCCTGATTTACTGCAGACAGTATTCCTGATGAAAGCGTTGGCTAGAACTTGTTATAAACAGAGATAAAATGGACCAAACTAGGAAATAAATGTAAAAGTGGTTTGGTAAATTACTTCTGTTTTGATTCTTTGTTGAAACAAATGGCATTAAGCCTCTACAGTGTGCCATAAATTCAGTACTCTGTGATTTAGAGAAGACAGTAGTGGTGAAAGCATGTTCAGTAATCTGACAAGATATGTTTAAATACCAACTATGTCACTTTCTACCTGTGTGGCCTTGGGTAATTTAGATAGCCTCAGGCGCCTCAGGTTTCTCTATGGTTACTAGTTGTATCTACCTCGTAATGTCTGGAGCAGATTAAATGTCCTAATGCATATAAAACGTACATCAGAATGCTTGGCATAGAGTCAGGGCTCAATATTTTTGATTTGTGTATATTGTTAGTTAGATATATCCATTATTTTATAGACTATATAAGACTGAATAAATTAACAAGAAAGAGAATGCCTTCAAATTAAAAAATACTGCCTTTTAAAATCAAAATTTACTTGATTTATTAGGCACTTATTGTCTTATGAAGTATCTGGAATTCCACCAGTTGCTGGAAACACAGAGATAATTAGAACATAATTCTCTCAGGAGATCTGTAATATCAGGGAAGATAAAGATGAAAACAAAGCATAGTAAATGCTAAAAATATAGTTATGGACAGGTCTGGAAGGAGTAAAGAGAGAAGTATACTTAACTTTCCTACATATACTAGGGCAGGGCCATCAGCCATTTGCACCGACTATTAAAGGAAACTTAAGATAGTGGAACAAGAGAGAAAATTACATTCAAGGCAGAGGATGAACACTTATAAAAGCTAGGAGACGCACAATACTGTGGCACGTTTTGGAAAATAGAACCGTTTATGCCTGGCTGTGACAGAGGCTTATGTGGAGAAGTGGCAAGAATGAAGTAGAACATATTCCTAGAGTTAGATTAGGAAAGTCCTTTTCTAGCTCTCAAAGCTTGGATTTCAAATCAGTATAAAGAGTGGTTTTCTAATTACGTTCCATAGAATCCAGTTATTTCACAGAAGCCTCTCAGGGTCTCTAACTTATGTGAGAAAAATGATGAACAGGTGCAGTTTTAGGATTCACTCCTCAATTTAACCAATTTCCACATTTTTTGGGTAAAAATGTACACACATAACTAGGTATTTGTGCACAATTGCTTTTGAAAAAGGGAGAATGCTGCTGAAAAAATAAAGACCCGATCATCAGGTAACATAGTTATATTTTCATACTTCCTATGCAAAAGTTTATTCTGGCAAGAATGTGAGGGATGTTCATGTGAAGGACATTAATAATCAGTGTGAGAAATTAGATAATATGGACTCGAATTAAAATTCTGAAAGTGGGAATAGACAGGAGTTGGCATTTGTGATTGATTTAGGAGATAGAAGCAACATTTTGCGAGACAATACAAGGACCTTCAAAATCTTTTCTCTCGTGCATTCTAAAAATAATTGTGGAAATTTGTATCTGTCCTCAGACATCATTATATTGATTTCTATTTTTTTGTCTGAAGTTTAAATAGTTGCAAATAATAGAATATCTGCATATTTAAAAAAACTGACATTTTTAAAGAAACTTTTCTTTACCATAAAATGTATCCAGCAGAATCTAAATTCCATAGCAAATTGATTCAAACAATTATTTACTTGAAATAAAATAAAAATATTTTCTTTAGCAGTGTTCAATGCAGCACTATTTACAATAGCCAGGTCATGAAAGCAACCTAAATGCCTATCAACAGACGAATGGATAAAGAAGATGTGGTACATATATACAATGGAATATTACTCAGCTATAAAAAGGAACGAAATTGGGTCATTTGTAGAGATGGGGATGGATCTAGAGACTGTCATACAGAGTGAAGTAAGTCAGAAAGAGAAAAACAAATATTGTATATTAATGCATATATGTGGAACCTACAAAAATGGTACAGATGAATCGGTTTGCAGGGCAGAAATAGAGACACAGATGTAGAGAACAAATGTATGGATACCAAGGGGGGAAAGTGGCCAGGGGGGTGGTGGTGGTGGGATGAATTGGGAGATTGGGATTGACATATATACACTAATATGTATAAAATGGATAACTAATAAGAACATGCAGCATAAAAAAAATAAAATAAAATTTTCTTCATTTTTGGTGGCCATGAAATTCTAAGTTTTACATTTTACAGGATGAAGTGATATTTTGTCAAAAATAAATGAAGGATAGAAAGTTGCAGTTATGTGAGATGAATAAGTCTAGGGATCTAAATCACAGCATGGAGACTATACTTATATCTCAGTAATACTGTATTGAATACTGGAAATTTTGCTAAAACTGTATATTTCAGTTCCTGTAATCACACAAAATTTTTGGTAACTATATGAGGAGATATGCTAACTAGTTTGACTAATAATTGTGTCACTATGTATATGTATGTCAAATCATCATGTTGTGCACCTTATATATAATTTTATTTTAAAATAAAATAAAGCAAAAAATAAATGAAAATATGTTTCAATGAGTTTAAGTAAAAATTTACATTTAAATATTCACACTAGTGAAAAATAGCGTTTCAATATATACCTAAGAAATCAATTTGCTCCTAAACTTGTTCTAACTGTATATTATTTTATTACTAAGAAATTATGATTCTGATAGTATAGCAAACCATGCATTTTTGGAGATCAAAAATTATTAACTAACATTGCACCATTTCTTTAACTTCTAGACCATTTGGTTACAGAGTAGATTTTTTTTTTCATTAAAATGAGAGAATACTCAATATATTTTAATTACCTAACATCAATAAATCTTTGCAAAGTATCAGATGTGACAAAATATGAGCTGCATGATCCTTCTAAATAAAATATATATGATATGCCCTTCTAAATAAAAAAATAGTACTTAAATTTTTTTTTTTTTTTGGTTTGAATACCATTTTTTCATGTTTCCTTCTAAGGAGAAAAGTTGCTTCTACACAACTTTCAGGGAGAGGGATAGACTAATTTTTCATTTGCCATAATCTTTCAAGTACAAATCTTCACGGGGGATAAGATGAAAAGAGGTAGCTTTGCTCAACACCCACAGTGAGTGGGCCAACAGAGGAAAAGAGAACTTTCAAAAGCTCCAGTGGGTTGTCTCCTGGGAAATTCATTGCTTCAGGGTAGAAGGAAGAATAAGAAACCTGTTTATTTGATAGCTTTTCTTTCTACTGGGAGCAGGAAGCTGTTTAAACCTAAATAAAAACCACAGATGAAGAGGTATGTAATTTATGTGAGACTAAAATTGTCATTAGTTATAGGAACTTTGTGTACTTTTTGAATGGCTCTGTATTATATTGCCATCCTTCTCCAAAAAAAAGGTCATAGAAATTATGGCATGTAATTGAAGAATGTTATTTGGACAGAATAAATGGAATTCTCAATAGCTGGATACAGTCCTGAAAGGCTGATGTCTTATTTCATAAATTTAAACTGAGCAAGGAAGAATTCCTATTGGTGAGATTGATTTAACAAGCATGAAAACATCCTGTGGTGAAAGACAGGTGCATGTAACACAAAATGTAAAACTAGTGATACAGGAAAGAATGTTTTAATGAAGACTGACAACTGTGAACACATTCGAAATACAAAAGGATCTGGTAGGATTTGATACATGGAGTTGAACTATAGGTCCAAATATCACAGATTAATAGTTAAGAACATTGCTTTAGAATGTGGATTCTGTGCTAACACTTTATACACTTGTTTACAGAAGCTCAATTCTTGCATTCGCTTCTGAAATCATTCCAAACTGAAATGACTTATTAGTTATTTTAAAGGTATTTTTAGCAAAATTAAATACATTTTTATATATTTTATTTTTAATATTTTATGGTGTAGTCATCAATGTTATATCTGTGTCTCTCACAAAAAGTCTATGGAGCATATTTGAAAGAATAAAAATTAATCATATTTTCTCTTTCTAATTAGTTCATGGTTTTGCACATACACATGTGCATTTGTGTGTCTCTGTGTATGTGCACTTAAATACAAATGATGTACACATTCTACTTTTGTGGGTTTATTCTACTTCTAAGATGACTGAAGGTGCAATGCAATGTGATATTTGGATTATGGCAACTGTTAGTAGTCTGAATAGTTTCACTTAAACTGCATTGGAATTAACTGTGATATTCCATCAAAAAATATTTCCGACAAAATTCCATTGCAATGTGAACCCAGGGATTGTCAGGGATATTTCTACTTTCATACTGGAGTGATTCTTCTCCCTCTCCTTCTCCTTTTTATTCTTATTGAAAAATATTCTTGAGGTATGAGAAAGATGATTTAAAATTAATCTTACCAGGTTAAGGGGTATATAAATATGATCGATGATGTAATCTAAAAGTGGAATTTAGCAAGCAATACTTTGGTTAGTGTGATCTTTCCAAGAATCCATTTGGATTGCAAAAACTGCTAAATGCATGGAGTGCTAGTTTTGGAATCAAATTGCCTAGGTTACATTTTAGCACCTCCAATACTTTTGCATACCCTTAGCAAGACACAATCTTTCTTAGCCTCTTTTCTTCATCTGTGAATAGGAAATAATAGCCACATTTTCTAATGTTAGTATATAAGTTAATCATTATGTGATTACTTTGAATAATATAGGAGATTCCCTTAGTGCACTGTCATATGTTTGATAAATGGCATCATATATAAGAAATAAAAAAGTATAGCAATATAAGAACAAATGGTATTAAGAGTAACATGCATATAATCTATAGGCTGTCACAGAAGAACAAACTGAGTTATCCACAGTCCAAATGTATGATTGGTTAAGCTATACTTTATTCATTTAACAAATATATCGAATGCTTATTTTATAATGGTATTATGCCAAAACTAGCTCTCTAAGGAACTTCCACCTCTTAGGAAAACAGATGTTAAGCAAACCCCCAAAATAAATGCATACTTATGAGAGGAAAAAAACTAAAACTAAATCAATGTATAAAAAGAATCCCTTTGTGAATGGATATCTCAAGATTCTTGGATGGAGCTTATATAGCCATAAGACTACTAACTGCATTTATCATCTGTAGTTTTCTTATTTGTTTTCATGGCCAATAATTGTTCTTATAAGTTCCTTGTAAATGGGACTTTCGATAGTTACATAACAATGGATTTTGAAGGGTAAGTAGTTACAAATATCGTGAAGGGAATTACGATTAAAGATGTAAGGAATTTCTCATACCATTCACTAGCTTACAAAGTATGCTAAAGGGGAAGTTATTCATCAATACTGTAAGATTAATGTAAAGAAAATAAAAATATAAAATGAGATCACAAACAAATTCTCTCTCTCAGAGGAGGATAAAGAAAAGAACAGGAGGAAGTAAATCAATTTTAAAAAAGAACTACTGAAATTCAAACATAAAAACATTAGACACTAAGCAACAACTTTGGTTCCATGTGTAAAAAGTAAAAGTTATTAGAGTAGTATATAAAACTTTGTAGGAAACATCTTTCCCTATTCTTAGTAATACTTTGTACAAATTAATGCAGATCTCTTCCCATATAATTGAAAATTTGAACTAGTGTCTGTCCAAGATGAATAAATGGTGTTTTTCAGAGTACCTTTGCTTCAAATCTATCTAACAGAGAACATTTGAGTCTAAATATTGGGCAGATATATTCTGAAACTAATTACCGGACTTTCATTTCAAGAGTCATAATAAATGACTGCTGGACTGCTTCTCTAAATTATGTTTCTCTTAACACTTTAGCAGGTAGTAGTGGAAACATTGGGAAGACCTGTGCCTGGCAGACCACTGTATGTTGCCATAGGGTATCCAAAGTTGGTAGTGGCATTTGACTAGACGCCACGTAACTTTCTAAGTATGCAAAATGGAAAATATATTCCTAGAGACTGTTAACAGTCTAGGTCTAGGACTGCTAAACTCCTCTTAGATTCCTTCACCTTAAAGGGAGATTACTGGAACTCCAGAGTTCCCACAGTTTCTAATTTTGATTTGTCAAGTATTTTTCTTATATATTCCTTTATTGGTGAGTCATCCCATTAACATCTATAGCAGGCTGAGCTAGCAAATGGATTAAGCATTTTACTACTTCTGTGTGATTGAAAAGTTTATTATTCAGAAACAGCAAGCACAGAGTTATCTTTTTTTTCAAAGTGCTTTAATTTATTCTATAAATATATACATATATCCTCTGGATGGATGTTTAATTCTGTTGACAAATTCCATTTTTCAAGACATCTTTTCTATTTCATTATACTCTAACCATCTAAATAAGTGACTTTCAAATAAGGGAGATTTTGCCTCTCAGAGGACACTTGGTGACATCTGGAGATATTTTTGCTTTCTCAAATGAGTGAGGGGGGAATGCTACTAGCATCTAGTGTTTAGAGGTCAGGAATGCTGCTAAACATCCTACAATGACCAGGACAACCACAACAAAGAACTATCTGGCCCTAAATGTCAACAGTGCCAAGGTTGAGCAACTGATCTAGAACACAGGAGACATGGCAATTAGAGTAGAAGATGAAGTTGGAAAAAATGGAATAAGTAAAGCTTGTGAAATGTTTTGTGTGACAGGGTCTGCTTGCCTAATGAATAGTCATTCTCATTTCTTCTTTGCTAACTGAACCCAATGTTCAGGAGCTAGCAAGTTGCCTAGCCCAGGGAATAAATTATAATCGGTCTAAACTAAATATGGTAGCCCCTTCCTCTTTGCTAGTTATTGGCCTGAAAGAGGAGGTGAAACTTTTCTGACCAAATATGTCTACTGTAGACTTCTCAGAATGCTGGAATCTTCACTCTATTAAAGGAAAGAAATCTACAAAGTGAAAATCCTTTTTTGTTCTCTTTTCTTCCATTCTGGCCTCCGGTTCTGTTATGAGAGGCCATGACATCTAAAGCTAGATTAGCTATCTTATAACCACGAGGGGGCACCCTATGATTCAAACCTAACACTCAGAAGACTTCAAGATCCAATATCCTTAATGTTCAACCTGTGGAACAATACCGGGGACCACTTATTTACAGAATATGACTAAGTAAAAACATGTAAGATGGTCATATTCAGTGATAGCTGGATGGTTGATATCAAATAACACTTCTGCTGATAATAAAAATAATATATGTAAAAAATACAGAAACAGCTCTTTGAATGTATCAGAGAAAAAACAAGGCACCCAAGACTTGAGAATCCAAGATCTCAGACAGAAAGTAAGTCCAGTGATGTGGACCTTCTCTTCACTGCTGCTTTTCCTCTACAAAACATTTACTGATAAACACATACAGGGCTACAAAATATTTTGAGTCAGAGTTTTACAGAAAATGAAATTTCAGAGAAAGGAATAAAATATTCTGCACATGATTCTACCTCAAGGCATTTAGGAATTTCTAATCTCCACGTGGACCATGATAAGAGGCTGAAAAACTGAACAGAAAATAGGTATTAAGGGGTTACAAAGCAAAGTTGAGATTTTTTTTTTGCCATCTCTCATTGCTGAGAACTCAACAACTGGAGCTAAGGGTCTGCCAAGAAAAAGCAAACCAGTTAAAAACTCCTGGCTTTCAGCTGAGAACTCAAAAAGCCTAAGTCCCAGGAGTAAGGGCAAAGTGGAGATGTACCAGCCATCAAAAGAAAAAAAAATCCAGAAATGCAGCCTGAAAGTATTTCAGTTTCTCACTGGATCAATCGCATCTATCCATATTCCCTGCCTGCCAGAAGAAAAATAATCCTGTCTGAAAGAATATAATATCACCTAGAGACTCTATTTTCAATCATAATATCTCACACTTGATATATTGATATATTAGATATCTCATATTTGATATATTACATATATAATAAAATTACCAGATACATCACAACAAAAAATCCAAGAGAAAAAACAAACAAGAGACAGTAAATAAATTCATAATTATTACATATAACTGTATATATTTTTATATATTATAAAAGCATAAATAACTCCAGTATTAGCACTAGTAAAAGTGGGCTTTAATATAACTAAGACTAATGTGTATATAAAAGTAGAGGAAAGGATAAAGCAATTTACTAGAGAACTGTAATGTTTAAGAAATACATCAAAAGAGAATACTAGAACTGAAAAATAAAGAAACTGAAAGAATTTAATAGATACATTAAAGGCAGTTCAGTTGGACACAGCAGAAAAGGGAATTCATATTTCTAAAAGATAAATCAGTGTAAAATAATCCAAATTGAACTGCATACAAGAAAAAGATACTGAATACAGGAGAAAACATAAAATACAATATGGATCATGGTAAAAGTAAAAATGTACATCTAATTTGAATATCAGTATCAAAGTTAAGGGGAATGAGGCAGAAGTATATTTGAATAGATACTGCCTATGAATTTCCCCAAGCTTCATATGATAACAAGCCACAAAGTCAAGAGTTGCTATAAACACCAAAGAAGATAATATATATATATTAAAAATCCCTAGGAATATTATGGTCAAGCTGCTATTGAACATTAAAGGAAGAAGGCTTCTGAAGTGTGGGTAATATTTTATATTTTGATGTGGCTAGTGCTTATACAGATATATTCATTTTGTAGAAGTGTAACAAGCAGCAGACCCAAGATTTGTGTATATTTATATACACATTAGTTTTCAATTCAGTCAATAAAGGCCCTTATATTTTCTTTATAGTCAAAACTTTTCAGCTTACAGATATTGAATAACATTTTAATAGCACTGCCACCATGTGCAGGTGAAATCTTAAAAATTAAATTGGCATGGAAGTAACATGTTATGTCTTTATTTTAGAAAAGGAATTAAATCCTTGGTATGTAGAATGGATCACATGGTGCAGTTCTGTTGGCAGAAAGATTGGTTTGAAACTGACCTCATTGTTTGCTCAATGGTTTCCTTGTGAAATAGGCATTGCATTCCTCTGAATTGGTATAATGCTGTGATTTGTTCTGATAATGCCCTTCAACTAACAGCTACCAGCAACTCCTGCAGTTGAACACATTGGGTTTAGTACTGATAGCAGCAAGGGAGAGCATACACCATGGGGAACTACTGGGCATCTCAGAAAGAGAGTCATATCAAGACCTGTTATAGGATTTGTGACTTGGTTGGGTAGCTTCTGGGAGAGTCTATGTATGTGAGGGATTGCTCTGGATTGGATGGTATCAGAAGGTGAGGCCAATTTTATGACTAGGTATCTCAATAAATCTTATCTATAGGGAGAGAATACTAGAGTAAGGATGAAGCCTTGATTTCTGAAGAAGTAGCAGTCACTCATTAGTAAGAGGAAGGGATGTTTGGCATTTTATGGCTTTCATAAAAGTGATCCCATTTTTGTCTCAATTTATCATGATCTCAGAGTGGTCTCGTTTGATACAGGTGTTCTGTGATATTCTTTATGTCCAACAGGAGAACTATATGATTTAGCTGTAAACCTCATATCAATTGGAATAACACTGAGGCCTAGATATGAGGTCAGATCAGTTCCCTGACATCGGGGACTGTTTTGTTCTTTTTCAGCATCAAGGAGATATCATACATGTTCTTGATCTTCCTAGACTCACAATAACTTAACTGATTCATTAGAGACTAACAATAAGCTTATAGGATTAACAATACAAGGAATAGAGGAAGGTATTCAGGAAGAGGTCAGTTATGAAAGAAATAAATATATCAATGTAGATAAAGTTATAAAACCTGACAGATTTTATATATATATATATATATATATATATATATATATATATATATATTTTAAATGCTGTCTGTATCCTCCATCTTCCATTAAAAGAAAATGACCAGTTTGGTTTCTCAAGAACAACTGAAAGAAAATATACTGATATACTGTATCCTTCCACAGAAAGCCAGAATAGAAAGACATGGTTGGACAGGTGGGCACAGAAGCAATCAATACAGCAGGGAAAGGGAAGATATTCTCAAGATAGATTTGCTCATCTAGGGATACTCATTTGGGGAATCAGAGCTACCAACCTTATTCCAGTTTAGCAAACAACCCATAACCAATCAAGTGTATAAGATCACATGGATTTGGACAAACTGATCCAAGAATAGCCTATGTGGATTAAAGAGCAGAAGGACCTTTCTTAAGTGTTTAAAACTTTTAAATCTGAGATCTTTTCAAGAAGCAATAGAATGCACAATGATAACAGATTAAGATTTCCACCATGATAGCAGTGGTGGTCTAAAGTTACATTAAATATGGTTTAGAAAAGTAAGGTTGTGTATATTTCAAAAAACAAATTATTATTTCTTTTACTTTAATGTGACAACAAAGTAAAATCTATAACCTATATAGTCTTCTTATTTCTTAGCATAGAAATACCAAAAAGTGTGCAAAAATTAAATGTTCTCTCCCTAAGCTATTCATGGGAAGCACTCTTAAGTATGATGCCACTGTTATTTTAGGATTGGTATGGCACTAATATTCAGCTATTTCTGTATCATGATTTGCCCCCTTATAGTCTTTGAATTTTACTTATGGAAATGACAAAACTTACAAAGTATGTATTAAAATACTAGATCATCAGGCATCTTAACTAAGGGTGGGGAGTAAAACTGATTTTAAACCCAGGTCACTAAGAGTGGTCTTGGTGACAAAGTGAGTGAAGCAGGTGTAGAAAATGCCAATACCAGATTGAGAAAAGATTGATGTATTCAAAGTCCTCGTTTTTAAAGTTGCTAACTCGAAGGACCGTGCTGTTCACATGGAAAGGCTTTTAGCACCACTGTCACAGGGATGGGACCTGTTAGGGAAAGCTTGTGAATAAGAACAGTTGTACAGATTACAGACCTTTGATGCTCTATATCTTTGTAAAATATATGCAAACTGGAAACAGAGTTAATGGAAACACTGAATATATTATTGATACTTTCAATATGTTTTACTTAGGTTAATAAGGTTTAATCATAATGAAGAAGCATTGATTCTGAAAGAGAACAACATAGAGGACTGATATAACAAGATGTACTAGGTTGAATAGTGTCCCTTAAAAAGATAAGTCCATCTGGAACCTCAGAGTATTACTTTATTTGGAATGAGGTCTTTGCTGATGTTATTAGGTAAGAATCTCAAAATGAGATGGTACTGGATTAGGGTACATCCTAAATCCAATAACGTGTTCTTATAAGAGACACAAATGAAGAGACACAGAGGAGAAAGCCACGTGAAGACAGGCAGGGATTATAGTTATGCTACAACAAGCCAAGAAATGCCACAACCCCCAGAACTAGAAGAGGCACAGGAGTCCTCCCAGAGCCTCCAGAGGGAGTGAAAACCTGCTGACAACTTGATATCAGAATTCCAGCCTCCAGAATTTATTAGAGAATAAATTTCTGGTGTTTAAGCCACAAGGTCTGTGGTAATTTGTTGCAGCAGCCCTAGGAAACTAAAATGCAATATAAAAGTATCAAATATCCCATAGTGTTACAGTTAATAAGCAATGGCAAATAAATTATATCACATGCCTTTAATACCAGAATATAGCGTACTCAAAAGAACAGAACAGAAATTACTGAAACTTGAAAATGCACAGTTTAAAAAAATGTTTTAGAATATTTTGTGTTGGTTCTATTTAGAGTGGCCTCTAATGGCTTTACTGTAAATAGAAATGTATTATTTATTCCATGCCCTAGGTAAGAGTCTCTTCTAAGGAATGACAGGGCTTTCATTTTGTTTTTGTTTGCTATCTTGTTCTTTCTTTTCTCTTTTAATATCTGGCACTCATCAAAGCATACAGATGAAAACTGTGTATTTTATATAGGGCTATACATATATCAATGCGATCCTTCATCAATCTCTCTTTCTCTAAAGCAATGACTTCCTTTTTTCCTCATGAAACAACCACCTCTTAGGCTCCTTTCTAGATCATATCAATATAAACATTTCTGTTCTGGATGATCTGGCCCTGTGGTACCTTTCTCCCCATAATACCTACTATATTCTCCCTTGCTCATTCTCTCCCAGGCACAATTGGTGCCCTTGCTGTTCCTGGAGCAGACAAAACATACCGCCTCTTCTGTGCCTCGTTTCTTCCTGGAAGGCTCTCCAGGCAGTCTCCATCTCGTTTGGACTTTTGATTAAATATTGCCTATTTAAAATTCCAAACCCCTTCTCCTCTGCACCTCCTTTTTTGTGCTTTCTTTATCTCCATATTACTTATTGTTTTTTGATAACATTACATATAATTCACTTATATGGTGATTGTTGTATGCATCTTCTCCCAGTGAAGTGTAACCTGCATGAGCATTGGAAATTTGTTTTGTTAAATACTGTACTTACACTGCTTAGAGCAATACTCAGCTCATAGTAGGCCATCTAAAATATTAACTGAAAGAATGAATAAAATTGTGCTCTAAAGTCAACTTCTGAACACTGTTTCATGTGTTTTTAATATCAGAATGCAAATGTCCAGTTCAAGCAAAACAATTAATGGCTGTGCTCTTGGATATAATTCATGCACATATGTTAAATGTATCCTATTGACCTTCATACCCTATTTTTCCCCAGTGCAGTTTCTCTCTTGCTATCTTCTGAGCAGACTCTTGATTATTTTTCATCAATAGGAGGCCCTCATGTAATATTTGGAAGGCTGGAGAGGATGAGAAACTATTATTCTTCAGTAGCACCTACAGACAGGTACAGGGAGGATATGCAGTTTCCATTCACTTCTGTGTATAATTTTGTGAACTATCTGTTTGAGTAGACAGCTGACATTATTTGTGGTTTTCTGTAATTTTCCCATTTTGTGAGTTCTTAAATTCTAAGTATGGATTTCTCACTTACCCTCTCTCAAACACTCCAGAATATTAATACATAAAATGATTTACTTTTCTGGCTTTGTTGCATTTATGTGGAAGCACCACCACTCGGCTTAAATGCTATTGTTTACCTTCTTTTCACATGCACCGACACAGTTGAAACTGGATAAAGAAAGAAACACAACCATGTTAACTGATCTAGTATGAATTAATGACCCTGAAGCTCACATATGCCAATAATTCTGCCAGGATACCACAGTATGCTTTACGAGATCTTAGTACTGCTCTCTCACATTCCTAAATAACAATTTCACTTTCCTCTCAAATAAAAAACAGCTGATGACCTTGATCTCCTCTTCACTGAGAAACTTAAAGCAAAGAAAAACTTTGACTTCTACCACTACATGTACTGTCCTACCAGCAACTGCCTTCCCATTTCACCTATAACCAAAGTTGAGGTATGCTCTGTCCTACATAGACCCAATCCTTTCCCTTATGTGTCTCTGACCTACTTAAGGGCATCACTCCAGAAATTCTTCCCTCCCTCTTCTATATTTTGATTAGCTGTGTTTCTAGTAATGTTTTGTAGGTATTACATCCATCTTGAAATCTTCTCTTCTCCTACCACATTTTTAGATACAGTCAGGTAGCTCTGCTCCTCTAGCAAAAACAGAAACAAAGAAAACCAAGCAAAAACACCACCTTGAAAACTTGAATTCCAGGACAATAAACTTTTGGTTTTTCTCCTCTATGATGACGCTTTCTTAGTCTTTTTCTGGTTCATTTCCATCTCCTCTATTTGTTACAGTTTGAAAATTCAGAAGACAATCCTTGTAACTTTCTTAATATCTACACTTGCTCTATTGGTGATCTCATTCTGTCTCATGTTTTTAAATGCCACCTCTATGCTGTTGACTTCCCGATTTTATCTCTAGCCAAGACCTCTCACCCAATCTCTATTCATATATTCAAATTCCTGTGCAACAAATCATTTTAAAATCTAAAAACAACTCGATGTCAACACATCCAGAACTGAATGTCCCATCTTCCCACACAAAATTCTTCCCAAACCATCTTCCCACACCTCACACATATCTTTTCTTATCTCAATTTATGGCAATTCAACCTGCCAGGCAGAATTCTTTGAGTTATCCTTGGCTATTCCCCAATCTTAAAATTAATCCTAGAATCTCTAATTTCTAAATATGTCTGGGACCCATCTACTTTTTATTATTTTTAATAAATTCACTATAACATCTTACCTGAATTACTGTCATAGCCACCTGATATGTTTTCTCTTTCTTCCCTTCCCTCCCTCCCCAGAGTCTAGCTCAAATAAAGCACCTAGTCTGATAATTTTAAATCACAGGCCATGTTAAGTTTGCTCAGCATTTGGTGGTTCCATATTTCACTTCAAGGAAAATCCAAAATCCCAACAATTTTATAAATTCCCTACATTTTTATGAACTCAGCCCCCCATAAGCTTCTGATTTTATTCATCCAACCCACAGCTTTCTTTCTGTTATTTGAGTTTGCCAGGTGTACCCAGGTCTTAGAGAATTTAAATAACTGTTCCCTCTGCCTTGAATGCTCTTTTCCCAATATCCCCTTGGTAAACTCTCTCACTTTCTTCAAGGTTTGCTCAAATCCCTCAATGTTCTCAATGAAGAATACCTTGGTTGACCTAATTAACAGTGAAACATCCCCCCTGCCTGCCTTTTTTGCTCTAATTTTTTGTAGCTCTTCTCACCTTTAACATACAATATAATTTAATTATTGACCATGTTTTCCTGTTTTTATCTGTTTCGCCTGCTAGAATGTAGGCCCCAAAAGCACAACAATCTTTTCCTTGCATGTACACTGATGTATAGAAAACACATAGAATAGTACCTCACTCACTGTAATTACTGAATAAACACTTTTGAGTAAGTAAAAAAAAAAAAGAATGAATAAATGAATCTTTTCTAATCCTCACAGGAGGCTCAAAACGCAAGCTCATAAATACTAAACAGAATAATTTCTGTATACTAGCCTCTTAAATGGCAACGGTAAATAAATGAACAAGATATTGTCTCCAGGGTGATAATGATATAATAACAACCACATCTACAAAATTAAAAATTGTAATTCAAGGTAAAATGCTAACAGGAAGTAATAGAGCTACAAAAGTTCAGTTAGGAATGGAACCAAAGGTATTTCATGTTAAGGGTATGACATGGATTTAGACACTAGGGTAAAGAATAAATTGCATGTCTGATGCATTGTCAAGACCTAAAAATACTTATCAAATATTTTAGAGTATCTACAGTGAGACTGAAACTATTCTGAACTTTGGAGATATAAATATGAATACTATTGGATTATTATTTTTAATATTTAGGCAACATTTTATCTGTTATCCTACATAGTTATAAATTATAACATCGAGAGCATTTGATTGACTCCTCTTGCAATTGTATATCCTACATAATCAGGAATAACTGAGACTTTCAGGAAGCCTATAATGTCAAGAGTAGTTAGGTTTTATAGGCACAGAGCAAACACATCCAAGATGTTATCCTTCAAGATAAAACTCCTCCATGTTAATATCTGTGCAGTTTGGATAACTGATAAAAGCATATTTAGAAAACGGGTTGTATTTCAGTGAAGTGTCTGAACCTTCTATATCAGTGTTCAATGAACTGAATTTGACATGTTCAAGGGCCCATCGAGGAAGTGCACTCAAGGAAAGCAGACCATTTCACACATGACCTCACCATCCACATAAGACATAGCAAAGCCACACAGATTGGTCACAGCTTATTCTCTAAAGTGGATACATTAGGGATATCATGACTGTGGCAATGGCTTTCTACAAGTGGGGAGAGAAAAGAAAACAAAGATTGTGTCAACAATCTATATAATTCAAAATACCATTGGCTAAATGTTTTATTTACAAGTTGTATTTTATTCTTTTCCTCTTCCAAACAAAATTTATAGAAACACTACAGTTAAAGGCATAGATGCAATCCCTAGCACATAGTAGGTACACAGGAAATACTGTTGATTGATGACTAAGATAATACATACAATAAAACTATTAAGTATACAATAAAATCATGGGAAATGATGAATTAATACACTAGAGAGTACACTATTTTGCTTATAGTTACATTTAAATTTCTGATAACCTGAAAAAAAGAAATAATGTAGTATATAAACCTTTTTATCAGATAAAAGAAAGCATCCCAGGGTCTGAAGAGATTCTTTTTTAACATTAATTTTATTGCAGGTACTTCCATTCTTGGATCAGTTTAGAGCTCTTTCAGACAGAGAATGGGATTATACAAATGCTTACAGGGCCTGGTGGGTAACATAACTGTGCAAACCAGTGGAAAGCTCTCCTGACCCACCTTTATAAAAAAGGAAGGTGCTATTCAGCTCCAGCTGACAGACACCTGAGGGAGATATCAATTCAATACTAGAAGATTTTTGTTAGTTTTTAAACATAATTTCCTTATACATATTTGTATGCTAGCATTATTTTGTTAAATAAGTTTTGGTCAGGTCAAATATCCAAAATGAAAATAAATAAGGAAACACAAGCTTTAAATGATACATTAAACAAGATGGACTTAACTGGCATTTATAGGACATTCCATTGAAAAACAACAGAATACACTTTCTTCTCAAGTACTCATGGAACATTCTCCAGAGTAGATCATATCTTGGGTCACAAATCAAGCCTTGGAAAATTTAAGAAAATTGAAATCGTATCAAGTATCTTTTCTGACCACAACACTACGAGACTAGATATCAATCACAGGAAAAAGGTCAGTAAAAAATATAAACACATGGAGGCTAAACAATATGCTACTAAATAACCAAGAGATCACTGAAGAAATCAAAGAGGAAATCAAAAAATACCTAGAAACAAATGACAATGAAAACACGATGACCCAAAACCTATGGGATGCAGCAAAAGCATTTCTAAGAGGGAACTTTAGAGCAATACAATCCTACCTCAAGAAACAAGAAGCAACTCAAGTAAACAACTTTAAGCAATACCTAAATACCTAAAACAATTAGAGAAAGAAGAACAAATTAAAAAAACACCAAAGTTAGCAGAAGGAAAGAAATCATAAAGATCAGATAAGAAATAAATGAAAAAGAAATGAAGTAAACAATAGCAAAGATCAATAAAACTAAAAGCTGGTTCTTTGAGAAGATAAACAAAATTGATAAACCATTAGATAGACTCATTAAGAAAAAAAGGGAGAAGACTCAAATGAACAGAATTAGAAATGAAAAAGGAGAAGTAACAAGTGACACTGCAGAAACACAGAGGATCATGAGAGATTACTACAAGCAACTATATGCCAATAAAATGGACAACCTGGAAGAAATGGACAAATTCTTAGAAAAGCACAACTTCCCAAGGCTGAACCAGGAAGAAATAGAAAATATAAACAGACCAATCACAAGCACTGAAATTGAAACTGTGATTAAAATTCTTCCAACAAGTAAAAGCCCAGGACCAGATGGCTTCACAGGCGAATTTGATCAAACATTTAGAGAAGAGCTAACACCTATCCTTCTCAAACTCTTACAAAATATAGTAGAGGGAGGAACACCCAAACTCATTCTATGAGGCCACCATCACCCTGATACCCAAACCAGACAAAGATGTCACAACGAAGGAAAACTAAGGCCAATATCACTGATGAACATAGATGCAAAAATCCTCAACAAAATACTAGCAAACAGAATTCAACAGCACATTAAACGGATCATACACCATGATCAAGTGGGGTTTATCCCAGGAATGCAAGGATTCTTCAATATACGCAAATCAATCAATGCGATACACCATATTAACAAATTGAAGGAGAAAAAACATATGATCATCTCAATAGATGCAGAAAAATCTTCTGACAAAATTCAACACCCATTTATGATAAAAACCCTGCAGAAAGTAGGCATAGAGGGAACTTACCTCAACATAATAAAGGCCAAATGTGACAAACCCATAGCGAACATCATTCTCAATGGTGAAAAACTGAAACCATTTCCTCTAAGATCAGGAACAAGACAAGGATGCCCTCTCTCACCACTATTATTCACCATAGTTTTGAAAGTTTTAGCCACTGCAGTCAGAGAAGAAAAAGAAATAATAGGAAACCAAGTCAGAAAAGAAGAAGTAAAGCTGTCACTGTTTGCATATGACATGATACTATACATAGAGAATCCTAAAGATGCTACCGGAAAACTACGAGAGCTCATCAATGAATTTGGTAAAGTAGCAGAATACAAAATTAATGCACAGAAATCTCTTGCATTCCTATACACTATGAAATATCTGAAAGAGAAATTAAGGAAGCACTCACATTTACCACTGCAACCAAAAGAATAAAATACCTAGGACTAAACCTACCTAAGGAGACAAAATACCTGTATGCAGAAAACTATAAAGACACTGATGAAAGAAATCAAAGATGATACAAACAGATGGAGAGATACACCGTGTTCTTGGATTGGAAGAACCAACATTGTGAAAATGACTATACTACCCAAAGCAATCTACAGATTCAATGCAATCCCTATCAAACTACCAATGACATTTTTCACAGAACTAGAACAAAGAATTTCACAATTTTTATGGAAACACAGAAGACCCCAAATAGCTAAAAGAATCGTGATAAAGAAAAACATAGCTGAGGGAATCAGGCTCCCAGGCTTCAGACTTTACTACAAAGCTATGGTAATCAAGACAGTATGGTATGGGCACAAAAACAGAACTATAGATCAATGTAACAGGAAAGCCCAGAGATAAACACACGCACATATGGTCACCTTATTTTTGATAAAGGAGGCAAGAATATACAAGGAGAAAATACAGCCTCTTCAATAAGTGGTGCTTGGAAAACCGGACAGCTACATGTAAAAGAATGAAATGAGAACACTCCCTAACACCATACAGAAAAATAAACTCAAAATGGATTAAAGACCTAAATGTAAGGACAGACACTGTAAAACTCTTAGAGAAAAACATAGGCAGAACACTCTATGACATAAATCACAGCAAGATCCTTTGTGACCCACCTCCTAGAGAAATGGAAATAAAGACAAAAATAAACAAATGGGACCTAATGAAACTTAAAGCTTTTGCACAACAAAGTAAACCATAAACAAGACCAAAAGACAAGCCTCAGAATGGGAGAAAATATTTGCAAATGAAGCAACTGACAAAGGATTAATCTCCGATATATACAAGCAGCTCATGAAGCTCAATATCAAAAAAACAAGCAACCCAATCCAAAAATGGGCAGGAAACGTAAATATGCATTTCTCCAAAGAAGATATACAGATTGCTAACTAACACATGAAATGATGTTCAATATCACTAATCATTAGAGAAATGCAAATCTAAACTACAATGAGGTATCACCTCACTCACACTGGTCAGAATGGCCATCATCAAAAAATCTACAAATAATAAATGCTGGAGAAGGTGTGGAGCAAAGGGAACCCTCTTGCACTGCTGGTGAGAATGTAAATTGATACAGCCACTATGGAGAACAGTATGGAGGTTTCTTAAAAAACTAAAATTAGAACTACCATGTGACCCAGCAATCCCACTATGGGGCATATACCCTGAGAAAACCATAAGTCAGAAAAGAGTCATGTACCACAATGTTCATTGCGGCACTATTTACAATAACCAGGACATGGCAACAACCTAGGTGTCCACTGACAGATGAATGGATAAAGAAGCTGTGGCACATATGTACAATGGAATATTACTCAGCCATAAAAAGAAACCAAATTGAGTTATTTGCAGTGAGGTGGATGGACCTAGAGTCTGTCATACAGAGTGAAGTAAGTCAGAAAGAGAGAGACAAATACCATATGCTAACACATATACATGGAATCTTAAAAAGAAAAATGGTCATGAAGAACCTAGGGGCAGGACACGAATAAAGACGCAGACTTAGAGAATGGACTTGAGAACATGGGGAGGGTCAATGGTAAGCTGGGATGAAGTGAGAGAGTGGCATGGACATATATACACTACCAAATGTAAAACAGATAGCTAGTGGGAAGCAGCTACATAGCACAGGGAGATAAGCTTGGTTCTCTGTAACCATCTAGAGGGGTGGGATAGGGAGGGTGGGAGGAGTTGCAAGAGGGAGTGGATATGGGCATATATTTATACATATAGCTGATTCACTTTGTTATACAGCAGAAACTAACACAACATTGTAAAGCAATTATACTCCAATAAAGATGTTAAAAAATATTGTCGGAAATTTCCTTAATTCTTTAGAGATATTCTTTTATTTCTGTTTATAGTTTTCATTTAGTACTAAGAGGACCTTTTACATTTTTATAATTTCTAAGGAAAAAAATACCCTATGATGCACTGTTTTCTTAAATGATTTAATGCTTTTATTTTTGAAATATAGGTTTTATTTTTAAGTACTTTTCATTCTGAATCATAGTTCTTGATTTAAATTCTTGAAAGAATTGATTTCTGAGGAATCTGCTCTTCCCTTTACCTTTTTCAGATCGCCAAAGGAGAATAATATTTATACACACTCATTTTTGTTGCAGATACTTAAAACACATAAGAATTGCAAAAGGGCTTTATAAACTAAAAAATAAAATACCTTTGTAATGGGACTGTATTTACCCTAAAAAATTATTCATCATTTGAGAAATGAGTCATTAGTTAAGATATTAAAAGATGAATGTTCATTCACATCAATGGTAATAAAATATATCTTTATAAAATGCCCTTGGCTCACTTCTCTAATACTCTTTGTTAAATATGCTCTGGCCAGTTATTCTAGGAAGATATGCTCACTGCTGCTCTAGGGCCTTAGCAGTACTATTTTCTCTCTGGAGTGCTTTTCCTCCTCAATCCCTCACTCCCCTATGAAAATATGATTGGCCCCTTCTTGCCCTTCTGGTAACAGCTCCAATAATACCTCCTCATTTTCTATCACAAATCATTCTCATGACACTCACCACCATATACAACAATCTTGATCATCTTTTATTTTCATGCTCATTGTTGATTTTTACAATGTTTGCTCCCTGAGAACAGAAATGTAGCTGTTTGACTTACTTAACTCCTAGAGTTGTTAAGGAATGTGGAATCAATATTATAGATGTATTTCAGGTAGTGCATGCCTTTGAAGAGTGCAACTTGGTGAAAGTGTGCAATCCAAATAGAGTGTTCTCAAGTCCAGGACTAAATGATTTTATAGGATATGCATATACTTGTTTTCATCCATTTTTTAAAGAACAGAGTAACATCACTAGTGTCAGTCCTTCTGCTATAATCAGTAGAGTTTGTTTTTGAGTGCTTAATTTTTCCCTCGTGTCCTTTCATCCTTCACCATGCAACAGTTTATGCCACTACTTCAGTCACCAAATGTGTGTGCACTTTGTCTCCTAGAAGAAGACAGGGATGGTACTTTCAGAGAATTTTTTGATGTTTGATTTATACTTAGCTCAAGGTGAATGATGGGGAATGAGGTCCAAAATTTTATGTTAATTAATTAATTAAACAAATACCTATTAAGCATCTGCTGTGGGCTAGAACCTAATGTAGGCACTCAGATTACAACAGTGAGAAAAAAAAGACATAAATTTTGAAAATATTGGAGCTTACTTACATTCCTATGTGGGGAGACTGTTAATAGCAATAAATAAATTATATAATATGTTAGAATTAATAAATTATGTAGTATAATGAACAGAAAACTAATACAGACAGAATTGTGTAAAATAAATGAATTTGGAAATACTGGTGGGAGGGTTTATAATTTAAATGTGCGATAAGGGTAGGCCTTATTGAAAAGGTGCGATTGGAGCAAAGGTTTGAAGTTAGTGAGTCCTTAAGCCATGTAGTTAACTGGGACTAAGGTATTTAAGATGCTGGAAAACAAAGACTCTCAGTTGCCTGCCATGTTTAAACAAAAGCAAAGAGGCTAGTGAGGCTGTAACAAAGCAAGTTAAAAGCAAAGAAAATGTCAGAGAAATAACCAAGAACCACATTGTGTAAGGCCTTGTCAGGTAGAAATAAACTAATCATAAGTAAGCCAACATGTGATATAATAATCTTTGAGTAAATGAACTTGTGATAGTACATGATAAGCAGTTGAATTGCAGAGAAGAGGCTGGAATGACCTTTAGAAAGAGGTTCTCAGTCTGGGGAGACTTTGCCTTTCTCCACCTGGGGACATCTGGTAATGTCTGAAGATATCTGATTATCATGACCTGGGGAAGGGGGAAGGATAATGCTTGTGGCACCTAGTGAGTAGAGGCCAGGTATGCTGCTAAACAACTCACAATGCACAGGAAAGTATCTCTCAGAACAATAAATTATTAGGACCCAAATGCCAATTGTGCTGAGGTTGAAAACCCCCCCTTTAGAGAACCAAAGTCCAGTTATGAGGTATGTGTTTGGCACATCCTTATTGCTTAAAACTATATTGTAAGTTCTATATATTTCAAAGTTTGGATAAAGAGTTAGGAATTACCAAAGTGAAAGTAGAGAGGGCAAAAAGAAAATTTAGTAAAAAGCACAACTGAGCACAGAAAAGCAGTATCCCCATAATAAAAATCTTTGAACGAGTTATCAAGAATAAAAAGTAATTCCATAAGGACTAATATTTTCACATTCTTCCTGCTCCAGGTCATATCTTATGTAAAAATGAATGAAAGTAGGCCAAAGAATAATGGTTGTTCTAAGAAATGAAGCTAGAATTCAAAAGTAGAAGGCATTTATGCTAAGGAAAAAAATAATTTCAAGATCTGTCTCCTATGGCAGACATATGAGGACTATCACAAGTTAAAAGAGACATTTGTTCAGGTCAATATAGAAATGTGCCATTCACAAGAAGCATTATTGTGGTCATGCTTCTTACATTACTGAATAAAACTAACAGACTTTCTTAGACTTTTGTTTGGCACTGCAGAAACTGGAATTTATCTGCATGCCATATCAATTCTTCAGAATCACTAGTGGCTCATAAAGGTATATTAGACCTCATTAAAACCTAGAAAAATATGCCACTCCAGTTTTGTTTTTTTCTGTTTTTTTTTTTTTTTTTTTTTTTGCAGTATGCGGGCCTCTCACTGCTGTGGCCTCTCCTGTTGCAGAGCACAGGCTCCGGACGCGCAGGCTCAGCGGCCATGGCTCATGGGCCCAGCCGCTCCGCGGCTTGTGGGATCTTCCCGGACCGGGGCATGAACCCATGTCCCCTGCATCGGCAGGCGGACTCTCAACCACTGCGCCACCAGGGAAGCCCAACCACTCCAGTTTTTAAGACAGATTATTTTCTACCAGTCCGCCTCCAATATTGCCTGTTTGTTTTCTCACTTGCATGATCAGTTCCTGTCTTGGAATCTTGTTTACTGTTTCCCCCAAAGGAAGCAGATATTCTAAGGTACCTTAAAATAATATATAAATATATAAAACCTATAAATTCCTTAAAATATACAACAAGCTGTTAGATCTACGATTAGAAGAGTCACCATGAGCTAAGAATAGGTGTTACACACATAAGTGATAATGGTGACAGTTTGCCATCATTTGCCTTTTTGAAAACAGTTACCTGTAAATTACCAACTTTACATATAAATGCTATATTTCTGATTTTACCTAAAAATGTTTCCTCTGAGGAAAAAGTGGGTAGTGTGCCTCATGGAAGAAAAATAACATGAAGGAAATGTCTGGTCTCAGAGTCATCATTTGGGCTTCCTCTGCTGCCTGGCTGCCACATGACCTTGAACAATACCTGGCTTCTGTGGCCCTTAATTTATCCATTTCTAAGTGAGCATAATACAACGAGATGAAGCTCACAAGACTGTTGTGAGGAGACTCTAATAAAAACGTACTTTTCAGGGCTTCCCTGGTGGCGCAGTGGTTGAGAGTCCGCCTGCCGATGCAGGGGACACGGGTTCGTGCCCCGGTCCGGGAAGATCCTACATGCCGCAGAGCGGCTGGGCCCGTGAGCCATGGCCGCGCAGCCTGTGCTCCACAACGGGAGAGGCCACAACAATGAGAGGCCCGCGTACCGAAAAAATAAAATGTACTTTTCAAAAGTGCTGCATAAATGCTAAATAGAGTAAAATATTTCTCACTTCTATTACATTTATGAGAGCTTTATGCGTGGGTTCTCCTTTAATGATGAGCACCTCACTGAGCTTCAGCAACCTTTTCAAATACCATACAGGCAATCTTTTTGTTTGTGTGAATGCAAGAGACATTTAGATATGTCTGTTATCCACAGAGAAAAGCAAATTGATCATTCAGTATATGTTCTGTTATACATACATTAATATGTAAATCTGTTCATAACTGCTGTTAAAGATACAGGATATAACATTGTATTTTGCAGTAGAGTAAAATATTATATTTCATATTTGGGTGCAAACAGAAGCATGGTGGATTCACAATTTATATTCTAATTCATCAGATTTTTTAGGAAGATTTTAGAGCAAATAGAATATAGTGATGACATCTAAAAGTAACTCCATTTTAATGGACTTGAGTGGAAATAGGTGTAGATGTGTAGACTACTATCTAGGTTAGATTAATTATGTGTTTTCTTACTAATTTTATATATGTAGTTACAAACAAATGGATTCAAAACAAAGCAAATAATCTTAAAATTTTGTTTATTAGGCTAGGTTTGTCCAATTGGCATAATTCACTCCTTCAAATGTGAAATATTTTAAATAAATTATTTAATATTGTGTGCTTTGAATTAATGTCAAATTAATAAAGTAAAATTGTAGAAGTATAATACTTTGAGAATTTCAAATCCTATTGGCTGAAAGTAAACAGGCATTGTATATACATGTAGCTCTCAATTTACAGACCCTTTGTGTCCTAGAAGAAATGGGTCTAAAACAGGTTGTATGTATAAACATTCAACTTTCTTATCATTATTTTTTATTTCAAAAGCTAAAAGTAAAATATTGTGACACCAATGATAAGAAGCATTTGAAGCATGTAATTTTAACAGTGTAGTGATATTAATTTCTTATTTCTAGCACAGTCACAGACTCCTAAGATGCTAAGAACAGAAGTGGTAGTAGTAGTAATCTAGTCTAGGAAGTCTCAAAAGAGACTGCTCATTTCAAAAACCTTGGAAATTCAAAATAGCAATAATACAGTTTACTAGGCACTACTTTATCCAGTAGAACTTATTTTGGGCCTCAAAACATCAGTTTGGGCTTTTAAAATATCAGTTCCTCAGTGATTCTGTTGTTCAACCAGTGATAGAAACCAGTAATCCAATCAATATATTATTTAATAAAGAAGAAAAGTGAGTCCCAGAAATGTTGAGTGATACAGCAAGAACTTACAGTTAACTGGCAGAGCCAAGTCTAGAGGCCTAGTATCGAGGAACAGAGGTTGTATTATAATGTTTTTCCCTGAAAAACAAAATATACTTCTAGGCTAAAAATTTTATAAATTTCAATTCTATAAATGACTTAGTGTTCAGCATTTTTCAATTCCATACATGTGTGCGTGTGTGTGTGTGTGTGTGTGCATCATGTTCCTTTTCCCTAAATTGCTGCCAGCAGGTTGCTTTTCTCAATAAATAAACTGCACCTAAGTTTAGCCTTAGTTTGTGTAGAGTTGATAATCTTATTCTGAAAATGTTTAAAATAATTTTGAATATAAAAGATGTCTCCTTATCATTTCCTAAGGAGTGTTAAAAGAGCTGAGCACCAGAAGGGTTGGCCAAGAGGCATGATCCATGTGGTGCGAGTGAGGATGGAATGATGAGATACCCAGGCTCCTGAGACCTACAAATCTTATGGAAAGGGGTCCAGAGCGACACAGTAGTATCAGAAGTGACTTAAGGTAGTAACTATAAACTTTGTATTGAAATTTTATTAATAGTACATCATTCATATCATTAATGACTAATTCTTACTTAGAGCAGGAGAATGAGTGTTCATTACTTTGGTTGTCATGTTCAACAACTATAATCCAATATATTCTTCAAAGGTCAGAAATTCTGTACGATTAAAGGAGTGAACGTGGATATTATCATCACTCTCAGAGATTCTCCTAGAACACTCTGAACACTGAGTAGTCTTCTAATTTTAGATTAGTCTTGCTAAACATGTATGCTATAGTACATAATATATTATTCATTGCAAAGTCAGAGGTACTGATGTGGCAATTTAAAAAATATATATGTATATATAGAGATATATATATTTCATCAACAATATATAACATTGGCATCAACACAAATGTCTATATTTGTATAGACAAATATAGGTAACATCAAAATCAACACAAATTTCTATATTCAACCTAAGCCTCTTTTCTGACCTCTGTATTTATATTTTTAATTGCATATTTTACATATTCACTCAAATGTCCAAAAGGCATTTCAAGCTATTTAGCAGAATAAGTTTTTGATATATTCATGTTTCTTTTAGCAGGTATTAGTCTACTTCCCTTCCTGCCTTTCAAGCAAAGTTGTACCTTGCCTAAACTGAGGGATCAGAAATGCAGAAAGAGGAAAAAAAATGTGGAGTTCTTTTTGGATTTTGCGTTCACTTTGCAAAACTTGGAAAATTCAGGATATAAATTTAAAGTATGTGAGAAAAGAATGGGCAAAACATTGGAAAATTTCCCGGGAAATACTACACCTCTCCATTAAAAATAAAAATTTCCCTGGGTTGAGATAAAGTAAACTGAAAGAGAGTTGGATCCTAGAGAGAGGCATCAGGCACTCCGTTATTGCACACAAGCCAGATAAGGTATCAGGACACCAAAGAGGAAATGGAGGTGTGCAGAGTGTGAGGGCAGAAGCCATCTGAAGCCAGGTAGATATTTGTGAAGTACCTCTATCTAGGATGCTCTCCCCTCCCTCTCAAATAATTACTCCTACTCGTTTTCAGAACTTAGTTACACTATCTCTTCTTCATAAATGCCCTCATGCTCTCAAGCACTTTACTACCTAGCACTTGTAACATTTAAAATTGGAAATTTATTTTAATGATTTTATGATAATGTCTAGCTCCTCCTCTACTGTGAAAACTCTATGAGATCAGGGACCCTGTATATTGTTTGTTCATTTCCTAATGTATATAGTAGGTGCCTAGTCAATAATCGCTCAAAGAATAAATGAATGAACTTATTATTTTTATCATCATAACTCACTTTGTATAGTGTTTCACAGATGTGCTGTGGCTGGACCAAAAGATCTTAAGAACATACTCATATATCCAGAAAAACACCTTCTTTTTGTACTCATCAATCATCAAGGTAACATATTTACAACTACTTGAGGGTCTTATTCCTGCTTCATTCTGAGATACATTAATCCCACAAAGCCAATATCATATGTCCACTGGTATAAAATAAATAAAACCAAAGACAATAAAAGCAGCCCCCAAACTAAATCATAGGTGAAGTATATTTTATATGATCTTAAAAACTTGTCTAGGGTTGCTCGATTAACCTTCCCTTGAAAGCCCAAAGCTGCAATCAATAAATCATTTCCAAATGAACTGTCTACCAATTTATAAACTACTGTTTTACTTTTTAATCTTCAGAGTTTCACATTCTATCTCCCATCTTGTAAGACTCTCTCAATTCTTAAAAATTTAACTCTAATAATTTATAAAAGAAATTTAAACATACAATGCCATTGCCATTTTCATAACAGCTCTCTGAATAATTATGCCATGTATTATCCTACCCACCACCACTTTAAAGATAAGGACACCAGAGTTTAATAAGATCAAACCACATATACAAGGCTGTACAAGATGTACATGGCAGAGCTGAAATTTAAACCAGTCTTATGATGCCAAATATAATTTTTTATTTCATCATAATTCTCACCTATAAAAATATAATATACTTAATATTAGTAACTTTCAAAGCAAAGTGTTGCCAATAAACAAACCATGTCAACAACTGCTAATGAGTTATAAGTTATCTGCAATTTTATTTGTCACTGGGCTCCTATCAAATACTGTAAATGTATGTATAAGTGATTACAACATCAGAAGTTTTAGAGCTGGAATTTTTAAAACATCGTTTAGTTCAAACTATTTATTTTAAACATAAGGAAGGTGAGGCCCAAAGAGAACAGGTCCTACCTAGCCCAAGGCCACACACTTACTTGGCAGCTTAGCAGATACAAGTATTGATCCTTCTTCTAAGGTGTTTCCCACTATATGTAATATTTCAAATAATTGTCTGTCTCTGAGAATGGCTTAAAACAGTGGTTCTCAACCTGTCTGTACATTCACTCTTTATTCTAATAAAGACCTAGGCCCAGGAACAATGGATAAAAACCTCTGGTGTAAAGTCTTGGCATCAGTATATTTATAAAGTTCCTTAAGTTGATCCTGATGTGTAGCATGAGTGGAGAACCAACAGTTTAAAAAGTATCTAGTTGCCAAATGTTGTCTTTAGTATTTAAACTGAAATTTTCTCCATTTACTCAGACAAATAGAATAGAAAAGTACTTTTCCACTGTTTACTGAGCTATTTATTTGTGTGTGTGTGTTTAATCTTAATCACTTCTATGTAAAACAGAGAATAGTTTACCTTTCTTCCACGCTGTGCATATAGGGAATAGAAACGAAATCCTGCCTTAAGCGTGTATATGAATGACTGACTAAGCATATGTCTGTGAACCTTCTGAGAATAAAATGTAAAACTATTTGAATTTAAGAATCTTCTCATTTTTGCCTGCTAGATTCTATATACGAAGTTCTGTTCTTATCTATTCTATCAGATTATGTGTACTTCATTATAAATTTATAAAGTAGGAGAGTCCAATTTCATTCTGATACGTTTAGCTTTATTCCATTCTCCATCATGTTCTTTAAGGTAAGAGACTAGGATGCAATCATCTGTTCAAAACTTGAATTAACAGGTATAACCCTTGATATATATTTTTATTTATTTATTTTTATATTTATTTATTTTATTTGGTTGTGCCGGGTCTTAGTTGCAGCAGGTGGGCTCCTTAGTTGCAGCAGGTGGGCTACTTTGTTGCAGCATGCAGGCTCTTAGTTGTAGCATGCATGTGGGATCTAGTTCCCTGACTGGGGATGGTACACAGGCCCCCGGCATTGGGAGCACAGTCTTAACCACTGCGCCACCAGGGAAGTCCCTTGATATATATTTTAAACATCTTTTTTATGCATCATTTTATTTCCAATAGTGAAATTTAGCTTTTCCTTACTTTAGGATTGTCTGAAGGGCACATGATTAACCAAGTGAGTCTTTATGCAAACTGTCCCATGATGCATACATTAATTAGATGAATAGTGATAATAATAACCAAGAAAAGGAATACGCTAGGGTAAATCATTGTGTGAATATACACGAGTCTAGAGGTAATATTATTTGAGTAAACGTGTTTGATATAATGCATGTATTGCCATAAAAGAAACATTTGTTTTGATATGGTATGTGATTGATATATCAATGTATTAAGTGTATATAATCAGGTATTTTTATTTTCTTCAAGTTTTAATAATGGTCTCATGATGAACAAATGCATGAGTTTATCCTTAAAACTCTAGGTGTATATACACGCTGAAAAAATTAAAAGTCCAAGCAGTATTATCATAATTGCTTTGTGAAGAAGGTATCAAAATTAGAAGCAGTGTATCTGGTAGCTACATTATTCTCCTTAAATAGGAAAGGAAACTTTTCCTCTAGAGTAAATATTCTAAGATTTTCTGCATTTCACTAATTTACAAATGAATAATGGACTGAAAATAGTAAATTTGTTCAAGTTCATGGTTATGGTTATACACGACTTTAAGGAAAGTGGCTTCCATCTTTTTGGTTTTGCCTTCAGATTTTAAGTTTCTGTAAAACATTTTCTGAGAAAAATTTTTTAAAAATTTATAACCTAATTATAAAAGTTTATAATGTTTTTAATATATTCAGAATAAATTTAAATTACAATCCGAGTTTCTTTTATCATGAGTTTATAAAAATCATGAAACATCAAAACAGTGGGTTAGAAATATTGATAAAAAATTAAAACTGTCTTAATTTACCACAGGATCTGTTTTCCAACCTTTCTTTGACAAGACATGTCATCTTGACAAGCCAGTTAGCATAAAAGACTTAAAACCCCCTGAACCCTTGTATTTAATACAGTCAGGACCCTGTACTTCAAATTGTCATACACCATTATCATGTTTCAAGATGTCAGTCTCTTATCTGAAGGGTATCACATCCTCAAAGTGTAAATTCTTTGAATATTTGGCTTTCAGTGTCAGCATCAAAATATGTGCCCTTTGATCACTAATGTAATCCTTTATGGAGCTGTAAACAGACAATAACAAGCAAGAATTTGTTTTGATTGATAGATTGTTATTTTATGATCTTGGAACCGAGGGTATTACTTCAGTGATTGCTCATGTCTAATATTATTTAGGATAAAATTCAAACCTTTATCCCTGCAGAATTTAAATGGAAATACTTTAATATTTTTTAGCTATTTATGGCTTTCAGCAGCTTTCAGATTTAATTTTCAGAGCAGCTACTCTCCAAAGGCAGACTAAATTAATATAATTTAAGTCTTGTACACCTCTTGTGTACGATAAGCAATAGTCTCATATGCTACATGCATATAAAGAATGGTTAAATAACAGTTTAGAAAAAACAAAAAAAATTTAGACATTTAACACCTATCTGCATCCATGAACTGGTGTGAATTTAATAAAATTGGACACCCTGTAGTTCTAACCTGTCCCTAAATATTGCCCAATAATACCAATGGCTGGAAACCTCTGAATAGCAAGTCAATACAGCAAACATTTATGTACACATATGGTAATTAATCACAGAATTATTTATAAGGGCAAACTAATGGGAAAAAACTATATATTAAACAGTGGGAGTAATGTAACAAATTATGGTATATCTATGTAGTGGAATAGTATTTCATGCCAATATTTTATTTTTCATGAAAAAAGATTAGTGCTTTCACATATTTTATTGTGCTGTTGAAGAGTTTGAGGTTTATGCCTCATCAGACTAAAGTATTTAGATTGGAAGTCTTCCTTAAGTAGAAACCATTCAAGCATCAAAGTTAAACATCAATAAAGAAGAGAAAAATGCATGAAATCCAATGGACCTATATAACAAATATTTCTTCGTCAAAGACCTAGAGTCTGTCATACAGAGTGAAGTAAGTCAGAAAGAAAAAGACAAATACTGTATGCTAACACATATATATGGAATTTAAGAAAAAAAAATGTCATGAAGAACCTAGGGGTAAAGCAGGAATAAAGACGCAGACCTCCTAGAGAACGGACTTGAGGTTACGGGGAGGGGGAAGGGTGAGCTGTGACAGGGCGAGAGAGAGTCATGGGCATATACACACTAACAAACGTAGTAAGGTAGATAGCTAGTGTGAAGCAGCGCATGGCACAGGGATATTGGCTCGGTGCTTTGTGACAGCCTGGAGGGGTGGGATAGGGAGGGTGGGAGGGAGGGAGACGCAAGAGGGAAGACATATGGGAACATATGTTTATGTATGACTGATTCGCTTTGTTATAAAGCAGAAACTAACACACCATTGTAAAGCAATTATACCCCAATAAAGATGTTAAAAAAAAAAAAAAACCAATGTTAAAAAAAAAAAAAAATCAAAAGGTTTAAAAGGGAGGCATATAAATCACTCAGCAACCTGCAAGAGATGACTAGTTACAAGGCTAAACATACTCATTCCTCATTCTGTAAATGTTTGGGTCATCTAACACATGCAAACACTGCTAGATGTTGAAGCTACAAAAGTTAGGTTTATGCCCACATGAAACTCATCATCTGGGGAAAGCTCAGGAGATAAGCACATTACGTTAGAAGAGAATACACAGAATATCTGAAGGCTTAATAGGAGACAACAATTCCTAGTTTTTGCACAGCTAACAAGCAGTTATGGACTCAAAGGCACCTCTGAAGAGACTCTAAAATTTTTCATGTGTCAGGAATTTGAATGAACAAATCCTCAAATCATATTTTATATAGAAGGACCAAGGCATTATGAACTAAGAACCTGAATCTGAAATCATTCTGGTGGAAACAAATTAAATTTTCAGCTGAGTAAAGCAATGCATGAAAGAAAAAGTCATTCCATCATGTGAAACTCAAGGATACAATTTGACATTAATATTCTTTTATGATTTTTTTTGGAAACCTGATAATCATTCTGGTAGCTACTTATAGTGACTAAGCTGAGAGTTTTAAAAACCTGTCTGAGTTGTACAAACAAGTATGCTAATGTATATATGTTTTTAGGTGACTGAAAAAGATATCTTGAAAGAACAACTGCAGAGAATAAGGAAAGATTTTAATCATCATTTCAACTAATATATATTTTTGATAGCCTCTAAAATAATACTTAGTGTATTTGACTGTAATATATTGTTTTATAATATTTGCCTTCATCAACTCTAACAGCATTTGGCTGAATCTCTCATTTTAAAAAAAAGGCAGTAAGAGTAGGCGATAGCAAGCTAAACTTTTCTAATAAATCTTACTGTAATGCAAATTTACATTCCACTGCTGTATATATAAGGGATAATTTGGACAGATGTTTAACTGACTCTCCTTATTAATTCTCCATAAGTGAACTGTCAAATTCAAATTGCTCGAAGCACAAAAGCCAACAAAATCAAATTAAAGTAACTAATGGTAAAAAGATTACTGCATCTTCATGAGGGGAAAAATTAAAAATAATTAAACGAAGGGTAGCTTTGTATGTGACAAATAAGATGAAATAATAACTTGAATTTGACCTCCCAAGTACTTCTTTTAAGAATTTTTTTTTTTTACATGAAGAAATAGAAAAAGTAAATAATGTTTGACTTTGGCTTCTTGTGTTTTACTTCGGAGACAAGTCAGCATTTTCTCTTTACACATGACAGAGGACACAAGCCTTACCCCTGTGTTTGCAATATGAGAAGGGACTTCTCATTCCATTTCAGGAAAGAACAGCAGGAGAGGAACATTCCAGAGACTCTAAGCCTCCACTTTTTCCCAGGACGGATGAGTTATTTAGCTGATTCATGCAACTGGGAGAGGGAAGTAAATATGACTGTGCCATTGGGAGCTCTCTCTTTGGAAACTGCCTGCCTGCAGAGAGGGTACTTGGGATCTGTGGTGACAGTCAGCGGTCCAGCACTGTCTGGGGCATAGTAGTTCTCCTGTCTGAAATATACATCAAGAGGCCCATTAGGCCACAAGTCCATTACACCTTCTCCAGTTTAGATTTATCAGGAAAAAACTAAATTTTGATTTTTCTTCTAGCTCCAAAATGGTTCCAAACTTGGGCATTAAAAAAGGGTGCTATTTGTCATCCCTCCATAATCTACACATACACGACATCAACAGGTAACAGCGATTCTATCAATTAAACCCCTCCTTTAAAATTCAAATAACATATGAAGCACATCTGACTCTTCATGGGATTCTTCATTTTCTACCTTAGATTATTTTGTTTACATGACCATATTACACACATTACATTATTTCAAGTATTTTGCCTTTTTTGTGTGTGTGATTGGTTGGAGTTTTTTAGTTGATTTACATGGGAGGGTAAATCTGGTCTACGTTAATACCTCTTGGCCACACGGGAAGCACTCCTTGTTTCATCATTTAAAATGGATTTCTCATTAATAAAATATATTTGAGTCTTGTTTTCTCACCCACTATGACAATGTCTTTAATTGGTGCATTTAAACCATTGACATTCAAAATGATTATTGGTGGATCTGCCATATTTCTTACTGTTTTCATTTGTTGTTCTTTTTCTTCATTTCTATTTTCATCTTCCACTCTTTTTCTGCCTTTTGTGGTTTAACAGTTTACATGATTCCATTTTTTCTCCTTTCTTACAATATCTCTTATATTTCCTATTTTTACCTTTATATGTGTTGCTAATCAAAGTCTACTTTAAAATTGCACTACATCACTTGACAGGTAGTGTGAGGACTTAATAACAACAAACTAATCCTAATTCATCCCTCTCATCCCTTGTTTTATTGCTATCATTCATTTCACCTACAATAAGTGTACATAAACACATTTTTTTCATGACATGCATAGCTTACAAAATCAAATACATTGTTGGTATCATTATGTTGAACCAACTGTTGTTAGATCAATTAAGGATGAAAAAAATTAAAGTTTATATTTTACCTTCATCTATTTACTCTTTGATGCTCTTCCTTTCTTTATGTAGATTCAAGTTTATGACATACCATTTTTCTTCTCTCTAAAGAACTTTTAACATTTCTTGTAAGGCAGATCTACTACCAACAAATTCCCTCATTTTCTGTTTGCCTGGGAAAGTCTTTATATCTCCTTCATTTTTAAAGAATAATTTCTCAGTGTACTGAATTTTAGAGTGTTGTACTTTTTTCTCTCAACACTTTATTTCACTCCACTCTCTTCTTGCTTGCATGGGCTGAGGAGAAGTCAGAAGTGAGTCTTAAATTCATTCTTCTATATTACTCAGCCATAAAAAGGAATGAAACTGAGTTATTTGTAGTGAGGTGGATGGACCTAGAGACTGTCATATAGAGTGAAGTAAGTCAGAAGAGAAAAACAAATACCGTATGCTAACACATATATATGGAATCTAAAAAAAAAAAAGAAAAAGAAAAAAAATGATCAGAAGAACCTAGGGGCAAGACGGGAATCAAGATGTAGACCTACTACAGAATGGACTTGAGGATACGGGGAGGGGGAAGGGTAATCTGGGACAAAGTGAGACAGTGGCATGGACATATATACACTACCAAACACAAAAGAGATAGCTAGTGGGAAGCAGCCACATAGCACAGGGAGATCAGCTTGGTGCTTTGTGACCACCTAGGGGGGTGGGATGGGGAGGGTGGGAGGGAGGGAGACGCAAGAGGGAAGAGATATGGGGACATATGTATATGTATAGCTGATTCACTTTGTTGTGGAGCAGAAACTAACACACCATTGTGAAGCAATTATACTCCAATAAAGATGTTAAAAAATATAAATAAATAAAAATAAATAAATAAATTCATTCTTCTATATGTAAAGTGTTTTTTCCTCTGACTTCTTTCAGAACTTTCTCCTTGATTTTCCATAGTTTGAAAATGATAGGCCTAGGAGTCGTGGGTTTTTTTGTTGTTGTTGTTTTTTGTAGGGGGCCGTTTGGTGGGGGCATTAATCCTGCTGGTGTTATCTGAGCTTCCTGAATCTATGGTTTGGTGTTTGACATTAATTTGGGAAAATTCTCGTCCATTATTGTTTGAAATATTTCTTCTGGTATTTTCTCTTTTCTCCTAGTGTTCCTATTATGTGAATGTTACAGCATTTGTAGTTGTCACTGAGGTCTTGGATATTCTGTTTGGCTTCTTTTTTCAGTCTTTGTTCCCTTTGCTTTTGGGTTTCAAGGGATCTATTAATATATCCTCTAGCTCAGAGATTCTCTTAGCCACGTCCAGCCTCTTAATAAGCCTATGGAAGGTATTCTTCATTTCTGTTACATAGGAAGGAACCAGTGGGAGAATGAGATAATTCCTTGCTGCATATCATCAACCTTTGTGTACAAAAATTTCACCCCATCATTTATATCAGTTTGTGAAGGCTGCCATACAAAACACTACAGACTGTATGGCTTAAACAACAGAAATTTGTTTTTGTATAGTTTTAGCAGCTCAAAGTCAAAGATCAAGGTGCCAAAACAGTTGGTTTCTCCTGAAGACTCTCTCCATCACTTGCATACCGTCACCCTCTTGCTGCCTCATTTTGTGGCTGTCCCTCTGTATACACATCCCTGATGTTTCTCTCTATGTCCTAATCCAGTCAGGTTGGATTATGGCTCACAATTGTGGCCTCATTTTAACTTAATTACCTCCGTAAAAGCCCTGTCTCCAAATACAGTCACATTCTGAGGTGCTGAAGGTTAGGGCTTCAACATGTGAATTTTAGAGGGACACAATATATCCAAATTATCACCTAAAGTTTAAACCCTTTCTTATTATTGCTTCCAATGGAAACTGATGCCTCAAATTCCTTAAAATTTAGTGTTCTACAATGTAGATGAACTTTAACATCTCCCTATAGATATGTTTCCCCATTGTGCTCACCACTTACCACTTACTCTTCCATCTTTTATATATTCCCCCAATTTATTAAAATTTGTTTTCCACTATTGTTTCCTCTCCTTTTATATTAGTCCCAATGTGCCTCTACCACCCATTTATCATTTATCTAGAAGTTTGGAAGTGAGATGTGTTAAAGACAAGTTCAATCTGCATATTTTTATCAAAATCAAATAAATGTTTTTTGATCTGAAAGGGTTGCTGTTAAAATCACTAAAATAAACACACATATTTTAACTTGTTCATCTAAACTGGTCTCTTCTAACATATTTTAAAAAGTATTCATTCAGAGACTATAATTAGAATTTGTCATCCCGAGGAGTCACCCTGGACCTGGGGTAAGTCTCTTGGCTTCCTAATAGCATAAATAGTTTGAGCTGAGAGCTGCTAACGAACTGAATATGATGAGCATCAATTCTGTCACTGTCAATGGGCCATGTGTATATAATGATTAAAGAACTACATTTTAGTCTCTTAAGGATTGAAGCCTGGTTCCAGTAACTACAGCAGTAAGTGAGGCATTTGGGAAATTTTCATTTAAAAGATAATTGCACCATGATCATGTAAGGAGTTCCATGGTTCTGCTCCCAAGTAAAACTGGTAAGAATGATAAAATAGAATAGCAAGATTTAAATTCCCTGGAAGTGGACTGGATGGCATAAAGCAAATTAAAACACTTGTCCAAGAAAATATACTAAAAGTCAGTAAGAACTGTAAGAGTCTATTCTATATTAACCAAGACCCATGCCATCCCTCCTCCTCTGAGCTCACTGAGGCAGAAACTCTACCCTAGACTGGTTACAGCCAGTAAGACAGGGCTCCTTCTCCCTTCTACCTCCCAGTCAGAGGACTATCTGCTCAGGAGGGGAAAGATATCAGCATTTTGTAACCCGCTTTGAGGCCAGGTTCTAGAAAATAAAACCGAAAGGTGGGGACTCTCTAATTCTGTCCATCCCCCATTTGTGTAACAGAAATTCTACCTAAGGTAGGTAGGATGCAACTGGTAATATTCGGATACTGATTACCCTTTGCTCGGCTAATCATATGGGAGTCCCATGCCAAGATAGGCAAACTAAGGAGACTTAAGACTGTTTCCCCCATGAACTGAGCATTCAGCACCTAAAGCAGGAGTGTCACTTAGAGAGAAGAATGGCATTTTCTCCATCCACAGCACCAATGCTATGGCTTAGAAATTTTTCCTGGGAGGAGAAAAAGCCATAGAACAAACAGGTTCAATACTCTCCAAAAGAGACGGCTTCATTTGACACAGACTGTGCAGAAGTTTATGCCTAACACTACCCTCAGAAACGGTGGAAGTGGTAGTAAGAAGTAATTAAGGGAAATGTATAGATTCATTGGAGGTATAGGCTAAACTGTATGCCTGCCAGTTTTTCAGAGAGTAATAGTGAAAGACATAGCTGAGAAGAGCACTTGTGAGATCAGAACAAATCTCAAATACTAACTTTTGAAACTTTCCCTTGTAAGGAGCCTTAATTTGATTGGATTAGTCTGTGAAGCACAGTATGCTCCAGAATACTGTTAAAAACAATAAGGCAACCAGCTAGCAATTAATATGGTCAGAGAAAAACAGTTAAAGAGAGCTCTGCCAAAATCACTGGCATTCTACAGTGACTATGGACATACCCTAGGATATACCCCTTAGGAGTAACATAAGATGCTTCACACTGGAGGGTGGAGGGAGTTGGAATAAATCTCACCAGAATAATCCAGTCAGTCACTAAACAAGGAAATAAACAAATAACAATAACAAGGCCCAGACTGGGGGGAGGAAGAGTACCCAGAGTTGCCATAATATACTATATAAAGTGTCCAGTTTCCAATCAAAAAAAAAAAAAAAGAGAGATATGCCAAAGAAACAGGAAAGTATGACCCATACACCAAAGAAAATAAGCAGGCAACAAAAGCCATCTGCTAGAGTCATCCAATGTTGGATTTAAAGAAAGACTTTATATTAGCAAGTATAAATATACTTACAGAACTAAAGAAAGCATGCTTAAAGAGGTAAAGAAAGGTATAATGACAGTGTAATATCAGATAAAGAATATCTACAAAAATGTAGAAATTATAACTCAAAAAGAATAAAATGGAAATTACAGAGTTGAAAAGTAAAATAGAAACATAATAAATTTACTAGAGTGGTTTAACAGTATATTTGAACTGACAGAAGAAAGATTTAGTCAACTTGATAATAGGGTGATGAAGATCATGCAATCTGAAGAACAGAGAGATAAAAGAATGAAGAAAAATGAAAAGAAACTTTTAAAATGTTGGACACCATTAAGCACATCAACATACAGGTATATCTTGTTTTATTGCACATCACTTTATTGTACTTTTCAGATATTGCATTTTTTGAAAATTGAAGGTTTGTGGCAGCCCTGCATTGAACAAGTCTATCAGAGCCATTTTTCCAACAGCATTTGCTCAGTTTGTATCTCTGTGTAATATTTTGGTAATTCTTAAAATTTTTCAAACCCTCTACCAGCAAAAATATTTTGACTCACTGAAGACTCAGATGATGGTTAGCAATTTTTAGCAATAAAGTATTTTTAATTAAGGTATGAAAATATTGGTTTTATTAGACATAATGCTATTGCACACTTAATAGACTACAGTATAATGTAAACATAGTTTTTACATGCACTAGGAAACCAAAAAAATTCTGTAACTTGCTTTATTGCAATATTCACTTTATTGAGGTGGTCTGGAACTGAGCCTGTAATATCTCCAAGGTATGCCTATATACATAATGGTAGTACCCGATATGAGAGAAGGAAAGAAGTAGAAAAATGTTTAAAGAAATAAAACTTCTGTATGTTTTGAAAAACATTAACCTACACATCTAGAAACTTCAACAAACTCCAAGTAGGATGAATGAGATATTTGCAAGTAGAAACATTGTAGTAAAAATGTTGAAGCACAAAGTCAAAGAGGAAATCTTGAAAGTAGTAGGAGAATTGATTACTCACTTAAAAGTGGACCCCACTAAGATTATCTGCGTATTTCTCATCAGAAACAATGGAAGTCATGAAAAAGTGGGATGACATATTCGAAGTCTTCAAAGGGAAAAAGCAAGCAAACAAAACTTGTCAAATAGAATTCTATACTGAGGAAAGCTATCTGCTATCTTTCAAAAATGAAGGAAAAATAAAGACACTCCCATATGGACAAAAACTGCTAGCAGATCTGCTTTATAAGAAATACTGAAGGACGCTCTTTAGGCTGAAAGCAAGTGACCCCACACAGTGATATGAATTCACATGAAAAACAGTACAGGTAATCATATAATTATAAAAGACATTATAAAGGAACTATTCATTCTTCTTGTAATGGATTTAACAATTTTAAAAAACTATATGCATATACTACATTGCTGGGGCTATAGCATATAGAAATATATTTGTGAATAACAGCACAAAGGAGCTGGTGGGATAAAAACTGTATTGTGTCATATTGTGCTTTGTGTGGGAAAGATAAAATGTTTGTTCATATCAGCTGATATATACTTGGTTTCCTGGGAAATATGAACATATTTTTAAAGAATACACTACAGACTAGGAGTATGTGTTTAGAACATATTAGTTAGAAAGTAGTTTTGTGCAGTTTGTACCATTATTCATGTTGCAGCTATTTGTTTCAGGCTTCAGAGTTTCTTTAATTAATGCAGAAATTATTTGATGGTCAGAGTACCATAGTAACTGATACAATTAGATAAGCATTTTAGTAGTGATCTGTGAGGAAACTGATATCAACAGTTATAAAACAAAAGATCCATTTTATGTAGAAACAACACAGTTGGAAAAATTATTATGGTTGGTAACTTGGAAGGCAGTCCATGTTCCTAACAAGATTGCAGCTCTGTGGGAAGTGTTTGGAAAGAAATGGAATGATAGTATTTGTTGGCATTTATTTCCTGCTTTTACCAGAGTACTAAACAAGAGAAATGAGCTCAAGCACAGAAAATAGTTGATGATTTTCAGGCAGAAATGTAAGAGAATAAATGAAGTCCAGAAATGTGTGGGCTTGCCAGTTTGAAAACCCAGCTGCTTCTGGCCTCAAAATCTAGTAAATGAGACAAAAGTTGTTTGAGTGATAAATGTCCATTAAGTTTCCCATTAAATAAGATCACTCAGCCTTGTAACAAAGTACAAACTAAGGGTCTTTCCTTCCCACCTAAATCAATAATTTCAAATAGCCTTGTGTTGAAAGAGAATGAATAGATCTAAAGAAGTTGAGAAATAAAGCCAACTTAAAACCTATGTCTAGGGAAAAAAATGCTTACTGGAACACAGACATTTCTAGAAGAAAACAGACAAAGCTTTCTATTTTTTTTTTCTTGAAGAAACTGTGTTACCAAGAACAGCAAGAGCTTAATGTAAAAGTGTCTTTGTCTATTAAGTATTAAACTATTCCTTTGACCCCAAACTTTCAGTGGTAGGATAAAAGCAGTGGAAGCTGTGCAGACCCCAATGAGAACATATTTCCAAGTAACCACTTTAGATGATGCCATAAAGGAAGATGAGTGAGGAAGGGTATAACTAAGGTGGGTATACACAGGCACATGTGTGTGCATGCACGTGCGCGTGCACACACACACACACACACACACACACACACACACACACACACGACATTGAAGAGACTTGACAATGCTATTCCTTCCAAAGAGCAGAATCTGAATCTAGTTAAAGAACTAGAGACCGCCCACAGGGAAGGAAATTTTTACAAAGGCTATTCAGTAGGATTTCCTGATTGTTATAAACAAATGATTGCTGTGTGTGATTTCCCATCTCCACTCTTCTGAAAGGGAGTGTGCACAGTGGTCATTTTCTCTTTGTTCACCATTACATATTGGGTGAGTAGGACAAATAACTTTTCTTTTTAGTTCACAGCTTGACAATTCATGAGGAACCATACAAACAATGACCTAATGGAAAGTGCTTCATAGCTACTGGATATTTGGGACTTTGAACTGAATGTAATAAATGGAATTATGAAAGATCATAAAGATCTAACATATATATTGCATTTCTCCTCCTTTTGGGCACATATTTTCCTGCAATTTTGGAAGCTGTTATGGACAAGTAGTTTTCTTTAGCCAATGAAATGCTGGCAGAAGTTGTGTGAGTTCCATGTTCTGCTCCCCCCGCCATGTTCTGATCATGGAAGTATATGTCTTTATGAGGCTTCCACCTAACTGACTCCCTAAGTGATCACTATAATCAGAACCCCTCTGCTGAACTGGATCAGGCATGTATTGTGGACTGACAAATAAATTTAAGTGGCATTAAGCCACTGAGACACTGCCTTTGTCAGTTAATGAGCATAGCCTAAATTATTCTGATAGATTCTGCTTGAGTCCCTTGAGAATTAAGCGAATATCATTTGTACGGGTTATAAAGAGGCCAGGAAGACAAACTGGCAAACCAGAGAAGAAACTGAGTAACTGGTTATTCTAGTTCTTTTCCTCTTCTTCTTGCGCACATAGTTGGACTGAAATTACCAGCTTCCCTCGCAATAAGATGTGGTCATATACCTTAATTCTAGCCATTGGAATATGAGTACAAGTGTTGTCTCAGAGTAGGGCCTACTACTATCTTCCACATTTGATCATCATACCATTTCCTTTTCTCCAGCTAGCTGTATGCAAAGCAATACAGAGAACTTTGAAGTTATGTATCGGAGGAGCCAATAGAGGCATTAATACCGAGTATCTTATTTATACTTCAGAGAAGATCCTCCTACAAATTAAAAGGACATGTTTTAGACCTTAGTGGTTTTACTGGGTTTTTGTGGAGTTATTTTTTGCAGCATCTGGCATTACACTGTATACTCGCTATCCCCTCTCTTCATCTCTTATACACACCAGAAAGAAGGAAGTCCTAAATGTTATGATGGATTTTATATGATATAAACAGGGGTTTAAATTGATAAAATATTGGTGTTTTGGTGAAGTTACTATTTTTGAGGAGAGATAATCCCTGCCTTTAACCAACAATGGAAAAAGTAAAGGGGGTGTTTAATAGATTCTTGTTTCCCTTTCTATCACCAAGTAATTAAGATTCAATACAATTATTTACATAATTCAGGAAGGGTAATATTGAAGAAAGAGAAAATTTTATATGTTATATATACTTATATAAATAAATTATATATATATATATATACTTTTTCTTGCTTATCTTATCTACTTATATTTGACTGGCATGATGTGATTCCTCAAATGAATGCTATCATGAGGTTATAGTAAAGTCTGCTGGGATCACTGCTCATTATATAGTTCATTGCCAGAAAGCTTGATGTCCATCAATAGTAGTTTCTTTTATTAGACATTCCAATCTAATTCCCTGCAACTCTCTTAGGTAAAAATGGTTCTTTTTTCATAGTCCTGTGGCCATGCACCTGCTTTCTCTCATGTGCTTAACCTTTTGTTCCATGCTCTGGCTGTTACAAGAAAATCTGCAGCCCCCAGTCTCACTGAATATCTCTTGTACTCCTCTACTTTTAGAAATCATATGCACATATGAGTTCCAGGTACCATATTTTTCATAAACTATGAGCTTGCATGTGTGGGACTGTTCTCTTTTCTACCTGAATATACCATCATATTATTTGCCTCTAAGCCCTTTCCCAATTCTGTACCACAAAGAATGGTTGTAAGCATGATGACTGAGCAGCCGGTCACTCAAGGACTTGGATGTCAATCTCTCTTTGCATCCGATTTACTCTAACTTTTAAGAGATTCTCCTGGATCCTCCTTAGCTTTCTTTGGGTTTGCAACTACTCAGTGATCACCCCTCCTCCCAAAATGAAAGGAAATGACTACACTAACACTGAGCTCTCCCAGAGGATAGCCTATCTTTGCATCAAGTACTCTTCCTATATCAATAATGGGGAGTAGGAGTCTGGAGCACCAAATCTGCTGAAATGACAAAACTAAGGTAGTGACGTTCTGCTGCAGGCGGTGACACTAGGAGCTGATGAGTCATTGAATGCAGTGCACTTAGTGGCTTTATTTTCAGTTGTCACTTTTAGTCTCTGAGGCTAAATGGGAAATAATCTGTCACGGCACCAGACCTAATCATGTTACACTATTATTATCACAATTGTGTATGGGGATAGTTGTGTATAGGAATCACTCCAAGACAAATTCTTTACTCTTGTAATCTTGGAGAATTTGTCAGAAGCAATTTATTTCATTGCTAAAATCTGTGCTTGCCATCTGACTATTGATTCTGATATATTTTTGGTTTCCTATCTCTCAACTTAATACATGTGTACGTGTGTGTGTGTGTGTGTGTGTGTGTGTGTGTTTATTTTTTTGCATCTTGTTTCCTCTTTCTTGACTTCTGTCTTCTCTGAATCTTTCTAGATAAGGCTTTCATTGATCTCAGACTGACAATGAACTAATACCTAAATTTTACACTTGGCTTTGCTTCAATTTAAATGCCTATCTTTTCTTCCATGTAAACCACTCCAATTAGAAAAGCAAAACAAAACAAGAAAAGTGAACTTCCAAAACGAGCATCCTTGAGAGTATACATTCTTCTGGAATTTGTTCTGAGGCTGCCTGCTGTCTCCACAAATAATTGCATTTGTAAACCTTTCAGGTCCCCAATATGTCACAGCGTACATGAGAAAAAAAAAGAATCATGCCTTCATTTTACATTGCTATGGGAAGATCCATGAGTAAGTGCATGGGCACGTACAATGATATTATAATGTAGTATAATCACTTATCATTATGACTTGAATTTAGGAAACATTCTTTATTTCCAACCTTATGATGAAGAAAATATAACATAACTTTATATTTACTATTCCTCCAGGAGTAACAATGAGATATAACAGCCATCAATATATAACACTCTATAAAGAAAAATAAATTTCAAGAAAATAAACCTTCTGGAGAACACTATAGTGAAATTATTAAAAATGAATAATTCTCACTGTAGATTAAATAATTTCAACTCAAATCAATTATTCACTTTCAAGACACATGTATGGACTGAATGTTTGTATCCCCTCAAAATTCACATGTTAAAGCCCTAATGCATAGTGTGTGGTTGTATTTGGAGATAGGGCTTCTAAGGAAGTAATTAAGGTTAAATGAGTCATAGGGATGAAGCCCTGTTCTGATAGGATTATTGTCTTTGTAAGAAGAGACATCAGAGCATTCTCTCTCTCTCTCTCTCTCTCTCTCTCTCTCTCTCTGTGTGTGTGTGTGTGTGTGTGTGTGTGTGTGTGTTTGTGTGTGTGTGTGCTCTTACCAGGAAAGACCGAGGGAGAAGATGGCTGCCTGCAAGCCAGGAAAACAGCTCTTACCAGAGACCGAATCAGTTAGAACCTTGATCTTAGACATCTAGCCTCTAGAACAGGGAGCACATAAATGTCTATCATTTAAGCCACCCAGTCCATGACATTTTTTTTATAGCAGCCTGAGCAAACTAATACAACACACTATCATACATATATTCTCTTTGGTACCATATTTTATTTATTAGAATTTAAACTTGAGAGGAAAAAAAGAATTAAATATTTTCAAACCTTATCTTTAATGTATACTGCCATTACATATTTTATATGTAAATTGTACTTTCATAATAATACCATAAAATATGTGTTTCAATCATTTTTTCTGATGTAAAATGATCAGTTCTATATTCGGAAAATAGATGTGGAAAATGTCAAATTAAAGAGTCACTTAGGCTTAAAATGTGTAACAGGTAAATATTACTATGTTATATCTTAACAATGTAGGCTATTTTTTTTTTTATTCCATAAAACTGACTGTATCTGGCTCTGTGTTCCCACTTGCAGACTTTACAAGGGAGTTCAAAATAGTCATTTGTGTAGCTTCTTTCCTGAGGCTTATGTAACATGAGAACACAGGAATGGAGCAAGAGGAAGTGAAGCCTCTGGTCACTAATTAACATTGGTCATTAATGCTGGGCCTGTCGTCTGTTAATATGGCTATTGAGTCTTTTCCTGGACCATTTCAGGCAATGAGGACATGGCAGAAGATAGAGACACAGCTAACAGCAGTCCATACACTTTGCCATCTATCCCCAAGGCCTGATAAGCTGTCTGGCATATATTAGGAGTGCTACAAATACTTGTAAAATGAATAAGTAAATACTTTTAATCATTCCTCATCCTCTCTTCACCCCAAGTTTCTTCTTTTATTTACTACTTCCTACATCATTTAAAGTTTTCTCATTGTTATGCAATTTCAAAGCTACCTTCAAATACTCTCTCTTTTTCATCCCTATGCAATTCAGTCAGACATTAATTCCACAATGTATATTGGTCAACTATATATTCTTGTTAAATCCCAATTCAGATCTCATTATTTCACAACTGATTTACTGTACTAATTTCCTCACTTGACTTTATTTACCCAAATATTCCATTTGCCAATTTTTATTGACTCCAGTTTAAGTTACTTGCCACAAATACAAACAAAAAATCCATATCTTCTTTTTAAAATTCTCAATAGCTCTCCATTCTTTATAGAAAAAAAAAGTTCATAATCCTTAATAGGACCTGCATGGCCATCTACCAAATAGACAAATCCATACCTTTGAAGCTACTCCAGTTCTGCAAATCATACCCTCTATCCAACTACACCAGAATTGTTCTCTGGATAAGCATTTTTGTAATGTCCTACCTTCACTAAAGCTTTATTCTGTTTTCCCTTGTTTCTCTTCTATGCTCTCTACTATTTTTTTTTTTAATTTTCACAGTCTAAGTAAATTTTCATTACTTCTAGGAAATATTCCTTTAGTTTTAATATTAAAAAATACTGCCTCCTTGCTCAGTGGCATTATGGTAAGCTTCATATAATATTATTGAGCAATTCTTTCTTTTGAACTTGTTATTGCAATTATTTACTGACATATCTCTGTCTTCTTCATCATCACGTTCCTAGTATACTCAGTAATTTTGAAGGAAGTAACACGTTATTCAGTTTTGCATATTTTTATATGTTTCACAGTGTCTCATGGACCTTCAATGTTTTTTAATTTAATTAAATGCTTTTATATTTTCCTTCAAAAATAACCATGAAGTTTTACTAAATTCAAACCACAGAATGAAAAGATACAATCAGTATGTTAAAAATAAAATCTTAACTAAATATACTCTAAATTGTCTATTTGTTTTGCTAGTTTATAACATAGAAGGCATTAAGGATAATGCAAATTTATTATTGATAAAATTTATTACTTAGTAGTAGTGGCATCTAATAATTACAGAACTTTTTATAAATTATTTCATTTGGTCTCCACAAAATCTTTTAGAAAAAAACCAACAGATTCTATTATCTTTACCTTATAGAAGAATAAAAGCCTCAGAATTACTCAGGGTCATAGAATTAATAAGACCTACAATGTAAACTCAATTCTGTGACCTAATAGCCTTCTTAGTTTTTCTTCTATAATACAAGAGCCATCATAGAAATATAAAATAAATATCAACTTGAAGAGTGTTTTTCAGCCAAAAACACTGTGCTTCACTTAATAAATTATAGGTCCTGAAGTTAAAAGAATTAAAATCTAAAATTTTGAAAATTTAATGTATCTACTTTGAGTATATTAGTGCTGTACCCATGTGACATGGAAATTATTTCTTTGTGTGATTAAATTATTTACTTTAAAAGGTTTAACATGTTCTCTCCTAGTGAATATTTTTTATGTAATTCTACAATAAATTTTTTAAGTTTTATAAAAGTAGTTTTGACATGAAAAAATTATGAAACCAAATTATATGAAGTAAATATATGTGTTATAACATTAAATTTATTGTTGTTTATTCTGGGAATGGTACACCTACATATTCACTGGAATTTCATCAAAAAGAGAGCATACGACTGATTATTCCAATTAAATGTTATGGAGTCTGGATATTTATGTCATGGCCTATGAAATGTGACAGGGAGTCAATATGTAAGGGACAATTCCTCCTTGTTTGAGGACTAGGAAAGAAGCTCCATTTTTATCTATTTAAAGAAGTCAAGGTGATACATGACAACATGCAATGTCAATTTTTATGTAGATATGGAGAAATACAAACATAGAAAACATTCTCAAAACTCGTTAATGCTTACAATTGTATACTTAAGTAAAAAGACATGTTTCTGCTCATAATCTGTCAACATCTTTAAATGAATTTCTGTTGCACTATGACTGCTATCAACATTAGAAGAATAAAGTACTGTTGTCTAGTAGGCACATTATTCATGATCATTTTCAACATTTATAATCCTTTTGTAAAAAGTGCTAATTAAAATATATGGTGCTCCCTGACAATCATATAGTCAGTCATTATCCTTTAATTCAGTTCATAAAGACACAATATGTAATCACTTACTTCTTTTCAAACTAAATTCTAGGTACTGCTATATGTGCATGGAAGGGCTGTGTCTGGGAGTTGGGGCAGTTGGAGGAAACTGAAGAAACAGAGATATGTACACAATATTTTTTTTAAACTTAAGAAAGAGAAATTAAAATTCTATAGGAGGCAATGTACTGAATTTGTGACAATTATCTGATCCCAAGAACAATGGTCTAATAATTCAAAAATGAACAGCTAATTGATTCAAGAATGAAACCAAATTATAAAACCAAATGCAATTTTTACTTTTAAGCTAAATTTTTCTGGACATGAATATGAGAAAAACAGGTAACTAAAACTCAAAGAAGCCAATATAAACAAAACAATTCCTACTTTACTTACAGTAGGGTCCTAAGGAAGGTAATACAGATAATGCTTTAAAATCTAAGATGTGAAAGGGAAGAAAGGTCATCATAAATGCAGAAAGAGAGAGAATATCTGTGTGTATAAATATATATGTATCTATTTTATTTTAAAATATATATACATGTTAAAATTGTGACCTAAATTCTTATATAAAATAGAGGTTTCCAAAGTTCTCTTTCGGAAACAAATAATATTGTATTTACAAACAATTATACTAGTTTTAATTAAAAATTTATATTAGAAAAAAAGGAAAAAACATTTGGTATAAATATTATTGAGGACATGCATAAGAATATGAGACATTAATCAGATCTATATTTTATCCATCTAAGTACTGACAATGGCACCAACATACACTGTGTTATCTAAACATGTATAATACTAGAGTTAAATTTTAAATTGCTTTGCTGAATAAAGGAATAGCTTTATGGGAATGGAAGATTAGGTCATTTTGATTGGCCCTCTTCCTAATGTTATTTAAAAGAGCTGAATAATTTATTTTAAAAATTTGTTTGAAGGTACTGGGAAGCTGATAAGTCACTGTAGGGTTTAAGGATCAAGACTAGAAAGAGAAGGCTGAAACCCAGCCATCTTCCTCTAGTTAATCCCAAAATCATTAGACAAGAATCTGAAAAGCTGACCTGCTGTTTTGATAATCTCTGTTTCAAGCTGTTTTCTTGGAAAAGTGAAATCTGAGACAAATTAACATGTAAAATATTATGGATCAACACATTTGGAAAGGAGGGCAAGTAAGTAGAGTTGAACAGAGAGAAAAGTTTAGCTGTAATGTAGGCCCTCCTAAGGTCTTAGTCAATTTCATGAAAAGCGCTCAGCTGGGATGGCCCATCATAACTGTCCTGAGTTTGGGAGAAATCTAGGATTTTATGTACCAGTTTGATCTGTCATTGATACAAAATATCAGAAATAATAAGACTTCATTAAAATTAAAAATATCTGCTCTTCACGGGACTGCCCTGGCAGTCCAGTGGTTGGGACTTTGCCTTCCAATACTGGGGGCGCAGGTTCGATCTCTGGTTGGGGAGCTGGGATCCCTCATGCCTGGTGGCCAAGAAGCCAAAACACAGGACAGAAGCAATGTTGTAACAAGTTCAATAAAGACTTCAGAAAAAAAAATTTGCCCTTCAGAAGACAAAGTCAACTAATTAGAAGACAAGCCACAGATTGAGTGAAAATATTTGGAAGAAAAAAAAAAACCACACAGCCCTTCAGATAAAGGGCTTTTATCTAAAATATACAAAGGACTGTTTTTTTTTTTTAACATCTTTATGGGAGTATAATTGCTTTACAATGGTGTGTTAGTTTCTGCTTTATAACAAAGTGAATCAGCTATATATATACCTATATCCCCATATCTCCTCCCTCTTGCATCTCTATCCCACCCCTCTAGGTGGTCACAAACCACCGAGCTGATCTCCCTGTGCTATTCGGCTGCTTCCCACTAGCTAACTATTTTACATTTGAGAGTATATTTAAGTCCATACCACTCTCTCACTTTGTCCCAGTTTACCCTTCCCCCTCCCCGAGTCCTCAAGTCCATTCTCTACATCTGTTTTTTATTCCTGTCCTGACCCTAGGTTCTTCAGAACCATTTTTTTTTGTTGTTAGATTCCATATATATGTGTTAGCATACGGTATTTGTTTTTCTCTTTCTGACTTACTTCACTCTGTATGACAGACTCTAGGTCCATCCACCTCATTACAAATAACTCAATTTCATTTCTTTTTATGGCTGAGTAATATTCCATTGTATATATGTGCCACATCTTCTTTATCTATTCATCTGTTGATGGACACTTAGGTTGCTTCCATGTCCTGGTTATTGTAAACAGAGCTGCAATGAACATTGTGGTACATGACTCTTTTTGAATTATGGTTTTCTCAGGGTAAAATATACAAAGAACTCTTAAAACTCAGCAGTAAGAAAAAGAAAACAAACAGCCTGATTAATAAATGGATCAAAGACCTTAATAGACACCTTACCAAAGAATATATACAGATGGCAAACAAGCATATGAAAAGATGTTTCATATCATATATTATCAGCAAAATACTAATGAAAGCAATAATTAGATACCACTACACACCTATCAGAAGGGCCAAAATCAGGAACACTGACAGCATGAAACACTGGCAAGGATGGCCACAGAAAATTTCACTTATTGCTAGTGGGAATGCAGAGTAGTACAACCACTTCAGAAGATAGTTTGGCAGTTTCTTACAAAACTAAACACAATTTTACCATATAATCCAGCAATTGTGATCCTTGGTATTTCCCCCAAGAAATCTGAAATTTGTGTACACACAAAAACTTGCACAAGGATATTTATAGCAGCTTTATTCATAATTGCCAAATTTTCCAGATATAATTTTGTTATTGACTTCTAGTTTCTTTTATGGTCTGAGAATACACTTTGCATGATGTCTATTTTTTTAATTGTTGTTTTGCTCTATGGCCCATAATATGGTCTATAATGGATAATGTTACATGTGCAATTGAGAAGACTACATATTCTGTTCTTGTTACGTGGAATGTTTTATAAAAAATTACAGACTTTAATTAAAAAATACGTTATTAGTAAAAACCTGCTAGCCATCTGAGCCTTCACCAAGTCTCAGTAGTAACATCAAAGATCAATGATCACAGATCATCATATCAAATATAATAGTAATTAAAAAGTTTGAAATATTGTGAGAATTATCAAAATGTGACACAGAAACACAGGGTGAGCAAATGCTGTTGGAAAAATGGCACCTATAGACTTGCTTGATGCATGGTTGCCACAGAACTTCAATTTGTTAAAAAATGCACTATCTGTGAAGCACAATAAAGCAAAGTGCAATTAAAGGAGGTATGCCTGTACTGAAAATACGTTTCTTCCATTAAAGTAACTTTCTCCTTCAGTACACTCATTAACTATTCTAAAAGTTAAGTCTTCAATAATTATAGGGATTCTCTCTGAAAATTTAATCTCCAATAATAATTGTCATCTTCTAATATCCATATAATTGTCCTTTATTTACAATCACAGATTATTTTAAGAAATTAAGATACTCAACTAACTCTCAAAAGCTCTCTGTATCTGGAGAGATATTTGAACTTCAACCTCTAAATATGTGGCCAGATTTTGAATGATTTCAAACCTTTTATTCATTTGCATTTTTCCAAATTCATTCAAGAATCTTATCATAATATATTACACAGACATTCCTGTATTACTATAAATCCTTTTGACTACTCAGTGAATATTTAAAATGTGTAGGCTGAAACAAAACATCATGTTTTCAAATTTTCTAGGTTTTTAATCACCATATGGATCTCAGAATTCTTAAGCAAAATGAGAAGACTGTTTTTAACATTGAAATTGGAATGCCGCATATTTTATTTCCTTCAGCAACCCGTATGTCAGTTTCATTTACTAGCAAGAGCAAAGTCATCTCTGTTAGGATAAGCGTTTGAACTGTCAGAATCTGAATGATTATATTAGACATGTGTAATTTTCTTGTCAAAAAGCTGTTCTACTAAGTACCATCAACACCTGTTACACATATCACTGAGAAACGTGGTTAAGTCTTTCTAATGCATAGATCAATATTCAGTGCCAGTCATATATGAGATAAACGATAGCTCTTTAAATCTTGATGGTTGGAAGGTTATAACTTCTTAGCCTATCTCCCTTTATCCAGTGAGGAATGTTTAGATAATACTTGTAAGATAAGGCTTTATGTTCTCTAGTTATGTCTGAAGACGTTCAGTAAGTTACTCTTTGGCACAGTCGATATATGTAGAAAATGAAAAGGCAATTCCTATTATATAGAGAGCCCCACTCAAAATATTTTAGAGCAGTTTAAATATAGCATAATTTAAAATTTTAGTATTTTCCTTTAGTATTTTCTAAAAAGCATAATAAAATTATTTTTGAGTATTTAAGTAATGATTTTAGATACCAAACATTCCCATATAAACAAAAGAGGCATATTTTGTCAATCACCTAGGTGTAGGTATAGTAAAAGTTGGTTTACCTATAGCCTAGACTAGCCTTTTCTTTTCTTTTTTTTTTTTTTGCGGTATGCGGGGCTCTCACTGTTGTGGCCTCTCCCGTTGCAGAGCACAGGCTCCGGATGCACAGGCTCACGGGCCTAGCCGCTCCGCGGCATGTGGGATCTTCCCGGACCGGGGCACAAGCCCGTGTCCCCTGCATCAGCACGCGGACTCTCAACCACTGCTCCACCAGGGAAGCCCTAGCCTTTTCTTTTTTAAAGAGAGGATATAAATCTATTAATTTTTCTTCATAACATCAATATGAAGAAAATTCTATTTCTAAAAGTAAATTAGGTTCTTTGGCTAACAACTAAACTTACTAGTATCCAAATTATACTTAATTTGGCTATTATCCAAAACAAAAAAACTAGACAAACTATGTTTTGCTTGTGCTGTATATTCTGAAAGCTGACTAGGTAAAGCTTTTTGTTTTCATTAACATGATTGCATTTTAACCATTTTCCATGGCCCATCTGGAATTAGCTTCAGTAAGGACTCTGTAGTGCTTTTACTTAGGTTATAATGTTATCAGCTCTCATAAATGCAGAATTTGGAATCAAAATATAATTAAATCTAATAATAATTAAATATGGAAATTGTACAAAATATTGCAGATTAAGTACTGTATATAAGATCAGTCGCTGAATAAAATTGCTGATAGTTATTCCATAGACACAGTCTAGATTTATTACTGTTTCTCATCACACAATGGAAAACTTATTTCATGTTATTAAATTTATAAGGACTTATGGATACTGTCAAAGAAAACTTGCACTGGATAGAGTTAAATAAAGAAGGAAGATTTTATTCAAGACTATTGCAATAAGGAGTGAGACTACTGTAATAGGGAAGAGAGAATGAACTCAACTCCATTGAAACGAAAGACAGTATAGTTTTTAAACCCTGGGTTAGCTAGTGAAAAAGAAAAAGTAATGAAGAACACTAGGAAGAAGGTTGGTCAGTGTGATTAGGCCATATGTTTTTGCTAATTGGCACTTACTGAAGTTAGACTCCTGCCCTTACACAGAGACTGTGAGAGAGGAATCCTATCTTTCTTGATGGTTAAATTTCAGTGGAATAGCTCCCAGGTCCTTGAGAAAGACATTCCTGGGTTATAAAACTGACAATAAACTGGGGGATTTATCTCCATTTCAAAGGAGCTGAAAAAGAATTTGCAGTTACACGTCTTCTAAAGTAAAACTGTAAGAAAACAGTGGCCAGAGATCTAGAGTCAGGAAGAAATTGGTCTAAAGTTTAGTCAAGCTGAGGAGGATGTTAAGGTCATCTTGGTCAATATCACATGGATTCTTTTAGTTTATTACGAATAGTTTATGAATCTGAATACATGGACATATGCTACGATGCTAGGTGTTTAATAAGCAACATTTGAGAAAACAAAATAATTTATGACTTGGAATATGTAAGACATTCTGTATCCTGCTCTTTTGTCATAAAGAATCACTATATACTGAACAGATGTTATGTTTATTATTTTGGTGGTTTTGTTTGCTATTGAAAGGAGGAAGCAGAGAAGGCATAAACTGAGTGGAGTAGAATGTATTTGCCAGAAGACTATGGTCAATTGGTATATACAATTCTGATTTGGTAAGTTAAGTGGATTTATTATGTTCTTTCTTGACTCTGTAGAGCATGTGTGCTAACAAAATCCTACGGAAATTCTATTAATCTGCAGGTAATGAACAATGGGAATGTAAAAAATACATATATAGAAGACTTTGAACAGTATTTTCAAAAACTGTCTTGGCGTTCTTGCAGAGAAAATAGATGGGGAATCTAGGCAAGACAAAGAGAATGACATCTTCATGGTGCTAGCATAAAATTTTGTGGGTAAATCCCTCCTAAACTTGAAGACAGCAATGATCTCAGCTTTTTATGATCCAAGTGCGATAACTTATACAGGATACCATTTTGTAAGTGAATACACAAAGTTTCTTTTGCAAAATTAGCTTGAAACAAGGTAACTTTCACTGTAAGGTTGAAAGAATGCATGTCGAGGACAGGGCAGGATTGGGGCAGGAATGATCAGAATTTGAAAAGCAATGCCACAGCCATAGTTGGGGGAAAAATAAGGTCATCCTTCTCTAGGAAAATTTAGTTCCTACGAATATAAAAGTAGATAGAGAAAAGACTAATATCATTATTCTATGAATCCTAGGAAAAGGCCAAGTTCTTGTTATGTCAAACTGTTCCCTGTTTAGGATCAAGAGGGGAGCAACAAAACTAAAACTGATGAGACCTGAGGGCTATGCTATTAGCACTACTTGGAGTGGAAGAACAGGGTGTGGGATTTTTAAAGAGTTAGGTCAGAGGTTTCTATAGATGGGATATTTCGAGCCAAAATGCAGATATTACCAACTAATATGGTAGTATACGTATTCTATGTTTGTCATCAGGAAGAAGGTTCAGGTAGCTAGCTAAGATTGTGGGTTTTCTCTTTTCTGACTTGAGAAGGGGTCTGTTTTAAAATCAGTATATTCAGGTCTCCATCAAGCCTTTTTTTCTGCTGTGTATCCTTCAGTGTTAAACAACTAGAAATCCTAATCAATATAGTTGTTGGGGGGATGCATGAGTAATGGATAGGGGAGGGGTCTATCATTAAATTGGTGAGATTTGAAGAAACCCATCAGCTTAGAGTCCCTTAAAAACAATAGACTTTTGTGCTCTTATATCACTGTAATTATAGAAAAAAAAATAATATTATGGCTTTTTTCCACACCTTTCTGATTGCATCTAGTAGGAAAAGAGGCACTTAGGTCAGTGGTGACTAGAAACACAGCACCAACTACTTTATATTCACATCTGTTCTTTTTAGTATAAATATAAGCATCTGTTCATGGTGCTCTTTTGCCCATAACAAATTCTTTTCAATGGAGATGGACTGAAGAACAGCTGACTCTCAGAGAAAAATGATAAAATTTAGAACCCTGGATTATCAGGAAACAGCTATCTGAATTCCCTTTGTATCCCATCTGGCAAGCAGAATAGCTCTGAAAGAAAGGGGTTTGGAATCAGCAGGTTTCTTTAGTGACACGACGTAAATATCTAAAATCAAGGTGTTATGACATTATCCTGGAAATTGAAATCTCAAGAAGTTAAGACAAAAGTCTGAGTGTATTGCACTGAAGGAAACATTAAGGTATAGATTCGAATCAAGAATCAAGGTCAGAAAGATAAAAACAAGCATATGAAAGTCAGCATTGAGCTTGTTGAGGTTCAGGGCTCTGCATTTAAAAGAAAGGAAGTTCTGGGTGGATGAACTGGTTTTAAACAGCAAACAGAAGAAAGGATGCTAGTGTCTATGTCTTCTGTATAACTCATAACCTTTCAAAAATCCTTCACACAGCATTTACTGTTTATTAGACTCTACTGCAGACGGTGGATACACAACAATGGTTAAGAAAAATCTACTCTTGAGGATGTCAATGTTTAGCACTGGAGACGCATTAGTTTCCTATAGCTGCATAACAAATTGCCAAACATTAGCAGCTTGATTTAAAATCATACATTTACTATCTCACAGTTTCTGTGGTTCAGTGTCTGGTTCAGGACCTGGACATGGTTTAGAAGAATCCCCTTCTCAGGGTCTCAAAAGGTGGATAGCAGGGTGTCAGCCAGTTTGTGTTTTTATCTTATGTTTAACTAGAGTGCTTTCAAAATCACTCAAGTGTTGAGAAGATTTATTTCCTTCAGGTTATAGGACTGAGGGCTCTGACTTATTAATGCATTTTTCCTGCTGGAGTCTGCTCTCAGTATCTAGAGGCCACCCTCAGCTTCTAGAGGTTATCTGCAGTTCCTAGAGGGCTCCCACAGTTTCTTGCCACGTGATGCATTCTCAACATGGCCACTTACTTCATTAAGTCAGCAAGGAAAATCACTAGGGCAAGCTTGCTATAACAAGGCAGGATCTTAAATAACGTAACATAATGAGAGTGACACCCCAACAGCTTTGCCATATTCTATTCATTAAAAGAAATTCACATCTCTGCCCACATCCAAGGAAGAGGACTACATAAAGTCATGGACACCAGGCACTGGGGACCATTGAAGGCCACCTTAGAGTTTGACCACCACAGAGACTGAAATAAATAGAAATGCCAATCAAACTTCTAAGACCCAAGACAAACACAGTCCAAAATGAAAACTATAGACAAGAGGGACCTAATTTGCTCTATGGAGAACAAATGGAAGAAGAGATCATGAATATCAACCTAGAGAAGTTAGTATATGAAGTAACCACCCAAAATGAGAAGTAATCTGAAAAGACAAGAAGAGAGCCAAGAAATTCTAGAAAGTAAACTTTATGAGTGGTAATGCCAAGTTTAAATATAATGACATAACTGTAATAAGTACCAGAAATAGTGAAATATCAGACGTGGAGGAGTAGAAAATCAAGCTAGAGACAAAAATCAGATCATAGAGGCTCTATTACGACTCTGTGAAAGTTGAACTTCATCTAAAAATCAGAGAACCATTAAACAGCCATCATCAAGCAGATTATCAGTGTGAGACTGGGTTAAAATATAAGAATAAAGGGGTGGGGTAAGGAGGCAGAAGCATTTGGAAAAATATCCCAAGTTTATTCTGATATACCTCTTGCACCATACCACTGAAAACCATTCATCAAGTGACTTAGGGTGGAGGTGTGCTATGCTTAGTTTTGTGTATTGATATTTATTCTGGCAGTAAGGTAAAGATATGCTGGAATAATGCAATATGGTAGATAAATGCTGAGGGCTAGATTGAATGCAATAGCAGTAACAATAAAGTGAAGAGGGTATATTCAAGTAATATTTTAAGTATGTAGAATATGGTGAAGGATTAATTGGTTGAAATCAGGAGAAAGTGAGGAAATAGGGACTCACTCCTTCAATTCTGCCACTGGTAACTCTGCTGATAGTATTATCAACTTAACTGAGAAAAGAGCAGAATAATAGGACTGCTGCTCTTTGAGTGAGGTCAATACTTCACTTTTGAAGGTATTGATTGTAAAGTGCCTATGGTAGACAAGAGTCTAAGACTGACCCCCAAAGACTCTCCCTTTTGTTTGAGTATGGGTGGAATCTGTGAATATGATGATATATCATCACTCCCATGATGATGTTATATCACTTGGGAAAAGGAAGATGCACACCCTTTAAAAGAAGAGTACTCTGGATGGTGGCAGAAGGGGAAGTCAAAAAGATTTTCAGTCAAAGAAGGATTTATTGCTAGTTTAAAGATGAAGGGGCTATATAACAAAAATGTGTGCTGCTTCTAGAAGCCTAGAGAAACTGAGACCCTGACTGAAAGCAAGCTAGTAAATGGGTACCTCAGTACTACAATCTCATGGAACTGTGTTCTTCCAACAAACCACATGAACTTGGAAGCAAATTCTTCCTCAGATCCACCAGATGAAAGTACAGCCCAGACAATACTTTGATTATAGCTTTGTGAGAACCTAAGCAGAGAGCCCAGCACAGCCAGTCAAGCTACAGAACTGTGTGTCCTACAGAACTGCAAGATAATAAATGGGTATTATTTTAGGCACTAAATTTGTGGTTATTTATAATGCATTAATAGAAGATGAATACAGTGCCTACAGGAAATCCAGCTAGGAGCTACAGACCTGGCATTAGGTTTTTAATATTGTGTCTGGAGTAAGGTGTAGATGGACGTAAGTATTAAGGCATCATTAAAATGTAGGTCATATAGGGCCATAATGAATCATTGATGTTCAACTGTTTTTGAATTATAAAAGTAGATATTTCATACAATTCAATCTAATACAAAAGGTTAAAATCCCAAAAGTGCACTAATTTCTTCAACCTTTTTCTATCACATAGAGCTAGATATACGGTGGCAATGGTCAACATTTTGAACTCGTCTTTTGTGACAAGTGCAATATCAATGGAAATTTGCAAACAAGTAGGTACCCTCAATGAATGAAGAATATTGTGTTCCCTCTGATTATGAGTCAGTTTACTTGTTCAAATCTTTAGTTTTCTAAAGATAGTGAATAGTAGTCTATGCAGAAGATATGAGATGGTGTGACCTTGGTAATGTGAGAGGATGAAGAAAGAGTGCAGTGTTTTGAATAAGAATTAGGCAGATATAATGACTTTTAAGAATGATTCCCAAGCGCGACTATATTTCAGTATAAAATCAGAAACAGTTCTAGAAGAAGCTCAAGTCAAGGAACATGTGCACAGAGTCGATAAATTGAAATTTTCAAAAATTCATTGAGTTACAAAATTGAGAGGAAAAATTCTGAGTTATCAAATCAGAATCGACCCATGACCCTCCATCAGGGAAACAACATTGTCAAGTACACAGCTGAAAACAAATAAATGGAAGGACTTGGCCTTTTTAAAGGTCAAAAAATAACAAGCAGCTCAAGACTAATTGATATTGGTGTGTTCACTGTAAATGATGGGGAGTGGGAAGGAATCAATGATGAGCAGCCTGTGAGAAACTTCTAAAACGGTTATGTCAGAAGAGACGGCAGGACTTAGTGTGCAATGAAAGAAGTATAAAGGAGGAATAAGAATAGGGAAACTGACAATTTGCTTAATACCTGAGTGCTTTCAGATTCCATGCAAAAACAGAAGGTGGGAGAAAGTAGAATTTTTATTTTTAAAAATGAGGAAAAGGTTTTACTTCTTATTATGCTAATTTACTGTGCATCAGCTACCTCTGAGTAAGACTGGAGTCAAATTACAGTAACGCACTTCTCTGGGACCAGTAAAGAACATAAGCAAGAAGGGGTAGATAGACAAAAGGTCAGAAACTCACTGAAATTAGAATCAGTTAATCCAGGGCAGGATCCCAGTCACCTCTAAGTTGTACGAAGTTTGGTAGCTATATAAAATTTCAATGCTCTAATTTCACATATAACACAAGATTCTCAGTTTTGTGATACAGTTAAATGAAGTATAAAGTAATTGATTTTGATGATAATAAGTAAGTACTCAGTAAGCATTACTTTATTTTTACATTTTTAGAATAACGTAAGAAAGTTTCTATTGAACACTACGGAAGAGTCTGTCGCTGTTCTTCACTGACTGTAAATATTGATATATACTGAATATATTGAATATAACTTTACAGTCAGAAGTTCCGTGTTAACAATTTAAGGACTTATGTAAGTCCAGATCTCATGCTCTTCTATTTCACATTTCTTATGTGAACCAGGAAACTATAGATATGATAAATAACTCTAAAGTAGATGAAGAAAATGAGATGAAAAAAGCCTCAGTTTTTAAAAGAGAACTGCATGCGCATATGCACAAAAATATAGCCCACTGTTATTTAGATATTTACGTCTTCAATTGAAATTATCTTCACTCTATTAATTGAAGAATTGATTGATAGTTTTCACAGGCAATATCCGAAGCAATTTAAGTTAACACAAGCAGCCAGTTACTGAACTGTCAGTTTAAGGAAAAAAATGTATAATGCATATAGCAATTTGCTGTCTATTTAGAGATGCCAGATGAAGAGCATTTTTGAAAAGAAAAGTAAGAGAAATAACTTTCATCAAGCTATTCTCAGCTGTAAGTCCTAGAGATTTATGAGGAAAATATTGTTCTATAAAATAATAAAATGAAACACAATTTAACCTGTCATATGAGAGTGAAAATAATGGGTAATTTTTGCACTGATCATTAAAAATGCAAGCACTGACAGAGATTTTCAATATAACATTTTAGCAAATTCTGAAATCCATGTTCCAATTTATCATTTTCAGGAGTAGATAATAATACAAACCAAGACAACACGCTAGTTTTGAAGTCTAGGTCTGTAAATGAAATTTCTAGAATGATCAGCGAACTTTGCTAATTGCAAAACAAATGCGTCAAATTTTAGAGGTTCACCATTTTTGACGGAATCATCAGTGACGTGAAGCACCTTTGAAAAAATTAAATATGTATATGTGTATTAGAAAGCATCACTGGTTCTGAAGTATTTTCTTTCCTACTATTATTAAAGCATAATAGAAAACAGGTAAATACATCGTTTTCAAATTTCAGGGCACACCAAAATTAATAAAAATAACAGCAACTAGTATAGCTAACATATTGAATACTTAGTAGGGGACCAGATATTTATTTGAATTAGCTACCTAATCTGTACAACAATCTTACTAGTTACTATTATCTTCATTTTTACAGATAAAGAGGTTACAATTCTCTCACTTGGGACAAGGATCCAGTCATTTGTATTTCCTATAAGATTCCCAGATGGCATTGATGCTAATCAAATTTTCAGAAGTTGCCTAAATCATATTTAGTATGAAAATTAAAAATATATTGTCACTAAAGCTTTTCTTCCGGACCTCTATGTGAATTCTGTCTACATACAAGAAACATCTCTGATTATGTTCTACTATTATATGTTCGTTCAGTCAACTCATGATCTAAAAACTCAGCAATTCACTGGGTATTTTAAGGTTCTGAATATACAAGACAGGCTTTCCAGAAATAAGCTGAGTTATTTTTAAAGAGCAAAATGCTCTAATTAGGAAATTCCAGGGATCTTTTTGCCTCCAAGAGATTGTTTTTTTTTTTCTTAGCACAGTTTAATACATGGTACATATTTTGGTCTGAAATATGATACATAATAAACCTTTCCTTTACAATTAGCATGTGAAGTGTGTAACTTTCACTCTGTAATTAAATCAAGTTAGTTTATCAACAAAACACATAAAAGTCCACCTACACAAAATATTAAGTAGTCAATTAAAATTTAATCAACCAGAGTAGGTAAGTGTCTTTTATTAAAGTGGCCAATAAAATCCTGTTCCACCAGATTCAGATAATTAAAAAAGCAGCCAGTCTTATTCCATGGCTTGAAGTTTAGCAGGTCTACTGCCTTGAATCCTCAGTCCTTCATAACATGCAGTATTTAAACACCTTCAATATGCAGTATTTTCTTCTGCCTCTGCCTTACATTCTTACTTAGACATAGTCTTACTAAGATTTTGACCTACCAATTAAAATAAGAAAAATAGGAAAAAAAATTATTTTCAGTTTTAGTTTCCAAATTCAGTCTCCCTCTCTCTTTCTCTCCCTGAACCCTCTTTCTCTTTCTCTATCTCTATCTCTGTCACACAAAATCACAAGGCAAACTTGAAGGATGTTTCAGTAGCTATTTAGGAACTTAAAAAAAAATGCAAAATGGAAGCAAGTATAAGATAATTATAAATTGTTTACAACATTCAAGTCAACGTGGGTACATATCTTTACTTTCTATCATAATGTCATAATTACATATGTACAATCCAAATATGAAACTTCGATGAAAAATAAAAATATATATGGGTAATGGGACTTGAATTTTCAGAGACAACCATAATCATTAAAACCACATTTTGATCCAACTCTCCACTCTTAGTTGGGGTACCCAAGGCTTGTTTCCTGTCTAATAACAGTGACTACAACATTCAAATAATTGTTGGGCATCTCTTAACTTTTTTGTTCAGACATCACAGCATGCCAAATATAATGCTGAGTGGTACATGTTCAAGAGAGGATTTTATAATTGAAATTTTAAAATAAACATATATTCTCAAGAGATTTTTATCTTTTATCACTTTTTAAAAAAATGTTATGGGAGTGAACCATGATATCACAGAAAGTTAAAACATAAAGGAGCCTTCAAGAACATCTTGTGGGAAACCCTCAGCTTAGAGATTAAAGGATTTGAGGTCATTACAAAGCTAGTAAGCTGCAGGGGGAACTAACACTCTAACATTTAGATATTGTAATGCAGCCTTGTTGGATTTACCCTATTCCATGTGCTTTTTTTTTTTCCCCCTTTCTCTGAAGTTGAGAACAGCAATAAAATATGCCCAATCTATTGCCTGGACAACTGTAGTTGTCTTCAAACGGTTATCTCGGGTTTGATCCTTGATATACAGAAAATGGATTAGGAGGGGACACCCTGAACTTCAACCTTCAAAGAGATATGCACATGATCTAGGTTGGATCATGTACCTGTCCCTGATTTTAGAATGTAGCTACCAGATAACATCTATCGGTTAATAAGATAATAGGGCTTCCCTGGTGGAGCAGTGGTTGAGAGTCCACCTGCCGGTGCAGGGGACACGGGTTCGTGCCCTGGTCCGGGAGGGTCCCACGTGCCGCGGAGTGGCTGGGCCCGTGAGCCATGGCCGCTGGGCCTGTGAGTCCAGAGCCTGTGCTCCGCGGCGGGAGAGGCCACAGCAGTGAGAGGCCCGCATACCACAAAAAAAAAAGATAAAAAAATAAAAATAAGATAAGTTACCATTTATTCACTTTTCACTTTGTGTAATACACCGCTCTAATGATTTATATGCTTTGATCCACTTAATTATTACACAAATCTGTAAAATTGGTGTTATTTTTAATTCCTTTAAAGAAAACTGTGGTAAAAACCAAGAAGTATTAAATGTCCACTCTCCTTTTATAAAGAAAATAACCCTTCAAGGATACATTCTTGTGAAAAGATTCTGCATTTGAGGTTGACCTGTATTAAGATCAGGTCAATAAGACTAAATAATTACATTATAGGACACTTTTTCTGAAGGCCATTTCAGCCATCTGTGTGGAGGATATTATTAAATTATGTAGAAAATTGTCATTATTTCAGCCTCAAATACCTAGACAATTTGAACTTTCATAGACTCAGATTTAACTATTGCTTTAGGCGAGGGACTGACACGAGACCATTCTGAAATCATATTCTTGCCCAACATCTTACAGCTAAATGTGACAGAATGGTTGAAGATGCTTTTTGTTTATTTGGTTGTTTTGGTTGTTTCCTTAATGTTAGAGAATTCCAGATCTTAGAAAAGCAATTTATGAGAGGATATATGTCCAAAAATAATTTGTAGTTAAATAGTGAAAAAGTGTCTAATGCAAACACTAGGTCAAAAAAGTTTCCAACAAGGCAGAGCTAAACCCATGCACCTAAGGTCAACTAATCTATGATAAAGTAAGCAAGAATATACAATGGAGAAAAGACAGTCTCTTAAATAAGTGGTGCTGGGAAAACTGGACAGCTACATGTAAAAGAATGAAATTAGAATACTCCTTAACACCACACACAAAAATAAACTCAAAATGGATTAAAGACCTTAATGTGAGACTGGACACTATAAAACTCTTAGAGGAAAACATAGAGAGAACACTCTCTGACATAAATCGCAGCAGTACCTTTCTGGATCTACCTCCTAGAGTAATGAAAATTAAAAACAAAAATCCAAATGGGACCTAATTAAACTTAAAAGCTTTTGCACAGCAAAGGAAACCATAAACAAAATGAAAAGACAAGCTACAGAATGGGAGAAAATATTTGTAAATGATGCTACAGACAAGGGAATAATTTCCAAAATACAAACAGCTCACACAGCTCAATACCAAAAAAACCAAACAACCCAATCCAAAAATGGGCAGAAGATCTAAATAGACATTTCGCCAAAGAAGACATACAGATAGCCAACAAACACAATAAAAGATGCTCAACAATGCTAATTATTAGAGAAATGCAAATCAACTACAATGAGGTATCACCTCACACCAGTCAGAGTGGCCATCATCAAAAAATCTACAAACAATAAATGCTGGAGAGGGTTTGGAGAAAAGGGAACCCTCCTGCACTGTTGGTGGGAATGTAAATTGGTACAATCATTATGGAGAACAGTATGGAGGTTCCTTAAAAAACTAAATATAGAACTACCATGATCCAGCAATCCCACTCCTGGGCATATATCCGGAGAAAACCATAATTTGAAAAGATACATGCACCCCAATGTTCATTGCAGCACTATTTACAATAGCCAAGACATGGAAGCAAGCTAAGTGTCTATCAACAGATGAATGGATAAAAAAGATGTGGTACATATATACAATGGACTACTACTCAGCCATAAAACAAGAATGAAATAATGCCATTTGCAGCAACATGGGTGGACCTAAAGATTATCATACTAAGTGAAGTCAGACAAAGACAAATATCATATGATATCACTTATATGTGGAATCTAAAAAAAGAAGTGATACAGATGAACTTATTTACAAAACAGAAACAGAGTCACAGACTTTGAAAACAAATTTGTGGTTACCAAAAAGGAGTTTGGGATTAACATATACACACTACTATATATAAAATAGATAATAAACAAGGACCTACTGTATAGCACAGGGAACTCTAATCGATATTCTGTAAGAACCTATATGGGAAAAGAATCTGAAAAAGAATGGATATATGTATATGTATAACGGATTCATTTTGCTCTATACCTGAAAGTAATACAACATTGTAGATCAACTACACTCCAATATTTTTTTTTAAAGAAAGGAGTGTGAAGTTTCCAACACCTCTTCTTCTGAAAGGTTCATGATTAGGAGCCTGTAGTAATGTATAATTCTATAATTTTATCCTGTTTTATCTCTGGAGCATGGGACTGAGAGTAAATGAGCAACGAGCAACTCTTCTTCTTTATCATAATGTAGCCTCTGTGCTTTGCTAAAGATTGTCATTTTCACATGTGAGATTTTTGATAGATACTGTTAGCAGCTGATATACCATTTATGATATTACCTTTATATCAACTCCATAGGTAGTGAATTTCTACTCTAATTTGTATATTGTCCTATTCTAGGAACAGCAAGATTAGTAGGTTAAATTCCCGGAACTGATAAGAAGGTATGGGGGTGTGAGGGGGTGGGTCTTAGTTGACTCTTTTACTCAAGTTGATGAAAAAAATTTATGATAATAAAACTAAATTCAGGGATTTCATCTTAAGTATATTATGCCTATTGCAACAAAGGAAGCCAAGTGAAGAAAACTGTGACTCACTTAGAAGACAGCAGAAAACAACTGAGAAATTTTCCAACATCCTGCATTTCAAGACCTGGCTCTTATTATCGATATTACTTCTAAATTTATTTTTGTTTGATTTAGGCACACTTTTAATGAGGCAAGAAAAAGTTTTCATCAATCTGTAGTTACTATTGGTGACTAGTAAAAAAGTGTTAAGGTACAATATGTACATTTTCAAAGTTACTTCTATTTAAAAAGATTTTTGTCATTATGTATAAAGTGATTCCAAAGTTTCTTTTCTTTCTGCTATTAGATATAACTATTTAAACAGAATGGTATATCTCTATGTTTTATAATCAAATGATATCTCTATGTCTTATAATGATGATTTTCTAAATTACTCGGGTATTTATTTCTAAAGTTTCATTTGATTATAGTAATTTTAGCATCAATCCATGAATTGTCTTCCTATTCGTTCTTATGTACACCTAACCTGACTTATAAAAATAAAACTATGTGCTTGAAACATTAATATTCAACTAATCATGAGCCCCTAACAGTTTTATACTGGAAAACACACCCTATCTTACAGGATCAGAGGCAGTGTGGAACAATCCAAGTGCTTGTGAACTGGTAATACTGAGATGTCACTGAACCTCTTTAGGCTTCTTGCCTTGAATACCACTGCTGTGATCTGGAAATAATACATGTCTCAGAGAAGTATTATGAAGATTAAGAAAAAAATGTATGTGAAAGTGCCCAGTTATCTGGCATACAGTGGACACAATAATTTTTAGTCAAATGCATCTATGAAAGATAAATTTTGTTGTGAAGGAAAAGGTCTCAACTTTTTGGAAACATGGACAGGGTTGAAGGGATACTTCTGGGCAAAAATAATGAAGATTCAGCGAACAGCATTGAAAGGGGAAAAATTTAACTAATACGTTAAAGAGGTGCTCCCCTAAAGTGGGGTAGAAAAGGGCAAAGGCACATTTTTGCCTACCCTTGAATGCTGTGATGACACATGCATCTCTCTCTATGTACATACACTCAGATGCCATGCTACCCCACTGGTGGAGATATGTAGTACAGCAAAGAACTTGTGGATAGTACTACTTTTTAAATCATCTATATTGAAGTTTACTTTATACAAAATAAAATTCACCGAGTTTAATTTTACAGTTAGATGAGTTCTGGGAAATGTACACTTCATGTAAATACCACCACAATCTGAAACTAAACATTTCCATCATCCAAAAAACTCCCTGGTATTCTTCTGCAATCAGGCCTCTACCCTATCTCCCAACCTGGGGCCCCTTAGCAACCACCTTTATGATTTCTGTCACTAGAGTTTTCACTCTTCTAGAATATTCATATAAACGGAATCATATGGTATGCAGGTTTTTGTGCCTGGCTTTTGTCACTTCGCATAATGCTTTTTTGTCCATCCTTGTTGTTGCATTTATCAATAGGTGTTCCTTTTAACTGCTGACTAGAATTCTATTGATACAACTGGTCTAACTATCTGGGTTATTTTTAGGAGTTTTTCTCTTTTATGAATTAAGTTACTATGAACATTTAAGTACAAATTTTTTTGTGTGGACATTGTTTTTGTTTGTTTTGGATGAATATATAGAAGTGTGATTGCTAGGTCCAATACTAATTTTATGCCAAATTAATTTGCCAAAATTCTTTCTAACGTATCTGCAGCAATTTTCTATCAACTAGCATGAAAGAGAGTTTCTTAGCTCCATATCTTCTCCAACACATTTTTTACTGTCTCAACTCTAGCTAATCTAGTGGATGTGCAGGGGTACCGATTTTCAATTCCCTAATGCTTGATGATATTAAACATGTTTGCAATTGCTCATTTCTCATTCCTCTTTTTTCTTGAGTGAATTATCCCATCAAAAGTATGTCCAATTTTTGAGGGCTATTTTTCTTCAAATATTTAGTTTTAGGGAATTTTTTATATACACAAGTCTTCCTCAGAATCATGCTTTGCAAAGTGTTCTGCCAGTTTTTGGTTTGTCATCTAACTTTCTTCAAAGCATCCTCTGAAGAGCAAAAGTTTTAAGGTTTCAGAAGCCCAGTTTATTCTTTTTTATTTTATTCTTTTGTTTAATATTAGAAATCTTTGCTAAAAATAATGGTCACACAGATTTTCCTGCTTTCTAATTTTAGTTCTTAAAATAGGAGTATGAGTCATTTTTATTTATTGTTCTGTAATGTGGGAGGTAAAGATATAGGTTTTTTTCTTTATATATGGACACGCATTTTTCTAACACCACATGCTTAAAAACTATATTTTCCCTATTGAATCACCTTGTTAGCTTTGTCAAAAATCAATTTACCACATGCATGTGGATCTCTTTATTTTGTTCCAATGATCTGTACATCTATCTTTATCACAAACATAACACTGTCTTCATTATTACAGTTTTATGGCAAATGTACTTCATCTTCGTCTTATTTTTTGTAATTGCTTTGCTTATTCTCAGTTCCTTTCATTTTAGTATATGTTGCAGAAAATCAATTTCTATGAAATGCTTTTCTAGGATCATAATTATCTTGCTTTTATAGATCAATATATAATTTAACCTAACAATGTGGTATCTTCCAGTCCATGAACATGCTTCTCTCTCTATTTATTATGATTATTAATCTTATAAACAGTGTTCAGGGTACAGGTCTTGAACATATTTTGTTAAATTTATCTTTAAATGTTTCATAACTTGGTGATATTTACATGACTCTTTGAATTTCAATGTCCAATTGTTTGTTGCTAGTGTTGTGTGTGTGTGTATGCCTTAAATATTGCCCTGCTAAACTCAACTATTACTTCTAGAAATCTTTTATAGATTCCTTAAGATTTTCAACGTTTAAAATTTTTCCTCACCTTATTATACTGGCAAGGGCATCCAGTGTGATACTGAATAGGAGTGGTGAGAGACCACGTCCCTGTCTTATTCCAGATCTAAGGGGGAAAACACTCAGAGTTTACCAATAAATAGAATGTGAGCTTTAGGTTAATGTGGACACTATTTACCAGGTTAAGAAAGTTGCCTTATATTCTTAATCTTCTGAGAACTTTTTTAAAAAGTGTTTTCTGCATTTATTGAAATGATCATATGTTTTTTCCATTTTAAAAATGTGTTAATGAGGCTGATTATGTTGATTTACTTCTTAAGCCAACCTTTCATTCCTGGGATAAAACATACTTGATTATGTTATATTATCTCTTTATAAAATTTTACTGAAGATTTTATGTTTTTGTTCCAGAGGGATATCCATCTCCAGTTTTTGTTTTCTGGAATGTTTTTGTCTACGTTTGGTGTCAGGGCAATGCTGACCTCTTCTCCTATGTTCTATTATCTGGAGGACTATGTAGAGATGTAATACTATTTCTTCTTCAATATTTTGTGAAAATCATTGTACTGATGTCTAGAATTTTCATTTAAGATTTTTTTCAAAACAAATTCAATTACTTATGTTAGATAAAGACTATTCAGGTTATAGATCTCTTCTGGAGTGAGCTTTGATGGTTTGTGACTTTCAAAGAATGTGTGCATTTCACCTAAGATGTTAAATTAATTGTTTAAAGTTATTCATAGTATTTCCTTTTCAATATTAAACATATATGGAGCTATAATGATGTCCCATTTTCATTCCAAATAAGAATAATATGTCTGTGTTCTCTTTTGTCTAATCTATATGGATCCAATTATATCAACTTTATTGATATTTTCAAAAGATTTTGGCTTACTTGTCTATTGTCTTCTATTTCACAGATTTCTACTTTTACCTGTATTAATTACTTCTTTTTGTCTACTTTGGATTTAAAATTTTTCTGTTTAGAATATTCTTTCCAGTCATGTTTTGTGTTGGAGTAAAAATGGAGTCTAGAAAGTTTGTGTCTAAGGCTCCGCTATAAGGTATGTTACCTTGGGAAGAAAATGGTTTCTCTTTAAAGAATTTTAACCATCAAGTTAAATCAAGTTCCATACCTTTAGGTCTCTCCATCCTCTGTTTCCAGCCATTCCAGGTCAATAAGCCGCTTTACTCCTTAAAAATGGACATAAATTTAAGCTTAATGACTGACAACCATTAGTTACCTAGCATCATATTCCTCCAGAAGTACTCCTTAAAGAGAAACCTGCACTTGCTCCATTTTCTCAATCATTTACTAAGAGATTATCTATTAAATGTCTTCAATTAGTTTAGTTTTCTAGATACTAAGTAAAAAAATGGTAAATAACTTCAATTCTGTTCCCTGAAAAAAATTAAGAAAATGAAATATAAAACAACAACAGAACAAATTGTTTTAAATATCGTGTTGTAGATTACACCAAACATTACATATATATATATCCTCTAATTAAAGTTTACACATAATCCTTAATATTTAAAATTGATATCTAAGTCTAGTTGAGCAGATATATGTATACACAAATATTGAAAAATAGAAATGTAATTTAATCCTAGTAAGTTTATGTGAGATTTGAAACGTGTGAAGGTAAAAATTGTTCCTTTCTCCAATAAAATATATTTATTAACTGAGTATGATTGATGTGTTAAAATCACTTCTGTGAAATAATGGTGTATGCAGTTTGTCTTTTCAGCTGTGTCACACTTTAAATTTCTCTCGTGATTATTCTATGTCATTGTTATAAGACTATGGAGGTTATTTTCCTTTGGAAGCATTCTGCTTAAACTAATGACTGCTCACTGCTTAGTTGCCATGCAAATTAACATGGTAAGTATAATTAAAGCTTGTATTCAATTGTCATATGTAAACAAACTAACAATCATGGGGTGAAATTGATACTTTAATTTTACATCCACATGTGCTGGTACTAGGCAGACATAGACTACTTTAACCTATCCTTCGCTTTTCATTACAATTAGTGTCACCCTGCTCTCCCATCACCAGCAAGAAAATAAGTTGTACATGTAGTACTATAGCTATATATCATTTGTGTAGCAACAAACGATATGGCTTTTTCAACCACTTCTGTTGTTGTTAGGTAGATAGCTTTGATTCTGGAAATATCATGTGTGTTTTGTGATCCTCCATATTTAAAGACCTCTGAAATAATGGACATAGTTTTCTTTAACTAGATTGAAGAACAGTCTTTTTCATATTTTTGGGTGTCAACAGGACATAGAAGTATGGTAGAAGATAACTAAACAGAAGAAGCAACAGTGCCAGGAGCTGAGTGAAATATTTTCTTCATGTTATTTGAGTTATGCTTAAATCAGGCAGGCACTGTTACCCTTCTACAGTCAAGGTAACTAAGGCATAAATATTAAATTAATACTCTTGAACTGCATATTTAATAAGTAAACTGGAATTCATTCAAAGTATCCCTGGCTTTATAACTGATGCTGATTTCACTACAAGTTCGGCTCCTAGGCCAAAACTTAAGGTAGATGGGATAAAGAAAACTGAGTCTTTGAAACATTCTAGGCACTCAATTTTGTTTTCAGATTATAGAACAAAGGAAACTATACGTCAGGAAAACTCATTATCCATCCCCCTCCCCCCACCTGCCAAATGCAAAGAGAAGCTTAGAGGTTTCACAGTAAAAAATAACTCAATTTGCAAAGTAATTACTATATATTACATATTTTTCTAATGTAACAGATTAACTCAATAATCAAAATACTGTTATGAGGTAAATGGTTTTATTATCATCCCTATTTTATTGATAGTAAAACTGAAGTACAGAGAGAAACTCAGTTGCCCAGGGTCACCCAGATATAAGTGAGTGATGAAATTTGAACAGGAAGTTTGGTTTTAGAGTTCAGTTCTTTTAACCACCACATTATGTAGCCTCTTTTATAGATACTTATAATAGACTTAAAAATATATTGCTTGTAAGAAAACAAATACATAAAGCAGTTTGGGACACTTAGAAATAGGGAGTAACAATGTACCCCCATGTTCACTACAGCATTATTTACAATAGCCAAGATACGGAAACTATTTAGGTGCCCACCAATGGATGAATGGATAAAGAAATTGTTTTATATATATATATATATATATATATATATATATATACACATTATATGTAATTCAGCCATTAAAAAAAGAGTGAAATCCTGCTATTTGCAACACCATGAATGGACCTTGCCAGCATTATGTTAAGTGAAATAAGTCAGAGAAAGGAAAGACAAATACTGTAGGATCTTTCTTATATGTGGAATCTGAAAAAAAAAGAAAAGAAAAAGCCCATAGATATAGAGAATAGATTGGTGGTTACCAGAGCTGGGGATGAAGATGGTGGGGGGGTGGGACAAATGGGTGAAGGGGGCATGAGACCCACAAAAAAAAGAAAAAGGAAAAAGAATAAATGCACAAGCTAAAGGGTACACAAGGCTCTCAGCCATTGAGTCCTATATGATTTTCAGTTAATAAATAGTTTTAGAATATTCAGTTTTATAAAATAGGTATACTGAACTCATGAGTGACCCTTAAATTTGAATAGCTGCTGCAATTCACCCTACTTCTGTGGTCAGCATTACTGCCATGACTCCATATCCTCCAAATTCAGTGGTAGGATGGAGCACCCCCACTTTCATACCAGCTTGGCTGGAGTGGGAGAATGAGTATTATGAAAAAAAATTTAATTAAAAAAAAAAAAAAAGAATGAGGAGCTGGGCAAATTCAAGCCACATACCAAGTTGCTCTGATAATCATGATTACCACCACCAGCACAGCCACCATCATCAGCTTCATTACCTAACATTTATTAGCACTGTTTGACACATTTTACATATGTCCCCTCATTTAATCTTATCAACAAACCTATTTATTTAATGGCACTGATCATACACTACATTGTATTATGATTTTAAAATAAAATCTATTAAAATATGGTATCCTCTGCTTGAAGGTAACATCCAACTTCTAATTCATCTTTATATCTCCTTACAATAAGTGGAGCATAGTGTTCCACATATTAGTTACTTAAGAGTTATATATTAAATAAATGAGTAAATGGCTGAATGGTCCTTGAAACATAGTATGAAATGAATCATTGCATCCAAATCCAAAGAAAAATTTCAATTTCAGAGATACCTAAATAAGGAAAAAAGGAATATCACAAAAGTGAGTATCACAGTTGAATTATTATGAGTACAAAGGTACAGCTCCCTGCATAGTATTTGGAAAGAAGCAATGGATATAAAAATTAGAAGACAGTATATAAAGACCTAAAGTTCAATATAATTTTCTTCACATATACCACTTAGGTCAGATATTCATATTCTTATTCAAACAATACTTATGTTAAACATGCATCTTATTTTCATTACCAGTAAAATCAAGTTTTATGATTGTTTTTATAAATTCAATTTTATTAGATCAGAAAAATCAGGAGAAAAGTTTTCAAGTTCTGAATGCTGTTACTTTTTAATTATTTAATTAAAATCTATTAAATATGTCTGTTACATTAGGATTGAATTGGAATTATAGAAATTCAAATAGTTAATATGACAGCATAAGTTGCCACAGGGAAATGGAAAAATAAAAACTGTTTATATATATCTCTACACCAGGGGAATGTTTAAAAACTATCAAAACTGATCAGGGTTAGAGGGATAAAAACAACAATATCAACAAGACACTATTTTTTCCAGTATGAAATAATGCATTTTTAACTAAGAATGGTATGTACATTTTCATAAAAATATATTTCAAAGTTAAATGTGAAAATCCATTGCAATATTAGAAAGGTTTACCATTGGCATTATACATTCCTTGATATTTAATTATCGTAAGTGCAAAGATTGGTTAGAAAAATATTCAGCTATAAAAAACTGATTCTATATTATATATAAATAATGGGTAAAGAATATGATAATCTCCTGATTAAAATAAATATTGCTAAGCATGTTTAATATTAATATGTATAAATAATATGCACACTCAGAAGCAAGAGATGACATGAGAGATCAATGTTAAATTTCTAAAGACTATAGTTACTAAAAGCTGAATTTTTTACATCAGAAGGAATTGTTTAGACATTCCATATAAACTTATATATGAAGAAAAATTCTATGCAATTTTCAAAAAGAAAATATTACAACTATTCTTTTTTTTTTCCCTGAGTGTAGCAGTTTTGTTTTCACTTTGTCTCAAGCAGGACTTTATTTCACGTTGAGGTAGTCCATTTTAAAAACAATGTGGGGCTAATATTGTGGGAAAAAGCCTTTTGTCTAGATATCTGAATGAATCAATCTGCAAAGATGCAGCTTGACATCTGAAACTAAATTAGCATTTAAAATGGAACATTTCTATCTCATAAATATATTCCAGAATTTAGAAAACAATGAATGCAGGGAAAGGCCATTGACATATTACAAATAATAGTGAATGCATACATGGAAAAGTACTGTATATTTAATGAGGGGTATTTTGGAACACTCAGAATATACATGTCACATAACCAAATAGCTTTTAAACATACTCATAAGCATCGTATCCTATTATTATAGGTAATTGTTTTTTACCAAGCAAAGATGATTAAGGGGACCATTTAAATATATTTAAATTTATGCAAATACTTAAATGTAGATGGATGCATATATAGATATAAAATGCATATATATAGATATATAGATAAAAGCATGCGTACAGATGTGAATATGCATATAAACTTATATGTGTGTATCTGGATGTATAGAATGGCAATATAAAAACTACCCAGAAGCTAATTGTAAATATGCTAAACATGTAATGGGTCCTTTAAACATAATCAGGCACTGTTAACTAAAGTGCCCAAAGATATAACATCTCCCAGACCCCCAGTATAGGTTTTGGGCCTATTTGATGGATACCTTTAATCTGTCCTTTATTTGAAGAAATTTCATCAAAATCCAGCTCCATTTTCAGAGAAAGTATATAGCATGAATGAGATCTGAGGAAAATAAAAGCCCAATAAATAAAAATAACAAAAGTGTTTAATAGTATTTTCAACCTTAATCAAAGCCAGTAGTATTTGGAATATTGTCTTTACTTTTTATCCACTCTAAAGAGCAAAGGAGCGGCAAATAGAAAAGATAATTGGGCTTCCATTACATTTATTCTAAATGAAGAGCTTATGTATCATCTGATGTTTCATAAATTCCAACTGATAGAAGCTTAGGTACTTTTTCAAGGTTGCAGTATAGATGTCTGTACAAAAGTAACTGAATGTAAGCAAGCTAACTATTCATCACTTACTTTGCATTGTGAATATTGGTTAAAAAACTAGTTCCTTATCAAATAACTGGAAAGTAAGATAGGTGGGAGAGAAAATCAGGTTGCTTGACTCCAAAGCTTTGGCCATTTTCTTTATATTATAAAATCATTAGGTTGTTCACCTAAGCCTGGAAGAAAGTACACTAGCGTCTGAGGTAATTAAGGTTAATTTGGTAATGATTATGTAAATACTTTTTATTCGTTTTGGTTTTTGCTGGTATTTCAATTAAATGTGATAGCAATACAAATTTAGTTTTCTTTTTTACCTTACTTTTATAATACATGAAAACTACTGAGATTAACTCATTTTCAAAGTGATTACTGAAACACTAAAGTGATATTTTTAAATAACCAGCCATCTCCTCATTTTCTCACCTTTGTATTACCACACTTCCAACTCCAAGCTAATCAAATAAAGATATTGGTTTGTTATGTATGTATTAGTCTATAAAGCCATACCAAGAATTAAAAGCAGAATTATGTGATTTATTTTAACTATGAAAAATTTATATCCAGGTGGCAAAAAACTTTAATACACACACACACACATTACACATTTTAGGTTGTAAGGATTATATTACTTTTAAAAGGTATCTTTAGTATTGTAATAATCTAATTTAATTATTTACGAAGAACTTTATGTATTCTTTCTCATTCTACACAAAATTCTGTAAGACATAAAGAGGTGAAGTGACTTGCCCAAGACTAAAATAAATGGCAGAACTGGAACAAGAGTCCAAGCCTTCAGTCTTATTGCAAGTGCTTTCTTTCATTCATTCCCTGTCTGTCTCTCTCTCATTCTTTCTTTGAAGAAAAATGAATTATTTCAGTGGAAGAAATCTTACTACTCCCTGGATAGTCATGAAAAAATATATCATGTCTGCATAATTTTTCAAGTATTTATTTTTTCTAAATCCTTACTACAACATTTTTGGACAGTAACATGCTTATTAGTGTTGTAGTGTTAAATATATGACAACATGCTCTAACATTAATTGAGAAATGTCTATCATTAGCATGTTGTTCTACAAATTGCGAAGTTCAATATTAATCAAGAAAAAATTATAATGCTAGCACCAAGATTATTATTAAAGCAAAATATCTGTTATAAATAATACTGAGTTTTGGAATCTATTACATAAACATGTTATTTGAGTTCCTGGAGTGTTTCTTATGAAAAGATCAGTATGGAGAAAACCACGCAATACTATATATTTGAAAGATATAACTGTTAACCTATTAGATTGGGATGAGGTCCTCAAGAAGCATGAATGAACAGAAGATGATTGTCAAAATGACTTCTAAGAAAGGTAGAGTCCTCTTAATGTGAAAGGCTCTGAGAGATGTTCTCTGTGGGTAATTTGCTCAGACCAAGGGAAGGGACACAGAGGATCACTAACAGTGGTATGGTTGCTCCATTATCCATGATTAAGAAATATTTTTAAAATATGGTTTTGAAGAGGCTACACATTAAGCCTGGAGGGATGTGCCCTTGCTCCAGAACCTAGAGGTCTGCACTGAGATACCCTATCACGACTTGTCAGGAACCCCACAAGGCATATTTATATTCCATAAATACCTCTTGGACCACAGCCTGGACCTGCTGCAGAGCCTTCTCAAAAATGACAACCTTCTGAGTCACATGGCAAATATATCAGAAGAGTATTCCCAAAGAGTACTGTATACAATCTTTCCAAAACTCAAAAGAAGCTGATCAAACACTGTGACTCTTTTAATTGTTGGAGGTTCAAAATGAAATATATTGCCACCTCTCTTTTTAGAGGAGTTATCCCAGCATGCTCACTAAGTTTAATTATCTTCTGCCATAATTCATCAGGGTTTTGCATAGGTAATTCTGATAAAATAAAAACAAATATGATGGGCACAGTCAGTGCTGCATTCTTTAAGTCTGTATATTACGAGTGGTTCTAATTTCTGTCATTGCACCTGTGATACAATGTTGTTTCAGTTTCATTAATCTGTCAAAGGAGGGAAGCTTTAAAGACTTCCATTTGCCTTTTCCCCAATAGTAGTTCTTACTGCATAGGTCAGGGGACCCAATGTCAGTGTTTTGCTAACTTTATCTTCTCTAATTATACATTCAGGAATAGGTGAAACAGCCAATGATTGGATCTGTAAACTAATAGACTTGCTGTGGCATGGCCTTGGAGCAGGACCAAGTCCTTATTCTAATCACAGTGCTTCTGTATAATCTCATTGTAAGAAGGTAACTATGACAGTATTTTGAGTCTCTTGATATTAGTTTTCTCCCTAGACTCTATATCCAAGAGCCATTAGACCATCTTGAGGATAATAATGAATAAAGATTTTTTATTCATTATTATCCTCAAGATGGTCTAATTGGAGAATAAACTGTGTATTATGCTCCAAAAATAAAATTATAATATATAGTGATGCTCTATATTAAACACTGTTAAGCTATATTACATCTATGCATGCAAATGGAAATGTAAACATATCTGTATTTAGGTATACATATATAGGGATACATGTGATAAAGAGATAGATACAGCTATCTATATATAAAGACATAAATATAAAGGTATACATAATAGATATATTTAATGTCTCTCTATTACAAAGGTTTTAATGATTATAAAGGTAATCATTATTGAAGTTACAAGTCAATTCTCTTTTGACTCAGAGAGACACTGAGGCTCACAGGGGTGAAGTACCTCTTAGGAAAACATTTAGCCAGTAGCACAGCTAAGTCTAAATCGGACATCCTGACTCCTAGCACAGTAATCCTTTCTGCGGTTCCCTTTTTATTCAGGAACTTTCTATTATGGCTCTTCACATTGCCTAATTAAGATATATCTTAAAAGTTTGAAAAAGAAAGTAGGCAAACACCAATAAAACATGTACTCATTTTAACATCAAATAATCCAGTACTTTGTGCAGTGTTATTGGCTTTTAACAGCCCAGTGAGATTCATTCTGCCACTTTATTCTTCAAAGTAATGTGTCCTAATTACATGTGAAATGTTACACTGCATTAGTATGAAGGTATAATCAATGAATGGCCAGTTCATTCAGTATTTTGAAGACTTTGCAGAATGGAAGGTCATGCCTGATGAGAATACAATAGCAAGAGTGTCACCCAGTGCTTATAGCAATTCCACAGTAATTAGAGTTTTACTTAGATGCAGTGTTTTTTTGTTTTTTCTTTTTTTTGCGGTACGCAGGCCTCTCACTGCTGTGGCCTCTCCCGTTTCGGAGCATAGGCTCCGGACACGCAGGCTCAGTGGCCATGGCTCATGGGCCCAGCCGCTCCGTGGCATGTGGGATCCTCCCGGACCGGGGCATGAACTCATGTCCCCTGCATCGGCAGGCAGACTCTCAACCACTGCGCCACCAGGGAAGCCCTAGATGCAGTGTTTAACTGGGTTACTACCTAAAGTAAAACTTAATATCAAGCTCTTCTTGCTTTAAATATTTTATCAGCAACCCAATTCCTAACTGAAATGTAAGACCAGTACCTAACTATAAATGTCCTTTAAGAGTAGTCCATTTTATGAGTCTATTAGAGCAGTGAGTATACATCTTTCAACAAGTGATATTGTAAAACACAGCTAAAGAGGCATATAGTCAAATTTCTGAGAATTTTTTTCAACAAATACTTATCGTATATCTGAGCAGAGTGCTGAATACAGTGTGGTAGGAGAAGCAAATGAATGCTGTGACCAACAGGTTTAAAAAATACTAGCAATAATAACATAAATGATACCACTTAATTGCATGAACAAGCTTTTTCCCTTGACATTATAATCTCAATTTTATAAATGTGCAAACTGAGATAAAGTTAAATTACCTGCTTAGTATCATTCAGCTATATGAATGTACACGATTTTAACTCGTTTATTTGCCAGAAAAGTATTCTGCATTTATGTCAAATTTGAGAACAACTGGTTCCTGCTCTCAAAGCTTTCATTACTTAATGATAGATGGAACTCACAATTAACAACACAACTAGGTACCTTTAGGAGAATATATACAGGTTTAAACACAATGATTAGCGGGCTCTATAGAGTTAGCATTTAAATTTGACTTTAGCAAATGTAGCATGAGTCCCAGATAGGGTAATATTTGACCCTGGATTTGCATGGACAAACAAAAAAAGTTAGGTTACTTCAGTGATATTGAAGGCTGTGAGTAAAGACAAGTCAAGAAAGACCCTGGCATGTCCAGGTGTTAACAAGCAGTTTGGTACCTACAAAATACAAAACACGTAAAGAATAGCAGAAGAAGAGGGTTCAGTAGCAAGAGATAAGATTATATGAACTTATAAGAGGAAATCTTATGAAGTACTCAACTTGCCATGCTAAGACATTTTAAAGTTTTTCTACTGGCAATAAGAAGAAACATAAAAAATGAACAGTGAGGGAATGGTCTCAGGTGAAATGGCATGTGGAGTGACTGAAATCAACGGAGTCATTTAGGAGGATATTGTAAGGATTTAACTGCAGTTAGATACACTTCTCCACATGTATCCAGAATCATTCTATAAACTGGATGGTTAATATTACTTATGGTAATGACATCCATTTTGATATCACTCTATAGCCTAAATTTATCTCATATACTACTATATTCAATGCTAGGGGTGGGAGACATGAAAAAGGCAATGCAGGTATTCTATCAGCATTCTAAGATGCAGAATTTGTATTAGAAAAATAAAGATACCTGCTCAGACTCATATGAGCAATAACTGAAGAAAACAAAAGGAGAGCTTGAGGCTCCTAACCCTATTCGTCATGTCTTACAGCAAGCTCTAAGTAACAAAGGCAAATGATATCAAATTTTAATCTGCATAAATTAACACCATACTAACAGTTAATGGAATAATTATTTATTGCTAGCACAAATGAATCACTGATGAGAAAAGCTACCCATCCTTAATCAAATCTAAAACCTTGCAGAGAACACAGAAATCAACATAATAATTACTAAAACTAGTAATTCCTCTTTAGCTACTACTTAATTTTAAAAATCATAGTAATTTACATCTTTAATTTATACCCCTTCATCCACAATGCAACAGAACACATTGAGGTAAAATGTCTTGTTTTAAATGCTATAAATTACTTGAAATCTTGTCAAAAGTATGAGTCCAGTTCTTATAATTTCTTTGGATGCAGTCTTGGTAGCAAGATTTTTGGAAATAGACTTCAAAAACTCTGAAATCAAAGTTTTACTGAGTAAAGAGGGCTTATGAAAGAACAAGAAGAGGATGAAGGATTTATAGCGCAGCTTCCCCACATAACCTCACAAAATAAAATCAAGGAGACTTTTCTGTCAAAGGGAATAGATACGGTTCAATCATGATAAAGCTTTCAAATGTATCTCTAGACACACCTAGATCAAAATGACAAATGGCTGAGCATTCACCACTGTAGAGTTTCCCAATTTTTTATGCATGGATATATAGAAAAATGAAAACTCTCAGCAACTTGGAAAAAGAAAGACTGGCAGACAAATTGACAATATGAGGGGGAATCTCTTATTAATGATAAGATATGGCATCCAAATCTGAAAAACCTAACTGAAATTGAACTTACAGCACGTACCACAATTGCTTCATGAGAACACACTAAGGAAAAAGTTAGAAAGTTGTTTCATTCTTATATCTATTACCCACCATCTGCTGACCCAGAAATTTGGGGCACAGAATGCTCAGAGAAGATGGCATTTACTTCCTCACATAGCGAATTGACTTATAAGTTAAGATGATCCCTCCCTTCAACCTCTGAAATTCCATATTCTCCACATTCACAGTGTATTTTAAAAGTAGGGTAGGTAGTTGTAAATATCACAAGTCACACGCTGAAATTAGGAACTGACTGGTGGTAGCATTGTATATTTAGAGACGTCCAGTCATGAAGTGGGAGAGAATTATGACTTTGTGTACCCACAAAAGCTTTAAGAACTTGAAAGTCAGGCAAACAGAATAGAAGGAAGATACCAGTAGAAAAGAATAAAAAAATTAAAGTGCTAAAATCAAAGAATTGTGCTAGAAGTTTGGCATTTCTCGAGTTCATTTCTAGCTGGAGAATTGAAAAACAAAGTTAAAAAGTCCAGAGAAAACCATAATTCAAAAAGACACATGTACCCCAACATTCACTGCAGCACTATTTACAATAGCCAGGACATGGAGACAACCTAAATGTCCATCAACAGAGGAATGGATAAAGATGTGGTACATGTATACAATGGAATACAGCTCAGCCATAAAAAGGAACGAAATTGGGTCCCTTTTATAGACGTGGATGGACCTAGAGACTATCATAGAGTGAAGTAGGTATGAAAGAGAGAAACAAATATCGTATATTAATGCATATATATGGAATCTGAAAAAATTGGTATAGACAATCTTATTTACAAAGCAGAAATAGAGACACAGACGTAAAGAACAAACATATGGATGCTAAGGGGAAAAGGGAGGGGGTGGGATGAACTGGGAGATTGGGATTGACATACATACACTATTGATACTATGTATAAAATAGATAACTAATGAGAATCTACTGTATAGCACAGGGAACTCTACTCAATGGTCTGTGGTGACCTAACTGGGAAGGAAATCCAAAAAAGAGGGGATATATGTATATATTATAGCTGATTCACTTTGCTGTACAGTGGAAACTAACACAACATTGTAAAGCAACTATACTCCAATAAAAATTAAAAAAAAAAAAAAAACCTTGTTAGGAGGTTGAAAGGTAAACAGGTACTCCCTACTCCCTATTATTGGATAATCTTGTAGTCTTTTTTCTTTAATAGATAACAAGAATGTGGCTTCAATGCATAACATCTAAAATCACCAGGAGAAAGCTGGCTAATATTAAAAAGCAAGAAAATATTAAATACTCAATAGAAGAAATAAGGAAAAATGTCATGGAAATGACAAATCTATTCAAATCTATACTAAAAAGAGTAAAGAGCAGAATTAATCCAATCAACACAAAAAACAAACTAAGAACAAAACAAAAGAAACAACAAAAAATGCAGTAAACCACTAAAACAACTCATCAGTTGTTGAGCAAGTTTGAAGAAAAGCTCTTAGAATGGAAAAGAAAGGACAAAGAAATGAACATTATGAGAGACAGAATATTATCATTATAGATAATTGGGAACAAAAATCCAAGATGTGGATATTGAAAATAACAAATCATATTACACAGAAACTAAACTACTTGTGTACAGGAGAGACATACAGAGTCAGGCAAAAACAATAACAACAGCAACTGTGCAGGCAAATATTAATAAGTATATTGTCTACTAAAAAGCAGCAACCAACTATATAAAATGCCCAAAGTTTTAAACAAAAGTACTACCCTTAAACAATATCTCCCTTGCAACTAGTATACTAGATAAATGTGTCCCTGAGATGTAATGCACAGTATAGTGATTATAGTCAATGATAACTGTATTATAAACCTCAAAGTTTCTGAGAGACTAGAATATAATTGTTCTCACCACCAAAAAAGTTATAATTATGTGACATGTTAGAGGTGTCAGCTAACTCTATGGTGATAATTGTATTGCAGTATATAAATGTATCAAACCAAGATATTGCACACCATAAACTTACACAATGTAATATGTCCATTATATCTGAATAAGAAAATAATAAAAAAATAAAATTACTAGACATGCAAAGAAACAGAAAACTCTGTCCCACCTTGAGCAGGAAAAACCAATAAATAAAAACTTAATTTCAAGAAGACTCAGATTTTGAATTGAGCAGTAAAAGACTTCAAGGAAGCTAATATAAATACATTACAGTAACACAAGAATGAGGCAAAAATAAATAAACAAATGGTAAACTTATTGGAAAAGGAGTTTTAAAAAAACTATATTCAAAACGCATTACTGTATATGTAGAAAATACTAAAACAATTACAAAATTCTACTAGAATTAACTAGATTTAGTAAATTTGTAGAATAGGAAATAAATTTACAACAATTTATTTATATATACTTGAAGTGAGTATTCCAAAATAAATTATAATTAATGGTTTTTAACCATTCATAGTATCATTAAAAGAAAATAATAATTTTAGCAAAGATGTGCAAGTCCTATACACTAAAATCTACAAAATATTACTGAAATTAATTAAGGAAGGCCTAAGCAAATGGCAAACTACATTCTTTTCATGATTTGTAAGACTCGGTTTTGTTAAAGTGATAATTCTCCCCAAAGTGATTTATACATGTAACACTATCCCAAACAAAATCTCAGCAGGCCTTTTAAAGAACCTGACTAGCTTATTCCCAATTTTTATAAATAAAAAAATTGACATTACAAAAGGCAACATAAATTTTAAAATTAAAAAACAAAGTTAAGGAGTTGCAGTACATTATTGTTATACTGTAATCAGGACAGTATGGTATTGTCACAAGCATAGATATTAAATATATGTTATTGGAACAGAAAGGAGTGTTTGCAAGGGCCCACATGGTGACCCACACATATATGGATTAAATTTGATTTTATTAAAGTGACAAGATAATTCAATGGGAAAAGTACGGTCTTTCCAACAAAAGATACTGAAGTAACTGTATACTCATGTGGAAAAAAATAAAAACCTTCGGGCTTCCCTGGTGGCACAGTGGTTGAGAGTCCGCCTGCCTATGCAGGGGACGCGGGCTCGTGCCCCGGTCCAGGAAGATGGCACATGCCGCGGGGCGGCTGGGCCCGCGAGCCATGGCCGCTGAACCTGCGCGTCCGGAGCCTGTGTTCCGCAACGGGAGAGGCCACAACAGTGAGATGACACATATAAAAAGTAATTTCAAACGGATTATACAGATTTGTATATAAGAGCTAAAGTCAGAAATATCTAAAAGAAAACTTGGGGAAAAAACGTGACCTTAGGTTAGCAAATATTTCTTTGATAGAACAGAAAATACACAAAACTTAAAGAAAAAATGACAACTTAACCTTTGTCAAAATTAACTTTTGGCCATCTGAAGGCACTATTCAAAAAATGAAGAGAGGGACAGACAAGGGACAGGGATTTCCTTGCCTCTGAGACGTCCCGGTTCTCGGCTCGGCGGCGTGACTCGGCGCTTCGCGAGCTGTAGTTCCGCGGGACGTACTGGGCGCTCTCAGCTTGCACAACGCGCATGCGCTCAGTGCGCCGGGAAACGGCGGTGCCTGCGCGCTTTTCTGTTTTTCCTAGTGGAGCTCTGGGATCCTGGCTTTCCCGCAAATGCAGCCCCTCACTCCCACCCCTCCCGCGTTTGGCTCCCTGCATGGGGAGCGGGGTTCATCTGTGGCCGCCTCATGAGGAAATGGTGACAGTTGGCAGCCCAACAACTTGGAGCTTCGCTGGCCGCCAGGCCGCATGACTGGCCTCACCTGTACACCTGGAGCCAGTCGGCCCAGTGGCCCCTGTTCCTGCTCAGCAGCAGCAGTTTGGCTGGGCTCAGCTGCTCCAGATGCTACTGCTTCTCGAAGCGCTCCAGTTCTTCATGACCTTTGGACGAGCGGGTTCAAATGCAACAGCATGAGCATGATGGAGAGCTGAGAAGAAGGTGCAGCAGTGAGGTGCGTCCATTAGGCTGTGGCTTCCTCACCACTGGTTGGGGTCTGTGTCCTGGGACCCCTGGGCACCCCGAATCACGGCTGTCCCAGCACGGAAGAAGTGGCAATGGCTTCAGCTGTCCTGCTGCAACCCCGTGAACCCCATGCCCCAAGCGTAGAACACCTCACCAAAGGGTAACCCAGGCCAGATGAGGCAGGCAAAGGGGAGCACCTACCACCTACCCACCCTTGTTCTGTGGCAGCCCCTCCAATTGACATGACACAGATGCACCCCAAGGGGTAGATGCTGCCGGCCCTTGGGTGGTTAGGGGAGGGTTTGGGACCATGGGGGCCCCAGAAAGACCAGGGGTAGGGTGCCATTTTTCTCTGCTGCTTGGCACCCATCTACGTCCCAATCCAAGCTTCCTCCTGCAGAAGGTCACTTTTGTAAGCTCTTCCCGTGGTAACTACAGGGCTGGATCCTACCCCACCTCCAGAAGGGCCTGGGGGTCAGGGATAGCACTCATATACTCCCTTCCCCAGTGAGGCTGGCCTCGTGTTCAGCAGGTCCTGCCAGCTTGTCCCCATGAATCCTGGGAACCATCAACCCACTACTGATACTGTTGCACTAAGTTTTTCTTTGACCACAACCTGTTGGTTTGCTTCTTAAAATCTACAACCATCACTTCTCATGTCTCATCCTGAGCATAGGCAGTACCCTGAGGACATGGCATGATCTTCCCATTGGGAGATGGTACAGGAAAGCATGGTCTGGCTGGGAACCTAAGGACCCACAGGATCTTCCTAGTTAGACCTGAAAGCTCTTCTGCGAAGCTGCCCTGGGGGCGGTACGGCTGTCCCCTAGCCTGTGCTGCCTGGCCTTGCCCTACCAGTGTCAGCATCACTGTCCTTTCCTCTGAGACCAGGGCTACAGAAACAGGTCCTGACCATACCCTATTCCTGGGAGTTGAGTAGCTTGCTGGGACCCCAGTTAAATTTGTCTCCAACATTCCCCACATGTACTTTCCCCCACATGCTCAACTGTAAATATTACTCCCTTTCCAGAAACAAATTCCAAGGAAGCAAGACCTAAGTACTTACCAGGGATCCATCTTGGGTCAGAATGCAAGCCTCAACTCCTTCAGGGAGACACACCATGGTCGGCCTGCCCAGGAACTTGACGAGGTGCAGAGACGCTGGCTCAGCTGGCAAGAAGCTGAGTAAGTACAAGGAGTTTGTTATTCAGCACCTAAAACATGCATCTGCTTAGGCCACTGGCACTAGGAGGCAGAGGCAGGGCTCTGCACTTTCCTCTTGTAGCACTGTCCAGTTGCCACACTGATCCACACTTCTCTGTGCAGCAGATATGTGTGGAGCCCTGCTTAGTATCAGGTCCAGGGATTCCTACCTCCAATTCTCCAGCCCTTTCCTCAGCCCCACCCATCTGCCACCCAGCTCAGTGACCCCTCTGTAAACCTGGCAAGTCACTCAATCTCTCAAAGCCTCTAAGCCCAGTTTCTTCATCTCTAAAATGGATAAATGTAGGAAACTCACTGAGGTCAGCCCCTGGCTGTGATCACTGTGGTCTCAATCACCACTGCTTACTGCAGGAGCTATAGAATGTTGTGGAGATGCCACTAAAACACAAACAGCACAGGGCTCAACACATGACACGTAGTGTGAGGTCTTTAGCTTGACTTGTTAAAACACATTGTCACCATAAACCCTAAGAAATGTACATACTCACAAAGAAAAAAAAGAGAGAGAGAAGGAAATCAAAACAGAATACTACCAGAAAATCAGCATGAAAGCAGTGATGGAAAAAATGAGGGACAAAAAGGTATAAGACATACAGAAAACAAATAGCAAAATGGCAGAAGTACTTCCTTATCAGTAATTACTTCAAAAGTAGATGGATTAATCTTGCCAGTCAAAGAGCAGAGATTGACAGAATGGATAAAAGACATGATCCAACTACACACTGTCTATGTGTAGACAGTGGACTTTGGACTCATACAAGTTGAAGGTGAAAGGATAGAAGAAATAGCCCATGAAAAATAGTAATCTAAAGAGAGCTGGGGTGGCTATACTAATATCAGACAAAATACACTGTAAATAAAAAGTTATAGGAGGACCTTCGAGATGGCAGAGGAGTAAGATGTGGAGATCACCTTTCTCCCCACAAATACATCAAAAATGCATCTACATGTGGAACAATTGCTACAGAACACCTACTGAATGCTGGCAAAAGACCTCAGACCTCCCAAAAAGGCAAGAAACTCCCCATGTACCTGGGTAGGGCAAAAGAAAAAAAAAAAAACCAGAGACAAAAGAATAGGGATGGGACCTACACCTCTGGGAGGGAGCTGTGAAGGAGGAAAAGTTTCCACACACTAGGAAGCCCCTTCGCGGGTGGAGACGGGGTGTGGGCGGGGGGAAAGCTTGGAGCCATAGAGGAGAGCACAGCCACAGGGGTGCGGAGGGCAAAGCGGAGAGATTCCCTCACAGAGGATCAGTGCCAACCAGCACTCACCAGCCCGAGAGGCTTGTCTGCTCACCCGCCGGCCAGAACAGGTTGGGGCTGGGAGCTGAGGCTCCGGCTTCGGAGGTCAGATCCCAGGTAGAGGGCTGGGGTGGACTGCGTGAACACAGCCTGAAGGGGGTTACTGCCACAGCTAGCCGGGAGGGGGTCCAGGAAAATGTCTGGAGCTGCCGAAGAGGCAAGAAACCATTGTTTTGGGACGCGAGGAGAGGGGATTCAGAGAACTGCCTAAATGAACTCCAGAGATGGGCACGAGCCGCGGCTATCAGCGGGGATATCAGAGACGGGCGGGGCATGAAACGCTAAGGCTGCTGCTGCAGCCACCAAGAAGCCTGTGTACAAGCACAGGGCACTATCCACACCTTCACTCCCCGGGATCCTGTGCAGCCTGCCAGTGCCAGGGTCCTGTGATCCAGGGACAACTTCCCCAGGAGAACACACAGGGTGCCTCAGGCTGTTGCAACATCACGCTCTGCATTCCGTACCCCTCCCCCTGCCTCCCCCCCACCCCCTCCCCCGGCCTGAGTGAGCCAGAGCCCCCTAATCAGGCACTCCTTTAACTCCATCCTGTCTGGGCGAAGAACAGACGCCCTCAGGTGACCTACACACAGAGTCAGGGCCAAATCCAAAGCTGAACCCCAGGAGCTGTATGAACAAAGAAGAGACAGGGAAGTTTCTCCTAGAAGCTTCAGGAGCTGCAGATTAAATCTTCACAACCAACTTGATGGACCCTGCACCTGTGTAATACCTGAATAGACAATGAATCATCCTAAAACTGAGGCAGTGGACTAACAACCTGACTTTACACATAAAGCAATTAGAGAAAGAAGAACAAAACCCCCCAAAGTTAGCAGAAGGAAAGAAATCACAAAGATCAGATCAGAAAGAAATGAAGGAAACAGTAGTAAAGATCAATAAAACTAAAAGCTGGTTCTTTGAGAAGATAAACAAAATTGATAAACCATTACCCAGACTCATAAAGAATAAAAGGGAGAAGACTCAAATCAACAGAATTAGAAATGAAAAAGGAGAAGTAACAACTGACACTGTACAAATACAAAACATCATGAGAGATTACTACAAGCAACTATATGCCAATAAAATGGACAGCCTGGAAGAAATGGACAAATTCTTAGAAAAGCAGAACCTTCCAAGAATGACCCAGGAAGAAATACGAAATATAAACAGACCAATCACAAGCACTGATATTGAAACTGTGATTAAAAATCTTCCAACGAACAAAATCCCAGGACCAGATGGCTTCACAGGCGAATTCTGTGAAACATTTGGAGAACAGCTAACACCTATCCTTCTCAAACTCTTCCAAAATACAGCAGAGGGAGGAACACTCCCAAACTTATTCTATGAGGCCACCATCACCCTGATACGAAAACCAGACAAGGATGTTGCAAAACAAGAAAACTACAGGCCAACATCACTGATGAACGTAGATGCAAAAATCCTCAACAAAATACTAACAAACAGAATCCAGTAGCACATTAAAATGATCATACACCATGATCAAGTGGGGTTTATCCCAGGAATGCAAGGATTCTTCAATATACGCAAATCAATCAACGTGATACACCATATTAACAAATTGAAGGATAAAAACCATAGGATCATCTCAGTAGATGCAGAAAAAGCTTTCAACAAAATTCAACACTCATTTATGACAAAAACCCTCCAGAAAGTAGGCATAGAGGAAACTTACCTCAACATAATAAAGGCCATATATGACAAACCCACAGCCAACATCATTCTCAATGGTGAAAAAGTGAAACCATTTCCTCTAAGATCAGGAACAAGACAAGGTTGCCCACTCTCACCACTATTATTCAAAATAGTTTTGGAAGTTTTAGCCACAGCAGTCAGAGAAGAAAAAGAAAAAAGGAATCCAAATGGAAAAGAAGAAGTAAAACTGTCACTGTTTGCAAATGACATGATACTATACATAGAGAATCCTTAAGATGCTACCAGAAAACTACTAGAGCTAATCAATTAATTTGGTAAAGTAGCAGGATACAAAATTAATGCACAGAAATCTCTTGTATTCCTAAACAATAGTGATGAAAAACCTGAAAGAGAAATGAAGGAAACACTCCCATTTACCATTGCAACCAAAAGAATAAAATACCCAGGAATAAACCTACCTAAGGAGACAAAAGACCTGTATGCAGAAAACTGTAAGGCACTGATGAAAGAAATGAAAGATGATACAAACAGATGGAGAGATATACCATATTCTTGGATTGGAAGAATCAACACTGTGATAATTACTACACTGCCCAAAGCAATCTACATTTTCAATGCAATCCCTAACAAACTACTAATGATAGTATGATAGGAATGATAGGAACTAGGATTTTATAAAACTGTCTAGTAATCTACAAAATATTAAGGTAAAAATAATTAAACCACTGGAGAGCCAAACCACACTTCTGGGCACTAACATCATTCACTGGATACCTTGTTCCTGGACTCTGCAAACATGATCACCACCAGCTGTATGACAAGATACCCTCTTCATGAACAGCAGTGTCAGGACACATACATTCATGCCCCTTTTGTCACATCTGACTCTGATATTACCCTGCACCCTGAAGAATGTTCCATTGTAAAGGAACTCTTAATCTCTGTTTTAGTTGCTCTATGATCCATAGTGATGTCCTCAACCAAGGTAGTTTTAGTTGCTCACACCATAACCACGTGCCCCGTTCAGTTATCAGTTGAATTCTGAAGGCTAAAATAAACATTGCCGACATCTATTGAGTACTGAGTGCAAAAAACTGTGCTAAGATTTTTAATTTGTATTAGCTGATTCAACAAAAAAATGAATATATGAACTACATATCATTGTTATCCCCATTTTACAGATGAGAGAATGATGCATAAAATTTAAGATTCTTTATAAAGAAAGTAAAGAGTAGAAGTTATAATTCATAATTCAAATCCAAGCAGTTGAATACTTGATCCAGCAATGCTAAGGCTTCATAGGCTTTCAATTAATCCCACAGTAACATGAAATGACAATGTCCCAAAATTTTATCCTCAGTGCACTGAATCCCCAGGCCCATTATGCCAGTTCTAAGTTGACACTTTTAGTAAAATAACACATCTAATTATCAAACTGAGGCTCTCTTACAGAAATAAAGATACACTGAAATGTCCTCAAGGACAGCTTCTTAAACAACATCTACAACTGTATCCTTTAGTTTTATTTATTTTTAAATTATTTATTTGTTATTTTGCTGTAACAAACGGGTCTCCATTTATTGATAAAAATACAGATGCTTCCCACTTCTTTTTCACAATTTGACAGATAAACTTATCTGAATTTATGAATCAAGGCCAAGATCACTCTAATGTTTTTTAAAGTCCAATGGGAGAGCAGAGAACGGGCAAAGCTTACGCCTACCCCTCTCTCTCCATAATACATGGTCTCCTTTGTTTCTCTCATCTGTGCTGCTGTACTGGCCTGGTGTGTAGGGGATAGAATTTTTTGCCAGTAAGAAAGGAGAAGGGTCAGGAATGGCTACCAGTGCAATCTATTCTAGAAAATCAGTCTTAGACCTGATAGAGAGGAAGTTCCTCACAAAGCAGTGTCATCGTTGAGATCAAGACTTAGTAAGTAGCGGCTCCGGGGCTATGGCCGGGAGTGGGCGGCTAGCGCTGCGGAGCGTGGCCGGGCAGGGCTGGGTGCGGGGCTCGGGGCCGGCCGTGCTAAGCCGCCTACGGGACGCGGCCGTGGTACGGCCCGGCTTCCTGAGCGCGGCCGAGGAGGAGACACTGAGCAGCGAGCTGGAACCCCAGCTGCGCCGCCGTCAATACGACAGGTCCTTGGTGGTCATGGGCTTCCGTGTCAGGTAGCGGCGCACGGCATCCTCGGTCACCTGCACGTCGCTGGAGGTGGGCAGGGGCATTAACCTCTCTGAGTCATCACACAGCCACCTTGATAAATTATGACCGGGCACTAATCAGGCAGCTGTGCCGACCACCCCAGCCACGGAAGCTCTGCCAGCCTCACCCTCCTCGCCACTGGCCTCGCTGTCATCAGAGGACATCTCCAGGTCATCCTCCAGGTCGTGGATGCGCAGCTCACTGGCCTTCTTGCGCCCACGCTTCTCCTTCTCCTCGTCCTCCTCGTCCTGGTCCTGGTCCTTGAGCCGCCGCTGCTGCATGATGCTGAAGTGGTTCAGGACTTTGTTTCTCCTGTGGGTGGGGGGCACAGCAGGGGCTGACAAGGGGCCTGGCTCCAGAGCCCGCCTCCAGCAGCTGGGCCTTGTCCCGGGTGCCACCCTGCACTTCCACCGGGCATTCCCCAGAGGGGAACCACAGACACATGTAGGTGAGAAGAGGGACAAGCTGACCCCGCACATGGGGACGCACAGGTGTGGCAGCAACAGCCTGAGATCACACAGGGAGAGCTGGCCCTCCTTCAGTTCCCGCTCTACCCGGAGTCCCTCAGGAGAAGGCCTCACGCGACGCCGATGCCCCAGCACCTCGCTTGGGCTCAGGGCCTCTCTCGGGCAACAGAATCAGGCCATATGATACAGTCACATCCGTCGCTTTTGTTGTAGTTCATGGGTGCCTTCTTTTTAATGGCAGGGGGTACTGGTGTTTCCATTTAGAGTGGTGATGAAAGTTTTTAAAAACGTGATTGCATTTAAAGACAGTCTTAGGGGACTTCCCTGGTGGTGCAGTGGTTAAGAATCTGCCTGCCAATGCTGGGGACATGGGTTTGAGCCCTGGTCCGGGAAGATCCCACATGCCACGGAGCAACTAAGCCCGTGCGCCACAACTACTAAGCCTGTGCTCTAGAGCCCACAAGCCACAACTACTGAGCCTGTGTGCCATAACTACTGAAGCGTGTGCCTACAGCCCGTGCTCTGCAACAAGAGAAGCCACTGCAGTGAGAAGCCTGTGCACTGCAACGAAGAGCAGCCCCCGCTTGCCACAACTACAGAAAGCCTGTGTGCAGCAACGAAGACCCAACACAGCCAAAAATAAATAAATTTATAAAAAATTTTAAAAATAATAAAAATAAAGAGAGTCTTAGGATTGTATATAACAACAGGAGCAGAATTCATGGGTAGTATATAAATAAAAAAGAATGAAGCTGTATTCAACATGGTACTGGAAGTCCTAGCCACAGCCATCAGATAAGAAAAAATAAGGAATCCGAATTGGAATGGAAGAAGTAAAACTGTCTGCAGATGACATGATACTATATACAGAAAATCCTGAACACACCACCAAAAAAACAATTAGAACTGATAAATGATACTGCAGGATATAAAACTAATATATACAAATCTGTTGTGTTTCTACACACTAACAACAAACTATCAGAAAGAGAAATTAAGAAAACAATCCCATTTACAATCGCATCCAAAAGAACAAAATACCTAGGTATAAATCTAACCGAGGAGATGAAAGACTTGTACTCAGAAAACTATAAGAAAGAACTTGAAGATGACACGAACAAATGGAAAGATACACCATGCTCATGGATTGGGAGGATGAATATTGTTAAAGCGACCATTCTACCCAAGGCAATCTAGAGAGTCAATGCAATCCCTATCAAAACACCAATGGCATTTTTCACAGAACCAAAAAAATAATTCTGAAATTTCTATGAAAAGACAAAAGACCCCAAGTAGCCAAAACAACTTTGAGAAAGAACAACAAAGCTGGAGGTATCATGCTCCCTGCTCTCAAACTATACTACAAACCTACAGTCATCAAAACAGTATGGTACTGGCACAAAAACACATAGACCGATGGAACAGAATAGACAGTCTAGGAATGAATGCACATTATATAGTCAATAAATCTACGACAAAGGAGGCAAGAATATATAATGAAGAGAAGACAGTCTCTTCAATAAACGGTATTGAGAAAATGGGACTATTCTCTCACACCACACACAAAAATAAACTCAAAATGGATTAAAGACTTAAATGTAAGACCTCAAAGCATAAAAATTCTAGAAGAAAACATAAGCAGTATACTCTTTGACATTGGTCTTAGCAGTATTTTTTTGGATATGTCTCCCCAGACAAGGGAAACAAGAGCAAAAATAAATAGGGCAACACCAAACTAAAAAGCTTTTGCACAATGAAGGAAACCATCAGCAAACCAAAAAGGTTGCCCACTGAATGGGAGAAGGTATTTGCAAATGATATATCTGATAAGGGGTTAATATCCAAAATACAAAGAACTCATACAACTCAACATGAAAAAAGCAAACAACCTGATTAAAAAATGGGCAGAAGGGCTTCCCTGGTGGCGCAGCGGTTGAGAGTCCGCCTGCCGATGCAGGGGACACGGGTTCGTGCCCCGGTCTGGGAAGATCCCACATGCCACAGAGCGGCTGGGCCCATGAGCCATGGCCACTGAGCCTGCGCGTCTGGAGCCTGTGCTCCGCAACGGGAGAGGCCACAACAGTGAGAGGCCCACGTACCGAGAAAAAAAAAAAAAAAAGGGCAGAAGACCTGAATAGACATTTTTCCAAAAAAGACATACAGATGCCAACAAACACATGAAGAGATGCTCAACATCACAAATGATCAGGGAAATGCAAATCCAAACTGTAATAAGAGGGCTTCCCTGGTGGCACAGTGGTTGGGAGTCCACCTGCCGATGCAGGGGATGCGGGTTCGTGTCCCGGTCCGGGAGGATCCCGCATACCGCGGAGCGGCTGGGCCCATGGGCCACGGCTGCTGAGCCTGCGCGTCCGGAGCCTGTGCTCTGCGGTGGGAGAGGCCACAGCAGTGAGAGGCCCGCGTACCGCAAAAAAAAAAAAAAAAAAAAACTGTAATAAGATATCACCTCACACCAGTCAGAACTGGTTATTTTCAAAAGACAACAAATAACAAGGGTTGGTGAGGGTGTGGAGAAAAGGGAACCCTCGTGCACTGTTGGTGGGAATGTAAATTGGTGCAGCCACTGTGGAAAACAGTATGGAGATTAAATTAAAACTACCGTAGAATCCCAAATTCCACTTCTGGGTGTCTTTCCGAAGAAAAGAAAAACACTAACTCAAAAAGATATATGCACCCCTATGTTCATTACAGCACTATTTACAATAACCAAGATGTGGAAGATAAATACTGTACTTATACGTGGAATTAAAAAAAAAAGAACAAACATAACAAAACAGAAACAGAGTCATAGATACAGGGAACAAACAGGTGGTCGCCAGAGGGAAGAGGAGTGAGGGGATGAGTGAAATAGGTGAGGGAGATTACGAGGTACAAACTTTCAGTTGCAAAATAAATGTCACGGGGATAAAATGTACAGGATAGGAACAGAGTCAACGATGACACAGTATCTTTATATGGTGATGATGCAACTCGACTCATCGTGGTGATCATTTTGAAATATATAGAAATATCGAATCAATAGGTTGTACACTAGGAACATAGTGATGTAGGTCAATGATACTTCAACCAACAAACTCACAGAGAAAGGAATCAGATTTGTGGTTACCAGAAGTGGCAAGAGGGGGAATTGGATGAAGGTGGTTAAAAGGTACAAACTTCCAGTTATAAGATAAATAAGTACTAGCGATGTACAGTGTATGACATGATTATGATTAATTACCACTGCTGTATGTTATATATGAAAGTTTTGAGAGTAAACCCTAAGAGATCGCATCACAAGGAAAAAAAAAAAAAAAAAAAAAAAAAAAAAAGACTTAGTAAGTAACCATATCCAGAGAAGGAGCAGCCTGAATGAAACAGCAGGAACATGTGTAGAGGACTGTTAGAAATCCTGAATTCCATCTGAGTCATAAAAATATTTTGGAAGAATTAAGGCAACAGCTTAACGAGGGACTTGCTAATTCAGATCCAGCTTGTTAAAACAGTCAAACCATAGAACAGAACAGTGTTATTTTGTTTTGTTTAAATTTTCTTGTTTTGAACAAAACATGCAAAACAGCTTTGTTTTCAGCATTTTTATAAACACCATCTACCTTTGTTTTTATATTTCCTATGCTACTTTTACAGGTGTGTGAGAATTCTGTCTTATTTGTTCTTCAGTACATTGCCAATCCTTTCATTATTTGTTTATATAACTTAATCATGTGAATTTTCAGGAGAGCCACACAAATTGATACATTGTCTCTCAATCCACCTCTCCATCCATTAATTAATTTAATTGGTAAAAGTTAGACACTTATGTTTCAGACACCTTGATAGGTAAGCAGAGGTAGTGAATAAAAGAGATTCCATCTTTATGCTTAGGAAGTTTACAGTCGAGGGCATCTGATGTTAAACAAATAATCAAACAATAAATAATTACAATTGTGGTGGGAGAACTATGATGGAAAAATCCACTGAATATGAATGTTTATTAAAGGGTTTCCAAGGAAAATCTGTTAAGGAAAAGATTTGAAAAATTATAAGAAAGCATAAGTTTTGAAGGAGAAAAAAAGTATTTCAGGGGTAACATAAAGACCCTAGAGTAAGAACAGGCATGGTATGCTCAATATACTGAGAGACAAATGTGAATAAAGAGTTCATTATTCTCACTAGCCATGTAAAGACTATCTCCACCTAAACCTGCCAGAAATAGCATACAGCCAGCAGGAGAGTGATAGCTCCCTTATCTAAGATGCTTCTGAAAAGAGTCAATATCTCCACTAAGAGTTATGGTCATGAACATTAGAGAGAGAGAGAGGAAGACAGCGAGACAGAGAGAGAGAGAGAGCTCAACCCTCGAAGAGCTCTTTACTGTTCATTGAGGACTGGCCAGTTTAAACACTTATCATTTATGCCTAAGTCCCCAAGACTTGACTTCTCTGCTAGTTTCCCAGACTTCCCTACATATACCCCTATACTAGAAACAAAAGGAGGTGGGGAAAGAGGAAAACTGGAACCTAGAATTGAAAACCAGGTCTATCACATCAGAGGTTAAAATGCACATCTATCACATCAAATTTCTACTTACTCAATTCCTAAGACTGTATCTTGCCTCTGGTGATTTTACATTCTTTGCACAGGATTTTCATCAGTGTACATTAAAAACAATTTCTGACTAGCATCTCATAATGCTGCAGTTCACCAAGCGTTCCTCCTTGATTTGTTAACCCATTTTCTATCATACCTGCAAACTCATGTTATTCCCTGAATCTGATTTTAATTATCATATAATACTTTTATTCTTCTCTTTCCTTTATTCCTCTCTTCATTCCTGTCTCCTTTCCTCCTCATTATTTCTTCTGTCCTTCACTCCTTTTTAACCGTAAACATTTATTACATTAAAAATATGTCAAGTCCTTGTGGTATTGAATGTGGACCACCAATTGTCTTTTCAAACTCTGAAGCAGGTACTCTTCTTACTTAAATATTTCCTTCTCCTTAGCCTCCAAAGGCTAATTTCCCCTTTGATGAGAGTCACCAGCATAGGGGGTCTGGGGTCTGTGCTTATATAGTCACAGTTTATTTTAGGTACGGCCATATCAATATGGGATTTTTATTATTCCTGTTTTCCATGTTTGTTTTACTTGTCAGAATAGGGCCAAGAAAATCTGTACTCCTTAAAATTTTTCTATCTGTCAGAGAATCAAATTCTTAGAAAATCTGTAATTAATTAACAGATATAAACTAGCAGAAGCCCTGAATTTCAAAACTTTTTACATATATAAAATATTACTATACTAATTACATAATCTATATCCAGTATTGGATAGGTGGTCTGACATCTATTTGCACTATAATATAATTTATTTCTCTTCCTCTTGTCCGCTATCTCTCTCCCCCTCTCTCATTCTCCCTTTCTCTCTCTTACTGACTTCAAAATGTTCTTTATGTTGCCTCTAAGATCCGTCTCTCTTGCTTCAATTACAAGGCTACTTGGCCTCTTCATCTACCTCTTCTTTTATTTCAAATTATGTCTCTTCTTGGCTCTGTTTCAATTGTTAGGTTTTTTTGTTTGTTTGTTTTTCCGGTACGCGGGCCTCTCACTCTTGTGGCCTCTCCCATCGCGGAGCACAGGCTCCAGACGCGCAGGCTCAGCGACCATGGCTCACCGGCCCAGACGCTCTGCGGCATGTGGGATCTTCCCAGACCAGGGCACAAACCCGTGTCCCCTGCATTGGCAGGTGGACTCTCAACCACTGCGCCACCAGGGAAGCCCATTTGTTAGGTTTTTGATAATTTTCAAATCATTGATTTCATGGTTTATAACCTGTGGTTAAAAATCTCATTTTTCAGTGTATAAGCTAAGTATTAGCTCATTTTCCTAGTTTTAGGTTCTCTGAACTAGTGGTAAGCATTTCCATTGTCACTCTTTTGTATAAACTCTAGCAAATATTTGAATATCATAAATTATCTCATAGTTGTATGTGAAAATTCTTTGTCATTCATGTGTAGTTTTAGTTAAAAATATAATTCTATTCTTACTAGTCTTAAATGAATATATATTAATAGTATTTATATGATGGAAATTTGATATATAGATAATAAATTAATATTTGTTAGGTTTTTTGAAATGACTAATCACTTCTCTCTTGAAGGGGAAAAACATGTGTCTATAGTAAATAATACTGAGTAAAAGCAGTGACTTGCACATGCATTGAAAGAAGTGGAAAGAATTTGTAATAAGGAGATAAGACTATGAATAAAGTAATATAATAACAAAATAAAGAGATAAAGTAATACATGGGTATATTAATTTCCTACTGTAGCTAAAACAAATTGCCACACATTTCCATAGGGAAACACAAATTTATTACCTTTAGTTCTGGAGGTCAGAAGTCCAAAATCAGTCTTACTAGACTAAAATCAAGGTGTCACTAGAGCTGGTTCTTTCTTGAGGCTCTAGGACATTCCTTTTTCTTTGCTTTTTCAAGATTCTAGAGGCTACCAATTTCACTAGCTAGTGGCCACATCACTCTAACCTCTGCTTCCATCAGATTTACTTTTCTTCACTTTGACCTTCTTATAGGGATCCTGTAATTTTACTGGATCCATCTACATAAATCAGAATAATCTCCTTGTCTCGAGATGCTTAATTAAATCAGATATGCAAAATATCTTTCAGTATTTAAGGAAAAATATTTATAGGTTCCAGGGATTAGGACATAGGAACACTTGTGGAGCCATTATTCTACAATAATATATGGGAAATATTTTTAAAAATTAAAAGCAAAATTCAAATGTTAAGTTTTAGTATTTTCATGTCAAGTGACCAAAGAATCACAAGTATGATACAGACCCGAAAGAGTAATTTCCATAGTTTTCTTTAACTTGATATTATGTTCACTTCTATTTGACCTTCACAGAAATTCTAGTAATATGTGTGGCAAATACCATGATTTCCACTCTCTAGAAGAGGAAATAGATACAGTGTATTCTCGTCACTTGCTTAAGTAGCATGTATAATTAGAGACAAATTTAGGGCTAAAATCCAAATTCCTAAAACTTAGTCAAGTGTATTTCCTATTATTGTCCAATATTTTTTCTTAAAAGAAAAAAAATCAACCACTGTAAGGATAGAAAGAATGTCTAAAGAGTCTAATCCCAATTGCACTAGTTCTTCAAGTCAGAAAATATGTCATTTTCATCCTTGTAACCACAGGAGTACACACAGTGACTAACACATAGTAGGTGCTTAAAGTATGCTAGAGAATAATAATGGACTGAGAATTTAGATTAATAACATGAGTTTATTTGTAATTTTCCCTATATATTTGATTTATTTAGTACAGATATACAATGTTTAGTGCAACTAAAATATTATTTTTAAAGGGAAATATTAATACGTACTCATGGATATTTTACTTTGCTTTTCTGGTTGGACACCTTCCTATACATTTATTTCCTGCTGACAGCAAAACATGAAAAATCAAAGTCAGAGTAAAACAAGGCAAAAAGTAAATAAACCCGACTATATACTCCAGGTTTAGCTGAGATTCTGTAACATTAGCTGCACCTTCACCCAGTAGTTATCATGGACAGTTCCTTCAAAGATTCTCTATATTCACGTGGTGTAATTGGTTTGTGTTGAAAATAAAATCAATGCAAATCTTGGACTTTCATCATAGAACAAAATGTTCAGTGAACCAATTTCTTCACTTTGCCTGTGATTTTCACTGCAGGTAACAAAGACCCATTTAAGAGTGTGTTATCTGTTTCCCCCATGAAATTCTGTTCCAATCTATAGTATATTGTATGACTTTGTTTCCTAGAGTCCCTATGTTTTGAATAGGGACTCTAGGAAACACCTTCAGCACCTCCTCTCAGTATAGCATAGTGTACTTTCTTATTTCTCTGATTTGGGCGTTGGCCATGAGACTTGGTTTGGCCAGTGGATTAGGAGTGGTTGTTGTATTTTCAGAAGCTGTAAATGTGCTTGTGTAGTTTGACCTGGCCCTTGCACTACCACTATTCTAGAAGAGAACATGTCTTGGGTAGCCACTAACCAAGGAAGATAAAAAATACATGACAGACGTGAGCTCCACCCACAGGCTGGATCTAAGCTGAATGTAACCACTGCTTGAGGTAGAACTGCCCATTCAAGCCCAGCTGACATTACCCAAGCTTTCTTCCAATCCACACACCTGTGAACATGAGAATAAATGTTTGCTGTAATAAACCACTGAATTTTGAGTGATTTTTAACAGCATTTTTGTTTCAAAAACTGACTTATAACCTTTCCAAATTAAGCTCGAAGTTCACCCAGGCTGGCTAGTTGATTCCTATCCCCATCCCTCTCCCTCTTTTCATAACCTGTGGCTCTCACTTCTGTTATAGCAAAGCTACATATTTGCTTTTCAGTTTCTTCCTTAAAATGTTTAAGGAAAGAGCTGACATTTAGAGATAATTTGAATGTTAACTGTATTGGAAGATCTATTATTTGCACTCCTTTACTTTAATGAAAGGCTAAACACTACCTAAATAATGAATTAATTTTCAGGCTATGACTGCGTGGTATGCAACATCTTACTGAATATATTACCTTTTTGCTATTGGTTACAAAGTAGAGTGCACTTTTGATTTAGAATGCCTTTCTTCTCCTTATCTTTTGAACTTTATCTTCCTGCTCCATAAGTGAGCTAATGTAGACAAATGAGAAATATTGGTTGAACGTGAATGTTATACTTTTATTTCACCATCTTCTAGTCCTTGCTCAGACTTTGCACTGTGTAAAATAGCCATAATTAAAAATCTCAATCATTTGAAGTCATACATTATTTTATTACATTGATTATTGCTTTTTAATGATTACTATCAAGTTTCCATTAAATTCCTTTATATTCACTGTTATAAGTCTACTGATTATATATGTTGACTTCTTCTGTGAAGAGTTTTCTGTTTACTAGAGCAGAATATGCCCATGTTTTGCTGGTGATTCTCTAATGAGGACTAGCAAAGTCATATGCAAACCATTTATTTCTCAGACAGCATTTATATTTTTGTCACAAAAATATTAACCCCCTTTCAATATTATAGCTATTACTTTACTCCTAAAGGGCTCATATCTAATGTCCACCAAATGCTAGTTTTGAGGCCATTAATCCTTAACTGTCTGGTTCAGAGATACTAATTCTCTCAAATATGTTTGTTAAATCGCGATAATATAACTTATTCATGCAGTAGGTCCTAATTGTTTCTAGAAGATTCGAGGTAAAGGAAGGATCTTATTGTTCATGTTTCAATTTCACACATAATCTCTGTGAAACGGTTAGATTATCGTATACTGAAAAATCCTCCCACTAATCAAGCATGAGAAGCCAAAAAATATATACTGCACAGATGGGCAGTTAATTTCTTTCCCATTGAGCTTGCAATGTGCTCCATGATTTTGCAACAGCTGTGATGAGAATGGTGGATATCCCCAATCTATGCTTCATTTAACTTCAGGAACTCTAAGAGAGTGCATTGTGTAGGAAATAAAACTGTATTTTTAAGCAATGGAGCTTGTTGTCCTGAAGGAGCATTTCATTTTTAACAACTGAAGTTTTAGCACAAATGTTGATAATTGTATATTTCTTTCTTCTGACAACTTTATCATCAACTTAGATTGTATTTCATCACTAAACACATACTGTCGACTTAGTCCTAGACACACTAGAAAATCAATGGGATCTTGATGCAGTAAATGGAAGAATTGTACAGTAAATATTGTGTTTCAATTGTTTACCACTGAAGTTTAGTTTTCAAAGACATTGATAATGCCATATTACATTTGTATAGCACTTTTTGTATTCAAACGCATTCTCCTGTCAAATGGGAATAAAAATGCCTATCCTACCCTCTTCACAGAGCTGATGATATGATTACATGACATAAAAGAAATAAAATACTTTCTAAAGTATGGGTTTATCATTGTCATCATGCCTGAGGAAAATTTTAGTCAGTAAAAAGTGCAGAGGCTTGGAAACAAGAACTGGATTTCACTTCTGGTTCCACTACTTACAATATGTATAAAACTTGGTAATTTCCTTACTTTTACACTGAGCCTCAGTTTTTTTGATGTGTAAAAATTTTGAATAATTATAAATTAACAGATAAGGGGTGTGTGTGTGTGTGTGTGTGTGTATACACGCTTGAAAATTACAGGAGTTTATATATGGAAAATGCATAGTTCAGTGTTGAGTTAATGTATGTCATTTAAAATTTTTAGATACCATAAAAGCCATTATTTTAAAAATATCAACTGTGGATAGACTGGTAGAAGACACATTTTAACAACAGATATTAAGGGCCTACATCAAATCCAAGAAAGAAGAGGAAATATAATTATAATGGCTGAAGGAAATCTTGTGTCCCTTGTCCTCCATTTAGTATGCCTAAGTGGTATATTTAGTATTTCTGCTTAGACAGAGCCATTTGATGGTCATATTTCTGGTGGATCTGTAACTGCTAGATTATATATCATAGATCATAATCCCTTTAGAAACAATCCTTGTTAAATTTCTAGAGGTAACTCAAAACTCCTCCATAGCATCCTCTTCCAGTCTCCAAGAATTGGTCAAGTCACTTCATCCCCAGAGAGTAAAAGGGTTATTCAGGTTTTAGAATAATAAAATGAGTAACCATGACAATGGGTAATATTGGTATACTGAGTTAAAATTTCGAATATACATAGTTATGGTCCCTTTTGAGACTTTCTCCAATATAACTAAAGTAGTAAAAATTAATGGCTATTTTCTGTGATTTCCTTTTTTTTGAGACTTCTTTTGCTGTTGCATTTTTCTTCCTATGTAATGGAGTAGAAATAACAGTAAGGTTAATTTTTCCAAAGAAGGTGCTCATTAATTTATTGTGCTCCCTTAATTGGAATCAGTTTCCTTTCCTGCTTTCTCACTTCCACGAGTCTCAAGGAGACATAAACCCAAGGCTCTTTAGAAAGAAAGCCCTACCATCTTTTCTTTCATGTATTTCTCTCTCTCTCTCCCATTCATATGTCATAATATGGATGCTGTTGTATAGGACATCCTTCTTTACCTGATGCCCCAGGCTCAAAGGCTCACAGTTCTGTGTTTCATGAGCTAAACCATCTACTCTGGTGCAGAGGATATGCTTGAATCAATCATTGTATCCTCTCCCTGTTCCCTATTTAACATTCAAGTTTTAGACTTTACTATTTTCTTTTTTTTTTACTTAAATTGACAAAAATTTAATAGAAATATTATTCTGGCTGCCACTCCGCCCTTATGACAACTCATTATGGTTAGAAAGTTTAGAGAATAGAGTTATTCTGTACAGTATTTCTAATACAATCCCTGGAGGTATTTAAAACTAGCCTAGATGAAGCATTACAAAGTATATTGAAGAAAATAATTTTGCACAGGCAGGGAGATTTATTTAGATTCAATACATCTTTCTTTTTTCCTATCATTGCTCCTAATTTTTAAAGGACCATTGTACAAATTATAATGTGCCTATTATTTTCTTTTTTAAAAATTTTTATTGGAGTATGGTAGCTTTACAATATTGTATTAGTAGACTTTATTATTTTTTTACTACCTGATGTATCTTACCTTTTATTTCTTTACCTGTTTAATGTCTATCTCCTCTTCCTCCACTAGAATATTAACTCCATGTAGGCAGGGGTTTTTATAGGTTTTTTTTCCTGTTGCTTGGAGGAAATGGCAGGTGCAAAATAAATACTTGATGTACAAATAAGTCAGTACATAAATAGAAAACCTGTTTTGACTTTAAAGAAAAGACGTATTTCCAGACTTTGGCTTTCCTAGTACAGCAGAAAGGTGCCATGTTCATATTCCAGCTCAGCATGATAGAGCTCTACCATAGGAGTAAGCCAAATCTTAGCTAATAATAAATTATTGCTTTGCTTTCTTTGTGATTGTTTTTCTCAGGATCCTCACAGCTTATGCTACTGAGAACAACTAGGCAAGAGATCAAGATAATACTGCCTTGGTATTACTGCCTAAAAGTACATCAATCCATCATTTTCAAAAATAGCATGGTTTTCCTAATAATAAGAGAAATTATAATAATTCTATAAAACAAAAAATATAAAAGTATAGAAAAAGGACACATACTCCTAAAACAGGGGAAAAATACAATAAAATTGTAGTACTTTTTATTTTAGGCATTTTTCCTAGGTGTATTTTTATTTTCTATGTTAAATTAGGTTAATTGTCTTTGTTAATGGAATCGTTTCTGCCATGATATCAGGAGTGTTGTCCCCTAGTATATGCTATATAAAACATGAATTCTAATGTTTGTATAGGGCACCAGATTATCAACCATATCGCCACATTTAGCTACTTCCCTAACATTGGGAAATTGTTTTGTTTTGTTTTTCTGTTTTGTGCTCTCATTTCCATAGTTTGCTATCAGTGTTTGATTAGAAATTATTTAGTAAAAACCCTTTGATTTTACAGAGAAGACAAATTAGATCCATGGATGTTTAAGTTAATTACCCAAGCATCATACGTTAAGGCTCAGAATTTGAACTCAAGCTCTAAATTCTTATTTCAGTACTCTAAAGAAATGCACATGGTTATTAAAAAATAAGTTGCATTACTTATTTTAAGCCTTAAGTTGTGCTCTGGATTTTTGACGTTAAACCAGATGGAATTATGGTAGAAACCTGTTATAACTGTTAGAGGAGTTGTGAGTCATAATTTTTTTCACACCAAGATCTTAATTTATTTCAATGAAAATTTACAATGAAGCAAGTATTTATAAAATTATATCTAAAGTAAATCAATAATAAAAGACTACCCAAAAGTGGTGAAGGGGGTGGCTTAAGCATAGGCAAATGGCCCTGGATGTCTGGGAATGAAGGAAGAGGCCACAGTGTAGAAGAAGAGGGAAAGAAAGGCTGTGGACACCATATTCATCCCTTTTTGGTTCCTCAACCTATTTCCTCCAGCAATGTATTCACTAAGGTATTACCCTGTTATATGAAATAGATCAAAACAAAAGGATGGGGAAAAAAATAACCACATTCATTAAAAAATGGCCTCAGTTTTCAAGCTCAATGTCATTTATAGTAATAGTGTGTGTTTTGGGGCTTCTCTGGTGGCGCAGTGGTTGAGAGTCTGCCTGCCGGTGCAGGGGACACGGGTTCGTGCCCCGGTCTGGGAAGTTGCCATGGAGCGGCTAGGCCCATGAGCCATGGCTGCTAAGCCTGCGCGTCTGGAGCCTGTGCTCCGCAACGGGAGAGGCCACAGTGGTGAGAGGCCCGTGTACCAAAAAAAAAAAAAATATATATATATATATATGTGTTTTGTAATAATGCATTATATATATACATATTTATGCATGTATGAATGTGTGTGTATATATTTCACAGTGTTAAACTCACACACATATAAATACGTGTTCCCCAAAACAACTTTCTAGGTTTAAAAATACTGATTTAGATTGAATAAAATTTTTATTTTAATAGCATTAAAATATTTTAATTCCACTGTATATTACTTGATAAAATTTAATAGGAAGTGCTAATGAAAAGAGGGATTCTAGGTAATGTATTATAAATAATAATTTAAAAACACTAAATACTAAGAACACTAAATACTAAGATGTTCTTGTGTTTATTGTGTTTGAAAATGATTACAGTTTAAACTACTAGTTCTTTTAATTAATTTTAAATTATTATGAAACCCCATAGATATTCTTATGATATCCTTATTACTATCAAGTGAGTATCTCTAGATGGATATTGTAACAGTATTTACCAAAGGAACTAATGCAAATAACATCTTAATTTTTAAATGCTGCTGGTATATTTTTAATTTTACTTAAACCTAAACAAGCCTAAAATTAAATTGAAAGTGGTCTTCAAAGCCAAGCAGGTGTTCTGGTCAATAGCTCAATTTTATTGAAATTCAGTGAAAACTAATTAAACATTTCAAAAAGAAACCCTCCCCTATGAGAGCTTCACTTTTCTGTGAAGCCTTTTTGGAACTCCCATATTCAGAGTTGGAAAAACTAAACACCTGCTTTTAAGGGACTCATGAATGTTTAATCCTGGTGAATAGATTACTCCAGTGAGATCCAGGCAAACAGAGCAGATCAAGTAAACATGAAAACAAAATACTCCCTACTCCAGAGACATTTCCTTATGCTGCCTTCCTTCAGTCATTCTATTTTTCTATTTATTAAAATTTGTATTTTCTATTGCTCATGATTATATATGTATGTATGTATATTCTTGCAAAATTATGTACATGTATGTTAGATATAAATAAGAATATTTGATATGACTTTTGATTACTTTCTTAATCTGTTAATAATTTACATATAACATATTAATAAAAATTGTATCCACAGTTAATTTCAAGTTCTTTTAATACTTGGAGTTAATCCTAGGAAAACCATGTTTTCTAAGTATAACATATATTACTTGCTTTAAATAATGAATTCTTAGAATATATCTGAAGTATGCATAAGTTACCTTTGGAAAGGGGAAGAGTCATACACTCAATGGGTTATTCTGTTTATCTGACCACAGATCCCCTTTGCTTTGAACAGAACTAACATGAATCATGTAAAAATTGTAAAAAGTTAATGTAACTTACAGGTTTGGAGGATAAAGAGAATCTGTATGAAATATTAGATAGATGCATACATACATAGATAACAGATAAACATTTTACTTAGATATAAACAGTGCAATTTAAATCAATAATATTATTGTGTGCTGTTTTTAATTTACAACCAGTTCTTCAATCCAATAATTCTATAAGCTGCTAAGTTAGGCAGTGCAAATAAAAATTGAAAACAAAAATACAATTGAACAAATACTTAATTCTTCAGTAGTCTGGTATGACATTTACTCTAAGTGTGCACTTGAAGACATTCTGCCAGTTTTTCAATATCTCTTCTACTGTATTTGAGTATTTGAGTGGATTTTAGGTTCTTCATTGGCAAAGACATAAATAAGACATTTAACATCTTTTCCACACCTTAAATATGGTGTCCTATTTGGGTTGTGTAACCGAATCTAATTATACAGTTACTCTGCTCACTCAGTGGAAAACTAGGGCTTGGGAGAGCAAATATAGGATGGAATAAGGTGGTACAGAGGTGTCTAAACCAGAGAAACCTCAAAACCAACAGAAATTAAGACAGCAAAAAATAATGCCTGATTTTTTTTCCCTCACACTGCAAATTCTGTCAATCCTAACCTCCAAATATATATTATATTTTTTTCTTTTCACATCTACCATGAATACCTCCAGAATATGTCACCATTTCTCACATTTGATTATAGCTCTAGCCTCCTTACTGTCCTACCTTTCTTCTTTTTTCTACTCTCGCCTATACTCTACTATGCACAGGAGAGCTAGCGTGAACCCCCCCACCAAAAAAAAAAAATATATATATATATATATAGGTATAATAATACCTACTGACAGACTTAGCAACATGGATGAATTCAAAGGCATTATGCTGATTGAGAGAAGTCAGTTTCAAAAGATTATATATTATATGATTCCATTTATATGACATACTGGAGAAGCCAAAACTACAGTGACAAAAAATATTCAGTGTTTGCCAGAGGTTAGCGGTAGAAAGAGGATACGACTTCAAAGGAGCAGGACAAGAGAGTTTTTGGGGCACTGGGATCATTCTATGTCCTGATTGTAGTGGTAATTACACAAATCTATACATGTGCTAAAGTTGTACACCAAGAAGATTCAAATTTTCTATTTGTTAATTTAAAAAATAAAATTAATTAATTATTAGTTCTAGTTTTTCAGTTGGCCAAATATAATTTTGTATTCCTGAATAAATTATTCAACGTCTCCAGCCAGCGTTTCTTCATAAATGAAAAGAGAACAATACTGTTATTTTTAAAGGACTGCTACCTCTAAAATATAAAATGTTGTCTCACTATCATATCCTTCTGTCTTGTTTAGGGTTATTTATTCAGTAAGTATAGAGAGACGCATTATTTGTGTTTCTCAGGAGAGTTCAATTGATCTAGTCATTTCTGTTAATGCAGTCTATGCAGTACCTTGTTTTTGTCAGGGAACCAATTTTGTTGGAATCCCCACAGTTTTATATACCACAGTGGGTGTTCTGCAGATGATACATACAAATTACAAGTTAACATAATTGCTAAATCTCTTTCTATAAAAATATAATGATGACAGACTAAAATAATCTAATTGTATTTTTTAACGTGAAGGTGATATGCTTAAATAAGCAATTACAAAATAAGTCAAGGAGCCCTCCTAAAATGTAATAGGCTATACAGAATCATATTTTCCGAATTCAAGTCAAGTATGATAAAATATCCGGACTTTTAAAACAAATTATTGGCAATGCAGACATAAAATCCCTTTTCAAAATAGTGATCCTCAGGTGTCATACATCTGAATTTAGATAGATACCTGACATGTTTATTCAGTCTTCTTGCAATCAAAAGGAACCATGTGCCTCTTACTGATTTAATATGAGTGTAGAATATCTCTGCAGTGAAGGGTGATTATTCTATTTCTTTTATGAGTATGAAAGTCTCATAACTCATAGACAACACAAAATGCCTAAGGAGTTTGTGAGTTATTAAGGTCAGCCATGGGAATAAAGAAGATAATCACTTTTTACCAGTGAAATATTCAATTTATTTTATGAGAAAACTTTTTTATTGATTACCACTTCAAGAATGGCAGAAACTAATAAAGAACCCAGAGGACTTTTCTGTCCATCTGTCCATATCATTCCCAGACCTATGGGACTGTGTCCTCGTTGTTTTAGAGATGGTCACACACTGAAACAATAGCAGAGAAGAATAATGATTTCTTTCAGTTAATTTTGTAATTTTTTAAAAAATATTTAAACATAAAATAACTGTTCTCTGCCTTACTTAATAATTTATTTTCAGAGAGTAGGAAAAAAAAAATTTTGTTTTGGTATGGCCCCAGTCAGTGTGAAATAGGGATGTAGTTTTTCGGCTTTCTAAAATAGGCTTTCTTTGAAAACCAAAGGCCCTAAAACACAAAAATCAAGGACTACTAAGTAATTTTTGACTCCAGTATCTAAAGTGCATTTCTTAAAATGAGAACTTCATTTTGATGAGATATGTTTGCATATTCGCCAAACAAAATTCTAAAGCTGTGAATACAGTAAAAATATTGAGCAGGATGAAAGGATCTTAGACCTCCTGAATAGCAAATGATGTAGTATGTGTGAGAAAATGTGTGTGTATGTTTGTCCTCCACGCACTTATAATGTTGAGTATTTAAACTTTATGACAAGAAAGAATGATATGGGGAAATATTTAGGTAATCTCAAAACTCAGTGTCCTTTGTATCTTATTGCTTATGAGGATGACTGTTTTGTTTTTCTTGTGTTCACTCATTAATTGTTGATTCATTCAACTTTTATTCATTAATTTCTTAGAAAGGTCTCAATTTTATTGAGAAAAACTTCTCTCCTATAAGGTTTTACACCCTGGAAACAGTTATATTCTCTATCAATTTTTCAACAACTCTAATTTTATTTCCTCAAATATTTGAAGACAAATGTCATTTCCTCAAATTTATCTATTACATAGTCAAAGCCACAAGGTCAAGATTTCCTTATTTAACTTATTGAAGTTCCTTCATTATTCCACTTACGTTTTTCTTTTTTAATTTAGTTTTTCTTGCAATGATATTTAAAAATTGAAGTTTCTGTGTGACATGGACATACAGTAGGTGTAAAATTCACAAACAAAATGTCAGATGCAACATGCACATTGTCAAAAGAATTGGAGAGAGCTTGTTTTGGGAGTCTTGAAGACTCTTAAACGCCTTCCCTTACTTGAAGAATAATAAGAGAAGGTTGTGAAAACATTCATTTGTTAAGAATTAGCCATAAAAAGAATGAAATTTTTCCATTTGTGACAACATGGATGGACTTGGAGAGTATTATGCTTAGTGAAATAAGTCAGACAGAGAAAGATACTGTATGATATTACTTATATCTGGAATCTAAAAAATAAACCAGTGAGTATAACAGAAAAGAAACAGACTTACAGATATAGAGAACAAACTACTGGTTACCAGTGGGAGAGGGAAAAGGGGAGGAGCAAGATAGGGTTCGGGAATTAAGAAGTACAAACTACTATGTATAAAATAAATAAGCTGCAAGAATGTATTGAACAGTACAGGGAATATAGCCAATATTTTATAATAACTATAAATGGAGTATAACCTTTTAAAATGGTGGGGCTTCCCTGGTGGCACAGTGGTTGAGAGTCCGCCTGCCAATGCAGGGGACACGGGTTCGTGGCCCGGTCCGGGAAGATCCCACATGCCGCGGAGCGGCTGGGCCCATGAGCCATGGCCGCTGAGCTTGCGCGTCCGGAGCCTGTGCTCCACAACGGGAGAGGCCACAACAGTGAGAGGCCTGCGTACCACAAAAACAAAAACAAAAACAACAGCCAAAAAAATGGTGAATCACTATGTTGTATACCTGCAACATATAATATTGTAAATACCTCAAAAAAAAAAAAAGAATAAATGAAGTTAAGTTTTGCATACTGCTGCCACTTGGAGAGGAGAAGAGAGGTCAGCAGAATGAGACTTGTGAGCCAAGAGAAGTCTTGGAACTGAGAAAAGAAATATTTGCAGCCACATGAAGCAAGGACTCACTCTCTTGGGTAAAAACGACCATTAGTGGGAAGTGCCTGGTGATGGGGATTTTTATCTCAAAAAGTCCCTAAAAATACCCTGAAAGAAAAGCCAGCTTTAAACAGCAATATCCTAGAAGACCCCAAGACAGATTTTGAGGGTCCTAGTTCAAACAAGAATTCTGCCCTGTTTCACTCCTCCTTTCCCATATTCCTGCTCCAAAGTGGTGAAGCAATATACTTCATACGTTTCATATGTTCCCTACTTGTAACTTTATTTTGATAGGTTTCTTTAATTTCAAATTATATTTCCTTTTATGAAGGGATGACATACTTTCAGAATTCTTGACTATTTGTTTTAGTCATTATTTCATTTGTTTGCCATTATAAGTGTTTCTAAATGTTCTCGTTTGGAAAAATCTGGGGGTTCATTATTTTATCTTCCTCTGTCTTCTGTCTTCTGAAGTCTAATGTTAAGGAAAATAGACCTAGAAATAGCTTACATTTTCTTTTGGTTATGTTCTAGGTCATCTGTTTGCTTTACTTGGTAAATTTTATGGGACTAAAACACATTGAAATTGCATACACAAGCTCTTTTAGCAAAGTTCACTTCTCTTATGTTTTATTTGTTCTCTTCTTAATGGCAGTCTCTTCCTTTCATGGGTCTATCTTATTAGTATCTCTTTATGAGTCCTAAAACTTATACTATGTTCTTTTTATTACAAATAATGCTAATTATGTGTTTTAGGTGTTAATAATTTATTTTTTAAATTCTATGAAATCATTGTTGTTTTCCCCTTAATGTCTATTCTAGGCATTATCAGATATGCTTTTATTTTATTCTACTATGTTATCTTTCATTTTTTAAGCAACAGATTATTCTTTTTAACCGGCGCAATTATTAAATAGTTTCTACCTAAAATTAAATATGTTCTTCTTCTATCTGTTGTATCTTTCAGCTGTTCTTTCCTATCTCATCCAAATATTTTTCCAAAATATCTGTGTTGTTTTAAATGTTTTGTTTATTTCCCTGTTTATCTTTTCATGATAGCAGTACTACCATGGATCCTTATAAATAAATGTGTGTACAGGGGCTTTCTTTTAAAGATTTGATTGCACTGATTAGGAAAAAATAAATAATAAAAGTACCAAATATATTTATTTACTAATAGTTCAATTTTGAAAAAGATAAAGGATCTTTTAAATTATCAGAAAATTTGCAATAATGTGCTGTTGTCTAATATTAATATCATGTAAAATATATAAGAAAATATGCCAGTAAAACATAACAGCATAGTTTTGACCCCAAAATACAGGTACATATGTTCCTCTTGGAAGAATCTCCTACTCTTGACAACAGAGTAGGAACTGACTGATCTGGGAGACAGTGGCCCAATTGTTCTGTTCCTTTAGGTGATACCTTGAAAATTAGATGACCCCTCAGTTTATCTGGAGTCATCCATTAAGGTGAGCATTTCCTATTAGTAACATTGAATTCCAAGGGGAATTCTGTCTACAACATTCATCACAAGCCACACTTATTTCTAAGTGATATGGCTGGTGTATAAGTGGTTCTCAGGAATGAGAAAATAAAGTGTATAGCTATAGCTGATAATAAGTGCGTATTCTTGGCTACTATGGCCCCAGTTAAAAGGTTTTTCATTAAGTACCTGTGGATTTAGGCTTAAAGTAGTTCTTCTCTTCTCTAAAGGCTCAGAAATTACTTAAAATCTTTAATTAAATAGGGGATTTTGATTATTGATTCAGAAGCAAATCTGATACTTATCCTTTTTACAATATGTTTAGAATGGTGACTTTTGAACCTCTTAACTCTGGCACATTAAAAATACACTTTCTACATCATGACACTACACACACACACACACACACACACACACACACACACCTGAAATGCATAAAACCTATGCTCTACTCTGTTATTTCTCTTTTAGTCTGTTTCATTTGGAATAATAATAATGGATCTCACAAACTAAATCTATTTTGTGACCCATACTAAGTGACAAACAACAAATTTAGAACAATACTTCAAAAGGCCCACAACCACAATAATTTGAGTTTGGCCAACATCAACTAATCAAAATAAAAGTCTGTGAAGCTTGGGCTTCCCTGGTGGCGCAGTGGTTGAGAGTCCGCCTGCCGATGCAGGGGACACGGGTTCGTGCCCCGGTCCGGGAAGATCCCACATACTGCGGAGCGGCTGGGCCCGTGAGCCATGGCTGCTGAGCCTGCGCATCCGGAGCCTGTGCTCCGCAGCGGGAGAGGCCGCAACAGTGAGAGGCCCGCGTACCGCAAAAAAAAAAAAAAAAAGTCTGTGAAGCCAAAGATTCTTATATTCAAATATAGGTTTCATTACTAGATTGGGACAAGACCTCCTCTAACAGAGATAGAGAATGGGGGAAGTATTCGTAAAAGTCCTTTATTGCCAAATCCTAAAATAATCTATAATTAAAACTCAGAGAACAAATTAGATATTCCCTTCAGGGCTATAATTGCACAGAGATACTTCAAAGTGAATACTTCAGACTTGGTTTAGACTAAAGTTACATTTAACATTGAATAGTAACACTTAAATCTGGTATCAGAAAGGTAACCAGGTATTTGCGTTTTATAAAACTTTACCCAGGGCTTCCCTGGTGGCGCAGTGGTTGACAGTCCGTCTGCCGATGCAGGGGACATGGGTTCGTGCCCTGGTCCGGGAATCCCACGTGCCGCGGAGCAGCTGGGCCGGTGAGCGATGGCCGCTGAGCCTGTGCTCCGCAACGGGAGAGACCACGACAGTGAGAGGCCCGCATACCGCAAAAAAAAAAAAAAAAAAAAAAAAACTTTACCCACTAATGTATCAATTACTGAAAAATATATGCAAAATCAGTGTTTATTGATTATTTATATTATGAATTTATTAATGATACATTATAGATTAAATTATGTCTTCCCCAAATTCATATGTTGAAGTTCTAACCCTCAGTACCTCAGACTATGACTGAATTTGAAGAGAAGGTATTTAAAATGGTAATTATGGTTAAATAAGGGTGTTATGGTGGGGCCCTAATCCAATCTGACTGGTGTCCTTATAAGAAGAGAACATTTAGGCAAACAGAGAGACACTATAGCTGCACATTAACAGAGGAAATATCACATGAGGACAGCCGGAAGGTGACCATCTACACAGCAAGGAGAAAGGCCTCAGAAGAAACTAAACCTCTCAACACCTTAATCTTGGACTTCTGGCCTTCAGAACTGTGAAAAAATAAATCTCTGTGGTTTAAGCCATCCAGTCTGTGGTATTCTAGCAAACTAATACAATATGTTTCTTGGGGGAAAAAAGCAAAATGAACTGCGCTAAGTGTTTTCTCTCTTTTATTGTTTCACACTAGTAGAAAATCGAACATTAGATCTATAAAACCAAAATCTCAGTCACTTTATTTCATTTGATGTCAGGTGCCTAAAATGTCATAGTGGTGCCTAGAAGATAATCAGAAATAAGTAAGTTATGAATAAGTAGTATTGCTAGACAAACTTAAAATGATAGCAGATTTCACAAAGTGCAGATGGGGAGGAAAATAAAACGAAACCATAAAATAAACAACCCAATATTCTTTGTTTTCTAATGGCTTCACCTCAACAATAACAAAAAAATTTGTCTTGTCATTAAATCTCAGAGGTCTTAGGAAAGCATCTGAGATGTCATACAGGTGTGGTTTTAGGTAGGTTATTTGACTGCACCATGACCCATTTTTCTCATGTTCAAAACATTCATGTAACAGAAATACCTACCTCATAACATTGTCTTGTACATGGAAAGTTAGTGCACATAAAGCACTTATGTTTGTGTTTGCTGCAAAGTAAATGACAAAAAATGTTAAATGTTGAAAAATCAGAAATATTGGTTCTGATTATAAAAATTGTTATTTTTTACACATGCACATAGCAGAATATTTTTCCACAAACTATAATGTTCCCTGAAATCTAAGTAATGAATAAAATTAATAAAAATAATATTAATAAGACCAATAAAATAAAGTAAAATAAAAGCATCAAGAGAAAATGAATCTAGAAACAAATAAACAAACAAACAAAAAAAATTAGCAAAAATCTACATATGAAGAAGAATGGGAGAGAAGAAAATGTTTCTTCCTGTGAATAATCTATAAATAATTTACAAATACACAATAATGATTGCTCACCTTTTAGACAGGCAAAAGAAAAGCCATCTTAGACTTATGAATTTTCCGGTAAGATATTTGGTTTCAAATATTCAAATTAATTACCACAATATCAAGCAATAGTCACAGTTTACCAGATAAGGCTCTCTTTGCCAACCATATTGAATATTCAAGCTCAGTTTCACAAACAGCCCACATTCAATTCACATGTACTATGTGTTACGCAGGGCTTGGAGGAGAGGAAAGGCATGCCTAATTAAAATGTCAACATTTGTTTTTGATGACATATATTTCTTTTCTAACTTAATTTGTATTCTTTGACTTTTAAAATTGTTCTTGGCTATAAAAATGTGGCATTTCAGGGGCTATTCCAATTGACATTACATAAGTTCTTATAATAGACGTTTCATAGGTAATTTAGCTTCTTGATCCACCTTCCCCTCTCTTGAATCTTAATAGTGGTTATTTCCAAAACTCAACTCTTGGAACTTTCTCTTCTCTCCTTGCAGAATTACCCAGGCTCACAATCTAAGCTTTATATGGCTGCCTACATAGTTTAAATCTCTGCCTTTTTTGCCAATTGATTTATAAGCTGCATCACTCAGCTTTCTATGTGGTAGCTAACTAACCATCCCTTAAAACTCAATATGTCACAAATGAAGAGTATTTCTTTCCTCAATAAACACTTCCCTCCTCTTATTTCAGTTTCTGTTGGCTGCATCCCCAGTCTTCCAATCACCTCAGTTTGAAACCAGAAAGTAATCTTTTAGTCATTGTTTTCCTTCAGGTCCTGTATTTGTCCAACTTCTGAAAATCTACGTCTCAGTTCCTTTCTCCTTTGTCTTCACTACTATGATTCTACCGTGGGAAATTACCTCTTTACAGTCCGACTACAGAAAGGGTCACTTCACTGATACCTTAGTTTCTAGGCTTTGATCTTTTCAATACATCCTCCTTGCTATTGCCAGAGTAATTAGACTATTTAGTTATGTCACTTACTTCTTCAAAATTTACAAAGCCTCTCTCTTTCTTCTTTTAAAATGTATTTATGTTTAATAAATAAATGATATATATATTTAAGGTATACAACATGATGATTTGATATAAAAATACACAGTGAAATGATTACTACAGTCAAGCTAATTAACATATCCATCTCAGCACATAGTTACCATTTTTGTGTGGGTTGCGAGCACCTGAAACCTACAATCTTAACAAATTTCTGGTATTCAACACAGTATTATTAACTATAGTTATTCTGTATATTAGATCTCTAGATTTATTCATCCTATGTGACTTTGTACCCTTTGACCAATATCTCCCCATTTTCTGTACCCTCTGGACCCTTGTAATGACCTTTTTATTTTCTGCTTCAGTGTATTCAACCTTCTAGATTTCACATAGAAGTGAGAAAATGCACTATTTTTCTTTCTGTGTCTGGCTTTTCACTTAGGATTATGTCCTCCAAGTTTGTATGTACTTTTAGGAAATGAAATCAGTACCTCAAAGAGATACCGGCACTCCTATGTTCATTGCAGCATTGTTCGTAGTAGCCAAGATGTGGGAATAACATAAGTGCCCCTCCATGGATGAATCGATAAGTAAATTGTGGTATAATATAGATATAGATAGATAAATATAAATATTACTCTACCTTAAAAAGAAGAAAATCCTGCCTTTTATGACAACAAAAATATTTCCTCTCTCTGAATTCTAAAGCCTCCAATTGTCTTGACTATCCCACTTGTATTCTTCTATATGCTCCTACTTGCACTCACTCATTCTTGATTCCAGTCTTATGGCTGGCCTTGGCCTGGAATGATTTCCCATTTTATTCTATCCAAATCCTACTAATTCTTTAAGATCTGCTTTCTAATATTTCCCCTTGAGAATGTAACACTTGTTGAGTTTTCTTACCTCTCACTTTCACAACACTTGCTGACTGCATCAAGTGCTTAGGCTCTAACCTCTTGAGTTGTTTGTTGCTACTGGCACACTGAACACAGAATATTAAATTGGGAAGAAACTGTGACAAAGACCAGTCCAGATTTTTTATGTTACAATTAAGAATCCTGGACTTTGCTACATTTAATATTTGAAAACTTCTTGAAGGTAGGATGAATGTTGTATCATTCTTCTGTATTCTAACCCCCTCCATCCATGCACTTAGTCCAGTGCCGAGACTCCATTAGGTACTAATTAATTCTGTCATCCAACTGTATTATGTGACTTCAATTCTGTCTTAGAAGCTGAATTTTAAGCTTTTTGATGTTCTATAATTCTTCTGTATTCTAGGACATATCTATTTGAGTTAAGGCTATATGAGGTACTAATATTTCTGGACATCATGTAATTTTTCTCTCCTATATGTATATATAAATATAATATATATGAATTTATATTATAGACATACATATTCTCCCATATTACTGATGTGGACACTAGTCATTTACATGGCTGGTATGTGGTGAAGCCATGTTTAAGATAGGTCAGATATCAGAGACTCCCCAGATAACTTCCATGTTATATTTCCTCTTAGGTACTTAAAAACAGTGGCTAAATAAATATATGTACTTCAGTTAGGTTGATTATGTAGCTGGTATTTAAGTTCTTTGTGATACCAAAATAATTTCATTGGATCCATTCTATGATGAAAGCTATTCTAGTGTGAATTCCAATAAATAAGGCATGTATTGAGCAAATATTAATTAAGTACTATTTATGAGCCAGGCACTAAGCTTGTACCAAGAAATAAAATGATTCTCAGATGGTGCTTTTATAGGCATGTGACATCTTCCCTCCTTTGACACAAAGCACACAGGATATGTTTGGTAGTGTGGTGACAGCTCTTTGAAGACAGGTACATTAACCAACTGGATTCTAAGACAAAAGTACCTCGATTTTGTATGACAATATGGACAGAGTCTTGATACAAATAGGTGAGTTGGTATAGTGTCAAAATGATAGGAGAGCTCTCTACTGAAAAGAAAAGAATAAAGAAGAGAAGAGAGAAGCAAAAAGAAAAGAAAGAAAAAGAAAAGAAAACCCTTTATCTGCAACTCTGATGTCCTGAATCCTAGTGAGAGACCCATTGTTTATTTTTACGACTTAGCTTTTAGTGTACAAAATTCCAGTATGACTTGCATGTTAATTTGTATATTTTTGTATAATTTAATTTATATCAGTCATCACTGTATCATTTGCTGGCTGGTACAGTTCTGCAGTTTCCTTGAATGCCAATCCTGCATCCTCTGATTTATGTAGGCAAAACGACTAGATTGGAGTGAGTGAGAGATTAGAATATGATGTTATTTCTTTCACTTTGCAGTTTTGTTCTTTTACTGAAATCCCATATCAAACGCTAAGTAGTTGCACAGATAATTTATAATAATAGCTGTCACTAACATGATGTTTACTCTGTGCCAGTCACTGTTCTACAAAATTTACACCTGTAATTCTTTCAACTAGCATTAAACCCTATGATATGTGTGCTAATATTATTTTTATTTTTTAGATGAGGTTAATTAGCTGATCCAAGACGACATAACCAGGAAATGGCAGTGCCAATATTTGAATACAGTCAGCCTGGCTTTTACATTTTTGTTCCTAATTACCATGTTTTACCCACTCTTAGGAGTTTGACAGAAAGTGACAATATACGTGTTTTTGATTACTTATTTTCTACATCATGACGTTTGAATTTAATACTAAATACATTCTGACAGTACGGCTCACTAATATTTTTATTTGAGTGATAGAAAAAAATAAATGATTGGAGAATTCTTTAAAGATAGACCAGCACAAATAAGGAGCTAAACAATCGCCAATAAATGTCACAATTAGGATGTCATGTGAGTAAATTTCTGAAAAATAGATTTGATAACTTTGCTTTATGAGGATGGAAAGGGAGACTGAACACAGCATATCTTTCCATCTGTTTGTGCTATCTTCAACTTCTTTCATCAGTGTCTTATAGTTTTCTGAGTACAGGTCTTTTACCTCCTTAGGTGGGTTTTTTCCTAGGTATCTTATTCTATTCAATTTCCTAGGTATCTTATTCTTTCTGATGTTAATATAAATGGAATTGTTTTCTTTACTTCTCTTTCTGATAGTTTATTTTTAGTGTATAGAAACACAACAGGTTTCTGTATATTAATTTTGTATCCTGCAACTTTACTGAATTAATTGATGAGCTGTATTGCTTTTAAATTGGGACTTTCCTGGTGGTGCAGTGGTTAAGAATCCACCTGCCAGAGCTTCCCTGGTGGCTCAGTGGCTGTGGGTCTGCCTGCCGATGCAGGGACACGGGTTCGTGCCCCGGTCTGGGAAGATCCCACATGCCGTGGAGCGGCTGGGCCCGTGAGCCATGGCCACTGAGCCTGCACGTTCATGTGCTCCACAACGGGAGAGGCCACAACAGTGAGAGGCCTGCGTACAGCAAAAAAAAAAACCAACAGAATCCACCTGCCAGTGCAGGGCACATGGGTTCGAGCCCTGGTCCAAGAAGATCCCACATGCTGTGGAGCAACTCAGCCTGTGTGCCACAACTACCAAGCCTGCACTCTAGAGCCAATGAGCCAAAACTACTGAGCCCACGTACCACAACTACTGAAGCCTGTGCACCTAGAGCCCATGCTCCACAACAGGAGAAGCCACCACAATGTGGAGCCCATGCACCGCAACAAGGAGTAGACCCTGCTCACCACAACTAGAGAAAGCCCGTTTGCAGCAATGAAAACCCAACGCAGCCAAAATTAAATAAATAAATAAATAATTTTAAAAAATTTTTGTAGGAATTTTTAACTGGTAAGATAAAAATATAGGCAAGTTTAGATCACTGGAATAATCAAAATTACTCCTTCCAAGAGTGGAGAATGGTAATAAAGCATGTTTAATGTTGAAATATTTGAAAAAAGGGACCCAGAATGAGGTTTAGCATCAGACGCAGCATATATCAGAGAAATAAACACGGAGAACAAGGTGGAAAACAAGGTGACCTAAAATGGAGAACAAGGTGACTTAAAATGAGGAAAAATTTTTCATTTGATTTTGAAGTTTGGATTGAAAATCATAAAGACCTCTGGAAGAACCCTCAGGAAGATGTTTCTGATCAGTGAAATGTGAAAGAAAAGGAAATATATATGTATACACACATACACATACCCATACGTACACACATTTTATACATTTAAGGTAAGGTGACTGTGTTGGATGATTTGATGTGTCAACTTGGCTAGACCATCAAACACAGCTTTTGGTCAAACACCAGTCTAGATGTTGCTGTCGTGGTATTTTTTTGAGATGTGATTATCATTTAAATCAGTAGGCTTTGAGTTAAGCAGATTACCCTCCATAGTGTGGGTGTGCCTCATCCAATCAGTTGAAGTCTGAGGTCTCCAAGAAAGAATAATTTCTGCCAGAAGACTGTCTTCAGACTTCAGCTGCAATATTAACTCTTCCCTGAGTCTCCAGTCTACCCTACAGATTTTGGTCTTGCCAGTCCCCATGATGGTTTGTGTCAAAATAAAATAAATCTCTTAATATATTATATTTACACATTCTATTTCTCTTACTATATTATATTTACACATTCTATTGCTTCTGTTTCTCTGAAGAACCTTGACTAATACAAAGACCACTGTGGGTTTTTTTAATAAGAAGACCACCCAAAATATTTTACTACAGTAGGAAAGGTTAGAGTCTCTACAAAAATCAGTCTATGTATTACTCCAGATTCTGATGTGGCTCTAGCAGAAGTTTGTGGTGTTACCTAACTGCCACTGCTGTTCCTACAGATCCCTAGGCCCCATGGGAAGCACAGACTGACAAAGAGGTACACACTGAAGTATTTATGCATTGGCAGACAGTGCGTAGCAGAGGCTGGCTTCTGCATCAGTCACCTGGAGGGGACTGGTGACAGGTACTTGTGGAAGTGCAAGGCAGATAATGGCAAATGTAATCAAATGGGATAGGAAGGGGAAGGGGGAAAGAAAATGCGGTTAGAAACAAGACATATGCTTCTCTACCACTTATAGCCCCCGTGGGATTTTGTCAGGCACAATAGTTCAAGGGGCAGCTATGAAGTTGCCCTATGAAATTGAGCTTGTTTGGAAACTGTAGCTAGCTTAGAAAAACATCTCCTTGTACTTGCTCTCCTTTCTCCCTCATTTTATATCCCTTTTATCCCTCACTTTTGCTTCCTTGCAATTATATTACTCAATTAACTGTTAGCACATACACTTTTGCCTCACATCAATTTATTTTGTATGGGACTCAGGCTAAGATAGGGCCCGTGGGAATTGTACAATATTTTGTCTGAGTAAACTCACAATTCCACACTTTAGTAAGAAATAAAGATGTACCTGTGCTGCATCTGAGGTAAATGCCATAAACATTAAAGTGTTTAAATGTTAATTACAGCAGGTTGGTAGGCTCAAATGAATATAATGAATTCAAGAATAAGATGTGTCATTTATTATTAAGAAAATACAAATAAAATGGTGTTGTTTGAACTACGATTCTTTTGAACCAAAAGTATCAATTAATGTGTACATCTTGGGTGGTGCATTCTTAAAGCTAATATAATATGCAGTTATGGAAAAATAAATAGATTTCAAAGGGTTTCTCTTTCATGTTGTTCTTATATTTTGATATTCTAGTTGAGAGTTAAATATAAAAATGCAATTCAAATTCCACTATCTCATTCTCTAGAAAAATTAACAGAACTTTTTGTGTGCATATCGCTTTATAATCTATAGTGATAATAACCTTTTGTTAGCATTCACTATACTAGAAAACAAGTTTTTGGCAGATATTAGTGACAATTCCCAGAAAAATTAGGTTATCCCTGGTGTTGAATAATTCCAATTTTCAGATCCATGCTCTGAAAAGATTTATAAGGGTTACTTATATTAACATATGAAAATGTAGAGAAAAAATTTGATTTTGATGAATAAAGGCAGTTTCAGAATTAAATCTCTAATAATATATATTAGGGTATCCCTGACCTAACCCATTACTAGGTCTCCTCTTTAACTTCCTATTCTACTCTCTCCATCCTTGCATAATGCTTTTCTGAATCATCTTGAGTCTTTTATAACTTTATTTTTAAAAAGCCTACTCTCTAGGAACCCTTTTTTTCCTACCTTTAATCGAGATTGAGGTTTCCCCATTTAGTTCCTCTGTTCAAGGTAGGTAAGTTCTCTGTATAATAACTAAAAGTTCTCAATTTTAAAATTTACTTTCTGAATAAACAGAGGATCAGAGAGGAGGTTATGCCCTCCTCCTGGGCTTTAGCCTACCTGAGTGGTAGGATTAAAAATAAATTTAGAATCTTATTTTGGAATTTGAGGGCCAGGAACTTTTTAGGGCCAGAAACAAATCTTAGAGCTGCGAAATATTTTATTCTAACATAACTATGCATCTGCATTGAAACACAATGTATAATTCTACAGAATCCATGTTTGTTATGAAAAGATCATTTTATAGTAGATATAATTAGAAATCATTCTTCTAGTTGTTCACCATTTCTTATATAATTCTTTTTCCTTCCCTTTATTATTTCTCTGAACCATATACCACCTTAGCATGATTAGTTTTGTTCCATCAAACAATTACCTCTAAAGATTCTCTTGAAAATATATTTAAAGAGCATGTTCTTTGAGGCTACAGAAAGACACATAATGATACAAGGTGTAAAGAGAAAAAAGGCATAGGGCAGGGTTAGATTGGGAAAATCTTGACTAGCAGTAAGAAATTTTGATTCTTTTCATATATAATAGAAAGAGGGAAAATTTAGGCTTTTGAGAAGAATGTGATATAATTAGATCTGAACTTGAGAAACTAACCTGGTGTCCATGCAATGGACTAGAATAGAGCATAGCAATGGAAGACTGAATGAGGAACTAAGAAATAGTTCAGGTAATGGACAGGGAGTGTTTGAACTGGAAGCAGGAGATAAAAATTTCCTATAGGATATGACCTCCACACTTCCTCCTCACAGAAAACAATTCAGTGTTTGGAGAACCTCTCTGCTGTCATGGCTGTGTTTATTAAACCAAACTGTGAAATTGGCAACATTTGCTTTTTGAGTTTTCCATATGGCTGCCTATCAATCCTCATCCCCTTGGTGATAAGATCTCTTATTTTTCCACACTATTAAATCTTGATCTCAGAAGGCATATGATAAGCTTAATTCATAAAAAATGGGTGAATAACAAATAATGTTTACTATATCACATTTGCCAGGGATTTGTGAAATTTAAGAAGGAATATTTATGAACTGTTCATGAACTGTGGGGGTTACAGGCATCATCCAGCGTGAGAGGTGATTTTTGAGGGTATAGGGAGTCTCTAATATTTCCCCTTAAGATTGCATCACATAGGTGACAGGTTATTATAGGTATGTGTAAGGTGTATCATACCAACACAAAGAATACCAAAAAAATAATAAAATAGGAAATGGAAAGCTGGGTTTTCAAGTCACCTTAGGAGTTCAGAAATTTGGTTAACTTCTTTAGGCCCAAATGGCCCTGATCAGCAAATGTAATTCCTTAATCCCTTCCTACTTTGGAATTCCATGTTTAGATCTCTTCCTACTCTTAAAATTCTAAGTTTGTGAGCTATGATCCAACTATTAGAGATTTAGACTGAAGAATAAAGACTACTAATATTAAGGACACGAATATAAGTTATATATTAAAACAAAACTTGGTAGTTTACAAAAAAAGAACAGCCAAATTAGTCAACCGATTCCTGGGATGAGGGTAGATATTTACATATAAAATTATGGATAATTTAATATATTTATGATTAGACAGAAATTCCCAAATTATAAAGAATGTGAACTCCCAAATTCTAGGGGTAATTTTCTAGGGGTATCATGTTACTTTGTATCTTATAATAAAATACCCTACCACTTTCCCTTCCTAACTTTTCTTCAGAACACTTATCACTGTTTTAAAATATGTCTTTTTATCTCGTTATTACTTGCTTCTCCAGCTCTGCCATGATTTCCACAAAAAGGAGAGGATTAGTCCTTATTCTCCAGTGTATCCCTTATGCCTAAAACAAAGTCTGGCATTAATCAGCATTTGATATTTGTTTGATGAGTGTTACAAAATTGGAAATGTGGGGAAACTATTCAAATAGTTTAATTATTGAAAGCTGAAAACTTTTGGAAATTATTATGACAGATATATCAGAAATTAGTAAATTTAAAATGGAAAGTATATTTTAATTCAACTTTTTAAAATATGAAATCTGCAAACATGACATACTCATTATGAGTTAAAACTACCCAGGAGGAAAAGGAAGGACCCCTGCAGGGTTCACAGAGAGCTAAATTACATTCATAAATGAAATCAGAATGAATTTTTATAATGTAAAGCAAGCTTGGTTAAGTCACTAAGGATAGGAAAATCACATTCCTACTATCTCTGGCAGCTACCTGCTATGTGTACTAAAGTTATAATGTAAGATTCCCTGAGTCTCAATTTCTTTATTCTAAAAATTGGATTGAAAGCCCTGTTTTGCCTAACTCACCAGGATCGAGATATTGCAGTATTCAATACGATAATATATTATAAAGATAAAAGGGCTATACAAAATATGTTTGAAAATTTTCACCTTAGAAAATCTAAAAATTATTTCATTCAAATAACCAAAAACAAATATATAACAAAAGTGTTTGAAATGTTAAGTTTTATGGAGATGATATCAGTAGGTCGGGACGGGAGGGGACTGAAAACACTTGCCTTTAATGGAAACCTTTATAATATAATTTTGCAACTGGACTTGGAATTTTGTACTTTCAGTCCAGTTTCTCCTTAACTTCGTTGGGGAAATTAGAGAGCATTGTTTAATCATTGGGATTAGCTTATTAATCATATGGGGAAATTAGAGAGCATTGTATTTAATCATATTTATCAATCAAGGCACAATAGATATTTAAACAAAAACTAAAAGGGACATATAAAACAATGTTACTTGTACTAAAATTTTTTAGACTTTTTCTACTTACTGAGAGTTAAACCAGGTACTGGCACATGTGTTCAGAATAATTTCCTAAGTTGATTCCCAGGCTTCTTGTTCTTTAGACTTATGGTGAGTTTGCTACCGACCTCTGAACATACTCCAAAATAATTAAAAATTTTGAAAAAAAAATGACACTGAAGTAGACAAATTTTCAAAATAGTTTTTTTCTCTCTCTTTCCTCTTCTTTCTTCTCCCTTTTCTCCTCCTACTTCTTCCTCTTCTTCTTTTGATAAACTACCAATCCAAATTTTAGGTATGCATATCCATAATGTTATGTGTCTTAGAGGAAGTATAATATATTATACATGTAGGACAATTTATGTCATAACATTTTCTTAAAACATTTGTGATGTGCTTTGAGCAAGGTCTTGTTGCTTATCTTGTAGATTTAGAAACCTATGATTCCCCAAATTTGTACCTGAAACTTTCCTAACATCTGATAAAACTGAAAATACGTAAGCCATTGCTACTCTTTAATAGTATCTCTCTTGATTGTTTTTATTTGTTTGTTTTATACTAAGACCCATTCATAGCTAATTATGTGCCAGGCACTATTCTAAGCAGAGTAGGTCTCTTAGTTAATATGTATAACAAGCTGTTTTTTTCCCTGATTTTTTGAGATATAATTGAAATATAATACTGTGTGAATTTAATGTATGCAAGCTGTTGATTTGATACACTTATATATTGCAAAATGATTACTACCATAATGTTAGCTAACACAGGTTTTCCGTGCTTTCTGAAAGTAGAGTATTCCTTTGAAACCTTTCCTAAGCCAAAATGGCCTAAAGCAAAGGGTGTTCCCCTGCTTTCCAAAAGTTCCAGTCATGCCAATTTGCTTGTCCAAAATATCTGTATTAGTACAGTAATGGCTTTTTTCTTAAGTGGAAATCCTCTTCAGGTTTCTTTCAGTTAGTGAAAACAGGTACTGATGTAACTACTCTGCTGGCAACTTGCAAGTGTATAATACATTATTATTGACTATAATCACTATGCTGTACATTAGATTCCCCAGAAATTATTCATTTTATAACTTGACATTTGTTCTCTTTGACTAATGTCTCCCATTTTCTCCACCCTCCAGCCCCTAGTAACCACCATTCTAGTCTCCATATCTGTGAGTTCAGCTATTTTAGATTCCACATATAAGGGATATCATACAGTAGTTGTCTTTCTCTTATTTTACTTTTTGCACAACAGTTCTTGATGTAGATATATTACTGTCCCATTTTCACAAAACATAAACTGAGTCACAGACATATGATTATGAATGATCACAACAAAATTTTATCTTAAAATAATGTTAATAATTTATTAATTTTAATATTATTGTTTTATTCTACAAGCAGAAACTCTCTATTAAACCAAGGATGAAATTAATGACCATGCAAAATGGGTGTCAGGGTAAGAACTGGTTGATTCATGATCATTCCTATCCAGTAATTATAGCATTGAGATTACATATTTATGTCTATGTCTCTATATATCTATTTGTCCTTCCATCTATCTGCTTTGGAGTCAGACTGAGTTTATATATTGAATGGTCCAACGGGAAATGTATCTAACTTTTCTAAGTTTCAATTTCTTCATTTGCAAAGATAAAAAGAAGTAGAGGAAAATAAAGAATCAGGAAGAAGTAGAGGAAGAAAAGAAGATGGAAAAGAAGAAGAAAATTATATGCCTTAAAGTGGTCATTCTCAACTGCAGTTGATTTTTTTTCCCCCTAGAGAACACTTGACAATGACTGGAGACATTTTTGGTTATCACAACTAGTGTGGGGGATGTACTAATGGCATCTAGGGGGTAGAAGCCAGGATGATATTAGACATTCAACAACTTGCAGGACAGCACCCTGCAGCAAACAACTATCTTGTTCAAAATGTGAACAGTATCGAGGTTAAGAAACCCAGACTTAGACAGACATGTCATGAGGATTATAAGTTAACACACGTTGAAAATATTTTAGTGGCATATTGGAGCCAACTCACAGCAGCTTGTGAGAGCAGATTTTTCACATCTCTGACCAACTGCTATTGAGTGATATTTTATTGGTAGCTTGAAGTTGGCCATACTGGGGGTATTTACACCAAAACAATGGACAAACAAATCAGGGCCCTCCCCTGACCCAGCCCTGGTTCCAGAGAGCTGGTGGTTAAGCACTTACTAGCCACCATTGCTTAGCTACTGTTTATCATATTGCAACCACAATATAAATGTTAGCTATTGTTACTCTTACTCTTAAGCCCTCTCAATTCATCTGGGAAAACCACTCTAGATTTTATTCTTCCCTTTCCCCATTGTATAGCAATTGTTCAGTTTCCATTTCTCCTTAAGACCTGCCATTGACTTCTAAGTGCCCCTACTTTTAACCACTCCCTCCTCTATCTTTCACTCTTCAGTCATATTAATTATTGTATAATGCAAATCTAATCCTGCTACTCCCATATTTAATATTTTGCAATGCCTTGTCATTCCTTATGGTATAAATCTGAACTCCTTCATATAGCATATGCCTAGACCTTAGCTTTCAAAATCGAAAGCCAACCATTTCACTGTTTTTGTTCTGAGGAGTCACATTTTTTTATATGAAAGAAGTGAGCATAGAATTTTCCAAATACCTCCTAAATAAAAAGGAAGGTCACAACAGTTAATATGTCAAAATTTGGTTGCCTTGTATGTAGCAATTTGAACATCTTTACGTTCTAAATTCTACAATGTGAATTATCTCTACTAAATGCTTTATATAATTTATATTTTTCAAACAGTACATTACAGAAGCCCAATAAATATTAAGTATAATAATTGGCATGGACAGAAAAATATTGGACAGTGTGTTCATATGAAGCTCAAAATCATTTGGAACAAATTCTATTTAAACTACAGCATTATTATAAAATCTAAATACTTACAGGCATCAGCTAACATACAATTTATTTTGAGCAACATTCAACAGAAAACAAAGGAAAATATTTCCACTATGACTTTTATAAATGTTATGCCTTATGAATTCCCAGCCATATACTTAAGTCTACAAAAATAAAGACAGACTTTTAAAAAGTATTTTCCACCACAGGATTTCACTACTTAAAATTGCTATAATTAAGCTAAGCAGAGGAAGCCATGTGCAGCATTTCTAATAAATGTATCATTCTTCTCCTCTAGAATATTTTTTGAATTAACTTTTTTAACCAAGCACATCAAAATTCAAAGCACAATAGGAAACTGTACCCTGACTGGTAACATAAATGTAAGAACTTATGTAGTGGCTATCACATGAGAAAGATACCAAAAGCCTGCACTAGCCCCTATCGGGAACTTATGATTTTCAATCATCAAACATTTAACTGAGCATAAAATGCCAGGGTGGAAAAACGAATAATACATGGCCTCTGCCCTTGAGGCTATCACAGGCTACAGAAAAGATGTCTTGTAAACTGGAAGAAAAAAAAAATGAATGGGCAATTTACAGAAGAGAAAACAGTAAATGACCAAGAAGATATGAATTTAGTGGAAAATAAATTAAAAGCACAGTGAGATTCTATGTCACATCCATTAAATTATGAAAAAATAAAATATCTAGCAACACCGAATGATGGCAAACATATGGAGCCATGGGAACTTTTATGCATTGTTAGTTGGGTAAAATTGGAACACCACCTTGGAAAACAATTTGGCAGTATATAAAAATTAAGGTAAAATATGCATGTCCTAGATGCTAACAATTCCACTTCTTAGTGTGAGGCCTAGAGAAAGTAATGCACATATATGTACAAAGATATTAGAGCAACAGATTTTGTAACAGAAAAAAAAATTACAGACATCCAAAATGTCTGTTATCAGGATAACAATTAAATAAGTTACATCTATGCCATGCAAAGGTACCACAAGTTTCCTCGTAAATATATACACCACAAAGTTATTGAACCTCTTTTCCAAAAAAGCCAGCTGTAGAAGAAAGAGCACACAAACACACATGCATACACATATATTACATATATTAATACATACATATTAATACATACATAGAGAAGATTAATTTAAAACTTTAAGACATGCAAATAATATATATATTATATATTTGTATATCTCTATATAGTTAAGGATATAAAATGTAATAAAAACATAAAATATCTATAAAAACAACAAATACCAATATTAAGATAGTGGTTAACTCTGAGAAGAAGGTGGCTTCTATTTTACTGATAATATTTTGTTTCTTACAGTAGCTTGTGTGAGCATGATTCTCTCATATTATTGTTTAAGCTTTTTGAATATCAGAAATATTTAATAGTACATGTTAAGTGTGAGTAATACAGTGGGAGCACAGAGAAGGAAATGACAAATTTGTTTGGAAAAGTTAAAGAGGACTTAATAGAGTGCAATTTTGGGCACTCTGTTAAAGAATAAGCAATGATTTTTCTAGACTGGAAGGAAAGGATGCTGAAAAATAATTGAAGACAAGGAGAGAGAAGAGAATTAGCTAAGACTAAGAAGCATAAAGAATGAAATGTTTAGGAACCAATGAATACAAACTTCATTGGGTTATTTACCTAGAGGCCCTGGAACAGGAAATAGTGGTTAATGGTGAACCTGGACAATTAAGTAGAAAACATATTGATAGACGTCTAGAATAATATTTGACCAGCTATCTGGGTACCTAGCCAAGCTGACGTAGAAAATTTGTCATCACACCCAATAATTCAGCTTTTGGATTAGTCGTTGCAATTTAAATCATGAAAATTCATTTTAGTACCATATAGGTATAGTTGACTACTCAAAAGTTTTCCAGGAAATAACAATGTAGCAGTTATCTGTGATGGACTTTAAACATTAATTTCAAAAAATATATAGATGTTTATTTGGGCGTGTTAATATTTCATGTCTGAAATATCTCATTTTGTCTGTAATTTCTATAAAAATCTAATTCATAAAATGAGATGGTAACTATACATATTTTAATTTGTAGCATTTGGAATGCTGTTAAAATATTCAATCTCTGACTCTTAATATTATCCCAACATATAAATAGTCACAATGTAGTGTACTCTATTATGTTGTTGTCAAATTGAGAAGTTCATTTTTCAAAATGCATAACTTTTGTATTTTTTTCTAATATTTGTGCTCCAGTGTCATTGAAATTTAAAAGAAATGGTTGAAATTTAGAAGAAATGGTATGGCCAATTTTTGTTTGCTTATTTATTTATTATACTGCATCAAATAAGTGATTTATATAGTCAGATTTATAGTAGAAAGAAAAATGAATCAGAGAACTAGGTGTGGATTCTAGGTATGACTAAGCAACCTATATGTGTGACTTTAGAAGAGTGGTTTAATTTCTTGGAGCCTAAATATCTTTATTTGTCCAACTATAGAAAAGATTAGCTTAAATATATTGATAAATATATAAATATCAAAACATTATTTAAAGATATAAATACCTTATTATCAATTAAAATGAGATAATAGAAATCAAAGTATTTATAACCATAGTAGTAAATGATACTTTAGTGTATTAACACAATGTCTTTTATGCTTTTGGTAATTTCCTTTTGCCCCATAGCCTTTTCCCCAGCCAATTTATCACTACATGCAGGATGGAATTCCACCCTAAAAAATCAGAAGAGAAAATGATTCTGCAGGAGGCACCACACCACAGCCAGAGGCGGCTGCAGCTGCTGCCCTCTTCCCTGCTGCCAACTCTCTGGTCCCTTCTGTGATTACCTCTCCAGTTGCTGGGAATGGGCGAGAAGGGGAGGAGGGTGAGAAACTCCCACCGACCCAAAGAGGTCCCCAAACTCCACGAGGACAGGAGCTCCTTTGTTCAGGACCCCGCCTTATGTGTCTCTTCATCTGGCTGTTGGAAAACAGCTGTCAGGCAAGGAGTCTCCTCCATTCTGCCTTATTGTAATTAACCAAAAATCTATTTCATGCAAGCCATCTAAAGACCAGAATCAAATTGTTCCTGGACCAGCATTTGTATCCGGAGTTCAATTCAATTGGCACTGCTTTAGTTGTTAATTTCCATCACAGCTCTACATAATTGCCTTTCTCAGACTTCAGTTCATGATTCCTGGGAGAGCTGTGAAAAAAAGAGAACCTTGTTTTCATATTTACTGCTAATAAAGAAAATTAAGAATATGAATACTTTCTGGTTGGCCTCTCAATATTTTGAGTTTATGAGTTTGAAAACAGAGTCAGGTTAAAGATGTGTTGGGACTTCAGCAGTGCCCCTTGGGTTATTAAGAATTCATCTGATGGAGCATGATGCAGTGAGGCCGGTTCCACAGAGGCACACAAAGCCAGATCACACAAGCCAGAACACCTGCTTCTCAGATGTTATAGGGAAGGACCTTCAAGATGGTGGAGGAGTAAGATGTGAAGATCAACTTCCTCCCCACAAATACATCAAAAATACATATATATGTGGAAAATTACAGAACATATACTGAACACTGAAAGAAGCCCTGAGACTTCCCAGAAGGCAAGAAACTCCCCACGTACCTGGCCGTGTGGCTGACAGGGTCTTGGTGCTCCAGCCAGGGGTCAGGCCTGAGGCTCTGAGGTGGGAGAGCTGAGTTCAAGACATTGGACCACCAGAGACCTACCGGCTCCATGTAATATCAATCAGCGAAAGCTCTCCCAGATATCTCCATCTCAAAGTTAAGACCTAACTCCACTCAACATTGGAGTTGGAAAGAACCCATAAGGTTAACAGCTGATCTTTAAGCAGAAACTCTGTAAGCCAGAGGGGAGTGGCTGGACATATTAAAAGTGATGCAAGGAAAAAACCTACAACCAAGATTACTCTACCCAGCAAGGATCTTATTCAGATTTGAAAGATAAATTAAAACATTTACAGACAAGCAAAAGCTAAGAGAATTCGGCACCACCAAACCAGCTTTACAACAAATGCTAAAGGAACTTCTCTAGGTAGGAAACACAAAAGAAGGAAAAGACCTACAAAAACAAACCCAAACATTTAAGAAAATGGTAATAGGAACATAGATATTGATAATTACCTTAACTGTAAATGGATTAAATACTCCAACCAAAAGACATAGACTGGCTGAATGGATACAAAAACAAGACCCATATATATATATGCTGTCTACAAGAGACGCACTTCAGACCTAGGGGCACATACAGACTGAAAGTGAGGGGATGGAAAAAGATATTCCATGCAAATTGAAATCAAAAGAAAGCTGGAGAGCCAGTTCTCATATCAAACAAAATAGACTAAAAGAAAGACTATTACAAGAGGCAAAGAAGGACATTACATAATGATCATGGGATCAATCCAAGAAAATGTAACTATTGTAAATATTTATGCATACAACATAGGAGCACCTCAATACATAAGGCAAATGCTAACAGCCATAAAAGGGGAAATCAACAGTAACACAATAATAGTAGGGGATTTTAACACCCCATTTTCACCAATGGACAGATCATCGAAAATGAAAATACATAAGGAAACACAAGCATTAAATGACACATTAAACAAGATGGACTTAATTGATATTTATAGGACATTCCATTAAAAAAACCAGAATACACATCCTTTGCAAGTGCTCATGGAACATTCTCCAGGATAGATCATATCTTGGGTCACAAATCAAGCCATGGTAAATTAAAGAAAATTGAAATCATATCAAGTATCATTTCTGACCACAGCGCTACAAGACTAGATATCAATTACAGGAAAAAAAAACCTGTAAAAAATACAAACACATGGAGGCTAAACAATACACTATGGAATAACCCAGAGATCACTGAAGAAATCAAAGAGAAAATAAAAAAATACCTAGAAACAAATGACAATGAAAACACAACAACCCAAAACCTATGGGATGCAACAAAAGCAGTTCTAAGAGGGAAGTTTACAGCAATACAATCTTACCTCAAAAAACAAGAAACATCTCAAATAAAAAACCTAACCTTACACCTAAAGCAATTAGAGAAAGAAAGACAAAAACACCCCAAAGTTAGCAGAAGGAAAGAAATCATAAAGATCAGATCAGAAATAAATGAAAAAGAAATGAAGGAAATGATAGCAAAGATCAATAAAACTAAAAGCTGGTTCTTTGAGAAGATAAACAAAATTGATAAACCATTAGCCAGACTCATCAAGCAAAAAGGAAAAAGACTCAAATCAATAGATTTAGAAATGAAAAGGAGAAGTAACAACTGACACTGCAGAAATACAAAGGATCACGAGAGATTACTACAAGCAACTATATGCCAGTAAAATGGACAACCTGGGAGAAATGGACAAATTCTTAGAAAAGCAGAACCATCTGAGACTGAACCAAGAAGAAATAGGAAATATAAACAGACCAATCAGAAGCACTGAAACTGAAACTGTGATTAAAAATCTTCCAACAAAAACAGCCAGGACCAGATGGCTTCACAGGCGATTTCTATCAAACATTAGAGAAGAGCTAACACCTATCTCTCTCAAACTCTTCCAAAATATAGCAGAGGGAGGAACACTCCCAAACTGATTCTACGAGGCCACCATCACCCTGATACAAAAACCAGACAAAGATGTCACAAAAAAAGAAAACTACAGGCCAATATCACTGATGAATATAGATGCAAAAATCCTCAACAAAATACTAGCAAACAGAATCCAACAGCACATTAAAAGGATCATACGCCATGATCAAGTGGTGTTTATCCCAGCAATGCAAGGATTCTTAAATATACACAAATCAATCCATGTGATAAACCATATTAAAAAATGAAGGAGAAACACCATATGATCATCTCAATGGATGCAGAAAAAGCTTTTGACAAAATTCAACACAAATTTATGATAAAAACCCTCCAGAAAGTGGGCATAGAGGGAACTTACCTCAACATAATAAAGGCCATATATGACAAACCCACAGCCAACATCGTTCTCAATGGTGAAAACTGAAACCATTTCCACTAAGATCAGGAAAAAGACAAGGTTCCCCACTCTCACCCCTATTACTCAACAGAGTTTTGGAAGTTTTAGCCACAAGTATCAGAGAAGAAAAAGGAATAAAAGGAATCCAAATTGGAAAAGAAGAAGTAAAACTGTCTCTGTTTGCAGATGACATGATACTATACATAGAGAATCCTAAAGATGCTACCAGAAAGCTACTAGAGCTAATCAATGAATTTGGTAAAGTAGCGGGATACAAAATTAATGCACAGAAATCTTGTGCAGTTGTATATGATAATGATGAAAATTCTGAAAGAGAAATGAAGGAAACACTCCCATTTACCATTACAACAAAAAGATTAAACACCCAGGAATAAACCTACCTAAGGAGACAAAAGACCTGTATGCAGAAAACTATAAGACACTGATGAAAGAAATTAAAGATGATACAAACAGATGGAGAGATATACCATGTTCTTGGATTGGAAGAATCAACATTGTGAATATGACTATACTGCCCAAAGCAATCTACAATTCCAGTGCAATCCCTATCAAACTACAAATGGCATTTTTCACAGAACTAGAACAAAAAATTTCACAGTTTGTATGGAAACACAAAAGACCCCGAATAGCCAAAGCAATCTTGAGAAAGAAATTGGAGCTATAGGAATCAGGCTCCCTGGCTTCAGACTATACTACAAAGCTACAGTAATCAGGATAGTATGGTACTGGCACATAAACAGAACTATTAGATCAATGGAACAGGATAGAAAGCCCAGAGTTAAACCCATGCAGTATGGTCACCATATCTTTGATAAAGGATGCAAGAATATACAATGGAGAAAAGACAGCCTCTTCAGTAAGTGGTGCTGGGAAAACTGGACAGCTACATGTGAAAGAATGAAATTAGAACACTCCCTAACACCATACACAATAGTAAACTCAAAATGGATTAAAGACCTAAATGTAAGGCCAGACACTATAAAACTCTTAGAGGAAAACGTAGGCAGAACACTCTATGACATAAATCACAGCAAGATCCTTTTTGACCCACCTCCTAGAGAAATGGAAATAAAAACAAAAATATACAAATGGGACCTAATGAAACTTAATAGCTTTTGCACAGCAAAGGAAACCATAAACAAGACCAAAAGACAACCCTCAGAATGGGAGAAAATATTTGCAAACGAAGCAACTGACAAAAGGTTAATCTCCAAAATATACAAGTAGCTCATGCAGCTCAATATCAAAAAAACAGACAATCCAATCCAAAAATGTACAGAAGACCTCAATGGACATTCCTCCAAGGAAGATATACAGATTGCCAACAAACACATGAATGGCTGCTCAACATCACTAATCATTAGAGAAATGCAAATCAAAACTACAATCCTCACACTGGTCAGAACGGCCATCATCAAAAAATCTACAAACAATAAATGCTAGAGGAGGTGTGGAGCAAAGGGAGCCCTCTTCCACTGTTCGTGGGAATGTATATTGATACAGCCACTATGGAGAACAGTATGGAGGTTCCTTAAAAAACTGAAAAAAGAACTACCATATGACAAAGCAATCCCACTGCTGGGCATATACCCTGAGAAAACCATAATTCAAAATGAGTCATGTACCACAATGTTCATTGCAGCTCTATTTACAATAGCCAGGACAGGGAAGCAACCTAAGTGTCTAGTGACAGACAAATGGATAAAGAAGATGTGGCACATATATACAATGGAATATTACCCAGCCATAAAAAGAAACGAAATTGAGTTATTTGTAGTGAGGTGGATGGACCTAGAGTCTGTCATACAGAGTGAAGTAAGTCAGAAAGAGAAAAACAAATACTGTATGCTAGCACATATATATGGAATCTAAAAAAAAAAAGAAATGGTTATGAAGAACCTAGGGGCAGGACAGGAATAAAGATGCAGACATGGAGAATGGACTTGAGGACACGGGGTGGGGAAGGGTAAGCTGAGACAGAGTGAGAGAGTGGCATGAACATATATGCACTACCAAATGTAAAATAAATAGGTAGTGGGAAGCAGCCACATACAACAGGGAGTTCAGCTCGGTGCTTTGTGACCACCTAGAGGGGTGGGATAGGGAGGGTGGGAGGTAGATGGAAGAGCCAGGGAATATGGGGATATATGTGTACGTATAGCTGATTCACTTTGTTATACAGAAGACTCTAACACAACATTATAAAGCCATTAAACTCCAATAAAGATGTTGATAATTAATAAATAAAATAAATAAATCTCCCCAATTAAAAGAAAAAAAAATGATTCTGAGTATAAAATGCCTATGCTTTCATGTTGTTTTGTCCTGCAGTGTTACTTTTCAATCCTTGAGGGTAGTCGAGCATAAATTATATTCCATAAAATACTATGGATATTCAAGAATGCACCATGACGTAAGAGCCAGGTTTTTACCTTTCCCTGACACCATGATGGATATTCTCCTCTTGCCTCTCCAGATGCATTCTTCATATTCTCCACGTGCTCTGTGTCTCAGACTCTGCACCGTATTGAATGTATCAATGACTTCCCCTGCCCTCTGGAAGAATATCAGAGTCAAGGAAGAGAATACAGCCAGGGTATGTATTCTCCATTCCCCTAGAGCCATATTGCTATTGATCAACATTGGTTGGCTGCATCCAGTGTCTGAAGGTCTGAAGTGCACAGCTCTTGGACCTTCCATCAGTTATCCTTTCCATACAGTTACTTTTTCTTATTTCCAAAAGCTATTATTTCCTTGGCTACTCTGACCTAGGGCTGCTAATATTTTACCATTGTTTTTAGTTCTGGGAATAGCAGCATCCTGTATTGGTCAAACCAGCCGCCGTTTGAAAATGTCTCTTTATTGAAGGCTCCTTAATTGCTGTATTTGGATGTGCCTTCTTTTCCTGCCAGAACACTGGTGCAGTTCCAAATGATTTAAATATTTATAGACTGTTGTTGGAGGATAAAAGGAGAGAAATAATCTAGGTGTAAATGTATTTTGGAAGACGTTGCTCGAATAAATCCAGGCTCTTCCTTTGTGCTGAGTTTAATTCCACCCTGGAATTGGCCTGCTCTGTTTGCTGAATTACCTGCAGGGCACTGAATGCTGATCGAGGCACGAAACATATTGATTAAATAGTGTTGGTTGGTAGCCATAGGTCTGTGGAGTTTGGAGATGGTTTGTATCAGCTTGTCAGCATTCTTCTATTGATAACAGTGAGATTGATGATTTGCACCTGGTATCTGTGAGGTTTCTGGGACAATTTGCAGTTGGGTCTGATTAGGTAGAATATGTTTACATGACCATCAGAAACCTCAAGGGAGTCCCCATTTGGGGTTCTGTTTCTGAGGTATTTTGTATACACATAAGGGTCCTGATCTGAGAGGGAAAATCTGTTTGATAAACCCTACAGAAGCAGGGCAATTGTGGCTCCCACCTGGCGTCTTTGGACACTTTCCTATGAGGCATCCTTCATCTGTGATACATATCCTTACTTTAATGCTGTCATCATATTGTATCTTTCCCTGCAATAGACTATGAGTATGTAAGTATTTTTATTTTGGGTCGTGTGATTCTTCTTTATCAATCAAACCTTTCTAACTGACACTGTTAATGTAGCCTTGCTTGCTTCACGTTGCCTGAGAAGTTGACACACCTCATTGCATTTATGGCATCCAGCATAGTTCAGAAGTCATAGGATAGAAACGCTAGCAAGAGTCCTTTAGGCAGAGGGGCCTGAGAAAGTTTTGTTAGGTTTTTATGTACCAGTATGAGTAACATTATGTTTCAGTTGTGCCCAAGAAAGGTGTGGACATGGTGTTGACAACCAGGTTTAGAGAAGTCTTGTGACTGGGAGAAGGAGGCCTCAACAACACTTTATATGGTCTGGCTCTGTGAGACTTGGCGAGGATGGAGATGACTCAACATATGCCAGTGGGGTGAGGTGACTATACCCAAAGAACTTATAATCTCACCCTACAAGTAGGTTACTACCTAAGCCCCAGATCATAGAACTCACTATGGGGTGAAAGAGACCTGTTTTGACGGGAAACACATAATGGGTTGCGATTTTCATTACTGATTGAATAATGTTTCTCTATCATATAATGTAATAAAGCTCATTTATAAATTAAGTTCTTTAATAGAAAAGTGAAGTTACATTTGTAATACCTGAGGTTATAGCCTGAGATTGATATCTGTTTAGAATACTGACTTTTTTCCCCAGGCCACACAGAACACTCATAAATTAACAGCCTCCAGGTAATCTTACCCAGTACAACATATTTAACAAATATTTATTGAATATGTGGTAGGAAATGAATAATATTATGAACAAAATCCAAAAAGAGTCTTGTTGAAAATAACATGACAATCAAATCATTACAAATAAATGTATAATTTATTACTTAATAAATCTTCTGAATTATGAATACAAAGGACATAGTCCTAGGTATCTGTTTAAAGCATGGTCCTAGTATTGGAGGGGTGGGCCAATGAAGCTGTCTCTGCTGAAAAGACATTCGTGTTAAAGTGTGAAAGATCAAAACAAGATAAATAGGCAAGTTTGAATGTACTAAGACAGGAAGGATATCTGCGAACAAAAAACATTAAATATACAATAAGGTAATAGATGGGTGTTCCCAAATATCTCTGAAAAGAAATACTGATACTATCTCACCTGCAACTGAGAATCTCTACACTGAGGGTGTGTATGGGTGTGTGTGTATGTATTTGTGTGTGTGTAAATGTGTGTTTCAAAAACAACTGCAATTACAATATAATTTCTTAACAAGAGTGGAAGAGGCTGTTTTTTTTAAACTTTGACTTTAGCCAAATGTTATAACTTAAATCATACTAGAAAATGGTAAACTGCAGAGCTCATGCTCATCTAGAATGGAGAGTTATTAATAATAGCACTGTTGAATAATCAACCCAGGCTTAGGACGATACCAAGTATGATGTGCTAATAATGGTGCTAAAAACTACAACCGCGCAGGGAGGCGATTAACATCATGTCCCTTCTTTAATGATGAGGAAGCCAAATCTAATAAAGTTAACTCTTTAATATTCATCCAGTTTTTGAAAGTATTGATCTTCCACAATGAAACATATGATACCCATATGCATATTTATATTTATTGTGCTGTGTAAGTCTGAGATAGGAGCATTTATTTACTTTTACTAAACAGGGTAAGGAGTGAGTCTGTGTGGTATCCATGTTGTTTCTTCTCAGTGTGCAAATGCTGCTTTCTCCTTTTGTAAGAGGAACCTGATTGATGCACGTATGCTTCCTCGAGATCTCAACCCATGTGTTTCAAGGGAAACTGATTGATGTGTTCAAAACAGTCTGATCTAATCCTGGTAAATGGATTCCCCCTTGCAAGTATCTGACATACAAAAGGGCAGGCCTAAGCAAATTTGGTCAGTTAACCTGAGAAGAATTTGATACAGGCTTCATGGAAAGAAGCTTCCTTACCATTAAAATGCAACCTGAGGAAGACAGGCTCCCTCGCTCACAACTATGCATGAGCAAGCATAGCCCAAATAGCTGCTGCAGTTATGAAGGGTCCAGTCTCAGGATGTAGCAAACATGTTGGGGGCAGAGCAAAGCCAGGATTTTAGCAAAACAACTTGTCCTTGCTTTAATCATCTACCTGCCTTCTCTTTAAGACTCTGTAAATTAACGAGTGTATATGTGTATGTGTGTGTGTGTGTGTGTGTGTGTATGTGTGTGTGTGTGTGTGTGTGTTTTAAGTCAATTTAAGTTTTAATTTACTTCATTTATTTAACTAACTTACTAATAATGCAGGCAATGTCAAAAGTTAAAGAAACAGTATTTGGAAGAGAGTTTTCAAGCACACAGGAAAGGAAAAGGGATTTTAGGAAGATGAAAAGGATGGAAAGGAAAGAAAAGCATGGCAAGTGGCCTGGGACCAAAGGAGTTTCAGTATGATTAAAGCAGAAGTTAAAATTAGGATGGAGATATGTTAAAATTTAGAAAAATAGAAATAAAGTAGAAAAAAATACAAAAATATCAAATTGCTGCTTGGTTAGGGAATTCTAAGGAAAAGCATTTACAAATGCAAATATACATGTACTTTAATAACTATGTACATTTAAAGAGCAAGGAATAGAATAAAATCTAAAGAGTTATAGCATTTATGAAAATAAAAAGGGAAATATGCATAAATTCCTATAAATAAACACAACACTAAATATTTTATGAGGATGGATATATACCCAAGGACAGAATTGAAATATATTAGAGTGTGTGCCTTTGGTGAGAGAGGAAAATGATACTGGAGGTCAGGGATAATGTGGAGAAGAATATCTCTTTAGGATAGTGATTTTATTTCATTGGATATATACCCAGAATTGGAATTGTTGAATCATTTGATAGTCCTATCTTTAAATTTTTGAGGAAACTCCATACTGTTTTCCATATGGCTGTACCAACTTACATTGCCACCAATGGAGTACAAAAGTTCCTTTTTTTCACATCATCACCAATACTTTTTTTTTTTTCACTTTTTGAAAATGACTGTCTACCAGGTGTGACGTGATATCTCAATGTGGTTCTGATTTGCATTTCTCTGAAATACTAGTATGTTGAGCATCTTTTCATATACCTGTTGGCCATTTGTATGTGTTTTGAAAAATGTCTATTTAGGTTCTTGCTGAATTTTTAAGCAGATTGCATTCTTTTTTTTTTTTTTTTTTTTTTTTTTTTGCTGTTGAGTAAATGTGTTCCTTATATATTTTGGATATTAACCCCTTATCTGATATATGGTTTGAAAATATTGTCTCCCATACCATAGGTTGCCTCTTCATTTTGTTGATTGCTTCTTTTGCTGTGCAGAAGCTTTATAGTTTGATGCTGTCCCATTTGTCTATTTTCGCTTTTGTTGCCTGTGCTTTCAGTATCAAATTTTAAAAAATTACCAAGACCAATGTCAAGGAGTTTGTCTCCTATGTTTCCTTCTAAAAGTTTTATAGTTTCAGGTCTTACATTTAAGTCTTTACTTCATTTTAAGTTGGTTTTTGTGTATGATGTAAGATAAGGGTACAATGTAATTCTTTTCCATGTTGATATCCAGTTTTCCCAGCATCATTTTTGAAGATACTATTCTTTCTTCCCTCAATATTCTTGGTTATCTTTGTTGAAGTTTAGTTGGCCGTATATGTGTGGGTTTATTTCTGGGCTCTCTATTCTGCTCCATTGATCCACGTGTCTGTTTTTTGCCTATACCATACGCTTTTGATTACTATAGCTTTGTAATATAGTTTGAAATCATGAAGTGTGCTACCTCCAACTTTGTTCATCTTTCTGAAGATTCTCAAGATTAATTCTCAAGATTAATCTGGATATTCAGGGTATTTTGTGGTTCTATATGAATTTTAGGATTGTTTTTTGTACTTCTATGAAATATACCATTGGAATTTTGATAGGGATTGCTTTGACTTTACAGATCACTTTGGGTAGTATGGGTAATTTCAAATAATTTGTCTTTGAGTTTACAGATTCTTTCTTGTGCTTCATCAAGTCTGCTGTTGACACTCTACATTGCAATTTTAAAATTTTTCATTCATTTTATTCTTCAACTCCATAATTTCTGTTTGGTTCTTTGTTATGGTTTTAATTGTACTTCTTTTAACAATTGTAAATGACTTACGTCTCTCCCTCTTTAAAATAGAATTATCTCAATGTTTTTCAATAGGCATTTATCCAGATGAGTTATGCATGTTTATCTACATTAATATATCCCAATTGAAAATATCATTTTTGAAATAATTGTTGAGCTTTCTTAAACTAAAAATAAGATAGTGCTCATAAAATAGATGCATTTGGTTCAGAGTCATACAAGTGCATTTTTTTCTGTAGGAAATATGACAATACTTGTGCTTTCATAGTAAAGGTTATTCTCTGAATTTAACAAGGCATTATTAAATATAAATCAACTTTACACTTTTTCAGAAGATGAAAATATGACAAAGTATTTTGTCCTATTAATCTAAAGAATGGAAAGATGTGGAACTTCATTCAGAACAGACTGAATTTGGGGGGAGAAACAAACATGTAAAATAAATAATTCAAATACAGTTCTCTAAATGATATATTAAAAGCTGGTACAAAATGCTGAGAGATGATATAGGAGATAAGAGTTAATAAATATGCTCATGTATATACATGTTCTTTCATAGGTTCAATTTCTTTCCAAGTTTAATTCTTCCTTAGAATGTGATGAGTTGTAATCATCAAATCAAATTATTCCCAGTGTCCAAGCAGTTTCATTCATAACAACTCTCAATAGTTCATAAAGGTAATTTTGAAATTTAGAATTGGCTTACTATTTTATAATAAAATAACCTAAAATGTGTATAAAGCACATTATATATTATAGAATCTATAATTTTAGTCAATTACTATATTTAGTTGTCGACTTTAGTATTTTCAGAAGGAAGGGAAAGAAGTAAAGAAGTTGTAGTGGTGGTGGTAGTGAGGGTATTATCATTGTATCTTACAACAAACACAAATCCTAGACATATACCATCTTGGGAAAGCAAAACTATGTTCTGTCCATGTTTGCAGTTTTCAGTCTAATGTTTCTCAACTTCAGTGCCTTTGCTTAAAATCTTTTATCTCCCCTTTCTTGTCCCCATATCTATGTATTCAAGTTTTACTTATTTGTCAAGGCCTATTTCTCCTACAAGGCTTGCTAGATTGTACAAGTTAAAATTAATTACTCCTTTATAGCATTTTTAAATCCCAAGTGTGTATTAATACTATTAATTATAATCTGCAATGTGTTTTTTTAGGGATCTTATCACATTCATCTTTGTAGTGCCCCATGGCCAACATGAGTCACTAATGTTCACTATAAATGGCTGTGACTAGTTTCAAGAATTCATTTTGCCTATGGTAAGAGATAATGACAAATTGTGATTAGATTTCAGATAGATTGGAAAAATATTTAAAAATAGAAATCAAATTAAATCAACCTCAGGTAGCATGACATAATGTGTAAAATAACATGGCTTTGGAACCATAGACCTTTACATTATAGACCTAGCTCACTAACTTATTTCTGTTATATAGGTGAAGCTATTACCCTTGAACTGTAGTGCCCTTCTTATTTGTATAATAGGAATAATATTATACAAATAACATTACATAATATTACATAACATTCACAGTAGGTCTCATAATTATAAATCATAAATGTGAATACCTGGAATAGCATCTCTTACAAATGCTCAAAAATTGGTGGCTAGTACCAGGAGAAGTAATCACAGTCAGTATTATCGGTCATCTAAAGACTGGCTAGACGAAAGCACCAATAAGTCTATCATATTGAAATTAAGATAACTATCAGTCTGGTTAAGTCATCAACACAAGATATTTGTGGTAGTGTACTTATAAATCTAAATTAAGTGTCTGATAGAGCTTATGATAATGTTTGTAAAACATTAGATCCTACCAGCGCAGAAAAAGCTGCAAATAATAGACAGGTATAGCTCGATCAGATGTTTTGTGGTTTTAAGGTAATGAAAACGTTAAAATATGTAATCACAGTTGATATGAAGATGTATGCTATTAACTGACAATATGAGCTTGTTTCTCTTAATTGATAGAGCTAAAGTACTTAATTGTTTGGAAGCTACCCATGTTGCTTTGTATAACTGGAAATGCAATTATATAAATATCCCAAATATCAGATACATGAATATATGTATCCACCTCTTTGAGTTCTACCTTATTTCTTTATTTGGGAAAAATTGTTTTATATCTCTATGGGGTGTGTGTGTGTGTGTGTGTGTGTGTGTGTGTGTGTGTGTGTGTGAAAGAGAGAGAGAGAGAAAAGAAAGGAGAGAATGAGAAAGTGTACCAGGTAGAAATAATTTTTTAAAATAATGAAATACAATAAAATGAATTGCAGAGACTACATCAAAAAGTTATCACTAAGAAATAGAATATAATACTAATGGAAAACAACTGTTGTCTTTCCCTGAGATTTACATTTTGGGGGGACTTTTATAAAATATTCTCATAGGAATAGTTCTCAAAACATAATGCATACTTACTTAAAAACTACATAAGTATACTTAAAAATGCTCTGATTTTCAGAACTCATTTCTAAAGTAGTTGTTTTCTAAAAGCTCCTCTTGTGCTGTCAGAATGGAGTTAGCATTCACACTCTTACATTCAATTCCTCGGAAGCATAAATCCTTCCAAATGCAAGAGGATCCTAAAAATAGTCACTGGCCAGTAAGGATTAATCAGACTCTGCTCACGTTATCGTTATTTATATACCATTTTCCCAACTGAGCATCCCTACTGCCATAATGACCTGAACGCATGCAGTGCTCAGCTGCCAGAGGAGAGCTTACAAGCGGATTTTATTGCTTTAGACACAGTGAACAAAACAAGAGCCCATCAGCACAGGAACATTAGGATGCCAGAAGTCTGTTCCAATCATTTGCAATAGGAAATCACTCTACAGTATGAATATATATCAAACCTTGTGTATCTTTTTTCAAAGTCTATAACACCCAATAAACTATACCTTAGCAGCAGTGATAAATGCATTCTCCTGAATTGCCAATATTTCTTTTTTTTAATTGAAGTATAGTTGATGTACAATGTTGTGTTAGTTTTGTAAATGGTATCTTAATTTTATATTTAAGTTAAATTATCATCATTCCCCACAAATGGTTTTATAGTTAACCTCTTTGCCTTTTGGCACCACTGAAATTTGGGGGCATATTGAATTATCTTCTACCAAATATAAACAATAACCTTCGTATCTATGATACAGAATAGTACTTTTATTTTTTGGGTTGGGTTCCAGACCTTGTATAGAGTATTCCTATTCATATACCATAGTAATTTAATTTGTGTTCACTGTGAGTCATTGAATTAGACAGTTATTTATATCTTATTCATCTGTCCTTGAAAAATAAAAGGGTTTTTAAGTATGTATCTGTAGTATATCCATTCTAGAAGTCAAAGTAAAGATGGGATAATTATCTCTACTTCACAGATTTACATCTAAAGATTTTCCTCTTAGAAATTTCACATATGCCAATTTATAGTCAATATGGTTGATGATTTCATATTGTGAGACCCTTATCTTATGTAAAATATAACATATGTTTAATTCCATACCATACTAGGAGGCTGACAGAATTAGAAACTGTCAAAAAAAGTGTCATTGTAAGCAATTATTTTGATATCACTATGTATTTTCTTACAACATAAAATCTCAGATTGGCAAAATCTAAAATTCTTATTCATTGTCATAGCTTCATTGTAGATAATGAAACTATAATGAAATTTTAGTTATTTTGAATCAAACAGAACACCTATTGTGTTTAATTTTATGTTGATGACCAGCAAGAATCAAAAGTTTTCAATTTTTTTTTTTTTTTTTGCGGTACGCGGTCCTCTCACTGTTGTGGCCTCTCCCATTGCGGAGCACAGGCTGCAGACGCGCAGGCTCAGCGGCCATGGCCCACGGGCCCAGCCGCTCCACGGCATGTAGGATCTTCCCGGACCGGGGCACGAACCCGCATCCCCTGCATCGGCAGGTGGACTCTCAACCACTGCACCACCAGGGAAGCCCAAAAGCTTTCAAATATTTGACAAAGCAATTGCAAATGAGTAAATCAAAAAATAAATTTTAAAAAGTCAACTTTCTTCCATTTTTGCATTGTCATGATGATAAACACCTCTATATATTTAATTCATGAAATTTGTCATTGTTCATAGCTTTTTTTCAGATAATAATGTGAAGTTGTTTACGTGAGCCTATTACCGTAACTTGATCAATTTACTAATACAAATGCAAATAGTCTCATTTCTATCTTAATTATTTAATATTAAATTGCAAGAAATAACTGATAGAAATAAATATGGTGAATGGTATGGTCTGTTCAAATGCTTGTTTTCCTTATAAGGAGTGCAGCTCAAATAAACACATTGAGCATAAATCTGAGCGGTTGCAAATGATAGAGCAATACCTAATTGAGAAATACTCTGAGTCATGAATTGTCAGAGCATCTAGCAGAGTTCATGGCTTATAGCACGTGCTTAATAAAATATTCTTGCTGAATTAACAGTAAATTATAAACTGATGTTTAGAACACATTAGAGAAAATACTACATAAATACATTTAAGGGTCTTATGGACTTGTTGAATCAATTATAATACTGGAATTCTTTATAATTAATTAACATTTAAATATGTAAGTGTGTTTTGTTTTACCTTGGACTTTTTTTTTTTTTTTTTTTTGCGGTACGTGGGCCTCTCACTGTTGCGGCCTCTCCCACTGCGGAGCACAGGCTCCGGACGCGCAGGCTCAGCGGCCTTGGCTTACGGGCCTAGCTGCTCCGCGGGACGTGGGATCTTCCCGGACCGGGGCACGAACCCGTGTCCCCTGCATTGACAGGCGGACTCTCAACCACTGCATCACCAGGGAAGCCCTTACCTTGGACTTTTAATAGCATTAAACCAATTTAAAACAGTTCAAAATAATTTAGAGTAAAATAATATTTGGAAGTATTCTCTTAGGCAACAAAATTGTACTGTACTAGATGCAGACATGGAAGTGATGGTGTGATTTAGGGAATGGGCAACGAATGTCAGGCAAAGTGAAGTTTGGGTGGAGGGTGCCCAAATCAATAGAATTAAAGGGCCAAAGAATAAAATCATTTGTAAAACCCAATATGCAATTGATTTTAACATTCAGTTTAGAAGATGGTGTGACCACAGGTAGATGATAGTTAAATACATTTTCTCACTGTGATCTTGTGTCATGTTGACCAGGACTCTTGGGCATTTCTCTTTTAAAAATCTTGGGTGATCCAGGAGAAAGACCTGAATAGCCTATCATTGCAGAAAATATCAGATGTTAATTGGATAAATAACAGAGTAGCTATAGTTTAAAAACAAATTAATGATTTTGTCTAAAAAAATAAGATGAACTATTGTATGCAAAACCCCTAATGGAAAAAAATGGTGAAACGATTATATAATCTGTAGGAACTATAAAACAGAGATATTCTCCTGTGGAAACATTAATGAATGTCATTTTGCCATCAGCGTTTGGTGAGTGATAGGTAAAAGAGATAGAATGAAATTATAAAAAATATTAAATTAATCCAAAGAGGTTAGAAAAAAGAGGAAAAAGGAACTAAAGCATATGGGATTAATACAAAGGAAATGTCAAAAGAACAGACCTAAACTGAAAACTATAACATATACATAATAATGTTAAATATAGAGTATCCAAACACCCCAATAAATGGCAGAAATTGTCAGATTGGAGCAAAAAGGAAGGCACGACTCTATGCTACCTACTAGAAACCTACTTTAAATATAAATAACCAAATAGATTAAAAGTAAAAGGATACAAAATGACACATGCTCACACTAATTGAAAGAAAAAGTTGGAGTGACTACATTAATATCAAACAAAGTAGGTTTCAGATTATAAAATAATGACAAAAGCACTAAAGAATCTTATTTCATAATGTTAAAGTATTCAATTTATCAAAAATTATCTTCCTGAATGTATTCTATATACATAATGGAAATTAACCATAAATAACTTGAATGCATACCTTGCCTCATATATAAATTCAAATGGAAATTCAAAATGGATCATAGACATAAGTCTATACCTAAAAGTATAGAGCTCCAACAATAAAATGAGAAAATATCTATTACTTTCAGTGACCAAGATTTTTTAGTTTCAGTACCAAAAGCACAATCCAAAATAGGAAAAAATTATAAATTTTGAATTTCATCATTGAAAGACATTTTTGATTTTAAATGATGTCAAATGAAAGAAAAGACAAATAATATCCATAGAATGATAGAAAATATTCATAGAATGATAGAAAGTATCATTCACAGAATGATAGAAACTTTGATCCATAATATACAGAATTTCTGAAAAAAATCAGTAAAGGAACCAGAAAGCTCAAAAATGAGAAAAGTATTTGATATTTAGATGTCAAATGATATCCAATTTGGATGTCAAGTGATATTTGGGTCTCATAAAAGCTCTTTCAGAGATGCTCTACAAATTCTTGTTAGGATAATGTGAAATAAAGCCACAATAGGATACACAAAAACACCTATTAGAATATTTATAATTAAACGGATTGACCATATTAAGTAATGGTTGAGAATTGGAGAAACTGCTCCAATTGGAGAATAAGCTCCATGCTTATAAAATGGTGGTAGGAAATGTAAAATTACACACTTTGGAAAATAGTTTGTAGTTTCTTTAAAAGTCCATTATTGTCCACACAAAAAACTGCTCAAGGGTGTTTATAGCAGTTTTATTCATAATTGCCCAAACTTGGAAGCAACCAAATGCCATTCAGTAAGTAGGTAAAGAGATAGCCTGTGGAATATCCATAAAATGGAATATTATTAAGCAGTAAAACGGAATGAGCTATAAAGCATGAAATGACGTGGAGGAAATTTAAATGCACACATGCTAAGTAAAATAAGCCCATCTGAATATGCTACATACTGTGTCATTCCAACACTGTGACATTCTGGAAAAGGCAAATCTATGGAGACAGTAAAAAAATCAATGGTTACCAGGGATTAGGGGGAGAGAGAGATGAAGTGGAGCACAGAGGATTTTTAGGGCAGTGAAAATACTCTGTATGATTCTATAATGGTGGGTATATGTCATTATACATTTGTCCAAATCTATAGAATGTGCACCACTAAGAGTGAACCCGAATGTAAACTAAAGGCTTTGGGTGAAAAAGATATGTCAATGTAGATTCGTCAGTTGTAACAAATGTACTGCTTTGGTGGCGACTCTTGATAACAGGAAAGGCTATGTTTGTTTGGGGGCGGGAAGTATATGGGAAATCTCTGTACTTTCTACTCAGTTTTGCTGTGAACGTAAAATTGCTCTAAATATTAAAAAAAAAAAACACTTTTGCATGTTTTCCTGCCTAAAAAGGCTGACTGAAAAAAAATTTAAAGCCAATGTTAGTGGTAAAATAAATAGATCAGCAATTATCTTTGGAAATTGTCCTGCTTCTCTGTAACCTTGGGCAAGTCACTTACTCTTCTCAGATATTGAGGTTTTGTTTTTTTAGTTTTTTTCCCTTTGTAAAATGAGGGCTTAGGAATCTGTGATCATCAAGAGTTGTTCTTGCTTTAAATTCTAGGACCCCATGGTCTTGTCTCTTTTTGTAATGTTTCCCTTGCTCATCTGATTCATAACATGATAATTCCTATGAAAGCAAGCAGGCATAAAGCTGACTCCTCATTTTAAATCTAAGATTAAAACACGACTAGACACTGAAAAAGAAAGTCAGTCACTGATCTGCTATTAGACCTAGCCATTCCATTTCTAGATATTTATTTATCTGGAAAAATGAAAGCTTCTATCTACGCAAAGACTTTTGCACAGATGTTTATAGAAGCATATTTTTCTGTTATAGCCCCAAACTGGAAACAACTCAAATAGCCATAAGTAGTATGACAGATAAACAAATTGTGGCAAATCTGACAGATGAATTATACTGTTTGGCAATATAGAGGAGGAGACTGTTAATACAACAGTATGGATGAAGCTCAAAACAATTACGGTGAGTGAAAGAATCCAGATGAAAAGAATGTATATTATAGGATTGCATTTATATAAAATCTTATACATGCAATCTAATGTATATTAACAGAAAGCAGACCACTGACTACAAGAGGTCAACTGTGGAAAAGGGCAGGAAGGAAGGATTAAAATAAGGCATGAGGAACCTTTTGGGGGTGATGGATATGTTTATTATCTTGATTGAGGTGATAGTTCACAGTTATATGCATATGTCAAAACATCAAATTTTACACTTTTTCCATGTGGACTTTATAGTATGTCAGTTTTACATCAATAAAGCTGTTACAAGGTAAGTGTAATTCATTCCAAAAGAAAGAAAGCTGAGATAATTCATTACAACAAATATATTTCTGAGGGTTGAACTACTGGCTAACGCATGGCATAAAAATGAGTAATTTAAATTGGAAGAATCAGTGAAACTCCTGAATAATAAATTATGAGAAGATATAGAAGTCAAAGAAATGTGCTACTGATAAAAAATAGAGCCAACAACTTAGTGGAATTCATAGCCCCAAATAATCCTTAATATACTTACTATGCATATAAACTTAATTTATGACAAGATGATTTACAAATCAATGAAGAAAGGAAGAATTATCCAACAAATGATGTTCAGATAAGATGCTAACACTTGGAAAAATAAATCAATATAGATGCTCAGATCAATTTCAAATTTTATGTAATTAAAATATAATAAATATCAAAAACTGCCTAAAAGTAGAAGAAAATAACTTTTATCAAATATACGAAATCATTAGAAATTGTTGAAGGAAAGAGAAAAGAGGTAAAGAGAAATTCTCTTGTCTACATGAAAATAAAAAACTATTCATCAAAGAAGAAATACCTAAAAAAATGGCTAAAAATGAAACAGGAAAATATATTTGTAATAAATGATTTAAAAGGATATTTCAGTGAATTTGTCTGTATTTTGTGATAGAGCTTAACCAATGACTTAGGCCTAAGATTGAGGGCATGAGGGCAATCCATCTTCCAGGCCATATGTATCCATTCACAGATGAATATATTTCTCCAGCCAACCCAAGGAATCATCTTCAGGAAGTATGCTACAACGACTTTCTAAGAAATGGTCTGAGTTTGATGGTATAATTGACTCTGTGGATCATGGAATCCAGAGCTGCTGAGGGCCATTTTTAGTACCACAAAGAGAGAGACTGGTTGAAAATGAACAACATAAAAATAAGACTACATTTGAAAGATAAAATGGAAGATTCTTAAAATATTGTTTGAACATTTGAATCTTTGTCTGGAATTTTTAAATGCCTGGCCCTTCTGGCTCTATGAATTGGTAAGTTCTATTTTAGCTTCAGTCGAGAAACTTTTTGTCATTTGAAAATAACAGTTATGAATCATACTAATACCATATTTTAAAAATGAAGAACTCATACAAATCGATGAGTAGAAATCCCCTTAATGAATATATGATGAACAGATAATACATGCACACTCATATACACTTCTATTTATCAATCAATTGAAAAACTGTTGAAATTCATTTGCAATTGAATCTAGAAAACTACACCAAATTTCTTAATTGAGGTATAAATGAAATACAACATTATATAACTTTCAAGTGTACAAGATACTGATTTGATATTTGTATACACTGCGAAATGATCACCGAAATAAGTCTAGTTAACATCCATTACCATTCATAGTTATAAATTTTCTATTTTTGTTTTGATGAGGACTTTTAAGATCTATTCTCTTAGTAACTTTCAAATATGCAGTGCAGAATTATTAACTATAATCACCATGCTGCACATTACATTGCCATGACTTATTTATAACTGGAAGTTTGTACATTTGACCTCATTTTGTATATCAAATCTTAACTGATTAAAATAATATTTGTTTTAGTCATGATTTGGACTGCAATTTGGAAAGTCCTTGAAAAGGAAAGCTAGGCTCTGCTGCCCCTGGAGCAGCTGGAAGGCTGCTGCTTGCTGTAATCATCTGATGAGTTGCTTACTCATATGTCTGGGACCTGGACTAGGAAGCTTTAGAGTTGGGCCTCCTTGACCATTTTTTTCTGTCTCTGTGCAGTCTTTCCTTGCGTCTGTCCAACACGGAATCTTTAAGGTAGCAGGGGTTTTTTGTTTTGTTTTGTTTCGTTTTGTTTTTTATGCGTTAGCTCATCTATCCTGAGGTGAAACTGCATTGTCTTTTAGGATCTAGAACTCAGCAGCTATGCAGTATCGCTTCTGCTGCATTCTATTCATTGTCAGTTTCAAATACAATAGCAGGTTCAAGGGAGAGGAAATGGACTCTACCTTTTGAGAGAGTGACAAGTTTCTGAAAGATCATGTGAGACTACAAATGCTCTTATGGTCATTTTTGGAAAATATAATGTACCACAAGTAGATCAGTGCTAGAAGCTTTCACTATAAAATCCTCCCAGAGATTCTCTCCTCCCAAAACACTTTGATACATTTCCTTTATGACATGGTCTTATCACTGAATGAATGTGATTTTAGTAATTTTACATGTATCTGTCTCTCCAGATAGACCCTATGTTTCTTGACAATAAAGACCATATCTCATTCATTTATATGTGCACATGTATGACAATAGTTGGTGATTATATCTGTATCTATCCGCCATATTGTGGCACTCAGTAAATGTACCTTGTGATGGATTAACTATAATTGAACTAAGGTACTACTAGTGCTATGGGTCTTATTTCATTTCCTCTGGGTGCAAGAGTTAGTAGATTGGTAGAGTTAGTGTGCCATGTTGGGTCCTATAAGAAGTAGAAGCATGGAGAGAATTAAACATGAATGGGATTTATTAAGGTTAATATCTAGGAAAGGTGAAGAGGAGAAGGATCAGGGGTTGGCAAGAAAACTTTCAACGAACACCTGATAGCTATGAAACAAGAAGGGGAAGAAAGGGAGAGTAGATAGTAGGAAGCACTTTAGACTACAGCTATAGTACTTCTAGTACCTTTGCCATGCTTAGACATTGGCAGCCCAGAGAGAATGTGGCTACAATGAATTCAAAAGAAATATATAGAAGCTGGAGGCTGTTGTCTATAGTTCTCAGATCAGTTTCTCACTTGAAGGGAGATCTGGGTGGCACACTTATTAGCCTGTATAGCTGACTTCTTACACCTCTTGAGCTGCATCAATCCTCCACATTTTTTTTAGCAGAGATTTCTCCAGGTTTTCTGTAGCCTGTCATCTGAGGAGAAACTTAGAAGAAGGAAGTTAGCTGGACAAGTTATGGCTAATGTCACTAGTGATGGTCTCAAGGCTGCAAATGTTAATCATCTTCTTCCCCGCACTATTCATTCTAAATCCCCCTTATTCAGAGCTATCACCTCTGTAGGTGTTTATTAATACTTTCCTGGTAATGTGACCCAAACTTTTATTCATTAACCCTCTGAGCCTTAGATAATATTATGCTTCTAAAGGCCAGGGTTGCTGTATTTGTTTACTCACCGTAGCTATTAGGCAAGAGAGAATCAAATGGCAAACAGGTAAATCACTGGGGTTCTATACTTTCTGGCTCCAACTGTGTCAAAACAGTAGGCTTCTCCTGTTGATCAGAGTCAATTATTCCTGCCAAAGTGGTGACTCTTCCCACCCACTCATCAATGGATTCAAAGAATTCAAAGTGCCCAGGTAGCAGCTATAATATACATTTCAATAGGACACTTGCTATGTCCCCTGACAAGAGTGTGGCCTTTATGGAAACCAGCACTCCTAATCATTCAGAGCTTAGAGTTTCAGGGACAGGAGACTAAAGTTCTCTAGTAGGAGGTCATGGGTAGGGATGATAAGTGGGGTCTGCTCTTTTCTTCCTATTTTGGTTGCCAGAATCATGTATTCTTCCTTTCAGGAATGCATACTAAGGCCCTGCTTTTAGCATATATAATGTACCCTAGAGGATGGCAACCTCTCCTTTTTGAGTATTTCCTCTGGTACTTGAGTATATTCTCTGGCTAACGCTACAGTTTTGTCTCCCGTAGGTCATTCCAATGATTTATCAGGCCGATTACTTCTTGATAGTGTGTCATATGTAAGGTCTATAAGATTCTATGGCTATGGGTCAAACACTTGGTAGGGACCCATTCAGTGTTGCTAGATGAAACTCTGCAAATAAGAAAAGGAAACCCATACCCAGAAAAGGTATCAGTCCCTGTGAGGATGAACCCCTGGCTCTTCTAGTAGGGAAGAGGCCCAAAGAGATCAACGTGCAACCAAGTGGCTGGTTATTCTCCTTGAGGAATAGTGCCATAGTGGGGGAATCTGTATTGATCTCTGCCAGACTAAACATTCATATGAGGCGATAGCTAGACTGACCTTGGTAAGGAGGAGTCTATGCTTTGGGGTCCAAATATAGCCTCTATATCTGCCACTGTGGTCATTCCATTCCTGTGGCCATCATTCCATTATGGCTAATAACAAAGGCTGGCTGCTACTGATTAGCCAGTTCATTTTTGTATTCTTGGTTTTCCAGTGTGTTTTCCATGGTGGATATTTTCTGGTGGGCATTAACATTAATACATAAATGCTCACACTTTTTGTCTAATCCCATATGTCCATATACATGATTCTATTCCACCTCTTTGTCTCAGATCTTCTAGTCATTGTTATTCCAGAACCTGACCAGCAGTCTATGTCGTGAGCCACTGCCCAGAATTCTGTATATATTCTTACCTCAGACCACGTCACCTCTCACAGAAGTGGATGATCAGTGCACTTCTTGAAACTTTTCATTCATTGAATGAACTTTTTGTTCAATGCTAAGATTTTACCTCAGTATTACCTCTCAAGGAAAACCCTGAATGCCCCTGTAATGTAGCTGCCATCCATTTTTCAGCTACATGCACCCACTGAGCAGACTTATCAACATAGCTCAAGATTTTCTTCCTCATTCAGCTAGTTAAATGGGAACCACCCCCCTTCTTTGTAGCCATATATGTAAGCTAAGGACCCTTTTTTATACCATGGAGTTTCATGCAAGTCTGAGCTACTTGCTTGTATTGTTTACTCATGCTCTTTGGTCTTCTTTGGGCTTGGTACTATATGTACCATTTCCATCATATGATGGACTAATGCTGAGTTGGTCCATATTTATGTCTTGGTAGGTCCAACAGAATTTAGCTCATAATGAGCAGTTCCAAATGAATGGTCACTTAGTAACCCAGAGTCAAACATTTGTCTCTATCAGAACTACTAACATACTAAAACCTATTTCTTGAAAGGTGTAATACTCCAGTACAAGTGGCATGGCTTTGTTCCAAAGGTCCAGTGGCTCACATTGTGATTCTGCCACTGGGTCTGGCCATACATTCCATACTGGGTCATATCCCACCAATGATACCTCTAACAACGTAAGGTCTCCAATTGTGTAGCCCAAAGGGGTAAGGCTATTTGCATTGTACCCTAACTTAGAGAAGAGCCCTTTCTTACATTTGACCCCACTGAAATCAGGCAGACTTCCATGTCACAGAGAACAGGGGCAGTTGCAGTATCCCTAGCTGTAAAATGTATTACCTCCAAAATGTAAAGAGGCTTATCATTCGCTGTGGCTCCTTTGCAGTAGGTGATGCAAAATGCAGCAAAGTGACTTTTACTTTGGAGGGAATTTCTTGCTGTATTCTGTCTGATGTATCCTTAAATATTTTACAGAGGTTGCAGATCCTTCAGTCTTCAAAAGGGTTATCTGTCCCTGTATAGAGTGCATGTAGCTTAAAAAAGCCTTCAGCAGGCTAGCTATCTCATGTTTATCCAGCTTGATCAACATGATGCTATTGATATAATGATTCAGAGTGATATTCTATGGGATTTCCAGATGGTCTAGAGCACTTTGAACAGAGGACAGGAGATATAACATAGGCCTGGGGCAAAACTGTAAATGAATATTGTTGTACAGTCCAAGTGGGTATGGAATGATTTGGAACTTCTTCTCTGTTGAGATAAAAATAAATGTATTTTCCAAATCAACAGCTGTATACCATGCATCTGAGGTCTTATTAATCTATGACAACAATAAATATGTCCAGAATGGCAGCTGCAACAGTGCCTACTATTTGTTTGAGTTGCAGTGGCCACCAAGATCTATCAGATTTTGGCAGAGGACACACTGATGAATTGAATGGAATTACATTGGGACCACCGAGTTTGAATACTTTAGAACCTCAAGGATTGCACCGTTATTTACCATTACTCACTCTCTACCCCCATTCCTTCATGAGAGGCATTGTTGTTTTGACTTACTCTCTTGCTTGATAGTGAACAATTTCAGAGGTTTTTATTTGGTCTTTCCCTCTATTACAGCTTTACCCTGTAGGTGAAGGACTTAAATTGCTAAGGATGTCAGTTCCAATTATAACACTCAGGGGCTGGGGAAATAATCACACAAGTTTAGTTAATATTTCACTTAATACCTGGCCCCTGCATACCTCCACTTAAATATGGGGCCTTTATGCACTTCAGGTTTCTAGGTATAAATATCAATTATGACCCTATATCCAACAGTCCTCAAATATCTGCGTGTTTGCTTTCATGTGGTTTTCAGTCACCTGAGTAAATATCCATAGGCTCTTTGGGGGAAGAACTGGAGGAATCATTTCAGTACATACTGACTTAAGTCAACAGTTCTAGATATGAAAATTGGTTCATGTCTGGGAACTGAGAAAGGGATCATAAGTATTTTTGGGGAAACCACCTTCAAATTCCTACTGTTCCATTCATGCTTTCTTCTGAGTATAGATATTGAAGAGCATCTTCATTCCCTGCTTGATTTACCCCAGTAATGTTGTGTTCTATTAACTAACTTAACTCCTTCTCAGTAAAGGTCTCTTTACCATTCTCCAACCTTGTTGATCTTTTCAGCAATTTGTGGCTCTCTGGCATCAGGTGGTTAAGGAACAACACCTGGCCTCTATTATTCTGAAGACCCATTCTTTCCTTTATATTAACACACAAGCTCTGTGGCTACATCTACCATTAGCTCCAGCCTGTGGAGGACAGCCTCCTCTCAGCGATGCTAGTGTCCCTTTCACCACTGCAGTTATTAAATCTTTGACTAAATGTGAGTTCTCTGGGCCTTCCTGTGGCACATGCTCTTTTGTGGGTCCTCTGGTCTTACATTACATAATTATTTTATACGCATGCCCCTTAAGCCTTTTTATTCCTTTATCTAGCATCTGCCAAGGTAACTCAGGTACTTCAACCTCACTAGGGGTCATCACTTTTTCTAGGTTTTATAAGTGCCACCCTAGCAGCTCATTTGCATAATCCCTAGGGTCCTTGCCAGGGAGTTAAATATTCTGTTCCATAAAAGTGCCCCTAAGTCAATGAATTTTTGCTTATTTAGTTCCTATTCCAGGTCCCTTGAAATACAGCAGTAGAGGCCAGTGGTGCTACTTAACCACTGTAAAAATCAGCAAGGTCAGAGGAACAGCCAAGAGGGCTTTACTGACAGGAATTTGATGAGTTAGTTAATAAAACATAGTGTTGCTAGGGACAAAATCCAATACCGGGAATACTCCCTTGGCTCCTGTTGTTACATGCTAGCTAATTTTTACAGCTCCTTTGGGTTGTAATCTCTTTTCTCTATATTGAAGTTAGCATATTGCCAGCTTGGTTATGCCGAGATTTAACTGTAATTATCCGCCTGGGACAGCTCCTGAGGGGAATGCCTATTAGTCCACAGTATCTCCTCAAGCAAGGGAAGTGCAAGTTCTTAATACATTAGATGGGCCACCTCTACAAGCACCGAGTGTTCAGAGAAGTTTGAGGAGCCCCGGTGATCAGGGGAACCCATCTTGATGTCTTCATTCCTTGTTTCCATGTCTTAGGTAAGAGACCTTCCTTGGCTAGGAATTCAGTCATCTCTGGATCTCTATGGAGACAACTAAAGATCTGAGTATAATATCTGCATGGCTACCATACTGGATAATAGTATAATAAAAGATTTTTTTCTTGGTTCAGGTGCATTAATGTTGAAGAACCAATATCATTTACCTTACAAATTTATATGCCCTCAAAAAAATGCACTGATCCATGTTTCTAGGGTTTATGCAAAAAATCAGAATTGGTAAGCATTGGTGAATTTAAATTTGCAAATTATTTGCCCCAGTAATTTTTTCCCCTTCTCCCCAGAGAAGATCAAGATTCCCCAAGACATATGTTTAATTTATCTACTGACATTTGATTAGAGGGAAAACAGAATTTAGACTAAAAGTTTAATTTTTCAGAAGACCACATTAAATAGATGAAGTGAAATAATACCTTCATATTAGAGTTTCATTTTAAAAATTATGTTTTGTCTTCATTCTCCAGTGACGTAAGTTTAATTTATTAGAAATGATTTATATGAACTGGTTAACCACTTCTTGGTAGAAATTAGGAGTATTTTGAGATTGAAACTTGGAATGCTTACTGATATTTTGTATGCCAAACTTTCTGAGAGATTAAAGTTTCTATAATTTTCTCCTTTCTTTGGAAGAAAATAAGCTCCCTTTAATTACAGAAGTTCCCATTGGTTTATTCTTTAATTGTCTATAATATTAATAAATAAACTATATAAATTATTAATATAATTGGATGATACATTTTAAAAGTAGAAAATAAACAAATTTGAAATACTATAGCTAGCAGAGAAAACTGTATTCTTAAATGAACTATTTGATACTAACTATAAATATAATTCAATTTTAAAGATTCAAAAACTGAACATTTCTTAAACAGAATGGTGTAAAATGAAAAATATAGGAACTAAGAGAAAAAACGAATCAGAAAACCTGAATGAATTGGGCTCCATTAATCCATCAATTTGATAGCTTTCTCTGGGAGCCTTGGATTTCATTCCCTTATTCTATCACACTAGAGATGGCTAATTAGATTTTAGTAGAGAAAACCTATACCTTATCTATTATAAAACAAATATAATATACATATATATTCTTTTATTTCTAAAAATATTTATCTAAAAATTGATCCTATATCTAGTACAAGACGTGATAGGGCATGGGAAAACCAGATTTTTACTAATTAAGCAATAACAATTTCCTCCAATAATATGAAGTATAAAATAAATTTCTATTTATTCAGTGAAACATGAAATCAAACCTCCCCACCTCATCCACATATAGATAACATTTCTTTGTTTAAGATGATTTTCTGTAATGTCAATCACATTCTGGATAAAGTGAAAAAGACAAGATTTAGATGGATGAAAAACATGACTTTTACATATATTCATCTCTAAGATTTCTTTGTGTTCGTGTATTATAGTGTTCATTTCTATTCTATATTGACATAGTTCTATAAGTTTATGAAAACTATGTTACAATCAAAATACAAATTGTGTTATATTTTTGAAATTTTAAGTTAATTTCCATGATAACACAGGTGAAAACAGAATTTGGTTTGCTGTTACATTGTTCAGCTAATGTCAATCTCTGATCCAAACAAAAAAAGGATCATAAGAAATAATGGTTGTTGTCATTATAAAAATGTCAAATGCATGTGGGATTACTTGACTTTTTAGAACCTTCTAAATTATTTGCAGAATCTCCCATTTACAAGCCATTCTGTGTATATATATATATATATATACACACACACACACATACATATGTATGTGTATACATATATTTCTCTCTTCATGCAAATGTTTCAAGGCTGATGGCTTACCAGAAGAGTCATAGAAAATGAAATGGTAAAACAAAAATAGAAAATGATAGTCAAAGAAGAAAAAGCAAAGGTACCAAGCATGCATCTTAATGCCCTTTTTATACATGAGCTTCAGATGTCCCAGAGTTTCATAGAAAACAAGGCACAACAGGAAAACATAAGCAGTTATCTAGTTGTCATTGTTGGAAAAGATGATGAATGCCAATTCTTTAGGAGAAAAGCTCTCTATCACTAAAATTATGAACAATATCTCTCATCTGCAGCATTATAAAAAGGAAAATTGTATAAGAATATAATATATTCTTAATATTTCCAGAAATTTTAAGTCCTTTTCACTTAGTATTTTTGTCTTGTATCAATATTAGATCAATGTTGAGGGAATGACATCAGTATGTAAATGAATAAGGACATGCCTTCTATTAATCTTTATTAATCTATTGTTGGAGCTTACAGAAACTTAAGGCCCAGAAAACTTATATTTCCATAAATACCAGTTATGTAATTTTATTGAATACTAGAATACTAGAATGAATACTAAGAATGAATACCTAGAATACTAAGATGAATTATTTATTTCAGGCTACATAGAAAGTCAGTGATGGACCATAGTGTCTGCTAGAAAGACACATATGACTTTACTGATTTGGTTGCACTTAGTTACACACCTTTCTTACAATCACAGACCTGTAGGAAATTTACTTGATTCACTTTGAAATTCTGTAATTTGTCCTTAAATCACAGATATAGACATATGAAAGGAGGTGATGGTCCTAATGAAGAGATAGGTACAGCATGAGGGATGAGAAGGATGGAAGGAGTGAAGGATTAAAAATAGGGAAAAAATAGTCAACAAAATAAAGGAAGGGTCAAAATGAATGAAGGTCAAGAAAAAAGAAGTAGATCTTGACAGGAAGAAAAGAGACAAACCTAGTAACATCAAAGAAAGGGACAATATGATACAGATTTTACTCACCACTGCACTTATAGCATGGGACAAACTCTGAGTAAATTTTGTATCCTGAACTTTCTAATATACCTAATTCACTGAAACAGCAGAAACAGATCCAAAATAACTTCAGCTATTGCAATTACCTGAATTAAATATAAAATAAATATGTTTGGTACATTTGATGCATTAGAAGATAAGACTAAAATTGTAAGCTTGGGAGAAGAATATTTGAAGAAAAGCTTAATGAAATGAAAATATAATAGGGTAGTTCAAATTTCAACCTCAATGATGGATCAGCTAGCAGATTAAACACAGCTAAAGAAACAAAAACTGAAAAACATAAATTGTATAAAATGTAGTCTAGGTAGACAGATGGAAAATATGAGAGGTTAAATAGTATGAAGGATAGTATGAGATAGCTGAACACATACCTGATTAAGCAGGAATATAGAGAATGGGAAAGAAGAGATGCTCAAAAGTGGCTGATTTTTTTCATTTTTGTTAAAAGACAATAACCCCCAAATCCAGAGGCAACCCAAGGATTTAAGGCATACCATGTTGGCATCTAGGGACAAAAGAAGGTGTATATATCCTCATGGTAGAAAGAGTGATTGATCATTTGTACAGTCTTTTTCTGTTGCCTGCTCAATCCACTGTGAGTCCATTTCCTGGATTCATTTCAATGCTTTCTATCGCTGCTTCTCCTAATAAAAACTATTTACAGTTAATGTATGGTCTCTTATCTGGATGTAGTCAGGGCCCACTATCTTCCAGTCTGTCCCCTGCACTTCTCCCTGGTTCTGCAAATACCAGATTCTTAGCTATGTCCTCTATATGGTCTTTGCCTAAACTATACATTCCACAGATTCTAATTCAAGGTCTCTTCACTCAACTACACCACCCTTTGAAGGTCAGGGCTGTCTCCCAAATCTCAGCTATGTTTGACCTTCCTCCCTAGAACCTTTGGATCCCTTCCGTGCCACATAGGACTCGAAGAAAGGTGAGGTACCATAATCTCTGAACCAATCCCTGCCTACTTGTATTCTGCTTCTATTTCTACAATGCCAAAATTACACTATATTCATGTGGGTTCCCAGGATTCCAACAGAAAATACCTCCTGAGTCTCCTGATTCCAACAGAAAATACCTCCTCAGTCTCCTCTGCTTGCCTTTGCACTCATTCTATTTGGCTTCCATTCTCTCATAGACCACCTTCGCTCAAGGTCTAGAGTGGCAGAGAATGTGCATACATGAGGTAATGGGTTAAAGCTCCATGATTTAGTCCTATTGTTAAAGGTTGCAAAGAAGGGGAAAAGAAGCTGATTTCCAAAAGAGGAAAGAAACATAAAGAGGAATGTGACAACTACTTTCCCTATGAGAAAAAAAAATTCCATGAGCACACACTTCTTTCTTTCTTATTTAAATGTGTATTTTACAAAGCTTGCTTTTAATTTAAAGCCAATAAAAATAACTTTCAAATTATCAGAATTTTCATAAAGTGTATGTACAATAATTGTTTCCTTATGACTTACTCATTAATATGGTATAAATTAAGACAAATATTTTGTAAGGGAAAGAAGAAAAAGAGATACTTTAATTAATTCAAAAAATTTTACTATGTAATCATTACATTTGATTGGGTTCTTAATAAGTAACAAGCAATGTTCATATATTTATGATGTTTTCACTAATTTATGAAATGGCATCTTATTTATATGATATAAAATTTAATGGCAATCCATTATTGATCTCAAAAAGGGCAGGACAATAATATTTTATGTTATCTAAAGACTACAATATTTTAATAATAGATGCATAATAATTTACATATTATTAAATAAAATATAAGGTCTATCTGTTATTATAAAGAATCAAGTTGAATTAAATCCTATTACATCATTTTATCAGAAAACTAAGATATAATTATTAAGAAAAACTTGTGACATAATGATTCAAAGATATTAGAAATTAGCCCCTTGGAAAATCTATGAAATTTATAATTATTTTAAATGCTATCTATTAACCTTCATAAGCAGCAACTATTTTGCATATATCAAAATATCTTCATTTTTCAAACATGTTAAGGTCATTATTAGGCAAAAGACATTCCAAACCCAAACAACTTCATCAGTCTCATGAAAATCACATATTTTTGTTATTAAAGCTATAATCCCAGAATCCTGACTTGGCTTTGAGGTAAATATTCATCATTTTCCCATTTAATATTTTATTTTAATGAAAAATTCCTGTGATGTGGGAAATATATCAAATTCCAGATAGTGTGAAGGGGATATAATACAAATCATATATATTTAGAACTTATTTAGAACTTGTCACTGAAAAGAAATAATAAAACCTGATCAGATTTTCAGCAAATTTATGACAATGTTGGAGAGTCCTACAATTTCAGATATGATCCCCTTCTAACAGCATTAGCAACAAATCTCAGTAATGTTTTATCAATTCTCAATAAATGGATACTTTACAAAAAGGCCTCTCCCTACTACAAATTATGGTTACTTTTAATTGGGAGTGGGCCATTGTGAGCAAGAATGTGGAAAGGGGAAGGGGGACTGGATAAGAGGATACAGAAGAGAATTAAGTACAATTTTGTGTTATCCCAGAAGCCTTGGAGAAGAAGCGCGTTCACACCTTCTGCTTGTAGTGCAGTGTGGAACGTTTAGGCAACGTGGGCTGGTTCTTTGCGGGAAGGTGGGCGCCCTGGTGCTTGGCCAGCCGCGGCGTTGCAAGCCTTGGGGAGCTGCAGATTTGGTCTTTTTTCACTGATATAAGAGCTCGGGGGCGGGCCGCGCAGCGCCCTGACCCATCCTCACCATGTTGTTGCTGTTTGAAACGTCTGTCGCTACGTCATCTTTAAGGTAGGTGGTAGATTGAGCCGTTGCAGGTGGAAGGTGGGTGTTGGGTAGGAGAGGAGAGGGAAAGACGTAAGGAGAGGAAGACGGTGCTCAGGATCGCGTGGGTGCCTTTTCTGTCCCCCTGCTCTGAAAGGAACGGGGAGGCTTTGGGCCTGGGAGGCGCATGTTTCGGTGAACACGTGGCCGCGCCGTTTGGGGCACTGGGTTCAGTAAGAGGATTTGGCCCATTTAGAGAGGTAGGCAGGAGACGTTTTAGAATTTTACAGGTTCTGATAGAAGTTTGGGTTTTGTTCTGAGAGTTTTGAGGAATGATTGAAAGATTTTAACAGAGGAATGACCTGATCTAACTCTGTCTTTTTCACCTCTGTGGCCTCTCCTGTTGCGGAGCACAGGCTCTGGACGTGCAGGCTCAGCGGCCATGGCTCACGGGCCCAGCCGCTCCGCGGCATGTGGGATCTTCCCGGACCGGGGCACGAACCTGTGTCCCCTGCATCAGCAGGTGGACTCTCAACCACTGCACCACCAGGGAAGCCCTAACTCTGTCTTTTAATGAAGTTGTTTTGCTCTGTGCAGAATAGATTACGGGGAATGGGGTGCAAGAAGGGAAGAAGGATATTTTTGCATTAATCTAAACGAGATGAAGTTGCTTGGGTTAAGGCTGGCATGGAGGGAAAGAAATATCCGGAGAAAATTAGAAGGTAGAACTGACAGGATTGGCTGGTTGATGAATGCGAGGTTCTGGTTTAAGTAAGTGGATTTGTGGTGGTAAGGGAAGGGAAGAGAAGGTTTAGGGATTTGGGGGCTGGGAATGGGGAGGATACTAAAGAATTGCAGTTTGGGCTGTGTGAAGCTTTCGATGTCTGTTAGACGTGGAAATACAGTGGTCATTTCAAATTTGAAGCCCAGGGGAGAAATCTGAGCTGGATATAACCAATTTGAGTTTTTTTTTTCTTAATCGGGAAAGTTTGAAATTAAGTTCAAGTTCATCAGCAAGGAAATAATTGAGCAATGGGACATTTGTGTAATAGGGTGCTGTTGAGATGTTAGGAAGCATGAGGTAAATTGAGTTCTATCTACGTGTCAGGGACTCTTGCGTTCAACGAATATAGCAACGAAAAACAAATTTTTCATATGTACTGACAAGTCAAAAAATTCTAGATAAACTATATATAGTGTGATTCTAGTTATAAATCAAAAACCTACGTGGTATGGGTGCAGAGAGTCAGGAAGGGTATGTACCAAAATGTTTATTTGGGAAAGTTTTTCATTTTATTTTCCAAGTTTCTCTTTTGACGTTTGAAAATATACTTCTATTTGCATGTTACATTAAATACTTGTTATTTTTAAGAAAACCAATAAGATAATTAAAAACCAAAAGGTGATTTTGCTCATTTTTCCTCTCATTAGAGTTGTCTGAGATTGTAGTATTAGCAATTTTAAGGGAATAAAAGGGTTTAGAGCCAGGGAATGGGTCTATTAGATTTTCCACAACTTTTTGCAGTCTTTTCTAAATTTTTTTCTAATATTTATTTATTTATTTGGTTGCGGCAGGTCTTAGTTACAGCAGGCAAGCTCCTTAGTTGTGGCTCTCAGGCTCCTTAGTTGTGGCATGTGAACTCTTGGTTGCGGAATGCATGTGGGATCTAGTTCCCTGACGAACGATTGAACTCAGGCCCCCTGCATTGGGAGTGCAGAGCCTTAACTACTGCGCCACCAGGGAGGCCCCTCTAAATTCTTAAATAGAATTCTGCACATTCTCTTAGCCAGCGAAGTCTGTCATATTTTGAATCAGTGTCTGTGGATGAATTTCATCCAAATTGATGTTATGTATACTGTTCTGACCTGGATGCTAAGAGGAGAGGGGTAACTTTGCACTGTCCAGTGATTGCTTCTAATAGTGGGGAGGAGTTAGTTTAGCAATTGTATGGTTTCTAGACCTGGGTCATAAAGTATAAAGTCATATGATGAATTATTGATTTCTACTAATAAAGAGTTTCTCCATTAAAAAAAAAAGAAAATACAATTTTGTGACTGATATTTTATTATTAACATCTCCATAAATGAAAAGATCATGTATTTTTTTTCTTTATAGTAATTAAATGACAGACTGGAGTTCTATCTGTTACAGAGTTTCACAGCAGTTGTGATTCAATCTGAGGAGATACTTGCTTGTATATGGGAAAGGACCTTTTGTAACCTGAGTAATTCCATTAGGTGACTGTACTTTGAGACTAACGTATATGTAATAGCCTCGGTTTCTTTCTATTCTTTTCACTCACAAAAACACTGAAAATATTCTACATAAAAAAAAATAATTAAAAGTCGATTTCTCAGCCTGTAAATCTAGAGGCTCATATCAATTAGCTCATATATTTGAAAATTCAAAGCATGATTTATGGCCATAAATTCTCATGAGAGTCTTTATGTGATCTTATTATTATTATTAATACTTAATATTATAATTATAATTATTATTATAATTATATATATAATATATATTATATATATTATAATTATATAATTATATAATTATATAATTATATATATTATAATTATAATTATAATATTATAATTAATATTATATTATTAATACTTAAGCTATTTCTTTTTATTAAAAGATATAAAAATAGCCATAATTACATATTTATATGCTATGGAAATATTTAAATTTGACATATCTATGTAGCTATATTGAGAAATATGCAGACAAAAGAAATAGCTTGAAAATTAAAGAGTTTTTTTAAGTCAAATTGTGTATTAAATCAGTAGAATGTAAGCACTAAAGTAAACAACAACAGAAAAATAATAGCATTTATATTGCATGAAGACCCATGTGGATAAAATGGTGACACTGAGGATGAAATGCCTATTTTCTCTAATACCATCATCTCTTCCCTTTCGGCTCTCCTCTCTCCCCTTCCCTTCTCTCTCTCTCTCTCTTTCTACCTGTGGAAATAGAGATTTATGTTAAACACATCTACTTTAAATTTCAGTTCTAATTTTTAATTTAAAACATTATGAATGGGCTTTCCTGGTGGCGCAGTGGTTGACAGTCCTCCTGCCGATGCAGGGGACACGGGTTCGTGCCCCGGTTCGGGAAGATCCCACATGCCGCGGAGTGGCTGGGCCCGTGAGTCATGGCCGCTGAGCCTGCGCGTCCGGAGCCTGTGCTCCGCAACGGGAGAGGCCACAACGGTGAGAGGCCCACGTACCGCAAAAAAACAAACAAAAAAAACCATTATGAATTAATTGTATGTGTAGCCTCAAATGAAGCATATTTAATATACAGCTTGTTGGTGTTTGTATGCTCAGATTTCCAATAGATAGGTAGATGGTATTGTAGGTTTAATTGATTGTGTGCTCTGTGACTGGTGCTTTACATTCTCAAAGTCTGGAAACTAATACTCAGAACTGAAGCTTTGTTACCATTCACCTTACACTTATACAGTCACACGAAGACTTCCCCTCCAGGAATATATCTGCTCTGACTACATAACAAATACCTGGATCTAATGTTTAAATCACAATATTTAATTCCTTCCTCCGGGAAATTCTGACTTAATAAATCTGAGAGTTTCTCTAAATTTGTTTTCATTTTGTTCCTCACACCCAAGAAATTCTGTTAAAAGTTTCAGGTTTGGGAACTCAAACAAATGTCAACCAACCAGAGTTGGTACTTCCTGCCCCTCCTTCAGAATCTAGGAAACTAGTTCACCCTCACCTTGCTGACAATGATACCGTATCATTTAGATTTCTTTGCTTCCAAGCCACAAGACTGATTCTTGATAACTGAATCAAAAACCATAACTATACATTTTTTTGCCTGACGAGTATTGGCTGCAAATATGTGTGTGTACATCTGTACATGCACATAAGCATACTGTTCATAGTATTTCCTTATAGTCCTTTTTATTTCTGGAAGGTCAGTAATAGTGTTCCCTCTTTCATCCCTGAGTTTAAGAATTTAAGGCTTCTCTTTTTCCTGGTTAGTCTAGCTAAAGGTTTGTCCTTTTTTATCTCTTCAAATAACTACATATAGAGAGATAAAGACTGATATACATTTGTTAAATATAAATACATAATATCTATCTGTCATCTATCTTCTATGTATGTATGTATCTATCTATCTATCTAAAAGATTGGGGATTTGCAATCATTCACAGAGTCTACTAGAAGGATAAAGAGCAAGGCTCAGAGAGTTTATGAACTGTGATAATACTTGGTATCAATGTTATTTGGACAAAGAATACATGTTGATTTTTTAATCTCCCAAACTTGGACTGAAACCATCACTGAAACTAAAAAAATGTTTAGGCGACTGTATGGTAGTCTGTGAAAAGCATCATTAATGAATCCTTTTGAAACTTAGATGAAATAATAGCAACAGCATCATATTGTCAAAACATTTAACTTATTCATTAAAACGATTTAGAAAAACATTTTGATTAGTGTAAACTTTTACTTGACAAGGCTTGACTACAGATCGCACAGACCACTTTAGCAAAGTTAACTGAATTAAGCTATGAACTTTTTTGAAATCCAACATACTAATTTAATCTTTCTCTAACAGACTCCATCTTTTTTGACATTTGAAGCTTCCTGTAGGAAATAAAATGTTCTCCACTGGGAGTCATTAATTGGAGGATTTGAACAATAACCTATTTTATTAATATACTCTGCAGTATCATTTAAAATTATGTTTGGAAAATTTTTATTAGTGTTATTGGTGCATATATTGATTGTATAAAACTCCCATTTTGAAAACAGCTTAATTTTAACCTATGTAAATACAATTTCACATTCTACTTATTTGTGACAGGAAATAACTCCTGGCAGTAGTGGTCTTCATTAATGTCAATGGCCAAAAGACAAATACAGCCTACTGCCCTCTAAATCTCTTAGGCACACAGGCACGAAAAATAAATAAATAAATAAAATAAAGCAAAAACAAAGAAACGAAAAACTGGGGAAAATGTGAGTATATAAGTTAATAATAATTTAAAGGAAATTAATAAGTAACATTATTTCCTTTTACATTCCTCAAAGGACCTAAAAACATTTATTAGAATAACCTATTTTTTCTCTGTTTTAAATAATGCCTGTCATATTCTTTAATTCTTTTTAATCCTTAAATCATGGTATGCCTTTTTATTGGATTGCCTTCTTTTTTTCTTTTCTTGAATTGTAGGAGTTCTAACATTAACCAGTATAAGATCTCAAATGAATCTTATTAATACTAGATTTAATAGAGAATAATGGCTCATTGAAAAGATTAATTTTGTTTTCTGTGTTCAAATAAATTCTTTTTGGAGTCAAATTATTTTATTTAGAAAAATCTTATCACTTTTTATAAAGCTAAATTTAAGTGGTTAAGTGAAATGTTTAAATATATCAGGGAAAGTTGATGAAGATAGTTTTAATTTTTTTAAATGGAGCAATTTTTCCCCTAATTACCTTAGAAGTATTTCTTTTGTTCCTTAGCTTGATATCTCAAACCTTAAAATCTTTAAAACATGCTTATAGTTGGATTAAGATATCTAACTCCAAGACGTGCAAAATTACTATTTTGGGACTAATACTTCTATTCCCTTTCACCCACCCCAGAAAGTCATTAGTGATGAAAGTTGCTGTATTTATCTTTAACACATATTATAAAGGTTATTAATTTGCTTTCCCACCTGTTATATACATATGTGGTAATACAGAATAATATATATAGTCAAAAAAAAATCCTTGCTTTTTGATCCAATACTGAACACTCACTGGGGTGATTAATATGCACTGACAAAGACTTCTTATTTTGTAATGAATATATGTATTTCTAAATTAAATTTTCTATCACACATGGAAAACTTTTGATAATTACGTTACACACATAGCCATATAAAAGCTACTGTGTTATTCCTATTTATATATTTAGTTCTCACTATTTCTTAGGCACAGATTAACTAGCAAATTCAGAAAAAACAGTTTCCCTTTTCTCCCTGTCTCCCTCGAGCTTAGTTATGACCAAATGACTAAACCTTGGCCAGTGAATTATGAAGAGCAGTGATGCACGCCTCTTCCATGCCATTTCTATACGAAACTTGCCGCATGACTTCAACAGTCTCTTTGTCCTTCTCAGTCCTTGCTGAATTGAGGGTGACTCTCAAGGAAATTTTAGTAGCCAAATGTAAAAGCGTATTTTCTAACTCCTAAGTCACTAAACACCTAACGGACTATGAAGCACAGTGACAGTTCTTACCATCAACAATCAGAACAGTGAAAAAGAAATAAACTTATATTGCATTAAACTATTATTTTGGGGTTATCTGTATAGGAACTTCTATTACCATAACTAATACAAATTCTAAATTATCATTAACTTATTTGCATCTACATTCCTTTGGTATCTTATGGTTTCCATGGACATTATTTTATTAGCCAATTAATCTAAAAATAAAGGTAAGTCATTTATGTTATGGCCTTATCTAAAAATAGAGATAGAAAGGACAGAATTGATTGTGAATATAATCATTGTTGAAATGGTGGGTGTAACCATTATTTTTCATTTACTCATACTTTGGAAAAATGGATTATAATAGAGGAAAACAAGAAAAACAAACCCGTATTTATCGAACATCTATTATGGGAAGCTACAGTGTGCCATTTGGTTTGCCTATTATCGTACATTGATTACCTCATTTCATTATCATAGGAGTCCACTTATATATGATAAACCTGAGGTTTAGAAACATAAAATAAATTGTAAATGGATGTGTTAGAACTAGAATTACAACCAAGTCCTAGTTATGTTATTATTGTTCTAAAATCTAAAAAGACAAAAGTTAAGGGTTCATAATACTCTTTTACTGTTATTTTATAAAATTTAAAATGTATTCTGGTGCTTTTACTTGTAAAATTTTCTTTTATTTTATTTCCCTATTCTAAAAACACAAAAGAGTCATAGACATTTTTCCTTTTTTCATAATATTTGTAAAGTACCTTTCCTTTAAATATCTTGCTGCTTTCTGCAAAGCTTGACTATTCTTAATTGCTGACTGCCATCATTCAGCTGATAAACTGTTTCAGCATCATCATTTGGTTTGGTAAGCATTTTTTATCTTTTCCGGATTGCAGAAAACATGGAATTTGTAAAGCTCATTTTGCAAAATGATACGTTCATGGGAATTTTAATTCACATTACTCATATTTATTTTGTATCTAGCACAAGGACCTGAGAACATACATTTCATATATTCTATAGATCAGGAGATATATTTTCAGTGATTATTTTAATAGTTATAATTAATATGCACATAGATAAAATATTCCATGTATGGAATATATATCATGGGAGATTCACTAAAGAGAATATTGGAATTCAGTTTCGGTATCTGATTGCAGCTTAGCACTTAATTTTTAGTCAACCACCTATATCTATAGTTATTGTCTACATACAAGAGAAAGGACACTAGTAAATATTTATTTGACAGTAATTCTGAAATTCAGGTGGGTGCCCTAAGGACCTTCTTATTAGAGTCTATCCTTATCTTCCTACTCCAGCCTCTCCCCATTACCACTTAGAAACATTAGGTCATTCAGTAAATAAGGTAAATGCTTAAAAGCTTGACACGATCCATACTAATGACTTCAATTGCATATTGGAATCCACTTGAATTGATGTTTCCTTAGTGTTGATATTGCTCTACAAAACTTAGAGGCCCGGCTGCTGAATTTCCAAGTAGGTCATGTTTCTTCTCCATCTGTTTCAGATTCTCTGTCATAATTAGAAAACGAAGAGAGAAGAGCAGGCTCAGCAAATTGAATGAGCTAATTGAAAAGCAGATGTAGAGATGATTTTCCTTCATACATGTTACATGACCAAATTCTTTTAAAAAGTGCAATTGCTTGAATGAGAGTAAGAGTATAAGACAACAGATTGTTCAAACACATGATCTTGGATTTTTAGTTGTCTTTGACTATTTTGGAGAAAGTTTAAGGCAGTTTCATTCTCAGGAAGAATTTGCTTCCTATGTATTTAGACATAACTAAAAGTTATTACAGTGTCCAGAGATTACAACTACTTAAAAGTTGAGAAAAATTTAGCACAGGTTACACACCTTGAGAAAATGCTGTTTCGGAATAAACCGGTTTTCATAAATGTGGACTCATTCCATGTATAAAGAGACCAGCAACTAGATTAGAAACTTTCATTGAATCAAATAATTCAAGAAATATTTAATGAATAGAGTTTCATAGTGTACCTTTCAATATATAGATATACATCTCCTTTTATTTCAGGAAAGTTTTCTTCTATTAACTAATTACCTGCCCTGAACTCTTGAGTTGGCTTTCCTTTGCAAAGATCCCAACTATACATGTTGCACCCTCTTTAATTATGCTTTGCATTTATTGCTTCCTTTCAGATCATTTATTTCTTTTAAATTTTAATAACACAATTTTCCTTTTCTATTTTCTAGTTTATTTATTGTGCTTTTTGTGGTGTATATTTTGATCTTATTTTTCTCCTGATTTAAACTTCATTTCTAAAATGAGTCTTATTTTTTAATACTTCTTGATTTTTATCAGTTCTCAAATTTTTCAACATCTGATCGAGATGTCTCAATCCCAAGACATCCTATTTCTGACTTTTTAAATTATTTTGAGGCCTATATAGGTTTTTGGGGTTTTTTTTAAGTTTATTTCTAGTTTACAATTCTGGCCTGATGCACCTTTTTTTTTTAACATCTTTATTGGAGTATAATTGCTTTACAATGATGTATTAGCTTCTGCTTTATAACAAAGTGAATCAGCTGTACATATACCCCCATATCTCCTCCCTCTTGCGTCTCCCTCCCCCCTTACTAATTTATTTTATTTCATTTAAACATATTAGATAATGGTTTCATATTGTCTGTAGTCCCTATTTTCCTAATGACTTTATTTTATCATAAACAAAATTTGATTCACCTTCATTTATTCTCATAATAACCTTTTTGTTCCCCATATGTGAATAACTATAGTTCTCTGTGAAGAGGGTGGTAAAGCCAGGGTACTTTACAAAGTTTCACAATTTATTATTTCCTCATCTGTTATCATCATGAAGTAGTCAAAATGTGACCTGTGTAGCCACTTCATAGCTTTACATCCACTCAGAATATTTTTATTGTTTTATATATGCTTTCTTGTTTCCAGATATTCCTAAATCTCTATAGGTATTGCCTTTCAAGAAAGTGCTCTCAAATTTATAGGTTGTATTTTACTGTCACTGTACTTTCTTTCTGCCCCTTCTGCCTTCTAAATTAGCTTCCCTTTTCATTTTTCCCAGACTTTCTGCCTTGCTATATTTGAATTTTGCGTGCAGGGTGGATTTCTTTGCAAAAGAAATTTGTTGGATATTTCTGAGATTCTTTACATCTCTGACCACCACATCCCTGTTTGATCACTTGCTGACTCTGCAAGCATTTTGTTTTGTTTTGGTTTGTTTTGTTTTGCCCTTACCCACAACTCCAGAACTATAATTTCTTTTTCTGGTACTTAAAATAATTCACGTACTCAATTTCTGCTTTTCTCACTCAGAGAATCCTCTCCTTTGGGGCATGAGTTACTTGTTGGAGGGTTCATTATTCCAAGCTCTTAACACTTGGTAGCATCTTCTCACCAGCTCTTGCACAAAGCTGCTGATGCTGCCCATATTCTGCTTTTTGGGATGGTAGTTTGGGCAAACACCGCTAGATATAAGTAGTATTTTGTGTTGAGTAATTGTATAATAAAGGAGTCCCCATCTCATAACTTCTATTGTCTCTATAAATCGGAAAGCAGAGTAATCTTCTGAGAATGAGGGGAAGAGTTAGAAGTTTCAGACTGAAAAGAAAAAAATTGATTTAGTCACTGTAGAGAGAATGATCAGAGAGATGGTAACACTGCTTAGTCTTTCTAATGGCTTATTATTATTTGTTTTTCCACAAATTTACGGAAGAAACAATTTGTCTCTTAGTATGATTTTTTTCCTAGAAGTACTAGTTTGCTTAGATGCCAGTGTAGAGAATATCCAGAATTAGGCTCATCCAATATTGGGATTTTTTTAAACAAAGTTCGAAAAAATTTAGGCCAGCAAAGAATCTTTGTGAATTAGCAATCTAAGCTGGATAATGAGAAAATTAAAAATAAGAGGATAATTATAAATAATGTTAATGAAGTGGGAAAAAGTAGAGAAATGGATTGCACATCTTGACAAGGTTGAAAAGAAGTCCCAGAGAAATGAGCAAACTGGGAGTAGCCAAGGGTTGGTTCAGAGTGGGATGACTGAATCATACTTGGAATTGGATTGACTTAATTTGTTGACAGGGTTCCAGGTGTGAGCGTGGTAATGACTGATTGAACTGGAAAAGATTAGAAGGTCAGTGGTTATGAATAGGCTAAGGACTTCACCAAATAGAGGGATTGATGGAATATTCAGCTGCTCATAGAAGTTGCACAGAAACATAGCAGGACTTGGAATTTAAGGAGAATAAACCTCATGCCAGTTGATGAACTGTTTGTAGCAGGAATACATGAGGGCAATCACAAGGATGTGAGAAGAACATGGGAGGTGTCTTAGTCCATTTGGGCTGCTATAACAAAACACCACAAACTGGGGAGCTCATATACAGCAGAAATTCATTTCTCATGGTTTTGGAGCCTGGAAGTCTAAGAAAAGCATACCAGCATGGTTAGGTTCTGGTGAAGGCCCGCTGTTGCATTGCAGACTTCTAATTGTGTCCTCCACATAGTGAAAGTGGCTACGGAGTTCTGTGGGATCACTTTTATAAAAGCATTAATCCCATTCATGAGAGTACCACCCTCATGACTTAATCACCTCCTAAAGGCCCCACCTACTAATACCATCACACATCACTTTTGGAGGTTAGGATTTCAACATGGAAATTTTAGGGGGACACAAACATTCAGACCATGGCAGCAGGGTTTCTTTAAAACTTTGGAATTAACAATAATCTCTGAATACTATCTGCAGAGATAACGGAGAACACTGAAACAAACCCCAAAATCTCCAAAAAATCAGTCACTCAAGAAAATTATTGAACAGCCATCAGTCCAGTGATATTCTCAATAATGAGTCATTGAAAGAAAGAATGGAAGTAGAGAGAACTTTTAGATGAGAGATTAAAGTTATTAGAGGATTTCTTAGTTATGGTGCACAATTCTTGAGAGTACAATGAAAAAGTTTAGGATTCAGGTAATAAGAAAGATCAGAACACTTAGGGTGATAGAAGATAGGTGGTCAGGGCCATGCACACTTTAATATTAACTGGTACAGGCAGGAATAAGTGGCGTGGAGGACTTAGTCTGTTTTAGAAGAGTGGACCCTGAGCCATGTATCCAGAGGTTCTGCCCCAGTATAGAGTGATGAGTAATGATGTATTTTGAAATACATAGAGCATTTTACTAGTGCAGAGAACTATGTAAGCTTCAACAAGTTACTCAAAAGATGAGTTTTAGTGTCTTCATCTAAAAACATGACTATAATATCTATCATGAATAAAATCATATTAAAGCTTAATAATAAGTATTTATACTATTATTACCTGGTACTTAGAATGTGCTTAGTCTTTTTTAATTATGCCATCAGTTCTTTTTTGTCAATATTTCATATCTTTAGTTTAAGACTTAACTCAAATTATATGGAAATAGTAGGTTCTTTATGTGAAAAGGGATAGCGTTTTATTTTTTATGCAACTATTTATTTTCAATATTGTACCCTTCAGAGATTATAAATCTTGTTCATTATATATTTTAAAGGGGAAATCTATGTTGTAGCCTGAAAGACAGATCAAGGTGAACTTTCTGGATCATGAACTTAAGTATTAATCAAAGTATATACTCAGAAACATGATAATTTAATTGCTCAAGACATTAAGTGTATGTATTGTCAAAACATTTGTGAGAGTGATTTTTAGGTCATGATACAATCAAACAATTCAAGGAAATTTTACTGATCTACTAATAAATATTAAACAGTATAGTCATGAGGCTGCATATAAAAAATAACAAATTTGTTTTCTAACTCAAATTTATTAACCCCCTTTGGCAGCTTAGTTAGGAATTTTCCAAGCAGAAATGCTAATATAAAATGTATTCGCTTTCGTACTGAAAACCACTCAGGGCCCTCTTGTAATGCCAGCATTAATTTTTAACAATACATTGGGGCTTCCCTGGTGGCGCGGTGGTTGAGAGTCCGCCTGCCAATGCGTGGGACACGGATTCGTGCCCCGGTCCGGGAGGATCCCGCGTGCCGCGGAGCGGCTGGGCCCGTGAGCCGTGGCCGCTGGGCCTGCGCGTCTGGAGCCTGTTCTCTGCAACGGGAGGGGCTACAACAGTGAAAGGCCTGCATACCGCAAAAAAAAAAACCCAATGTATTGGCAGAATTTTCCACTATTGTGAGATGTGTAACAAATGATCCACAAATATTTTCCAACTTTAGCATACCTAGAGAAGTTTCAATACCTTGATTTATAGATAATACAGATGCATATGTTACTTCACATTTCTTTGCATGATAACAGCATTTATTCACATGGCTTTGGAACAAAGGTACTATGAGTGAGAGGACGCTGTGGGAATACTGTTAGTATGAGAAACTGACCTTGATTTTACAATAACTCGTTTATTAGGGTGGAGGGCCAGAGCAAATAATGCAGAAAAAATTTTACATGCCATAGCACAGATTTTCTCTTTAATTACCAGTTTTTCTCCCATGTTCATTGAGGCATTTCTCCCTCCAGAAAATTATAGTTTCTTTTGTGCCTCAGTCGTCAGCAGATTTTAAAAATTCAGTTAATATCTAGTTGTTTGAAATATAACTGTTAACTTCCAATTTATTTTACTTCTCTGATATATTTTCTTCAAAAAAATCTCCATTGACTAAATCTTGAATGGACAGCTTTGTATTTGCCACCTTTAGATTACGGGAAACTTTCTATATTTGCATTTAGGCCTTATATACACACATGCGCGCGTGTGTGCACACACACACTTTTGAAGTCTAAGTTCATATTTATGAAGAATGGTTAGTCAATGTTGTGTCTGTTTAGATTAAAAAAATCTTATTGACAGACTAATTTGAGATACACTAAATTGCCAACACTACATAATAGCACCTACAATGGCTAAAACCATACAACAAAAGCACATAATATTGTAAAAATTCTAGGTGAGAAATCAGGAGAACATAGATCTTGATCTCATTTTGCCAGTTAACCATATGATCCTGAACAGTTTTTCATTCGTTTTGTTTGGGACCTCAGTTTTCAAATTGGCAAATGAGAAAGGTGGAATAGATGACCTCCAAGAGTGACTCAGTCCCTGAAATATTTTAATCTTTATTGGGAAGTTGGTTTGACATATTGCACAGTCTCATCACTTCTTATTATAAGTTCCTCTGATTGTAAAAGACTTGGGTTACAAAATAAAAATCACTTTAAGATGTAAATGTATAAATATAAGTACATAGTATTATCCACTTCTTCAGGGAGGGAAAACTCAGTATACAGAAGTTAAAGTTGTTTAAAATTCTGGTTATTTTCATATGGATAAATAGTTACGTATTAAAATTTTTATTCCCAAGTAATCTTGAAAGAGCCCACATGGACTTAGTCTAATAAAATTCTAGTCTCGCTCTCGGCCTTCAAGGTGGTGGAGAAGTAAAATGTGGAGATCACCTTCCTCCCCACAAATACATCAAAACTACATCTACATGTGGAACAACTCCTACAGAACACCTACTGAACGCTGGCAGAAGACCTCAGACTTCCCAAAAGGCAAGAAACTTCCCACATACGTGGGTAGGGCTAAAGAAAAAAGAATAAACAGAGACAAAAGAATAGGGACAGGACCTGCACGTTGGGGAGGGAGCTGTGAAGGAGGAAAAATTTCCACACACTAGGAAGCCCCTTCACTGGTGGAGACTGGGGTTGGGGGGGAAGCTTTGGAGCCATGGAGGAGAGTGCAGAAACGGGTTCAGAGAGCAAAGCAGAGAGATTCCCACAGAGAGGATCCATGCTGAGCAAAACTCACCAGCCTGAGAGGCTTGTCTGCTCACCCCCTGGGGGGGTGGCGGGGGCTGGGAGCTGAGGCTTGGGCTTCAGAGGTCAGATCCCAGGGAGAAGACTGGGGTTGGCTGTGTGAACACAGCCTGAAGGGGGCTAGTGCACAACAGCTAGCTGAGAGGGAGTCTGGGAAAAAGTCTGGACCTGCCTAAAAGGGAAGAGACCATTGTTTTGGGGTGTGTGAGGAGAGGGGATTCAGAGTACCACCTAAACGAGCTCCAGAGATGGGCACAAGCCGCAGCTATCAGCACGGACACCAGAGACAGGCATGAGACACTAAGGCTGCTGCTATGGCCACCAAGAAGCCTGTGTGGAAGCACAGGTCATTATCCACACCTCCCCTCCCGGGAGTCTGTGCAGCCCACCACTGACAGAGTCCCGTGATCCAGGGACAACTTCCCCGGGAGAACACATGGCGCACCTCAGGCTGTTGCAACGTCATGCCAGCCTCTGCCGCCACAGGCTTGCCCTGCATTTCATACCCCTCCCTCCCCCCCGACCTGAGTGAGCCAGAGCCCCCTAACCAGCCGTTCCTTTAACCCCCTCCTGTCTGGGAGGGGGCCAGACGCGCTCAGGCAACTTATACACAGAGGCGGGGCCAAATCAAAATTTGAACCCCAGGAGGTATGCGAGCAAAGAAGAGAAAGGGAAGTTTCCCCAGCAGCCTCAGGAGCAGCAGATTAAATCTCCACAATCAACTTGATGTACGCTGCATCTGTGGAATGCCTGAATAGACAACGAATCATCCCAAAATTGAGGCGGTGCACTTTGGGAGCAACTGTAGACTTGGGGTTTGCTTTCTGCATCTAATTTGTTTCTGGTTTTATGTTCATCGTAGTTTAGTAGTAGAGCTTATTATCATTGGTAGATTTGTTTATTGATTTGGTTGCTCTCTTTTATATATATATATATTTTTCCTTTTTCTCTTTTTGTGAGTGTATGCTTCTTAGTGTGATTTTGTCTATATAGCTTTGTTTTTGCCATTTGTCCTAGGGTTCTGACTGTCCCTTTTTTTTTTTCTTAGTATAGTTTTTAGCGCTTCTTATCATTGGTGGATTTGTTTTACGGTTTGGTTGCTCTCTTCTTTCTTTCTCTCTTCCTTTTTTATTCCTTTTTTATTTTTAATAACTTTTTTCTATTTTAATAATTTTATTTTATTTATGTACTTTTTCTTTCTTTTTTTTTCCTCCCATTCTTCTGAGCCGTGTGGCTGACAGGGTCTTGGTGCTGTGGCCAGGTGCCAGGCCTGAGCCTCTGAGGTAGGAGAGCCAAGTTCAGGACACTGGACCACCAGAGACCTCCCAGCCCCACATGATATCAAATGGCAAAAGCTCTCCCAGAAAGCTCCATCTCAATGCTAAGACCCAGCTCCACTCAATGACTGGGCAAGCTACAGTGCTGGACACCCTATGCCAAACAACTAGTAAGACAGGAACACAACCCCACCCATTAGCAGAGAGGCTCCCTAAAATCATTATACCTTCACAGACACCCCAAAACATACCATAGGACGTGGTTCTGCCCACCAGAAAGACAAGATCCAGACTCATACACCAGAATACAGGTGCCAGTCCCCTCCGCCAGGAAGCCTACACAACCCACTGAACCAACCTTACCCACTGGGAGCAGACACCAAAAACAACGGGAACTATGAACCTGCAGCCTGCGAAAAGGAGACCGCAAATGCAGTAAGTTAAGCAAAATGAGAAAACAGAGAAATACACAGCAGATGAAGGAGCAAGGTAAAAACCCACCAGACCAAACAAATGAAGAGGAAATAGGCAGTCTACCTGAAAAAGAATTCAGAGTAATGATAGTAAAGATGATCCAAAATCTTGGAAATAGAATGGAGAAAATACAAGAAACGTTTAACAAAGACCTAGAAGAACTAAAGAGCAAAAAAAAACCAATGATGAACAATACAATAAATGAAATTAAACATTCTCCAGAAACAATCAATAGAAGAATAACTGAGGGAGAAGAACGGAGAAGTGACCTGGAATGTAAACTAGTGGAAATAACTACCACAGAGCAGAATAAAGAAAAAAGAATGAAAAGAACTGAGGACAATCTCAGAGACTTCTGGGACAATATTAAACACACCAAAATTTGAATTATAGGGGTCCCAGAAGAAGAAGAGAAAAAAAAAAAAAGACTGAGAAAATATGTGAAGAGATTATAGTTGAAAACTTACCTAATAAGGATAAGGAAATAGTCAATCAAGTCCAGGAAGGGCAGAGAGTCCCATACAGAATAAATCCAAGGAGAAACATGCCTAGACACATAGTAGTCAAAATATCAAAAATTAAATAAAAAATGTTAAAAGCAGCAAGGGAAAAACAACAATTAATACAAGGGAATTCCCTTGTATTCCCATACAAAGGAATACCCATAAAGTTAACCTCTGATCTTTCAGCACAAACTCTGCAAGCCAGAAGGGAGTGGCAGGACATATTTAAAGTGATGAAAGTGAGAAAACTACAACCTAGATTACTCTACCCAGCAAGGATCTCATTCAGATTTGACAGAGAAATTAAAACCTTTACAGACAAGGAAAAGCTAAGAGAATTCAGCACCACCAAACCAACTTTACAACAAATGCTAAAGGAACTTCTCTAGGCAGGAAACACAAGAGAAGGAAGAGACTTACTATAACAAACCCAAAACAATTAAGAAAATTGTAATAGGAACAAATGTATCGATAACTCCCTTAAATGTAAATGGATTACATGCTCCAACCAAAGGACATAGACTGGCTGAATGGATACAAAAACAAGACGTGTATATATGCTGTCTACAAGAGACCCACTTCAGATCTAGAACACATACAGACTGAAAGTGAGGGGATGGAAAAAGATATTCCATGCAAATGGAAATCAAAAGAAAGCTGGAGTAGCAATTCTCATATCAAACAAAATAGAGTCTAAAATAAAGACTATTAAAAGAGAAAAAGAAGGACACTCCATAATGATCAAGGGATCAATCCAAGAAGAAGATATAACAAATGTAAATATATATGAACCCAACATAGTAGCACCTCAATACATAAGGCAAATGCTAACAGCCATAACAGGAGAAATCAACAGTAACACATTCATAGTAGGGGACTTTATCACCCCACTTTCACCAATGTACAGATCATCAAAAATGGAAATAAATAAGGAAACACAAGCTTTAAATGATACATTAAACAAGATGGACTTAACTGATATTTATAGGGCATTCCATCCAAAAACAGCAGATTACAATTTCTTCTCAAGTGCTCATGGGATATTCTCCAGGATATATCATATCTTGGGTCACAAATCAAGCCTTGGCAAATTTAAGAAAATTGAAATTGTATCAAGTATCTTTTCTGACCACAACGCTATGAGACTAGATATTAATTACAGGAAAAAATCTATAAAAAATACAAACACATAGAGGCTAAACAATACACTACTAAATAACCAAGAGATGACTGAAGAAATCACAGAGGAAATCAAAAAATACGAGGAAATCAAAAAATACCTAGAAACAATGAAAACACAATGACCAAAATCTATAGGATGCAGCAAAAGCAGTTCTAAGAGGGAAGTTTATAGCAATACATCCTACCTCAAGAAACAAGAAATATCTGAAATAAACAACCTAACCTTACACATAAAGCAATTAGAGAAAGAAGAACAAAAAAAAACCCCCAAAGTTAGCAGGAGAGAAATCATAAAGATCATATCAGAAAGAAATGAGAAAGAAATGAAGGAAACAGTAGCAAAGATCAATAAAACTAAAAGCTGGTTCTTTGAGAAAAAAAACAAAATTGGTAAACCACTAGCCAGACTCATCAAGAAAAAAAGGGAGAAGACTCAAATTAATAGAATCAGAAATGAAAAAAACAAAAGAAGTAACAACTGACCCTGCAGAAATACAAAGGATCATGAGAGATTACTATAAGTTATTCTATGCCAATATAATGGACAACCTGGAAGAAATGGACAAATTCTTAGAAAACCACCACCTTCTGAGACTGAACCAGGAAGAAATAGAAAAAAGAAACAGACCAATCACAAGCACTGAAATTGAAACTGTGAATAAAAATCTTCCAGCAAACAAAATCTCAGGGCCAGATGGCCTGACAGGCTAATTCTATCAAACATTAAGAGAAGAGCCAACACCTATTCTTCTCAAACTCTTCCAAAATATAGCAGAGGGAGGAACACTCCCAAGCTCATTCTATGAGGCCACCACCACCCTGATACAAAAGCAGACAAAGATGCCACAAAAAAAGAAAACTCCAGGCCAATATCACTGATAAAAATAGATGCAAAACTCCTCAACAAAATACTAGCAAACACAGTCCAACAGCACATTAAAAGGGTCATACACCATGATAAAGTGGGGTTTATCCCAGGAATGCAAAGATTCTTCAGTATACACAAATCAATCAATGTGATAAACCATATTAACAAATTGAAGGAGAAAAACCATATGATCATCTCAATAGACGCAGAAAAAGCTTTCAACAAAATTCAACACCCATTTATGATAAAAACCTTCCAGAATGTTGGCATAGAGGGAACTTACCTCAACATAATAAAGGCCATACATGACAAACCCACAGTCAATATCATTGTCAATGGTGAAAAACTGAAGCCATTTCCACTAAGATTGGGAACAAGACAAGGTTACCCACTCTCACCGTTATTATTCAACATAGTTTTGGTAGTTTTAGCCACAGCAATAAGAGAAGAAAACGAAATAAAAGGACTCCAAATCGGAAAAGAAGTAAAAATGTTACTGTTGGCAGATGACATGATGCTATATATAGAGAATCCTAAAGATGCTACCAGAACACTACTAGAGCTAATCAATGAATTTAGTAAAGTAGCAGGATACAAAATTAATGCACAGAAATCTCTTGCATTCCTATACACTAATGATAAAAAATCTGCAAGTGAAATCAAGAAAACACTCCCATTTACCATTGCAACCAAAAGAATAAAATACCCAGGAATAAACCTACCTAAGGAGACAAAAGACCTGTATGCAGAAAACTATAAGACACTGATGAAAGATGTTAAAGATGATACAAAGAGATCGAGATATATACCATGTTCTTGGATTGGAAGAATTAACATTGTGAAAATGACTCTACTACCCAAAGCAATCTACAGATTCAGTGCAATCCGTATCAAACTACCAATGGCATTTTTCACAGAACTAGAACAAAAAATTTCACAGTTTGTATGGAAACACAAAAGACCCCGAATAGGCAAAGCAATCTTGTGGGGAAAAAAAGCAGAGCTGAAGAATCAGACTCCCTGACCCCAGACTACAGTAATCAGGATAAAGCTACAGTAATCAAGACAATATGGTACTGGCACAAAACCAGAAATATAGATCAATGGAACAGGATAGAAAGCCCAGAGATAAACCAATGCACCTATGATCAACTAATCTATGACAAAGGAGGCAAGGATATACTATGGAGAAAATACAGCCTTTTCAGTAAGTGGTGCTGGGTAAACTGGACAGCTACATGTAAAAGTATGAAAGTAAAACACTCCCTAACACCATACACAAAAATAAATTCCAAATGGATTAAAGACGTAAATGTAAGGCCAGACACTATAAAACTCTTAGAGGAAAATATAGGAAGGACACTCTGACATAAATCACAGCAAGATCTTTTTTGAGCCACCTCCTAGAGTAATGGAAATAAAAACAAAAATAAACAAATGGGACCTAATGAAACTTAAAAGCTTTTGCACAGTGAAGGAAACTACAAATAAGATGGAAAGACAACCCTCAGAATGGGAGAAAATATTTGCAAATGAATAAATGGACAAAGGATTAATGTCCAAAATATATAAATAGCACATGCAGCTCAATATTAAAAACAATAAACTGCCCAATCTAAACATGGGCAGAAGACCTAAATAGACATTTCTCCAATGAAGACATACAGATGGCCAAGAGACAGATGAAAAGGTGCTCAATATCACTAATCATTAGAGAAATGCAAATCAAAACTACAATGAGGTGCTGAGAACTACAATCAAAACTACCTTACACCAGTTAGAATGGGCATAATCATAAAATTTACAAACAACAAATGCTGGAGAGGATGTGGAGAAAAGGGAACCCTCTTACACTGTTGTTAGGAATGTAAATTGATAGAGCCACTATGGAGAACAGTATGGAGGTTCCTTAAAAAACTAAAAATAGAGATACCATATGACCCAGCATCCCACTACTGGGCATATACCCAGAGGAAACCATAATTCAAAAAGACACATGTACCCCAATGTTCATTGCAGCACAATTTACAATAGCCAGGTCATGGAAGCAACTTAAATGCCCATTGACAGACGAATGGACAAAGAAGGTGTGGTACATATATACAATGGAATATTACTCAGCCATAAAAAGGAATGAAATTGGGTCATTTGTAGAGATGTGAATGGGCCTAGAGGATGTCTTTCAGAATGAAGTAAGTCAGAAAGAGAAAAACAAATGTCATATATTAATGCATATATGTGGAATGTAGAAAAATGGTACAGATGAGCTGCTTTGCAAGGCAGAAATAGAGACACAGATGTAGAGAACAAATGTTTGGATGCCAAGGTGGAAAGCAGGGGTGGGGGTGGGGATGAATTTGGAGATTGGGATTGACATATATACACCAATATGTATAAAATATATAACTAATAAGAACCTTCTGTATACAAAAATAAAATTCAGACAAGAAGCCAACGGAAATGCACATGTACTATTCGTAAGAGTTAGTTTGGTGCACCCAATCTGAAGACAAATCTGTGAGTACTTAACCAAATATAATAAATTGTAATCTATGATCCAGAATTCCTATAACAGAAAAAAAGCATATGTATGTTCATAGGAGAGCATGTGTGAGGCTATTCATCTTAGCACTGTTGTGGTTATGAGGATTCTGAGGCAATTTAGAAACATTAAACATCTATCTTGAAAGCTCAATATATTTTTCATTTTCTTTTTATTTACTTTTCTTCTATTTTTTAAAACACTGTAAAACAAATAATCTGTAGCCTGTGGACACCTTTGGTAACCTACTCTAGTAATTTTTCATTTTCCTTCAAAACCTTATTTGTATTTAACTTTATATATGCTCTTGTATTCAAAACCATGTTCACCTATACTAACATATGTGAGTTGAGGCAGAGATCAGAGAAATACATTACAATAATATTTTATATAATATAAATCAACTATACTTCTATAAAAAGATTAAATAGATCACTGGTTTACTCTCTTTTTATACATATTTGTTTATTATACTATTACATATTATTTCTGGTATTGAATATGTAAATATTTTATCTTTTATTTTCTCAACTGTTAGCCACAAAGAACTTAAATTTCTTTCCTTTCTTCCTTTCCCATACTTTTCTTGCTTCATCTCCTCACTTTCATCTCTCCTGCACTTCTTGATCATTGTATTCTTTGAAAGTATCACTTCTTAAGGGGATACAAATCTATTACAATTTAGAAGGCGTTATTCAATGCCTTTATTGAAGTTACTAAAACAAACCCACAAAAAACAAACAACAAAAAAGAGATCCAGTTATATAATAGCCACTTTTGGAACCCTAGCAAAGAGAACTTTTGCTGAGGTGCAAGAAATGAACACAATTTGTTTACAGAACCTTCCCAGTATATCACATTCACTGTTACTTAAGTAAATAGATATTTCACAATAAATCAATTGTGAACTGGAATTAGATTGGTAAACTCTCTGCATATAAATGTATGAATTAAATAGAAGTTGCCCTACATGTAAGGTAACAACACAAGTATTTCCAAAGAGAAATAGAGAAAAAAGATTTTGCAAACATCTAGTTAATATAAAGGTCATTTTTTCTCCCTTTAAAAAAAATAAACTATACAAATCATCTAACACCTAATGCAATACAATGTAATTTTAAAATAGCTTAGGGGAGTAAATTATGTGTCAGAACTTTCTAAAAGTAACTAATCAAATTAGCTTTTAAAAATAACATAGGAATGATGATTATAATTCTGAATATCTCCAGAAGGTGAAAAATCAATATCATAAAATTTAAAAATTAATTTTCTTACTAAATTCAAGGAAATAATTTTTATTATATAACAGGAAATTATCACACACATACACATAAACCTACAGGAGACTGAGTGGAAATTAGTTCAGTTTATTGTATCAGCCAATCTTATCCATATGACCCCAAGTAATAGACTTTACTAATTGCACATTAGTTTATAGGAACCAGGAGAAACAAATCAAACCAATATTTTCATTTATGGATGGTTTTGTCTTATTTGTATATATCAATTAACAGAGGCTTTATACAAGTTGTCATTGGAAGGTAAATCAATTAAACATTTCCATAATCTACCAATTAGATCATGAAATTGATCATTATAATGATAATGCGATTTTGAGCATTTAGTTTGTTTCCAAAGACTATATTTTATACTTCATGTTTATTATTACACATAATAATTTTTGCTCATAGCAACCCTTAAATAGGGTTATGTTTTTATCCCCATGTTACAGATGGGAGAAATGGGATACAGCCCTTGCCTTGCTCATCATTATAGAAGGTCCATACGAATAGCCAATGTTTGAATCCTGGCCATATAAAAATACTATCTTGTGCTGTAATATAGGCCAATACACACTGGAAACCAATTTGGAAACAAGGTTGGCAATTCAATACCATGAAAATTGAAAACACATGTTCAACAGAGTTATATGCACATATACATAGAAACTTTATTTATAGTAACCAAATATTGGAAAAAATACATGTCCTCAACAGAAGAATGGAAAAACAAATATGGTATATCTACACAGTTAAATACTACTCAGCAATAGTAGGAACAAACTACTGCTACATTCAATATCATTTTACTGAATAAAAGAAGACAGAGAAAAGATTGTTCATCATATTATTACATTTCATAAAATTCTAGAATATGAAATCAATTCAATGGTGGAACAAATCTGATCAGATTTTGCCTGGGGTTGGAATAAAGAGAAGGATGCATTAATAGGGCCACAGGAACCTGCAGAGTTTGATAGAAATGTTTCGTACTTTGAATGTGATGGTGATTTAATATTTTATGAATATATTTAAAAAACACCAAGATGTATAATTTAAATATAGGCAGTTTATTGTACATAAATTAAACCTTATTAAATCTGTAAAAGGATTAAAGGGTTTAAGATTATATGCCATCTGACATCTGTGACACATTAAAAGTTTCAAATTTTCTCTTTATTTTCTTGAAACTTTTCATTTATTGGGAACAAGAGGTAATGGAGACACTGTGCATTTCATGGCTATTATAGTAAAATAACTAGGCCTTTGAATCACAAAGACTTGATTAAGTGTTTAATTCCAAGTGCCATGTTTCCCCAACAGAGGGGTTACACAAATCCACCAATAATTTGTCCTGCCACAGAAACATGGATGATATGGAAACAGGACTCACAGTGAGGATCTCTAATGCTCTGCTACAGTGTAGCTCAGAGCCTAGGCTGGTTATGCAAGGTATCACATACAGTGACAATAGATGAGTATAGACCCTGAAAAAATGCCAGCTTATTTAAGCGAAAGGAGAGTGAAAGAAATGTCTGTAATCAAATGGGTGTAAATAGAATGCCTGGGATGAGAAATCGGAGTTAGTTCTAACTGATAAGAAATAAGGTGGTACTTCAGTGGAATTAGTAGCGAAGAATAATCACACTATGAGTAAGAGCATCTAAGTCATTGACTTCATATGGATCTGGCAAAAACAACAAAGATATAAAATTTAAGTGACCCGCCCCCAAACGGTGTACGAGGTTATCCTGGGTTAGTTATACAGTGAACATTTTACTCTAGAATAATTTAACTGAATCCTGATAGAAGTGTAGGATATACAGAGGAAAGGCATCTTCCAGGCAGATGAAAACATGGCTATCGACCTGAAGGCATAATACAGTGTAGTATATTTTGGAAGTTGATGTAGCCAGATAGTACTATATTTTGAGAAGTGAGAAAGAAAACAATGGGGTAAAGATTGCAAAAGAAGGAGTAAATCATAAGGAATCTTTTATTCCATTTCTAACTTAAGATCTATTTTGTGGTTAACAGAAACCGTTGATTGATTTTAAGCAGGGAAATAAAATAACTCAGTTTGCATTTTAGAGCACCTAGTTTTCAGTTGGGAAGAGACATTTGATGGGGCATTCCTGACCATGTGACTTTACATTATATTATACACTATGATACTAGATACTAATATCCAAGACACTGTGAGACCAGAAACTGCAGAGGTGGGGATAGTCTTTATATTAAGTTGAATATACAGAACCTGATGACAGATACATTTGAAAGAGGGGATAAAAGGTATAAGGGTAGTGTAAATTGCTTCAATAATTTCTGGTTTGGGCAACTTTTTAGTTTATGGTGTTGTATGTTAATATTGGAAATAGTGTGGACAAGCATTTTTCACATTCGGCATGTTTAGTTCCACATGTCTATGGGAGGGCTCAGATAAGATGTACAGTACTTAGGTATATATTTGTCTGGAACCCAGGATAGTTACCTGGACTAGAGATACAGATTTAGGAGGCTTCAGAGTATGACTAGTAAACCAAGGAATGGATGAAATCTTTGAGACAGGCATTTTAAATTGAGGAGACTGAGAGAGAGACAGAGAGACAAAGACAGAGAAAGAGACAGAGATACACAAAGAGGGAAAACAACAGGAGAGGGAAAGAGGAGAAGAGGAAACAGATGTGTGAATTGAAACGGAATGTTCATAATTAAACAATAAAAACTGTACAAAACTGGTTTTTCATAAGCAAAGTAGGAGAAAATTTCCATGAAGGTATGAATAATTGTTTACAATGTACAAAGAGCAAGTAAAACATAAAGATTGAAATAATTCACTAAAATGGGCAAATTTCAATGGTGAAAGATGCCAGATTAAAGTAGGCCGGATACTAACTAGAAAGTATGAGGCCATGATTTTCAGTTTGGCTTAGTCCTGTTTGATGTTGAGATATGAAGATGAAAAGAGGGGAGGGAAAATAAAACATAATCAGAAACTGGCACAGAGTAGAGACCAGAAATTTTACTTATCTAGTAGTTTAATTTTAAGTTCATAAGCATCCAATATTTACTCACTACTAGGCATTTATCTTCACTGAAGACACAAATCAACTGACCACATTTTTCATCCTATTCAGTAGGAACTGCTTGAATAGAATCTGAATTAGTTTATCCAGTTTCAGGATCAAAAGTTCTCTGTTCAGGGAGGTGCTATAGAATGACAAAAAAACAAGAACTGAATTGGAAATGAGTAGGTAAGTTAAAAACAAGTCTCAGAAAACAGGTTTTATTATTTCTGTTGAAAATAAAATAAAAAATACTCTAACTCATTATACTATCCTAGCCTTTCCTTATTTATCAACTTTATATTACAATTCTAGAACCAAAAACACATCATGAAAATAGGAAGAAAACTATATACAGAACCTCTAACATTTGATAAGAATTTATTAATATGATTTGCATCAATATATTGCTCTCTATTTCAAAAATTTTTTCCTTTTATAAGGGTCTTTCTTGTACTATCTCTTTGATCCTAAAGAAAAGTAGGTAATTAGAATACCATTTTGGGGGGGATTTTGTTTTAGGTGAAGTAATTGAAGTTTCAGGGGCCCCAGGGAGGTGATTAAGATCTTTTATTCTGGAGCTTGATGCTTGAAGATTATATAAGAACAATAAGGCTACAGACATTACTCATATAGACTCCTAATTTATTCAAGTTTGAGGGAAAAAGGAATGTAAGCAAAAACTATATTGGTATTCATCTTATCATGAATTTCCCAGTACACTCTCTTATTGATTTAATGATTCTTTGAAAATGGACATTTAAAGCAGGAAACAGAAAAGATACACTGTAAGAAGACTATGGAGGAGTTATATATGGGGGTGGGCATGAATCATGCTCACCATGTAGAAAAGTGCTTGCTGAGCCTTTGAAATACTCTGTGCAATTTGTTTATAAGAGGCATTTGCAAAATTATTATTTGCCTTGCTCTTGTGTCTACATTTGTGCTTGTCCCCTCCAAGTTATGATTTGCTATTAAAGATATTTTGATATATATTTTGTCTTAGAAAAATATGAATTTAAGTTTAGAATCAGTCCTCAGTATAGCCTATTTTTCTTCTGATATATTCCAACCTGTTAATTTAAGATGATGTTGAAAGAGGACTGGAATTATATTTAGGTTTTTCCCTTTCTGAATGTCACTTGTACCTCTTATTACATAAGCTTGGATAAGGCACTTGAGTTCTTTGATTATTTTTTTCTGTAATTTTGAGAATACAGTAGCTTTTTTAACTTTTTCTTTTATATTGGAATATATATAATATAGTTGATTAACAATGTTGTGTTAGTTTCAGGTGTACAACAAAGTGATTCACTTATACAGGTATCTATTCTTTTTTTGTAGCTTATAAACAACAGAAATTTATTTTTCACAGTTCTGAAGGCTAGAAGTCCAAGGTCAGGGTGCCAGCATGGTTGGATTTTAGTGAAGGCCCTTTTCTGGGTTGCAGACTGCCTATTTCTTGCCGTGTTCTCACCTGGTAGAAGGGGCTGGGGATCCCTATGGAGCCTCTTTTACAAGGCACTAATCCCATTCAGGAGGGCTCCACCCTCATGACTTAGACACTTCACACAGGCTATACCTCCTAATACCATCACCTTTGGGGATTAGAATTTCAACATATAAATTCTGGGGTGACATAAACATTCAGACCATAGCATCTTCTCATTGGTTCTGTGACATCAACATGTATCTATTCTTTTTCAAATTATTTTCCCAATTAGATTATTACAGAATATTGAGCAGAGTTCTAAATACTTCACTGGGCTATACTAAAATCAGCTAATGAATGCATAATTAATGGAACATATAGCTGAAGCAACATGGTACAATGGTAAAGAATGCTGAAGAACCAAATTCTGTGTTTAAATACTGATTTTGCCACTTTTCAGCTGTGTATGCTTATCAAGTAACTTAGCCTCTCTCTGCCTCAGTTTCCTTATCTGTAAAATCAGTATGATAATAATAGTTCTGACCTCATGTGACTGTGAGAATAGAAGGAAATAATCTATCCAATGCTCTTAGAACTGTGTCTAGAGTATAGTAAGAATTATTCAAATATTTAATGATGATGATGGTGATGGTGATGATGATGATGATGATGACAATGTGCCAGGCACCAGGATACAGTGCTTAAGAAATCACAATCATTTTTTTCAGTAGGAAAGTTGAAGAGACACAGAATCTTAAAATTATAGTGCTGAAACTCTATTAATAAAACCTATGATATTTCTGAAATTTAACTCATAAAGCCTACTAATAAATTTAAACTTCCTCAAATGATTTGCATGCTAAATCATGTTGAGCCACTTTTAGGTGTTTTCTTTTGACAGAATCCCTAGGAGACTATGGGATGTGATGCAAAGGTCCAGGATCTGTCTCATCCAACCTTGTGCTGAGATCTCCTCATTTATAAAATGAACTTGCTGAATAACATGTTTTCTTAGGTTTATTACAGGCTGAAATTCAATGCTCTAGTGATTCCTTTATGTATAATTCTACAATTGAGAATGCAATAATGATAATTATTGCTTTGCAAGCTACTAGTTTCATTGCAAATGTCATTACTTATAATAAATACAGGATAGCCAAAAGAAGTACTTTCTAAAATATTATGTAAAATTAAAATGAGCATATAATTCTTTTAAAATAATTAATCTTGAAATAGTAACATGTTTTATAAAAAAAGTTCCAAAATGAAAATTTTGGAATTATCTCTACATACATATTCCAAGAGGCAAACAAGTTCTCAAGGACCATTATTGAATGCTTATAGAATATTAAAAAATAAAAAGGAATATAAGTCAAAACAATATTTAACACAGTATTCTAAAAAATCATTTGTAGATTATGATATTATAAAGAAGAAAAAGAAAAAAGTTAACTATATCTCTTCTGGGGTATGTGTGACTCCCAGCTTGAATTTTTAAAAATTCTACTGAATACTCCAATTTTGTCAAAAACAAAACAACAACAAGAAACACACACACAAAACTACCACAGCACTCCCAAAGCTGTGCAGTGCTCCAGTGGCATATATTCTCACAGTTCACAAAGCATTTCCACAAACATTTCCTGGGACCCTCACAAAAAAACCCTGTGATTTAGGCAAAATATGTCTCTCAATATCTTTCCATACTCCTACATTTTCTCCAAATAGATTATGTGACAATTAGTGTCACTTCCATATCAGAAAAATAAACACATACAGCTACTTTGTGTTACATCTAAAGAATGGCTTAATTATAATATTGTGGGTCAAAGACTGAGTTTTCCTTTTTCTACAGAAAAGCAGTGTTCACTCTGCCAAACATTTAGAGTATAAAGCTTCAGCATCTATAAAATATGAACAAAAAATAATTACCTCAATTGTTGCAAAAATTCAATAACGTGCTTAGAAATTTTCACATAATAATCTGCAGACAATAAATGCCTCTACATCTTAGTGCTTTTCTTCTTTTCTGAAAAAACACTAAGAGATTTCATTTGTACAGTAGAAATGGCTTCATGATCAGGAAATTGGAATTAATATTCTACCACAGACTATCAGAATATGTTATTGAGTTTTTATTGCAAGTAAAATTCAAATAATACTACCTTCAGTGTTACTAACACTACTAGTAGTAAATATAATATTATCAGCAGAAATAATACTAATAATAATGACTAGATTTTATATAGTGCTTTTTTGTGTCTGATATTAGTCATTTCTATCTTCACGATAACCCTATATTATTATCCTATTTTAAATACAAAAAAACTAAGGGACTTGACTTGCCTAAGAGCAAAGTTCTGGTTACTAGTGAAGTTGAGATTTGAACCTATGAAATTTTCACCTTCAGGGCTCATGCTCTTTATAATTGTTCTATAGGTTATTTGTAGTTTATAGAAGCTCTATAATAGAGTTATGATTATATTTTTAGAAAAATTGACTGCTTGACTAAACATATGGAATTGCGTGCCAGTTTAAGCATTTTTCAGGCAGACGCAATGTGAAATAAACAAATACATTAAATAACATTCATATGAGCTTCTTTTTTGTTGTTGTTGTTTCCTATTTCCATGTAGTAGAAGTAGGATCTTATTTTTTGAAGAACAGAAATGTTAAAATTGACAAATAATTTGGAATAGATAATAGTGTGCCTTTTGAGTGCCTTAATTATGTAATGAACATTTGCTGTTTGTGCATATTCTACTTTATTTTACCACTTGAAAAAGCCAGTAGATATAAATAATGTAATAATTGTGAGGAGTTTTGCATTTCTGGAGAGGACATTACAAATAAAATGATCAACACAATAATTCAAAATTGTGTGAGGCATAATATTTTCCAAATTTTTCATATTCTATTATGTAACTATTTCCAGTGTCTTTCAAGATAAGGAGAATCAATTTTTCTTGAAGATACAGATTAGGCAACTGCAAAGAAAAATTCAAGTGACCTTAAGGATTTTCTCCCCTTAGTCATTCTTACGCTGATTGTTCTAGCTTTCCGCAGAAGGTAATAATATCTTTTGAATTACTGAACCATTAGTTCACTCTTAACCTTGATGAAAACTTCAAGAAATGTCTTATTACAAGAATAATTGTGAGGGAACATAAGGTGTTATTTTGGTTTGTACTTCATATTTTATATTATAACAGATATAGCATTAACATTAACAAATATGGCATTATTGATGTTGGATTTTTTTTATTTAAGCTCTTGGCAAGTTTCCATATTTTTATTATAAAAAGTACAAGCTTTTCTGAGAAAAACAAAAACATAAAGAAGCAGAAGAATTTTAAAATATGTTCTAACCAAGGTGGCTATCATGTAACACACAAGATAAAATAATGAACTTTACTGATTTTATTCTTGTTTCTAATTATTTATTCTAATATTTTCCAAGATGTTCATTTTATATTTTGAATACCGAATTTTAAATTTATAGAAATATATGTTTAAGTTATGAGTTTATGAATTTTTATGCAACTTGCATTTTTACTTAATTAATCCTGTAAATTTTTCCATATCAGTAAATATTCCTAAAAATAAAATTGATAGAGCTTGTTATTTCCAAAATTTAAGTGTCAAGCTACAGTTGCCCTTTAGATCTTCTGATTTTCACTCCCAGCTGCAGCTGTAAGGAGTCCCTCTCTTTACCTTGGTTAACGATGTGCTTCATCATCAATCTAAATATCTTAGTGTAGAAGAAAAAAATAATGAATTTGCCCCACTTCTTCATAGTTATTTTTGAATCATAATATAAAGCAAAAGTTACAAAATAAAGGTAATTATATTTCAGGTATTAGAAGTTCTTTAAATGAATATCTACAAAGTATTAATTTGGTATATACACCTTGCATTAAGAATTATTATAAATATTGTAACTATAATTTTAATACCAAGGATATTATAAACAAAACATTTAAGTGTATGCATATGTGTATATATGTATTTGCACATATGTATAGGATGAATATAGAGGCTATGTTTATTCCTAGTTGCATTAGATATGAACTCTCCCTTAATTTTACAAAAACTTATGTATAGATTTTTATGTGTATTCCTTTTTTATTGGGATTTGACTTTTATAAACTATTGAAAAAACAAATAATTTGTTGAGGAAGCAGAAATCTTGCTCTTTGTGGTGGAAATGGCCCTTTATCATATGTCATCATCTGATGAAGACAATTCTGTTAGATCTACTGTAATGGGAATTTCTCTTTAGTATGTGGTATGTTGAAGATCGAAAAAAAAAAAAGTCTTGTCTAAGGTTCAACACTAATATGTGCTAGAACTTTGTCTGGATTCTATAAGTTTCAACCCAACATTTTATTTGCCATGTTCCACCAGAGTGAGAGTAGAGATGTTTTTTTTTTCACCACTCTATTCCATAAGCTCTTGAAGCTCATGATAGAGAGAGAGAGAGAGAAAGAGAGACAGACAGAGAGAGACAGAGAGAGACAGAGAGAGAGATAGAGGTAGAGATATAAGTAGAGAGATATATTAAATATTTAGTGTTAAAACCCACAAAGGAAACCATAAAATCCCTAACAAACTTATCATTTGATTTTGTTTGATAATTAAGCTGTGCTGGAGCTCTATATGGAGTTAATTTTGAGGCTGTGAATTTTCCTTTGGTGATAGCCCATAAGAGGACAAACTGTGGAATGGAGTATGAAATGAGGGAGGAGGACCACAGGGATGAGACCTAAGCACTCCAAAGCCTCAGAGGACTGCTTGCCAACTCCAAGAAACAGGAGAACTTGAGGGACCTTGACCTGCAGATTCTAGCGAGAAGCCTTTCTTTTCACTTTGGGCAGACCTTATGATTCTGTTTTAACTTCATGAACTAAAAAAGAATAGCATAGGTATGCAATCACATCTCTGTAAGAAAAATATTTTAAAAAGTAACATCAAGGTAGCAACATAATCATACTTAAAATTAACAGTAGGGCTTCCCTGGTGGTGCAGTGGTTGAGAGTCCGCCTGCCCATGCAGGGGACACGGGTTCGTGCCCCGGTCTGGGAAAATGCCACGTGCCTTGGAGCGGCTGGGCCTGTGAGCCATGGCCGCTGAGCCTGCGTGTCCGGAGCCTGTGCTCCGCAACGGGAGAGGCCTGCATACCGCAAAAAAAAAAAAAAATTAACAGTAGTTACTTACTACCATCACATATTCACTCAGTATTCAAATTTTCAATTGGCTGATAATGTTTCTGAATCATAATCCAAATAAGATCCTCACATTAGTTGCTATGTCTCTTAAAGTCTGTTTTTAGCTATAGCCTCCACTTCTCTCTCTCTCCCTGCCTCCTCTTATAAATTCATTTGTTGAGGACACAGATTTACCTGTCCTTAGAGTTTTCTACTGTCTGGATAATGCTGATTGCATCCCCATGGTATGATTTAACATACCCCTCTGCCTTCTTTACATCCTGTAAATTCTTAGTTAGATCTAGAAGGCTTTTCCCTTTTGGACTATTATGCCATAAGGGCAGCTGTGTTCTTCCACAAAGAAAGTCATGAAGCACTACTGTTTCTTATTTTATCATAATAATAGTCATTGCTGATTAATATTAGGTATAGAAAAATAATATTTTAATTCTATAATTCTTTTTCATTTATTAAGTAGAATATTTCTATAAAAATTCATCTAATTTGCTGTATGTCTTGAATACACACACACACAACTTCTTTCTCATGACTTTTACCTTTTTAGACATTTTTGGGCTTTTTTACACTTTTATTTTCTAAATCCCATTTGTTGTTGTTGTTGTTGTTGTTTTGTGGTTCGCGGGCCTCTCATTGTTGTGGCCTCTCCCGTTGCAGAGCACAGGCCCCGGACGCGCAGGCTCAGTGGCCATGGCTCACGGGCCTAGCCGCTCCGTGGCATGTGGGATCTTCCCGGACCGGGGCAGGAACCCGTGCCCCCTGCACCGGCAGGCGGACTCTCAACTACTGTGCCTCCAGGGAAGCCCTATGTTATGTTTTTGATTGCATATATTCTCCATTGGAAACCTTTGTCATTTAGCCTTCATTCCAGAGATTCTACTCTTTAATTCTCATTTCTTTAATTCATTCAATTCTGATTTTATATTCTTTTATTTGTCCATTTGTAGTCAGATTCTTTGTATTTCTGATTTGTGGTATTATTTCAATTCTGCAAATGCTTGTTTAATTACATTTAATTCAGGTCAGAATGTTGTCTTACACTTTTCTTTTTTGTTCTTAGCTTAGTTTAGAGAAATTTTTGCCTAAAAATATTATGTTTATGCTTTCTTTTATTATGGTAGCTCTGATGGGATCAGTGTTCATATTTATTTGATGTTTTTAATTATTGTTTGATTTTTCTGGGACTAACAGCAGAAAAATTATATAAAGGTGAGGTTTGGTGGCATACTTCAATTCTTAGTTCAAGAGAAACCTTTCCTGCTGCTACAGTTTTCTTTCTTCAACAAATGGAAAGTAATAGAATCTCTTCTGTTCTAACACATTTTGATTCTTTGCTGTTTTCTAATTCTAGTAAGGTTTTGATTTTCAGCCATCTTTTTATTTCTGTTCACCACCAAGCCTCCAAAGAGTCCCTTCCTGAGGATCCTCCATTGCCTTCAGAGTTGTTGCTTGTATGACACTGCCGTCTTTGGTATCACATAATTTAAAGTCATTCTGTTTAATTCCCTATTAAATGTTCTCTGTGTTATCTTACCATGGTTAGGATCCTCTGCTTCTAAATATAAATATTATTAGATGTTATCTGTGGTCATCCCTACTAGAACCGTACAGCACTCTCCTGTGTTCATCACAATTGCCTGTTAACCTCCATTCAGGCGTGGGCTCCACTTAAGTACAGGCATTAAACACACTCTGTGGTCTTGGGTGGCTATGCACCATTAAAGTAAACTGAAGGAGTATTCTCTGTGTCCTAGTTATGCTGTTAATATTAACTATGCAAGATTTTCTTATCTAACTTTGTTGATCAGAAGTTTTTCCCTTGGAGGATGTGTAGAGATTCAAATTTAAAATGCTCCCATTATCCTTGAGGTACTTGGAAATTCTACAATAATATTTTGAATGGAACAAAGGTGCCAGAGTTTAGAAAGAATTCTAAATCACAAAGTCCTCCCAAGAAGGAAGACGATTGTAATTTATAAAAGCAAAGCGTTTATTCTTAGAATAATTCTTTCTCTCCTTCAGAGACCTTTGAATAGGCAGAATATGAAAAAGAGTATTCTAAGTGAATAGTGCACTGGAATCTAAGCATGATGAAACTAAAGAAGATAAAGGAGAACTGGGAATACTTTATTTCATCAAAAAGCAGAACTTGCATGAGTTAAAATGCCTTTAAATCATAGATAGCTTAAGTTTAAAAGCTTTAAAACATTTTTAATAAGTTGTTGAGAATAGGTATTATATTAGAATTAAAGAAATAAGAAAATATTGAGTTAGTTTATAACAATCTTTCTATAATTCTTCTTAACTAATATACTTCAGAAAGCTTTTCAACAACTGGAAAAATTGGCCCCAAAATATCCCATATTTGCCAAAGTGCTCTGCTGGACTAGAATTACTTAGCAGGTATGAAGATACATGGGCTGCACTTCACAGAAGAACCAAAGAATGTGCCGGTGCTAGAGAGCTGGTGGATAGCAAGGTGGTTATGCTTTCAGCACACTGGGAGAAAAAGAAGACAGAGCTAAGAGTTACAGGTGCATCCTCAGCAACTTCCAGGTTTAATACCAGATTTAGAATTTATGACAGCAAACCTGACATATTTAATGGCTAGTTTTTAGGAGATAAAAACCAGCTGCTGGGGCTTCCCTGGTGGTGCAGTGGTTAAGAATCCACCTGCCAATGTAGGGGACACGGATTCGACCCCTGGTCCGGGAAGATCCCACATGCCGCGGGGCAACTAAGCCCATGCACCACAACTACTGAGCCTGTGCTCTAGTACCACAACTACTGAAGCCCGTGGGCTTAGAGCCCGGGCTCTGCAACAAGAGAAGCCACCGTGGTGAGAAGCCCGTGCACCGCAATGAAAACCCCGTGCAACCAAAAATAAATAAATTAAATTAAAAATAAAAGAAAAAAACAGATAAGTTAACTGGGTAGGAAACACTTGTATTCTCTCAAGGATACCCCTTCCTCAGGCTCTCCAGATTTAAGGACTTTCATCTGAATTCCTCTCCAGTTTAAAAAAAAAAACACACACACAAAAAAAACCCCACCTGCTGAATCTGGACGTTTTATATGGGCAATAGAAAAATAAAATATAAGCAGTCCCAATAACTGGAAAATTACAGGAAAAATAAGAGGAATGAACTTGAAATCTTCAAAGTTGAACTAGAAGTAGAGCACACCCAGAAGGTCTTGGAAATGGAGCATACCCAGCAAATGAGGCTGAAGGAGCAGCAGAAGGTTTTTGAGGAGGCCGTCTCGCAGGACGTGGAATAGTACCTTTCCACAGGTTACCTGCAGATAGCTGAGAGGTGCGGCAGTTGGGGAGAAGGCCCCCTGGCAGCAGGGACTCTCCCTGGGTGTGCAGAGATAGTGTAATGCCATGCTCCCTAGAATGGAAGGGGCATGGAATAAAGTCCTCATAAGTCCTGTTCTATTGTTAGACCCCCAAAATCAAAGACGATGCATCATGCCATATTTGTCTTGACATTGTTTTGCCTCATTCTATAGTTCTAGGCTTTAGTTGAAGATATTTAGAAAATGCAGAATATGTTAAAAAAAAGTTAAAAAGGCAAAGGAAATATACACATAATCCTACAGCACAGAATAATCCTTAATACTATTTTAGTGTAGCTCTTACCAGTTTGTGCATGTGAAAGAGTCAGTCTATTTGAGATTTTCTATTTATGTAATTGGTATAAAAATGTATATATACATCTGGCTTTGTATCTAAGTTTTCTTAACATTATATGGGAATCTTTCCTCCTATATTATTAACATTCTTGAAATGCTAAAAAAAAACATTATATCATTTCCATCTCTGTGTAAAAATTTTTATTTTTCATTTTGTAATAATTTTTGTATAATTTTGGATTAATTTTATTTATTAATAAATATATTAAAATAATCATACATATTCAGCATTTTTCTTTAAATTATTCTTTAATTTTTAATCACATATGTTCAGCATTTTTCTTTATCATGTTTCTAATTTTTGAAATATTAAAATATTTATCTTCATTTTAATTAATTTAATTGTTTATTATTATTTTATTTATTTTATGAATTCCAAATAACATGCAGCATAGCACTATTATTGTTTTGGTATTCTGAGAAACATATATCTAAATCTTGCTTTATTATTTTCTTTCAGTATTTAAATCAATAAATAGGACATATGCTTTCTAACTTTAAATAGTAAAAAACAAATTTAAATAATCCAACAAAATTTTAAAAGAAAAATTAGACTACATGGGTGAGTTTCAAACATACAATAAACACTTGGAATAAATATAAGGACAAAAGAAACCACAATAAACGTGCAAGTGTTAAATAACAAGATTCAAAATAGACATACCTACAGTTTTATATAAAGCATATAAATGATGAATAATCAAAATATCCATGTATGTATACTTAAATTATACATACCTAAAGCTATCCCCAAAAGAACAAAAATAATGAAATTCATAGAAGTCACCAGGTAAATATTATTCAAAAGCAAGGAAGTGTAATAAAAAATAATGTAAGTTTAAAATTTATAGTGTAGCTCATATGCAGAAAATTTAACTTTCTTCCCAGACATATAATAAACTTAACTTAGTTAACAACTTCCATTTCTACCTGTGGTAGAAAAATTAATCTTGCCAAATTCATTCTATTTTTTAAACAGTCTAATTTTGGATAAATATTCTTCCAAGTTTAGGGTTCAGTTCTCTAACCTTTTACCAGTCCAATTATTTGCAGTAGTTTATGTATTGTCCCAAGGGAGTACTGGAGAGTCACTCATCCACGTGCTTTACTCTTTCCTCTGGCCTCTACCTCTGTGTCACGGTTCCTGCCTGATCTCAGAGTTTTATGACCTGGAATAATGTCCACATGCATCAATACGAGCTCCATGCATGAAGTTCACGCTGTCTGCAAACTGTCTTTAGTCTTTTCCAGTTAGTCAAACCTCCTAGAATTTCTACTATCATTATAGTATTTTGGTCATTGAAATTTTGTTCTAAGATTCACATGTAGAGAAAGCCCTCAGCAATCACTATTCTGTGTTTCAGGAAACATTTCCAACATGGATATCTCCTAAGTGATTCAAAATCCTTTCTCCACATCATAAAAGTAAAACAAAATTCTCTTCTGCTTTCAGGTTTTCCTACAACTTCTCTGGACTTCTATTAAATTATCCTAATAATTTCCATCATTGGGTATAAATTCAGGGAGGTAATGTTTCTGGGCCCCTTTAAAGGACCTATCAGTTTTAAAACCCAAGTCATAATGACTTAGATTATCTTCTGCCATCTGGTTTTCAAAAGCACACTTATATTTGTGTGGAAAAATGCTTCTTCTGTCATCACATAGTTGTCCCTATTCTATAGACCCAGGAATAAACTATGGTGGTCCAGGTGCTTAAATCTCTAGCTCCTTGGAATCTAAAATTTATCTCTTTCTCCATCAATTATTGGTCTTGCAAATGGAAACCTTGCTTTCATGGATATTGTTCCTGCAAGGTGCTTAAACTATTATTAAAGATTTAATTGTCTGAGATTATATGTGTATGTCTGCAGGACATGTATCTCCACCACCATTCAGTGACTAAATACTATCATTTAGTCTGCTGGAATTTGCTGTTTATCCTCTTTATCATATATGCAGATTGGGAAAAAAGGAAATAGAGAATGCTCTGTGAGAAGTACTTACAGCTCAGTCATAGAAGTAGTATATATCACTTTCTTCTACATTCCATTGGCCATAACCTAGTTCTATGTATGGTTCAACTTCACTCCAAAAGGCACAGAAAATATATCCTGACTGTATTCCCAGGAAAAAGAGTACATTGGGTTTTATGCACATCGATTAATCTCTAGCAAAATCTAACATTTTGCTTACCAAATATGTATTTTACTCCCACTCTCTTATTTAGAATATATTTAACCACTTGCCAATGAAGAAAAACCACAGTTTCATCCAATTCCTACATATAATTTACATTCAAGGATTTCTAGAGGATATACAGTCTTCTCTGTCAGATGGCAACATGGATCCTTGTGGTTGGCCAACATAAGAACTAGAAACTTTTCTTCACACCACCACTCCTCAACAATCAAATAACAGTAATGAGGCAGGGAGAGATAACTATAGAGAAATTAATGTAATGGAAGAGTAAAAACTAGATTAGAGCAGTAAAGGTCACTAGCAATTCTTAAATCTTGCTGTCATGTATGAGTTTCATTTTAGGCTCTGATTCTACTCTCTGGAAAGAACTGCTGTGTCTGTTTTTCTCTGTTGCTCTTGATTCTGCTCATTTGGAGGTTACTACTCATGTACTGGCTTCTCTGGCTATATCTGAAATGAACATAGGCCAGTAGCCTCTCATTACTTATTGGGCAGCCTCCACATGCTTCTCCACAATTGCTTAAGATGAACCGAAGAGTCACAGAATGTTTTAGACCAGTCTTATACTCTCCTTGACAATATGATTCTCTCCAAATTGAAGTCTTAAAAACAAAAACAAAAACAGCAAAAAAAAACAACAAAAAAACTAATCTGATTTTTGCTGCAGGGTATTAATAAGTTTTAGTGTGCCTCTACCACTCAAAAACTTCTTCAAGCTTATCTCTTTTAGTTCTAGAAATGTCAAAATTTCCAAACTTTTATGCCCCAAACTGTAGGTCTTCTTCTATTCCCTTTCTTTTAAGTGACCAATTTTTCCTGAATTTATATATATTTTGTAATGCTTTATGAACGGCAGTCTGTAGTAACCAGTGCACAAATCCTTATGTTGATTAGTTTTCAAACGTTTAAAAAATTCTAGAAAACCCTGTTGATTTTTAGTGCAATTTAATTCTACTCAGAAAAAAAAATCTTTATTTCAAAGCTTTTAAATGTTTGAGACTTACTTTATGACCTAGAATATGTTATATTTTTGGAATGTGGACCATATTTACTCAAAAAAAGTGGTTTGGTAGTTGTGTTTAAAAGTATAAATTATGTCAAGTTGATTAATGTTGTTTGCTAATTTATATATATTTATTGACTATTTTGTCCACTTGCTCTATTATTTATTGAGAAAATAGTGTGTTAAAAATATCCAACTATAATTTTGAATCTGTTTATTTCTCCTTTTATATATTTAAACTCTTGCTTTATGTATTTCAAAGATGTCTCATTCGGCTCATACAAATTTAGGATTCTTATGTTCTTTTGAATAATCCCCTTTTCACTATGAAGTTTTCCTCTTTTATCACTGATAACATTCTCTCATTGAAGTATATTTTGCTATTAATATATTTTTTACCATTTTTGGCTAGTGTTTTCAATTTTTTTTTCTTATCCATCTTATTACTTTCAAAATTTCTGTATTTTTACATATAATGTATGTCCACTGCAAATGCACCACATTTATTTTTAACGCAGTGTGGTGATATTTATCTTTTACTTGGAGTGTTGAGTTCAGTTATATTTAGTATGAGAGCTGATATAATTGAGTACTTTTGTATTCAATTTATATTTGGGGGACTTCCCTGGTGGTCCAGTGGTAAAGAATCTGCCTTGCAATTCAGGGGACGTGGGTTCGATCCCTAATCAGGGACCTAAGATCCCACATGCCACGGGGTAACTAAGCCAGGGTGCCACAACTACTGAGCTCATGCGCCTCAATGAGAGAGCACACGTGCTGCAAACTACAGAGCCCACATGCTCTGGAGACTGTGCGCCACAACTAGAGAAGAGAAAGCCAGCAGGCAGAAAACTAGAGAGAAACCCTATGCCACAATGAAAGATCCTACATGCTGCAACTAAGACCCAATGCAGCCAAAAATAATAAAATTTTTAAAAAATTTATATTTGGTATCATGATCCTGAAGCCAAAACTGGGCATGGAAAATAAATGCATTTACACTAAATTTTAAACATGAATACAATTATACAAAAAAAATACCAAAATTGTACATTAAACATCATGAGCAAGTAGACTTTATTTCATGAATTCAAGAATGGTACATTGGGAAATTCCCCCAAATTAAAGGATGATTAGCATAATAAAATCTCAGTAAATAAAGAAAAGGCATATGATAACATTAAAAACATTTCTGATGCTTTCTTTGTAATTGCAAAATGGGAATATAAATGACTTAATATCTTTTAAAGAACCACAACAATATCATATTTAATAAAGAATTAATTTAAAGCATTCACACTAAAGTAAAAAATAAGAAAAGATGCTCCTATTTCCAATTAATGTTAACAGTTGGAAGCTCTATGAATTATCAGACAAAAAAACAAAAATTATACACATTTGAAAGAAAAAAATTATTATTTAAATAGACACGTTTAATGATAAGAATCTAATACGTTTTTCTGTAATAAAAGAGTTTAATGAGTATGACAAATGCGAAACACACACAAAATCAATGTTTTTGATACACTAGTAATAAAAAAATTTAAATACAATGAGAGCAGTATCTACTTTGATGTGTATGTTTTAAAACTAAAATTGGTCACTGTGTACTTGCATGGAAAAATTTCCTGTACATATTGTTAATTTAAGCAAACAAAGTGAAAATTTAAAAATGTTTAAATGCAAAATAATCTAAATTGCTTTAAAATTTCATTTTACTATTATCCTGTTTATTTAAAACACAAACAGTCAAAACAAAACTATATATATGTACATGTTTATAGAAAACAGAAAAATGATAAAAACAGTTAATTGTGTTTCCACTTGGGGATGAGAGTAGAATTTGGGGGAGGAAGTAGATCAAAAGATATATTTTTTAATGTTTATGAGAAATCATTGTGAAATTAAAATTATTTTAAGACATATTTCAGTATAGCAGCTTTGGTAAAATCTTCAATAAAAGGAGGAGATTTTCATAAGAGTTTTGAAAGCATTCTGATCTATTAACAACTGGGTATTTTTACTGGCCAAATTTATCCTCAATTACCTGCATTATAATACATTTCTCTAGCAGCCAATAAAGTCTCACTACTCTCCTTTTCTTCTTCTGCCAAATTTTTGTTCTTTATACAGAATATTTTAGTTTTTCTTGATTCCTCCTCTGGCTTTCATGGTGTTCCATCTACTAATGGTTGGATGACATGAATTTGTAGCATATGCAAGTAGATTTTTTTTTTTTAGTGTATCCAATTCAGCAATATTCTCTATGGATAGAAATCACTCAAGCGAAAATTTTATGGTCCTTTTCAGCAAAAAAGCCCACTTCACATTCAGGCATAAAAGGTATTTTTCTTCTGATTATATAATTAAATAGGAAATTATAAACAGAGATATACTGATATAATAACCTAGTTTACCTTGTCCCTAATGGACAATCCTAAAATATGATCAATAAAGAAATTCACTAGTAAAATCTTTATCACCTGTTGAATACCCATGAGTTCCTATAAGTTAAACCATCACAAAGAGTCTATTTCTTTTGTTGGTGCCACACTTACCAAGTTGTTTTATTGTGATTTATTTTTCTTTACACATATTCACAATGTTTTGAAATTGATAGGTTTTTTGGAATGTATTTAATTCAATATTTTAATTTTTCACAAAGGGAAATGAAAGATTACATAGGATAAGCAACTTATCGATGATTAAATTGGCAGTTAATGATATGCATATATTTGAATTTAGTTCACATGCTTGGTACTGGTAAAATACCTCCATTTTATTTCTTTTTTTTTTGTGGCTGGGTGTATGTTCTTGTTAAAATGAAAATATCTTAATTAAATAAGAATTACAATATAACCTACATAAATCAGTCATGATCAAGGAATCACACTTGAAATTCATCTTGAAAGTTTATGCATTGAAAAAATTTATGAATCAATTAAATTTATCTAAATATGAATCTTCCCAAAAGAGCATTACAGCAAAACATTTACAGGTTCACAGATCATTTCCACGAAAGCCTGTGAAGTCTGTAACTTGTTTAGTTCTGAATTTTAAAGCCTTTAGAAAGTTAGTCTGGGTAAAACATACAGTCCAGTGAAATCTGTTAGTGGTTTAGAGCAACAAATAAACTCATGGTCTTGAGAAACATAATTTACCGAGCCTCCAGGGAGACCACGCTCCTTCCAGTAAGTAACTCATTATTGTTCTCATGGCTCGTGGGAAAGAGTTTAAAAGCTTATCTAATGCTACAACATGTTACTTACCCTTCAGATCTTCATCTGAACTTATAAATGAGCAAATGCACAGCATTAAAGACCCTGAGAAACCTGAAGGATTAAATAGATTAAACAGTGCTATTTTGGGCATATATTCTAGTCTTATTTTTCTGTAACAAATCGTAAGTATCTGTTACTTTTCAATGTAAGAGTATTTTCAATTAATACATCAGTAGATATAATTAATTTTCAGTGTTATGGCAAACTAGCACACACATTTACATCTATATATTTATATATTAAAAAATATATATGATGCTAAAAGCCTGCAACCCTTTAGGTATTGTTTTCTTCCCTCAAATAGCACAAAAGTCATAAGTAGTCATTTTGCCAATGTGCTGTTTCTTACTTTTGAGTCACTGACTTTCATTAATGCTTCTCCCAGGTTTTCCAACAACTGTATTTATTTTGGTGTTTTATAACATGAAATGAGTTCAAAACTAAAGATTGTATTCTTGGAAATAATGTAACTGGATGTGTATCAAACTGTAGTTTCATCTTTGTGTGATTAATGTTTTCACTTGGGGCTATTAAACTCTTTTGGGGTTCGAGGTTGTTGAAATAATTTTTAACTGTAGCATGAACTAGTGTAGCTCAGCTTAGGAATTCTGCAAAGTGCATTTCTTCCCTTCCCTCTACTGCCAGATTCTGGGCATGGTATTTAATAACTATTAGACAGAATTGAATGGCAAGTTGCTTCCTACATTCTCACTCTACATTTCTGAAATCAAATTATGGTCTAAGTAAATATACCAATCTGAATATTCAGACTAGGTAATGGTCAGTCAAGTCATAGTCTTATAAATGAGGCATTATTTATGAAGGCAGATAATATATATTTGAAGTTAATATTTTCATGTACTACTCTGGTTTATAGCAGAAATAAAAACAAAATAGGAGTACACCAGACTGAAAATATATCACACTGCCCTTCAGTTGTGGAGAAAATGACAAAATTTAACTACCCGATCTTTGTGGGGGCTAAAAGATTCCGTAACACCTGTTGTTTAAAAATCACTAAGGTTGGACCAATGTACTGTGTGACAATGAATAATGAAAAGTAACCAATTAGGGGCCAATGGAGAAAATATACTGAGAACAGAAAACACTGATTCACTGAGGAAACTCAGAGAGGAACAGAAAGAACCTCTGAAAACAAGATCTTGCAAGACCCAGAAGAAAAGTTCAGAAAGCTGACATTCTCGGTAGGGTTCATGATTTCAATCTTTATGAAGCAGAAGCCAACACAACTAAAGAGTGGGGTGGGATGAAATAGGATATGGTGTAGTAAGGTAGTACTGACAGGCAACTAAATACTTAACACCAGGAATGAGAAAGACACATAATTTTAAAAATCAGAATCCATACCACAGTAAATGGAATAACCATTGTGGAAGTCACACATCTAAAGCTTTTCCCAAAACAAAAGCAAAAGTATAAAAATGCAAAATTCTTAGAGCAAATATAAAATAAATTTAATTATCAACTATGAAGGGAACAAAGCTAAAACAGTAGTAATCAAAGGCTTTGTACTAGTTTCTTATTGCTACCAATTACCAGAAACTTAGTGGCTTAAAACAACACAAATTTATTATCTTGCAGTCCGGATGTAAGAAATCCAAAATGGGGTGTTATGTGGCTAAAATGAAGGTATTGGTAGGGCTGCATTCCTTCTGAAGGCTGTAGGGTAGAAGTCATCTCTTGCCTATTCCAGCTTCTAGAGGCCATCTACATCCCTTGGCTCATGGGCCCTTCTTACATCTTCAATGACAATAGTGTAACTTCTTCAAATCTCTCTCCTCTCTGAGCTCTGCTTTTGTCATCACATCTTCTCTAATTCTAACCCTTCTTTCTTCCTCTTATAAAGATTATTGAGATTATATTGTGTCAGCCTGGATAATTCATGATAATCTTCCCATTTTAAGACCCTTGACTTAATCACATCTTTAAGTCCACTTTGCCATGTAAGGTAACATATTTACAAATTTGGGGGATTAGGATATGGACATCTTTGGGAAGTAATTTTTCTACCTTCCACAAGGCAGAAGAAAAATTTCCAGTTTGGATTAATATAACTTCTGTGCATATTATAAGAGCTCACAAAATTCCAGGCAACATAATTGAAAAGATATCCACAAATAGACATATAGTGGTGAAATGTTTGGGCTATAAGAATAATGATAAAAAAATTTTAAGCATTTTAAATTTGAAGGAAGAGAAAATAATGCACATTAGCTAAAAACATACCTGGCCTCTTAATTCTGTTTTATGTGAAAAAACAGAAGACAGTACAACTTTATCAAGCTGTCTATATTATTCTGTTACCAAAAGTACTGATTAATAGTGGCACTAGCTTAAATTATATCATTATCTATTACGAACCAATATTTCTAAAATACACCACTCAGGACATTTATTAATTTAGTGTCTTTCTTTGGTTTACTACCAACCTATGAATGTGATTGTCTTTTTCTCCATACCTTTCCATTCCCAGCTAGGACATATTGCTGAGAACTGTATAACCAGAAATAGATTCTGAACTGATAAAAAATACATAAAAAGTTATCTGAAACATGATTGGTAAGACTACCTTTGAAATAACTTTCACATTTATTTTGATATTTCATTTCTATATTTCTATTGCTTGTATCTTAAATCAATTGAAAAACAATAAATTTTAGATAGTACTTCAAGCAGAAAAAAATGAAGGAAGGCAAAGACAAAAGTTAAATTCCGTTTTCCATGTTACATTATTCTGTGGTTCCAAAGAATTATAGGGATACAGAGTCCAGACATCATCTTAGCTTCTAAGAGAGACAAACTCAGATGCTTAATACACCTTTGGACTCCATTCAGATGGAGTAGAGTGTCCAAAGCCCTCTCTATTCTTTTACTTCAATTGTGAGTCATCATGTTCTGTAATAAACTTTATGCCTATTAATGTGTTTTAATCACCTCATGGGTTTTTTTTCCACATTAACAAATTGATTCTACCATCCTTTTCAAAAACATCCGTGATCCAAAATAGACAGAGTGGTCGGAATAGCTAAGGTAAGAAATCGTTTCCATTCTCAGTACTTGTGTTTAATCTCATTTTGCTTAACTTGTATTTTGAGGTACAAAAAATAGAATAATTATATAAAAATATTAATGATTTTAACACTTGTAATGTTTTAAAAGTAACTGTGATCAATCATTTAAATTTGAAGATATATTTAGGATACTTGAGTTTCAATTAGACATAATTAAAGAAAAATTATAAACGCCAATTTCAGTGAGAAAAAAATTATTTTCTCACCTCAAAATCATCGTCTGAGAACTATGTAATAGAAATTTTACAAAGGATTAGTGGGGATCAAGCAATACATTTTGTGATTGTTCTAAAAGACAGTAAGTTTACAGTGTATTTTACTGCCTTTTAGGTATTTGTGTGACATGTGACCATGTGATTTGTTGTTTGTGCCACATACTTTTTGGGAACAAAAGTAATGTTAACTAGACAGGATGTTAGGACAATGAAAACGAGACCAGATTTTCCCAGGAAAACTAACAGTTATGATTTTGTTACTTTTAACCCACCTAATTTTTAACCCTACCTAATATAGACCACGTATATGTGACTATATATAATATACACACATATATATGTGTGTGTGTATATATATATATCTTCAATCTCCTTTCCTTTCTTAGATTTAATCTTTCTAATTAAAACATATATTTTTATTAATTTTCCTTCCCTTCCATTCCCTTTCCTCCCTCCCTCCCTCCCTTCCTTCCTCCTTCCCTCCCCCTTTTTCTTTTTCATTTCCTTCTTTAAAAAAAAAATCTTAAAGTAAAAATCTGTTCCTGAAATATGGAGAGTGTCCAATTTTTCTTGTGATATTTTTCCTATTTAATCTCATTCAACAGTTAACAATACGAGTTTTTGTAAAAGTTTAGCATATTGAGTATTTCACATTCTTTAGAAATACAAGCAATGCTACAAATAGCCTATCATTTTACATATTTTTATATTAATATATAATATTTGTATCTTTAGACTTGCATATTGTATCACTAAGGTCTTAAGTTTACCCAAAGGATAAGTCCTGAATAAAGATACAAGAGTGGGAATGTTAACATATTCATTTAATGTACACTAAAAGGCAAAAGTACTTAATTAATTGTTTTGCCTTCTCCACAAATCCATATTAGTAATTTTCTATGTTACTTGTATATCTTATAAATTTGCTCTTATACAGAAGTAAAAAATATTAGTAAACAAAATCAGCTATGAGGAGCCAAAGGCAGTTTGATGAAATTATGGACTTTAGTCATAGAGAATATTTTCATCTCTTAATCCCATTTGATTCTCCACACATCTCTACCCTACCACACACAGTTTTCATGAGGCTTATGGTCTATTTTCCAAGATTACAAACAAGATAGATATTTATAAGATTACAACCTACCAAAAGAAGAAGTGATGACTTTTAGCCTAGGAGCATATAGAAGTCTGTTAATTCTTTGGAGCAGGTGAACGGCATGTCCATTTGTATTTTTAAAAGTCCTTCTACCACTCATTTGAGCACTGATGGTTATGGAGTCAGATGAAGCCAGGTAGCACAGATAGCTGGCAATTACAGTTATCCAGGAAAAGTCAGGATGATCTGCAGTGGGGTGATGATGCTGGGAATGGAGAGAAGTATCTAATATTAAAACTGTAACATTGATACAACTGCTGAATTTTTCATTCAGGAATGAGCAAACCGGTTCCTAGATTTCTGGCTTGGGATACTGAGTAACATCTAGCATCTAGATACTGTTTCTAAAATAAATAATTTGGGGGATGAATCCATTTTTGGAATATTTGCATTGATTTCCCTCTCCTATTATAATTAATTCACAATCAATTATTTTTTCTCAGAATGACCCTTTTCTAACATTTGAATTATGTATATGTTTAAAAATTTAAAAATGAAATTAAAATATATAGAAAACATGACCCCTAAATTAAAAAACAACAACAGAAATAAATGAATAAACTTTATATAAAGTTGGTGACATAACCACTTAGTGAAGAATACTTTAATTCTTTAAGATACAGTATTTTGACTATATTTCCCAGGAGGGATAAATTCTGAGAACCAAAAAAACAAAACAAACAAAAACCTGCAAAGAAATCTTAAACCAAAATTAACAACGTTATTATTATAATGTGAATTGTCAAATAAATAAAACTAATAATAAGTTATAGCAATGTTTTTAGAAACCAAAATTTAAAAAAATTCAAGTATAAAAATCAAAGTAGTTAAGCATACCATGTATTATAACCTCTGGACTGTAAATGTAATATGAACTCATAATTTATCTTTTATTTCTAAAAAACAAATAACACGAAAAATCTCTGTTTACTGAAAAACCTTGAAGCAATAACAAAACCACTCCTAAATGCCCAATCTGTGGTCTCTAAAAGCCCCAAAGAAACAAGAGAGTCTTGGGGGGCATGTAGAGTGCAATGTACAGGGCATAAAATGCACAAGATAAACTTTGTATAATGTGCAGTGTCAGAAAGTAATAATGCTATCATAGAATAATGGAGTTTTGACAAAAAAATACAGGGTCCATCTTGAAGGGGTTTGCATTGTCCACACATGAGACTATTTAAGTGCAATGAAGAAATTGACAGTAATGTGGTTGAAACACATAAATATATAACAATCCTTGACTTTATGATGATACAAAAAAACCTACTTGGTTGCCTTAGATAGGCAAAATCAATCTTAGTATTCTGAAAACTAATAAAGAAGAAAAAAATTAGGCATTTAGTCTGTGTTTCATGTACAAAATTTATTTTAGGATAGCTAAATTATTGATAAAGTTCTTCTTTAGAGAAGAATTCCAGCTAATAAATGCAGAAGAAATGATTGAATTGGGAAAATCACCGTTTTGTAAACCCTAATGACAATAGATGTAAGCAACAACCATCAATGGTCCCTACCTGTAGGTGAGAGACTTATAGGGAACTTTGTTGTAGATGGATCTGGCTGACAATACCTTTATCCATTTGTACTAGTTTTGTATCTATGCCATAACAAATACCATAAGTTTAGCAACTTAAAACAACACAAATTTAACATCTCACAATTCAATAGGTGAAAAGGCTGGGTTAACTTGACAGGTTGCTCTGCTCCAGATTTCAGGTCAAAATGAAGGTTTCAGCCAACCTGAGCTCTTAACTGGTAGGCTCTGGGAAGAATTTGCTCCCATACTCACTCAGGTTTTGACAGAAAGAAGTTCCTTGTAGCTGTAGTATTGAGGTCCCTTTCCCTTACTGGCTGTCAGCAAAGACTGCCCTTAGCTCCAAAAGACCCCAATTCACCAACAGTTATTAAGCACCTGCTGCAAACAGCTTTAGGCCTACAGTGAGAGAAGACGCTGTTTTCTGTTTATTGGGGGGATAAAATGAATATCAAAATAATAAAGAATAAAATGTTAATTGTAGTAAATGTCAGTTTAAAGGGAATATAACATCTTTAACGCCCTATTTCCAAACACATTGGGAGTTAGTGCTTCAACATACGAATTTTGGGGGGACACAATTCAGTACATAACAGCAACCATAATAATTGAGTAAAACTTCTGTAATACAGGTCTATTAATGAGAAGAATGGGAATACTTTTGCTTAATTAGTGTTTAAGTTTAGTGTTATCTACATCAATATCGACTGCAAACGTTCATCTGTTAGTGCTAGTCTGTAATGAGATTTCTTTTTTTTCATCTTTAAAAATATCTTTTCACACAGGTGATACATGTGACATTTGAAATGTTATTAAATTATTACTGTATCACTGAGATTTGTAAGGAAGGAAGAAAGGGAGGGAGAGATAAAGAAGGGAGGGGAGGAAGAAGGGAGGAAGCAGGCACAGAAGCAGAGCAGAACACTGTGTTTTTATCAAGCGATTTTCCTCCTGTCTGCTTTGCAAGCACCATTGAGTCTGCGTTGTTAGAACCACTAGCAGAGTAATGAAAAGTGAACACATTATCTAATATAATTAAATTACTACAAGTTAAATAGATGCTCTGGCTCCAAATGTATCATAAGTATAAATTAAGGCAGGTAATATGCAATAAATTTGATTAGAATTAGAATCTGAATTAATAAAAAGATATATTTCTAGTCAGATCCCAAATGTATATCTATGCATTGTCTCTGCCAGGTGATCATCCCAATGAATACACCTGGTTAAATGAATGTTTAAACAGTCTTCTACTTTTTTCTTTTTATCCCATTCCCTTTTATTTCTATGCTTTAAAAACTCACTTGTTTTTTAGTCTTATTTCTTTTTTATTTTTTTATCCACATTAGGTGAAGTGTTTTTATTCAACAGTTTATTTTTTGAGTCTAACCCCACTTTTCAACCTCCACAATTGAAAAGCTACAATAAGCTACAATATTTATCACAAGCACACTTAAAGTAGGGGTGATGAGAAAATGCAGGAAGTAATGTGGCTAAATATTTCATGAACTGATCATTTAGCCTTGAGTTTTTTTGAAAGAAAATCCATCAAGAAAGGGAAGCACAGAAAATGTGCAGCTTTAGGACCCATTACCAACAGTTTATACTTTTAGTCAAACCAATATGTATCATACTACAAATGTTTTAATGGGTAATAATTCAAAAATTGTATGAAAAAAGTAATAAAAAATGCATGTGATTAAAATTTTTTCAAGTACACTGTTTTTGTTTTCAAAATTACAGTCAGTTTTTCAAGAACCAAATACATTTTATGGAAATTTGTGATTGTCCATCAACATAATCAATGAAATTCTTTTTAGCTTATTGTTCTACACCAATAAAAAAGCTGAATTTATTTAATCAATATTTCAACGTTTGGGTTTCTTTTAGATGCTATTTTGAAAGAAATTATATTTTAGATTTTTTAGAACATTTTAAAAAGTATTCTCACCTATTTAAATATATAATATTTAAATCTTGATGTATAAAAGAAATGATTTCTTAAAGTAATTCTACTGAAGTTAAGTTATCATGTATTTTACAATTCAGTACAACACATAGATTTCCCTGCAGGTTTATTTTATGACTTATAATAAAATTGTGAAACTATTTAGAGACAGAATTGGAAGAAACAACTACAAGTCATACTTTTTCATTTCAACAAGGGACATATAAAAACTTCCCACCACTGTCAGCATTTCTCTTTTCATGATATTTCATGGAGAAACTCATCTTCAGAGATGAAAATAAACTATCGCTGAGAATTATATTGATGAAAATTAAATGTAGACATTAGTTGCTTCATAAAAATATGATGCAAGATATTGTATAAGAGCATAATCCTTTGAAACATCAAACATAGCAATTTCTATTTCCACAGAAGAAAAATAATACAATAGGAAAATAGAAAACAGTTTGGCAGAATTTTAGATTTCTGAAACATAAAACATATCTTAATTAAATTTTAAAGTTATATTTATGATCTATCTATGTTGTGAACCATATTTAAAGCCATTCAGTCTAGATGTGACACAATGTTAATATCTCCTATACATTGTTTTTGCCAAGTGATCATCCCAGTGAATATATTGAGTGATTAAAAACTCAACATCTGTTAATACATTGCATTCTATCTTTTAAAAACATATTTTTACATAGTTACTGTCATTAGAAAAAAATAAAGAAAATATTAGTTGGAAAATCTGAGAAATAATACACGTTTTCTATCTATAATAACAATCTGAAATCATAAATACATGACTTTTTCTTTTATTCAGTCTTACAAAATCAATGAAGGATATAAAAATGGAAATAATATTCTATATCACAGCATTTTAGCATATTTATTTATTATCTACTAGCATTGTTCCTCTGATGGCTGATTCAGTTGCCAATATTAAGCTTATGAGACTGGAATTTCCATGAGAATTGCTGATATTCACATCTACATATTCAAGGGGAGTCAAATAAAATGAATTACTATTCAATGAAAGGAGAAGACACTGAGTTAGACATTTATGACAATTTTGAGATCGAAAGTAATAGCGAAATAGGTAAGTGACACTGTAGTGTCTTGTCTATTTTTAAAAAGAGTCAAAAAAAAGGTCAAAAAATACATGTGGTAGGCTGAATCATGACCCCCTCAAAGATATCCACAACCTAATCATCAGAACCTGTAGATATGTTAAGTTTCATTGAAAAGGGGAATTACAGTCACAGATGGAATTAAAGTTACAAATCAGCTTACTCTAAAAAGATAAATAACACTGAATTAGCCAGATGGACACACTGAAATTGTAAGCATGCTTAGAATTGGAAGAGCGAGGTAGAAAGGGAAGTTAGTGATGAGATGTGAGGATTCAACCCTTTATTGATGATGATTTTGAAGACAGAGGAATAGGTTCATGAGCCAAGAAATGTGTATATCCTTTAAAAATTGAAAAAAAAAAAAAAAAGGATGGAAACAAATTCTCACATAGAGCATCCAGTAAGGAATATAGTTCTTCAACCATCTTGGTTTTAGTCCTGTGAGACTCATGTTGGACTTTTGACCTACAGACCTGTAAGGTACTAAATTTGTATTGTTTTAAGCCAATAGATATGTAGTATGTATATTTTTACAGCAGCACAACTAACACAATACTCTAGAGAAATTGTATGTTCTATTGTAATTAAGATTTGGGGCATTTTCAAAATAATATACTTTATTTCAAAATAATTTTTGAAAATATTAGTGGAAGAAGCTATTTTAATCCAAAATATTCAACTTATTTCACAAAAATAAACTAATTGATTATAACAGGCATCTAATTTTAAGTTTACATATTACCTGCATTTTCCTAGTAGATACATAGGTTAAGAAACTATGTCTACATTGCCTTTTTGAAAATACTCTGGTTTTCTAGATAACTTTATAATATTCTATTTATCTTTGTTTTTTCTACATTTTGATATTAATTTCTTAATAGTCATCATGATTAAACTTTATTGTTTTTCTTGAATGTGTAGAATGAAGTATTGCATCAATTTTAGAAAACAAATACATATTAATTGGAAATCCAATTAGACATGTTTCAGATTCTGACTGCTTCCTAGATGTGCTAGTCTTGCACATATATTTTCCCTCATTTTGCCTCTCCAAATTATTTCTGGGATTTTTTTTAACCTGATTATCAATTCAGTAATCTTTAGTTGTTTTTAATCTGTGTTTAATCTGCAGTTAATGTCCAATAATTTACTAACTTCAATTTTTCTATTTTTTTAGTTTTACAATTATATTTGATTAGTTTTCTCCTTAGTCTGCTATAGTTCCTCCTGCTTTGCTAATGTTTTTAATCTTTCCTTTTATCACCTTGAACATAATGACAGTCTTTTAAAAACCTGTATCTAATAATAGCAATATAAGGACTCCATTGTTATTCTATTTTCTGATGTTTCTGTTGCTTCTCCTTTATGATAATGCTGTCCCAGTGTGTCTGATTGCCCTTGTTGTGTGCTTGTTTTTGTTTATTGTTTTGTGGAAATAAACTGAAAGGTAGTTTCATTATATCGTACTCCTGATAATTCTTCCCTGATTCCCATCTGCAACTGACACTCACCTGCTGACATATGCAGTCCCATTACTCCACACACACACAAACACATACACACACACACACGGGACTGAATTTCTTAGGGCCACTTACATATGTTTAAGCTAAATCACTGTCCATATAAAAAAATACCAAATGATTAAAAGTTTTGAAAAATATAAGGCCTTTGAGAAAAATCAAAAGTGTTGCAATTATGTAGCTTGGAAGGGTTAATCCTAAAGAAAATTTAATGAGATTTCTAATGTATTTATAAAATCAAATATTTATGCCCACCTATTAACCTTCTTCTATAAAATATAGGACAATAAAGTACAATAAAATCATTTAGGCAAAAAAATATGATTAAAAAATTGAGACATTTAAACAATTAAAAAAAGATAATATTCAATGTGCCTTTATTCAGAGTAGACAGGCACTTGTGTATATGTTTTAGTCCACAGAGAATTGTTGTAGAAAATTTTTCTCTGTGTCTATAGTGGACTCCAAGGAACCATTTTTAAGTTGATTAAAAAGGTGTTATTTTATTAACAATTACTATATTATTATATTAGTCATTAATCAATTGTTTTTTGTGAATTTTATAGACAAAGCTTTGTCTATCTTGGACTATAACAACCCATTAATCAAGATGTAGTAAAACAGCTATTTTGAAATTATTTTTTTAAAAATCACCTTACTTCATAAAACTAATTGAACATTTTCGAGTGCATTTTATAGGCACAGATTTATAATCAGTGCAATGAAAAAAATGTGCAAATAAAAATAAGATATGATTGTCTCTCTGCGTCTGAGGGTTTGGCATCCATGGATTCAACCAATGGCGGATCAAATTGCCACAGTTACAAAGATAATCATATTTAAACTGAAAATGCCTATAATCAGAAGAAATTGATCATCGAAATAACTGAAGATTATATTAAAATGCTATTTAGCTGTTTTGACCATTTAGAGAATTGTTAACTGATACACTTTGTTATAGAAATATTGTGAATACCTATAGCTAATTGTCCTAATGTCAATTTATATGTTTGTGTGGTTTGCACTGATGAATTTCTTTGAATTGAGTGAGTTCGTACTCAGGTGGTCAAAAAATTGGACAGAATTTCACTATAGTGTTGAAGGTGAAGAAGAAAATCAGACCTGTGGCATTATTAGCTCACTGGTAAACAACAAGCAGATCTGAAAATGTGTAAAGGAAAATAAGGAAAAGATAAGGAATATTAAATTTATATTTTATTTTTCATCAAGAGAGAGAATTGCAGCAACCAAATCCTCCCCCTACTCCTCCCTAGCTCAAAACTTTTGCTGAAAATCAAGGTCAAACCTTAAAAACACTTCACGGCTGGGAAACATTGTTTTTGCTTTGTGTATTGACATATGCTGTGCTAAGTCTTTTGTACCATATTTTAATTAAACATTTTAGTTGATGTCTTGCAGTGTTCAAAGCATTGTATTGGGTGACAATGAGAATATAAAGCTAAATATGACACAGTCCCTGACTTCAGGGTTTAAAATGTGAAAAAAATAAGACATAAGGACAAGTAGCATTGTATGCATTTTAAAAGAGATACCGACTAAAGTATAAAGTATATACAAAGTATAAAGATATGTGCCACAATCAGAATGTGGTAAGTCAATTATATAAATCCAGAAGACCTTAGTAAATCATAAGAGGTAAAATTGTTATTTTCAAATGTTTCAGATATATTTATATCTTTGGACTTTGAAAAGTAGCTTTTCTATGACTGACAACTTCACATAATGGATATTTGTTATTTTGTTTTTAATGTTGTAGTAGTTTCCAACAAAATAATTTGCCTATACTTGTTTACTATGCATTCTATTTTTATCTTTCCCAAGATTTACTCTTTGATCTTCCAAATTGCATTAATTTAGCCCTTTATACCTAAACCAATGCAAAAATCATATTTTGGAAAACTTTAAGCATCTAATAATTCATTTGAAATGGAGTTGAAAAAGAAGAGTTTACTTTCAGGAGAGATGAGAATAAGCATAAATAAATCTATTATGATACCACACCCATATAGTCACCTTATTTTTGATAAAGGAGGCAAAATATTCATAGAGAAAAGACAGACTCTTCAATAAGTGGTACTGGGAAAAATGGATAGCTACATGTAAAAGAATGAAAATAGAACACACCCTAACACCATATACAAAAATAAACTCAAAATGGATTAAAGACCTAGATGTAAGGCCAGACACTATAAAACTCTTAGAGGAAAACATAGGCAGAACACTCTTTGACATAAATCACAGCAAGATCCTTTTTGACCCACCTGCTAGAGTAAGGGAAATAAAAACAAAAATAAACAAATGGGACCTAATGAAACTTAAAAGCTTTTGCAAAGCAAAGGAAGCCATAAACAAGACAAAAAGACAACCCTCAGAATGGGAGAAAATATTTGCAAATGAAGCAACTGACAGGATTAGTCTCCAAAATATACAAGCAGCTCATGCAGCTCAGTATCACAAAAACAAACAACCCAATCCAAAAATGGGCAGAAGACCTCAATAGACATTTCTCCAAAGAAGATATACCAATTGCCAACAAATACAAGAAAGAATGCTCAACATCACTAATTATTAGAGAAATGCAAATCAAAACTACAATGAGGTATCACCTCACACTGGTCAGAATGGCTATCATCAAAAAATCTACAAACAATAAATGCTGGAGAAGGTGTGGAGAAAAGGGAACCCTCTTGCACTGTTGGTGGGAATGTAAATTGATACAGCCACTATGGAGAACAGCATGGAGGTTCCTTACAAAAACTAAAAATAGAACTACCATACGACCCAGCGATCCCACTACTGGGCATATACCCTGAGAAAACCATAATTCAAAAAGAGTCATGTACGAAAATGTTCATTGCAGCTCTATTTACAATAGCCAGGACATGGAAGCAACCTAAGTGTCCATCAACAGATGACTGGATAAAGAAGATGTGGCACGTATATACAATGGAATATTACTCAGCCTTAAAACGGAACGAATTGAGTTATTTGTAGTGAAGTGGATGGATCTAGAATCTGTCATACAGAGTGAAGTTAAGTCAGAAAGAGAAAAACAAATACGATATGCTAACGCATATATATGGAATTTTAAAAAGCAGTACTGATGAACCTAGTGGCAGGGCAGGAGTAAAGACACAGACGTAGAGAACAGACTTGAGGACACAGGAGGGGAAGGGGAAGCTGGGATGAAGTGAGAGAGTAGCATTGACGTATATACACTACCAAATGTAAAATGGATGGCTAGTGGGAAGCTGCTGCATGGCACAGGGAGATCAGCTCGGTGCTTTGTGATGACCTAGGGGGATGGGATAGGGAGGATGGGAGGGAAGCTCTGGAGGGCAGGGATATAGGGATATATGTATATGTATAGCTGCTTCACTTTGTGGTGCAGCAGAAACTAACACAACATTGTACAGCATTTATACTCCATTAAAAATGTGAAAAAAAAAAAGAATTTTATTCCTTAACATTATACACTAGGTCTTTTCCAATTTTCTCCTTGAGCTCTCTTCTTGGATTAATCTACTCCCACTATTTCAGGTACCATGTTTATGAATCACTTCTGAATGTTGGCTCTGACTTATTGAATTTCAAACCTTTATTTCAGGCTGGGCTGAACATATATGATGGGTGTTTCGACAACAGTACACACTCAGTATATCAAAAATCAAATGTTATTGGCTATCAAAAGCTGGTCTCCTTGGGTTCTCTTTCATGTTTAAAGTATCACCATCCTTTTAATTTCCCTAAATAGAAATATTGGACAATTGTAAACATTTCCCTTTCCTCAATAGAGACTTTGTCAGTTCTTGCCATCTCTTTGCTTTGAGCTGGTTTTCTGCCTTTCCAGTCTCTAAAAATTAATAAACAGAAACCTTAAGTAGACTTAGGAGACCAGAAGAGGACGCTCTCATGCCTTGTGAGGATAGCCGAGCCCAACAACAAGAAAAGACTCCTCTCCTTGCAAGAATTCAGGAAAAGAAAAGCCATGGACTCTGTTTACCATAGCCCCACCAACTTCCTTTCTTCCCTCTATATAAGTGTTCTTATTCCCTTGCTGTGTGGGGACTTGCGTGTGGCCCGCCATTGCCGCAGATCCCGTTTCAGTTCTCTGCTGATCCCAAATAAACCCATCTTTGCTGGAGAAATATCCAGCAGTCTATTTGTTTTGGGTCAACAAGTCTATCACACTGTTCTTCAGAAAAAGCTTGAGCTATTCAGCATGCTCAAAAGGGAATTACCCAAATAAAACTCTTCACTGAGACTTCAAATGTAATGTCTTCTATGTCTGATTTTGACAGTCTCGTGTGCAAAATTTTATCCAGACATCCTGTGTCCCAGTTATACAGAAATAATGCCCATTCCCCAACCAATCCATCTATTTTTTTTTACCTCCATTCCCTTCTCTCGTACTTTTACCACTACTTGCAATGTTTGCTCTTCCTTTTCATTCTCCAGCTATTACAATATAAATTGGCCTCCAGATGTCATTCAGGGAATTGCTCAGCTTTCATAAAATATTTTTTAAGTAGTCAATAGGCATGTTGGTGTTTTAATTCATTTGTGTTTTTTGTTTCAATGTACATGGTACTTTATTTATTTGTGACTCTCCTCTACTAGACCATAAAGTCAGATAATTTTATTCCACACTTTTCCTCAATACACCATGCAATGCTTGCACATCATAAACATCGAACAAATGTTTAATGAAGTGAAATAAAATTAGAAAAAAAGCAGTAGACCTAATTACAAACTTTAATCGAAATAAATATAACCCTCCTAATTCAGGAAAGGCACACATGGAGCTGTGAGGGAGGAGGAGGACATCTGCTTTGGGAGTCAGACAACTTAAATAATATTTGGTAATCAGCGGGGTGACGTATGTTGCAACATGATTGCCCTCTCATTTTGGAACAAGTCTATATCTGTGATACCTTTCTAATATTAAAAAGATAAGTCAATGAGACTCTATCAAAGCTATGCAGAAGTTGTTATGAGCACAGATTCTAATACATTTTGTATGTTTCAGTTGTGAAGGAATCCAATATCAGTATTTAAATATCTTTAACTGATACATAAAAATGGTAGCTACTCTTTTGGAATGTGTGGCTATGGATGCTTATAATAAAATTTTACCTTGATTTAAAAGAAGAAAGATCAGTGTATGCGACTGAAATGCTGACGCTCCAATGTGTACAATTTTTGGAAGTTAAGGTTCACAAAGCCTTATTTAGAAGTTTAGAGATTAAAAAATCTTTCACGTTTATTCTGTTAGAAATAACAATATAATGCTATTAATATTCTATTTCCTTTCAGCATAAATAATAAAATCTTTAATATATAAACATCCCCAGGTAAAAATTTGTTAAAATGAATAAAAATAATAGTATTTTTTTAAATTCCCATGTCTTTTTACTCTTAGTTAACTATCTTTATTCTTTTCTTCATTTTCAAAACACTAATAAGAGAGGCTGGCCTCCATTTTCTTAAAGGTATATTATTCTTTATCCCCTTAATATATAGATCTCCGCAATCTGAGATTGACAAGAATCCTTAACTTGCTCAGGAAAACAGAAAAATGTGCTTATTCCATGGGTATTATCAACATTACTTTTGCTTCTTCTGACGCACAATGGACCCTGGAGTCCTTGTTATGTCTTCTGATCACTTTTCCTTTAAGCTCACAAGTGGACTTATAGACGTCAGGGTATCAGGCCCTCTGATTATGTTTCAAGTTTCTATTTTAGTTACTTACTTTCCTTCTGTCTCTATAATGAACCCTTAATGTTAAGATTAGAGTTTAGCAAGACTCCCATGTTAGTTAGCAGATTAAAATGGTGGTTCCATCATAAATTTACATGTCCCTACTTACTGGTGGCAATCATTATTTTAATACTTTTTCAGACTCTATCTCTCCCTCTTTCTCTGTCCCACTTATGTTTTGCAAGGGCAAGAGGGTACAGGTAAGTCTAGTTAGTTGTAGCATTGGGGTTTCTTTGCTCTTCAAACCTTTCCAAAATCCAGTTTGCACGCCTAAGCTTTTGAATAGATTCTGTCGGATTTTTATTTAGGTAATGTCTGCTAGAAATACCCCTTTTCTTAATTAGCCACCCTAATGGGAAGGGATAGTAGCTGGGTTTTGTCTCAGTTGTATCTGATGAATTGCTTCACCCTCCCCAATTGAGCCATGTTTTTCTCATTTTCGTTATGAGTCTGAGCTCCCTCTAGTACTCAAAAGATTTTCTGTAGGTGCCCAGCCTCACCATATCAATGGCACATTAAGGTAGGATGCTGGATTCTTCTTGCCTCAGCAGTTCCCTTTTAAGGAGCCAAAGGAAAGATAAGCTTAGTGAAGGTCTTGAAAGTCTGTGAATAGAAGTTGGGGCATTAACCACCTTGATAAGTCCCCATTTGCCCTACATGTCAGCGACATCATCCCTTCAAGTATTGTGTTTCCCTCCTTGTGAAGGTGAGCAGCTATTTCTTCTTACTCTACCTTTTTCCAACTTAATACCTAGAAGATTATAGTGGTGGGGTATTGAGAGTGAGGTAGTGTTTGTACTTAGTTCTGCTCGGGCAAACTTGGAGTCAAATACTGCCCTTAAATCAGCCACTGCTCACCTTGCTCTGAATGATACACCAGCTGAAACTAGGAATCCCTTTCCCATACTCTTGTAATCATCCTTTATATTTTAAGCATGCATCAACACACTTTCAGTTGTCCTCTGATGAGTATTGAGAAAGCTGACCCTCACATCTCAGGAGTTCGTTCTCACTTTGCCAAATCCCTGGTTTAAGGCGCTTAGGTATTCAGACAAATCTATTAGTCATCAAATAAATTTGGAAAACATCAAATACACAATATCACCCTTTGGAGATTTACAATGCACATTAGCATCATAAATCCTCTAAACAAAACTGTGGTAGGGAGTTCTGCCTGTGTTTAACACAGCCTTTCTCAAAGTTATTAACCCTAGAATATTTTAGTTTCTAGGTAATATTCCATAAAACTAAGTTTCTATAGATCAAATTCTAAGAAATGCTGCTTTCTATTAGTAAACTGGGAGGCTCCTTATAATGGAAGGAAAAACTTGGAACACATAGGGAATAATTAAGACTATGGAAAGACAACACCACCAGCCCAATTCTTCTAGCCTGTCCTTTTTTTATTTTTATTTTTATTTTGGTGGGTATTGCCCTTGTTACTGCCCAGTAGACATCAAAATGATCAGAAAAATAAAAGAATTGATAACCGTGAGGCCCCAAATGGCAGTATCTTTGCTTCCCCAAGCCCAGATTGGGGTTATTAAGAACAAAAGAGACATTTAAAGGTTTGTTTTTAATTTTGTTTGTTTGTTTGTTTTTGGTTTTTTTGTTTTTGCGGTACGCGGACCTCTCACTGTTATCGCCTCTCCCGTTGTGGAGCACAGGCTCCGGACGCGCAGGCTCAGCTGCCATGGCTCACGGGCCCAGCCACTCCGCAGCATGTGGGATCTTTCCAGAACCCACGTCCCCTGCATTGGCAGGCGGACTCTCAACCACTGCGCCACCAGGGAAGCCCAATTTTTTTTGTTTTTAAATACATCTAGTTTACTTCAAAATTCTTGCTATCCTTATGCAAACCATACAATATAAATACAGAATCTATAAAATATGGCAGTGTTGTCAGAGGTCATCTTGTCTTTTTATTACAACTTTATTTTTTTGGGACAGTTTAAATTTTCACAGCAAAATTGAGGAGAAGGTATAGAAATTTCTCTTTATCCCTTGCCCCCATACATGCATAGCGCCTACAATTATCAACATTCCCCACCATAGTGGTATATTTGTCACAACTGATGAACCTCCATTGACGGATCATAATTACCCAAAGTTCACAGTTTACATTATGATTCACTCTTGGCGTTGTACATTCTATGGGTTTGGACAAATGCATAATGGCACATATCCATCATTATGGTATCATATAGAGTATTTTCACTGCCCTAAAATTCCTCTGTGCTCTGTCTTTTCATCCCCTTCCACACTCCCTGTTTTGTCTTTTTAGTAGAAACTCAAAGTAAAAAAAATTGACTTGACCCTATCTATTTATCCAATACAGTACTGCCATGGTTGCTCATCAATGAAAGCATGATATTTTATTAATCAAATTACACCACAAAAATATAAAATGCATGAGCTAGACATTAAAATTTCCAAGACAAAAGGACAAGCAATTTATCACTTTTAATATAATAATTTGTATGCTTTATAAACTCCCTTATCTCACATAGTAAAGTTACTCTTATCGAGTTTCTAAACAATTGATCTGTAGCCTTCAGGTTTTATCCCATTATGTTATCTTAAACATCTCACATTAAGGTATTATCCTCTCTGGTGGTGGCTATTAGGTTCATCCCTTTATGGAATAATCCATTATAATGAACTACTGCTATCTTTTCACCTCCAACCCATAGACTTTCTGCTTTATGAACTCTACTTTGAAGCTAACACCTTCATTTTCTTTTCAGTTTTTTTCTTCCATGATCAAATTCTAAACTTCATTTAAGGTAGCAAGAAAGGACTAAGCTATTTTCATTTGCATTAATATTTTCATTTTTCAGAATTGTTACTATTTCAAAGCAACTGAAATTTTGGACTATGACAATCTTGGAGGGGGTGGAGTGATAATTCTCCATTAATTTTGAGTTTTAATTCCTGTCTTTTCAGATTTATGCCACATCTGTTTGCTGTTTCATCTTTGCAAAGTCTGGCTGGCCATGCTATAGATAGCATGCAATAAAGTGTGTATTATGAAAGACTAATGAAAAAGCGACCTTTGATTTAAGTAGTTATTAAAACAATACAGTTATATAAGAGTTAAGGAGCTCCAAAAGTATGCTTTGCAAGTTTTTCTGAAGTCATTACATGCCAATTTTGCCTTTTCAGATAAATTATCTCCCCCTATACATTTCAATTCAATTTAATCTATTAGACATTTGATTAAAAACATCACTGAGTATTTTCATACATGTCATGCACTTTAATAGATGCTGGGATATCAGAAATAATTGAGTCTCTTTGCTGCTTCTAAGGTCCTCTAGGTTATGAAAAATAGATAGATGTGTAAATAAATACTTGTATTTTTTTTTCTAAAACAGATACATAAATTTTATATGGGATCACTGAATAGGAAAGTCCAGTACCACTTTTCCACAGAAATAGTTACTAGAATAGGTCACAGTAGACCTAAGCCTTGAAGAAAACTTCTTCTTATTTGCAGTCTTCTACTTCATTTGAAAGATTTTGCAGAGTGTGGTCTCACCATAATATTACTTGTGTTGTATAGACACAGATGACATTCAGTAGAGACCTTAGATTATGTTTCAGAACATCTACAGATAATAAAAGACTACTCATTAGCAGCACAAAAGCAAACAACTTATGAAGCCAGTAAGAGGAGAAAAAACATTGGTTTTCTCTGAGTGTTTAAAATAAAAATCCCAGTTTTATACTTCACATTTTAAAATAACAACTGTATCCCTTCATTATTTTCAGACATTAAGCCCAAGAGTTAGTTTACTTTTCACTTAGAGAAGAAATTTTAATTTTCTATCAACATTATAATCTCAAGTATTAATACCTTCCATTGTTTAGTTTATATTTGGATGATGATTCAATTTTGATATTATGGCAGCTTCATCAATACACACAATACTTTTAAAAATAATATTCTATTCTTAAAGAATATTACTGTTTTATTGGTAAAATTAGATCTATCTTATTATAAGTTTAACTAAAAAGACATAAACACAACATATGCCTCATAATGTTGGTCTTTGGAAACAATATCTTTGAAGTAAATTCATGGACTTTTGTTCAGTGCTGAATTAGGTATTGTTCCTGAACACATTATGCTCATACATGGGTCTTTAGTATATGTAGGTGTGCTCTTACATCTTTTGGAAAGTTCTCACCGTCAATCCATCAGCTAAAGCCCTGTCTATCTTTCAGGTTTCTGCTGAATAAAACTTCATTTGGAAGACCATGCACTTGGGCTGCTACTCTTTCCAGTGTTAATCACTGTCTCCATAATGCTGACTCTAAATCTTATTCATATTTCATATTTCTCTCTTCTTCCACTTTGTACTGAAATTTGCCTACATAACTACTTCACCTTGGTTTGTATTTCTACTCCTTTCACTGGCACAATATTGTTACATAACAGGAGCACCAAAAAGGGAGTCACTATGAACAACCTAATTCAAAGTATATTTGAAACTACATCCCACCTGTGTAATAACATGGATCTCTTGTATTGGGAGAAATGAGTGTGTTCCAACATTTCTCCCTCTCAATCTTCACGGCTATATATCAGTGCACTATCCTTCAGTATTCTGGGAGGTACTCAACCTGTGTCAGTGCTGGTGGGGAATAAATACGAAGCTTTGTATTTGGAGGGGTGGGAGAAGGATGAAGTACAGAGTACAAAGAAAAAAAGTCAAATATTAGAAGTATTGACCTGAGGATTGTTTAGAGTAGAGGCTCCTCTAACTAAATAACCAGACTTTGGTAAATAGCAGTCACCAATGTCTGTCTGTTTTTAATGTGATATTTGACTGTCCTAGCTTTATGCTTTCTGGTTGTTGAATCACAGAACTTAATTTTCTTGTTCTAATTTCATGCTTACAAAGCATCCTATTGATTCCAATTTGGCTTCTCGTGTCTTTTGTGTATAATGAAAAATATACACTAGCCCGACAAACTGAATCTAGTTACATTAACAGTTACAGATTTTATAGTTAATTAATCTGTCTGCATTGTTTTATTATAAATGCTTGTGTAGTATGTGTGCATTGAAAACATGCAGTTGCTCTTATATACTTTGAGAAAGAGTTGCTGTTTATAGATGCTGTATAGAAAAACGTAATATAACTGAATTTACCAGAGTTTTAGTTCCCCATTGTTTAGGGACATTTGATCTCCTTATGTTTTTTCATCTCTTACTCTCACCTAAGATTAATGCCAAATTGCCAACAGAGCAAGATCCAGAAAATCAAGGGCTTTGGAGGATAGCCCCACTTAGCTGTACCCTGGTGTTTCCCTATTCACTCATTCACTCATTTATTTATTCATTCATCTACCAAGCAATGATTTATTAGGATGTTCCAGTGCTAATGGAAGAGATACAAAGAAAAATAGGATACCATCACACTATGTCAAGGGGGTTACAATCTAGTCAAATAAGGAACCAAAATGTGTTGGATGCCACATTAGAAGTCTACGTGAGGAATAGTGAGGGCACAGGGAGAGTTTGATCATTTATATTTGTTGAAGGTGGAGTAGATGTGAGTAAATATTAATAGCAATGACAGTTTGATAATTGTTTAGGAAGGAGGTTAACGAACAAACTCAGGAGCCCCATCACGGGGTTAAGCTGTAATCATGATGCTATAACTACTCCACTTTAGGAAACTCATTTTAAAATGAATCATGTTTTCCACAATATATTTCAAGATAATGTAATCAATGCAACCATAATCACTGCTCTCCAGAGGTGCTCTAACATTCTTGGCTCTTCAGGTCTAAATATGGAAAGAAACTTTCCTTCTCATTGCCTTTCTTTCCTCTTAAGTAATGATGAAATAAAATTTTCAAAATGAAATTTACTTAGAAATTAGAAACTAAGGAAGAATAAAATAAAACTAACACACACACAGTAAGTAAAATATCCCTCATATTGGTGTCTGTAGCTACTTAACAATTCTATTTGTTTGTTTAATAATAATTTTAAACCACAAATATCCAAAGCAGAGATGTTAATTTCTGAAGCAAACTTGTCCTTTGTAACTAGAAAATCTAGAAATCATCCATGATTCTCCCTTTTCAGAGCTTACATGTGATTCATCAAATGCACCAGGACTCCTCCAGAATGTATCTCAAATTCCCTTTACTTCTCTCTACCTCCATGACCCTTGGTGCATGTCATCTGGACATCACAACAGCCTCCTAAATGGGTCCTGTTGATTCATCTTCCATTCACCAATCCCTAAAGTGTGTTCTCCACACAAAGGCTAAAGATTATTTTAAAAATATAAAACTAGGTCAAGTTTGAAAAAAAAGAGAGACAGAGAAAGAAGGAAAGAGAGAAAGAGAAAGAAGGAAAGAGAGAAAGAGAAAGCAAGAAAGTGAAAGAAAGAAAGAAAAAGGAAGGAAGGAAGAAAGAAAGGGAAGGAGGAAGGCAGGAAGAAGGAAGGAAGGAAATACAACATTCTGAGCTTTCTCTATCCCTCTTCAAATTAAATCTAAACTTGTTCCGGGAGCTTGTAAGAGCCTCTTACCTCTGGTCCCTGCTAGTCTCTCCAGCCCAGTTCTGGACAGTACCCAGTATCCACTTCCAATGCTCCAGCCACACCAACTCCTCCAGCTTCCTCCCCTAGCTCAGCACCTTCATAGCTGTGTCTCTGGAACTTGTTCTTTTTGTCTTCCTTGGATGTTCTCCCTTCAGTGTTCACCATGGCTGGTTTATTCTCTATTAACGCTATTAACTCTCTATTTACTCTCACAGAACTTAAAGCATTCTGTTTATATATTTAATTGTGTCCCTCACCAGAATATAAGCCTCCTAAGGAAAGGGCAGCATCTCTTTTGCTTACCACTGGGTCTCCAGCAGTCACCATACTCTCCAATACACAGTAGGCATAAAGCAAATATTTGTTGTGTATTAAAGATCTTAAGATAATTCAATCTGAGCTGTATACTAACTGGCTTGTCTTATTAAATATAGTTTTTTTGTTTCTTTTCTCCACCGATGCCTCTGGTTTTTAAGATTCACCCACCTAGGCAGCTGACATAAGATGGTTTTAGGTGGAAAATGTTGATTCCACTGGTAAGAGTGTTGGTTTCTTGGAGAATCTTTTTCATGTCTACTTCTTAGATGTGGTCACCAGCCTGTCTCCTCCAGTGTCAGGCTTTGCTTCACTGCTTCTCTGACTTGGCTCCTGGGGCTACTCAGGGAGAGAAGCATGTATCACTGGCACCCAAGATTTCTGCTACATCCTGTGCACAGCTCCACCTTGACTCCTCTTCTCAGGGCTTTTACCTGAGAGTTTCTAGATGTGTCACTTTTATCTTTGAATTGTTCAAGGTCAGACAAAGACTGAAATTTCCCTTTGTGCTTTATCTTCCAGAATGAAGACGTTTGACACCCACACAATGGTCATTATCTTTTCAAATCTAATTTTCAACCCCACTGAATTCTCAAACATTCTACATAACTTTTCCTCAGATGAATAATTTAACACTGATTTAAAAGTAAAATAAACACATTTTCATTGTAGGTAAAGACATGTTATGGAATCATCTTTCATCAAAATTCTGGCCTAGCTTTTGAGCAATAACAAAGCATTGGAAGAAATGCTATCAAATAAAGATTGTTGACAAAGGTCACTTGCAGTAAAACCTAACTCTGAGAAATGCTGGCTCCTTTAAGAGGAGTTGCCAGATCATCTGGAATGAAAATTAATTCTCCTTCTCCTTTCCTCGTAGGTGGCATTTGAAATGTTCAACAAAAAATTATTTTCTATAAATAGAATTTATTTCTTATTTAGGAATTGCAGCATTAGTGTATATCTTAGGAATTCGATCACTACCAACTTTCGCAATATTTGTAGGCACTACTTTTCTGTAATAATTTAATAAAAAATCTTAGAGTGACCTAGATTTTGTTCTGAACCTGGTAATAATCCTAAGTAAGGAAATCAGGTTTGGATGCAGTTTCAAAACATGCAGTTATATTCAATTACAGCCCTTTTTTTTTTTTGAAGATTTATGGTTGTAAAACCTTTAGACTCATCATACTCTTTTTTTTTTTTTTAAACTTTGTGGGATTTTTTTTGTGAAGCAGATGTTGGAGAAGTGATTGTCTGAAAATAAAGTCTTTGCCTTACATAAGAAAAGGAGTAGAGAATCTCATTTTCAAAAACTTTGAACTCTTCAGATTGATATGAATTGATTACATTTCAAATAGTATTTCATTGTTTTCTTTTTTCTCACTTTAACTGTGGAGGTCTGTCCTTAAAAACTATGATTTAAATATATATGTACATATATACATTTTAATAGTGAAGATAGATATATATATTTATATATATTTTTAATACTCAGAACAAAAATGTAGAAAGTCTTTCAAAATGAAAGTCTTTCCAGTATGTCATATATCACTACTTTTCTAAAATTAAAAAAAAGATATATTGTCTACATCTGCAACAACAATAAGTATTAATGAAGATCTTCCCAGCCTCACTCCAGTCAACACATTAGGCATTTATGTAGGAAAAAGCATACATCAGCACAAGGGAGAAATGTTTGGTTTCTCGCTCATTTTGTTTAAATCTCTTGTCATCTGTCTTTTAGCTCTTGAATCGGTGTATAAATATAAAGAACAGATTTAAACACTCAAGTATGCCAGAGGCAATAAGTAATAAGCATATTTAAAAGTAAAAACTACAATCAACTGACTTTATGGAATTAGCTCTTCACTCTCTCAATTTTCACTTAATCTCTAAATAGAGAGTCATTTGTATATCTTTTCCTGCTGAGAGAAAACATACTGCTATGCATTGGCAAATACAGAGAATAAACACTGACACTGATCTTTTCTTCTGTAGGGATTACAATTACTTGCAACAAGTTCATAAATAAATGCATTTAATGGCTAAATTTTCTTGAGCATTTACTAAATGACTGCCAGCAAACTTAGATATATTTAGATTCAATCACACAATTATATCAAAAATCTATGAGGTGAATATTATCACTAACCACATTTTATAAAGGAAATTGAATCTTGAGTATATTAAGTAACTTTAACATCATTTAGTTTATTCAGTTACAAACTCCCCATTAGCCATCATTAAAATCATCAACTGGACATGTACCACAATTTTTTTTCATATTTTTGCATAATTTTAATTTAGACACTTCCCCTGGCTGGTGTGTTTAGTAAGTTCATACTACTCAGCAAATATTTCAACAAGTATTTACTGAATATTTATCATATGCTAGGTATATTCTGATGATAGAACAGCTATAAACAAATTCAGTGTTTACCATCTTGTATGTTTCCATGCCCCTAAGCAATTACTCTTCTCCCAAATTACTGGTAAACACTCCCACCTTCTGTTAATTTAACTCAATTGTAATCCATAAGAATTTATTTTAACTATAATATCTTCTCCTGCTATCTATTCCTCTTAAATTCTGAGCTATTGAGAACAATGAGTATTTGTCTATCCATATGTCTCTACTCCAGATCTTCTTGTTTTCAAACTTGCAAACTCCCCTTCCAGGCCTTGACCAGTCAGCCAAGACATTCCCCAGTCCCTACAATTCAATGCTTATTCTAAAGCAAGTTTTCTTTCCATTCAAACTAGATGAGCAGTCAATATTCAATGTCCCCTTCATTGGGAAGATTTCCTCTTTCACAGTATTTCAAGACTACCTCATATTCCAAACCAATCCACTCTTGAACCAGGCTCTGAATTTGTCCATCTTCATTAGCTGATCACAAGGGAAGCTCCATGAGACATAAATGTGAGCACTCTCAGAGATTAACTTTAGAGGCGCTAGTGCAACGGTGGTGGTTTACATAAAAGTTCTGTGCTACCTGCACAGGCAGTGCTCTTATGTCCTTTGGTACTGCTCCAGGATATACCACTTCATCTTACAATCTCCAGGATATACCACTTCATCTTACAATGGATTATTCCATATTTTCTGGGCCTACATGACCTGTGAGTTGGTGGTCTGACATTAACTATGACAGGCAGTTCTGGCTACATTTGATATACTGTGGTTAAGCTTTCTGTCTCTAGCAGGGTCCAGTAGAATGTCAGAAGTTTTTTGAAAGTTGTATAATTCTCTGATACATATAACATGGCTTTCCTCCAGAACTCTAGTGAGCTTAATGGTAATTCATTCAGTGATACTCTAGTACCCCAAGACGTGTTGGATCATATTTCTCAAAGTAGCAAAGTCTTTTGTACCATAGTCTGGATACACTGCAGAGCCTGTTCTTGTTCTAGACTCCACTCAAAGCTGGCAATCCTCCAGTCTATGGATCAGAGCAGCATTCCTGGTGAGGAGCATACTGCTTCCTGAATCCAAAGATGATTACTAGACATTTTGTGACCTTCCTCATGGTGGACAGAACAAGATACAATACTATATCTTTTACTGTAGATGAGACTGTGATTTATTTCTCACACTTTGGAGGGCCTGTGTCCAAAATGGTCACTAATGCACTAGATCTCATTTGTCATTATTAGCTTAGTGCCCTTAATATATTGGCCTAAGATATTGGCGGAGCTGCATTCCTTCTGGAAGCTCTAGTAGAAAATCTATTTCAATGCCTTTTCCAGATTCCATAGGCTGCCAACATTTGGCTCACAGCCCTGTTCATTCTCAAAGCCAGCAACATTACTCAGGTTCTCATGTTGTCATCTCTCTGGTTCTCCTTTCCAAGTCCCTCCTTCACTTCTAAGATTATGTTGGGTCTACCAGGATAATCTAGGATAACCTCTCTATTTTAACATCAGTCAGCTGATTAGCAACCTTAATTCCATCTGCAATCTTAATTCACCTTTTCCATGTAACCAATATGTTACAGGTTCTGGGGGTTGGGACATCTTGGCAGCTATTATTCTGCCTACTATAGTTAATGTGGGTTATTACTTTCCCATGTTTCTAGTAGCCACCCTACCAGTTTTTCTGCATCATTTCCAGAATTCCTGTCTGGTTGCTAAATCATATCAATTTCTTTGGATCTCAGCTATTCTTACAATTAAGCATTGGGACCTGGTTTTCAATTTTCCCCTTCCTCCCACTGGAGGAGATGAGAGGCTCTTTGTATGATACTAAGCAGACCTTCTGGCTTTCACATTTACAGTTACCATTCATTGCCAATTAATCACTCTCCATCTTTTGCTTTCTTTTTCCAAAGCAATCAAGCTTAGCAATTCTACTGTACTTAATGTTATTATTTTTCTCACAATTCTTCAAGCCCTTATGCATTTTGAAGTTTGTGTATTCCCACCAATTAAGGCATCCCAATTCATCACTGAAAGCTGCACTGCAAACTTGGGCCAGGAGCTCTCCATTCTCCACTCCACAGTGATGGGATCCTCATTTCCAGCTGGATGGTGGGCAATCCAGCTCCAAATCCCATCTAAGTGACTTCTTTTAGGGAACAATCTGAAGTAACGTTTCCAGGTTGAATTCCCTAGAAGGCAGAATCTAAAATGCAGATTAGCATACAGGAGGTATATTACAGCGCATTCTTGGATTAATTCCTCTGAAAGGGAAGGGGAGAAAGAATGAGTGGGCCATGAAACAAATCAAGCAATCTCAATGGAAACCTCATACTATGCTATGAGGGTCTCTCAAAATGGTATAGAAGAAAGATGGCCTTGAGCCTGATGGCTCCCTTTACCTGGAGCAATACCTGAAGGGTGCTATTAGTAGAGGCCAATAAATCTCTCATTTCTGTAGGCTATCTATGAGAATCATAGCACCACCCACATTATTATAGCTCTGATTTCTCTCTCTCTCTCCCTCTCTCTTTCCTTTTTTCTTCAAAACTTGCCCATCCTCATTTAGATTTTGTTTTTAGAAGTGAAAAGCCATGAAACACTGTCAAAAACCACCTCAAAGCGAGTGAGCACAGACACTATTAATTGCTTGAACATGAGAAGGAAATGAAGAATATGTACATAGCATACATAAATCAGTGTCTACTAAGTCATATGCCATATTTATGTTCCCAGTCCAGATTTTATTGAAAGTAGAAAACTGAAATTCTGGTAAAATTATTCTCTTATACTAATCAAAGGGTCAAATTACTTTTCTATACTTTTCAGCTAGCCTGTACTCAGGGAATTGTACATAATCAATTTAGTCATTAATTATTTAAGCTAAAATTTGACCACCTTTATATGCCTGGCCCTGAACTAGGTGCAAAGGATCAAAAGAGTGTAAATGAAAAAGAAATCTGCATGATGCCAATTTATTTCCCATGTGAAGATAAACAGTAAGCACAAAATAATTTAAAGAAAAAACAAAACTAACAAATCTCAGATTATAATAAATCTTTTGATGTAAATAAACTGGGTGACATGATAAAGTATAATTTGGAAAGATATTTTAAATAAGAATTATTTAATATTAGTCAGGTTACCAATAATCATTATAATTTTAATGGATTAAAAATTACTTGAGGTCAAGTATCCAGTTTTATCTCTGATCTTTCACATTTCCTTCATTCCATTTATAATCTCTTACCTACCTCTCCCCTTTCTGTGAGTTCTGACAAGTTTCTAAGGCAGTAGTGGCATAGCTTGAGGTTTACATAAACACTTAGGTTTTACTTAGGTTTTAGACTATCCTATCTAAATTAATAGCTCAGTTGCTCTTTTTCTAGGGTATGAATATCTAATATAAATGCTATGTTTTTGCTTTATTTCTGAAGTTCATTTTGACTCCACTTTCAATATTAATGGAAATAATTTATATATTATTATTATTTAAAGGATTATAAACAATGGTCATTACTAAAAAAGGAAGTAGATTCATATTTTTAATATAAAAGTTGTTTAGTGGGTTTTTGTGTGTTTATCATTCTTTCTGTGTTTGTTGTGTCTTAGTGGCCATCCCTAAGTCATTTTTATTATGCTCCATATAATTTATCCATCCTGTCACAGTTTGACTGTAATCCCATCATTACTAGGTAGTAAAATGAAAGGAATCTTTCAATGTAGGCAACAGAAGTAATCTTGAAATAAATGGATGACATAAATACCAAGATATGAAAAGCAGTGTTGGTGGTCACTACTTTCATGCTTAAACCTTTTCATAAAGAAATGAAAGTCTATGACAATGCCTAGAATTTGACAAGAGAAATATACTAAAAACAATAGCAAAAAGCTCAGTGACACAACTGCTCAAGTGTTTTGAGAATGAGTTAATAGTTCTGCCAGATGAAGTAAATAATTTTCTGAATATTTCCATAAATTAATATTTGAGTCAGTATAAAATTTGTATGTTTAAACATATGATGGACTTAATTTCATCTTCCTGTTAAGAACCCTAGATTATTTTATTTTTGTGAAAATAACATCTAATGAGACTTATTCAACATTAAAAATTATACTTAATTATTGTCACAGATTTTAACATTTAAGAGTTGGCCCATTACCAATTTAACACTTTTAAGCCTACCTTAAAAGTATTAGCTAAATTTGAAAGAAAATAGGTTTATTAAAATATTTTTCTTATGAAATAAATATATTAGTCTTCATATGCTTATTCCCTTGATAACTTTTGAACAAATTTTTCTCTAATATGATTGTTTTTCTATAGAAATAAAACAAATGTGTAATATAGGAACTACTAGAGATTTAATATATAAAACTAAACTAAACTTTTGTGTACATTAGTCATAGAATATTATTATTTGTTTAGAAAATACACATCTCACAAGATAGTGAAAATAAGATGAATATTTTTATACAGAGTGCCTTTTATGTATATAGAAAAATCACTAAAATATAACATTTACACATTTAGATATATAGATATATACACAATTTAAAATAAATGATTTTAATCTACATAAGTTCTTCCTCCAAAATTCTAGATAATACTTTCAAATCCAGATAAAAGTTAGAATTATAAAATAATATTATTAAATATTTCCATTACATGAAATGATTGATACAAAATGCTCTGTCTGCTATATTCCATGGTGCCTTTTTACCACTTTCCAAAAAATTTGTCATATCGTAATATATTTTATCATTTCTTACTTTTGTTTCTTAGACTAATGTGTAATATCTGGATTAGAATAATATTTATATAATAGTGAGGATCAATATTTTAGAAATGTTAAAATGTTTTGGTATCAATTGTGCTTTGTAATCTAATAAGAGGTAACTAAAATAAAAATATGATTCTATTTATTGACTTTGATCAGTGTATACACTAGTAAAATTGTGCCTTTAGATACAATGTTATTATAAAATTGACCCAAAAATTTTTCCTTAATAATCTCAAATATATGAGAATTTTAATAAATTTTGTTAAAAATCTCCATTAAATTTTCAGTTATGCTTAACTTAAGGCACATGTTAATTTGTCTATATTTAAATAAATAGGTAATATCTTTTGGTACCTGTGTTAATCTGCTAGGCCTGCTGTAACAAAATACCATTAACTGGGTGTCTTAATCAACATATATTTATCTCTCACAGTTTTTGAGGCTAAGAAGTTCAAAATCAAGGTGCCAGAAGATTTAGTTTCTGGTTAGAGCCCTCTTCCTAGCTTGCAGGTGACCGCCTTCTCACTGTGTCCTCATATGGCAAAGAGAGAGAGAACTCTGTTCTCTCGTTTTATTTTTATAAGGACACTCATCCCATCATGGGGGTTTCATCCTCATGATCAAAACTTAATATCTTCCAAAGGCCCCATCTACAAAACCATCACGTAAGGGATTAAGGCTTCAACATACGAATTTCGGGGGACACAAACATTCAGTCCATAACAGTAAGCATCTACTAAAACTTGTGTTTTGTTTTATATAATGATAAATACTTACAGTTGGAAGGAACAAAAGTAAAAATATCTATTAAAACTCTAGTATTATTTCCTTAAACACTTAAACAAGGGGAAATCATTTCATTTCAAGATAGTGCATTCAGTCTGTGAACAAAGAAAACAGTGGACCAAAGCACTCATTCTATTATGTGCTAGCTGTAATCTCTGTTCATGTTCGCTAAGCTTCTGTGAGCTTCAGTTTCTGCATTGCTAAAATAGGTATTAATAAAACGTCCTCTCCTTTCTCTCCAACAGTTTGGATAAACAAATTTTAAAAAGTTTAAATTATCTTTAAAGGTAAAATACCAAAAAACTGTAAGTTTAAATGATCATTACCTAATTTGTTTGGAACTAATAGGATGGAAGATCAAGCTTTGTATGTGTGTGTATATTTAACTGCTCTTTGTTATATATTTACATATTACATTTTATTATTTGCTATTGAACAACAGTATTTACCATGAATACTTGTACTATCGTTAAGTATAACTTTATTCTGGAATAAAAATTCACTTCAAGGTCAAGTTATATCTTTCAATTTGTAGGCAAGAGTCAGTGTTTCTTTAAATCAGAGTTTTATTTGTCTAACACAGTTCTAAATGAAAAAATCACTTGTGAGCTTTAGGGTGCTATAGAAGCAGGTTAATAAAGCTATTCAAAAAGTGATTCCTATGAGTATGTCTTTTCATAGTCCTCACGGGAAATTCCATTATATACTTGAAAAATTCCATTGAAAAGACCTGAGAGGAAGATGCCTAGACTGTGACATAGCCATACTTACCACGCTATTATGTATATTTTACCACCAAAATTTCTCAATGTGATAGATTTACCTTCAAAATAGAGGAGAAGCTACCCACCCCTCAGTAGGAGCCTTTAAAAAATAATCTCCCATTCAGTCCTCTCAAGCAAAGCATCATAATTCAATCCAGTAGTCTCTTTCAAGAAGAATTGTTTTATCTAATAAAATGGTTCTATAAGGAGCTTTGGTTTACATCTTTTCAGTCATTAAGCAGTTGGAGTTGGTGACATGGGAAGGTGGGTAGGCAAACTGATAGGTAGATATGCTCTCAGAGGCAATTTGTAGAAAGGAAGAAAGGTCGCGTCACATTTTTTTATTGTCTTTGTTTGTAAGAAAGAATGCTGGTTTCCTGGGTACCTTCACTCCAGCATTCAATTGAGGCAATTATTTTAGGCAAAAGACTTTCCAATGGAAGTGTTCCATTTTTCAAGGCAAAACAGGGACCTTGCACTGCACCCTCCAGGCTTTAACTTCAGCTGTGTCAGCTGAGAAGATTCTGATTCTGAATATAAAAATCTGATTCGTAACGAGTTTGACACATGCTGCTTCAAAGAAGTGAGGGAGCCTCCAAGTCTCATTCAGAGCTGCAGCCGGCAACAATTTCATTTTTGTCTTATAAGTTGTTTTTCTTTCACCCTTTTGCTTAACAGAAACCAGAAAATGACTCTGAGTGGAGCTGCAGACTGCAACAGATGTATTACACATAAATATACAGAAACATACAGAGAGCTCTGGAGAATATAAGCTGGTGTGATCCATAAAATCTGTCAATTACATACAATTCAATGCATAAAACAAAAACAAACATTACACTGATCTTGCCAATCATTATGAACAAAAGAGCTTTACCTCCCAAGTAATGATTACGAAAGTCTGTGAGACAAAAAGAAAATAAAATCCAAAAGTGGACTATTTCTACATAATAATAAAGGAATTGGCAGAGAATTTTTAACTTGGTAACTTTCCTCATACCCCTGCAGAGGCTTCTGATTTCTTAGTTGTACTGAATGTACTGATTATTTAAATATCTCAATGTGATAACTATTGTTAGCTTAAAATTATCCCAGTTCTGTGTACAGTTCATTTCCCATAGCTTCAGTTCAATTTCCTTCATCACATCAATATCCTTTAAACACAAAAATAGGTATGTCTAATTATTCACACTTTGTGCACTGTGGATTGAATCTTTATGTCCCCCACCCCACCTAAATTTATATGTTGAAAACTTAATCCCCAATGTGATTGTACTTTTAGATAGGGCCTTTGGGAGGTGCTTAGGTCATGAGATCAGAGCCCCCTTGGATGAAATTAGTACCCTTGTAAAAGAGACCCCACAGAGCACCCTATCCCTTCTGCCATGGGAGGTTAGAGTGAGGAGACAGCTGTCCATGAAGAAGCAGTTTCTCACCTGACATTGTATCTGCCTGAGCCAGTATCTCGGATTTCCAGCCACCAGAACTGTGAGAAATCAATGTTTATTGTTTACAAGCCACCCAGTTTGTGGTAATTTTGTTACAGCAGTCTGAACAACTAAGACATTGTGAGTCCCAGTCAATATTTTATTTTCCACAAGAATGTTTGCTCTTTATGGCTCATGCAATATTATCTAATCGTGACTCTGGCTCACATAAAGAAATTTTCTATTCCCATGTGTAGAAAAGGGAAGACATGTTTCATGAGGTAAGAAAATCCTTTTATAAGAATATAACTTATCTACTCTGACTCTACCTGAAATTCATCCTATGCCAGTATTTGGACTTTTAGTAGACCAATATTTAAATGCTAGTTACAATTAAAATAATTAAATTTTATTATTTAAACATTTAAAATTATTTTAATGTTGGCCTTCAGAGAATATTAGTTTCAGTAATCTAGAAAATAGGTTAATCCCTTTATTACCTAGTAAAAACAGGTGAATATATATATTCATATATATATATGTGTATATATATATATATATATAGAGAGAGAGAGAGAGAGAGAGAGAGAGAGTGACCAAAAAGTTCATTCAAGTTTTTCTAACATCTTATGGAAAAACCCGAACGAACTTTTTGGCCAAACTCAGTATGTACACAGACTGCTGTCTTTATGTAAATGTGTGACCATCTAAAATATTAATCAATTCAAGCATATTGAGGAAAAAGCCTTTGTCATATTCCTTGTGCCTGTCATCATGCAAGGCAATATAGGAATTATCTAAATTAATGATGGATTGAAATAAAGGAAAACAATCAATCGACCTGTTTCTTTGGCTCAGTACATGAGGAAAAATTGTTGCTGGGACAAGTGAATAATCAATTTTTAATTTAATTGAGTAAACTTTTCTTAATCTTTATAAAATTCTAATTTTGGTGAGAACCTAATATTTATAAAATTCAATATCAGGAAAACAACCACCAGGTAAACAAATAATACTTTAAAAATTATATTAATAATTAATCCACATAAAACTAAACTGGATTGTAATAGCACACTGGTCTTCCTGGAGTGACATGACTTTTCCTGTAGGAAGTCAAAAATATATATCAACAGTAAGGTGCCTGGAGGTCTCCATGAAATGCAAGTAGAATATGCACATAACAAAATCCCAAAATGAAAATACAGAGCTTTATATTAATCAGTATGAATTATAACTTTGACTTGCATTGTAATCTAAATAAGCAAGAGTGATGGGTTATGCAGGTGAGAGAGGAGTAAAAATTAATAATTTTCATTGAATCAATAAAACAATGGTATGAAATTTGGTAATTAATTCTGAGACTAGAACATTATAAGTATTATATGCAAATTTTTGAGAAACTATACGCATTGTATAGACTTCAATTTCTTACATAGTAATATATTTTGCTCATGAATACATTTCGTATTTCTATTTAATATTTCTCTGTATGTTACTTATTTTATCTTCTACTTATTTTATTAATATGGGAATATAGTTCACACTATGATTTATAGAACGTTAGACTGTATATTTTCTGATGCATAGTTTTCTCACAGTGAGCAAACACTTCCTTGACTGGGTTTTGGTACCCCTGTTTCCATAAAACAAAATCAAATCAAAACCAAAGGACACAATAGAATTTAACACTAAATTAGAAAATATTATCTACTCAAGCATTTTGAGGAATGACAAAGGGAGGAATAATTATAGAGTGTATTTATTCAGGAATTACTAGCTGGTGATTAAAACCTTTCAATAGTCTGAATGATTCCCTGATGCCACAGTAATTAATGTTAATATAAGAAGTCCCCTACATATGAATGGGTTCCATTCTGAGAGTGCTTTCATAAGTCCAGTTTGTTCATAAGTCCAACAAAGTTAGTCTAGGTACCCAACTAAAACAATCGGCTATATAGTACTGTACTGTAATAGGTTTATAATACTTTTCACACAAATAATACATAAAAAACAAATAAAGAAAACTTTTTTTTTTTTTGCAGTACACGAGCCTCTCACTGTTGTGGCCTCTTCTGTTGCGGAGCACAGGCTCCGGACGCGCAGGCTCAGCGGCCATGGCTCACGGGCCCAGCCGCTGGGCGGCATGTGGGATCTTCCCGGACTGGGGCACGAACCCGTGTCCTCTGCATCGGCAGGCGGACTCTCAACCACTGCGCCACCAGGGAAGCCCAAAGAAAACATTTTTAATCTTACAGTAAAGTAGCTTGAAAAGTACAGTAGTACAATACAACAGCTGGCATACAGGGGCTGGCCTTGAGTGAACAGGCAACAAGAATTACTGAGTGGAGGAGGGAAAGGACGTGGGAGATAGTAGAGCTGAAGGATCTTCAGCGATAGGAGACGGAGGGCAAGCTGCAATTTCACTCACGCCTGACGTTGATGGCACAGGTTCTGGCTCCTTGCTGGATTCAATTCTATCTACCCTTTGGGTAGATATGTCTGGGTAGTGGCTCTTTTTTTTCTCATCATAGATGACATAGTAGTGTTCGACTGCATTCTGAGCAGCTGCTGCAACCTTCGTGTACTGTTCTACATTCAGGTCCTGTGCCCTCAAAAACTAACAGTGCCTCCTCAAATAAAGAAAATCCCCTTGCCATTTCCTGTGTCGTGAATCTTTTCAGTTCTTCAGGTACTTCTTCCTCTTGTCTCTCTTTGTCCTTTCTCTGGGCCTCCAATTCCATCAGCTCTTCATTAGTAAGCTCCTCATGTTGCACAGCAAGTTCCATCGTTATCGCTTGGCGCTTCTTAACAATACCAGCTACATCGCTGATGCTTTTACACTTGCTTCTGGACATCCTGGGCTTGAAATAAAGATATTATACCTCTGTACAGTACTGTACAGTAAAGTACACAAAAACACAACCACTTGAGGATGCACGCACGTGACATTATACACCAGACGTGAACTAACTCATGTGATTGGACAAGCAAACACATGTTCACATCTTTGAAAGTTCACAACTTGAAAGTTCATATGTAGGGATTTACTGTACCACAAAACAAACACCACGATCAAGGGGCCCTCTTCTGTTTTGCCTTTCTCTTCTGTCATTTACAAAGAGGGGTACTACAGATGAGAGACATAGCACCTATACAGGTAAAATGAAACGTCATTGACATGATAGTAATATCACCTAAAGAAAAATATTTCACTTGAAGGAATATTTGACAGAAATGAGGATGAATATAATCTTTACATTTCTAATGGATTTTTAAAAATTAGCCCTTGTTTACTGCAAGGGTAATGTAATGGTTAGTTTTATGTGTCAATGTGACTGGGCTACAGGATGTCAAGACGTTGATCAAATATTATTCTGAGTGTTCCTGTGAGGGTGTTTTTGGATGAGATTAACATTTAAATTGATAACGTGAGTAAAGAAGCTAGCTCTCCCTAATGTGTGTGGGCCTTATCCAATCTGTTGAAGGCTTGATTAGAATAAAAAGGCTGAAATTCCCTCCAGTGAGAGACAGTTCTCCCTGCCTGACTGCCTTAAAATGGCAGCAGCTGCTTTTCCTGGATCTTGAGTCTGCCAGTTTTCAGACTGGAACCACTGCATTGGCTTTCCTGGTTCTCAGGCCTCTGGATTTGGACTGATACTACACCATAAGCTCTCCTGGTCTCCAGCTTTCTGACTTTCCCTGAAGATCTAGGGACTTGTCAGCCTCTATATTGGCATGAGGAAATTTCTTAAAATAAATTTCTTTCCTATTGGTTCTGTTTCTCTGGAGAACCCTAACAGCTAATATGAAGTCCTTTCTATATTTTTTTCTTTTTTTATTGAAGTATAGTTGATGTGTGATATTATATGTTACAGGTGTACAATGTAGTGGGACTCACGATAAAGGTTATGCTCCATTTATAGTTATTATAAAATATTGGTTATATTCCCTGTCTTGTACAATATATCCTTGCAGCTTATTTTATACCTAACAGTTTGTACCTGTTAATCCCCCGCCCCTATATTTCCTTTCCCCCCTTTCCTCTCCCCATTGGTAACCACTAGTTTGTTCTCTATATCTGTGAATCTGCTTCTTTTCTGTTATATTTACTAGCTTGCTGTACTTTTTAGATTCCACATATAAGGGTTATCATACAGTATTTGTCTTTCTCTATCTGACTTATTTCACTTAGCATAATGCCCTCAAGTCTATCCACATCATTGCAGATGGCAAAATTTCATTATATTTTTATGGCTGAGTAGTATTCCATTGTATATATAAACCACATTTCTTTATCTATTTATCTATTGATGGACACTTAGGTTGCTTCCATATCTTGGCAATTGTAAATAATGCTGCTATGAACATTGGGGTGCATGAATCTTTTCAAATTAGTACTGTTGCTTTTTTTTGAATACATACCCAGGAGTGGAATTGCTGGGTTATATGACAGCTCTGGTTTTAGTTTTCTGAAATACCTCCATACTCTTTTCCTGCACTAATTTACATTCTGCCAACAGTGTATGAGGGTTCCCTTTTCTCCACATTCTTGCCAACATTTGTTATTTGTGGTGTTATTGATAATAGCCATTCTGACAGGTGTAAGGTGATATCTCATTGTGGTTTTGATTTGCATTTCCCTAATGATTAGTGATGTTGAGCATTTTTTTCATGTGCCTGTTGGACTTCTGCATGGGTTCATGGAAAAATGTCTATTCAAGTCTTCCGCCCACATTTTTGTTGTTGTTTCTTTTGTTCTTTGCAGTACGCGGGCCTCTCACTGCTGTGGCCTCTCCCGTTGCGGAGCACAGGCTCCGGACGCGCAGGTTCAGCGGCCATGGCTCACGGGCCCAGCTGCTCCGCGGCATGTGGGTTCTTCCCGGACCGGGGCACAAACCCGTGTCCCCTGCATCGGCAGGCAGACTCTCAACCACTGCGCCACCAGGGAAGCCCGAAATTATATTTATTTTTATTATACCACATCCTGCTATTATTTTAATCAATGTAAGTACAATTCTAGTGAGTATTACAAAATATATCTTATTTCATTACCACATCAAAAATCATTACAAGTACATGATCACCAAAATTGATCATTTCTAACAACAGGAGTAAGGTATCTAAATTGAAAAGTGTTGGAATGCATTTAATACAATGATACATCTCAAAGTATCGACTATGAATCTTGATACCTAGGTTTTGCAAAGTGAAATATGTCCCATCAAATAACTAAAAATATGAATATATACAGAAACTAAATATACGCACACATACAAGCAGACACATACACTAAAATTTGGTGATTATCTAGGGTCCACATGTCATCGATGTTATATAAAAGCAACAATGAATAATAAATTTGAAAATTTAGAAAAATTCTGTAATTAAAGCCTTAATGTGGATTTTTTTCCTCAAAACGTTCTATTCCTTTATTGGCATCAATTATTTTAATTAAAAATGTGTAAATTTGGGGCTTCCCTGGTGGCGCAGTGGTTGAGAGCCCGCCTGCCGATGCAGGGGACGCGGGTTCGTGCCCCGGTCCGGGAGGATCCCGCATGCCGTGGAGCGGCTGGGCCCGTGAGCCATGGCCGCTGGGCCTGCGCGTCTGGAGCCTGTGCTCTGCAACGGGAGAGGCCACAGCAGTGAGAGGCCCGCGTACCGCAAAAAAAAAAAAAAAAAAAAAAAAGTGTAAATTTAAGTTCATAATGTCAGAGTTTCATTTGGTTATGGTGCCAATCTTAACAAGTAAAATGGATCAGCTGTATATCTTTCTAGTTTCTGAGCCTCATTGATGTGTGGAATAGTGCACCAATGGTAGTTACTCTACAAATATTGAATAAATAAATTGAAGGTGACAATATTTAAAATTCTAAGACTGTCATTTTATATATTATTGATGGTTCTCAGTTTTTAAAAAGGAAATACTTTTTCTACTGTAGATCTAATCAGGCCATAAGTTCATTTCAAATCAGTGTTCTTTCTTGTATACAGGCATAATCACAAAGACTGAAATGTCAATATTTCTCTGAGTGTATCACCAAGTTGATAAAGTTGATGCACAATGGACAAGGTTTGACCTGTCCAGATAATGGTTATAAGAATTCCAAAATGGATCTTTGTCATTAACTGGACCCTAAGAAACTTCTTCTGAGTTTGTATTCTAATATAAGTATTCATTTCAGAATCTACCAGTAGTTTGTTTTAAAAGCATAAAAATATTAAGTATTATGCATATATTGCAGGAACTATGATTATGATCATGGCATCATCATCGTCATCATGATTATCATCTGTTACTAAACACGTTAATGACTTATTGTCTCTATTTAATCAACTAATATTTTGAGAGCTGTTTTCTAATATACTTCATTAAAAATTTCTTTAGCAATTTTATGCATTTAGTGGTTCTATAAAAAAAAAGAGTTCTCTCCTTATTAGTTTTATTATTTATATTACTTTCATAGTAAGTTGTAATATTTTGTATTATAACTGTAGTTACTCCGGGTTTTAAAAAAATGTAGTTCTACACTTATATTCATTCTATATTCACTATCAAATTATGAACTATATTTTCATTCTATTTGAAAGTTACAAGCATGTTGATTAGGGTTTCTGAGAAGCAGACACCAAGATACTGTTCGGAATGCAAGATATTTATTGAGAGAAACAGGTCAGAACAGGAGGGGTGATCAGGTCTGAATTCTGTGAGGGATAGAGGGAAGGAAGAATTTCAGACTGTAGAACAGTTCAAAGAAAGTTTCAGTCAGACTGATGGGGAGTCCTCGAGCCTGTGTCATCATTTAGAAGACTCCCACAGTTTGACATGAATGCACCTACATTCGATCCCTGCCCCATTCAGTTAATTTTGGGAAACTACTGGGGGAAAGAGAGCTTCAAAGCTAATGTGGTCCTGGATTCTGAGTGTAGTACCTGAGGCTATCAGTCATGGTCCCTGCAGTGTAAGATAGGGATGGGCATTTGCATGACCACCACAGTCCACCCTACTTCTCTGTCCCTGCTGAGGAACAGCTCTTTACAGTGGCTTCTCTTCCTAAGAGAAGTTAGTGGCATGAACTATAGTCCCCACTGATGCAGTGGATCTCTGGGATACACTGGCACTGATCATCTTCCTCCTGTCAAATTAATTAAACAGAGAAGCCTTTAGAATGATGTGGCTTTAATGCCCTAGTGACCTTCATAAGCAAACCAGAACCTAAGCCTGTAATGCCTTGAGGTTAAAAAAATCAAAACCTAAGGACAATGAATTACAAACAGCCAACTAAGCTCTCCCAAATAATGCAACCACTTACGCTAGAGCCAATCAGTCTCTTGTTCTGCTTCCACCTCTTCTCTACAAAAGTCTTTTCCCTGGCTCCTAGAAGTGGTATAAATTTTCAGCGAGAAAGGAAGACAAATTTGGATTTTCATTGGCCCTCATCTTTGGGCCATCAGTGGTTTCAGTATCCACACTTGTTTTTAAAATCTCCTCATCTTTTCTTTTAGGTTTTTTTTCTTATTGTTGGAAATATCTTTTGGTAATTATAATAAAATAGATAGATAGAATATATATAGTATATATATATATATATATATATATATATATATATATGTAATTTTTTCCCCATACTTCTACTTAGTAATAGCAAATGACAAATCCCAGTGAATTTCACCTTTTCTGGTGATTATCCTAGCAAATACCCTGAGGTTTTTCTTAGCAGTGTATGTATAACATGTAGTGCACCTAATAATGGGTGTGCATAAGTGAGGATTGAATGGTTTCTGTTTCTTTCCTTTATGTCTGGGTAAAAGCTATGCATGGATTCCTAGAATCTATTATTGTCGTTTTCCTGTGACTGCTTTCAAATAATATGGTAAGCACTACTGCCATTTGCTTTTCTTGTTTTAATTATTTTTTTCATTTATTTAAGTACGGGGTTAGAGGAGTACATTGTAGTATGTTTTAATATTTCATTACAAACTGGAACTCTGTATAGAGTCTTAAATGTCATAAAATAAAAGGAATTTGATTTCATGTTAAAGATATTACTTTCTGTGTTATGTAGTTTTCTTTAAGTAGCTAGTTTCATTTAACAAGGCAACTATTTCAAGGAAAGCACTAGAATTGCAATAATTTTAGATTTGAGTACACTCGAGTGAATAAATTATTGAAAAACACAGATTTATTTACTCACCTTATGAGTTTTAAAACAAATATGTTTTGTGGAATTTTTATTTTCTTCAATTTTACCATTAGGAATATATGTTAAAGATAGTAATATAATGCCATCTACTTGTTACTTTGGAAAATGACTTGGTGAAACTTTGCCTTGAAAGTAACAATATACAAATGTATGTGCAATTAGCATAGCTGCTATATAATACAGCAGAATAGTACATTAAATTAAAAAATGATAATTTATATTTTTTAGTTTTTCTTTCTTCCTGAAATTTTCATGAATCAAGCATTTCCAGTGCTGATACAAATTTTTAGAAGTCTATAATGTCAGTTCTCATTTTTTGACAATGCAAATGCTTTGAAGTTTATGAAATTTTTTTCCATAATATTGAGTGTTTTCCTTTAAGGATACTGCAAGACTTAGATCTTCAAATTCAGTACTATGCACAAATGTTTTATAGGCTCATTCCTTTGTGCTTTACTTGCAAAAAATAAACAAACCCAAATTAGAACTCTTTTAAAGAAAATGTTACTAATTAAGTTATAGTTTAAGATAAATACAAATGGATTTGACTTAAATTACACTAATTTATTTTTATTCTCCCAGTTTGCCATCACAGAATTCCGGAATACAAATGCCCTTCAAGGGCTTCCCTGGTGGCGCAGTGGTTGAGAGTCCGCCTGCCGTTGCAGGGGACACAGGTTCGTCCCCCGGTCCGGGAAGATCCCACATGCCGCAGAGCGGCTGGGCCCGTGAGCCATGGCCGCTGAGCCTGCGCGTCGGGAGCCTGCGCGTCGGGAGCCTGCGCGTCGGGAGCCTGCGCGTCGGGAGCCTGTGCTCCGCAACGGGAGAGGTCACAACAGTGAGAGGCCCAAGTACTGGAAAAAAAAAAAAAAAAAAAGCCCTATCAAAAGAAAAAAAACATTACATATTCTTCATTTGTTTCTTCTCTTTGAGTGAATACCAATCTTTTCTATCATGAGGCAAGCCTGTTGAGGACTTTGATAATGTAATTTCCACCACCTGTTCTGCATTCTTCATTTTTCTATGCCCCAAATCACTGATGCTTCAAATGTAGACTTTGTTTATAAGTAACATCGAATATTTTCATTCCCTACATACTCTGTAGACTCTCAAGGAACGAAAGCGGTAAAAGGACCGTAAATGAAAATAAGAATGAGAAACAAAAAGAATATATCCAATTTTTTTTTTTTTTTTTTTTTTTTTTTTGCAGTACGCGGGCCTCTCACTGTTGTGGCCTCTCCCATTGCGGAGCACAGGCTCCGGACGCACAGGCTCAGCGGCCATGGCTCACGGGCCCAGCCGCTCCGCGGCATGTGGGATCTTCCCAGACCGGGGCACGAACCCGTGTCCCCTGCATCGGCAGGGGGATTCCCAACCACTGCGCCACCAGGGAAGCCCTATATCCAATTTTTACGTGCAAACATGTTATCTAAAACCTAAAGATGAAAAAGGTGCAGCCTTCCTTAACCTTGCTTAGAGTTATAGATGGAGATTAAGGACAGGGATACAGCAGCATTTTAGAGATGCCTGTGATTAAAATTTGTTGCTATTTAAGATAAGACTACCACTCAGATTCTATAAACAATTATCACTAAGTAATATTTACATGTTTACTTGTGTGTTATCTCACTTAAGAAGTGTCACAACCCACTTGTGACGTAGGAATTATTATCCTCATATCCCATATAGGTAAACTAAGCCTCAGTGAGCTTCAAAGACTTTCTAAGTGTTACTCAATCAGTAGTTTACTGTGCTAGAATTACAAGTAGATAATTTTACACACAGTGATATACAGCAGAAAGGAGAGGCATTTAGATTCTTAATTGTCAATGTAGTCAAGAATAAATGATGAAAAGATCTAATTTTTTATACAAAGGCCTAGGTCTAATGACATGATAAAAAGATATTGGTCTAAAAATTTTAGAATAAGACAGAGCTCAAATTGTTGACTCTTCAAAAACAAATATTATAAACAAGTGGAATTTGCACACAAATAACCCAGTGTGCATGCTGTTGATTCAGGGTCCTCTAAAATGCTGACAAGAAAAGATCTTCAACATGATCTTGGTGTAATTTCCAGAAATGTCAAAGGATGAAATTCTTATTCAATATCTAAAATAACACAAAACTAGATGTAGTTTTACTATAATTAGGGAGAGCTTTCTGGTTAAGCTAATCTCTCCAGGGAGACTCAACTGCTTATTTTCTATAAAATATTTTGAAAACATGGAATCCAAGGATTGGTGGAATTTTACAGGTAAGTGGGTTGACATAATTTGTCGATAGACTGCTGTTGAGTGGTTGACATTCATAAAAGAATCCATTTTTAATTGCTTGACTTTTAGAAGCGAGGAGCCGTCATTGATTGGTAGACGTGCAAAAGCATGTTCACTGAGGTGAGGTATTGTTACTTAATGATTAAACTGCTTTAAAAAATGGTTCCAGTGGCTGTGTGTTATCATAAATATAGACTTCCATTTATTAATTAGGCATGTTCAAACTGGTTCTGGTGATCGTTGTTACCATGGCTACAGAATAATACACGTTTTCCTAGGAATGTGGGAATATTTTTATCATACATAAGTACTTACTATTATTATTAGTAGTAGTCTAGGTGTTCCATGAAATATATTCTACCCCTATGTTTTGAAATGTGAAATGTGTACCCTTTGTGAAGGATGCCAGCTGGTTTGACAGATTTAATTTAAACTGAGACTTGTACTTATCTACTTCAGCTTGACTTCTGAGTGGACAGTTGTATCTTTAACTCATGTCATGAGTCCTTATAACATAGCTCTATTACTCTCACAAATATTATATAACTCTAAGTTAATGAAAACTTCTAAGCTGTTACAGACATTATGAATTCACATTATGGCATGTGATGGTTGGAGGATCTTCCTGGATCAGTATATTTGTTCAGTTTCCTAGTAGGAATTTTTTTTCAAAATTTCTAAAGAAAAATTTCTGGTTTTTTGGTAAAGCTCATTAATTTGGAAATATTGAAAATATGGGCAAAAGCTATGAAAATGTATGCACTTTGGGAATAAGAATGTTTCAGTTTAAATTAATAATGTAAACAAGATTATGCAAGTAATACTTAGTTGACATCAAAGACCTTTCAAAGATGGATATTCATATAAGCCATTAATTTAACACTAATAATGTTTATTTTTGGCAATTAACCCTACTTGACTGACTTCATTAGCCTTGTTAGAGTTTCTCTTCATGGTAAATAAATCACAATAACAATATAGTGCAGTCTTTTAAAAATAAAAATTGGTCTTCGTCCAGGTAGTCTGAATTAGCAGTTTTAATAAACGTGCTTGAAGAAGTAATGCAGGAAAAATAGTCTAGAATTAGGTGTCAAAATATCTTAGCTCTAATCTCCATACTGTACTAACCAGCTACTTGACGTTTCAAGAACTAATTGATCTCCCTGGTTTTAACAAGTGCTACAATTATTTTAGCAATAAAAATTGATGGTATAATATATATGTGCATATAAAGCATTTATTGGATAATTTTGATATATGCATCAAAATTAGAATATTCAGCTGATTCACAGTAGGAGAGGAATTTGTAATTTTTGCTCAAAAGCATTCTTGCTTTCCTTTTTCCTCTGAGAGTATTAACCAGCTAATTGCAAAGGTCCTGAATCAATCAACAGAAGACCACTGATGTTTGAGGGCATTATTTAACATATGGAATGTGCTTATTTTAGTAGCAGATTTAATATGTGCTCAGTTAATGATAACTTTGCAGAATAACATCTAAATTCCTTAGGAAGTTATTCTATAATGTCTACAACCTATATTTCCTGTATCATCTCTCACTCTTTCTCACACTCTGTTCTAAATAAATCAATAACTCATCACTGCTCACTTGTAACTGTTTACCTCATTGTTGCAGCCACACAGTTTATTTTTCCAGTAAAACAACCTTTATCCTTTCTGTACTTGTCAAGTCTAATGCATACTTTTCATAAGGCTCTCTACTTTCCCTAAATCAAAGTAACAGCACTTATCTCCTTCTGCCTGGTATTGGAACGATTTATAGCTATCTCATATACTTTTGATAGATATTAATAAATAAATAGCATCATTTGTATATGACTTATTTCCTCTATATATGTTACCTAAACTTACTGATTATATATACATATAGCTACAGTCATCAAATTAAATTAAAAAGCTGGAAGTATTTTCACATAATAATCAAATTTGGGGGAATTAACTTAGTCGAGGAATATATGTTAAGTATCCACTTCTCTTTCTCTGTAAGAAATGTTTTTAATATAAGAAACAGCTTAGGAGAATCCATTAGGAGTTAAGTGACTATAAACCTAATTACATACAGGATTTGCTAATGGCAGAGGCAAATAACAAGTGATGCTGGAGAGGGACATATGAGGTCCTAATTATTAATCAGAGTGATATTTTGTAGAGAAAAGACAATCATTACTTTAAATTTTAAATAACAAAGATTTATTGATCAAGTACGGGGCAAGTTTCTACAGCTGAGATAATGAAAAAAGTTTAATGAATTCTTGTGTGAATATATCACATTTGCTAAAGGTGCATTTTTTTCTGAGGTAAAAATTACCTCTAGTCATTCCACACTAGGCTTGCAAAAGTTCTAAAAGATGATTAAATAGTAATGAGACAATACATCTCAAAGTACTGTAACACCAAAAAAGAGCTGGAGCAAAGCCTGATATTTTATGGTTTGTGGGCTCCTTCAAGATTTTCTTGTGATTTTTTGTTTGTTTGTTTTGACCTTGAACTTTAAGTTTTTGTTAGAGTCCTGGGGTAATAGAAATATTATTTTAGCAATTATTTAAAAAACAAAAATGCAATCTCATATGATACCACTTATATGTGGAATCTAAAAAAATATGATACAAACGAACTTATTTACAAAATAGCAACAGACTCACAGGCTTAGAGAATGAACTCATGGTTACCAGTGGGGAAGGGTGGTGGGGAGGGATAGATTAGGAGTTTGGGATTGACATGTACATACTGCTGTATTTAAAACAAGTAACCAACAAGGACCTACTGTATAGCACAGGGAATGCTGCTCAATATTCTGTAATAATCTAAATGGGAAAAGAATTTGAAAAAGAATAGATACATGTATATGTAACAAAAATGAATCTTCTTTCTGAAAAATACAAAAGCTTGGTAAATTTGAATTTCTCTTATGCATTTGCTGTTTCTGTTTTCTGTTTTACTCACAGGCATGTTTGTTTATTTAAAACAACAAGAGGTGTGTGTGTGTGTGTGTGTGTGTGTGTGTGTGTATGTGTGTGTGTGAGAGAGAGAGAGGGGGAACAAATGTTCTTTAATTTCACTGGGAATAGATTTTTTGAGTATCTGATGAGAACTATGGAATTTCCCTCACGAAAAATATGCAAATGTACCTATTCTATGACTGATTTTTATTTTTGGCAATTAACTCTACTTGGCAGACTCCATTACCCTAGTTACAGCTTGAACCTGACTAAAAACAAAAATATGAGGCAGTACAAAACAAAAACTATGTCGCTGTCCCAAATGTTGTCAGGCTCAGAACTAACAACCCATTCCTCTATTTATTCTTTTTTTTTTTTTTTTTTTCTTTGCGGTACTCGGGCCTCTCACTGCTGTGGCCTCTCCCGCTGCGGAGCACAGGCTCCGGACGCGCAGGCTCAGCGGCCATGGCTCACGAGACCAGCCGCTCCGCAGCATGTGGGATCCTCCCGGACCGGGGCACGATCCCGCGTCCCCTGCATCGGCAGGCAGACTCTCAACCACTGCGCCACCAGGGAAGCCCCCTCTATTTATTCTTGATCTTGATTCTTAGGAAGATCTTTCAAATGACTGCAATTTTGTGATGATGACATTTTTTACTGATTTACCCCTGAAACTGTGGCTTGTATCCAGAGGAAAAGACAAAGGACCCCATCCTAATGCAGAATGGTTTTCTGATGGGGACTCCAGAATGGTTCTTCCTGAGGTCTGGGCAACAATTTGGTAAACCATTGGCCAATATATTGCCATTTGCTATAGATAGTTTCATATTTGGGTCATTAATTAGACCCTTCTCTCCCAGTTTGAACCTCTGTGTCTGTAATCTGAGACAACAAAAGATGTGGGCCATCCCACCACTCACTACCTCTCTAATGTTGTGTATGAGCAGGAAGCCAGCCGGAGAAATAAATAATTGATTGGGGCAATGGCCCACTGACAAAAAATTCATGTTATGGTCAGGAATATTGAGAAATATTGCTTTCAAAGCAGTATTTTTCAATAATCCTGATTATTCCATTTTGGTTCAGCTTTTATTAAATTTGTCTAAATGTACTCTTTTTAAAAAGATGTCTATTTTTAATACCTACTTGAGGATTAACTCTAACATAAATAGAATTCTAAGGATATGTCTCTGACAAATTAAATTTTAGAAAAAGAGTTAGATGTTAGAGTAATGGTTTTGAATTTTTAAGAGTTTCTTCAAAGAGAGAATATTTCTACAATATTCAATTTTGGCATACCACCAGGAATAAAGATGCTTCTTTCCTATAGCTATTGTTTGGAAAGTAGAGAGGGCATAAGCAACATTTTAAGGATTCACTGAAGCGCAACTTCAAACAACATAACTAGTTGAGAACGGCTGGGAAACAAGGTCTCAGACAAATCAGCCTGGTGGGTGGCACTGAGGAATCAATCATTTCCAAGTGTTACCTTCAGGAAGAATACAAGTAGAAGAGGCAGTCTCAGGCAACAACAGACTATGGCAACAAACTCAGGGACACTCTTCATGAGCACACAGAGGGTACCGAATTTTTGCTTCTACCTTAAGACTTTTTAATAATTTTTCCCATCACACACTGATACTTAACTACCACAGGCAAGTGAACAGTACACACAGCCTACATTTCACCATAATTTGGAAAGAATGGTGGGAGAGGAGAGGCATTCCCTCAGGAATTAGATCAGAAAAAAAATTAGATCGTCTGACAGGTCAGTTGGGAATTTCACTCCTCAGGAAAGTTCCTATTTGAAGTCCATTTAAAGTACATGTATATAAAGTTTTTTTTTTCAAAAGTCTGTTGTGAAAAGGTGAGATTTTTCTGTGAAACTCTGCTGTGAGGTAACTGGACTCTCACCTACCATTAAGATCTTGCAGAGGCCCAGCCTTTAGTCTTCATCAGCTTCTTTTAATGGAGCATTTTCTGACTGAGACTTGAATCTGACAGAAGTCAAATAAAATATGTGACCAGGTTGTTATAGATTCCCAGAACATTGTCCTTCCTTTTCTTTCTCTCTTTCCCTTTTCCTCTGATTTTGTTAATGTACAAACTTTGAGCCCTTCCCCAGATCCTAGCAATCAGTAAGTTCGCAAGCTCTAAAAAGAGAACATTTTTCAATGACTTGTCCAAGTTGCTTTCTCTTCCAATTCTTACATCATTTTCATTTGTAAAACAAACAAATAACAATCAAGCAAAACATTAGATAACTTCTGCACAATTGCCCATTTCAGTATTTTTAGGTCCATCTCCTATATGTCTTTCTGGGTTAGCCATACTATTCACTGTTTCTTAACAGTTTGCTACCTTTTCTCCTCCATGATTTTGTGTGTATTATTAATGTAATAGAAATTTACCCCATAGTTCCACTTACCATAGACTTACGTTGCAAGGATCACCTCAAAGGCCTTCTGCTCTAATAAAATGTTCCTGATTACCTTAACCATATATGATCCTACTCACCCTTACTTATTTACATAAACAAACCCCATATCAGTGGACCCCCCACTCTTGTGGATCACCTCTTTCTTCCATGTCCTACATAGTGACCAAAACATAGAATAGACAAAAGCACTTTTTCATTGAAAACTCAACTATTTTTTAGAATAAACTATAAGTGGAATAGAAGTCACAGTCCTATTTTTAGATTTTTGAGGGCCTTCCATAATGTCTTCCATAGTGGCTGCACCAATTTACATTCCCAGCAACAGTGCGTGAAGATCCCCTTTCCTTCACATTCTTACCAACACTTGCTATTTCTTGTCCTTTTGATAATAGTCATTCTGACAGGTGTGAGCTGATATCTCATTTGTGCTTTTGATTTTCATTTACCTGATGAGTTGTGATTTTGAGCATATTTTCATGTGCCTGTTGGTCGTCTTTATGTGTTCTTTGAAAAAGTGTCTGTTCAGATTCTCTGCTCAGTTTTAATCAAATTTTTTGTTGTTTTTGTTATTGAGCTGTATGAGTCCTTTATATATTTTGTATATTAACCTCTTATCAGATATATAATTTGTAGATATCTTCTCCCATTTTGTAGGTTGCCTTTTTAATTTCCTTGATGATTTCCTTCTCTAGGTAGAAGCGTTTTATGTTTGACTTAGTCTATTTGTTGAATTTTGCTTTTGTTGACATTGCCATTGGAGTCAATGCAATAAAACACTGCCAAGAATGATGTCGAGGAGCCTACCACCTGTGTTTTCTACTAGGAGTTTTATGGTTTCTGGTATTACATTACGGATATTGGCCTATAATTTTGTTTTTTGGTGGTGCCCTGTTCTGGTTTTGGTATCAGAGTAATGCTGACCTTGTAGAAAGAGTGCTCGTTCTTCAATTTTTTGGAGGAATTTGGTTAGGGAAGATAGTAAATCTTTGAATGTTATGTAGAATTGATAATTGTTTATAGCATTATGCTTATCTTCCTTTCTCATTATCTTTTCTAGTTTTTGTAGGTATATTATAGTTTCTTTTTGTAGGTATATAATAGGTTTTTGTTTTGTGGTTATTAAAATGTTCCATATATACGTATATACATATATAACCCCCTATATATGTAACAGTCTATTTTATATTAATAGCAAATTAAGTTTAAATGCATTCTAAAACTCTGCATTTTACTCTACCTTTATATATATATATATATATATATATATATATATATATATATATATATATTTTTTTTTTTTTTTGCTGTACGTGGGCCTCTCACTGTTGTGGCCTCTCCTGTTGCGGAGTACAGGCTCCGGACGCGCAGGCTCAGCGGCCATGGCTCACGGGCCCAGCCGCTCCGCGGCATGTGGGATCTTCCCGGACCAGGGCACGAACCCGTGTCCCCTGCATCGGCAGGCGGACTCTCAACCACTGCACCACCAGGGAAGCCCTACCTTTATATTTTTGATATCACAGTTTGTACCTTTTTATTTTGTGTATCCTTTAACTAGTCATTGTAGCTATAGTTATTTTTACCAGTTTTGTCTTTTAACGTTCATACTAGCTTTGTAAGTAAGTGATTGATCTACTTCCTTTATTATATGTTGAACTTCACCAAGTGAGATTTTTACTTTCATATGTTTTTTTGTTACTAATTAGTGCCCTTTCTTTTCAGCTTAAAGATGTCCCTATGACATTTCCTGTAGGACTGGTTTAATGGTAGTTAACTCCTTTAGCTTTTGGTTGTCTGGAAAACTATTTCTCCTCACTTCTAAATGATAACCTTGCTGAGTAGAGTATTCTTGGTTGGAAGTTTTTTTTTTCCTTTCAGCACCTTGAATTTATCATGCAAATCCCTTCTGGCCTACAAAATTTCTGCTGAGAAATCTGCTGATAGTCATATGGAGTTTCTTTAGTATATAACAAGCTGTTTTTCTCTTTTTGCTTTTAAGATTCTGGCATTTTAAATATAATGTGTCTTGGTGTGGTTCTCTTTGGGCTCATCTTTTCTGGAATTCTCTGGGCTTCCTGGATCTGGATGTCTGCTTCCTTCTCCAGATTGGGGAAGTTTTCAGTCACTATTTCTTTTTTAAAATTTATATTTTATTGAGGTAACATTGCTTTAAAACATTATATAAATTTCATGTGTACAGCATTACATTTCTACTTCTGTACACACCACAGTATGCTCACTACCAAAACTTTAGTTGTGATCCATCACCATACAGTTGATCCCCTTTACCCATTTCATCCTTCTTCCTTAAACCATTATTTATTCAAATAAGTTTTCTGCTCCTTTCTCTCACTTTTCTCTTTCTGGGACCCCTATAATGCAAATGTTATTTTGCTAGATGTTGTCCCACTGGTCCCTTAATCTGTCTTCACTTTTTAAAGTTCTTATTTCTTTTTGCTGCTCTATTTGGGTGAGTCCCATTGCCCTTTTTTTCCAGATCGCTGATCCATTCCTCTGCTTTATCTAGTTTGCTTTTAAACCCCTCTAGTGTATTTTTCAGTTCAGTTATCGTATGTTTCAGCTCTGTGTCTTCTGTTTAGTACTTTCTTATATTTTCTGTCACTTTGTTGTAGTTCTCTCGGTGTTCATTTATTCTTTTCCTGAGTTGAATGAGCATTTTTATTACCATTACTTTGAATTATCAGGTATATTACTTATCTCCCTTTCATTAAGGTTTCTTTTCTGAGGTTTATCTTGTGCTTTTGTTTGGAACATTTTCCTCCGTTTCCCCATTTTCCTTGACTCTCTGTGTTCCTATATGTTAAATGAAAGAGCTATCTCTCCAAGTCTTAAAGGAGTAGTGCTGTGTAGGCAATGATCTGTGTTGTTTAATCACGCTTTAGTTCTTGGTTGTTTCTCAAACTGTCTCTCCAATTGGCCTGTTCAGCTGAGAAACTCATTGCCCCTTGGCAACGAGAGACTGGCACTCAAGGGGCATCCCCTGTTTAAACTGTCTGCACCTGCTGGCTTTTGGGGACCAAAGGAGAGCAGAGTGCTAACCTCCCCCACCCCCCGCCACCTCTGGAGGGGCTAAGGCAGCATTGAAGAGGGTCAGGTGTGAGAGTGTAAAAATGGTGCCTGCCGGCACTGGCAAGAGCGAAATAGAAGAACATAAAAATGGTGCCTTCCAGGACCTCCATACTGGGAGAGAGTCCCAAAAAGTTTTTGTCCCTCTGGCAGACACTTTAGGATTAGTAAATTAATCTCTTTCACATAAGGTTTAGGCTGTTTTCAAAGTGCTGCTTTTGCATGGGTCTTGAGGTGAGTGAGTCTGTGCAAGAGTCCTTTAAAAGCAGAATCTCCATTCCCTATAGCCCTGTGGTTCTCCCGCACATAAGCCTTATTGGTTTTCAAAGCTAGATGTTTTAGGGACTCATTTTTCCAGCACAGATTCTAAGAGTTGGTGTGCCTGATGTAAGGCACAAATCCCTTTCTCCTCAGGGAGAAGTTCCATACTTGTGAGATTCCTCCCAATTGTAGGTCGCAATGCCAAAGGTGGGATATTTTGGCGAGACTGCATCTCTGCCTCTCATACTTGTCTCCATGTGGCCCTTTTATCCTCCACTGTGGAGTAGTTGTTCAGCTAGTTCTCAGGTTCTTCAGAGGGAGTTGTTCCATATGAAGCTGTAGACATGTTGTGTCCATGGGAGGAGTTGAATTCAGGCTCTTCCTAAGCCACCATCTTGGACCACCTTCCCCAATATTGTTTTAGTTTTTGACTAGGATATCTTCTCAAAGCATCTATGAGCTTCCTGACTGAGTTTCTGTGGACTGTGCAACTGTGCAGTCCAGCCATAGAAGCCTTGGATGAATGACTCCTTCATTCACATTCTGGACCTGGGATATAAGTAAAAACAGTCATTAGTTCTTAATGTCTCTTAATTAGGTAGACACTAAAAATCAGTAAACTAGTTCTCCCACTAAGTCGATTAATACTTTTTAAAATAAATTTATTTATTTCTTTATTTTTGGCTGCATTGGGTCTTCATTGCTGCACACGGACTTTCTCTAGTTGCAGCGAGTGGGGGCTACTCTTTGTTGCGGTGTGCGGGCTTCTCATTGCGGTGGCTTCTCTTATTGCAGAGCACGGGCTCTAGATGCGAGGGCTTCAGTAGTTGTGGCTCACGGGCTCTTGAACCCTGGCTCAGTAGTTGTGGCGCACAGGTTTAGTTGCTCTGCGGCATGTGGGATCTTCTTGGACCAGGGCTCCAACCCGTGTCCCCTGCATTGGCAGGTGGATTGTTAACCACTGCGCCTCCAGGGAAGCCCTCAATTAATACTTTTAATTATTCTTTATTGCCTCTACCTTCATTCGTGGATGATAGTCCTCAGATTGTTTTCTCAATTAAATTCATATTTGAAGGGAAGTCATATCTTCTCCCCAAATATACATTTATTTTACCTTGCTGTCTTGAGTATGCCAATCAATGAATTAGCCATGTGATTCAGAAGTGTGTTTTAACGGTTGAACAGTGATCCAAATAAATGTAACTTCCAAGAGCATTTTTTTAAATCCTGAAGGAAAAATAATTCAAGTTAAATTTTAAGAAATTTGTTTTAGTAGAAATTAATTTTGCAACTGACTGAACTAATGTACTTACAATGAATAAAATGGTGACTGATGTTTATACTTTTACTTAATTGTATATAGCCTAAAGTCATTTCTACCCACTTGAAAATGAGAATCAGTGAATAGTCTACCAATCATATAATTCAGTTGTTCTAACCAGTATTTTTTTCATGGCGTAGTCTTCTGTAATAACAAAGAATCTTGCCTTCAGAAATATTTTATTTTTTAATATTATCTTACAGGAATTATCATGGAAGATTTTACTTTTTCACTGCAAGCCACTAAATAAAATGTCAAAGCATTACCTTTTTAATGTAAAGAAGACAACATTGATTCAAATACTGATATACAGTTTTGGCCATTCTGTAGACAGAATTACTGTGGAAACACCTCCTATTTTGACTCTGCATTTTGGAATTAGAAATCATTTTTATAATCAGAGATCATGAAAAAAAAGAAAATTGGAAGCCCATACTCACTCTCCCAATTATTATCCTCCTTTCCTTTCTTCTTCCTATTCTCCTTCAACAAATTATAATTTCTTTATAGCAATTCATGCATATATCATTCTCCTCTGAGATTTTAGATGCTGATATGGTGATAGAATTCTGTGTGATTCTGGGTATACTCCATGCTACCATATGAAGGAAGAATTGCTATTACAGTACTTTTAAAATTCATAAAGGACATTTCCATTAGAACATTAGTAATATAATGTAAAGTACTTAATGATTTAAGAGTACTTGTTTTCAAACAATTTATTTTCTTTTTTCTGTAACATCTATATCAAATTGATAGCCTTCATAAGTAATTATATGACACTACATGAATCCACTTGTAGCAAGATAATATTATGAATATTATAAATAAATAAATATATAGGTAATTCTAACTAGTACCAGTACACATCTGACATCAAAATTAAAAATCAGAATGTAATTTTTCAAAAGCCTCTGAGCAACAAAAAACTGGACCATAAATCAATGCATCAAAATTTGTATATTTTGGAGGAGAACATATCATGTTGTTTGCTCTCCTTTTTCACATAGTTTAAATTGTAAGTTTAATTATAGAGATGAGGAAAAGCGTTGTAAGAGAAAAATAATTTTATTAAGACAGAACATGAAGTGATAGCTAAGAGCCTGGTTTTTTAAAAAAAAGGAAAGAAAAAGAAACTAATTTCTAGCACAAAACTCAAAGTAATAAAAATCATAGTGTGATTAATAAAAGGAAAAATAAACACTGTGCAATAGTTCATAACCTGTGCAATAGTTCATAACATAACAGTGCAAAAATTGTATCAATAATAACACTGATTTACCAAGAAATGGTTCATGTGTTTTCTGTACATGTTTAGATCATAAATGCACCCCATTCAAATGCATCACTCTGTTAACACTAGAACAGAGTGATTAATAGTGTGGAGACTCTGCTAGTCTGAGGTAAAATTCTGGCTCTAAAACTTAGCCTCTAACTTTATGTATGTTGCTTTAACTTCTGTATACGTCCTTTTCTAATACCTAAAATGTGGCTTAAAATTAACATCACAGATTTGATGTGAGAGTAAAGCAGTCTATACACCCAAAACTCTTAAGCTGATGCACAACATGAAGTAATTATAAGTAAATGTTTTTTTATTATCATTCATATGAATAACCTCATTTAATTATCACCATAACCCTGTGAAGTACAAGTGTAAAAGTTTTACATATAATGAAGTTGAACCTATAAGAGAGCAATTATATTTGCCAAGTTACTCAGAGTTCAAGGGAAGAATTTAATTTGAACCCTGTTTTGTCTATCTTCAAAACCCACAAGTTTTCCTGATACACACTATTGTTTCACAATTAGCATAGCTATTGAATATATAGGAAGAACATGCATGCACACAAATGTAACTAGATAAAAATAATTAATTGATATTCATTTATGATATAAAGTATAGATCAAGGAACATTTATTTTACACCTGGACATCCAGTTGTTTTAGCACCACTGATACAAAAACCTTCCTTTTATCATTGAATTTCCTTTTCAACGTTACTAAAAATAAATTGGCCATGTATGTGTGGGTAACTTTCTGGACTCCCCTATTCTGTTTCAGTTATGTATGTATCTGTAATTTAGTTAATACCGCACTGCCTTGATTATTTTACCTCAATAATAAATGTTAAAATAAGTAGATTTCACAAACTGCTTTTCTTTATAAAATAATTTTGGCCATTCTAATTTCATTATTTTTCCATGTAACTTTTATATCCAGCTTGTTAACTTCTGCAAAACACCCTGCTGGGATTCTGATTGGGATAACATTGAATCCATATATCAAATTGGGAAAAACTGATAAAAATTTTGAGTTTTTAAATTTATGAACACAGTATACTTCTTTGTTTCTGTCTTACTTATTTCAGCAATTTTTGAACTATTCTATATACAAATCTTGCATTTATTTGGTTAGACTTGTACCTAGTATTTCAGGGTGGTTGGCACTATTATAATGTTATCTGTATAAATTTAATTCGAATTCCATTTTCTCATTGCTAGTATGTAGAAATACAATGGATTTTTGGTATATGGACTTTGCTCTGCCAACGTGCTAAACTGAATTACTACATCTAGTAGCTTTTGTTTTTTAATCTTTGGGACTTCCAATGTAGCCAGATATATGTTCAGCAAATACACACAGTTTACCTCTTTCTTTCCAATTTGTATGTATGACTGTTTGGGTTTTGTTTATTTGTTTTGTTTGCATTAGTACAATGGCTAGGATATATTCCAGTCTGGGAAATTTCTATTGATATATCTTTAGGCTGTATCCTCAGTTGTATTTGTTCTTTTAACAAGCCTCTGCAAGGAATTCTTTATATTTGAAATAATTTGCATGTTATAGTTACCCATTATAAATAAATATAGGCACACATAGGTAGGTACACATACGCATACACACCTCCGTGTTTGTGTGTGTACTGACAGAAAACACAAAAATCTGCGTCAAAAACAAAGACAGTTTATTACTCACAACAAAGGCAGAAGTCAGAGCAGTCTCTCAAGAATGTTCCCTGAGCCCCCAAATCCCAAAAGGTGACTTGAGTGCACATGCAGTATGCTGCATTATAGGAGAAAAACTCTGAAATTAGGAAACCTTAATTTTAGTGACCTATTCTCCCCTCTGGAGAGTGACCTTATTTTTATTCTGGAACTTAAGCAAATTTTCTCCAAGGAGGTTACATAGAAAGCTGTAACTTTACAACACTGGAATGTCACTGGAGAGGGAGACATCCTTAAACATTACTATCATGGAGTGTCTTATACCAGTGCTGTCCACAAACGTGGATGATTAAGCTGGGGGAAAAAAATCTGTCTTCCAATTAAGTCTGCATCATTTTCGGATCCTGTTTACATTTTATAGAATATGAATTAATATTCTAGAGTTTATGGTAAGGATTAAATGAAAACATCTTTAAGAAACATTCTTTTAAAGTTGCAACTCATAAAAGTTCAGAGAATTTTCTTGAAATATTGAATGTTACTTTCTGTATCTGTAATGTACCTAGAATTTTCTTGTTCTATACTGTTTAAATTCCATTAAGTCCTGTAATAAAGGGTCAGCTTCACCCAACTAGGTAGAGAAAATTGTGGCAATATTGAGTGTGGATTTTTTCAAGGACAACATGCTAATAAACCATACAATGATTTAAAGCATGCATACACACATATATATACACATATATGTGTGTGTGAAAAACAGATTGTCCTATAAATTTTATATCATATCAAGAGTGAATAAAGAAATTTAATTATAATAAAATGCTATGTTTTGCCTATGAGTGCTCTTATACACTTGTGCTAAAAGTCAAAGTTCCTATGATGTTTGTGGAATGTAATTCTGTAATATGTACTATTGAGATCCTTAAAATCTGTAAAATCATTGGCCTATGGATTCCACTTTTAGTAATCTAAACAAATAAAAAAAATTAAAATCATAAGTGCACTGGAAAATGCTCACTTCAGAATTATAACATTGCTAAACTATGTTAAAACTGAAATTTCAATCAGGACACAAATATAAAAGGCATCTGATTTTCCAAATATAAATGAGTATAGTCACATTTTACAAATGACATTTTCAGAAATCAGCTTCATGTCTCTTGAATTCCTCAGCCGTAGCACAGATATATTTATGTACATGATGTGTGTGTGTATATGAATTAGTATACTGTGACAGTAAATCATGACTGACACTACCTACCTCTGAGTAAGTCATTTTAGCATAGTTTTATCACTTCCAAAGTAGATTGAGATGTATAACTTCTCTAACTGCTATATCATGTAATTTCTACTCATGAATATATTTCCCCAAAATAACAGCAGTATATTGTGTTCCTTTCTCTTGTGACTTTAAATTAGACAATCCCTCTTTAATCCATTCAATATTCTTATAACTTTACAATCCTATTAGTCTCCTGAGAAGTGAGAGAATTGCATAGACACATATACACCACCAAATGTAAAATAGATAGCTAGTGGGAAGCAGCTGCAAAGCACAGGGAGATCAGTTCGGTGTTTTGTGTCCACCTAGAGGGGTGGGATAGGGAGAGTGGGAGGGAGACGCAGAGGGAGGAGATATGGGGATATATGTATATGTATAGCTGATACACTTTGTTATACAGCAGAAATTAACACAGCATTGTGAAGCAATTATACTCCAACAAAGATGTTGAAAAAAGAAAATGGATTATTAGTTTTTCTTTGGTTCTTTAGAATTCAGCCATCCCATAAAAAAAGGGGGGGAGGTTTAAAGTTAATATGCATGGGATCCCTGTCAGTTGTCATTTTTAAAAAGTAAATGCACATTGATACTTCAAGGAGATAAGAATGTTAAAAAGCATTACGTAAAATGTGTAGCATAAAAACTTTTTTTTCAAGGAGCAAAATACCCTAGATGATTAGATTATTTAGCTCAGGCTAACAGCCATGGCAGATGAAAATGCTATTTAACGCACTATAAGACTTTTTTCTTCATCTTTTTTTTTATTTTAACATCTTTATTGGGATATAACTGCTTTACAATAGTGTGTTAGTTTCTGCTTTATAACAAAGTGAATCAGCTATTCGTATACATATATCTCCATATCTCTTCCCTCTTGCGTCTCCCTCCCACCCCTCTAGGTGGGCACAAAGCACTGAGCTGATCTCCCTGTGCTATGCGGCTGCTTCCCACTAGCTATCTATAAATAGAAAAATAACTCAAAGTGATCATTCGTGTTCTGTGAATAACACTATCATCATTCAAACAAAGTTTCTACACAGCATAAGGAGGCAGAAGTGAGATTTAGTGTTCCACAGTTCTTTCTAGGCTATAACCTATTAACCAGGAAAATAATTGCAACCCAAACCCAGAGATTATGTTCTCAATCCAATTTTTATAGGTAAGATTTGATATAGTGGTCAAACTAGAATTATTTTATGGCATAACTATCAAAAATGTTGATATACTGATATAACAAAGAGGTAAAGAAATTATTTGAATAATTAAATTTCAATAGGAGACCTGTGGTAATAGAAGTATATTTTTCACTTTTGGAAATATTCTTCTAGCCACAGAATAGGACACTATTTTCTACATTTTTCAGAAGGTGAATGTACATTTTTTCCAGGAAACAGAAGTAGTTTGTTTATTTATTTATTTATTTATTTTAAAAGCTGATTGTGTCTGTGAGGTAACTTGGCTTGATGGGTAGTGATAAGTAGGTCAGAATTATTCATACAGCTGATGGACTACTGATAATTTTTTTTCGACTCTTCATTTATGTCATTTGAACTTCTTGTGGCTCCATTATCTCTTGTGAGATGTTAGCTTTTAATCATCCCATTGTTCTCTCTTCTCTCGTAAATCACTTTTCTCTGGCTGCTGTCAAGATTTTGCTTTCTGACTTGGGCTTTTGGCAATTTGACCATGAAGTGCCTAGATAATTTTTTCTTGTAATTTATGTAGTTTGGGGTTTATTTAGGTACATGGACTTAAATTTCAAAGTTTTTCACTAAATTTGTGAAAATTTTGAGCACTATTTCATCAAATATTTTGTCTATTCATTTCTCTTTCCTCCTCTTTTTGGAGTATAATTATGCCTATATTGATGCACTTGATATATCTCTGAGACCCAGTCATTTGTTTTTTAAAAAATATTTTTGCATTCTATTGTTTGATGTGGATCATTTCTATTGATTTACTGTCAGTTTCACTCATTTTTTGTTTTTGCCATCTTCAGTCTTTGGTGTCTGTCTAGTGAATATTCATTTCACTTTAAGTACTTTTCAACCTTAGAGCTTTCCATTTTCTTTTGTTTCCATTTTGTCTTTCCACTCATTGATATCATAGTATTCTTTAATCATTCTCACATTTGTTCTTTTAATTATTTTAACTATTTATAATAGCTGATTTGAAGTCTTAAGTAAATTCACAATAGCAACATATCAGAATTCATCTCTATAAACTCCTTTTTTCCTCCTTTCTGAATGGGTCACATTTTCCTTTTTTTTTTTTTTTCCGTCTGTCTAGTAATTTTTGGTTAGTAATTGGACACTCTAGATAATATTTTGTACCAAATTAAAATTTTGTTATATTCCTGTAGAATTTGTGAGATTTGTGTTCTAGTAGACAATTAACTTGGCTGCTTTTCTCCTTTTGAAGCTGCTCATAAGTTTACAAACGCACAGTCAAAGAGCAAACCTGAAACACTTACACAGTACAGTTCTTTCTTTCAAGGGTAAGTACTCTCTGGTTTCTTTGAGGGAAGAAAAACCCTGGGTTCACTCCTGGCATTCGTGTTAAGGATCAATGAAGCATTTGGGAGGTGTATATACAATTATGAGTTTTTCTATGGTAATCTTACATCTAGGGCTTTCTGTCTTAATTCCCAGCTATTTTTCCATTCCTGAACTCTGTTCTCTGCCACATTAAGCATGTAAGGCTGTGGTTCTATGCTGCTCTAACTGTGGTATTGAAATTTGCAACTGGGGTATCAGGCAAGATGGCTACCTGTAAATTCTGCCCTTTCATTTCCCAGTCTTTCAAAGGCTAACTACCTCCAAGCTTCTATCAGATCTTCGTTGCTTACTAGTGACTTCAAATAGTTCTGCTTTCTTATATTTTGTCAAAATTTCATAATTTTATTTCCTGTGATGTGTTCTTGAAATCATGTTTCTTCCTCACTACTCATATACCTTTTAGATAAGTAGAATAGTTAAAACTTAAATGCCTAAAAATACCAATCAATCGAACTTTCATATCCCTTAATGACCTCACTTTGGGGGTCTCATAGATCACCATAATAGCTTACCTGAAAGAGTTCCAATTCAATTAAATGCAACATAGCATGTTTCAGTCATCAGGTAAACATCACGGGTGAAATGTAATAAAGACTATCAATTTATTTTTGATGTTTATCTGCTAACCACTTTTACACTTCACACCTACCTCCTACCCTTCTGCCTTACATACGAACAAGCAGATACAAAGATGTCTTGAGAGCACAAGGAAAGGAAATTTACTGGATATATTTAAAGGTGGTTAGGGGTGGGGCCAGGTGAAGGTTCCTATGCATGGTTGGCCTTCCCACTAGTGCCAAAGGAAGGAGTAGCTGATAAGGGTTCACACTGCAATACTGTGGATACAGAGAGGTAAAGATTCAGGGTCATCTTTGTAATAAATCCCTCACATTTACATTGCATATTAATATACAATCACTTGGAGAAAAATTTAATGATAATTCCCCATGTCCTCTCTCCCCCAAATATTGAAAATGAAATTTGAAATATAAAATTGACATATGAGAGATGAGCACATACCCATTAACTCTCCCCTTAAAGAAACAAAAGGGCTTATAAGTGAGAATAAAACTAGACCTTAACTAAATTTATACTACATATTTAAAAATTTTTTTTTCCTTCAGAGAAATGTATGGTGAGGGGAAAAAAGGACATAAGTAATGGGTCTGAATTATCATTTCATTCTGTGAAGTGGTAACTCTGGCCCAGTAATTTGAATCTGTCTGTAGCTTCTAGGATGCATATCCATTAGTTTTTTTTTAATATCTTAGTTGGAATATAGTTGTTTTACAATGTTGTGTTAGTTTCTGCTGTATAACAAAGTGAATCAGCTATATGTATACATATTTCCCCATATCCACTCCCTCTTGCAACTCCTCCCACCCTCCCTATCCCACCCCTCTAGGTGGTTACAGAGAACCAAGCTTACCTCCCTGTGCTATGTAGCTGCTTCCCACTAGCTATCTATTTTCCATTTGGTAGTGTATATATATATATATATATATATATATATATATATATATATATATATATATATATGTCAATGCTACTCTCTCACTTCGTCCCAGCTTACCATTGACCTCCCCATGTCCTCAAGTCCATTCTCTAATTCTGTGTCTTTATTCGTGTCCTGCCCCTAGGTTCTTCTTGACCTTTTTTTTTTTTTTTTTTTTAGATTCCATATATATGTGTTGGCATATGGTATTTGTTTTTCTCTTTCTGAGTTACTTCACTCTGTATGACAGACTTTTTGAATGCCATTGTTTATACTTCTCACCAAATTTTTCTCTCATTCTGGCATCATAGTTTAGAAGAATAGCCAGATGGCCAAGCATTTTCACTCAGCGTGTTTCCAGGTGATTTTCCAGCCAGTCTCTGTGTTCCCAGTTGCCTCAGTGTTATTCTGTTCAGGTGTTCGAGTTTATTCTCTGGGAACTCATCAATTTCCCCAGTTGTTTTTAAACTACTAAGGTGTAATAATGGTGGAAAAACAACAATTAACATGCTATTTCTCACCCCAGTACATTCTCACATGCTGTGTCTCCTTTGCTTGGAATACCTTAATTTCTCCTTTTACCTCTGAATAATTCTTATTTGTATTTTAAAATTTAGTCCGAGCATCATTCCCAATGGGAAAATTTTCTACAATTTCATTAACACAGTTCCAGTCTTATACTCTTATTTCTGTACACCCTTATTTCCTCATGTTTACTTGTATTACACTGACTGTAATTGTTGGTTTTCTTTACATTGCCTGTACTATTATGTAAACTTCTTGAAGAAAAGACCCATGTGGAAAAGACAGTTCCTAACATATATTTATTTAATAAACAAATGTGTCCCTCAAAGTGTTCCATTAATGACTACAGAATTTTGAGGGCCTCTGGAGGAGCCATAAAGGGTACTTGGTGATCAGGGCAAACACTGCTCCTCATTAAGCAATGGAATCTCCATTAGCCATATTAAACTTTAATTTTCTAATACTAAGAGAGGCCTGATATTCAATGAATTCTGTTCTGAGTACTCTCGGTATACCTTGTAATTTGCTGCGCACAGACAACAAAGAAGTAAATACAGACTAATGTCATAGAAAATTTTGATTCAACCATGTGAGCAAGTGAAACCAATGCAAGATACTTGCCATCTAATATAATTTCTCCACTCAATAAATGCAATAAATCATCCTAGTGTCTTCTCTATAACATGCTACCAATATGGATTTTCCAGCTAAGAAGATAATGATTTTAAATTGTGCATAAAAAAATATTTTAGCCTTTGCTCTGAAATTATGGCACTTTCTAGGCTCCAGATTTATGTTAAATCTTGTTCATATTAGGTTGCATTTATGTTTTACCCAAGCAATTTATGGATTTTTATGCAAAAGAAAATTATATATAACTAAATATATAACTATGTAAATACTTATATATAAATATTTACATGTATAGTTATATATGTAGTTTTCTTTTGTATAAAAATAAATGTGGGGCTTCCCTGGTGGTGCAGTGGTTGAGAGTCCGCCTGCCGTTGCAGGGGACACGGGTTCGTGCCCTGGTCCGGGAAGATCCCACATGCCGCGGAGCGGCTGGGCCCGTGAGCCATGGCCGCTGAGCCTGCGCGTCCGGAGCCTGTGCTCCGCAACGGGAGAGGCCACGACAGTGAGAGGCCCACATACCGCAAAAAATAAAAATAAAAAAATTAATGTGTCATGTGTATGTGTGTGTAAGCAGATAAAAACAAAAAATGATAAAAAAGCGTACTTCCAAAAACTGTACATGACTACTTCTTCAAATAATCTAATGCATACAGATAGATATGGAAATATAAATTAACTTTGTAAAACTATCTAAAGCCATGGTTGGTTTTATACAGTAGTGTAGAACAGTATCTTTTAACCTTTTATTTTGTGCACACATAATTTCTGATTATGAAAATACCAGTATACATGTGGAAGATTTAATGCTGAATCTCTAAATTCTTTCTTCACCATAATATAATTAACATTAGCATGAAAAAATCATTATTCTCTTTATTCTATCTTCCTTTCTCTGTCTCCGTCTCTCTGTCTCTCTCAATTTAGAAAGCAGAAGATTATGTGATTCACTGTTTCTCATATCCTATGGAAGAAAAATAATTGAAAGAGAAGAATGTAGACCTACCAAAGGGCAGACTTTATTTTAATAGCTCTCTTGAGATATAATTGGCATAAAATAAAATGCATACATTTAAAGGGTACAATTTGATCAGTTTTGACATATATACCCATGAGACTATAATATAAATCAAAGTAGTGAACATTTTCAACAATTGCAAATATTTCCTTGGGCCAATTTGAATTTTCATAGTTTTATATAAATGAATTGCATAGTATGTGCTCTATATTGTGTGGATTGTTTCACTCAGCATAATTATTTTGAGATTCATCCATTTTGTGGTATGCATCCATAGTACATTACTTTTTAATTGAATACTAAGAATAAGTCACAATTTCTTTTTTATTCATCTGTTGCTAGACTTCTGCAATATTTCCAATTTGGAGCCATTTCAAATAAAGTTGCTGTGAACCTTTTTGGGCAAATAGCTTTCTCTATTCTTGAGTAAATGACTAGGAATTGAAATACTTAATCATGTATTAAAGTACATTTAACTTTCTAAGAAATCATAATGCTATTTTCCAAAGTGCTTGTACCATTTTATATTCCTATCAGTAATGTATGAAAGTTCCGGTTTCTCTACATCCTTCCCAACACTTGGTAGGACCAGGATTTCTAATTTTAAATTTCAGATAGCTGTCTAGTGGCAAATCATTGTAGTTTTAATTTGCACTTTCATAACTACTAATGATAGTAAGCGCCTTTGTATGTTCTTATTTGTCATTGGTATATTTTTTGTTTTGTTTTGTTTAAACATATGTTCATATATTCATCACATTTGTGTGGTACCTGTTTCATTTTGTTTTGTGTTCTTATAACTGAGTTTAGAGAATTCTTCATATAGTATGGATACAAGTTTTGTGTGTTTCTTTTTAAATCAGATACATGCTTTGCGAATATTTTCTCCCAGTCTGTCTTGGCTTTTGCACTTTCTTAACGTTATCTTAAAAATGGCAAATTTTGTTTCCTTGCTTCCAATTATATTTCTAAAAATCTTTATTTTTTAAAAAATTTACATCTACAGAAAAGTTATAAAGATAGTACAGGGAGTTCCTGTAATATTCTTCACCCAGTTACCCTACATTTTTTAAAGATTTTTTTTGATGTGAACCATTTTATTTAAAGTCTTTATTGAATTTGTCACAATATTGCTTGTGTTTTATGCTTTGGTTTTTTGGCCCCGAGGCATGTGGGATCTCAGCTCCCCAACCAGGAATCGAACCCACACCCCCTGCATTGGAAGACAAAGTCTTAACCACAGGACCACCAGAGAAGTCTCCCTACTTTTAATATTGTACATCAATATGGTATATTTGTTATAATTAATGAACCAATGTTGATACATTATTATTACATAAATTTCATATACTACTTACATCTCCTTACTTTTTACTTAATGTCCTATTTCTGTTCCAGCATCCCATCCAGGTTATTGAATTACACTTGGTTGTCATGTCTCCTTAGGCTTCTACCTCTTGGCTGTGAGAGTTTCTCAGATTTTCCTTGTCTTTGATGACCTTGACAATTTTGAGGTGAAAATACTGGTCAGGTATTTTGTAGAATGTCCCTCAATTGATGCTAATCTTATGTTAACTTTGATCACCTAGCCCAAGAAGTGAAGAGTAGAAATCTTAGTATTTATGAAGTCCAATGCATAACTCTTTTCCTATCTCTATTTTGCTTTTGGTGACATGTCTGATAAATCTTTTGCTAATTCAAGTTCACAGAGATTTTCTTCTAACATTTTTGTATAAAAGTTTTATGATTTTAGGTTTTACATTTGGGTCTATCCATTATTTTAAATTAATTTTTAAATGGTATCAAATATCAATTAAAGTTTATTTTTTGCATATGGATATCCTGTTGTTCCAGAATCATTTGTTGAAAGTAGTATTCTTTTTCCACATATTTCTTCACACCATTGTTAAAAAAAATTATTTTTTTACTTATGTCGGTGTTTATTCTGAATTCTGTTTCCTGTTCCACTGACCTATGTGCCTATCATGACACAAATAATATGCTGTATTGGTTACTGTAGGTCTAAATCCTCAAACATTTTTCTTCTTTTTCAAAGCTGTTTTGTCTCTCCTAGGTCTGGTTGGCTATCTGAGATTGGGCATTGGGTTATGAGACAGCAGGCCTGCTAAGACTACTGGTAAGGCAAAGCAGGCCACCTACTGACATCTCATATGGGGTGGGAGATGGGTAGACCCTGCCTAGGTCACATTGTTGAGTTCTGCTGCTAAAGGCAGATTGGCCCAGCTGCTACCAGTGAGTGTAAGTGGAGGGTGCGTTGGCCCACAGCACCCTACTGGCACCTCTGTTCCTAGGGTAGGTGTTTGCCTTTAGGGAAATCCCTACTAGGCATCCCTTTCCCCTGTCTTTTTTGAAGAGAAGATAGACTTTTCTTAATTAATGTATTTATTTTTCCATGTTTGTTGGTGATTACAAGCCTCTTAACCCACAGTTCAGGATATATGGGAGATAAAAAGAAAACCTAGGGAACGCATCATGGTGGCTTTCTTTAAACTCTGAAGTCTCTATCCAGTCTATCTACTTCTTCTCAAGTTTCAGAATGATTTTATGATTGGATGTTCCATTATTTCCAGGAGTTCAGTTGTATTTTGAGGGGCATAGCAAGGAAAATTGAATCTATGCCATTATATCCTGGGACCAGAATTCTCCCCTTCAGTTATGGGATATATTTCTGCTGAATATCAAATTACAAATTGAGCATTTGTTTTCTTCAGTACTTTAAAATGTTGTAACACTTTCTTCTGGCTTGCATTGTTTCTGATCAGATATATGGTATTATCTTTGTTTGTTCTTTTGTACAAAGTAAGTTTTTTCCTCAAACTGCTTTTTCAATTTTATCTCTACCAATGCTTTTTAACAATTTAATTACCATGTTCCTTGGTATAGTTTTATACATTTTCTTGTGTTTGGGTTTATTGAACTTTTTGCTTATTATATATATATATATATATATATATATATATAATATATATAAAGTTTAGATATAAACTTTTTGGGTTTATTATATACTTTTAATCAATTTGGAAATTTTCTAGTCATAATTTCTTCAAATAGTTTTTTTTTTGTTACCTCATATACATCAGGGACTCAAATTATACATATTTTCAGCCACTTGAAGTTGTCCAATGTGCATCTCAGTGATACACTTTGAATTAGTTTTAATTATTTTTGTGTGTTCCATTTTAGATAGATTCTATGGCTGTGTCTTCAAATTCACTAATCTTCTCATCTGTAATATGTAATCTGCCTATAATCACATTCAATGCATTTTTCATCTCAGACAATATTGATTTCATCTTTAGAAGTTTCATTGTATTCTCGCATATGTCTTAGATATCTCTGTTTAGCTTTTTGAACATAATAATAATTGTCTTAATATAATATTGTCTGTTATTTGTAATATCTATGTAGTTCTGAGTCAATTTGATTGATTGATTTTTCTCCCCAGGATAACTTATTTTTCTGCTTCTTTACATGCCTGGTTATTTTTGATTGAATACCAGGCATTGTAATTTTACCTTCTTGACTTTTGCTCTGTGATGCAGTTAAGTTACGTGAAAACAGTTTAATTCTTTTGGGTCTTACCTTCAAGCTTTGTTACGTCCCTAGAGCAGTCCTTAGGAATAATTATTTTCCATTTTGGAGCAAAGCTCTCTTCTGTACTCTATGTAATACCCTGTGAATTATGAGGTTTTCCAGTCTGCCCAGTAGCAACAGCACAATTCTCAGTACTGGGTAAGCATTGGGCAGTGTATTCTTTAATACTTTCAGATGGTTCTTTTCCAGTCTCTGGTAATTTCCTTACACGTATTTCCTAATCACCACTCTGCTAAATACTCAAGGGAGCTCTCTGGAGCTTTCTCTCTGTGTAAATGTCTTCTCTCCAGTATTCCGTTCTTAAAATTCTAGCATTCCTGGTCTCCCCAGACTCTCATCTCTACTTGCTTAACTCAGGGAGTCTTTCGGGATGTATCTAGTTTCTGCTTCCCTGTGCCACAGCCCACAGCTTCTCTAAAAGTAGTAAGTTGGGTAAATCATAGGTTGCATCACATATGTTTCTTGTCTCTAAGGAACCATTGCCTTTTTCTAGCCTGATTTACAGTGCATATGTTTTGCAAACCATATATTATATTTTGACTGCCTTTTTTTTTTAGGAAGAGGTTATTTCAGATGAGGGTATAAATCTAGTTTCTTCCTTGGAATGGGAAATAGGGGATGGAGAAGAGAGATCTACCTAATGTTAAGAAAAATGGAAGAATAGTGATTGTTTTCTGAACAACAAGGATCAACTTCAGGTTTATGACTGTGACTTTAAAATGAGACTCCCTCATAATGCTTGGATATTTTTCTCCAACTAAATTTAGTTGCACAAACACAGTTATAAAATAGGCAAGGTAGATTTGGTAAAGCTGTAATTTTGCTGAGAATGAGAAGCAAGATTCATGTCCAGGGATAAAGGAGCTGAAAAGGGAATGATTAAATATAAGCCACAAAATGTATCGTGGCTGATAAAGAAAGCTAGAAAATCAGATATTTGAGAGATAATAAAAATTTCATAGGATAAAATGATTACATGTCCTGGGCCAAAGAATATCAGAGTGGAGAACTTAAGGGGAGTGGTCTGGGTAGATAAGAGGCAGAATGAGATAAAATCAGTGTTTACAGTAGAGTGGAGGACAAAATTAGTGAAGTATTAAGGCAGAGTGTACTTGGCAAAAATGACTGTGAGCCAAAAGGTAATATTGTAAAGAAAAGGGGGATTGTTCTAGGGTGGGAAGATAACTGCAACTATGGGGCTTCCTGGTCATCTCATATACAGAAATCAATTTTGGGAGTTGTTAGAGAGCAGGAAAGGGAAATTTCTAAAATTAGCAAGAGAAGCAATAAGGATATTTACCCTTCCCCCTCATTTCCTCCCCTGCCTCCATCTCAGCCCTAGGGATATATGTGTATATATATGTGTGTGTGTATATATATATATATATATATATATATATGGGGAATCACTTTAGAATGCTGCAAGGTAAGCAATATTCTCAGGGAAAACCAGGTTTTCACTGGAGGAAGAAAGTAAGAGAACTGTTTGCATTGAAAATCTAAAGGGTTTTACTGACAATAAGTAGTGAATCTCAGAGGGCACAATAGATAGGTTTCAGGCGTTAGAAAGGGTTGACATGACAGGAAGAGACAGAATAGGAAATGTGCAATGTCAGTGAAAGCTCGAGATACTGTATTGATCTTGTGGCAAATCCCAACAGGAGGATCACATTCATAGCAGAGGGTCCATGTAGTTTTGGAGCACAGTCATTCTCTGTTCAGCAAGTAAAAATAGTCCATTTGAGAAATAGCTGCTGACTTGTCACTAGGTCCTGCTGGAGACTAAGTACCTGACCACAGGACACCAAGAGACTGTGTTATCGAGCAACTCAGTACAAAATAGATGTTACATGTTTCACCTAGGCCTAAATGTGGGCAGTCTAAAAGCACAGAGACCAAATTAGGAGAATGTGAATTCTGTAGGTGAATATCCCCTAAAAAGCTCTTATTGGGAGGAGGCAATTTATAATATCAACAAAATTTCCTACTTTGTGGAAGTCAGTCTTTTCCCCAGCCACCCTAGCACTTACTTATTGAGCAAATGAACAAAAACTTTGTCGAGGCTATACCTGGCTCATCATTCAACCAAACTATTGCCACTTCCAAGTGTCCAAAATTCCATCAGTAATAATAACTCAAATGTATTCAAGTGGTACTATACCCAAGAGGACATTGGGTTGATTGGAATAGATCGTTTCCCTTATGAAGGATGCAGTGAAATTTCCTTACCAAAATAGTTAAGAATTTACGTTTTCTTTATCTGGTTGCCATATTTTATTTGTTCTACCATTTGTTTAACTTAATGATTGCTTCATGCATTGTCATGATTTAGGTATTAAAGTAAGCCAGATGCATTCTTCTATGACAAATAATTCCCCAAATCTCTTTTTGTCTTACTGCATTCAAGTTTATTTCTTGTTTATGTCCTAGTTAAATTCAGGTTGCTTTACTATCCTTAGTAGCTGTGTTTCAAGCAGTATCTCAGGGATCCATTATTCTTCCATCTTTGTGTCACCATCATCTTAAATAGGTCACCCGCAAACTTGCTGCTTATCAGAAAAGAGGGAAGCACTATTGAACAAGGAATTTTGTGGGCAGGACTTGAAGTGGTATACTTTAGTTCCTACTATATCCTACTGGCCAGAATATAAACCTATGGCCCAAACTGTATTACAGAGTATATGGGGAAAGAAAATGTATGGATACTGGCTAATTACATTTTATTTTTATTTGGGACTAAACAATATCTCAATCCTTTTGCTATATTTGGGAAATTCCTGACCAGATGAGCTTTGGAGGGATAAAGACAGTTCTTTATTTCCACTCTCTGACCCAATATTGGCCAATCATTTCAGAATTTTTAATCTGGAAGAGAAGACAGTAGAAAATGTACTAGGTCAGTATATCTTATAGTTCGTTTATCCTGCTGTATCAAGCAAAAAATAATGATGCCTCATTTCAAATCATTATTCAAATCAAAGCAAGCTGAGGGTCTTATATAAAAAAAAAGCCAATCATTAAGACCTAGAAATTTTCTGGGATCTGATAAAACAGAATGTTAAAATTCAGCAATAAAAACAAATGTATGGACACCAAGGGGGGAAGGGGGCTGGGATGAATTGAAAGATTGGGATTGGCATATATATACTATTGATACTACGTATAAAATAGGTAACTAATGAGAACCTACTGTATAGCTCAGGGAACTCTATTCGGAACTCTGTGGTGACCTAAATGGGAAGGAAATCCAAAAAAGAAGGGATATATTTATACATATAGCTGATTCACTTTGCTGTACAGTAGAAACTAATACAACATTGTAAAGCAACTACACTCAATAAAAATTAATTTTAAAAAATTCAGTAATAAAAATGAGGGAAGTAACTTTTGGTTTCTAGTCCAGCATGCAAGGAGCTTGGAAGTAATCACCTAGATCTTCACAAGAAACAGCTAAAAAACTGAAAATCAGCAACTCTCTGAGATTCAACAGAGAATTGATGTCACAGGGCAAACTGCTATCACAGAAATTAGAGACAACTGCGGAGGGTCACAGCTTACCAGACCCGAAGCCCAGGAACAGAAACTTCTGTGGGAACTTGTATTGGGATAGGATAGGGAAACTGAAACTGTAATTGAATTAATGAAGGCTCAATGTAGATAGCTTTGGGGCTTAAAAACTCCAAGGGTGTCCAGTCCTAGGAATGCTCATACATATTTTTGATTTTTTGCAGGTGCCCTACCAGGTTCTTGTAACAAAGGTCAGAGAAAAATCCCTTTGTGCTACTACTGGCAGGAAGGGGCAGAGAGTAGCCACTTTGAAATATGACCAGAGCATGCAGTTCCTCTTAACAAGGCCCACCTTCAAGAGAAATTGTTTTACTAAAGCCTAACTGACTAGGGTTTTGCCAGAGCCTAACTAACAAGGGAAAGGGTAATATATAATTCCAGCCTCTTGTAGCTTTCCACATGGTGGAAGAGAATACCTAACTCCAGCTCCTCTGATCTTACATGTGTAAGAATGGAAATGCCCAACCCAGCCTGGGCTGATCTTCCTCTCTCATATGAGGGAAAAACAAACAAACAAAATGAGAAGGAATTGTGAAGGTCACAGCCCATAAGCACAAATTTACTAATAGACTGAGACCTAATCATAGGATGGTAGAACACTCACCTCCTTCCATACCTTACCATTTCAATAAAGGCATATCTAAGAAAAGAATAAGTGACTTTGAAGAAATGTTAATAGAAACTTCTAAAACTAAAATGTAGAAAAAAAGAATAGAAAAGATAATATCCAACAAGAACTGTGAAATAATTATAAAAGGTACAACATATGTGTAATATGAACATCAGAAGGAGAAGAAAGAAAGAAAGGAACATATAAAATTTTGAAGTAATAATGACTGATAATTTCCCCAAATGAATGATAGATACCAATTCACAGATCCAGGGAGCTCAGAGAACACCAAGCAGGCAAAATACCAAAACAGCCACACATAGACATATCACATTCAAACTTCAGAAATCAAAGTCAAAGAAATAATCTTGAATTAAAACACTGGGGAAAAATAAAACCTTAGCAATTAAGAAGCAAAAATTAGAATTACATGGGACTTCTCTTCAGAAACCATGCAAGCAAGAAGAGAGAGGAGTAAAAATTTTAAGTATTGGGGGAAAAAATCACCAACCCAGAATTCTGTATTCAGCAAAATTATTCTTCAACAGTGAAAAAGAAATAAAGACTCTCAGACAAACAAAAACTGAGAAAACTTCTTGCTGGCAGACCTGCCTCACAAGAAATGTTCAAAGAAATCCTTCAAAAAGAAGAAAACTAAAGAAACTTGGAGCTACATAATAAAAGGAAGCATGTTAGAGAAGAAATAAATTAAACAATTTTTTTTCATTATTAATTGATCCAACAGAGAACAGTTTGTTCAAAATAATAGAAACAATAATGCATGCAGTGACAATAGCTCATGGATAAGGGAAATGAATGTCAAAAATTTTAGATGGGGATGGAGGAATTCTGAATACTCTGCTATAAGGTACTTGCACTCCCTGCGGTATTATTTGGAAAAGGACTTGGATTTGTTGTAAATGTATATTGAAAACTCAAAGACAATTACTAAAAACAAGTTTAAAATTACAGTTGATATACTAAGAGGGGAGAAAAAAAAGAATTATATAAAATGCTTAATTACACCCCCCCCCAAAAAAAGCAGGAAAAGAATGGAAAACAGAAAGAAAGAAAGCAAAGCAAGACAGAAAGCAAGAAGAAAGGAAGGAAGGAAGGAAGAAAGAAGAAAGAAAAAGAAAACAAAGCAAGACAGAAAGCAAGAATATAAGAAAGAAAGAATAAGAAAGGAAGAGGACTTCTTCCTCGTACAGGTGACATTGTTCTTCTCTCACATACCAACAAGGATTCAATTATTTTCGTAATAATAAGACAATTTTGCTTTATATAATCTTATACTTAAAGCTTAGTTTTAATTTAACAATTTTGAATGATTACATGTAGACATTTGAAGACAAGTGAAACTTGTATTAAGCTTCATTACAAAAAATCATATACTTCATGTACATGAATGAAGAGAGGTACATTTTAAAATGTTTTCCTCAAATTTATTAGAACAATAGTGCATCAGTGTAAGAAATAGCTAAATTGACAGTGTTTCCTCATATTGCACAATGTATATGTATACTAGGCAAAATAATCTTCCCCCCCAAATCTTCACTTTCTAATCCCTGGAACTGATTAATATGTTACTTTATTCATCTCAAAGGGACTTTGCAGATGTGATTAAGGATTTGATATGGGGAGATTATTCTGAAATATTCCTTCTTCTGCTGGGCCCAATATAATAAGCATCTTTATAAATAAGAGGTGGAAGTGTTGTCAGAGTAAGAGAAAGAGAAGTGATGATGGAAACAGAAGTCAGAGTGAAGCAATTGCTTGCATTCAACATGGAGAAGTGGACACAAGCCAAAGAATGCAGGTGGCCTATAGAAGCTGGAAAGCACAAGGGAGAGTCCTCTAGAACCACCAGAAGGAAGGCAGCTCTGCCAACACCTTCATTTTAGTCCAGAGGATCCCAGGTTGAACTTCTGACCTCCAGAACTGCAAAACAATAAATTTATGTTGTTTTAAGCCACAAAGTTTATGGTATTTTTATTTCAGCAGCAATAGGATACTAATACTATATGTATGGAAGTATATAGATATAGATAGGTAGATATAACCATGAGGCAAATTCATTTTAGTATTAGGTACTAAAAAAGAGGTTACCTCACTTTATAAACTGTTACATTTTACATTAAGAACTACTTATGTCTTTATATTGACATATTTCAGTTTGGGTTACAGGAAACCACATAAAAATATATACTTATCTTTAACTCTGATTTCTAGTATAATAATTTCCCAATATTGTCCCATTATTACATGACTCTCCTTTATGATGTCATTTACTGTATCTTCAAGTTAATAACTATATCATATTCTATTGTAAAAGTAGTCAGTTAAGAATATTTTAAAAGTTTAAAGAATGGACAATAATATGTGATTGATTTAATATATTTGGGTGAGGATAAAGGAATAAAATTTGATTGTCAGCCTTTGAGTGTGGATGATAATTTTAGAAGTTTTAAAATTCACAAACTTTAAAGTTAGTACTTTGTGTGCTAAATTGCAGTCTTATTTCTTTATAACAGAATTCAACTTAGCTCACAACATCCCATTTTCATTGAAGGCAAAAAAAAACCCCTAAAACCTGATAAATGAAGGTTACTTTCAGGCAATTAAGGACAAACTGAGACAAATTCATGATTCTTCTTTGCCCCTCATTTTCTTTTTTCTCTGGGTGTGTCTGGGAAGTGAAGGGAGCTATTAATCTTCTTGTCATTGGGGAGTGGTTTCTGAGCTTGAAGTAAATGACTAGTCTGAAATATTGGATTCATCTCTACCCATATCTGCTGTAATTTACCAGGCAATGTGACTTGTGGTCCATTCTCAGTGTCCAGGACCTTGAAGGGAACTCAGATGCTGCCCACCTAATCACTTGGCTCCATCTTTTTTTAATGTAGTGTCTTGCATGGAATATTTATCCTACAGCCTTTGCAGTCATCCCTTCATCCCATGCCGTAGCTTCCCTCAGATAAATGTGTTGCTTCACGTTCCCCAATTCTCAGTTATTTTATCCGGTACTCACAGGGGAGGATTGGTGATAAGGATAAACTCTTCAGACCTTTCCACACCCTCAGAGAAGCAGTAGTGGAAGGCACTACTGGAGTTATATGTATGCAAAGAAGTAGAGATGTCTCAGTGCTTCTGTGTCTCCCCAGGATGAGAGGCAACCCTCTGGCAAGCTAGAAATATGCTATTTCATCATTCTCTTGCATATTTCCTTTAATTAGTTTCTTTTTTTATTTTTACTTTTTAACATCTATGATCTATACTTGCCAGATTCTAGATCTTGATGTTTAAAGAGAGCCTTTTGAAATTAAAAATAACAAAACAAAATATGGAGCTAGAGTCTGTCATACAGAGTGAAGTAAGTCAGCAAGAGAAAAACACATATCGTATATTAATGCATATATGTGGAATCTAAAAAAAATTGCATAGATGATCTTATTTACAAAGTAGAAATAGAGACACAGACATAGAGAACAAACATATGGATACCAAGGGGGAAAGTGGGGGGGGGATGAATTGGGAGATTGGGATTGACATATATACACAATTGACACTATGTATAAATTAGATAACTAATGAGAACCTACTATAGCACAGGGAACACTACTCAGTGCTCTGTGGTGACCTAAAGGGGAAGGAAATCCAAAAAAGAGAGGATGTATGTATACATATAGCTGATTCACTCTGCTGTACAGTAGAAACGAACACAACATTGTAAAGCAATACTCCAATAAAAATTTTTTAAAAAACAAAATAAAACAAAAAATCATTTCTCAATTAAATGCTTTTAAGAAAAAATGCTTCAATTAAGTACTTAGCAAAGGTGACTTTGAAACCCAAATTGATCCTGCTTTCTGAAGCAAAGACTGAAATTGAATCAATTGGCAGAAAGCTATGAGACAATTAGGAAAACTGAAAATAGTGGGAATTAAAGCATAGTAGTTAATATTTCAAGACCTGTGTCTCTATATAGAAAGATATAGTGAAGTCAAGGGATGTACTTCTTTGAGGAATAACACGAGTAGTTTGTTTTGACATGTGTTCACTATAATATTGGAAAACTCAGTACTGTACAGCATTTTGTTTTCACCGTATCACTGTGCAATGGCTTCAAGACAAAGACTCAGAGTTCTGGAGACAGTATTTTTAAATCTGCTATCTGTGTGACTCTGTGCAAGATAATTATCCTTTCTAAGCCTCAGTTTCTTTATCCCAGTACTTGTAGGATTGTTATGAGTGAGTATGAAATGGAATAATCTATATAAATATGCCAATAATATTATTAGCACACCTGTTAGCTATTGTTATTACTAGTATTATTATTGATGTATTTGAAATCAAAAGAACAGTGTACAATTCTCAAAATATGTATAACTGTCAATACATGAACAACTGTATGAAATGCTATTGGATAAGCTTTCTATTCATTTGGCAGGCAAGTTTCCTATCATTCTACTAGGTATGTGTTCTCCAGTGATCTTAATTCAGGAGAAGAAAGTTATGCATATTTGAACAAAAATGATCATATGCACTAAGTACAGATACAGAGAAGAACGTTACTTCTATGCTTTACGAATTTTATGTTCAAAAGCAACATGATATCAACATTTATCAACATTCCTATTGTGGTTGAGATGAGCAGACTGCTTAGCTATGTGTAAAAACAGTCTCCTTTTCCATTTAAATGGATTATTTTTCTCTAACATTTTTTAATTATTTGACAAACCAGTCATAAAATTTTAAACTGTAATAAACTTTGAAACATTTTAGAAATAGAAAGGTCTTTATTGAAAAATTTAATGATCAGTAAAATAAACCAAAAGAGATGATATAATTTTCAAAAATTGTGGAGTGACATAACTCAGGATAAATAATTAAATATTTCAAAATTCACATTTTTAATATTTTTAATGTTATATAGTATTTACTTCTGTCCCAATTATTTCTTTCCTACTGAAAAGAAAAAAACAGCACAGTGGATCAAATGAAGAAGAATATTTTTTAGACAGAAAATTTCAGGAAGAGAAATTTTCCATGTTCATATTATTTGAGAAATTTTCAGTTCAGAGTAGATTTTAAGAAGGGAATTGGGAAATAAATTATTAGCAAAGATATATATTGTCTATATTATCTACTCTCTAATCTGTTTTAGGATTTGTAGTTTTTTTTTTTTAATAGAAGACACAGCGTTTGAGTTTTATCGCTGTATGTTTGTTTGTTTGTTTGTTTATTTATTTAACTTCCTCTAAACAGAATTCTGAGATCTCAGGCAAACTCTGTAGAACAGTTAAAGTCATTGATGTTTTCTGGTTGGTTGATATATTTCAGTTCTACAGATAGAAATAAAAAAGTCTTTCCACCCACCAGAATTTCATGAACTTATCCTACACTACAGCAGTGATAATTTGGACAAAGAATCCTAACTGTAGGTCCTCTTGAAAGTATTTTTGTTTGTTTGTTTGTTTGTCTACAAAAAGAAAACCCATGGAACTCATCATTATGTAGTTTCTTAGGTCCCCAAGTCACTATCCTATCCGCCTTCTCTCCAATTTTCAGTCTTCTTATGTTTGTTGTATAGATAAAATATTTACATATGTATATATATATATATATATATATATATATTTAGTCAAAGTAACATTTTAACATAAATTTTTATACTTTGCACTTTGTTCTCAACTTGTATTTTAGTCAACAGTATTTCTTGGAGAGTTTTTACATATCAGTACATATAGGCTCACATCTTTCTTTTTGGCTTCTGTTGCAGTTATTTAGAATATACAATACGAATAAATCATACTTTGCCATTTCCTTTTGTAATGCACCCTTAGATGGCCTCTTGCTTCTTATTACTACTATAATGCTGCAATGAAAGTCTCAAAAATACGATAGGGAGAACATCTGTAAATTTCCTTAGAATAAATATCAAGTGGTTCAAATACTGGGTTGTAGAGCTTTTATCTTTTACATTGTAATAAATTCTGCCACACTTCTTTCCAATGGGACTGCCACAAGCCCACCCAGATTCAAGGTAAGAGAACATACAACACACATTTTGATGAAGGAGAGGCAAAGTCACATTATAGAAGATCATATGGGAGATGTCATTGCAATCAACTTCTGTAAGTATAATCTGCACAGTGGACTTGCTAATAAAGTGTTCTAGTACTACTGAGTATCCACATGCCTAAAAAGAAAATTCATACCCTTATTTCATGCATGCAAAACAATCAGTACAAGACAAATTCATATGGAAATGTAAAAGGAAAAACTGTAAACTACTTATAGTATCATAAAGGAGAATCATTTCAAATCTTAAGAGAGACTAGAATTACTTTTAAAAAAATCACTAACCGTAAAAAAAACAGAGATTGATATATATTTTACTACCTTAAAACTAAGAAAATCTATTCAGAAGATCACATTAAAAGAGTGAAAAGGTGTTCTATAAACTGGGAAAATATATTTGAAACACATATATAAAAAATGAATTAGTATCCAGATATTTAAAGAACCCCTTATAAATGAATATGTTTAAATATAAACAAAAAATAGAAAATGAACAAAACTCATGAGCAGGCATTTTATTATAAAGAAAAAAAAAGATATTCTTCCATTATTAGTCAGGAAAATAAAAGTTAAAACCACAATGAAATACCACTTAATATATCATAAATAATAGGTAGGCAGGTATTGAAATGTCTCTTAGTCACAAATTTTGACAAAGATGTGGAGCAGTAGGTTCTCTCACACTTTGTTGTTCAAAGGGTGAAATTTAACAATCACTTTGGAAAATAGCTTGAGATTACATGATGAATTTGATTATACATATTCCTACAACTCAATTCTGTGTGTGTATATGTGTGTATAATTATAGTAGTTCTTGGACAAATGACCTATGAGCCATATGCAAAAAATATTCATGTCAGTTTTGCTAATAATAGCCAATAACTGGAAAGAAACCAAATGTCCAACAATGGTACAATGGAGTAATAAATTTTGGTATATTCATACATTGTCAAAAATAGATTCAAGCTTAAAGAATTAACATAGATGAATCTCACAGGCATAATATTGAGTGAAACACTGAGGAAGTAAACTACTATGAGTTTGGATTTAGATGACTCATCAATTTGTACATTTAAATTGACCCAGATGATCACAGGAGCCAAATAAGAAAACTTATAAGTTAAAGAACTCAAAGAATGTATCATAGAGGTCAGAAAATAAACAGAAGGAATTAGACTACTTGGTGGTATAACAGAAATAAAATAGGGACAAAATTAAAGGAAGAGTTGAGTGATGCTATAACAATAATCTGAAGATAGTGATGGTGATCCAGGAGAAAGAAAACCTACCTGGACCTAGGGTACGAGTGAATTTAAAACTTCAAAATAAGTGGTCAGGAAATTCACATTGCTGTGATTTTCTGTTTGTTTTAGAAATGTAAATTGTCTCCAATTTTACAATATTCTTCAGCAGTTTTTCTGCTTCTTTCTTTATATTTCTATTCAATGTTGCTGTATTAAAATTATTTTTCTGATGAATGTGATATGTGGTTAAGTTTCCAGTTATTACTTGTCCTTACATTCTAGTTGTCTAATGCCTAGTATAAAGATATGTAACAACTTACTTTTGAAGGAAATGCAGTATTGATAGAAATTATTTACTTTGAGAAATTTGAAATTTTTATTGCTAAATGATTTACTTTATTGGGTGAATATCTACAAAATACCTAGTCTTATGATGTGTCTGTGCAGAATTACCAAAATAATTTTATTATTTTAAATGTCTATTTATTCTGTTTCTTTTAATTTCTGTGTTCTCACTAAACCTAGTCAAGAAGGAAAACATGGAATGAGAAAGCAGCATTAGGACTGCAGAGAAAGAAGGATGTGAAACTTACACATTCATTCAGAAAACATTTACCAAGTGCCTAATAAGGGTTAGACATTATGGAGGGTATTATATACTACAAAACTGAATAAGACATGGTGTTCAGCCTCCATGAACTTTATAATACACAAAAGATGAAAAAAATTACAATAAAATAGGACAAGTACAATAATAAGTATTATTCAATGTGCCAATTAGAGTACATTAAAGGATTGGGGGGTGTTTACTATAAGAGATGAAGAACTGTTATCTTGCAGTTTATTTTCCAAGTAACTCTTTTATTTTTATCCACCTTTTTAAAATCTGTGAGATTTAATAGGCTTTACATGTATTTAAATGGAGGAATATACTCAATATTTTATAATAGCTTTACATGAAGTATAATCTCTAAAAATATAGAACCACTATGCTGTACACCTGAAACTAATATAATGTTGTAAGTCAACTATACTTCAATTAAATAAATAGCAAAAGAAAGAAAGAGAGAAAGAAAGGCATTTCTAAGAGATTTGCTTCCTCCCTAAGTCCCCATGTTTGGGACATGGAAGATAGGGAGTACTGGAGAGATTTAGGGAAGAAGCTTCTTTTTATAACATTTGTGTTAGACACAACTCGCTGTCCAAATTCCCCTTCCAGGAAGGACTGCTGCCTGCTTGCTATGGAGAGTGCAGTCAGCCAATGGTTAGCAACTGTTCACTCCTCCTGGATCTGTCCCAGCTGTGGAGAACTGACTAGCCTGAGGTCAACGCATATCTGGTGACTGAAAGAGACAGGGAGAGTTATAAAGACACAACCATCTTGGCCCAATGTAGGACACCCTGATGGGTTCTAATATTCCCTGAGCTTCTTGCCAGGTTGCCTGTGGTTTGTCCTCATTGCATCCCAGTAAGACTCTTCCAATGCCTGATCCTATTTCTCCCCCGCTTTCTTTGCACACATGTTTGTCTTTAATAAATATCTTGCAGCTCACACTTCATCCCAATGTGTCTTTCCAGATAACCCAAACTGCAAAATCATGATTCAGTGCCAATAGGAGCAACTGTAGTTTTGAAAAAAAGCATTGGAGTTAGAGACAGATCTGTTTCTCCATATGTCTAAAACACATTTTTAAAGTGACTAAAATTCTATAAAAATCTCTGTTTCTTCACAGGTTTAGGTGATGATCAAATTAGATAAATATAAACTGTAAGATGTGGTACAGTCTTGACTAATACAAATGCTGCAATATACACAGTGAGAGGAGTGGGGCAGTATTCAGTTTCCAGTTTTTCAAGTCATATTTTGCATTATTTCCTATATTGGGCTATTCAAATTTTTCTTTGTTTTATTGGGGAGGGGGAATCTATCAGTTCACCACTAATTTAGGAACTGAGAAATTAAAAATTGTAGCTCTGGAAATATTTACATTTTCTGTAAGATTGTTGAATAATAAAACAGATAAAAAGCTGGTCAACATTAGCCCTGTGGAGAACCCTTTTGCTGTTAACAGTAATCCTTTGATATGGTGCTAGGGAAGATAATGAGAGATTAGCTAAAGTCATGAATGCAGGATTTCTGTAAAGTGAATCAGGTATTGCAAGGCAATCTTTGAAATGTGAGATCCACTGATATTGAAGACTATGAGAACATTTGGCACTTCCCTTTGAAAACTGCCCTTCCCTAACTTGTCCTTACTTTACTGTTTGAAGTTGGTGACAGGGATTGAGTTTAGAGGTTGGCTCAAGCTGGCACTGGGAGCTGAACAGATCTTCAGGTTTCCAACTATTAGACAAAATATGTCCTATCAGTAATTGCCATAGTTGAGCCTTCTACATATTTTATAATTCTCTCAGCACATAAAAATAAGGCCTGCAGAGGTAACTCCAACTTTAATGTCAACTTTAATTTACAAATATGATAAAATAAATTTAAATTAAAATAATAAATAATTAAAAATAAAACTAGGAAAAAATGCTGAGAAATAGCCATATAAGTAAAAACAAAAATCTGAGGAAAATATACTTCCCATTTGTGATGTGACACAACTACACAAGTGATAAAGCTCCTCATTTTGATACTTTTTCCAGAAATATTAAATATTCCAACATTATATCACAGTTCATATTTATTCACTCATTCATTTTTGTATTTGATCCCTGCTATATGTCAGGTATCATTAGACAAATCAGACAAAAATTCATACTGTTGTAGTACTGACACTTTTGTAGATGGACAAACAATAAACAAAAATGATCAACGATAATTAAATTAAAAGTTCTCATCACAAGAAAAAGTTTGGAACTATGTATGACAGATGTTAACTAGACTTATCGGGGTGATCATTTTGCAATATATACAAGTAACAATTCATTACGTGTACACCTGAAACGAATTATACCTCAATAAAATTTTTAATAATAACTAAATTATATAATTTGTTAAAGGTCACTAGTGTTATGGAAGAAAAATAGAACAGAATAAGCAATGATGGATATCAGAGAGGAGTTTGCAATTTTAACTAGGGTAGTCAGGAGTTCATTGGTCTTCACTACATGACAAACTATCCTGAAACTTAGTGATTTAAAACAACAACCTTAACTTATCATTTTCAAGTTTCCATTTGTTTCCCAGGCACTTTCTTTGCTGCTTTTGCCTGAGCTCATTTTTACAGTCATATTCAGAGAGCTGGTGGCTAGGCTGGAAGATCCAACATGTCTTCCACAACACTGGCAGTGAGAGCTGACTGTCCACAGGGAAGACTGGGTTCTCCTCCCTGTGGCTCCTCATCCTTCCGTATACAAGACTGGCTTTCTTATGGGGAAGTCTATAAACTGTATTTCAAGAGAATGAAAAAAGAAACTGAAGGTTTTTTATGGCCTAGCTATGGAGATCACTTAATAATGCTTACTCAATATTCTATTAGTTTAAGTAAGCAAGACCAGTCCAAATTTAAGGAGTGGGAAAAATAACAAACAAACTCCATCTCCTTATGGGAAAAGTCAGAAAGTCATATTGCATAGGGCCATGCATAGTTGGTCATATTTATTACCATATTTTGCAGTTTACCCTGGCCTTGGTCTGACTTATTTCCACTTCTCTTACATTCAAAATAAAACTTTCATCTCCAAAATCCCCAGAAATCTCACTTAATTGTGGGATCAGGCTCAAAATTTAATATTTTGTGATCTGTATCTAGTCTAATACACAGATGAGGCTTACTAGTGCACTCCATCAACTGCAGCTCCACTTGACACATTTCTCTGGATCCTGTGTTGAGAATAGATTGTAAAGGGCCAAGGATGGAAGTCAGGACCCCTCTTAGGAGACTCTAGCATATACAGTGAGAAATCATGAGGGTCTGACCAGGGTGGTGGTAGCCATGGAGGTAGGTATTAGAGGTCACATTTTGAATTCCATTTAGGATATAGGGACGATAGATTTTCTGATGTGGGGTATGTGATAAAGAGAGAATTCAAGAAAAACCTCAAGGCTTTGGTCTAAACAACTAGAAGAATGGAATTCTTATAACCTGAGGAGGTGAAGACTGTGAGTAGAGCAGGTTTGTGGTAGAGCAGGAATTCCATTTGGATGTGCAATATTAGATCTTCATGATAAATTCAAGTGGAGATGTCTGTTTAAGAACTGGGTAGACAGTGTGGAGTTGATAAGTTTTATTTTTAAAATTAGGAATTATCATCCTATAATAATATTTAAATTTATTATTCCAGATAATATTACCAAAGGAATGAGTGTCATTTATAAGAGAAATAAAGGCTGAGCATGGGAGAACTTCCATGTTAAAAGGTTTGGTATAAAAAGAAAATAACACAAGAAACTGAGAAATGGACACCAATAATTTGGATGAAACCTATAAACATGTGGTCTAAGAACCCAAGAGGAGAAAATTATAAATAAGAGGAAGTGGTCATAATCCTACACATAAATCAAGTATGATAAAAAATGAAATTGGCTATTGGAGTTAGCAACCTGGAAGTCGTTATTTTAAATTTGGGCATTAACTCACATTTGTTGTTCTTATTCAGTGTGAAAAGTATTTTCATATATTATATTTCAGTTAATCCTCATAGCATCCCTATGATTCTCAAGAAAAGCTAAGGAAATTATAATCTCATTAAAACATTATTCCTACTGCCACTCCATTATATTACAAAGTTTCTTCCAAGGTGGCAAGAAAATTAGATTGAAAGTAAGTACATCTCGCTTTTATTCCTGTTCCAGCTACCAAATCATTTATATATATATATATAGAGAGAGAGAGAGAGAGAGAGAGAGAGAAAGAGAGGGAGAGAGAGAGATTATAAATCAATTCATTCTCCTCTCAGGGTCTCAGTTTTCTAAAACATATTTTTTAAAAGTTAGATTATAGACTGAGCTGTCAACTAATATTCATTTTAACCTTCTTCCTTTATTAGTACAGCTCCTGAATTTAGGTGGAAACATAGTCATCCATCTTAAAAGTTCATTTCACATCCTACATATAGCTAGATGTGGTCATATGACTGATGTAAGGCTATTAGGATTTGAGCAGAAGTGACATGTGTTACATTAGGGTCACAAACTTAAAAGGAATATGCTCCTTATCTGGGCTTCCACTTTCCTGCTGGCTTATGTGCAGATGTGATACAAGTTGCCAACAGGGACAGGACCCAGAGAAGGAAGTCATGTTAGGAGTTGCAGAAGGAAAGAAACAAGAATGAGATACTCACTTCTGGATTATTAACATGAAAGAAAAAGACGATTCTATTATATTGAATTCAATGAATTTTAGTTGCATTGTTGGCATTGCTGTTGTGCTGTTAAAATCTTGTAAAGTAAATAAAAGATAAAATAAACAAATGAGACCTAATTAAACTTAAAAGCTTTTGCACAGCAAAATAAACCATCCACCAAAAAAACAAAAAGCCTACAAAATGGGAGAAAATTTTTGCAAACAGTGTGACCAACAGGGGATTAATTTCCAAAATATACAAACAGCTTATACAGCTCAATATCAAGAAAACAAGCAAAGCCTAGAAAACAAACAAACAAAAAAACCCAGTCAAAAAATGGGCAGAATATCTAAATAGACATTTCTCCAAAGAAGACATATAGATGGCCAACAGGCCCATGAAAAGATGCTCAACGTCACTAATCATTAGAGAAATGCAGATCAAAACTACAATGAGGTATCACCTCACACCTGTCAGAATGGCCATCATCAAAAAGTCTACAAATGATAAATACCAGAGAGGGTGTAGAGAAAAGGGAGCCCTCCTACACTGTTGGTGGGAATGTAAATTGGTGCAGCCACTATAGAGAACAGTATGGAGGCTCCTTAAAACACTAAAAATAGAGTTGCCATATGATCCAGCGATCCTACTCCTGGGCATATATCCAAAAAAAGCAAAAACACTAATTCGAAAGGATACATGCAACCCAATGTTCATAGCAACATTATTTACAATTGCCAAGATGTGGAAGCAACCTAAGTTTCCATCAAAGATGAATGGATAAAGAAGAGTGGTATATATATATATATATATAGAGAGAGAGAGAGAGAGAGAGAGAGAAGAGAGAGAGAGAGAGAGAGAGAGAAATACTACTCAGCCATAAAAAAGAATGAAATAATCACATTTGCAGCAACATGGATGGACTTGGAGGACATTATGCTAATTGAAATAAGTCAGACAGGGAAGGACAATAAATGTATACTATCACTTATATGTGGAGTCTAAAAAATACAACAACCTAGTGAATATAACAAGAAAGAACAAGACATGGGGATATAGAGAGCAAGCTTGAGGTTGCCAGTGGGGAAAGGGAAGGGGGGAGGGGTAGTATGGGAGTAAGGGAGAGGGAGGTACAAGCTATTAAGTATAAGATGAGCTACAGGGATGTATTGTATAGAATGGGGAATGTGGCCTATGTATTGTAGCAAATATAAATGGAGTGATTCACCTTTAAAATTGTGAGTCACTATATTGTACACCTGTAACTTGATTAGTATTATACATCAACTGTACTTCATTAAAAAATAATTTTTAAAGAATTTAAAAATAAAACAAATATATTGTTAAAAAAAATTGGTGAAACCATTAAAAACTGGAATTCAATCCAAAAATTACTATCAGTGGAATGTAAAACTGAATTTAAGAGTAAAATTGTATTATTCTAAAGAGAAAAATTGCATCACTCACAAAAATGAAGAATTTTTGAAAACAAAAAGACAATTATAAAATGTTGCCAACTAAGAGTTGAGATAATTTTTATATATCTGCATCATTTAAGAAAAAATCTTATGTTTCAAAATCATATTTATTGAGATAAAAATTAAATACATAAAAATGCACTCATATCAAGCATATGTTTCAATGGTTTTAATCAATTTGTGCATCCATGTAGCCACCAACACATTCGAGATGTAGAACATTTCCATCGCTCAGAAAGTTTCCCTTGTGCCTCATTCTCTCACACCCAGTACCTAGGAAACAATTGACCTGTTTCTGTTAATTTATATGAAATTTGTCTTAAAAAGAGTTTCGTACAATGTAATAATTCTTCGAATGAAATGGAATAATTCAGTCTTGGTGTGTGACTTTTTCACTGAGACCTTGAGATGCATCCATATTTTTAGGTGTATTTAGTAGTACATTACTTTTATTGCTGAATAGTACAGTTGACCCTTGAACAATGCAAGGGTAAGTGGTACCCACCCCAAGAAGTCAAAAATCTAAAGATAGGGCTTCCCTGGTGGCGCAGTGGTTGAGAGTCCGCCTGCCGATGCAGGGGACACGGGTTCGTGCCCCAGTCCGGGAAGATCCCACATGCTGCGGAGCGGCTGGGCCCATGAGCCATGGCCGTTGAGCCTGCACGTCCAGAGCCTGTGCTCCGCAACTGGAGAGGCCACAACAGTGAGAGGCCTGCGTACCGCAAAAAAAAAAAAAAAAAAAAAAAATCTAAAGATAACTTTAGAGTAAGCCCTTAGCGCTCCCTATCCATCATTTTGCATGGACAATTCAACCAACTTTGAGTCATGTAGTACTGTATTACATATTTTTTGAAAAAAATTCACTTATAAGTGGACTTGTGCATTTTAAACCTGTGTTGTTCAAAGTTCAACTGTATTTCATTCCATTTTATGACTATCTCAAAATTTGTTTAATTAGTCACCTGTTGGTGGACATTTGGGTTGTTTTCCCAATTTGATCTACCTTATGCAGATTTCATATAAACAGCCTCATACATGTCTTTGTGTAGACACACATTTTCATTTGCCTTGGATAAACACCTAGAAATGGAATTTTAGGCATTCCAACTACTAATAAAAAATTACTGGAATTCATTTCTTATGCAGACATATTTCAGATGGCACAAACTGGGATCCTAACATAATGTGATGCATAAAGTAAAAACACACACACAAAAAGTTAAGTAATTACTCATTGTCAACTGATATGAGTCTTGCTGACCCCCAAAATTATTATAATATAGGAGGAGACAAAAAGTCAAATCTACTTAAATCTTGGTAAAGTGATGAATTTTTTTATAAAGACAAAGTAAGTGCTGTCATTTTCTAAAAGAAATGTGATTATATTCTTATTTCAAGAAGGCTTTGAATGGTTCCTGTGGGTATAATGTAATTTCTCTATTAATATTCTGACAGTGATAATAAGAAGATCAAAGTTCTGAACAGACACACAGAATATGTGGACCCTGTGGATAAATCTTTGACATAAGCACCGAGAGTAGCAATATGTTTTAGTTATGCTTTTGGGTACATTATATATGTATTTTTAATGCACAGTACAAGTAAATGTTCATGTTTTTAAATGACCTGCATCTGCTGAGGCTGAGTCTATAACAGCTTTATATTTTTTTTAACAAATATCATAGAATTCAGTTAACACTAATCTGGTTTTTTACAACTGACCTCACATTTATCTAGGCTTCACGTGCTTTCAGTGTTTCCAAACTTTTGTACTTAGACATGTATAATGAATGGGCTAATAATCTGACAAATTTAACTGACCCTGATTTTTCTGTTACCTGCATGGCCAGATACCAATAAAATAGTAGTTGTTATGCTACTGTATGCTAAAATCCAGAACACTGACAACAACAAATGCTGTCGAGGATGTGGAACAACAGGCATTCATTGCTGATGGGAATGCAAAGTGGTATGGCCATGTTGGAAGACAATTTGGCAATTTCTTACAAAACTAAACGTAGTCTTAATATACAATCCAGCAACTGCACTATGTGTTATTTACCCAAAGGAGTTGGAAATGTTTGCCCACACAAAAACCTGCACACAGATATTTATAGCAACTTTATTCATAATTACCAAAACCTGGAAGCAATCAAGATGTTTTTCAGAGGATGAACAGATAGATAATCATTGTTACATTCAGACCAATATAATATTTTTCGGTGCTAAAAAGAAATAACCTATTGAGTCATGGAAAGACATAGAGGAAACTTAAATGCATATTACTAAGTGAAAGAAGACAATCTGAAAAGACTACATACTGTACTGTTCCAAGTATATGGCCTTTCTGAAAAGACAAAAGTATGGAACAGTAGAAAGATTGGCAGTTCCAGGAATTAGAGTGGAGGGAAGGGTAAGTAAGTGGGGTACAGAGGATATTTAGAGCAGTAAAACTATTCTGTATAATACTATAATGGTGGAAACATGTCATTATGAATTTGTCAAAATCCATAGAATGTACAACACCAATATTAAACCCTAAGGTAAACTATGGACTCTGGATAATAAAGATGAGTAATGTAGGTTCAAAATTGTAACAAATGTAACACTCTGGTAAGGAATGTTGATAAGAGGGGAGGTTATGCATGTATGGGAGCTGAGAGTATATGGGAAACTCTATAACTTTCTCAATTTTGTTGTGAACCAAAAACTTCTCTAAAAACTAAGGTCTAGTTTTAACAAGCTTTCAAATGAAAATTTTTATTTAAAAAATTGTCACTTTATAAGCTGTATGACAACAAGATAATATGATGTAAACAATTTTGCTCCCAATGCTGTATAAATTAGTTCTGGTAGAGCAAGGCACATATTAAACATTCATTTATTTAATCTATTCAAACTCCTGAAAGGAATCTAACACTAGAACAGTTACAAACTATAGTTTCAGCAAATTCTCTGAATTTAGGCAATAAGCCATTCAGATAAAGAGCATGCCTGAAATAGTAGTTATGAGGACTCTGTCTAGTCATCATCAAATTGCCTCATTAGTTATTTCTTAAAGCCTGTCAATTCAGTGTCTAAATATAAAAAGATTTTATGGGGAAATGTTAATTTTTTAAAAAACACTCTTATAATATATGAGGCAACTTTGTCACAGTCAGTCCAAAAAAAAAAAAAAAAAGAAAGAAAAAAGTTAGCAAGTGCCCAATTCTTAAATTCAACACTTTCACACTTTCTCTTAATTCGATTCTAAGATATACATCCCCAGTTGGCTATTAGTCCCAATCTTCATGGTATCAATTTCTTCCATTTTTATTCATATATTCATTATTCATAATTTACAATAGAAGAACCTAGTTTGTACAAAAAATAGTCCAATAATATAAGAAAATGTACAAACTTTAGAATATAAATTAATAATACAAACACAAATTCTACAAAATTATGAACCAAAGAAAAGTTGACAAAAAAATGATAATATGAATATATTACTAAGTTAAGGAAATAAATTGAGGACAAATAAAGCATCTCTATAGACATTAATAAGGTAAATGAAGTATCAGAGATTGAAAATTGAATTACTGACATAGAAAAAAGCATTTAAGAGAATTACACTGAGTGAAAAAAGAAAGACAAAGATTAAAGCCTTCAGGAAGACAATCATAGATACAGAGAACAAAGACCTTCCAAAATATGAACAAGTATCCCTATGGCTGAAACCAACAAATTGGGTAAAATGAGTTGAAATATAATTAAAAAATTCTTGAAATAATTTGAAAACGCCCATATATTCCAGGTAAAAGGAATATAAAATAATGTACACTAAGGCCTTTAAAATTTTTCAATTTTAATAATAAATTACTTTGTAGTCATCTAGAAATAAGGGAAACAAATCATCTATAATTAGTTGAAAAAACTAATTCATGTCAACATTAAAAACATTAAAAATATTAATTTGAAAAGATACATGCACCCCAATGTTCATAGCAGCATTATTTACAATTGCCAAGATTGCGAAGTGTCCATCAATAGATGAATGGATAAAGAAGATGCAGTTGTATATAAACAATGGAATACTACTCAGCCATAAAAAAGAATGACATTTTGTCATTTGCAACATGAATTGCTTGGAGGGCATTATGCTTAGTGAAATAAATCAAAGAAAAAGAAACACTATGTTATCACTTACATGTGAAATTTTAAAAATGAAACAAATGAGGGAATATAACAGAAAGCAAACAGATTCAGAGACGTATTCACAAAACAAACTAGTGGTTACCAGTGGAGGGAGGGAATGGGTAGCTGCAAAATAGGGATGGGTATTAAGAAGCACAAACTATTATGTATAAAATAAATAAGCTACAAGGATACATTATAGAGCACAGTGAATATAGCTAATATTTTATAATAACTATAAATGGAGCATAAACTTTAAAAATTGTGAATCACTATGTGTTACATCTGAAACTTATAATGTATTGTAAATAACTATATCTCAATAAAAAAGCAAGTGATAGAAGAATTAAAAAGAAAGAAATAAAAGGAAAGAAAAAAACAATAAAAATCAGAACAAAATATAGCAATATTGACAAAATTATCAAGGAAGTAAACTTGAATTGAGAATATTATACGCACTGAATTTTTGTTCATTTTTAAAGAGAGTGGACATGCATTATAACATATAAGAATAAAGATAAAAAAGCACTTGAGCTCTTTTAAAATATTAATTATTAAATCACTCACACACATAAAATACAACATACAGCTTCAATATTTTCTTATAACTAACACAATATCAGACTCCATTTCAGCTCCAACCCTCTTCTTGATCTATCCCCTCACTTATGGAATCCAGTGAAAATTCATCTAAATTTCCATAGACCAAAACTGCAGAGTGCTAGGTGAAAGCAAGTCACCTTACTGAAATTTGTCATAAGGAATAAAAAGAAAGCATACATTCAGAGAGAGCATGATGAAGATGCAGAGGCTGCAACTGCAATATCTGTAGCTGTGGAAAAATCAAATTGAGAGAGTGGAGGAGGAGGAAGTCAGGATACAGTAAATTCAAAACGAGTAAAAAATCATAGTAATGGAACTGAACTTAGAAAACTTGTAATTTAACCAGTTGAGGTTTTTAAAAAACATTTATTTATATTTTATTTATTTATTTTTGGTTGTATTGGGTCTTCATTGCTGCGCACGGGCTTTCTCTAGTTGCTGTGAGCAGGGACTACTCTTTGCTGCGGTGTGTGGGCTTCTCATTGCAGTGGTTTCTTTTGTTGCAGAGCACAGGCTCTGAGTGCACAGGCTTCAGCAGTTGTGGCGCATGGGCTTAGTTGCTCCGTGGCATGTGGGATCTTCCAGGACCAGGGATCAAACCCATGTCCCCTGCATTGGCAGGCGGATTCTTAACCACTGCACCACCCAGGAAGTCCCACCAGTCGAGTTTTGTTTGTTATTATTTTTCCCTATCATGTGACAGAGTTTTAGCTAAAGAATTGTTTTATTTTAGCTCACTTGGTAATTTTATGGATTCACCTGGCTAAGTTTCTATACTCCCTTTGTCAGGGTGCCACATTTTGGTTGAGGAAGATATATGAAAAAGCAGGTGATTGACTTATACCACAAAACTAATTTTGATTAGTAATTATATATGTGTGTACATATATATATAGTATTATATCTACTATATACATTATGTATACTATATAATACTTATGTATATAAAACATATTATATATAAATCATGTTATAAAATGTCAGAGAAAAGTGTAATGAGTTGAATATTTTTGTTTTCTGGAAAGTTTTCTAGAAGAAACAAATCATAAATGAGGAAGACAGTACAGACTGTGTTGATTGTCATTAATAAAAAGTATAAACAAAGAAGATGTCAGGGTCGCAGTGGTCACCTCTGACTTAGGAAACAAACAAGAAGAAATAGTAGGAGGTCTTTTTCCAGGAGACCTAGGATGAAAGGTAATATTTCATATAAGTGGTAATATGAGGGAGGGGAGTGATCAGAAAAGAGAAAGTAATACTAAAAGGCAAAAAATACATCAATAAATGCCCTCATACAATGTGGCTTCCTGGAAAAAAAAATTTTATGAGGGCTAACAGATGTGAATTTTAAGAAAAATATCTCTTTTAAGGAATTTATGGCTCTGATATTAGAATAACTAGTGATGCTAAAAAGCTTTTGACTTAAAAATTAAGTTTTAGAATAAAAGTGGTAATGATAGAAGTAGTCTAACTAATTGGAGTTTATAAGTGAAACTAAACCTCTGACTAAACCTCTTTTTAAAATTTGCAGTCAAAATTAATTTAGCAGTTAATGTTACAAAATACACATATGATTTAGTATTTAAAAGCTGTACAAGGCATTAAATAAATATATGCTGGTTGCTGTTAATTTAATTAAACCCACTTAATGATAAACATCAGGTCTGCTGCAGAGGGACGTCTTAACTCTATAGTAGATAACAGCAAGTTGTCTCAACTGGAAAATTATGTGATTAAGAGTTAAGGAGGTTTTCAATTATTCATTAGCATTCTTCATTCAGCTGATAACTTGTATCATACTATGACACTTTAATAATCACTTATTTTTCCATAAACATACTATTTCTAAGCTTATGTAACATCAAAATATTTTTTTCTGTAATTCATGATTCGGGCTTGTTAAATTGCTGTAGTGTAAACATATTGAAGGTCATTTTCTTTATTAACTCTTGGGCATACTTTCTTCTGACTATTTTATAACTAAGAAAAATTAAAATGTCAGGACTATCTCAGCTAGTAAATATAAGGCTCTTTCTTCATATGTTATTTTGTATCCAGAATTTTGATGATACTCCAAAGGCAATACTTATCTATGTTGAAAATTTGGATTTATTTTGATAAGTCCACCCAATAAAATAAGAGTTATATTATCATGCTTTAGTTTGAGGATTCATGCAAAACATTTTATTATTTCCTTTCATGTTTGATTTGTTTCACTTTGATTTAAATTTTGTGAATTTAGTAATATATGCTCATAGTAAAAAATAAACAGCACAAAAGACTGTATAAGTAAAAAGATATTCTTCATTTCAATTCTGCTTCTGAGGCTCATGATCCTTACTTACCAGTTTCTGTTTTGTTTGTTGGATTATGAGGTATAGCAATGCAAACATACTCTTTTATACCCCCCTCCATATTTTTTCAGTACATGATGGAAATTTTTCCATATCAGTACTTGCAGATCTGCCTCATTTTTCAAAGGCAAATAGCATTGCATTGTATGGATGTACCATAATATATATAATTAATTTCCTTAAAAATTATTTTTAAGACTTTGTATTAAAGGCACATTATATTTCAACATTTTTAGTGTAAATTCCATGGAATATGCATGATCTTGAGAATATCCTCAGGTGGTTTTTGTAAAAGATACATTTCAAACTACTTTCTTCCTCACCTACTTGAGTAGTGCAGTTAAAATCACAGAACTATATCAGGGTCCAGAGAGATTACCTCTAGTCTGATGACTCCCCAAAAATACATTTTGTGGCATTTGAGGAACTGTTGAGTTAAGCAAAATAAATATGTATTCCAATGCCTTTCCTGGCTGATGTTTCTCCTCTAAATAGAACGAGAAAATAATTAAGTGATTATTCTTTCAGTGTCTTAAGACTTTTATACAACCAGTACCATTCCAGATGCATAGGAAAGAAGTTAATTCATTAGGACTTAATTCTTACTGAGAGCCTTGGTAGAGAAACAACACTATTCACAAGTGGCTATCATACACGTTATAAACATTGTAGGGGAGATAATAAATGTCGGGCTTTCTTTTTCTAGGGTTATCTTCTGAATATAATCAGTTGCCATACAAATAATACAGAAAAGGAATCTGAAAAGGAGAAATAAAACAAACCACCAAAATTTACCTAACATTTTCTCTAATCACTCAATCCCAGTAGATTGATATTTTTAATCTACATTTTAGTAAGAAAAAATTGAGATTCATAGATACCATTTTCTCCAAGGCCACACTTTAATAAGTTCCAAAACAAAGATTCAAATTCAGATCTTTCACTGATATTCAGGAAGAGCTTTAAATTCTCCTATAAAGGTGAAAGAGAAGTCACAGTGTGACATAGCTAAATTCACAGTAGCAAAGATTTCTATAGCCAAGGTTCAGATTAAGTTTTCTTTTATGAACTTAAAAATTTGCAACTGTTGTTAAATTCAACTTGTCCAATGTGTTATAATTAATCAGAAAATGGCATAACTTGATAGAATTAATTAAAAAATAGCTACTGCTCTTTGATGAAAATTGTGCTGCTTATTCACCTTCATTAGTGTGTACATTCTCTGGAGTGCACATTGCTTCTGTGTTATCTTTTTTCTTTCAGGTTTCTCTGTTCTTTAAACTTCCTGTTATCATTTTATCTTAAAAAATATATTTTAGTTCATTAAAATGTGTCCCTTCACATCTACGAAACAGAGTTCAGTGTTCAAAAAATTGTTTTCCATGTAATTCCAAATTGAGAGTACAAGTGAAATCCAGGGATATAAGATGCGCCCGAGTTCTCCCTATCATGATTTTTAATTTTCCCCGTAAAATTGACAGCCCTGTCTAGGCTTTTTCTAAATTTTTGGTCCTATCATACCCTTTACCCAATTGGAGAGTTCAGGTCAATTTAACACACATTTTATTCTCCTTTTTATCTATGGAAATTGTCAAAGGAATTGGATCACACAGAGCCAGTTTGACTTTGAGCTAACAAATCTGCTTTACCTTTTACTTTTAAACATTATGATGTATTTTGCATAGATTAAATGTTTTTGCTTGGTATTTCAATTTTGCTTCATTTAAATAGCTACTTAAGAAATGAAAAATCCAGAGATTTGCAATATATGCCTACATGGACTTATATAAAAGGATGTGCATTTATGAATTGCCTATAATTATTGAAAGTAGGCATATTTTGTCTTTCACTACCCAAGATAATCCAGGATTTCAAACTATTCAGTAAAAGTTTTGAATTTGAATACAAATAATTTCTCCTTTAAAATTAAATCTCTAATGAAAGAGAGCAGATGGGTATTAGTATATAATTTCAATAAAAATGGATTCCAAATTCCTATGCCAATATATTCAATTAAAAAATACAAAGACAAGGGGGGAATGTGCATAATTTATCATAGTAAATTGTGTATATGTATTTAAGAAATAACTATTAAATACGTGTAGTTTCCAATATCTTCTGTCTAAAAGTTGTATAATAATCTTGCTTAAAAATCAGCATACTATAGAAGAAGCTAACGTTAATATTGTAATCTATAAAATTTTTAAATCAACCAGAATAACATTTAAATTGACAATAAGTTTATAGTCACAGTTTAAATTTTCAAACTGTCCAAAAAGATAAATGTACACAGGGCTTCCCTGGTGGTGCAGTGGTTGAGAGTCCACCTGCTGACGTAGGGGACACGGGTTCGTGCTCCAGTCCAGGAAGATCCCACATGCCACGGAGCGGCTGGGCCCGTGAGCCATGGCCGCTGAGCCTGTGCGTCCAGAGCCTGTGCTCCTCAATGGGAGAGGCCACAACAATGAGAGGCCCGCGTACCGCAAAAAATAAATAAAAAAGAGAAATGTACACAAAGCCTGATTGTTTTGTTGATATTTTAAAATTTCAATGATTGAATGATAATAGGAAAACTAATATATATATATATATATATATACACACACAACAAAATTAGAAAGTAAAATGAACACAAAATATCCTATAGCTGTAGATTATTTGAAAACACACACAAACAAACAAGTAAACAAATAAACAGTGAATTCCCTAACCCTTACTCAAAGAGGATCTCAAATGCGACATGTCCAAAAAATTATGAGTAAGATCTGACTCGTTAGAAATTAATAGATACAGCCTAAGGAATGAAAATTCATTGCCTGAAATTCTTACTAATATTTGACAAAATAGTAATACTCAATGAGGAAAAAATAGTCTCTTCAATAAATAGTGATGGGAAAACTGGATAACCACATGCAGTAAAGTGAAAGTGGACCCCTATCTTACACCACACACAAAAATTAACTCAAAATGGATGAAAACTTAAACATAAGACCTGAAACCATAAAACTCCTAGAAGAAAACATGGAGAAAAAACTCATTGACATTGGTCTTGACAATGATTTTTTTGTATATGTCACCACCAATAGCACAAATAACAAAGACAAAAAATAAAACAAGTGAGCTACATCAAACTAAAAAGTTTTTGCACACCAAAATAAACAATCAACAAAATGAAAAGGCAACTTATGGAATGGAAGAAAAGATTTGCAAACCATGTATCTGATAAGGGGTTAATATTCAAAATGTATAAAGAGTTCATAAAGTCAATAGCAAAATACAATCTGATTTTAAAATGAGCAGAAGAACTGAATAGACATTTTTCCAAAGAAGACATACAAATGGCCAATAAGTACATGAAAAGGTGCTCAACATCATTAATCATAGGGGAAATGCAAATCACAACCACAATGAGGTATCACCTCATACCTATTAGAATGGGTATAATTAACATTGGTTAGAATGGAGAAAATGGAGCTGTTCTACACTGTTAGTGGGAATGTAAATTGGTACCCCTACTATGGAAAACAATATTAACAAATTAAAAATAGAACTACCAAATGATTCTGCTGTCCCACTTTGGGGTATATATCCAAAGGAAATTAAAACAGGATCTCAAAGAGATATCTGCACTCTCATGTTCTTTGCTGTATTATTCACAATATGTGAATATTATTAAGCCACGAGAAAGAAGGAAACCTGCCATTGGCAACAACATGGATGGACTTGGAGGGCCTTATGCTAAGTGAAATTAGCCAAACAGAGAAAGACAAATACTAAGTGAAATCACTTACGTGTGGAATCTAAAAAAGGTGAACTCATAGAAGCAGAGAGTAGAGTAGTGGTTACCAGGTAGTGGCAGGATGGGGGAAATAGGGAGATGTTGATTAAAGAGTACAAACTTCCAATTAGAAACTGAAGAATTTCTGGGCATCTAAAGAATAGCATTGTGATTACAGTTAAGAATACTGTATTATACACTTGAAAGTTGCTAAGAGGGAATATTGTAAATATTTTCACTACAAAAAAGAAATGGTATGTATAGGAGGTGAGGGAAGTGTTAGGATGATGGTAATCATATTTCAACATATGTGTGTCAAATGAACACATTGTACACCTTAAATTTATACAATGTTATATGTCACTTATAGCTCAATAAAGCTGGAAAAAAGAAACAAAAAATATTATCATAAAGGAATTAGGATCCAAAATTAAGAATATAGAAAGGAACAATGAAATAGAAACTTCAGTACAGATTAATAAATGTAAAAACAGAAGTAAATGCCAGACTTACTTCATACAAATAATTTGCAATTTCTCTTTGTCCTCAGAAACAGTTAAGACATCATTAGAATTATCTATTACTTAAAGGCATTGTACTATTATAATCTGAAACTTCTTATTCAAGTCTTGTGTTTCTTAAATGAGTGTATTTTTGATGATTTTATTTCTTCCCTGGTAATTTTATGCTTAGATTTCAATCCTGATAGGATTAGTTCTTGTCATGTATATTTACCCTAGAAAAATAACAAATGATATCCAGGTTTTCAGAATTATTTGCACAGAACTCGTGATTCTTTGAAATAACTGACAGATAATTTCTCCATTATCATTTTATGTTTATGAATTTGTTCTTACTCCATCCTTTTCTTCCTTGATTTAGTAGGTTGATTTATTTTGCAATTCTTATGAAGATCTGATCCTTATATTTAATATGCCTATAATTTTTCCTATTTTTAAATTCATTGATTTAAATCATTAAGTTATTCAAATAATAACAAAAATAGTAATAGGCAAAATACACTATGTATTTACAATCAGTTAAGCACTGTCCTAACTGTTGTCCTGCTAGGTAAGTATCTTATTATATCAATTTCATGGTAAGTATAAGTAAGCTTAGGAAATTTCAGAAAAATATGCTATGTCACATAGTATATAGCACAGATAGGATCTGAATGCCTTTAATTTTTAAAAGTCGAACACCTTTAGATTCAAAGCCATTTATTCTACATCCTTTACCCATCCAAGGTTTTTAAGACATTTTTGTCTGACTATTGAGCAAACAACCTAAAGTTAACAAAATACAATCATTGAGACAAAAAATTCAGCAGTTAATTGTTTTTTCTTAATTTCAGGTATCTTACTTAATAGACCTGATTAACTATGTACTAATTTATTTATAATTCAGCCATCTCTCTGCCAAAGCCAACAACCAAACATATCTAGAGTCGATTTCCCATAGCCTTATTCTCTAAGGAATTATTCTGTGAATTTATTATCTTAGAAATCCTTCGACTACACTTGCCCGAAAAAAGAATTAGTATCCTCATTACATAGATGTGGACTTTGAAGAGCATAAAGGTTATGACTTTTGTAAATTTGAACTTAAGACCCCCAACTCAGAGTCCAGTGTTTACTCCACTTGAGTATGCTATTTCCCCAGGGCTGGTCAGAAAATGAAAAAGGATAAAGTTTAGCAATATAGAAACTGTCAATATTTTCTTACTTTTTCAACCAAACTTTTTACAGTTAGAAAGAGAGAAAGGAAGCTCGTATGAAAAGAAAAAGCCCTCTTTATTTAAAACAATAAGTAAAAATTTTCATGGACTTAAAATTTCATCTTCATTTAATTAGTTAATTAATTAATCTATTAAGTATATGAAATATTAAACTAGATCTAAAAGTCAGAACTGTTTTTCAAAAAGTATACTTAATGAAGTGCCACCCCCAATTCTTTTTACTTATTTCCAACTCTCCATCCTTTGTGCCACATTCCCACCCACCCCTATAGATAAACATTCTTATTTTTTTCTTGTTTAAATTTTGTCTTTTATTTTGCCCAGTGAGGTACATATATTCTTGTTTCTCCTTCTTTCTATGTGAAAGGTACCGTGCAATAAATAATCTTTTGCATTTTGCTTTTGTCACTTAGCCATATATGCTCTAAAAATCACTCTATGTCAGTTGATATATTGTTTTCATTGTAGTCTATTGGGTGGATAATAGACTATAGTCTATTCAACCATTCCCCTTTGTAATAACAGATAGGCTGTAATTTTTGCAATTACAAACAATGCTGCAATATATACACTTGTATAAATGGGTTTTCACTTTGTTAGAAAGGTTTATCCTCAGGGTAAATTTCTAGAAGTGGAATAGCTAGGCTAATGGGAGTTTCCTTCTAAATGAGTTCTACCAGTGTGCATTCCCATCACTAGTGTATAAGAGTGTCTGTTTCCCCACAGATGCACTGAGAGAATGTATTGCTGTACTTATAATTTTCATGTATTTGACATTTCACCTATCTAATATGAGAAATGGTATCTTAGCAGTTTTAGGGTTTTGTGGTTTCCACCCCTGCTGACATTCCCCATCTGATAATGCATGCTTTCCACTGTTTTCCTTAGAGACTTTAAACATATTAATAACTTATTTTATATTCATTGTGTTATAGTTTCAACATCTGGGTGATCTCTCAGTCTGGCTCTGTTTATTTCTTTGTTTCTTTACTTTTTTTTAACTCCTTTTTTTGGTTGAAAGCTGGACTTTGTGTATAAACAGTAAAGATCGATGTAAAAAAATACATTTATATAGAAATAAGCATCCTTCTTCCCCTACGATTTTATTGAGAATTCAGTAGGTGTTAAGTTAACCTGGTCAAGAGCTGAACTGGTTTTCATATTTTGTTCTTATTATTATTCTAAGGGCACAACTGCCTCTAAATTCCTCTAGCATTATTCTGTGCCTAAGTAAGGGGTGGGTTGCTGGAGGCTTTTTCTCAATGTGCCCATTCTGCCCTCAAATTTAGACTTTCCCTATTAGCCAAAACCTCAGAGAGAATCTCTCTCCAAACTCTTGCCCCATCCCCAGTGGTAGCTCACATTTAAGTGGAATTCAGTGCTTGCTAATAAGGTGTGGGGAGAGTGGTAAGGTGGGGACATTTCCTGTTTTATTTTTGCCATATAGGTAGGTACTATATCTCTCAGTCTCAGGGCTGGGGATTTTATAATGATCTTGCCCTCCTCAGTGGTGGTGAGGAATTTCCAAAGGTCTGGGCTCTGTACGTTTTCCCATCCCTTCTTCAGGGGTAGAAAGCTTCTGTTTGTTTGTTTATTGTTTTGTTTTGTTTCCTTCATGTAGCTGCTTAAGAGAAATAACAGAGACTTGGTGAGACTTTGTGCCTTTCCCACATTAGCAATTCCCACCCCAACTGACCTGCACAAGGAGAGAGACCTCTTCTAGTCTCCTGCCCTATCCCCAATTTTTTTTTAGTGCAAATTTCATTTCAGGGAGATCCATGAAAAACAGCATAAGAGTGAACATAAACTCCTCTGCGTCTGTGATTTCCCAGGGCTCCATACAATCCCACTAGCCCATACCCAGCCTTCAGCAATGTACTAAAAAATGTACCTGAAATCTACTTAACCCTTCATGGTGGCTAAGTTTTCATCCTGGGCTGCAACCAAGATAAGGCAGTGCTTTGTGTTCCTTTTCTCACTGAAAGTACCTATTTTTCCTTAGATTTTAGGCTAGTTGATTACCCTGAAATCTCACCTTTCACATGGGTTCAAGGGAAGTAATGATTTTGCAGATTATATGGCTTTTTCCTAGCATTAGGGTGGGATCGGTGCATCTTAAGTAAAAGGTGGAAGCCTTTTCCATTTTTCTTGTAATGAGTAATAAAATTGAACATCTATTTCAATGTTTAGGTATTTTTAATATATATATATATATAGTCCATTTTATTTTATTATTTTATTTTTTATTATATCTTTATTGGAGTATAATTGCTTTACAATGTTGTGTTAGTTTCTGCTGTATAACAAAGTGAATCAGCTATATGTATACATATATCCCCATATGCCCTCCATCTGAGCCTCCCTCCAACTCTCCCTATGCCACCACTCTAGGTAGTCACAAAGCATCGAGTTGATCTCCCAGTGTTATGCAGCAGCTTCCCACTAGCCATCAATTTTACATTTAGAGTTTCTGATGATGGCCATTCAGACCGGTGTGAGGTGGTTTTCATTTGCATTTCTCTAATGATTAGTGATGTTGAGCATCCTTTCATGTATTTGTTGGCAATCTGTATGTCTACATCAGAGAAATGTCTATTGAGATCTTCCGCTTATTTTTGGATGGGGTTGTTAATTTTTTTAATATTGAGCTGCATGAGTTGCTTGTATATTTTGGAGATTAATCCTTTGTCAGTTGCTTCATTTGCAAATATTTTCTCCCATTCTGAGGATTGTCTTTCCATCTTGTTTATGGTTTCCTTTGCTGTGCTAAAGCTTTTAAGTTTCATTAGGTCTCATTTCTTTATCTTTGATTTTATTTCCATTACTCTACGAGATAGGTATATATGCTGTTTACAAGACACCCACTTCAGACCTAGGGACACATACAGACTGAAAGTGAGATGGTGGAAAAAGACATTCCATGCAAATGGAAATGAAAAGAAAGCTGGAGCAGCAATTCTCCTATCAGACAAAATAGACTTTAAAATAAAGACTATTAGAAGAGACAAAGAAGAACCTTACATAATAATCAAGGGATCAAACCCAAAAGAAGATATAACAACTGTAATTATTTATGCACCTAACATAGGAGCACCTCATTACATAAGGCAAATGCTAACAGCCATAAAAGGGGAAATCAACAATAACACAATAATAGTAGGGGACTTTAACAGCCCACTTTCACCAATAGACAGATCATCCAAAATGAAAATAAATAAAGAAACACATGCTCTAAATGGCACATTAAACAAGATGGACTTAATTGATATTTATAGGACATTCCACCCAAAACAACAGAATACACTTTCCTCTCAAGTGCTCATGGAACATTCTCCAGGATAAATCATATCTTGGTTCACAAATCAGGCCTCGTAAATGTAAGAAAATTGAAATCGTATCAAGTATCTTTTCTGACCACAACACTATGAGACTAGATATCAGTTAAAGGAAAAAAACTGTAAAAAATACAAACACTTGGAGGCTAAAGAATATGATACTATAACCAAGAGATCACTGAAGAAACCAAAGAATACCTAGAAACAAATGACAATGAAAACATGTCACCCTAAAACCCATGGGATGCAGCAAAAGCAGTTCAAAGAGGGAAGTTTATAGCAATACAATCATACCTCAAGAAATAAGAAAAATTTCAAATAAACAACCTAACCTTACACCTAAAACAATTAGAGAAATAAGAACAAAGAAAACCAAAATTAGCAGGAAGAAAGAAATCATAAAGATCAGATCAGAAATAAATGAAAAAGAAATGAAGGAAACAATAACTAAGATCAATAAAACTAAAAGCTTGTTCTTTGAGAAGATAAGCAAAATTGATAAACCATTAACCAGACTCCTCAAGAAAAAAAGGGTAAAGACCCAAATCAACAGAATTATAAATGTAAAAGGAGAAGAAACAACTTACATTGGAGAAATACAAAGGATCATGAGAGATTACTACAAGTAATTCTATGCCAATAAAACGGGCAACCTGGAAGAAATGGACAAATTCTTAGAAAAGCACAACCTTCCGAGCCTGAACCAGGAAGAAACAGAAAATATAAATAGACCAATCACACGCATTGAAATTGAAACTGTGATTAAAATATTCCAACGAACAAAAGCCCAGGACCAGATGGCTTTACAGGAGAATTCTATCAAACATTTAGAGAAGAGCTAACACCTATCCTTCTCAAACTCTTCCAAAACATAGCAGAGGGAAGAATACTCCCAAACTCATTGTACGAGGCCACTGTCACCCTGATACAAAAACCAGACAAAGATATCACAAAAAAAGAAAACTACAGACAAATATCACTGATGAACATAGAAAAACCCACAACAAAATACTAGCAAACAGAATCCAACAGCACATTAAAAGGATCATATACCATGATCAAGTGCAATTTATCCCAGGAATGCAAGGATTCTTCAATATACACAAATCAATCAATGTGATACACCATATTAGCAAATTGAAGGATAAAAACCATAAGATTATCTCAATAGATTCAGAAAAATCTTTTGCCAAAATTCAACACCCATTTATCATAAAAACCCTCCAGAATGTAGGCATAGAGGGAACTTTCCTCAACATAATAAAGGCCATATATGATAAACCCACAGCCAACATCATTCTCAATGGTGAAAAAGTGAAACCATTTCCACTGAGTTCAGAAACAGGACAAGGTTGCCCACTCTCACCACTATTATTCAACAGAGTTTTGGAAGTTTTAGCCACAGCAGCCAGAGAAGAAAAAGAAATAAAAGGAATCCAAATTGGAAAAGAAGAAGTAAAACTGTCACTGTTTGCAGATGACATGATACTATATAGAGAGTTTCCTAAAGATCCTACCAGAAAACTATTAGAACTAATCAATGAATTTGGTAAAGTCGCAGGATACAAAATTAATGCACAGAAATCTCGTGCATTCCTACACACTAATGATGAAAAATCTGAAAGAGAAATTAATGAAACGCTCCCACTTACCACTGCAAAAAAATGAATAAAATACCTAGGAATAAATCTACCTAAGGAGAAAAAGGACCTGTATGCAGAAAACTACAAGACACTTATGAAAAAAACAAAGACGATACAAACAGATGCAGAGATACACCGTGTTCTTAGATTGGAAGAATTAACATTGTGAAAATGACTATACTACCCAAAGCAATCTATGGATTCAGTGCAATCCCTATTAAACTACCCATGACATTTTTTCACAGAACTACAGCAAAAAATTTCACAATTTGTATGGAAACACAAAAGATTCCAAGTAGCCGAAGCAATCTTGAGAAAGAAAAATGGAGCTGGAGGAATCAGGCTCCCTGACTTCAGACTATACTACAAACTCCAGTAATCAAAACAGTATGGTACTGGCACAGAAACAGAAATGTAGATGAATGGAACAAGATAGAAAACCCAGAGATAAACCCATGCACATATTGTTACCTTATCTTTGATAAAGGAGGCAGGAATATACAGTGGAGAAAAGACAGCCTCTTCAATAAGTGATGCTGGGGAAACTGGACAGCTACATGTAAAAGAATGAAATTGGAACACCTGTTATCACCATACACAAAAATAAACTCAAAATGGATTAAAGACCTAATGTAAGACCAGACAATGTAAAACACTTAGAGGAAAACATAGGCAGAACACTCTATGACATACATCACAGCAAGATCCTTTTTGACTCACCTCCTAGGGAAATGGACATAAAAACAAAATAAACAAATGGAACCTAATGAAACTTAGAAGCTTTTGCACAGCAAAGGAAACCATAAACAAGATGAAAAGACAACCCTCAGAATGGGAGAAAATATTTGCAAATGGAGCAACTGACAAAAGATTAATCTGCAAAATATACAAGCAGCTCATGCAGCTGAATATCTAAAAAACACATAACCCAATCCAAAATTAGGCAGAAGCCCTAAATAGACATTTCTGCAAAGAAGATACACAGATTGCCAGCAAACACATGAAAGGATGCCCAACATCACTAATCATTAGAGAAATGCAAATCAAAACTACAATGAGGCTTCACCTCACACCGGTCAGATTGGCCATCATCACAAACCTACAAACAATAAATGCAGGAGAGGATGTGAAGGAAAGAGAACCCTCCTGCACTGTTGGTGGGAATGTAAACTGATACAGCCACTATGGAGAGCAGTATGGTTTTACTTAAAAAACTAAAACCACTACTGGGCATATACCCTGAGAAAATCATAATTCAAAAATAGTCATGTACCTCAATGTTCATTGTAGCACTATTTACAATTGACAGGATATGGAATCAACCTAAGTATCCATTGACAGATGAAAGGATAAAGAAGATGTGGCACATATATACAATGGAATATTACTTAGCCATAAAAAGAAACAAAATTGAGTTATTTGTAGTGAGGTGGATGGACATAGAGTCTGTCATACAGATTGAAGTAAGTCAGAAAGTGAAAAAAAAATATCGTATGCTAAGACATATATATGGAATGTAAAAAAAAATACATAAAATGGTTCTGAAGAGCCTAGGGGCAGTACAGGAATAAAGACGCAGACATAGAGAATGGACTTAAGGACATGGGGAGGGGGAAGTGTGAGCTGGTATGAAGTGAGAGAGTGGAATTGATATACATATATATATATATATATATATATATATATATATATATACACTACAAAATGTAAAACAGATAGCTAGTGAGAAGCAGCCGCATAGCACAGGGAGCTCAGCTCAGTGCTTTGTGACCACCTAGAGGGGTGGGATAAGGAGGAGGGTGGGATGGTGATGCAAGAGGGAGGGGATATGGGGATATATTTATACATATAGTTGATTCACTTTGTTATACAGCAGAAACTAACATAACATTGTAAAGAAATTATACTCCAATAAAGATGTTAAAAATTAAAATAAAAATAAAAGATAAAAACAAATACTTTATAATTTTTATATTTCTCAAATAAAATGTTTTTTTTTTTTACTTTTTAATCTCTTTCTGTCAAGTAGCGACATTAATTTTGTTCCAGTGATTTCCTTTGGATTTATACCCTTTTAAATATAGTAAACTTATATTCTTATGTAATTTACTTTTCAGTTCATCTATCTAAAATTCTTTAACTTATTCTTTCCAAATTTACAACAGACATAAATTATTACATTTGGTAATGAAAATCAGAATTCTCAAGAATTTTCAAATTGTTAATTTTTCTATAATTTTATAATATTTTATTTACATTTCTCATAATTAAAACTATTGTTTAGGAGTACTTGCAGAGAAATGAGTACTAGGAAATTATCATAAATGTTAGAAAGTGTTATTGGTAATATTCAAATAACATCACATTGGATATCCTAGCCAGATTAACAGAATCACATTTCATCATTGCCTTAAGGAAGATTTTGCAACTAAAAATTTTTATTTTTGAAATAACACTCATAGGATTTGTATAAATCATTCCCTATTTGGACATTTATTAATATTCATCTTATTTGCAAGAATGTACTCACCGTTTTCAGCAGAAAGGGTGATCTAAAAATTTGCAACTGTTACAAGCAATTTCTTGGTCGTAACTGGCTACTATTATTAATATGTTTTTATATATAAAATGCAGAATTTTTATTTTCACTTTCTAAGTTTGTATTTTCTTTCTTACTCATAATAAACATAATTACATAGTATATTTTAGAGAGATGTCTGAAGAAAGAAAAACAACAGCAGTTTAATTACAGAAAATAAACTGTCATGACAAAACACATCCTGCTCACAAGAACTTTTGAAAGCTTCCAATCTTTAACATCCAGGAAATCACAGTTAAGTCGTTAAAACCAAGTTGTCAAGTTTTGAAGAGTAGATTAGTAAATAAATTAAGTTAAATTTATTACATAGCTTTTGTCAAGGTAAATACACCATTGTGAATCCTGCTTTTTATTTAACAAATCCTACCTTTTATTTAAAATGTCTTAGGTAGACTTTTTCATTTGTATGGTGTGTATGTTATTCTTTTGATTGAATTTTATATCATAATTTATCTGTAATGAACCTCAACCTAAATCTTATACCTTATACAAAAGTTAGCTCAATATTGAATGTTTGAATGTAGAATATAAAACTATAAAGCATTTATAAATGAAAATAGGAGAAAATCTTTGGAAGCTAGGGTTTGGTGAAGAATTCTTAAACATAACACCAAAAGCACAATCCATGCAAGAAAAAAAATGGATAAATTGGACTTTATTAAAATTAAAAATCTTTGTTCTACAAAAGAACTTGTTAAGAAAATGGAAAGATAAGCTATAGACTGGGAAGAAATATTTACAAGCCATATACCTGACATTGTTATCTATATCCAAAAATATCATTGAAGAGAATATACAGATGGCAAATGTGCATAGAAAAAAATGTTCAGCATCGTCAGCCATAAGAGAAACACACATTAAGATCACAATGAGATATCACTACACATCTATTAGAATGAATAAAATAAAAAACAATGATAATATAAAATGCTGACAAGGATGCAGAGAATCTGGATCTCTCATACATTGCTGGTGGGAATATAAAATGGTACAGACACTCTGGAAAATAGTTTGGCAGTTTTCTATAAAACTAGTACGTAACCATCACATAACCTAATCATCATACTCTTGGGCATTTGTACCACAGAAATGAAAACTTAAACATTTCGATTACTTATTGCTATTATGTTTACAGAATAATCTCTTTTCCTATAAGGGAAAACCTTTTTATTTTCAAACGAATATCTTTTGCAAAACTTAGTAGCCAAATTACAGGTACTTCTATTTGGTTGCTCACATTCTATTTTTGAACGTGTTGTATTTTTCAAAGATGGCGATTAAATCTGAGCCAAAAGGAAGAAGATATTAATAGAGTAGTGTTTTTTTAAGTAGAACAAATAATTTAAAATGTTTTAAATGAGAGAAGGAAATATACTCACCTAAACACCTAGTATATTTGATTGTGATGAAAAATGATTGTGATGAATAATGTACTAGACAGATGGACAGATAGATAGATAGATATACAGACTTTAAAATGTCTGTATAATGCAACTTTAAGTATTGTATATTGAGTGATTCAAGGCAAGAATTATAGGGGTGAAAAATAAAGAAACAAAAAAAACCCAATTACCAAGTCAGATTTCACTGTGTTTACAAAATTCTGTTGGGTATTATGTGTAGCGTCTGTAGGTAGACACAAAAGGAGGTAAGGCAATGGTTGCTATTATTAAGGAATGTTCTGGTTAATTGTGCAAATAGAAGTAGCACAGCAACAACAAAAAAAGAGGAAACAAGATGATGGAGGATATAATTAAATATTAATATTTTTAGTGCCATTTTGTAAATTGCATTACTGACCCTGACTGCTTGTCAAGAATTGGTATAATATAGTACTATGAGCTGGGTTCACTCTTTGCAAAGCCATAAGTCCAGAAAGTTCATTACAGTGATAACAGCCTTCCTAGTACCTTGTAAATATGTTATGGAAAGAGAGAGTCAGGAAAGAAGGATACAGTTAGAGAACATTACCATCACTTATGCTGGAAGATGAGTTCTACCAAGGCGAAAGCTATGTCTTATTTGTCTTTAGGAAGATTAAAATATGGCAGGAAAGATAAGTATTTAATTTCCAACATATAAAGTTGAAATAAAATGTGATTTCCAAAAGAATGAGATTAATTCCAACTGCAGAAAAGGCTTTACATTTGAACTCACTGCTGAAGAATGAGAAAAGAATAGATGAGATAATATTATTTCAAGATAGAAAATAAATCATAAGAAAAGACACCAAGGTAGATAATCCCATGGCATATTTGGAGACTAGTGAGTAATCTGGTAGAGTATGGGAATTGTCATAAGAAATGAGTCTGGAAATCTGGGTTAAGTTGCACAGTGGATATCAGATAGTAGAGGGCTATATATAGTACAGATTTTTATACAGAATAGTGATATGATTAAATAAGTATTTTAGAAAAAATTTTGCTGTTAGAATAAAAGCTGGAGGTGTGAAAAGGAAAAGGATAGAGTTGAAAGGAAAGATACTGAAGTCAAGGAGACAAATTAAGAGATGGTTATACCAGTAGGCCAGATTGTAGGAAGTAAGAGTAATTAGGAGACCAGGAGAAATATGCTGGAGAAATGTGAAACCCTATATAACAGTTTTACATATGAGATGGAGAGCAAATGAGAAGACAAGGGCAAATATGACTTGACACTTTGGAGGTAGCAACTGTAGCTATAAACCACATGAACTCTGAAAGAGTATAATAAACATATATAAGGCTATAAGTTTATAGTACTAAATGCTGGGAGGAGGGACACAGGAAGAGGAGAGGAGAGGAGAGGAGAGGATTTACTAGGAGGGAGAAAGAGGAAGAGGATCATTGTAAGAAGAGCCAACAAATATTTGCTAAGCTTACTTGGATTTATTTGTTGTACTTTTTTACTGAGAACCCCAATGAATGCTTTATTGTCCCTGCCCCCAAGGGGTCCATGCCTTCACGGTGAGAATTATATTAAAATTGTAATAAACATGACATATATTAAAACTGAAAAATTAATCAAGTTTCTGTGGAATAAAGAAGTTGTTTATACCTGCACTGAAGTGGAAAACTTAAAAAAATTTTAGAAGGGGGTTGATATTTAAATAGATCTGAATGAAAGTTTTCAAACTTTATTATGCTTAGACTTTGCAATCATTAAACCATCATTTACATAAATTCTAATTATACAAATTTCTAGCGCTCTGGATAATGCGGTGACAATACACACATTTATATGTGAAAAGTACTAGTTTGGCTTATAGTCTATATTAATTGAAGATAATTAGAAGAAAGGAACTATACATTATAGAGGCAATTGTATCTTGGGAATTTATAGACCAAATTCTGCCTCAGCTTATTTATACACACTCATTAAAGCATTAGTGTATTAACTGTGGCATGTAGATGAACTTGAATGAAAACTAATGAACCAAACAAGAACCACAGGCCCAAATGAGATAAAATATTTCTTGTTTCTGTCTTGCTGACAAGCAAAAGCAAATCGCTTAATGCCTTGGAAATCCCTCTCCATCCAAAAATCAATTTGCCATAGCTTCTAATAATATATTTTTATGCAATCAAACTAAACTGATTAAATTCATTTCATAAAATAATTTCTTGACTTTCATATGCAGCATAATATTCAACTTCAAATGCATGGAAAAATAAGTATCGGTGATACCTGAATTCTAAAAGCCACATTTATGAATTCCATTAAGCAAAGAAAATTATTTTTCTTCTCATTAAATCTCCTCATTCTAATTTTAATTTCTTTGGCTTGTCCAAGAAAGTATCTGAGATGTAGCCTTAAACAAAATAAGCAGTTGTGCTATATTCAGTTCTTAGAAAGTAGACTTTGATCTTACTCTGAGTGTCAGGAATGCATAAAAATGATACCAGATCATCTCCTTAGCTCTAGGAAATATAAAGTGGCATGGAATAAAGAAGGAGTGAACTAACTCACTTCCAAGTCCAAGTCCAAGTTTTTTCCCAGTATCTACATCTTTAATAGGAAAAAAAGTTTCAGCTGTAACATATAGAGTCTGTTCAAGTCCAGAATTTCTGTGTTTTGTATGTGTTCCCCATTCTGAAGCACTGGAATCAGAGAGAGAGCAACACAATGAATCCTAAGGAAGCAAAGACTCTGGGACTCCTCACTTTTAGTCATGCCAGACTTAAGAGTACAGTTGAAGAGGTTCATAAACAATCATATATGCTTATATTTGTAAACCCAAACAGGTCATGAACGTCCTACTCCCCATTCCCAAGGCTCAAGATGTTATTAAAGAATGCATGGATGCCTCCATCATTTAGGATCTGATCTTTAGCACATTGTGACCTAAAACATTCATTCACATACTTGGCACTATTCTGGGCCCTGAAGAACACTTTTTTCTCTTCATCTCTTGTCTTCTCAAAGAAAACAGTGCCTGCATCCAGATGCTATGAAAGTTGGTAGTTTCTCAATCTTCTGCCATCAAAGACTGACTTGGATAATCTGAACTGAATGGTGGATTTGAGTATATAAACAGTAGAAAAGGCAAGGTAACTAACTCTTCCTCTCAGGGTGAATACAGTAGAATATTGCAGAGAAATGTATCATTTCCTAGTGGCACCATATGTCATTTTTTTTGTTATTTGTAATCTAATTTGTGGCTCATCTTTAATAATGTGACAAAAGTTAGTCACGTTTTTCTATTTTATTGTGTTGAAGGTGTTTTTGTCAAGCTGGAAGTGTAGAGATTATTTTACTTAAGAATCTATTGCCTTGATCTATAACTTGTAATAGACGTAGGATGTGGGCCTCCACTGTCCCAGTTACAGATGCTCTTAACCGTGCCAAACTCAGTGTCATTTCTCAACTTGCTCTTACACCGTAATCAGCCACATTTGACACAGCTGCTCATTCATTCTTCCTTTCTTCAAACACTGTCCTTCCTGGACGTGAGGACTGCCTTCTCTCAGTGTTCTAACTATCTGCTTCCCTGAGTTCAGTCTCCTTAGGTTGTCAAGGCTCATTCCTGGCTCACTCCTCATCATTTCAGCTCTGAACACTGGGCTGTAAATATCAAACTCTCATCGGTGATGTCCACATTCATAGCTGCAGCACTGATGCCTCCCTTGAACTTCAGACACGTATCCCTCATCTTCCTACGGATGTGTAACAGACATCACAAATCTAAAATGTTCAAAAACGCAATCTTGTGTTCCATCCCCTAAACATGCCCCTCAAACAGTCTTCTTCATTTCAGCGAATGAAAACTCCTTTCTACTCCAATTCAAAATCTGTATGTTGAAGTCTCTTTTTCTCTTACATTTTACATGAACAGATATAACACTTCTCACCACATCCACCACTAAATTTAATCCAACTAGAATCATTCCTCAACTGAAACAGTCTCCTAATTAGTTTACCAACATCCATCTATGCCTACCTATGGTCACTTTTTCACACAGCTGACACATTACCTTGAAAGTCTGACCAGGTTACTCTGCTGCAAATTATACAGTAAATTTTATGCATTTTTCTAATGAAGTATTTTCCAGAATAAAAACATGCAATTCCCTTCTCAATTTTAGCATGTTTCTAATTTTTTTTTGAAATATCTTATTGGACTTTTAAAATTATTTTTATTGTTAATTTCCCACCAGCTTTCCTGAAATATTATTGACATATAGCATATGTAAGGTTGAGGTGTACAATGTGATTTGATACATGTATGTATTGTATTGCAAAATGATTACTACAATAGGTCACTTAACACCTCCATCCCCTCACATAATTAGTGTTGATAAACTCCCTCAGCAGGTCTAGTTAATAAACTCCTTTAGGAAAGTTTGTACTTTTCCTTCATTCCTAGAAGACAATTTTCTGGGTAAAGTATTCTTAGTTAGCAGTTGTTGTTTTTTTTTTCCAGCACTTTGAGTGTGCCATCCTACTGTTACCTGGGGCTCCTGGGAGCCCACTGCAGGCCTGGTGTTACTGGAGTCTCCTGGGACCCCTGGAGCCAGTAGCTGCCTGGGTGAAACAGGGGCCTCCATTCCTAGGAGCCCACGGGAAGCCTGGTGTCACAGGAGCCTTCTGGAGTTACTGAAGCCAGCAGGTATGGAGTGAGATGGGTGTCTGGGTTCCCGGGAGCCCTGCCATAAAATCCACCTGGGAGCCTTGCTGGAGTAGCAGGCTCAGCTGTGCCTTGAGTTTGTGGGAGCCCACCTGGAACCTGCCAAGGATGCCATATGGGGCCCTGTTAGGTGCTTGGGGCCACATGCAGGCTGGAGCTACCTAGAGATGTGAAAGTCAGCCTAGTGCTGGGACAGGGCAACTCTGGTGTCCACAGTGAAGTCTGGGGCTCACCTTACTCTCCTTCTCCCACAAGGAAGGTGTCTCTCTCTCAGCTGGGCTGCCTGGATTTATGGAAGGAGTAATGGGGGTAAAGCCTTCAAACACTGAGTCAGATAATCTGAACTGAATGGTGGATTTAAGTTTTTAAGCAGCCTAGATATTTGATATATAAAAAGATATTTTATAGATATATATTTAAATATAATTAACAAAAACCTGTGAACCACTCTAAATTTTATGAATTAAAAAGTTTTTAAACCATTGCATCTATATATTCCTCTCTTATCTTGTTCCCTTAATTTTTTGTGTTGTTCATCGTTCTATTTACTTTTCTGGTTTATCTTGGTCAAATACGTAGTTTTCCCTATCAATAAGCTGTTTACTTTTTATTTTTGTAAAGACATAAAATGCTATCATACAGTATGAAATCATCTGGGACTTGCTATTTTTACTCTACACTGATTCTAAGATCCATCTTTGTTTCTGTATATAAACCTAGCTCATTCATTTTCACTTCCATATAATAATCCATATACCATAATTTATTTATCCATTTCCTGTCAATGAACATTTCAGTTCTCTCCATATTTTTGCCAGTGTGAATGGTGCTGTTAAGAAAATGTGTGGGCATGTATCCTGATACACATGTGCAAGAGTGTTATTGGGGTGTATATCCAGGACCAGAATTGATGGGTTATATAAAATATAAATGTCCAACTTCAAAGTAGGGTGTTACATTTCCTTCCAAAGTGATTGAGCCCAAATAAGTACAACATTTTGAAGTACTACCTTATTTTTATTTTAAACACATTTTTGTTTGAATTACTTAGTATTTATTTTACTTAGGCACCTGTTTTACCAAGGTAAAGTAAACAAACAAACAAATAAACAAAAACATAGAATTTGCTGTTGGAGTAATTGAACCTAAACAGGTTTTGTAACTTTGAATCTTCTACATTTATTTACATTTTTGAGCTTTAACATTCTCTTTTTAAAAATAAATTTAGTAATAATAGCCACTCAATTTAGTTCTAAAATCAAATCTATAATGAGGGATTAGGAAGCTCAGAAGCACCTGAGTAACTCTATCCCTCTCCAGGTTTCTAGATGCAGGAATCTATATGCATGTATCTCATTGTAGGACTCTATTATTTTCCTTAGTGTAATTTCTGGGTTAGGAAATATATGCAAGGGACAGTTAGTATCACCATATCTATGAAATAATATTGGGGTATCCAGTTGAAATAAACATAAAATTGAGTGAGGTTGTGGAAGTGCAATGCTCCTGCTTTTTAATGGTTTTCTTTTTAAAAATAATTTATATATATGAATATATACATATATATGTATATTCATAAACTACGTTGTAATCTTCAAATAACATAGAAAAGTATTTTTCTTTGATACTGGAAAAAGAATGTCTTCTCTCTCTCTGTTAAAATATTCGTACAGACATTTGGTTAAATGATTTATAGAATGTTAATACTTTCAGTGAAAATTCATCACAAATCAAATTAGTACCACAAATCGACCCTCCTGTAGTCAGACTCAGCAAAAAGATCAGTCATTAAATAAACATAGTAATTTAGCCAACTGCTAGGTCTCAGTGGAAGCTATTCATAGCTGTCACTGTCCCTTGGATACAGTGAACACATTTACACTAATTTTGTACACTCTTCTTCAAGTTCAAACTTTACATGATTTTTGCTACTGACAGTACTACTAATAATACACTTTTAAAGAGGTTAATTTCGTTTCATCTATTAGGTAATTTATTATAAAATATTGTGATTATATTTTTAAAAGTTTTTCTTTGGTGTTTCATTTTTGTAAGACAGTTCAATTTTTTATTTGTTTTCACAATTTCTATTAAGCTTCTTCCTTGTTTTGGAAACAATCCTGACAGTTTTCTTAAGTATTATATTTTATGCTAATCTGGTAAAGAGCTATTCTCAAAACAATGATCACTTGCAAAGGCTTTACTGGGATTGGATAGACATTCAATATTTTCTGTCTTTTATCCTAAGAAATATATGGCTTTTTACCTCCTATCTTTTTGCAACAATAAAGTCTAGAGAAAATATTTCAAAAAACAGCAAAAAGAAAATATTTCTAAAGTTATTTCAAAAAAATTCAGCAGTACTTTTTCTAATACATATGGTGATAGCATATTTGAAGAACATAGACTTTAAATAACTGAAAATAATCAACAGTAGAAATGCCATTTGCAGTGAAATCATTAAATTGAAATTAAGGGACAAGGGTAAAGTGTAAGGAAATCAAGTTGTTATATTTTGTTACATCTTTGTTTTTATTTTTATTGATATCAATAGCACTTGTAATATAATAGAAGTGACACATCATGAATTTGGTGTCTTTGCTGATTATTAAATTCTCCTGATACAGGCTTCACAAAATATAAAATGAAACACTAACAATTTATCTGAGCACTCTGCATTTCTGTGTTAACACAATGATATTTCGTTAAACAGAACAATTATCTTCTGCTGCCATTTCCCTGGCCCTCAAGTTTATCTTAATTTGTCTTGGATTTTGAAATGAAAATAATGCAAATAAAAAGATGTTGAAACATGGGGTTGAGTATAGTGCATTCCATGTTGCTTTCAGCCATTCCTTTATAAGCTTTCCTTGGCCAGCCTATGTTGGAGATTTGTCACTCCTCTGAACCCCTAATGTCTTTTTGCATTATTCATTCAGTAATTTTGTATTTGTCTTATAATGTTTTAATAATAAAATCATATTAGTTCACACAAGTGTTTCACATGAATTAACCTGGGTCTTCAAAATAACCCCCAAAGTTTAGAGAAGATAGGTATTGTTACCCCACTGTGAGGATAAGAAAATACAAATTCATATACTTACTCTAGGTTGATTGGCTTTTTAGGTGGCTGAGGCAGATCTAAAATCCAGAATTATTTTCCATTGTGTTACAAAACATTGTAATATTATTTAATTCTTAAATTTATGTAGAACTTTGGAATCTCCAACTGGGATTTTTAAGATCTACCACCTTCTTAATTTTAACTATTTATTAATTTTTCTTATTTTGGTTAATTACCACAAAAGACCATAAATTATATTTTAGAAGTGTCATTCCTATTTAATAAGTGCAGTAACTGGTGCTTAGAGAGATTACATGACTAACCCCAAGGTTATGGTGCCAAGGTTACAGAGTCACTACTAAAATTTAGTTCTTCTATTTTCCTGTACTCTATATTGCCTTTAGGTAGGGAATGAATATAGCTATCATTAAATCCCTCCTTATACTTTACAGAATATACACATACAGTAAGTATTCTATAAGCTATGAGTAATTTTAATTTAATTTGAAAATAATTTTTACTTTCCCCATATAACTATAAATACATGGATATTTAAATACATAGATAAACTGATGTATGCTATTTCAAAAAGATTTCTCTTTATTTCAGTAAAAATAAATAAATAAGTAACTGGCAGCACTTAAGATGTAAGTCAATTGCAAGAAAGAAAGAACACCCAGAAAAGAGCATGTGGCATACTTAAAGATAAATTTACTGAATTTAGTTAAATAGAATTGAACTGAATGTCTGAATTGAAAGTACAGATTACCAAAGTGTGTAACTCTGCAAAAACAACACTGTTTTTCAGACAGAAAGTATAAATTTTATTCACCATGTAAGATGTCAAAATATAGAAAAGAAAAATCATCATGGTTCGACTGATAATTTATTTTGCCTGAAAACTGACATCAGCTATTAAGATGATATTCTCAGTAGATATTCCTGTAAACCTTGGTATGTATAATGAGAAATTAACCCTGGATAATTTCACAAATATTTGTGAAGTACCTACCACATGCTGAGTGTTTTAATATGCTATCCTCACATGGCTCTGTAAGATAGATATTAATTCCATTTGTGAATGACAAGCTGACATTAAGCTTATAGATCTCAGCTCTACAACAGAGTGGCCACTAGCTGAATGTGGCTATATGAATTTAAATTTTAATTAACTAAACTAGAAACAATTAAAATTTCAGTTATTCAGGCACATTGCAATTACTACATGCACCTAGTGGTTGCCATAAAATTGCTTCCAATGATCACAGAAACTTTTTTTGCATAGCACTGATCAGATATCATAGTTCTTCAAGCACCAGGGACCCAGGAATGCAAATTTCTGCTAACTTACTTGTCTGCATTCTCATATGAAATAACCCTATTAAACATTTCTTTAGGAAAATATTTCTCTAGCACTCTCTGGTGGGAAGAATGAAGGGTCATCTCGGGGATATAAGTATTCAAATTTTTGTCAAATATACTCCTATAATAGGTATGGATGCCTCAAGCTATCATAGCAGGAAACCCCAGTAATTGATATATAATCTAATAACTTCCCTTGCACTAATGACATAATCATTAAGCAACTAGCTTTCCAACAGAGAGAAGATTTTGCTCAGTCATCAGGATCATTCTGATCTGCATAACAGTTAGATAAACTATAATATTTTAATCTAGATTTTTAAAAAATTCTTTCAAGGCTAAGAATTCTGTAATACACATAGATGTAAAGCAACTGCATACAGAAAATCTGTGGTATCTGCTTATTTTGACATACAGAGAACACAGTCTGATAACTAGTCCCACACCTGCTTTCTTCTGCTAAACTTAAAGCATGGCTTCATGTACCTGTAATTGTGCTCTCAATCAGTTTTCTTATTCACACACAAGGTTCAGAAAGAAACAGTATTTACACAACTGTAAAGGAAACTAATTACCCAGTAGTTCTTCTAAAAATATGAAACAATAACCAAGATATTCAACATTTGAGGAATTCCAGTCACTTGAAAGAGAAAGACCAAGATGAACTAAAAGAAAATGTGATAAGGGAGACATTGGAAATGGAATAAAAATTAACTTTAAAAACTTTTTAATGTAATGAGATATAATCTAGAAGATATGCTATCTACAAATAAGAAAGTCATCAAGGTACAACCACAGAATAAGTAAAGAATTTTAAGAGATTAAAACATTTTGCATATTTATTTTATATTATCTGTGTATTGTATATTTTTGTATAAAAAGAAAAAAATTATAAAATAAAGCAGAAGAAATTATTCAGAACATAGTGCAATAATATGGAAATTATAGAAGAAAATACAAGAGATAAAGAATACTTGATATTTCAATATGTCACCAAAAACAGCCTCACAAAAATTAGCAGAAAAAAATTGAGTAAAATAAATTACTAAAGGGACACTTAACAAATTTCCAAGAAGTGAACATTGAAAAAAGTCTTCAGTCTGAAAGATCCCTTAAAGTGTTGTTAATAGTGAGAGAGAGAGGGAGAAAATCATAGACATATACATTTGAAATTTCAGAATTTGAAGGATAATTAATTGTATTTCATAAAAATACAATAAAGCAAAACAAAACAAAAAACTCATGAAAGACCATTAAAAATGAACAAGTAAGCTGAAGACTAGGAAATATTTGAAATGCATATGTAAGTAGCCAAAGTAATTATATCCAGAAAATAAAAGGAACTCCAAATCAATGAGTCCAAAACTGGATCTAATATTCCAAATGCCCATTCATAAAAAAATGGGTAAACAATTTGTGTTATGAATTATACAAGGGAATACTACACAGCAATAAAAGTTTCTGGTATTTTCAATAACATAGCTGAATCTTTAAAACGTTATGTTCAGTAAAAGAGGAAAATAAGTATATTTTATGACATTACATTTATGAAATTTTAAAACAAGCTAAACTAATCTGTGATAATAGAAGTCAAACTTATAAGAGAAAAGTATTGATTAGAAAAGGATGAAAGGTAAATCCCTGATGTAACTGGAATATAATACCTTTTAACCTGGGTGATAGCTGGGTGCATAAATATGTGATAATTGATCAGGCTTAAGGTACAGATTTTTTCATGTTCTACGGGTAAATTATGCCTCATTAATGAAAAAATAACACCTATGGCAAATCCATCATTAGTAGTAAGACACTAGAGATTTATTTTTATTTTTATATTTATATAATTTTATATTTCTCTCCAGTTCACATTTAGTATTTAAAAAATACAAAACTATAATTTTTTTTATTTTAACACTTTTATGAATGTTAACTACAAAAGATTCTTTTATTCTCACATTTGTAAATATTTTGCTAGTTTCTGCTTGAATAAATAATGTAATATGAATTATTTACTATAAAATACTTTACAATTACAACATTTAAAAAGTAACCAAATAGTGGGAGGGACCAACTGTCATTTAAAGGAAAAAATACATAGCTTTAAATTATTTTATCAGAAAACATAAAGACTGAAGCTAGGTTTTGCTTTGACAAATAATGCTGCTGTAAACATTATTGTGTATGTTTCTTAGTACATATATGTGAGAGTTTCTCCTTGATTATGTAATTAGATAATACCACCTAGGTGTTACCAAAGTTCTTACATGGACTACAGTGGTATTATCTGACTAAACCTAGCTCAGGAAGTCTGTCATCAGTGTTCCTTCTACCTGGAATTTCTTCCCTGTGAGTTTCTCATGTTTAGCTTTTCCTCATCATTCAGGTATTTGTTCTATTGCTTTCTCAAAGAGGATTTACTTTGCTCTAATCTCCATCTCGCCCTATGACTTTCTCTCCCATTATCCTGTCTTATTTTCTTTTTCATAATGCTTTTCAGAATCTGAAATGATCTTAGCTTCATGTATAATTGATTTTCATTTGCTTCCTCTAGTTTATTATTCATTGTACTTAGTACATTAATGAACATATTATTTCAGCTCAATGGTTTGCTAGCTATTATTTACTATTCACTTACTTAGTGCCATAAATTTAAATCTCACTAGGATGGAAGAGTAGATATTTCCATCTTAATATATCCAAAATAGAATCCCTGAGCCACAATCCTCACTTTCCATTCTCCACAAATTCTTAGTGCTTAGAAAAAGGTTCCTGGTACAGAGAAGGTGTTCCATTAAAAAATTTTATTGAACAGATGATTAAATGAATGACATCCCTCAGGTTATAGGGTTTACTATTGTGCAGATGAGTGCAACTTTGTCAAAGGATCATATAGGACTAAAGGAAATTGTTAATTTCATTTAATTTTTCTTAACTATAACATCTTAAAAATATACTAAAACAATAAGGAAGGTCACTGCAAATAGCAGCTATTTATATTTCCGTGTTCCCTGTTGGTTATCATCTTCACACAAGTATAAACTTATATAGTTGTAATCATAGTCATTAAAAGGAAAAAATAGGTTTAAATTTTTATAATTTAAAATATAATTTAAATTTAAAATACAATTTAGATATCTTTGTAATTCTAATTTAAATAGATGGGTAATATTCTATTGAATAGTTGAACCAGAAATTTACCTACTAATAATAGATATTTTGGTTATTAGTAATATTAGTAATATTCAGTACAATGAATAAGTGTACATTTTCCTTCCTATAGCTTTTATAGTCTGCCTTATTTCCTAGTGTTAAATTCTAAAATTACATTAATCAAATAAATATTATAAACATTCTTATGTCCCTTAATATAAATTACAGCAGGTATAGAAAACATATCATAAAGTTTGTTATATCCTTAGGACAGTACGTGGCATGTGGTGAACATATAATGAATGTATAATTAATTTATTAAAGAGTAAATTCTATCAAAATTGTTTTCCACAGACACATGTTAATGAATATTACATATTAATATCAATCGATATTTATGATTTTCTGTGCAAAAGTATCTGATTGATTGACTTTGTTACATTTGGTCAAGTAATTTTCAGTATTGAATATTTTATTCAATACTGTCTTTACACATGGACAAGTGGGGCTCTGCCCTGAAACCTGCATCTCTGTAGGTATCATGTTTTTCAGTGACTTCTTCAAAATTTTTCAGTTCAATTCTAGTTCCTGGGGCTGGAAAAGGCCACCAGTGCCCCCCATGCAGGGTGCTTCAAGACCGGACTGGGTCCCACATGCATCCTGGTGGCCAAGAGGCACCTATAAAATTTTTCTAAATCACTCCCTCTACCCAGGACTAGCTGTGGTGTATTGTCCTATGGGCAGTCACCCTACCCAAGAATTGGAACTGACATGGGACCTGTCCCAATTTCTTTCCTTTAGGTCACTTTTCAGCCATGCATTGGGTTGATCAGATGTTCTGAGGATCTCCAGTAATCATGACTGTTGGGTTGTCCTAGGGTCCCATGTCCTGACCCAAATTCCAGGAGAGTGGTCTGGTACATAGATTACTCCCACCAGGCAGCTTGGTATTTATTTCACAGGATGATATGATGTGTTAGGTAGTCCTTATGGAGTAGTCATGAATACTTACTTTCAGGGTTTTTAAGGCAGTTGCCCTGCAAGCCCAGTAAGCCCCCTGATAGATGCCCTCTATTGTCGCCGATAGAATCGTGACATCAAGCTCTCCTGGGTTTGCCTAAAGCCATGCTAGAAGAAAGACAGACACTCTTTGCCCAAGTGGGCCCACTCTTCACACCCTTTCCTGGACACCTCTCTATCCTCCCACTGGTGGTACTGTGTAGAAGCCAGGGGTGTGGCCAATACTGAAAGATATCATATTCTATGAATTCAGTGTTTAGGTCTAAAGAGTTCAAAAGAAGGTAGGGAAAGGGATTATGCTATAAAACCCCAAATGGTACATTTAACATAACTAGAAAGCAAATTATTGTTCTGCATATTATTCTGCACATGCTGGGTAAGTTTGCCTTTGTTGTCATCATCATGAAGCACAGTAATAACTGTTAAGAGAGTAATCAGAAGCTGTTATTCACAGAGGTACAAAGAATAAGTCAGTATCAAGAATAATGATGCATTCAATTAATGGTATTAGGAAACTTCAGAGGGAAGAAATTCCACATTATTCCTACAAACATGGGGCCCAAACAGTCATAGCATTAAAAGAATAATAATATTGCTAACCTGTTTCTTGCAGGGGAAAAATAAAATTAGTTAGGAATGGCACATTTGATGGTATCCAGATAAAGAGAGAGTTCTTGGATCTGAATAGAAAGAGATTATGTCTGATTAAACAATAAAGAAGAATGTAAGTAGCTCTTCTCTACCCTTTACTCTGGCTTTATAAAAAAATTTCTATACCCCACATGTGACCATGAATTTTAAACAAATTTTTATATCAAATTGTTCACATAGATGAGGCCCTAAATAAAAATATTTGCCTGAGATCTTGCAAACCCAGAGAGGACCTGTTCCTACTACTTCTAATGCTTTCAAATTTTCCAGTTATTTTAACTCACTGTTAACATTTTTCCACCGAAAACGCATAAACCAAGGAAGTCCTTTGTCAGTTTGAGGAAATTATAGATAACCCCATGAATTCAAGGTAAAGTCAAATATTATACTTAATGGAATTTGACTTAATACTACTATATCTATACTGATTACATCCTAAATAATTACATCCCGTGTGAATGAAAAATTTATTATTTTTCACAATAGTGGAAAATGAGAAGCCATCTAAATGTGGAAATAGCTAGGTGAAGAAAGTCACTATATAACCAATTAGGGTCAGTTATTTGCCTGGTAACTGTTAAGTCAGGATAGCAACTCAGAAAATGTTTGTGGTGTAATTTTTTAAGACAGTTTCACTCTAAAGTATATCAAACACTAAAGAACATATAAAATGTGAACCTATTGCTTTAATCATCATAAAAGTGAGGGTCTATTACCCAAGTTAAGGTATATAATATCACTATGAACTTCGAAGTCTTTTTATGTCCTATCAAATCTCTTATTCTCTCCCAAGAAATGTATGTTTTCCTAAATCTAATACTAATATCACTTTCATCTTTATACTTTTAACAATCTGTGTATTTCTAAACAAAATCTACATGGTTTTGATCATATGTTCTGTAATAAGGTGTAGTTTATTTTTGCTTGATTTTGACATTTTTATATGATACTCATCTGTGACATTTTTTCTCAAAAATATATTTTGTTTTGTTGTTGATCCTTATTGATATCTGTAGTTAAACTTTATTTTTGTTGTGTAGTATTCCTTAGTACAAATACATTTTTTAAAATGTATCCATTTAACCACTGAAGGACCTGAAAGTTGTTTCCAGGTTTTTCTATGACAAATAATGCTGCTGTAAACATTATTGTATATGTTTCTTAGTGCAGGTAAGTGAGAGTGTCTCCTTGATTATATACCTAGGAGTGAATTACTAAATTGTAGGATTGCATCTCTTTAACTTTTCTTGATGATGCCAAATTATTGTGCTGTGTCAGACTGCTGTGTCTGAAAGGCTACATAACATATGATTCTAACTATATGACATTCTGGAAAAGGCAAAACTTAGGGAGGCAATAAAAGGATCAGTGCTTGCAGGGGTTGTGCGGAGAGAGAGAGATGAATAGGCAGAACATGGTGGACTTTTAGAGCAGCGACACTACTCTGTATGATACTATAATGATGGATATACTTGTCAAAATCCACAAAATGTACAACACCAAATAGGACAACCCTAATGTAATTGTGGATTTTAGGTGATAATGATGCGTCAGTGTAGGTTCATGGATTATAAAAAATGTACCACTCCCATGCAGGAGGTTGATAGTAGGAGAAGCTGTGTGTGTGGTGAGAGGGGCATATATGGGGATTCTCTGTCCTCGCTGCTTTATTTTGTTTTGAACTTTAAACTGCTCTAAAAATCGTCAATTTAAAAGACTACACTTTACCTCAATTGACATAAAAATAGAAAATTGAATAGTCTTATTTGTAATAGGAAATTAATATATAATTAAAATTATTCCATTTAACCTCCTTCATTAATTCTTTCAATCATTTGTAAAATAAATATGTTGATACCCAAATTTAAATAGAAATGCTATAGGATAAATATAGTCAAAATAATATTGCAGAAAAAGCTGAAAATATATATTTAAAGTTATAAAAATATATTATAAAGTTATAGTGAATGAGATAGGATGTTGGTGCAAAGAAAGAAAAATAGACCAAAAGAAAAAAATAGAAAGTTTAGATAGGGACCCACACATGGACACTCACTAATAGAGATAAATAATTACCTTATTTCACAGAAAAATATGGCACTGCATCATATTGTAAAAGAAACTGTCCTTTCAATAAGTAAATTGCATATTCATGTGAAAAAATAATAAACCTTAACATTAACTCAAACTATTTTTTATTTATTTTATTTATTTATTTATTTATTTGCAGTACGCAGGCCTCTCACTGTTGTGGCCTCTCCCGTTGCGGAGCACAGGCTCCGGACGCACAGGCCCAGCGGCCATGGCTCACGGGCTCAGCCGCCCCGCGGCACGTGGGATCCTCCCGGACCGGGGCACAAACCCGCGCCCCCCACATCAGCAGGCAGACTCTCAACCACTGCGCCACCAGGGAAGCCCCTCTCAAACTATTTTTAAACTACATGTAAATAATCCCAAACCAATTGACAAGTAAACAGTATAGAATATAGAAAAACATATAGAAAAATAATTCCATGACATTGAGGTATACAAAGATTTCTTATACAGTGAACAAAAAACTAACCATAAAGTAATTTGGAAATTGGATTTCTTGAAAATTAAGATGTTTTGTTCATCAAAAGATGCCATTAAGAGACTGAAAGCTAAGGTACAGACTGGAAGAAAACATTTGTATTACATGTTTGGCATATTACTCAAAATCAGAATATAAAAAGAACCCCTACTAATTAATACTGGGGAAAAGAGAACAACAAGAAAAAGACATGTAAAAATTCATGGATAAAGCTATCAATATAGCTTTTACACAGATGAAAGCATGCTTAACATTGTTAGCCAATTAAAATCCTAATAAAATACCACCATACATACTAAAGAAAGGTTCAAATTAAAATGCTTGGTAAGGCTTCCCTGGTGGCTCAGTGGTTGAGAGTCTGCCTGCCGATGCAGGGGACACGGGTTCGTGCCCCGGTCCGGGAGGATCCCACATGCCACGGAGCAGCTGGGCCCGTGAGCCATGGCCACTGAGCCTGCGCATCCGGAGCCTGTGCTCCGCAACGGGAGAGGCCACAAGAGAGAGAGACCCACATACCGCAAAAAAAAAATAAAATAAAATGCTTGATAAAATCAAGTCTTAGTGAGGATGTGGAGCAATTGGTGCTCCCTTCATACATTCTTATGGCAGTGTAAATTGATACAACCCCTATGGAAAACTTTTTGGAGGATCTAATATACTATGAAAATGCTTTTCCTGTGACCCAACAATTCTACTTTGATGTGTATGACACAGGTAAATGACCACTTACGGCCACCAAAAGATGGGTGCAGAAAAAATCACAGCAGCTTTAACACGATTAGTTAAAATGGAAACAACACATATGTTTATCAACAGCAGAACAGGTCAATTGTGATCCATTCTTTCAATGGAATTCTCTTCAGCATAATTACAGCCATGTGCAATATGGATCTCATAGACAGAAGCCAGAACACAAAGCATATAGACTATGATTACATTCATATGATGTTCAACAACAGGCAAAAGTATTGCTTGGCAGTAAAATTTAGAAAACTGGTTGCATAATATATAAAATGCCTAGCAATGTAATTAAATTTTTGCATCATGTAGTTTTCCTCAATTAAAATTTTCTTAAAATTAAATCATATATTCCTTTTTGATGACAATTCCAGCATGGATACCAGGATTATATTTATTATTTCATAGTCTAAAATTGTTATTTTAAACTGTTTTCTGCTTTCCAGTTTTGCTCTTTGGAACTCAGCTGTTGGTTTAATTGTCATTTTTGTCTTGTTTTATTTTTGATAAATACATCGTCTTTTTTTGACAGCTTTAGGAATCTCGTGTGTGTGTGTGTGTGTGTGTGTGTGTTTGTGTGTGTTGTGGGATACCATTTCAGTTCAATATGTCTAGGTGAGAGCATTGTTTGTGATTCACTGAGTTTCCTGAATCCAAGAATTGATATCTTTCATAACTTTGAGAATTTTTCATTTATTATTTATTAGAATATTGTCAGTCATTTGTTCTTTTTATCCTCTTTGTTTTAACTTCCTAATGTTCCATGTAGAGGTGTTAAAGTCTTATTATTCTAGCCACATTGTTTCAACCTATGCTACATATTTCTCAATTTTGTGCTTATTTGTGCTAAATTCTGAGTAGTTTTTATAGGTCTGCCTTCTAGTTCTCTAAATCTCTAATTCTTTTTTTTATTCATTGCTTTATACTTTAAAAGTTTTACACATATTTATTTTATATATTGATATGATAATTTCTACACCTGCAGCCTTAAGGGGTCTGAATTTTTGTTTTCTTATTTTCCTATACTCTGGTTCATGAGGTCTTATTTACTCATGTGTTTATGAATTTGTATTTCTTGGAGCTCTTATTTGAGAAAATCATTTGACTCTTTTTTTTATATATGTGCTTCCTCAAGGAAGCATAAATGGGCATATTTAGCAAAGAGTGAAGAATGGCAAATTGTGACAAAGCAGAAAGAAAACAAAGATTTACATTGTTGCCAAATGAGCCCCAGTTTTCTAGTAAACAAGCAGAAAATCTTTCAGGCATGAGAAATAATGTCCCCTGAATCAAAACAAATTATAAGTATTGATTTTAAAATTGATTGTCTTCAATAAGCTGCCTTCCAAAAAAAGGAAGGACTGGGTTTGAATGGCATTACATACAATGACAAAGCCAAAACACACACAACAAACAAAATTATAGTTTTTTCCATCTTTGAGGAGCTGTCATATTATTCCTGTTTGTTTCTTTGTTTCTATTATTTTGTTTTGTTTGGGTTCATGAGGCTATTTAGGCAATTTCCTCTGGTTCTCCATAGCATAGCTAGCAAATAAACCCTTTCCCTTCCTTGGTCCCCCAGTAACAACTATAATAATCTTAATTTGGACTGACAATATCTAGGAGAAAATATCTATGGTAAAAAATAAATAAGAGATAAAATAGCCTCATGCATTTGACCATAGCAAGAAATGGAGAAAAGACTAGCCCTAAAGTATGTAAACTTGGGAAAATACACAACTTCACTGACATTCTTATTTGTCCTACACTGGTATTAGTTTCCTAGGGCTGATGGGTGGCTTCAAAAAACAGAAATTTACTCTATGACAGTTCTGGAGGCTACAAGTCCAAGGCCACAAGGCCATGTCCCCTCTGAGACCCTGGGTATAATCCTTCCTTTCCTCACTAGGTACTGTTGGTGGCCATTGATGCTTAGCATTCCTTGGCTTGCAGCTGCATCACTCTAATCTCTGCCTCTGTCATCACATGACATTATCCCTGTGTGTCTCTGGCCTTTCTTTATAAGGACACCAGTCATATTGGATTAGGGCCCACCCTAAAGACCTCATCTTAATGATTGCATCTGCAAAGACCCTATTTCCCTATAAGGTCACATCCTGGGGTACTAGGGTTTAGGATTTCAACATATCTTTTGTAGGGACACAATTCAATCCATCCACAACAATAGGTATAATATTTGTGTCCCAGAAAAAAAAATGATAAATTGATGTAATGTTGACTTTTTTAATGTCCCTTACTCTTTTAAGGTTTTTTCCAGTTAATTCTGGGTGATAGAATGGATCACTTATAAAATCTTCATGTTATTGATGGTAAATGGGAAAATGAATATTACAAGAGTCAGAGGATCCATGTTCTAGACTCAACTTCATTACATAAAAACTGTCTAATGGGCTAATGTGAGGATATCTAATGTGAAGAAAAAGAAGACAATGCACTGGACTGCAGTTAAGAAAGTATGATTCCTTTTTGGAAACTAATCCTTTGCTATAGGGTGATAGGGTGACAAATGGCAAGGGTTACTTGTTTGTTTCATGCATCAGAAAAGAAAACTGAGCTGATGGGAAACATAAGAAAGAGATAAAGGTATTTTCACAAGATAATGACTCCTCCAAGGACCAGAGGTCTTTGTGCAAGCAGTCATAGGAAAGTTGAATTTATAAATCACAACTTAGGAAAAGGGAAAAAGAGTGCACTCAGATGTTCAGACAAGGTTTTGACCAACAAAGTAATGAAGTATATGGATAAGATCTATAATTAGAAGTTAGATGTAGGGCTTCCCTGGTGGTGCAGTGGTTGAGAGTCCACCTGCCGATGCAGGGGACATGGGTTCGTGCCCCGGTCCACGAAGATCCCACATGTCACGAAGCGGCTGGGCCCGTGAGCCATGGCCGCTGAGCCTGCGCGTCTGGAGCCTGTGCACCGCAACGGGAGAGGCCACAAACAGTGAGAGGCCCGCATACCGAAAAAAAAAAAAAAGTTAGATGTAGAAGTCGATAAACACTGTGGCAGAGAGTTGCACAATAACTAAGATGATGATATTATTTTAGAGCAAAGATATTTTCAATATAACAAAGAGGCAAAATGTAACCTGGGCTACTACACACCATTAGAATGACTAAAATCCAAAACACTGACAATATCAAATGCAGAAGAGGATTTGGAGCTACAGGAATTCTCATTTGTTGCTGGTGGGAATGCATAATGATATAGCCACTTTGCAAGACAGCTTGACAGTTTCTTACAAAGTTTACCATATGCTTACATAAGCCCTCCGTATGATCCAGCAATTTTACTCCTAAATATTTACCAAAATGAAGTGAAAATTTATGTCCACACAAAAACTGTCATATGAATCTTTATAGCAGCTTTTTTCGTAATCACCAAAACCTGGAAAGAACCAAAATGACCTTAAATAGGTGAATGTATAAACAACTGTAGTAAATCCATTCAACAAAATACTATTCCACAATAAAAAAAAAAAAAAGAGCTATCAAGCTGCACACACACACACACACACACACACACACACACACACACACACACCACACAAACCCAAAACAAAAAAACAAAACACAGAAGAACCTTAAAAGCATATTGGTAAGTGAAAGAAGCCAGTCTGCAAAGGCTACAGATTATATGATTCAAACTATATGATATACTGGAAAATGCAACAACTGTTGAAACAGTAGAAAGATCAGTGATTGCCAAGAGTTCAGGGGGGTTGAAAAGAGGAGTGATGAATAGGTGAAGCATATAGCAATTTTTAGGGCCGCGAAAAACTGTTCCTTATGTTCCTGTTATGATGGACACATGACATTACGCATTTGTCAAAGCCCATAGAACTGTACAACACAAAGAGTGAACTCTAATGTAAACTGTGGACTTTAGTTAATAATAATGTATCAATATTCATTCATCAGTTGTGACAAATGCACCGCACTAAGGCAAGATGTTAATAATAGGGGAAACTGTGTGATTGGGGAGGGGGTGGTATAAAGAAATTCTCTGTGCTTTCTGTAAACATAAAACTTCTGTAAAAACAGTCTATTAAAAACACCTATGTAACCAGGAAACCAACACATACTCCTACAGTTTGCATATAAGCATGAGAAGATTAAAAAGTAATAAACTTGTCCAAAGTCTTTTTAACGTATCTTTTTGTAATCTCATAGGAGTATTTGTGGATTTAGAAAAGAAGATGAGATGCTATAGGTCTATGCTTAGAAAAGAAAACATCTAACAGCCTTGCTATGGCTTATAAATGAAATCTGCTCTTTGGTAATGTGGACCTATTAATATGCAATATTTCCTTTGGAGGAACAGATATCAACAATATCAATAGCATTAAATCAACAAAAGTACACTTAGAAAAACAAAACAGAATTATAGGCAAAGCGTTTTTTTCAATGGAACTTGAGTTACAATTCCATAACATGGTGACTTCCCTCACTCTAAATTCCAGAGAAGCTCCTTATTACGGAGGTCCCACAAGAGGGCTGAGCTTAATAACTAGCAAAACAGGGTACTCTGACATACAAATTTTATGTAAGTTACAGGTTTTTTTATTTTATAGTAATATGGTCTTAATAATATCTACCAGGAATAACATTTATAGGGGACGTTCATTGAGGGCTATTGAGTGCATCTTCTCAATTCTATTTGGTCCTCACAGGAGATCTCAAATAGGATGATGGTGATGGTATTCTGTCACTGGGGACTGAGATCTTGTCAGATTGCAGAAAGAATGTGGTAGAGCTTACCATATCTGTTTAATAACCTTTCACATTGCCCTGAAACTCTAGTGTAATTGCTTTATTAGCTTATAAGAGCTGCATTTAACAAGTCCTACATCTCGACCTAACACCTGGGTTCTTTATTTCTTGCCATCATTGTTATAAACACTACACACACTACATTTATTAAGCCACTCATAACCTCAGCCTTGGATTCCTACTGCAATCTCTCTCCTGAGTGATAGGGCTAGCTGGAAAATATATCACACAGACAAATTGATTGATTCCATTTCATATGATCGGCAAACTGCATTGAATTTTCAGAAACACTTAACACTCAGTCTTCTCTCCATGCTCAAAAATATATTTTCCAAACCTTCACATAATAAGCCAACCTGAAGGTGTGAAATCACCAGCCCTTATGAATTATGCCTAAAACAATACAATTTCTCTCTGGGTTATTCACACGTTGTATACACCTGTGAATATGACAAACAGATTTAGTCAAAAGACAGTTTACCTCAGTCTATTATATCATCTCCTCAGCTTTGCAAATGGCAATGGATGGGAACCCAAGCGCTAATGCATCCCCATGACCTCAACCTGCCCAAGGAGGTGAAAGACTTGTACTCAGAAAACTATAAGACACTGATGAAAGAAATCAAAGCTGACTTAAACAGATGGAGAAATATACCATGTTCTTGGATTGAAAGAATCAATACCATGAAAATGACTATACTACCCAAAGCAATCTACAGATTCAATGCAATCCCTATCAAACTACCAATGGCATTCTTCACAGAATTAGAACAAAAAAATTTTACAATTCATATATAAACACAAAAGACCCCGAATAGTCAAAGCCATCTTTTTTTTTTTTTTTGTGGTACGTGGGCCTCTCACTGCTGTGGCCTCTCCCGTTGCGGAGCACAGGCTCCGGGCATGCAGGCTCAATGGCCATGGCTCACGGGCCCAGCTGCTCTGCCGCATGCGGGATCCTCCCGGACTGGGGCACGAACCCGTGTCCCCTGCATCAGCAGGTGGACTCTCAACCACTGCACCACCAGGGAAGCCCGCCAAAACAATCTTGAGAAAGAAAAATGGAGTTGGAGGAATCAAGCTCCCCCACTTCAAACTATACCACAAAGTTACAGTAATCAAGACAGTATGGTGCAGGCACAAAAACAGAAACATAGATCAATGGTTCAGGACAGAATGCCCAGAGATGAGCCCCTGCACATATGGGCACCTAATTTATGACAAAGGAGGCAAGAATATACAATGGAGAAAAGACAACCTCTACAATAAGTGGTGCTGGAAAAACTGGACAGTTACATGTAAAAGAATGAAATTAGAACACTCCCTAACAGCATACACAAAAATAAACTCCAAATGGGTTAAAGACTTAAATGTAAGACCAGGCACTATAAAACTCTTAGAGGAAAACATAGGAAAAACACTCTTTGGCATAAACTACAGCAAGATCTTTTTTGACCCACCTCCTAGAGAAATGGCAATAAAAACAAAAATAAACAAATGGGACTTGATGAAGCTTAAAAGCTTTTGCACAGCAAAGGAAACCATAATTAAGACAAAAAGACAACCCTCAGAATGAGAGAAAATATTTGCAAATGAAACAGCAAAGAATTAATCTCCAAAATATACAAACAGCTCATGGACCTCAATATCAAAAAAACAAAAAATCCAATTAAAAAATGGGCAGAAGACCTAAATAGACATTTCACCAAGGAAGACATACAGATGTCCAAGAGGCACATGAAAAGATGCTCAGCATCACTAATGATTAGAGAAATGCAAATCAAAACTACAATGAGGTATCACCTCATACCAGTCAGAATGGCCATTATCAAAAAATCTAGAAACAATAAAAGCTGGAAAGGGTGTGGTGAAAAGGGAACCCTCCTGCACTGTTGGTGGGAATGTAAATTGATACAACCACTATGGAAAACAGAATGGAGCTTCCTTATAAAACTAAAAGTAGAACCACCATATAACCCAGCAATCCCACTACTGGGCATATACCCCGAGAAAACCATAATTCAAAAAGAGACATGGACCACAGTGTTCACTGCAGCACTATTTACAATAGCTAGGACATGGAACCAACATAAATGTCCATCGACAGATGAATGGATAAATAAGATGTGGCACGTATATACAATGGAATATTACTCAGTCATAAAAAGAAACGAAATTGAGTTATTTGTAGTGAGGTGGATGGACCTAGAGTCTGTCATACAAAGTGAAGTCAGAAAGAGAAAAACAAATCCCGTATGCTAATGCATATATATAGAATCTAAAAAAAAAAAAAAAAAAAAAAGGTACTGATGAACCAAGTTGCAGGGCAGGAATAAAGAGGTAGACATAGAAAATGGACTTGAGGACATGAGGTGGAAGGGCGAAGCTGGGACAAAGTGAGAGTAGCATCGACATATATACACTACTGAATGTAAAATAGTTGGCTGGTGGGAAGCAGCAGCATAGCAGAGGGAGATCAGCTAGGCTAGGTGCTTTGTGATGACCTAGAAGAGTGGGACGAGGAGAAGGGGAGGGAGGCATGAGGACAAGGGAGGGGATATGGGGACATGTATATGCATATGGCTGATTTGCTTTGTTGTGCAACAGAAACTAACACAGTATTGTGAAGTGATTATACACCAATAAATATCTATTTTAAAAAAAAAAAAGAGTGGCTCTGACTGCCAACATCTTCAGCACGTGAAATCAGCCACGATCCTCAGGCATAGCATGTGTTTCCCTTGAAGTCATTCTCTAACCTCCACTTCCCCATAGAATCTATCCCATCTTTTAGTGTTGTTTCTCTTGTTGCTGTTGTAGTAGTAATTTTATGTTAATTTTTAAAATTCCCTAAGTATAGAATACTTGGAGATTCACAATAGTATAGACAGTATTAAATCATCAAAATTCAGCAACCTAAGAGATATTTAGTCTTAATATAATGGAGTATGTTTTTGCTAATTTTTCTATTTACATTATTTCTTGTTATGCACAGAATTTGTAGAAAATTTTCAATGTCACTCTTTTTTCCCAAATCATAAGCTTCAATGCCTAAAATTTCTTTAATTATGTAAATATAATATACTTTACCAGATCACGGACCCAGCCGCTCCGCGGCATGTGAGATCTTCCCAGACCGGGGCACGAAGCCGTGTCCCCTGCATCGGCAGGCAGACTCTCAACCACTGCGCCACCAGGGAAGCCCCTCATTATGTCTTTTAAACAAATAAATTTTACTTTTTGTTATAGCAAATCCATTTTAGTAGTCTTAAATGGTGGTGCTATTAGAAAATATTTCTTGAAAAATATTTGAAATAACATAAATTGAGGAAAAAAGGTTTTGTTTAATAAATTTTTATGCGTTTAATACCTTATGTGTATGTGTGCCTGTGTGTGTGTATTCTCCAAGGTTTATGTATGAGAGAATTTAGGAGATAGGAAATATATTGTTCCATGTGTTACAAAACCTGGTTGTGTTTCTGAAACGTCTACAGACTAGTCATTTAAACTTGGGCAATTCAATCCCTCTGGATCACAATTTCTTCCTACAAAACATAAATTGCAGCAGATATTTATTCAACAAATATTTATTGAATGTCCATTATGTTCCAGGTATTTTTCTAGGTGCTATGGTTATAACAGTGAGCAAATAGAAATGCAGAAAAGACTCTGTCACACAGAACATACATTCTTGGGTGAAACAAAAAAAAACATTTAGAGTAAAATAAATGTATAGTAAAAAAAATCTGTGATCAATGCTAAAGAAAAAGAAAATGTGAACTATGGAATGAGAATAGAAAATAATGTTGTGGGTTGATGAGTAAAATGAAGCAAATCTTGAAGGCCTTAAGTAGCATCCTAAGAATTCTATTCTGAGGGCTAGATTCCAGTCCTTAAACTTTCGGCCTAGTTCTTAAATGTAAATGATTGCATATTACTGAAACCAGTTAAAAATAGGCAAAATGCCATTAAGTGTGTTTAACAAATGAATTTTTCAACTGGATAAAAGTAAACCTTTCTCAGAGGACTCCTAATTTAAGACATTGAAGCCCAAACTCCTCAATTATTTAGAATGTAATATGCTGCTAGTAAATGTATTAAAGTATTTCCTGAAAAATATCTTTACTTAAATAACTATATTATAATGTATATAAGTAAATATATATAGTATATGTTGTTGTTTTACATCTTTATTGGAGTATAATTGCTTTACAATGGTATGTTAGCTTATAGTATATGTTGTATACATTATATTATATATAAATTACATACACACTAGTATGTATGAAAAGCAATTATGACTTTATTTTCACCTCTCTCAGTATTTGAAACTAACATTTGCAGCAAGTCCCTGTTGAAAATGATATATGTAGCTAAAAGTTTTAATCCTCTCACATTTTCTTTTAATTTTCAGCCTGTCAAATTAGTGTCAGTTAAAAATCGCCAATTGACAGTTTGTGAGAACAAATTCTTTTATAGAGTTTCTATCATTGAAGGCTTATTTAACCTCCATGTGACCCCTTTAACAGAGTTCCTAACACTGAGATCTTCAATGAGAAAATATAATCTAGAGTGAAAAGAATGGATAAAATGGTGACAGTTGACACTGGAAACAGATTTGAAATGACATAATGTCTGTTGTGAAATTATGATTTCCCTTGTCAAGTCTTTATTTTCTGAAGAAATATGGAGTTTACACAATTAGACCAAAGTTCATTCATAATTCTTATATTGACTTAGAAACACTAACCATGAATTTAATTGAAACTTCAGATTTTGACTCAAGATTTATTGGTGCATTTCAAAAAGTGACATAAAATAAGTATTTAGAGTGTTGTGACCTTCACTTCTCCTATACTCAGAGCATGTTATGACCAGCTCAGCCAAAATAGGAGTGACTATTCATTGAATAGTTCTTATATTTGGGTATATTAAACATTAAGACATTCAGAGATATTTCAGGAAATATAGTAACAAAGAGACTTCATAAATTCATGCAGACTGTCAGCCCAGCATTGAGCTAAATAGGTAATCAGGTCCAAATTATGTCACCAGAGTCAACAGGTGAGAGTTTTAGAGTGCTTAGGTCCTGTTACTTCCCCAGTGGAATGTGATTAGAGCAGTGTAATCAATAAACACGTAGGCACGTATCCACCTTGTCTGACCTGGTCTTCCTTCAGCATCCTCTCTTGGAAGAAAGTCTCAGGAGCTCAGGGCAGGAAAAGATGGAAACTCCTGCTGTCTTGGTCGGGTTTTCCTGACTTGGAGAAACTGTTGCAGACAACTATTTAACTTGATCTTCTTCTTTTACCACCACAATTGTTTGTACCAAGAATTGTTTGGGGGTTGTACAGTCAGTTATTTAAGATAAAATTAACAATTCTTAGAATATTATTTACAGACATCCATGATAAGTTATTGGTTCAACTTTTCAAACTCATCTCTAGCTACTCCCCTACAAAAACCCTGAACATAAGCCACTCCAACGTGTCTGTTCCTCAAAAGGTCTTGTTTTCTCTTACTTCTATGGCTTTCTTCATCTCCCTAGAAAACATTTTCTAGCTTCTACATCTGGCTAATTCCTAGTCATTCTTCAAAACTTATCTTAGGCATCATCATTTCTGAAATACCTTTCTTTTCAATGTGACACTGCGGGTTAGTGTGTGGTTCTCTCAATACATGTGCACCATGGCACCATATCTTCTCCTCCATATAGCAATCACATTCAGTGGTAGTTGATAATGCAAACTGATAGAGGCATACAGAATATATATTTGAAAGAGCATGATTTAGAGGTCAAGATTGAAGTAACTGTGTTCTGTTGAGCAAATTTTATATATATATATATATATATATATTTTTTATATTTATTTATATTTATATATGTATATATATGTATGAGAAAGAGACAGATACATAAAAAGATGGAGGGACCACTTTAAGCTCTGGAAATAGAAAATAGTTTGATTTAAATAGGGTGGGATTTTATCACCTAACCATGAAAGGACAGTGAGGCAAGAAAGTTTTATTCTAAATTTGGAATGTTAGGATTTAAGAAATAAAGGGAATGGGTGAAGATATTATGATTAAATTGTTGGAGCAAATGATCAAGGGTCATAATGAGTAAATTGTTACTTTCAAAGAGACTTCTGAAGTCCATATATTTTAGATGATGTTAAATTCAAGATAGATCCATTAGAGTAGTTAAGTGGAATGCGGTAGTTCCCTAGTTATGTAAATTTACATAGTTCAGGGAATATAATATATATAATTCTGTAACAGGCATATTTTATAAAACAACATATTTAATAGTTAAATTTTTCATAATCAATATTAATGAGGCATATAATGATATAAATATATGTTATCATAATTTATTCTATCACTTTGCTAAAACTTAGCTCATTTCCAAGTTCCACTATTATAAATCACACCATAGTTTTATATTTATATATGTATAGACACATATATAAATGTATATGTAGATGTTTTATGCCTATATATATACATCAATGTTTATAATATCATTATTTATAATGCTTTGTCTGTGTTGTGCATTATTTCTTCTAGTCAGGATTCCTAGAAATGTAATTTTTAAAGTTATGACTATATTAAGATTCATGAACAAATTGTCAAACGTCTTCATAAATAAGCTTAAAGTGTACAGAAATGCAATCCCACTCGTATACGATGAGAAAAACTCCATACATTACATCATTCCCACCAAGGATTCATATTAGTTTTAGTTAATGTGTGGTAACTGAACTGATGTATTCATTACTTTCTTATAGATTTGTATGTTTTTTTGCATATATAAAAGTTATAACATTTAAATGTAAGTTTGCTTTGAATGTCATGAGTTTTTTTTTTTTTTTTTTTTTGGTCTATCTTAATTGCCTAATTGGCCTGCTATATTCATTTGGGCTCATTTTTTAGGAACTTTGATTTTTTCTTATTTTGAATCTTTTTCCTCTCTACTGCATACTAAGGCCTTTTCCCATCACTTTTAATCTTTATTGTTTCCCTCTATCTATTCAAAAAAGGCAGCTCAAATCAGTCCTTTACACAACTGATTAAATATTCTTTAGCCTCAACTCATGTCTTTCTCCTCCTAAAGCAGTTATTAATTTATTGGCTTGGGTTTTATTTCATTCACTCATGCATTCATTCATTTACTTCTTTCAAAATCAAAATATTTAAGAAGGTATATGTAATTGAATGAGTAGTGTTCCCTGAAAATTCATATGGTAAAGCTCTAACCCCCAGTGTGGACTATATTTGAAGACAGAGTTTGTAAGGAGGTAATTAAGGTTAAACGAGGTCACGTGGTGGAGCCCTGTTCCTGCAGGACTGGTGTCCTTATTAAAAGAGGAAAAGGTACCAGAGATAATCTCTCTCCCTCTCTTTCTCTCTCTCTCTGTCTCTCTGTCTCTCTGTCTCTGTCTCTCTCTCTCTCTCTCTCTGCACATACTCACAGAGGAAAGGCTGTGTGAGGACACAGTGAGAAGGCAGTCCCCTATAAGCCAAAAAGAGGGGTCTCACCAGAATCCAACCCTGGTGGCAACTTGATCTTGGACTCCAGCCTCCAGAACCGTGAGAAAATAAATTTCTGTTGTTTAAGCCACACAGTCTGTGGTATTTTGATATGGAAGCCAGAGAAGACTAATACAGTACACAATGAAAAATTTTCTTTACACCCAATCTTCTAGTCCTCTAATTCATTTACAATGAGACAGAAACTATTATTCTTTCAATCTTTCCAGAAATATTTGCTGTATGTATAAGTAAACAAACACCAAAAAACATACATTCATATCTTTGCATTTTTAAACAAATAGCAACAAAATACTATGTACACTGCTATGCATTTTTAAATTAAACTATTGCAATATTGTGAATCATAGGAGGTATACATTTAGTTTTCACCCACAGATCCTGGCTCACAGCTCCCTTGGAATTTTCTGAGTGATAAGAGCAATGGGAGCATCTTTTGTTATAATGTCTGGTCTCAGTTCCTGGAAACACTTCAGAGCCACAAAGGTGAAATCATTGTGTTGTTGTTCATAACAAGCTCCTTTGGTGACTTTTGGAAAGCACCTAGGGATGAGGGCTAGATGGCCAAGGGAACCAACCGTAAATAGAGGGGTGGAACTTTCAGTCCCACCCCCTGATTTCCAGGGAGAGGAGAGAGCTGGAGGTTGAATGAATCACAAGTGGCAAATGATCTAATCATGTCTATTTAATGAAGCCTCCATAAAACCCCAAAAGGACAGGGTCGGGAGAGCTTCCAGGTTGGTGAACACGTGGAGATTGGGGAGAGTGGTATGTTCAGGAAAGGAATGGAAGCTCCTTGCTCTTTCCCCATACCTTGCCCTATGTGTCTCTTCCATCTGACCATTCCTGAGTTACATTCTTTTCTAACAGACTAGTAATCTAGTAAGTAAACTGTTTATCTGAGTCCTGTGAGCCACTCCAGCAAATTAATTGAACCCAAGGATGCGGTCATAGATTTATAGCAAACCTTGGCTTGCAATTGACATCTGAATTGGGGGTAGGGGCAGTCTTGTAGGTCTGAACTCCTAATCTGTGAGAACTGACACTATCTCTGGGTAAATAGTTTCAGAATTGATGTGAATTGTAGGATATCCAGCTGGTGTCTGGAGGATTGTTCAAGCATTGCTTAGTGCTGTGGGAGAAATCCCCCTCCACACACGCACATTGGAATCAGATCCTGTAAAAAATTAATAAACAGAAACTTCGATTAAATAGAGTCTGGAGACCAGATGGGGGAGCTCTCACTCCCTGCAATCGTAGCAGAGTCAAACAGGAAAAAGAAAGACTCCTCATCTTTCTTGACAAGGATTCAGCCAATGAAAAGCCATGGAAGGCTTGTTTACTATGGCCCTCTCAACTTTTTTTTTCCTCTAAAGAGAATCTCTTTCCCTTGCTGTGGGGGAACTTGCACTTGGCTCACCATGCTTGCAGACCACAAATTGCAATTCTCTGCTGATCCTAAATAAATCCATCTCTGCTGAAGAAATATCTAGCAGTCTATTTGTTTCAGATCAACAGTTCCCAAACCCCAAGTAACCATACACATTAGCCACCTTTCACACGGTAAATAAAGAGCTTTCTAATTGATTTTAAATTGCATGTGAATACATCAAAATTTATTTGGTCATTCCTCTAATAATAAATTTTATTTCCAAAATTTTGTAACTAAAATTTTGTTATACTGCATAACTTTTATATATGTCATTTCCTACTTGCAAGTGTATCTGTAACATGAATTCCTGAAAGATGAATTGCTGCATAAAAGGGTTTTGGCACTCATATTTTTGATAGATATTGCCAAATGTCCTTTCCTATGGGATAAAATTAATTCATATTTTCTACAGAAATTTATGAGAATTCCTGTTATCTCACACCATCACACACACAGACACACACACTGTGTTACCAAACTTTTGGAACTTCAAAAATATAAAATATAATAATTCAGTATGGTTTTGATTTATATTTTGATTACTCTGAGATTGAATATCCCTTTATATTAGAAAGCTGGATATAACACTGTTAGCTCACCTTTTATTTTCTTGCATTTTTAATATGCTATTTAATTGACTGTTGTGTAAAGAATTGCCAAAACATTGATGATAATCTACTGTTCTTTTCCTTATGAATGATTTGGCCTTTTTCATTCGTTTGTTCAATTTTTTTTAATTTCCAGCAATTTTAGAATATATCTGATTTTTGTTTGTTCCAAGTTGACTTTCCCAGTATGTAGAATGCTTTTTCCCTACAAACTTTCAAATGTTTTAAAATCTTTTTTAAAAATTGAGAATTTATCATGAAATATAATTTTTAGTATTTGAGCCATTTGATTGTTTTTTTCTATTCAAGGACTCTCAGTATACATGTATTGGATCTTCCTTGCCTAACTTCTCTGTTCATCACATTTTTTACAATATGTTTAAACCTTCAATTTCTTTATTTTTAAATTTTTGTTTTTCACCTTCTACTACGTTAGTCATTGTTTTGGGTTTTTTTTCTCATTTATTCTTGATTTCTGAAATGTTTCTTTTACTTTTTCCAAATATTTCTTGAATTTTTATGTCCATCTTCTGATGTTTTATGGTTCCGATTTTGTTGTGTTCTTATATCGTCTATCTTTGTTTTATTTGAATATAATTTAAATCTAATTTGTGGGCATGCCTTTCTGATGCCCTTTCACTGTTTGTAAGGATGTTATCCAACTTCTTATTCTCTTTATTTCTTGAAATAGTTCTGAATGGAATTCTTTGTCACAATCATTTTCTATTGCTTATTTCTCATTGCTAGGTTAGATTTGTCTTCCTGAATGGCTTCACTTCTCTAGAAACCTCTCCTCTATTGTTTTTGTGAAGTGATCAAAATATGGTCTCCTATTTTGTGGTATCTCCGGGCTCTATTTCCTATCCTCACTCTTATGTGAATTTCTTTCTTTGCCGTTATTGTACTTGTCCTGCTTAAATAGGATAATATTCTCATCAGTTTTTCCTTAGTGTGAGGCTCTTTCCTAAATCATCTGGCTAATTTTCAGTATTCATGAAGCCCCATTGGTCCCAAGTTTCCAGGCATTATTTGGAATACCTGGCATTAACTCAAAACTCAGAGCATAGATTCTCTTCTCAATTGAATTTTCTGTTCTCAAATATTCCCATTGTGCTTCCCAGTGAATGCCTATATGGTATTTGGGGCATCCCTCTTCTCTTGCATCCTTTACAATTTGCTTTAGTTTATGTGTTGATTTAACTTCTTAAACTGTTTTTCTGTGTTCTCCCATGTCAGATTTTAGTATATTTTCTTGTCTTTGACCCTCTTTCTTGACTCTGTGCAGTTCTACATTATGGAACTGTTTCTCAGCTACAATCATGTCATTATTTTATTTTAGTTTATGGAAAAATATTTAGCCCTTGTTTCCATTTTTCTCCTTGGCGAAACTTTTCTAGTGAATGTTCTTTGTTTATGATTTGGTTTCCCTTTGTTCTGATAATATGTGTGTAGATCCAGTCATATTTCCTATGGAAAGTAGGTTTTTCAAGTAGTTAAGGCTCTGGCTCCTTTTAAAAGCAATACCATTGTAGTAGAGTACTGGCTATTTTGTAACTGGCTGCCCTCTATTTCTATGCTTTAGGTTGACAGTGGAAAAGGACAGAACTCACGCTTGCTGGCTGTACTTTTTTAAACAGCTTATTAAATTTCTAGATTTTGCAAAAAGTTTATTTTCAGGTCTATAGATCAATTGCAAATATTTCTTTTTTCTGTCCTCAGAAGAATAGAAGATAGCTTCTCTGGTTCCACATTAAATGAAAAGATTTTGGTAATTATTTTGTAAACTATGCAGTTGGGACTGTTGTGTACCAGCCAAACAAAAATTTATTGAGTGCTTACTACGTGGCTAGAGGAGGATAGAAGAGTAATAAGAGCAATATTGTGTCTAGGTGAGGATAGAAGGATAAAGTAGCTAACAACACAAAAAAGTAACAGCACTCAAGGATTTTATATTATAGGGAGAACAGATATACAAAGAAATAAGCAGGCAACTAAGTTATACTTCAGAGGGAAATAAGATACTTGGAGAAAAATAAAGCATGGTAAGCATAATATGAAAATCCTGGAAGTGGAGGATGGATTGCTTTTTTATATAGGGTGGGGCAGGAAGAACCTCAGTGGTAAATTAAAATTTGAGCAGAGACGAAGAAGAAATGAGGACGTGAACCATGTAAATAACTGGAGAGAACCTACAGCCTAAGAGTCTAAATGCATGTGTAACTCAATATATTTACTCTCCTCTATGTTAAGGCATGTTTACTAGTATCCTGACCATTATAAATTTTATAATCCTGGTATTTTAGCTTATTTTGACTTTCTGGTTTAATTTACCCTCTCTTAATAGCTTTCACTTTTCCACCTGTATATTATTTTAAATTACCATATTTATGCTTCTTTTTCCATTACAAAAACATATAATTGATTGTGGAAAGCCTTTGATAAATTATAAGGGAGTTTCTAAAATGCCATTGAGACAAACTTGTGATAAATATTTATTACTTTACCTGTTTCATCACCTTAAAAATGTACCTGCTTCCTCTGAGTCCTGTTTCTACAGATGCAGCAAGAAGCTATTGTATGAGTTGGCCCATGGCCATCACCTATAATTGAGGAATCTTCTGGCCAAAGACATGGAAAAATACTCCCTAATAACCAAACTCTGAGGCATTATTCAATCTGTACTCTAAAAAAGGTGCTTCCCAGTCCGTTGTATATAAATCTCCTGGTGATCTTTTTTAAACGTGGGTTATGATTGAGTATAGAGATTGTGAATATTCTACATTTCTAATAAGTTCCCTGGCAATGCTGATCCCTTCATTCTGAGGACCACATTTTGAGAAGCAAAGCTCTAAAACTTGACCCAATGACTCAAATCATAAACCCAGATATTATACTCAACTTCTCAAGGACTGTTTCCACCTAAGCAGCATTTTTCTGAACTTTAGAAAAAAATAAAAGGCACTCTCTAGAAGTCGGAACTTGAAAAAGGCAGCCCATGGGTGGATGAACTAGAATAGATGACCCACTTAGACAGGTATTTTAAGAGACAACACACCCATTGTAAGAATATATAGTTCTAACAAGACTCAAAGATTGGCAATTTGAACAAGAGCTGCATTTCTGCCTTCACTCTCCCTGTGGCTGGGTCCCTTTAAATGCCACAAACAGCATAAAGAGCAACCTAGAATTTCTCCACCCTCCTGCTCACCATCAGCTATCAAGCCATGTTGATTATAATTCAGATATTATCGTTAATCCATATTCTCTCTCCAGCTACACACATTCAGACATTATTCACCGTACTCTAATCAGTCACCTTACTTCAGCCACTTCCCCAGAAAGTATTTTCTTTATTGCAACCATATTTACCTTTCTGAAATATAACTCTGCCTACACTCCTCTTCCTTTTAAAAGTGTGCAAGAGCCCACACTGCATAGAAGATTAACTGCAAATTCTTTAGCATGGCATGGAAAAGGTTTTAAGGTACTAACCCAAACTGTGACTTCTATTTCTTCACCCATAGATTGTAGGTAGTGTCACTATTGTCCGTCAGTTTTTGGTACCTTATATCTCACTGGTTTATTTGCCTAGAATTTTGGTCCACTACCAAGGCATAGCCAGTATACCTGGGCAAGAAAGCTATGAAGCTCAAACCTGGGTTGGCAAACAAAATAGCCACAGTATAGTCCCTCAGACAAAATTATATCAACAGATTTTGTTACAACTGAAAGCTTGAATGCAGTGATAGAACTTAATGATAACCTTCAACATTATTTATCAACTTCCAAACTTCCATTAAAGACTTAACACAGTTCACAAGGGGAAAAAAAAAAAACTACCTAGTATGGCAGAGAATGTCTAATGTCTCTCCGGCTCATTAAAATGAATAATATTTTATCTTCCTGGACACAGAATTAGGCCTCATTTCCCAATCCACTTCTATATAGGTGTAGCTACATGTTGAAGTTATAACTGACCTGTGGTAGATTGTTAGAGTGATGTCCCTAGCAAATCATGCCTCCCTATGTCGCCATTCTTTTGCAATGTGACTTCACTATTCCTCCAATCAAGAGGTGGAGCTCGTTTCTGACCTCTTTGAATTCATGCTGGCCTTGTGACTTGTTTTGACCAACAGAATGTAACAGAGGTAATGTCATATGACCTCTGAAGTAGGTTTTAGAGGTCTTTCAACTTCTGTTTTCATCCTCTTGAAACACTAACCTGCAGTGCCCATTCTTTGAAGAAGCCTGGGATGAAAGACTATCTGGAAATAGAAGTCCAGCTGATCCACCTGAACTCAGCTCTCAACTGACCCATCAGCTGAATGTAGCCACATGAGTAAGCCAAAATAAGACCAGGAGAAAAAGCTGCTCAATCAACCAATAGAATTGTGAGAAAAGAATAAATTGTTGTTGTTTGCAGATATGGAGTTTGGGTGTTATTTTTTACACAGAAATGGATAACAGATACAGCAAGTAATGTTCACAAAAGTGATTGTACCCCTTTTTAGGCCCAACACATAAAACCCTCTGATGAGCACTCCTCCATACTAATTTCCTTTTCTCAGTAGCTAGGGGGGAGATAATTCTCAGCGAGACCTTAGAAGCCATTTATTGAAGATGGCAAAGCCCCTCTGAGCCTGGTTCCTAAATGACTGACTATTGACATATTCATCAGGAAAGTGCAGATACTTGAGCAAGAAATAAACTTCAAGTGTATTTTAGCTTTACATATTTTGAGTTCTACTTATTACAAAGTTAGTCTGTTCTAGTTATTATGCCAACAGTCATACCATTAATACAATCTTTGACATTTCTTCAGCTAATATCTAGTTTCAGAAGCATTTTATTTATTAGCAAAGATGTTTTTGTGAAAAAAAATTGGACTTTAGTTATATGTAATTATGTTTGCAATACAAATTATTTTCTCACACTAAGACATTAGAGAAAAATTCATGGGAGTAAAACTTTTATACATAATTTCAGCACTAGAATTTTGGCACATTTCATTCTTTGCATATGACCATTTTAACCTAAATTTATACATTCATTTTACCTAATATTACATAATAAACAATTTCTATATGAATTCATAACCACTTTTTTAAGTGATTGCATCCTACTCCATCTAGTGGACACAGTACAATTTATTTCTCATGCTTTTTTATTGATAATTTAAGCTGTGCCAAATATTCAGTGTTGTAACTCTGTAATGAGCAATATTATAAATATAGCTTTTACTGTTTCATATAGTTCCTTTATTCTTATTTTCTTAAATTCAATAATTTGTGTTTTTATTAAAATTACTTAATTTTAAATTGTTAATTATTTAATTTTAAGTTATTAATATTATTAAATTAGTAAAAGATATTAAGTCTTTGCTTGGTTTCTGTTATGTTTATATAAGGATAATAACATTAATGTAACATTGGAGTCTTCTTTACCAAGCTTGGCAGACTTCCCTCAACTGTCATGCTTCATCACTAAGTATTATATGAGATCATGATGATTATTACTTACTCCTCAAAATCTTTATTGTTTTTTCTCATAGTTCATCACTTTTCTTCTTATCTTCTTTTTTCTGTATCCTGAATCATAGTTCCCAAGAACCAAGAATGCTTTTAGTCTACTGAACCTTCTTCTCTATATTATATTCTCACCCCTCAAAAACCAATTATTTAATGTAACACAAGTGAAAGACAACCACGCCTACCACCCTGGCATTGATTTTCCACATTGTCTTCTGTTGTCCAAAATATCTCCACCTGAGTATCTTGCTGACATCTGGAATGTAAAATAAAAGCCACATAAGTTATATTATCTTCCAGCACATATTACATATTCTTCCCAACCTTCTCATTACTTTAAAGATGTTCTTCTCAGCATTCCTCTGCTTTCCCAAGTTTACACAGAATTTTCTCTTGCTATTCAGGCTTCTGTATTTTTCCTTAGCGGTCTCATAGTCTCCTTAAAAGTATATATATACTTAAAAGTTATTAAAATATATATATAGTGTTTACATTTGCTTCAATATATATATATTGTTTGCTCTTTTCCTTTACATTTGCTTCAATTTCAATTTTCCATCACAGTGAATTGTGATATCAATCACTCAAACATTCTAATCAAAAACCTGGGGGTCATTCATGTGTTCTTCCTCATGATAACAGTACCTTTTAGCCTGTCACCAAGTCTTTTTTTAATCACTTTTTTGGTTTGGTTTTGTTCTATTTTTCTTGTTTTATGTTAAAAGTTTTATCGAAGTGTATGTTGAAGGTTGCACAAATCTAAAATAGCTTGACAAATGTTCACCAACTAAGTAAATACACGTATGTAAGCTGGACCCATTTTAAGAAACAGAATATTGCTAGCACTTGAGAAACCTCTGCTATGGCCCCTTTCAGTCACAAAATCTCATCTAAATTTAACCATTAGGCTAATTTCCAACACCATAGATTGGTTTCTCCTGTTTTTGAACTTTATAGAAGTCAAATAATACATTATGTACTCTTTTGCATTTGGCTTTGTTCACTAAACAGCATGTTTGGGTCATCCATATTGACTGTAGTCATAATTCTTTCATTCTCAATGCCGTATAGCTTTCTATTCAGTGTATGCTACCAATTATCCTTATCCATACTTTGGATGATAGATTTTTAGTTTGTGCTATTTGGAGAGTTTATTTTGAATAGTGTCGCTATAAATGTTTCTATACATGATTTATGGTGCACATATTTAGGCATATGCTGGATATACACTTAGGAGTAGAATTGCAGGGTCATGGAATATGAATTGACTTTTTTATGGGAACTTTTGTCTTTTGGTAATAGCCCCATCCCAAGGCTATCTAGAAACTCCACATTGTCACCTTATTAGCATAAACTCTCACTTGATTAAAAGGGGCTCTTTGTGAATAACAAAAGACACTTCTATCACTCAGGAAATTCCAAGCATTTTAGCTCTATGTCAGGAATAGTGGCAAAGATCAAATATTTCTTATTACACAACAGCATGTGTCAAAATTTTATTCTTTCTTTTGGATTACTAATATTCCTTTTATGGCTAAATAACATTTTACTGTATGTATATACCACAAGGTATTTATCTATTTTTCTGTTGATGGACATTGGGCTGTTTCTACCTATTTACTATTAATAGTGAAGCTATGAATATCCATATACATGTAGTTGTTTGAATACTTGTTTTAAATTCTTTTGGATATGTACTTAGAGTAGAATTACAGCATCATATGGTAGTTCTAAGTTTAACTTTGTGAGGAAGCACCAAACTATTTTCCATACCTACTGAAACATTTTACATTTCCATTAGCACCATGTGAGAGTTACAATTTCTCTACATTCTCACCAACACTTTATTTCTATTTGTTTTAAAATAATAATCATCCTGGTAGGGATGAAACGGTATCTCATTGTGGTTTTGATTTGCATTTCTCTAATGAATAATGATGTTGAGAATCTTTTTCATGTACTTCTTGACCATTTGCATATCTTTGGAAAATTTTCTACTGATTTTATTTTATTATACATTATGTATATTATACAGATTGCATATATCATTATACATAATATAACTATATATAGATAGTTATATATATGTTTTATTAACTTTGGATTAACAAAACTCTAATAATATCCCCTTCTGCCTGGCAGTGTATTCAAAAGGATCAGACATCTCTAACTTTTTTTTTCTGGAGACAAAGTATTTTATTAGTCTCAGCAATAGCAGTAGCCAGAGGGTCAGTATTTGTACTGGTTACCCTACCCTCATTCCCACAAGGTGATGCCATGAGGGCCAGGTGATAAGACCTCTGTACTTTATCTTACTGTCTAACAACTTTTACTTCTTACAATTTCTCAAAATAATTTTACTAATATGAATATAGTAAATATAATTCTGTACAAGGTTGTAGAAATTACAGAATAAGCTCATCAAAGCTGGTAACATTTTGTTTTACTTTTAGTTAAGGAACTCCAACTTCAGTTTGTCTTTCTTGCATAAGAGAAGAATAAGTGTATTTCAATAGTTAATATAAAATGCTACTTCTTATTCAAAATTTCCTCAAGCCCTCTCCAAGAATTTTGCCAAGTATTGAAGGTAAGAGGTTGTTACCTCAACTACTTATTTGAAGATCATCTAATTCAAATGGTCACCTTTTATCACAAATGACAATTACAATGCTTTATGGAAATCATCTTGCTTATAATAAAGTAAACCTATTGTTTATTTTCTACTAGAAATATTCAGGCATATACTTGGACTTTATCTTAATAACACTGACGTTTTGATATTTATAAAGTCACATAGCACATATTTTCAATTATATGGTGAATGTGATATCAAGGCTATAATTAATACATATTTGTTTCTTGGAGCATGAATTTTATACTTGGCAGATGCTTACATATTTTCTTCGTACAATTTACCGGCGCATTTTGGAGTGTGAGAACACATGTTAATTTATTCAATAGTGCCCTCAGAATTAACCCTTGTATTCTAATATAACTCCATTACTGTGGATAAAATACATGATTTAATTTAATTATATGTCAAGCATTTTATAAAATGTACAATGATGGCATAATATTTAATGACATAATATTTAAGTCATAAGATACATGACTTCTAGTTTCATTCATAACACTAAGGATGTATCTCAGAAGTGCCTCTCCTAGCTGCCCCCTTAACACCCATCATCTTGACACATATTCATCCCCACTATGCTCCAGAACTCTTAAGTACCAATCATTTTCAAACCTCAATATATTCTTTCATTCTTAAATGCCTTTACCCACGCTCTTTATTGAGCCTGAAACTTTCGCCTGCAAACATCCCCCTTCCATGTAAGTCTGCCTGGGAAAGAACTACCTAGTACCCACAGTCCAAGATCTTGCTGAACTGTCACTTCTATTCTGACCGAGTTCCCCACCACTGTCAGCACTGCCTGTGCAGTTAGCTCTTTCTTCCTCTAAGATTCAGAAGGACTTCGAATTGTCTCATTCACTTTTCACACCAAGCTTCTAGCATAAGAACTTAAACTCTGGAGACCAAAAATACTGTTAGGAATAATTTTTCTGAGGCAGGAAATACAAAATCTATGTCTATCTCTGAATCAAAGAAGCAAAGAATACCCAGATTGGAAAAGATATTGAAGCAAATTAACACAACCACCCACAAGTGAGATAACAGATTTGTAAATCTTCCCATGAGTTTTTTTTTTTAAATCTTGCATCACAGTGTAAGCTCCAAAGCCCCATGAGTGTCATACATCTCTCTATCATATGGAAACATCTCGTGTAAAAACTATGGTGAAGAGACAACATACTCATCCTATATATTTACATATAGTCATACTTTCCCATTACCTGTGAAAAATATGTAGAGGTCTCCTAGTTGTTTCTCTTTTTATGCCATTGGTTCGTCAATTAAAATTATATTGAGGTTAACATTTAAGAGTGTGTAAGTAAATTCTTAACATTAAATTTATCTATTATTGAGAGAAATTATGCATGAAGATATATTCTTTCTTTTTATTGGTATTATCATTAATCCAGTGACTGAGACTACTGAACATTTATGCTACTTTAAATATCATACTTGTATTTCTGTCCTCGTATTGTTGCTTTAATCCTTACTGCTTATGAGACTACCCCTAAACTTAGTAGCTTAAAACAATGTTGTTGTTGTTTTTTCTCATGATTCTGTGGGTTGCTACAGAAGTTCATCTTATGATTTCAGCTGGGTTCACTCATGCCACTGCACTTAACAGGAGACAGTGACGTGTTGGAGCTGGTTCCTAGCAGCTCATGAGAGCTGAAGGTTGTGTGATCTCTGTTAACCAGGTGGCATCATATGGATGGCTTGAAACTGATCATGGTGGGTATCATCGCACAGAAAGTGCCAAATGCTACAAATCAGGCTCTTTAATTCCCCTAGAGAAGGCTGTTAAACATTTACCAGCACATCACCTATTGGAGAGTTAGCTGACTGGAAAATTCAAGATAGCTTCACTTGACAGCTGATAGTTGGTGATGGCTATTGGCTGAGGTATCTTGGCTTTGGTCCGCATGACATCTCATGCTCTAGAAGCTAAACTGAATTCATTATCTGGCGGTTTCAGTGCAACACTGCAGAAGGAGGGAAGCAGTAATTGCAATGTCTTAAAAAGTCGCATAACATATTTTCCATCACATTCCATTGGTTACTTATGTAGCCTAACACACAGTTCCCCTTACTTATAAAATTAATGTTGCCTGCTAATAGCTTTTACAATCAGAATTAAGTAATAAAGTCTATATGAAATACTTATGACAGTAAGTGGTACATTAAAAATATTCAATGGATGTCAGTTACTGTTATGACTATATAATTTATGTCCTTAAAATCTTTCATATCAGTCATCTCTTTATCCTCACTGCCACCACTTTAGTTAAAGGGGCCCTATTTAATTCCTCTCACTTTACTTGGTCTGCAAAAATTCTGTTTTAGCATCTATAATTGTAAACAAATATTTGTTCATTTGTCAGATTCCAACTTTTAAACTGTAAATTTTTAGGGGCTTACGACTCCTATTTTTCTTTTATGATTTTAAAATGAACATTCAGCATAACATCTGGAATAATCATCCAATAAATGTTTGTTGAATTATTTTTTCTTCTAATAGCAATCAGAATAATTAGTTTGTTAAATTTTATGTTTTGTACTGAAAGATATAACCACATTATGAAATAATTCATGTATCTGGAGTGATAAATCTACAGTATAGATAAGTTAAGAAATCATGTCTAGTGAACTAGTGTCAAAAATGTGAGATGCGGTCCTGCACAGTAGTTGAGTACACAGACTCTTGATATCGGTTACCAGTAACCAAATCCCAGCTCGATAGTTCTTGCTGTGTCTTTGGTAAAGTTACTTAGTCTTTCTGTGTTTTAGTTTCTTCCTCTGTAAAAAGGAAGATAAGACCTCTTACCTTAGAGCGTTATTGTAAGCATGTAGTAAGTTAGTAATAGAAAATAGTAAAGTAATAGAAGACAAATTGACACATAATAAATTCCATTTAAATTCTCTGTTATTATTGTCAATATATTGTCTGATACTTTATCTTCAGAAATATACTTGCCCTAAAAACAATAAATATTACAGATTCAAGTAAGTTTGTGTTGTTTCATGTCATATTTTAGGAAAGATTAGTGCAACACACCTGTTGTATTTTTTATTTCTTTTAAAAATACAAAAAACTGTCTAAAATTTGCCGTAATACATTTTAATGACATTTTTACTTTAAATATAGACTAGATATCTGTACCTATAATGTAGTTTTCATATTTATTATTACCTAGAAAATATTAACATATATGTTTTGCCTTATGTAAACATGAAAAGAAGACAGATGAAAAGTCATTTTACCTCCTGACCCTTTATATTGGTTGTGTTCGTTAAGAATTATTTTGCATAATAGTTCTTACATAACTGAAAATTATTACTTTCGTTTAATCCTACAATTTTAACTATGTATCACTCACCTTTTCTGTTTTAATTCACTTAATCTCTGTGCTTTTCCTCTGTTTTCTGTTATTTTTCAAACCTGTCCACTTCAGAATTAACTTAGCATTCAACAGGATACCTTCTATTATTCACTGTTATTAAAACATAAAAAGCTGCTTTATCACCTATGTTGTATCTAAACATTTTCTAATAATCTCCCGAAGCTCCACTTTTATTTTGAACTGCCTTCTAGCCTGCTACCTTTTCATCTCCTTCTCTTGTCTTTCATCTAATCTTCAATCTATTATTTTGCTCTTATATTGGAGCCATGTTTCCTTGACTTTTATAGACACTATTTGAAATTTACTCCTGTTTCTTTGACTTTTTTAAATTAATTTTTATTGGAGTATAGTTGATTTACAATGTTATGTTAGTTTCTGCTGTACAGCAAAGTGAATCAGTTATATATCATATATCCACTATTTTTTAGATTCTTTTCCCATATAGGTCATTACAGAATATTGAGTAGAGTTCCCTCTGGTATACAGTAGTTCCTTATTAGTTATCCAGTTTATATATAGTAGTGTGTACATGTCAATCCCAATCTCCCAATTTATCCCTTCCCCCTCGTTCCCTCTTGGAAACCATAAGTTTGTTTTCTACATCTGTGACTCTATTTCTGTCTTGTAAATAAGTTCGCTTGTACCATTTTTTTAGATTCCACATATAAGCGATATCATATGATAGTTGTCTTTCTCTGTCTAACTTAATTCACTCAGTATGACAATCTCTAGGTCCATCATGTCACTGCAAATGACTTTATTTTGTTACTTTTTATGGCTAATATTCCATTACATATATATACTACATCTACTTTATCCATTCATCCATCGATGGACATTTAGTTTTCCTGTCCTGGCTGTTGTAAACAGTGGTGCAATGAACATTGGGGTGCATGTATCTTTTCAAATTATGATTTTCTCTGAATATATGCCCAGGAGTGGGATTGCTAGATCATATGGTAGCTCTAGTTTTACTTTTCTAAGGAACTTTCATACTGTTCTACATAGTGGCTGTACCAGTTTACATTCTCACCAACAGTGTAGGAGGGTTCTCTTTTCTCCACATCCTCTCCAGCATTTATTGTTCGTTATACTCTATAGAAAAGAGAAGTAAATTTCAAATAGTATCTATAAAAGTCTCAGGTGTGCCCAAGCCTGAGACTTTTATAGATACTATTTGAAATTTACTTCTCTTTTCTATAATATATAACATTTAGACATACGATATTTCTCACTTGATGTATGTATGTTTTCCTTTCCCTATGATACAAAAAATTTCTTAGTCCTTTTCTTCTTTGATATTTTTACTTCTATATTTTGCTCTTTATCCTTAAAGAGTGAGAGTCCTCTTTGGGTCTGATATTTCACGTAGACATGAGATAGTTGTTGATGTTGTTGTTTTAGAATTCCCTCATTTTGAACTGGGATATGTTTATAGATCATCTTCAGGACCAACCATAGAACACTTTAACAATTTGATCACTCAGTGGGTTATTTGTCTATGGCTCTTAGCTTTGCCTTCAACCTTCAGTAATATCCCCTGCATTTCAGGGAAATGGAAGCCTGCAAACTTAATTTCCATTAATCATTTTCCATCTTGATTATTTAGGCTCTTTCAGAAGGAAACAATGAGGGATTAGAAGGAAGGAGTAAGGAAAAAGCCCTTTTTTGCTACATGTGATGCCACCGTACAGGGCAGCAGGACATTGAAATATCTCAGGTGGTTTCACTTTTCCTGACTTGTCATTAACAGAGCTCTCTAGCACAATCAGAAGTAGCCAGCCCATCCTTCCCACAATCCATGTAATATTAATTCCCATGGTAATAGTCAAACAAAACAGCCCTTTTCTGCTTCATAAACTTGCCTTTAAATTCATCCAATTTATATATAGTTTTGCATTTGCTGACATGGGATAAAAGTAGCCCATTATCCTCTGACACTTTCAGAAGATAAATAGATTAACAAACCCAGATTTCAATCCTAGAAAGCCTATTTCTGAGTCTACCTCTTTTAGAAATACCAATTGAGTCAAAGTCTAGTTGGGATATAGAAACCACTTCAGGGATATCAGACAGGAAGGAATTGATGACGGAGATGGAAGGACTAGAGAGCTGAAGTGGGGTGGGGGATGATAGAGAGGGAACTGGAGATGAAGAAGAGGTAGTAAGCGGCAGTCAGAGGCTTCTATAGCTGCATGCTGGAGCCTGTAAGTTCACATGTGCCTCAGCCTCCATAGGATGTCACCACTGCTTCTTCTGTCATCATTGCTGCTTCACGGGAACTTGAGTACCCTTTCTCCCACTGATGTTTTTAACCCCACCGCTGCCACTGATGAAGCCACTCTTACAGTCACTATGTAGGCAACACAAGAAGCAGAGGAAATGGTCTTTTCCTTCCTTTTGCCAGTGCTCCCATTATGAGAGCTGTCTCTTAGGACACTGACCTGAAATTCTGTCCCTGGGAGCTTACAAAATTACAAAATACAATTTACAAGCTTCAGTCCCCTAGCAATATAGAAGAAAGCATGGAAGAGCAGGCGGGATAGGAGCTGACGGCAAAAGTTCAATTAATCAATAAATTACCAGAACAGGAGAGTTTGTATGATCTAACATTGTGGACAATTCAGGTAGCAGAAATTCATCATTGCATAGATGACATTATTTAGGACAAAGGTACTGAATTTACTTCTAAACCCAGTGTTACTATACCTCTTCTAGAGCAGGAAGACACTTGATTCTTAAGACCATTTTGTCTATATAAATAATCATTGAGACAACCTAGAAATTAACCAATAAATGAAAACTATTTCTCAAGGGCGGCTACACTTCTAGCAAAAGCCTGCCCAGATAAGTATAACATGACAAGATTTCAGGTCTGATTCTGATAATTAAATATCTCCTGTATTAAAGAAGAATCTTAAAAGCTGCTCCCTGCAAGACCACAGGTGCCACTACTTCAGGCTTACTATTAGGAGCTCTTGGGCAACGTCACTACCACTGCGGTGGCATCTGCTTCCGGGATCTGCTGTGGCAACAAAAGGCACTCTGGTTGAAATCAGCCTGCCTTCACCTCTGCCATTTCCTTGTCAAGACTTGAGGAATTCATGGGATATAGAATCTCTTCTCGTTTTTTTGGACAAAAAGACATATTCTTTTTCAAAAGAGAGATTTGAGATCTAGACCTGTGGCTTCTTTCATTTCAATCCATCTGTGCTATACATAATAGAAAACTTAGAATTCTGAATTAACGTGGCACTTTTGTCTAACTTTCTAATTTAATACAGAGTTGTCTCTGTTTTATGTTTTCTATGCCATTAACGTGGAAAGAAGGTGCATTTTTTTCTATTGTTCCTGTAATAATTTACCACAAATTTAGTTGCTTAAATGTTACAAATTTATTATTTTACAGTTCTGTAGGTCAGAAGTTCAACATGAATCTCACTGGCTAAAATCAAGGTGTCAGCAGAGCTGTGCTCCTTTCTAGAAGCCCTAGGGGAGAATCCATTTCCTTGCCTTATCCAGCTGCTAGAGTCTTCCCTCATTTCCTGACTCATGAACCTCAAAGAGAGCAACTGCACATTGACTTATTTTCAGATTACAGCATTCTGATCCTTCTTCCATCTTCTCACCTCTCTCTCTCTCTCATCTGCTGGTAAAGTTTTTCTGTTTTTAAGGATTCATGTGATTATATTCAGCCAACTATAATCCAGAATAAACTCCCCTCAAGATCCAGGATGTTGATCACATTTGCAAAGTTCCTCTGGCCATGGAAAGTAACATATTCACATGTCCCAGAGAACGGATATCTTAAGGAGCCATTATCCTGCCTACCACAGCAGGGTATAGTTTCTTACTTCTCACAGTCCTTCCTCCCTTCCTTCTTTCTTTTCTTCCTTTCTTCTTTTCTTTTGCTAATACTTTTTCATTTCAACTTTCTAATAGACTGTGAATAATTTAAGTGAAAAACTGTGTCTTAATATTGTATCTATCCAGTACTAATTAAAATGTCTTGGTAGTTGAATATAATGGGAATAGCAATTACTAATTCATGTTATTATTATTATTATTACTTATTTTTTGCTGTGGGGTGGTGCAATGTGGTAAAGATAGAGCAGCGAGTAAAGCAGAGGTGGTCCCTGCATTTGTGGAGCTTAGAGAATAGAGACAGTAAATACATATTTTTAAGTGTCAAACCGTGAGAGAACAAGCACCACTTAAGTGCAATGTAACTTGTCTGATTTTCATTAGAAAATAAAAAATGACTTGATATCTATCATTCCATGTTTTTGTAAAGAATAAAGAGGCCAAAACATAGAAAAGTAATTTGTAACCTATATTGTTCTGTATTGATCAATATAAAAATATTTTATCACTAGTGAAGGCACCAAATCTTACTTGAATTGTTGAACTAAATTTTCACGAAGACTCAAGGAACTGCCATTCCATTCTGTAATGGGAAAATGTTTTAAATATATAGTAAAATGGAAGAATTGCCTTTATTGCAATCTTTTGATTTAGTCTATGAAGAATAATTATTCATCTCCCCTCTGCCAATGAAATTTAGAAGGCAGTGCATTAGCTTTTCTCTCTTTTTTTTGAATTTTATTTTATTTATTTTTTTATACAGCAGGTTCTTATTAGTTATCCATTTTATACATATTAGTGTATATATGTCAATCCCACTCTCCCAATTCATCACACCACCACGACCTGCGCCACTTTCCCCCGTTGGTGTCCATACATTTGTTCTCTACATCTGTGTCTCAATTTCTGCCCTGCAAACCGGTTCATCTGTACAATTTTTCTAGGTTCCACATATATGCGTTAATATATGATATTTGTTTTGCTCTTCCTGACTTATTTCACTCTGTTTGACAGTCCCTGGATCCATCCACATCTCTACAAATGACCCAATTTCGTTCCTTTATATGGCTGAGTAATATTCCATTGTATATATGTACCACATCTTCTTTATCCATTCGTCTGCCGATAGGCATTTAGGTTGATTTCATGACCTGGCTATTGTAAATAATGATGCAATGAATATTGGGGTGCATGTGTCTCTTTGAATTATGGTTTTCTCTGGGTATATGCCCAGTAGTGGGATTGCTGGGTCATATGGTAATTCTATTTTTAGTTTTTTAAGGAACCTCCGTAGTGTTCTCCACAGTGGCTGTATCAATTTACATTCCCACCAACAGTGAAAGAGGGCTCCCTTCTCTCCACACCTTCTCCAGCATTTGTTGTTTGTAGATTTTCTGATGATGCTTATTCTAACTGGTGTGAGGTGATACCTCACTGTAGTTTTGATTTGCATTTCTCTAATAATTAGTGATGTTGAGCAACTTTTCATGTGCTTCTTGGCCATCTGCATGTCTTCTTTGGAGAAATGTCTATTGAGGTCTTCTGCCCATTTTTAGATTGGGTTGTTTGTTTTTTTTAATATTGAGCTGCATGAGCTGTTTCTATATTTTGGAGATTAATCCTCTGTCCATTGATTCATTTGCAAATATTTTCTCCCATTCTGAGGGTTGTCTTTTCATCTTGTTTGTAGTTTCCTCTGTTGTGCAAAACCTTTTAAGTTTCATTAGGTCCCATATGTCATAGAGTATTTTCCTGTGTTTTCCTCTAAGAGTTTCATAGTGTCCAGTCTTACATTTAGGTCTCTAATCCATTTTGAGTTTATTTTTGTGTATGGTGTTAGGGAGTGTTCTAATTTCATTCTTTTATATGTAGCTGTCCAGTTTACTCAGCACCACTTATTGAAGAGACTGTCTTTTCTCCATTGTATATCCTTGCCTCCTTTGTCATAGATTAGTTGACCATAAATGTGTGGGTTTATCTCTGGGCTTTCTATCCTGTTCCATTGATCTATATTTCTGTTTTTGTGCCAGTACCATATTGTCTTGATTACTGTAGCTTTGTAGGATAGTCTGAAGTCAGGTAGTCTGATGCCTCCAGCTCTGTTTTTCTTCTGTCAAGACCACTTTGGTTATTCGGGGTCTTTTGTGTCTCCATACAAATTTTAAGATTTTGTTTTCTAGTTCTGTAAAAAATGCCATTGGTAATTTGGTAGAGATTGCATTGAATCTGTAGATTGCTTTGGGTAATATAGTTATTTTCACAATATTGATTCTTCCAATCCAAGAACATGGTATATCTCTCCATCTGTTTGTATCATCTTTAATTTCTTTCATCAGTGTCTTATGGTTTTCTGCATACAGGTCTTTTATCTGCCTAGGTAGGTTTATTCCTAGGTATTTTATTCTTTTTGTTGCAGTGGTAAATGGGAGTGTTTCCTTCATTTCTCTTTCATATTTTTCATCATTAGTGTATAGGAATGCAAGAGATTTCAGTGCATTAATTTTGTATCCTGAAACTTTATTAAATACATCGATTAGCTCTAGTAGTTTTCTGGTGGCATCTTTAGGATTCTCTATGTATAGTATCATGGCATCTGCAAACAGTGACAGTTTTACTTCTTCTTTTCCAATTTGTATTCCTTTTCTTTCTTTTTCTTGTCTGATTGCTGTGGCTAGGACTTCCACACCTATGATGAATAATAGTGGTGAGAGTGGATATCCTTGTCTTCTTCCTGATCTTAGAGGAAATGCTTTCAGTTTTTCACCATAGAGAATGGTGTTTCCTGTGGGTTTATTGTATATGGCCTTTATTATGTTGAGGTAGGTTCCCTCTATGGCCCATGTTCTGGATAGTTTTTATCATAAATGGGTTTTGAATTTTGTCAAAAGCTTTTTCTGCATCTGTTGAGATGATCATATGGTTTTTCTTCTTCAACTTGTTAATATGGTGTATCACATTGATTGATTTTTGTATATTGAAGAATCCTTGTATCCCTGGGATAAATCCTACTTGATCATGGTGTATTATCCTTTTAATGTGTTGTTGGATTCTGTTTGCCAGTATTTTATTGAGGATTTTTTCATCTATATTCATCAGTGATATTAGTCTGTAATTTTCTTTTTTTGTAGTATCTTTGTCTGGTTTTGGTATCAGGGTGATGGTGGCCTTGTAGAATGAGTTTGGGAGTGTTCCTTCCTCTGCAATTATTTGGAAGAGTTTGAGAAGGATTGGTGTTATCTCTTCTCTAAATGTTTGATAGAATTTACCTGTGAAGCCATTTGGTCCTGGACGTTTGTTTGTTGGAAGATTTCTAATCACAGTTTCAATTTCATTGCTTGTGATTGGTCTGTTCATATTTTCTATTTCTTCCTGGTTCAGTCTTGGAAGGTTATACCTTTCTAAGAATTTGTCCATTTCTTCCAGGTTGTCCATTTTATTGGCATAGAGTTGCTTGTAGCGGTCTCTTAGGATGCTTTGTATTTCTGCAGTATCTGTTGTAACTTCTTTTTCATTTCCAATTTTATCGATTTGTGCCCTCTTCCTCTTCTTCTTGATGAGTCTGGTTAATGGTTTATCAATTTATTTTTATCTTCTCAAAGAACCAGCTTTTAGTTTTATTGATCTTTGCTATTGTTTTCTTTATTTCTATTTCATTTATTTCTGCTCTGATCTTTATGATTTCTTTCCTTCTGCTAACTTTGGGTTTTGTTTGTTCTTCTTTTTCTAGTTCCTTTATGTGTAAAGTTAGATAGTTTATTTGAGATGTTTGTTGTTTCTTGAGGTAGGATTGTATTGCTATAAACTTCCCTCTTAGAACTGCTTTTGCTGCATCCCATAGGTTCTGGTTCATCGTATTTTCATTGTCATTTGTCTCTAGGTATTTTTTGATTTCCTCTTTGATTTCTTCACTGATCTCTTGGTTATTTAGTAACGTATTGTTTAACCTCCATGTTTTTGTGTTTTTTACATTTTTTTCTCTGTAATTGATTTCTAATCTCATAACATTGTGGTCAGAAAAGATGCTTGATACGATTTCAATTTTCTTAAATTTACTGAGGCTTGATTTGTGACCCCAGATGTGATCTATCCTGGAGAAGGTTCTGTGCACACTTGAGAAGAAAGTGTAATCTGCTGTTTTGGGATGGCATGTCCTATAAATATCAATTAAATTTATCTGGTCTATTGTGTCATTTAAAGCTTGTGTTTCTTTATTAATTTTCTGTTTGGATGATCTGTCCATTGGTGTAACTGAGGTGTCAAAGTCCCTCACTTTTATTGTGTTACTGTCAGTTTCCTATTTTATAGCTGTTAGCAGTTGTCTTATGTATTGAGGTGCTCCTATGATGGGTGCATATATACTATAATTGTTATATATTCTCTTTGGACTGATCCCTTGATCATTATGTAGTGTCCTTCCTTGTCTCCTATAACTCTTTATTTTGAAGTCTATTTTATCTGATATGAGTATTGTTACTCCAACTTTCTTTTGATTTTCATTTGCATGGAATATCTTTTTCCATCTCCTCACTTTCAGTCTGTATGTGTCCCTAGGTCTGAAGTGGATCACTTGTAGACAGCACCTATATGGGTCTTGTTTTTGTATCCATTCAACGAGCCTGTGTCTTTTGGTTGGAGCATTTAATCCATTCACATTTAAGGTAATTATCGATATTTATGTTCCTGTTAACATTTACTTAATTGTTTGGGGTTTGTTTCTGGAGGTCCTTTTCTTCTCTTATGTTTCTCACTTAGAGAAGTTCCTTTAGCTTTTGTTGTAGAACTGGTTTGGTGGTGCTGAATCCTCTTAGCTTTTACTTGTCTGTAAAGCTTTCGATTTCTCCATCAAATCTGAATGAGATCCTTGCTGGGTAGAGTAATCTTCGTTGTGGGTTCTCCCCTTTCATCACTTTAATTATGTCATGTCACTCCCTTCTGGCTTGTAGAGTTTCTGCTGAGAAATAAGCTGTTAACCTTATGGGAGTTCCCTTGTATGTTATTTGTCATTTTTCCCTTGCTGCTTTCTATAATTTTTCTTTGTCTTTAATTTTTGCCAATATGATTACTATATTTCTCGGCCTGTTTCTCCTTGGGTTTATCCTGTATGGGACTCTTTGCACTTCCTGGACTTCGTTGGCTATTTCCTTTCCCATATTAGGGAAGTTTTCAACTATAATCTCTTCAGATATTTTCTCGGGTTCTTTCTCTCTCTCTTCTCCTTCTGGGACCCCTATGATGCCAATGTTGTTGTGTTTAATGTTGTCCCAGAAGTCTCTTTGGCTGTCTTTATTTCTTTTCATTCTTTTTTCTTTATTCTGTTCTGCAGCTGTGAATTCCACCATTCTGTCTTCTAGGTCACTTATCCGTTCTTCTGCCTCAGTTATTCTGCTATTGCTTTCCTCTAGTGTATTTTTCATTTCAGTTTTTGTATTATTCATCTCTTTTTGTTTGTTCTTTAATTCTTCTAGGTCTTTGTTAAATATTTCTTGCATCTTCTCAATCTTTGCCTCCATTCTTTTTCCGAGGTCCTGGATCATCTTCACTATCATTATTCTGAATTCTTTTTCTTGAAGGTTGCCTATCTCCACTTCATTTAGTTGTTTTTCTGAGATTTTATCTTGTTCCTTCAACTAGTACATAGTCCTCTGCCTTTTCATCTTGTCTATCTTTCTGTGAATGTGGTTTTTTTCCACAGGCTGCAGGATAGTAGTTCTTCTTGCTTCTGCTGTCTGCCCTCTGGTGGATGAGGCTATCTAAGAGGCTTGTGCAAGTTTCCTGATGGGAGGGACTGGTGGTGGGTAGAGCTGGCTGTTGCTCTGGTGGGCAGAGCTCAGTAAAACTTTAATCCACTTGACTGCTAATGGGTGGGCCTGGGTTCCCTCCCTGTTGGGTGTTTGGCCTGAGGTGACCCAACACTGGAGCCTACCCAGGCTCTGCTGGAGCTAATGGTGGACTCTGGGAGGGCTCATGCCAAGGAGTACTTCCAAGATCTTCTGCTGCCAGTGTCCTTGTCCTCACGGTGAGACACAGCCACCCCGTGCCTCTGTAGGAGATCCTCCAACACTATCAGGTAGGTCTGGTTCAGTCTCCTCTGGGGTCACTGCTCCTCCCCTTGGGTCCCAATGCACACACTGCTTTGTGTGTGCCCTCCAAGAGTGGAGTCTCTGTTTCCCTCAGTCCTGTAGAAGTCCTGCAATCAAATCCCACTAAGCTACAAAGTCTGATTCTCTAGGAATTCCTCATCTTGTTGCTGGATCCCCAGGTTAGGAAGCCTGACTTGGGGCTCAGATCCTTCACTCCAGTGGGTAGACTTCTGTGGTGTAAGTGTTCTCTGGTTTGTGAGTCACCCACCCAGCAGTTATGTGATTTGATTTTATTGTGATTGTGCCCCTCCTACTCTCTCACTGTGGCTTCTTCTTTGTCTTTGCATGTGAGGTATCTTTTTTGGTGAGTTCCAGTGTCTTCCTGTAAATGATTGTTCAGCAGTTAGTTGTGATTCTGGTGCTCTTGCAAGAGGAAATGAGAGCACATCCTTCTAATCCACCATCTTGAACCAATCTCCTCCAGCTTTTTTCACCTTGAGCTTCAATTAATGTCATCCTGGCATTTGCCTATGTAGGGTAAATTTAAAGGATAGCCATACCACATTGATGGCTATCTTATTTTTATTTAATTTTTATTTTTTATTTAAATATAGTTGATCTACAATGTTTCCGACGTACAACAAAGTGATTCCGTTATGCATATAAATATATTTTTTTCACGTTCTTTTCCATTATAGGTTATTACAGGATATTGAATACAGCTCCTTGCACTATGCAGTAGGTCCTTGTTGCTTATCTGTTTTATATATAGTTGTTTGTATCTGCTAATCCCCAATTCTGAATTTATCTCTCCCACCCTTTTCCCCTTTGGCAACCATAAGTTTGTTTTCTATGTCTGTGAGTCTACTGTTTTGTAAATAAGTTTATTTATATCATGTTTTTTTAGATTCCACATATAACTGATATTATATGATATTTGACTTTCTCTGTCTGACTTACTACACTTGGTATGATAATCTCTAGATCCATCCATGTTGCAAATGACATTATTTCATTGTTTTTTATGGCTGAGTAATATTCCATTTTATATATATATATATATATATATATATATATATATATAAATAAAATATGTCTTCTTTATCCATGTGAACATTTAGGTTGCTTCCATGTCTTGTGTATCATAAATACTGCTGCTGTGAACACTGAGGTATGGGTATCTTTTCAAATTAGGATTTTCATATTTTCTGGATATATGCCCAGGAGTGGGATTGCTGGATGATATGGTAGTTCTATTTTTAATTTTTAAAGGGATATCCATACTGGTTTCCATAGTGGCTGCATCAAATTACATTCCTACCAAGAGTGTAAGAGGAGAGATGGTTATTTTAGATTACTCTGTCCAGGCTACTTTATCTACTCGTAGGTGCTAGGGTCCAATCATTCCTCCCTCAAGAATTGAGGGAAGGGACAAAATTTAGTTTCCCCTATGTTTTTCTAAGAATCTAACACATATTAAAGCCTATACTGAATATCAAGGATACAAATATGCAACAGATCATGCCCCTCCTCTTAAGTTGTTCACAGCCTACTGTGAAATACACATACATAAAATAATTGTTTCTAAACAATGTAGTGAGTCCTATGAAAGCAATAAGTCTGTTCCATAGATAATATGTTTTCAATAATTTCTGCTACTTCTGATGCACTGGAAAGTTTAGTATAGTTTCCATTCCAAGTGGAAAAACTTGGAAAAATTCTAACATTTCCTCATCCTTGAGCAATGAAACTAAAACAGAGCAAGTGCATAGGAAGGCAGATATCTCTTTCTCCAGCTTGCCTGTCAGAGCAGTCTTTTCAGCAGAACTTTTTCTTAAAAGGAAGTTTGGGCAGGGGAGAAGAGGATATGAAGGAAAAAGAAATCTAACGACCTTTCTCAATTGAATGGCAATTTCAGTTTATAGGACCTGATGGAAAAAAGTTAATTTTAGTTTAATGAGTATAGGGCAACTATTTAAAGTCAGAGGCAATCTTAGCAATATTTTTCCAATTTACTTATAGTTATAGTAATTATATCTAAACATTATTAATTAATAAATACTAGACAGATTAAGCTCTTTTTCTCTACTGAAAACAACATTGGTTTTATTCATTGGATATGTTTATGCTTTCATAAAATGCCTCCAAATACAATTCATCATAGCCACTTTGACAATATTGCTTAAGTAATATTCAAATTTAACTAGAATTCCTAATATTGTTCTATTGTTTTTTTCTGTAAGTAGTTCAGATTCTGAATTCAGTGCAGGCAACTCTTAAGTGGGAGTGGCAAGTGGGGCTGGAGGCTAGACATTAGGCCACAGGTGATCATATCACACATGGCTTAACTGTCAAGATCAATGGATTACCAAATGGAAATAAACATGGTATTCTTTTGTAAACTATCAAGTGCAATACAAATGTTGCCATTCTTTTTCAATCCTAATCAATATGCAATGGATTAAAGACAGAAAGACAATATGCACTCAGGTGACACATACATAGGCATAAAGTTTTCATGTTTTGACTATTTTGACCAAAGTTGATATTCTGAGCAATTTTTAAACTTGATTTTGCATTGATAATGTGCTAGTGATACAAATTCTTTCATTGTTAGAAAATGTTAAGATTAAATATCTTAATTTTATTTTATATGTTGTATATTATACTTCATTCTTTAGTGAGAAGAGGACTGACTTTAACTTTTTAGAACCAGATTTAAAATTCAACTTTAAATTCTTTCCTGGATGACTTTAGACAAATTTCTTAACCTCTCTGTTATTCACTCTCCAATCTGAGAAGTAGAAACCAGTGTATCTACTTTATGGGAATACTAGTGCCTAAAAAATAAAGAATATATGGAATGTTAGACATTACCGGGCACAGTATACTTACCTATTTAAAAAGTCACCATTGGACGTCTCATGATTTTTATCTCTATCTTGAAAATTTACACAGATATTGCTTTGGAGGTGTTTTAAGTTATTTTTAGATTAAGTGACTTAATCCTTAAGGTAGAATAAATTTCATTTCACATTTAGTAATTACATTACTAAATTAAACTACGAAGCAAATGCTGTCATATTTAAATAGACTACTGTTGGCATAGGTCTACACCATCACAGAATCACACACATTTAGGATTAATCATTTCCTTTCGTGGTTAGCCTCTGTCAAGATTCCTACCAATGAGTTATTTTACAATTCTGTCACTAGAAAAAATAAACTGGAAGGGACACAAAGCAGAGTGACAAGAACCCTCGTTTGGACTTACATGCTTAGTTTAGGATCATTTTTCTGCTATTTATTAGATCAGTGATATGGAACAATCGTTTTCTTCATGTACCCTTCTAGGGATCCTTCAACAGTCTGCTGAGGGAAGCCAAGGGATCTTCCTGGCCATTTATCATGTATTGATGTTTCTTTCATCTGTGAACATATGGACTTGGCTACTCTCATTAGGAAAGAAAATGGCAAAGCTTAAACTATTCCCTTCCCACGAGATTATTTATTACAAAGAAATAAACACAAAATACTTTTTAGTCTTTATATCTTGAACTGTATCATAAGAATTGCTTTTGGTCCATTGTTCTATAATATGCTTGTTAGAGAAGAGAAGTTCTGCTTTTTTGGTGCTCCAGATAGAAAAGGAAAAGTTATGATTTTTTTTCACTAACAATAACTTTGGGTATAAAAAGAGGAGGCAGCTCAACCTAAGGGCAAGAAACATTGACAAGTTTTGATCCATGAAACTAGATTGATGGGCAATATTGTCTGACACTTTTTAAGACAAAGAAGAGTCTCAGGATTTGCCAAAATCTATGAAATAGTTCAAGGGTAGAACTTTTGCCATCGAAGAATTAAGAAACTAGTGTAGGTGATATTTATTGAAAAATACTATGTTCAGAAAAATTTTAAAACTTTGTAGACTATTCTCTTTGATTGATGCCCATCCATTAAAATTCTATACATTTCATTTATCGACCTAAAATTAATCTATTAAATACCTTGCGGCATAGAATGAAGATGGACATTTCCCCTGACTTTGGAAAACATTTCCCTAGAACATGAAACCTATGAAGATGATAAAAATATTAACTGAAAAGTACTTAAGTAGAATAAAATCTTTCCTAGGTTCTAATGATATACATGAACAAAATTATCATTAGTAATTCTATTAATAGCCCCCAAACAGACATGATTTTTGCATGTACAATTCTGAGTCTTAATTTGTTTGTAAATGTGTTATATGTATGAATTAATTTTATGTATTACATTTTCTACTTACAACAGTCCATTGGTATTATGTCCATTTTTACCAACAAGTCTCAGATAGGATAAGTAACTGGACCAATTTACCAAGTAATAAATTGTAGAACTTGCATTTATTTTTGGGTCTGTGCAACTCTAAAATCCACATTCCTTAATGTATCAATATTGGTTCATCAATCATAATAAATATACCACACAATATATTAATAATAGGGGGAACGGTAGGGGGAGGAAGAGGGAGTATATGACAACTGTATGCTCGGTTTTTCTGTAAACCTAAAACTTCTCTAATAAATACAGTCTATTAAGTTTTTTAAAATATTTTTTAAAATCCACATTCTATGCATTACACTTGATGAAGCAAGTATAGCCGGTTTGATTCAAAACATCTAGGTCAGGATTCCAATGGTGAATAAGCCATGTCACTCTCCTCCCAAAAAAACAAAAATACTGGGCCTGGGCTTCGGTTTTGTGTAGAAGTTGTAAGTGCCAAGTCAACTATTTCTGGTATCGTGCTTAATTTTCCAAAGGATTGTAGCAGATATATAAATTAGAAGAGCTTCTTTGGATCCTGATTTCAAATATAAAAGAAAAAGCCCTCCTTACAATGTAATTTTTAAATTAATATGTTGTGATTTGTTCCATTATTTTGAACTAGTATTTGAGCTTCAAAATAAACATAAAAGCTGTCATTATATTAACTATCACATGAAATACCTGGCTTTAGAGATATGGGCCTATTTTCCAAGGTATATGTACAGGTAATTAGTTCTAACTCAGGACGATGTTCTCATAAATAGGGAACAAATATTAGCGAATTCATTAATTAGTCATACTTACATTTCTGTCATTTGGAATAATGTGTTTGTTTGAACCAAGGTCTCTATTTATTACAGTCATTAATGACTGTCAGTAAGAGATGGTGCTGTAGCATTTCACCACTATTTGAAAAATGCACAGGTATTACATTTCTTAACAGGAGCCCTATCTCATTCTTTATTTTTATAGAATGAAAACCAAACTAAAAAGTATGAAACTTTCTGAGCCTTTTTCAGCCACTTTCCTTTGTTTCACTCATCAGACTATGCTCCCTATGCCTTTTCAAAAACTCTTATAACACTTATTTCATTGTATTATAATGCATATTCACATTTATGCCTTCCTTAGTGCTTTTCTCATAAGCAGCATGATTCACTGTTGAAGGAATTTGAAAACTCACTTATACAAAGGTATTCTAAGAATGTTTAAATTATTTTAATAAATTAAAATATTTTGTCTATTATATATGTATATATAATCATTATTTTACAAGTATTCACATTGAACATATGTTATTTTGCCTTATATATATAAACATGTATAAACACAAAGACTATGACCATAAATGACAGTGTTTCCAACAGTTAATAAAAATCTAAAAAATTTTATAGTTTTATTTTAAGACCACAGAAATAAAAACATATATTCATCTTCAGGATTGGTTATCCAGAAGACAATGTCTTATATATATGATGTTATTATAAGTGATTTGTTCCAAATACATTATTTTTTAAGGATTTACTGAAAAAACATCATCAACAAAATTAAAGGGAATTATATAATATAATAATTTGTCACTGAAAATTTTTATTTTCTATATTTTGTGTAACTATTATTTGAAGCATTAAATGATCTCCCAGTCTAGTAGGAAGGTATACTAAGAATATTTCTAAATTTTCATAGTGAAGTAGGGCAGCATTTTCCAAATAGTGCTCCAGAAAATATGTCTCTGAAAATGTTCTTCACTCAAAAATAAATTCATGATATATAGATGAAAAATAAACACATGAAAAGATGTTCAGTATCCTATGTCATTATGGACTTGCAAATTAAATCAACAATCAGATATTACTGCACACTTATTAGAATAGATACCACCCAAAAAACTGACAATTCCAACTGCTGGCAAATTTGCAGAACAACTGGAGTTCTCATTCGTACTGGTGGGAACATAAAATGGCACAACCAATGGGAAGACCGTTTGGCAATTTCAAAGAAAAATAAATATAGTCTTATGATCCAACCCAGCAATCATACTACTAGGTATTTACCCAACTAAATTGGAAATATATTTCCACATAAAAACATACATGTAGTGCTTATAGTAGCTTTTATTCATAGGCACTAAAAACTGAAAGCATATGAGATGTCTTTCAATAGGTGAATAAACTATGGTATATCTATACAATGGAATATTATTCAGCAATAAAAAGAAATGCTTTCTCAAGCTATGAGAAGACATGGATAAATTTTAAATGCATGTTGCTATGTGAAAGAAGCCAATCTTAAAAACTTATGTAATATAGGATTCTAATTATATGACATTCTGGAAAAGGCAAAAGTAGACTTGGTAACCAGATCAGTGATTGTGAGGGGCTCAGGTGGTAGAAGAAATGAAGGCTGGTATAATTGAAGAACAGGGGATTTTTTTTTAAATTTTTTTTTAATTTATTTAATTTTTGTCTGTGTTGGGTCTTCGCTTCTGCACAACGGCTTTCTCTAGTTGTAGCGAGCGGGGGCCACTCTTCATCGCGGTGCGCGGGCCTCTCACTGTCATGGCCTCTCCCGTTGCGGAGCACAGGCTCCAGACGCGCAGGCTCAGTAGTTGTGGCTCACGGGCCCAGTTGCTCCGCGGCATGTGGGATCTTCCCAGACCAGGGCTCAAACCCGTGTCCCCTGCATTAGCAGGCAGATTCTCAACCACTGCGCCACCAGGGAAGCCCAGAACAGGGGATTTTTTAGGGCAGTAAAACTTTTCTGTAAACTATAGTAAGATATTAAACATTTGTCAAAACTAACAGAACTTTGCAACAAAAAGAGTAAACTTTAAGGTATGCACATTTCTAAAAAAAAAGTCATTTAGGAGCTTGCAGTTGCCAAGATGAAATGCAGAATGTGACAAAAGAATCTAAAAGTATTACAAATATATAAAACAATCTCACTAAAGGGGAGGTTGAGAGGAAAGGGCGCTGACCTAAGAAATTTTGGAAATGAGTGGAGTCTCTAAGAAAGACAGAAGGGGGCTTCCCTGGTGGTGCAGTGGCTGAGAGCCCAACTGCCAATGCAGGGAACACAGGTTCAAGCCCTGGTCTGTGAAGATCCCACATGCTGCAGAACAACTAAGCTCATGCACTGCAGCTGCTGAGCCTGCACTCTGTAGCCTGCAAGCCACAACTGCTGAGCCCCTGTGCCACAACTACTGAAGCCCATGCACCTAGAGCCTGTGCTTCACATCAAGAGAAGCCATCATAATGAGAGGCCCATGCACCACAACAGTGACCCACTGCAACCAAAATATAAAATAATAAATAAATAAAAATTTCTAAATCAATAAAGACAGAAGGAACTGCGTGTAAGCAACATACCTGAGTTAATAAAACTGTTCACCACAGGATTATTGGTTAACAGTTCTGATACTACTAAGCACGTATAATGGAATGCAGTCATTATATAAATGGATGGTGGATTGGGTGCCAGGTTTATCACTGAGTGAGAGGTTATGGAGAGTTAAAGAGTCCATAACTGTCCATGTGGTAATAGTTTAGGGTTAGCTACATCAGTATGAACTCATTTTCCAGCTAAATATAGATATAGATGGCTATATATATGCATACATATAATTTGCATTATACATGTATATAATTATATATACATATATATCTTGCTCTGTCAACTGAGAGGGCCTAGGAGCATCCACACAACAGTAGCAACAAGCACACCTAATGCTCAGATCTTGGTTTCAATAGCATTCTCCAATAAAAGGATTCAGGGCTCCTTGAATAAATAACTAATTCTAGGACTGGGGAAGGAAATATACTATATGAGCCTGTAGTATTGTGTAATGATGGAAAGTAAGAAGGTGCAGGAAAAAAATACACACAGGGATAGTTGTTAAAGGGATATTGGAGCCAACTGAAAGAGCTCCCAATGGCAAAAGTTAGAACAGTCTGAACAACAAAATAAGTAAAGCAATAATGGATTTTAACTCAAAGTATGAAATAAGTATCCATGATTTCTGTTCATATTTACAAATTATTGAATAAATAAATAAATGAGGGAGAAAAACTCAGTCTTCTGTGCAGAAGAAGACCAAATAATTGACATAATCCACCCTTAAGTGTGTGGAACATAACTCCTCAATCCTTAAATGTGGGCTATATATAGTGATCTTCTTCCAAAAGCACAGTATGGAAAGGGGAAACAAAAGAATAACTTTACAGTAAAGAAACTTCATAAACATTGTATCAAGCCAGGTAATCAAGGTTATCATCAACAGTGATGATTCATAGTGATGTACCCTTTATATGTGATATTTCTGTGGTCTTCCTCCCAAAAATACATAAACCCATTCTAATTATGAGAAAAATATCAAACAAATCCCAGTTTAAGGACATTCCTCAAAATATCCAACTGGTAATCCTCAAAATTACCAAAATCGTGAAAAATAAGGGAAATCTAGAGACTGTCACAACCAAGAGAAGCCTAACTAGATATGATAATGAAATGTAATATGATATCCTGGATGAGATCCTTCCTAGAACATCAAAATAATATTATGGGAAACTGAGGAAATCTGAATAAGGTATGAACTTTAGTTAATAATAATGTATCAATATCTGTTCATTAATTATAATAAATGTAACATAATAATGTAAGATGTTATTGTAGGAGAAATTGAGAACAGGGTATATGGTAATTATTTGTATTATTTTTGCAATAATTTTATAAATCTAAAACTATTTTAAAAGTTTAGTAAAAAATCAGTGCAATAAATACAAAACAAACAAAATCCAGTTCAAGTGTTGAAGTCTGAGAAATATAGCATATTTACAAACTCCTCTTAGACAATCAAAATGCACACTGGCACCTAGAATCCCTGAGAATTTCTACAGAATAGACAACTTTTTAATTATTAAACCCAACAATTTTCTTTCCTTATGATAACTTTTAAGTTTTCTGTGGATCTAATATTATAAAATGATAAATTAGGGCCCCCTTAAGCTCAGAACTGAGATTTGGATATATGAAATATTAGTTTATGTACACTGTCTCCCTCACCCTAAACACCAAACATAATAAATATCTGATTTTATAGGGATAGAAATTATCTGAGTAGAAAATAACACCATAATTTATCAGTGCCTAGATCTCAGTAATACACAAGAATGCTTAGAAACTTCAGCTGGGTGGTAATGATGAGAGCAAAAACTAATCAAATTGCAGTGAAATGCGTTGTTTAGACTCTCTATACCCAAGAGAGAAACCATTATAAAGCTGAGAGTCAGACACACATGAGTCAGATGAAGCAATAAGACTGAAGGATGGAGGGGAGTAAGATTCCAGTTACAGGGTGGTGGTTTTCTGTGAACTCTGGGGAGGAAAACAATAAGCACAAACTAAAAGAGAGGTTGCTGCCATAACTCAGAGCACAAATGCACCCCTAGGGGTTCCTATAACAGACCACAGAAAAGGGCGTTTTGTTTCTTTACCTACTTTTTTTTTTTTTTTTTAAGCGGTACGCGGGCCTCTCACTGTTGTGGCCTCTCCCGTTGCGGAGCACAGGCTCCGGACGCGCAGGCTCAGCGGCCATGGCTCACGGGCCCAGCCGCTCCGCGACATGTGGGATCTTCCCAGACTGGGGCACGAACCTGTGTCCCCTGCATCCGCAGGCGGACACTCAACCACTGTGCCACCAGGGAAGCCCTCTTTACCTACTTTTGAGAAGAAAGATGAGCAGCAGTGTTCTGGGGAAGAGTGAAAGCAATGGGAAGTCAGGACCCAGTGGTCCACGATGTGGCAGTAAGTACAGTGCAGGAACAGTGGCTGAAATGAGGTATCAGCTGAGCTGTGGTCTATGGAAGAGGGGCAGTGGGCTGAGAAACATGCTGGGATGAGCACTTTAAATGGCTCATTGCCAAATGTGGTACTACTAGAACCAAAGAGAAGCAGCAGATGGGAACCTGGAGGAGACCAGAGCAGTCAGGTGAGCAGTGGGCTGAGAGAAACATCAAACTGGATGAGTCCCCTTACTTGAAGTTTCCAGGAATGTCCTAAATGAAAGAAATCATGAAAGTTCCTCAGAAGGGTATTGTCTATGCATGTGTATGTGTGAAGGGAAGTGGATATCAAACTCGTAAAATCCAAATCTAGATGTTTATGATGTACATTTATAATGTCAGGATAATGAGGCCTAGAGACATTTGTTTTATAATAAAAACTTGATTTCCAATTAAAAATTAAATTATTCTCTAAATTAAAAGATGTCAAAAGGTTAAGCATTTAGAGTTTTCCCAACTTCTTTATATAGCTCTTCTGCCTCTTACTTTTACGTCAGTATGTCTATGTTTAGGAGTATTGCCTTATGTTCCAAGTTTTTAAATAAGCTTATTACTTAGTCATTCTTCTACACTTAATTGTTAATTATCAAACTCTACTTGAGTCTCTCCAGGTATTTCCAAACTTTCTACAGAGTACAATGCCCCAGCTCTTAATGCTACCAGGAGCTATTCACACTTGCTTCTGACTTGTGAACATGTTCTAGATTATTACAATTCTGAAAATCAGAGGCAGATTATTACCATTAGTTAACTATAAGGCATTATTGATTATATTTTGATCAAGATAGTTATGTGTACAAGTGTATAAGCAAATGATTAAATTTCCAAGGAATTCAATTTTAATCATGGGATTTCAGCTAGGCTGAAGGTCAAGATATGAATCAAGTCCAGGGTTATATGCGGAAGAACTTGAGATGGAAAGGATAGATTACTATATTCTTTGGAGATAATATTTTAACATAAATGACAAAGTAGTAAATAGTTCTAATATATACTGAGGAAAATTTTTCTTGCAATCACCCTTTTAGAAAAAAAGTGTTTTGAAAAAGTATGTTTTTAAGCTTTAGCAGGGTGAATTTGCAAAGTGCTAACTTACATGGATTGACTTGATAAACACTATGAAGAAACATCATCCTCTCAAATAGTTCAGCAACAGCTCGTGAATGCTTGATACTTATTCAGCAGAAAAATGGTATTTTATTGTACAATAAGCAAGAAAAATTCACATGCAGTTCCCCTGGGTATGGATAAAATAAATATTCATATTCAACTAAATTCATATAATGTGTAAAATGATTGATAACAGATCTTTCTTGGGTTCAAGTCAGGCTAGAAGGTGAAATCCATTTTTAATTCCCAAAAGATCAGTTTAACAAGGCAAGAACTATTTTTGACTGCTAAGACCCAAGGAGAACTAGACAACCCACCATATTCACCCACAGTAACATTCTCATCAGCTGGTTTCTGGTTGTTGCTTCTGTTTTCTGTCCTCAAGAGCTCTAGTAAAGATTTTCACTAGAACACTTGGTTCAGTATCTCTGAGATTACATGAGATGGACTGCGTAGACTACGCATATGACTTATGACAAAAATCACACATTTTACCTTGATTGCCAAACTTGTAGTTTCAATTCTCTATTTTAGGTAGTCTGAGCAAAATTACAATGTGAAACATAAAAGAAAACATATGAAAAAGTAGCTTTGTATCACTGAAATTAACAATGTATAATGAAGAGAAATGATGTTTATTGAGTGATATAACAGCCTCACAAAATATATTCCTGATTCAGTTCAACCTTTATCACAAGTGGTTTAAAGAAATTACTGTTACCCTAATATAGAAATGAGGAAATTGAGGCCTAGGTAAGTTTTCATTTGTAGCAAATCTAGTCTCTGGCTACCAGGCCCAAGTTTGATTGTATGTGTAAGTAATAATGATACCTAAGCACATAGTTTTATATTATATTATATTATATTATATATATATATATAATACATATGTATGTAGTCATTTCATATATATCATGTATAACTCATATATAGATAGATAAAGTATAGATATAGATATAGACCCAGATGGATACACTAGATAAGGTCCATTACCCGGACATATTTTGTAAAGAATGCAACTTTACACATTTAGTGATATCAATTGTATAATATAGTCGTACCTAAAATTACATTCGACAGACCTGGAATAATTTATAATATGTAAAAGTACTCTTTTATTTGATCTAGAGTGTTTGTTATCATCTATTACGTTAACCACTTTAAATTACCTAATTAAACCATACTATTAACTACTTATAGGTATGCAAAATAATAAAAGCAATTTCTTTTTTATTGTGTGGGCATTCTAGTGGAAATTTGTTTACATTTTGCGATATTTGGATAGACAATAATGTCTCCTTGTGAATTATGTCTATGTTTTAAATGAGAATATTATTTTATTTATAGAAACTCTTAACTGGAATATAAAAGCTAGCAATGTAATTTTATTTTAATGATCGCAATTTAAAGAAAGACAGCTATCATCTTAAAGCTAGTAAGATTTCAATCATTGTGCTTCCCAGTACAAAAGCATCCAAATCTAGAATGCCTGCATTTTTCCCTGGAGACAAAGCAAAATTACTGAAGCAATGCTAACAGAGACCATATCCAATAACTCTTAAAGAGAATGAGTAGATTTACAGTCTCATTTGCCCAGCCTCTCAAATTTAGACTTGTACATGGTCACAAAATCAGGCACCTGCACAGGTTCAGTGAGAGACACAACCTCTCTCCCCACCAGCATAAGGCCCTGTCTCAGGTGTCACAGTACCAAAAATTACACAATTAGAAATGCATTCCTTTGAGAAAAGAAAAATCATCTCATTTACAAATGACAGATACTCCTGAAATGTTTACTATATTGTCACCAACATTTTGACATAAGTTAACATATTACTCTATTCTCTTAGACAAGTGACTTAGATCAATATGAAGTTGCCTAGAGCCAAGACAGAGAAGTGGAAATCGGAAGGAAGGAGAAGATATACATTAGATAAGGGTGTTTTAATTGCATGTAACAAAAATAAAAGTAGCTTAAGCAAAAAATGAAATGAATTATAAAGGCAATGGGGTGTCTCACAGAGCACTAGGACAACAGTATAACTAAGCCTTGGGAAGAACTCAAACAAGGAATTCAGTGAAAAGACTATTTTGCTATCTTCCACCTCTGCTATTCTCTAGTCACTTGCTTTATTATTTTTTCTCTGAAGAGTCATCATATGGTTCACATGGCAGAAAGGAGAGAGCAGAGAGCACCTAGTTTTACATCTTATACGAACAGCTTATACAGCTTCAGCCTCCAGAAAAACTACACTACCCTGCCTCTGTCTCAAGGCCCAACCTTGTTAGGGGAGAATTATGGTCTCCTCCTAAATGTGGAGTCCAACTTTAATCAGCTAGTTGTATATACTTAGTTCCAGTGCAAAAGTCGTGTATTCTTCCAGTAGAGAGAATTACAGAATTCTAGAAAATTACAGGTAGAAGGTTTATGTAAGATCCTCTAATCCAATCTCAGCACTAAAAAGAAATGAGCTATCAAGCCATGAAAAGATATGAAGGAATCTTAATGCATTCCGTTAAGTGAAAAAAGCTGATCCGAAAGGCTACATATTGTATGATTCCAACTATATGAAATTCTAGAAAAAGCAAAACTATGGAGACAATAAAAAGATCAGTCGTTGCCAGGGGTTTGGAGAAGGGAAGTGTGAGTAGGTAGAGCACAGAGGTAATTTTAGGGCAGTGAACACTCCATGTGTGCCACTATCATGATGGATATATGTCATTATACATTTGTCTAAAGCCACAGAATGGCCAACACCAAAAGTGAATTATAATATAAACTACAGGCTATGAGTAATCGGGATGTGTCAATGTAGGTTCGTCAGTTGTACCAAGTATATGTATCACTCTGGTGGGTGATGTTGATAATGGGGGAAACTATGCAATATGTAGGTGCAGGGGACATATATGAACTCAGTACCTTCCAATCAAATTTTCTGTGAACTTAAAACTGATCTAAAAAAATTGAAATCTTGAAATATGAAAAATAAATAAATAAAATGTGTAAAAAAGAAAAATATAGTAACATTTCCACCAAGAGTTATCAGACTGTGTATTTGTCCACATACAACAACTGAATACATACAACAACACTGAATATAATCGTCATTTCTATTTTTTGCCAAGTAAACATGGAATTTCATTTGTTTGAATTTGTGTTTATTCAAATACAAGTTAGATGGAAAATTTCTTATTACTGGATCTGTGGTCCCTAAGACCAACCTCAGGTTCAATAACTTGCTAGAAGGACTCACAGAACTCAGGAAAGCTGTTATACTCATGATTACACTTTACCACAGAAAAAGGACACAGATAAGAACCAGTGAATGTAAAAGATGCATAGGACAGAGTCCAGGAGAGAGTAGGCTCAAGCTTCCAATTGTCCTTTCCTAGTGGAGTTGTGTGGACAGCACTTAACTCTTCCAGCAATGATGTGTAACAACACCTACAGAGTATTATTACAAGCCAGGGAAGTTCATCTTGGCCTTGATTTCCAGGATTTTTACTGGGGGGAGGGTGGCCATGTAGGCATTTAGCACTCACTTTTCTGACTTTAGTGACTCTTTCCCCAGCCTCTCCAGAGGCCATACCGATATAGCATGGCCCCAGGACCCCTTAATAAATTACACTGTTATCAGAAACTATCTGAATTGTCCCAAGGCCCCCAGGATTACAAATACACTATTAACAAGCAAGATATTCCAAGGGTTTAGAGATTATCTCCCAAAAACTGAGCAGGGCCAGAGTGTGAATATCCCAGCTCACTGAGTGAACTCTTAACTGCCTAAGCCACCCCCTTGGGTTCTTGGACTGCACAGATGGAAAGCTTTTATGTATTTCAATCTTAATATTGAAATATTTATCTAGAATTCATTGAGATCCTTCCTAATCTAATATTTTTGTGCAAATTGTCAGCATTAACCAGCAAATTAACACTAAATGTAGACAAACACAAAGAATTAAATGTCATTTAACTCTTTGTGTTATGGTTGGGAGAAAATTGAACCTAAAGTTTCTAGTCATAAACCTATATCCTTGGTAGTGTATATATGTCCATGCCTCTTTATCGCTTTGTCAAACGTAAGGTAGATAGCTAGTGGGAAGCAGCCGCATAGCACAGGGAGATCAGCTCGGTGCTTTGTGACCGCCTGGAGGGGTGGGATAGGGAGGGTGGGAGGGAGGGAGACGCAAGCGGGAAGAGATATGGGAACATATGTATATATATAACTGATTCATTTTGTTGTGAAGCTGAAACTAACATACCATTGTAAAGCAATTATACTCCAATAAAGATGTTTAAAAAAATAAATAAATAAAAATAAAAAAATAAACCTATATCCTTTTGCCCGCTTGAAAGTTGCCTATATTAATGAGCTTTGGACATTTTTATCCTTGAAAAATGGCCCTCCGGCTGGCATGGATCCATAGCTTTGATCTCCCAACACCAGAATGTGCCAGATGCACAGCCAGGACAGCTGTGGGCACTGGCAGCTGTGCAGTGGAAAGCTTGTGAAAAGTCAGGTCCAACAGTGACCTTGCTCTGCTCAGCATCCACCTGGGTTACCCTAACCCCTGAGGAAATATCAGTGCCCAGACCCATTCAGGTCACTCTGCAGCAGGAAACCAGGTCAGTAATACTCTCTACAGGGGATTCCAGGCTGTGCAGGTCCAGACTGTTCTCTGTACAAGGGTACCCCACCAAAGGGAAAAGATGAGAATGAGTTCTAGCCTGTCCCTCACTTGTTAATCTTGTGTGGGCATATGAAGCGCTGTGTGGAAGAAGGGTCATCTTTTCCTAATTCTCACAAGAGGTACCATACGGACTAGCAATGGCCCTGAGTGGAGAAGGGCACCCTCTTAGTCTCTTCAAGTTGGCCATATGAGAAGAAGCCAATCCCCCCCACTCTTCTTCATAAAATCCTTGTCAAAGAATGAAAGATTGAAGCCAAACTTTGCTTGGATGTTAAAAGTAAACTAATATTAAATTTGTGCTAAAAATAATAACAGAATTCTAAGATTTTCCCCCAAATTGTCCATTTTGAACAAAAAATAATCCTTAGTTTATGCTAATATTCTGATGCCCATGGGTACGTTAATCTAACAAAGGGTGAGAAAGGTCAGTATTTTTTATGAAATGTAACACAATGCCAAATTAACAAAACTTACTGTTACCTTAAAAGAATCATCTTGTGTAGCAAAATGTTTAGAATCTATTCCAATATACGTGAATTTCTTGGTGGAGTCCTGTCAATGTGGGTTGAAGTATTAATGATGTCCAAATGTAAAAAAATCTTTGTATGTTCCTTTTGCTGTTTTTTGAAGTGGTAATTATACTGGCATTGGAATATAATTTTTACAAATATGATACAAGTTCATGACCATGCTTATCTCTGTCCATGCACCATAATTTTCTTTTTCCCTTTAATGGCTTATCTCCACCAGAACCATATATTGCATTGCTTTTGTTTTCTTCCAGGAAAATCCAACTGTTTCAAAACCCTTATGCTTCCAGGAATATTTTTAAAGTCAAATTATTTTATAGGTATTTTAATTTTAAGCGATTTATGATATATGATTTTATGGTTTTATAATAGATAATATAAACCTTTTTCTGCACTGTCTTATGTTTTAAATCATTTCAACTGCATCACAAATTTTGTTAATCTTTAAAGTCGAATGTGTTTTCATTGAATAATTATCAAGAAAAAAGTGCATAACTCTCTTACATACTTCTAATAATTTATAACCTACTTAAAATATTTAAAGTGATTTACAAGTTAGAAAAAATGCCAAATAGAATAATATAACTATACAGAAGAATATATTAACAACGTGCCAAGGACTGTACCTAGTGTTTTCCATTTTTTTCTCCTTTACTTCTCACAACTCTATTGTATATTAAGCATTAGTCTCCCCATTTATGAAATGAAAACTAAGGCTCAAGAAGTATAAGTGATGCACTCAGGATCATGCAGCTGGAATATTCCAGAAGCAAGGCCCACACATAGGTCCCTTTAGTTCTAATCCCTGCTTCCCAAAACAGAGCATTATGCTGTCTCAGAAACCAACTAAAAGGGTGTTTCTGATCTCTTTATGTACAATGTAGCACTTGTGTTTTCTTTTAGTATCATTTGAAATTTATAAATACATCTACTTTCCTGACTAACATCAAATGAAAATTAGCCGTTTCTCAAATCATAGTCTGTGAGCCATCCAAATGAGAATGATCTGAGTGTGGTATTTAAAGTGCAGGTACAGGGTTCTCCAGAGGTACTATATCTATTTCTCTTGGGTGGGGTGGGGAGAAGGAGGGGAGGAGTGTATGTACTTTAAAAATGTTCCTCCAGGGCTTCCCTGGTGGCACAGTGGTTGACAGTCCACCTGCCGATGCAGGGGACACGGGTTCGTGCCCCGGTCCGGGAAGATTCCACATGCCACGGAGCGGCTGGGCCCGTGAGCCATGGCCGCTGAGCCTGCGCGTCCGGAGCCTGTGCTCCACAACGGGAGAGGCCACAACAGTGAGGGGCCCGCGTACCGCAAAAAAAAAAAAGTTCCTCTAGATGATTCTTATGAGTGCCAAAGTTTGAGACACACTGTTTGTAAATGATATTCTAACAGAGAGCCTCAAAGAAATGCCATTGCCATATGTCTTTTACACAAAATTCATTTCTAGCTTTGCCAGGCTCTATATCTCTATGTTGATGTATTCCAATCCCATATCATCTGAAGTTATCAGGTTATCAACATTTTGGCTTTGACTTTATGGTGATTTGTCTACTTGTTTCCTGCTATTATGAGAGCTATGACCATTCCTCTTTTTCCTCTCCTTACATTCTCCCTTCTTTCCTTCTTATGTTCTCTTTTTTTAATGTTTGTGGACAAATAATTCAGCTGAAATTCCTCCTTCAGTATATTTATGTTGTTCTCCAAAAATGTTCACATGTATTCCTTCTCTCTTTGCCTCAGAAATGAGTGCTGGTCACAAACGATTTTTTTCTTATTTCGCCACTGACTTAGTCTAAAATTGAGTTTATATCACAAAGCCATAAGAATCATCATTATTATTGTGATTATCGGCCCTACTTAAAAAATAATTAAGTAAATACAAATAAGTCATTCCAACACTAACATAATACTTCATTATCATGGCCGTTAGCATTAATATTAATAACTAAATGCCACAGGATAAAGTAAGAGACAATATTTTAACTACGTATTTTCAAACACACACACACACACACACACACACAGAACTGACATTCACAAGATTTATAGAACCCTGATCACATTTCTGTTGCATCCCTGAGTATGCAAAAGAAGAAAAAGCAATCCACCAGGCATCCAGCCTCAGCCCTTTCCCTCCACGAGAACAAGCCTCATGTTCGACCTGCTATTTTAATCCCTGTGGAGGAACACAATCTAACAGGCTCAGGCAGCTTTGGCCGAGTTATCCGAGCTAAGGGCATAACATTAAACCGTAATTCAGCGAAGGCGTATCTGTGGGGGGCAGAGATACCACAGGTCATTTACTTTGCTTTGTGATGACCTAACTTGATATGACGGTAGAATTTGAATCTAGGAAAATAAAAATGCAGCGTGTCTTTTCCTGAGTCTCTCAAGTATCAGCCTATTCAAGTAATCCATTGATAAACGTTAGATCACCTCCAACTCTGATTTAAATTGTTCAAGTCTTTATAGTACAGTATTTACATCTTTTGAAACAATATGCACAGATATTAAGTGATAGTGTAGAGTCTGGGTATATAAAGATAACTCAGTAGTCATTCTGTTTGAGAGTAAAGATGCTCAGAAAATGGCATCTTAAGGTCAATCAAACTCGGTGAGGTTAATGACAATGTAATTATAGAATTACAAACTCACAAGTTCCAAAAGGAAAATTTGTTAGTATTTCTGAATCTTCACACTTGATTTCTTTCCTTGATACATTCTCATACATTTATGCCACCCTGTGACCAAGAATACCCTCCTCACTCAAGAAAATACTCCCATTTGTCACTTTGAACTTTTGATTTTGTAATTACATGTCACTGATACATGGAAATCTTTCTTCCTGGAGGAATGCCTCCCCCTCCCAAGGAAGAAACAGCTGAATAATAAAGAATTTCAGAACAAGAATTCAGCACACTGGAGTGAAAAGCCTCTATGTTTTTGAACAACACAGATTTCACACCAGCTATATCTGAGATTCAGGAACATAATTGTTTGAACCTGTCCCTCATTCCTGACATCTTCCTTCCTTTAGCATGGCTACAACCTCTCTGCATATGACAGTTGCCCCATCTCTTAAAGCTGGCATTGGGACGTCTCTGGTCATCTCAACTGAGATCTCATATCATTTACCTCTCCTGTACTATGGTCTATTGGGTTTCCTCTTCTTTTCAGTATCTCTCATCCTGTCCCTTCAACTGCAGTCTTTCTTTTCTGAAACAGATCTCATAGCTATCTTTTTGCTCATTGTAGCTGGTAACTTTTAGACAGCTTAAAGCTCACACCAATCAGCAAAGAAACTAAACTAAGTGGAGTAAGTGCAGAATACTCTAAAATATGAAGGCCTGTGATTCCTGTAGTTCACCATAAAACCATCAGATCTGAACCAAACACCACACACACACACACACACACTGAGAAAGAAACAAACATAAAAAGCAAATTAGAGATCTCTGTTTTTGTAGTAATGAAGAATAGAGAGAACTGACAAACTAGTAACATCTTTTAATAATTTAAATAATAGTAAGTAAAATCTTGGTAAAGAAAGACTAAAGATCTGGTCATGTGTGCCAGTTATTTGCTTGTTAAAAACTCCAGCATACCCATGGAAATCAGTTTTATTTTAAGAAAAGTGAAAGGTTTATTAGAAAATTCCCTTCAACTGGCCACTAGTAAATTAAGAAACTTTTTCACACAAAAAAGTGGAATCTTCATAAGTCCGTTGTATTTTGCTTCTATGTTTTTGCATGATTAACACACAACACTTTGTTTTGTAAGTGCCAAAACAGGTTTCAGCTTTTCAACTGAGAAGTGGAATAACCCTCCAGACACAGTACTTCTGCCCTAAAATTTATCTTGAAATAAGCTAGACACCAACTCAACTCATGGTGTAAAACAAATTCACAGAACTGTTTGGTCTTGGTTTCTAAATAGCTGAGATCAAGTGTTTCTCCTCCCACTGATAAACCTTGTGCTCTCAATCCAAATAAATCAACCATAGCAGTTCTATCTCTTTGCCTGTGAAAAAGGAACAAGGGCCATTTGTTTTAATTTTATGGGAAGGCATAATATTGGCTCATAATCAGGGACTCAGTAAATGACTTTTGAAACTGGATATATAATCTTTTGAGGCAGCCCTACAAATCCCCAGCTTGATTTTAAGTGAAATATTATGAGTGACTTTTTAAAATTTAAATAACCATGCCCTATTGTTCTTCATCTTGAGTAAGTTCCAAGAGAGATATGAGAACCACTGCTGATGATACTTGACAAGACATTACATTATGGATGTAATGGATGCTATGTTTCTGGTGTGGTGGTTTTTAATTTACAGAGATGATGTAAATTAAACAGTAATGTCTTTGCTTCTTTAAAGAATTTCAATGAGATTGCACAGATCTGAATATAAGGATGTTATCTCAATTGTGACTATTGTCAAGAATTTAATTATTATTTGTTTTTTGCCTCCGCAAATTAGAGAAACTGCAAGTATAGTGCTCAAGAGTGCAGATGCTAAAGACAGATGGTCATGTTCAAACCCTGGCCCTGCTGCATATTTGCTGTGAGGCATTATGCCATTCATTAACATCTCTATTTCTCCATTATTATCTGTAACATGGATAATAATAGTACATTCCTTGAAAGATTGATGGCATGATTCAATTTTACTAATATTTATAAAGTGTTCAGAACCATGCCTGTCATATTGCCAGGTAGTATGTAAATTCAGTAGTATTATTGCATTTTATAATCAATGTTTGTTTCAGTTAACCATTTTAAAAAACATCTTTCACACTTTATCTTCTTGCATCTCTTATCTTCAATTTGGGATAATTTTCCTTAAGACTTTTAAATCTTTATATGGATACATTAGGGGCAAACTCTGTTTCTGTTTGCTAAAAATGTCATTTCACCATCCTTTCTTATATGCCATGCTTCTTCATACAGAATTATAGTTTGTATTCTCTGAAAACACAAATGATATTACTGTAATGTCTCCAAGCTTCAATTTTTACTGTTAAAAAGTTAAGTGTAAGTATAATTGCTCTTCCTTGGAGATCTCTCTCTCTGTCCTTCATACACATACATTTCTTTCTCTCTTTAGTTCTTTTTGTTTTGTTTTGTTTCTTTGAAATGTTGAGGATTCAGTACCATCTACCTAGGTGTGGATTATGTATCTTTGCTTGGAATCCATTGAATTCCCAAGGTGTGGGATTCATGACTTTCTCCAATTCTAAAAAAATGACAGCCATTATTTCTTAAAGTCCTAAATCCTTCTAACTCTGTTTATTGTCTCCTGCTAGAAAGTTTGGTAGATTCTCTCCTAACTTCTTTTCCATATTTTCTCTTTTTTTCCTTATTCTGTGTTTTTTTCAGAATAATTTTAATATTCTTTAATCATTTGACTATTCTTTATATATTTAGATATAGATATATAATAGATATTCCAGATCACTATTTTTCTATTCCACGGTATATAATCTGCTACTTCATCTATTTTAGTTTCAAATTTTAATGATTTTTTTTTATTCCTATTCAATTATTTTTTAAATCTAGTTAATCATCACTTCTGGTCTTTTGTTTCTTCATTCTGTTTCAAACTCCCCTTTTTAGTTCTTTAAACTTAATGTCTTATTATATCCTTAAACTAGTTTATATCTTGTGCCTAATAATTCCAAAATTTGAGACCATTTTCTGTTGTTTCTTCTGGCTTTCATTCTGTTCCCTTTGGTGTAATCTCAGTTTTGACTATTTCCTTGGACCTTTAGCTATGGAAATTATAGGAGACCTCTATTAAAAGTTCATTCCTCCAGAAAGATTTTCATTTGCTTTTATGGATCACCTGGAGGTATTTTCAGCCCTCTTTATTCACTTCCAAAGTGAATAAAGAGAATTCACTTTGAAATAATTTTTCTCAGTAGGGTTTTTTAAACTTGATAGGCAGTATAAGTTCAGAACAAAAATTTCTAGGTGGGCAATGTTGTAGTGTTAAATTATCGTGGGTGATATACAGCACTTATTCTGTACCTTCTGCCGTACATCAAATATACAAGTGATGAGGGCCACAGCTTTATGCAGGGACCTTATACTTTACTTCCCCACCATTGGGTCCTAAACTGTATCACTTGTTCCCCATGCAGCCATCAAAGTGGATCTCAGGAGCAGAAGTGGATCTCCAAGGACAGAAATATGAATTTGATCTCAGGAAATGAAAGAAGACTTTAGGACAGAGACAGGTTTGGGGGCTCATTTTCCTTACTTTCATTCACTTACCCATTTTCTTATCCATTGGGTCTATGCAGATAACATTACTACCATACTAGCTCAGCAAAGCCTTTTCATGTTTTACTCAATATTTATTTTTTCTTATTAGCAGGGTCACTCAGCATATTGAAAATAGTCATATTGACAAAGATGTCAGCTCATATTTCTTCATAAGGAAAATGTGACTTGAAACTCTTCCTTGTCTTCAGGATTTTTGGCTAAAAACTGTTTCTGTCACACTTCAGAATGCAGTCCTGAAAGTTAAAAGTATTTAATTCTGGAGTAGCCATTTAGATTGGGACAGCCAAATAGGTCTCTGAAGAATTAAGGGCAAAAACATTTAGCTCTTTATTTTAGTAGAGGCGTGTATAGGTTATTCTCCCAGTTATTTTTGTCCATATTTCTACCTCTTAGTACCCATAAAATAAAAATCATAAAACTAAATCATATAATTAAAATGCAATTGAAAGAGTTCATTGAGGTGCAAGTTACCACCACGGACTGAGGTAAAAAGCTAGAGGATGTCAGGATAAATTCAAATAAATAAAACTGATACTTTGGTATTGAAAAGGGAGTTGGGGCCAGATGGGGCCCTATTCATAGGCCAGAACTTATCCTGTTTCCATTTGATTACATCTGATGAGAGGAGGTACTTGGGCTGCTGTAAACTGACTGTTAAAAATTATTTTTGATTTACCTGATAAGGTTGATCTAGGGGGTGGTTGTAGGGGTAAGAGATAGTCAGACTAAGCCTACATGAGCTCTATCTCACACTAAGCTCCACAGTGTAAAATGACACCCTGAGAAAAAGATCGACGTTTTCTTTTCTTCACCAATTTGATGCCTACTAGCCTTCACAAACATTCAAAACTTACCTCACTCCAGTAATCCTTTATTTGTTCTATTACTTATTTTTTAATCATGCCTTCTCAGTCTCTACATATCTATGTCTTATTTCTAATTTTATTTTACTATTTTTTTTTTCCTTTTTCCTCCGCGGTACGCGCAGGCCTCTCACTGCCGTGGCCTCTCCCGCTGCGGAGCACAGGCTCCGGACGCGCAGGCCCAGTGGCCATGGCTCATGGGCCCAGCCGCTCTGCGGCACGCAGAATTCTCCCAGACCGGGGCACAAACCCGCGCCCCCTGCATCGGCAGGCGGACTCCCAACCACTGCGCCACCAGGGAAGCCCTCTAATTTTATTTTTAACTTATCTGACAATAGAGAAAAAAAAGGTGCCTTGTCTATTAATTTATGATGCATGGAATCATGCAATCAATAGACAGTAAATTTGGTTGACAAATAGCATAAATGTGGATCAAATTCATATAGGTTTTCTTTATCTCAATGTCCAAATATCTATTAGAAAAGTTTGAAAAACATGACAAGAATGGAGCTAGTTAGGGTTTGAAAGTCCATTACCCGAAATACGTTGTATTTTTCAACTAGGTTCTTAAACATTGGCATTCTAATTAAAATTTTTAAAGGTTAAATTTTAAAGCTTAGAAATTTTTAATTAATCTATTTATTTAAAAGATATTAATAATCACCTTATGCAATTATTTTCTTTTAACAAAGTGTTTTTCTTAGTAGGTAACTAAAATGATTTAATAAACCAATTTAAGTTGTATTTAATATACGTGGTCTAAAGTACATCTACAACAGTGTTATTATCATTGTTTATAGTGGTAAAATTAATAAGAAGAAGTATTCCTAAAATTTGTTATATTATGTGTGGAAAATTATAAGTAGTCCTGGATCAAAGGACGTGGGACACGAGGGTGGCTAGAAAGGCTAGAAAGTAGGGCAGTTGATGAAGGGACGTCCATATGCACAGTGAGTGAGTGCTACGGTGTTTCTGCTGCTTACATTCACTGAGAGCTTATTATGGGTTAGAATTTTACTAGGGTAAATGTGCAAGCAATTTAGGCCTTGAGGAGTTAAAAAGAGTAATGACTTAATCAGTTTTAACTTTTAAAAGATTTATCTGGAAACCATTTGAAGATTGTTTTAAAAGCAATCGTACATTTGAGAGGGTAAAACTGACATCAGATAAAAGTAATTGGACCAACATAATCTTTTCATTTAAAAGATAAATTAAGTCGATAGCAGATAGAATGGGGTAAGAGCTTCAGATCTGAAAAGCATTCCAAAAGTTGAATGGACAGTGCTATTGACTGATCCAAGAGGGTAAAGAACACTGATTTCTTGGTGCTCATAAAAGGATTATCACACAATGACATATATTCTTCAGTCTACAGAAAAGGGAATATAAATATCTCCAGAATATAAGTGGAAGAGATTCTTGATGGGTTAGGATAGACTTGCAATTTTCCATCTACACTTTTTTTAAAAAAGAATCATATCTTTCAAATAAAACCTAATGAATAAAATGGATGATACAAGTATTTTATTAGTATAAGTTTTTATGTACATTCATGTTTGCTTAAAGTCAATTAAAAATGTAAAAGTTTTGATTGAAACAAACTGTCAAATTGAGGGTTTTTCAAAAAAGTTGCTATGCAACATCAATTGCACTATAAAATTTATTCCTATATTTTATTTTGGTTTTGCAGTATTGAAAAAATTAATTCACCTAGATATAGAGTTTTGTGTCATAACGATATTGTCAAAATCTCACCTTGCATAAATTCAACTAAGCTGTGATGACAGGATAATCTTTATTCTGAATTCTAAAGAAAAACAAATTTATGAGAAGGATTTAATGTGTTTTTGGTCTTCACGTGCTAAAATTATATACATACTATATTTGTGTTGTAATCACTACCGTTTTAAAAAGAGGTAATACGTTTCAAACGGGTTTGATTGAATAGATTTGGAACTCCTAAATTACCTAAGGAAATCAATGATTCTGTCGAACAAGACTTAAAACATAGACATTAAGCTTCTTGCTTGTCAGAGATTTGAAAGGGATTTATTCCCTGTATATCTCCATGCAACCCATGATTGTTTGAACAACAAGTCCCAGAGCAATGGCTCAGCAGTGATCAGAACCATAGCGCACAGGGCAAACAAGAAGCGTTTTGCTGGTCCTTGCCTTTGGTGCAAAGTATCTTACCTATAGTTTCTACTATAACAGTGAATTTTTAAAAAGCAAGTGGATAATATTATTTATTTTTAAAATGTGCACTACTTTTCAAGGGTATGAAGGAGTAGAGGAATATTTAATTACTAAAAATGCCATTCCGGAAATTCCAGTTTCTGATACTAGAAGAGTAGCCTGTATTGCACTAACTGTTTTGCCGTAACTAATTCTAACATTGGGAAAATATATCTTTTAAACTGTTTTAAAGCACTGGAGTATTACCAAAAGCTAGCAGAAACTAAAGTGCTTTAACCCTTGAAAGATGGGAAACATACTGGATGAGATTCTCATGTATGCAGTTTTTTCCCCTGGGGGTATATCCTGGCTGGTTTTGAAAGGAAAAGTTGAAGCAGGCAGCCAAAAATTACTGGATTAAGAAGTCAGACCCTAGAGTTGAGTTGCCAGAACAGGGAGAAAAAGGGAAGGGAGTTCTGTAAGAAGGGAGCCAAAGAGGAGACAACTCATAAACATCAAGAGGATAATAAAAATAATGCAGTCTGGCCCATTCCAATATATGTCTTAATCTTTTGATGGTTAAAATATTGTCATTGATAACTGTATTGTGGCAGGCAAAATTCTAAGATGACCCCCATCAAATCCTCACTCTGATTTTGACACCATCTATATAATAGATTTTGTTCCCATGATTAAGTAGTAGTTCACACATAGTTGAATTTGATTACATGAGCTCTTTAAATCTGAGTCTAGATGTCAGAGACTCAAAGTGTAAAAGGGATTTGATGCAGGAGAAATTCTGTGTTTGTTGGCTTTGAAATGGAGCCACATGCAAGGAATGCAGGCAGTCTCTAAGAGCTGCATGTAACTCTGACCCACAGTCACAAGGAACTACCGCAACTCCCTGAGCTTGGCAAAAGACTCCAAGGTACTGATGAGAACACATCTGGCTGACGGCTTGATTTCAGCTTTGTAAGACGGTGAGATGAAAACCAGCCATACAATGTAAAAACTTCTAACCTTGGGGCTTCCCTGGTGGCGCAGTCATTGAGAGTCCGCCTGCTGATGCAGGGGACACGGTTTCATGCCCCGGTCAGGGAAGATCCCACAAACTTCTAACCTGTGAGATAATGAATGTATTTTTTTAAACCACAAAGTATGTCGTAATTTGTTGCACAGCAACAGAAAGCTAATACACCCAAATTCAATAAAAAATGTCAAGAAAGAATTGTCAAAATTGAAGGTCTGTAGTGAAACCACTTTACCATTATTGCAGGGCCACCATGGCACTAGATCAAATTTAGGTATAACCCATTTGTTTACCCAGTTGGGGTCATTGACAGATTGTGGAGAGGAAAAAAATTGACTTTTGAGAATCAAACATAGGAATTAAATATATTCTGTTCATAAACAGAAGTGGAGAATTTATAAAATCAGTTTAAAGTCTAGGTTGCCACTATAGCTATTTATTTTAAATTTTAGATTTTGCTGAGAGGAATAATATAATCATGATGCAGAGAATTTGGAAATAGAGAGAAGAGGGGGAAAAGCATGGAGCTTAAATATATTTGTTCTACATTAGTTCATGATAGAATGTTGGACACTTCCATCAGAGATATTTTTCTGTTGTAAGGTTTATATATTGTATCAACAAGGATTTGTATAGGCACTTTATAATTGAGTCATCACACGCATACACACACACACACACACATAAAAACACATACACACATGCGTGCCCTCACACATACAAATTAGTAATCCTTTTTATTTTTAATATAATGACTTTTTAGTGTTATTTCACTGGCTTCAAAACAATTACTTCAATGCCTACCTAGTATTTTATTGAGTGGATGGATGTTACTTAAATATATTTATGTTGTTGGGGATTTAGTATTTTAATCTTTACATTGTTAATCATGCCAATTTATATCAGCATGCAGAATATTGTTTTTCCATTTGGGGGGAGGTTTCCTTAAAATAAATGCCTAGAAATGAAATACTACATGAAAATATCTGAACACTAGCTTTTTCTTAAGGGACTCACCAATAATAATCTATATTATCATTTCTACTAGAACAACTGAGGGCACTAATCTTTTGAGAGAAGGAGTAAATGATTAGGAAATAATAAATTAATTGACAAATATAGCACTCTGGAAATTTCAGCAATTAGAAATGACAGAGTAGCTTCTCTCAGACTAACCATTTGCCAATAATAATTCTGAACTTTGGGAGGTGATATCTAAGGGGGGACCTGTTTAAACCACTGGAGAGTTACCAAAAGAATGTATATAGAAACTAAAAGGAATTTTACTCAAAAAAAAAGAAACTGCAGTACATGAGATCAACATTTGCACAGATTATTTTTCCCTAAGAATATTACCTAGAACCATGTGAAGCATGACACCATAAACTTGCTAGCTTGGGGAGTCAGAACCTAGAACTGACAACTGCCAGAGCAGCTAGAAATTAAGGATACAAATCCTAATAAAGAGGAAGTCACAGAGAAAAATACACTGCGTGCATATAAACTCTCCTCAAATTCTAAAACAGAGATGCACATGTGTTGGGCAAGTCTCCAAGGAGCCCTGAAGGAAAATAAGAGCTGGAAGGCTGAAAGATCTCAGTAGAGATTTCAACAGCTGACCACTGTGAGGGAGACAAGGTTTGTACTTTGATTCTTGCCAGTTATATGGAAAGCTAGGAAGATTAATACCTCGTCCCAGAACTAAGGGATATGCCTTAGGGCAACACTAACAAAGCTTAACACAAAGTGTCCACAAGATCAAGGTGATTAGTTCATACAATATTACAAAAAAAAAAAAAAGACAACAACAAAAACTCATCATTTTTCATAGAAAAGCAACAAAATCCAGGATCGTACAATGCTAGTATACCATATAAGAATTACTTATAAATGCACAGAAACTAGAAAATATGACTCAGGCATAATAAATAATATCAATAAACGGTAATAGATTCATATATAAATAAATGTTGAGCCTGGAATAAGAATTTTGAAATAAATAGGAAATATATATTTTAAAAACTCCACAAACATTTATATAATGAGAAAAAAGTTTGGAAATTTCAGGAGAGTTATGGTAGCTGTAAAATAGTAATAATCCTAGAACTGAAACTATTACTAGAATCAAAATTCATTAGGCATAATTGAGAAAAGATTGGATAAAATAAAACAAAATATTAGCAAACTTTAATGCTAGTCAGTAGATATCATCCAAACAGAAGTAAAGAGAGAAAAAATATTGAAAAGAAATAAGCAGACTCTACATGACCCCTGGGACGGTGTTAAGCAGCCTGATTTCCATATACTCGGAGTCTTAGAAGGATATAAGAGCAAGAAAGGGGAAGATAAAAGATAGAAGATAAATTAGTCAACATTTTTCCAAACTGTGAACAAATAGTATTCACTGATCTATTTTGCAAGCAAGATAAATACTGAGGAAACCAAGCTTAGGAGAATAAGGAAGCCAAACTGTTAAAGCATAAAGAAAAAATTAAAAGTAGCCAGAGGAAAAAAAGACACATAACATACAGGAAAACAACCATAAGAAGTAGAACTGGAAAACAGAACATATTTAAAGTACAAAATACTTTAATAAAGTACAAAAATAAAAAAAAATTAAGAAAATTAAGAATCTAGAATTCTATATCTACAGAAAATGTCTTTTTCAAAAACTGAAGGAATCCTGAAGCGATTTTCTGAGAAGACATGTCACTCACAGAAAACTCCTAGGGGATGTTGTTCAGGCTGAAGCGAAAAGGTATCTCATAGAAATCCAGATATAAAGGAAGGAAAGATACCATGCAAATGTCAAGATAAGAAAGCTGATATGACTATATTAATACCAGAAAGGTAGAGCTCAAGATTGGTTGTACTATGAGTTAGAGGATCATTACATAACAGCACGATTAAAAAGGCAGTTCATCAAGAAGACCTAAGGATTCTAAATTTTTATACACCTAGTAATAGAGCTTCAGAATACATGAAACAAAAATAAAGGGAGAGGGCTTCCCTGGTGGCGCAGTGGTTGAGAGTCCGCCTGCCGATGCAGGGGATGCGGGTTCGTGCCCCGGTCCGGGAAGATCCTACATGCCGCGGAGCAACTGGGCCCGTGAGCCACAATTACTGAGCCTGCGCGTCTGGAGCCTGTGCTCCGCAACAAGGGAGGCCGCGATAGTGAGAGGCCCGCGCACCGCGATGAAACGTGGCCCCCGCTTCCCGCAACTAGAGAAAGCCCTGGCACAGAAACGAAGACCCAACACAGCCAAAAATAAATAAAAATAAATTAATTAATTTAAAAAAAAAAGTCTTTCCCTACAAGAGATTCGGTAAATATTCTTCTCTAATACCTCCTTGCTATCGAGCATTTTTCATATTAAACTTGTTAATTCCTCTGGAATTTATTTCTCTTGTATGTTGGAATAAAGAATGTCAATTAGTTGGTTTTTTTTTTTCAGATTTCTAGTCAATTGTGGCTTTTATCTATTGATGAACAAAGACTCTTGAGTAAAATAAAGTTTATTTCCTGGCTATTTCAGTGAACTGTCTATTGCAATAAAAATACCCCAAATCTTAGCTATTTTAATTGTATAAGGTATTTATTTTAAAAAAAAGTAATTCTCTCATTACTCGTCTTTGGTCAGAATTTACTTCTATGATCCCACCTCTTTATTCTGTCAGAATAATGTTAAAATCTTTTTATCAAGGTAAATAAATGCCATTGGAAATTTCTTTAAAAAGAAAGTTTTGAAATCTATATATTAATTTGTAAGCTTCTGACATCTTACAGATTTTTGTGTGTGTGTGCCAGTTCAGGAACATGAGATCTTTTTCCACTAATTGTTCCCCTTTATGTAACTTAAAAAGCATTTCATTTTTCCATTTATATATCTGAATTACATAATTATATTTTCACATTTGAGATGGAAACAGTTTCCATTTTAATTTAATTAGCTTTCAATGGGACATATAAATTAGCTTTGCCCAAATACTTTAACAAGATTGCCTTGCATTTTTTTTTTGCCTTGCATTTTTTAAAAAAAAGAGTAACACTGATTTCTTGATATAGATTCAAAGTGTTTATTAATTTGTGATTTCACTGCATTGTGTACTGTTTTGTACAATATTTCCTTTCAAAGGATAGTAAATTGAAGTTTCTTCAAAAGTTAGTATACAATGTTGTAGCATTAGTTTTCCATATTCCATGGAATGCTAGATAATAAATTTATATTTGTAGGACTTATAGTTCTAATACTTATAGTTTATGAAAGTGGAGAGAACTCAAAAGTTTAGTTTTTATTTCTCAGCAAATCACATCCGTATGATTATAGGAAAGCACAAGTCTGTGCAGTTAGTTAAGAAAGTGTTAAGAATAGGAAAAATACACCATAGGAACACCAAAGATGTTGAAGAGTTTTTTTAAGATAGCGTACAGATAGTATCTGATTAACTGAAATACTAGAACAGAGTGAACCACAGCTCAGAGCCCTGCAATGATAAGGCTTTAGTCAGTAGGAAAGTTTTCATAGGTGGAGTCTCCCTAAGAGTCTGTGAGTGCAACCATCAGAAGTGGAAGAAAAAAAAAAAGAAAAGAGGGGAGAAAACTTGGTGACTTGTTGAAAAAAATTGGTCCTAAAGCCACCCAAAGTTCTTTCTGTCCAAGCTACACTCAGTGGTGATATTTGATCCTAGGCTGAAGCCAGAGAAGTACTTTCTAACAAATCAGAGCAATTTTCCTAGAAATCCTTGGATTTGCAGGCATGGGGTCCTCCTGATTTGGGCAACTGGGAGGTGAAAGAAGTGAGTGGCTTCCTGCCTAAGGTAAAATGTGACTTGTGTTGGGATGCCCCAAAAGACACACATATATAAAAAAGCCAACAAAGGCAGATAATAACTACAAAGTCACCTATGTTAGTCAAACTGATTATTCATTACAAACAAGAAACTGAAGAGAATTAAAATTTTTCAAAATAAAAACTGATATGAAACTGAAGGAAATAAAACATTCTGGGAGAAAAAAACGTACTGTACTTGAAAAGATTCTAATTAGTAGCATCAGAGAAATTTTTTAAAAGACAGTGCACCTATAAAACAAAAGTTGGCTGGTTTTAAAATGGAAAAACAATTCAACAAAGAAGAATTCTTAGCAATTAAAAATATCATGGCCAAAATTTAAAAAGTGAAATAGGAGAGCTTAGATAAAAATGAGGAACTCTCTCAGAACTTAAAGAAAATAGACAAAAGAGAAGAAACAAAAAAAGGAAAACTAAGAGATTGAGGATTAACTCAGAATAGCTGATATCAATCGAAGATGGCTTCTAAAATGAGAAGGCAAGGAAAATAAATGGAAGAAATCAATAAATATTAGAACTTTTTCCAAAGTTGAGAGAAAAGATAAATCTTCACTTTAAAATGACTTGTTGAGTGATAAGAGTTACACAGCTAGAAATATTTCATTGTATTTCGAACTATCAAGAATAAAGAAAAAACTCTAAAAATATTCAGAAAAAATATCACCACCTACAACACCTAAGTTTGTCAGTAATATTGAATACTAGAAGTCCCGAAGGAAGGAGAATAATGCATCCCTAGAAATTCATATCATACCAGATACAAACATGAGAAAGAAATAAAGAATTTCTAGTCATAACAATATTCAGGAAATTTTCCCCCTGTGCATCTTTATTTGAAAAACTTCTTTGTGGATATACTTTGGTAAAATAAAGAATAAACCCCAGAGGAAGCTACTGGATCCCAGAGACAGGCTAATTAACTCCTCAATACAAAATGTAAAAGCAATAAGTCTGAGGGGTATCATTGCACAACTGGCCTGAAAATTAATTATTTATCCAAAATATAAGTAAGAAGTTGAATTATCCTAATGAAATGGTAAAAAAAAAATACATTTATTTTTTCCTTCACAAATAACAAAGTTAATTAAAAACTCAAGAAAATATAAAAAAGAAAACTATAAAAGTCACAGTTCAAATAGTAAGCAACGTAACAAAACAGGATTTTGAATATTTGAAGGTAAAGGAAGAGGAAATTATTGATAATGAGAATTTGAATGTATTCATCTTATATATGCAGTCATACCTTTGATGACAAATTGAAATTATAATGGAGTAATAGAGTGATGGTGGCCATTGAGTGCTCTCAGAAATGTCTCTGCACCACTGAGAACTGGAACCTTCTGTGAACTATACCTAACTAAGGACACCAGCCATTTTTTGAAAAACATCTACCTCAGCCTTGTGTTTCAAGGTTGTTCCCCCTTGTAACTATGCAACCATTTTGGATGCCAACCAATCCTTACTGAGCAAGCACCCTTACTTCTTTCCAGCTCCAATTATAATTCTTGATAAACAACTCATGTAGCTAACTGTGGTCTTGCTGTTTTTGCTTTTATCAACCTCCCCCATCTTGCAGTCTGTCTCACAGGCTGGAATTCTAACCAACCCCAAATAAACACCTTTTTCTTTCAATCAGGTCTTTGTTTTTTGAAATTTCGGTTAACATAGCTGGTATAGTCTACAGGACCCAGAGCAACCCCTCAATTCAGATTGGATGTATGGTACCTACAGGGACCCACTGTGTCCAGTGTTCTCTTCAGCTGTGCCGGGGCTACCTGGTGAGCCCTTTCTGGATTCCAGCCTCTCATTTTGGTTGAGGTTCAGGCCTTTATTTGGGTGTTTCTAGGTGTCAACACTTGTCCCCTCTCTTTTGGGGAATGCGGGTTGTTTGTTCTTTCTGTCTCAAGATTCAGGTTCAAGGTTTTTCTGCCTATGCCGCTTGGTAAGAGATTCCGGTTTTAGGTTTTAGTGAGCACACAGAATAATAGGAAGTTCTTATTGCAAAAATTTTTTTAAAAAGTGAACCCCCCCCCCCACCTCCAGAAACCCCTGCCAGCTTTATGTTTAACACCTATGGACTCTAATACTGTAACTACCTACCTAAATGGGTCCATTTAACCCAGGATGATTTAAAATTACACTGGCCAAAATAGGAAACTTCCAAAATTCCCAAATTAGTCTATCTGCGTGAATTACTAGAAATGTTGCAGAATCAGACAATTAATGGGAAGCACATTTTAATTGGTATCTAAAAGCATCTAAAGGTAACACTGAGAAAATTACCTCCCTCCAAGCTGTAAATACAAAGTTGACTCAGACTGTCTCTAAACTTTAAAAATCAGCTAAACCTTCCTACTCCCCTCAAATTTTGCTTCTTCTCCATCTCTTTACCCACCTCTTTCCAAACTCCTTTTGTTTTTTTTATCTGACTGTTCTCCTCTCTCCTCCCACTGAAGCCCGTCCCAAACCCCTGTGCTGGAAGTTCCTTTTAAGACTAATCCCACTGAGCAAGAAAAAAAACCTGTTCCATTTCCTCAGCAGTTCCCTAGACCTAACTACAAATAATCAGAAAATAAATCAGCTGGAAGCCAATATTCAAGGGCTAATAGAAACAACCATCTTTGTCTTACAAATCTCTACAAAACCAAAAGTACACCTACTAAAAATAAGTTAAGGTCCACCCTATTTTTACCAGTGCCAAGGCATCATCTATTCCTCTCAAAATGATTGTAGGTATTATAAAAATCAGGATATTAGAGCAAAATTTTCCTGTACTTAAAAAATTAATAATAAATACCCTAAGACTTATAATAATAGGTACATTTTCTTTCTCTGCCCCTTAAAGTTATAAATCTTATCATGCCTTTGAAATGTAAACACAGCCCATGTTGTCTGAGACTGCAAACTTGACTCAACCAGTAGAACTTTAAAAAAAAAAAAAAAGAAAGAAAAAGAGGTCTTGTTAAACAGAAACTGATAAAAGGACTCTCTTGCCCAAACAGCTTCCTTAGAATTGCTTGTCAAGGACAAAGGTAGATCTTAAAAGTCTTCTCCACAAATAATAAAAGACTTAAACTATCTGAGTAAATAATCTAATTTATTCCAACTGTTATTTATAAAATAGTAAGTTTTGTATTGTACCTGATTCAAAACTAAAATTTTTAAATGAAATCTATGAAATCTCTGGTTGCATTTATCTATATGTCCATTTGTGTATGTTACCTCTTGATAATATTTCCAAAATTAATTTATAAAAGAGCTCTATTTAATTGGCTTAAATAAATAAATGCTTATATTAAAATTCTCAAAGATGTAATAAAAACTAACCCAAATGTTTTTCAAGGTCACATGGTCTAGGATCATCCTTAGTAAATAAAAGCTATTTAAGCTTTTTGGTTTAATTTATACAGGTATATCTTCTTAGTTAGCATTAAATATAATGGAGATAGAAAACTTTTGTTCTACCGGGGTTTGCTAATCAAACAGACTAATGTCTCTCTTGCAAAGTTTGTCACCAAAAAGGAAAAAGAAAAAAAAAAAGACTAACTGTTTTAATGTCTCATGAAGTTTTCATGAGCAGTCTAAGTATGATTGTTAAGAACAAATGAATTAAATAGATGAAAATAAGATAAGTTTTCAGGTGAACAATTTAATTTAATAATTTTTTATGACATGCCTACTTAAATAGTTTCTTAAATCTATGGTAATTTACACCCTTAGAGTTTCTCTAAGTTAAATTAAATGATGGGAATTCATTAAATGTCCAGATCATTTTCAGATAAGATAAAATATTGAAACATTAATTGCTAAACAAGTCTGATAAGAAAAGGTATACAGCATGGAAATGCTTTCGTTAAGGGAAAAGGAACTGACTTTGTCCTATTTCTAAATGGTGGGGGAGAAAAGAGGGGACAAACTAAAATGGACACATAAAGTTGTAAAAGATTTCTGAAAAAAGGAATCTTTAGAAAAGAATTTTATTTGTGGTCAGGACTGGATGATATTGGAACGAATTTAATTAGTAGATGTATTTTTTTAAAAATCCTGAGCCATGCAGAGCTGAACTCAGGAAAACAGGAAGAAATCTACACAAACTATACGATGCATAAGAGAGAACTGTCAGCCAGAGTCATAAGATAACTTTGAAACTGCAAATGCCATCAGGAAAATTGCTGAAACCTCTGATCTAAGTGCAAGATTTTAACAAGACTGACAAAAGAAACCTTGGCCCTGCATAGTGTAGGCAGATACAATTGAGATTGTGCAAAATTTGAGGCTAACAAAGAGCTATAACTTCAGTAAAAACATAGGCCAGTTGCCATCTACAAATACTTACAGAAAGAAAATTATTGTTTATGACTTGGAGCCTAAGTTGGTATAAGTCTCCCTTTAGTATCTGTGATCAAAGGACTGGCCTTACATGGATATGGAGTTTGAATTTACATTATAGCATTATACAGTAGCCTAGAGAAAGCAAAAAAGAATCCTTACTCTAGGGATATACTCTCAAATCCATCCTCTTAGAATTTTCCAATATAGAGTCCAGATGAGCACTGCATTATATCCACAGTTAAAAAATATATAAGGAAGTAAGTCATGAAAACAAATAACACACAATAACAATTTCAGATAGTGAAAATACCAAACACAGAATAAAAAATAAATTATTCCAAATGTTTAATGAAATAAAACTTTTAAAAATAAAATAAAAGTACAAGAGACTACCAAAAAATGCATGGCAGTTTTTAGAAGGAACTTTAGAATATTGCTGAAGTGCAAGATGAAAGTCCATGCACTTCTGGTAAGAGTAAAATCTGGTACAACTGTTTAGGAAAACTTGGCATTATCTAGTAATGTCAAAAATGTTAATGCATTATGACCCAGCTATCCATATCTTAGATACAAACCTTGAAGAATCCCTGCACATGTTCAGCAGAAAAAATATATAGGAATGTTCAAAGCCACATTTTTTTCATATTAGACAAAACTTGGAAACAACAAATAACAATAACAGTAGAATAGATTAAGCGAATGCTAGCCAGAGATAAGTTGATACCTAATTTTATTCCTCACTAGTCATATGACCTTGAGAAAATAATATAACTCAAGTATCCTAAGTTTTCTCATCTCTAAAATTGGGGAAATAATAATATCATCACCTTATAGCCATCCTTATTTATGCATCTGATCAAACCGTCACTGAACAAATACTTCTTTAAAGAGTGATACTATCCTGACAATGTTTTAGGCATTAGAAATACATTAATAAACAAGAGATACAAATATCTCGCCTCATGGAGTTAGTTTTTTTTGATAATATTTTATTTGGGAACTAGAGATCAACAAAGAAATGGTATGATTTGCCGGATAAGGAATGTCTAAAAGAAGAGAAGCCCTTTTCAATAGGATAACCAGGAAAACCTCCCCTAGGAGATGACTGAGTGGAGACCTGGAAGATGAGACCACATCCTGTAAAAATGTGGGGAAAGAGATTTCTGGGAAGAGGCAGCAAGTATAAAATTCCCAAAATAGAAGGGGCTTGGGAGAGTGAGGCTGTGGTCTAGTAAGTAAAAAAGAGAGTAGGAGAAGTTGAGGTCAGAGGGTTAGGTACGGTCCAGGCATCATGTTCGTTGATAGCTGTAAGTAGCTGTGATTTAAAACTAAGCTCAGTGGGATGCCATCACAGTGTTTCAGGCAGGAATGATGAGATGAGTTAAAAAAAAAAAAGATTAGTCAGTGGTTGCATAAAAAGGATAATACATATTCGCTTAATCCAGATTTTGGCATAGAATAAGCACTGAGTAATCAATAACTCTTACTACTGTTAGTTATGTTTAACTGCTTGTGAAGCAGAAGTTGATCTATGAACAGTTTATTTCTTTTTTTTTTTTTTTTTGCAGTATGCGGGCCTCTCACTGCTGTGGCCTCTTCCGTTGCGGAGCACAGGCTCCGGACGCGCAGGCTCAGCGGCCATGGCTCACGGGCCCAGCCGCTCTGCGGCATGTGAGATCTTCCCTTACCGGGGCACGAACCCGTGTCCCCTGCATCGGCAGGCGGACTCCCAACCACTGTGCCACCAGGGAAGCCCCAATTTATTTCTTAATTGTCTTATCTTCACTTGTCATGTCCTTTCAGACAGTTTTACTATGGATTCTGCCTAGTCCCTCTTCACTTCTACAAATTTACTTTATGTCTTAAGGCTGAAAGCACAGTTGCTCTGAAAGTTTCCAGTCATCAATGGGGAGAATTTTGGGTATAAGAAACTAGGGTATTGGCTAGTCTCCAGAGGGCCCAAGGAAAGAAAAGGTAACCATATTGCCCAAGCAGAGAGATTAGTGATTGTAGGGATGAATTGCTACATTACCTTAAAGACAACATTCATTAAACTTACTGTGCCCACTAAACTCAGATTAATGGCATGAGACTAGCACAAAAGGAGGGAAGAGAGGAAGAGAACTAGGCCTATTGATTTTTTCGTAAGATTGTAAATTGAATAAAACGCTAGAAGTGAATGGTTCTAAATCGCCCATGGTTGCTTATGCAGCATCACTTCGCATTCAACAGAATAATGCTTTGCTTATCTTAATGAATGCCAATATTAATGTCAACTGCTAGACATTTTAAATTTCCTCCTTCATATCTAGTGAAATTTGTTTCTTTTAGAGGCAAGTCTGATTACCTATATTAGGGGCCAATAACTAAATCTTCCTTCTTAATAGTTTGTAAAAGGGAAATTTGATCCAGGAAAAATAAGTATTTTTAAAATTTGTTTGTTTGTTTTTGTTTACCATTCACCCTCCTTGTCTTTGTCACCTTAAATTATGCTATACCAAAGGTGGTTATTTTGAGATTTTACTACTAGAAACTTACTAGAAAGCTTTATGAACTGCTTTTCTTGAATTCTACCATTGCCATTGAATTTATGAGTAAGCTATCACATTAAGAACATACTTTAAGATCAACATAACATAAAAGATATTATTTCTATTTCCACTTTGGCAAATGAATTATTAGTTATGATACTGAATTGATCACCATCATTTAAGCATATTTAGGGAGGACACACTGGCACATAGCGCTAGCATAAACTCATTGGCCGGAATGTAAGATGTAATTTTGTCTTAAGTTTGCAACTGGAATCCCAGGTACAAATCCCCACTTTGCAGGGCCTTTCATACTGAGCTCTAGGGGTTTCATGGAACACCCCTAGTATGGTTGCTTGGAGTAAGGAAAAGTGGGGATCTAAGAAGCAAAATTCCATTCCGTTGCCTATGTCTATGCTTAGGACAATACAGATTTCCTTTGTTTGAAGCATTGGGTTTCAGGTAAGATTCCTCATGAACAAATGATTCAATCACATAAAAGGACAGAATTCAAATACTATTATTATTTACTATTTTGCAGAAACTAAATAAGCTGATTAATAAGAAATGATCTCGATAGTATGCAGATCTAATGAAGTTCCTTAGGTCATAAGACTATCACAGGCCTCAAAAATGACCTCATTAATTTTAGCTTTGTGTGGAGCTGAGTCAGATTTCAACTATCTATGGCTTTTAGCTCCTTTTCCTCTTTCCTAGGCCCACGCGCGCACGCACACACACACACACACACACACACACACACAATTTCATTTAAGAGATCTATAAAATTTTATTAATGTGGTGTTAGCAGTAAAGAAATTCATATCTCACAAAGCACCAAGCCTGGATAATTAGCCCTAGAATTGGTTAATCCAGTGACTTGACATCATCAATAACCCAAATTAATTCCATTCTTCACTAGATCACTATCTTTACATGAGGACCTCAGTCTAACAGTTCCCATGATCATAGATGGCTACTGCACTTCCAGACACCATATCATATTGGAAGAGAAAGAGAGCATCTCCTTCCATACTTCTTTTTTAAAGTAAGAAAAGCATATTCAGAAGTGCTCCCAGACTTCTTCTCACAGCTCCTTAACTTAAATGGTATCAAATACCCATTCCTAGACAAAGCACTGGCAAAGGAAATGTAATCCCCGTGGCCTAATGAAGAGTATGATTGTGTAAGAATGGTGGATTATTAGAATAAAATTAAGGTTCTTTTAAACGTTTTTAAAAGTTAGACTGAGGGAAATTACCTATAATTAATAGGTGGACAAAAAAAATAGTCTGTTACACAAATATAAAAGTAAAATTGAATTCATTATAACCTTCTTCCAAGAAAGTACTAATAATTCATTAAAATAAAGTTAGGGTATAGAATCATAGATCTCTAACCTAATGCCTAGTCTGGCCAAATCAATTTCAAGAAGGAATAGAATGTATTTCTCTGTACATAAACTTAAAGACATTTCCTTTATTAATATCCATTTAAAGTATTCCTTACATTCTCTGAAATAAGCAGTCACTTAGAATAATAAATTTTACACATATGAACATACACAAAATAATTCTGGTTTCTAAAGAAATATTTTACTATTTGTTCCAAAGATTTTACTCCCCTCATCACAGTATTGATACTGCTCTTCTCTCAGCAATAAAACATATTTGATATAATGCAAAACTTATTGGCAAATCGATTTTTTAAAATCAAGAATGAGATAGAAATAAACAAAAAAGCATGTGTTTTGTTCATTGTTTCAGCTGCACTTAATTTCTTAAAATAAATCTTCATTGAAATCTTCAAAACCTCCTTCATTTCCTTACACATATTGTTAAGAATTGTGAAAAGCCCTGATTCTACCCTACTTGTAACCTAAGAAGATAGCCTGCCAAAGTTTCATAGAAGAAACTGGCAGAAGAAATAAGAGGCCAGGGTCAGAAACAAAGGACTTTATTTCTTATGGGGCAGCAAACATCATTGGTTGCAACATATTTCCATCCTTTCCCGCAGTTTCTCAGGAAAAATACAGATGGTTGCAGATAGATGCCTGTACACTCAGTGAGCTGCATTACAGGAGAGAAATCCTGAGCATGGGAAACTCCAAACTTTTATAGTAGGCAGCAACATGCCTGTCCTGTGCTCCAGAGGGAGACATTGTTATTATACTGGACAATAGACATTCCTAACATTGGTTTGGGAGAGAGATCTCATCTTTGTTTTTCCCAAACTGTAAGCAAACCTGTCATTTGTCTCAGAAGGAGATACAATCTTTATCCTCCAAGACTGTTCACTATACAAATATCCTTGGAAAAAATAGTCCAGAACAAATGGAACTTAACATCTCACTTACAAAGCATGCAGAAATGTAAGAGACATGGGGAATTTTCTTCCGAAATTATTTCTTTCACATTTGCTGACAAGTATTCAAAGTATCCATTTGAGAAATTGTGCCAGTTCTACTTCAGAGGCCAAGAATCATGGAAATCAAAAATAGTTGAAATAATTAAGTCGAGGTCTATGTATAAGAAGGGAGCTTTAGTTTCAGTTCCAAAGTTATTGAGCCAAAACTTTAGCAGATTTACAGTTTTGTTTATTTACTTAGAAATGTAAAGTTTCCCTGCTTTTCTAGTAAAGTTCTTATTTTCTTAAAGGGTCTTGTGAGCAAGCCAAGATATGCTGGTCTTGCATTCTTGTAGTGACAATAATGTACAATAGAAAATAAGACTCCAATGCTCATTTGTCATTTATGATGACATATTGAGAGCAGCTGCAAGCACGAAGCTGACAATTCTGCCTAGGATGATGTACAGCACAAACCAGAATGATCCTAAGATGCATTAACTTTATAATCATATACAGTGACCATTACTGATCTGGTATGCAAGATGCTTGTGATAATATATGGGGAAAAGGGGTGGTTCAGAAACAAGAGTATATCATGTATTGGTATATTAACTTAGGACCACAGATATTATACTCAGAATACAAGGTTACTTGTTATTATAGAATAGTAGACTGCTGTTCCTAAATTTCTCGGAGAAACATATAATTTTAGTTTCTCGTAAATATATGCAAACATATCTGTTAGTTGACAAATATATTATACAGTCATAATAGCCAGAGATCAAAAGTAGGGTATAAGGGGACAGAAAGGCTGTCTTAAAGGCAACCAACATTTTTTTTCCTGTTCATTAGCTCACATATGTTTGGACCTTGTAGAAACAGGAGTCATGGCTAACCAAGGTACCTGAAACCAGTAGATGGTACCTTAAACCAGTAGGTGTAGCATGATACTCTCCTGTTTATGGAGTGGGATGATTTCACATGTTCCTCTCATCTGTTGTATCTTCTTTTGCTCTTAAACATATCTCAAATTAAAATCATAGACTAACTGACTCTGATCTTAGGGATAATCTAGTTTAGTTTATTTTTTCAGTGAGACTCACAGAGTGGAGATGGACTAACAGAAAATATTTATTGAGTGACTACTACATGCCAAAGATTATGCTAGGGACTTCATACACATTATCATATTTAGTCAACCCATAATTCCTGAGAGAAAAATAGTCTCATCACATTGTTATAGGGAGAAACAAAAGACATGTTGTTTCACTACATAGTGATGTCAAAATAAAGCAAGATTTTAACAACATTAACATCAGAATTAATCACTCATTTATGAGTTTAAGTAATCCTTAAATTGAAATCTTACCAGGACGTGAAATAACTTCTGAGAATTGACAAAATATATCTTTAGTTCAAATATAACAATTTTCTTTTTCTCATCCGTTGTTTGAATTAATCATCCTGTATCAGTCTATAATGATGATACCTCTCCAGCTACCACCTTCTTTTCTCCTTCCTTCAAAAGCCATAGTTCTTGAAAGAGTGACCCCAAATCACTGTATCCACTTCTTCACCAACGCCAAATCAAAGACTTACTAATCAATACTTATCCCAGCATTTTACTTTCTTAGATATCATAGTGCACTTCGAAATAAAACTTTAGTTCTAAAACTACATCTATGCTTTAATTCCAATGGAAATTCATTAAAGAATACAAGATTATACTTTTTATACCTTAAAATCCCCTGAAGAGAGTTGCAGTGGTGGAGAATAACATAGGGTAATATAATTTTATATCTACATGAATACATATTATGAAAAAATAAAGCTGTCAAAATTCCAATAAATGGAGTGACATAATGGTGCAATTCTACCTTTTTAAATTAACATTTCTTTTTAAATTAATTAATGTAAGTAATTTTTTTTAATGAAGGTTTACTTTAAACCCTCAGTTATTTATGTAAAAATATCCCAGATGAAAAAGTCCAAATGTAATTTTATTTAAATGGTTATTTAAGTAAAAACAATATATTAAAAACAATCTAATATTATTTAGATTAAAAACAATATAAGGAGTAAATCACAACTTTTCAATTTTATGAAATTTTGAATTTAGAATTTAAATCATATTAATATTGCAAGTGAAATTACCACATAGCCCCATGTGATAAGCACTAATGATTATTTAAATGAATATAAAACAAAAATATAAATATGCATTTAGTTTATATTTTAGCATGAGAATAATTAAAGAAATTAAATTATGAATCCTGGGGTTTGAAGACACAGTTCAAATCCTTATATGTTGATGTTCCTTGAAACCAACAAGGATGGATATCTGGTAGAAGTGTCACTATTTAGATCACACCATGCATCTGGAGTGAGAATGCCTCAATAGCGTTTTTCTGTGCTATTTCAGTGGTATGGAGAAATCATCTGTCACATCCTCAAGTCTGGTCTATTGAAAGACACTCTACCCAGTGCAGTGGATACTTCGTACATCCTAGATTAATCCTGAAGAGATGGAGTAGATTTTCCCAAGACTCCTCTCATCACTCTTCCTAAATGGAGTGTAATGGAATGTAAAGCACAACGCTCTTGATTCTCTCTTTGCTAATATGACATGTAAATTCTCATGGCTTTGTGCCACGGTGTTAGGGGAAGAACTTTGCTAATCTAGAGCTCTCAAGTCTAAGCTGGCTCTTTGTATTTTGTTGAATTGTTACTCAACTTCAGAAAGTTTAAAATAATGATTATGAGTTAAATTATCATCACCACTGCCACCTTGTGTACCCTTTCAATACATAAAAACCCCATCAATCATCCTCTCTAGGAGAAGTCAAAGGAGCACTAGGGAAAATGAAGCTCGCTGAAGCCATTTGAACAATGACTGTGAAAATAACATCTGTTCCTTGTTTTCATGCTAAATGTATTTTTTAACTCACTGCAGGGGACACCACTGGCAGCAGTCAGTATAATTTATCTATATCTTTAATACTCAGTGTTTTATTCAGGAGCAGAAACATATTTGCTTTCTAAAGAGCATCAAGAGTAAATGTTGAGGGATTCTCTTTAATATTGTAGGATTATGAGCAGGTATTGAAGCAATCAGTTGCGATTGTATAACTATCAATCACAGCCATCATTATACAAAATTGCTTTCTGCCACAGAAAAGGGGCTAATGTAGGTGTGGGTGTGTGAATGTAGGGTGTGGGTATATATAAGGATATCAGTTGGTTGTAATATAGAAGAAACATTAAAGATACTGTCAGATGTAAAAAGAACTATTAAAATTCCTGAAATTTAACAAAATAAACATATGACATATAAAGTTTGAATGTGAGAAGGTGATTCATTTCCTACTGAGTTCCTTCAGAGGAAAGCTACTCACATTTTTTCTTAACTCCATGATATTCACTGATGGGGGGATGGTTTTTTCCAGATATGTTCAAATATCTCTGGAATTTTAAGCTTTTTTGTAGGTCTCTCCATCATATTTGTCCAACTGTGTTTTCTTATGATTTTTCAACACAAAATCTATAGGGATCTCCTTTTGTTTACTGGGACTTGAATACAGTATTAATCCTGGTTGACTCAAGTTATCTCTTATTCTCAAATATCCTCCCCACTTTTCTGTCTCAACTCAATTCTACCCATCTTTCGGTATTCAGTCCATGAACAGATTGGCTCATCCACTTCTCCACTGAAGCCAACAATATATATATATTAAGCACTCACTATATTCCACGCACTGAGAATACTTGAAGGATAGGCGTTTCCTTGGTAGCTAAGCATGATAAGGGGAAAGAACTAGTGAATGCCGTATCGTGGAAGCATGAAAGAATATGGCACGTTTGGGGAGGACAAGTAGTTTGATAGAAAGGAGTGGATTAGAAACCTGTATTTGTTATTTTTAATTTACTGTCATATTTTCTTTGTTAATCTCTCTCTCTTGAAACCTTATACATTTTAAAATTGGCATTGTTTGGGTTTTTGTTTTATATATATATATACATATATATATATATATATATATATATATATATATATGTTCAGTCCTATAATGTATTGAAAAATACATATAACCAAAAAAAGGAAAGGCACTGCTAACACTTTGTAGCATATGTTATTTTCTGTGCTTATGTTGGTATACATGTACATATGTAGTTTTTCTACAAACAAGGTGTCTTATTTTTCAAACTTTGCAAACCTATTTTTTTAACAACGTATTGCCTATATTTTTCAATGTGATAAATTACTCTTCTAGATTTGGTCGTGTTACCCTTTGATAATTCGATTTAAAAAATGATGTATCTGTGTTCCTCTTCTGAAAAAAAAGACATACACATTTGTGCACACAAAATATTTATAATTTAAAAGGTCTTCATATTTAACAACACCTATTCATTAATCCCTGGAACCACCATTATACACCACCATTTTTAATGATTGCTCAATATTCCATGGAATGTATATATGTATGAGTATATATATACATGTACACAGTAATCTTTCCATCTATCTCTATGCATACTCTATTTAATTTTTACCAGGCCACATATCATTTCAAATGTATCCATTTTAACCACTATCAATCATTATAACCAATATTCTAGTAATTAATATTGGTTCTCATTATGACAGTCCTCGAATAAATTCTCAGGAGGCAGTTTCTGAATCAAGAGTACACAATGGTTTACAGCAAAGTGTCCTCCCCAAAATGGTGTGCAACCATTAATTTTTTATTAAACTTTTACTCAGCTGTGTCAGCTACATAAAGGGGAAGGAATCAAGGCAAGGATCTTTGATTCTGATTCTGATATTTAAAAGCCTATCATAAAATTCAGAAAAGTTAACGGCAATAACATAAGTGAGACAACACACGGGAGAAAACTTTGCCTCCTCTTCATCTGGGTAATACTTCACAGAAGAACTTCTTTCCCTTGAATTATTACAGGTTAAAAAGAAAATTGAATGCAATGTCTTCTGAGTGGCATTAATTTCATGCCAGTAAACTGGGAAATTGAAACATGACGACTGCATGTATACATGATATATAGACTACTAGCGATCTCATGCAGCGTTTGTTTTGCTTTGCTTTTTGTTTAAACATATACCATTGAGCAAAGCTTTTTCAAGTTTAGTTTACTACTGGAAACAATAAAGATGGTTTATTTACTCAGTGGTTTTGATTTATTAAGACTTTAATAAAAAATTTAAAAAATAAATAAATAAATAAATAAAAAATCGGCATCCTCTTCCTCAAGTCACTTATTTATCCAGTTAATACTCATTGAATACATACCACGTCAGGCCTTATACTAGGAGCTCTGAAAGTTGTCAGATTTTCCAGTGGGATATTTCTCTGAGGGGGTGGGTATTGCTTTAACATTTGCCAACCATTGCTTTTATATGTAATAATCATCTTGAAAATATATTCTCTTATATTGAAACATCTATTTTCCTTCTATTTACATTTTTATAGCAGTAATACTTTCATATGATATGTTTGTTATCTGTGATAGCTGCCACAAGCAGTCAAGGATGATGATTTTGTTTTTAAAGCAAACAGTTTTAAAGTGGTGCTAACCTAAAACTAAATTTTGTAAATATCGATTTGTGCTAAATGTCCTCTACAGAAAGAATAAGGCACTGCATTGTTTATATAGTCTGTTTACAGAAATTCCTAAAACTGATTGATCCATCCCATCTTTTCAGAAACTCTGCTCAGCAGACAGTTTTTCAGACTGCCTTGAAGGGCATCTGCCAACCGTCTAGGACCATAAAGCCACCACTGGGCCATGTAATATCACCTTAGGAGCCCCTCCTTCCTGCTTTCTTCTTGATCTTCTGCTTCAGTAATCACCATTCATTAGTTCTCTTGCTGTTTCCCTGAGTCTGCCTCAATGCTATAAATTATATAGTTCATTTCTTCCTCTTTAATAGGCAATCTGAATTCCAAATATCTACCTTGAGTCACTGCTAGACAATTTCCAATATGTTCTTTACTGGCTCCATAAATAGATATTGTGCGTCCCTATAAATTGTCCCAGCCCTCAAGCCATTATCTGAGAATGGTTCAAACTGTGCCTTGCCAAATCTGTACTCTGCCTAATTTCTTCTTGCCTTCTGGTCCCTTCCATCCTCTGTAAATAGTTTCTCCTTTCTTGGAAAATATAGATCAAATCCTTAATTAAGTTTTTATCCAGGAAACTTTGTCTCTACTTCCACAATTCCACTTTAAGCTAGCTTCTGAGCTGTAGCTTCTATGTCTATAAAATAAAAATGAGACCTACCTACTACAGTTATTGTATTGACGATTGCATACAATAGGTTCCTGTTACATAGTATGAGCTTAAAAACATTAGTTACCTCTGTACTGATATATATGTACAGATATAGATAGATATAGATATAGATAGATAGATAGATATTTTTTTGCAGTACACGGGTCTCTCACTGTTGTGGCCTCTCCCATTGCGGAGCACAGGCTCCGGACGCGGAGCACAGGCTCAGCGGCTGGCTCACGGGCCCAGCCGCTTCGCGGCATGTGGGATCTTCCCGGACCAGGGCATGAACCCGTGTCCCCTGCATCGGCAGGCGGACTCTCAACCACTGCACCACCAGGGAAGCCCTATATATTATTTTTTAATCAGGTAATAAAGATGGTTTAAAACAATGTGTGTTGAAAAAATATGGGTTGATGTTTCTGTGACACTTGCTGTAACAATTCAGCCCCTTTCTGTAAGGAAGCCTTCATCACCAAGAAAATAATGGCTGTAATAAGAAAATCTATTGTCCATCAAAGAACTTTCCCTTAAGTGAGTTTGAGTCATGATTTGCTTCCTGGAATTATTGGTGTCTCTTCTGCTCACCAGGGACTTCTTCATCAATAGAAGTTCTATTAGTGTTTATGCTTCTTGCTATTTCTAACAAAATTTCTGGATTTTTTTTTTATATGTGACATTCACCTGTGGTTAAGGCCAATGACAAAATCTCTACTTGGATGAAAGCAGAGGATTGACCCCAGTAACTACACACCCAAACAATGCACAAATAGTAACATTTTAAAACTCAACTAGAGCTTATGATTTTATTCAATCTACAATAGGGAACTACTTTTCCTTGGAGTTGTTACCCTGGAATACTGGTATTCATTATATTTATGCCTCAGATATCCTTGCACCCAAATGCTAACTCATGATTGAAGAAATATATGGCAGTAGACAAGATATCAGTTCAGCAGATTTTCCTTTCTCTACTTTGAGGGAATGACCAGATCTGGAGAACAGCCTTTCAATTGGACGGATGGAAGCAGTTCTGACCATAAATACTACGTTTTTTTCCTGTTATTGTATTATATCCTTAATTTTAAGAGACTGAATGTGTGCTTTCATTTCAAGAAGCCCCAAAAGAGAGAAATCAACCCTTACTGTTGAGGTAGGGTTTCAGGAGAAGAAGTCAGTCTCCTGACTGAGAGGAGACACTGAGCCACAAGGTAAGTCAAAAAGCAGACTAGTGTTTGATCTCACAGCTGTGGCCCTTAGGCTGGTATCTCTGAACCCTCATGTATTGACCAAGGACTGTTTTTTAAATGAGTGAGGAAGAAGAGAGCAAATGACATCCTCGGGCTTACTCTGTTCCCTGTTCAGAAGGCGTGGGAATCACACTTTTTTTTAAGCATAAGCTAGATCAGTTACCTTTAAATTAATCTATACGAGATCAACAGGACCCCTCAGATAGCACTGAAACTGGATTAAATGTATTTCCCTTTTTATTTCAGTTTTTAAAAACCTTAAAAAATTGTATAGGGCTTCCCTTGTGGCACAGTGGTTAGGAATCCGCCTGCCAATGCAAGGGAGACGGGTTCGAGCCCTGGTCCGGGAAGATCCCACATGCCACGGAGCAACTAAGCCCGTGCACCACAGCTACTGAGCCTGTGCTCTAGAGCCCATGCTCCGCAACAGGAGAAGCCACGGCAATGAGAAGCCCGAGCATCACATGAAGACCCAACGCAGCCAAAAATAAATAAATTTATTTTAAAAAAAACTTTAAAAATTTTATCTTATAGTAATACTCCATGAGATTCCCTTGAGCGTAGACATTTCCATGCTGTGCTGCTTCCCTCAAGCAATGTAGAGCAGCCTCGGTATCCTGGTGGATGCCTTGTCCATAAAAGTACATGAGCCCGAGTACACCCTGGGACCCCAGGTTTCCATTGCCACAAGCTTCTGAATGCCAATAAAATGCCTTCTCTAACTCTTTGGGTTCCTTTGTTGAATAATACAACCCTAGGATACTTTGAGCCTTCACACTAGCTTTGAGCCTTCATACTTCATGGTCTCAAATAGCAGATTTTATGACGTTAGAATCTCACAAATACTTTTTTTGCTACCTTGAAAAAGAAGTTATTATTTTGGCTATATATGACTGGGCTTCAGAAAGTTGGTGAAATCTCAGGCGATATTAAACATTTTCTCAAAATAGGGTCCAAAACTTATATCAGATTCTCAAAAGGATACATGTCTACCGAACATTAAGAAATACGGCTTTAGCTGATCTCTGTTTTGGTTTCAACATTAACTGTTTTATTCTGCATTACATTTCGTTGTGTTACCTAACATAAATATATTGGAGAATAAAGGAAATTTACACCCTAAATAAGTTAAACAAATATTCAGAGAAAATTATGTGTCATATCAGACACCTAGGCATTTTTTTCTTTTTCATCTTGCTCCCATTTGAAATAACAGCAACTAAAGTTTCAGACCTTTGGCATAACTTTTTACCAGCCTCAAGCCATCCATTTTTTAATTTCTCATGGGCTCTCTGGATTCTTTCTGCACATCATTGCCTGGAAAATCCTGTAGCGTTTATTACAGTATTCTTGGAAGAGAGGAGCTGCTGAAATAATTGTAATGTTCAACCTTTGCTTCCTTACAGCCAGTATCTCTACAGTTAGACTTAACTGGGCAGGGTCTGGTAGCATTTATTAAAGGTGTGGATTTTGCTTATGCTTTGTATTATATTTTATATTTATTTATTTTATTTAACTGATGACATGATTTTAGCAGGGACTGTGGTCTCAACTCGATAGTTTTCTGGGACTAACAAAGTGAGGTTCTAACGCTCTTCTGCAATCTCTTCTTCATGATCTCTTGTCTTCCGTTATCTGAAACTCCTCTTTATTGATTGCCCGTCATCTACACTCTGGTCACCAATGCCTTTACTACCAGTGTTTCTGTCCCCAGTGTTCTTTTCCCACTATTCTTTGATAAGTATTTTTGCTTTCTAACATCAAACAGACTCAGAAGCTTTCCTTGTCTCTTCTGTTTATTTAAATTGAGACCAAAATATTGGCTACTGGACCATAATAGTCCCCCATATCTCTGTCTCCACCTCTCCACTGAGTTTATACCTTTTGACATTGAGAGATAAAGGACTTTAGAACACTGATGGGATGAAGAGCATATTTCCTGATGAAAAGTCTCTACAGTGAGACTTCCAGCCACTAAAACTCTCCCCTTTGCCTTCCCATTCCACATTTTACATAAAAAAAATTCCTAGAAATACATCAAGAGGAATAACATACGGCAGATATTTAGAGTGGTTTCAACAACTCCCCACATTGAAAATATAGTATTAAGAAGGTACGAATGTTCAAACTAAGTCTCCCCTCAACCTAAACAATGTAGCTTCAATGAGAAGTCTCCGTTAAGTTTACTGATAGCCCTAATTTAAGGAAAATTCAAGGCATGCGCCAACAAAACAGAACTGAGCTGACTACAGAGATGGACAAAGGGCAGAGAAGGATAAAGATGGGCCAGTAGAGATGCCACAGTGGATGAAGAGCAGAAAGAAAGATTAGCAACAGGGACAGGACAGAGAACCATGTGAGATGCACAAATATACATTCCAGATGAACGTATTGCTGGAGACAGAAAGTCTAGAGCAAGACCTCTGAAGTGTTCTTTCGCGATTGTGTACTGCTGGTTTAAAACTCCAAAAGTTGCATGAATCACCCTTAGTTCTGCTGATCTTTTTTTCATATTGCCCAAGTCAGAGCCCTAGGAAATGGTACTTCTCCAAAACTTGTACCTATTGGGAATCAAGAAGAGTGTGAAATGTTAAATACAAGAATCTAACTTCCAGCTTCGTATCATAAAATGAAAAGAATCTATAGACACTGCAGTTCACTGAGGGAGCCAACGATAATCTGTGCTCCTTATCTTAATATCCAGTTCTTTGGTCAAAGTTAAGAATATATTTTTCTGTTTTAGTTTGCTTTGTTTTGTTTAATAAACATAATGCCCAGAGGGAAAAATGTGACGAACAACAAGAGTAGAGAGAGAATGATGACAACTAAAACACAACAGATGTCTTTGTAATGGAAAATTTCAGAAAATATTATTCCATATGTCACTAAGATACAATTTTCAAAGAAATGGATAGTTCCTGTGAATCAGAAATTACAATTGTCTCAAAAAAAGCAGAAAATTTGAATAAGTCCCAATAACAAGGAAAGAAATTGAGAAAATTGTCAAAGGATTATCTTACAAAACTTGTTCTGTGTTCAGATGGTTTTATCTATAAATATTCTCGAATAAGTACTTACAGACACTGTATAAGCTTTTCAAAAATGTAGAAATAGCTCGATAGCTATCAAATTCTGTGCATATAGCAAGCATACTAGATTCTAAGAACTAACAAGGGTAGCATGAAAAAGTAAGTTACAGACATATTTTTAGGCACAAAGTGTGAAAGTCAAACAAAAATGAGAAAACAACATTCAATAGTGTATTTTAAGAGTCACCAGTGCCATGTAGCTTTTCTGTGATGACAAAAAGCTTAAATAAAATGATAAAATATTTAATAAAATAGATCATCACATCAAGTAGCTTAATAAAGTTATCAATAATATGAAGAAGATCTGCTGAAAGACATAAGGTTTCATTTAACCCAATTCAATACTTATTGCTGAGAAAAATAATATTTTAACTAAAATTTGAAGAGTGCATCTGTAATTATTTAAAGAATATAACAAAAAATCAAAAACCATTACAGTCAATGTTGAAGTTATTTGGGAGACATTTTGTCTCAAAAACTAGGGTCTGAAACAGAAATTCAAAATTATTAAACAGGAAAAGGTCATTATTTTCTTGTAATCTGATTGAGCATTCTTAAGTTACTATTATTTATAAATAGTATCATTCTATAGCTTAATTTTAAAAAAACAAACAAACCTTAGTGCATTAAAAAATGATGAGGATTAAAAACAAAGTAGAATGTAAAAATGGCCAGATAAGGTATGGAATTTTTAAACCATTCAGTAGAAAGTCTTATCACAATTCATAAAATGCAGTGCCAAAGAAATTCCATTAATAATAGCAAAAATGTATAAAATATCTAGGAATAAAAAGAAATAGGTATAACCAATAGAAAATTAAATAGCAAGCTACTTTGAGATCTAAAACTAGTTTCAATAAGATCAAAACTATATACCTGAAAGGCAATATTTAGTACTATAAACATATCAATACTGGGAGTTGGTAAATGCATACTTTTATTCAATGTAGTTCTAGTGAAAAAAAACTTATTTTACAAAAGATGGAAATAAAGAATTTGGGAGATCTATTCTAAAATTTATACTTCTAAATAAAATAAAATTTATACTTCTAAAAATATGAAAAAACTTCTGAAAAATAAAGGGAACAATCCATTGCTCCAAATATGTATACTATATACATATATAGCAGTAACCAAATAAAGAGCAGATTGGGAAAATAATAGCACCAAAATATGACCTCTAATATGTAACAATAAATAATAAAGGAGTCATCACAAAAAATAACCACAGCTGACATATAAAAAATTCAAGGGGCTTCCCTGGTGGCGCAGTGGTTGAGAGTCAGCCTGCCGATGCAGGGGACACGGGTTCGTGCCCCGGTCCGGGAGGATCCCGCATGCCGCGGAGCGGCTGGGCCCGTGAGCCATGGCCGCTGAGCCTGCGCGTCCGGAGCCTGCGCTCCGCAACGGGAGAGGCCACAACAGTAAGAGGCCCGCGTACCGCAAAAAAAAAAAAAAAAAAAATTCAAATACACAATGCAAAGAGATGATGACTAAAGTTAACCTAGCTAGACTAGGTAGGAAAGAGCTGCCTATAAAGGCCATGTGGTCAGACGGGCTTTCACGGGGTCAGCTGCTCAGTTTTGCAGGTCAGCGCACATGAGATTGATGACTAAAAGAATACAGTTTATAAATTTCTTAAACAAACAAGACTGGTGAAATAATCCAGAATATAGAAATGGTTACATTCTCCATTTTTAAAATGCAGAATATTGACTTCTGCTTTGGTTATGATGGAATAGTTTGTACTCAACTAATATTTTTAACAACATAAAAGCAAGAAAGCCATATAAAAATGTTAAAGCTTGTTGGAATGCATTAGAAATTGCCAAAGCTTATGGCCCAAGACAAAGCTAACTGAGATGATCTCAATTTTCTCTCTGCCTCTTTCTTCCCAGGACGTTTTAAAATAATTGGAAGAGAGCATGAGGTGAAGAGCCAGACAAAGGGTTTCTACAAAGATGTAGAGTAGATAGCAGAGCTTGAGGCAACTCCCAGAGCCAGGAAGACAAACATTTGAGATAAGTGGTGCTGTGGCAGCCTGTATTTAAAGCAATAAAATCCCAGAGAGACGGTACATTCAAACAAATAAGCCCAACACTTGGCATCAGTTTTCCACATGAGACATTTGGGAATAAGTTGCACAAGACAAGGGTATAAAAAGGTAGGGGGAAGGCAACTGTAAAACAGATCAGGACTGTCATGCCACGTTGCTTGGGAGTCAAAAGTTTATTTTAGGTCCTAGCAATGGGGAGACATCTTACAAAACTCAGACACTTAGATGGAAACTCAGGGGGACTAAACCTTAGGAGTGGGGAAATCAGGGAGAGAACAGTCATTACAGAGACTACAACACAGCACAGAGTAAACTTAGCTCCTGGTTGGATTGAGGTGTTCTGCTCCTCTGCATCCCATCAGAGGACTAGTGAATCCTCTCTGCAGAAGACGACATCATCCAGGGTGTCTCCAGTTTTTCATACAAATATCTGGAATTTAAGCAAAAGTTAACAGGTATATCTATGAATAGGACTAAAGGAAAAGATAGTAGGCAAAGCTACAGATGACAAAGATGCTGAAGTTATCAGTCATGATCTTTAAAATAACTGTAATTAAGAGGGTGTGGAAAATATATGACAAGATTGAAATTTTCACCAGAGAACTGGAATCAATAAAAAAGAAGAAAATGAAAATTCTAGAACTTAAAAAATATATAATAATTAAGATTAAGAACTGAATAAGTTGGACATAGCAGAAAGGAGATTAATTATTTGGACTACATAAATTTGTAGACTATATCCAGATTTAAGCATGAAGAAAAGGGATGGGCAGTACACAAAGATTGTAAGTTGTACCATGAGTACAACTTTAATCACAGAAGAGGAAGAGATAAGGATTAAGGAAAATGTAATTTTTGAAGAGGTAATAGCATCAAAAAGTCTATAACCAACGAATGACATCAGTCTACAGTTATAAGTTTGAGAAGCTCAAACAGTATAAATATGAAGAAAAGTCACTTAGATACATCATAGTACAACTGACTAAGGAGACCCGAGAGAGAGAGAAAAAAAAGCTTTAAAAAAAATTCTTTTAAAAATCTTAAAACTAGTCAAAGCAGCAGGACACATTACCATCAAAGGGGGAGCAACAAGCTGAAAGCTGACTTTAGAAGAGAAAGGTTGAAAACCTGGAAATAATAGGTTGATATCTTTAATGCACTGAGGAAAAAAAGCAAAACAAAACACTACCTTCACATTCTAGACCCAGAAAAATTATTCTTCAAAAGTGACAGCAAACTGAAGAAACTCAATGCAAACACAAATTGAGAAAATATTTGCCAGCTAGACTCACAGTAAAGACACATCACAGTAAAGGGATGTCTTCAGACAGAAGGAAAATGGTATCAGAAATGCAAAGAGTAATGAAGAACAAAAAAGAGTAAATATGTGTTAAAGTATGATTAATCTTTAATCTGTCTCTTCATAAATAAGTCATAAAAACTATTAGAAAAATGCTGAATTCTTCTTTGCAAGAAAAACAGCAAGTAAATCAATATCACTACATATTGCCTGACGGTACAGTGAAAGTACACAGATGAAATTACAGGAGACAAGAGGAGAGCTACCCAGTCTACCGAGGCATGTTGCATAAAGGAATAGGGGAAAGCCTTCCCTGAGGAAGAGATACTTGGCTGAGTCTCAGCTGATTCAAATAATGGAGAGGAGAGAAGAAAGACAAAAGAAATTGGGACTTCCCTGGAGGTCCAGTTGTTAAGCTCCGAGCTTCCACTACAGAGGGCATGGGTTCGATCCCTGGTTGGGGAGCTAGGATCCTGCTAGCAGCACAGAGTGACCAAAAAAAAAAAAAAATTAGAAATTTTATGATTGAGGGTGTTGAGAACCCTTTAAATGAGCAAATATTTAAATTTATAAATTATCTATTGTGGAGTCACCAAAATTAACTCTACATTTTTCCAGCTCTATAAAATTGTCCTCTGCTTACTAGTTTTATCTTTTAGTTCATTCTTATTAGTCTTGTTAAAAAATATCAAGAAGAGGAAGAAATAAGCCATAATATAATGTGCAGAACTGGAGCAAAACACAGAATTATATCAACCATGGAATGAGAATCATAATGAAAGTTTATTTCATATTAATTATGCATTTTATACTCAACACCCTATACTATATATTTTAGGCCATCAAAAGAACAAAAATCATTGAAGCAAAAGAAAAGTTGTAGTGTAAAGAATCAAGAAAAGTTGAATGATATACCTTCCTGAAAGCAATTTGACTTTCTGCTTCTTTTCTCCAAGATGCTTGCCAAACAGGCCCAGCAATAAATGGTAAATGGAGCAGTTTTCCTAAATGGATGCTTAAAATTCTTGCCAAATAAAGTAGGATTCTGTTAATTAAAATTTTAATTGTTCTTGAAAGTGGTTGAGAAAGACAATACTTAACCTTTCTAAAAGAATATGCCAGCAACATAGCTCTCCTTTAGCAGACCATGTACAAATTAATTATTCAACACCTATTGATTAAATGTTTTAATCCATATGCAGATTCAAATGATAACTGTGCACCCAATCAATTTTTGCTTATAGCCTCCCTAGGAGCAGATGTCCAAGCTCTGTTTATGAGAATTTAGGTACAACCTAAAGACTCTTTTACTCCTTCTGTCACTTTCAAGGAGGACTGAAGGTTGTTGAGATTATCTTGTTTGCCTCAATTCACAGGCTCCCACATTCAGTTCCTTCTCTCTGATGCCGAACAAGCAAAATCTCTCTAGACTTTGTCTCTTACGTTAAGGATAAGGAAATACAACCTGCTTGAAATTATTCTTTACGTTAACACAGGTCACAGATTATTCCCAATTATAATTTTTTTAAAGTTATTAACCTTCCTGCTCTGTTAGGCATCTAATAGGTTTTTAAGAAAAAAATGGCTATAATTGAAATTATAGTCCAACCAAATGTACATTCTCTATTCTCTGTAGAGCAGCTGCCCTAAATCCTTTTATCCTTTCTGGTTCCAGAGAATTGAACTGTACAATCTGAAATGTAAGTAAACATTTCTCTTGCCACTCACACTTGATTCAGTAACATAAAATGTCGCTAGTGTTGTTACACTTTTTTTCTTGTACTCTAGGCTCTACTTCTTTAAAATATTTTGTTAAATAAATAAAATAATAATAATAATTCTTCACATGTTTACCATAACCATCGACTCAATAGATACACAAATTTAAAAATAATTTTCCCCTACATCCTATGTTAATAACCTGGTATGTATCTTTTCATACCTTTCTCTATGCCCATTCAAATATATTCACCCACATATAAGATTCTGTAATTCTTATTTCCAAAAATAAGGTTGCATAGACAAGGCTGTCAAAGCTTCCTACATGGGCAATTACACCCTAAATCTTTAATATCACATCTGATCCTAATTTGATAAACCCTTTATTACCAGAAGTTACCAAAAGGCCCAGACTCTCCTGCCAATCTTAAACTCTTCAGTTAACATCGAGAGGGAAAATGTACAAGTTCATATTTGTCACCATTTATCTCATGAAAGGGTTTGTCCCATATATATCAATACTAGAGAGCCATCAATACTTCTAAGCAGAGAACTGACATGTTTGCTCCTCTGTTTTAGTAGAATATATTACAGAAGGGAGAACCTGGAGGTGGTCAGATAGGACATCAAGCTGCCTAATTTATGTGGCAAGTCATAGTAGGGTGAGGGCCAGACTGCAGGGGATAGGCCCTGGGAATAGAGAATGGAGTTGGTAGATTTTGTCAGAGAGGGAAACCTCAAAGATAAACCCAAGGTTTCTAGATTCTCAGTTTGATGTTTATAGTGATAAAGTTCAACAAGACAAGAAATACAGAAAGGAGAGCAATTCTGAGGTGGAAATTTAGCCCTACATATATTGTTGAGGCTTCTGTGGGGCAACTATTGAATGGTGACTTGTGAGGAAATGGAAAATTTTATCATAATCTCTTCTTTCTCATCACTTAACATTTTAGTTTAAATATTTTACAGTCTTGTTTTATATTCTCTACAATTTTATTTTATGGCTGGCAAAACATTACACTGAGCAACAAAATTTCCATTTTCAATTGTTGGCTATTTGGGCAGCTTCCAAGATTTCATTATTGTAGATAAGGATGCAGTAGATATCTTGATGAATATTATTTTTTCATCATTGAATTACTCTCTCAGAAAATATATTCCCGGAAACAAATTAAGTTTATTCAGTCAAATGATACAAAAATTGAAAGTTATTTGTCGAAATGCTTTTAAAAGCTGTTTTAAACACACACACACACGTGTGTGTATGTGTGTATGTGTTTGTGTTTCTGTGTGTGTGTGTGTATATGTATACACATTACCGTGGTTTGTTTGGTTTGGTTTGGTTAGGATTTACATTATCACCAGAACTGGAATTTTTTAGTTTCTACTTTAGAAGCATTCTGAGCATTTTCACCAGGAGTTACTTTAGCACACCCCTGCTAAGTGTACCAAGTATCACAGAAGTCTGTTGAAACAAGCAGGGCTTTTAGCATAAGGACTTTTTTGCCTTAAAAATCTAGCACACTACATACTGATGCTTCATTCTAGAGCATCACTGTCTCCAAATAATCTTTGCACATTTTGGTATATTACCCAAGACCCCACAGATTCCCACGAAAAACAGAATAAAACATTTCAAGCATCCTTTTTATTAACCAATTTATAGCTTCTCTCAAAATGATGAATACAGAGAAAACAAGTGCAAAACATTAGTTTACCTACTTCAGCTACTGAGTGCCGTATGTTTTTCTTTCTCTCTTCATGGACCTCCTCGGAGGCAAATTAGTAAAATCGCAAGTGCTTTCTGGAAAAAGTGATTAACCTATTCAGAGTTCCTTGGTGCTCTCTAAAAGGCACTTGAAAGTTAACTGAACATTCCACTATGTTGTCAGATTTACAATTGATTCCAGTTTCCAGTGAGTGACTTACCCTGACGGACTGCTGGAAAACGGATGCGCTTTTCACTCAGCATTTGATGCTGAAGAGAAGCCACAAGAAGAAAACACGTCAGCTGCGGCAAGACCATTACGACATCAGTGGTTGGTTTCAAAAGTGGTTTTCAATGTGTTATACACTGAAAATAAGGAACTGGAGTAAGAAATGGTATTTGTCTCAGGCCACACTATGACAACATTTTTCTGCTTATTTCTTCTCATTCTTCTAACTTTGGATTAAAATTCACCTCATCAGAGAGCTCCTCCTGACATCCTTCAATGGTTTCCAGCTTCACTCCATTGTATTCAAACCAGCTCAGTTGTTGATATAATCAGACACTTTGTAATTATACATTTATTTCGGCTTACTTGTTACTTTCTATCTCTTCCACTATCTGTGATCTCACTGAGAGCAGGAACTGTGTGTATTTCTTACCCAAAACATATCCAGTTCCTGGCTAAGTATCTGGTTCATAGTAAGCATTCAATAAATATCTCATTAATGAATAAACTAAATGAATAAAACTGTAAATAAAACTCATGAGCACCAACGCCAAATTAGAGACCACCATCATTAGACAGCTATATTTTTTGGCTACAGAAACGAAGAATATCTGTCCCTCTAAATATATTTCAATCCATATACTCCTAAAAGTATATTTTTTCAGGAATGACATCAACTCTTAAAACAAATAGAAAATAACTTTAAAATTGGAGATGGTGCCCAATCCTGTTTAAAACCACAATTACAAGTGGAGAAGTTAAGTTGGACTCACACTGTATAGGAAAAGGTATCAAAAGATGACCATAGAGAAAGCAAAGCTGATGCTTCAGGAGGCATCCACTGTAAAGCTCATTCAGGGTGGTGGAGTTTATGGAGGTGATGGCACATGACACAAAATAGTTGCTAGAATTAAATTTACGATACATCGTCTGTAATCTTTCCTATGTATGGCCATATAACTGTTCAATTAGTATAACACTTATTGATTAACTGTCTAATAAATAAATGCTCTACTCTAGTCATTTGGGATACAATAACATGAATAAGTTCCTTCAAATATGGAAGAATGATAATTACAAATAGTGATAAATGCTTTGAAGAAAATTGGACAATGAAGATAAACTCATTGTGAGAGGAAGACACATTGTTTAGCTACAGAGTGATGAGGAAAGACCTTCTTGAAGAGGTACCATTTGAGCCAGGATCTGAGATATAAAACGGCAGCCCTGCCAAGATCTTATGGAAGAGTATTTCAGATAGAGAAAGTACAAAGACCAAGTTTAGAAATAGGTTTGGTGTCTTCCAGGAACTGAAATAACCTGTATGATTAGAGTGCACTGAACAGGAGGAAATGTGGGGGAAGGAGGGTCCTGGAGGCAGTCTTGTAAAGCATGGTAAGGATTTTGAAATGATTGTTTCTTTATATTCCTTAACCATTGCTTCAGTTTGCAGAAGTGATTCATCTGTGTTACTATGAAGACCCAGGCCAAGCAAAAAGGAAAGAACAAATCCTTCATACTCTGCATTGTGTAGTTACATTCCTTGTGCAGGATCAAATACCACATACAGGTGGTAGAAAGTGAGTAAAAATGAGAGCTCCTTAATTGCGCCCATACAAGGCTATGCAACTACTTTTCGCTCTTATAATAATTATTTGGTTAAGAGTTCTTATGAAATTAAAACTGTAATTAATTAAGCACCACTAACTTACTAATAAACACCACACGTATCTTTGCCACTGGATTTCCTCAGGTACTTTGCTTCAGTGATTCCAATATCCTTCACTATGACAGAGTCCCTGTTGGAGATAATGAACCCGTAGATAACCCCAACTGAAATTCTAGTGCAATCAAAGAAAATGTTGATATGGAAACATTTTATTTCTTCACAGCTGAAAGGAACACGAAGAGGTCTTGCAGTCTCTGTGACCCAAATATTTGAACAACATCAAATGAATTTATCATATTTTTGTAACTTTCTTAATGTAGATTGAATGGAATCACATTCTAACCTAGGTTAGAAAGTTTGTACTCAAGCCATATACATAGTTTTATACCTAAACCAAACCTCGGGAGCAGCAGTGAACATAGGATGTGAGATTAGGAGTTCTGATCTTACTGTAGTTTTGACACCTTATTCCTAAATAAGATCTTAAATCAAGAGTTGATTTTATACAAGTATTGAAAGGAACCAAATGAGATAAATAATTCAGCAAATATTGCTAAAATGTCCTCATTCAGGTCTGTACCTTTCTCATGCCTTAAGTGATATTCACAATCTACAAAAATCAGAAAAATATAAAATGTATACCACTAGTTCTTCTAAAGCAAAATAAAAAATTTTCATCTGTATCATGCTTGAAGAATTTCCCCCAGTTATTATTTTTCCCCACTTTTAAATTGTACATTAACCTTGGACTCCAGACCTTACTGGCTACTGGTCAGGAGCCTGATAAGAATTTTGCATGGAAAATGGACAAGAGACAGTGATACAACTCTACCTTCTCCAGGGATATTATGGAAGGATTCATCAGCTAAAGTTACAAAGTGGCTATTTTTCAGAGTGCCTTTGGAATGAAGAAAGTTGAAAAGGAGAGAGACCCAAGGCAGTTTAGAACCAGCTCTGTGCCAGTGTCTGTGCCAGATTCTATAAACTTAGAAGAGGTCCAATACCTATCAGACGTTATCATCATTGTTATCACTTGATTTTAAAGTTAATTTTACTGTGCTAAGAGGTGGTCAGCTCTTATGACAACTGTTGAATAGTGTGCATCGTAGCTGAAATGTATGCTTTTTGTTAACCACAGAAGTAGTAGCATGGGATAATAGAAGACTCTGAGCAGAAATTTGGTGTATTAGTAAGCTCTGCCTACTGTAACAAAGTACCTTGAACTGGGAGGCTTAAACAACAGAAATTTATTTTCTCACTGTTTGGGAGGCTAGAAGTCCAAGATCATGGTGGCAGTAGATTTGGTTTCTAGTGAAGCTTCCCTTCCTGGCTTGTAGATGGCCAACTTCTCAGTGTGCCCTCACATGGCATTTCCTCTGTATACGTGGAGAGAGATAGAGATAGAGAGAGAGAGAGAGAGAGAGAGAGAGAGAGAGAGAAAGAGAGAGAGAGAGAGAGATCTGGTATCTCTTCTTCTTATAAAGACACTAGTCCTGTTGGATTAGGACCCCACCCTTATGACCTCATTTAACCTTAATTGTCTTCTCAAAGGCACAAATATAGTCACATTGGAAATTGGGACTTCAACATGTGAATTTGGGGGGGACACAATTCAGACCATAACACCTGGAGACCTGGGTTCTACCCTTGGTCTTGATACTAAGTTGCTTGGGCAGATCCTTCTCTCTGTGTGTATTTTGTTTTTCCTTTGTTTGTTTGTTTGTTTTTCCATGTGTAAAATGAAGTTGAAATGGATGATCTCTATGTAACTGCCAAAAGAAAACAAAACAAAAAAACCCTGACATTGTCCTCCAAGAAAATAAATTTAATGATTAATATTTCAAGTAATAAATGAGGCAAAACTTCCCCTTCCACAACTTGAATACTATAATGGTTTATAATGATCAACTATAATATTCAGTTTTTATTTTATTCTACTAAATTGTCTTAACCCACAGAGGAATGCAGCTTAAAGTTTGCATTGAGACACTCAACGAGCCTATAATCATCAACTCCTCTCAAACTCAAAAACCGACGTATCATAAAATAATACCAACAATGCATTCAAAGATTGAGCCTATTTAAACATTTCAGCCACAATATTGTTGACATGATGGTTCATCATAAAACTTTAATCTAGTAAATGCCTTGGGAGTTTATAAATGCATATGTGTCAAAATGTTAATTAATTGAAATGAATTAAATTTAGCAAAACTATTATTATACTTGCCTGGCAATTTAGGCAAAGAAAGAATTAGGTCCTGTTCAGACTGCTGCCTAATAAGTAGAACACTGGATTAATTACCAAGAATCACAGACATATTGTTGTTATTTGAACATGCTACTTAGAAAGTCAGATTTCTAGGCACAATAGATTTGAGCTTCAAGATACAGTGCTGGGGTGCCAGGTCATTAAGCATGAATGGAAGTCAGGTTTCATCTATAACCCAGAGCTCACATGAAAGCACAAAAATATATTCTAGCATGAAGTAAGGTACGAACTGAAGGCAGAAATAAGATTCAGAGACTGGAAAGGAGGTGCAGACAAAATAGATCACAGAGCTGCCAAAACCTTTTTCATCACCCCTTTTGTCCACAAATGCAGCAGCGTTCCTTTTGGGTTGTTTGAAATGTGTTACTTCAGTCTCTGACAAAGTACATTAGGTACCATAATTTTGGTGATATATGTTCATGGCTTTGTTACCTGAACTTAAATCACACATTCCATTCTACAATTTCGAGAAAAGGGACAAAATGAACAAGAGCCACGTAGACTCAATCCTCACCCTTCAGAGATGGTAACTGGTGAAAGTGGCTGTAATGAAGTACCCAGAAGAGGAAAATGAAATTAACCAGGAGCCCTGTAGAGTGTCTAATTTGATTTTCTTGGCTTGTTAGCTCAGCTGTTTGGAGCATGGTGTTAATGAATTCAAGATTACACGTTCAATTGCCATATGGGCCAGTTAGCTTCGCTCAGTTCCATGGCTACTGACCAAATGAGTTCTACTGGTTACAGGAGGAACTAGACAAGAGAGCATGGATTAGAGAAAATCCATTACTCCAACTGTCAAAATAAACTCAAAGCGCGACTGTCAAGAGCAGGATCGCAGTATTTTCATTTTAATTGTAATTTACTTAATGCTAAGAAAATATTTACAAAATTCTGAGAATTGAAAATTGAGACAGAAAGCTAGACTTTCTGAACTCGAAATCAGTGTCCTTTACCAAATCAGGCAAAGGTTGCTTGATAATCCTGTTATAGTTGTTCTTTAACTGAGTTCTCAGATATCTAAGTTCTAATATGGCTGAGAACTTGGATTTCAGCTGAGGTGGATCACATATATGAGATGAAAGAGAAGAGCAAGAGAGAGAGAAATGATCGTTAGGGCTGAGCAGAAAAGGGAAGCAGAGATAAGGAAAATAAAGGCTGGAACCACAGCAGAGAAAGGACAATTGATGCACCATGTATTCAATCTGAAGCAGACCTCGTATGTACGCAGACACACCCACTCAATCTTACGATTGGGCTCTAGTCCCCCTTTGAGTTGTGATCCATTTTAAGTCTCCTGAAGGTGAAGTCATAGACAAACCCTGGCTCAAACCAGTTATAGAGGATTCCAAAAGCATCCACATAATTGCAATTCCTCTTTATCCCAGGATCTTAAGACCACAGACACACCATACAGCTGAGGGCTATACGTAACATGCCATAGCCATTCTCTTATACCAGACCTGCATGTCTGGAACGCAGTTTTATGATACTCCCAAGGAAATATGAGAGAAAAAGGGTGGAGCTAAATTAGCTTCCTTGGTAAATCCTCGTCATAACACCCGCCCCAGCTGATAAAGAAATCTGGAGTATGACCAGTGAACAAATCACCTCTGTGGGAAGGAGTGTATTCTTTAAGAACCAAAGTCAAGTACACAGCACTGTTTGCCACTCCCCATTTTCCCTTTAAATCCACAAATCTGACTCCTCACCTCATCCCACCCTGCTTTGCTCACAGGGAAACAATTCACATTTCTTTTTCTTCCCTTCTTAAGAAAAACAAGGCCTTTGGGGCAGGGTTTGGGGAAAACCCCAGGATACAAGTTATATTCACAGAGCTCTATAGTTTGCTTGAAGGTTCTGAGGACTCCCGAATGTCTTGGTGGGACAAGCCAAGTACCTACAGGGAACAAGCCAAGTACTCCCTCCTTCCTCTCTCCCTCCGGATACATGCACTGCTCAACAACATTTGATGGAAAATTACAGGACAGATAATTCTCTATTTGACACTCTATGAATAAAAACAAGTGGTATACCATTAGATGTCTTTGAATGGTGATTTATTCTAAGGAGTCATTCTCAAACTTTTTCAGACTCTCCCCTTTAAACTTTTTCTATTATAATAGCAGAGACAAAAGCCTTTCGAGTAAGAAGTGTGAGAAGGAAGGGACAGACAATTAACTAACGGTCCGCTCAGTTACAGGAAAATTGCCTGAACAGCACTCTGTTATCTTGCCATAATAGGGCCATTTATGTGCATCACATTTTCATTTTCAGCTCTGTGTTCGTTTTAATTACTTTCATTTGAATACCCAATCTTAACTTTTTCCCCTGCACATGGCTTGCTAATCAAAATACTTGATGCATTCACATTGCTAAGAGTTATAGCACTTTATTAATACACTAAATTTCAGCAACTACTTCTATTACAGCAAAAGCAGATACTAAGGCCAGCCGCAATGATATTTTAAGTGTCTTAGGAATGTCAGATGAGAACTATGGTTAAACTGGACAGGCACCAACTGTGGTTAGTAGCAGTGCTCTCTTGCCCCCTATTGGTTAGTTACTTGAGCATCAAATTGAAATTAAGTCATTTTGTGCCCAGAGAAAAATGTTCAGTGCTTTTTCTTGGATTAATTATAGGTCATATACTAAAAAAATACTTACACACACACAGACACACACAGAATTTATCTCTTTGGTTTCACTTTTGAGTTGAAGTTAAAGGAAAAATGGGGGATTAAAAAAGAGGGTAAATTTTGCACTGGGCGTAAGAAAACTCCTACACCCAATTATATCCAACTATTGATGAGTGCTAACTATGCACTAGGTATTTCTCATGCAATGTTAATGTTTCAGTTTAATGGGCTTTTAAAACAAGTAGCCCTAAATTTGAATCAAGGGAGTTGTTCTTCATTATCACATTGAACCATATAAACATAGGAAAGTTACTATATTTTATCTTGAAAATGATATGGTTTATAATTATTATTGCACATGATGATATAAAAAATGATTTATGTGAAAATGCCTACTAAGCATGTAGTAAATGCTAAGTACATGTTAGTTTAATTTTTGTTTCTTACAATAACTCTGTAATATAAACATTACCTATATTCTCATTTTATAGATAGAAAAACTGAGGTCCAGGAAGAGAAAGGAAACTACAGCTACTAAATAGTAACGCTGGAATTAAAATCCAGAACATTTTGCTTCTAATATAAAGATTCATCTTCTTGTGTTATATACACTGGAACTTTATTACAACTCACTGCTATAGAATCAGGTCCATACAAGCTACTCTCTCTTGAATTGTATCTTATAAAATTTAATAAGCAAGTGCAAGAAAAAAAAATTGTGGTCTTATTTGTGGAAGTGTTCTAGACAATATTTTTTAAAAGATTTAACTTGTGTTATGAAAAATATCGTGGGCTATTATCAAAAGAATGAACAAACAAAACATGTACATTTCAATGACATAAAAGATTCGTCACTCGACAGCTATTCACATAATTTGTAGGTATAGTATCCTACCTCTTGGCATTTTGCTGCCGTTTCTCCCATTAGAAATATTAGTGGGTTTTTATGCCTACTCCATAAAGGAATGAAAAGTAACTATTACAGATTTTGACTACTACATATACATCTACAAGCAAAATTAATTATTTTTGTAAGTACAGAGATGTAATTACTAAGTAGAACTGGTAATGTTCTCAACATAATTAAGACAGTTAAAATATTTTGATTTTAAAAAAGAGCTACAATTCATATTACACCCAGATATCACCACTATCACGTTAGAAATTGGTCAAACTTTTAAAATCATGTAATTAGAAATGCATGCGAAATGGTGCAGATGAATCGGTTTGCAAGGCAGAAACAGAGACACAGAGGTAAAGAACAAATGTATGGCCACCAAGGGGGGAAAGTGGGGCTTGGGGGGTGGTGGTGGGATGAATTGAGGGATTGGGATTGACATGTATACACTAATATGTATAAAAGGGATAACTCATAAGAACCTGCTGTATAGCACAGGGCACTCCACTTCACTGTACAGTAGAAACTAACACAACATTGTAAAACAACTATACCCCAATAAAAAATAAATAAAGAAAGAAAAGAAAAAGAAAAAAAATAAAATTGATTGCGGTGATAATTGAATAACCTTGTGAACATACCAAAGTGGGCGAATTGTATGGTATACGAAATATTATCTCAATAAAGCTTTTATATATTTTTTAAAAGTAAATAAAAAAAAGAAATACATGCGATATGTTTGTCTACCAGTGCTCTGGCTGCAAATTATTAAAAACTGCCTGAATCATGTCCCAATTCTAATTTTTACAACAGAAGAGAATCCACATTTGTGAGCAATTAAATACACACTTATTTCGATTTTAGGATAATGTGGAAGAGCTTAATAACTTAAATATCTGCCCACTCATAGTTATTTCCTAGCTAGATCATAAGTCAAAGTTAATTAGGCCAAGGCATCATTTCTTGATGAGTCTGGAATTTGCACATATATGTTTAATAATGAATAATTATAGGTCATTTTATTATCAGCAAAGATACGTACCATTATAATTGCATGAATCTTTGTGGAAAGTGCTAAGCTAAGGTTATACAAGTCAATTAAGTTTTTGTGAATGAGATAAACTAAAACAAATGATTGTATACCTGGAGCTCCAATGGTGTGTTGTGGGAAACTGATACGTTGAAATCATCCTTGTCAATTCATTAATTTATTCATTCACTCAAAAAATTTATTGACTTTCCATTTCGTATACCAAAGAGATAACTAGGTTCAAGCCTCATTAACCACTTGTTAACTAGCTGGTATACAGGAAACCACCTCCTGTTTTCAAGTCTCCCTTATCTGTAAAACAGGGTTAAGAATATCAACTTCGCAAAATTGCTGTCAGATTCCAAATGCAGTAAAAGTGCAGTTCCTGGCATTTAATATTGCTGCAATAAATATTATCTTGATCTAATCCTGAGCTTCTTTTTCTGAAGCAGGCAAGTCATTTCACTTCTCTATAAAGGTTTCTTGATCTGTAAATTGTTGGACAAGAATATGTGTGAGGTCCTTTTTGAATGTAACCTTCTGCAATGTCTACTACAATTCCACTGTGCCTAAATGTCAGGCTTAGACACTGAGCTATTTTGTCACATTCTTGTCTGCAATGGATCTTTTAAAATGAAACCTGTGTCAACCTTATTCTATAATTTGAACTCAGGTATATTGAGTGTGGAAATAGATAATTGTTTTATAAAAATATCCAAACAAAGCTTTAGTGTCAATTGGGCTATTCTGTTCTATCTAGGAAAATGTTCAATATGTGTGTCTTAAAACATTTCTTAACAACACGTAAACAATACAAAAGAAGAAAATGTAGATTATAAGCACAGAACGCTACTTGAAAATGCTTCCATCATGTAGTTATCCCACAACAAGTTTTTGTCGATGCCTAAATCTGGCCCAAAAATGTCCCATAAGAAACAAAAGTATGAAAGTAGGCAATAACATCACACCATTGAGATGTTTTACTCCCAAAATCTTCCTATAAGTAGTTGGTCCCTGAGTGAAGTATTTTCCTGTACAAAGAACTGTATTTTGTCTATATTTTTTCTGACATATAGGCAGTTGGAATGCTAATAATTGTGGAAATGTGAAGAAAATGAAAAGATTGTTACACAAACTTTTAAAGATTGTTGGAGCCTTAATTGTGAGTCCTTAGGTTGCCTTCAAGAACTCTGGGGTAGTTTCACCAGCAATCTCTTTCCGCTTCTCTGTGCCTTTTAAGTCAAGTTGGACAAAATTTGTCAAATTCATACATGTATTGAATTTGAGTGTCCTGACAAATTCTGAGGAAATAATCCTCCTTAAAACTGTCTCACTGAGGGTCAGCTGGAGCAAAAGGAAGTACCTTGAAAGTTAGCTCTGTTAGTCTGGCCCACACTATCGTGACACAGTGTCTTTGACAGGCTGGCAGCAGGGATGAGGGAAAGAAGAAAAGACAGATAAAAACAACAAGAGTTCTTTTTTAAAACCTCATCCTCGGCCTTTCCTGTAAATCTGCATCTTTGACTCCCTCATGTCTGCCATATGTTCAAAACAAAAACAAAACATAGCAAAACCAACCATCAGGGACAGTAAGAGAAAGCATTACAGCACGCACATATAAATTCCTTCAATCAATAATTAGGAAGCATATACTGCATGTTCCTCAAAAACAGTAATAGGAAAACAAATGAGATGTTATTTTGAGAGATTAGGACTATCAGGCAACATCGATGTTATTTTATAGATGTCAACCTAAATAATAGATGCTATTTTGGTTATGATAATGAATCCTCAAGATTCTTTTCATGAAATTTCCATTTCAGAGATTAATTAAATTTGAAATGATGCCCTCTTCACCTTAAAATATATTCTGCATAAGGTCAAATGAGTGTAACATTGAAATGCCCTTATTTGCATGCTTGGAGGTGGTGATTAATTGCAACTAGCGAGGAAGATGGAAAGAGTAGGGATGTTGGAGTCATATGGGGATTTTGCATGCACGCGCACACGTACACACCAGTATCCTACAGAAGTTAGAAATCACTGCTGTGGTAAACCGTTATCTATCTCTCAGGCATGTTAGAGTAAAAAATACCCTGAGAACCATAGGTCCAGATCATGTTTCCAAAATATATTTTATTTCAAAAGCTAGTATGATATAGATACTTATATATCTTTAGCAACAACATCTAAATGGCTCTAACTACCAGAAGCCTGTATAGATAAAAATAATAAAACAGCTAGAAGTTAGAGTACCTACTCTTAGCCTGGCACTACCCTGAGTAATTTACTTACCTTTTATTTGCAAATATCTTGTTTAATAGGCTCTAGAAGAAGAGAGGTAGTAGTATAAAATCTCTTCATCAGGTGGCAGAATGGAGTCTTAGAGAATTAGCATAGTTTGTTCATGTTTACATACCTTGTAACTATCAGAGCAAGAATTAAGACTCAGATATGCTTAACATCAAAGTTTACACTCTTTCAATTGCATACCTCAGAGTGCTTCCCATCCTAAGACATGTTTGTCAATATGACTCAAAGATGTGGTCAGAATGGGTTTCAACCTTCTTTTATAAGAAATATAGCCTTACTGATTTCTTTTCCTTACTTTAAATCTCTTCCAATGAATTAGAATTCAGATTACTTCCACTTGTGATTTCTCTCAACTCTTGAATAATTTTAGCCATGTGCCCTATCTCATAATAAACCACAATAGTATTGAGAGATTGGCATCCTTTAGTGACAGGGTATTATAAGAAAGCAACTCCCTAACTTGGAATTGCTTTACTGTAGGCAATGGTATTACCAACTTTCAATAATTTTAGTTTCATCTTTCCCATAATGAATTTCCCTACACATTTAAATAGTGAGTTTCAGAGATACTGAGTCAATTAATTTCTCAAGTTCCAGTTCCATAATGTGATTGCAATGTATGCAGTGTAAAAATCTAAATAGAAGTGTTATAAAATTTAAAAAATAGTAATAAAACAGAGAGAGACACAGAGATAGAAATTCTTGCTAGCAATAGATTGGCGTTTCCAAACTCTAAAAGGAAAATGACTAGTCTCTGAAAACTTTTACTTTTTTTTTCTAGCAGACATACTTTAGCTATGAAATCCCAAGTCTATATTTAACTACAAAGTTCTTTTGACATACATCAAGTTCAAAGAGAACAATCCGTGCCGGGTACAGCAGATTTGAAAACATCCCAATATGATATTAAATGATAATGATCAAGTTCTGAAAGCATAGTCAACCTAAATAACCAGATGAATTATATCTGGTTGCCTTTTTAAAGTATGATATGCAGTATGTTTTTCCTACCTGGCCCTCTACCCAGCTAACAAATTGTATTTAGTTAACTGAAATAAAAGTATAAAATCTTCATGTCTATCAACTTTATAATTGAAGGGTAATTCTATTGGTGTTTACCATCTGAATTCTAATAATCTTCAACTAGAATTATATGAAATGCATTCAAACTGAAGAATAAAACATAGTTGTAAAATCTTTTTAAAGTTAGAATAGAGAACTGGAATGCAAATGATCAGGTAATGACAGAAATATGCCAAAATGAGTTCCTGACATAACGGTTAAATTTTCTGAGAGAAAAGCATGTAATTGAGCTTACTTTCTTCCTAAATACAAAAAGCTTTCTGAGGAGAGAAGGGAGCAGCAGTTTCCTTTTCAGTACTAACATAGTTTATTTTTTTCTAGTTACAAAATTAATCAATTAGGTTTTATTTGGGAAATTAAGCCATCATTAAGGTACGTAAAATATTCTGGAACTAGGTATAGGTGGTGGTTGTACAACATTGTGATGCACTAATTGCCACTGAATTGTTCACTATAAATTGGTTAATTTTATTATATGGGAATTTAACCTCGATTTTTTAAAGTGCCTAAAATAAATATTATATTTCCATTTGAAATGATGAGGTAACTGTATTATATAAATATTATATAATTTTGAGTTAAAAAAAGTTTCAGGGCTGTGTATCACATATGTGTATCTCATATGCATAGACCAGATTCCACCCTCTCACCCTTCAGTCTGTCTTCCTGGCAGAGAGTTTAGCTAGGGCTCCACCTTCACATAAGATGTTCCCCTCCTGAGTCCAGGGGGGGAGGAGGGGAGACATGACTGACATAATTCAATTTTGGACATTCCCCTTAGTAATGACTGTGGAGGTGAGCCTGCTAGTAGGCTTCTAGAAAAAACTGTCCTTACTAGTAAAAAGAGACAAATGAGAAGAAATGCCTTTCTTGTCCTTGCTGCATATTGTGATGTCTGCTTGTGACACTTGGAACTGCTTTAATCATCTTGCGACCGTGAGTGGAGATATCAAAACAGGCTAATGAAAGCTTCATGTTATAGGCACCATTGTGCCACTCACTTAACCTCCAGACTTCTGGAAAATGTCACATCCAGACTTTGGTTATGTGAACTAGTAAATTTTCCTCAAGGTCAAAGGCACTTTAAATTGTATATTTTATTACTTGGACCTGAAAGCATCCTACTTACAGTATGATTCCCAAATTTCCCATTTTTGTGGAGAAAAATATGGTATGTAAAATATATAATTAATATATAGTTTTATGTGTATAAAATAATGAATACAAATATGAATGTATATTAAGAATTTCTTGCAGGTTACACACAAATGGGTAATCACGATTCTTCTAGGAAAGGAGAAATAATGAGGAAAGAAGCATCGCTTTTTACTTTATAGAGGTCCTGTTTGAATTTGTTTTACAAAAAATGTATGTTATTTATCTGAATTTAATAATAGATGCAAAAACAAAAAGTAAATGTTAACTACCCATTCATACATGGGGAAAATAGCATTTCTTTTTAGGAGGAAAATTATATGTTATATGATTATTTATACATAAGATATACATTTATGTTATTATTTCTGCTCTTTTCAAAAATTTTGTTTACATCTTGCATTGATCAAGACTTAATTGGTTAAAAAAAAAAAAAAGACTTACTTGGTTGCCATGAAGAATGTCTTGGTTAAAATAACCAACCCAAGAAGGGTAGGATTAAGAGCCTACTTTGTGGAAGACTGAAACCAGGGATGTATATACTGTCAGATTTTGCACTGTAGCTTCTCTGCTATTTGAGACTTGCCAATCCCTGTGGAAATGTCACCTGGACATTCTTTTTTTTTTTTTTTTTTTGCGGTACGTGGGCCTCTCACTGCTGCAGCCTCTCCTGTTGCGAAGCACAGGCTCCGGGCACGCAGGCTCAGCAGCCATGGCTCACGGGCCCAGCCGCTCCACGGCATGTGGGATCCTCCCGGACCGGGGCACGAACCCGCGTCCCCTGCATCGGCAGACGGACTCTCAACCACTGTGCCACCAGGGAAGCCCTGGAGATTCTGACCTATGCCAAATTCTCACAATTCCACAACCAGAGAAATAAAGACTCTTTGCATCCAGCACCAGTTTGAAAATGTCTTGTCAGCTTGGGTGATGTGCCCATCCCTTTTACTAATCATTGTGACGGAGAGTAAAGCAAAATGATTGTCCTCAATTGAGTATTAAGCTTCCTTATACCCAGGACGCATCTAACAGACCCAGCTCCCGGGAACATCTCTGTGAGCTGGAGACTACCTTCATTTATGTTCACTGCACATCCTTTGTCCTAGGGACTGACAGTTCTTTTGCACTTTCCTCCTGTTATATGAACCTTAATGACCTTGTCAGTCAGGCTGCAGCATCACAAGGTTAAAGGAGGGGATGAGTGCAAAGCCTGTGACAGTCTCCAGGCTAGGACTTGCAAAACTTAAATTGCCAACATTTTATTTAAATACACCTGTATATTAGTGTATTAGTTTGCCAGAGCTGCCATAACAAAATGCCATAGACCACATGGCTTAACAAATAGAAATTTATTTTCTCATAGCTCTGGAAAGGAAGTCTGAGATCAAGGTGACAGCAGGGTTGGTTTCTCTTGAGGACTGTGAAGGGAAGATCTGTTCCAACCCACAGAATGGGAGAAAATCTTTGCAAACAATGCAACCAACAAGGGATTAATCTCCAAAACTTACAAACGGCTCATGCAGCACAATATTAAAAAAACAAACAACCCAATCAAAAAATGGACAGAAGACCTAAATAGCCATTTCTCCAAAGAAGAAATACGGACGGCCAAGAGGCACATGAAAACATGCTCAACATCGTTAATTATTAGAGAAATGCAAGTCAAAACTACAGTGAGATATTACCTCTTACCAGTCAGAATGGCCATCATCAAAAAATCTGCAAACAATAAACGCTGGAGAGGGTGCGGAGAAAAGGGAGCCCTCCTATGCTGTTGATGGGAATGTAAATTGGTACATCCACTTTGGAGAACAGTATGGAGGTTCCTTCAAACACTAGAAATAGAGCTACCATATGATCCAGCAATACCACTCCTGGACATATATCCAGAGAAAAAGATGATTCGAAAGGATACATGGGCCCCAGTGTTCACTGCAGCTCTGCTTACGATAGCCAAGACATGGCAGTAACCTAAATGTCTATCGTCAGAGGAATGGATAAAGAAGATGTGACAGGGCTTCCCTGATGGCACAGTGGTTGAGAGTCCGCCTGCCAATGCAGAGGACATGGGTTCGTGCCCCGGTCTGGGAAGATCCCACATGCTGTGGAGTGGCTAGGCCCATGAGCCATGGCTGCTGAGCCTGTGCGTCTGGAGCCTGTGCTCCACAATGGGAGAGGCCACAACAGTGAGAGGCCCGTGTACTGCAAAAAAAAAAAAAAAAGAAGAAGAAGAAGATGTGAGATATATATATATCTATATATAGACATAGATATATATATATGCAATGGAATATTACTCAGCCATTAAAAAGAATGAAATAATGCCATTTGCAGCAACACGGTTGGACCTGGAGATTATCATACTAAGTGAAGTAAGTCAGACAGAGAAAGACAAATATCATATGATATCATTTATATGCAGAATCTAAAAAAAATGATACAAGTGAACTTATTTACAAAACATAAACAGACTCACAGACTTAGAAAACAAACTTATGGTTACCGGGGGGAAGGGTGTGGGGGAGGAGTAGGTTGGGATCGACATATACACACTGCTATATTTAAAATAGATGAGCAACTTATTTTGATGATGAATATGAAGGCAGGCTAAGCTGGGCTGTAGTGTAGTGTCTCAGAAGCTGCACTCCTTCCAGAGCCCAAGGACTTAGAGCTTCCTCCACTGCCTTCCTGTTCCAACAATGCCCAAAAAAGCTGTGATGCTTTTCTTCACCCAGTGCTTTGGGGCTGTATTAGATCTCATTCACCTCCGCTTTCAGCACTACAAGGCAAAATGGGTGTTCTCCACCACTGGGCAACTTCTCTGCATTACAAACCCTGTGCACAACCTGAAGCCATGTAGCTGACAGGGTCATGGTGCTCTGGCCTGGTGTCAGCCCTGAGCCTCTGAGGTGGGAGAGCTGAGTTCAGGACATGGGACCACCAGAGACCTCCGGGCTCCATGTAATGTCAATCGGCTAGAACTCTCCCAGAGTTCTCTGTATCAACCCTAAGACCTAGCTCTACACAATGGCCAGAAAACTCCAGTGCTGGAGGCCCCATCCCAAACAACTAGCAAGACAGGAACACAACACCACCCATTAGCTGAGAGGCTGCCTAAAATCATAATAAGTTCACAGACACCACAAAACACACCACTGGACGTGGCCCTGTCCACCAGAAAGACAAGATCCAGCCCTACCCACCAGAACACAGACATCAGTCCCCTCCACCAGGAAACCTATACAGCCACTGAACCAACCCCACACACTGGGGGAAGACACCAAAAAAGAACCGGGAAATATGAACCTGCAGCCTGTGAAAAGGAGACCCCAAACACAGTAACTTAAACAAAATGAGAAGACAGAGAAATATGCAGCAGATGAAGGAGCAAGATAAAAACCCACCAGACCAAACAAATGAAGAGGAAATAGGCAGCCAACCTGAAAAAGAATTCAGAGTAATGATAGTATATATGATCCAAACTCTTGAAATTAGAATGGAGAAAATAAAATAAACACTTAACAAGGACCTAGAAGAACTAAAGAGCAAACAAACTATGGTAAACAACATAATAAATGAAATTACAAATTCTCTAGAAGGAATCAATAACAGAATAACTGAGGCAGAAGAACGGATAAGTGACCTGGAAGATAAAATAGTGGAAATAACTACTACAGAGCAGAATAAAGAAAAACAGAATGAAAAGAATTGAGGACAGTCTCAGAGACCTCTGGGACAACATTAAATGCACCAACATTCTAATTATAGGGGATCCAGAAGAAGAAGAGAAAAAGAAAGGGTCTGAGAAAATATTTGAAGAGATTATAGTTGAAAATTCCCTAACATGGGAAAGGAAATAGCCATTCAAACCAGGAAAGGCAGAGAGTTCCAGACAGGATAAATCCAAAGAGAAACACACCAAGACACATATTAATCAAACTATCAAAAATTAAATACAGGGCTTCCCTGGTGGCACAGTGGTTGAGAGTCCGCCTGCCGATGCAGGGACACGGGTTCGTGCCCCGGTCCGGGAAGATCCCACATGCCGCGGAGCAGCTAGGCCCCTGAGCCATGGCCGCTGAGCCTGCGAGTCCGGAGCCTGTGCTCCGCAACGGGAGAGGCCACAATGGTGAGAGGCCTGCATACCGCAAAAAAAAAAAAAAAAAAAAAAAATGTAGCATGTAAACCTCATTGTAATTGTTTTTTCTTCTTAAGTCGCAGAAGTCATATGAATACAGATAATGAGTTTTATAAGAATTAGAACACTAACTACATTAGTTATACGTAAAGACGACCCAGTGAAGGAACTCTGAGCTTGACAGGGTTTTTCAGTAGAAATCTTGGGAGAAATGTGTGTCCATTCTTAGCTGAAATGACAAGGTAATCAGATATATCCAATTTTTAATCATATGGCATTGTCATCTTCAGTTTCACATCAGTTTCTCCTGTTACACCCCAAAATTGCATTAGTTATATATATTTCTGATGTAATACAAAATTTTACATTAGAAAAAAATGGTAATTTGGGGAAAATAATTACATTTCTCACTTTCTTCTTTTGAAATGTGTTCCATATTTAGCTGATAATTCTAGTTGCCTGAGGAGCAATTAAAAATACTGGTCTGTTAGCACTAGTCCAAGTTTTTCTAATAAAACAGATAGGGATGTTTAGTGGTGATGGGCACCGGGATGGATGTTCTTAAAATATCTTTCTGATATTTTCTTAAAATATCAGAAATATCTTTCCAAGCCATTTTGATGATGGGGAAGGCTTGGAAATACTTTTGTAAACCACCTATATTCACTGTGACAAAGAATTCTTAGAATCATTGCAGGGGTAATTTAGAATCAAAGAAACACTCTGTTCCTGTACAAAAAATCACATTTGGTGAGACTGACATTTCTAGGTCTCTACCAGCCATAACATCAGAAGACTGGATTATAGTTAAAACCGTCATCAGATTGGATTTTGGAAACATTTTGTCAACTGTGCTATCCCTGACCACCTGTAACAATTATGAATTTAAGAAAGTCACTTAGACTTTTTAGCATTTCACATTCCTCATTTGCAAAGTGGACAATAATAATAACATTGATAAAATAAAAAAACTTCTAAGAATTCTGTAGGCTGTTAATCAGTATAAATATATCATATATCCTTAATTTCTTTTCTTGTGAATTACCCAACTATCATTCAAAAAGCAGAATCCATCTCCCCTCAAAAGCTTTTCTAAAGCTCCCCAGTCAAAACTAAACTGTCTCTTCTCTCATAGTACTTGGCTAAACTCTCTACTCAAGTACGTCACCTCGTATTTTGTTTCAAAACTATTTGTGTATGTTAGTCAGCGCCATTAGGTTTAAAGCATCTTGAGAAGCGACACCTTTTCCTTATCATTTTGGTGATCCTTGGTGTCTAGCTCAGGGCCTTATATACAGTAGATCCTCAGCAAATAGTTTTTAAACTGCGCTGATGAAGACATCAGGCTGTGAGACCCATGAAGTGACCCTGCCTCTCCATTTTTTATTACATTGCTATCTGAGAATACCAGTGCAACTTCTTTGCTTCTTTGTCTAGTGGAAGCAATAATAAATATTCTGAATCTATTCCTTTCCCTATGTCTGAGCCTTCTGAGTTGTATAGCGCTATAAGGAGAAAAAATCCACATACATAATGTTCTTGCAGGACTGCTATTACAACCCACTATAGCAATTTGGTAGGTAATACCCTTGAACCAAATTGTACAAATTTGTTTATTATATTTAAGAAATAATTCCAAACTATTAGCTGCTTATACACTCATTCTTCTTAATTTCTCGTATTTTCTAAATGTCCCAAATTTATGACCCAGAAGCAATAAAAACTCTTTAATATTCATTATTTTAACTTTTGCCAAAATTTATCTTTTAAATTATAAATAGGTTTGTTATTATTACCAAAATATTTCTTTTTCTAGTTATTAAAAGAACTGTCATTTTAAATTTGAAGTTCTACTACATCAGGGACATTCACAAAAATAGGTTTTTACGTCTTATTTCTGCTTGCTGAATTTTATCTGTTAGATACTTTTTGTAGCAATACTTACAATGTATGATCACACAAAAATTCAAGAGCTCCTTTAAATAACCAACAAGAATTGCAAATAGCCTGGAACATGGCAGCTATCAAGTCAAAAAAGGAAAACTATAATAAATTTAAGTTACAGAGCTTTGACATAGAGCCTGTTCCACTGGAGCAGTTTAGGTACAATCTAAAGACTCAGATGACTACTTCAGTCACTATCATTAGCAGATCAATACTCTATTGCAAGAAAGAAAGATACTGTATCTGTAATAGGCATGTTTAGTTCTGCTTCCCAGTTTGCATGTATATGATCAAATTGGCACATACCCTAGTTGTTACAAACAAGTGACTTATTGGTCTTAGGGCTGGGATGCAGAAATGAGGAAAGAGAACACTGAAAAGTGTATTCAGCAGCTGGAGGAACCAGAATAAATTACAAATGGGGAGAACAGGGGATCCAAGAACCAAGCACCCAACACAGGAGGGCAATAAAGAAAATCACTAAGAATACAAAAGGAAAATCCAGGATGACAGCTTGGCTGCAGACTAGGCAGTACTAGGTCAGATAAGTGAAGAAAAGCTTCTGGGATATCACCAGGGAAAAGAAAATTGAGACTGATAAATTATGAGACAAGTTTGGCTTTGTGGAAATCTGGCATAAGAGCAATGTCAAGCAAAGGAAATAAAAGAGCCAATTACTTGCTGAAAACAATACAAAATTCTTGAGGAAAGGAAATAAACTCGTAGAATACTGCTTGACTCAGCAATAAAATCAAAACAAAACAAAACAAAAGATATGTCTTCTCGATGATGAAAACCTCTCAACATGGAATTAACCAAAAGTGAGTTACAACTGTGTTTCAAGGTTAGAAGGAGGGGACATATGTTTGGAGGTGATGGATGATAAAAGAGAACTAAATTCTGAACTCTAATTCCTAAATAGTTTTAATATTATGGAAAATTTCTAAAACTGAAAAATTAAGAAATAGCATAATCATTTTAAAGAATAATAATGTAAATAAAGGAGTAATAACTTTAAGAAGTGCAAATGATTGTCAATGGAAAGTGGGCTAAGAGGGAACCGTAGTTTTTCTTTATATGAACTACTGTTTCCTTTTTAGCACTCAGAAGAGCTTAAAAATAAATAAAATTTAAATATAAACAAATTTATCAAAATAACCAGACACATGGACACATTCAACTCATTCATGTCTGTGGACATCTGCCCTCCCAGAGCTCATGGTGCACACATTCTAATGCTATCAACACACACCCTAAACCCAACAACAGTTATCTGTTCAGAGTTGTCTGCTCTCTGAACAGAGTTATCTATCTGTTTAGACCACCAGCCTCTGTGACTGTGGAGAACTTGGTTAAAAGAAACCATTAGAAATTAGGCATGGCAGAGTTTGGGATTGACATATATACACTAATATGTATAAAATAGATAACTAATAAGAACTTGCTGTGTAAAAAAAACAAATTAGGCATGGCAGAGAAATCTGTCATCCAAGTTATCACTTTTATAATTTGATACTTGAATGAGGGCAATTCACCAGGTCCTCCTCATAAGGTAGATGACATTATTCCTATTTTCCAGATAGCCTAGATGAGGCTGAAGAGATTAACCAATTTGCCTAAAGCCACACAGTTGGGAAAGAATAGTCAAAAAGCTCAACTGAGGTCTGGTACCAAGTTCCTGCTTTTGCCTGAACCAAGCATTCTCTCCCCGTGAGGTGGAAGGACCCTTTTACTGTCACTGAGGTCTCCGGTGGTGACTGACACCAGGGATAAAACCCCACGTCTTTGTAGAGCTTTACAAAGCGACATTTTGTCCTCACAATAACCTTCAAAATGTGATAAGGAAGGCACTATTGCCTTCGAAATGAGGAAGTTGAGAAGGCTGCCCAAGTTCTCACTGCTGGTTAGAGAGAGTCAAAACTGACACAGATGTTATCCAACTCCAGGGCTGCTCATGCTGGCGAAATTGCATCCAGTGTGAGAAAAAGACCCATGGCCCTGAAATGACCCAAATATAACTTGCCCAGATAAAGCAGTAGTTTGGAATTATTATATTTGAAAAGTGCATTTGTTTCAAATTTGGATCAAGTTTTAATCTAAGCATTTTCCCTTGTCTTCCCTTGCAATAAAAGGTCAACTTCAAATTCCACTGAAGTGAATTAAGCACGTATTTCTTAGGCACTTGCACATCCAACATCTCACTTACTCCTCTGAACAGTTCTGTGGGACCAGCATTGTCAAATGGAGGTATGGAGGGGTTAAGTGACTTTCCCTTTACATTTTCAATAAACTCATGGCATTGGGATTGCCATGGTTCATAATCTGAAGGTTTATTAGTCTATAATGTCATGTGCTTTATACACAGATCTCAAACTGCAAATGGAAAAGGAATAAATACAATGTGTTAAAGAGCTCAAGCAACTTAGATTTGTGTCCCACCAGTTTAAGACATAAACTACCTACTTCTTCAACAAGACAATGATAGACTTATCAATCATCTGAAGTTTCTAGCTTATGTCCTTATGTAATTTATAGTAATAAATAGAGTATATACAATATGCCAGGTACAATTCCAAGAAATTTATGTCTATCAATTTACTTAGTCATTATAACAATCCTATGATATAGCTACTAATGCTTTATACAGGAAGAAACTGAGTCACAATTACAGGGGAATTACGGAATTTGCCCAGATCCTCCCAGCTAGTAGTGGTAGCACCAGGATTCAGACCCAGTTTTCAGGAACAAATCCTTTAACCACTACCCTCTACTAATTTTCTGTGTAGAGTGTGATAAGCACACATCAACAAAATAGCATCCTAACTGCTTTTTGTACTTCTTTTGTGTACCAATTTCCCTTTATTGAGGTGCTTCTATGGTGCAGCTAAGGGAAACATCTTTTTTTAAAACATAGATATGAACACAAAACTCAATTGTACAAAAGTAATTGAATAGCTCCACACTAACTCACTCTTTAGTATGTAAAAAAATTTCTTTCACAATCTATCCCACTCTCCCTTTGCCATGCTCCATCCCTTTGAGACGTAGTGCTACTCGATGTTCCAGGACCACCTGAAGGCAGTAGACCGTTACGGGCCCAGGGGATTGAGGATCTATTTTGTTCCAGTGCTGGGCTAAGGACTTCGAGATCTGAACATAAATAGAGCTCTGAATCTAATCCCAGCTCTGAAACTTCATTTTGATTATGTTTCAAGGAAAATCACACAGCCAACCTATTTCTTCCACCAGGGTAACGGTTTGCTGTTTCTACATAATGCAATTCAAGATCCTAATGATTTTTAAATAAATTTAGATTAACTTTCAAAATTAGCCAGACCCATGCAACCAGTTACAGATAAGTTTTCCTCTTGGATGTTTCCATAAAATGTATGTGTATGTCTGTGTGTGTGTGTGTGTGTCTGCATGTGCATGTGTGTACACATGCGTGTTTGTGTTTGAGAGAGAGTCCAGCTACTATGGAGTACTGATTGCATTCCCAGTACCCTGCTAAGGTTTTACTCATTCTATGCCTTCACAGCAACCCAGTGAAGTAGATATCAGTGTCCCCATTTTGTAGATGAACAAAGTAAAGCTCTGAGTATCTGAGATGACAGAGAAGACAAAAATGATACATGCCAAAGGACTGAGAAATCTTGACGGTCTCTGTATTTGTATTGTACATAGATACATTGGTGATGACTAAAAGTGTCATATAATAAGTTATTAGCAACTAACAGCGAGATTTTCATTCATCTTAAAGTAAACATCTCTATCACACAATTCAAGTTTAAGAGTGTAATTTTAAGGCAGCAATACATCTAAACAGAAGGCATCTGAAGATGCTGAAGTAAGCATCTGTATTTTAGGCAACCTTGAGATTTGCCATTAATAACTGGCAAGACGGGCTTCCCTGGTGGCACAGTGGTTGAGAGTCCGCCTGCCGATGCAGGGGACACAGGTTCGTGCCCTGGTCTGGGAAGATCCCACATGCCGTGGAGCGGCTGGGCCCGTGAGCCATGGCTGCCGAGCCTGCGCGTCCAGAGCCTGTGCTCCTCAACGGGAGAGGCCACAACTGTAAGAGGCCCGTGTACCACCAAAAAAAAAAAAAAAAAAAAAAAAAAATTGACAAAACAAGTCATTTTACTGTTCAATAATTTAATTTAGAGTGCATTTCTGGTTTTGGATTTTTATACTTTGTCACACAGTTCTGGACTCTTTTAAAGACTTCCACTGAAACTATTTCTGTTCATGCGATAGGCATAGGGTTTTTCAAAATGTGTAAGGGAAAGCACTCCCCTACCTGTTATTTAAACCAGTGTGTCCTAAAGCACCTCTCATTTTCTTTGATGCTACACTGCAATGTGTCTCATAGAACAACCTTTTTAAAAACATTCAATTTCTTTGGTCAGAGATTAGAGCATTTGATGTCATATATAGACAATAAAATCCTTTTTATCTCAGTGGTATGTCATTACACCTTGTGACTTAGAAACAAAACAGATTTAAAGTCAAGCCAAGGCACATCTTTAAGATTGCTATGATAATGCTAATATGCCTTTTAAAATTGAGGCCAGCTGGGAAATTGAAAGGGTGACAAGTGGAACCAACTTACATCTAACTGGCATGACACCAGACATTGGCATAGCCTAAGTGACAGCTGCAGCATCTGGAGGAAGCTTGATAAGAAAATCCTGTTATAATACTGAGCTGGTTTTCCTTAAATTACATCTTCTATGATTTCATAGGTGCCATATTTTATTTTAGAACAAAATTCATTTCTTTTTGAAACTGAAACTCTCTTGTCCTTAATCAAAGGTGAAGGAAGTGGTATTTGGCTGTCCTTTGGCAAAAGGAAAACCCATGTATATTTAATTAGGCCCTTTACCTGAGGGATTTTCATGATGAGAACAGTGTCAGACTATAATTCTGGTGGCAACATAAATGCTATCAGAGCATTCAGAGCAGAGTTCAACAAAAGATCTGCTGTCTGTTACAGTTGTTACAATGCACAGAGAGGTCCCGGGCTGCAAGTGATGAAGTAGAACCAAGTCTCATTTTCACTCCCAGTTGAGCATCTTCTTTGGACAGAAAGTCAATGGGTAACTACCCAGGTGTTCTTGATCCAGCTTATGGAGCACCCCCGTGAGCCTCTTTTCATTGCAGTGGGAAATACTCTAGGCAAAGACTATTCCATCACCATCTCAGCCTATAGCTTCAGGCTGTGAATCTGCACCGAAGGAGATGGCTCCTTTTAGAAAAATGCCTCTCCTTCTGGGGACCAAAAGGACCAGTGGTCTCTCTTCTCTTCTTCATTTATTCCATGTGAGTTTATTAAACAACTATTCTATGACAGGCACTGTGCTTCTATGATTTGGACTCCTGAAATATAAAATTAATATCATATGGACTCTCCCCCTCAGCTCACACCGCAGAAAATAGTCAGCTATATAAACAGACAATTGCGATCAGTAGAAGCAAGTACAAAGAATTCCCGCCACCGCAGCCCTTCTTGGCTTTCCCACCATGCAGCAGGTGCACACTCTGGTTTTTGAAGTTTTCAAATCGTTTCTCCTAATTTCAGGGAGACTCTTCTCTAAAATGTGTGAGCATTCTATGACCCTTTTGAAATTTGACTGATCCTTTGTAAACATTAATAGTTAATCTGTCACTTCAATGAAACAGTTCAAACTCAAAAATTAGAAAGTATAGGGCTTCCCTGGTGGCGCAGTGGTTGGGAGTCCGCCTGCCGATGCAGGGGACACGGGTTCGTGCCCCGGTCTGGGAAGATCCCACATGCCGCGGAGCAGCTGCGCCCGTGAATCATGGACGCTGGGCCTGCGCGTCCGGAGCCTGTGCTCCGCAACGGGAGAGGCCACAACAGTGAGAGGCCCGCGTACCGCAAAAATAAATAAATAAATAAATAAATAAAAATTAGAAAGTATACAATCTATAAATAAAATGAAAACGAGGCTGGAAAATTTCTAGTAAGTGATGTGACATATTTTACATTTTTTAAAAAGCACAAACCTAAGTCATAAGAAAGAAGTAATAGTGTTTGGAACATGTAAATTTATTACTTTAGTTTCTTAAATCTTTTCTGAAATAAGGTGGAGTATACAAAGGAAACAATGAATACAGGATTGAGATATAATCAGTGCACGCATAGAAAGATGATAAAAAGGGAAAATAATGTAATAGAACAGACAGCTAAAAATAAATGTTTACAGATGGCATATCTGATATTGGCAATAAATTACCAGCTGGCAGCAGTTCACCTCAAAACCAGAATTGACAATGATCTCCGATATACATATAATAATATTTAATAGCATCGATAGATATCATAAACATATAATCTTCCAGAGAATCATAAGTGGAGATAGTTGGTGTCATGTGGATGATTTATCGTTAAGTCTCAGTGAGGATCCTAGGAAATGCTAGCTTCAGAGATGAGCACCATCTTCCCCTCCCCGCTCTACATTCTGGACTCTACCATCTTGGCAAACCTTATGCCAAGGTTCAAACGCTTCTGTTCCATGTGCTCTATGTCCTCTATTTCAAGGATGTCTAATGATGCTTGTTCAATTAGCTAGTTGATCCAAAATATAGCACAGGAATTAGAACCAACTCAGAAGGTAACTGCCTCCCACCAATATGTGAAAGGTTGCCCCTCTGCATTGTAATTTTCAGATTCACAAAAGAGAAAGGGGCATTTTCTAGACACTGGGCTCACAGGCCTAATATTTTAACAAATTTCACTTGACCGTTGACTAAGAATACTCCCCTATAAAGTATTTATCACCTACTGCAGGAATTTATTCATCTTAGTATGTCATGAATGTATTACAATTATATGTTTTTCTTTTTACTAATACTCTTTGTTGCTACCTTGTGGTTCTGAAAGAGAGAGAGCTCACTAGAAAGAGAGAAATAGAGAGGCTTCTTGTCATCCCAATTTTCATAAATTCCTGACTATAAATTTTGCTTCTGACTTTAAAGTGTCTTGTAGTTCTCACATTCTGTCAGCTAGCATGGACGTCCCAGCTCTCTGCCACTAGGGGATCACAATGCATCCCAGTTCTTGCATTAAAATACATGCTGAGCAAATGAAATTCCTGGCACCTGAAGTTTTCCTCTGCTCTCACCATTCCCTCTTTTTTTCCCTTTGTTATATTTATTTTATTTTATTTTTATAGTAGAATCATCTTGCTATATCACCAATGGGACTGCTACACAATAGCAACAAAGGAACTATCTGTCAAATAATGTACACTGGCTAAGAATGAAAAAAAAATCAGCTAAGTTGGGCATACTATCCAGGTCCTTTACAGTGACCTAGTCTCATTAATTGTTTTGTCCTGAGCCAAGTATTCTCTGCCTGAACTTATGACTAACTTCCTCTCTTGACCAAGCTCAATGCATATTGCATCTCTCCAACCAATTTTAGCTGGTTGTGTCCCCAGGCAGATCCACATACTATTTGTTCCTTTGGATGAATGGTCATTCAGCAACCATTACCCAGTGTTTTAGTAGTGCCTCAGGATACGAATCATATCCAGAAATAAGTGTTGACATCCCACACACTGCCAGCTGTTTATTCACTACATGATTACAAGACTGTGTGTTCTAATCCACCATGCCAATTCTAAAAGAGTTTAGTCATATCAGTGTGGGGGAGAAAATACCTCACTGGAGATGGATACAGAGATGTAAATATAGAGATAGAGATGAGATAGACATAGAGATAGAGGTAAGGATAGGGATAGGATAGGTAGTAATAGATAGATAAAGATAGAGATAGAGATAATTATTGCCTACTTAACAGCCATTCCCTAACAGTTCTCTCCCTAACAGACCCAGATCCACTCTTGTTATCAAGTATCCATGATCTTAGTATAGTTGAAGGACCCCCAATTCCCAAGACCCAAGATGAGAATTTGATTGGCTTGTGTCAGTTGTGGTGACTTCAGTTACCCTAATTAATTGTGAATAGTTGAGTCATGGGCATGTGACCCAATTCTGGTCAGTGGACACCAAGGGAGTTTCTGTGGGACTTTTGGGAAAGGATAGCTTGTTTAAAAAGGAGATGTATAAGAGGAAAATCTTCTCTTCTAAAATATGTCATCAAGTCTGCATATGATGCCTAGAAGTGCTACAGCCATCCTGTAGCTATGAGGGGAAGCTTACTAACATGCTGAACAAATCAGAGCAGAAACATGGATGTGGGTCCCTGACGAGGTTCTTCAACTGCTGAAGGAACCAATCATGGATACTGCTTACCTCTAGTTTTATTATCATGTAAGAATTTAAATGGCCTAATTGTTGTGAGTGATAAAAAGTGGGTAAACATGCCACTTTTAGTTGGATTTTCTAGAACTTGTAGCTGGAAACCTTCTAGCAGGCACAGCCTGCATATCTAATTTACAATACTCTTTCTTCTCCTATTATCAAAATGTCAACGTTAACCCATTCTCAGTGTAGTGGGAGTTAAGGATGAGCAATTGCCTACTTCTCTAAATTTTATTAACCAAATATTATGTCTGTGTCTCCTCTCCTATTATGACAGCTAGATTAAAAATGAAACTCTTACCTTTGATAGGACTTTATGAAATTAGAGCCTGAAAACTAGAATAAGTCACTAAGGAAGGTGCCGATAGTGGGCAGAAAAAATGATCCAAAATAAGTCAGCCTGCACAAGAACATCTGAAGCTCTTGCTAAAGAAGGAAACCCTAAAAGGCTGAGAGAAGCCAGCAGTAACGAGGAATAGCGAGGAGGAATTGGAGAATTTCACAGTAGGTAGAACACAGTGGGTGCTCTTATACAGGTGGGGGGAACTGGGCTGGATTAACTACATAATTTGTGGTTCCCAGCGCAAAGTAAAAATGCTGGTCCCTTTGTTCAGAAATCATTAAGAATTTTAAGATGAGATAGCAGAGCACTAAACCAAGCACAGAGTTCTAGAAGGATCCTTAGAAAGAGTAGGGCCCTAAGCAACTGCAGGAGTGGCACATCCACGAAGCCAACCTGAAAGCTGGATACACCTAAGAGGTATGGTTCTTTCCAGTCTGTGTAAAGGTATTGGGATGGGGTGGACATGGTAATGAGGTTATTGGTACAAAGTGGGAGTGAGTCCCAGAAAAACTTTCTTAGGCAGAGTTGATTTCCAGCCCAGAGTTAGGAATCAAGAGGGGGGTGGTACATAGACAGTTCTAGAGTTAAACCTACCATAGATTTTTTATGAAAATCATAAAGTTCAATGCTATTTAAATGAGAGGGAAATACTTGATTACAATGTTAGCAAAGGTAGCCAGGTATAAAAGTATATGACTATATCTGTATTTGTGGGATGTGTATCTTAATAGACTCAAATAAGTACACCGAAATATATTAATAGTATGTGTATTTGTTTACTAACGTACTGTAAAAAGTACCACAAACTGAGTGGCTTAAAAACATAAATGTATTTCCTCACAGTTCTGGAGGCTAGAAGTCTGAAATCAAGACGTTCATAAGGTTGGTTTCTTCTGAGGGCTGTGAGGAAGAATCTGTTCAGGGCCTCTCTCCTCAGCTTGTAGTTGGCTATCTTTATGTTCACACGGCATTCTCTCTGTATGCATGTCTGTCTCCAGTTTTCCCCTTTTTATAAAGACACCAGTCATACTGGATTAGGGCCCATACTAACGAGCTCATTTTACCTTGATTACTTCAGTAAAGACCCTATCCCCCAGTATGGTCCATTCGAAGGTACTGAGAGTTAGAACTTCAACATATGAATTTTTGAGGGACACAGTTTAACCTGTGTGGTAGGTTAACCATATGAAGGAATATCACTTTTTCTTTATGTATTTTCATAGCATTCACAGATTGTTAAATCAGTTTTTAAATGAGAAAAAAATGTTATGAAAATATGCATCTTAACAATATTCTAGATAACGGACTAAATAAAATATCAATAATAAGATATTGACTGATTAAGAGTCTTGGTGAGGAATATGGAGAACTAACATATGATGCATAAGAAAAAACTATCATGTAGGGCGAATCAATTTGTAGTACCTACATAGGTAATTCATTAGTAGAGAACTTCTATGAAAATAATCTTACACCCTTAAGAGTAACAATCCCAAGTCTCAACTTTTACCTTTTACTCTCTTCCATACTTCTTCCACCACTATGTTGATCCAAGAGTCCAGCTCTACATATCAAACCACACCATACACCTATCCATTCCAACTTCCAGAATCCCAAACCAAGTGCATCTAGCACATTCTAAGGAACAATCTCAAACTCTGATTAGATTGAAATTGCAGGACAAGCATCTATTCAGAAATATATTTTACTCTTTAGTATGCTTTAGGAGTGCAACAAGCCCACATTCTCACAGACCTTAATCACTTTGGAGTTCTGGATTCATAGTAACTACTTTGTAAAGTCATTGTAACAATCACTATTAGTTATTATTTTTATTCTGTCTGTCAAATATTTTTATTCAGAACTCATAGTGTATACAACACAATGTAGGATATATTTGTTCATGGTTTTTTGAATGGAGCAATCTATGAATATATTCAAGGCAATGGCTCAATTGTTAGGGGAACTAATTAAGCTTTGCTGTATTCCATTCATACAGACTCAACCCCCAAATCCCCATTTGACCACATGGTATCTTACAGGAAACAAACAACATTGTCCAAGAATATAAACTAACCAATATAATCCCAAGGAGGAATTACACACACACACACACACACACACACACACACACACACACACAAACACACATCAAACATACAAAATTTCAGCAAATGCCAAGATTACTAAGAAACATTTTGGAAACACTTCAAAGGAAGTTACAAAAACATGTCACCCATCAAAATCAAAACTCTTAGCTGTCACTGAGATTTCACAAGACAAATTGAAGCTGCCAAAATCTTCTAGAAATCCCATTCACTTCAAAGATGAATATAGTCTTTGCATTGCTTCTTAACTTAATAACAACAAAAATATAGATGGAAACTATAAACATAAAGTTAGACTCTTCTAAGGGCTTAATTGCTCAACATTATGATTTTCTAGATACTATCATATATTTTAGCTGACATTAACAACGGTTTTCTTCAAATTAACATTCATAATATAAAGCAACAATTATAGCTAGAGATATCATCTATTAAATCATACCCTGACAATGCCAAGTTGTTTTTTGTTTGCCATTATGAAAAATAACATTCTCTTGTTAACATTTATTTTTTACAAATATGATAACAAAATATCAAATATATATTTCCATAACAATGTGAAAATATAGAAGTTGATGTGCCTTCTACATAGGGTTTCAATATTCAAAGTCAGGAAATACTACTGTCTTCAGAGTCTGAATTTGGATAACACCATCATGTTGAATCAATGTCATTTACTTTTCAGTGGAGGTTGAAGTGGCTACTATGTGTAAACTCCTGTTACATATTTTGCGTGAGTTAATATATACAGCCCCATCTCCATTCTTCAACAAAATCACAGTCTAGTAGAGGTTATAAGCCATAGGAAAATTACATTACCAGGAAACACAATTGTTTTGTAATTGATGCAGATAAATAACTATGAAGATTTAAATGATGAAGAACGCTTTTCTGTGCAGCATGATTGTGAAAACTTTCAAACAGAAATGCTGAGTCTTAAGAGATGGGAAGGATTTCCATAGGAGTCCATGAGTAAGAAGGAACTTCCGAAAAATGGAATATTTTCAGCCAATTCATAGAGAGAGCAAAGTACAAGAGGTATTTGAGAAACGGCCAGAATTATAGTTGGACTTAGAAGGAAAGGAGGCTGAAAATTAGGAGGGCCAGCATCATAGGATGGGAAAAGGAGAGAGAAGGCAAAAGACCAAGGAATGGCTGAAGCAAAGAGGGGCAAAAATGCATCTTCCACGAGTATATTTCATTCTAATATTTGGCATTTTGTCTCTTGTTTTTCAAGTGGGGCTGGCCTTGCTTGCAGAAAGTACTGTTAACAAGCAATTCAGATTTCTGAAATTTCAAAAGTTATGATTTATTTTTTTCCTGATGAAAATACTTTATAACAAAGGAATATTTTATGTATTATTGATCATCTTGGTGAAAGTGAGTTTACCAATCATGGGAGTTTGAGCTAGAATAGAATAAGAGATAATGACTAAAATAGCATATTTGAAAACAACTGCTCACTTTCATTAGTTCAGGTTTTAGAGAGAAACTCATGTCTAATCACCTGGACTCAAAATTTTAATTTTTTAGTAGATTAATCATTTTCACACGCGTACATACACACGCGTGCACAAAATATCTGTTACCATTACTTTTAGCCTTAAGATTGAGCAGGGCTTGATAAATTTGACACAAATCAGCAGGCAGTTCTGAGTTTCAATAGAGAACCAAAATGTTTGACACTTATTTACTGTACAACATTTAAATCAGCATGACAAACATGCCCTGTTTTTATGCTAACAGTCAACTCAATATTTAAAAGAGAATAAAAAAAATAATGGGCACTGTTTTTTCAAAAATGTTTGAATTTTGTCTCATCTCATACATTAGCTTGTATTTTTATTAGATATATTTACTACTAGATATCCTAATACTATAATTCCATCCCTCCAATACCAAATTAGTTATTTACAAAGAGCTCTATGACCTTGGGAAGTTACATAAGTTTTTTGAGCCTCTGCTTTCCTATTTGAAAAAAACAAAGTTATACTATTTAAATGAACCATTCCATGCACCAATCCATGATTCTGCATTTCTACATTTTACCTTCCTTCTGTGAAAAATGACAGTCTCAGTTGTCCCTTTGAGTACCAGATTGCGCCATTTATACATTATGATAATTAAAGTAATGATTAGAGACAAAATTTGCAAGTGCACATTTCGGTCTGAATACATTTCTCAATCCTCCCTTTCTGGCTTGGGAGGACGCACCAGTGTGCTCATGCCAGCCGTTGAGCTTAGGATGTGTTCCGCCTGTGAGGAGCCTGGATTTTCACTTCACAATGGCTTTATCAGCTTCCACAGCTGCAGGATAATGCAAGCTCCTAAGAGGCACTAAGAGACGCTTAGACACCTGTCAAGCCAGGTGCACAGGGACAGCAGTTGCCCAAGAAATATCTCGGCTGGCATACAGCCAACTCCTTCTCCACCCTAAAAAAAGAGGCTAATGTGATCACATTTAACTAAGAGAACCCTTCCCCATCCAGACACTTTTACAGGTACCGAAAATACAGAAAAGTGTGCTTTTTAAAAATCTGAAGCAAGGCTAAGTCGTAATCCAGAAATGAAACTTACTCAGCCTGTTCTGAAGTGTTACCTAGTTGTTCATCATTAATGAGACTCTCAATTTATGAAAACTTGAAGTGAAATGGAGGACTAAGATTTTGGCATCAAGTTTCATCTGAATCAACTTTCTGGAGGAAAAACAGCTCAGTAAGTTGGACTTTAGGCTGCTAGGGCTACCCCAGGGCATCTGGGTTGTTCTGGGGGGCTATATCAACAGCATACATGTGTGCAAGGGAGAAAACACATTAGACTGTAAGATAGTCGTCAAGCAGAGAAAATAAAATACGCCCTCAGGCGTCCCATTTGTAATTCCCTTGATTCTATGCTCACAGGGCTTTCTTTCCTGTACAATTTCTCAAGTTAATGCAAATCACCTTATGCAGTCTCTACAAGGCCCCAAATTTCTGAAGTTTCGTAGGGGTAATTTATGGCCTGCTAAAGCAAATGTCTTAGAGAGATCAACAAAAATTGCTCCTATCACACAGTCTTCATCCATTGTACGAGGTACCTTGGGTGTCACATCCTGGATGATTGGTTTGCTGTGAAGCCTGACCAGAAAGGACTCAGCAAATCCTTTGGCTGCAGTAGTTTGAAATGTGTACATATGCTTTTTTTTTTAGAAACAGAACCCAAATAGGCCTTTGCTGAAGCAAGTCTCTTAATTTCCCTTCTGCAGACATGAAGTACACTGGCACCTTTCCCACACTGAATAAGGAAAGACCTCAGATCAGAGGTCTTTTACCTCAGTTGTTAAAGGAATTGCCAAGTATAGAAATTTGGGCTTTTCCCTGAGATTGTATCTCAACTCAGTGTTCACCAGGAAATAATTTCAAACCTTCCGATGCATGAATTAATCTCTCTCCACCAGAGATCCACATTCATGACTCTTGTGTGCATTTATGAGCATGAGGTCACAGTTTCCACCACCATCACCAAAAGAGGAAATTGATCAAAGAAAGAACAGCAATAAAATCTGTGTTTGTTATCAGAGGTCTACTGTTATAAGTGTTTACAATTAAATAGATAGATGAGCCATAGATAGATAGATAGAGGTATAGATATAAATATATACCCCTTAGGCATGTATCTCCACTTTCTAAGAAAAACTTTCCAGATGTTTCCGGAGATGAATTCACTAGTTATGTGTGTATTAGACAGAAGAGTTGGCAGGTTTCGGTCTTCTGACTACAAACACGATGTATATTAGTCAGTGTTCTCCAGAGAAACAGAACCAATAAGAGAGAGAGAGATTTATTCTGGGAATTGGCTCACAGTAATGATGGAGGTTGAGATATGCCAGAATATGCCATCCGCAAGTTGGAGAACCAGAAAATCTGGGCGTATAATTCATTCTGAGATGTAAGGCCTGAGAACCAGGGTGCTGCCGGTGTAAGTCCTGGAGTCCAACAGCCTGAGAACCAAGAGCTTCGATGTCTGAAGGCAGGAAAATATAAACGTCTCAGCTCAAGAAGAGAGAGTGAAAATTTATCCTTCCTCACCTGCTTGTCCTATTCAGGCCCTCAACAAACTGGATGATGCCCACCCACACTGTTAAGGGTGGATCTTCTTTACTCAGTTTATCTAGTCCTACTTAGTGCAAAAAGAAAGCAAAGTTATGCATATTAAACATTAGAATGGCTAAAACACGAAAAAAGCAAAGCAGCAGGGGCTCTCATTCACTACTGCTGAGGATGCAAGATGGTACAGCCACTTGGAAAGGTATTTGGGCATTTTCTTATGAAACTAAACAAAGTCTTATCATACAATCAAGCAACCACATTACTAAATATTTACCCAACTGGTTTGAAAACTGATGTCCACACCAAAATCTAAATGTGAACGTTCATATCAGTTTGATTCATAATTGCCCCAAACTAGAAGCAATCGAGAAGTCCTTCAGTAGATGACTGCATAAACATGATCCTGTAATGGTGAATACAAAACACTATGCATTTTTCAAAACCTATATAACTCTACAGCATGAAGAGTGAATCTTAATGTATACAAATTTTTAACATCATTTCAGGGGATTAGGGGAATCCAAGAATGGAATACAGAAACTGAAAAAAATACCTAACAGTGTTAAAAATGTGTAACATACTTTCACTGAACAGGATGGGGAATAGGGTATTAACATAATTAACTAAGGAAATTAATAGTCTGAAAGACTAAAGGCTAAAGAAATGTACATAAGCATTACACTCTAGTTAATAAAGTTGTCTTCCATGGGGATACAGGTTAACAATTCAGATATCGCTATACCTTCATGCTGGAATTAAATTAAGTGAATGGATACTTTCTCATTGCTAGAGTGGAAATTTATAGATAAGCAACGGGCGGAGGTTATAATGATCTAAATGGTAATGGATTAGAATTGAACAGATCAATATGAAATCATGTTTACCTTAATATTAAGATAGAAATATTTATAGATATTGGGTTAGTATAGACATATATTTCCTTGCTCTGTCAGCTGAGAGATCCTAGAAGTAACTACATCTCAGAAACAATGAGCACTCCTAGTGCCCAGATCTTTGTTTCTAATATCATTTTCCAGTAGGGGGAACTAGGTTTCCTTAGAGAAGTGTCTGATTCTAGGACTAGACAGAAAATACAAAAGATGAGCCAGAAGTATCTTGTAATGCCAGAAAGTAGAGAAGTGCTTAAAAGATTCCCACAGTGATGGACTTACGTCAAAGGGATATAGGACTCAACTAAAATAGTTCCCAGTGGCCAAATTTGGAAGAATTTGAGCCACAAAATCAATAAAGTAGTATTGGATTATAACCCAAATATCATAAAAATATTTCTCCAAGAGTCCGTACTGATATAAATTATTAAATAAATAGGGGAGAACAGACAAATCTCCCAAGTAGAATAATTCCCATGTTCAAGACATTCAATGAATGGATTGAAAAAATAGTGCAATGTACTGAATGTTTGTGTCCCACCCAAATTATATATGTTGAAATCCTAACCCCCAAGGTAGGGGCTTTGGAAAGTAGTTAGGTCATGAAGGTGGACCTCCATGAATGGGATTAATGCCCTCATGAAAGGGACACCAGAGAGCTCTCTCGTCTTGTTTCCACTATGTGAGGATACAGTGAGAAGAGAGTCAATAGACAAAGGAGCTGACATTTTTCCAGGGATGATATGTAAATGGCCAAGAAGCACGTAAAAAGATGTCAAACATCCTTAGTTACCAGGGAAAAATAAAACCATGATGAGATACCACTTCACATCCATTAGGATGTCTAAAATCAAAAAGATAGACAATAAGGATGGGGAAAAATTGAAACCCTCATACATTGCTGGTGTGACTGTAAAATGGTTCAGCTACATTGAAAAATAGTTTAGCTGTTCCTCAAAATGTTAAATGTAGAGCTGCCATCTAAATCTGATTATTTTGTTCTGGTGATTTATAATATACAAAACAAAATAACTTTAAATTATATGTTTCCTAAGTATCTCAATGTTCTCTAGTTTTCATTAACATCACATTACATGCTGGGAAAAGATTAAATCAGCTTTTGGACTGATATAAGACCATCTTGAAACAAAGCTAGACTATCTATCAATATTGGAATGATTCCTTACATGGAAGAGGGAAACCATTATTTTGGTTTAAATGTTCTTTTTCTCCACTTTCACCAAGTATTAAATAAATAATGATGTTATTTACAAAATAACAAGAAAAGTAGACTATACGTGTACTCGTACTCTCCATCAGATTTCAGATATATACTTTCTTTTTTTTTTCTTTTTTAACATCTTTATTAGAGTATAATTGCCTTACAATTGTGTGTTAGTTTCTGTTATGTTAGTTTATAACAAGTGAATCAGCTATACATATACATATATCCCCATATCTCCTCACTCTTGTGTCTCCCTCCCATCTTCCCAATCCCACCTAGAGGTGGTCACAAAGCACCGAGCTGATCTCCCTGTGCTATGTGGCTCTTTCCAACTAGTTATCTATTTTACATTTGGTAGTGTTTATATGTCCATGCCACTCTCACTTCGTCCCAGCTTACCCTTCCCCCTCCCCGTGTCCTCAAGTCCATTCTCTACATCTGCATATTTATTCCTGTTTGCCCCTCGGTTCTTCAGAACCTTTTTTTTAGATTCCATATATATGTGTGTGTGTGTGTGTGTGTTTGTGTGTGTGTGTTAGCATACGGTATTTGTTTTTCTCTTTCTGACTTACTTCACTCTGTATGACAGACTCTAGGTCCATCCACCCCACTACAAATAACTCAGTTTCATTTCTTTTTCTGGCTGAGTAATATTCCATTGTATATATGTGCCACATCTTCTTTATCCATTCATCTGTCAACAGACACTTAGGCTGCTTCTATGTCCCAGCTATTGAAAATAGAGCCGCAATGAACATTGTGGCACATGGTTCTTTGAAGATATATACTTTCAACTAAATGCAGGTTGGGCACATTAATATGAGCATCAAATTTTACATATTCAAAACAGAATTCATTATCTTTCTTACGAAATTTGCTTCTCTTGCCATCCTATCTAAATTAAGAGCATAGAATTGGTTTAGACAATTATCCATTTAAGTCACAGAGTTCTAGTTATTTCTTACATGTCTCTTCATCACCTCTGCAGGCAACAGGTGCAGGGCAGTAGTTATGGAGGTAGGGTAAATTCAACAGATCCTACACATGATATGTAGGTAGGAATACATATTTTCTGTATGGATATTTTAAGGAATATCATTTTATTTACATAGCCATGAAAGTTGTGACTATGTACAACTTAGGCGTGGATTTTTAAATATCTGATTGGTTTTTTGTTTTCTTTACTATATTAACAAGTTTAAATACTCTTCTCATTTCCCCCAGCTATTCATTCTAAGAGTTTGATCTGAATAGGTACAGCCCCAGGTACGGCTTATTTTGCCAGCAAGCATTTGTTTTAAAGACCAAATGTGGAGTTTTAAATTTTGTTTTCATGTTCAGGGTCTAAGGTGTTTCCTTTTTTTAAATTTTATTCAAAATATACTGAAAATAACATATCACCTTCAATTTTCCTCTTATTTTATTGATACTTTTATAATCCCTACAGGGAGTTTAATTCTCTTGATATCAAAAATACTTTCAGGAGGGCTTCCCTGGTGGCGCAGTGGTTGGGAGTCCACCTGCTGATGCAGGGGACGCGGGTTCGTGCCCCGGTTGGGGAGGATCCCACGTGCCGCGGAGCGGCTGGGCCCGTGAGCCATGGCCGCTGAGCCTGCGCGTCCGGAGCCTGTGCTCCACAGCGGGAGAGGCCACGGCGGTGAGAGGCCCGCGTAGCACAAAAAAAAAAAAAAAAAAAAAAAAAAAAACTTTCAGGATACTCCAAGTATTCATAATCTCTTTTGGACAGACAACTTACGGTTAACCCTCATCTTACCAACTCAAGCATCTAGAGGTTTTCTTCATTTATAAAAAAAAAAAAGAGAGAGAGAGACATGGCCATTTTCATGATACAAGAAATATTATGTCCTCCAGAAGAGTAGACAAGTATTTTACATCTTTAACAGGGAGACAAATACTACCATATCAATTTTTTTTCTTCACTGAAGTTGTAGCTTAGAGAACTATAAATGGAATAATGTTATTTGAAAATCGTTAGACACCTATAATATTTTCAAAGTAAATATCCAATGAAGTAGACAAGTAAACATATTATTAAATTCACAGAGAAGTATGCTCAAGGAAATGATAAGTGAAACTGAGTGATATATAGAGAGCATTTACCATACCAACGCATTGTTCCAAGTATCATTGAGATATAGACAGGATCCATCACTAAGACAATGTGGAATATGATAAGAATCAAACAAGAAAATACTTAATCATTCAGAACAACTGTAGGAAAGACATCATTTGAAATGAACAGATAAATATTGCTCTAAGAAATAATTGAAGGAAATTATCACTTCAGACTAAGGTCATCAAGGAGAGCGTCAGGAATTTGAATTTGAGTCAGGTCTTTGAAACATTGGATTTGTACAAGAAGCAAAGGAAACAAGGAAATAGAAATTTAAGAAAAATGATGGAGCTTCCCTGGTGGTGCAGTGGTTGAGAGTCCGCCTGCCGATGCAGGGACACGGGTTCGTGCCCCGGTCCGGGAATATCCCGTATGCCGCGGAGTGGCTGGGCCCGTGAGCCATGGCCGCTGAGCCTGCCCGTCCGGAGCCTGTGCTCCGCAACGGGAGAGGCCACAACAGTGAGAGGCCCGCGTACCGCAAAAAAAAAAAAAAAAAAATTTCCCAGAGTGAATAATTTAATTACTTTTAATATTTACTTAAAATCTACCGATGCTACAAATGAAGAAGCTAAAGGAGTCAACAGACACATTTTGCAATTTTATATAAATCCTATTTTATACATGAAATGAAATCTTTTTACTATCCCTGAATATGAAAACTATTTTTCATACAAATTATCAAAATTACATAAAAATCTTTATTACCTCAACCTATGTATGTGAGTCAGTTGAGATGTTTCAGCCAGAAACATGTCATCACCTAGATAATTTATTTGATTTTAAAGCATGTTATTGATTCTCAAACTGTACAAAATCATTGAAGACTAATCCAGAAGATTATTATTAAAAAGTTTCTAAATCTCTATTATCAGAATGTATTCACATTTTGCTTTTTATTATATTTAATAATACTTTGCATCGATATGCAACCTATTCACAGAGGTTATTTTGTCTAATTGTTACAGAAGGATTATTGGTTTGTTTTACTGGTTTGCTTAGTTTTGGAGGTAGAATGGACAGTCAGATGATTATCTTGTCTTTGTTACTTACTTTCAGAAAGGCCAACCAGAGGTCAGCAAACTTTTTCTGTAAAGGGTCAGTAGTAAGGATTTTAGGTTTTGAGGATGAAAAAGAAAAACAGAAGATATCATGTGGGTTTTTTATATAACCATTTAAATGGAATAATTTACAAATGTAAATAGGAATCTTAGCTTTCAGGGGCAAAAGCCCACACAGAGCTAGATTTGTCCTCAGTCATAGTTTGCTGGCCCCCCACTTTAGGAAATTGATTAAATGTCTTTGATTCCCCAGTTTTCTAATCTGTAACATAAAAGACTGATAAGGGCTCAGTGACAGGAAAGAGGGAATTTGAAAGGAGCATGAGATTCAGGTTTGAATCCTACTTGTACTGCTTGCTTGCAAAACCACTCTCAATTAGAGACCCCCAGATCCTCCTTGTTGCTAAATCCAGTGTTTGTTTCCAATCCTTGTCTGAGCTCTAGGCAGCCTTCGTCTTCGCTGATTAGCCTTTCATCCTTGGAAAGCACTCTTTCTTTGGAGTCTAAGGCTTCATTTTCTCTCTCTGTTTTTTCTTCCTACAGCCTTAGAAACTCATTTGTAAACCCTACAGTGCACCCCTCTTTCACTTCTAGCCCTTAAGCAGTGGTGTTTCTCCATGTTATTTCCATCCCAGATCTTCTATGTATTTCATTCTTCCTTAGCGATCTCATCTACTCCACACAGATTCCATCATCATCTTTTTGTCTACTAGTGACTTGAAAATTCTGATCTTCAGTCCTGATGCTCCCAAACACCAGATCAAAATGTCCCACTAAGACATCAAGTTCTATCTAGGACTGGGACTTCCCTGGTGGTCCAGTAGTTAGGACTAGGCACTTTCAACACAGAGCCTGGGTTCAATCCCTGGTGGAGGAACTGAGAACCCACAAGCCATGTGGCACAGCCAAAAAAAAAAGACTCTATCTGAGACTGAAAGATTGTATATCCCTACCTCCCAAAACACCTCCCTCTGTTTTCTTGAATTGGAAATGTTACCCCTTTATTCCATCATGCCTTAATCCTTAAACTCCTTCACCCCTGGTATCCAGTTGATCACCACATCTGACTATTCTACTTCTTAAGTTTTACTCCATCTATCTCAAGGTTCCTGGAATCAAGACACACCATCCTGGGAGCTACAGCTTGGATGCTAACTCATACCTTTTTGGTTTCCAGATTCCTTTTACTTCCCTACAAATTCAGGTCTGTGTTTAAAGGACATTAGTGACATTTTCTCTAGGCTTTCTATGTGTTTTGCAGGGGAATATTTTTGTTCCTGTGTTTTTTTCCAGGTTATTTCATATGCCAAAGTGCCTGCAGTAGAGTCTCTACACTTATTTCCTGATCAGTGAAAAGTCAATTTCATTTGTTGTGTGTGAACCATTGGCACAGATCCCTTTTTCCTCCTTAACTATTTATTTATTTGTTTATTTGCTTAGTTGAGTCATTCAAAGAAGCTCAGTCCTGGGGACTCTCCGTAACATTCACTTCGACCTTAGGAAAATTCTCAATCTTTGCCACTGCAACCTGTGGAAGTGCAGGCTTCTCCCACTATTTCCCTCTCATTTCAGGCTACCATTCATTGCAAGGCTGTTTCAGCCTGCCTGCAAGACTCAGACACAGGAACTCAGACTACAGGTATACAAGCTGAGCTCTTCCAAAAAAACTCTAGACATGCACTGACAATAATAAGAAGTGGGTCTGAACTGGAATTTAGAAGAAAAGCATTTTCTATCTGAACTTCCCCTCATGTGGGTCTGGGGACAGGAAAAGTACCCTATCCCATTCCCAGAGCACCCTCTGCTCCCAAAAATTTCCTTCAAAGAAATCTGCTCTGGTCTATGAACTTTTCACCTTTTATTACATAAGCTGCATACGGGGTTCCAGCGATTCCGGACCCACCTTATTATGTTTTACTAAATTATCTCTTACTAAATCCCATGCAGATTAATGACCTCTGGGACTTTGTATTTCCCTTTAAAGGGAGAGTAAAAGTATCTTTACTTGCCATAGGAGAGTTACATCTTGTCAGGCAAGAGCTTAGTGTTATAATTCCTGTTATATTAAAGTTTAAATATCTATAAAGGGGTATTTAAGGATGCTCTGTAGCCAGATATGTGGCCATAGTGACCATTACTCTATTATTTCTCAGTTCTAAATCCACCCATCTAGACTGGGCTTTGTAAGGTTGGTGACAGGACTCTGCCAACTATATTTTCCTTTGGACTGCTAGTTTTTAGTAAGGTTCCTATAGCCGAGGGCACTAGAGGGAAATGAGAAAGCAACAGCAGTACTTGACTGCATCCTCCAGATTCTTTTAAACTCTCAGAAACAGCCTCATTGCCTATGCTGGGACATAGCAGCAGCAGCAGTGGCAACACCCTTCCGCAAAGGTCTGAGTCCCAGCTTCACTGGCCCTTCCCCCAGGAGTCCAGGTCTGTGCAATCCAATCTGTTCTCTGGGGGTAACAGCTGCTTCCTGCTATTAATACCTCAACATTTCCTTTTTACTTTTTCAGCTCTCCATACCTATGTTCCTATAGTTCCTTCTATCAAAGACCTTTGTTGAAATGTCGAGTGTGGTTTTGATTTTCCTGTCAAAAACCTGTCTGATGTAAAGGACAGGCTAGATTTTAGTTAAATTGAGGTTGTAAAGAGATTATTAATGGAAAATAACAAGATAGTGGTAGGTTTTTTTTTTGGGGGGGGGGGTGCGCGGGCCTCTCACTGTTGTGGCCTCTCCCATTGCGGAGCACAGGCTCTGGACGCGCAGGCTCAGCGGCCATGGCTCACGGGCCCAGCCGCTCCGCGGCATGTGGGATCTTCCTGGACCAGGGCACGAACCCGTGTCCCCTGCATCGGCAGGCGGACTCTCAACCACTGTGCCACCAGGAAAGCCCCTAGTGGTAGGTTTTTTGAACGTAGAGCAGGAGGCATATAGTAATAATCATAATTTCAAAACAGTAGCTACACTGTTACATGTCTACTGATGGCTGACATTGGGCTAAGAGTTCTATGTTTATTAAATCTTCACCAAAGTGCCACAAAGCAGGGTCACTATCTCTACTCCACAGGTGAGGAAACTGAGAGTCACAGATTTAAATGATTTGCACAAAATCACGAAGCAAGTAAGTGGCAGGGTTAATACTGAAGTCCAGTTCTATCTGATTCCAAATTATATCATTCTACCTCCCAAGGAAGACACCATTAGAAGGACAGACAAAAGGGCTATGAGAGTGCTTAGTAAATGATGCCACATAGCTAAAGAGGGATATGAGAAGAAACAAATGTTGATGAAAAAGTTTGTTTCTTTGACAGTAAATATATGTAATAAGTTTGGAGAAAGCAAGACATGTACTAGTTGGAGACTGTGAGAACAGAAGTCTGCAAATTCAAGGAACACACTTGAGATCAAAAGGACATGTCCTATTTGGGGACACTTATTTGAGTCAATCTGAAGAAGCAATTTTGATTTTAATACTGACTACCTTACCTCAGGCATATATTCATGTTCTGCTACAAAATATTGTAACGTGGAAATAATTAATCTAATTTTTAGGGGATTTCTCCCATTACTTAGAGGCCAGATTTTCTGTAGTAGGTCAAAAGACCTCAATTAATTAAGGGGGGTGGAGGATGTAATTTCAAATCTAGGATCTGGGACTTGGAAGCGAGGGGCAGCATTGGGGCATTAGTTGTGGTGACAATAGTAAGAGAGCCAGCCAGGATATTGGTTCAGTATAATAATGGCTGTGGAAAAGCCATTGCAGGGCCACTGGAAAGCAAATGGATCAGGGCATTTTCTGTAACAGTAAGCACTGAGTGATATAAAGTAACAACATTTGTGATATTTAAGCACTTGCTTGTTCTGATGGCTGGTACGGATCACAGGCTATGATAAAAGGTAAGCTATTTAGAGAGTACAGTCTATTCTGTCACATATCCTACATTCTGGCCATTTTGACCTCTCCCCTAAGTATAAAATGCATCACAGGTTCACCTTAAGCAGTCTCTGAGTAGAATGTTATAAACAAATTCTCCACCTAATAAACATTTCCTCATCCTCAATGCCAAATCAAGTTTTTTCTGTTTGATGAGACTGTTTTAGGAACTGTCAGGAAAAGTTCATTATTTCTCTGTGTTCCCCGAGCAGTTTGTCAAATTCCTTTAATTCTACTTAAAATGTTGTGCATATTTAATTATTTCTATGCCTTCCCCCAACTCTCCAGCTATGGACAGGAAACTTGTTTTCTTCATTTTCTAAATCTATCTAAAATAATGTCTTGCAGAAGATAGTTGGAAAATAAGACAGAACTCTTCCCTCACCAAGAAATATTTGTTGAACAAATTAATAGCATGAGTTGATGAGTTAATTAAGCACACAACTGTAAGTTGGTTATCTGATTAGTTGGTTATCTGATTACAAAGAACAAACTATCTACTGTCAATTAAATATAAAGTCAAGGGGAATGAATAATCACAAAAACCCAGGAACAATTACTCTAAATGCCACAATGTTATAATTTTGAAATATAACCAATTAAAGCAGTGCTATACATTAATGATTTCTGGTAAATTAAGCAACTTGGGTATTCAACCATGCTGTTTAATTACCTGTGTCCTTAAGCATTACCAATTATCTATCTCCTTTATGTGAAAAAAATATGGCTGTAAAGCATCACTCCTTCTGGACAAGGAAAGTGAGTAGTTAATTAGTGAAGAAGACAAAACTGCTTCCTTTTGGATGAGAAAGTGGCATTCAGGAGCATCTAGAGCATGAACTGAGAAATAAGTCATTTTAGGTAAAAGGGCTCTTGAACTAGTGACTTCCACAAATTAACACCCCAAACGTAGGCTATTGTATACTTTGGCAGGAGGTAGACAGTGAAGGAAACTAACAAATACTCAACTAAATGTATTTATTTGTATGATTTTTTGCTGCAACTGAATATACTTTCTCCCAAGTTTTCAATGATACTATAATTAGTGATCAAATGGGAATACTAATGTTACTCCAGGTGACAAATATATTGATATCTGAACCATGAGATTTCTTCAGTGATGCTTGCTCAGTTAATCTTTCTTCCGTTTTGCATATGTTTGTCCTCTTCATGCCTAGCAATATTTCCCCCTTTCTTAACAGCACAAAGTGTGCAGTTGATCAAAGATCAAAGTTGATCAAAGTTGATCAAGAGGTTTAATGTATAACTTTTTGCTGGAAATTATGTTTTATATTACCAATCCTTTCTTCCTTGCCATCCTCCTATATCCTAATTCTTTTGGTTTCTGACTTGACAATTGAAAGATTTGGATAGTAAATGTGTTCTTTTCATGGTAATGACGTATAAGTGAATATGTAAACATTCTTTCTGAAAACTGGTTATTTCCTGATGCTAGGCTAGAACTATGAGATTCTCAAGTACAATTAAACCATCCCCCTTCACACCTGACTAATGATTCATCCATTTATCAACCTTTTTTTGAGCATCTAAAGAGTTTAAAAGGTAGTCCCTACCAGAAGAAGCAGCATGTGTTCAAAAGGATAAAGTAGCAAAAAGCATCAAATGCTGGCTGAGAACAATGAAGTTATGGAGTTATTTAACCTCTCTAAGGTTGTTTGTTTCATGTTCTAAAAATGAGGGTATTAACAACTTTACAGGGTGTGTTTGAGGGTTAAAGTGATAATGTTTGCAAAACATTTGGCTTGGCAGAGATTGTGACCTATTATAGCAGCCGTTTTGTTCCGGGCATGCTATATTTCCCAGACTTCTGCGGAGTAAGGTGTGGCCACAAGCCTATGTTCCGAGCAATGAAGTTAATTAGAAATGCTATGTGTAGTTAATGGAAAATAGCTTTCCAAGGGGTACACTCCTCTTTTTCTTCTCACCTCGTGGTATCTTGACTGTACCTGTGTTGGGTATAGCTCAAGCAGCCATCTTGGCTCATGCGGTGGCTTACCAAGAATGGTAAAGCAACAGTAGAGAATGAATCTAGTTCTCTGTAATCATGATGTTCTACACCCTACTCCTGGACTCCTCCTATGTGCAAGTAATAAAAACTTCTGCCTTTATCTTGCACGCACTTATCTGTTTGTTTCTTTGTCCCTATACATTCAGCACAGCCTCGTATAAAGTAATACAACTTACAACTCCTATAATCTCAGGTGATTTTAAAAGAACAGAAATTGAAGGCAAAGAGGCCAGATAAGAGACTCTTACACTTGTTAGGACAAAATACCCTAAATACACAAATCGGAACAGTGGCGGTGGGATTGGAGAGTACGTGGCTAAATGAAAAATATTGCAAAGGTAGAGTAAACAGGCAAGGCATTGAACTTTGAAGGGGCTAAGATGATGCTATGGAGTAATATATGACTGAGACTTTACCTGGAGTGTCAGGGAACATATAATAACATTCATTAGAACAGGAAATTAACAGTAATGAAGGTATTGTTGAAGAAAATATCAAGTTTGATTCTAGAGATGTTGAGCTTGGTGTGCTGGCTTAGTATCTTGGTGAAAATGTAAAGTGAATATCACAGTCTTATACTTTTGCATGGTATAAACTTAGGTTGTAGTTGATTTATTATAATTATTCATTAATTCATTCAAAAGGTCTTCTTAAGTGTCTACTTTATTCCAGACATCGTTTGGGGCCTTTGGGATACAGCGGTGTCCTTGTCCTCAAGAAGGCTCATTCTAGTAAAAAGCACATTTATCTCTGTTCTAGGACATGAAGAAGGTAACTTCCTCTTACAGAATTCTTTATTGTTAGGGTAGCACGGTAATTGCATTGATACCTTTACATTATCCAATACCTTAGCCCAAATTTTACTTTTTTAATGTAATTTCATTTTGATTGTGTCATACCATGAAGGAGCTAGTTGCTTAACCTTGCAATTTTCAAATTGAAAGAGTAATAGAAGTAAGGTGCAGGACAGAAATTAAGGGAAAACAGTCTTACACATTCCACAGATTTTAAGCAATAATGTCCTCAGTAAAATCTGGAGCAGCACTTTGAAATTGTAGACATTAATAAAGCCCATTTCTTCCCCTTGTTAGCAATTTGGAGCTTGTACGTGTGTTATTGCAAGCATAAATTCAGCTACAGGACCATGTAAACAGCTCTATTAATATTTATTACCTTCTTTCTTTGTTTCATGAGGTTTCAGCAAAGGTCCTTATTTTGGTCATGGGAAAAAAAATATTTCAAGGCATATAATTCTGAGATTGCTGAAAAGTAAATGATTATTCTTCAGTAAAATGCAGATGTATATATTGCTTTGATTGGTTTTTACTGGTTTTACTAATCATCTCCAACAATTTTCACATTCTTTAACTATCTTAGCTATACAGAAGTATCAGTAATACTTCGTTGCTGCAATTGTATAACAGAAATATTAAACTATAGTTTAGGACTAGCTTCTGACTAGATAAATGGTTTTGAACCAAGTCATAAACTCCAGATGACTGAGCAGTTCAGTTCACTAAAATATTTATTTCTGGCTTTAAACATTCCATAAAAATACTAACTTTGGTTCCCTGAACTCTTCTAACATTTTAAAGGTTTATGTACCAGTTGGTTTGGGAGGCTTTCGGTAAACTTTTCTGTAAACTTTTTTATAACTACCTAAGTTGCTCATTTTACACACAAACCATGGGTCACAAACTCACTCGTATCGATATAGCACTGTCTATGCACTTACTAAGTTGTCTGTTGTGGGTTTAAATAATTAGAGGAGAACAATTAGTTTATACATTAAGGTCAATAGACCATACACACTGATTCAGATTGGCTGCCAATCTCATCATTTTTGAAGGACATCAAATGAACTTGAGGGTAAATATTAATTTTAGTTGCAATACTTGCCACTTATAGGACAAACTTATGTTTTTCAAAGCGCTTCATCATTTCTAACCCTACGACATTCTGTGAGGTAACATTTAAAGAGAGCCAACAGTCAACGGATATAACTGAGAACTTCATCTTTATAAAAATGTGAAAATTTTATTTACCATATAATATTTTTACATCACTTATGGAAATGTGTGTGGGACCTGTTATTTTGTACTTAAAAGATGTTTTCTTTGATACATTGTTCATGTTATAATGTTTAGTTATGCCCACCTGATATATCCATTCAGCAGTTAGTGGCTATAAGACCAATGCATAAAATCTGCATAGGTAATATTGTTTTTCTTAAAACGTCAAGAACACAAGTTACAAACCATTCATTTATGTATATATTTGTTTAAGATTGATTCAGTTTTTAATAATTTACTGAATTCTAGAGGGCATGATTAGGATAAACTAGATTGTGTATTTTATGAAGTCTGAAGACAGATCAACAGCCTGCATCAGGACTCGACTATGATGGCATTGATCAGAGGAGGCGCGAGATGAAGGGCTGGGCACCTTGGTTCAAATGCCAGCTTCGCCATTTAATAGATGAATCACCTTGAGCAGTCTTTCCACAGTCAGGAGTATCTGTTTCCTTCTTAGAAAATATATTCTTCCCTACATCACAGGAAGAATAGGGCACTCAAATCGGATAATTTAACCCAAAGCACTTTATATTTCAAGCACATAAAAAATGCAAGTTATTAATACTGGTGCTGGGTAGTTAGCACATTTTTGTGGATCACTGGAGAGTAACCAAATGCCACATGTTCCAGAAATGACAGCCAAGGTCACCTCTACTCTAGTCAGTTCATTGGGAATTGAATTTCCTCATCCATGGATCTGATCCTTTTTATCTTCTGTTCACACACTGCTGGTCTGTCTTTATAGTACTTGTCAGGGAGATGATAAGTCAGTTAACTTCGATGGTTCCAAAATAGTGATTCTACCCCCAAAACATCAGTTCTGAGATTTAGGTGATACTCACTGAGCTGTTCCCTGGAATATATTCCCTAGCATATTATCAAGAAAATAACAAGTATACTTAAAAACTGAGTTGGGATTTACAACCCAGCAGTGATTCTGCATCTCCATTTGTCTTTTTCTACCCTCCTCTTATATCTCCATCATTCTTTGAACATATAGGTCTGTTCTTGAGTTAATCCTGGAGGAAAAGTTAAAGCATTCATAAACTCTGAAGACATTCCACTCATTATCTGTCTCACTACTTCTGCTTAAAAGAAAAATAATTTCAATAGAATTGACTGACAGTGTTAAATGATATTTGGTTGACATTATATTTATTAGGAATGTCGTTTTGCCCAGTTTTCTTTTTTTTCCATCCTTGTGGTTGAGAATATAGAATTTGAGGTCTCACTCAAACATTAAGATCTTAGATCTTTAAATATTTCCCTGTTCAGGCTTTTTCTGAAGCATGGGTTCACCAGTTAATTGTTTAAGAAGAAATTAGTAAACATTGATATAAACAATTAATCAGATAATCTCTTAAATTACATTTTATTGTTCCCTAACAGTGAATCTCTTTTAACCTGTCATGTTTTTTCTGCCTCAAATTTTTTCCTACTGTCAGAAAGTCAAAAGTGGTTTTCAGAACACTTTTCCTGAATCAAGAGCTTTTTAAATTGATTCCACTGCCTCTATTATTGTCATTTTCCTTAAGCCTTTATGCAAGATGGCAATAACCATTTGAAAAATTAATAAAAATGCATACTATATAAAACATTTTCCCTTATTAGCAGTAAAATAATTTGGGAGTGCAGACAGATGATGAAAGGCTGATTCATAAATTATCACAGACCTATCTATCTAAATATATGGTCATATTCTTTATCTAAGCATATTATGTTTGCTATATACCCATTGCAACAGAGAGCTAAAAACTATTCATTCAATCTTTTCAAGATATAGTTATGGAACACTTATAGGACTGTATCATATAGGGGCTAAATGGGATATAGCAAAGTTACAAAATATGACATTTACCATTTGAGAATATACAATATACATGGAGAGAAAATACAAACAGACACACTCACTCATGCTAGCTGCAGGGAGAGTTTTTGTTCATTTTTTGTTCACTACTTCCTTACACGGTGCCTGACACATAGTAAATAGTAAGGACTTTGAATGAGTAAATATACAAATGTCATAACCAAAGGAGCATGTGTTCTACAAAGAAAGAAAAAAGGAGATAGTTATATGAGTTGAAGTCAAAAAATACTACATGGAAGGCTTCCCTGGTGGCGCAGTGGTTGAGAGTCTGCCTGCCGATGCAGGGGACATGGGTTCATGTCCTGGTCCGGGAGGATCCCACATGCCGCGGAGTGGCTGGGCCTGCACGTCCGGAGCCTGTGCTCCGCAATGGGAGAGGCCACAACAGTGAAAGGCCCACGTACCACAGCAAGAACAACAACAAAAAATACTACATGGAGAAGATAAGACACACAAATAGTATTTGTTTAGGTGCAAAATGACAAAATGCATTTCAAGTAGAAATTTTTTCAGAGTACTAGGAGATGGTGAAGTGTTTCTACCGCTATTTATGTCAGCCAGTGAAGTCACTACTCAGCCTCTTGCCACAGCGAAATTCTGAATATCCTCTTTTCTGACCCCATTGCTCCCACTTCCCATTTCCTGAACTTTCCAATGCACTCCCTGGAATTCACAGACAAATCCCTTATATCATTATCAGCTTCTCTGGATGTTCCCTTCACATCCTTGCTCTAACTTACCTGGCTCTCCCCTGAAGATATTATTACCCAGAAACCCTCCTAAGTGTCTCCTGATTTTCTCCCTTCATCACTCATACTATCCAGGTTAGAGATGGGATAAAAATCATCTTTGCTTCTCATTGCTACTTCCAAACCTTCTAGGATTTAAAAAAAAAAAAAAAGCATTCAATCTAATGTTTTTACATATTACTACAACCTCTCCTTGTTGCAATCACCTACAGACACCTTGGGTCCCATCTATGAAGATTTTAGCTCCAATATCATGGTTTATTTGACATAGTTCTCATGATTATTAGTGATTCTAATATTCATATACATTATATTTCCATCATGCTGTGTTCTCAGCTCACTGGTCTCTTCTGATAAACTGAATCTTCCTTTTCTCTTAGCTTCTTATCTCCGTTATCATACCCTACACTTTGTCATTAAGAACAAGTTAATTCTTTCATAGTCTCAATTTCCATCATCTCGTTTTCTCTTCGTTACTGTCTAATCCTTCTCAGTGTCTCTTCTGATTAATCCTTATCTCCTTGCCCAGAGCTTGGTCCACGTATATATTATCTTGTCTCTCTACGCTTACTTCCCTGGTGATTTCATCCAATCTCACAGTTTTTAGTACTACTCCAAACTCTAGAATCAAATATCCAAGAGTCTTGACATGTTTACATGAAAGTCTAATAGGCATCTCAACGTCAACATGTCCAGAGCAAGATTCCTAATTTCTTTTTTTTTTTTTTTAATGTAACTCTTCTCCTCCAGTGTTTCCTATGTTAATAAATGTCAATCACATCCTTCTGGTTACTCAGGCCGAAAACAGTGCAGTTATTTTTTATTCTTCTCTTTCTTTCAAGCTCCATATTCAAGATACTACTGAACTTCACTTTCAAACCATATTATTTATATTACAAAAACTATGTTTCTCTGTTACTACCATCTTGGTCTAAGACAACATTGTTTTCCTGAATTACTCAAATATTTCCTAAGTGGTACCCTAGCCCTGCTTTCACTGCTATATAAACTAATACCCAGAATGATTCTTTCGAAATTTAAGACAGATCACATTATTCCTCTACTTTTAAAAATCCATTTTTTTTTCTATTTCACTCAGAATGAAAGCCAAAATTTTTACAAAGGCCTACAGGGCCTTAAATTTAATGGCCCCCCTATTATTTATATAACCTAATCAACTCTAGTCCCCTGCCCACTCCATTTCAGCCATAGTGAACTCATTGTTGTTCCCCAACCATGCCAAGCCCATTTCCACCACATGGCCTTTGGACTTGCTATTTTTTGACCTGAAACACTACTTTCCAGGTAGTCACATATCTCACTCCCACATCTGCTTCAGGTATCTGCACAAAAATCTCCTGAGGATATCTCCACTTCTCGTCAATGAGACCTTCCTTACCAGCAACCTGAAATTCTACTCTCCTAGAACTCCCTAATCCACTTCCCTGCTATTTATTTTCTCCATAAATTTTACCACCATTGACATAATATCTTTATTATTTATTAAATTTATTGTCTCTTTCTTCCCAGTTGGAATGTAAGCATCACAATGGAAGGAAGATTACCTGGTTTTTTCTCCTGCCGTATCCTCAGTGCCTCTTACAGAATCTGGCAACATAATAAACATTCTCTGTTGAATAAATGAATGAATGAGTGAATGAAAAAATAGTGAATAGTAAAAGGCTAGCACTACAACAGGGTAGAAAGGGTCTTTACTACCAGGCTGAAGAACTAAGATTTCATATCTTACAGAACTATCCATGCTGCTACATTTCTGGTGCTTTCATCATTTCTCACTCCTAAGATTGTCTCCAGGCTTCTTTATTTCAACTACCATTAAACTACCAGAGTCATTTTATTTCTAAAAGAAAAATGTGTCTGTGTCAGTCACATTCTTAAAGTTTTTCATTTGTTTCCTATTTCCCAGTGGATTAAACCCAAATTCCTTTGGCACTTCAGGACAGAAATAAGACTTATCTAAGGCAGCATCCTGGGAAGATATTTTTACCAAGTTTGACATCAGAATATACCAGAATACCTAATGTATCCATTAGGAAACTCTATCTGGTCTAGTTAACTATATATAGTGCTACCCTACTCTGTTCTTTAACTTAATTATTTATATGCAATACAATTTTATGTGAGATTGGTATTATGGAAAGTAAGTTCTCTATAATACTATATAGCTAACTGCATAAACAGTTATTTTTATGCAGTTATAAACAACTATTTTTGCTATACAGTGCAGTTCTGATATTAATTATAAGAAATTGATGGAAACGTGGCTGAGGAAAATTTCTATTCTCTTCCTTCCTTCCTTCCTTCCTTCCTTCCTTCCTTCCTTTTTCTGTCATTTTTCTTCAGTGTGTCCCACTCTCTTCTGGCCCAATTGCACCTGTCTAGATGCTTTGCTTTCTTTCATTGCCAACTATAAGAATTTTACCATGAATTTAATTTACTATCTCAAACATCTCATAATTGCATGATACTGTAGCACTAATTTTTCTCTTTTTAATTTGAAACCATATTTCCCTGTACATACTTTCTTAATATCCTTGATCTAACCTTTGCCTAAGGGACTCTACTCATCTTTTCTAAAACACTGGACACTACTACATTTCATTATCACACAGGTCTTTTGCTTGTTTGTTACTCATAATGTACTTGATCCTTTATTGCCCAATTCCACTGCAAAAAACAATGCTTCATACCTAGTTACATCATTCTTACATTTTACCTGTATTACTCAATAACTTTATGTTGGTACTGTTAAAGATTTTGCATATTAATCTCTGGTGCTTGGCATTATACCAAACACATAAGGACCTCAAAAGTATTTGTTGAGTTATCTTGTAGAAAGTAAGGAATGTGCAGTTTCTATTATTTCTAATGGCTGACTATGTAACTGAGACCAAAGTCCCTACTAAGGACGATTAGAAAAGATGTCCAAATAAGAAAACAAGAAAAACCTTTTTTTAAAAGTCAAATTAAAAGCAGGAGAGTACTAACTGAGTACCAGGGAATTGAGCCAGGGAGTTAGAGCTCCATTTTTCCCTGGGGGTATATGGTAATTCAGGAAGGTGAAGCTGATGTGTCAAAAAGCTGGGCAGCTTCTTATCTAGTCATGGAACTAAGCCAACTAGAAAAGGTGTCTAAGGCCTGCCAAGGTGGGTAGAAATGCTCTGGGCAAGGAACTAGAATAGCCAAATTGCAAAAGAAATTATTCAATTTGCCAATGGGAAAACTAAAAGCACAATGAATTGCCACATTTAATTTGGCCGACCTTTAGGGGTCAAAAGTAAAAGCATTGGCAAGAATGTGCAAAATATCAACTTTCACACATGCTGCCTGGGAGAGCAGACTGCTGTAACTACTTTAGAAAAGTCTGGGATTATCCACTCAAGTTGTATACATGCAACCCAGTGACCTCAGGTCTGCTATTCTTATATACCCAATGGAATACGTGTACACAAAGAGACATATAAAAGAATGTACATAGCAGTATTATTTATACTGACCACAAACTAGAAACATCCCTAATATATATTTAGAGTATAGTGGAGAAACAAATTCTCTAGAGTGATAAAATGGACTATTATGTACTAATGAAAATAAATAAATTACAGAAAAGTGCAACAACAGGGATGAAGCCGACAGTGCTAAGAAAAATAGTCACAAAAAACACATTCTGTATTATTCTATTTATTGAATTTTCAAACAAGCAGGCAAAACGAAATCATAGTATTTAGAAATGCAATCAATGAAATAATAACTGTAAAAGTCAAAATAGTAATTACCTTTATAGGTGGGAATTGGGAGTAGAGACTGCAAGTTCGCAAGAGAGAGACTTCTGACATGCAGATACATTTAAAATTTTTGAGCTGATGTTGATTACACACTTGTTGGTTACAAGTTAGTTACATGTCTTGTAACAACATTTTTGTTTTGTAAACTCTTTTATACATGTTTTGTCCCCCATCTCAAATAATTATTTGTGAAGTAGAATGTGAGGATCCATTGGAATATTTTATGAAAGGCAATCGTATGTTGTGGAGACCAAGAATAGCACCTATTTAAAAGACCATTAGCAATGCCCAGGTCATCACGAGAGTAAGGTTCTTGTTTTCTTGGAGAGAAGAAAAATGAAGAGAAGAGGAAGAAAGGAAGGAAGGAAAGAAGGAAAACATATTCTTAAAGTACATGAAAGTCTGTATCTTGTGATCTTAGCTGCAAGTGTGACATCAGATGGGAAAAAATGTTATATTCAGAAATGTGTTAGAACTGTCAAAAAAGATATGAGCTACAATGTGAAACAGATGTTATAATTCTGTTTTGTTATGATGATGAAATCGCTATTCTCCCTTAAAAAGGAACTTTTCAAAGAAAAAATTGGTGGTGGGCCTGCAATGTGCCATCTTGTAGAGAAACGAACCCAGCTGAGTCCAAATTTTCTGTGCCTACCCCCTACACTGACCCACACCTTCCACACAAACTATTCTTTGTAAATGCTGTGCCTATATTTTAAATACAGAATAGTTTCCCTGAGTCTTCCCTGAAATGATCTGCGTAGCATTTTGGAATGACCTAGATGGTGTAATCGATAGAAAAGTAGCTGGAGCGAAGCAAGAGTCAAGTGTTTTGTTAGACAGTCTGTTTTGAAGCAGGAAGTGTGATTGTCACAATAGGATATAATCCATATGATATTTATTCCTCCAGAAACCACGTATTCAACAATAGCTAGAAAATTACAAAAATTAAAGAAAAGTATGCAGATATTATTTAATTGATCCTTTCCTTGCTCAGAACACCCCAAGTATGACTGCTTCAAAATAAGTAATTTTATATGTATTTAAAATCAGTACCATCAGAGAATAAAATATAGCACCCATAAAAACTCAGTGATTATCCTTACCTTAATTTCCTTCCACAGTTGTGAAAAATAATACTGCTTTTAGGTAATCCATGTCACCACAGCAGGATATCAAAGTCTTTAATTTTTACTTCTTCTGTCATAGCAGAACTTTAATAATATGAGATAAATTATAATGTTTAAATGTTGATATACCTCTAATGTAAGTCAGGGGTAGATTAAACTTACTCTTCTTCTTCAGAGCAAAAGCACCTTAAGTCTCCCATGGAGAAAAATTACAAATAATGTATGTACATATTCGATCCTTAGAGGAAGAACATAACTGCCCACTCTAAGTGTGGGTTTTGCATAGTGACTTTCTTCCAAAAAGTACAGTATGGAAAGGGGGGTGGGGGAAAGTAATTCTGCAGCAGAGAAAGTGGAAAATGTGTCTAGCCGGCTGACTAAGGTTGATATCAATGGTCATATTGACAGTGTGCAACCTTGATATGATAGCATGAGATGGAACTTCACCTTTGTGGTCTCCCTCCCAAAAACATATACTGTCATCATATTATGAGAAAAACATTAGAAAATTCCCAGTTGAGGGATAGTCTGCAAAATTCCTGACTAGAAATCCTCAAAACTGTCAAGGTCATCAAAAACAAAGAACATCTGAAAAACTGTCACAACCAAGAAGAGCTCAAGGAGACATGATTAATAAATGTAATGTGGGGCTTCCCTGGTGGCGCAGTGGTTGAGAGTCCGCCTGCTGATGCAGGGGACATGGGTTCGTGCCCCGGTCCGGGAAGATCCCACATGCCGCAGAGTGGCTGGGCCCGTGAGCCATGGCCGCTGAGCCTGCGTGTCCGGAGCCTGTGCTCCGCAATGGGAGAGGCTGCAGCAGTGAGAGGCCCGCGTACCGCAAATAAATAAATAAATAAAATACAGTAAAAAAAATAAATGTAATGTGGTATCCTGGATAGAGTCTTCAAATAGAAAAAAGTTATGGCAAAACTGACGCAATTTGAATAGAGTTTAGTTAATGACAATGTATTAATATTCTCCGTTAATTGTGACAAAGGTACTATATTAACATAAGAGTTAATAACAGGGAAAATTTGGTGTGGGGTTTAAAGAACTCTTTGAACTATCTTTGAAATAATTCTATAGGCCTAAAATTGTTCTAAAATTAAGATAATTTTTAAGATAATTTTAAAAATAGGTATAGTTTATCCCAAGTCCAGACTTTTCCCTAGGGCTTTGCCATGTGCAGAAAGTGGAAGTGGGCATAAGGAGGTGGGGATAAGAAGGATTCACCAAGTCTATTGGCCTTGGTCATCGAAGGTCTTTTCCAAACTCCCTGAAACTTCGAATTTTCTTTCACTGTCCTGAAAATGAGGACACTGAACAAGTGTCTCTATAAGAAATTAAAATATAATTTTATTTTAAAATAAAAAATATTTTGTAACTCTAATGGCACCTAGTTAGCATTAAGTAGAAGAGCATAAAAAGACAGCAATTCCGTTTGAACTCTCCTTATAGAATGTACTTTACAATTTGACTTTCTCAACTAATTATAATCTTTTATGGATCCCCAGAGACTCACAGACCTATCCTAATCCGCTAATTAGGAGGCAGCAATGCGCTGGCTAGGTTTTTTGGAGCGCCTGCCCTGAGCAAGTGTTTAGTACCAAGTGTTTCCCTTGGGGCTGTCTACAAATAAATTTTAATGAACAAGATATTATCTGTAGTGCTCCTATGAAGACCTGATGTGTACTAAGTTAGTTTAAGAAAAAGCACATTTTCATTGATATCCATTGGCTTGATTTAGGAAAAGGAACAAGAAACTCTGCACTGGGAACTAGGAAATCAAAGGCATCAGCTTAATTCTATGACTACAGACTTAATTTTTTTCTCAAAGATTCAGTGTTCTCATCTGTAAAATGAGGGGATTGAACTAAATATTAGCAAACTGGGAACCCTGAGATCACATGGGTGTCAACTTATAATATTTTACATTTGACAAAGATTTTCAATTGGTAGATTTAACTCAATAATATAAATTAGACAATTTTCTTGAAACATTGGAAGATATGGTATTATTGGCTTCATTTCTCCATGTGACAAAAACCAGCTGAAATTGGGTAGCAGCACAGAAGGGTTATGACGATGCACTGTTCAGAGTCCCTCTTCACAGTTGACATAACCATCATACCTCTTCACCCCGCATTCAGTCTCCACTGGGAATGTCAACTGCTGACAGCTCATAGTTGTGTCCCATATTCAGAATTGCCCTTGACCATCTGCAAGGAACTATCTAACTCAAGACTGTATTCCCTCCCAGTAAGGGCCCTTAGCCATTGACTGGCTCCTTTATATTAGTTGAGGACAATTCTAAGGGGCCATCCCAGCCCCTCAGAGCTCTCCATGAAATCAGATGAGATCTTTCCTCAGCCCCGCCTTCCTCATTTTCTTACAAATGCATCTCTTAAGAGCACACCCCTGTGAGCCTACATGTCATTCTCTTCCAATGTAAGGCATGCATCTGCAACTTGCCCAACTTACCACCACACACTAACTTTTCCTAGTTATAGAAACTAAAGTTCCGTTTCTATTTATGAACACTCTCCCACTCTTGTTTTCCTCATAGTAAAAAAATAAAATTAAAATATCTGTACTCAAGTCTCTATCACATATGAGAAAATTAAAGGCAAGAGGGTCACAGGACTCTCTGTTCATCATTCTTCACTCATGCCTCCCTAGAAATTTGAGTTTATAATTCCGGGAATGGATGTTTTCTCAGATCCTTTCCAGGGCAACTATTCTGTGTTATAAGATCCCATGCCAAGTTTTTCTTGCAAGTAAGAGCAATTTTTACACAAAGAGTTGACTGTAACTGTGGAATTTCAAGACTAAGCAAGAGGCAACAGCCTACTTGCAGAGTCAGGTAAGAGCAGAGTCAAGGTTGAGCAGTAGCATCTAGGATCATAAAGAATAAGCACAGGGAATATTCTATATGACAATTGTTTCAGTACTAATTACATAATGCAACTGGAACATATTTTCTCTTTCTTCTATATTATATAAGATCAATGAAAAATAATAAATGATCTGGTAATATAGTCCAAAGATAGAGCCCTTGCTATGTCCAGTAACTATGTCTCTAGCCATTAGTACTCACCAACATTTTATCAAATAACTTTTTAAAATAATTTATTTATCCTATTATTATTATTATTTGGCTGTGCTATGTGGCATGTGGGATCTTAGTTCACCAACCAGGGATCGAATCCAGGCTCCCTGCATTGGGATCATGGAGTCTTAACCAGTGGACCACCAGGGAAGTCCCTCAAATCACTTTTAAATATGAATGCACATTACATTTTGACAACAGTCATGTCAGGAAGGTATTATTAGCCCCATTTACAGATGAAACATCAGAAGTTTGGAGAAATCAAATCTCTTGTACAGCTGGTAAGTAGCAGAGCAGGGGCTGGGTGTGCAGATCCCAACCTTATACTATTGGACTCATTCTCAGTCATGAAAAATACAATTCATGGGATGCTAGCGTTCATCAGAATCGCTTTGGAGTTGTCAGAATTTTCCAGACTCAGTGTCAGTATATGAATGACCTAACTGACATTGTGGCAAATCTTAGACCTTGTGGCTTTGTTTCTTCTCCACGAGTCCAGTCTAGTATATGGGGAAATTTGGTTGGCCATATGAGATTTTCTTTATAAGTTCTACAGTTCTGTTCAAATATAAGACATTATCATTACCACTCTTTCTAATCTGCTCAAAATAATTACATAAAGCCAGCTCCAAGAATAGTTTATTCTAGGACTGAACTCATCGCCTGGAAACAGTTCTCGTTTCCCTGTATCTTTGGCAAAATTTAGAGAGAAAAAATTGGACCAAAACAGCTAGAATAAGAAACTCTCTGTACAACAAAACACACACATATATACATATATGTGCTCCAAATAAGTGAATAAATAAATCTGTATATATAGACATATAGATATCTAAACATATATATATGTTTGTATATAATATCTTATATACATGTTTTGTTATACAGAGAGTTTCTTATTCTGGGTCCAGGCAATGAGTGCACTCCTAGACTAAACTATTCTTGGAGCTGACTACATTTTATATATATATAAATATATATATATGTATATATATAGAGAGAGAGAGAGAGAGAGAGAGAGAATATTTCAAATTGAATATATGTATCTATTATTACGTATGTATATATTTATACATTTTCATATATGTATGTATATATTTTTACATGTTACCTATGAATATATATTTATATATATAAGATATATATTTGTATATATGTATCTGAATGAGCAAATCAGATTAGATAGTACTACCCTCAGAAATGTTTATCACAGTTTTATTCAGAGTAGTGAAAAACATAAAATGATCCAAATGTTTGGCATAAGAGAATGAGTTTGTAAATCATGTCACACCCACAAAATAGATTATCATGTAGTCCTTAAAATTATATTTATGAAGAAAACTTCATGACATGAGAAAAGAGAAAATGATAAGAGAAAAAGAAAACATGAAATTTGTGCAAACTATGTGATTTCAACTTGTTTAAAGAGCAAATAATAAAAAACTAGAAAGAAATGTACCAACCTCTTGTGTACCCTCGGTATCCTTACCTTTAAAGTGTTATAATAACCTATTTCATCAGGCTGCTGAGAGAATTAAAGGAGCCAAGAAGGCAATATGGTGGAGTGGATGTATCTTCAGGGTCCTAACAGGAAACAGATAGCACTTTCAAATTGAGTAATTAGAGATAATTTGATAAAGGAACGATTTACCAAAATGCTGCAAGGGTATAAGAAAACATAAAGGAGGGGCTGAGCCTGTGCGTCCAGAGCCTGTGCTCCGCAATGGGAGAGGCCACAACAGTGAGAGTCCCGCGTACCACAAAAAAAAAAAAAAAAAGAAAGAAAGAAAGAAAACACAAAGGAAAGGGGAGTTATGTAGAACTAGTAAAAATTAGGGTACAAGTATTTCTCCTGGATATGAGAGGGCAGTTTCCAAATCCCAGATGCAGAGACATCTGTGTGAAGACCTTTGGTCCCCAACAACTTTGACCTTCTGCGGAGCATGGCAGCCAGGACATAGTAACCCAACAGAAAAGAAACCAGAATATAAGTACCCCAATAACACTGTTTTCCTTCCATCCATATAGCCATATAGAGCTGCCTCCCAGAGTGGACAGCAGGATGAAGAAAAGTGCAAGGGAGCCCTGCGGGGGCGTGTGGGGGGGAAGTTATTCTATAATTCATTTTCTTTGCTCTTTTGCATCCACTTTCATCCTTCAACCGGTGAAAATGTGTGTCCCAACCAAGGGATGGCACAAAGTCCCATCAACTACTTTATCCACATGAGATTCATTGTTTGAGATCCAAGGTGAAAGGTAAGTTACTCTGAAAGTTTATAAATGTTTAAACTGAAAGAAACCTTATAGACAGAAAAGATAATTTCATACCTTAAATACGTATCCATTCCTGAAATGATGGAAAGATTCAATCAAAGTGCCACCAGTTCTTCTTAAAAAACAACAAAAAGAAAAGTTGGAAAATAAGTGAGAAGGGGGTCTGAGGCAAGGAGAGGAGTGAGTTCCCTGATACTCCCAGCAGGACTGGGGCTGGCTCAGGCCTTGCCTCCCAAGGCCTCAGGTCCAGTCAGGTAGTCCTGTCTACTCAGCACACTCAGTTCCCAGCCTCCAGTAACCATTTTCTCTTCTTACCTCCTCAGCCCTAGTGATGACATGCACTATCTCTTGTGGGTCTCTGAACACCCTGCTCCCATGACAGTAAACAGACCTTTTATTAAACTCTTCTCAAGTTACCCAATTGGAGTTTATCTGATGTATTTTCTAGTACTGACTGATAGAAAAATTAGAGTCAGCAGTGGCCTCAGGAAAGATATTGTTAAAAGTGGAACTCTGGGATTGAGTTGCTTATATAAGGAGTTGCTTATTTGAGGAGTAGAGGAATAATCCCTTTGGCAGAAGGAAATGAGGAATGGGTAATCCATGGCAGGTAGTAGTGCGACAATAATTCAAATTACTGTTGCTGGTGGCCTGGTATCTTTGTCGGCTCTGCTGCCATAACAAAATACCACAGGCTGGATGTTACGGTTTAAACAACAGAAATTTATCTTCTCAGTTCTGGAAACTGGAAATCCATGATCAAGGTGCCAGCAGGGTCAATTTCTGGTGAGAGCTCTCTTCCTGGCTTGTAGGCAGCTGTCTTCTCACCGTGTGCTCACATGGCCTTTCCTTAGCATGTACATGTGGAAAGAGAGAGTTCTGGTGTGTTTTCTTATAAGAGCACCAGTCTACAGAATGAAAGTTTATGACCTCATATAACCTTTATTGCCTCTTCACAGGCCCTATCTCCAAATATAGTCACATTGAGGGTTATGGCTTCAACATATGGATTTTGGGAGGACACAACTGTGAGATAATAGGAAAAAATATATATATTACATAATACTTTTTATATATACATATATAGGTATTATACATATATATGTATGTATATTTCTGCCACTGGTTTCTGGCACAGAGCTCCCAAAATACTTGTAACTTACTAAGTGATAAGAACACCAGGAACATGTTTTGTTCTATTGAGGAGACTGGGTGGCTCCTGCCTGAGGACTGGTCACCAGAAAGACCAAGCCATGATTAGAAGCTTGAAATTATCAGCCCCACCCTCCATCCTCTGGAGATGTGAGAGGAGCTGGAAATAACTGATCTACATGAGGACGCCTCCATAAAATCCCCAAAGTACAGGGTTCTGAGAGCTTCTAGGTTGACAAACACATACACACCAGGAGAGTGACACTTCCCAAGCCCACATGGCAAAACTCTTCACTCAGGACCATCCTAGGCTTCACCCTATGTCTCTCTTCATCTGATTTTTTTAATCAATATCCTTTATCATATCATTTAATAAACTGATACATGTAAGTATGTGCTTCCCTGAGTTCTGTGAGCCACTCCAGCAAATTAATTGAACCTCAGGGAGAGGTCATTGGAACAACTGATCTATATCCAGTTGGTCAGAAGCACAGATGATAACCTGGGCTTGTAAATGCATCTGGAATGGGGGGAGGGGGGTGGGGACCATGAGGGGGTGGAATCTTGTGGGACTGAGCCCTTGCCCAGTGGGATCTGATTCTATCTGTGGGACTGAGCCCTTACCCAGTGGGATCTGATTCTATCTCCAGGTAGTGTCAGAATTGAGTTAAATTGTGAGTGAAACACCCAGCTGGTTTTCACAGAGAATTGGTTGTTGTGGAGAAAAACCTCCACACATTTGACCAGAGTGAAGTGTTCTGTGTGAATAGCAAAGGACACTCACAGGGAAGAAACACAGTAAGGAAGAACTGGGTTTTTCCCCATAGGAGGAAAATTGAGTTTTTCCTTTTTTATAAACATTTAGTCCATATATATTAATTTAACCTTAAAAATGCATTCCAATATATATTAGGTGCAGACAAATACTGTTTGATTCCACTTATACGAGGTACCTAGAATAGTCAAATTCATAGAGTCAGAAAGTACACTGGTCGATGCCAGGGGCTGGTGTGGGGGAAGGGGGAAGGGAGAGTTAGTGTTTAAAGGAGACAGAGTTTCAGGTTAGGAAGGTGAATAATTGGGGAGATGGATGATGGTGTGAGTTGCACAGCAGTGTGAATGTACTTAGTGCCACTGAACTGCACAGTTAAATATAGTTGAAATAGTATGTTTTATATTATGTGACTTTTACCACAATAGAAAAACATTAAAAAAATATATTTAGCCCATAACACTCAGTGAAATGCAGAATGAAGGCAAGTAGTGATTAAATAACTGTAGCACTGATATCACAATTGCAGTTGCAATAATCATAACCAAATACTGATGATAACAGATGGTGGCATAATTTAATTTTTGAAGTCCTGGAGCGTATACAAGAGGTAAAGGAGAAATTGAGATGTGTGACTCAACAGGAAACTCAAGTGGACAATTAGAAAGCTTCTTTGGGAGCTTTGTAGACCTTTCATCTCTTACAGCCGGAAACAGGCATGGCTGAGAACCAAGTCAGACACCTGATCATAACGGTTAGCGTTGCTGTGCTAATTAAATATTCAATCCAGCCAGCTAAGGCACTGATAGGGAATGAATGGAATGCTGAGACATGGATAAAAACATGTGGGCAGGGCTTCCCTGCTGGCGCAGTGGTTGAGAGTCCGCCTGCCGATGCAGGGGACACGGGTTCGTGCCCCGGTCCGGGAGGATCCCACATGCCGCGGAGTGGCTGGGCCCGTGAGCCATAGCCGCTGAGCCTGCGCGTCCGGAGCCTGTGCTCCGCAACGGGAGAGGCCACAACAGTGAGAGGCCCGCGTACCGGAAAAAAAAAAAAACCAAACGTGGGCAGTCATAGCCAAGGCTGAAAATTTTGAAATTATAAATCTTGAGGCTCTCTTGCCAGTTGGGGTATAACCAACCACCCGGTCAGGAGACAATTTTCCATCATTCTCTTGCATTTCCACATGCCTTATGAGCAGAGACACTGACTACCTTTGTTCCAGATTATTTTTCAATGGAGATATATATATATATATATATATATATATATATATATATATATATATATATATATATATATATATATATAGTGAACAGCCTTGGAAGATAGAGATAGTGTTTCCTTTTGGAGAAAAAGTCAGGAATACTTACTACCTTGTATGATAAAGTTAATGTCTCCTGCTAGAGCAAAAGGCAAGCAGGTTTGCTGCTGTGAACGATTTGAGTTCTCTGAACTCACAGTTCTTCTATGCCTCAAACCACTGCTTGAACATGTATCATTTGTTCCTCTTCCCACCACCAGGGGACTAGAACAAGAAAATGTTAATACTCTGATTATTGCTGTTGTTGTGAGTAATAAAGCCTTTTGTGCCTGACACAGGAATCTCCTGTCTTCTGCCCACCTCCATGGGCAGGCAAACTTGTTAGCTTGTGAGATAAAATCTCTGACAGTTACCAGTTCTAGATAATTTTATCAACAAAGATGAGATGCTGATAGAGGTATGGCTTTCTAGAAGGGGGAAAATGAGGATCTTTCAAGTCAATAAGTGGGATTTGAGGCAAGCCCATGGGAATTGGTAATATTGGGTTGGCCAAAAGTTTCGTTCGGTGTTTTCCATAAGATGGCTGTAGTAGCGCTTAGTTGTCTTTAACTTCGTTCAAAACAGTTTTGTTACATTGTATTGTGACAGCTGTCGTACCAGCTTGCATTAAAAAAAAAATCAAAATTGGTGAATTTTTGTGTAGCCATTTTAATATTGAAGGTGGAAGAAAAACAGCAATATTTTCAGCATATTATTCTTTATTATTTCAAGCAAGGTAAAAAAGCAACTGAAACACACAAAAAAAGATTTGTGCAGTGTATGGAGAAGGTGCCGTGACTGATCCAACGTGTCAAAAGTGGTTTGCGAAGTTTCGTGCTGGAGATTTCTCGCTGGATGACGCTCCACGGTCAGGTAGACCAGTTGAAGTTGATAGCAATTGAATCGAGACATTAATTGAGAACAATCAACGTTATATCACGCGGGAGATAGCCGACATATTCAAAATAACCAAATCAAGTGTTGAAAATCATTTGCTCCAGCTTGGTTATGTGAATCGCTTTGATGTTTGGATTCCAAATAAGGGGAAAAAAACCTTCTTGACCATATTTCTGCATGCGATCTCTACTTAAACACAATGAAAATGTTCCGTTTTTAAAACAAATTGTGACAGGTGATGAAAAGTGGATATTGTACAATAATGTGGAATGGAAGAGATCGCGGGGCAAGCGAATGAACCACCACCAACCACACCAAAGGCCGGTCTTCATCCAAAGGTGATGCTGTGTATGTGGTGGGATTGGAAGGGAGTCTTCTATTATGAGCTCCTTCGGAAAGCCAAACAATTAATTCCAACAAATACTGCTCCCAATTAGACTGAAAGCAACACTTGACGAAAAACGTCCAGAATTAGTCAACAGAAAACGCATAATCTTCCATCAGGATAGCGCAAGACCGAATGTTTCTTTGATGACTAGGCAAAAACTGTTACGACTTGGCTGGGAAGTTCTCATTCATCCGCCATATTCACCAGACATTGCAACCTTCGGATTTCCATTTATTTCGGTCTTTACAAAATTCTGTTAATGGAAAAAATTTCAATTCCATTAAAGACTGTAAAAGGCACCTAGAACAGTTCTTTGCTCAAAAAGACAAAAAGTTTTGTAAAACCGATAGCTAGTGGGAAGCAGCCACATAGCACAGGGAGATCAGCTCGGTGCTTAGTGACCACCTAGAAGGGTGGGATAGGGAGGGTGGGAGGGAGGGAGACGCAAGAGGGAAGAGATATGGGGATGTATGTATATGTATAGCTGATTCACTTTGTTATAAAGCAGAAACTAACACACCATTGTAAAGCAATTATACTCCAATAAAAGATGTTAAAAAAAAAAGTTTTGGGAAGATGGAATTATGAAGTTGCCTGAAAAATGGCAGAAGGTAGTGAACAAAATGGTGAATACGTTGTTCAATAAAGTTCTTGGTGGAAATGAAAAATGTGTCTTTTATTTTCACTTAAAAACTTAAGGAACCTTTTGGCTAACCCAACACATATGTTAACCAAATCGTACTGTCAACCAGACAATAACCGTTTTTCCAATTCATTGTTGTAACTCTCCTCCAGGTGGCAGTATTTCCTCACCAATATGGTGGTCAGTCTCAGGACCACCACATTGTAAAAACTAGTACTAACATATGTCCTGGGGGTGGGGGCGTGGACAGAAGTTTCTGACGCCCTTCAGAAAACAGTTACAGAGAAACGCACCTAAACCAAGAGTGCAAGAAGGGAAATCTATGACCATTACTGGCCAAAGCCAGGTGAATCATTAGAACTTTGGTTGGTTTGCCTGAAAGATGAGGGAGTGGAACATGTAATATAAAGAAGGTAACAGCTAGGCTATTTTAGGATTCAACCCCTCCTGCAGTCTATCACGTTAACCTTCAATCCGCTTGCAGAAGTCAGCAAAAGTTCTCCAACACTTTTGCAGTAGATATTGGCTGCTTTAAGAAACCTTTGACCTTCAGATTTCCCTGAGAAAACCCCCCATGGTAAATCATAGATGAGGCACTGAATACTAAGTTCGTACTGCTCCGGATTGAGTGTTTAACTGTAGATGAAGACGAACTACTAGAGAGTGAGAAACAGAGTCAGAGAAATCCAGGTAAAATTTTGCTGTCAGTCTCACCACCCTGGAAATCTTAGCTTGCCCTTATGTAAAAACTAGGCAATAACTGAAGAGTTGTTCTCATGAAGATAGGAAAGAAAACACCTCAGATTTTTTTTTTTTTTTTTTTTTTTTTGCGATACGCGGGCCTCTCACTGCTGTGGCCTCTCCCGTTGCGCAGCACAGGCTCCGGACGCGCAGGCTCAGCGGCCATGGCTCACGGGCCCAGCCGCTCCGCGGCACGTAGGATCCTCCCGGACCGGGGCACGAACCTGTGTCTCCTGCATCGGCAGGCGGACTCTCAACCACTGCGCCACCAGGGAAGCCCAACACCTCAGATTTAAGGTGGACTGCGTTAAAAAAAAAATTACCACTGTGCCAATCAAACCCATGACAGCCAAATGTGACAAAGCCCAGAGCCCCAGCCAGAAAGCAATGTGACCTTGGCTGCTGGGTCCCCAAAGTAATACAGACCTTGCTGCCCCATGTAGAGCTGTGAGTAAACTGAAAATATTGGCAGTTTGTGTGGCTGAGTTGCAAGCAGCAGCAATATTGCTGGGAATCAGATGAAAATATGACTGACTTACTGGTTAGAGTCCCTCTCTCCCTCTGTCACCCTTTATCCCAAGTTCAGTTAATTTAAGAAGAAAGATGATTAAGGGGCAAGCCGAAGTCTCTTGTACCAAGAGAAACCAGAGACTAAGCACCCATTTGAGTATGCTTGGGAACTCTGGCGAAGGGAGAAATTGAAACTTAATTTCCCATCACAATATAGTTTGGAGGAACCTTGATTTTCTTGATGGTTAGCATAGTATTTAAGCTTGGACTTTGGACTCAATCAGATCTTTAGCTGTTTGACCTTGAGTAAGAAACCCTTCTATGTATCACTTTTCCTCCTTGTAAACTGAAAACATTAATAGTACCTATTTTATAGGATTATTGTGAAGATTAAGTGTGATAATGTATATAAAGCTCTTATCATGTTGTCTGGCATACAATATAGTCTCTTTTCAATCATTATTAGCTATTGCTGTCATATATATAAAATGTGTTATGGATATAGCATCATAATCATTTTGCCATTGATAGTTATGGGAAACAAAGTCTCCTAACACTGCTATAATAAAAACGCAGTTTGTACTACAAATGATCATGTGTAAAATTAGTATAACTATAAACTCCAAAGATTTAGTGCAGACATTTTGTTAATACTTAAGTTTACATATGAATATAAATTTAGACTCCCTGGGAATGAAAAATTAGGATTTAGATCAATTTATATTGACATATAGACAAAATATTGGAGGAAAAAAGCAAGTTGCCAATTATAATGATAATATAATAATATTTATATACATATAGAAAATTATACTGAGAAAGAGTAAGAGATGATGCAAGTCTGCATGTATATATATACAGTCTAAAAAGATATGCTGTAGATTTTAACTGGCTATCTCTGGGAATAGAACTAAGAAATATTTGTACTTATCTTTTTTATAGTCTTATAACTGTTTACTTTACAACAAGCATGGTTCATATACCAAAAAATGCAATGCTTTTTTCATTGTGGAAAAAGTAAATTTTTATTTAGTGTACATCTCTCTGAAAATTGAACAGTAAGCGAGATGATAAGTGTACAATATATAATACACCTTCTATTATTTTTCATATATTTCTGCTGTATAACTCCCCAAATCCTCTGAATACCCAGGACAAGTATAATCCCAATGTAACAGGTAAAGAAAGGGCTGAGAAATATTTAGATTACACTTTCCTATGTAATCCTCAAAAGAACCTCGAAGGCTTTTAGTAACATGCACAAGGTCAGGACAAGCACAAGGATTCCTGTTCCTGAATGATCGTCCAATACTTTTTCCATTACTTCACAAGGATCAGTTTATCAGAAGTTTACATGAAGGTGCAGTGAGAAGAACAGAGGAAACTGACATGTCCAGGTACAAGTTGCTGTGTTAACATTTTGTTAAACAGAGAGGAGATCTGGGGAAGAAGGAGTCAAATCAGTTGTGACCCACCGACTCCCTTAACCGGTGGGATACTCCTGAGACAAATAAAAGAAGGCAGGACATCTAGTCTAATGTCCTTGCCAACAATTTTCTGCACCTCTAGGTAAATAGAGTAATAATATTTAGTAAAAGGAAGATCTTTAGTCATGGAATATTCTTTACGGGAAGCCCATGGCTTAGGACTGCTTGTAGTTAATAAACCTGGAATCTACAGATTTACGAAGCTTGGACAGTACTACATAAGCTATGGTATAAAACGGAGAGAACTAAAATCCTTCTGCTGTGTGAGGGGATAATCTCTCACTTGGAGACCATGTCAACTCTGGCCAGAGAGCACATGTCAGAGCACATGTCTTATGCAGGAACAAAAAGGACCTAGGAAGCTGCCCTTCATGTCCCAGACCTCTCCCTACTTTGTCCGAGCCCCCCAAATACCTTTAAGATTAATAACAGGCAATATTTTTGGTTCATGTGAGTCAGTTTCAAAAATAAAATGCTTTAGCTCAAATAGAGTGTTAAAAGAACTAACAAACAAAAATATGTACTTAGCAATACATTTCTCCAAATAGCAGGTATGATTTAAAAATGCAAGGGGAAGTGAATATTAACTTACCGTGTGCCAGGAGCTTTCCCTATGTTACTTCCCTATACTACCTACCATGTGAGGTAGGTAGAATCATTCCGAACTTCTTATAAAATTAACAAGACATAAAGAATGCTTTTACACGTGCAATTATTCTCAGCTACTAAGTCAGGAATCTGGTGTTCCAACCTAGATCCAACTCTCCTCTACTTACTGCTGCCTCCTAGGAGGAAGTTAAGTCTCTGATTACCCTTTTCATGGGTTGAGTTTAAGAACCAGTTCTCTACTTTAGAACGTGATGTGAAATCCCAAATGTATTAAAAAACAATACTTTCCAGGTTTGGCGGCCCTGTACTTATCCCCTTCTAAGCTGCATATGTTCACTAACGTCATTGCCTTTGCTTAGATGTCCAGCAATAGGGTCCAGGACTCAGGAAGATGAAATGATTCTTCATCTAATAGAAGTTCCTTTGATGGCACTCAGCACCCTCTCTTGGAAAAGTCACTTTTAATTACACTTTGACATTTATTTTACTTTACACCAAAAAAAGTAAATAAATAAACCTCATGACTTTTAATGAAATGGATATGGTTTTTGCCCTGGTAGTAGGTCAAAATTGAAAGAAGTCATCTATGAAACTTTTCAAAGAGTTTGAATGAAATTACTTCATGTTTCTTCGGCTAAAACTAAAGTGATACTTCAGTGCTCCATAAATAAAAATTTTTCTTCTTTTTTGACATATGATCCAGGGGGATTTATAATGCTTCTGCAGAAAAACGAATTCTAGAGAGGCTGAGACGATAAATAGTTACAAGTAACAGTGTTTTCCTTTTCATGTTATTCCCAGTTACTCCTAATTCTGCATAAATGAATATTCCTGGGAACAGAAGGGCAGTGAAAGAGTAGGAGCAGGTAAGAGTATGTCATGTTCTACAGCTCCAGCATGCATCTGCAAGTAGGCATTATGCCCCGAAACAGAAATCCACAGGAGAGCAGATGGCATCAGTCCACAAGCAAGGTCATTCAGGCCACCTCTCTATAATTACACTTAGAATATATAACTCACAGGGAAAGAAAGACAATTTTCTTGTTGCTCCATGATTTTTAATATTTTTCCAGCATTTACAGAGCCTACTTGTGTTAAAAAAAAGAAAGAAAGAAAGAAAGAAAGAAAAAAAACATACAGTCAACACACACAAATGGCAGAAAATCTAAAGCAGAGGTGATCAAAATATCTAACTTCTGGATGATCTAGTTTAAACCCTTTTGAACAAGTGTGTCTAATATGGTAAAATTGATTCTTTTGGCTGCAATTATTGTTTTTGCATAAATTAATAGTGATGTGCAGTTTATCTCATCCAAAGCAAGCTGGTTTAATTATTGGTATGATTTTTCTAGTGTGAAAAGTGGTTAAGAGAAGAATTCCCGGTTCCATGGCTGTCTACCCCAATGAAGGGATGCATTCACATGCTGACAGTTCATTTATAAATACCAAAGTAATTGACTCAATTCCTTATCAGGGCATGTAGGACTTGCTTTTATGAAACAAGGGAGAGAGTCCCTCTGAGGTTCAGAAGTTGATAAGAGCACTATCAGGGCAGATGCACAAGTCTCTGCTTGTAGCAATCCATATTCTGTAGACTTTCCCTTTGTATACACCGTTAAAGTGTGATATTTGCCAAAAATAATTTCTTTTAATTCATTCGGTATTTATATGCCAAGTTATAAAATGATGAGGGAATGATACATTGCCCATATTAGTCAAATAGACAGATGTGAAGTTATGAAATACATATATATTCATTTGTAATATATAATATAAAATATATTATATATAATAATATATTATATAGAGATATAGAATGTAAAAGAGAGAGAAAGCAAGAGAATCTTGTTCAGTGTTCCCCTTGGTAAACTAAAGGGAATTTAAGTCAAGACTGAATGATGTTTTCTTTGAGGCAGCACAGTCAATATCCCCAAATACCTTTTTCCTTATTGCTTAACTTTCTTACTGCTTCAGTTCCTATTTGGAACTGAAATTAGTTACGCTACTAAATGTGACTGTCAGTAACCAGATAATCAGGTCTTCCCAGTGCTTTTCTGGGGACCCATTTTAGACCAGAATCTTTTTGCTGTAGAAAATTGATACATGTGCTCAAATAAAGTTCTGAGTTGACTGGTTTGAAGACAACAAGTTTGGGAACCATAGAGAGTGGGAACAAAGAAAGAGAAAGATAGAAAAGATATTATATCAAGATAGAAAAGATATTATATTATATATAAGATATTATATCAAAAGATAGAAAAGATATTATATCAAAAGATAGAAAAGATATTATATTCAAGAAAGAGAAAGATAGAAAAGATATTATATCTGAGTAATACTACTTATTTTTTACAAAAGAAAATAAACAAAATACCTTGTTGTTTCTAATACACGAGTCAAAGTAATCTCTCCTCTCTCATTCAAAATCACTCCATTCTCTCTAAGCAACTTTTGTTGAAATTCAGCTGGTCTAAAACTGATTTATCTTTCCTCTCTAGCCTACTTCCCCTCCAGTTATCCCAATCCGGTGAAGAGCATCACCATTCACTCAGACAGCCAACAGATTTGGAGAACTCCACTTCCTCTCTGATTCCTCTCTCTCTCCTTCCTGTGTCCTATCCAGTCACCACCTAAGTCCAGTGGTCCTCTCTCCTGCATGGCTCTGGAGAGTGGCTCAACCACCACTGCATCAACTGTCTTTCAAACCCAAATATTTCTCACCTGGGCAAAAGCAGCCTCTGAACTGGTACTTTGGTATTTCCCTAATCCCTCATACCCTTAGTGGTCAAAATAATTTTTCTAAAATCATATTCTGTTACTTCCTCTTTAAAATTATTTAGAAGTATTGCGGAGCTCGCTGTCTAAAATACAGGTATCTTATATGTTGTACATGATATTCTGGGCTCTGCCTATGCCTACAGGCCCCCTTGCTTGAGGAAAATGTCACTCTTAATTGGCTTATCTTTCTAGCAAACGAATTGTGTAAAAAAAGATGTTGACTCAATATATGCAAATATTATCCCTTTATTATAGGTCATATGAAATATATTTTGTGACGCTAAGACTTTCATGCAGAAGTTATCAGGGATGGGGAAATAATACCTGTGAAGGATGAATTAGGCAGAGGAAGAGGTCAATCTGTGAAGCTGTTGCATCAGAACCTTGGCCAATCCTACAGTGAGTTTTGAAGCTGGAAGTGCCTTCAAAGTTTCCATAATGGAGGCGGGGGGCCAAGTTTTTATGTCCCCACATGGTCAAGTCATTGAATATTGGCTGTCCCTGGGGAGACACATGCCTGGGTGAAGCAGCTGCCTTCTAGTGAGGTAATCCCTGGTAAAGGATTTACCTTTGAGTCATTAGTTGTCAATACTAGCTGGAGCTGGAGGAATTGGGTGCTTAGGTGTCAAAGGGGCTCCTGGGTAGAGCATCCCAATCGCCCTTACATCTTACCAGAACTTCTTTATTTTAGTAGTTATTGTGATTTAAAATTGGTCCTAGCGTGACATTAATGAAAGCCAAATTCTAAATTTAAAATGGGGATAAATGCTAAAGATGATCATCCTGAAACCCTATACAGCTTAATCACGATTTCCAACACAAACAAAAAAATTAAAGTGAAAATAGAAGAAACAATTTGTTCATAACCACTTGTGTTGACTTCAGGATGTAGATTGTTAATAACATGGATTTTTCAGATTTCCTCTCGTCTTAGTATTTCTATAAAAGTTGAATGAGAACTCGAGCTTTCAAAGAGCACTTGAGAAAGTCAAATATCCTTGTCCTTTTGTCAGTCTCATTAATATCACATATCTCATTTTTGCTGTCTACAAGAGATTTTCTGCAATAGTTGGTGTTACATTTAAATTACAGAAATAGATTAAAATTTCAAAGTTTCTTCTGAATTTATTTTCTGTGCTGAAATATCTTCTGAAAATATATAAATAAATATGCTATTTTGATAATTATTTATTATTATTATTGTTCCCCATTGAAACAAATGCAATTAGGATTTACGTAGAATTACTATCACTCACATATCTTAAGCCAACCATACCTACAAACCAAAAATGCAGAAAATTGTCTCTAAATGATTGTGCAAAAGACAGTGGGAATGAACAAAGCCCTTTCCCCAATACACACACACATTCCTCCACGAAGAAGAAATGAACAGTCAGTTGCCCTGACAGTAAGTGCTGTAGGACAAAGGGACGCTCCTCAGAGTCTACATGTAAAGACGGCTACTAATGACAGGGAGTGCAGTAAACTGCAGCAAGGGAATTGGGGGAAGCAGAATGAGTGTGCAGATTTTTTAAAGCACTGAGATCAGAGCTGACATGATACTCTCAAATTTTTAAATAAGGACAAGAGATACATCTTTTATTTTTCAACCTCTTCTAAGAATAATATTCACAATGACACCCATATTTCATTAGCAATACATAGCTTCTCTCAGTCCCTCTCAGAGCCTGTTCAGACAAAGCTCACTGAAGCTGTTGAGACAAAGATACCAATGCTGACCTAACTTGCAAGTCCAATGAACTTTTCTCCACCTTCATCGCATTCTACCTTTTATTGAATTCAACACTGTGAATGTATATGTAAACACACATATACACACATACCTGCATACATACATAGAGTTTGGAATTTTTGTTGTTGTTTTTACAGTTGACATGCGAGCCTTTATTTACTTATACATGGTAAAAATGACTGAATATAACATAATTAAAATCAATTGCATTAAAATATATACATGTATTTTTTGGAAGAACATATAACAAGGAGACATTTAAATTAAATTGTGAAGTATGTCTTAATTCTGATATTTAAAAAAAAATAAAATAAAAACCAAACAGATAACGAAGCCCAGAAAAGTATGATAAACTCATGTGTCTCCTTTGAAGGCTGAGCTGGTTTATTACTCTATTTATTTCGAGCCGACCCCCACGTCTTTCATTACTGGATCAATCTTTCAAAGAAGCCTACACAGTCAGTAAAGAAAAAAGAGAAAGCCACTAGATTTGATGTCATAGACCCAGAAGTTCTTATTCACTCTATGGATCACTGACCAAAGGCCACAAAATTTCCAAATTAAAACCATGAATGAGAAGAAAAGTTAGCCGCTGACCGGGACACCTTTGTCCTGATTCACAGCAGCTCATGGCTCCCGGGTTTGATGTGCATCAGCAGTGTTATTTTGGGTTAGTTACTAGGCAACTCCGTCTATGAGTCATGGGAGAGCACTCAGCAGCACCATCATCCGTGTCATCTTTCAATAGACTTAACACAATAGCTAAGCACCAGTCACCTTTTTTCCACAAAGACCCATGTCAGGAATCAGGAAGCTGGGTTGCGTAGGATGGTTTTATATTGTAGCCCTCATAACTGGCTTTCATGTAATTTCAGAAAAAAATGCCATTAAGACTGTTATGGAAATAAATGGCTTACTAAAAGGAAGTCAACTACAAGGAGTACAAGGTAAAAATAAATAAAAATCCCTGAGTTGGGTAGATCAATAAATAAGGTACCTTTAGAAGATTATTATTGCTTTCAAGTCTCCAGGATTCAGCTTGGGAGAACAGTTACTGTCTTCAGTGCCTTAAAATAATCAACTGGATTCTCTTTCCCAGTGTTTAGCACAATATACCCTGTAATCCTGATGGAGACAAAAGCCTTCTCTTTGTTACTTTTAAGCAGATTCAATTATTCTTTGGTTTAAAATTTTGATTCATCCTAAAATATAAAAGTTACTAGGGGTTGTGGATGTGGGACCTGAGAAGGAACAGGTAGGTAATGAAGAAAATAAAAGCAGATTTTTTTCCAGGCAGATATTCAAATGCCTACTGGACACTACCTGATCAAAGTGTCACAAATAACTAAATTTTAGCAGTTCCAACATTTGCCTAAGTCTGCCCCTCTCTCTCGATTAGTTTTCTCCACCATAGGTACCTCCCACCATCTTACCCTTGTGCTGAAAACAACCCTCATCTCCACGCTCTCCCTTCGTCAGGGCTAGCTTCAGGAGTATGTGATCTGTGCAGGTACACTGGACCCCGTTCAGTGAAGGGTCTCACCCTTGATCAAATGCTTCAATGTCACCATTTGAAATTCTTAATCATTCGTTAACAATGTGCCCTGTGTTTTCATTTCACACTGGGCCCCACAAATTATTTAGCCAGCCTTTGCCTTTCATTTGTCATATGAAATTAGCCACCATCTGGTCCATTCTGCCTCCCCTAAGCTAACCTAAAAACCTGCCAGCTCTTTACCCAACTTTCATGGTTCAGGCCTTCAGCATCCTAACCCAGGAACCTTACTGTGACAAGTATTTTAGGGAAAGTGTCTCCTTAGAAATGAACAGAGACTACATGTATAACCAATTCATTTTGCTGTACAGTAGAAACAATTACAACATTGTAAAGCAACTATACTCCAATAAATATTTTTTAAAAAGTAATAAAGTTGCTTAAATATGAAAAAAAAAAAAAGAAATGAACAGAACCATGAGTAGGAGTTAGCAGAGGAGAATAGGGGAAAGAACATTCCAGGCAATAGATAGAGCCCTGGACAGTTCTGAGGAGGGAAAAAGGATGGGAGCTGGATGGAGAGAGGCTCAGAAATCCCAGATGGTCTCCCTTTATTGCTTTTCCTCTTCTCTCAGTCTCCCCCAGCATATTATCCAGGTCTAGGACTCCTGGCTGGAATTCCTCACTCCTAGCCCCATGTACATCTAGATCTAACATGAGATTTTATTATAACTGTTTTTAATCTGTGGCACAGTCTTTAAAAAAAAAAAAATTAGAACTCTCACTTGGAATCTGTATACATCTAAATACTCCACTGTTAGGACTATCCTACTCCTTCTAGTAAGGGGACAAGGTCAGATAGAGTCTTATCTTTTAGCATTTCTGTGCTCATTACCTGTGATACAACAACAAACTACATGTCTCTGTGCCTTTGCACAGACTGCTCCCTTGGCCTGTAATTCTCAACCTACACAACTTGCCAAGGAGTTTAACTAGCAAATTTCTAGTCAACCAGTATCTTCTTGGAAAGACTGAACTTCTGGAGAGAGTCACCCCCTTCCTTTTCTGTGTTCATGTAGTTGGTTTGTACATGTCTACTATAGAACCAGCTAAACTGTTTATATGGTTAGAATAAAGGAAGGGAAAGAGGGAGGAAATAAGAGTTCTGAACTCTAAAGAGAGGGTCTGCAAATTAGCAAGCCAAGGCATTTGAAATGGAAACACTATAGCCACCAAAGACAACTTACCTGCTTCTCAATTTCCCCTACATCTCTTCCCTAGGAGAAATCACCACAACTTTCCTAAATGGGTTGACCCTAGTCTGATTTGTGCCAGCATTTCTCAGGAGAAAAGCCTGAGTGCTCTCCTTCTAGCCTTAAGAGAGAAAGTTAACCAGAAGTCAGCAAGATCAGCCACCCCAGCATCCTGTATGCCTATCTGCTCCCTGCATGTATAACAGAAGACCTCAAGAGTTGTTCCTTCCTTTCCCACTGGAAGTGACATATTGGCATTTATGCTAGTTCGCTGATTCTAAAGGGACAGGATGAGAGAGCCACAACTCCTTCCAATTACCCAGAATAGCTGAACTCAGCAGACAGTGGAAGACTCCCTCCACAGACTCTTTTACAAACAGCCAGCTATAATCCAGTCATCTATGTATGTACAAAAGACTAAAATACAAAACTAAGTCATTTTCAAAGAACAAAAAACCTTAAATCACACATGAAAGATCTCTCACCTTCCTCCTCTTCACCAAGTAAATAATTTCAACTAGATAAACTGTTCTAGAATTAGGAATTTGGATATACAATTAAATAACACCTTAAAATAAAATGTTATAAATATGCTCAATAAAAGTCCATGCATACTAGTGCATGACTTTAATATCAAATTGAAATATGAAAGAAAAATCATTTTGCATTATTTTTGTACTTTAGTTTCTAGCTTAATGTAGTATATGAGAATGTTCATTTCATCCTTAGGGACAATATGGGGAAGAAAAGAAAAGGGAATCACCCCTCTTCATTACCCATTTTATCTTTACTCTGAATTTATAAATATATAATGTGAATAAATCTGGCAAATTAACATTCAATGCCAGGATAACATTACTTGATTTCTGTTATTTTGCTGTTTAGCTCTTTATTCCTATTACATTTTCAAGTTTTTCCTAATTTTTTTATCTCTTTTGAGTTTAAATTTCCGATTCTAATTTTCTGTTTTCAATGTGCTCCTTTGCAAGATTTTTTTTAAGTTTATAAACCACGGCATTCTGTGGCCATTCTGTAGTGGATAAGAATGTATAGTCAGAAGCCAGTTTTATCTTTCAGACATGAAATAACATGCTTATTACCACACACACAAAAAAAGACCTTGATGGAATTTTCTTTTGTTTTTATGGTCACACCACCTTTGACAATGCAAAGTGCATTAAAATGCAATTGCATTATGCTACACCATTAATGACATAATATTAGAAATATATTCCAAGGAAGCAGAAATGCTTTACTTAAGGTCAAGTGCTTTTGATATTCCCTTGTACTAGTGACATCTGTGGAGAAAGGATGCACTATATTTAATAGCATGAACTATTCAAGATGATTGAAATAAGCCCTCCCATGTCCTTCCATGCTCAGTGCCTAATGGTGTGTGCCTTGTACTGTCTCCAACCTTGTTGCTGTAGTGAAGCATAATGTCTATATTTTCTAAATTCTCCTCCTGTGGATAACTTGATTATAGCTTAAGTTTTTATAGAAATCTAACTCTCATATAGATAAGGTATAAAGTTAGATTTAAAGAGCTGAGATGTAAAATGTATATCCTTATTTTCTACTTTACACTTCAATGCAGAAAAATGACCTCAGTATCACTTCTCTCTACTAATTTCCTTATTACTAGTAGACATTCATGCCCATTCACAGTGCCCTAAACCCCCAAACCTATTCATTTTGCCTTTCTTTTACTTAGAATACTAAACTTAATTTTAAAGTATGTAGAAATAAGATGACTATGGTACAGGAACTATAATGATAACAGTAATAATAACAATATAGCAACTAACAGTTATACAGCATTTGCTATGTGCCAAGCATTTAAATAAGCCTTTTATTGGCAATCTGTATGTCTTCTCTGGAGAAATGTCTATTTAGGTCTTCCACCCATTTTTGGATTGAGTGGTTTGTGTTTTTGATATTGAGCTGTTTGTATATTTTGGAGATTAATCCTTTGTCAGTTGCTTCATTAACAAATATTTTCTCCCATTCTGAGGGTTGTCTTTTCATCTTGTTTATGGTTTCCTTTGCTGTGCAAAAGCTTTTAAGTTTCATTAGGTCCCATTTGTTTATTTTTGTTTTTATTTCCATTTCTTTAGGAGGTGGGTCAAAAAGGATCTTGCTGTGACTTATATAGTGTTCTGCCTATGTTTTCCTCTAAGAGTTTTATAGTGTCTGTCCTTACATTTAGGTCTTGAATCCATTCTGAGCTTATTTTTCTGTATGGTGTTAGGAAGTGTTCTAATTTCATTCTTTTACATGTAGCTGTCCAGTTTTCCCAGCACCACTTATTGAAGAGGCTGTCTTTTCTCCATTGTATATTCTTGCCTCCTTTATCAAAGATAAGGTGACCATATGTGCATGGGTTTACCTCTGGGCTTTCTATCCTGTTGCATTGATCTATAGTTCTGTTTTTGTGCCAGTACCATACTGTCTTGATTAGGGTTAGGACAGGAATAAAGACTCAGACATAGAGAATGGACTTGAGGACACAGGGAGGGGCAAGGGTAAGCTGGGATGAAGTGAGAGAGTAGCACTGACATATATACACTACTAAATGTAAAACAGATAGCTAGTGGGAAGCAGCTGCATAGCACAGGGAGATCAGCTCGGTGCTCTGTGACCATCTAGAGGGGTGGAATAGGGAGGGTGGGAGGGAGATGCAAGAGGGAGGAGATATGGGGATATATTTATATGTATAGCTGATTCACTTTGTTATACAGCAGAAACTAACACAGCATTGTAAAGCAGTTATATTCCAATAAAGATGTTAAAAAAATAAAAATAAATAAATAAGCCTTTTACGTATATTAACTGATTTACTCCTATCAGGTTGGCACTACAGATCTTTATAGAGTTTCCTGTTCAAATTTCATTCTTTGTGAAACAGTTGAGAACTCACAACATAGGGTCCACTATTTCTTCCACAATCTCACTACTCAAAACAATGCCTACAATAGAGACTTCAAATGGCTCTGCAGTTCTGAGAAGGTACCACTCTATCTTGGGCCACAGCAGTGCTCTTTCCTACTAGCTAATGGCTAATTCCACTGGCTACTATGCTCACCTTCTATGCATCACTCTCAGTCAAGTTCTACTTGTCCTGCTTACAGTTACTTCCACTAAGACTATCACCTCTGCCAGGCACCAGTGCTGGTTCCATTAGAGCGTTAGCAGGGATATGTCACATGGGACAACATGGACTGCTGGAATTCATATGTTGAATGTGTGTCTAAATATATCTGCATGTATATGACTCTGGCATAGGTTTAAAATTATTGCAGAGGTATGTCGCAAAGTGGGTAAAATTCTTTTCTCCTGTTCTGCATTTTACTCCCTTAGCAGGAATCTAAGGCATCATAGTTTGTGCTCCAATATTTTATACAGTGTTGATACAAAAAAAGCTTTTATTGGCTTTTATTTATTCTTCTTCTCCCTTCCTGCAAACCATAAATATGAGTTCAGGCAGGCCTGAGATGACAGTCATATCTGAGGAACAAACTCCCTGTTCTTCCGCTAAAAGCTCCTTTTTGAGATCAAGGATTTCTATATTTGGCCAAATTCGAGGACTTATTCCTTCTTCCCTTAGGATAAGCTCTTTGTCACAAGGCTCAAGGCTCCCCTGGAAAACATCATCTCAGTGGATCTATCTCATCGATTCAGGATGTATGACTAGCCATCTTCATCCAAGAAGTAGCTATGAATTAGACTGCAGGTAATTTCACTGCATCAGAATAATCATTATTGATTATTAGCAAACTGATTTTCTCAAAAGCAATAGAATCTATAAATAAGAATTGAGGGTTATTAAATTTAACATTTAACCATTATCCATGGCATAAATTTTGGTGCTCACAAAACATACCATGTGATCCTCATTATTCCCTTGCTTTCTTGCATTTAAGCTCAGCCATTTAATTAATTCGGGACAATGGCTGTGAGTGGAAACCAATGCATAGAAAAGTAATACACAACCTTCCAACTGTTCTTTCTCTGCCATGGCTAAGCTACCATGACACAGATACAAAATGGTAGAACTTTCATCAGCCTGAAATCTTGATTTATAGCATTTGCTAATTTCCTTGGTGTGAATATTCCCAACATGGTTGATTTCAAGCTCTTAACATGAAGTTACTAAATTGAGACTTGGGAAAACATGAGCAGAATTGACTCTCAACTATTATACACCATGTCTAGTATACTCTATAAACTCCAAAAGAAGACATACCTATAATTCAGGGACAGAGGAAGAAAACATTGCCCTGTAAAACCTAAGTAAATAATATTCAATATAGACTTGGTTGAACCTAGACATCTACATAGGTAACACTAAGGAACTGAGAAGGTATAAATGTGTGTTGCATTTGAGATAGTGAATCTATCAAAGGGAGATGTTTTCTTAAATATATTAAAGATAAAACAGGATGTTTCCCACATCCTGTAAAGGTGATCTGCATGAACTCAGGTTCAATCAACACTTTACTGAATGTACGTTATGTGCCAGGAGTAATGCCCCTTGTTTTTACATATGTTATCCCATTTCACCACAGTCTCCTTTGCCTTATCTCTATTTTGCAGATGTGAAAAAACAAGACATAGGCAATTAGCAAGAAATACAAAGGGGATTTGAATCCAAGCACTCTGACTCCAAGCTCAACATGCTGCTTCTGGGATCAGACTGTCTCTATAGTCTCAAAACAAAAGCAAAAACAACACAACAAAAAGGTGACTGAAATGTAACTGAAGGAAGTAAAGTTCTATTCTGCTCAAGCATATCATAACATTCTGAAACAAAGGGTGATCACAGCCAAAGAACTTAGGGTCCAAAAAAAAAAAGGCAGAAAACATTAGATCTTTTTCATTTCTCTCCCTCACTTTTGTGCAATCAGTAAACATTTAAGAATTTCCTACATGTTACTTTTTCCACGTGAAAAAGGGATTGGATTCTAAAGAACCAATCTTCATTATTAATTATAATATCACTAGCATAAAGAATGATTTATTTGCAGTTACTGTAGTTTGAGAGAAACATCCCTTAAAAAAAAATCCTAATTTGTTTTTTGTCCATCTGAACTCTTGGGCTCATGGAGTCCTGCGTATACCACCCCAACAGAAGGGAGACTTCCTCAGCAAATGTCAAATATTGGTAATCTCCTAAGATATATCTCCCATTACAATAATAATTTGATGCTCTAATTTATAAATCAGTCCCGTTAGGGTGTTTCTGTTGTGTAAGTCATTCAGAAATTGATACTATCTAGAATACTTAAACAAAATAGTTTTTGGTTTTTTTTTGATCCTGTTACTTTGGGAGACAGTTTGTGGACCCACGGTGGCCCACCAAAAGTGTCTGACTCTCTATACATCTCATTAGCAGCAACTGCAGTATAAGCATATTTAACTATAAAGACATGTTAAAAGTTAATTTTAATTTAATTTCCTTACTTTTAAGTTAAACATAGCTAAAGAATTGACAACTGAATTAAATTTTCTTGAAAAATAGTAGATTTTATTCTCTCATGGTATTAGAGACATTTTTCACAATGTCTATCTACCAAGAGCATCATTTTACAATTTGTGGAACTGCCTTGAATTAGTTTTATTTTCAAAGGCCAACAGAAGTTTTCTTATTCCCAAAACTCTTTTTAACTTCAGCATGCCAAATAGCAAATTAGTCTTACCTGTGGGTAAGAAGACAGGATGGATGAGCAGTGAAAAGTTCATTAGATTGTTCTTTTTGAAGTTCTTTGGGGTGAAGATTATATAAGGCTGTCTGAAGATGGTATAACTTGGCATAACGTCTAAAATGCATTTATCAAACGACTATAAAATGCCTCTTTTGTCTATTCGGTATTTATATCGGATGTTGTTGCTTTTCTGAGCTATCCCCAGTTTTTCTCAGGCTTTGAGCATGCCCACATATAATGCCTTTCAGAAGGTTACTGTCCTTACTAAATATTTTATTTTTGAATGACTATTCAAAATAGGCTTATACTCTGTCTAAATGTTTCCCTCTGGGACTTCTCAGACTGATAAAAAAATTGGTGTAGAACAAGACTGACATTCAGCCTCTTAGGTCCCTAGTCAAATACATTTTAATAACTCCTTATCCCATACAGAGGGTTTCACTCCTTAAATAGCTTTGAATAATACCTAACTGCCATCAGAGCAATAATTCTGCTATTGTCAAGCTTCCCTAGAAGGTTATGTATGAATGAGAACATATACTTCCCAAATGGAGTTGAAGTCTTGAGATTATTGGAAATATGAGGATTTATAATCAGGAGTTCTTCATTTTTAGACTCATCTTTGCCACCATTTATTCTCTGAGTTTATGCAAGTCATTCTTCCTTCCAGCACTGTTTCCTGACATGTAAAATAAGAAGATTGAACTGAAGTTCTTTTTGTATCTAAAATGCTAGCAGTTAAAAAATTGATGAAGCAGAAACAGATGATGTTTCTAGGCGTAAACAAGACCACAGAATTCTAGCTATTTTAACAACTGAGAAAGAACAACAGCTACCAGTCTGCTCTTCATCCATGTACACTTCAGAAAATCTACCTATCAATACATTCCATTCACTCACACCAAGATTACAGTCCCCCTCACATTTGGTGGAAAGGCCCAATAGAGAAACAAATCATCATGCTGCAGAGGAAAATCTCACACATACTATTCAAACTGATTCATCATAATCATAACAGACCACAAAGAGATCACTGGACATTTGAAGGAAATCTGTATCATGTTAGTGAAAGGCTGAGATGAACAAGCAACACAATTCATGACACTGAAGGAAACAATGCTAATTTAGGGAGCAGGAGAAGATTCTCATGAATTTTAGTTTAATGGATTTAAAGATATTAGAGGTAATATTCTATTGACAAAAGCATAAAAATTTTAAAAGGATATTATATATAAAAGAAAAAATTTATTAAAGAAGAGAATCTCTTTCTCCCTCTCTTCCACCTCCCCACTCCCCAAACTTATTCTTTTCTACCTGTTTTGAATATTTGGTAAATGTGTCTTAAATCCTTACTTCCTATCAATGTCCAGAGGTTTTTCCAGACATTGTTTTACCTCATCTTCTAATCTCTAACCCCAGCATGCAGCAAAAATTTAATCTATAATGGGAAATACGTAAACATTCAATAAATGTTAATTAAATAATTTAAGAAAAATGTTCAGAGCCAAAAAAGGACAAAAGTGTTCAGATTGATTAAACCCACCTACTACCAGGCAGAATAAATAAGGAAAACAACAACAAAAACAAAATTATACCAGGAAATTTTCTGGTAAAATTTCATAATCCAAAGTACAAAAAAGTTTTTTTTTTTAAATAATTAACTGGGGCTTCTCTGGTGGCGCAGTGGTTGAGAGTCCGCCTGCCAATGCAGGGGACACGGGTTCGTGCCCCAGTCCGGGAAGATCCTGCATGCCGCGGAGAGGATGGGCCCGTGAGCCATGGCCGCTGAGCCTGCGCGACCAGAGCCTGTGCTCCGCAACGGGAGGGGCCACAACAGTGAGAGGCCCGCGTACCACAAAACAAACAAACAAACAAAAATAATTAACTGACTTTATTGGATATTCCATTAATAACATTCAAAATGATACATAAAATCATCTTATGTCACTAGAATTCTATACCAGGGAAATTATCAAGTATGCATGAGGGCATTATCAGGCATGCAAAAATAATCCTAAAATTCCTTATAAAATAAATTGTTCAAAGAGATGTTCCAGAATAAGAGCAAGGAATCTAGAAATCGGAACGCCATAAGACATAAGAAGCAGTGCAATATGACACTGAAGAACTGTAGAAAGTTTCATTTCTTTGGGATTTTTTTTTTTCCTGATCAACAGATTCTATTAGAACAACACTTAGAATACTATTTTGAAGAAAAAGAATTAATAGCACAAGAATTTATTTTCTTACATCCGTGTCTACTCGTTGTACTACAGTGTTATAATATTTATATAAGCATAAATTGTAAAGGAGGTATTGGGGTTTTCTGTGTTTTGAATCTACCTATTGACAAAGGAATGGATGATGAGTTAGAACTACAGAACGTAATGCATTGTCTTCAGCTCTGACCATGTAAAAATAATAACTGAAACAAGAATGGGAAGCAGAAGAGGCAGAAAAAAAAAGGTAGATGTGCTAATTTCCTTGTTTCAGAACAGGAGTCAATAAATATTGCCTAAATTTTTTAAGTCAAGACACATAGATTTAAGAAAGTTCAGGTAAACAACCACAAAAAAAAACCCTAAAACTAAAAATATACTTATTAAAAATTATGTAATGAAGAAGAGTACAGGATATAAAATAATGATACCAAATTTCTTATACTTCATGATGATGAGTCAATAGATATGATGGCAGTTGATCAATTTAGGTGTAGGTATAGTGTCAGATTTACGATAATTACCAGAAAACCCAAATTCAGAAATCCTCAGTGGTTGCCTCTGGGCACTGGGGAAGAGGACTCGCGAGTGGGACAGTGGGGAGTGAGATGATTTTAATGTATACAACTTTATATCACTCGATATTTCTTTAACGTACATTATTTCATAGTATTTTTCATAAATACCTTGTTATAGAAAAAGTCTAAAGTGATGTAGATAATATTAATAGCTTATATTGGTGAATTACTTAGTTTATAAAAATTATATTCTTATGAATTGTCTTATCTGTGCCTAACAATCCTTAAGAAAGTAAGATTCTGGTCACCAATTCCAGTGTGTGTGGGTTTTCCCTACCACACCAAGCAATTCTCCTTAACACCAGTTGGCTCTCTTACAATTCAACTCAGTTCTGACACACTGTACCCAGAGATAGTATCAGATACCCCAGTCTAGGGCTCAGAGCTACAAGACTCTTCCTCCCCCACTTCAGCCACCAATTATTAATCCAGGTTGTCACTTGTGCAGCTACAGATAGAAGATTCCAATGACTCCCTCCTTGGTTTGATTAATTTGCTAGAGCAGCTCACACAACCCAGGAAACCAGTTTACTCACTAGATTAACAGCCAAGGACACAAATCAACAGCCAGATGAAGAGATACAGAAGGCAAGGTCCCGAACAAAGGAGCTTCTGTCTTCCTGGGGTTTGGGACCTGGCACAGTGGTACATGGAAGCAGTCTGGTTTGGAAGCTCTCCAAACCCCTTCCTTTTGGGTTTTTCTGGAGCCTTTATTATACATGGGCACTATTGATGAAACAATAGACCATTGGTGACTGATTCAACCTCCAGCCCTTCTTCCCCACCCTGAAGGCAGGGGTGGCACTGAAAGTTCCAACCTTCTATTCAAGGTCGGTTCCCCTGGCAACCAGCTCCCACCCTTAGGTGCTTCCCCAGTCAACTCATTAACATAACAAAAGACACCTTTATTGCTCTCAGCCAGGAAGTTCCAAGACGTTTAGGAGCTCTGAACCAGAAACAGAGACAAAAACCCAAATACACAAATATATTACTATAAATCACAATGTCAAAGAAAGATTCTGTTATTCTTACGGAAGACTGAAGCAAAAAAAAGTAACAATTGTTGGTGAAGATATGGAGAAATTGGAACACTTGTAGACTGTTGATGGAAATGTAAAATGATGCAGCTGTATGATCCAGCAATCTTATCCCTGGGTATACATCCAAAGGAACTGAAATAAGTATCTCAAAGAGATATGTGCAGTCTCATGTTCACAGCAGCATTATTCACAATAGCCAAGGCATGGAAACAGCAAGGGATGGATGGATAAACCACGTGTGGTCTATAAGCACAATAGAATACTATTCAGCCTTTAAAAAGAAAGAAAACCTGCTATATACAACAACACGGATGAATCTATAGGACACTATGCTAAGTGAAATAAGTCCGATACAGAAGAACAAATACTGCATGATTCCACTTGTATGAGGAAGCTAAAATAGTCAAACTCATAGTAACAGAGAGTAGAATGGCAGTTACTGAGAGCTGTGGGGAGGGGGAAATGGGAGTTGCTGTTCAAAAAATATAGTTTTTGGCTTCCCTGGGGGCACAGTGGTTAAGAATCCAACTGCCAATGCAAGGGATACGGGTTCAAGCCCTGGTCCGGGAAGATCCCACATGCAGCGGAGCAGCTAAGCCCATGCACCACAACTACTGAGCCTGCGCTCTAGGGCCACGAGCCACAACTACTGAAGCCCATGTGCCTAGAGTCTGTGCTCCCCAACAAGAGAAGCCACTGCAATGAGAAGCTCGCGCACTGCAACGAAGAGTAGCCCCCACTTGCCGCAACTAGAGAAAGCCCACGTGCAGCAACGAAGACCTAATGCAGCCAAAAATAAATAAATTTATTTTTAAAAATATATATATAGTTTCAGTTATGGAAGATGCATAAATTCTAGAGATCTGACGTTCAACACTGTGCCTATAGTTAACAACACTGTATTGTTATGTACAAATTTGTTAAGAGGGTAAATCTCATGTTATGTTCTTACCACAGCAAAAATAATAATAATAACAATACATAAAAAGGAGAATAAAGACATGGGGAAAAAGATTAGAGAAAAAAATCATTGACTTGCCCAAAATCACACAGCTATTAAATGACAAGGCTGAAGTCTCCTGATTTCAATTATTTTTTGCAATTTTAATATTAATCCAGCTAAGTGCCATTTAAGTGACTTGTTTTATTGTTTCTGTTGTGTTTATTTTTTTTAATTTACAACATAATTTGTAATAACTCTGTCTTATTCAGGTTCCCCCAGAACCAGATTCTGAGACAAGGATTCAAGTACAAGTAGTTTCTTAGAGAGGAAATATCAGAAAACAGTAGTACTGTGGAGCAGTGCTGAGATGGGGGAAAGAATCAAGAAAATAAAAGATGTGTTAACCAGCAAGTTACCACTGCAGAACCCACTGGAGTGGGTTCCTTGGGGACACAGGAAAGAGTGTGAAATACACACCTCTGAGTACTCCATCAATGGGCAAAGAAGTCTGAGTATTTTATTACTGAATGCTGCTGGGGGCGGGTGGTGGGGAGGGTGGAGATAGGTTGGAGATGTTTATTACTTGGCATTTCCAGTTGGCCCTGCAAACAGGGCAGGTTTCTGTGGTTTCCATTGGGAGTTGGATCTGCAAAGTACAGAAATGGTTGTGCTAAGGACATATGTGTGGGACTCTGCTACAAACTCCCAGCTAAATTATAACATTCCTTGTAAGCAGAACCTATATCTTGCTCTTTATTTCTACCAGGTAACATGGGACTAACGTTGAATAAATATGTTACAATTCATTTGAGTTGAGAATACTCAAGCATTTTGAACACATGACTGGCTTAGCAGACAGTCTTATTTTCCCAGAAGTGAGAAGAGTTTTGTACATATTCTGCCACCAAATGCAAAGATTTTCCCTATGGCATGAATTCCCAGATGTTGTTTCATAGATGAGTGCTGGTCTAGAACTAAGTTTTTACCAGTACGTGGCAAAAGAAGAAAAAAAATGATAATTTCATACTTGTGTGAGATTTATAAAAATTGGATTCAAGAACTATAATTTGAAATTATCTCCGTCCTGTATTTTTGGTATTAAAATATGATTTTTCTTATGAAATTATAGTGAGAACAAATGATACTTTATTTTTCCCTTTCAATGCCTATATGTTCTCTTTATTTCTCTGGGCAAAATTTTAAGTGTGGTTATATGTTGTATAAATCAATTTTTAATTAAAATCATACTACTCTATAATATAAAAAAGTCTGAAAATATAAAGGCTATTCCTTAATAAGATTTTGTGTACTCATATTATCCTATCAGTTATTTTTCAAACCTAAAATAGCCTTAAAGCCATTGATGTGATTTCATCAGCAGCACTTCCAAAAATGATAAATATAAAATTTGTTTACTTATAAAGAGACAAAAATATGAACATCTGCTTGGCTATTTTAAGATTACATGGTTAAAAATTAATGCTGCTTACTTTGTAATTAATTACTTTTATTGTATATTATGTAAATTAAATGCTTCATTTTAAACATGTTATATATGAATTTATTGAGCAAATGATTTACAAAGTAAAACAAAGGAAAGTGATATTTGTCACAAAGTCTTATTTACAACTGGTATATATAAGATTATAATAGTCATATTTTACATATATAAGAAGACATTCAATGGTCATAAATATTGTTCTGAGATCACATCCTCCTTGACTTTAAAACAATAACTCTTTGTAGCCCAAATGTTTTGTACACATTTATAGATCTTCCTATATACATATTTGATTTCCTATATAATTCCTTTTTATTTATGGAATGTTGAATATGACATAAATAATTTGATTGGAAGATTTGGGTAAGTAGTTAGCAACAATCTGCATGATAATTGGGAATCTGGCAGGGCCCTCTCTAGTAAATGATGGAGCAAGGGCCACCTGGAAACACAGATCACACCGCAAGGCTCTAGCCAAACACATGCAGACAGAAACAGGTTAAAGTGAACAAACATACACACATACAGAGACACACACAAAACTCTGAAGGAAAAAGAAAGCCACCATAGGGCAATTTATAGCTTGGGGATATGTCTTAAAAGGCGGCCCCATCTTTGCGTTTGTAAAGGAACATACTCAAAATCCCTTTTCCATTCATGGATGCTAGTCTTGATTCACTATTTAGCATACATTCCAGGCTTCCTTGTCTTTACGCAGTTCTGTTTTCGAACTTACCAGATATGTCCTTATTCAATTTCTCCTATGTTTTATACGTTAACTCACTCACGAGGCAGTGAGTGGAGCCTATCAGGCAGAGTTTGAGGACGTATGGCGACTTGGCATCACCTCTGTTTATTTTTCTCAGACATGTGGCACTCCTTTTCCTCATAGCTAGTATTTCTTATGAATCCACTGGAGTATGTCAGAGTCTGAGAAAAAGGTCACCAAACCTGTCTCTAAGTAACTTGCACATATTAATGTGAGCTTATAAATCCGTGTATGGCCTCGTTTGCATGAGGGCGCAGAGATCGCTATTATTATTACTCCTATACTAATTGGCAAAGTCATCTAAAAGATTTAATTATCCTCCTAATACATAACTTACTGCCAAAGATTAAGAATTTAGAGCCCATTTAGTTTTGAAATAATGGATTTTTAAACCCACAAAAGGTACTTGAATAGATATTTCTTATGAATATTCTAATAAGAAATTATGCTAATAGCAACTGCTAAAGCTAAAAATTGTTGAGATTAATTATTTATAATATGCCATGAGCAACATGAGACAAAAATATATAATTCTTCATCTTTAATGCTCAAGAATTTTATTGATATATTCTTGATGAGAAAAGAAGCAATGATTAACCTTCAGAAGTTTAGAAAAATATTTTAAGAAGAAACAAAAAATTTTTCAATATGTGTTTAAATGTTACAGCTTATCTTCAGCAAGTGCTATACAATCTATAAGATGCTTTTGTGAAAAATAGACTTGGTTTTAAACCACTAATTTTAAGAAGAAACAGAGGACTTACTCCACCAGCTATTAAGATTTATTATAAAGCTAAAGTAATATGTGTGGCATTGTTGCAAAATAGATAAATAGGCCAGTGGAACAATAAAGAAGGTCCAACAACTGACACACATATATAGATAGATGATTAATGACAAAGCCTATACTTGATTGAAAAGGAAATGACAAAAAATGACCTTTTCAAAAGATGGTATTGGGTCAGTTATACACCCACATGTAAAAGAAAAAAATAAAATTGACTCCTACTTTCAAACATGCTCAAAAATTAATTCCAGGTTGATTGTTACTCTAAATGTAATGTACAAAACATTAAATCTTCCAGAAGTTAGGAGAGAAGAATATTTTCATGGACTCGAAATAGGTAAGAATCACTTTTTTCGTTATCACTAACCATAATAGAAAAAATTGATAATTGGATTACATTGTCAGAACATCTGTTCAACTAAAAACACTATTTTTAAGAAAGAGAAGATGCAAGCCACAGAGTAGAGAAAACATTTTCAACACATATAAGTAACAAAGGACTTGTATATAGTATATATATGTATATATATATAGGGAGAAAAAAAGCTCTTACAAGTCAATTTTTTAAAAAATGGCAGATAATCCAATAAAATGGGTGCTGGGCTGCACCCTGCAGGCGTGCAAGCCCTGTACTTGTCCATCTTCAAGACACAAGGAAGAGCCTGAGTCAGTAACAGAGACATCAATGGCTTAATGGATAGGGGGATCTTACATATCTAAAGCAAGGTTCTGGAGCAATACTCCACAGTGCAGATGGCTAGCAGGATGAGGGGGAGGGGAAGGTTACCAGTTATAGAGGGAATTGGCTCATCCGTTACCAGGGAAACAAGCAGAGGGGCATGCTCCTTTGATAAAATATTATCGTAGAGATAGTTCTGACCTAAAGATTAGAACAATCACTAGCTGAGGCCCAGGGCAAGATGTAAGCATTTACTGATTAGGCTCTATGATTAAGCGGAAAGGCCAGTCAGCTGAGTAAGGTGTGGGCAAGGCAGGGACTGGTCAGCAGGGGATGTACCAAGAGCAAGAGAGCAGCCATCTTGAGTGGCCTGTATGTAAACAATAGCAGTATATAGTTCTATAGGGAAGAAATGGAAGTACACTGTTGACAGGTTCTTGTATTGGGTTGGATAGTGTTCCCCAAGTTTTCGTGTTCTTCCTGGAGCCTCAGAATATGACCATGTTTGGAAATAAGGCTGTTACACATTTAATTAGTTAAGATAAGATGAGATCATACTGGAGTAAGTAGGATAGGTGGGATCTTAACTTAGTATGAATTCTGTCTTCACCAGAAGAGGAGAAGAGCCACAGAGAGAGAAAAACAGAAGAAAAATGCATGTGACAACAGAGGCAGAAACTGGAATGAGACAGCTATTAGCAAGGAACGCCAAGGATTGCCAGCCACCACCAGAAGCCAAGGACGGGCAAGGAAAGCTTCTACCTGTAGTCTCAGAGGGAGCATGACCCTGCTGACACCTTAATTTTGGACTTCTAGCTTTTAGAACTGTGAAAGAAGAAATTTCTGTTGTTTAAAGTCAAACAGTTTATGGTACTGTTACAACAGCCCTGGAAAATAAAATACAGTTCTTACACTACATGTGAAATATTATATCACTCCAAGGTAGTCTGTGATAAGTTAAAGTTGGATACCATAAATCCTAAAGCTACCACTAGAACATGCACTTGACAAAATCTAATATTCATTCCTGTTAAAAACAGACAGAAAGCTAGGAATAGGAGAAAACTTCCTCAGTCTAATATCAATAAAATTCATCCGTGATCAACCTAATACTAACATCACACCATGAAAAGTTTCCCCCTAAGATTAGGAACACAGTAAAGATACCTACTATCACACTTCTAGTCCACATTGTGCTAGGGGGTCTAGCCAGTATAATAGGGCAAGAAATAAAAATAAAAGACCCTATTTATATAATAAAGACAGAATTTAGAATGTCTTTATTCATAGACAACATGATCATGTATATGGAAAAATTGATAAAAACTACCCAAAAATGCTATTCAAATAAGTGAGTTTAGTAATAGTTATTTAGCAAGGTTCATTGAGCTTCTTGCTTCCAGATACAAGATCAATATACAAAATTTACCTGCATTTCTATATACTAATAATGAACAATTGGAAACTGAAGTTAAAAGCAAAATAATGCCATTAAAAATAGCACCAAAAATATGAAATACTTAGAGATAAAGATCTGTATAGTAAAAACTACAAAATATTGCTGAGAGAAATTAAAAACTTAAGTAAATGGAGAGACATATCTGTTCATAGGGTATATCTCAATGTTAATGTTAATATTAATTACATTGATAATCAATATTTGAGTCAGTTTTCCCCAAATTAACTATAGATTTGTTATATTCCCAATAAAAAATCAAGTGCTCTATTGGTATAAAAATGGATGTTTGGAATCCAAAAGATCAAAGAAACAAAATAGTGTCTAGAGATAGACCTAAACATATGCAATCAACCAATTTCTGACCAACAAAGAGAGGCAATTCAGTGAAGAAAAGATAGAGTTTTTTTCTTTTTAACAAATGATGCTGGAATAATTGTATCTGCATATGCCAAAAAATGACTTTGATTCGTACCTCACCCCACATAAAAAAGGTTAACTCAAAGTTGACCGTAGTCTTAAATAAAAAATGAAACCACACAACTTCTAAAGGAAAATATAAGATAAAATCCTTGTGAACTTGGGTTACATACAACAAACACAATCTATAAAAGAAAGTAATTGTTAAATAGTATTATAACAAATTTAAAACTTTTGCTCTTCAAAAGACACTATTAAGAGACTCTTGTGTCCCACAGAGAGGGAAAAAATATTTTCAAAGCCTATATCTAAAAAATGATTTCTTTCTAGAGTATATAAAGAAGTTTAAGAACTCAATCCTAAGAAAAGACAACCTAACTCTAAAAAAAAATGGACCAAAAAAAAAAAATTAGACACCTCACGAAAGAAGGTATGCTGATGACAAATATACACATAAAAAATGCTCAAAAATATTAAATATTAGGGAAGGGCAAGTTAAAATCATAATGAAATATCACTATATACTTATTACGGATGTCACTACATATTTCTGTTAAAAGACTAACATTCAAAACACTGGCAAGTTTGTGAAGCAACAGAAACTCTCATGCACAACTTCTCCAGAGAATGTAAATTAGACACAACTGTTTTGGAAAACACTTTGGCACTTTCTTTTTTTTTTTTTTTTTTTAATTAGTCATCCATTTTATACACATCAGTGTTTACATGTCAATCCCAATCTCCCAATTCATCACACCACCACCCCCACCCCTGGCCGCTTTCCCCCGTTGGTGTCCATACGTCCGTTCTCTACATCTGTGTCTCTATTTCTGCCCCGCAAACCGGTTCATCTGTACCATTTTTCTAGGTTCCACATATATGCGTTAATATGCGATATTTGTTTTTCTCTTTCTGACTTACTTCACTCTGTATGACACTCTCCAGATCCATCCACGTCTCAACAAATGACCCAATTTTGTTCCCTTTTATGGCTGAGTAATATTCCATTGTATATTTGTACCACAACTTCTTTATCCATTCGTCTGTTGATGGGCATTCAGGTTGCTTCCATGACCTGGTCATTGTAAATAATGATGCAAGGAACACTGGGGTGCATATGTCTTTTCTTTTTTTTTTTTTTGCAGTATGCGGGCCTCTCACTATTGGGCCCTCTCCAGTTGTGGAGCACAGGTTCCAGACGCGCAGGCTCAGCGGCCATGGCTCACTGGCCTAGCCTCTCTGTGGCATGTGAGATCTTCCTGGACAGGGGCACGAACCCGTGTCCCCTGCATCGGCAGGAGGACTCTCAACCACTGCGCCACCAGGGAAGCCCCATATGTCTTTTTGAATTTTGGTTTTCTCTGGGTATATGCCCAGTAGTGGGATTGCTGGACCATATGGTAATTCTATTTTTAGTTTTTCAAGGAACCTCCATACTGTTCTCCATAGTGGCTATATCAGTTTACATTCCCACCAACAGTGCAAGAGGGTTCCCTTTTCTCCACACCCTCTCCAGCATTTGTTGTTTGTAGATTTTCTGATGATACCCATTCTAACTGGTGTGAGGTAATACCTCATTGTAGTCTGGATTTGCATTTCTCTAATAATTAGTGATGTTGAGCAACTTTTCATGTGCCTCTTGGTCATCTGTATGTCTTCTTTGGAGAAATGTCTGTTTAGGTCTTCTGCCCATTTTTGGATTGGGTTGTTTGTTTTTTTAATATTGAGCTGCATGAGTTGTTTATATATTTTGGAGATTAATCCTTTCTCCGTTGATTCATTTGCAAATATTTTCTCCCATTCTGAGGGTTGTCTTTTCATCTTGTTTGTAGTTTCCTCTGCTGTGCAAAAACTTTTAAGTTTCATTAGGTCCCATTTGTTTATTTTTGTTTTTATTTCCATTACTCTAGGAGGTGGGTCAAAAAATATCTTGCTGTGATTTATGTCAAAGAGTGATCTTCCTATGTTTTCCTCTAAGAGTTTCATAGTGTCTGGTCTTACATTTAGGTCTCTAATCCATTTTGAGCTTATTTTTGTGTATGGTGTTAGGGAGTGTTCTAATTTCATTCTTTTACATGTAGGTGTCCAGTTTTCCCAGCACAACTTATTAAAGAGACTGTCTTTTCTCCATTGTATATCCTTGCCTCCTTTGTCATAGATTAGTTGACCATGGGTGCGTGGATTTATCTCTGGGCTTTCTATCTTGTTCCATTGATCTATGTTCCTGTTTTTGTGCCAGTACCATATTGTCTTGATTACTGTAGCTTTGTAGTATAGTCTGAAGGCACAGAGTCTGATTCCTTCAGCTCCATTTTTTTTCCCCTCAAGACTGATTTGGCTATTCCAGGTCTTTTGTGTCTCCATACAAATTTTAAGATTTTTTTGTTCTAGTTCCATAAAAAACACCATTGGTAATTTGATAGGAATTGCATTGAATCTGTAGATTGCTTTGAGTAGTATAGTCATTTTCATAATATTGATTCTTCCAATCCAAAAACATGGTATATCTCTCTATCTGTTGGTATCACCTTTAATTTCTTTCATCAGTGTCTTATAGTTTTCTGCATACAGGTATTTTGTCTCCCTAAGTAAGTTTATTCCTAGGTATTTTATTCTTCTTTTTGCAATGGTAAATGGGAATGTTTCCTTAATTTCTCTTTCAAATTTTTCATCATTAGTGTATAAAAATGCAAGAGATTTCTGTGCATTAATTTTGTATCCTGCAACTTTACCAAATTCATTGATCAACTCTAATAGTTTTCTGGTGGCATCTTTAGGATTCTCTATGTACAGTATCATGTCGTCTGCAGAGTGACCGTTTTACTTCTTCTTTTCCAATTTGTATTCTTTTTATTTCTTTTTCTTCTCTGATTGCCATGGCTAGGACTTCCAAAACTATGTTAAATAATAGTGATGAGAGAGGACATCCTTGTCTTTTTCCTGATCTTAGAGGAAATGCTTTTAGTTTTTCACCATTGAGAATGATGTTTGCTGTGGGTTTGTCATACATGGCCTTTATTATGTTGAGGTATGTTCCCCCTATGCCCACTTTCTGGAGAGCTTTTATCATAAATAGGTGTTTAATTTTGTCGAAAGCTTTTTCTCCCTCTATTGAGATGATCATATGGTTTTTATTATTCAGTTTGTTAATATGGTTTATCACATTGATTGATGTACGTATATTGAAGAATCCTTGCATCCCTGGGATAAATCCCACTTGATCATGGTGTATGACCCTTTTAATGTGTTGTTGGATTCTATTTCCTAGTATTTGGTTGAGGATTTTTGCATCTGTATTCAACAGTGATATTGGTCTGTAATTTTCTTTTTTTTTGTAGTATCTTTGTGTGGTTTTGGTATCATGGTGATGGTGGCCTCATAGAATGAGTTTGGGAGTGTTCCTTCCTCTGCAATTTTTTGGAACAGTTTGAGAAGGATGGGTGTTAGCTCTTCTCTAAATGTTTGATAGAATTCACCTGTGAAGCAATTTGGTCCTGGACTTTTGTTTGTTGGAAGATTTTTAATCACAGTTTCAATTTCATTACTTGTGATTTGTCTGTTCATATTTTCTATTTCTTCCTGGTTCAGTCTTGGAAGGTTATACCTTTTTAAGAATTTGTCCATTTCTTCCAGGTTGGCCGTTTTCTTGGCATAGAGTTGCTTGTAGTAGTCTCTTAGGATGCTTTGTATTTCTGTGGTGTCGTAACTTCTCCTTTTTCATTTCTAATTTTATTGATTTGAGTCCTCTCCCTCTTTTTCTTGATGAGTCTGGCTAATGTTTTATCAATTTTGTTTATCTTCTCAAAGAACCAGCTTTTAGTTTTATTGATCTTTGCTATTGTTTTCTTTGTTTCTAATTCATTTATTTCTGCTCTGATCTTTATGATTTCTTTCCTTCTGCTAATTTTGGGCTTGGTTGTTCTTCTTTCTTTAGTTCCTTTAAGTGTAAGGTTAGATTGTTTATTTGAGATTTTTCTTGTTTCTTGAGGTAAGATTGTATTTCTATAAACTTCCCTCTTAGAACTGCTTTTGCTGCATCCCATAGGTTTTGGATTGTCATGTTTTCATTGCATTTGTCTCTAGGTATTTTTTGCTTTCCTCTTTGATTTCTTCAGTGATCTCTTGGTTATTTATTAACGTATTGTTTAGCCTCCATGTGTTTCTGTTTTTTACGATTTTTTCCCTGTAACTCATTTCTAATCTCATAGTGTTGTGGTCAGAAAAGATGCTTGATATGATTTCAATTTTCTTAAATTTACTGTGGCTTGATTTGTGACTCAGGATGTGATCTATACTGGAGAATGTTCCGTGTGCACTTGAGAAGAAAGTGTAATCTGCTGTTTTGGGATGGAATGTCCTATAAATATCAATTAGATCTATCTGGTCTATTGTGTCATTTAAAGATTCTGTTTCCTTATTTATTTTCATCTTGGATGATCTGTCCATTGGTGTAAGTGAGGTGTTAAAGTCCCCCATTATTATTGTGTTACTGTCAATTTCCTCTTTTATAACTGTTAGCAGTTGCCTTATGTAGTGAGGTGCTCCTATGTTGGGTGCATATATATTTATAATTGTTATATCTTCTTCTTGGACTGATCCCTTGATCATTATGTAGTGTCCTTCCTTGTCTCTTGTAACATTCTTTATTTTAAAGTCTATTTTGTCTGATATGAGAATTGCTACTCCAGCTTTCTTCTGATTTCCATTTGCATGGAATATCTTTTTCCACCCCTCACTTTCAGTATGTGTGTGTCCCTAGGTCTGAAGTGGGTCTCTTGTAGACAACATATATATGGGTCTTGTTTTTGTATCCATTCAGCAAGCCTGTTTCTTTTGCTTGGAGCATTTAACCCATTCACGTTTAAGGTAATTATCAATATGTATATTCCTATGACCATTTTCTTAATTGTTTTGGGTTTGTTTTTGTAGGTCCTTTTCTTCTCTTGTGTTTCCCACTTAGAGAAGTTCCTTTAGCATTTGTTGTAGAGCTGGTTTGGTGGTGCTGAATTCTCTTAGCTTTCGCTTGTCTGTAAAGCTTTTGATTTCTCCATTGAATCTGAACAAGATCCTTGCCGGGTAGAGTAATCTTGGTTGTACCTTCTCCCCTTTCATCACTGTAATTATGTCGTGCCACTCCCTTCTGGATTCTAGAGTTTCTGCTGAGAAATAAGCTGTTAACCTTATGGGAGTTCTCTTGTATGTTATTTGTCATTTTTCCCTTGTTGCTTTCAATAATTTTTCTTTGTCTTTAATTTTTGCCAGTTTGATTACTATGTGTCTCAGCGTGTTTCTCCTTGGGTTTATCCTGTATGGGACTCTCTGCACTTCCTGGACTTTGGTGGCTATTTCCTTTCCCACGTTAGGGATGTTTTCAACTATAATCTCTTCAAATATTTTCTCGGGTCCTTTCTCTCTCTCTTCTCCTTCTGGGACCCCTATATGTGAATGTTGTTGCATTTAATGGTTTCCCAAAGGTCTCTTAGGCTGTCTTCATTTCTTTTCATTCTTTTTTCTTTATTCTGTTCTACAGCAGCGAATTCACCATTCTGTCTTCCCGGTCACTTATCCGTTCTTCTGCCTCAGTTATTGTGGTATTGATTCCTTCTACTGTAGTTTTCACTTCAGTTATTGTATTGTTCATCTCTGTTTGTTTGTTCTTTAATTCTTCTAGGTCTTTTTAAAACATTTCTTGCATCTTCTCGATCTTTGCCTCCATTGTTTTTCTGAGGTCCTGAATCATCTTCACTATCATTATTCTGAATTCTTTTTCTGGAAGGTTGCCTATCTCCATTTCATTTAGTTGTTTTTCTGGGGTTTTACCTTGTTCCTTCATCTGATACATAGCCCTCTGCGTTTTCGTCTTGTCTATCTTTCTGTGAATGTGGGTTTTGTTCCACAGGCTCCTGCAGCCTATTTTTGAACATCTCTGAGGATGATGTCTTTTCCTGGCTCCTTGGATGACACTGTCACCAGCTGTGGCTCGTTAGATGTGCTGGTTTTCTGAGGTCAGGCTCTGTGCAGGTGTAAGTTCCCACAGGGTCCTGCTTTCTGCTTCCCAGTCTGTCCTCCTCTTTGCTAATCAAAATTCTCTCCTTTCCTCAAGTCCAGCTCAAGTGCAGAAAGTTCTTCTGACGTTCTGGAGGAGGGGAGAGGCTGCTAGTGTTGGAGGGTCTCCTGCAGAGTTGGGGGGTGACTGTCTCACCGTGAGGACAAGGACACTTGCAGCAGAAGTTCTGGGAAGTACTCCTTGGGTGTGAGCCATGCCAGAGTCTACTTTGGCACTTTCTTAAAAAATTAAACATATGACTATTTCATGACCCAGCCATTTCTCTCCTAGGATATTTCTTTACCTAAGAGAAATGAAATCATATATTCATACAAAGACTTATACACAAATGTTCATAGACACTTTATTAGTAGCACATCCAAAAGTAGAAACAACCCAAATATCCATTAATAGGTGAATGAAGAAACAAATCATGGTGTATCTATACAATGGAATACTACTCAGTAACAAAGAGTGATGAAAGTGATGAAATATCAATTCATACTACAATGTAGATGAATCTCAAATAACTATGCTAAATTTTTAAAAGGCAAAAAAGAGTGCATATCCTATTATTCCATTTATATGATATTCTAGAAAGTGCAAACTACTTTTTAATGACAGTGAGCAGACTAGCAGTTGCCTTATTGACAGAGGGGGAGGAGGAAGGGATTACAAAGGAGCAAAGGAGCATGAGATAACTTTTGGTGGTGATCAACTTGTTTACTATCCTTACTGTGGTGATGGCTTTATGGGCTATACATAAGGCAAAACATATTAAATTCCATAATTGAAACATGTACAATTTGGTGTATATCAGTTCTATCTCAATTTTAAAGTCTTTGTACATTACTAAGCTATTTCTCTACAATATTTGCAAATATATTCTAGAGGATTGATTGTTTACCAGGACCATATCTTTTGAGATTATATATTCTGTGGCAGAAGATAACATTGTTATTTATAACACTCCTTTTCAATCAATAAAGAGTAGCCTCCCTCTCCAATCAGAGCTACTGCTCAAAGTATGTTCTTTTCAAATATATGTAACTTAAATATTTGGATTAAGAATATTATTATTGAGCTCCTCAGTCCCTTTTCTCAACATTTATACAAATTATCTACTCTTACCTCTCAATGAGAAGAATATATTATTCATTATGAGAGACAGCCTGGGTGACAAAGTGAATGTCACATCAGACAGCCAGAATTCCCCATTTCCTCAGTTTCATTTATTAAGTGACCATGGGCAGTCCGTTAACCTCCCTGAGCCTTGGTTACCTACTAGAAATATCAGGACATTAATTCCTCCCAGAACTACTGCTACAGCAGATGATTTGTTAGGGGCACTTCTAGTTCAAACAGCCATGACACTACATATGCTACCAAAATTTTAAGTCAGACTTTTTTAATAAGTCAAGGTCATACAATGATTTTTTAGAATAACATAATAAACATCAAAATTATGTAAGAATCCATACAAAATTCTTTCTACTTAGGAAATATCCTTCTTCAAATGATGACAATTTCTCCTAATGTTTATTTTATGCACCTTTCAATGAGGTCATACAGGGAATACAGGCATTTTAAAAATATTGATTTAAAAATTCTCCTTGGTAATATTTCTAAAAATTACCATTCTAACCAGAAAACACACACACACACACACACACACACACACACACACACACACACACATATATTTAGCACTTTCAGTTGATATTCATAGAGTTTTGTAGCACTTTAGGGCAGTAAAGGACTTGAGAGATCAAGATGTTTTAACCTTCTCATTTTAAAGTAGAAGAAAAAAACAAAAAGACTGAATCCCAGAGGTGTTAAATGACAAATCAGAAGCACTCTGTTATATAGCAGAATTTGGTGTGATGCTCTAATCTACAGAGAATTCCTAGAGCAACAAAAAACCCTATTTGTCCTGAGGAAATGTTCAGATAAAGATGTTCAATTCTTACTGTCTAAAAATAAAGAATTGTCTTATTGAAATTATCAAAATAGACTTGATCCAGTGGCCATATTTGTCCATTCAATAGGGATTCACTTTTAAAATGTATGATTTGGTGTTATATTTGACCAAAGATAGCTGGAATGTTCTAAAGTTGTCTTCACTTTTGTCATTGTGAATAGCATGTTTCATCCATTGTTATCTATGAGAACAGAGAGATATCACCCTTATGGATCCCATATAGGCAGATAATCTTTTAAACTAATGCTCTACCTTTGTATTCAATACTACTTCATGTGTTTCCTGGAAGCTGTTAGTAATTACAGTATTTTATTCTGTCCCTTTAGGAAAAGCATTTAATGCCAACACTAGACATAAAATACTAGGATTGATAGCTAGTTAGATTTTTCCAAGATATACTTATATTTCTGATTAATACCTCTAAGCTGACTAGTATTTAATGCCTTGCTGGGATGAACAGAGATAAAGTAATCTTATAACCTTTCATTGTTTTGTTGCTTTCAAGAAATAGAAAAACCAATTCCTTAAATTCCTGCTTCTCATAAATTTTGTTCAGTCAAAAAAGTCTAACACAAATTCAGTACATAATGCAAGGTCATTTCTTAAATATAAATATTACATATTTCTTAATCCCTTAGAAATATTGTTATCCATCAAATTTGGGTAATGTAGCAGATATTGTGTCTTTCCATTACTCTGTGCAAAGATTTCAAACTGTAACTTTCCCTAGCCTAGTCTGTTTCTTTCTGTTCAACTTCAACAAGAGGAAATGTTCTGATATTACAAAAAAGATGTAATAGTGTTCTCTTGAGTTTCTTGAAGATCATCTGCTCTGTCAGGCATGACGTAATTCGTCAATGATTACTGTAAAGTCCACTGCAATGAAACAACATGCACCAACAGCCATGTTGTATCAGTATGTTGCAGGAAAGAGAGTGGGGCACGAGAGGATGGTCATGTCCCAGGTCTCAAGCACGTCCCTGGGATGGCTGCCAAGTGTGGGTTCTTGACTTTGCGCAGGAAATAATTCAAGAGTGAGCCATAGTAAAGTGAAAGAAGGTTTATTCAGCGAGAAACACATGCCACAGACAGAGTGTGGACCATCTCGGAAGGTGAGAGCGGCACCAGGGTATGGGGTTGTCAGTTTTTATAGGGGTGGGTAATTTCATAGGCTGATGAGTGGGAAGAATATTCCAGCTACTTTGGGGAAAGGGTGGGGATTTCCAGGAATTGGGCCACTTCCCACTTTTTGACCTTTTGTGGTCAGCCTTGGAACTGTCATGGTGCCTGTGGGTGTGTCATGCTGATGTATTACAATGTTGTTGTGTTACAATGAGTATACTGAGGCTCAAGGTCTAATGGAAGTCGACTTGTCCACTATCTTGGACCTATTTGTTTCTAACCAGTTTATATTGTGTCCTCAGGCTATGTCATGCTTTTAAAGGTTGTGCCATGCCTCCTTCCTACCTCAGGTAGGCAAACAAGCCACACAGCAACCATAACCTGAGTCTACAAAAAGCTTAGATTTCAACATCAAATCAAACGTAAAGATAATTAACATAATGTGCATTGACATTTTTCAAAAAGAGTAAATACATTTCATGTTGACATTGTTTCACCAGTGTGCAAAAGGATTTCTTAGGCCAGATGGGCAGTTTTTCTTTGTCTATTATTCTTTTGTGGTAATATTCTAACCCAGCCTGAATTAATACAAAAGTCAAGGTTATAACTTTTCTCTTCCCTTAGTTTATTTTTCAGTGTTTATATACCATTTCAGAATAAACATATTTCTCTAATGCAAGGCTGTCTTTTTGTTATTTTTTTAATCCTCTATACTACAACGTATGTGCAAATTTACAGGTGTTAAACTGCGTATGCCTTTATTTCTAAGGACTATGATTCCCAATCAGGCTGAGTTTCCTCAGGCTTTATCACATTTTCCCTTTGTTTTCTTCTGTTGTTCATACTTGTGTGGTTTTGGCTAAATACGTTCACCTCTTTCCTACTCCCCTATTACTTTGCAAAAGAACCAATCTTATTTTCCTTGGAATCTGTAAATGCCTAGGTTTCAATTGAGAGGTGGGAAAGAAAGAGCTTCTGGAGGAAGGAAGGAGTAACCCCACCCAGATACACTGGTTTGGAAGGAGAAAGAACTTCCTGACATTTGGGAGAAAACAGGAACCTATCAGGTAAGAAGAAATATACTTCTTCATGTCTCAATTACTGGGACCTTGAATTAGTGGTAGCCTACAACAGTTCCCAGTAAAAGACCTTCATCCACCTAGAAAAAGATACATACTCTTACCTTGAGTGGAAATAACTCCTCTTAGAAAACCATAGATTATATGGAGGGAATAATATTAGAATGCTAGGGGAAAATGGTAGGGATGAAATGAAAAACAAATTTATTTATAAATTAGTGATATCACTAGTCTCTAGCCAAGACTAGAATATGCAACAGTTAACAGAATAGAAATTCACAAGGTACCATCTTTAATGCATTTTATTTAAAATTTTCAAGGTATATGTACCCACTTTTGAAAAATGCATATCATGTCACTGTGGGTTCAGTCATACTCAAATAATTCTTTAGTTTTGCATATTCCTCAAATCCTTGATGTATTACCACTGGTAGATATCAGGACTGAATGCTTATCGCCTAAAAATACAGGATTCTGGCACTCAGAACAGGAAAAGACAGGTAAAGGAAACCCCCAAACTTAAAAGCAAATGAAAATGGTATTTAAAGGAGTTTTCTATTCATGAATTATTCAAATGGGAAACTTAAAAAATTACTTATTCAAAGGCACGAATCAGTTCTGCAATATCCTGCCTCAGTTACTCAGAGGGTCACTGATTTGTTGAATGGTAGAAAAAGAAGTCACCAGAAATGGCAAAATCTATGACAATTTTAAACAAGTGTTTTATCAAACTACGGTCCATGAACTACTTGCATGAGAATCATTGGTGTGCTTTTTGAAAAAAAAATGCAGAGTCTTAGGCCTCATCCCCAGAAATTTGAAGTCTATGCAGGAAGAGGCTCAGGAATCTGTTATTTTAACCAGCTCTTCAGCCTATTTTTCAGCTACCTTAAAACTTAAAGCTCTGTGCCCACCACCCAGTTCAGAGATCTCCCTGTGAAAATATAGAAAGAATCCTCTATTCTAGGACCCTCAGGGACATGTCTTTTAAAAAACTATCGAAACCAGTCTCCCAACTCTATCCCCATCCCCAACTCTGTAACCTAGTATTCTCTTTTTCTTCCTCCAGAGTAATTATGCTTATCACATTTTTTCTAACTAAAAGCTGAGGTCCATGAGAGCAGAGATATGCCTGACTTAGTCACCTCTATCCCCAGTGCCCAGTAACATAGGTACTCAAAAGTTAGTTGTGGATTTAACTGATGAATAAATAAACAAAAAAGGCAAAAGAATCCATTGATCGTAACTGAAATGACACTCTAGTAATATGGAATTTTTTTTTTTTTTTCCAGTACGTGGGCCTCTCACTGTTGTGGCCTCTCCCGTTGCGGAGCACAGGCTCCGGACACGCAGGATCAGCGGCCATGGCTCACGGGCCCAGCCGCTCCGCGGCATGTGGGATCTTCCCGGACTGGGGTACGAACCCGTGTCCCCTGAATCGGCAGGTGGACTCTCAACCACTGCACCACCAGGGAAGCCCTAGTAATATGGATTTTATTATGGAGTTAAACTAGATGTTAGTAGTGTGTGTGTGTCCAATTACAAATGAAGTCTTCCCTTTGTGGGTGAGAAAACTGAAGTACAAAAGCCTTGTGCAGTTATTTCCAGTTTATCCTGTGAAGATGGCAGCATTTTAGGTGCCATCTCCATTGTGGATCTGTTATGCAATCAACTCCCTGAACATCACTCATAACATCTGGAATAAGGAGGCCCTTGGTGCCCCTTTCACACCAGATTCGGAAATAGAAATACGAAAGTTTGGTAATTTATGAAAGAAACATAATCAGCAAACAACAGAGAAATAAAGAATACACATTTCACATGGTGATCAGATGCTCTTCATTTTCCATAACTCCTCACTAATTCATGGAACCATTTTGCAGGGCTCCAGCACTGCTGTGAAATCCTACTACACTTTCTTTCTGTAGCATCAATATGACAATCATATACTTTCTGCCATATACTGTTATTTAACATAGGGTGTTCCCCATAAATAAACTGTGAGCTGCTTAAGAGGTGAAACAGTGTATTTTACTTATTGGAATGTTAATTTCTCTACCCACTAAGAGTTTAAAACAGTGTTAAATTTGTAGTTAGCTTTCAAGAAATATTTGTTGAACAAATAAATTAATAAATGGACTGCACTGGGTTGAGTCACTCAAAAAGAAACACAAACCACAGAGCAGATTGTCCAGAAAAAGAGCTATTAAAATTGAGAAAGAGCTCTATTTCTTTGCAGTTAAATTGTTCAACTAAATCAAGGTAATTAATTATAATTAGACAGAAAAACTATTCAAAACTGTATTTTACTTTGTTTTAATTTTTCTATGTTAATACTGTATAAATAAAAGCTCTCCTTCTTGACTGCAGTAAATTTAGAGACCACATGTAAAATGTCTCATGTTCACAGAACTTGGTCATAGTAATAATTAATTCTCCACATTTCTAAAATTCACACTTTCACTATTTCCATAGAGAACATTTTTAAATAAAGTTTCTTAAGAGCTGATATGGCTTATCTTAAGTTAAATAGAAAAGGCCCAAGGCCTCAGTCACAAAGTAAAACTCATCTCTGTAAAACAAGATATGTCTGTCCGCATTTCTTTGCACAGAAAAATAATCTAAAACAGAGTTAAAATACATTTGGGGCCAAGGAGAGTTTCTTCACCACATGCTGTGAGTGTGAACATTTTACTATAAGACTTTGGGCCTTCATTTTTGGTAGTCATGAGCCACTTTAAGGATCTATTGAGGGGCTTCCCTTGTGGCGCAGCGGTTGAGAGTCCGCCTGCCAATGCAGGGGACACGGGTTCGTGCCCCGATCCGGGAAGATCCCACATGCCGTGGAGTAGCTGGGCCCGTGAGCCAATGGCCGCTAAGCCTGCGCGTCTGGAGCCTGTGCTCCGCAACGGGAGAGGCCACAACAGTGAGAGCCCCTCGTACCGCAAAAAAAAATAAATTAATTAATTTTAAAAAAAAGGATCTATTGAAAATTACAGATTTCTCCAAGGCAAACCACATCTATACACAAAATCTTTACACAATTAGGAGACATTTTCTGATCTATTTGATGCTCAAGTCAAGACCCACACCCCACCTTAGGAAAGCCGTTCATTTGTAATTGCTAAATAAGCATGTTTCTACATACTCTGTTGGAGGCCAAAATAGGCCCTATTTTGAGGTTTCTCTTTTCTCTGTTAGCCTGTTCCCACCATCATAGCCTGCCTTAGCATTGCTGCAAGGCTGCCACCTCAACTTTGAACTGCATCTCATTCATGGTATTTATCTGTATGTCTTGGTTTCCACTCACCAAAATCCTTTTTCTTCCATCATTGCTCATGGTCCCACATGATCCAGCTGCACAAATTTTTATTCACTATGACAAATTATTCACCTTGGAAATTGTAATGTCTTATTATTTTTCATTTTTAGAACTAAGGTTATATGCTAATGACTGATGAACGGACATATGCCAACTACCAAAGTTCCCTGGGTGCAAAGTCCTAATGTAACCCATGTAGCATAGCCAAAATAGAAATTTCTACTTCATTTGAAAAAATTGTCCCCATTGTGCAACCATAACATTCTAAAGGGGATACACATTGAATAACATGAGAGTAAGGAAGCATTTGCCTAACTAACCACAGCAGAAAATATTAGAGATGGAAGGGGGTGTCAAGAGCAGATTCTCTTCAGAACTTTTTTTTAAATTTATTATTATTATTTTTAATATCTTTATTGGAGTATAATTGCTTTACAATGGTGTGTTAGTTTCTGCTTTGTAACAAAGTGAATCAGTTATACATATACATATGTTCCCATATCTCTTCTCTCTTGCATCTCCCTCCCTCCCACACTCCCTATCCCACCCCTCTAGGTGGTCACAAAGCACAGAGCTGATCTCCCTGTGCTATGCGCTGCTTGCCACTAGCTATCTATTTTACTTTTGGTAGTGTATATATGTCCACGCCACTCTCTCACTTTGTCACAGCTTACCCTTCCCCCTCCCCATATCCTCAAGTCCATTCTCTAGTAGGTCTGTGTCTTTATTCCCGTCTTGCCCCTAGGTTCTTCATGACGATTTTTCTTTTCTTAGATTCCATATATATGTGTTAGCATACGGTATTTGTTTTTCTCTTTCTGACTTACTTCACTCTGTATGACAGATTCTAGGTCCATCCACCTCACTACAAATAACTCCATTTCATTTCTTTTTATGGCTGAGAAATATTCCAGTGTATATATGTGCCACATCTTCTTTATCCATTCATCCGATGATGTACAATTAGGTTGCTTCCATGTCCTGACTACTGTAAATAGAGCTGCAATGAACATTTTGGTACATGACTCTTTTTTTTTTTTAATTTATTTTATTTTATTTATTTTTATTTTTGGCTGCATTGGGTCTTTGTTGCTAAGCGCGGGCTCTCTCCAGTTGCGGCGAGCAGGGGCTACTCTTCATTGCGGAGCGAGGGCTTCTCATTGTGGTGGCTTCTCTTGCTGGGAGCATGGGCTCTAGGTGTGCGGGCTTCAGTAGTTGTGGCACACGGGCTCTGCAGTTGTGGCTCGCAGGTTCTAGAGCACAGGCTCAGTAGTTGTGGTATATGGGCTTAGTTGCTCTGCGGCATGTGGGATCTTCCTGGACCAGGGCTTGAACCCGTGTTTCCTGCATTGGCAGGAGGATTCCTAAGCACTGCACCACCAGGGAAGCCCCACATGACTCTTTTTGAATTATGGCTTTCTCAGGGTATATGCCCAGTAGTGGGATTGCTGGTAGTTCTATTTTTAGTTTGTTGATGAACCTCCATACTGTTCTCCATAGTGGCTGTATCAATTTACTTTCCTACCAACAGTGCAAGAGGCTTCCTTTTTCTCCACACCCTTTCCAGCATTTATTGTTTGTAGATTTTTTGATGATAGCCATTCTGACCAGTGTAAGATGATAACTCATTGTAGTTTTGATTTGCATTTCTCTAATGATTAATGATGTTGAGCATTCTTTCATGTGTTGTTGGCAGTCCGTATATCTTCTTTGGAGAAATGTCTATTTAGGTCTTCGGCCCATTTTTGGATTGGGTTGTTTGTTCTTTTGACTTTGAGCTGCTTGTAAATTTTGGAGATTAATCCTTTGTCAGTTGCTTCATTTCCAAATATGTTCTCCCATTCTGAGGGTTGTCTTTTCGTCTTGTTTATGGTTTCCTTTGCTGTGCAAAAGGTTTTAAGTTTCATTAGGTCTCATTTGTTTATTTTTGTTTTTATTTCCATTTCTCTAGGAGGTGGGTCAAAAAGAATTTTGCTGTGATTTATGTCATAGAGTGTTCTGCCTATGTTTTCCTCTAAGAGTTTGATAGTGTCTGGTCTTACATTTAGGTCTTTAATCCATTTTGAGTTTATTTTTGTATAAGGTGTTAGGGAGTGTTCTAATTTCATACTTTTACATGTACCTGTCCAGTTTTCCCAGCACCACTTATTGAAGAGGCTGCCTTTTCTCCACTGTATATTTTTGCCTCCTTTATCAAACGTAAGGTGATCATATGTGCATGGGTTTATCTCTGGGCTTTCTATCCTGTTCCATTGATCTATATTTCTGTTTTTGTGCCAGTACCATACTTTCTTGATTACTGTATCTTTGTAGTATAGTCTGAAGTCAGGGAGCCTGATTCCTCCAGCTCCGTTTTTCTTTCTCAAGATTGCTTTGGCTATTCAGGGTCTTTTGTGTTTCCATACAAATTGTGAAATTTCTTGTTGTAGTAATGTGAAAAATGCCAGTGGTAGCTTGATAGGGATTACATTGAATCTGTAGATTGCTTTGGGTAGTAGAGTCATTTTCACAATGTTGATTCTTCCAATCCAAGAACATGGTATATCTCTCCATCTATTTGTATCATCTTTCATTTCTTTCATCAGTGTCTTATAATTTTCTGCACACAGATCTTTTGTTTCCTTAGGTAGGTATTTTATTCTCCTAGATATTTTATTCTTTTGGTTGCAATGGCAAATGGGAGTGTTTCCTTAATTTCACTTTCAGATTTTTCATCATTGGTGTATAGGAATGCTAGAGATTTCTGTGCATTAATTTTGTATCCTGCTACTTTACCATATTCGTTGATTAGCTCTAGTAGTTTTCTGGTAGCATCTTTAGGATTCTTTATGTATAGTATCATGTCATCTGCAAACAGTGACAGCTTTATTTCTTCTTTTCCGATTTGGATTCCTTTTAATTCTTTTTCTTCTCTGATTGCTGTGGCTAAAACTTCCAAAACTATGTGGAATAAGAGCGGTGAGAGTCGGCAACCTTGTCTTCTTCCTACCTTAGTGGAAATGGTTTCAGTTTTTCACCATTGAGGATGATGTTGGCTGTGGGTTTGTCATATGTGGCCTTTATTATGTTGAGGAAAGTTCCCCCTATGCCTGCTTTCTGGAGGGTTTTATCATAAATGGGTGTTGAATTTTGTTGAAAGCTTTCTCTGCATCTATTGAGATGATCATATGGTTTTTCTCCTTCAAGTTGTTAATATGGTATATCACATTGATTGATTTGCATATATTGACGAATCCTTGCATTCCTGGGATAAACCCCACTTGATCATGGTGTATGATCCTTTTAATGTGCTGTTGGATTCTGTTGCTAGTACTTTGTTGAGGATTTTTGCATCAATGTTCATCAGCTATATTGGCCTCTAGTTTTCTTTCTTTGTGACATCTTTGTCTGGTTTTGGTATCAGGGTGATGATGGCCTCATAGAATGAGTTTGGAAGTGTTCCTCCCTCTGCTATATTTTGGAAGATTTTGAGAAGGATCGGTGTTAGCTCTCCTCTAAATGTTTGATAGAATTTGCCTGTGAGCAATCTTGTCCTGGGCTTTTGTTTGTTGGAAGATTTTTAATCACAGTTTCAATTTCAGTGCTTGTGATTGGACTGTTCATATTTTCTATTTCTTCCTGGTTCAGTCTCTGAGGGTTGTGCATTTCTAAGAATTGGTCCATTCCTTCCAAGTTGTCCATTTTATTGGCATAGAGTTGCTTGTAGTAATCTCTCATGATCCTTTGTATTTTCGCAGTGTCAGTTGTTACTTCTCCTATTTCATTTCTAATTCCATTGATTTGAGTCTTCTCCCTTTTTTTCTTGATGAGTCGGGCTAATGGTTTATCAATTTTCTTTTATCTTCTGAAAGAACCAGCTTTTAGTTTTATTGATTTTTGCTATCGTTTCCTTCATTTCTTTTTCATTTATTTCTGATCTGATCTTTATTTCTTTTCTTCTGCTAACTTCAGGGTTTTTTTGTTCTTCTTTCTCTAATTGCTTTAGGTATAAGGTTAGGTTTATTTGAGATGTTTCTTATCCCTTAAGGTAGGATTGTATTGCTCTAAACTTCCCTCTTAGATCTGATTTTGCTGCATCCCATAGGTTTTGGGTCGTCGTGTTTTCATTGTCATTTGTTTCTAGGTATTTTTTTATTTCCTCTTTGATTTCTTCAGTGATCTCTTGGTTATTGAGTAGTGTATTGTTTAGCCTCCATGTGTTTGTATTTTTTACAGACTTTTTCCTGTAATTGATATCTAGTCTCATAGCATTGTGGTCGGAAAAGATACTTGATACAATTTCAATATTCTTAAATTTACCAAGGTTTGATTTGTGACCCAAGATATGATCTATCCTGGAGAACGTTCCATGAGCATTTGAGAAGAAAGTGTATTCTGTTGTTTTTGGATGGAATGTCCTATAAATATCAATTAAGTCCATCTTGTTTAATGTATCATTTAAAGCTTGTGTTTCCTTATTTATTTTCATTTTGGATGATCTGTCCATTGGTGAAAGTGGGATGTTAAAGTTCCCTACTTTGATTGTGTTACTGCCAATTTCCTTTTTTATCGCTGTTAGTATTTGCCTTATGTATTGAGGTGCTCCTATGTTGGGTGCATAAATATCTACAATTGTTATATCTTCTTCTTGGATCGATCCCTTGATCATTATGTAGTGTCCTTCTTTGTCTCTTCTAATAGTCTTTATTTTAAAGTCTATTTTGTCTGATATGAGAATTGCTACTCCAGCTTTCTTCTGATTTCCATTTGCATGGAATATCTTTTTCCATCCCCTCACTTTCAGTCTGTATGTGTCCCTAGGTCTGAAGTGGGTCTCTTGTAGACAGCATACATATGGGTCTTGTTTTTGTATCCATTCAGCCAGTCTATGTCTTTTGGTTGGTGCATTTAATCCATTTACATTTAAGGTTATTATCGATATGTATGTTCTTATTCCCATTTTCTTAATTGTTTTGGGCTTGTTATTGTAGGTCTTTTCCTTCTCTTATGTTTCCTGCCTAGAGAAGTTCCTTTAGCATTTGTTGTAAAGCTGGTTTGGTGGTGCTGAATTCTCTTAGCTTTTGATTGTCTGTAAAGGTTTTAATTTCTCCATCAAATCTGAATGAGATCCTTGCTGGGTCGAGTAATCTTGGTTGTAGGTTTTTCTCCTTCATCACTTTAAATATGTCCTGCCACTCCCTTCTGGCTTGCAGAGTTTCTGCTGAAAGATCAGCTGTTAACCTTATGGGGATTCCCTTATGTGTTATTCGTTGTTTTTCCCTTGCTGCTTTCAATATTTTTCTTTGTATGTAATTTTTGATAGTTTGATTACTATGTGTCTTGGTGTGTTTCTTCTTGGATTTATCCTGTATCGGCTCTCTATGCTTCCTGGACTTGATTAACTATTTCCTTTTCCAAATTAGGGAAATGCTCAACTACAACCTCTTCAAATATTTTCTCAGTCCCTTTCTTTTTCTCTTCTTCTTCTGGGACCCCTATAATTCGAATGTTGGTGCATTTAATGTTGTCCCAGAGGTCTCTGAGACTGTCCTCAGTTCTTTTTATTCTTTTTTCTTTATTCTGCTCTGTAGTAGTTATTTCCACCATTTTATCTTCCAGGTCACTTATCCGTTCTTCTGCCTCAGTTATTCTGCTATTGATCCCTTCTAGAGAATTTTTAATTTCATTTATTGTGTTGTTCATCACTGTTTGTTTGCTCTTTACTTCTTCTATGTCCTTGTTAAACGTTTCTTGTATTTTCTCCATTCTATTTCCAAGATTTTGGATCATATTTACTATCATTATTCTGAATCCTTTTTCAGGTAGACTGCCTACTTCCTCTTCATTTGTTAGGTCTGTTGGGTTTTTGCCTTGCTCCATCATTTGCTATTTCTCTGTCTTCTCATTTTGCTTAACTTTCTGTGTTTGGGGTCTCCTTTTCGCAGGCTGCAGGTTCGTAGTTACCTTTGTTTTTGGTGTCTCTCCCCAGTGGCTAAGTTTGGTTCAGTGGGTTGTGTAGGTTTCCTGGTGGAGGGGACTAGTGCCTGTGTACTGGTGGATGGGGCTGGATCTTGTCTTTGTGGTGGGCAGGTCCACGTCTGGTGGTATGTTTTAATTTTTTTTTATTTTTGCGGTATGCGGGCCTCTCACTGTTGTGGCCTCTCCCGTTGCGGAGCACAGGCTCCAGACACGCAGGCTCAGCAGCCATGGCTCACGGGCCCAGCCACTCCACGGAATGTGGGATCTTCCCGGACCGGGGCACGAACCCGTGTCCCCTGCATCGGCAGGTGGACTCTCAACCACTGCGCTACCGGGGAAGCCCTGGTGATGTGTTTTAGGGTGTCTGTGGCCTTATTATGATTTTAGGCAGCCTCTCTGCTAATGGGTGGCGTTGTGTTCCTGTTTTGCTAGTTATTTGGCATAGGATGTCCAGCACTGTAGCTTGCTGGTCGTTGAGTGAAGCTGGGTCTTGGCGTTGAGCTGGAGATCTCTGGGAAATTTTCACCATTTGATATTACATGGAGCTGGGAGGTCTCTTGTGGACCAGTGTCCTGAACTTGGCTCTCCCACCTCAAAGCCGCAGCGCTGACACCTGGCTGGAACACCAAGAGCCTTTCATCCACATGACTCAGAATAAAAGGGAGAAAAAATAGAAAGAAAGAAAGCGGATAAAATAAAATAATTAAAATAGAAAATAAAAAATAATTATTATGAAAAAATTTTTAAAAACACAAAGGACAGACAGAACCGTAGGACAAATGGTAAAAGCAAAGCTATACAGACAAAATCACACACAGAAGCATACACATACACACTCACAAAAAGAGAAAAAGGGGAAAAATATATATATCGTTGCTCCCAAAGTCCTCCTCCTCAATTTGGGATGATTCGTTGTCTATTCAGGTATTCCACCAATGCAGGGTACATCAAGTTGATTGTGGAGATTTAATCCGCTGCTCCTGAGGCTGCTGGGAGAGATTTCCCTTTCTCTTCTTTTTTCGCACAGCTCCCAGGGGCTCAGCTTTGGATTTGGCTCCGCCTCTGCGTGTAGGCTGCCTCAGGGCGTCTGTCCTTCGCTCAGACAGGACAGAGTTAAAGGAGCAGCTGACGGGAGCTTCGGCTCACTCAGGCTGGGGGCAGGGATGGGCACGGAGTGCCGGGCGAGCCTGCAGCGGCAGAGGCCAGCATGACGTTGCACCAGCCTGAGGCGCACTGTGCGTTCTCCCGGGGAAGTTGTCCCTGGATCACGGGACCCTGGCAGTGGCGGGCTACACAGGCTCCCGGGAGAGGAGGTGTGGATAGTGACCTGTGCTCGCACACAGGCTTCTTGGTGGCTGCAGCAGCAGCCTTAGCGTCTTATGCCTGTCTCTGGGGTCCGCGCTGATAGCTGCGGCTCGCGCCCGTCTCTGGAGCTCCTTTAAGCAGCACTCTTAATCTCCTCTCCTCCCGCATCAAGAAACAAAGAGGCAAGAAAAAGTCTCTTGTCTCTTCGGTAGCTCCAGACTTTTCCCAGACTCCCTCCCAGCTAGCTGTAACGCACTAGCCCCTTCAAGCTGTGTGCACGCCGCCAACCCCAGTCCTCTCCCTGGGATCCGACCGAAGCCCAAGCCTCAGCTCCCAGTCCCCACCCGCCCTGGCGCGTGAGCGGACAAGCCTCTTGGGCTGGTGAGTGCTGGTCGGCATCACTTTGCCCTCCGCACCCCTGTTGCTACGCTCTCCTCCATGGCTCCAAAGCTTCTTCCCCACCTCCGCCACCTGCCATCTCCACCAGTGAAGGGGCTTCCTAGTGTGTGGAAACCTTTCCTCCTTCACAGCTCCCTCCCACTGGTGCAGGTCCCGTCCGTATCCTTTTGTCTCTGATTATTCTTTTTTCTTTTGCTCTACCCAGGTACGTGGGGAGTTTCTTGCCTTTTGGGAGGTCTGAGGTCTTCTGCCAGCGTTCAGTGGGTGTTCTGTAGTTGTTCCATGTGTAGACGTATTTCTGATGTATGTGTAGGAAGGAAGGTGATCTCCGTGTCTTACTCTTCTGCCATCTTGAAACTCCTCCTTTTTTTTATTTTCAAAAGGACATCGTTTCCTTTAATTGACACTGAGAACAACATTCATGCCTTTAAATTACCGGTTTTTCCCTGATAGCAAAATGAATCATCAAAGAAAATTAATTGCTGCACAATCAATATCTTATTTCATTTATTTTACTATTGGAAAGCTCATATTTTAAAAAAATAAACAGCTTATACTAAAACATAATGATGAATTCTTGGTGTTAAAATATTCCTGCCTTTGCTATCAAGTGGAAGATAAATTTGCTCTCTGTCTCTGTCTCTCAGATTTAAAAAAAATGATAGTATTGAGTGTCAAAGATATTGTATTTTGATTTTCTTCTATGTCCATTTTATTGATGAATAAACATGGAAACATTCATGATGAAGAAAGAATCCTAAACCACTGATACAGAGAAAGGAAAAATGAATGGGTTCCAAGCACAGGAAATTTGACATCCATCTCTTATGTAACCTGCATGGGAAAATTCATTTCTTTTCTTGCTTTGGGACACTGAAATTCTAAGCAGATCAAGTACCAAACCAAAAAAAGACATTTGGTACATCTGTTCAGCTGCTAGGCTTCAGCTTCTTGACCTGCAGGATAGGAATGTTCCAGGAGCCAGCCACCCAATGTGCAGTCTGCAAATCAGCACCATGGGAATTACCTGGAAGCTGGTTGGAAACAGGGACATTCAGGCCTCCACCCTCCAGAGACTTTCAGAATCAGAGCACATCTTGTAATAAGATCCCCAGGTGATAGTTTGGTACATTCCAGTTTGACAAGCATTGATCACGACAGTTTTTCCCCAAGACCTGAAGGAAACCGTACTGAAAAAAAAAAAAAAAAAAAATAGATGGCAACTTTCCCTCTGCATTTTAAAATCTCCCACCTATGTCACAGAAATAATTATAGCCCCAGGTTGTCTGTCTCTGGGAAAGCACATGTGGCCACTTGTGAGTTCAATTAAGAAATAAAAGACATGGTTTTATAATCAAAAATTGTATAGAAAATGTAAAGAAAAAAAAGAGCGAGACTGAGTAAGGTTCTTTGAAAATTTGCCCATTTGTTTTCTGTGACAGGAGAAGATGAAAATAGATTGACTTCTCCAGAAAGATAATAGGGAAAATTTGCCTAAGAGCATGCTATTGAAAATAAGATACAAATGCAATGAAGGAGAGCATTGACAGGTAACAAGAAAACAAGCACAGTATAGGAAGGATGTTTATTGTAATGCCTGGGTATATGTAACGCTATCATGAATCCCAAAGTCGATTTTCCTTTCTTCTGAGGCAATGGTAACCTGAATAACACAAAATAAAAAAGAAGAGAACACTCATAGTCTACAGCTGGACTGAGATGCAGAAGCAGCACTACTTGGCAACCGTGTTGCTTAATGACATCAGGACAATATCATTTGAAGGGAGAAATATGCTCTTTCCACTTGCTGACTCTCTGAAATGTCTATAAGGGTATAAAACGTGAGTAATAATGGAGCAGATGCATCTGAATTTGTCAGAGAAAGTGCCCCACTGCACATAGCTCAGAAAATTAGAGCTATATTTTCCTCAAATGTTTCAAATAAGAAAATCCAGTTGAATGTTATGGTTTGCTTAGTAATTTTTCAGTGTAAGTTTAGGGTTTTTTTCCCCCAGTTTTTGGCTGTATACAGCCTATGGGTTTTGGAAAGAAATAACATTGCCAGAGGAATACAAAGTGAGAGGAAACCCATTCTCGGTAAAGCAAAGGAAAAAGGGTGCTTTTTATAAGCACTGATAATTTTCTCCATCAACAAATGTGTCTGTGGTAGATGGATACAAAATACTTTATCCTGGGACTGCATGGTAGGTTTTAGCTTCCCTTGCCTAAGCTAAGAAGTTTGGTATGTCTTTTTTTCATGACATCAGCAATTTGAGCAAATCAAAAATTTTGGATAAAGTTTTAATAAAAGTAAAGAGACTGGGGGAAAACCAGATCTGTCACATTCAGGACAGGCTTATCCCAAGTAGACACCTAAGCAGCTCAAAAATAGCAATGAAAATTAAACTACACAATGATATTTTGGGAATAGTGATTGTGAATGTCTAATAAGTTTCTAACATCCCCAGGGCAATGCTTCATTTTCTAATATGTTCAAGCTACTTTTTGGAAGTCTTTTTAAGAATGGCACAAGCTGTTTGCATATGCATAGGATTCTAAGACACTATGTCTATTAGCAGGAGCTCCAGGATTCTGTGAGGAGGTCATTCTGAAGAGTGTTTAAAGGGCATACAGAAAGAGTGAAGGCCGCATGTCTTAGCCCCTTTGAAGAGTAAATTTGGAACAACTTTACGCAAATCATAGTACAGACCCTGGAAACCAATTATCGAAAATACTTAAACTTAAAGCAACAATGCTTTCTTGTAAGCAGCAAATCTTCATTAAATCTTTTAGCATTGATTACTTTCGCATGATTCATTTTGAACTCTTCTTAATAATGTGAATTTAATGCATAATTTCTTTGTAATTTTTACATTTTACATTTTTTAATTACCGCATAATCACGGGTGAAAAAAAGTATCTTCTATTTGGTCCATTTTGTGAGGCTAAGCAAATAAATCTATAAAATAATTTATTCTGCTAGTGGCTTGGAAACCTTATTGTTGATATGACAACTATAGCATAATAAATCAAATTACCACTTTCTTTCATTTGCATGTAGAAGTCATACATTTTCAGAAGAAAAGTATTCTTTCATTTTGCTGTGCTACAGTGACATCTACAGAAAGAAAAATCAAAATGAAAGAGCTTTCTTTCTTTTTTTTTAATACTCTAACATAAAGTACATTAAAATTCCCAGCTTTAAGAAATAAGTTTAATGTTTCCAATACAAAATCTTTTTAATAAGTACCCTGAAAATCTCAGTGGGCCTAATTTATAGAAGCTTGTAACTTGTGCTTCCTGAAAAATCTGGCTAATAGCAATTTTCCAAGCAAAGTTAGTCATGTTAATTGCAAATAGAAATAATTATTTCCTTCATGAGGATCAGTGAATACTTGAATTTTTAGAAAATCAGCATTTGTAATCAAGTATAAATAATCACTTGTCTTCACCGCTTTTTTCAAAATGTCTCATTCTACATGTTGCGATCCATTACTACAGATTACTATAGTTTTTTTTTTTTTTAATTCCCTGTCCACTTTAAAATAATTTGAACAAGTAACCCTTTGGGTTTAGAGCTGGGGGGAGAGCAGGGATAATATAAGTCCTGATCTCCATATCAAATAAATTATAAATGAGACCTTCTTTTATTTCTCAGTCAACCAAATATCTATCTCCTCTGACTACAAAGAGTGATGGAGAGAAAAAAGATCTTAATTTCTATGTTCTAGCGTCCATAAGTTATTCCACCTACACCTCATTAAAAAGAACATGAATGGAAATAATTCTTTTTTGTCAGGGTCACTACCACGCAGCGATGTTCAAGAGAAAAATGTCATTTTGAGCGGAACATACTGAAACAGCCCCCCTTCCTCCAGGACTTCAACATATCCCACAATGACAGATCTGTGTGACTTCGAAGAGGTAGTAAAGTTATGTAAAGCAGTACAACAAAAGTTTTTGTATTAGTGGAAAGGAATCTTTCAAAGATCCTGTGTTATGAATACTTTCTCATTGTCTGTACTTGCCTTACAAAACAGATCAAGGGGAAAGGGGATTATGACATTGTCATTGTCATCATCATCATCATCACCACCACCACCATCACCATCATGTTGTTTTGTATGGGGGAGAATGTAACTGCATGCTATGGTCGTGTTTGATAGGATAGTAAGGAGTCTGGCAAGTGTTGGGGCAATCATTTGAGAAAGAAAGGAATTTCAGTTCAAGAAAACAAATTAAATTATTTCAGCTGACACTTACAAAACACCTGCTACATACCATGCTCTGTGTTCACTGGCAAAGTGAACGTAGTGAGATATCCAAAAACATGGAAATTATTCCTTGGAATGGTGATGTCCTAAAGGGCTCAGTAGAGATTTGTCTTAAAAATAGCTAGACGTAGATAACTAGATATAGATAGAGAGAGAGAGAGATTAGATAGATGATAGATAGATAATAGATGGATAGATAGTTGATAGATAGATAGAAGAAACATTTTCCCTCCACAAAAGGCATTACTTTTGGAATTTGGATTTTGTGTTTAGCTTTGCAGGAACAGATTTAATTCTTAGAAACGGGTATGATTCCTCCTGTTGTATTATTTTAAATACACAGAATTGGTGTTTATTAGAGAGGATATTGCTTCGCCAAAAGCAACACCCTTGCTTTTTTCTGCTCCTGGCATCACACATTTCAAAAGTACATGATTCAGGGCTTCCCTGGTGGTGCAGTGGTTGAGAGTCCGCCTGCCGATGCAGGGGACACGGGTTCGTGCCCCGGTCCGGGAAGATCCCACATGCCGCGGAGCGGCTGGACCCGTGAGCCATGACTGTTGAGCCTGCGCGTCCGGAGCCTGTGCTCCACAATGGGAGAGGCCACAACAGTGAGAGGCCCGCGCACCACAAAAAAAAAAAAAAAGTACATGATTCAATATGTCAGAGGCTCTTTCTTTTGAAGAAAATCCCTTAATCCTGCCTTCATCTAAGAGGCACTGTGCTCATTCCAGTAAACCCCACTGGAGCATTCTGCACAATATAGAAGGAAGTCCCCTTTCACAGGGCTGCTCCACTCACATTTAGCACTGGTCATAGCAAAGATCCCAGGGCAATCCCAAAGAAAATGCTAAAGAAAATAGTGAAGCACAAATGATGGAATGCTGATAAATGTTGATGTTAGGGTTGGATTCATGAGGGGTTTGTGATATTACAGTATGCATCTCACTATTGAAATTTATTAAAGGAACACTAAACTTCACAACAGTGACTGAGATCCTGATTCTATGACAACTGATCTACTTCACTGTTCACTATAAAATTTAAAACCCATTTGCAGTGAATTTGTCTAACTTCCCTTTCAAAGATCACTAGATAATAAATCCAATTTAAGACTCTATGCAAAGTTTATACCTGTGAGATAGGATCTGGTAAATCATGCAGAAATTAGGAGTCATCTATGTGATTCAGCTTCTCTTTTTTCAATGACTATCACATATAACACAGAAAATGGCTTCTAGGACATGACTGGGAATCCTCGGAGCCAGGCTTGGCACAAGTATGTGGCAGGTCAAGAGCTAGGAAAATCCAACAGATATGACCCAAGGAAACAAGCAAAATCAAACTTTTAAATTTACAAACTTTCCAAAACCTACTGTGCCTGCCTTTTCCCCACTGACTCTATTTACACCCCTTATTTTCCCACTTCTATTTCCTTGGGCACCCTGGTTCAACAGTTATTCTGATACTTGAACCCCCTATTTCATTTCTAGTATGTGACTGATCCTGCATCCTTGCTCATACTTAGATATTGCTTCCTCAGGGGGGTACCTGGGGCCCCCTTCTCTGAACTGCCTCCTCTTGCATTTCTCCAGTCAAAGGCCTGCTTTCTGGCCTCTACTCCAAACCTGGCTCGGGCCAACGTGGTCGGTCGGGCTCTGACAGGCAGTCTTCTCTCTTCGGGGGACTGCATAAGTCAGCAATATGAACTGGCATTGGGGAATCTGAATGTCCTCTCACTTCTACCTCGTACGTTGCAGTTTTATCTGGCAAGGTCAGCGAATCCCTCTGAGTGTCAGATCTTCAGTTGTGATCCAAAAAGTCACATTTTACTGATATTTCATAAATATTCAAAACATAAGAGCTTCAAAAGACATAAAAGCCAATGCAAGTTACCACCTGTACACGTTGTATGGAAAGCCACTGCTGAACTAGAGAGTCCATGTTTGGTTTAGAGAATGGTTATGGCCTCAGACTTCACTTAGTTATTCTTCAGTTTGAGAATTAAAATATATAAGTACTATGTGACAGTGTGCAGTTATACAAAACGCTAGCATATGAAGGTACTCAGATATTATTATCTTGATTTCTGAAACTCATCCATACTGTTACCCAGCAAATACATATTCAGCGCCTTTTATCCACCAGGCCCTGTGGCAAGGCATCCTGGGATGACAAGGTGAGCGTGACAGACAGGGGCCCTGCCTTAATGGAGCTTTCTGTCTTGCACAGAGGAGTGGAAAATAGACTGTGATAAAATGATCATCAGGTGTACATTTTAAAGTAAAAGTAATTATTATGAAGGAAAATTATAAGAAGCCATAAACCCAGAGTGAGAGGACCTGATTTTGTCTGAGGTCATTTGAAAAGGCTTTCTAGGGAAAGTGACATTTTTGCTGAGATTTGAAAGGTAAGTAGGAATTAATTAGGTAGGGAGAATGATTGTGAGTAGGAGAGAGATTTTCCTGGCAGGGGAGATTCGCATGTGGTAAGGCATCAAAGAAGCTATATGCCTTTGAGAAATTTAAAGAAGACCAGGGTGGCAGAGGCACTCAAGGGGGAAGAGGTTGTCTCATAAGGGATACAAATTCCCGGTCACTGTGGCTATGAAAACCTGTGAGAGAAGATGTACAGGTTGTATACAACTAATGACTGTCTATATATAGTTACTAAGTTTGTTTATAGCTTTCCTAATACTTAACCCCAGGTTAAATTATGTCGCCTAATTTAATTTGTTTATGAGGAAAATAATTTCCTCTTATTCATTTTGTTGATTTCCAAAATCACCTTGAACTGACTGAAGGATGTTCCCCTCTGTTTACCACTTGCTAGTAATCTACAAGTTCTCTAGTTGTCAGTAGCTGGCACAGTTCACTTATCTCCCACAGGTTCCTTGGTTTATTGGCAAGAATTACAGTGTTTTAGTCATTGAAGTAAAACTGGTAATTTTACAGACAAATAAAGTGATACTTACATTAGCTCATGATCATTCATTTCTTACTTTGTGTCAGGAGCTGAAATAAGTACTTTATCTGGTGAACTTACCACAGCCAGAACGGGAACCCACATTTTCTGATGGTCAGCTCGGTGGTCTTACTACCACACCATGTTCCTCTCTCTACCATCAATCGTGAGATACACACTTAGAATTTAATATAGCAGGAACATGTGCGAGACCTAGGGATTTGTTTAGGACCCACTTGTGTGAATGTCAGGTATAAAGCAGAGGACAGGCTTATCGCTGAGGAGGACTTCTTGGGACAGGGCAGCTGGCTATTGTGTTCTATGATTAGGACCAGTGAAGAGAGAAGTTCTAGGGAAAGAAAGGAAATGCATCCTCTGAAAAATAAAATTGAACTTCATTATGGCTGTCAGGATCCCAGGAGTCTTCTCAAGAGATACACTCCTTTTTAAAAGGCAAGGAAAAAAATAATTATTCAGTAAGTTTAAGCATCCTTGCATGCTTCAGACTAGGTTGGCCACAAGGGTTTAGGAGCACACAAGCTGAGGTAAACGAGTCTTTCAAATAACTTCTCTCTCTCCGAGATCAGGGCTCTGGTTACCACTGGCGACATTTTTGCTCTGTAAAGTAAGGCAAGGGATAGGAAAGAAATCAGTGCCATCTGGTCTCTGTAACAAAGGGACCCCACGTTTCATTTGGCCTAGTGGAGGGGTATATATATTTTCACAACAAGCTACATCTTCCATTGAGGGAAGGTATTTATTATGTCTTGCACAGTTGGTGTCTGAATTGTTGTGTGTGTTTTAGATATAATCAGCAGTACAGTTCCCACAAGACATAACACCAAACATGAAGCATTTTCTATTTCCACTATATGACACAGTGTGGAAAGAAGATGAAAATGGGCTGCAGTCTTGTCGCTACACCTACATAAAGCATTTTAAGGGAGAAAGGGTTTTTTTCTAAAGCAGTTCTCTAACGCTGCCTGTAGATTTTAACTGATAAGCAAATAATTTAGCTTCCTCCTTTGTGCTACCTAATTAACCATACATCAACTGGAAAATATGATTATTCTTAAAGAGATTCTTCCCAAATCATGTTTATCGAGTCACCTGCATAATTACTGTCCTATGATCCGTTTCACATTTTATTCAAACATACCGTATTACATATGGTTATATCGATTCATTTATTCGTTTTTCAACCAATATTTTTGAGTAACATTGAGTAGGCGGTAAAGACACAGTGCTCATAGAGCCAGAATCTAGAGGAGGCTTAAAGATGTTACTTAAATCGTGCAGATGAATTTCAACTCACATCTATGACAAGTACTTTCAAGTGTTACAAGAGATTTTGAGAAAAGAGATTGACCTTATTTAGGAGGCCAGAAGAAGCCTTCACCTTGCGTTGTGCAAGAGCAGAGAATGAAGCATTTCCAGTGGAGGAGAGAAGGCTGAGAGAAATTATGGAAGATGGATGGGGAAGTCAGAGTGATTGGAAAGAAAGAGGAAGTGGCCGGGACAGTCTTGTCACAGATGAGAATGGAGAAGGTAAGAGGAGACCAGACTGGGCTTCAAAAGTCATGGTAATGGGGTTCAGTTTACCCCATGGGAAGCACGTGAATGACATATCAGATTTGCATTTTCAAAATTTAATTTGTCTCATGTAGAGTATAAGTTAGGTATAGAACAGGGTAGATCACGGAGAACTGTGGCTTGAACGAGATTGGTTCTTCACATGAAAAGAGAATGGAAATCAAAAAGAATTGTGTTTTGGTGATTTACGAATTTCTATAGCATGTTACTCTAAACTAGTATATTATGATCTCTTAGGAACTCTGAAAATATTCCTGAGCCATCACCAGCTTCCCATTTCCATATCAGCTCACTCTGGAACTCTAAGCCCAATGCAGCTGCCCTGAGAACAAAATTTTCTCCTACTTTTTTCCTCACAGAATCTCTGGCTGGTATCATGTAATTCAAACTGTAGGTGGTATTACTATTTTTGTCCAGTCTGGCATGTCACGATCATCACGCCTCTAGTCCTGGAACTCATGTGGTTTGAATTTCCATTATGTGCAACAATTTTCCTCTCCATTTACTAGACATTCCAGTGTTCCCAGTGTAATTATGAGAAAGATAAGAGCAGCTAGATTTTCATGTCACTTGTTGTTGATGGACTTTTCTACACTGGCATAGTGTTTGTTTTTATCCTCTGTGTGATCTCCAAGCGCAAAATTTTCTTAAAGTTCTATTGTTGAAGATAATAGATTTCCTTTTTTCTCTGAATTAGATTTGCTCATTTTTTTTCTTGGTTAAGAAATACATTTACTAATGATTAATAGTACATAATTCACGTTAAGTGTCTTAATTGTCTTTTTTTTCTATATATGTTAGCACCTGCTAAGTACCTCCACAAAGGCAGTTTCTGGCAGTAAGTTTACCCCTCCCCGCCAAAGCAAATGTTAAATAAACACTTGTCTCACTAAGGAGCTCAAGAACAATGAAAAAGTCCCTTCATTTTTGAGTTGCAATTGCCATTATGTTCAAATTATTGCCATATAGGATTTACGACTTCTCACTCTCAAATATATAGATTTGTTTTAATTTAAATTTAATTTTTTTTAATATGGGACAAGACTGAGTCTTGCCAAAATATTTCAAAAGCATGCTTTTTTCTACAATGTTTTGTAATTCATTTACTTAGGAAATCACAGCTCAGATGCAGCATCTGGTTTTCAGTGAGTTCTGGCATTTTCCCCATTTTTCCATCTGGATTGACGAGGTACATGTCAATCAAGTGTGAAGCCAAATGTCTCACAGCAAGCTAGAGTCTGGTCCAGCAATAAAATCCAAGAATTCTCCTAGTGCAAGCAGTGGACCGTGAGCCTTCTTTATATATGGATATTGTTTTACTAATTCTATATTTAAACATGGATTACTGCAGCCCTGCTTCTGTTAAAATTGCACTTTTGACTAAAGATTGCAGTCATAATAGCCATCATTTTAGAGCATCTGTCACACCACACGTCCAAGCTAGCAATTTTAATATTCAGCAGCGTGGCTTCCTTTGGTAAGCATACATCCTGTTTGGAAGGCTACACTATACAATCTACCACTAAAAAAATGACCAGCAAATAAAAATATATCCTTCATGAAGAAGAAAGTACAAGATTTTGTGGAAGAAGGTCTAAGTTTAAGACTCAGTTTTTTCGCTACCTGACTCTATGACCTGAGCAGAATCTTTAACCCCCTGAGGCATGTTCAGCGTCTTTAAAATGGGTGAAAGTACTTATGTAACTCAAAGTAGTGTTATGAGAAAATAAAATTTAAATGGCAGTTTGCTAATAAACATAGAAATCTTTAAATATCATATGCAGTTAATGGCAGTCATTACATTGGATTAAGCTTATGATGTTGCTGAAAATAGAGAAGAAAAAAGATCATTGGTTACTGATTATATCAGCTTCCTACTTAAATGGTTACATATAGAGTAAGATGGGGCCCAGGATATGCTCATTAAAAATTCAGTGTGTGTGTGTGGCTTTCCTGTTCTCTGTGACAGAGAAAGCATTGCACATCAAACGTTCTATGGACTCTTCCACATTCCCTAGTTTCTTGCAGTCAGGTCGGTCTTTGTGATTAGCTGTGGAAAAGAGCTTTCAGTAGACAGGACCCATGTCACGTCCAGGAAAGATTTAAGTCCTACAACTCAATATGCCGGTAACCTCTTCCCTTACTGTATTATTTATTGCTATATAACAAATCACCCCAAGATGTAGTGGCATTAAACAACTCACATTTCTTTATCTCCCAGTCTCTGTGGGTCAGGAATCCCCCCTGATGCTGGGTCTCCTGTTTCAGGGTTGTTCACAAGACTACAGTGAAGATATCAGCTAGGACTGGGGTCCCAATTGAAAGCTCAACTTGTGATGGGTCCACTACTAATCCCACTTCTGTGGTTGCTGGCAAGAAATCAGTTCCTTGAGGGCTGTTGAAATGAAGCCTCAGTCTTTTTCTGCCCATTGGCTGGAGGCCACCCATGTGGATCTCTCAACAGGGCCTCTGGTTTCATCAAAGCCAGGAAGAGAGGGAGTCTACTGGTAATACAAAAGCCACAACTCTTTGTAACCCAATAATCAAAGTGTCATGCCTTCCACATTGTTACAGTCTACTGGTTAGAGGGAAGTTAATCAAGGCGGGGGAGATTTCACATGGCCATGAATATCAGAAAATGGATATTCTATTAGGCCATCTTAGAAGCTGCCTGCCACACCTACCAAAAAGTCTATCTAGAAGACAAAATAGCCACCCTCAGCTTGATTCCCCAATGACTGTGTAGAGCAGAGCCTTACTTGTGCTGGATGTGTACCACTGAGATTGCAGGGCATTTTGATACTGTGACTAATATAACATATATTTAATTTGACCCCTATGGCAATAATCTATAACATAAACTAGGCAAGACATTTCCCAAATGCAGCTAAGAGAATAGACTCAGAGATTAGGGCATTTTTTTCAAGGTAATAAAGCAAGTTATATCAAAACCTATGCACATTGAGGGCTTTTGACCTCAAAACTTGTGTTCTTTTCTTTTACACTTTGCTATAATGATGTGTCAGTTAGAACTCCTCTCACTCCCCATACTGCCACTCCTTTCTTCCCTAAAGAATGAAGTGCAAACTCATAGAATGGCGCAGGTAATTTTGTATTTCTGTTTCTGACTCACCCAAGCAGAGTTACTTGATGTATCCTCTATGCGATTGCAAAGTTTGCTCATACATCTATTTTAGCACTTATTACCCTGAAGTGGTATTTGTGGTATTGTTTATATCTGTACCTCTTCTAGATGGTAAGCCCTGTATGAGCAGAGGACCTAACTTACTCTTTTATTTCCATAGCAAAACGTATGATGAATTTGGAAAGCACTTTATATCTGATCAATAAATTTTGGGGAATACTACAACTTAGATATTTTGCAAATTCCACGTCAAGTTCAAACAACAGAGTACACCATTTACTAAATTTAAAAATAGCAACACAGATTGGTAGGTCAATCTATGTAGAAAATAAAAGCTAGTTAAGAAACTAATAAAGCTCACAATGACTCTTGTCACTGAAAGATTCCAATTGCAATGGAATATTTCAAATATTTCATGGATTTCATATTGTAAAGAGTTCAGATTCCCTTTCTTCTCAGATTAATCTCCCAGTAAAATTCCATTGCCCCGTAGAATTTACGAATCCTTACTCCCTGATGATGGTGATGGTGATGATGATATGGTGACACCATCAGCACCTATCCCATGCCAGACATTATTCTGTCTGTAAAATGTGCTATCTTATTTAACCCCTATTAAAAATAAGAAGTACCATCATTTCTACAACTTAGAAAAAGGAAGAAAATTGCCCAGGATCAAACTGCTAGGAACTGGCTGGGCAGAACCTGAGCCCGTTGTGGTTAACACCAGAACCAATGTTCTTAATCCCATTCTGTACTGTCACCACTGCCACATAGACCCAAACACCACTGCAGCCTATGGGCACCCTTTCCTTCTGACCTGGTACCATAATGGAATCAGCAATTCTACCAAACATGACTACATTCTCCAAACTTAAACCACACCTATTCTAAAACAATGTGGTGGAGTAGCTGAAATTATGAGTCTCAAGAATAGTCCAAGACATAAGATTTTATACTCTCACCTTTCTCCCGCAGAGCCTCTGACCTAAGCAAGCCTTGTAAAAAGACAAAATGGTTCCCAGCTTTTCTTCCAGGTTTTATTTTAGCCTCTTAACTGTCTAGTGTCAAACCCTGCTCTAAAAGAGAGCACAGTTCTAGTTCTCCAGATGGGCATCCCACAAATTACTGCTCTCAACCAAAAGAGCTCAAAAGACCCCAAGAAAATAATTCCCACAAAAATTTTAACAGTCCTGAGTCTCTCTGGTAGCTTACTTTTGAATGGAAGTACTTTGGGCTAGGATAATAGCATGCACTAGATCTAAACATCATGAGCTTCTTCCTCCTTTTCCAAGGGATCCATTGTCTCTCTACCTTCTCTAAATCCACACATTGGAATGGCAGAATAAGACGGCTTGATTTTCTTGATAGTTCCAGACATTTAAAATTGTGTCTGCATTACTCAGATAGATTCATTTCTCCCCTTCATCTTGCTTGAAAAACATAGCATTTGAATCTAAACCCTATTTCTCCCAAATGTTCTCAGGCTGGTCAAATGTTTAAGGCATGTTAATATATACAAAAATGTTTCCTGTCTAAGCACGTGTTTTTCCCCACGCATCCCTGTTGTGGCCAAGCGCAGAGAGAGGGATGAGTGAAACTGACGTTCAGAGGCACTTGACTCAGCTTATTATCCACTCGCAGCAAGAAGATAAAATGGCTTTGTAGGGCTAATCTGGTGCATTAGGCTGTTTTCAAGCAGAATCAGAGCTTTAAGAATGGTGTACGGCCACCAGCTGACAGATGAGAATCTATTCTACTCTTGAAACTTCCAGCCAAGGAGATTCCTTCGCGTCCTTCAATACCCTTTAAGGGAAAAGTGCACTATTTACAAAACTGACTGAAATGGGGGCTCATGATTTCCTTTGCAATAACTAGCAACAATGTAATATTGTACATTCTTTCATAAATGATGATGTGGAAATATAATAGTAAAATAAAAAGCAATAATGGGGCTTCCCTGGTGGCGCAGTGTTGAGAGTCTGCCTGCCGATGCAGGGGATGAGGGTTCGTGCCCCGGTCCGGGAGGATGCCACATGCCGCGGAGCGGCTGGGCCCGTGAGCCATGACCACTGGGCCTGAGCGTCCGGAGCCTGTGCTCCGCAACGGGAGAGGCCACAACAGTGAGAGGCCCGCGTACTGCAAAAAAAAAAAAGCAATAATGACAGACAACATTTAATGAGTGCTTATTATTTGCAGGCACCATGCAAAGAACATTACATGTGTTATCTCATTCAGTCTCCATAATGTAAAAAGGAAATGTTACCAGAAGAAACCAGACTAAGAAGTTAGATAATTGCCAAGGTCAAAAACACAGCTTTTTATGGAATTATGATTCAATCTCTGGCTTTCTGATTTTAAGTCCTAAGTTGTTCTGCTATACTTTCTTTTGAATAAAATATACATTCAAATTTTATGACACTTCCAAAAATTTTAGAGCCAGACTAATTTTGTGAATCCAGAGGAGGTCCTATGTTAGAACGAGAGCATAGAGATCATTCTAATTGCTCTCCCTGCTTTCACCATTGCAAATCTATAGCTACTGTCAACTCAGCAGCCAAAATGATCCTTTGAAACATAACTCTGATCATGTCACTCCTCTGGCTTGAATACCTCGAACGTTTTCTCCCTCATACTAAAAGGCAGAATAAAAGCTCTCCCCAGTCTGCTCCACACCGTCTACCCCCTCTCTCTCTGATCTCATCTTCTACCCCTCCCTCCTTGCCCCCACAGAGCTATACTCACCTCCCCGTGGTCCCCTGAACACACTCTCCCTCCTCAGGGCCCCTGCATTTGCTATTTCTTCACATTGAAATGCTCTTAGCTTGTGATCACATGGCTGGATCTTTCACCTCCTTGAGGTTTTTGCTCAAATACAATTTTCTAAATGAGACTTTCTCCGACTACCTTTTTATTTTATTTATTTTTATTTATTATTATTATTATTTTTTGTGGTACGCGGACCTCTCACTGTTGTGGCCTCTCCCGTTGCGGAGCACAGGCTCCGGATACGCAGGCTCAGTGGCCATGGCTCACGGGCCCAGCCGCTCCATGGCATGTGGGATCTTCCCGGATCGGGGCACGAACCCGTGTCCTCTGCATCGGCAGGCGGACTCTCAACCACTGCGCCACCACGGAAGCCCCGACTACCTTTTTAAAATCACAATCCCCTTCTGACTTCTCTTGGCATTCACTGAACCCCTTCCACAGCACTTACAACCATCTAATGTATTATATTTCACTTACCATCTCTCTCTCCATGAGAACTGAGACCTCCGAGAGAAGGGCTTATTTTTGGTCTATTTTGTTTGCTGTCCAAATCTCGAGTGCCTAGAACGGTCCACGACACATATTAGGCACTAAATGAATTCTTGTTAAATAAATAGAAGAGAATAAATGAGTGAATGGTGTTCACAAAGACCACAAGGCACATTATAATACCATTCTTGACTATATTCTATTAGCAAACTGGAAAAACATGTATTTGAACTGTAAATGGGAAATATGATCTACAAACCTATGTAAAAATAAAGACTAACCTTAAGGTAATTTTACATCAAAAAGGACAGAAAGATCTCTCAAGAGCACATTTTAAAGTTGTTAAATGGCCAAATTGAGAGTTCACAGAAGGACAAAGACATAAGATGAACCATGCTGATACTGTGAATAGAAAGTGCTGCAGACAGAGCAACTAATAAAAGTTACCAACACAAAATGTCATGTTCGGAAAAATCAAGATTACAGTGTCATGACTTCATTGTTCCTGTCAATTGAGAAGTGTAGGAAATTAAGTAAAATTTAACCAGGAACACTAGTGAACAGACTGACAAGAAGACAAGGGAATAATAGCTCCACAGTCATGACTCACACACACGTCAATTTGTGCTTGCTCTTTACCAGTTTCACATTAAAACATGATAGAGAAAGATAAGAGGGAAATCCAGCCACACAAGACCTCTATGAGCTTGTCATATGAACATCAGAGAGATCAGAAATCAGAGAGAAGAGTGATCCTTAAATAATTTTTGAATGATCATTAATTCCTCACACTGCCAGCCATGGAAAAGAAGGCAAACTAAAAAAGTGAGCTGGGGCTGGGAAAACATTTGTGAAGCAGCATTATATCCCCAAATACTCATTGACTTGCTTTTTACCCATCTTTCCTTGGTACCTAAACCAGCCAAACTTTGTGAACTCGGCTTTCTCACCGGATGGAGTGTTCGTAAGTTCCTCTCTACTACTATCTTCTCCAAGTATAATGGAAAAAGGCAAAAAAAAAAAAAAAAAAAAAAAAAAGGAAAAGAATTCCAAGAGCTCGGCAGAGGGAACCATTCTTTTTACTTTGGCAGTGATGTGCAGCTCCTTGGCAGGCGGCACTATTAGTTAATGTCGTTAGCACTTTGGAACTGTCTATGACTTTTGTCATGTGTTTAAGCTGATTAGCCCCCTGGGTGACTTTGGCTTTCAAGGCAGCATTTCCTCTGACAGCTTGATGAGGGTACAGATGTCTGGACAACAGATAAAGTTCTTAACCCTTATTTCTGATTTGGTTTCTGCTCAACTATTTTGATAGCACCTGCAGACTTATAAACAGAAGGCAAATCGTTTGTAATGTTTTAAGATGCTCACTTACGGGCTGACCACTATTGGCTAAGGCAAGTTTGCATCAACAGATGCACAGAAAAATGTGACTCTTCTTTCACACTCTAACTTACTTCACATGCTAAACTCTGTAGATTCGACCTCTGCAATCTCAAATTGGCTCCAGCCTTTTCATTGCCATTACTGCTACCCTTCTCCACCCTGTTCCTTATGCCTGAAAACAGAATTAGCCTTCTACCTCCTCCTTCATGATATGAGCTCATTTTCAGGTTTATATTCTACTGTTTCCATCCAAACGATCAACGCTCCATCCAAAGTGGAATAATTTCTAATTCCTGATTATACCCACTGCATTCCAGGCTCTGTGCTTTTGTTCATGATTAATCCACTTAATATATTTTTCTATAATTCTTTGTTTGAAATCAGTTTTCTAGCCACAGCTAGCCATTGTGATATATATTTTCTTTCATAATTTTAAATTTAACATATCAAGTCCTAGTTCTGTTTTTCAAGCACCTTTAATTATTCCTATATATGTTCTCCATCCCATTAACCTTACACACTGCTAACAAAATTCATTTTCCTGAAGAACAAATCTTAACTGGCCATAAAATAAAATTCCAATCCACATTGATATAAGCTGTTAACACTATAATAAACCCCTTATTTTCATAATGATTGTGATACTTGTGTTTTCCTGACTGAACTATGACTGATACAAATCCAAAGTTTAAAAGCACAGATTCTTTGACTCAATTATTTTTTAATTTACCTATTACAAAAAATACCCATCCAGGTACACAAAGAAAATGGATAGCATTGTTCAATGTTTCACTGTAATCACAAAAATTAGAAAACATTGAAGTATCTATTAATAATGAAGTAGTTAAATGTATTTTGAAACATTCTTATGGAATACTAGCAGCAGTTAAAAATATGTCTAGATCTAAATGGCAATCATCAAATGAAAAATTTATCAATATAAATTGCAAGTGAAAAACAAAAAGTTGCATAAAACACATACCATGTAAATAATTCTTAATGAAAACAAATGCTTTGAAAAAATTCTAAAAGAATTTGCCATAATTTTTTACTTCTTGAGAACGATGTATGTTTGAGCAATGGGAATAAAAGGACACTTTCTTTTGTACTCAGTTTACCTTTATTTGAATTATTTGTTTGAACTATTTCAGAGAAATTTATTCAAGTGCTGTGCATTTATTTTAAACAGTATATAAGAAGGCAAATGTCTGGCCTCACAGTGGATGAAAAATGGAGACCTGTTGTGTTATTTTTTGTGTTTGTTTTTTTGTTACTAAACACCCACATCAGAACAAACAGCTTATTGGAATTACCTAGAATGCTAATTTAATTTTATAGGGCACTGGCAAAAACAGAAAGATCCTCTCAAGCAGCCCTGGTCATCCTGTCTAGGGTATAATCTTCCATTTGGGGTACCACATTTCATGAGGAAAATTAATAACCAGTGTGGCTCTGAAGTAGAATAATCAATGTGGTAGTTAATTTTACATATCAACTTGACTGGACTAATGGATGCCCAGATAGGTGGTAAAATATTATTTCTGGGTATATCTGTGAGGGTGTTTCCAAAGGAACTTAGCATTTGAATTGTTAGACTAAGTAGAAAAGATCCTATTCACCAATGCAACTGGGCTTCATCCAGTCCACTTAGGTTCTGAATAGGAAACAAAAGGCAGAGGAAGGGCAAATTTGCTCTCTGCTTAAATTAGAACATCCATCTTCTCTTGCTCTCAGATATTCCTGGTTCTTAGGCCATTGGACTCAGATTGGGACATACACCATTGGTTCTCAGATTTGGACTAGAGCTATGACGTCACCTTTCCTGGGCCTCCAGCTTGCAGACAGCAGATGGTGGAACTTCTCTGCCTCCATAGCTCTGTGCCAATCCCTCATAATAAATATCTTTCTGCATATCTCTACATATGTATCTTACTGGTCTGTTTCTCTAGAGAACCCTGACTAATACAATGAGGATATAGAACCCATGGGATATGAAAAACTTTAACCTCTGAGAATATTTACACTGAACAAGAGAAGGTTCTATCATTTAAGTTGTGTTTAGCTAGAAAGCATCAGACTACCTGCATAAACAAACTTCCAATATATCAATAACAAGATAGCCCCTGGTAGTCATTTTCAGGATGAGATACTTCACCAGATCTCTATGATTGTTTTAAATTTTCTACTCGTAGTTGCAAAACGACCCCAAGAATCATATACTTTCACGGAAATACTGAAGGGCAAGAAGAAGAGGGGGAAGGGTCATTTTTCCACGTTCACTGGTTAAGTATAGTCAAACAGAACCTCTGCCTGTCCACACATCAGCCACACAGGAGAAAATGGCCACGTGATGATACCATGTGAACTGAAAGCCTGTAGAATGTATTCCAACTCTAAGATTCTAGGTTGTCCAAGTACCTCCAAAATCCACTAATCAATATAGGCGAAGCAGCCATCCAGCACTGTTAGAGAAGTAGAGAACAGTCTTATTTTTATTTCTTTTTTTTTCAGTTTTTTAAATTGAAGTATAGTTGATTCATAATGTTGTGTTAGTTTCAGGTGTACAGTAAAGTGATTCAGATATATATTAATATGTATATAGTATAGTATATATAAGTAAATTTTTTCAGATTCTTCTCCCACATAGGTTATTATAAAATATTGATTATAGTTCCCTGTGCTATACAGTAGGTCCTTGTTGGTTATCTATTTTATATATAGTAGTGTGTATTTGTTAATTCCAAACTCCTAATTTATTGCTCCCCCACTTTTCCCCATTGGTAATCATAAGGTTGTTTTCTATGTCTGTAGGTCTATTTCTGTTGACCTTATTTTTAAAGAACCAAAATCCAAAACTTGAAAACAGGTTATCTAGCCAGCAAAAAAAAAAAATAGCAGTTTAAATAAGTTTATACCTTATTTATTAAGCACCTGGAATAACAGTGGTGTCACATTCAGGGCAGAGAAAAAATAATCATTTTGCACAGTTATAAATGTCATTTAGAAATCAGAAAATTGCTAAAGGTTTCCCATGTAAATTTTTTTATAAACCAATCTAAATGTACTATTATTGTGCCTTGAGATATAAAGCACATCCTTGTAGGAACATTTTTAATTATTATTTTAGAGTCTCATCTTTAAATTCAGTACCATATTCCCAGATTCTGTTATTTCTCCACATGTTCAGCCAATTCTTTTCTGTCACCATTATCTACTAAGCCTCCTCACTATGTGAAACTCATCGTTATTTCCAATTCACATCCCTGAGAAGATGGATTTAGGAGCTAGATAGTGATTATACCATAGTAATTTATAAAGGTCTTTTTAGAATTGGTCCATTTTACATGTGCTAATGACAAGCCCACTGAGTTTTACTTTATCCACTATTACTAAACCTGCAGAGATGTTTCCCAGGGTTTCAGCCTTAATGACAATGGAAAAGCAGATGGGAGGATCCATTTATAAAATCTCAACATCTAGTTTATTTACTAAGCAGTAAGTACAGGCTATTATATTGACTCAGTTTCTTTCACTCTACCAAACATCCAAGGCTATTGAATAATTTCTTCATTATTTGCTTATTAATTTTAAATCTAAGTACTAGATTTATGTTACACTATCATCACCTTTTAAATCTAAAATGCTGTGTTTATCTCTGTATCTTCTCTCTTGATATATGCCTTATCTATCAGCTATAAATTGTCATTTGATTTCTAATACATACTTTATGACATTTGACCAGCTTTCTGCTAAAAATGAACACATCCATCTCTCAGATATTAACATTAATCAACAGCTAGCCAATGACAATGGCTTGATTTTTTTAAAGGATTAATACTCTTTAATTACATTAGTAGATTTTTTTCAGTTATATATATATTTTTTCAGATTATATTCCATTATAGTTTGTTACAAGATATTGAATATAATTCCCTATGCTATATTGTAAATCTTTTTTGCTTATCTATTTTATGTATCGTGGTTTGCTTCTATTAATCCCATACTCCTAATTTATCACTCCCCACCTCCATTTCCCCTTTGATAAACATAAGTCTGTTTTCTATGTCTGTGAGTCTGTTTCTGTTTTGTATATAGATTCATTTGTAATATTTTCTAGATTTCACATATAAGCGATATCATATGATAGTTGTCTTTCTCTAACTTACTTCACTTAGTATGATAACCTCTAGGTCTATGTTGTTGCCAAAAGCAGCATATCATTCTTTTTTATGGCTGAGTAATATTCCATTGTATATACAAACCACATCCTCTTAAGCCAATCTACAGATTTAGTGTGATCCCTATCAAAATATCCATGACATTTTTCACAGAACTAGAACAAATTAATCCTAAAATTTATATAGAACCATAAAAGACTTAGGATTGCCAAAGCAATTCTGAGGAAAAAGAAGAAAACTGAAGCCATAATCTTTCCAGACTTCAGACAATACTGCAAAGCTGCAGTAGTCAAAACAGTGTGATATTAGCACAAAAACAGACATATAGGTCACTGGAACAGAAATACCCACACTTTTGGTCAATTAATCTATGACAAAAGAGGCAAGAATATACAATGGAAAAAAGGAAGTCTCTTCAGCAAGTGGTGTTGGGAAAGCTGGTCAGCTAACTGTAAATCAATAAGAATTAGAACACTCCCTCACAACATATACAGAAATAAATTCAAAATGGTTTAAAACCTAAATATAAGACATGACACCATAAAACTGTAATTCAAAAAGACACACCATCAAAATGACTAGGAAAAATTAATTCTCCAAATAGAAAATACATAACTTCATAAAAATATATGTATGATTTAAAAAAATCATCATGAAGCTATGATTTTGCATGCTGTGTATTGTTCATTAAAAGTACATCCTACATTTTAGAGAGAGCTTTCAATAAAGCTAAGATGCAAATACTGAAAATTCTGAAAATTAGCTTTTTTAGCCAGACACTTTCTTTCTATTTTTTGTTTTTTTAAAGAAGATATTGGGGGTAAGAGTTTATTAATTAATTTATTTACTTTTGCGTGTTGGGTCTTCGTTTCTGTGCGAGGGCCCTCCCCAGTTGTGGCAAGCGGGGTCCACTCTTCATCGCGGTGCGCGGGCCTCTCACTATCGCGGCCTCTCTTGCTGCAGAGCACAGGCTCCAGACGCGCAGGCTCAGTAGTGGTGGCTCACGGGCCTAGTTGCTCCGCGGCATGTGGGATCCTCCCAGACCAGGGCTCGAACCCGCGTCCCCTACATTAGCAGGCAGATTCTCAACCACTGCGCCACCAGGGAAGCCCAGCCAGACACTTTCGATAGCTGAGCTGGGAGAGCTAACAAGTGTTACTCTCTACAATTTCAGAGTTAGAGGACACAGAGCCATAAAATAGTTTGCTTTTTCATTGGAATATCTATATTTTGAAAACAATCAAAGCATGTGGAGGTTTATATAGCTCCAATATTAAACCGCCTATAAAAAGGATTAAGAGTGAAAATTAAGTATGTTAAACTAACTTTCTAGTTTTGTTGAAATGTAGTCACTTAATTAAGGGAGGTAATTCATAAATCTGCATGCTTTTTTCTTAAAAACTGAAACCCAGGGCTTCCCTGGTGGCGCAGTGGTTGAGAGTCCGCCTGCCGATGCAGGGGACACGGGTTCGTGTCCCGGTCTGGGAAGATCCCACATGCCGCGGAGCGGCTGGGCCCGTGAGCCATGGCAGCTCAGCCTGCGCGTCCGGAGCCTGTGCTCCGCAACGGGAGAGGCCACAGCAGTGAGAGGCCCGCGTACCGCAAAAAAAAAAAAACTGAAACCCAACACTTAAAGAGTCAGGAAGACAAAGACTCTCATCTGAATGACTGAAACACATGACATACACACACACACACATATACACACACATGCACGCACACACTCATACACCTCTGTCGATCAAGTGGAAATGCATTAATACGGTTCCTTAAATTTCCATCTTATAGTCATTATCAAGAACCAGTCGGTCATTATTACTTACAATGTCACTTAAAAATGCATAAGATAATCTTGTTTAATTAATTTTTGAATAAAACCAATTATAAATAAACTCATATATGTTGGGGTAAAATCCCAAACTAGAATAATCCTCCAACTTCTCCTTTGAGGGTGATTACTCTCATTATCTACCACAAATAAAACTATGGTGATAAATAATGAGAGCAACAATATACTTTTTAATTCAGAACGTTTTTGCAGGGACTTCCCTGGTGGTGCAGTGGTTAAGAATCTGCCTGCCAGTTCAGGGGACACGGGTTCGAGCTGTGATCCGGGAAGATCCCACATGCTGCTGAGCGACTAAGCCCGTGCGCAACAAATACTGAGCTCGCCCACCATAGCTACTGAAGCCTGCATGCCTAGAGCCCGTGCTCCACAACAAGAGAAGCCACCGATGAGAAGCCCGCGCACCACAATGAAGAGTAGCCCCCCGCTCGCTCACCGCAACTAGAGAACGCCCACGCAGAGCAACGAAGACCCAACGCAGCCAAAAATAAATATTTTTTTTTAAAAAAAGAATGTTTTTGCTTTATGGACTCCCTATTTCCTTTTTTTGTTTTCTTTTTCATCCTGAAGTCCAAGAATGTAATGAATAGTATGATGATTTATATGTACAAATAGCTGGAATGGTATGCTTAATAAATCAAAAAAATCATCTAAATATGGTCAATATCATTAAAATTATAGAACCAAGCATGTCTCAGGAGGAGAAAACTCACCATTTAAAATGCATAGTGAGTAAAGTGATTTTGACTTTCAAAACAGACACATTTCATTCAGCATATAAAATTTAAGTTGGTGATTCTTATCTAATACAGTTAGGAGAATTTTAATTTGTATTTTAAAATGAATTGTACTTGCAAACAAGATTGTAAATTGAAGTCTTGAACATCATAACTGTCTTTTAAATTGTCAGAAATAGGCTTGAGAATTACCCAAATTAATGTGCTACAATTACTTTTATGATAGGTTTTGATCAATTGTACAGCATATTTTCCCAAAATTATCAGTCACAAAGAAAAGCCTTCAGCAAAGATGAAACCTAAAAATAGTTTATTGCATTCACATTTACTCAGAATCTTAAAAAGATGCTCATTTACGTTTTTTATTCCTCTATATTCAGATGATTTTCTTGACCTCATTTCCTATATTATCTCTAAAGCAATATACCGGAACATTTCTTGATGTTTGACTTAATTTTTGCAACACAAAACTTTCAATGTGGAACCAAGATAGGTAATTATCTAAAAAATATATTTGCATTTATTTGCCAAAATTCATTTTTCAGAAGTGCTTTGTTGTTGCAAACGATAGCCTGTTGGAATACTGTCTCCTTTTAATTAAAGAGCAGTCTGATTTCTGTGAGCTTTTATAATTAGCAGAAGCAAAATAAAACTATGTCTCAAACCTTTCTCAGCCAAACTGTAGCAAACACCTAAAACTTTGAAAGATTAAAAATTGTGCCCAAGGAAGAAGGAATCGGTTTTGTAGAGACTAAAATTTATACAATTGGGGCTGGGGGTGGGCTCTAATAAATACAATATTACAGACACAGAATTAGGCCAAGGAAGGAGCTAGTAAGGAGCCCTACAGCTTCCTATTTATTAACTTCATGGCAAACTCACTCTGACTATTCACTAAAAGCATATCTATATACTTATTTTAAACTGGTAAAATCACCTAATCCATATTAAATCTTCTATCACATTTCAACAGATTGAAAATTAAGGATTAAAACCAATTCCAATGTGGAAAATAGGTCAAGTGCTGCCAGAGATAAATATCATGCTGAAAAACAAATCTTTATTATGAACAAAAAAATCCCTGAGCATTAAGGTAAAACCTGATCATTACAGAACTCTAACCATCACCTCCCCCTTTGGAATCCTTAAGTTATGGGAAACCAAATGGCAACTTATTTGTTGTTGTTGTTTGTTTTCTTCTAAATCTAGCCAAAGAAATTAAACTCCAATGGTCCCTCCAAGTGTCAAAAAAATGTATGATAATACAGTGAAATCTGAGGTAACACAAATGTTGAAAAGAAAGAAAAAAAGTCTTGTTTTGGAGCTAAACTTACCGTTAAATTATGACTCTGCCTCTTACTGGAACCTGAGGATATAGATTAATCTTCCTTAGACTGAGTTTTCTCATCTGTAGAAGGCAGACCATAACCCTTACCCGAAAGCAGTCTTGCAAAAATTAGAGCTAATGTATGCAAAATGTTAACCTGTAGGAGATTAAGGAAACAGTAGTTTCTCACCCTGTAATTGTCAGTAATACTATCCTCTAACCCTGTCTATAGGTAGTTTCACTTTGACCATATGTTTATGCACAACTGACCAAACCAACTAAATATATGACTCACTCTTGCCATTAGTATTATAAAGCTATGGGCAAATTGTATGTGGCTATGATTTTGTCCATGATTCAAATCAATCTGGCCAGACAGTTTAACCCCAAAATCACATTCAAGTGAAAGCTGAAATTCTACTCAAACATTTTGCCATATTCTAGAACAAACCAGAGAGATTGGTGACTTCTGTTTAAGATGCAGAAAGCTGAAAAGTGCATTGCTTCTACCGTTATAACAAAAATAACCAAAATCTCAGGTAATCAACAAATCCACAACTTTCTTGAACCCATCAGAGAGCTGTGGTCTCAGAACAAACAACTGACCTGAAATCTAAGGAGAAAAGTTGCCTCCAAGAGGAAACAGTATAGGAACACTTGTTTACCCAGGGGACAATCTACCTGTTGCCAAAGAAGATGGTAAGAAGAACTAAGGTAAAATTGTTAACCCATTTCTAAAGGCCAACTGTAGGCAGGAATGAGAATACAGAATCCCTGGGGGCCAAAACACAAGGGAGAGTTCACATCAGTTCAAAGATTCTTCAAAGACTTCAAATGATGCTTACAAGGAAGACTGGGTAGCAATGACAAGGCCTGAGAAAACCTCCTTCACTGTGAGGGTGTTAAAGAAGATAACAGCAGTGCTGTATAAAAAAGCACAAAATCCTTCCCCAGACTCTTCTCATCTATCTCTCCTATGGAAAAAGACTTAGACATCTGGGTTTAGGGCAGTAAAGCCTGTTGCCTTTAGAGCTGAAGAACCACTGCAGCTGGGGAAAGGAAACAAAAAAATAACCCTCTAATCCTGGGGCTGTGTGTGTCCTTGGACAATACCATGAGATATCTCAGCAGGCTATTTTTTTGTTGTTGTAGAAATTGACAAGATGATTTTTAAAAACAAATAAACTAAATTAGCCAAAAAACTTAAAAAAACAAAACAAAGTTTCAGGTTTACAATAACTGATTTCTAACTGTATAACAGCAGTCAGAATAGTTTTGTGTTAGAATAAAGATAAACCTATGGACCAATGGAATTGAATGGAGAGTTCAGAAATAGAAATAGATTTACACATATATGTTCAATTAATTATCAGTAAGCATGCAAGGAAATTCAATGGAGAAGGAATAGTTTTTTTCAATAAATGGTGCTGGAAAAATAGCCTATTCATAGGCAAAACAATATAGGACCTTCATTTAAGCATCTTACCTTATATAAAAAATCAAATAAAAAATGATCATAGAAAAGACCCATTAAAGAACAGATTGATAAATTGAACTTCATCAAACTTTAAAACATCTGTTCTTCAAAAGACAAGGTTAAACAATAAAAAGACAGGCCATAAACTAGAGAAAATATTTGCAGACCACTGATACAAACTGATAAAGGGCTTATATCCAAAATAGATTAAGAAGTCTTAAAAGTCAATAATAAGGGCTTCCCTGGTGGCGCAGTGGTTGAGAGTCCACCCACCGATGCAGGGGACACGGGTGCGTGCCCGGTCCGGGAAGATCCCACATGCCGCGGAGTGGCTGAGCCCGTGAGCCATGGCCGCTGAGCCTGCATGTCCGGAGCCTGTGCTCCGCAACGGGAGAGGCCACAACAGTGAGAGGCCCACGTACCGCAAAACAAAACAAAACAAAACAAAACTGTGATACCACTACACTCATATTATAATGGCTAAACTATAATAGATATAAAGTGCTGGTGAGGTTGCAGAGCCACTAGAACTATATCTTTCTGGTAGAAATGCAATAATGGTAAATCACTTTTGAAAATATTTGTAGTTTCTTATAAAATTAAGCATACATTTACCATATGACCCAGCAATCTTACTCCTTGGTATTTACCAAGTGAAATGAAAACATTTTTTCACAAAAAAACTTATACATAATGGAGTGGATGGGCAGAATAGTCAAGAAGGTACCAGTCACATCAAGCAGCCAGGTCCTGGAGGCCTCCATGGGCATGAGATCCCTCTTGCCCATCCAGAAATATCCAGTGCCCTTGCCTGGGGAAAGCCCTTCTGTCTCTGGAAGAAGCACCAACAAGAATTAGGGCAATAAATAAACCAAGCAGACCAGAACAACATGTCAAAGGCTCTATAAATTACACTGCCTTTGGAAACACAGCCCACAATAGGCCAGGACTTAACAGGTTAAACACAACAGGGTAACTGCCTATTAAAAGATTTAAATAGGACCCCAAGTCATTGTCAAAATATTGGTTGTGCTATTGTACTATAGTTTTGCAAAATGTTACCATTAGGGAAAACTCAAGATCTCTTCATTATTTCCTACAAGTTCATGTGAATTTAATAATATCTCAAAACAATTAAAATACAAAAAGAAAATCTATACATAAATGTTTTTATAGCAACTTTATTTGTAATTGTCCTAAACTACATCCAACCCAAATGACCCTCCCCTGGAGAATGGATAAAATAATGGTGGTACATTTATACAATGGGAAACCAATAAGCAATAAGGAGGAAAGAACTACTAATACACACAATAGCATTTTAAAATCACAAATGCATTATGCTGAGTGAAATAAGCAAGACTCAAAAAGCTACATATTCTATAATTCCACCTATATAACGTCCTTTCAGAAGCAAAACTATGGGGGAATAAAATCCAAAGATGGGCATGGGAGTAGCAGTTGACTCTTAAGGACATGATAGAATTTGGGGGGATAGAACTTTATTTTCTTTCCCATCTTTTCCTTTTTTAATTTTATTTAATTTTATTTTTTTTAACTTTCTGAACTGTTTGCTATAAGGGTAGATTTTGTTGTATGTGAACTTTACCTTAAGTAAAGAAAATGGAACAAAGAAGCCACATTAGTTTCCCCTGAATATGCAATACTGATTGTGATCATAAAATGTGGTCCCATTATGAAGCCTATAAAAACATTAAAACTGCAATCATAGCATTCTTTAAAATCACCCACAATCCTGCCATCCCAAGCTGTCACATTCTTTCATTTTTCCATGTATCACCTATGTTTGCTATAATTCTTTAACTGAATTCAACATATATTCTGCTTTTCCCACATAGAAATAAGCATTTTTCAATACAAATATAGTCAATATTTATAATCATCATTTTCCATCTGTACATTATTCCATCTAGTAAAGTATAATTGACTTAACCTTTCCTCAGTAGTGGACTTTTGGGCTGCATTAAATTTTTTTTAGTATTATAAGCAAAAATCCATTGAACATCTTGATATACATAGCCAATTTTTCTTTAGATTTTTTTCCCCTAGGGGTAAATGTCAGTGCATGGAATTATATCCATAAGCCCTTAATTTTTCTTCATGAATGTTGCCCATTTTTCATAAAAAGATTTTTACTTATTTTTCCATCCACAGTGGAAATTGAGCAATTTTATAATCTCTCATATTCATTGGGGTATATAGATGTTTATATATATAGATGACACATTATATATTTTATATAGCATAGATTTATATATAGCATTTTAAACTTAATATGTGTGAAATGGGGTATTTTGCTTTAATTTTCATTTTTTTGTGTATTACTGATCAAATTATGTCAGAAGTTTGCTTCAAACTTTTATCCATTTGAGGTATAGTCTATCCATGTCCTTTGTCCATATACATTTTTAATATATAAGCATAGCAATTTTGCCACGAATCAGTAGTCTTTCCCTAAATGTTCCCTTCTGGGTTTTGGTCAAATTACACTGGGAAACTCTACTAAGTAAAATTAAGCTAAGGGCCATGTGTTGTTCATCAGTTACTTGCATAGTGGCTGCCATATACCAGATGCTCAAAAAATATTTGTTGAAAGGAAGGAAGGAAGGAGGGGAGGAAAGAAGATAGGAAAGAAGGAAGGAAAGAAGGACTCAAGGAAAAAGCAATTGTAAACAAGTACCAATCATCTTAACAGGCAGGTCTGGGAGAAGTCTTTCTGAGATAATCCCTAACACTGAAAATTATGTGGTCCTTATTCTCTCATGAGTCCCCTGGGCTTGAATCCCATAATATTTCCATTATGTAGCTACAACTGTATTGCTGCTTTTCTCTGCTTCAGAGGAACAATTACAAAGAGAAGCACAGACTTAATATAAATTACTGACCTCAGTAAATTTTCATTCTAACAGTGAAATATATACAAAAGGGTTTCTCAGCCAACAGTATCAATAAAATGAAGCAGATAATTTGGAAATGAAGAATCAAAAAGTAGTACCCACCTTCAAATATATTGCTGATACAGATGGAGGAGTAAAGTCACATTGAGAAGGTTGCCATAGTCACAAAACTTCCTCTAGCTTACTATATGTTGCCGATTTGAGCTTTCTTTTCATTAGAGGAATTAGGATGCCATATTTTCACCCTTTTACATGTTGACCTATTCAACTTTAAAATGTGTTTTTTCTGGTAAGGTGAGCATGAAGTGTCATCTCTAACTACATTTCTATTCAGCAAAAAGTAACAACTCCAGGTATTTGGCTTTCGGGGTTTTCATTGTTTATATTGTAGAGAGGAAAAAGTGCTAAAAGTAGGGGAGGTTTGCTACTAGACCCAAAATACTCAGTTTTGTTGCGTTTTGTGTTTTAACTTCCACTCTCTTGCCATTATACTGTATATGATACCAGTCTTATTCAGATGAGACATTTTTGTTTGCCAAGTGAGATGGCAAATGTAACAAATACATTTCTGGCAGAAGGGTGGAAATAGTGAGAAAGCTATCTTTGACAAGGAGTAGCAACATCACAGATTGGTGGTCACATGTGAGAACTGTACTACACAGAAACATCTTCTCCCACCCCACCCCCAGAAGAATAGCTCCTGGGATATTGGTGGTCCATCTGGAGTGCTCAGAGCCAATTCTGCTAAATGCAGGAGGATGGTGTGTGCATCAGAGCAAAGCTGGAATAATCCTGGCAAGTTAGAAAATGATAATTGGTGACTGACATTGAAGGTTTTCAGAAAGGACAGAATCAAAGAACATCTCTCTTTTTACTATGAATGATGGAGCTTTGCGTTCGACTGTCACACTAAATCCCCTTGTGCTGTAGCTTTGTAAAATGAAAGCAAACATTATTTGGAACATTAGCTATAAGTCATGCAAAATTCTGTAGCTCCAATTTGCATTTGAATAATAAATTGAAATGAGCCCAATAAACACCAAGTCTGCAACAGACTAAATGTGGAAAATATGTTCTTAAGAATATTACCATCCAAGGTCACAAGGGATACAAATGAATGTTGGAGTTCAGCATAAAACTGTCCAGTATTTCATTCATCAATATTTACGAAAATTTGCAACTGATTTATGATTTCCATTTCTGGCATTGAATCACAGAACAGGAACTTTTCAAAGAAACGAGTTAATATTGACAATATATTTCATTGTTATAAAAACTGGTAGAATGTCTCAAAGTAGAAAACTAACACCAGAGAATCCCAGGGATCTCCAGAATGACATACCTTCCAAACTTTACCTCAAAGACAAAGAAGACAATTTGGGATTATAGTAAAAAAATAATAGAGAAAAAAATATGACTGAGGTTAAAGACAGTGTGGTTAAACTCTGTGGGATCAGTGAAACTACTATAAAAGAAATTATTTGGAGGAAAACCTTGTGGGAAGAGACCAAAGAATTTTTTGACACAAGAAAGTAGGGTGGTATTGGGGAAGATTTAGTTTATTTATTTACTCACAGATTCATTTGTCAAAATATTTCTTGAGTATATAATGCTTCTGATCTGTCTGGTAAGATCTAGAAATAAACAGGTAAATATAAAATATGCATTTTTAAAAGATTTCATAAATCAGTGGGAAGACAACATGGAGAGAGAGAGTAAAACAATGTGAAAGTCCTTCAAGGGAATTATGTACAAGGAAATCATTATTAAGAGCAGCTCTAACCTCTTCTGGTCGACTGTGATGCCTAAACTAAATCTTTTTTTAATTAATTAATTTATTTATTTATTTATTTATTTATTTATTTATTGGGTCTTCATTGCTGCATGCGGGCTTTCTATAGGTGCAGCGAGCAGGGGCTACTCTTCACTGTGGTGAGCAGTCTTATCGCAGTGGCTTCTCTTGTTGTGGAGCACGGGCTCTAGGCACACGGGCTTCAGTAGTTGTGGCACATGGGCTCAATAGTTGTGCTTTGTGGGTTCTAGAGTGCAGGCTCAGTAGTTGTGGCACACAGGCTTAGTTGCTCTGCGGCCTGTGGGATCTTCCCAGACCAGGGCTCTAACACGTGTCCCCTGCATTGGCAGGCGATTCTTAACCACTGTGCCACCAGGGAAGCCCCCTAAACTAAATCTTAAAAGATGAATAAATGTTATGTGATCAGCTCAAGAAAAAAAGATCCACAATGTAATTTTAAATGTTCATTATTATGATACTGAAAGTCAGACACACATTTAATATTAATGATAAGAGATATTAAGAATACAAACTATTTCCTCACCCTTATGTTGACTCTGAAGACCTGATGACTTTAACCTTTCATCTCCAACATGGTTTTCCTTTGCTCATTTACTGCCCGGCTGTTTGAGTTAGAATACCCGTGTAAATGAGTCTGATTCTCAGGAATTGCCTGGAGGCCCAGTTGGTGTTTTCACTGCCATGGCCCAGGTTAGAGTCTCCAGGTTAAGCAAGACAGTGGTGGAAAAGGTAATGTGTGTGTGCTTTTTGCTATCAGGTGTATAAGGTCAGGGCTGCTGATTTTTGGCAAAAGGCCCCAAAAGAAGTTGTTGAGGAACCCCTTGAAATTTTAAAGGACAAATTAAGAATTTGCTGGACAAAAGTGGTTTCCATACTTTACTCTCTCAATCTTATGAAGGTGATTGTTACATGTTTGGATTGAGGGATGTGTTGGAGAATGGGAGTAAAATTACAATTAGAAAATTACAATTTGGGAGATTATAAGATATTTAGAATGTCTGTTTCTTAGAATTAAGTTTGGTCTAGGATATCATCTGATATGCAAATGTCACATTGTGACTCCAATTAAGTTGCTAGAATTTCTGGCAGGGCAAAGTCCCTGTCCCCTATAGTCTCAGATCACATTATTCCAGAAGACTGGAAGTCATAGAAAGGCCTCAGGTTTTAGAGAAGAAAACAGATTCCTGTGATCTGAACACAAGGCAGCCACTTGCAAAAATTTCTCTCTCCATTTTGACATCTAGAGACTCTTCCTTATGCTCCCCCCACTTCAGCCTTCTACATTGAAAGATGTCAACAAGCCCATGAGGAATGTGCCATATTCTTCAAAAGTTTCAAAAAGTAAAAACCAACCATTACTTCACCACCATTTTTTTAACCACAATTTTGAAGTACACTAATAAGCGAATGCCAACCACACACACACCCACACCAAATCCCCCTGAATTCTACAACCCAGAGTAATAATTATAAATAGGTACAAATAAATAGGTAATAAATAAATAAACAAATAAATAATTATAAATAGGTACAAATATTTCCAGAATATTGTCCATTTTATATAGATATATATGTAATGATATATGATATATAAATATCATATATTTATATAAAAGTGTTTGAAAACACTTTTTTAAAAAAAAGACTTTATATTTTAGAGCAGTTTTAGGTTCACAGAAAAATTGAGCATAAGGTATAGAGAGTTCCCAGGTATACTCCAAAGTCCATGGTTTACTCTTGAATTAAGAGTTCGCTCTTGTACATGCTATGAGTTTAGACAAATGTATAATGACATGTGTCTATCATTATAAAAGACAGATACATTTAAAAGATATTTTCTTATTTTACATAGTCATCTGTAATTTCCTTTTTCACTAAATATCTGTTTAGGTCCATATAGATCCACCTTACATTTTGATAACATTATAGAATTTCATGAACATCTGTACTTTAATTAGAAATACTTTGTTGATAAATATTTAGTTTTTTGGTCTACATTTTTTATCACAAAAAGGGTACAATAAATATTCTTTCTCGTATATATTACCATTTCATGTACAAAGTTCTGGAGATCATATGTATAACATCTAGGTAGTACAGTAAAAGGATCATTGTCTTTGGAACCATAAATATTTTGCTTTCAATTAAGTTACATCATTTGCAATTTAAACAATTTTGATCAAATGAAACTATAGTTTCATCATCAATAAATTGGCGGTAATGATAATCTCTTCACAGGATTCTGAAGCTAGAATGACATATATAAAGTTTACTTTTGAAACTGAAAATAATGCACATGGTTTTATTGCTAGAGGTTTTGTGCAGTTGTAAGAATATCAACTTGTCAGTTGTTATCACTTATCTGAAGCAAGGCTATTCATTGAAATTCACACCAAAAAGATTTGGGGTGGGCATGCAGAATAGGGAAAGGAGGATGCCAGTGAGCTGGTCAGCCTTTGAAGTGAACTTCAGAACATCCTGGTGCAAAGAGTCTACTGGAGGTTCCTAGATTGGGAACAGGAATTGGGAACTGTACTTCTCTTCGTGAAGGCATGGCTCAGTTTGAAAGCAGAGTAGGCAACAGGAAGCATTAGACAGCTCTCAGCATTGTCCTAGAAGAAGTGGCTGCCAAAATAAATATGGTGGTTCCAATGTGACAAATCCTGAAAGGCAGCAGCCTTAAAGAGGTCTGCTGATGTTTTTTTTCAACTAAGTTATTAAAATAGAAAACCCAATCCAGAGATCTAGAAGTGTCTCCCCTAGAAGTAAGGGGTAAGGGGAGCTCAAACAGATTTTGTCACATCCAGTCTCTGAAGAACAAAGAGAAAGAGGCTGCATTTGCTGACAAGAAAACACATACTAATTCAGGCTATGTGTGTGATTCCTGCAGAGGAGATAGAAAATGTATAAATTAGGACCCTGCATGGCCTTTGCCACTCTAGGGGAGCCTTTCCCTCCCCATCACCACACTCCTCCATCTTCCTCCATCTCAGCAATATTGGGAAGAGATCTTGTGATCTTGTTGTGAAGGTCTGCATTTACCTCTCCCCAAGAGAGAAGGTGTGGTCTTTTGATTGGTGAAACTGGCACATGGAGCGCAGGGCAGAGCAAGCCCAGTCCACACTGCCTTTCCTTAAGATCCAGTCTGTCCACAGGCCACATGTATTGTTCACTCCTCCACACTGTGAGTAGCTTGTGCAGCAGTGAGAGAGAGACCTGAGTTCTCTGCCTTCTCTGCCTATGACTGTGTGAGTGAATCAATTCATGGAAAAGGAAACAGGACCCCTTTTGATCTCAAGTCCAAGGTTCTTCCCCAAAATACTTGGTAGAATAAAAGGGATGTTTTGGTCTTAGACTCTTGTGTGTAATTTCTCATCTGGTTCAGAATTCGGAAATGAGTGAGATGTGTATGAAACTGAACAAACACAAAGAGTGTGGCAATGATCAGCCAGGGAGCTGTCAATGACCACATTGTTTAGGCTGAAGCCGAAGAAAGGCACTGACATCATTATCAGACTTGACTAGTTTCCATGTAGCCTCCAGCACTCATTTCCTTCAAGTGGACATTTTTTACTATTTTAACTGTTGGCTTGGGCTCCACAGAGCAACCAAGACTGATCTTAGGTAGGAAAGATTTAAGGGAAACTGAGTCTAACCTTTAAGACTAGAGGCAAGTTCACTGTGGAGCTAATGAATCTCATTCCCTTGCACAGGAACTTCCCAAGGTTTCAGTGGCTTCTCTTTCTGAAACACTGGGAGGAACCAATGACCCTGGCCAAGCACCAGAATTATGGGACACTCCTGACTTCCTGGAGATTATCCTTTAAGGTACTGGGCAATAGGAAGGGTCAACAAGCTTCTAGCATTATCTCTACTCAGTTCCCAGCAACAACCTGTCCCTGAAGACCTCTTTGAGCAACCAGATTCTATCTTTGACCCCAAGGAATAGAATGTGAATTAGATGCTGTTTGTTCCATGGCAACCTCCTCCCTAAAGAATGACCCAAGATGAGGAGGTGATGGTGTTGAGAGAGTTACCAGCAACAAGGACCTGGCTGAGCTGGACCAGTTGTAGAATCAGAGGTAGTTCCAACGAACAGTGAAGGCCTGAAGTTTCCTGAGGGTTTGCCCTGGTCAAGAACCCCCAGCAACCAACTACAGAAGTTACAAACGTGGGATTACCAATAATGAGATATGAAAATGATAATAAACACATTTTGATTAACCAAGCAATAATAAATTTACTTCTCTTCTCAATATTGAAAACAATATTTTAAAAAAGCATTGTCAGATGAAGAGGCAATCATACATATGACAAATAGTGTAAAAATTATATTTTAGAGATGTACCAAGTAGTTAATAAATATGTCATTATATTGATTTGTGGCAGTTGTGATTTTGTCAACCTTTTAAAATTTATAGTTTGCTTTGATTTATTTTTTCATGGCTTAATGATCATTTTATCTTTCACATCTCTGTGGGTTTACTGGGCCAACTGCATGATTCTTTTGTGCCAGGAAATGTGGGCTGGACTCTAGTCCTAGGAGAGCTTGCTTAGACTGGACCATTGAGATGGCTCATCCCATGGGCACCAACTAGCAGCTCACCTGGCTAGCTTATCAACCAGAGCTCCTTCATGAAGGCTCTCTGTGTTCTGAGTTCTCAGTGTGGTGTTCAGAGTCTAAGGAGCATCCTGAAAGTGACATTCTAAGATTAAGAAAGCAGAAATGTCCAGTCTTCATAAAGGCTAGGCCTGGAACTAGCACAGCACCACTTCTGCCATATTGGAAGGGGAAATCTAGTCAACCTCTCAATAGAAAGAGTGACAAATAATTTGTAGACATTTTTAATCCACCATACAAGAATATGGAGTACCAGATTCCCAAAATTTACCATTAAAGTCCCAGATGGTAGTTGTTATGTGAGGTCAGTGGCTCTTAGGTGAATGGTTTTCCTCTTTTGTACATTTGCCTTTGAATTCTGCCTGAAATTGGGTAATCTTGGGATGGATTAAATCAGAGTGTATTTCCCTATGCTAAAGGACAATCTGACAACTCCTTTTCCTCCTCCCATCTATTTTTCCTGTCTAACAGAGCATTATTTTCCTAATGAGAAAAGAAATCTGTTAAGAATAAAGTTCATCAATATCATTGAATGCAAATTCATTCTTAACTCTTAGGTTAATCATTCAAATTGACATGGAGCCTGGCAATAAGAGATTAGTGTTAGTCAATCTGCTTTTGAGTAACTATGAACTGAGAGCTTTCCTTCCTATCTAGAATAAAATAATATGAAGAATCCTCAAAAGAATCATGAATATTCTAAATAACCTGGAGACAAAACACATGCCAAACTAATACTTTTCCAAATAATATTTTACATAGAAATTCAAGTCACATGGTACTGTTGAAAGTATACATTGAATCAGCATCAGTCTTAATCAGACTAACAATTAATAAAACAAATTTTCTTCCTGGTATATGTAGTAATTCTTATATTGAGAGTCATACCATCTGCTGTGACAATAATATTTTGGAGATTTCTTAGAGAACAAAATCACCATGTATGCTGTTAAAATTGAAGCCTCGTTGATACCCTTTAAATGCATCAATTCCGATGTTTATAATGGCCTACAGAGAGCCTCAAGCTATCTCTACATTTCGAAGAATCTAAAGCAGTGGTTTCCAATATAAACTAATCAAGAGCTGTCACAGGACTTTACACCATCTGGTATCCCATAAACCCAAGTCTTCACTTAACGTTGAAGTTCAGGAGTTTCACTCTCTCTAGATTAGCTCATTTTGGGATGGCACAGTATATGCAATCAGTAAAAAATGGTACATGCACACTGCAACTCTCGAGGTCTGTCTGAAAGCAGTAAAGCCATTCTTCAGTCATTTCTTGCCCCATTGTTGTTAAAGTTACTATGGCTGCTATACATTCTTCCCCACGGCATCAGTTACTGTATTCTTCAGCTCTGATGGGTTCTTTCTTACAGTTTCTAACTCAAAGTACTAATGGAGTTCATCCATTCTTCTCCCAAGTTTGCTGAGCCTCCTTATGACCATTGCTTTGAACTCTTTATTAGGTAAATTACTTATCTCCATTTCATTTGGATTTTTTTCTGGAGTTGTATTTTGGTTTTTTGTTTGGAACATATTCCTTTGTCTCCTCATTTTGTTAGACTTTCTGTTTGGTTTCTGTGAATTAGGTGAAACAGCTACCTCTCCCAGTCTTAAAAGAGTAGACTCCTTTGGGAGCCTCCCCTGTGTAGACTGCATGCGTGTACTGGGTGGCTTTGGCCAGCCAGCTAGTTCTAGAGTGGGCTTGGGCTGCAGGAGAGTCTTGGGGTGCTCCTTGCTGTGGTCACCTTGTCGGGATGACTGGAGCTAGAGTGGGTGTGACCAGAGGGAGTCCAAGGTGTGCTACACCTAGACCAGTTTGGCAGGATGGCTGGAGCTGGGGTGGGCACAGGATGGGATCAGTCCAAGGGGTACTCAAACAATGGCACTTGCCTGGTGCCTCCAACCTTGGAGAGAGTCCCAGCAGTTCCCCGTGCATTTTGACAAATATTTTAAGCTTAGTAGTTGGATTTCCTTTCCATATAGTCTAGGTGCCCTTTCAACTGCTATTTTTTCACTATATCCCAGAGTAGGCAAGTCTGCACTTGGGCCCTTCAGTTATACTCCTCTTACTGCAGGACACTGGCAGGGGTGGGTTTCCTGTGGATACCATGTCTACATCTTTCCTATTCATTTCTGTGTGGTCCCTCTGTGTTCAGAATCTGTTCAATCAGCCCTCAGGTCTCCTTCAGGAAAAACTGCTCTGTATGTAGGTGTAGATCCAGTGTGTCCATGGGAGGAGGTGGTTACAGAGTCTTCCTTTGTTGCCATCTTGGACTCCTCCAAAAGTTTCTTTTTTTATACCATTATTTTCTTTGACAGCCTCATGTTATACAAGGGAGGCAAGTAATATCACTAGAGTTTTTGTTTTTTTTATATGAGCTGCTATTTTCAAGTTTATCTCAGCTACGTCTATGAAATGGTTAATTCTTTTAGTATATGTGTAGGGAAATATTGTTAATTATGATTAATTTCATTTCTTGATCTTGAACCATCATTCTAGCTAATTGTCTGTTTTCCACCTTTTTTTAAATTTATTTTCCACTATATTTTTATTTAATATTTTTTCTTTCAGTTTTTATTGAGATATAATTGACATATAGCACTGTATACATCTAATGACAGCACAATGACTTGACTTACATATATCATAAAATGATTACCACAATAACTTTAGTTAACATCCATCATATAGATACAAGAAAAAGAAAATAAATAAATTTTTTTCCTTGTGATGAGAATTTTTAGGATCTACTCTCTTAACAACTTTCAAATATACCATACAGCAATGTTAACAATAGTCATCATGTTGTACGTTACACCCTTAGTACATATTTATTTTATAACTGAAAGTTTCTACCTTTTGACTGCCTTCATCCAATTCCCCCATCACACATCCGCACCTCTGGTAACCATAAATCTGATCTCTTAAAAAAAGAAAACTTCTTGAATCTTATAAATATGTTATGGTTTTCTACACATCATTATTTCTAATAGAACTGCTTTTACCACAATTAAAGACATTTTTAACAGAAGAAATCTTGCCTGAGTTATCACGGTCAAGGCTCATTTATCTAAAGCAGTCTACAAAGGCAAGGTACATTGTTGGATGAAATAAATAATAAAAATGTTCATATTGTTGGATGAAATAAGTAATAAAAATGTTCATCTTTCCATCTCTCAACATGTCATTCTTTGTTCAGTTACCCTAATCAGTCCTACTGAATTACTAATCAAATGGTATCTCAATATTTGCCTCAATCATCTGTACCCAGACTGAGCTGACTTTACAAGATATATATAACTACGCACCCTTGCGCATACACACAAAAACACACATATAAACTAGATGTTTCTCTGCCTTTACCTCTTTGTCATTGTCATTTTTACAAGAGTTAATCTTTTCTCATTCTCCAGGACTGCTGGAGCTGGACCAAGGTAAATGTGTGTGTTCATGATACAAGTCTTGCAGCTCAGTCTGTAAGTACCACGTAAGTACCATTGTACTTACAGGCTATTTTAGAAAAATCTCATTAATCAACACTGAAGGAATTATTCCCAGGATTCATTGCTTGATAAAAACAGGGCCATTTGAACGATCTCTTCTAGAAGATTGACATTGATTTTTCTATCATATTATTTGAGAATTAGCCAAGACCCAAGAGGGAAGGAAAACATAATAACCCTCTCCAAGCATCTTAGTTATTTGAAGAGGAATGTCCTGGTAGTCTATATGTAGCATTACAGAAATGATTTCTCAGAATCATCCCTATACTTTCCCCTTTCAGTTTGCTGTATTTTTTAACATGTGTCAATGAATGTGGGTAGAGTTTGTATAAGGGCTTTATTAACCCTAAAAAGGCCTCTGTTTCCTTTTCTATTTTATTGTCACAGACACATGGGTATCTAATATAATAATGTAAAAATTTATTTATAATACTCTTGAAACATATGTAGTGTTGTGAAGACAAGAAAATCAACAGTACTACATTTGAAGGTGGCATAGCTCTTTTAAAGGTCAATTAAAAAGTTGTTAGCATAGATCCTGTGACTATTTCAAAAGAAGAAAGTTTAAAAAAATGAAAGCCATAAAATAGTGAGGCTGTGTTTTAGGACGTGAAAGATTAAATGGAAAGGGTCTTATGTAAATGGTCCAGTTTATAATTATGACAGGTTTCCAGCCACATGATAGAGATAAAAATACTTATCAGGTCTGAATGGAAACACAAAGCTTTAAAAACAACTGGGCAAAAACATAACTGGTTTTTGACTTAGGCATTTTGAGCAACTCATTAAAATTTCAGCTGCTGGACTTGTTAATGACATAATGTACCTTCAAAAGTGCCCTATACCTGTCAGGCAGCCAAGGGTTATCTTTGTTACACAGGATTCAGAAGTTTGGGCAAGTCTTTAATTTGGTTTTGAAAAAATGAAAGTAAAGCCCATTTAGTGGGAATGCATGCAGATTTAATCCTTCTGGAAAGTAATTTAATGGTATTTATTTTAAAACATAAACCTTCTAACATGTTCATTCACTTTGTTTTTATTTGGAGTTTTCTAAAAGCAGAAAGAGAAAGAAAAAACAAATAAATTGGCATGTGATTTCAGGGGAAGCAGGACAAGGAAGCAGGGGAAGCCAATGAAGGGTGAGTTGATGAGCAGGTTACCTCTGTGGATAACTTGGTCCCAAACCCACTGGGGACCATCTGAGAGACTATAAAACACACCTCATGATTGTACCACTGAGAAATGATGGAGCTGGAAGATCTATCCACCAACTCTCATCCTTTGTTGATTGAAGGTTACTTCAAGGACATGAACTTTCTGGTTCATCTGGCCTTATGTTGCCAAGTAGGCTAACTACAGCATTCAGATAATACTTTAAAGCAGAAGAACTCAGGAAACCATCAGGCTGTATAGGAATTGTATGCAGGTGACCTCCTGGGTAGGCAAAGAGGACAAGAGTGGGGCACTGATGCCCTCTGCTATGCCCTTTGACCCGGGGAATCACATGTAGAGACACATTCTTTCATCATGCCTCTCATAGTGAGTAGAGGAATGCTAACAGTAAAATTTCCAAAAGGTTTTGTTATATGCATATGATTATGATTATGGATGAAACCAGTGGATTTTTTGATGTGTTAAGAGTTTACCAAAAAGTCATCTTTTCCTATAATCAATTCAAATTTCCATTGAAACTATGGTCTATTATATTTGTTTTACAAATATATAGCTATAATCACAACACATCCTGCTATCATGAGATGGGTAATATGACCAAATGAATATTCTTAGGACGCTGAAGAGATCCTCCACAGGGTTGCAAGATTTGGCAAATAAAAATATGGGACACCCAGTGTATTTGCTTTCTCAGCAGCCATAACAAAGTGCCACAACCTGGGCACCTTCAAACAACCAAAATGTATTGTCTCACAGTTAGGAGACTAGAAGTTTATAATCACAGTATCAGCAGGGCCAGGCTACCTCTGCAGGCTCTAGGGAAGGATCCTTTCTTGATTCTTCCAGTTTCTAGTGGTTGCTGGTACTCCTTGGTGTTCCTTGGCCTGTAGATATATCACTCCAATCTCTGCCTCCTTCTTCCCTTGGCCTTCTTCCCTCTGCGTCTGTGTGTCTGTTTCTCCTTATAAGGATATCAGTGATTGGATTTAAGGTCCACCCTCCTCCAATAGGACCTCATCTTGACTTGACTACACCTGCAACGACCCTATTTCCAAACAAGATCATATTCACGGGTTCCAGGTGGCACAAATTTTGGGGAGACACAATGTAACTCAGTACACCCAGTTAAAGTTGAATTTCAGATAAACAATGAATATTGCCCCAAAATATTGCAGGAAGCATACTCACACTAAAAATTACTTGTCTACTTGAAATTAAAATTTAATTGGATGTTCTATATTTTATCTGGAAAAAATACTCCTGTAGGGTATCCAGGCTTTTCAGCATCACCTGATTTCTACCAGTCTTTTGAAGAGACTCAGCTGCACTTGAATTTTAATCCACTTTATCGACATATTTTCATAAGTAACCTTCCTCTTCTTTTGTCACATTTTCTCTTGAAGTCTAAATTCTTGATGAATGCTTCCTAATAAATATCTATTGAGTTATTCACAATACATGTGAAAAATGAGTATGGGCCCTCAGTCAGATGATAGAAGAAGAGAATTAATATGTGCTCCCTGTCCCCAGAGAACCCACAAGTTAGTTCTAGTGATGAGAAGACACCTCCCCCATAAGTGCTGCAAGACAGAACATGTACCGCCTAAGATGTGTAAGCAAAGTGGAAGGAACTTGAACTCATTGCTATCCCACCCATTCTGGAAGGTTCAGGTCAGATTTCATGCAAAGGTAGCTTTGGAACTGGGCCTTAGAAGATGGAAAAGCTGGAGAGAGTGCCCTAGGTAGAGAGAATAACTTGATCAAAGGAAGGAGTCATTAGCCTGTTTAAGGATGAGTCATCTAATTCAGTAGTCCCTAATTTCATTGTCTGTCAGAATCCCCTGTGTTCTGCACATATGTACTTCATCCCAAAGGGTGCTGATTCAGTAGGCCCAGGAGGGTTCAATTTTTTAAAAAGCTCCCTAGGAATCACAATGTACAATATAGACCCTAATGTGCAATAGCTCAAACACAACTTAAGTTTATATTTGGTTCACATAACAGTCCAAGGTCCATGTGGTAGACGAGGGTTGGGTTTGGTAAAAGTAGATTGAAAGGGGAAAACTATTTTGTATTTCCAAAGAAGTTATTTTTAGATCTACTCAGTAGTTTGAGTAGAGAATTTTATAGCCAAGATTTTTCATTAATACAAGTCCCTTCTTTCCTTCCTTTCACATATACTAAAACATTCTTCTCATAATTGAGGAAGAGAAGTAAGATGTGCTCCCTGCCCTCAGAGAACCTACAAGTTGGTTCTACTGATGAGAAAGACACCTCCCACGTAAAAATAGGGCATGTACTGTCAAAGATGTATAAGCAAAGTGGAAGGAACTTGAACTCGTTGCTATCCCACCCATTCTGAAATATTACTCATTCCTCATTAAACGAAGTCAAAGAATAATTCACATTCCAAACTAATTTGTAAATGCCCCATTACTAATGATTTCCAATTAGTAACATAAAATGAAGACTGGATGTTCTCAGTTCTAAACATGAACAAAACTATACTAATTGGTGATTTATTTTACATTACTGTATAAACGAGTCAGGAGATCCTAAGGTAAAAATTGCACTAAAATAGAGGAAATGGCTAATTTTTCATGTAAACCACCAAAATAGTTGTCTGAAAATAACGGTTTAAATAACTAAAAATAACAGTGTGAGTCAAACTCCAGGAAATGCAGACTGTAGCTTGCTGTGTCTCTGCATTTCAAATAATGTGTATAATTTTTTTTAAAAAAAAAAGAACTTATCAAAACAGAAAAAATATGTAACTCTCCACATAGGAACGCGAACTTCTAGAGAGATGTTCCCTGACAGTATGAAAAATGCTTAAGGTCTTTAACGAGGAAACGTCTGGTTCTCCTTGTTTTAGGAAGGCCTCGGATTTTAAGCACCAAGCACAAATTATGTATTACCTCTTTGAAAAGGTCAACATAGTTCTCATCTACATACTAGTTAACAATTATAAATGACGTTTGTGATTGGTGAAGCACCTGGGCTCGCTTGGTGGCATGTGGTCCCTAACAGTTGTGGTGGGTGAGGAGGGACAAGGGCTACTGTCAGCGCTACATCTATCATACAGGTAATCAGTGTGAGGCTTAAGGATGTCCTGGAGATAGCCATGGTCACATGGCTCCTTAGTGAGAGAAGCAGGGTTGAACCTGATTCACAACCCTGACTAACAGTCTGGTGGTCTTCCTATCATGCTAGGACGTTCCAAACTGTTTCAAGAAAAGCTTATCCTCATGAAATAATGTACCAGAGCAGAGAATGGGCAACGGTTCTCTTCGACTCAGATTTGTGAGAAGTATTATCAGGATGTGGGTTAAATAGCTGAGAAGCAGCTATTGGATATATGCAACCTTTATTAGAATTTAATGTCTCTGTGGTTTTGTTTTAAAATAACTTAGTAAGCTGAACTAATCAACATGATCAAGTAATGGTCTATGAAATTCTATTTTAAAGCAAAGCTGTTAGATTAAAGAATCCAAAGATAAAATCTGAAATTAGTAAGCTTCTGCTCGTAATCCCCTTTATCATTTTAATGAAATTCAAACCAAGTCACAATGAAAGCTCAGAAATGAAGGGTTTATAAAAGAAAATGTGAAAATTGATTCTGCAGAGTTTCATTTCAAATAAAGTCTTAATAGCCATTAAAACCCTGAAAATGGAGGTTCATATGACAGGCCTTTAACTGTTTTAGCAATAAGGAGGTGCCTCTGTAATCAACCAACATTTTTTGTGGTGGAAAGTGGGATGCCTATTTTACCATTCTTAGTTGAAATAACCGTCGGTGTTATTATACCCCAGAAAATCAACCCAATAACTTCCTATTCACATCATCTTAAGGGACCCATGGTTTCATTAATTCTGAACTTTGAAATTTCCTTAGCAAACAGGAACAAAAGCTGAATATCCAACAATAGGGAACAGTTAATTAAAACATGACATTTCCCTTTAGTGGCATATTAGCTCATCAAGAATTTTTATTGACATGGCAAAATGTTCATGATATAATATTAATTGTGGAAAAGATGTGATATCAATTGAATTAGCTTGTGAGGGCTGCCTTAACAAAATACCACAGGCTGGGTGGCTTAAACAACAGAAACTAATTTTCTCACTGTTCTAGAGGGTAGAAGTCCAAGATCAAAATATTGGCAGCTGGTTTCTCCTGGGGCCTCTCTCCTGGGATTGCAGATGGCTACCTCCTCACCTGGCCTTTCTTCTGTGCATGCTGGCTCCTGGTGTCTCTTCCTCTGCTTATAAGGACACCAGTCATATTGAATTAGGGTCCCATCCTAACAGCTTCATTTTTACTTAATCACCTCTTTAAAAGCTATCTCTAGGGCTTCCCTGGTGGCGCAGTGGTTGAGAGTCCGCCTGCCGATGCAGGGGACACGGTTTCGTGCCCCGGTCCAGGAAGACCCCACATGCCGCGGAGCGGCTGGGCCCGTGAGCCATGGCTGCTGAGCCTGCGCGTCCGGAGCCTGTGCTCCGCAACAGGAGAGGCCACAACAGTGAGAGGCCCGCGTAACGCAAAAAAAAAAAAAAAAAAAAAAAAAAGCTATCTCTAAATAAGGTCACATACTGAGATACTGGGCTTTGGGACTTCATCATATGAATTTTGAGGGGACATAATTTAGTCCATTACACCAATCATATGCAGAACGATTTTCCTCTGGCTAAATGTATGTATATGTTATGACAAAAACAAAAACGAAATATGACAAAATGTTAACAGAAATAAATAAGTAGGGTAAATGAGGTTAATTTTATTTTCATCCTTATATTCTTCTAAATTTTAAAACAATGCATGTTTATTTAAAGAGAAAGGAATCAAATTATTAGTCATGAAATATCAGGGCATCTCCTTAAGGAAGTATTACAGTGGTGAACCAAAGGACTTCTACACTAATCTATCTATGTTAGTGATTATCTTTTTCTCTTTTCTTTTCTTTCCTTTTCCTTTTTTTAAACTATAAATTATTTCTTCAGCAAAAGTCTTGGACAGTCACCCAAGGTGTAATATTGGAAAAAGCAAAACTACTCTAGTTAATGCAAGGCCATTTTCTTCATAACCTATAAAGAATTCTGTTGCCCACAGTAAATTTTTAAGTACTTTAAGAGCATAGACTAAATCTTATTCATCTTTGAAACTTTTAATCCGTAGCATAGTGCCTTCATCTGAACACATACTCAATAAATATATCAAAAGACAAGACACTGAAGTATCTCATAGCTATTTCTTAAATAAGAAGACAACAGAAAATGTATTGGATTTAAATGCAAGCAATTCAGTTCAAGTCCTTGTTCTGTTGCATATCATATGGGTAACTCTCTTCAATCCACATAAGTTCTCTGAGTTTTAGTTTCCTCATGTGGTGGTAATGCAGAAGAAAAATCAATTTTCTTAACAGGTGGTCTAGGTCCAGGGAGAGAATTGCCTTTATTTAGAAAAAGTCTGTGATAAGGCACTTGCAATAGAAATAAGGTCCTGAGAACAGGAACCAAGACAAAAAAAAAAAAAAAAAAAAAAAAAAAAGACGGCTTAGTTGTTTCTTTACATGAGAAAATGAGATATATTTGGTTCTTACTTTTAAAGGGACAGTAAGAAGAGGCAGAAAAATCAAGGAGGAACTAGAAGGAGAGAAAGATGACAGCAAGATGGCAAGAGTCTGGGGACACAATATAAGATATCACAAGCCTGGGAAATTTCTGCAGCGAGGCAGGAGCATGGAATAATATACATTTTTAAGTTGTTAGCTGTGTGACCACTTGTCAAAATTTTCAAATTTCAGTGGAACTTCTATTACACTGAAGAGTAATATAGTTACAGTATATTGATAGTTGATGGTAAATAGTAGGGGACACGGAGGGAGAAGGGGTGACTCAGTGAGAAAGGGTGAGTCCTCCTCACGAGTAGAGCGAAGGAGCAAAGGCAACCATGAGAAGGCGAGCCACGGTGACTGCAAAAAAACTTTTAGAAGAGTGTTGGGCTTCCACAGCCCATGATCAATCTCATGAAGATCTTAAGTGGTTTTGAGATCTCAAGTGATATGTGGGTCATATGTTAAATGGGATAATCATGTGCTCCTGCTGACTTTATAAAATGACTGTATTAATCAAATAAGATGATAATAGTTAACATTTATACACAACTTGCTGTATGCCAAGCACTTTGAGGAGCACTCTAGATATTTTTAACCCTTTAAGCACTCACAAGAATGTCAGAAAGTTCCTACTGCAAGCTTCGTCTGCATTTTATAGGACAGAAGTCACTTGCCCTAGTTCACAGAGCTAATAAGTAATTGGTGGAGCCAGGATTCAAAACCTGTAATAAATACACTATTATAGCCCAGAATAATAATTTATGTAAATTAAAGTATATTGCAAGCCATACAAGGTATCGCTCTCTGGCAGTTAGACAGATTGGGGAGTTAGAGTTAGGAAAAGAAAGAGTGGGAAAATTGTGTAGGATTTATCCCATCTCTCTTAAATTAATAATGCCCTCACAGATGTGAGGTCATAGAGTTTTTCCTAGTATGATCCCTCGGCATGGAACATTCTTCTGCTTACATTGTGGAGATTGTGCCTGACATAAGAATTTAGGTGCAGGGAGGAATTGTGGCTGAAATCCAGTCCTCCAGCCATTATTCAAACTATGTGCCCATTGGGCTGCATCTTCCCAAGGAGGACATCTTTTGAAACTTTACACAAAGGTGCTTGTCATCCAGAGTAGGTCCCACTTCCTCCTCTTCTCAACCGAACAATCATCTACTCATCAGTAGACTCCCTCTCCACCCCTAATATGGCCTTCCCCTCAGACTCCTCACTGCATGCCCAAATCTGGAATTCTGCTTGAGTTCACCACACTCTATACCATCCTCCCAGCCCTACTTGTATGTAAGCCCCTTGAAGCCAAAAGCTTATTGGTTCCTAATTCCAAAATGTCCAGCAAAATGCTAGGAAAACAGTAGGTCCTCAATAAAAATGTGTTTTCAATGAAGGAATAAAAAAACCAAATGGATTTTTCTTGAGAGAGAGATGTTTGGAAACCATAAGTCATACATCCTGGAAGAGATTTTGTATGAGAATCCAGAGATAAAATTTAGTTTTACCTCTGATTGTAACTTACTCCATGACTTTAGGCAAGTTACTTAACCTTTTCTGGTCTTCAAGTTTCCCTTATAAAATCATTGGTTTGGGTTAAATTGATCTTTCAGGTCAATTTTCACTTTAACTTTCTATTAACACTCTTTCTCCTCTGTCAGAAATATGATTAATGACCAAACACACCTTATAACCTATTGAAAATAGTTCAACTTGAAAATTCAGGAAAATGTCTGCCTTTAAATCATTATTTTTTGTTTTCTTGGTCCAAGATCAAATATTTATAGCCCTTGAGAATTCACAACTTCTATTCTGTTATTCTTGCCAAATGTGTTCTTAGCTAGCCCCATGATCAAACTTGTATATCCTTATAACTAGTAGCTCTACCTAAACTATGTGACATTAAAAGAGAATGATTTCTCTATGATAGCTAATTGTTCCAACGTTTCTTTTATGAAGTACTAAAAAAAATTTTAGTAGATGAAAGTGAAATGGCTGGAGATTTTAATGCCTTAAGCACTTTAAGCTTCTCCAACCGCTCAGGTTGATCTGTTTCGGCAGACATGCCAACAGGAGGGAACATAGCGGGTGGGAAACAAAATATTAACAGGCTCAAATGTATGCCAATTAGCAGTCCATTATCTCCACATCAGGGCTAGATTGGTTTCCCAAAAAGCCTCTGAATTAACCAGCCATCACATTCCATGTAAATCAATTGAAGATATTTACTATATTATTTTCAGACTTCTGATAAGTAAATTGATTCATATTTGTTTAATTCAATGTATTTTTGATCAACTGGTATACCAAAGGTTTTGCTGTTCTGCAGATACGATAGATATCACTTTTGAATGCTATCAAACCACAGAAGAAAACAGTGTGAATCTCAAATTAATCTAATTTCATAGTTTATAAAAGTTAAAAATCATCATTAAATGTGGGAGTAGGTAGTTCTAACTCTGACCAAAAATATATATTTGAGAAATGTTATGGTATAGATTAAATATATAGTTGATTAAATATAGGAATATATAATTATATGAAATGTTCCTTTTGAAGTGTGTCACTTGTCATAACATTCCTGTAAATGTCAGCACCACCTCCCAATTTGACTTAAAACTTGAGAGTCACCTTCCATTACTTTCTCTTATCCATGACATCTATGTTATTGCCAGTCCAGCCTAATATTACCTTCTTTCCACCACCAGAGTTATAACATCCTCCACAAAACTTCTATCCCCCTTCCTGCCCCACAGAGGGTTTTAAGAAGTCAAGAGGTTTAGAGTCTATATATCTAAACTAGTCCAGGAAGAAGACTCTAAACCACTCTTCCTCACTTAGTTTTGCCCCATGATAATAAATTCTCCAGAGAGAAGCAAGAGTGAGCTTTTTGAACCCTAAATTCAATCATGTCACCTGACTCCTTAAAGGCGTCCAATGGCCTCCTACTGCAATTAAAATGAAAGGCAACTACCAGCCCACTTTTTCAGCCTCATTTTCAACCATTCTCCTCTATTCTCTGTTATTTTCTGGTGACACCAATCTTGTGTATGTCCCTAGTGTCAACTGAAAAATATATATATACAACGTGAGAGTTATACGTTAAATTTTATTTGGGGCAAAATGAGGACTATAACCCAGGAGACAGCATTTCAGATAGCTCTGAGAAATTGCTCCAAAGAGAAAAGGGGGTAGGTCAGTATATATCTGATTTTGGTGAAGAAGGATTATATGCAATCAATCACATATTTTTCGCAGAAGGCTACTTCTAGTCATGAGGAGGAGACGTCACCATGAAAGATTTTAGTGCTTTTCTAGATATGAGTAGGTGCAAAAATTGGGTTCACAAAATCTTCTCCTGAAAATATCTATCTGAAGACCTGTTCTGCCAGTTTTTCCCAGAGCACAGAGTGCCTCATTCCTGATCTCCACCCTGAGCACCTTTCAGAGGGTGCTGAAGGTCAGTAGATGCAGCGGCTCGTAATTTGATACTGTAGAGGTAGATGGCAAGTGCCAATTTGTAGGTGACACTAGAAAACTCCAAGTTCACTCTTATCCATGTACGTTGTTCTCTCTGACTAGAACTTACGTCCCTTCCTCGTTTCATTGTCTTATACCAATAGCTAGCTTTTTCCTTATCCTTCAGATCTCAACTCATATATCACCTCTTCATAAAGGACTTTCTTGACTACTTAATCTAAAGTAGCCCCCCCCAATCATTCTTTATGTTTCTTTAACCAAGTAAATATGAATGGAAGTGACATGTGTCACTTCTGGTCAAAAGTTTAAAGAGGGAATATCTGATTGCCTCATCCTCTTTCCCTGTGCCATAGTAACTGATAATGTCCCAGATGGGAGAGATGTCATCAGCTCACTCTTCAAACCACAGTGATGTAGAGTAAAGCCTCAGTGAACCAGCAATGGACACATGGCATGAGTTGTATTAATCCACTCATTTTAGGGGGATGTTTGCTATTGCTGCATAACTCAGTCTGTCCTAACTAATGCAATCTCAGAACCCTACTTATTTCCTTTATCTCTCTAACCACAATCTATAATTAATTATTATCTTTATAGTTGGACTACCCTACTAGAATATAAGTTTCATGAGAGCTGGAACCCGTTATATGCCTACACAGGGTGGATTACATTGTAGTGCTAAATAAGCATTTGATGAATGCAGGAGAGAACCTAGGTCCTGGGAGATGCTGCTCACTGGAGAGGAAGCATACAGATCTCTTCCCTGATGAGCTGGGAGTGGTAGTCTTTGTTAATTGCCCTAAATCTGGCTAGAAAGAATCTTCAGGAAAGACAGAGCTGCACTTTGCCTAATTTCCCCTACCTCCTCTCAAAGCAGAGGCCAGCTAACCCTTTTGGTAGGCTGACTCCTACACACATTCTGGGTCCTTCCCTGTCCTTTTGGGAAGCAGTTTGTTATTCAGATATCTCATTCTCAAGTCTACCTTTACCTCAGTCCAATCTACCCTTGGGTACCATACACCATACAAACTTTTTCACATGGACTCTTTCCACAGTACAAAATCATGCAAGTTTACGATTTCATAAGATTCACAAACTCCCTGAAGCTTCTTCAGGGACTCCTTCCCCCATATTTCCAGAGACCTCAGGTAAGAAATGGACTTCAATCTGATCAAGCCTCCACATATCCCATTGTTTCTGAGTTCTGGTTGTTTTTTGTTTTGTTTTGTTTTGTTTTGTTTTTTTGCGGTACGCGGGCCTCTCACTGTTGTGGCCTCTCCCGTTGCGGAGCACAGGCTCTGGACTCGCAGGCTCAGCGGCCATGGCTCATGGGCCCAGCCGCTCCGCAGCATGTGGGATCTTCGTGGACCTGGGCATGAACCCGTGTCCCCTGCATCGGCAGGCGGACTCTCAACCACTGCGCCACCAGGGAAGCCCCTGAGCTCTGTTTTGATGATCTGTTCAACACCCTGCATCTTCTCTTGCTGGGGTTCTGCCTTGATCTTACTCTGTTTACTCTCCTGAATACCAGGTGGGTGGCAGGGGCTGGGCTAATTGCTCCTCCCCTTTATTTCCAGTGCATCTTCTGTAAGGCTGGACCATTGTCCTTGCCTATAGATGGATAATGGTACCTTCCCTGAGACCCAGTGCATGTCCCACCAAGGGAATATGTTTTTAGTCTAGGTCCTGGACCTTTCCAATCTCTTCAGGTCCATCCCGAAAACACTTTCAAACACTCTAAAAGTAGAAAAGAAAATCCTCTGAAATTGAATATCTCTTAAATGAAAAGACTTTTAAAATCTCTCTTATTTGTTCAGTTCCTTATAACTATAAATGAATAAAAATAGGTTGTAGAGTCACTTCACACATTAAGAGGTTATCTCTTAAACTCCTTTCAGCAGAACCAGAGGCTACAGAGTTAAAGTGCTTTTTAAATTGATAAAAGTACATCATCAGAACAATGACTCAGCTTCTGTGTCAAGCTGAGTTTTTCCAAAACAAGGTGCTCTGCAGTCTGTCTTATGGATTTGTGCATTATGCTGCCCTAAGCATGTACACAGTACTATTCCACTCAATTAGAATAGCACCCATAGGAAGGGCTCCTTTCCTATTACAGCACACTTAGGATTGAACAGTGCTATATAAATATTTTAGATGAGAAATCTTTGGTGGAGAAAAATCTTACACAAAAAAGTGATAGGGAGAAGACAGAAGTAGAGTTTCTGAACTGAAGCGTAGATAGGGGTTGTGACCCTGCCCCCTGATGCCCTCCACCCTGAGAGGACTTCTTAGAACCACCAGCGCTCTGTGGAGCAGAGTTTGAAGCATATTGACATAAAATATTTTCTGCTTTGTTGAATCTAAGCTGCATATGACAATACAGGAGATAAATATCTCAATAAAGAGTACAGATAATGCTTCCCATCTTCCACAAAATAAAGAAAGGAAGACAGCCCATGACACTGTCAATCATTTTGCTAGATTTTCCCGGTGATGACTATTTTTCCAGGAATTCAAGAAGGCAAATCAGTGCATTGCTGTTCTGCTGAATGACATACTCCTGCCATGTATGGCTGGCTTCAGCTTGTCGCCATGTATCAGTGGAGGTCCCCTTGCTCTTTTTCCATCCTGTCATCACTACTTAATGTATAAATTGAAAAATAGATTCCATTGTTTCCTGTCCCTTTAGGACAGAATGTCAAATCCCTAGAGCTTAGAAGAATATACTGATCCCTGATGTCAAAACTTAAGATAACCTTAGCACATGAAAATTCAGAATCTTCCATCTTCAAAATTCAGAATCTTCCATCTTCAAAATTCAGAATCTTCCATCTTCAAAATTCAGAATCTTCCATCTTCATAAGTTGTCTGAATACAGAATGATAATTACTGAACTTATTAATGAGAAACCCCAAAAGGCAACTGTTGCCCTCTCTATTGGGGGCTATCTCTGTCACACAAGTTTGTCCAAGACTGCTTTTCAACTTCTACCCAACTATCTTGGTTGAGATGACAAAACCTAAATCATTCTCAAGACCCAAACTGAAGATCACTTCATCTGTGAAGATGTGAAGATGAAGAGGTGAGGTCAATCTGCATTCATTAGTGCAATTATTCATGTGTGTATCCTCCTGATCAGACCATACATTCCTTGAGGCAGGATTCACACTTTATTCATTTAGCCCCAGAGCCTACTTCAGGGCCTAGCACATAATGGATTGTCAAAAATGTTTATTAAGTGGATAATACTGACTACTGATATAAATGAGGTGCCTCACAGAATTGCTTTGTAGGCAGGCCGCGTCCCCTCCGCGGCACGTGGGATCTTCCCGGACCGGGGCACGAACCCGTGTCCCCTGCATCGGCAGGCGGATTCTCACTGCGCCACCAGGGAAGCCCTAAGGGGTGATTTTTAAGGTGAAGTTATGTATTTCGAGTTGGAAAGGATCACTTAGAGAGAATATCGATATAGGAGGTCACAAGATTGTTCCCTGAGCACATCGATATTCAGAAACTGAGAAAAGGAGAAGGAATTTCAGACAACACTGTAAAGCTGCAGTCTGAAAAGAAAAATCATGAGAATGTTGTGTCCCCAAGGATATGTGAAGAAGAGTTTCATAGAGGATGGAGGAGTCAACCACATCAAACGGTGCTGAGAGGCTAAGGTGAGCTCTGAGAGATATGGAGGTTACTATGGACAAGAACACTATGATCAGATGGTGAGAACAAGAGCCTAATTTCATGGGTCAAAGAGAACGCAGGGCGTGAGGAAATGGAAGTGTGTATAGACATCTTTCTCTAGAAATTTTACTACAAAGGGAGCAAAAGTGATAGTGAGGGGAATGGCTAATGAGAATATGGGTTCAAAGAAATCTGTTTTTCAATGGAACTCACAACAATATGCTGTCCCCTCTCTAAAAAGAACTTTTTGGATTGAGCAAGAGATGGGATGAATTCTATCTCCTTTATTAACAAATCTCACACCAAATCTGTGGTGGGTATTGAAAAGGGTATTCATTCCAAAAAAAAAAAAAAAAAAATAGATGCTTCAACTGGATTTAAACTTTGTACAGTTGGATTCCATGAAGACAATGCAAAAACACTTCTTCTGAAGTATAATTTATGTTGACTGGTATTGTATAAACAAGTAGAATAATTTCCCTAAATCCAATTGAAAAACTGAAGCACTTCTATTTCTAGACCAGAAAATACCATACAGTGAAAATTTGACCATTTGGTACGATTGTAATCTATCGTTCTTGTTTATGGAAAAATAAAATAAAATTTTATCTATTCAAAGAAGTCTCAGTGAGTCAGATACTTTAATTTATGAAAAGATAGGAAATATTTTTTGGAAATATGAAAAATTAAATTGAGACCTTTTTAACTAGCTTTATGTCAAATTTGTCTTTTACATAACAGTGCAATGAACCGTTTCACTAATACCAACTAAATGTGTTTTTAATGATGTTATAATAAACCTAAAATCTTGAGAGGAGAGTGATGCTGTCAAAGTATAATTGTCTCAAACTTGGAAAATAAACCATTTACCCCTAGTGCAATGTTTATTTGTGGATAAATGGCTCATTTTCACCTTGGTATTTAGCTGATAGCAGGAGGAGACATATCCTTGGTAAAAGTTCTGTCATCATTATTCCTTATTTTAATCACAAGCATCTGGTTGAGGTTTCATTCCTCCTCTATAAAGAAGAAAATGGGGCCATTTAAAAAACCAATAGGGCTTCCCTGGTGGAGCAGTGGTTGAGGGTCCGCCTGCCGATGCAGGGGATACGGGTTCGTGCCCCGGTCCGGGAAGATCCCACATGCCGCCGAGCGGCTGGGCCCGTGAGCCATGGCCGCTGAGCCTGCGCGTCCGGAGCCTGTGCTCCACAACGGGAGAGGCCACAGCAGTGAGAGTCCCGCGTACCGCAAAAAAAATAATAATAATAAAATAAAATAAAAAACCAACAAAGGGGAATCTGTGTGAGACACGCTGTCAGACTCACCTGGCCCTGGATGGCAGGCAAGCCAACGGGAGGCGCCTGCCACATTTGTACCATTGCTTTTGAGAGTCCGCTGGGACCTCCAGAGACTACTCTGCCCCAAGGGGAATTTGGTGTGAAATTTCCTTTCATATTTGTCAAGTAGATCAGTCCTGGAAATAAAAAAGTGTCTGTGATGAGGACATTATGGAACAAAATTAGAATGAAGCTCCAGGTTACTCATTTCCAGCAATGGCTTTTCGAGAATAGAGTAATATTTACACTCCAGTCACGTGGGGGAGGATGGCCTGGAGGAGGCCTAGAGCACCTGCACTTCACGTTGATGCTGTCTGAGACGAGGTACCACCTGCACTGTCCCCATACGTCAGGGTGATCCTGACATGCCACCAACCCTTCATACCCTCTCCTTTACTGTCCTTCTCCTCACACCCACCCCAACGTTTTTACAGCTCGGTCCTACAAACCTCCTCTCCTTGACTTTGTGCTCCTTCCCTGTGGGTCTTTCAGGGAGGTCTGTGGCATACCAGACCCACTTCACTTTTTAAAACTGCCTTAAATCATAGCCCTGGGCCTGTTGAGATGCAAAGGCCATGTAACAAGTTGCCCTTCCCTCTATCCACTCCCTCACCATGGCCTGGCAACAATTGTTTGAGCCTGACCCAGCCCTGGGCCCTCCTTAGGCAACCACGTTACCTGGTTTGCAAATATAAACTGGAACAATCTAGCTTCTCTCTCTAGAATTGGAACTGAAAAACCACCTCAAGAGACTGAGACTGTTAGCTGTCTGAGTAGTGCTGAGAGGGAGGCTGTGAGCAGAATGAGAGGCCTGCATGAACATTAATAAATTAAATCCCTGTGCATAAGCAGAAAGGACGAGTGAACGTAGGAAGTCAGTCAGTAGGGAGAAACAGAACTAACTTGCCCCCGAAAATCAAGGACCCATGTGTGTCCACGACCATCCTGGTGGAGAACTGTCTCAGGTCCAGGAACCCTAAATCCCTGTGAGGCCAACTCTTCTACAGTTCCTGTTCTTGGATTTCCATACAATTCCACTTCTCATTAAAATAAGCCCACTTTAAGTACTTTGAGTGGTTTCCATACATGAGGAAAAAATTCTAACTAGAATTCAGTTGGCAATACAGGCAGCTAAGGTTGGATAATGTTTGGATACCTTCCAAAGAACTGAGGAGGAGAAACTATCTTCTCTCTGTGGTTCTCTGGGGTCTGGTTTTAAACCAAAGATATAAAAATCCAGTCACATATCTTAACAACATTTAACATTCTGTGACAACATAAATCTCAGAATACCAGCCTGAGAGAGGGCCCAGAGACCTCCTAGGACACTAGGCCAAGGATCTCTACCTTTTCTCACAGAATTCTTTCTTCAGTTTTACAAAAAACCTCTTTATATAAAAAAAATATCCAACTACAGATGCATCTGTAGTTGGGCATTTGTTGGGCATCCCCTTGATACTCCCCCACCAGATCAAGAAACCCTAACAGTCCCCAGAACTCAGTTTGAAAGCAATTAACCTCTCATTTTATATCTGGACTATAAAGGATTTAAGCACTGCCCTATGGGAACATAAACACAAGGCTTTACCTCTGAAACCATCTGTAATCTCCGGCTCTACTGTACAAATATTCAGCAGTCCTATAAGAAGAAATTATTTTATATTTGTTCTCTACGTGTTCTTGTGAAAATTTCCAACATCATAGGTTTCAAAATAGCCTAATATTGGAACATTCATCTGAGACAAATATTTCCTATCACAGTATTTTTAACAGAATGCACTGAAAGTCTTTGCTAAAGCAGATTGGATTTGGGCACCAGCCCAAAGACTGAACTTTTAGGAGATGTGGAATGTGTTTCAAGAAGCCCTAAGGTGAAAACTTGAAGCTGAACAATGATGACGTCTCTGTTTTGTGTAACTCAAGTATGTCTTTCAGACTAAAAAAGAGGTAGGTTTCTGTAAGAAATTGAATGATATAAGCATAGCAGTGTCTCTTAAATTTGACTTATTTAAATCTCAAAAGGTGGTTTCTACCACATATTTCAAACCACATTAACTTCAAAATCCATATATTCTGAAAGCAAGAAGCTGTGGATCAGTGATGAGAATAACATTCTCTAACAGAGGCCAGTTGCCCCAGTATCCACTCTCCCCATCTTCCCCAGCAACACAGCCCCAGTTTTATTTTGAGCAGCAATGTGACCACTTAAGCAGCTACAGGTCCAAGCTCCCTTGTGTCTAGACATGGCTAAGTTCTGGCCAATAAGATGTAAGCAGAAGTGTTGTGTGAGATTTCCAGAAAGGCTGCTTTCAAGCAAGCTGCCTCAGCGAGGAGGTGCCTATCTTTCTCTCCCCACTGCCGCCCCCCTCGGTGCCTCAAACTCAGATTGTGATGGCCGAAGATCTACAACCTTCTCCTATGACGAGGGGACCTTGAGGACGGAAACAACGTAGTGAGATGTACTGCCCGAGGAGCTCTTGAGTGCCTAATCCCACACTTGACATACAAGGGGAACACACTCCATGTTATTCCACTGTTCTTTGATGTTACCTATAATATAAAATTAAACCAAATCCTAATTGATTCAGTAGTCTAACTTACAAGATATTCTTCCAGGGCAACAGCATAGGAGGTCAGAGGAGAAAGTAGATGTGATGATTACTTTTGAAGAATAAAATGTGCATCTGTTTATCTCATGCCTCCACTTGCAGCTCTCTTCTTTTAAGTACAGTAGCTGTTTAAGAACTCTGCCATCGTTTGAATAAACAACAAAACGTTATCCTATAAAAGTATTACATTTACCTAAATAATGTGAAATTATATCCAAACTCACCTTAAAACATCTCTCTCATACTTAACTAATTTTGAATATATAAGGTTTAGTTAATTGTAGATAGGGATGAAATACATTTCCCCTCTTAGAAATCTTTCTAAGCATTTGTATGTAGAATAACGTGTATTTGTTTTCTGGATAGAAAACAGTTCACATATTGCTTACTTCTGGGAGAAATAAGGGCATATAGAGAGCACTTTCACACCGATGTTTCCATAACTGTTATTGTATAGTATATGTATCTGAAAAAAAAAAACCCCACAAGATAATCCCATCAATCAATTAATTCTTTTCATTTTAAACATAACTGTCACCTCGTGGAGAATATTAAGAAGATTCTCTCCTTTTTCTTAATATGAAAGACATTTGCATTAAAAGAAGAGGATCTTTATTTCCTTAGAGTTCATCTATGCCTGCTGGTTATTCCCCAGCTAAAGCCATAATCCTGTTTGCAACATCATAATCATTTACCCAGCAAACAATCAGGGTGTCACTAACAAAGAATTATGACTTTAGGTAGGGGATAAACTACAGGCACAGATGAACTCTGAGGAAATAAAGATTGTTTTCATGCAAATGTGGCTAGTAATAAATAACAGGGATGAAAATTATGATGAAACAGAATACTCTATAAAAACAGATTTGGGGAGGTATAAATAGTATGTTTTTTAAATTTCTCCTTTCTGGAAGTATGATGCACAGGGTGTTTATAAAGTACCAGTGCAATTATAATACTCAAAAACTCTGAATTTGCATGATAGAAGAAATCTATAAACACAGGGAAATAACGTTTCAGAAAGATTTTTAACAAAATTAGATATTTCGATTTTAACAAAAACACCAGCTTTATACAATAGTCAATCTAATTGTCCAACTCACTGAATGCATTCTTCACTTTTGATAGTGAGTTATTTTTATGGATCATTGATGTCAACTTGGTTCTAAATTCACTAATCCATCCTCTAATTTGTCTGTATATTCCATGATTGTAGGGTAAACTCATGAGAAATGATAATAAGCATGGTAGAGCCCTTTACAGTTCCCAAAGGGATTCTACACTCATTACTGCACTTTATACTCACACCATCTTTTTTTTTTTTTTTAATCTGTGCCATGCGGCATGTGGAAGCCTAGTTTTCCGACCGGGGATCGAACCTGTGCCCCCCGCAATGGAAGCACGGAGTCTTAACCACTGGACTGCCAGGGAAGTCCCCACACCATCTTTTGAGCTAAGTCAAGACAGTCTTTTTCTCCAATTCATGAAGAAACACATTCAAATAAGTGATCTGCCGTCTAGTAAACAGTGTAACCTGATAACCTGTGTTTCTCGCACTACATATATCATGCTGCCTCCCCTCAGGAAAAGTTAGGGACTGAGACAGCTTATCAGTTGGATCCTGCACATTCATTCATTCATTCATTCGTTACTAATGACCACCCAATCTCAGCCAGGCACATGATAGTGGCTAAGCTAATAGAGTGGTGAACAAAACAGATATAACCCATGTTCTATAGAACTGTATCATCTAGTTGAGAGACATACATCAAAAAAACCCACACAAATAAATTAATAATTATAAGTGCTACAAGGAAAAAGTAGGATGCTGTGAGAAAGAATAAAAGGAACAAGGGGAATTAATTTAGACAGACTTTAGAGAGTCTCTTGAGAAGGGACATTCTGAGACCTTGGAGATGAGAAATTGCATGTGCCCACAACCAAGATGAGCTAATCATTGCTCAAGAGCTTTCCAACAACTGAATCATAGGGACAAAGAGAACTGGTTTTTCTGAATCAAGGCATTATTCAAAATATTTGAGCACATTATTTCAGAGATGGAGCCATTGTGTAACATGCATGTGTTTAAGAAAAATTTTGTGTACCTCACATATAAAACACAGAATTAGGTGGTCTTAAGGGTGGGGTGTGCCACTTGCCTGTGTTGTGTGACACACTCAGAGTGCACCAGATGTGAATGACTTCAATAAATATCAAACATATTAAAACTATCAACTATAATTTAATTTCAATTTGTTTCCATCATGTGTATGGCCAGAGTTACAAATTTACAGAATTTCCTATGGCTATACACCAGAGGCAAATCTGCATATAAACTGCTAAACCCTAACATGCATGTCAAATCATATGATCATTTGTCCAATAGTTGCTAGAAGCACACTATACTAACTCTAGGATTAGGAATATGGTTGTGATTCTTCTAGAATGTCTGTCACTCTCTCAATTCCACAGTCAGAACTAGATGCACGCCTTTCACAGTGATTTTTAAGCTTGATCTCCAAGATGAGAGAGCACATTGAAGCTGCTTCGGGCAAAGGCCCTCATCTTATTTAGTTTTTATTTCCTCATTAGACTAATGGCAAATGAATTAAGGAACTTTTCTAAATGTCTGGTTATGGGAAGCAAATAAAGGCAGGAGGGGGTCTGCTCTGCCCGAGGACCCTCATGTTTAATTTCAATGTCGTATTAAAAGTCAAATGACAAAGTCATTGGTACACTCCTTATTTCAAATTCTGGCCAGAAATGTACTGACGACAACCAATTACCAGCTTAATTTTTATTTCAAAATTCTTATATTGTAAAAGGTAATGGCATCTTATAAAATCTCCTTCTGAGCTAGTTTATAAAAAAACTCAAGCTATGGCCAAATACACAGAAGGGATAGTAGTGGTTCTACTTTCCTAATGAGAATAAGACAACCTCTCCTGTCATTTTGTCTGAGAAAAAACATTGGAGTTTTATAAATTGCACCCAGAGGAACAATTTTCTTTTCCATCAAAAGGGAAAAGGAAGATGTCTTAGAACAAAGGAGGAGAGGGGAAGCCAAGAAACTTTAAACCTGAGCAGACATGTTAAAAAGAAAAACAGTATCTTTTCCTTTCTGAACAGATGAAGAGGAAATTTCCATTTAAACTAATATTCAGAAAGCTAGCAGCCTCAGGATAAGATGCCAGAAGGGCTTTTGACACAAATGACAAAGATTCAAGGGTGACTCACTGCTGTCTCTCTATGGGATTGCAGTAGAAGTACTAAGAGAACAGTAACAATTACAGAGGAGTCACGCTGTTAATTTTAAGATATTTCTTCTGAAAAATTTTAGTCTGATACTATGATTGGCTTCCCTGATTACTTATTGTTCACTTATGTTAATCACTTTTAATAAATGGCATTTTTATGCTAAAAGACATAGAAAGGGCTATAGGTTCTCTTCACCATCATTTTCTATCCTGTCAGTAGATGATGTTTGTGAACGCCAGTACAATTTTTTGATGCTGTGAAAAAAGTATCCAAGATCAATTTACACTAAACAAACATCAGTCTTGTGTAAGGGGTTTCTCCCCAGAATCTCAGAATTTAGAATCTTGGAGTACTACTCAGAAGGGTTTGAACCCCGAGATATGACTATGCTGTGGTGATGGCATAACCAACCTGTAGGGATGTTCTTCTGATAGGTCGACAGACTCCTTAAGGGGAAAGTGTCCTAACCTGTCACAAAGGGACATCCATAAAACTATCCTCCCGTGTCGTCTTCTGCTCTTTTTTAAGCCCTTGCATTATAAGATTACGTAAAACCTTGAACACCTACCAACTCCAAGATCCACTACCACTCAAGACTAGCAAAACACTTCCAAATGTGTTATTTTCTTTGGCTACCACAACAGTCCTTCAAACTGACTATGTTTGAATTAGTCAGGGTTCTCCAGAGAAACAGAACCAATTGTGATGGCTAGCAAATTCAAAATCTATAGGGCAGGCTGGCAGGCTGGAGGCCAGGGAAGAGCTGATGTCGCAGCTTGAACCCGAAATCAGTCTGAAGGCAGAATTCTCTCTTCCTTAGAGGATTTCAGTCTTCTTTCTCTTAAGACTTTCAAACGATTGGGTGAGACCCACACACACTATGGATGGTAACTTGCTTTACTCAAAATCTATTGATTTAAATGTTAATCTCATCTAAAAAATACCTTCATAGAAACATCTAAAATAAAATGTGACCAAATGTCTGAGTACCTTAGCCTGGCCAAGTTGACACAGAAAATTAACCTTCACACTGACCCTCCCCAAATAAGATACTTAGGGAATCTTTTCTGTGTTTTACTAGAACAGAGAATGGCAAGTATTATGTCCACTTTATTTTAGGTCCCCTTTTTCTCTTCCAGCAGAAACTTTTGATGTTACCAGAACTTCTATAAATGTCAAAAACACCAATAGAAAAAAAAAAAAAAAAAAAGCTGTAATCACCAAAGTAAAAAATGGATTCCAGGCTCAATTAATGATACTACCAAGTATAACTTGGCCATCAAATGTACATTGATGACATAATTATTTAAAATGTAATTTAACAATTAGTGTTACTTTAAAGATAATCATTTACTAATTTATATAATATTATATATCAAATGTACTTCAATAAAAATAATTAGTTAATTAATTTTAAAAAGATAATCATGTATCATCTTATGATAAGTTCTTAGAGACATAGTTATAACTTACTTTTTATCAATTTCCTTTTTTTAATTTAATTTTATTTATTTTTTTATACAGCAGGTTATTAGTTATCTATTTTATACGTATTAGTGTATATATGTCAACCCCAATCTCCCAATTCATCACACCACCGCCACCCCCCGCCACTTACTTTTTAAATTTCACTAAATTTTACTAATATGATCTGCGATATAGATTAGTATTTGACATACAATATACCATTTGGAAGAAAAAGCCCTTAAACTTGTAATTTCACTAACTTTTATTAGTCTGCAAACCTTGAAGTATCAGAGACAATCATCAAAATCTCCAGGGCTTCCCCGGTGGCACAGCGGTTGAGAGTCCGCCTGCCGATGCAGGGGACACGGGTTCGTGCCCCGGTCCGGGAAGATCCTACATGCCGCGGAGCGGCTGGGCCCGTGAGCCATGGCCGCTGAGCCTGCGCGTCCGGAGCCTGTGCTCCGCAACGGGAGAGGCCACTACAGTGAGAGGCCCGTGTACCACAAAATAAAAAAAAAAAAAAAAAAAATCTCCAGCACCTGGACACGTAATCACTTGATTACTTTTTTCAGTTGTTCGCTTTATTCTGGGTGCAAAATGGAAAAAGTAATGAACAAATGATCATTAGGTACTCTTTGACCACGAGAGTGTAATGACATATTGCTCGTCAAGAAAATCATCTTCCTCCTCATCCGTACTGCTTTCAGAAACTGTCAGCAAGGACTGGATTTCAGTATCTTTTTCAGAAGAGCTGGAAATACATGAAAAGATCAATACACAATATACAGAACCAGGTTTCAACTCTTCATTTATCTTCTGATCAATACTATACACGCTGAAGTCATCGGAGGCAGGCAGACGTGAGGGGGCTGTCTTAGACTGAGACCATAATTTTCGATGTGCCCAATACACCAAGCCTCCTTGTAGTGAGAGATCCCCATCATTCTCCCTCTCCCAAGAAATAAAGCCACAGTGGAACCAAGGAGAGAAGATTTTATGGTCTCTTGTTGTGTCGTTCATTGATGATTCAGAAGGTACTTCACAAACTTACAGAGCCTCCGGGTCATCATTAAGAACATTCATCATTACATTGGCTCTTTAACAGAATCCCAGTGAGTAGACTGCCAGATAAATCACCTCTTTTGGGTACGGTAAATGAGGACTATGTGGATAGCCAGTCAAGATATGCCAAAGCCAAAATCCAGAACAGCAATTATATAGTTATTTTATTTTATGGTGGAAAGGAACTCGTGGAAACTCTAGTGTGTTGCTGTCTGAAATTTGGGGAAAGACGTAGAATGGGGGAACAGAGAGGAGCCTGCATAGTTCAGATATTTTGGTCCAAGTTATCTAGAATTTCAGCCGATGTATGCTACTAAATAATATATAATAGTTCACCCTGTGACAGATAGAACTCTTCTTTGGATTTTATGCCCAACACAGGCTAAACCAGCATTTCCTAAACTCTTGTTGGTGGACCAGTTCATATCTAACTGTGATTAAAAAAAAAAAAAAAAAAAAAGTTTTCACTGGTCTGAGAAAAGAAGGACAAGGTAATAACTTTTTCATGAAATTTTTCATTTTAAAGAACTGTGCTTTATTCTATTAGTATATTCTCTTTATATTTAGTACTAAATGTCTTTCCTTTTATGAAATGGTGGTGAGAGCATGAAGTTGGTTTAGTTACTTTGTTCTTAATGACTTTTTTAGGGAAAAAATAGCAACTTTACATTGATCCCTTAAAAAAATATATTCGTGGTGTTAGAAATGCAAAAATCCTCGGACCACAGCTAAATGATTTCCTCCTTCAGAAAGACAAAGTAATGGACTCTTGATTCCCTTTTACTGCAATATTAGACTTCAACCAATCAAAGGAATTTACAAGTCAAGGGATTTTTATTTTACATTTATCTCAGTCTTTTTAGAAGAATCCCTCTTCCTTTTTCAGGGAATTCCAGTAAGTCAAAAGTAGCCTGATATGATAGACTACTTTTCTGAAGATTTATTAGTATAACCCATGTTCCTTATAAACAGATCACCATCTCTAAATAAATGTTCTTATGTAAGGAAACAATGAAGTTATACAGATTAAAATATGCTATCATTAATGATCTAGGCTTGATTTCAAGGAGACTTCTCAATATTCCATTCTATACATTGAGTAAGAGGCTATTAACGCAAAGTGTTGAAATTCAGTAAGTTAATGAATGCAAGCAAGGCAACTGTTTTTCAATATAAGAAGAAATGCTGAAGGATTATTAAATTCCAAATGTTTTTTTCATTTTCCTGACACACATTGTGCAGCAGAGAATTATCTCTTCACGTTAAAGTAAGAACTTCATAAGCCTTTCACTAAATCCTGATAATAGGTCAGCAAAGGACCTAAACATTTTACAAAGAATGGACATATAAAGTACACACATGAGGACAATCTTTCTTTTTGTAGTAAAGATAACGAGGTGGGGCTTGTCAAAAATTTTATTATGCACTGTCTGTACATATAAGCTGCAGATTTAACCTACCTCTGTTCCTCAACTCCACATGGGTCCCTCGCACGTGAGCTCTTACGGAAATTCTGGGTAGTCTGACTTGTATTCAGCGAATGGTTGTTGAAGGCCGATAACTCTTCTGAGGTTAGGCTGTAAAGTTTTTCTGAAGGATCTGAAATATTTTATTTCATGCATTGTCAACACATAAATTCAAGAAACACATGTACAGCATATGGTGCTGGAAGTTTACTCAAACTAAACTACAAGCAGTACAAAGACGGTCAGTACAGATTTTCAATCACCTCAACATTTTAGTATTGGTGGGGTGGGCTGAATGTGAGGTATGTTTGATCTGAGATTCCAAATGAGGGCATGGGTATCGTCACGTTAATCACACTGATTTATTTTTAGCAAATTTCCCAATTTTTTCAGCTTTTTTGAGATACAATTGACATGTAACATTGTGTAAGTTTAAGGTATAAAACAGTGTGTTGATTACAGACACAAATATTGTAAAATGATTACCACTATAGTGTTAGTTTATACCTCCATCATTCCACATAACTCCCATTTCTTTTTTGTGGTGAGAACATTTAAGATCTTCTCTCCTAGCAACTTTCAAGTATACAATACAGTATTACTAACTATAATCACTATGCTGTACATTAGATGCCCAGAAGTTATTCATCTTGTAACTTATTCATCTTATAAGTTTATACTGTTTGACTAACATCTCCCCATTTCTCCCACTATCCTCTCCTGGTAACCACCACTTTTCTCTGTTTCTATGATTTTGGCTTTTTCTGGGTCCACACAGAAGTGATATTTGTATAGTTTTGGATAGTGTAGTATAGACAGTATTTGCCTTCCTCTATCTGACTTACTTTACCCAGCCACATTGATTTTTTAGTATACGAATTTTGATTTTTTGACATTTTAAGTGTCAAATGCCCTGAAAATTCCCCAAATTCCAAAGAAAATCAAGTGAGCCTCTTTAAAGTTACAATACTGGGCAACTCCTAAACTTGCCTGAATGTTAAATACTTTATTATATCTTTTTATCTTCTAAGAATTAAAAGGTTTGCCCACACACAGTCTGAGGCAATGGTTAGTCTTGGAAAAGCTACCCTTTCTTTTTAGACCTCCTTGCTTTGTTTGGGTAGGTAATAGCCATGTGTATGTGAAAGGGGTGAAGCCTTAAATCTTCTTCATTTTCATGAATCTGGCCAGTGATTCAGCCTGAGTAAGGACAAATAGTACAAGCTAAATAAGCAAACATATCCTTATATGAACTACCAAAAAGTCAAGTATAGAAATAAATACAATTGCTATGTTAGGTCATAATGCCCTCGTTTTGTCATTGATAAAGTTGTAAGAGCCATCTAACTTATACATGAGGTTATGTTATGGAGACTTTTAAAACTTAAAACTACTGGCTGCTGTTCCTCCCTTCACTCTTATGAAAGCACCAAGATCAGAAGGACCAAACACCAAACTACGAGTATTATACACTTGACAAAAGATACTTTTGTGGTGGGGGGCTGGTTAGAAATAACTTGAAGTTTTTTGTGTTTTTGTTGTTGTTGTACGCGGGCCTCTCACTGTTGTGGCCTCTCCTGTTGCGGAGCACAGGCTCCAGACGCGCAGCCTCAGCGGCCATGGCTCACGGGCCCAGCCGCTCCACGGCATGTGGGATCCTCCCGGACAGAGGCACGAACCCGCATCCCCTGCATCGGCAGGCGGACTCTCAACAACTGTGCCACCAGGGAAGCCCAACTTGAAGTTTTTAAGCAAGCAGAGCTTCCCCTACAGAAGGTAACTTAGATTATTCCTCCTGCAAGATAGAGCTCAATACATTTACGACTGAAAGTGTCTTTAAAATCCCAGTGACTTCTAAATTACAATACGTGGAGAAATTCAGTAGGCTGAGGGATAAGGCTGCGGCTCCCAACGCCACCCCAAAGCAAGCAGGACAGCTTTCCCTGGTCTCGTTTATGTTTGGGAACTCTCTGTAAGATTAACTTTGAGAAAAACAAAAGATTCCTCAGCTAAAATTTTTGTCCCATCCCCACTTGCTGGAGATTAGGAAATTGAGGGCCCACCGGGGATTGATAACTTATTCAAAGTCATGTAACTACATAACAGAAGAACTGGAACTCAACCTAAGCTCTTTTAGCTCACTGAAATAATAAATCACTATGTTCCAGAATCTAATTCTTTAGCATTAGGTTACTATCTTCTCTCCTATTTTTCCACAAGATGAAAGAAAACAGGCAGGCAAGGTCCCTTCACATACCCCAGTGATAGAGAATGTTACCCGTGGGAAAGCAGTCAATTCAGAATTTGGAATTGGTAGAACCACAGTGCTAAAACCCAATGGTGATACTTAGATCTAAGGAATCCCACCAGGAGAGATATTCAACCTCTGTTAGGCATCTGAGTCCTAACTGAATGAGTGCAGAGCTAATTCAAATTGTGCAAATAGGATGAGACTATTTTTGTAAAATTATTTATTCTCAAAATTATATTTCAGAATACCTTGTGAAGTTAGCAGGAACAAAGGTGACATCACTTGACTTTCAAGGCAGAGAAAAATAAAACTGCTAACAAAAACCCTACTGCAGGTTAGCATTAAAACCTAAGAGGTCAACCGTACAAAAACCTAAGTCTTCTGATTTTCCTCATACAGGACCAAGGAAGACTGCATTGATGCTTACATTGGAGATTTTACTTTATAACGGTCAAGTCAGCTGATTGTTGAGGAGTGGACTGAAATTAAATCTTTTCTATCCCTGGAGTAAGAGTGTATGTTCTCTGATCACTGAAGAATCTCTTAAATGCAATAATAAAGAATGGCCAAGGAGGAAAATTGACTAAATACAAAGTTCTACAGTGTATTTCTAAAACTCAGGTCATTTAAAACATGTACATAAAACTTTATTCTACGGGGAAATAAACACATATGAATATGGGGATATATGTATACATATAGCTGATTCACTTTGTTATACAGCAGCAACTAACACAACAATGTAAAGCAATTATACTCCAATAAAGCTGTTAAAAAAAAAAAGAAGTAAAGAAGAAAGGCAGGACCAAAGAAACAGGTTAAAAACTTCAAAGAACAAAAACAAAGCAGACAGGCTATTTCCCAATAAGGAATTCACCACCAACAACAAAAACAAGAACTAGATACACATACAAAGGACACCCCAATGTTCGGGAGGTGTGACAACCAGGACCCTCGCCCTGTAAGCTGTGAGCCTGTGCCCAGCCCGCCAGCGTCTTCCTCCTCACCCACTGTCTTGCTTTCTTTATCCTCCACCCCTTCTCTCCTTTGCCTTCAGTCTGCCCACACCCTCTCCCTCTCAAGTGATCACAATAGTGATTTGAAGGAAGGATTTCACACTGTTTAAGTGGCACTGTGGTCTAGTGGTAAGACAAAGGAATGTAGGGCAGACTTGCCTGGGTTTGTGCCGGGGGGCTTCTGAGCACCCAGGGGAGGCAGTTACTGCCCCATCCAGAGTCTCAGTTACTGTAGCCACACAGGGGGGACTAAAAGCAGCACCGGCCCCATCTACCTCACGGGGTAGCTGTGAAGATCAAATGGAGCAACATTTCATGGAAGAACAAACAGTGATTATTACTACTCACTGAATGGTTTCATATTCCTTACATCAGAATGTATTTAGTATGTTGACTTTCACTTTTATGTGTCACTCAATTTTTTTTTCCAAAATTCAGATGCCCTAAAGCAAACAGACTGCCATTCTAACCCAACTTAACCTGACTGTCTTTACAAGGGTTATCTAGTTAATTAGCTAACTATAAATCCTGATTAGCCCTTTTACAGTTTAATATCTTACTTGATGGTCAAACTTTTAATTACTCAGGAAACTACTGCCTCACTCTTTTACTTCACAGGCAGTATGGCTACATCTGCTAGTATCAGGTAGATTTTTATTCTTTCTTGTTTAAGAAAAAGTCTTTTCCTTCCTCTCTTTAATTACTTGGCTCAGTACCTTTGGGCTCGTAGAAGCATAAGATTGCCATGGAAATGTAAGGACCACAAAAACTCTTTTTTTTTTTTTGCGTTACGCGGGCCTCTCACTGTTGTGGCCTCTCCCGTTGCAGAGCACAGGCTCTGGACGCGCAGGCTCAGTGGCCATGGCTCACGAGCCCAGCCGCTCCGCGGCATCTTCCCGGACCAGGGCACGAACCCGTGTCCTCTGCATCAGCAGGCGGACTCTCAACCACTGCGCCACCAGGGAAGCCCCACAAAAACTCTTAAACCGCAAATCAGAATGAGTTTAAAACAAATGAATCATTTTTACCTATTGAAAAGATGAATGCTTTACTGTGTATTATTACTGATACTTTCTCGTAATGCATATCTTCTGATATTTCCAAATTCTTCAGGCTATAACAATATCCCAAAACTGAAAAAATGCCTTGGTAAGTAAATTATACTGGTATGTTGAGTTCATTAAGGGAGTGACTATAGTGTTATTTACAAAGATATTTGTGGAGGGAGTAAAAATACAGCCTGAACTATAGCTAACTATAATCCTCAAAGTGCCCAGAAAAAAACATAGTTCTAGAATAGAAACAGCTTTTATATGTTTTTGACTAAAAACTGGACTTGTCAAGTGCACCATACCTTACTGTATGTCAAAAGCACCACCCATGGGTTTCTTATATAATTTAACAGTAAAATCAGGACAGACTATGTGCTGGGCACTTAAATGTTAAAATGCATGTGTGTGTGCATGTATATGTGTGGAGAGAGAAAATTTTTATAAATATAATATTTAATATATACCTGTACTCAAATTCAATCACTGAACAATTTTATGATAGGGCCTATTATCATACTCATCTTTCATACATGGAAACTGATGCAGCGTGAGTTTAAGAAAGTAATTTGCCCAATGTCAAGAAGGTAGGAATTTCAGAGTTTCAGAGCTGGACCCCTGGCCCCAGAGCCTGATTCTCAACCACCTGCCTTGCTGCCCCTTGTCTCCTGATTCAGCAGGAAGTTGTATCTGCAACCTGCATACATGTGCGCGTGCGCGCGCACATCCCTAGCCCCCTGCCGGCCCCACCTCCTTTTGAAATGGCTCTACTGTCAGCTTTAGCAATCAGAGTCAAAGGAGAAACTACTCAATGTATTATAGTTATTTTGTGTCTTTTCTTCTCCAGGCTCCTTGGCTCTTTTCCTAGAACTTAGGGGAAGTGGATGTATCTATCCTAGAGCTAACAAAAAACAAGTCAGAAGGTCTGCTGCTCACAAAAAGGCAGGTTTCACAGGGGTGCGAACTCATATATATTTGCTTAAGAGTCCAATTGTGTAGCTGTGTCTGTGTGACACCAGACCTCATGAAGTTTCTCCAGAATGCACCATGGGTAGTGACATGTAGGTGGAATTTTTCTGCCCAGTGATGCTGAACAGAACACAAAAGCCTGTCCTGAATCAGTGAATTTTCTAGAGTAGGGCCTGATTGCACCATAGCATCTGTCCCCTCACTGACTGTTGGGACGATTCAGCTGATGTGCTGTCCTCTTCCTTCCTCAGCTCCAGGTGAGTGTCTCCAAAGCTGTGCACTCCTCCAAGGCCAATCTTCCCAGATAGAAAGAGAGCTGTTCCTGGGTAGAGTGTGTATAAGTGATTGCATTCTGCTCCTGAACTATCAGAAAGCCCTGGTGGTTCACAGGCTACACAGTGGGTGCTTGCTTTTATATATGAAAAGTTATGAGTTCTAGTGAAAATATTGGTGTTGGAGTACGAGGAAATGAGTGACACGGAGAAAAAGTGAAGCATGTAAGGACAAACCTGACAGAGGAAATGGAAAAGCTGAGAGGTTAGAAACAAAGAAAGACCACTGTTTTTAAAATATTTCATTTGTAAATAATGGAACTTATCAATTTATCAAAATAAAAAACCTTTCACCTTCTGATATAAAATTGTATGATTATCCTTTTGATCCAGTTCAGACCTGACACGCTTCATTTTAGAATTGGCTTTTAATGTGAGAATTACCTCCAAGGATATTTCCATTTGATTCTTAGTAATGTGGAGTCAGGCAAATGAATGACAGGTAAAGATGGACCACAATCTCTCCTCCCCCAACCCCTAATGAAATGAATGGAAAAAGCAGAAAAATAAAAAATAAAATAAAATCATAAAAAGAACCAAAGGAAGAGGTACAAGTTCACATAATAAACTTTGACAAGGGACAACCAAAGGAATAAACAGAAGATTCATTCAGGTATAGCTGGGGGCTACTGCTGTCCACCCCCTCCCCTCCCCACCCAGTAAGCACACAAACTAGTAACAGGAAGAGGAGAGTCATCTAAGGTGCTGACAAGTCTCACTAATACCACACGGATTTAGAGAAAAGTGGGTGAAGGGGAAGTAAGGAGAAAACATTATAAATATTTTCAAGCCCTAAAACATCCACCAGAAGATCTCAGCAGAGGCAAGAAAACTGCAAACTTGCAGGTGTCCCCCCAGGGACAGAACACACTTGAAATCAGGTCCAGTAAAGTTTGGTGTTTAATAAAATCCAGAAAAAAAGACAAAAGAGCCCAGATCCTCCAACAAAAGAGGTTAAACTCCCCAGTCCTTCATGTATCCTTCCTGTGCCTTTGAGCCAGCAGGATACAGAAAAGAGTACAACAGCCAACCCCCAAATAGTAGCTCCAAAGAGAAGATCAACACATCTCAGTACAGGTGGAGAGAGTTTCAGGGAGAATGCAGTCTCACTATATCAGAAAAGACAGAAGATATGAGCAAAGCCACCCACAATGCATGTGAGCAAGTAAGATACATGGAACTGACAGCAACTAGTTATGCAAACAAACTGGAATCCAAGAATCCACAGCACACAAAGAATGATTAAATGAAAGACCAATCTGGTAGATGACAGATCAAGACCATAACAAAATTCCCCCATAAGTCCTTGCGCTACAGAAGAAATAATGAAAATGACATTTTGAAAAAGAATAAAACTAATATCAAAGATCAAACAACAACATGTCAGACATCAAAAAGGATAATAAATTAAATGATCACTTGTTCCTGGACTGGATCTTGCACCAGAAAAAAACAAGCTATAATGAACATCACTGAGGCAATTTGAAAACATTAGATACGCACTGTGGATTAGAGAATTATAGTGCATCATTGTTAGATTTCCTGATTTTGATCATTGTGCCATGGTTATATAAGAAAATCTTGTTGTTCGTGGAAAATACACTGAAGTATTTTTTAGAAAAGGGTCATGATGTTTATAACTTCTCAAATGGTTCAGAAACAGGGTTGTGTTTGTGTGTACATATACGCAAATGAGGTAAGAGACAAACAGGTGGTGAACTGGGTAAAGTGTATATGGCAGTTCCTTGTACTATTCTTGTGTTCTTGCAAATTATCTGTAAATCTGAAATTATATCAAAGTAAAAATTACCAAAAATAGTCAAAGCAATACCTGTAAAGGGCTAATTTATTAAGTCAATCAATAAAGAATGGACTAAAACCAGCTGAAAATTGAAATTCTGACATAGAAGATGTCAGTAAATGCAAAGGAAGATAAAAACAGGTTAAAACAGTTGAAGAAAATGTAAGAAGATCCAACATAGACAAAACAGGTCTCAGCAGGAGAAAGCCAAATGGAACAGAAAAGCAACTCAAATATACAATAGCAGACAATTTCTCTGAAAATAAGGAGGAACTTAAGCACTTTAAGAATGCTGAATAACTGGGCTTCCCTGGTGGCGCAGTGGTTGAGAATCCGCCTGCTGATGCAGGGGACATGGGTTGGTGCCCCTGTCCGGGAAGATCTCACATGCCGCAGAGCGGCTGGGCCCATGAGCCATGGCCACTGAGCCTGCACGTCCGGAGCCTGTGCTCCGCAACGGGAGAGGCCACAACAGTGAGAGGCCCATATACTGCAAAAAAAAAAAAAAGAATGCTGAATTACTGACACTGAAATATAATCCTGGTCAGGTAACTGAATTTCAAAGATTAAGACGTTCTTCTAACATCCAGTCAGGAAAGAAGCCAAGTCACATGCAAGAGAGAGGGTGAAGTAAAAAATTGGAGACCTCAGACTATTTCACAGCAAATTCAGACCCAGGAGACAATGAATCAGTATGTTCAAGGTTGAAGAGAAAAGTGACCCAAGGAAATTACCCGCAGTCAATTTGCCATTCAAATACAAAGGTAGCAGGCATTCTCAAACATGACAGGACTCCAGTAATAGAGCTACCATGAGCTCTACCAGAGGGCAAGAAGTATTTGACAATTAAATTCAACCAAACAAAATTTAAATGGAAAAACCATGCCAAAGGACTAACTAGCACCATATCCAGGGACAGAAGACACTGGAGAAATGTCTACTGAGCGCAGAGGAAAAGAACTGTGATCCACTAAATTAATCTAGCTAACTTGCCAATTGACCATAAAGATAAAACTCAGACATTCTCCAGAATACCACAATCAAAACTTCTAGAAAAGAATCAAAATAAAAGGTTCAAAATTGGGAAGTCTTATAAAAATGCAGAATCTCAGGCCCCATCCCAGACATAAGAATCAGAATCTGCATTTTAACAAGACCACCGGGGGATCTGCGTACACACTGAAACTTGAGAAACACTGCTTCAAAAGATCTAACAGGGCTTCCCTGGTGGCGCAGTGGTTGACAGTCCGCCTGCCGATGCAGGGGACACGGGTTCGTGCCCCGGTCCGGGAAGATCCCACGTGCCGCGGAGTGGCTGGGCCCGTAAGCCATGGCCGCTGAGCCTGTGCGTCCGGAGCCTGTGCGTCCGGAGCCTGTGCTCCGCAACGGGAGAGGCCACTACAGTGAGAGGCCCGCGTACTGGGGAAAAAAAAAAAAGATTGAACAGCTCACTTCTCAAAGTGTGGTGGGCAACGGCTTTTATAAAGCAACAGAGATTAGCCACTCACTGAGTTTGTAGGAAGGAGAAAAAACAATTTTTTTATGTCTGCATGAAGGATGAAGGTCCTTAAGCCACAATTTAACTGTGTATTATGTGAGCTAAGGGGACTATCTCTGATATGGCTGGGCACCCACATGTTTTATAACATTTTCAGGGTGACATCGGGGGATAGTCAAGAAAACAGACACAAAGGTTGATGGTTAAAAGAGAAGGGAAAGGCTTGTTTTCTTGGAAGATGATATGAAGAATCAGGTGGAAGGCAGAGTTAATGTTGTCTATGGTGAAAAAATAGCATTACCTGCAGGATTTCTCAGTGCATTTAATTCTTTTTCCAAACTGTCTAAGGTTTGTTGATCAGCAGTGTCGTCTAAGAAAGGCTCGTCATGGTCAGTATCATCAATATATTCAATTTCTGAAATTTCAGAAGCAGCTCTAGAGAGTGATCGAGCAGCTGTATTTCTTGACCAGGGATGAGAAGAGGAAAGGCGGCTGGAACTTCTTTTCACAGAGTTGCAAAGTGGTAAATTTGCTGTTGAAGGTCTCTGTGATGTCCAGCCTAAAATAAAAAAAAATTTAAATCAACTGTTTTTAAAATTCTGAATGAGTGCTTAAAGGTACAAAAGACCAGTCCCCTGAACTTAGAACAGCTAAATTCATGCAACAGAGTTTACGAGAAAATGAACTTTAGATTATCATCCATTTTGGTTTACCTCAATTTGTGAATCCCGAATTACTTTCCCTATGTCATAAAGAACACTTCTGGGTTATTCTTCCCAAATTTTTTCTACATTCAGAGAAAGGCAAGCTAATTTTAATATTAACTAAAACAAAACATCTGTAAACCCAGTCAATTCCACAACAGTTCAACACCCCAATCTTATCATCTATCCCATAGCCAACCACTGTGCCCTGTATCTTCAATTCTAGGACAATGCCACACTGTGCCTTGTAAGAGGATAGGATAAACATGGTATCACTTCCTAGTGAACCAATTTTATGTGATGGTGTGTAACATTCTTCTATTAAAACAGATATGGAGACAAAATAGACCAGTATGTAAAATCTTTTAGAAAAACACAGGCTTTAAAGAAATTGAGAACACATCTCTAATTTTGCTAAATATGAGTTCACTCTCAGCCACTTTATAGGGTGCTTCAGTGGAAAAGTTCCAGAAGCACAGATCTGAGTCAGATTATCACTTTGTTCCAGTAGGGTAGTGACCACTTTATCTTGATCTATTTCAAAGGTTGACTTAGTTGGTTTCTTCAATATGTGTGTTTCTTTCATAGTAGGAAAACATAATCCGTTCAAAACATACTAACAGAACATAACTATATATCATTTGGTACTGCTCACAAGGTTCTTTAAAAAAGGCCAAGGGAATGAATATTCAAGGCATAAATTTGGAAATGCATAGTGCAGGTATATTTTTAATATCCTGAATCATTGTTCTGGTTTAGATAAATATAGCTAGCTAGTGGGAAGCAGCCGCATAGCATAGGGAGATCAGTTCGGTGCTTTGTGACCGCCTGGAGGGGTGGGATAGGGAGGGTAGGAGGGAGGGAGACGCAAGAGGGAAGAGATATGGGAACATATGTGTATGTATAACTGATTCACTTTGTTATAAAGCAGAAACTAACACACCATTGTAAAGCAATTATACTCCAATAAAGTATATATAAAGCAATTATATGCCAATAAAGATGTAAAATATATATACATTAAATGTAAATAATTTATAAGATAATCTTGCATTCCCTTAATATAAATTGCCTTTGTGTAAAATATTGGATTCTTTAAAGAAGTGCTATTGTCATTATCATAAAAGTCATGATTTGACTTAACATATGCCATATAACATTATGCCCACTGTATTGACTCAAAGGAAAATGTAAGATTTAGAAGGGTGGCTACAGGCAATTGTCATGTATTAAACGGTTAATGATTCTTGAGTTTGTCTTTTATTTTTAACTTAAAAGATCTATTTTGAAGGTAGCTACTACCCTAAGAAGACTCTTAATGCAGTATGTAATTATTTAAGCAATTAAAACTGACTAAGGTAAGTCCCAAAGGGCACCAATTTTAATGAACATTTCAGAAATCAATTTTGAAAACAATTTTTGTGGGAGTGAAATTGTGAATAAATTAAGATTCTGACCTTTTTGTGTCTATTTGTGGTCAGAGACAATTCTGAAGAAAAATAACTGACAAAAACGTGCCTATGTTTTTTAAAAAATAAATGTAAATATCCCTAAGATTTATTTTAATGACTAGAATTTGGAAATGATTTTACCTGTAATATGTAAGGAATCTATATTTTATTTATAGCCGTCAAGAAAAACAAATTTGCCATTCCCAAGAGTGAAGTAGGAACAGTAATGGTGGAAGTAAAGGTCAGAGAGTATAACAGTAATTCAGCTATATAAATAGAAACTTCTAGATCTATGGAGAAAACCACACCCTTCTATTTGTATTGTGCTATGTCTCAGTCAAAATTAAAAGGAATTTAAAACTCGTTAAAATAAACAAACAAGGACACCAAGGGGGGAAATCGGCGGGGGGGGGGGGGGGGGGGGGGGTGGGATGAATTGGGAGATTGGGATTGACATGTATACACTGATGTGTATAACATGGATGACTAATAATAATAAATAAATAAATATTAAAAAATAAACAAACAAAAGAAGTTATTAGGAAGAACTGGACTTCTGCCAACACAGGCAAACATGAGGTGAGAAAAATTTAACATAATGTAGATGCCCTTCAGAAAATTCAGGAGAGTACAAATGCTTGCTGAACTCTTATAACAACATCTGGCTGCTACAGTATTAGAGGTTAATTGATCCCAGCTGAGAAAAAACAAGTACACTGGGGTTGGATCAGACTTATGCTTAGCACACAGCAAAGAGACAGACCATCTTTCTTACTGGACATATACTCAAAGTGTAATTTAAAGTACCTAAAACATAGAAAGACAGTGAGGCTTCAGGTTGGTCCTTGATTTTATTTTGTTCATTTAGGTATGTCATTTCCTCTGGTGTTTCCTGTATAAGCTTATTAGTGTTATTGCTAGGGTTAAGATTAGAGAACCAGTTAAGATGGGCACTAATGAAAAATGCCACAACTAAAGGGATCATCCCATATTTTTTTTTAAAGTCCAATTTGTAGATTATAAAACATAAGAAATTCCTTTTGGAAGTAACTTATGCTATCATTGCCAATGTAAATAATATTCCCATATATGTTTCAGGAACTCTTAGAAAATACATTTTTTAATGTATAAATTCTCAGTAATTTACACAGTGGAGCAAGAATATCAAAAGACAATAATGTTTTGCGACCTTTATCCAGGGAAAAAATATTGAGTCCTTTGGTCAGAATGCTACTTGTTATTGAAACAGTATGCAAAAAGCATGTTGCTCTGCTTATGTTTCATCCACTTCTAATGTTTTATTTAGAATAGTAATAATTACTATTGTATTAAAGACTTCAGTGAGTGATTAATATTTTTTATATATCGGCATTCTTATGCCCATTAATGTAACCCAAAGCACCATTTTACATTATTTTCCCAATATTTCACTGGTCTTATTAGTAATCATAGCCTATATTATTGAGCTAATACCAAGGACAATTTCTTCTGTTATATTTATAGTATAACTGTGATCAGTGTTAATCTATAATTTCCTCAGATTACAGAGATAGGAAGTCGGAGTCGGGGAGCAGTAGGTTTGGGCAGCGGGTGGGGAGAAGCAATGGACTTCCTGCTCAACACACATGTATTTCATAGCTATCATGTTTTTACATTCACAAACTTAAAAATCTTACAGAAAGAGGAATTCCTTTATATACTGGCATCAGTTCAGAACATAAGATTTCTGTAACTTGTGGCACAGTCAGGAAAATTTCATTTTTATTTCAGGCCACTATCTCTGTCCAGAAAGGCATCTCTTTCCACCTCTAACTGGGAAGTCTTAATAATGCTTTAAGATTTGTCTGAAATGTCACCTACTCTCTAACATCTTAAATATCAACATGTTTCAATGGCAAAGCAATCATTTTACTATCTCCATTCCTAAAAGACTGCACATGCATCTACCTCTATTATGACTGATCATATGTACTATTATTAGTTACCTATCAGTCTCCAGAAGCATGTTACTCGTGGTTCTTTCATAAACCTTTTATTATTAATACATATGGTACAATTTACGTATTTACATGTCTAAACAGCAGTTTTCTCCAAGTATGATTTTTGGACTATCTACATCAGCATGACATGGAATTGTTGATAAAATAAATGCAAATTCCTGGACCTTATCTCAGCCTTAATGAATCAGAATCTCTAAGAGTGACAATGAAAAATCCTCATTGCAACAGGTTTCCCAGGTGATTATGTTCATGCTCACATTCGAGAGCCTTTGAACTGGACTCTAAGCTTTCGGGCTTCTGGGAAGAAGGTTTATTTTATATCACCAGCACCAGGCCTCAAGTAGGTGCTCCTTCAAATGTTTTTTATAGTAAATTATTGATTTCAACTGATCACTCTAAGTTGATACTTAAAGGCATTTGGCTACTTACATATAAAGATTTGTCTTGGGCTTCACTGATGGCGCAGTGGTTGAGAATCTGCCTGCCAATGCAGGGGACATGGTTCGGGCCCTGGTCTGGGAAGATCCCACATGTTGTGGAGCAACTAGGCCCGTGAGCCACAACTACTGAGCCTGCATGTCTGGAGCCTGTGCTCCACAACAAGAAAGGCTGCGACAGTGAGAGGCCTGAGCACAGCGATGAAGAGTGGCCCCCACTTGCCACAACTAGAGAAAGCCCTCGCACAGAAACGAAGACCCAACACAGCAAAAATAAATTAATTAATTAATAAACTCCTACCCCCAACATCTTCAAAAAAAAAAAACATTTGTCTTAGTAACAAATTCTTATAGCATGCATGTGAACTTGTTTTTAATCAATATATAGTGACTTTAAGAAGTATCTTTGACTGCCTCAGAAGGAAGCAGTCAGAATATTTAAAGCTGCCCTAGACTTTGATGTGAGAATAGGTTCCTAATTATAGAGCCAAAAAACATTTATCATAAATGAATGGATTTTCCACTAAAAAAAATACCTTTTAAAATCTGACAGGTTCTCAACATAAATGCACATGGAAAGAATCTAAGCTAGCCAAGTAGTTTTAATCATAGGATTTAGGGCAAGAGAGACATATAAACCTTACATATTTGGACAAATCATATGTAATTAAATTTCTAGCTTGAAGATGGCCTTTAGACGAAGGCAAACAGTCCCCTTTGTCAAGTGTTTCTCCCAAAGATCAGGGAACGTGCCTTATGCAACCATTTTCTCCCAGGGCCCGGCACAGTGCTGTCATACTCAGCACGTGTATTGAATTGCCTTAATTCCTCAGTCATCTATTACAACTTCATCTGAAATTCAGCACAAAGCAAACCTACTTCAGAAGGTATTTTAGGATAACAATAATGATCTAATAAAACTATTGATTTTAATCATGCCAAAATTCTCTGCATACCCTCACTAGGAAAATACTGCAATGAGCATTCAATATGTCGAAAGAGTTATCCTATAGAAAATCTTGAAATTATTTTGGCTAGAAGATAGAGTTAATGAACTGAAATCAAGATTCCAGGGCCAACATATTAAGCATCAGGTTTAAAGCAGAGGTTTCTTAACCAGAGCAGCAAGTAGCAATCTTATGGCTTTGTGTGATCATAATACGAATCAAGAAGAGGAGTATGCGAAATCTAGTATAGATATACTCTTTCCTGAAAGTGTAATGAAACCCAGCATGTATTTTATAAGCGTTGTTCAAAATATATGCCATATCCTGAGCTACATTTTAAAAATATTAATCTCTAATACACTGTTACAGAAAGGAGCTAAGACTGTAAAATTTATGTTTTTGAGAAGAATAAAGACTACTCTTGGTTTTTTGGTTTTGGAAGAAAAGTCCAGGACAGTTTAAATGAGTAAGTTTAAATTAAGTAACTGCAAAAACTAATTTTCAGGTGCCTAGTAAACTGCTAAGAGACAAACTAATAAATGAAGTGAGCCACCAATACGGCACTGCAGCCTTACAGCCAATCTTACCAGTCTTTTGCTGTGTTCTCCTTGATGATGCGCTCTGGGATCTCTTCAGAACACCCAAGGCAACTGCATTATCAGCATAGGCACTTACGCTATGGTCTGGGATCCATTCTCTGTCTCCTAAAAATGGAAAAGTGGTAAAATTATATAAAGTTGACAAAGAGGAGACATCCATATTGTTGCTTTATTATATGTATTGCCTTACTGGATAATATTTAGCTAAATAAAAAACATTTATAACAGTGAGGTATATATTATGAAAGAAAATCTCATAATTATACAACAAAAGGAAAAATTCTAAATTTCAAAGATATTGCACACACACACACATACAAGTTTGAACAGAAACAAATATTTTTAAAAGTATACAGTAATATAACATAAAATACAATCATTTGTATGTGAAAAAATATACTTGAATACATAGGAAATTTAAGAATACAGGCAACACCAAGACATGGCTTTAAAAGAAAATTATGGATATGTCTCAGAAATCTCACAGATCCTAAGATTTTAAGATGGCATTTAAGAATTATCGTACAATACTTAACATTGATTGATTGATAGTCAATCAAGTGATTTGAAGAATTACTATTAATTTATTAAGGGCCACACTTCTAAAATACGAAAATAATCTCTCTCAGTCTCATTATAGCCATGTTTTCTGACAGTAGCCTTAAATATAAATATATGGCAACTCTGACAGGGTTAATAATTCCAGCCAGAAAAGAAGGAAATGATTTATTTGTTGAACAGAATTGCCCAGTATTTCCTAAGATGTTGACAAACTGTTTTAAAAAAAGGTGTCAGAAAACTGTTAGCTTGGTCCACAGGCCGTCTGATTTTATGTCTGAATTTACCTGCAATTGTAATCCTAGTACTGGAGTAGCTCCATTCTAAGTTATGAGAAGGAAGTAAGTTGAGTCTTTCATTTTTATCGAAAACAAAGAATCTTTCAAGTCCTTGATATTGTTCAGTTATGGGCTTACTTCTGAGGGCTATTTCTTGTAATAACTAGGAAACAAAATATTCAACAAAGTTAAGTTTATTTTATCTCATCCACACCAACCAGCACGTTCATTCACTGAGCGCCTACTATGTTCTTGGCATGGATTCTGCCCACATCAAGTTTAGGTTCTAGTTGTGGAGACATAAGTAATAACACAACACTTATATAGAGTAAATTCGGAAAAATGCATAAACCACAATTACAGTAATAATCTGAAAGTTGCCATCAAATCTAAGGAGGACAGAAGTTCACGAAAAAAAAAGTAAAGTTTTCCTATCTCTTTCCTTTCCTTTATTTTCTTCCCTCAGTGTCTTTGCACATAAATTACTCTGGAAAATAGAGTCTCATATGCTGTGCTTTTGTATTAGTAGTGTCTTTGTCTATACATAAAATAAATTCAGAGACGAAAGTAAAATACTGATGGAAACAAATCTGATCTGATCATGGTCACAGAGAAAATCCAAGTTAACAAAACATTCACCATGAATAAAATATACCAGTAGGAAACTGAGGCAAGGGTGAGCTAAGTAATTTGTGAAGTTCATACAGGTAGAAACTAGCAGACCTAGATTTTGAATATATAGATCTGGCTGATCTGAAGCCTAGGCTTACTCCACCACCCTATGAATTCATATTTTGTTATGCTTTCATCCTAGGGAAGAATATAAATATGGGATTTAAAAAGTACATGGGTCTAGTAGGAAACAGATTGGAGATGTACCAGTGAGAGCTCTGGATGGACTTAAAATACAATCAGAGTGGCTATCAGTATTTAACAGTTCCCTAATGTATCTAACTAATGCCCAGATGCCGTCTGTTTCAAGGTGGTAATCACACAAAGAAAATTACGATAACTCTACTCAAATGTATAAATCATATAAATGATATTACAAAACCAAGCTAGTGACCAATAAAGCACTTCCTTGAAAGACAAGTCCAAGTCCACCCTACTGATGACGCCTTCACTGGCTCTCCCAGACACTGATCAAAAATTCACAGGAATGGGCTTCCCTGGTGGCGAAGTGGCTGGGAGTCCGCCTGTCGATGAGGGGGACACGGGTTCGTGCCCCGGTCCGGGAAGATCCCACATGCCGCGGAGCGGCTGGGCCCGTGAGCCATGGCCGCTGAGCCTGCGCGTCCGGAGCCTGTGCTCCGCAACGGGAGAGGCCACAACAGTGAGAGGCCCGCCTATCGCAAAAAAAAAGAAAAAGAAAAAGAAATTCACAGGACCCCTTCAGCTCTATTGGAGCTCATATTTGGATTAGACAATTGAAAATATGGAAGTTTCTTTTAAAGCCTAGGCTAACAGAGAAAAATGAGAGTGAATTTGCTTGTTTGCCCAATGTCACCAAGTTAACTATTGGAGGTTTCAGATTCAAAACCAAGAGCCCCCAACTAGTCCATGTTCTTCCTGGCACATGCCCCTACCTCACTGCTGCTGCTTTACAACTTAGTACTCAATTCCACTCCTTTATGAAGAACTCAATTTCTGGAAACTGAAGTGCAAAATGTACTGTCTTATACTCCATTTTGAAGTCAAGTAATGCCACTGCTTAAAATTGCCCCTACTGTCCACTCCTGAATTTCCTACTGGAACAGAACTGATTTCTAAATAGTTTCTGCTCAGGGAATGGTTTCTACTAGGGCAGAGGAAGAGTAAAAGCAGTTCATGTAGAGTCATTAGGGATGAAAAGAAAGTAGATTCTACCACTAAGTGTAAAGCACTGTGGTTCTATGATATAATCATTTGCCACTTACTTTTTTTACAATAGTAGTATAAGAGATCAAAATTAGTAGTTTTTTAACATTTCAATTTTAATGATGAAATACTTTAAATATACAGATATGTACAACACATAACTTTCTCACACAATATCAGTAATTTAAAAGACTTGCTTCAAATATCTATACCAAAAATATATATATTAGACTTTATAAGTAGAATTTATTATATTATTGTATTGAAGTTGACATACACTATTACAATGTAAGTTTTTGACTATTATTTCATCTGAGTGTATCCATAAAAAGTTCCAATTATCTTAAATGTTTCCAAAAATGCTATCAGACTTATATTTACTCTATGTATCCTTCCAAATTTAAACGTTAACATCACATTTTTGAGAATGTATCCACATTAATAAAAGTAGCTATGTTTCATTCATTTTAATTGTTACATTGCTTTCCATTGTGTGAATTACCACAGATTATGTATCTGTGAGTTTTGCCAAATGTCTTTTATTAGGTTACAGAAAATAATGTCCCCCCCAGGGCAGAGGTCAGGCGGGCTGATGCCCAGTATAAAAGAATTGGGTTCTATATGCTCAGAATTCCTCTCTTATAACACAGCACACAGCATGGGCAGGTGTCACCTAGCCCTCCGCATGATGTCCTGTGGAAACTGGAAAATCAGAGTCCTTGTTTGTTCTGTTTGCAGAAATTCATTCTATGATTAATTGTTTTCTCCACTGGGGGAAAGGGAGAAGCTCAGCTGCCATGGGCATTGATTTGGGGAATCTGTTATTGGCTAAATTGTGGGAATGTCTTCCTAGAAGGGATTGGGGTTTAACTTTTGCCAGATACATCAGGGCATCAATAGATATGGATCAACATTAGTGTTAATTTATTGGCTTGCAGATTCCAAGTAAGAAATGTACATTCAAACTCTAAACCGAAGCTGGATTAAAGTCCAAGATTTCCATTTTTCAGATAAGATATTTATTGACTTGGGCCAGATCCCCTGCAAAAATCAGTTTCCTTTCATCTTGTTGTACCTGTGAGTATGTCTCCTTGTGTATTCCGTCAGAGACTGAGCAGACTTTTAGGGATCTAAGGTTTTTGCAGAGGTCTCAATTCTAATTTCTCACTTTGAAAAGGAAAAAGACCTGTCACTAAGTGGGCAAAGAAATCCAAACTCCTAAGCAGAAGTAGCAGCAACTCAATATTCATTCTTCAACTTTTTTGGTCCTTCCTTCAGTTTAGGCACCATGGAGATTCATTACAAATGACTGTAAAGTCTTGTTAAAAGTGTTTGACTTCCTCAATTTCCAAATAATTTAACATTTGACTTGTCCAATTTCTAAATAACTTATTATTAATAATCATAATTACTTAAGATTTTTAGTACATAGAACAGAGATTCAAATATAGTTTTTAAATTTGGCAATAATGCAATAATGAACTGCTTTATCTTTTTTTCTCTAAGAAGAAACAAAAACTACACCCCTGTTTCCTTATTAGCCATATTCCTGAAGAATTACCTTTTCAACCTTATATTTACATTAAGGCGCAAAAACTGGTTTTATCTACAAAACTGCATTTTTTTTCTCATTTTAACCAGTGACTATAGAGTAGAAAGCTAGAAAGGATTTATTACAGTAAATTATTCATAATAATGAATTTCATTTAGAAAAGTAACAGCACTCTTACTATGGTGCATGAGGTGGGCCTTAAATTATTTGTCATAGAAAATCACTTGTTATAATGGCATTTACCATATTAGAATTTGTTCTGCAAGTCATTTATATTCTTTCCCATGTGAGTTACTCTTCAACTATAAGGTCACACATTTTAAATTCAATAGGAAGTAACCTTTAAGAATATATTGTGTCAATATGAATTTTTTATGTTTATTATAAAATTTGTAATACAATAAACATAATTGATATTTACCAGTGGTGACTCTGTAGTTTTAGAATCTTCAGAGTTTGGCCTCTCATGCAGATTGCTAAATTCCAAGGATTCCTTGTCCTCTTGAGATAATTTCCCCTTAAAGGAGGCTTCTTCTAAATCTGTACTTGGCAAAGAATCCTTGCTCTCAATTGATATGCAGGAATCGTCATACTTTTGACTACTTTCTATATCTATGCTGTCCTCTTTGAAATTTCTCTCAATAAAGCTGTTTTCCTCTAATTTTTCAACAGCAGGAGAGTAAGCATCAGGATTCACAATGTCACCAAAATCTGCACTTGAAGTTCCTGCTGTTGAAAACACATATTTACAAAAGTTAAATAAATATAAACAAAGAAATTGATTAAACTGTTCACTAACCAAAAATTCTGTGCTATAAACCTTTATCATTAAACACTATTTTTTTAACCAATGTTTCTTTACTGAGTTCTCAGTGTTAAAATACTTTTACATGGCTTATGTTCATAAATGATAATTTTATATATATATATATATATATATATATATATATATATATATATATATATATATTCAAGCCTAAATTATTTAGAGTAATGGAGGGGGACAAGATATTGTTTTCTAATGCAATCTTGAAATTGATGCAAATTTTTATTTCAGCCTGTGGTTCAATTCCCACTTTCCTACCCTCTCACCCACTCAAGTTTTATATCAGCAACTTATGAGAAATAATACAGAGGGAACCTTATTTCCCACATTTTACCTCTTTTGCTTAGCATGACTAGTAATGAGGAGAGAGCAAAGGGAAATCTGCCAGATGAAAGAACAGCAGCATTTAGGGGCACAGAAATGTTTAAGCTGGGACACCTGCCTCTGAAAAACTACAAAATGAGCAAAATTATATTAGTCACCCACCTCATTATGTCTGCTTTAAAAAATCACTTGGTTTAGATCACTGGTTTTCAACCTGGCTACACAATGGAATCATCTGAAGGTACTGTTTAAAACCGTCAGCTTATGGGCCTGACCCCAAACTATTAAATCAAACACTGACAGTGGGACTTAAGCACTGTTTTTTGTTTTTTTCCCCCCTCCACCAAGTTCTCCAGGTGATTATAATGTGCAACCAGGATTATGAAACATTGTTCTAGATTTTCTTAAGAATAAAAATTCTTTAAAAAGTTTTGTACCATATTGCTTTCATTATCTCTCTCTCTCTCTCTCTCTCTCTCTCTCTCTCTCTCTCTCTCTCTCACACACACACACACACACACACACATTTATCCAGGCTGAATACAGCTTCATCTGATTATCCCGTATTCTCTTTCCAATATACATGTCTTATCTCTATAAACAGACTGTGAAAATAGTAGAGGCTATGACTAAAATAGTCTCCAGTGATACAAACTCTGCCTTACAGTCCAAAGGACTTACTTGTTGCAATCAAATGTTTATACAATTCAGCAATTACACACAGTACTTAGAACTTCCACTTCCAATATCACCTCTTAAATTGCACAAGTACTGTGAGAAATGCAATAAGTTGTATGTCAGAGAAATATTTTATAGAAAAACTTTATAAAAGCTACTCAATTTAATGAAACTTTCATGGTAATGCTGTACTTTCCTACTAAACTTGAAAAGAAATTATCTGAATCTAATATTTTTGTGGATAGAGCTGCCATTTCCTACGTATAAATGTCTACAACGAACCTCTACAATATTTTTGCAAGATTGTAAAATTCCATTATTAGGATTTATTGCTGCTAAAAAGGTGAGAACACAGCCTCTTAATAATGTTTAAAATGCAATACAGAAAGTACAGATATGATTTAATTTAGTCTCATTAGAAGCCCTTTTAAGTCATAAAAAATAGATATCTTGGTTCAACGTTCAAAAATCAATTATTCTAACCTGTCACATCAACAGGATAAAGAAGAAAAATCACAGGATCATATCAATAGATGCAGAAAAAGCATTCAACAAAATCCAACACTGATTCATGATAAAAACTCTCAGCATACTATAAATAAAGGGGAATTTCCTCAACTTAATAAAGACTACCTAAAAAAAAACTACAGTTAATATCATAATTAATGATAAGAAACTAAAAGCTTTATCTCTAATATCAGGAACGAGATAACGATGTCCACTCTTACCAGTTCTTTTCAACATTGTACTGGAAGCCCTAGCTAATTCAGTAAGACAAGAAAAGGAAGTAAAAGGTGTACAGATTGGGAAGGAAGAAATAAATCTGATTTTGTTCACAGATTAGATGATTGTCTATGTATAGATCCAAAAGAGTTGACCAAAAACTTCTGGAATTATTAAGTGATTATTGAATGGTTGCAGGATATAAGGTCAACATACAAAAGTCAATTGCTTTCCTACACACCAACATGAACAAGTGGAATTTAAAATTAATAACACAATACCATTTACATTAGCACACAAAAAATTGAAATACTTAGGTATAAATCTTAAAAAAATGTAAGATCTACATGAGGAAAACTAGAAACCTCTGATGAAAGAAATCAAAAAACTAAATAAGTGAAGGGCTAGTTCATATTCATGGATAAGACGACTCAATTTGTCAAGATGTCAGTTCTTCCCAATTTCATCTAAAGATTCAATGCAATCTCTATCAAAATCCCAGCAAGTTATTTTGTATATATTGACAAAGTGATTTTAAAATTTATATGGAGAGGCAAAGACCCAGAATAGGCAACACAATATTGAATGATTGACACTATCCAACTTTGAAAATTATCACACAGCTATAGTAATCCAGACAAAGTGGTATTAGCAAAAATATAAAAATAGATCAATGGAACAGAACGGAGAATCCATAAACAGATTCACTTAAATATAGGCAACTGATCCTTGACAAAAGAGTAAAAGCAATACAGTGGAGAAAAGATAGTCTTTTCAACAAATGGTGTTGGAACAAGTGGACATCCACACGTCCCCAAATAAATCTGGACACAGACCTTACACTCTTCACAAAAATTAACTCAAAATGAATGATAAACCTAAATGTAAAATGCAAAACTATAAAACTCCTAGAAGATAGGAGAAAATCCAGACAATCTTGGTTATGGTAATGACATTTTAAAATACAACACAAAAGGCAGGATCCATGGAAGAAATAATTGATAAGCTGGACTTCATTAAAATTAAAGACCTCTGTTCTGTGAAAGACACTGCTAAGAGAATGAGAAGACAAGCCAAATATTTGGAGAAAATATTTGCAAAACACATACATAAAAATACTAGTATCCAAAATATACAAAAGAACTCTAAAATTTTCAACAGTAAGAAAACAGACAACCCAATTAAAAAATGGGCAAAAGGCCTTAACAGACACCTCATCAAAGAAGATATATATGGCAAATAAGCATATGAAAAGATGCTCAACATCATATATCATTAGAGAATTTCAAATTAAAATGAGATACCACTATACAACAATTATTAGGATGGCAAAAATCCAAAACACTGACAATGCCAAATATTGGCAAGGGTTTGAAAAACAGGAAGACTCATTTGCTGTTGGTGGGAATGAAAAGTGGTAAAGTCAATTTGAAAGACAGTTTGGTGGTTTCTTACAAAATTAAACATACTCTTACCAACAATTGTGCTCCTTGGTATTTACCGAAATGAGTTAAAAACTTATGTCCAAACAAAAACTCAAACATGGATTTTTATAACAGCTTTATTCATAATTGCCAAAACTTGAAAGCAACCACAATGTTCTTTAATAAGTGAATGTATAAATAAATTGTGGTACATTCAGACAATGGAATATTATTCAGCACTAAAAAGAAGTGAGCTATCCAAGCCATGAAAACACATAGGGGCACCTTTAAATACATATTATTAAGTAAAGGAAGCCAATCTGAAAAGACTATTGTATGATTTCAGCTATATGACATTCTGGAAAAGGCAAAACTGGAGACAGTAAAAAGATCGGTGATTGCCAAGGGTTAGCAGGGAAGTTTGTGTGAAAAGGCAGAGCACAGAGGATTTTTCGGGCACTGAACCTACTTTGTATTATTCTATAATGTTGGATACAAGTCATTATACATTTGTCCAAACCCAGAGAACGTACAACACCAAGAGTGAATCCTAATGTAAACTGTGGATTCTGGGTAAAAATGATGTGTCTATGTTCATTGATTTTAACAAAGTATTGTTAAATAATTTGTACTACTCTGGTTTGGGATGCTGATAGTGGAAGAAGATATGAGTTTGTGGAGTCTGAGGGTACATGGGAACTCTGTACTTTATGCTCAATTTTCCTATGAACCTAAAACTGCTCTAAAAAATAAAGTCTATTCAAATAAATTAAGTATCTTTAAAGTAACACTTAATGGGCATTTGTATTCAGCATTTTCCCAAAGGCAATTGGAACTCCATGCTCCAGGTAGGTTAAAAAGACCTTCTGGCTTAGACCTGGAGCCCTGTAAAGTCCTAAATTCCCATGTGGGTATAGTTCATTGTCATATGATTTTGAGGCTTCGTAGCTGAAAATGTTAAAACCAGCATGATGACTACAAATCATTGCTCTCTACCATCTGTTTCCCAATGAAAAGGTAATCATCAGTTTTACAACTAGTCACTTTAAATAATGATCTCTGGCATCTCTAAAATTCTTCACATAAGATATATTTATTGGTTTTTCTGAAAATCCTAAGTAGATAATATAAAATCCTAAGTAGATAAAAGCAGATTAGAAATAATCTAGTTCCCATATTTTAGTTTCGGAAAGTGAGATCTAAGAAAGGAAGTGACATGTTCAAGGTCACACAGCAATTTAAGGCAGAAATGAAAACAAAACCTGACTCGCAGGCCAGGATACTTTGCTATGACTGTCTTTAAATGATGATCTCAGCATCTAGAAATTAAAACCAGACATTAGCACACAGTATTCTAATCTATAGATCCCAAGGGTACTACTAGTAATAACAATGTAGATATATAAACGGATGATTTGTTTTGGTTTTATCACTAATGTGAAACTTTACACAAACTTAAATATTTTAGGAAAAGATTTAGTGCAAGGGAGGGAGGACAAAAGAGTGTCAATCAGACTTTTGTCACTAAAAGCCCATCTACGTAATCCTTTAAATGCTAGCTCAGTCCATAGTAACTTTTAGAGTAGTCCTATACCGGCTGCTTTTTCCTCTGAATACAAATACCATTGTCCATTGACCAAAAAGAGTATTTGATAGAAAATTATGTATTTTCAACCAATTTTCTCCTGAGGACTAAATCTTCTGGTTTTAAAATGAACAGCAAAATAGGCAAAGCTTTTACATACTGCAATACCTATTGGTTTTATTAAGTTACTAACATTCACCATTAATAATATTAAGCAACAACAAAAAAAGTTACCTTTTGAGTTATCTTTACAATAAGAAGTGTTGTTGCTCAGATGAAGATGTAAGAGGTGTGTTTTTCCCTTGGTGAAAATATGATGTTGACGGATGTCATTTTCATATAGAAAAGTATTCTGATAATCATGAAATGTGCAACTTTCATGTTTAGGGACAAGCAAAAGAATAGAGTTGAAAGAAATTATATATAAAAAAGTTAAAAGACCCAGCTTATTAAAATAAATACAGTAAAACCTTAAGGGAATAGGGTTATTCACATTAATTTAATATTTGCTTCAACATACTGTTGACAATTCTGAACTACAAGTAACTAAACAGTATTATGAATTTAAAGGAAATAGGCAACTGGGACAAACCTGATTTAACTACAAATTTTTAATTGACAGTTTCTTGTTAAAAATATTCTGAAATAGGGGCTTCCCTGGTGGTGCAGTGGTTGAGAGTCTGCCTGCCGATACAGGGGACACGGGTTCGTGCCCTGGTCCGGGAGGATCCCACATGCCGCGGAGTGGCTGGGTCCGTGAGCCATGGCCACTGAGCCTGCGCGTCCGGAGCCTGTGCTCCGCAACGGGAGAGGCCACAACTGTGAGAGGCCCGCGTACCACAAAAAAAAAAAAAAAAATTCTGAAATAAGTTTGGTTTCTTATGGTCTTTCTTCTAAAAATGGAGAGTTATCTTTCAATCTCATCAAGCTCATGAAATCAATGTTTTATTGGTTAAATAAACTTTTTATTTGTTCATCATGAACTATATGAGTTCAAAAGCCTTATGTGGTGTAGGTTCAAAAACCTTACATAGCCTTATGTAAGCTCTACATAGTACCATCATAAAAACTCATGGATTATGCTTAACCAAAAAGGTCCTCTTGTGTCACTTATGATGCTTTATGACTCTTAGAAAAGACGCTCTATGGGCACCTCCAAACCCAGATGCAAAACTATTGCCAAACTGTAATCAGTAACTTTCTCTGCCTTGTCTAACATGGAGGTCAAAGCAAAGACTTGTGATAAGATATACAAAAGAATCAAGTTTGAGAGTAGAAATCCATTTCCTTAGGGATACAGTAGTGCATATAAACCTTATATACTGACCATAAGGCTGTCTCCTGCCAAAAGCACATTTGCTGCTAAATATCTGGGTCTATGTGTCCAAACGTGGGGCTTTTCGGGTCTGAGGGCATCACTTAGGCCCACTGCTGCTCCAAAGTGCTGACAGGGGCCTAAGGTGATCTGAACATATAAACAAAGAATCGGTGTAGGGGCTACTTAATAGGAACTTCATTCTGCTGTTTACCCAACTTAATGCTTTGTAGTCAAAACATGTGAAATCCTAGCTAAAGTTTCAACAGCAAAGAGGACTTAGAATAATTTTTAGCATTACTAACAGATACAGCTAGATATTATTTTTCATTTGGAAATGACAAAATTCTAAAAAAAATTTACAAGCTGAATCATTATAATTCATTATTTAATTTATCACACAGTAAAATCTACCTAGGAAGTAATCTATAGTTTGGGGGATTTTCTTGTCTCTCAACTTATTAACGTACCTGTTTTTATTTAGGGTTCATAACAAACTGAAGAAAAATCCAAAGAGTATCTTTGGAGAAAGTAAGGAAGTTCATATGAAATATATGACTTGGGAGGCCATTTCAAATAATAACAATTCCTAAATACAGAAGCATCTATTAAATAATCCAGATATTAGGTAAGAGTATAAACATATCATTATAGATAATTTTCTAATTACTGAATGCTGAAAATATTAGCAATATTGTACCCAAATTTAAACATGGCTTAAATAAAATATATTCTAACATTAAAGTCACATTTTTTTTATGTTGTGAATTTCTCAAGAGATAGTTAATTTTTGGTGAGTTTTTAATAAGTATCAAAAGTGAATTAGAAAGATCTTACCTTTGTTGACTGTCTGCATCTGCTAACTCAACTTTATAAGGCACGACATTTCCCGGTTCTTCAAATTCTGCTTCATCAGTCTTATTAAACGCATGTTGTATAATATTAGTATGTTCAACAAATTCATAATACATTAACCAGCTAATTTGTGCATAATATTTAGAGAATTTTTTTTCTCACAAAGAAATGTCATGAGCTCTCTGACTATATGCCATAGAGCATTAGTTCTAGGAGAACTAAACAAATTCAACAGGTATTTGCTGAGGGCTTTTGCTGTGTCAGTACATTTATCACTACTATCACACCCAGAACCAAATATAACAACTTAGGTTTTATTTTGTAACTACTAAGTGCCAAGTAGATCAGTGATTAAGATGTTTTTCATTCTCTGGACAGCATGTCATACCATATGCATCAACAATTTAATGAAGAGCACACACGAATACACATGCATGTATGTATTTATTTGTTCAGAATCTTCAATTTATCCAGAGCAGAAATAAAAATGTTGCCAGGCATACACACACACACACACACACACACACACACACACACACAGCAGAAGCTATTAACCTCAAGAAGAAAGTAGTACTTAAAAAGGTACTTCCTCATTGTAGTCCTTCTCTGTGACAACCATAGTAAGAGCAACATTGAGGACAGGGGGTATACTCAGCTACTAGAGGACTAGAAAGTCAGAAATGCACTGAGTTTATCACAACTTAACCCTTCAGCCTGGAGCTCTAGCTCTGACTGGCTCTAGCTGCAGCTTATTCTACCTGGTGTCTTCTAGAGGTTTGTATTCAATTTATTATTATACTAAATCCCTTAAATCTTAATACTATTTTTCCTTTAAATAGAAAATATTAAATGACATTCAACAAACTAAATTTATACAAATTTTATTAAATAAATATCATATAATGAGAATAGTCTTTGTTAAAAAGCCTGATAACACAGAGAACTAAATAAAACAAACACTAAACTACATTTCTACAAGTTAAAAGAGTGAAACGTCTTCTCATCTCCCATACTATGACACAATACCAATTTAGCTCACAAATTTACTGTCTACATTAAAATAATAGTCTGTTGTATTCCTGTCAGCATATTTAAATTCAAATACTTGTAAATTTATAGTACTTGTTATATACTTGTAAATTTATTTCAACAAGAAATCTTGTTGAAAATAATATGTAGTTGTAACTGTATGTTATGAATTTCCTGTTTGTTAAGTAATATGAGTGGTCATTATGAACTTACATCATCCAGTTCGACTATTTTTAGAGACGGTTCAGGTCTCTCTCTGTTTAATTCTTCTACTGGCAGAAAAAGAGCTGGGGGTTGTATTTTGATATCTTCAACTAGAAAATAAGATTAAAAATAATATCATCAAAGCATATACCTTACCTGATAATTCATCTTCAAATAACATAGGCAACAATAGAAGAAGAATGTTCTCCTGTGCATCCATACAAAGGAATAAATACTGTCAATTTTCCCAGTTCAAGTAAAATACACATTTACTTAACATTCGATTTTTAAATGAAACTATTTAAACTAAGGCAAAGTAAATCTAGAGAATGGCAAGGAGAGTGTGCATGATTTTGATCTGGAGATAAAGTGTACACAGTGCAGTTGAGAATGATACAGTAAAGAAAATGAAAAGCAGATGCTGATTAATGCTCAGTGTATATAATTTGAAATAGTAAATTTGAAAATATCTAATTAAGGCTGAACTAACCATCACTATCTTCATCATTTTCATTCTGAGAACACTGTGCCTCACTACCTGTTTTACACTGAGGTGTAAAGGTGTCCACTAGCATGTTTTGAAGTTGCTCCTGTGGAGTTCTACAAAACAAGAAAGAAGCAATTAAAAGCCTAAAGTACATTATCTGAAATTTCTCCAGACAAGATCTTGATGTATTTCACAAACAAGTGAGTCTACAAAATTAATAATGAAAACCATAGCCATACCTCTAATTCACAGAAGAAAAGTACAACTGTGTAACATAATCTTAATCTACTAAAATAATTTTGTAAATCAAATTAACATCACACAAGGTTTTTAATTTCATATCTTATTGTTTTTCCTTTAGGATGAAAATCAAAGTTATGATAGAATTCGGTATTTTTGCAAAAAAACACATGGAATCCATGAAACATATCACACTGTTTAAAAAGCTAATTTACAAATGTGTGTTGTATCTCACAGACTTGGCATTATGTTGATAAGTTCTAAGAGAACTGAAGACATTTTTCTGAACTTCCACCAAGCCAGTCGCGTAATAAAATAAGCTTCCACGATAAGAATGTGAGGTGTTCCGGCTGTAGCATCTATTATTTAATTAACAATGAGGTCTGATGTGGCCTGTCTCACATACAAGGCAATGAAGCACAGGAATTCTTAGAGGCCTTGTGCATTTGGTTCCAAAGGATAGTCCCAAACAATGGGGAAGGGAGTCACTTTTTAACTGCCCTTAAACCGCACAGCTCTTCTAGATTATGCATGCTCATTGAGTCCCCATATAAAAGTCAGGGCCTTCTTAATAATATTAGCTGGTGACAATAATACAAAAAATGTACCAGGCTATGTTCTAAACAACTTGGGGTACTGAATCTTAACAGGAATATTAAATAGGTGCTAATATTATCTAAGTTTGATGAGAAAATTAAAGCACAAAGAAGTAAACCAACTTGTTCTGTCATTCAGGTAGTAAATGCAGCAAAGACAATTTGAACTCAAGCAGTCTGCCTCCCTAAGCCCATGTTCTTAATCATTACTCTATATTGCCTCTCTCACAATTTGCAAAGGTACTAAAAATTTAATGATCTCCTGGCAAACTGTGACTATGTGCATTTCCCCAGTATATGTAATGTATATATCAGAACACTCCAAAATATTTATGTATTATCCAGCTTTGAAGAGCATGTCATCTTACATCCAAAATTTAATTAAATGATGGAAAATATTAAAGAGTAAAGTTCAAAGACAAACTGGCATCTGGTCACCAGCCTCTTTCCAGTTTGACATAGATATACTGTACTAAAAATTCAGTCACTGATACACATAAATGTACTAATATCCAGATACTCCTTCATTAAGTGAAAACTTACCTAATTTTAGGAGGAAAGCCCTGAACCAAAGACTTAGAGAGTCCAGTTAATAAAGCACTGGAGCTGAAGGGGTCCCTTAGATTATTTATTCCAAACTCAATGTTTTTCAGGTGATAAAATTTGGACCAAGAGAATTAAAGTGATTTGCCCATGAACAAACAACTAGTTAGTCAATAAACTAACTCTACATTCTGGATTGGGACCCTAACACAATTGCTTTGTCAAAAGATCATGCCACATAAATAAAAGATGACATATGCTTTAGAATAGGATTACCTCACCAGATTTTCCTCTTTTAAAATTTAAACAAATATGTATTGAGCATTGACCAATTCATTTGGGGAAACCAAATTGACCAAATCATTCTTGTGATGAATGGTTCTAACACTGTGAATCAGTGTTAGGCTGTTTGCATCAGAATCACCAGAGATCTTTTTGAATGCAGAGTCTCATACCCATCCTTAAAAACACTGATTTTTAGGTCTGTCTGGGGCCAGGAGGAGAAATCAGCATTCTAAAAACCTCCCCCCATGCTTCTGATGATCAGCTAGAACTGAGAAGTACATATAATAAAAAGAGTAGGGGAACTGGAGTAGAAATACCAGCTAATTTTTAATATCCACCCTTAAAATACTCTAAATCCAAATTGTATGATCTCTTTCATGAAACTTTCCTAGCATTTAGAAGAACCACTAGAAACAAAAGAGAAAATAAACCAGTGGGACTACATCAAACTAAAAAGCATCTGCACAGCAAAGGAGACCATCAACAAAATGAAAAGACAGCCTACCAAATGAGAATATATTTGCAAATCATGTATTTAATAAGGAACTAATATCTAAGTAATATCTAAGATATATAAATCAACAACAAAAATCCCAAAGAACCCAATTAAAAATCGGCAGAGGATCTGAATAGACATTTTTCCAAAGAAGACATACAGATGGCCAACAGGCACATGAAAAGGTGTTCAACATCACTAATTATTAGGGAAATGCAAATGAAAACCACAATGAGATATCACCTCACACCTGCTAGAATGGCCATCGTCACAAAGGAATAGCAAATGTTGGAGAAGATATGGAGAAAAGGGAACTTTATACACTGTTAGTGGAAATGTAATTTGGTGTAGCCACTATGGAAAACGGTATGGAGATTCCTCAAAAAATTAAGAATAGAACTACCATATGATCTAGCTATTCCATTTCTGGGTATTTATCTGAAGAAAATGAAAATAATAATTTGAAAAGATATATGTACCCCTTTGCAGCTTTATTTACAGTAGCCAGGATATGGAAAAAACCTAAGTGCCCAGCAACAGATGAATGGATAAAAATGTGGTTATACACACACACACACACACACACACACACACACACACACACACACACACACACACACACACTAGGGAATACTACTTAGCTATAAGCAAACATAATCTTGACATTTGTGACAACATAGATAGACCTTGATAGTATAAGTGAAAAATGTCAGAGAAAGAAAAATGATTTCACTCATAAGTGAAATATAAAAAAATCAAAAATAAACAAAACAAAACAAAAACAAACACATTAATACAGAGAACAGATTAGTGGTTACCAGAGGGGAAGGGGAGTAGAAGAGGGTGAAATGAGTAAAGGTGGTCAACTGCACAGTAACGAATGGAAACTAAACTTTTGGTCGTGAGCAGGTTGCAGTGTATACGTGAGCAGGTTGCAGTGTGAAATATAATCTGCACACATGAAACATATATATAATGTTATAAACAATGTTATCTCAACTACAACAAAAAGAACCACTGGAGATATTAAGATTGCTATTAAGGTGTATCAACACTTACGTATTGGCAGGTAAAATACAAAAATCATTACTATCCAAATCAGAAAAGTGATATAAAAACAAAATGCAATAGAATATATATTTATAAGCCTGTTAAGCCTTTTATAAAATATGACAATTATAGGCAGAAATGAAGTCAGTCATTTAACAAAAGTGTTCTTCTTTTACTGTATAGGAAACTCAGTGTGAAGGGCCTTGAAAGGCAGCCACTAAAAAAGATAAGTGACCTTGGGATTACTTTTATGTACTAATTCCTAAGCTAGAAAGAGGCAATTGACAGATATACACTACTAAGTTTCACACCTGAAAGACTGTTATGGACATAATACTTTAAAAGAGATACAGACAACTTGGACAATAGTTACATAGGAATAACCAGAATAGTCTATGTATGAACTTAAAACCCTGCCACGTAAACCACAATGGGATATAACTACACACCTGTTAAAACAACCATCAAAAGAAAAAATAACCTGAGAATACCAGGCACTGGCAAGGATGTGGAGCAACTGGAACTCTCACGCATTACAGAAAAAAATGCAAAACTATTCAGTCACTTTGGAAACAGTTTGGCAGTTTCTCATCAAGATAAACATATATTTACCATATAACTCAGCCATCCCGGTCCAGGTATTTACCCAGGGAATTAAAAACTTATATTCAAACAAAAACCTATATGCAAATGTTTATAATAGATTTAGTCATAATTGCCCAAAACTAGAAACCAGCAGGATGTTGTTTAACAGATGAATGGATAAAATATATACCATGATTATGAAATACTACTCTACCCTAAAAAGGAACAGACTTTGATTCACTCAAGAACATGGTTGAATCTTAAATGCATTTTGCTAAATGAAGGATGCAAAAAGCTACATATTTTATGATTTAATTTACATGACATTCAGAAAAAGGCAAATGTATAAGGATGGAAACAGACCAACAGTTGTCATGGGTTGAGGAAGAAGGGTTGACTAAAGAAAGAGGAAGCATGAGGGATTATGGGGTGATGGAACTGTATTCTTCAGTACTGTGGTGAACACATGGCTCTAGGCATTGGCAAAAGCCCACAGAACTGTACACAAGTTTATTCAAATTTTAAAAAGTACTCAGGATATGGGCATACCCCAAAGAATGGTCGAACCACTCTAAAGGAGATGGGAAAGTAATGAGTGCCACGACCTAAGCAACTTTGGAAAACAAGATTTTGACTGGATACTGTAGAAAGCACTATACACAGTGTACTCTAATTGGTAAATGTTTCTCACAGTGAAATTCGTTAGAGATTCTGAAACTACTTCACACATATATTAAGGGTGATAAATTAATAAATATATTATAGATACTGAGAGCCAGGATTCTCACTGCAGGTGAAAGAAACCACAAATAAGCAAAGGGAGAATGTAAATGAACCAGTTGATGTTGGCTTGGATGTATGAATATGAACTCATGTTTACTTTAATAGATATCCAGGTAGACAGGTACAGAAGTAAATTTAGTTGTGTGTGTATCCTGGGTTAGTATATATACATGTATCTCCTAGATGTTCTCTGAGAAAACCTAGGGTCTGTGACTCCTGAGTAGCAAGGTGCACACCTAAGTTGAGATCTTGGTTTCTGAATAACAGTCTCCAGTAAAAGGAATCAGGTTTCCTTGGAAAGATGATTCCCGGGTTAGGACAGGAAAATGCATCTCAGGTGCTAGAAAAATAAAGAGATGTTCAACGCAAACCAACCAACAAACAAAAAATGGCAAGAACGTATTGAAAGAAGCAAGAAGTCAACCTGAAGGAGTTCTCAATGATCAAAGCAGGAACTTGAGTCAAAAAATAAATGACAATCGTATTGGCTATTAATCCAAAATAAAATAAATATCCATGAGTCCACATAAATAAACAATTGAATAAATAAACCAAAGTGGGAAAAGAGATATTCTTCCTTGAAGAATTCCAATTAATAAATGTAGAAGGAATAGAGGAAATAGAAAATCCCCACTAGAGCAGCAGAGGAATAACTGCTACAGGCAAAATCCACTGACAAATGCTAAAATTAGTAGATGAAAGTTTAAAGAAAAACAGAATTTTGCATCATCTCAAAGTATCTCCCCTAAAATATTTATTACTGTGATGTGATTAAGTCCCCCCCCCACCCAATTCATATGTTGAAATTCTAACACTCAGTGTGATGGCATTAAGAGATGAGGCCTTTGGGAGGTGATTAAGTCATGAAGGCAGAGTCCCCACATGGGATTAGCACCTTTATAGAAGAGGCTCATGAGAGCCCTGCGAAGACACCATGAAAAGATTTCTCCTATGAACCAGGAAGCAGGCCATCACCAGACTCTGAATCTGCTGGTATCTTGATCTGGGACTTCCTAACCGCAGGAACACTGAGAAATAAATGTTTGTTTTTTATAAGCCACCCAGTCTATGGTATTCTGTTATAACATCCCAAATGGACAAAGACAGAAATGGGTACCAGAAGTGGGGTGCTGCTATAAAATTCCTTAAAATGTGAAAGCAGCTTTGGAGCTGGCTAATTAGTAAAGGCTGGAAGAGGTCTGAAGTTCACGCTAGGAAAAGGCTACATTGCTATTAATAGACCTTTAAAGACAATTCTGGTAAGGGCTCAAAAAAAAGAGAGAGCTGTAGAAAAAGCTTCAATAGTCTTAAAGAATACCGAAGTAATCCTGAATAGAATGTCAGTAGTAATATGGATGGTAAATGCCATTTTGATGAGGTATCAGATGGAAGTAAGGAACAATTTATCATACAATGGAGGAAAGGCAATCCTTGCTAATAAAGTGGCAAAGAGCTTAGCTGAATTGCATTCATGTCCTAGTGTTTTATGGAAGGTAGAACTTGTGAGTAATGAAATTAGACATATGGCCGAGGCAATTTCTAAGCAAAGTGTTGAAGCAGAGGCCTGGTTTCTCATGACTGCTCATAACAAAATGCAAGGAAGAGAGGAATGAATTAAAGACAGAATTAATCAAAAGAGAAGCAAAACTTAAAGATTTGGAACATTCTCAGCCTATTTATATTTATATTGAAAAGTATGACACAACCTATACAGGAGAGAATAGGAAGTATATGGCCTAAAGGATCATCTCACAGGGAGATCAGTTAGCCATCTAAACAGAAGATATGACCTATTATCCAAGACAATGGAAGAATGATCCCAAAGGCAATTCAGAAATCATCAGGGCTATCTCTCCCATCACAGACAGCCCCATTAGAGCAACAGCCCAGTAAATCCCTGGGGGCAAGGCTGCCCTTGTGACCCCAGACTAGACCAGCCACACAATTCAAACCCAGGGGAGTCACAGGCATGTCACCGAGCTCAGAGCCATCTTAGGAATGGGGCCACTCAAAGCCACAGGGCAGAGCCAACCAGAGCCTTGGGGGCCCAGCCCCTGCCAGGCAAAGCTCGGGGCAGAACTGCTGCCTCAGTGTGTCCAGAAGTGGGGCTTCTATCCCAGTGGGCCTGGACAGCAGAGGATACTCTCAAGATTTAAGGTCTAATAGCATTTACCCCGTTAGGTTTCAGACTTGCTCAGGACCTGTTACTTCTTTTTTATTTCCAATTTTTCCCTTTTAGAATGGGAATATCTATCCTATGCCTGTCCCACTTTTGTATTTTGGAAGCACAGAACGTGTTTGATTTCATACGTTCACAGTTAGAGAGCAATTTGTCTCAGAATGAATCAAACATTGAATCTCACCCATATCTGATTTAGATGATACTTAGATAAGACTTTAGAATTAAGACTTCAGAATTTTGAGTTGATGATGAAAGGAGTTAAGACTTTTGGAGCTATTGGGATAGAATGAACATATTTTGCACGCGAGCAAGACATAAACTGGTGGAGGGCAAGGAGCAGAAAGCTCTCTTCTGAATGTTTGTGTCCCCACAAAATTCCTATGTTGAAATTCTAACCTCCAAGGTGATGGTATTAGGTGGTGAGCCTTTGGGAGGTGATTAGGTCAAGAGGGTAGCACCCCCATGAATGGGATTAGTCTCTCCCCAAGAGAGACCTCTCACCCCTTCTGCCCTGTGAGGACACAGTGAGAAGACAGCCCTCTATGAACCAGGAAGCTGGGTCTCTCCAGTCACCAAGTCTGCTGGCACCTTGATCTTAACTTCCCACCCTTAAGAACTGTGAAAAATAAATGTGTGTTGTTTATAAGCCACCCAGTCTATGGTATTCTGACAGCTTGAACAGACCACAATGTTAATTATGAAAGGAAAAGAGTGGTTTTGCAGCAGGGAACCTTGGTGAGTACCACATTAACCATGTGCTCAAGGTTAACATCCAGGTGATGAGATATACTGATAGTATGATCGGGTGATATCATGCACTGAGAAGGGTGCACCCTCTCTGTGGCATTCTTCCTCAAAATGCACAACCTCAATCTAATTACGAAAAAACACCAGATAGACCCACACTGAGTATATTCTATGAAATACCCAGCAAGTACTCATGTCCAGGTCATGAAGACAAGGGAAGACTGAGGAATTGCAATGGATAAGGAGATAGGACAAAACTGCAATGTGAGATCCTGAATTGAATCCTGAAACAGAATAAGGATGTTAGTGACAAAAACTGGTGAAATCCAAATAAAGTGTGTAGTTTAGTGATTTATATTGTACTAATGTTAATTTCTTGGTGTTGATACGTGCACTATGATTATATAAGATGTTACCATTAGAAAAGCTGAATGAATGGCAAGTGGAAATTCTTCATGTTGTTTTGCAACTCTTGATTGCACGTCTTATTTCAAAATTAAAAAAAAATTAAAAGAAAAGAAATCTGCCCATGAAAAACAGCTGAAGGGGTGTGGGGGCAGATGGTAACCTGTCAAACAGAAGCTTCAAGGAAGTCATGAGGGCTGATTTTTAAAAATATGAAGGGATACCATGAAGAGGAGAGATTCAGTTGGCTCAGTATTGGTTTAATTGGTAGAATTAGGACCAAGTTAGCAACTAGTCAGAAAAAATTGCAGCTCACTAGGAGATATCATAGGAGACAGAATGTTCCAAGGATGGAGTGGGTCATCTCGGGAGATGGTTTTGTATGACTGGAAGTGAATGAAGCAAGGGCTCGAAAACCACTCCTCAGGTACATTCTAGACAGGTTTTCTAACACCCTGCTCCTCAAAATGTGGTTCAGAGACTAGCATTACCCACGGCAGTATCACATGGGAGCTATCAGAAATTCAGAAATGCAAAATCTCAGGCTCCACCCATACCTACTGAAGAAGAATCTGTATTTTGCCATAGTCTCTAGCTGATTCATAGGCACAATGAAGTGTGAGTAGCACTGCTATAGGGGAAACTGAGACCATGGCCTTTGAAGGTACCTCCCAATGTGGTTCTTATATCATGGTAAAATTATGCATGACTTCAACATGTACTCAGTCATCAATTTGGTTTGATATCTAACTTTTAAACCACTTATGAAATGCTACATCTAATGATATAGCCTTTGAATAAAATATATTTGAATACTATTAATAAAACTATAAAATCAAAGGTCTGCTTAACTTAAAAGTAACTTTAAAAGTAACTTTAAAGTTTCTGAAGAGTACAGCTCAAAAATTACCTCTTCAAAGTAAGCTTTATCACATTATTTTTGCTATTATTTTTAAACTCTATACCATATTTGTGCCTTGTTTCCCACATACACATTTCCACTTCTCAAGGCAAACCCTAAATCAATCACACATTACATACATAAATAGAATTAAAATTCTTATCAGAACGGTAGAAGCTTCACAGGGATTTAATATTGCTTTAAAATTATTTATGCAAATGTGAAGTGCATAAATAACATTGCTACAAAAAAGCATGTCACACACGGATCGTAAATAGCTTTTACATTTCTTATTAATAATGCAAAAAATCAGAAAATACCTTCTGTGTTTTTTAAGCCATAATTTTTCCATGTAGGATAGACTATCTTCTTTAAATTCAATCATAAGTGGTTCTGTCCAAATTCTCAGATTAGTTTGTACTTCACATTCTTCCAATGACTCTATAAAAATAAACATAATATGCATAATTAAGGTAACCTAGTCTACAAATTACCACATCTTCTCTCAAGATATAGAACTCACCATTTTTGAGGCAAATGTGCTTTGATATTTGTCTGTATAATCAGTAGTTCTAGGCTTAAATGATGCAAAAGTGTTAAATATTGGTGATTTATTATATTACTGTATAGATAGTTTTCTTCAATAATTTCTTGAAATGAAAAAAATCTTATGATTCACAAGGTTTTTTAAAGCAACTAATTATTTTACACGATAAAGATAAATACAAATGGATTCATTATATATTCTATAAATGCACACACACATAAAGGTATGTGTTAGAGCCACTGACAATAATATTTACACATTATGGGAAACAGAAAATAAATAACTCAAAATGGCACCTGGAGGAGACAACTGTCCTCATGAATTTATATCTACATGGCAACTTACTTCCAGATGCTTAAGATGTTTCTGAAGTACTACTAAATTAAAACCACCATTCAAAGATATTTAAAACTGATGGAGATTTCTGGGAAAGAAAGCAGCATAAATACAGAGTTACTAGTCTCTCCACCCTCCTAGATATTAGCCCTCTCTCCATAATGACCACAACAGGAGGAAAAATGTGGGAGAAGATAGAGAAGTCGTAAAGAGGGAGACAATTATTTTTTTATAGACTGAAACTAGAGAATAATCCCAAGCTCATACTGCAGCCTTTAATAAATAGCTTTTAGAAACAGCCAAATGCCAGCAATAGGAATAAACCAAAAGAATGTAAGTCACCCACTCCTATTCCTCCCAAAGTGTAGAGCAGTGCTGAAGAAAGCAACTGGAGGATGTTCTGGGAACCACCATCAGAACGCATGAACTGAAAGAGTAGGAGTCAAGGACAAGTGCAAGTCACAGAAAAAAGGAGAGCCCTCCACTGTGAGTCCTCCTTTTCATAAGAAAACAAAATATTTCCCGGCAGGGAAGCCGAAAGAGAAAAAAAATGAGGACTCACTTTTTTTTCTGTCCACGTCATGGAGAAGAGTCGCTTGGCTTGAGAGATAACCCCCAAGTCTAGAAGGGTGATGAGGAGGAAGGAGATGAAGCAGCTGACCTGGGACTCACTCTTCTCCCATCACCAATGGCACATTCCCAGGAAATAAAGATGGCAGGTAGCCTGGGTTAACTTGCTTGTGAATATGCTAATAACTAGACTTTCTGGCAAACAGATTAATGATATTTTCTAGAAAGAGAGACTTTAGCTACGTAATGCATTCAGCAGGATAAGTTTTGTTTCAAATTGCTTACATAAAACAAATCTAGGGCTTCCCTGGTGGCGCAGTGGTTGGGAGTCCGCCTGCCAATGCAGGGGACAAGGGTTCGTGCCCCGGTCCGGGAAGATCCCACATGCCGCGGAGCGGCTGGGCCTGTGAGCCATGGCCGCTGAGCCTGCACGTCCGGAGCCTGTGCTCCGCAACGGGAAAGGCCACAACAGTGAGAGGCCCGCATATCACAAAAAAAAAAACAAAAAACAAATCTAGAACACATGGATTCATGAGTCATGTCTCCCTGAACAATGCCACACAAGCTATGGAACTGAGGTTCTGGTTTGCTCCCTTGTTTAATGGTTCTCTAGCTACCTTTTGTGTGAAGTTGTGTAAGACGTCCCATTGTTCATATTGAAGGGATGATGGGTATTTTCCTTAATAGACAATGCTTTTAAAAGTCTTAAGGTAAATTTGCCCAAGGTATTTAAGGAACAGCCAGGAGGCCAGTGTGGCTGAAACAGAACAAGCCAGGGAGAGAGTAATAGGAAGTGAGATCACAGAGATAGGGACTTCAGATTACATTGAACCTTCTAGGCCATTGGAAGTATTTGCCTTTCACACTGAAGGAAATGAAATTACAGTTCACTAAAACGTAATCAAGTTAGAAATCAATAACAGAATCACTAGAACACTTGAAAATTCAAAGCTAATGGCCAAGAAACACAGGAAAACATACTCAATGTCATCTATAATGAGGTACACAAATGAAATATACAATTTCATCTCTATCAGACCCGCAAAAATTTTTAAAAACTGACAGTTAAAGTGTTGGTGATAATGGGAAGCAGCCAAACCATTTATATACTGCAGAGAGGAGTATAAACTAACACAAATACTCTGGTAAAGAAAATTCAGGTTAACCTAGTATAGTTAAAGACACAGACACCCTATGACCCAGCTATTCTGCTCCCAGGAAGAGACACCTAGAAATGTGTACACATGTGTATTAGGACACCTGTGCAAGAATATTCAAAACAGCAGTGTTTGCTGGGTAGGGTTAAGGGAATAAGTGATGTTGAAGCACTCAGAAACTAAAAATAATGGAAAGCTGTTACCAACCCTAGGCTTGAGAGGACAAAGTAGGAGAAATTTGTAAGAAGTCACTGAAAGCAACGGCTGTGGATGAAAGGTCATCTAAGTGCTGCTCTGTAACATAAGTAGAAAATGCAGTCACTGCAAAATCTCAGCACATCAAGGAGAGGAAAAGTAAGTACTTCTACCTCTTTCTTACCCCAAATGGGAATCAACCTAAACAAACATCAATATTTAAACAGGTAAACAGTGGTGTAGTCATATAAAGAAGACTTTTAAGCATAAGACTCTTAAGCAGGGAAAATGAATGAAATACAACTATGCACATCTTTATGGGTAAATCTCAGTAAATTATGTTGAATAAGTTAAACAGGTTGAAAAAGAGTACATATACTAGTTTTCCATTTACACAATGTTTAAATACATGCAAATTTAACAATATATTGTTTAGAGATACACACATGCACTAAACTGCAAGGAAATCAAGGGAATGAAAAAATACAAATCCAGGCTAGTGATAATCACTTAGAGGGGAGGGAAGAGGAAGAGAACAGGTTCTTATTGTTTTGTTCTTCTCCATAAGGTATATAAATTTTATAAATGTTCTTTTTATCTACTTAATATCTTAGGGAAAGGAAAATATTTACAAACACATACATATAATATACACGCACATAAACAATCACATTTATAATACTCTGAGGCAAAATAAAATCACATATTATATCAACAGAAGTCCTCATCTTAATGATTTCTCCACGGCAACCACACTGTTGACCTCATTTCTTTACTTAAAAACACTGTCCTCCATGGGTTTTTATGATAATACACTTCACCAACTTTCCTCCTATATCTATGCCACACTTAGTCTTGTTTGTAGCCTTGTCTTTCCAAGCCACTAAATGTAATTCCTCTCTAGCTTGTTGTGCTACAACCTTGCTCTCTGAGGTCCAGCCATGCACATCTACCTTCAGTCCCATTAACACTATATGCTCTCTTCACCATGGAGCCTTTGTACATTCTAATTTGTCTCCACTCTCCAACTCATTTTCTAGCCTTCAACTTGAATCTTGGCTTCTTAGAAATCCCTTTTTAATTATCAGTCAGGGTTCTAACAGGAAAGAAAAAACTCAAAGGGGTAATTTGAAGAAGATCAAATGAAGGGACTAACTTATAATCATGTTAAGGTTAAGGGAACAAGTGATGTTGAAGCACTCAGACACTAAAAATAGTGGAGAACTGTTACCAACCCTAGGCTTGAGAGGACAAAGTAAGGCAAGTGTTGTAAGTAGTCATGGAAAGCAATGGCTGTGGATGAAAGGTCATCTGAGTGGAGCTAATGATATATGCAGACAAAGCAGTAACTGCAAACTCTCAGCACATAAAGGAGAGGGAGAGTGAATACCTCTACCTCTTTCTTCTCACCCTTCACTGTTCTGCTAGTGTCTCCAACTGGTCAAACCCAACCAGAAGCCAGAGAACAAGGGAGTTCATGTGATGCAGCCTCCAAGGATCAACCTCTAGGGGCACAGAGTAGGGCAGAAATGGGAAAGAACGGATCTGGAGAGACAGAGTCTACTTAGTTTGCATCTAAGCATCCATTTGTCTGTCTGTCTCTTCCTCTGAAAACAAAACAAAACAAAACAAAACTAACTCATGTCTGAAGCACAGGGAACACAAAGTTCTACAGCCACTATGTATCAGAGGGAGATTTCAATTTAGTGATACTCCCAACTAAATTTAAATGTTAGATACCAGTAGTATGTGTCATATTAGGTATCAGGAAAAAGAGAGGAGAAAAAAAACAATTACTCAATATAAAACTTAGCTGCCATCGTTCTTCATTTTGTAGCTGGTTTTGAAGCCTACCTTGATTTGTTTATCATAGCTTCCTTCTCTCACCACCCATTCTGTTTACCTTACTGTCTGCCAACTCCTTTTACCTGGTAGAGTGACTAAAATCTTCATTCTCAAAAGATTCAAGACCATAGAAGCCCTCTTTTCATTGGCTTGCCACATTTTTCCAATGAACATTATTACTGGACACAGAAAAATTAAGTATGCCACTGAATGGTTTGCAGATGAAGTCTATCTTTTCTTTGTTGCATGATAACAATCTAATTGTTCCTTCATACTTGTGCTCAAACAACATGGTCAGTACAGTGACCCTTCCTGACTATTAACTCAGTGCTGATGAGCCCCAAATGGCAGTGGGTAGTCTCAGCTTCCAGTTTAATGGAAGTTTTGCCGGAGTTTCATGTAATATAGAGCCCCTTGTAGGAAAAGCACCCCAAACTCACAAGATGTTGTTTCTCAGCTGGAACCCATACTGAACCTTCAGCAGGCCATTCCACAAAACTATCAAGCTAGCTGGATAGTGCTGCACATGGTAAGAAGAGTGAATTCCATGAGTATGAGCTTATTCCTATACCTTTCTCATAATAAAATGAGTGTCTTGATCTAAGACACTCACTGTGTAAGACACCACAGTGACAAATAAAGCTTCTGCTGGCAGATACACTACAGGAAGAGAAGGCAAATCCTTTTCTGAAATATGTAGCTTTTCCCATGAGGACAAATTACTGCCCTACCCATGATGGAAAGGGTCCAATATAATCATTCTGTAACAGATACTCCCTGTTCACAAAATCCACTTAGCATCATGCCATCAATCTAATGGGCAATAGCTTTTGTGCAACAGCAAGACAATCAAGGTTCTTTGGGACTATATAATGCTAGAAAGCTGGAGAGCTAATGTAGGTCTGAAGCAAGACTGTGAAGGTATACTGTAACCCATATGATATCAAACGATCTCTGGCTATATTTATTAATAGAAATAAAAAAGAATACATCTGATATGTCAAGGAGCAGTAAACTATAGCCCTTGGGCCAAATCTGGCCCACTGCTTTTGTATGGCTTTCAAGCTAAGAATGGTTTCTACATATTTTAATGGCTGAGAAAACATCAAAAGAAGGATAATATATTGTGACATGTGAAAATTATGTAAAACTCAAATTTGTATCCATAAACAAGGTTTTATTAGAAAATAGTCACACTCGTTTGTTTATATATTGTCTTTCATGATACAGTGGCAAAGTTGTATGGCCCTTCTGAATGGCCCTCAAAGCTTAAAATATTTACTATCTGTCACTTTACAGAAAAATCAACCCCTAGGCTAGGTCAATAGCTGTCTCCCTCCTCCAACCATGGAGAATGTGTTGGTTTTCTCCAGCAAAGACACTACATCCAGAAAAGCAACTGTGACCTGTATCATCATCATCGGATCAAGTTTACTCTAATCTGTAGTCATTTTCCAAGATCATTGGCTTTTGTACCAAATAAGTAAGGTAAATGGAAATATAATAAAAAGCAGTATTCCTGCATCTTTCAGGTCTTTGATGCTGGCATTAATCTTTGCAATCCCCAGGTATTGCTTCTGGCATGGTATTTTATTAGCATGGACATTGGCAAGGGAGGGAGACAGTTCTAGGGTCTTCTACTTACGTACTACCATAACAACCTTCATGCCACAGGTCAGACCATCAACACAGGCATTATTCTTGTTACTAAGTATATCCGTTTCCAAGAATCAAGACTGGAAAAATAACCACATAATGGTCCCACAGTTCCAATGCACTATGAGACAGAATAAAGACAAGATTCTATCTATCATTCCACTTCCATAAATCTCTAAGACTGACTGGTGGATTATGGTGGTACTTAGGGTCTCCAGGGTGTCTAACTGTCAGTTCAGACCCAGAATCTAATAACCCCACTGAAGGTCTGGGCATTGCCTTTCCTCAGTGCATGTTTATCCTGGTAAATAGCCATAAATTCTGTAGTGAAAGCTTAGAGGAAGATTCATAGTGTACCCTGTGACCACACTACAAAATCCTGCAAAAGGACCCAGCCTCGACCTCAAGGGGCTTTAGATCTGTGGTGTGGCTTAGGGCTGAGAACTTTATAATAAACTCTGAATCCCCAGTATGGTAGCTCAAGTTGGGTCTCTGTGCGTCAGGATGGAAATTTTCTACTCAGATAGGAAAAACAGGAGTCTATACAAACTTTTTCATTCTTATGTACTCCAATTAGTACCAAAGAACTCTGTGAACTGAAACAATCTAATTACTAGTCTTCCTTGCCCCTCATTTTGGTAATTCTTCCACTATAACTTTGATAATGATATGCCAACATCTGGCCTCTACTATTCCAGGTTTCCATGATTCCTTTGAAATCAGGCAGTTCAATTCCATTTAAGCATCTTTATCCACAATCTTCAGCCTATAGAGGAAAGCTACAACATATCAGTTCTTCTATTATTTTTAAATACTATGTCTTCAAAGTGGACAATCAAAAAGGTATTTCTATAGAAGACTTAATCCTTTTCAGAGTAAAAAAGTAAAAAATACATCAAAATGTGAAAGCACAAATAAAAGAGCACATAAAATAACATAGTCAATGAGAGTTATGCTGATGTACATGCTAAAACAGGGTATACAAATAAAGTCTTGGAAGTATTAACAAAATTGATGTATCATGAACAAATGTAGGAAAAATATTTGAAAGAGAGAACATTATTTAGTAAAAAATCAGATTTTATTTGGGAATAAGGTGTGTGATATCTTGACATTAGGAATTACACTATGTTACAAAAGAGGACTAATCAGGAGAGGTCCTTCACTGGGAAAAAAATGAAATAAAAATCATAAAATTGAATGCTGTCAACTAAGTTACATGATTTAAGTTTATTATCTGATACTTTATTTTTAATGAAAAGCAATTGGAAGCCTCAACAAGATTCTGAGTAATAAAATTAATAAATTGAATACTTCTAAAGGTATGATTTCCCTCAAAAGGTACTGGGAAACAAAGAGAAGACACTGTACACTTCGGTCATCCAGATCTTCAATGTCTAGAATATGGGCGTGAAAATTACCAAGGAAAAATAAAAACAAATATTTCTTCAAAAAGAAAGAAAAACAAAAGACAAATTAATTATCCCCCTGAACTTCACAGCAGTCCCTGAAATATATTTCTCAAGACACATACAAGAAAATTCTCTATTCCTCTCATCTCATAGATCGTCCTGTTTTATGTGTTGTAATTACAGTTCAATATAGGAATAGTTGTTCTGACAAAACTTTCTGCTAGAAGAGGAGCTGAGAGAATCGAATTCTCTATTCATTTGACAGCCTGAATTTACGTAGGAAACAAAGGCAAATATATCCCCAATGCCCAATTCAGGGGGTTATAAATATTAAACCACTAAACCAATGGTCATAGAGTGACTACTCCTTTGAAGAGTTATATCAAACTACTATCCCAATGTTTCAGTGTTTCTGAACACTGCATTTATATTCATGGGGAATGGAGATAAAATAAATTCAGCTTTATTTTAAAGCATTCATTTTATTTAAAAAAAAAAAGCGGTACCTGGTTTTGCTGCATGTAACTTCTGTTTCTCATTGTCATCATGATGCCCAGTTCTCCATTGCTTTAGAACTTCTTGAAAGGATTGGGCAGAAGCTTGTTCAACAAATGGCCCTTCACACAAGGGCCTATCTCCTGTATTTGTACATTCTTCTTTTTTTGTTGTTGAAAGTTCTACCTAAAACAATTAATAGTGTATCTAAGTATGCTTTACAATGTTTTCTATCTTACAATACAGGTAGCATTAATTACTGAGCACTGTGAATCACACATTATTTTTAAACTTAGAATAGAATGTTTTTAAGTTGTACTTATTTATGTGCTTTACTGATTTCTTTAAAACTATAGACAGTTTTAAACGGTCTCTTCAGAAAGTACTAAAACTAGAGCCTACAGGACTGAGGGTTTATCATTAAGTTATCCACCAGTGTTTTCCCTGGAAAGCAGTGATAACCTTGTATCTAATCCTATTTCTCCAGTCGCCTGTTCCCTGCAACCTCCCCACAGCAGAAAGAACAGTTTCTTAACATGTAAATCTGATGTCACTTCTCTGCTCCAAACCCTCCAATGACTCCCTGTGAAACCCTCAGTTCCTACTAGGACTTGCAAGGCTGTACACAACCTTGCACGCCCCTGCCTTTCACTTCACTTCCTTTAATTCTCCCCTTCATTCACTCTGCTCCAGCTAAACTTATCTTCTTTCAGTTCTAGGAACTCATCAAGCATATTCCACTCGAGGGCCTTGTGCTAGCTATATCCAGAGTCTGGAATGGTCCCTCTTCATATCTTCACACAGCCATTCCACTCATTTAACTCGGTCTTGGCTCAAACATCACCTACTCAGAGAATAGGTGATGACGCTACTGATGACCCTAAAAACAAAGCCCCTTTCTCCCCAACTTTCCAATCTCTTATCTGCTTTATTTTTCTCTCAATAACCTATCTCCATGGGAATTTACTCTACATGTTTGTTTATTGCTGGTCTCTCCCCATTAGAATGTTAATAGGATCAGGAATGTTGTCTGTTTCCTCAGTGCCAAGAGTAGTGCCTGGCACAAAGTAGGTGCTCATTAAAAGTTAGCTGAATGAATGGACAAATTAATGAATGCAGATGAAACACTGCCTGCTTCTCAATGTAATGACGGGGGGAAAGGATGAATTCCGTACAAAATATAGATCCACTGTGAACACACAGAAGAAAATAAAGGTAGGAATTGGCAGTTATCCAGTGAATCAGAGAAAACAGCCAAATTAGGAAACTAAAGCAAAATAAGTTCCTCACCAATGCTGAATTATCAAATGTGGATTACCTACACTGATGAAATTGCTAAATCTCCATGTGTATCTTCTAGATACAACAGTAGAATCCTCTGTGTTCAGCCCTTAATTGCAAAAAACCAGGCAGATTGTCAGAGGACAATTGAGAGAAAATCGTTAAATGTATGCATATATAAAATTCAGTATAAACAAAAAGCATCTGGAACCTACAGACACTATGCTAGTCGTTGACACAGAAACACAGAAATAGAAATAGAAGCAAAGAGCAGGAATTTAACTCAGATAAACAAGAATCCTATGGACAAAAAAGTGGCAGGGTCAGTATTCCGGAGTGAGAGAATGGTATATATGTTAAGGCATGGAGTTAAAGAACACAGTGGCATGGAACTGTATGCAGTTGTGTTGCTATAGCAAAAAGTGGGATATGAGAAAATATAAAGGGTGGAAAGACAAGTAGGGGCAGATTGTAAAGGATCCTGCCTGCCATCCAGAGAAAATTACACTTAAACATATTGGAAATGCAAACCTACTGAAGAGTCCCACCCAGTAGCTACTGAAGAGTCCCACACAGTAGTGTGGGAGAGAAAGAAATTGGAGAACAGTGAGTTTGGATGCAAGGAAACCAATTAAAATTTACATCCATTTCTCAATATCTATCAACATTACAAATGCATAACCCTCTTCACCTAAGAATTTTAGGATTTTATCATATGGATATACTCATATATATGCAAAACAATATTTTTCAAAATTATTTTTATACTATAGTTTATACTGGCAAAAGACAAAACAGTATAAATGCTTATCAGAGAAAACATAGTTTAAAGGTTATTTTATATCCAATACATGGAGTATTTTACAACCACTATATAGAATGAGAAGGCTGTGGAATACACTTATATGGATAGCAAAACTACTGTTTAGTGTAAAAAGCATGTTTGCAGAGCAGTATGCAACATACTAATATTTGTGTTAAGAAATACATACATACAAAAGTAGAATCATCATTAGCTTCTAGAAGGGGAGAGAAGAAAATGCACTTTTCACTTAATAGACCTTCTGCACTTTAAGCAAAAGCTAATTTCAGTATTTGGAATAACAATAAGAATAGAAGTGACCAAATATTCAAGAGTTTTCAGACGGTTTTAAGATGAGATGTGGTAACTGATTGGATATGCAAAGGAGAAAGAGAAATGACTGTAGAAAATAAATGTTCCTGGGCTTCCCTGGTGGCACAGTGGTTGAGAGTCTGCCTGCCGATGCAGGGGACGCGGGTTCGTCGTGCCCCAGGAAGGGAAGATCCCACATGCCGCAGAGCGGCTGGGCCCGTGAGCCATGGCCGCTGGGCCTGCGCATCCGGAGCCTGTGCTCCGCAACGGGAGAGGCCACAACAGTGAGAGGCCTGCGTACCAAAAAAAAAAAAAAGAAAGAAAAAGAAAAGAAAAGAAATGTTCCTGCTGGCTTGGAAAGCTAGAAGAGAGGCTGCCACCAACAGTAACATCCATAGGTTTTGGAGAAGACATGATGAATTTCGTTTGGAAATACCTCTGTCTTAGAAGTAGGTGGGAAGGTATTTACAGGTACTCAGTAAGCAATATGTGAATGCGTGTGTATATGTATGCTGCACTCGTGAAGATGCACTGAAAACTCAGTGCTTAATACAAAATGAGTTAAGTATTCTGGTGATTCTAGCAGCTTTCCAGGGCAGCTCCTTTCCAAGCAATGAATCAGAGACATTTGCATTTTACAGCTATGCCTATGGAATACTTGGCTTCCACGCAGCGGTGGCAGGATAGGAAAAAGCCAGAGGATAGTACATTGGCTCTTAAATGTTTCAGCTCAGAACTGTCATATTTCACTTCCATTCAGAGCACATCAGGACCCTGCCCGATTCTACAGGGGCTAGGAAATTTGAAGGAGCATATGGAATCCAATGCTGTGCATCCATTACCCCTCTAGGCTACCTGATACCCCACAAAATACGTTTTAATATCCCCACTTTCCAGAAAAGGAAACAGAGGATCAAAAGGCTAAAGTAAACTGCCCGATGTTACAAAGCTAGAAAACCAGAGTCAGGATTTCAAACCCAGGTTTCAGTCTCTAAAATGAAAGTTCTTTCATGAACTGCACCCATTTCCAAGGATATCCACTGGCTTGAATCCATAAGAAAAGTCCTAAGACAGATACCAGGCTTTAGCACCATTTTGACTCTTCCAGGCATGCAAATTGCTTGGTAAGCCAATTAAAAATCAGATTCCTGGGCCCAACCTAGATGTAAAAAAAATCGAAGTTTGAGTGGCAGGCCAGGAATGCATATTTTTTACAAACTTACCCAGTGATTCGGATGCTTATTGCAGTTGGAGAACCTCTGCTCTTCAGCACAGAGTAGTACCAAGCATATGAGGGGGATACTTCTTTAGTGCGTGCACTGTGTACAGGTGCACACCTGAGGGTCAACAGCAGGGATGCCCAACCAGGACTACTCACCAGAATGACTGAGCAGGTGTTAAAACCACACGTCTGGACCCACCCAGAGACATGCTAAACTCAGTCATGTGTGTTTCTCTAATGTTTCTCCAGTTGATTATAATGTGCATTCCTGGATGAAACCACTGAATTAATGGCTTTAAGTTAAGACCAGGGGTGGAGGGTCTATACAGCATACACAGTTACCAATGGGGACAAGAGGCAGCATTTATTTTAGGGATTAAAAGAGCAGGCAAAAGAGTAGCTCTATAGCTTTCTAGTAGAGCTGGTTACTTAAATCTTCTCTGGCTTTCTCATCTGTTAAGTGAGATAATAATGTAAAACTTATATGGTTATTTTGATTATTGGATAAGATAAAGCAATTAAAGGATTAAGCCTAGCATACAGTGTTTAATAAATGTTAGCTGTTGATTTATCACTATTTTTATTGGTAGGATAAATTAGATAAAATGAAAAAAAAAATTAGATAAAATGGCAGGCATGAAGGAGAAACCCTTAAACCACAGCCTCTGGGTAATGGTTAAAAGCAGGTAATTTGGGGTCATAAGGCCTGGGTTCAAACTGAAGTTCCACTATCAATGATATCTTGGGCAATTAAAAAAAACGCTTTGCCACTATTTTCTCATCTGAAAAAAAATTTAAAAGGGTAAAAAGAGATAATACACGTAAAATATGTAGGATGCTGTCTGGCACATAGTCGGTCCTCAGTACATTATTATTCTAATAAGACTGTAACTCATTCAGTGATTATTCACAAGCACCCTTGGCAGGTCTATTAGTGAAATTCATGCCAAACTGCTAACCTTCCTGGACAATTCAAGTATAGTTTCTCCGCTGTAAAGAGGGCCTACTACCATAGAGCCTGTTTTCTTTCATTTTCTCTGAGCAAAGGTTAGGAACTCACGGGACTGAAGTTCAAGTCTGATTCTGTCACAAAGTAACAAGCTGTGTGACTCTGACCAAGTTACTATTTCTGAACTACAGTGAAAAGGCGAGTGGCATCTAAAAGAATGAGGATTATTAATTACAAGGATCAAAATTTGAGGAAGTTTCTTTCTTGCTAAAGAATCAATACAACAAGTCTATTATTAAAACACAAACATGAGCTGATGAAAGCTTATCATCATAGGATCAGTAATCAATCTGAATGACCACACAATTTGGTATAAATCTGATTTTAAATAACTGTGAAATTGCCTGTCACCTAAAACACTTGGCAAGGTTTTGTATTTTTAGCCTCTCTGAGATCCTGATTAATATAAAATTGTTATATTGCATTGTGGTTTTTTTTTATATTTCTCCCAAATATTCATTTCCTGATGTGGTGAAAATGCCTGGAAAGCAATATGATCAAAGGATCATTCATCAAAAAACTAGTAGCCAGAGAACTCAAAGCAATCTCTTTAAAAGGATTTTTACAGTGAAAGTGTTTCTGATTAATAAAAAAACAAATTCATATTAACCAACAATGTGATCAAATAATCTCCAAAACTCTACAGCTCTAGCTGAGTATATGAATGACAGTTTCCATGATCATGTATGACAGCAAATGTCTACTATATTTTCCTCAGCTTACCTCAGAGCTGCTCCCCTGAAGAAGAAGAGATTTGGTTTTATGCTGACTTTCACTAATCCCTTTTGTAGAATGATTCTCCCCTTTGGGTTCATCCGGATTAACCTTCTTTATAAACTGATGGGCAACATCCAATACATTGGATAATATTTGAGATTTTGCCTATAAGTAAACAAAATAGGAATAAAAAGCCTAATATGTCAGCTTAACTAATTTAGATATATTAAATCCTGTTTTCATTATTCTATGACTAATAAAATTCAATGCATTTTATTTAGTATTTAAAAATACAAATTGCCATTTACATCAACCATATAATAGTGACAGCTGCCATCTACTGAAGGGCTAGTTTGAGCTCATACTATCCTAAGTATCTTAAAAACATGTCATTTAATCCTCAACTCTAAAGCATAACTATTTTTATCATTGTTTTAGGGATAAAGAAAGGAAAGTTTTGAGGGTTTAAATAACTTGCCCTTGGTCACATGGTGAGTGGGTGGCAGAGCTGGGAAGTGACCCCAGGTGTGTATAATTCTAATGACTCCTAGCCTTTCCACTATATCGACCCTAAATAGGTAGGTGTGCTATTTTGCGCACATCACCGCTAAAGAACTAAATATAATCTAGCAGGAGCCTGAATAAGCGTAATGAGTATTTTGTTGGTGATAAAACATCTTTAGAAGGTATCAACTACTCAAAAGTGCACATCCAGAAGTGCCCTAGCAAACTCCAAGTTGTTCTTCTCGCCATGCCTTTGCTCATGAGTTTCACTTACCAAGAAGGCCCTCCCTCCTCTATTATCTTCTTTGCTGGGCACACTCCTACCTCTCCTTCTAGATTCACCCCAAGTTACTCCCATGGGTCCAGGCACCTCTCCCTGCCGCCCTCCCACAGATGCATGAGGCGCCCATTCTCTGCACCCTCTTTCTACACTGAGGAGATCCCTACCAGCCCACACAGTATTGATTTTATATCATCTTTTGATGTCTGTCTACACCATAAAAGTTCACAGAAGGAAAACATCATGTCTTCTTCAATCTTTGTGTGGTTACCACAGTGCCTGGTAAATAGCATATGGCAAAATAACATAAAAATAAGGTGTTGGGGGAGGGAGAGGGAGAATTACAGAATTAAAATAAATAACTGGGAAACAAGAATTCAAAAAGCCTTTTCAAGTGCCTTCAGAGTAGCCGGAAAAGAACAGGCAAATCTCAGGAAGGCCCTATTCTCTAAAGGACTTCCCATCAGCAATAAGCCTGGTTTGCCCAAGGAGACCCTGCAGGATTCTGGATCCCATCTGAGCTTGAACCAAACAAACTCCAGAGGGAAGATGCAGACACTTCGGAGACTCTCTGAAAACCTGACATTAGGAACACAAGTAATAGGTCTTACTTCTTAGCAAATGTTCTCAAGATAGAGGAAAACTTCAGCAGGGATCAGAAATGATTATTTTATACTCTCCCATGAAAATGTGCCTATTTTAAAATTTTCATCTAGCTACCTATTTAAATAGCTAAGACTACTTTCCAGTTATGATCTTTAGTAAATCTATTAAGATTCACTGCAATCTGATTCTGAAATAAATCAGTGAACACCAAATTAACTAGTGTTACTTCATACTGAATTAATAAATTTATCTATGAAAAGTGACTAAAGTGACCTATGCACACATATTGCTGTCCATATACAAACCTATGGCATCTGCTCCAAATTTTCCCAAAGAGCATCAAAAAGCCTTTACAGACCTAAGCAGTCCTTATTTTTAAAAGAAATTCATATTTATAATACAAAATTGTTGTCTATACTCATTATACTGTGCATTAGATCTCCATGGCTTATTTACCACTTGTTGCAAGTGTGTACCCTTAAACATCAGTCTTATCCCCTTCGTGGCCCCATCCCCTGTAAACACCATTTTGCTGTTTTTTATGAGTCTGACATTTTGGATTCCACATATAAGGGATATCATACAGTATTTGTCTTTCTCTGTCTGACATATCTCACTTAGCATAATGTGTTCAAGGTCAATCCATGTTGTCACAAATGGCAAGAGGATATCCTCTTTCTCATGGCTGAATGATATTTCATTGTGCATATATACCACATCTTTTTTATCCATTCACCTATTGATGGGCATTTAGGTTGTTTCCATATCTTAGATATTGTGAATGATGCTATATAGGAGTGTATCTATCTCTTCAAAATCCTGTTTTAATTTCCTTTGGCTATATATCCAGAACTGGAACTGCTGAATCGTATGGTAGATCTATTTTTAATTTCTTGAGGAAACTCCATATTATTTTCCATAGTGGCTGCACCAATTTACATCCCCACCAACAGTGTACGAGGGTTCCCTTTCCACTACATCCTTGCCAGCACCTGTTGTTTTCTTGAGGACATTACTTGGTTTGGCGTTAGTGGAGATTATAAAGAGACACAAAGGAACATTTGGGGGGTGATAGAAATACTGTGTATTTATTTATACTGAAGGTTACACAAGTGTATTGTAATGTATTTTCAGAACTAATCAACCTGCACACTTCAAAGGAGTGCATTTTACACAACAATGTGAACATACTTATCATTGCTGAACTTAAAAATGGTTAAGATGGTTATGTTTACATTTTTTGTATTTTACCACAATTTTTAAACAATGTGGACACAGAAATAATGTGTGATTTTATTGTTCATAAATTAAACCTGAATAAACTTGATTTATCAAGAAAAAAAAGGAAATTAAGCCAACGGTAATGTTTCATTTTTCCAGAAACATCTGCATTTTAACAAATATTTTTTTAAGAGAAGTAATCCAATTTAACCTGATTTTAAATTCCCTAGAATAAAGTACTATTGACTTCAAAGGTGGTTAAAATTTCTAGTTTATATTTTATATTTTTAAAAGTATCAAAAAACAATAGTATTTTATATAAAATTATCAAGATAGAATTAACATTCAAATATATATATACATATTTAAATAGCACAGAACAAAGATTATTTCTGTCCTAAAATGAATCTTGCTATCAATGATTCTGTAATTTTTATAACAGTTTTAGGTAGCATATTAAGAGACCCTTAAATGGCCAAAAAAATGATTTTATTCTTAAATTAAATTTAGTGGGCTTCCCTGGTGGTGCAGTGGTTAAGAATCTGCCTGCCAATAGATACAAAATTAAAGAAATAGGAAAAAATTTTTTCCTTATGATGAGAACTCTTATGATTTACTCTCTTAACAACTTTCATATATAACATTGATATATACAACGACACAGGTTCGAGCCCTGGCCCGGGAAGATCCCACATGTCGCGGAGCAACTAAGTCCGTGCGCCACAACTACTGAGCCTGTGCTCAAGAGCCTGCAAGCCACAACTACTGAGTCCACATGCCACAACTACAGAAGCCTGAGCGTCTAGAACCCACGCTCTGCAACAAGAGAAGCCACGACAATGAGAAGCCCGCGCACCGCAAGGAAGAGTAGCCCCGGCACACCACAACCAGAGAAGGCCCGTGCTCAGCAACAAAGACCCAACACAGCCAAAAACAAAAACAAACAAATAAATAAATTTAGTGCTAAAAAATAAGATAAATATCATGAATAACTGATAAATTGGAACCCTATATCTAAATGTCTTAAGATTCCATTAATTCAACATAAATAAAATGCCAATAAATGTGAATTTTTTTTTCCCACGACATTTAAATATTACTCTTCTTGGTTGTTAGAGTATATATGTATACTCTATTTTTCTCATTCTTAAAAGAATTTTACAAGGAAAGTGAACAGAACTGTGATTCCCATTACTGTGGATACAAAACGCTGCGGCCTGAGTTAGAATCAAGGTCTTCCTTCTTCCAGCCTAATCCCTTTTCCCTACCAAATTATGTTAACACAGAAAATGTGGTTTACTTTTGACTTTCTGCAACTTAAAATTATTCAATTGTATCTCTAATAATGGATATGAACATTGTTCCTTCCATTTAAAAAAACTATATATATCGTGAAATGTTTACCACAATAAGTTTAGTGAACATCCATTTCTCATATAGATATAAAATTAAATAGGAAAAAGAATTTTCCTTATAATGAGAACTCTTATGATTTACTCTCTTAACAACTTTCATATATAACATTGATATATACAACTGCTTGTGCAGAGATTAGATTGTTGAGTTCTTGTTTTTAATTACATTTATTGTGCTTATTTATTTTCATGTTTGACCAAGCACTAGCACATTGAAGGGAGGAATAGAGATACTCCTTTCACTCATCTCACCGACATATTGCAGGAGAGAGGGGAATTGGAGGGCTACATGAACTTTGAGAAAACAAAACTTCTGAGCAACAAAGTTAAAAGTATTCTATAAGAGTAGAATTATACAACAAACTTAAGCCATCTATCCCCTAAGAGGTATAAAATTTAACAGAATCATTAAGATTAGAAATTCACCACAATACTATTACATGCTATTTTATAATACTTAAAAGTTCCTACATATGTGAAAAATATATCACTCATATGTTATTTTTAACAATGTTAATTCTTCCAATGATTGCAGAATATCTTTCCATTTGTTTGTGTCTTCTTCAATTTCTTTCAGCACTATTGTTAATAGTTTTCATGCACAAGACTTTCACCTCCTTGGGTTAAATTTATTCCTAGATATTTTATTTTTTTATTGCAATGGTAAATGAATTGTTTCCTTAATATCTCTCTCTTCTAATTTGTTGCTAGTGTATAGAAACACAACCTTTTTCATATTGATTGCAAATCTATGGTTATTGTTTATTATTCTAATATCTTTTCAATGAAGTCTTTATGGTTTTCTGTAAATAAAATCATGTCATCCACAAATAGTGACAGTTTAACTTCTTCCTTTCCAATTTAGATGCTTTTTATTTCTTTTTCTTACCTAATTGTTCTGGCTAGGACTTCCAATACTATATTAAATAAGAGTAGTAAGAGTGGGCATCCTTGTCTTGTTCCTGATCTTAGAGGGATAGCTTTCAGGTTTTCATCATTGAGTATGATGTTAGCTGTGAATCTGTCATATATGGCCTTTATTACTTTGAAGTATATTACTTATCTACATATTTTATTGAGAGTTTTTATCATAAATGGGTGTTGAATATTGTCAAGTCCTTTTTCTGCATCTTTTGAGATGATTACTTGATTTTCTCCTTCATTTTGTTAATGTGGTGTATCATGTTGATTGATTTGTGACTGTTGAATCATTTTTGCATCCCTGGAATAAATGCCACCTGATCATTGTGCATGATCCTTTAAATGTATTATATCTGGTTTGCTAATATTTTGTTGTGAATTTTCACATCTACGTTCATCAGAGATATTGGCCTGTAATTTTATTTTTTTGTGCTGTCCTTGTTTGGTTTTTGGTAACAAGGTAATGTTGGTCTTGTAAAATAAACATTCCCACCTCTTCAAATATTTGGAAGAGTTTGAGAAGGATAGGTATTAAATCTTCTCTGAATGTTTGGTAGAATTCACTCATGAAGCTGTCTAGGCCTGGACTTTTGCTTTTTGGAGGGTTTGTGATTACTGTTACAATCTCCTTACTAGTGATTGGTCTATTCAGATTTTCTATTTTTTCATGATTCAGTCTTGGAAGATTGTTTGATTCTAAGAATTTGTCCATCTCTGCTAGGTTGTCCTATTGTTGGTGTATATCTATTTGTAACATTCTCTTACGATCCTTTGTATTTCTGTAGTATCCATTGTAATTTTTAGTCTTTTGTTTCTAATTTTATTTATCTGAACCTCCTCTTTTCTTAGTGAATCTAGCTAAAAGTGTGTCAACTGTATCTTTTCAAAGAATGACCTCTGTTTAATTGATCTTTTCTATTGCCTAAAGTCTCTATTTCATTTATTTCCACTCTGATTTTTATTATTTCCTTTCTTCTACTGACTTTGGGCTTCATTTGTTCTTCTTTTGCTAGTTCCTTTAAGTGTAAGGTTAGAATGTTTGAGAGGTTTTTTGTTTCTCGAGTCAGGCCTGTAATGCTACAAACTTCTCTCATAGTACCACTTTTGCTGCATCCCATAGATTTTGGTAGGTTGTATTTTCATTTTTGTCTTCAGGTATTTTTTTATTTCTCCTTTGACTTCTTCATTGACCCAACAGTTGTTCATTGGCAAGCTGTTTAGTCTTCATACATTTGTGACTTTTCCAGCTTTCTTCTTATAATTAATTTCTATTTTCATATCACTGTCATCAGAAAAGGTGCTTGACATGATTTCAATTGTCTTAAATTTATTGATATTTGTTTTGTGCTGAAACGTATGGTCTATTCTTGAGAAAGTTCCATGTGCATTTGAGAAGAATGTGTACTCTGCTGCAATTGGATGGAATGTTCTGTATAAATTTATCAAATTTGTCTGGTCTAATGTTTCATTTAAGGTTGCTGTTTCCTTGTTGACTTTCTGACTGGGATGATCTATTCACTGATGTAAGCAGGGTGTTAAAGTTCCCTACTATTAACTATTTTTGTGTTGCTGTCAATTCCTCCCTTTAGGTCTGTTAATAATTGCTTTACATATTTTGGTGCTCCTATGTTAGGTGCAAATATATTAATAAATGTTATATATTCTTGATAAATTGTTCCCTTTATCATTATATAATGTCCATATTTGTCTCTTGTTCCTTTTTTAGCTTGAGGTTTATTTTAACTGATATGAGTATGTTTACAATTACTTTCCTGTGGCTACCATTTTCTTAGAATATCATCTCCCATCCCTTTACTTTAAGCTTATGTCTGCTTTTAGAGCTGAGATGAGTCTCCTGAGGCAACATGGAGTTGGTTCTTGTTTTTTAATCCATCCAGCCATTCTGTGTCTTTTGACTGGTGAGTTCAATCTATTCACATTTAGGATGATTATTGACAGATGAGGACTTAGTACTGCCATTTTATCTTGTTTTCTGGTTTCTCTATATCTCCATTGTTTCTTTTTCCTTGTGTTTCTGTCTGCCACTTTACTTTGGTAGTTTCCTACAATGTTTTTCAGTTTCCTCTTGTTTTATATTTTATGCCTCTGCTCTAGATTTATGTTTTGTGGTTACCATGAGGTTTATATAAAAGTCTCATAGATAAAATAGTCCTTTTTCTGTTGATGGCATATTATCTTCATTTGCTTGTCCTCTTCCCCTTTATATGTTTTTGTTGTCTCAAATTATCCATTTTTATGTTGTGAGTTTGTAACCAAATTGAAGTGTCTATACTTATTTTTACTGCTTTTTCCTCTTTAACCTCTATGCTATAATTGTTTAACAACCTAATTAATTTATCATTTTTGGTAAGGCAGGTCTAATGGTGATGAACTTCCTCAGCTTTTGTTTGTCTGGTAAATGCTTTATTTCTCCTTCATATCTGAAAAATAACTTTGCTGGGTAGAGTATTCTTGACTGACAGATTTTATCTTTCAATATTTTGAGAATGTCATTCCACTCTCTTCTGGCATGTAGAGTTTCTGCTGATAGCCTGATGGGGTTCCTTTGTAAGTTACTATCTTTTTTCTCCTGGTTGCCTTAGAAATTCTATATCATTGCCTTTTGACAGTTCTAATATAATGTGTCTTAGAGAAGGTCTTTTTGCACTGAGATAATAATAATGTGTTCTCTTAATTTCCTGGACTGGTATCTCCAGATCCTTCAGATTTGGGAAGTTCTCAGCTATTATTTCTTTAAATAAACTCTCTGCTCCCTTCTCCCTCTTTTCTCCTTCTAGGATACCCATTATCCTTATGCTGCCTTTCCTAATGGAGCTGGATAGTTCTCATAGAATTTCTTCATTTTTAAAAGGTCTTAGTTCTCTCTTCTCTTCTACCTGAATCACTTCTATATTTATATCTTTGAGTTCACTAATTCTTTTTTCCATATGGTCTCTATTTCCAGTGCTTTCTAATGCCTTCTTCATCTCATTTATTGAGTTCTTCAGCTCTAGATTTTGTTTGTTCTGTTTTTCAGAGTTTCGGTTTTGCTAAAGTATTCCCTCTGTTCATTAATTTTATTCCTGAGCTCATTTGAATGGTCTTTCTGAGTTTCCTTGTAACTCACTGACTTTCATCATGACAGCTATTTTGAATTCTCTATCAGTTAGATTGTATTATTCTATGACTTTAAGTTCGATTTCTAGAGAATTGTCATTTTCTTTTTATGATACTGTGTTATCATGGTTTTTCATGGTGCTTGAGGAGTTGTTCCTCTGCCAGCGCATTTGAAGTAGCAAACACCTGTCTTATTTAGATAAAGCTTTATAGCTTTGATTCTAACAGTTAAACAAGTTGGTATATATTAAAAGCCTTTCTTTTGTTTTTCAGTAGGTGGCACTACAGCACAAGTTTTTGGTTTCTCTTACCTGAGCTGCCTCTGGCTATATTTGAGAATGGGCATTTCCCACCCTCCACTGCCTCTGTCAGAGGTGAACTCAGTATCCAAGTTGTCACTGTTTGGGTCTCCGGGGTTGCTGGTGCCTTGCTGTGCCAGTGTCACTGCTGTTGCTAGCACTGCCACTGGGGACACCAGGGTAGTGGACACCCCACCGCATCCAAGGTCACCCGGATTGTGGGGAAAGTAGCATGGGTCAAGAGTACCCCTGCTGCATCTGGGGTTGTCAGGTTCAAGGATGCCACTGCCAAAGGTAGGGGGAGGCCAGAATCACAGGCACCCACCAAGGATGGAGGGACCACGGTTGTGGGCCCTTGCCGCCAGCACTGCTGCCTGGTCCCCTGTGACCATGGGTGCCACTGCAGTTGGGATTCTGGAGTTATGTGCTCTGCTACTGGGTTCTCTGGGGCTGTGGGATCACCTGCCATGGTCAGCAGGCTGGGATCATGGGTACCACCTCCAATGCTCCAACAGTTCTGCCTCTTCTTTGTGTTCCAGTCCACTCACTTCCAGATGTACAGATGTGTGGAACTCTCTGGCATCCTAGTGTGTTGGACAGAGGAAGCTTTGCTGAGTTATGGATGTTTTACTAGTTGTAGACTGAAGGAGAGAGACAGAGCATCTCATGTTACCATGATGTTGACATCACTCCAAGAGCAAACTGTTTATCCTTTTGAGATGATGTTTTCTTCCTTAACTAACCACAACAAAAAAACCTCGTGTCTTCTGGGTGCTCTTATAACTCCCAGCTTACATCTATGCTGGAGCTTTGCTTTTCAGTGTGATCCATATATCAACAGTATCATCGTCACCCGAAAGCTTGCTAAAAATATGAAATCTATGTCCCGCTCAGACTCACTGAATCAGAATCTGCAGTTTAATATGTAATTTAACATACATTAAGGTTTGAGAATCACTGTGTCAGAACACTTAGTCAGCTGTGTTACAGTTGTTTGAAAATATCTATCTTCTCTTTTGTGGTGATGAATTCCTTGATTCCTTGAGAGGGGGGACCATGTCATATATATAAATGTGTACACACACACATATATATAAAATTCTCCCTGCAGCCCTGTCCTTCATGCTTTGCAACTAGAACATTGTTTGATGCTGGTAAGTACTTGAGAAATATTGGTTGAATCTAATTTAACTGACTTACTGAGATAAAAATGACTAAAAATTCCATTTGAACATTCATTCCTTATACCCAAGCTGAGTCAATGTCAACACAGGCAAAATAAGTGGAACTATTAATAACAGCACAAAAGGGCAAATCATTTACCTCTCTAAGCCTAAATGTTTACACCTGTAAAATGAAGACAATCTCTACCTTGCAGGGCTGTTGTGAATACATATCTTTTAAGAAAAACACCTAGCGGAGTGATGACATAAAGAAATGCATTCAAATGACTGCTATCATTTTATCTAGATCACGATAGCGTACTATTTCTCTGTAAATAAGGTAAATAGTTTAAATATCCAGAAAATAGAATTCCTGCCAAATTCAATAGACCTCTGACGATGGTATAATGAAGAGGTCAGTAAATAATTCTATCACCATGAAACAAATGCTAAACTGGATAAATTTGTTAAAAACCATTTCAGAACTCTGGAAACCAACCAAAAGCAAACAAATTAAGAAATATTTATTCAAGAAAAACTATGCTGAAATTAATGAAGAACAGTAAAAGTGTAAGGCTTCCCTGCATGGGGCTACTCCTATATTAAATGTCCCTTCCCAAGTCTGTCAATTACTAAGGCAAGACTGGCCTTGCTGAACAGGGAGTGTGCCTGATTGCCAGGGGAGGACAGAGTCTTGAAGTTACATTGGCATTATCAGTGAACTAGAAAATTTGGTTATAAATGAATGGGGAAAACCTTCGGTTCTGACAGCCTGAGGTTTTGGTCCCAGTTGGGAAGAGCAGTGGACCAGACAAACGCTTAATGGAATGATCCTGAAAATGAGATCTATATAAGCGCTGATTAAAAAATGGAAATCACAGAAAAAACCCAAGTGAAAATTCTTGAGTATGACTTATATAAACTAACAATAGATTTTAAATGAAAGGAAGAAGATTCAATCAACTTGAAGACAGACCAAGATAAATCATCTGAATTGAAAAGAAAAATGTAAAAGATTAAAGAAAAAGAACACAGCTTTAAAGACTTATGGGACAGCATCAAGCATCCAACATTTAGTGGGAATATCAGAGGGGAGAAATGAGCATAAAAATTATAAGAAATGAGGGCCCCAAATATTCATATTTGATGAAAAATTATCACTTCAAAAATCCACAAAGCTCAACAGGTCCCAAGAAAGATAAACATAGAGAGATCCACACCAAAACATATCATAATCAAATTACTGAAAGCCAAAGACAAATAGAAAAATTTGAAAGGAAAAAGGGAAAAATGACTCACTACATATAAGGCTACATCAGTATGAATAACAAGCTGATTTCACATCTGAAAAAATAGAGACCCGGAAGGTAATGGAATGATACAAAGTGCTGAAAGGAAAAACTGCCAAAGATAATTTTATATTCAGAAAGATGATCATTCATTTCTAGCATATCAGCCTTACAAGAAATACTAAAGAAAGGTTTTAAGGCTGAAAGGTATTAAATCTACCAGAAGAAAGATAGAGGCCTGGAAGCGTAAATACATGAGTAAATAGAAAAGACGCTTAAGTATTTATTTTCTCTTTTATTTTCTTAATTTCTTTTAGAAGCGTAAAATCATATATAGCAACATCATTAGCATTATCATTAACACTATGGCCTTACTGATTTTCTGCCTCGCTGTTCCGTTAGAAATTTCAATACCTCCTTCTCAGAAATTAATGAAACAGCTAGGCAGAAAATCAGTAAGGCCATGGAAAACTTTAACGACATCAAGTAACTTGACCTAAATAACACTTAAAGAACCCTCAACCTCACAACATCAGATTACGAATTCTTTTCAAGATCACATGGAACATTCTCCAAGACAGACATATGCTCCACATAAAATAAGTATTAATAAATTCATAAGAATTGAAATCATAGAAAGTATGCTCTCTGATCTCAACAAAAATATATAAATCAGGAACAAACAGTTTTGGGAAATAATAAAATATTTAGAAGTTGAACAACCCATTTCTAAATCACCTTTGGATGAAAAATAAGTCACAAAGAAAATCAGAAAATTGACTGGAAATAAAAACACAACATATAGAAATGTATGGTATACAGTAAAAGCAGTGGTTAAAGTGACAGTTATAGCTTTCAGTGCTATTTTGGAAAGGAAGAAAAATCTAAAATCATAATCTAAGCTTCACTTCAAGAAGGTAGAAAAAGAAAAGAAAAAAGTTCAAAAGGAGGTAGAATTCACAAAATAAGGATCAGAGTAGAATCAATGAAATAAAAACAACTGCAAAAAAATCAAGGCAACTAAAATTGGAAAGACTTAAAAATTTATAAACTTTTAGCTAAACTGACCAAGAAAAAAAACAGAGTAAAATACAAATTAACAAATCAATAATGAAATAAGAAACATCGTTATAGACCTACAGTAATTTCTGGATTATAGTGGAATTTGAAACATTTACGCCAACAAATGGACAACTTAGACTGAATGGACAAATTCAATGAAAGACATAAATTACCAAAATTGACTCAAGAAAAAGAAGAAAAGTAGAATAATAAGGTAAAGAAATTGAATTAGTAATTGAACATTTTCCCATGAAAAAAATCCCAGACTCAGATTGCTTCACTGGCAAATTATATCCAACATTTAAGGAAGAAATTAAACCAACCCAATACAAACACTTACAGAAAACAGACAAGGAAATACCTCTAAATGAATTTTATAAGGCTAATACAACCCTGATACCAAAGAAGATAACCATATTTCAGGAAAACAAATCTACAGCTTAATATGCCACATGAATGTAGACACAGAGTTCCTTCCCAAAATATTAACAAATTCAATCCACCAACATGTAAATTATGCATCATGACCAAGTGAAATTATACCCCAGTAATGCAATCATAACATCTGAAGATCACGTACTGTAATAAGCCATGTTAATAAAGGACAAACAGCATGATTATTTCAGTAAGAGCAGGAAACACACACAACAAACAGGAAATACAAAGGAACTTCCTCAAACTGATAAAAGCGTCTACAATAAAACCTATAACTAACATCAGAATTAATGGTGAAAGACTATATGCTTTGCCCTTAATCAGAAAAAAAGCCAGGAAGTAAACACTCACTACTTCTTTTTAACATTTACTGGCAGCTCTAGGTAACACATTAAGACAAGCAAAAGAAATAAAAGGCATCTAGGTTGGAAAGGAAAAAGTAAAACTACTTTTATTTGTAGAGGATACAATCCTTTACGTAGAAAATCCCAAGGTACCTAAAAAAAAAACTATTATAATAAGTGAGTTCATCAAGGTCACAGAACTCAGGATCAACATTCAAAAATCTATTTTATTTCTATATACTAGCATTGAACAACCTGAAAATAAAATTAAGAAAAGAATTACATACACAGTAACTTCAAAATGAATAAAATACTTGGGAAAACATTTAACAGAAAAGCACAAGAACTTAAGACTAAAAACCACAAAACATTGACAAAGGAAATTAAATGAGATCTAAATAAATGAAACAAAATCATGTTCATAGACTGAAAGACAATATTGTTAAGTGGCAATTTTCCCCAAATTGATTTGTGGACTCCATAAAATCCTTAGCAAAATCCCATGAAGGGGCTTCCCTGGTGGCGCAGTGGTTGAGAGTCCGCCTGCCGGTGCAGGGGACACGGGTTCATGCCCTGGTCTGGGAGGATCCCACGTGCCGCGGAGCAGCTGGGCCCGTGAGCCGTGGCCGCTGGGCCTGCACGTCCGGAGCCTGTGCTCCGCAACAGGAGAGGCCACAACAGTGAGAGGCCCGCATACCGCAAAAAAAAAAAAAAAAAACATGACCCATGAAAGAAAGATAAATAGAGGCTTTGTTATGAAATTTGATCAATGAAACTTGATCTGAGAATGTCATATATTCTATACCAAAATTCCATCAAGTTTTGTGTTTGTTTGTTTGTTTTTGTAGTAATTGACAACCTTATCCTAAAATTGACAACCTTATTCTAAAATGTATATGGAAATGTAAAAGACCTAGAATTTGAATTTTTCAATTTGTATTAAAAAATAAAGTTGAGCCATAAACTAGGAGAATATATTTGAAAATCATATATCTGATAAAGACATATATCTAGAATACATAAAGAACTCAAACCTCAATAAACAAAGACAAATAACCCAATTTTAAAATGGTCAAAAGATATGAATAAACATTTCACCAAAGATATATAAATGGCTAATAAGAAAATAAAAAGATGTTCAACTTCATTAGAGAAATGCAAATTAAAACCACAATAAGATATCATTACACACATAGTAGAACAGCTATAATGCAAAATACTGACAGTACCAAGCTTTGGCAAAAATGTGGAGAAAATAAAACCCTCACATGTTACTGGTGAGAAATGTAAAATGGCAGACTTCCCCTGTTGTGCAGTGATTAAGAATCCACCTGCCAATGCAAGGGACACTGTTTGAGCCCTGGTCCGGGAAGATCCCACATGCCATGGAGCAACTAAGCCCATACACCACAACTACTAAGCCTGTGCTATAAAGCCCGCAAGCCACAATTACTGAGCCCACGTCCCACAACTACTGAAGCCTGCGTGCCCTAGAGCCCGTGCTCCACAACAAGAAAAGCCAGTGCAATGAGAAGCCCGCACACTGCAATGAAGAGTAGCCCCCGCTCGCCGCAACTAGAGAAAGCCCGCATGCAGCAATGAAAACCCAACACAGCACCCCCCAAAAAACAAAAAAGAAATGTTAAATGGCACAGACACTTTGGAAAATAGTTTGATAGTTTCTTGAAAAGTTAACAAGTACTAACCTTGGGACTCAACAATTCCACCCCTAGGTACCTACACAAGAGCAGTAAAAATATGTCTTCACAAGCACCTGTACACAAAGAAATACCCCTAGCATCATTATCCTAACAGCCAAAAGTCTAAAAAAAAAAACTATATGTCCATCAATTGATGATTGAATAAACAAAATATGATATATCCATACAATGAAATATTATTCATCATTGGAAAGCAATGAACATGCAACACTGTGGAAGAACCTCAGGAATCTTATGCTAAGTGAAGTAAGTCAGACACAAAAGATTGCATAGGAATGATTCCATTTAAATGAAATTTCTAGAAAAGACAAATCTATAGCAACAGATAACGGACCAGTGGTTGCCCGGGGCTGGAAGTGGTAGCAAGGATTGAATGCAAAAAAGTACCAGGAAATTTTTGGTGTGATAGAAATGTTCTAAAACTCAATTGTAGTGATTATTGCACAGGTTTGTAAATTTACTTTAAAAATCATTGAATTGGTATTTCCCTGGTGGCGCAGCGGTTAAGAATCCGCCTGCCAATGCAGGGGACACGGGTTCGAGCTCTGGTGCAGGAAGATCCCACATGCCGCGGAGCAACTAAACCCGTGCACCACAACTACTGAGCCTGCGGTCTAGAGCCCACTAGCCACAACTACTGAGCCTGAATGCCACAACTACTGAAGCCCGTGCGCCTAGAGCCTGTGCTCCACAGCAAGAGAAGCCACCGCAATGAGAAGCCTTCGCACTGCAATGAAGAGTAGCCCTCGCTAACAGCAACTAGAGAAAGCCCGTGTGCAGCAATGAAAAACCAACCCAGCGCAGCCAAAAAAATAAATAAATCTATTTTTTTTAAATCATCAAATTGTACAGTTATAATGTGAATTTCAGAGTATGTAAATTAAACCTCAATAAAAGGAATTTAGACTAAACAATAAAACAATAGACAAGACTAGGCTGACTGCAGCAGAGACTTGTATTAGGGTGAATGTTCAGTCTCTTGTCATGTCCCCTTCTATCATAATTTCTTCCTGACCCACAGCAGTGCTCATCCTCACCAGCCCCACCATGGAAAATACAACTGCTCAACATATTTCTGCTCTCTGGGCCACGGTTCACTGGACAATAAGTGGGCACCAGGTTGAGCTCATGAAGATTTAGATTTGAAATCAAGAAAGCAACATTGGTCTCTCTGTCATTGATCCTCTATTATGTATCTTCATAATTTGTTAATTACAAGAAAAAAAAATAGATATACAGGAAAAAATAATAAAAAGTGGAAGAAGGAGTCTGCCTAGTCTTTCAACAATTTCCAAAATCCAGTCCTGGTTCTTACCATGATTCAGCTACATGACCCCTACTCTCATACAATGAGACATCTGTGAGGTCTTTAATAACAAGAAAAAACTCTTTTTGACCAAGTTAGTGTAAAAAGTCCTAACTAATGCAAGGATCAGTGCTTCCCAATTGAGGCAAGGAAACCTGAAGAGTGGGGAGGTGTTTTGGGTTTTCACAAGCATTGGAGAGCATTACTAACATTTAATGGATGATAACCAGGTTTACAGGTTACATATTCTGAAATGTGAGAAATGGTCCACCTCAAGAAAAGTTCCTGCCCCAAACACTCAAGAGATTCCCACTGAGGAATAGTAACACAGACCTAGACTTACACTAGCAACATTTAAAAAAAAAATACAGAAACCCAGTGAAAATAAATCATCATGCCATCATACTAAAAAGTAAGAAATAGAGGTTCCTTCCAATTCATGAATACTACTTCTCAGGGGTAACCACTATTAACAGTTTGGTGTATATCCCTGCAGCCTTTTGTCTTTCCTTAGAAGAACACATCTAGATTTTCAACACAAAACACATTATCTTTCACTTAAAAATATATCAACTATCACTTTAAGTAATAAGTAACCAATGAACAAGAATGTAAAGGTTATTGTTATAAAATATTTAAAATAGATAACTATAAATGTGGTGTCATAACACTGATATGTATTATAAGATATTTTCAAATTTTAAAACTTAAATATTTATGTCAAATACTGTTCTGCCTATGTTTTCCTCTAAGAGTTTTATAGTGTCTGTCCTTACATTTAGGTCTTTAATCCACTTTGAGTTTATTTTTGTGTATGGTGTTAGGGAGTGCCCTAATTTCATTCTTTCACATGTAGCTGTCCAGTTTTCCCAGCACCACTTACTGAAGAGACTGTCTTTTCTCCTTGTTCATTCTTGCTTCCTTTGTCATAGATTGGGTGACCGTAGGTGCATGGGTTTATCTCTGGGCTTTCTATCCTGTTCCATTGATCTATATTTCTGTTTTTGTGCCAGTACCATACTGTCTTGATTACTGTAGCTTTGTAGTATAGTCTGAAGTCAGGGAGCCTTATTCCTCCAGCTCCATTTTTCTTTCTCCAGATTGCTTTGGTCATTTGGGGTCTTTTGTGTTTCCATACAAATTGTAAAACTTTTTGTTCTAGTTCTGTAAAGAATGCCATTGGTAATTAGGGATTGCACTGAATCTGTAGATTGCTTTGGGTAGTATACTCATTTTCACAATGCTGATTCTTCCAATCCAAGAACATAGTATATCTCTCCATCTATTTGTGTCATATTTGATTTCTTTCATCAGTGTCTTGTAGTTTTCTGCATATAGGTCTTTTGCCTCCTTAGGTAGGTTTATTCCTAGGTATTTTATTCTTTGGTTGCAATGGTAAATGTGTATAGCACAGGAAAAAAAAAAAGAAGGTACAATCTGTTTGCAGGACATTTATTAAGTTAACCTTAGAAATACATTTCAATATACATTAGGTGCAGACAAATACTGTTGATTCCACTTATACGAGGTACCTAGAATAGTCAGATTCATAGAGTCAGAAAGTACACTGGTCAATGCCAGGGGCCGAGGGGTAGGGGTGGGGAGGGGTTGGGGAGGAAGAATGGGAAGTTAGTGTTTAAAGGGGACAGAGTTTCACTTTCAGGAAGGTTAAAAATTCGGGAGATGGATGATGGTGAGGGTTGCACAACAATGTGAATGTACTTAGTGCCACTGAACTGCACAGTTAAATATGGTTAAAATAGTATGTTTTATATTATGTGACTTTTACCACAATAAAAAAAAATTTTAAAAACTCCAAGATAGGGGCTTCCCTGGTGGCACAGTGGTTGAGAGTCTGCCTGCCGATGCAGGGGACACGGGTTCCTGCCCGGGTCTGGGAAGATCCCACGTGCTGCGGAGCGGCTGGGCCTGTGAGCCGTGGACGCTGGGCCTGCGCGTCCGGAGCTTGTGCTCCGCAATGGGAGAGGCCACGGCAGTGAGAGGCCCGCATACCGCAAAAAAAAAAAAAAAAAAAAAAAAAAAAACTCCAAGATAATTTCATTTCCATCTTCATAAAAATTTACATATAGCAGTACTCATAGGTAGCAACTAATAGGAGGCAGAGGGGACTAAAATTGAATAAAATGACCTGTGCAACTTCTCTACATGCCAAAAATGTTTAAAAATCAAGACAAAACAGCCTTCAGGGCACATAGTAAATCATATATCTCACTGTAAGAGAGAGGCTTAAACTAAAGCCAAAGAATGTGATTTACTACCACCATTTCCAGAGTTCCCCACAGCCTTCACTACACTGCATGATGGTAGGATTTCATCGGGTAACTGTTCTAACTTCTCGCCTGAACTTTTTTTTTCTCCCTAGAATGATATTATCTTTCAAATTACACTCTAGAAGAATTCATCACTCTGACAATGTATCATTAATCAAAGTAAAGAGGGTTGATATTTTATAGCATTTTGGAATGGATGGCACCTTATAGAAGTTAAGGTCCAACAGTAAAAGTTCTAGTTTAGTTAGAAAAATGATACACTTTATGGTAGTGTCAGTGTTTCAAAACTCTAGCACCATCATCCCAAACCCTGGCTATCCAGCAACATTAATAATCATGTTGACATAACCATGCATCCTTATATGATCCAGAAGTTCCAGCTCAAAGAAGTTCACATGTGATTTAGACCGACGTTACTTCCTAAGTTTGAAACAAAATGTTGAAATGTCTCTTTTCATGGTCCTAACTTTCACTGATTTTCCAGTTGCAAAATTTTAGAAGAGATTTACTGCAACCACAGCCTTGTATTAAAAATGGAAAACTCTACTGATGTGTATAAAATGGATGACTAATAAAAAAATAAATAAATAAATAGATAAATAAACATTTAAAAAAATGGAAAACTCTAATTCCTGTAGAAGAGTTTTGTTATTTTATTGGTACTTGCTAGGCAAATAGATAATAGAGGTAGAGACAGAGGTGTACACATATACACATACACAGAAAAAATTATGTTACATATACACAGAACCCAAGAAACATTATGAATTCACTGGTTACAATGACTGTTGAACACAGTTGGAATTTGGATAGCTTTTAACTATAAAAATCATTTCAGGAAGATGAAATTATGCACTAATGGAATTTTTAAAAAAGGAAAAAAAAAAAATATATATATATATATATGTATATATATATGTGTAGGTATATAGCGTTTTTTGGCCTTACTTTTGAGAAAACACTTCCCTCCCATATAGAGAATATTTTCCCAAGTACAGTTTTTTCTGGTTTCTTTGATGTGAATTAACTCATATGCAATTGGTAAATAAGGGAATGATGTCAGCATAAAACTATGGAGTTTTATTGATTCTTAAGTTTTTCTTTTCCAGCACATTACTGTTTTGAGGCAATCGGGGGCAAGCTGTCTCACAATTAAAGCCAAAATCTTAGCAATTTATAAAGATCTTAGGGGGAAAAAAAAGCTGAAAATCTATAAAAATGCCTCCCCACAGTGCAAGTACAGACTACTTTAATGACTTTAATGACCATGCATTCCACTAAGTTAAGCTATCTGGAAAAAATGTGAGTGCAGATAAAGAAGTAATAAAGATACTCTCTGATTTAAAACACTGGATTAAGAAAGGAGGCAACAGTTTGATTCAGAGTTTTCATTTTGACAAAAATGATGTCATTAGAAGTGAATTACTACCAGGACCTATATCACAGAGAAGGAAACACAAGTCCTCAAGGAACATGTGCCAGTGGTTTTATAAGGACGGTTAACTGTTTTTCTTAGGGCTCTGATTACAAAGTGCCATGGGATTTGAGTGGCCTTCCCCTAACCCTAATTTTTCCTGGAGCCCTATTAGATAGGTAGGGGATTATCCAGAATGGGAAGTTTTTCAGAAATTGTATATTGCTACGGCAGTAATACACGTATACTAAAGAACTGTGCTTTAATTTATAGTAAAATATACTTTTTTATTAAAACTCATCAAAACATTTGCTCAAGGTATATTTATCCAAAGAAACCTCCACAGATTATTTTGCTAGCATATTTCTATTTATATATTTATATATATATATATATATATAAAATACAGTGCATGATGATAATGTAAGGATCCCGTTAACTAAAATCAACAATAACAAACCAGACTAAATCTCTCGGAGTTGGAAGCTACATAGAAAAGAAGGAATACTAAACATACCAAGCAGATAAATTTTCTCAAATTATCATGTATCTATGATAAGATGCAATAAGCCCATGAAATTTCCACCTAGTAAAACTATCTTTGCAGAGTAAAAATTATTTATAAAAATACATAACTATGAACATCCTAACCCAATAAACAAGAATGAAAAAGACTGGGGTAAGAGATGGATGGGCCCCTGGGCTGGACAGATGGTATTTGTCAAGCGGAGTAAAATTGGAGCTTTGTTTTCCCTAGACACTTCAAGGACCAAGTTAATGACAGGAGCTGAGCTCTGCTGGAGTAAAGAGATAAGATGACCACTCTTGAGGTCAAGGAGACCTCCCCGACTGCACATGTGCAGAAAGGCTCCTTGGGGGTCAAAAGGGAGGGGCGCCACCCCATAATAGGTGCTGTCAAACCTCCCACTAGCCTCTGTGCTGGAATCCATCTTGGTAAAACTCAACATGCTCAGGCATGTTGAGGAGTGTCCTAGAACAGGTCAGATGTGGGAAGAGAAGTGAGATAATTGGTCAAAGGTAAACAAAGACCCGGACTAACTGCCCTGTACAAATGATTTAATCATCTCTTTACTACACTCTTCCTCATTAGGGAGGACGCCCACACCCTTTCTCTCCAGGTGTGTATTTCTGTCTTGCTTCTGTCTTAAATAAAAAAACAGTTTCTCTGTGTTCTTCCCCACATGTTGCACTGTGTCTCTAATAATAAACTTTGTACCTGTTTTTACAGTGTTTGCCTCCTTAAGAAATTGATTTTTCAAATGGGGCAAGAGTCGGGGGAACTTTGCTTCTAGCCTCTAGCCCCTGGTAGCTAGGATTCTGCTCAGGTAGCTCAGGTAGCTGAGCCCTGGTTTTCATTGAGGCTACCCAGGTTCGATTCCTGGGCAGGGAACTAAGACCCTGCTGCCGTCTCTCTCAGATCAAGATGGAGCCTCATCTCTCAATTTTTTCACATTATTAAAATATATACTCTATTCTTAGAGCAAATTGTTATTTTGCTTTTCTGATGAACCCACCTTTACAGATAGTCTTAGTACAAATTTATTCCCTAAAAATAGGCTTTACCATAGGGTCAACTCTGAATTTTCCATGAAAGTTGAAGTAAAAGGTATCCATAAATAAAGGACTTGACCAAAGTTTTCGTCTACTGTTAGGATCAAAAGAAAGAAAGAAAAAAGTCAACTTCAGGCCAGCTGAAAGGTAAAGAAACAAAGGACAGGAATTTCCATATAGCAGACACCAGAAAGAAAAACAGAGTTTGACTAAAAGTCCCCATATAAATACATGAAGAAACAGGAGAAAACTAAATATTTATAGGATGAAAGAAAATTGCAACAGAGAAACTCACAACAGAATCATGTTTCAAATCCAGTTCTGCTCATCATATTTCTAAAAACAGATATGAAATTTGCATGAGTAGTACAAAAATGTCAATGGTATAAAGAACTACTTATTGCAAGCTAGTTAGGAATCAAATCCTGGAAGTGTGAAATTCATTTGACTGAAGTTTATTGCTTATTCCAGCATCATTTCAATATAACTTTAAGTAGAACTTAAAGGACCCTTAGATTTACCTTTCCTCCAAAGATCTAATGGAAACCACAGGTTTTATTAATCAAAGATTTATGTGTTATTATTCCTTCTTGACACATAAGGGATAATAAAAAAAAAGCAAGTACCTGGACACAGGCCTCAGATAATAAATGCAATTTACTATTCAATAGACAGTAAATGTCAAATAAAAGTAATCTGGACTCAATATTTAGTACTATCATAAAGTAACGTGAGAGTAACAAAATAAAACACACTTAATGCCATTAAACTATTTAAAAATAAGACAATATGGCATATAAATGTAATAGCTAAAAAATAATATATTGTCAAAATTTTTAAATCACTTGCTATTAAGAAAAATAAAATGTGATCTCAGCCTTTCAAATTTTATTGCAACATTAAAAATTCTATTTAGAGACAGAGCATTCTTAAAAGTGAGCCAGAATAGCAACAAGAAAACAACCTAGGAAATTCACACCTGCAATCTGCTTTCTATTTGCAGTTTTGATGCCGTATAATTATACACTATATTAATTATCTTAGCAAGTACTTACTACTGTTTTCAACTAATATTACATGTATAACGTATCCAGATGAGTTAGCTGCTTTTAGCAATTACACATATTTGAGATACATGAAGAACAAATGATTTAATATGCAATGATTTGAATTACAGATTTTTAGGCATAGCAGAATAAACTCACTAATAAATAACAATCAATAGTTTTTCATTCGTTTTCTTATACATAGTAATGCTACTACTATGTATAAATAGTACATCACAATTGACAATTTTTATCCCATAAATACCAATGAACATAAAATATAGTAAAAAAGAAAAAACTACTGTAAAATTTGTCAGACTCCATGAAAAACCTGTAAGATAATATGGGTAGCACCTGTAAATTATAAAGACTCCTCAAATAATCAGCATCAATGTGATTGATTAAAGGGTCAGACATGTGGTTACACTAATGATTTTTTTTTAATCAACACACATTTATTATCTCATGAGTTCCATGAGTCAGAGTCTAGTTCCAGCTTAACTGGATGCCCTGCTCAAGATCTTAGAAGGCTGCAGGCAAGGTGTGGGCCAGGCTGCATTCCTTCCTGAGTTTGGGGTTCTCTTCCAAGCTCACAGGGTTGTTGACGGAATTCAGTTCCTGAGGCTACAGGACTGAAGTTCCGGTTTTCTTACTTGCTGCCAGCCTGAGGCTGCTCTCAGTTCCTAGAGGCTGCCCACACTTTCTTGCTATGTGGCCCTCTCCCTCTCCCAGGCCCTCTCACTACAGGGCAGGTTACTTCTTTAAAGCCAACTAGAGGATCTCTCTGACCTCAGGGAGGGCCTCGGTCTCCCTTTTAAGAGCTTTCATGTGATTAAGCCAGGTCCACCCAGAATCAACTCCTTTTTGATAACTCAAAATCAATTTATTTGAAACCATAATTACATCTGCAAACCCACTTGACCTTTGTCACATTCTATTGGCAAGTCACAGGTTCTCAGACTAATGATCTTTATGGTCCCCTCTAATATTGAGTTTCTATTATTTTCTATTTGGATAAGGAAGAGGTCTGTATTTTTCTAAAATTTTACCTCACTGTATTTTCACAAAAGTCTTCCAAAATATGTATTACTATAACACTTTTTAAAACTCCCTAAAACCAAAAGTAACCATTTCATTCTTTAGAGTCATTATCATTAAAATACTTTGTTTTCTAGACTCTAAATTTAGATGGTCTAAGAACTGCATTGAATTTCTACAAATACTATATCCTGACTAATAAAACCTAATGCATGGAGCACCTGCTATGAGCAGAATACTTTTATATTTGTTGTCATTTAATCAGATCCTCACAACATCTCTGCAAGCTTCTGAGCTTGCATATATGAGTTTTATCTTAAAGATTCTTTTAGCATAAATATTACAGAAACACCCTCTTTTCCCTTTGAGATGAATTCAGGCCACCTCTGCATTAAACCCTAGCACTGCAAAATGGTCACAAGCACATGAAAAGATGTTCAACATAATTAGTAATCGGGAAAATGCAAATGAAAACCGTAATGAGATACTACTTCACGCCCACTAGGTCAAAAAGTGAGATTAATAACTGTTGGCTAGGGCATAGAGAAATCAGAACTTTCATATTGTGTTGATAGGTATGAAATGGAGCAGCCACTTTGGAAAACACTCTGGCAGTTCCTCAAACAATTAAATACTAGAGTTACCATACAACCCAGCAAGTCCACTACTAGAGATATAGCAACGAAAAATTAAAACATATGCCCACAAAAACCTGTCCATAAATATCACAGCAGCATTATTCATAATGGCCGAAAGATGGAAACAGCCAAATGTCCATCAGACAATGAATGGATAAATAAAATGTGATATATCCGTACAATGGAATGTTATTTGGCCATAAATAAATGAAGCACAGATACATGCCACAACATGGATGAAACTTGAAAACATTATACTAAGTAAAGGCAGCTAGTCAAAAAGACCACATATTGTCTGATTCAATTTATATTAAACATCTAGAATGGGCTAATCCATAGAGACAGAAAGTAGATAAGTCGTTGCCAGGGGATTACAGGGAGGATGGTAGGGGGGATGGGAATAGTAGCAAAATGGTGCAGCTTTCTTTTTGAAGTGATAAAAATGTTCTACAATTAACTGTGGTGATAGTTGCACATACCCGTGAATGTACTAAAATCTATTGAATTATAAACTTTAAATGGATAAGTTGTATAGTATGTGAGTTATATCTTAATAAAACTGTTTTTAAAAAATTCTTGTCTATGATGCCTCTATAAGTGCTCTTGATCTATCTTTTGGGCAAGCCATCATTCTGTCTTTAGAAATTTTGGTTAATCAAAGACTTAACTGCAATGCCCTCCAAGGAGTCTACCTGGGTAAACTAAACTTTCAGACTCACCAGGCTGTCAGTAAACCACTCTTGGCAACAGTCTGCTCACAAGGATAAGAACAGGAACAACAGTTTACCAATGAGACGGCATCAGTTGTTATTCTTGGGAGTCTTGCAATAGTTCACGCAGAAGTACAGCTCAGATAGATGAGGGACAGACCTGTTTTAGAAGCCTTATTTCCCACCAGAGTCAATCCCCATCTGCAGGTTTCCAGAGCCCCACAGCCCACGTGTCAGCTACAAAGCTCGCCATGTTCAGGGAGCTGTGGCTTACCCCAAGTATTTATAGCCCTCCCATTAGATGCAATTTGCCAATGAGGAGTCACGTTTACCGTGAATATGTTGTCTAGGAACACAGGTGACATTAGGACCTTTATCTGTTTCCCAGGAAAAGAGCTAGAAAGTTAACTAAAGGTCAAATTCTCAGACACAAGAGGAAAAGCTTTTCTTAACCCTTCACCAACATAATATATTAACATACCATACATTCTTTTAATTGTCCAATCTTTGGTTTTCAAAATTTAGAGAGAAATAAACTTTGCCATTTAAAATGTAATTTTAAATTATTTCACGAGCTTGATCATATCATTCAGGATTTACTCATGCTTTCACTCATTCAAAAATGAGATTTTTACATGCCAGGTACAATGTTAAGTACTAAGAATACAGTGATGAACATGACAGAAATAGTTCCTCTCCTTACAAGATTTGAAATTTATCAGAAGAGATAAAAGAGTAAAAAGTCAATAACAATATAGTTTAAAAAATCCTTTGACAGAAGTTCTAAGTTATAATCATATTGAATCATACAGAATTATTTATATTTAAGAAAGAAAAGCATGCCAATACTCAGTTGTTTATATATATTTTAAATACTTATTTTTTCTTATGTGTAACACTAATATTTATAAATAGCAAATTTATAAATTTTTTAGGATATTGACATTACCTGGACTCTAAAATCATGTGAATTTACGATAATTCCTTTTTGAGGGAACATTTACTCCCCATCCTTATATTTCTATCTTATTTGTGAGACTTTGGGAGAAGAAAGTGAGTGTGCTGACCTCTGCCCTTTCTGGGTTCTCCAAGGGCTACCTGTCCAGAGAGGGATGTATTCCAGTCTAGATCTCCATTAAGGAGTTTTTCTGGGTAGGTCCTGCCCTGTCTATAACACTGGGGCAGGGGGGAGGGCAAAAAGTTCAGTTCCAGGAAATATCAGGAAGCTGATCTGTCTGAACACCCATGCTACAACCACCAATTCTGATTGTATCGATAATAAAACTGATATTTTGATTTCTACCCTCTGACTCTAACACCTGTTTCTCAATTGGTTTAGAACATGGAAAGTGAAGAAAGAGATGTTATATATTGCCCTTCAAAAATTGCAGTACACTCTGAAACTGGCCAACAATTATCTATACTGTAATCTCATTCTGAATTACATATTGTCACAAGTCAGGTTGGCCAAGAAACCAATTCTGAGATTTGCCTGCCTGACTTTTACTGGGGAGTTCTCTGAGAAGAACACCTGTGGGCGAGTGAAGGAAGCAGAACTGGGCAAAGAAGAGAGTTGAATTTGATGCAACTGCCAATCCCAAGGGAGGAGCTGTGATGGCCCATCGGAGTTGTCCCCAATTGAGGCAAGAGGTAGCTGGGAATTTGTACCCTAACATAGACCAGATATTGGCCCAGAGGATTGGCTGCCTCCAGGGATGGAGTGTAGGCTTGGAGGTGGCAGTTCTCTTTGGGCAAAGGCAATTCCAGGGGAGAGGCTCAACTATGATACAAATGCAGGCAACATTCCAGGCAGCTAGGGTGGTGAGTGTCTCATTTCTAAAGAGGAAGATCTGGGTGGCACACATAGCATCTACATTATGTGTGTACACAGCATTTAAAACGGGTACATTAGGATCATCCAAGTAAGCAACCACGATATTATCCAAAGGACCAGCTATGGCCTAAAATTACTGTATTATCCTGAACATTAACAGAATAACGGTAGTGTGAGCCTAAAAGCTGATACTGGTCATTGTCAAATGAAAGAAAAAAAATCGACCATTTTTCTACCAAAGTCGGAAAGCATAAATAGTATTATAACTGAGGTTCTGCCTGGTAATTATTTTCCTGTAGGTACGTTCAAGTAAACAAATACTCCCACTTATAATCCATATTTATGTAGGTATACCTTACTTCGTAGTTAAAAAAGTGAAGAGGCTGCATATAGATGCCTCATATTAGAAAACATAGAAAGTCTACCTCAGTTATCTCTTCTCTCATTACTAACCACCCCTCTTCCCAAGGTCTCTCCTTTCCAGTTAAGAAAATCTCCATTCTAATTAAGAAAATATATATACCAGAATCTATTAATGATTTTCTTAATCCAGCCTCCCCTTGCGCATGTCACACTTCACAATGAAATGCCTTTTGTTTGTTTTTCCCCCTGTTTTCCCTTATCTCTGATTAACCTTGTCTCTTCTTTGATCTTTTGTTGTTAAAAGGAAATAGGAATTCCTGATATATTGAGGCCTTATTTTTCACCAATGTGAGGCTTACCAAGTGAAAAAACCTTTTGTTTTAACCCTTAGTGTTGAAAATCATTCTAAATACAGAAGTAGAATTTTCATCCTTGGTAATTCCCCTCATGAATTTACACATCATTTTGCAGATAATTAACTATTTTACAGAGGTTAGAGAAGGTTAAAAAAAAAAAAAAAAACTTGTGCTGAAATCACTTCCAAGTATTAATCAATCGTAAATCAAAAGAAAGACCCTTTGAAATTATGTTAGTCAACATGGAAATGGTAATAGTTTGTCTTCAATTTTTCAGGGATTTCTCTCTTAAGTGAAGCAAAATATGCCAGGACAAAATGGTCCCTACTGACTGTGAACTTTGTAAGGACTCACTGGTATGTAGGCTGGGGGCTGAAATGATTAACAACACTCAAAATAAGCTATTCTTCATAATAACCAGAAATGCCAACATAGGTTAAGTAATATAAAGTATAGCAGTCATTAGCCTAGAATGCCTGCTTTTTATATAGTAATGCTTAATATTCAGATATAAGATGTCTGCTCTAACTTCTCAGATTAGGTATGAATTCAACAAAAAAATCTCATGACTTCTTTTTCTTTGTCTTCACAGTTTGCATATTTTTAAAATTGAGATACAGTTGCTGTACAATATTATATAAGTTACAGGTGTACAAAAAAAAATCTCATGACTTTGACAGTTACCAAAGTGGTGGAAAACTAAAAATGCTATGGCTGGTTAATGAGGGCTAAACAGAAAGAGGTATCCACTCGCTGCTGAACAATGGCCATCAGGCCAAGACACAACAACATCAAGAACCTTACCTTAATGCACAGGGAAGAATGATGGAAACAAGAAGAAAAAAAGCAAGATGACTGGAAAAAAAAACAACAACAAAGGGCTAAATAGTGCACAGAAATAATAAGAAAATGGCAGATAGCTAACGGGACAATGGATTAAATTCAAGATGGGATGGCAGAGAATGGGTAAGGCCATGATAGAGGAGCAAAAATAAAGTACTAACCGGAAAAGCAAATCTCTGAGGATGAATGTGTAGTGACACATATTACATCAGCTAGTTGAGACCTCCTATTAACTGTTATAACAGCTACTGGTCAACATAATGGGCAGGAGTCACCAATATATAGTGAGACTCTGTCCACTGTACACTTTACTAAGATCGGAGGGAGTAGGTTATATATTCTGAAATAGCTTCCTTTAAAAAAAACTTTTTTAATTTTAAAATTTTAGTTGAATAAAATAAAGGCTCAAATTTACTTGAATTATCTAAAAAAAGATAGCTCCTTCAAAGTATTTCATTACTTAGCAATCTGGGTACATAAAATGATGTTATATACGAAGAGAGCAGTAACCATGTATGTTTAGCTCCCAATACAGGTGGTCTCTGTTTGCTCTTTTCTAAGGGTCAGCCTCACAATCTGACTTCCCCAGCAGACAATGAACTTCCCAGGAAAGTCCTCAAGATAGCACTAAGTAGCAACTTTGGTCTCCACAGACTAGAGGGCAATCCAGAAGAGTAACATAAATATAGAAGGTATATAGCTATTTATCATTATTTAACTTTAAAATATATACATAAGAGAATCCCTGTGTTTGAAAAAAACTCTCAAGGATTCATTATTACTTGCTATGTTCTTTGATTTGTATACATATTATGAAATCCATTTATGTTAATTTCTAGAGATGAATGCATCTTCTACAATTAGAAATTCACTAGGAACCTAAATACCATTCTGCTATTTCTGGCTTACCAACCTTTCCTCCCCTGCAACCAAAACTAGAAAATGTGATGCTGGGATGAGATGAAGCTTACACTCAGTAAGTATTAGTTCTCTCACTTCAGCATCAATTCCACATTTAGAATTTTATAAGAATATAATTTACAAAAATCATCTTCTATGTTAAGATATCTAATATATCCATTTTAATGACATTAACATGGAATAGAAAAATACTCAATGTTTACTATACATATGCTATGTCACATAACTTTTAGTAAGCATGATTTGACCCATGTCATATCTGCCTCTGGATTACAATAAACCATATCATGGCAAAGTCTGACTGTGTTTTGAAATTGAATGTGGGGGGTGGGGGAGGACTGAGAGAGAGAAGCAGAAAGGGACAGAGGTCTGGAAGAGAAAGGGGAAGGAAGGGAGAGAGAAAAGAGAATCAGACTTAAATAAACCTTGAAGGTCAACTACTGAAGTTGAGGGAAGGAGCCATGTCTGATTCTTCTTTGTACCCTCCACACCATCTAGCACAGTGCCTAAATTCACTGAGCGGTAATTCAGAAAATGTGCTGAATGAATCATTGAATGGAAAATTCTAACAAGAATTCACAGTGGGAAATTACACTCCTTACCCTTACAGTGGAGTACCTTTAGTTAAATTCTATATTATTTGCATATTAACAATTACACTCACTTTTGTATACATTAATTTTCATTTCCTGTGACTGTCCAGTCTAGGGTACTTCCTGAGGCAGGGGAGTAGTTGGTGGATTTCCTTTTGTTTTCCCTCCATCACTTCTGCCAGAAGGCTCTCAACACTGACTAGCCACTCAAAAGTTAACAGACTTAGGTAAATACTGATAAAAAAGTAAGGTCAGTTTTATGCTTTGTGGTTATCATGACGTGGGTCATCAGCATCTGTGAGAGCTACCAATATTTATATATGTTGATCAACATGTAAAGATTGAAGTCTACCAGTGACCTTTCTAAATACAGATATCAATATTAAAATTTACAAGATAATATTTAACCCTTCAATCCATTATACAAGGTACTCGACTCTCACTTTTATTTCCAGGTCCTTAAGAGGAGGATCCTAGTGTTATTCATCTGTGTAGGGTCACTGCCTAGCACTGACCCTGCACAATGAATGAAATCTATGACAAAACAATGCATCATCAAACGTAACTGGTATAATGTTATATCAATATTTAACCATAATTATTGTTTAAGTATTAGAATCTTAAAGCCATCTGACAGGGTTTGAGTTTAGGCATTTCAAAAAACAACTATATGAGGATAAATAAAAGTTTGTGATATGTAGGAGGAAAAGTAGAAACCTGAGAGATAAGCGTATTTAAAAAATAGTGGGGGGCTTCCCTAGTGGCACAGTGGTTGAGAGTCCGCCTGCCGATGCAGGGGATGTGGGTTCATGCCCCGGTCTGGGAGGATCCCACATGCCGCAGAGCAGCTGGGCCCGTGAGCCATGGCCGCTGAGCCTGCGCGTCTGGAGCCTGTGCTCCGCAGCGGGAGAGGCCACAGCAGTGAGAGGCCTGCGTACCACAAAATAAATAAATAAATAAATAAATAAAATCGATAAAAAAATAAAAAATAGTGGGGGAGGACAAATAAAAGACAAATTAAAAAAAATAAACATGAGAAGAAAACAAGAGATTTCTATTTATAAACTAGATAGAAGTAATACTTAAATCATGTGTTCATTTGAAACCACAATAGATAAAAATATTGTCTAATTTTCAAATGTCAAGTTCACAGATAGAATGTGTAATGTAAAAACTCTAATCAAGCTAAGTGTTCCAGGAGCTATATTAAAGCACGTTTAAACAGCAAAATAAAATCCAGATTAGCATTCAGTAAAATAATTTTAAGTTATATGTAAAGACTGTAGATAATAGAATTTTACAAATTAATGCAAAGCATCCTAAATTCTAGATAATTAAACATGTTTTATATGTCTTTGTGTGGAAACATTTTATAAATACACTACAAGTAAAGAGTTTTAAACAGTCATACCTGCAAAAGAGTTGTTCTATGGAGTTTCAGTGCCCCCTTTTGATGAATTTTAGCAAAGCATCCTGAACAATAATCTTCTCCACATTCAAGGCATACCTTAAAAGATATTGAAAAATCATACAATCTTATAAAATATGACTTTGAGAAAACACTTGCATAAAAAATTCATTGCTCTCATCTTTACTTCTCCAATTACACACCTAGATGTCGGCCGAACTGAGAAGCCCAAGGAAACGGGAAAACATTTGTCTCAGTTAAGATGTAACTTTGAGAAAAATTAACTTATAAACTTTAACTACTCTCATAGCAAAATAAATATAACAGCTGTAAGTAGGTTTTAGATATATGTGTTAGGTGCATGTACGTATGTACAATTTCTGAAAAAATCACTAAAAAAACGGCAACCTCAGATCAAACTTCTTAACCTGGTAAAAATTAACAGCAATATCTCTGGGTCAAAACTATTTCATTATGAGTTCTTTTATCTTTCTGTATTGATTTACATGACACAATTAGTTGCAAAGGATGTGTATACTATTTGTCTCCAAAATTCCCCACAGTCTTCTTTGAACGGCACTACTTCACTGGTGATTCTCAAAATGTTGTTTTAAAAGCATTCTCAGGAGATTCCTCAAAGGAAAAAAAGTGTAAGAAAAAAAACTGGATGGATCTTCATCAACATGTCAGCGATGTTTATGACTGGTGAAATGATTACAGACAAGTGTATATTTGTCTTGCAAGTTCTCTATGGTGCTAAAATGTCATTCTTTAAATTTGCGGATAAGTTGGAAAATGTGATATATCTCTACCTATGATGGTGCCAAGCAAGGGTGAAAGTGAGAAAAGGAAATGGAATTTTTACTGCAAGAGTAATTACTACTGTGCAGACGTACAGCCACTCTAACACCCTTTACAGTATGATAAAAAAAAATAGTGCAAATGGCTAGTAGCCCCCCTTTTCTTGAGTTTGGCCTAGGTTGAGAACATCCAGTAGTACAAATAAGAAAGCATGAGGCCTGGAGAGACAGTGTCAGAAAGTCTGTGCCAAGGAGCTCACACTCCCTTTAGCTCTCTTTCATTTCCTCTCCCTTTAGGGTGCCCACCACCCTTCTCCCCCTCCTTCCTCTCCCCTCTCTCAGGGTATAATAAGCATAAAGCAGCTGGGGCAGACTGGGGAGAGACAGACCAGGTTCTTTTGCCTTGTACGGGTCACTGGTGACCTGATGCGCAATTCAGTGACACTTCTCAAACTGTACCATGCATACAAATCTCCTGGGATTTCCTTACAGTGCACACGCTGGTTTGGGAAGTCTGGAATGGGACCCAAGATCCTGCATTCTAATAAGATCCCAGGTGATGCCCATGCAGCTGCTGGGTGCAGACCACACAGGGAGTAAGAAGGCACTAGAGTGTATTGGATGAAGAAAAGGAGACTAAATTTAGGGGGGTATAAATTAGGAGTTTGGGATTAACAGATACACACTACTATATATAAAACAGATAACCAACAAGGACCTACTGTATAGCACAGAGAACTATTCTCAATATTTTTTTATAACCTATAAGGGAAAAGAATCTGAAAAAGAATATATATACAGGGCTTCCCTGGTGGCGCAGTGGTTGAGAATCTGCCTGCCAATGCAGGGGACACGGGTTCGAGCCCTGGTCTGGGAAGATCCCACATGCCGCGGAGCAACTGGGCCCGTGAGCCACAACTACTGAGCCTGCGCGTCTGGAGCCTGTGCTCCGCAACGGTAGAGGCCGCGATAGTGAGAGGCCCGCGCACCGCGATGAAGAGTGGTCCCCACTTGCCGCAACTAGAGAAAGCCCTCGCACAGAAACGAAGACCCAACACAGCCAAAAATAAATTAATTAATTATTTTTTAAAAAAAGAATATATATAATATATATATCACTTTGCTGTATACCTGAAATTAACACAACATTGTAATTCAACTATACTTCAATAAAAATTAAATAAAACCCAATAAGAGTCCATTAATTTTTTAAAATTGTATTGCAAGTTCCCACATGATGATGCAGTTACCTACAATAATGTAGCCATGTTTATTAAATATGAAATGATTAGGACAACACTCCAAAAATAGGTTAAAAGAGTAGGAAGTTGTATATAACTAAAATGAAACTAAAAAGGAAGGGTCAAATAACAGTAACAATATCCACAACATTCAGGGAGCACTTACTCATTGTTCTAAGGGCTTTGTATGTTCCATCTCATTTAATTCTCACAATAACCCCATAAGGTTAGCATGACCATTGTACCTCCATTGTGAAGATGAGGCAACAAAGGAACATAATGATTGAGAATTTGTCCAGTCATACAGCTAATGGAGCCAGGATTTCAACCCCAGAGTCTGGTTCAAAGCTTAAGCTCTTACCCAAGACCCACATTACTAATAATCATTGACCATTAATTTCAGTATTAATCATTTATTAGAAAACCTTCATAAAATCTGCAACAAAATAAATCCAAAATGTCAAATGATTGCATGGTCTGGTATTTATCAAAATCCAAATGTATTTTTCAAATGTGATTATAGCTACACAGAACTGGATTTATAATTTTAGTGGAAGAAAAATAAATACTATCCCTAGTATGGGAACTAATCCTAGCCTTTCAATTCCTGTTTCAAGAGCTATAGTCTCTTAGAGAAATGATGATACAAATATTATCTAAATCCATAACTTTTAAGTGAAAAATTAAAAGCTATAATTTCACATACACATATGGAAGTATTACTGTATTAACGTAGACTTCAAAATGTATTCTACAACATGTCAGCTAATATTTTAATGAATTTCTCATAAATGTTCGGCACCATTTTTACAATGTAATATAGAGGACTGAGAGTCAGTTTCAGCATATAATTCTAAGCCAAATATTTGCTAACAATAGACTTTCAATGAAAGTAGCCAAACAGATGTTATACTGGAAGATCAAAGCTGCAGTCACAGAGTAAGCTTATATATTTTGTTATACAAGCATATTTGGATTTAAATTGGGTTAAAATGACCGCCAACTGGAAAATCTTTTTAGGTAGTTTGTATAACTGGCAGGAACATACTAAAAATGTGGATGAGGACGCCATTCCACCACAGATGCTTCTTTGACGCTGGAGTACTAAAGTGCTGTTTTAGCAAATATCTTTTTAATTTGTTCAAGGCTAGATCACTTACACTAAGCCTTCAGAATCCATTTGAGTTTAATTAAATTATCCACATTTGCCAAATTAATATATAATTTTTAACTATCCATTTCACTTTTGTTATGTAGAAACAGCCTAAAGCCACTGGAATTTCTTTTAAAAATAAGAAATCTGCAAATTTGGGGTTTTATTTTTACCACCAACATATATGAATGCAACATATATAAAATGTGCCAACAACAAAAGGCATACAATTTACTATCTCTTCTCAATGTGCTAGGCACAATGCTAAACATTTCACATGCATTAACCATTATCCTCAATAACTCTGAGGTCGTTATACTACTGTTACCCGTTTTGTCCCATTTTACAAAGGAGAAGACAGAAACAAAAGAATTAAGTCATTTGCTGAAGTTTACATAGCTAACAACAGGTAAAGTTGAGATTCAAACCCCCAAAATGCAAGCTCTTACTCCCTACCTCCCATCCCTGTACAATTTTCCCTGATTAAGGTCCTGTCATAAGATATAGAAAGGTTGACTCTGATTATCCAGTCAGCATGACCATCTAGAATGATGGAAGCTAAGAACACAAGGTAACCTCAGAGTTCAACACTATAGAGTTCATTACATCTACCGAGCTTGAATTTTTAAATAATTTTTGTGCTTTTAACAAGTATCATGGGATATTATTTTCATTTCAAATCAAAGAACATCTTTTCTTAAAATCTTAGTAAATTCTTTAAGAATGGTTAGGGCCTAAACCCTGACTTCTATTTACAACAGTTTTCAGGCAAATCAGTTTTGTAATCACTGCACACTTCATCACTCTCATCTGCTTTCCAGCCAAGGCACGTGCCATTTATACTGTCCAGGAATGTCCTTTGCTTGCTTTTCCTTCTCTCTGGAAAAACAGATCCTTTATTTCCAAGTCAAATCTTATCTACATATGCCATATTGTTTGAATTCCATGGCCTTTAAAAAGTGCTCAACATAGAAGAGGATTAATAAGAAATATTGACTCATAGCTCCTATGCAAATACTTTTTCAGATCATGAACAGTGGAATCCAACAATTCAATTCTGCCATAAGACCCTTTTAGCTTTCATACTTCAAACTTCAGGAATATTAGCGTTTGTTTATATTTTCTTAACTTTTCTGGATAGGTATAACTTGTTAAAATTCCACCATCATATCAAGTAAGGAGAAAAATAGTATGATGTATGATGTAAAAGTAAGAGCATTATACCAAGAGCCAAGGTTTTACATTTAATATTATTAGTGCTTTATTAGACTTAAAGCACTCTGACTCTCTGAGCTCAGTTAAAACTGCCATGAAATACGGCTAGTAATACAATCTTAAACCAGAAGTGATTATAACTAAATTCTCTGAAATTTAATAAATATTAGTTATAGTGATCCACAAACATTAGTTATAATCAAATTCTTTGGGGGAAAACTGCTTCCTAGGTATGTATAATATTTTAATTGCAAAATATATTGGATATCTTCCTTTCAGTTAGCTTCAATGATAACAGTGTTTCCAATAACAGAAACGCTTTAAAGAAATGACTCATTAACAAACATTTGCTGAGTACCTATTAAATTGCAGGCATAATTCAAGGTGGTAAGCACACAGCAGGGAACAAAAGTAAATCCCTACTCTCATGAAATTTACATTGTGGGTGAGTGGACAATAAACAAATAAACATACACTAAAGGGTGATAAATGTTATGTAGATGAATGAGGCAGCTTCACAAAACTATAGAGAGTCATCTCAGCTGTTGCTATTTTATAAAGAGCTGTTAGGACAGGCAATGTTTGAGTTGACCTTTATTGATATGAGGAGACCTTGGGGGGAGAAAATTTGATGGGGAAATATTAAGAGTTGAATTTTGAACACACTAAATTAGTGATTTTGGTTAGAAATCCAAGTAGAAGTGTTGATTAGGCAGTCTGAGTTGAAAGTTCAGGGGAGAGATATGAGTTAAAGATGTAAATTTGGGAACCATCAAAATAAAGATGGGCTTTAAAGCCAAGAGAGTAGATAAAACTACCTAAAGAACAAGTATAAACAGACTAGAGAAGAGGCCTGAGGACTAAGACCTGTGGCACTCCAACATTAAGGGGTCAAGAATACAGAAAAACAACAAAGCCCTACACAGAAAAATACATACCATACGATTCCATTTATATAAATTTCAATAGGTTTAGCACCACTACATGTATGCTGCTAAAAATCAGAATAGTAGTTGGTTTTGTAGTGGGAGTTAATTGGAAAAGGCACAAGGGAACCTTCTGGGGTATTCTATTATCTTGATGGGGGTGTATACATTTAAGATTTGTCCATTTCACAGTAGGTAAATTATACCTCAATAAAAAAAAGAGAGAGAGAGAGACAATGGGAGGAGATAATGTGATGACAACAAGTGTAGACAACTCTTTAGAAATGTTACTAAAAGGGGTACAGGGGGAGATGTGGGGATCAAAGAAGAATTTCTGTTCCAGTTTTGGTTCGAGAAATACTGCATGTTCTTGTGCTGATAGGCACGATCCAAGGGAGAGAGGACAAAAGTTAGGTGGTGTCTTTAAACAAGAATGAGAGGATGAGATTCAGGGCATCATGTAGCATTGGCCTTTCCTGGCAGCCTGCACACTTCACCCTTAGTAATGATCATGAAGAAAAAGACATGGCTACCAAGCAGGTTAAGTCGGGACAGGTGTATGAGCCCGTGTGAAAGTCTGATCTTACTCCAGTGTACATACTAGCAGAGCGGCTTTGTTCTCACACTGCCCACAAACCTTCCCTTTTATCTTGGGTTTTTCATATTCAGAAGAATTTGCCATTTTGTAATTAGATGGTTTTTTCACTGGCTCTGAAAGGGAAAAACAAGACCAATCACATTGAAATACGATGTTCAGTTTTCTGATTGATAAAGGAAATTATGCACATTTCTAAATTCTCAAACTGTATATAAATATTAGTTGCCCAATAAGAATGGCATGTAGCCAAGTCTAATCTTCCCAGTAGACTAGGGAGCCCACAGTCCCCCTCCCACCCACTGTGACCACAGGGCCACACATATCCACCCATATCCATTCTGCTGTAAACTCAGTTGAACTAGACATGTAAAATTACAGAATGTTAAAAACTATGCTTTGGATAGAATTCCCATAGTGTTCTGCCCCATCTCTGGATCAAACTAAAGCCCACACAGAACAACTTCTATAATAAATGTTATATATATTTCTATAATTTGTTCTATCAAATTATCTTAACTATCCAAATTAAATGTTTATCCTCTATTTTAAAAATCTTATTTCTTTTAGAAGTACTGTAAATTCAAATTTTATTTTTGGTTTTTGCTATTTTCAAATAATGTATTAAAATATAAAGCAATTTTCAATATTCTTTTAATTTCCCAGAGTAAAATTTCAATCTATAATTTTATACTGCTAAAATTTTCTTCCTAGAGTTTAAGGAACAATGCTATGAAAGTCCTCACTTTTCAAAAATACTATTATTATGATCATATCCTAAGTTGATTTTTGACATAAAATAAGCACACCTCCCCAAAATACAGATAAAATATATTTTGAGTATCAAAGATAAAGAGTCACCATTTTGGGGTTTAGAATCTTTATGCTGCATGAACAGTTCTAGCACTTAAATTTTCTATGTAATTCAAATGTAAAAAAAAGAAATTATACCTTGAGCATCTAATAATACAATGGTAAACTGTTTACCTTGAAGCTGCTCCTTCAGTAATTTTAATTTCACTTTTCCAGCAGAAAGCTGTATTAATAAAATAGATATTGTATGTCAGGTATACAAACTCAAATAAAGTTTAAGTTACTAATAAAAATATTATAAAGCCATAACATTTTGGTGCATCTTGAACAAAACAAACATTTTGAAAGAATAATATGAGATCTTTAATGCATATATAGGAATTTTAATTAAATCAAGAGAAAATTCATAAAAGAAAAATATATTTTGGAAATATATATAAACCAGTTTTTTTTTAAATGTCACAAATTATCTTTAAACAAAAATTACATATCATCATGAAATGATTTTAGGAAAGCACTAGCATTCAGATGTTGTAAAGGCTCAGTAAGCCTTTTCTATCTCTGATCTTTCTGAAACACACAAAGCCTAATATTTGTGTAGACTGAATCTAAGCTGAATTCTGACTAAGCTATTCTGCTCACATAACTGTAGAAGCTAATATTATTATCTTAATTGCCCAAATCAGAGAACCACATGTTTAACCATCATAGGCATAACCTTCAAATATATTATTTGTGATCCCTGACTTTCCCAAGTTGTAGCCAAAAAAATTGAGTAAGTAACAATTATGGATAGGTATTTCAAATAAATAATCACTTAAAATCCTTGGATCTTAAGAGTTTAAGAAACAAAACAGACTCTCCAATTGCACATACTTGCCTTGGTCTTATTAAAACCAACGTCTGAAGTACACAGACATTCACGGAGCATGGCGCACACTTATACACACACTGTCAATTCATGCCTCATTTTCAATTTTCAATTTGCATGCTCAATTGCCCAATTTGTACATGAGAATATGAGAATAATGGTTGCCTCTATGTCTATGGCTGTACCAAATGCAGTCATCTTTGAAAATTTAGGCCTAATTATTTTCAGTGAATCTAGTGCTTTTGCTTCAAAAGGGCATTTGTTTGTTCCCATTCTTTAAGGAGCTGCTCAAATGCTATGTACCAAACACAGCAGACAAGAGAATAGAATTGAAATAATCAATTTTTATGTGAACCACACTTTTATTTTTAAACTGGCAGTGTTGTACAAGTTACAGATAATTTAATCCTATTTTTTATAACCAAATTATCCAATACTATTACCTTAATGATACATCTGAATTGCAACATGATCTATGTGTTTATAGGCTACCTGGGCAGAATGCATATACCAAAGCAAAATGAATTCATTATTAGGGACATGTTATACTTTGTTCTTGTTACTGTGAATAATATTTTTCTGCTCTATGAATATAGCCATATTTACTTCATATGAATCAAACTGTATACAAATATTTCAATGAACAAACTGCTAGCTTACTATTTTTAGGCAAATAGAATTTCCTCCTAAGTCTGATTTTTATCTGTTGGGGAAAGAGATGAGGGTGGAGTAGGGTTGGACCAGGGATACACACACACACAGGCAAACACCATAAAGATATATGGATATGCATATGTGTGTATATATAAAACATCAGGAATTCAATATACTGAAGCCTATACCTTATTAACCCACTTATGACTCCACCAGGAGATGCTGAAGGGGTCCTATCAGGAGTCAGGGCAGCTTAGTGTCTCTAACACACAGACATATCATCTGGGCCCTTGGGGTCAGACTACGTTGTATTCATCGGCCTCCCTGGCATTCACAAATGCCTCCATCCTGCCACTAATGTCCTAATCCACCGTGCTGGGCCCACACTCCTTCCACAAGCCACCTTTTCAAATATCCTCATTCTTAATCCAATTAGCTACTCAACCTTTGCCATTCTCCACTACTTGTCCTTCCGTCCAGGCTGCTCTGCCCTTCCATGAAGCCCTTATTAAAGAGTCCTTTAACTCTCTTATGCCTTAAAAATTTTCTTAAAGTATCTCTTCCAAAAGTTCACAGTAACTGGACCCACCTTTCCTCACACTCAACCTTCTCCACAGAACTCTCCAGAGGAAAGAGCTCCATTTTTACCCCCTTTCACTCACCAGGAGAGAAGGAAAATGTTCTCCCTGTTTGCTCCCCAGTGCTGCTTCCAGAATACTGGTCCGCTTTCACCAATACGCGAAGTTGCCTCTACTGAAGGTCCCCACCATCCATTTACCACCTTTATCAATATCCAGGATCCTGTTCCACCTGAAACCTCAGCAGTCTGTTCAGTATTTCTCTCCAGCACATTTCTGGGTGATGATCGTGGAGACTTTACTGTCCATGTTCACCTAATATCCTGATGCTGAAAACCCTCCGACATGCTGACTACTATGAACATCTATCTAAGTGCCTCCTCAGCCACCTGACCATTATGACCAAACCTTGGACCTAAGCAACAATCTGAATGGCCACACTTTCAAAATCCCAAACTCAGAGTTTCTCAGTGCAAACTGCAATCTCTTTACCTCCTTCCTCTTAGACCTCCCATTATCTACCAACCATTGTGATGAAATAATAGCAACTGGGTCCCCTATAAATCCATGCTGAATAAGCCCCGTGGGCTCTTATGGCTCTTCAGCAATCCATTCATCCATTTGCTACTAAACCTCAAACATGATTCTCACATGATCTGGCTACTCCAAATCTTCTCCATTCCAAAAACCTCAGATCCACCCCATTTCCTTTCCTTAATCTGAACAGATGATCTTGCCTTCAAATTTACTAAGAATGTCAAGGTCTTCCTATTAATATTTTTCCACAGCTTCCTGCCTTACCGCCTGTCAAAAACAACCTCTAAAAATGTACCTTTACTGCCACCTGTTTTCTCTTCCATTTTTCTTGTCTCAGAGAAAATGTGCCCTCCTTCCCTTGGCCAGGCCCTCCTCAAGGAGCTACCTCTTCAAAGCCCTCAGCAACTGGCACCTCTCATTTGAATCTTCAATCTTTCTTCCACTAGTGAATCTATCCCTCAGCTACAAATTGGCTCACATCTTCCCCTGATTCTAAATGTATATATATACACACACATATATATATATATATACATACACAGTATTTATATATATAGTATTTGTTTATATATTTTTGTATTATATATATAAAGTCTCCTTGATCCTATTAAAGCCTTGAGAGATCACCCTCTGTTCTCATGTTTACTGAAACTTTAGCCTTTACTCATTGCCACCTGCCTTTCTTTTTCAACCACTTGAAATATATTTTTACATCTGATAACAATCCAACCATAAAATCAAATTTATTGTTTTTAAAAATTCTCATTCTCTGTAAACATTTTAATGTGATTTTCAGTTAATATTACAATTGGTTTCACACGTATTATCTCACACCTTGCTCAAAACTCTGTGAAGTAGTCAGCAAGTACTGTTATGCATGTTTACAAATATGGTAACAGTAGCCCAAGAAAGGTTACATCATTTGTTTAAAATCACAAAGCTAATGAGATGAGTCACGATTTTAATCTATATAGTCTACCAAAGGGTTTCTTGTCTTGGTACCACTGACATTTTAGGCCAAATAATTCTTTGTTGTGGGGTCTGCCCAGTGCATTGTAGAATGTTCAGCAGCACCCCTGGCTTGTAGCCACTACACACCATTAGCCAAAAAAATCCCTCTCAGTGGTGATAACTAAAAATGTGTCCAGACATTGCCAAATGTCTCCTGGGGGACAAAATTGCCACCTGTTGAGAAACACTGCTAAAACTAAACCCAACTTTTTCATTACGAATACATCAATCAAGGTTGACTTCTCCATTTTTTTTCTAAAAATGTCCTCCTTTACTTTCATCTCCTATGAAATTACATTACTTTGACTATTTCTCCCATTATTTCTCTTCTCAGGCTCCCTTTACTGGAGAGCTGGCAAATTATCTTAGAACTAGCCTGAAAGCCTGCATTTCAAATCTTGGCCCTGACCCTTGATGTGAGCAAGTTATTTAACTTTTTTGATGTTAAATTACTTCATTTGTGGAACTGGAAAAAATAAGAACTGCCTCTTATGAGTGATATAAGCACTTAATGAGATATAACAGGAAAAGCACTGTTGACTGGTATAAAACAGATAGTGAATAAATATTCAAGTTCTCTTTGCCTCCATATTCTCTGGGCTTTATCCTTCATACCTGCCCTTTATCCTTTACACCTTTCTTATCCTTTTTATAAATTCTTAGAGAGCACATTTACCCTCTCAGCTTCAATTAACACATGAGAATGCAAACAAAACTCTGAAATCTTTGAAATTTGCTAAGAGAGTAGAACTTAAATGTTTTTATTTAAAAAAACAAGGTAAATATGGATGTGTTAATTAACTCGATAGAGGGAATTCACTCACAATGTATATGTATATCAAATCACCGTGTTGTACACTTTAAATATCTTACAATTTTACTTGCCAATTATACAATAAAGCTGGGAAAAGAAAGTAAGAGAAGGAGGGTAGAAGGGAGGGAGAGAAGGAGGAAGCCAACTATCTAGCTCTAAATCTAAACACCAGAACTTTTCTTTCCAGCTCCTTCATTTTTCTATCTCCTAGGCAATTCATCCTGGAATACCAGTTATATATTTGACTTCTTCTTTTCCTTTCTCACTGTGTTTTGGGTCCATGTTTCCTTTATATTTCTTCTGCTACGTTCTCATTCAGACTCTTCTCATCTGACCTTTTAATAGACTTATAAATAGTCTCTCTGCTTCTATATCAGTGGCCTCCAAAGTAGCATGTATGCATGCCTGAGGGAGCTCGGAAAGGATCAAAGAAAAGAAAAGAAGCATCTATTCATGTTTATATCATCCTTGATTAATTTCCATATTTTGTTTTACAATGAACATGACATATTAGTATGTATATAAATAAATTATATTTATAAGTAGATAAAAAATTCATGGATAGAAAGTCCATTCTCAAAATATATTCTTTTTTTTTTTTTTTTTTTTTTTTTGCGGTACGCGGGCCTCTCACTGTTGTGGCCTCTCCCATTGCGGAGCACAGGCTCAGCGGCCATGGCTCACAGGCCCAGCCGCTCCGCGGCATGTGGGATCTTCCCAGACCGGGGCACGAACCCATGTCCCTTGCATCAGCAGGCGGACTCTCAACCACTGCACCACCAGGGAAGCCCTCAAAATACATTCTTTATTGCTGTGGTACATGATCAAAAGAGTTTGAATATCATTTGCTCTAAACTCTACTTATATAAACTTCAAATGCGCTGGATATTAACAAGATCAACCATCATACATCATTACCTTAAACTTGCTACTCTCCTGCTTCAAAGTTGTCAGGGAATTCTATTCACCCAGTGAAAAAGTCAACACTCCTGAGTCTGGTATTCAGGCCTCCTACCCTCCTGCCCAATCTTATTTCTACTCCCACCTTCTGTAACTCCCCAACCCCTCATGCTTTCATCATCAATTATGAGGTTTATGGGAATGGGCACTATGACTTATTCATCACTTTTCCTTATAAATATATCTAGTACACTCTCAAATATTTGTAGAGCTAAACTATTACTTCCCAAGCACAAATACACTACATGGCAAAAATGACATAGTGAGTTTTCCTATAAATATTTTCATATGTGCATCATCTTTTACATTAGGTAAGGATATCCTTGAGAACAAGGATAATTCAGTATAAGACAAAGAAGCATTAATAAATGCTATTAGTAAATAGCAGGGCTTCCCTGGTGGTGCAGTGGTTGAGAGTCCGCCTGCCAATGCAGGGGACATGGGTTCGTGCCCCGGTACGGGAAGATCCCACATGCCGCGGAGCAGCTGGGCCTGTGAGCCATGGCCGCTGAGCCTGCGCACCCGGAGCCTGCTGCTCCTCAACGGGAGAGGCCACAACAGTGAGAGGCCCGCATACCGCAAAAAAAAAATAATAAATAAATAGCATTAATAAATGCTATTGAATAAATAAATCAATAATCACAGAGTCAGCACTTTTAATATATTATATTTACAACAACATCTAAAGTATGGAACACTGTCTCAGAAAGATAATGAAAAATGCAAAGTGGATTATAAAACTTTTAATGCAAAAATTAAAGAAACATATCTCAGTAAGAGAATGACACTAAAGAATAAAATGCCTTTTCTAAGCCAAAAATGTTAGAAGTGCCAAGATGTCTGTAGATGCCAACTGACCCAATGAAAGTTTAATGACAGGTATATAAAAAAGAAAAAGCTATAGAAGTTAAAACCTACAAAGTCACAGATTTTGTACTAAAGAATCCAGAAGCAAAACAGTTTTCTTTACATAAGGACACTCATTTGCCTTTAACCTTAAATATAATGTAATGTTATATTTTACAATACACAGTAAAGATAAAGCAATTCTATGGCTGGGAATTTTAAAGCATTTTCCCTTGGGTATCTTCACATATGGAATCAACAGTTTATGAATAATTATTATTCCAGCAGAACATAAATACATTAAATAAATGTGATATAACAAAAAGGCAGAAAAAAGTCTGTCCTTTGTTATATCAAATAAGTTTGCTTTCACCTTAATACAGAACTACATAGTTCTATTTCACATACTAAAAACCAGAACTGAACTGAATGGAAAAATTCAGTTTAGAAAATTCACCTGAAGATGAATTTTTAAAAATCAACTTTCAGATGAAAAACAAAAACATATCTGAATAGTGAAAGTTGCATGTTATTGGATTTCAATTATTGGATTTCAAAATATAATTGAAATCCAATAACATGCAAACTTGTTAAAACAAGAATAGGAGGTTCTTAAGTATGGAAGGGAATGCAAGATCTGAAAAAATAATTTATATCTTCTCAGCAAACTGCCTAAGAATCAAATGGTATTTTCTTACCTTAATAACATTTCCTTTATTTCGTGACATCATGCATGATTGATTACCCAATCTGCCCACTTGTGCAGATTTCCAGTGACATCCACTTGACCTTCAATATATATGAACAGAAGACAAAATGTAATTACTAAATATATTTCTCCTTTTAATGAAAACAAATATATTTTCCCTGTTTCAGAAAATGGAAATTCAGTTGTTAACATTTAACAGACCACCACAAAATGAAAATGAAATATCAAGAATGCCACAATATCCTCAGTAATTCTAAAATATAGCTCTGTTATATTTGGAACTTTTGAGACGAAATGAATAAAAGTGAAATGTCCAAACACAGATGAAGAATTTCATTTTTTAGACATTTACAATGACTAAAGATAGCTTTACTGATTTATAGGAAATGTTACAGATTGTCATGCAGTTTTAAAAGCTACGTGTTCACAAATGCAAAGAGAAAAAGGAAGCAAAACAAGACCCCCCAAAATTCAGCAGATCTACTATGTGATGAATTCCTATTAAGACTTCAAATTAGCTCCCACAGCAAAAGGTAACAGAGCTTGCAAAGAAGGCAAACTGTTTCGTTTTACAGTTTTCAAAGTACTTTTATTTGAGCCTCACAAAATCTTTTGAAGTCAACAGAGCAGGGAGGCCAATTCCCATTTTAAATAATAATGAGAGAAAAACTTGCCCAAAGCCACAGAAATAATAAATCATAAAACCAAGATTGGATAACCGGACTTTCCGTCTTCCTGATCAGTGACTAGCAGGTTCTCATTCCGGCTGTGACATTTACTATCTGTGTTACCTTAGAAAAGCATTTAACTATTCTGAAAACCCAGTCAAGCTTTAGAACATTTTTGAAAACATCTAGAAAAGGTTCCTCAACTAATGAAAATTTACTCTTGGGGGCTGATTTCAGGAACTCTGATTCACAGATACATTCATGATCCACTGAGAAGCCCAAACTAAATCCAAATTAGTGAAGGTTTAAAAAAATAAGAAAGAGGGCTTCCCTGGTGGCACAGTGGTTGGGGGTCTGCCTGCCGATGCAGGCGACGCGGGTTCGTGCCCCGGTCCAGGAGGGTCCCACATGCCGCGGAGCCGCTGGGCCCGTGGGCCGTGGCCGCTGGGCCTGCGTGTCTGGAGCCTGTGATCCGCGGTGGGAGAGGCCACAGCAGTGAGAGGCCTGCGTGCCGCAAAAAAAAAAAAAAAAAAAAATCTTTAAAAATATAAGAAAGAAAATGAAAAACCAAAAAAAAACAATAAAAAAAGAGAACTGGCCATTGGATCATTAGGATAAGAGCAGCAAGATACAGAATAAACTTTGTCACCTGGGATGTACTACATTGAGATGACTTTGATTCAACCAATACTCTGGTTATTAGAAAGGTTGTGTGTATAGCTCATGAATACTTTTTCACAGAGTTAATCTCTAAAGATAAACACTACTAAAACTATAATAAACCTTTGAATTTTCTTTAATGGTTCAGAAGGTACTTTATAGATATTTGATGATCATCATTTTGAATACTAAACAAAAGCAAATTTAATACACAAAGAGTCTGGTAATATTTAGTACCACCAAAAGCATAGGAAATATGCCCACTCATTCTCTGTAGGAGAAAGTTATACACTTTTGAAGCCTATTTGAAAGGAGTTCTCCAATGTCTACCAAAATGTAAACTGCCATATACTTTGACCTAAAATTACATGGGTGGAAATTTATCCCATAGACACTGTTATAGCTGTAAGCAAAAATATATGTAGAAGCATATTCATGGCAGCATATATAATCACAAAATACTGAAAACTTAATAAAGATATGAGAAATAAATGCTATTATAGCCACACAAAGAAATACTATGCAGCCACTAAAAGAATGAGATCACTGTGCGCTGACATGGCAAGAGCACTAAGATATATCAAGTAGAAAAGTAGAATGTGAATCCATCCACAGACTTTTATAGATGAACTCATTTGAAAAATGTAAAAGACATGTCAGATACAAACCTACACACACACACACACACACACACACACATTCAAACACATATATACATAGGCTTGAACAAAGACAAGACATTTGTGGGAAGAAACATTTTAATTGTTAAAAGTGGTACTACACAATGGGCTGGGAGTCAGCCTAAAGTGAAGAAGAGATAATTTTCATTATATAACTATCAGTTATACTTGATTTTAATTATATTTATGTATTATTTTTACAACAAAGCAAAATGCTCAGTAAAATTAGTACAGATATGCAAGCATAATATTAGAGAAGTCCCATTAATAAAATTTCAGCTAAAGCACATTTGCTAAAAATATTTCAAACATACGTGAGGGTCTGAATGATTCTTATCTGTGTGCGTGTTAACCCCTGCCCCCCAAAAGTCTTTTAATAAATAAAAATGCCCTACACATAAACTGGCAGTCTCCTATTCATGGCAATTTTATGGGAGCAAAGGGCAAGTTCTGCATTGCTGTCCTCAACATTCCAGACTATAACTGGTTCAGAAGAGGAATGTAAGAAGAGAAATAAGAACATGTAAGACCAAATAAGGTTCAGAGGAAAGGGACACAAATAGAAAAAGTAGGGGAAATTTAATATTGCTTGTTCATCAGGAAAAGCCAGAAATGATTCATTCAGGACAGTCATTGGAATGACAATAATATATAAAATAGTTCTTGACATAAGGACTTCAGTTTATAATAAAATTCATTTTATTCCTCTAAAATCCTCTAAAAATGTCACCCACCTTCTTTCTTCCTTTTCTTTGCTCCTTGTTGCTTGGAATTCTTGTAGTTTCTTTTCCATCTCTTGGTTCTCCAACTCTAACTGCACTTTCTCCATTCTCAGTTCTTGAGCATTTCTGGATAAGATTTAAATGCAAAATGTTCATTTGGGGTAAACAAACAAACCCCCCAAAAAGAAAAAAAAAGGCAAAGTAAGTTTATATTATGGTTTGCCCTTAATTAAAATTATGAATAATAAATATGTGAACAACTATTTTAACTACTTCCTTTGTAGTCTTTGAAATATGGTTTCTAAAGTTAGCATTTGCCTTCAATTAATATTCTCCTGAAGCAAGGTATCGCTCCAAATCTTAGACTTTTGTTTTATTACATTGTTAGAGGTCTCAAATCATAATTCATGTTATACATGAGCTATGTCTTTATATATGTACAAATATCCATGACACACAAATAGAAAATAAAATAAAAATTATTTTCTAATTTTCATACTGTCCTTAAAGGATTCAAGTATTAATACTTTGAATCATAGTGTTTAAAATAACTATTCTGTATGGGCAGAATACACATTTTTGCTAAATTAATCATCTTGGAAAACTTCGATAAATTTCTACCTTTATGCCATGTATGTATAATACAAAAAGAGAAAGAGAGAGAAGGGCCTGCTTGGAGCCTATTAGGAAGAAAACACCTATCAAGGGTTTTGGAACAGGGGCCATCAAAGGGATAAATGGGAACTGAGCCAAGCATCACCTATTGTTTCCACTGAAGGAAAGCAACAAGAAGAAAAGTTTCTGAGGACAGAGCAGAGCCCCCTTACAGAATCCTGTACAAGAGCTTTCGTAATAATATCTGAAGTTCATCAAGCTTTTGACACAAGCTATTTTCTTTCTACAATTCTGGTCCCTTGTCAGCATTAGTCACTGAGTCTCTCTTTCAAGAAGTAAACCAACCTAGTTCTCTAGCTTTCATTCTCTATCATGAGTTTAAATCTCTTCCTTCGTTATTTCATTAGTGTCTTATTATAATCAAGCAGTGTGGGCTACTTGGGTATGTGTGCCATGGCAAGGAACCAGAATAAGAATAATGAAGATAAGAGAGGGAAATAATTGAGAGGTGGTGAGCAATCCACCAAAGAGCAAGCGGGCCAAAGATATGTCCCCAAGTGGACAGTCCAGGAAGATGGAAAGCGACAGGAGGCGAAAACTGTCTAGAGCCTTCAGAGAAGCTGGTGAAGATATTGAGAGAGAGAGGCATTATTTTCATTATATCTGTTCCCCAAGGAGTAATTCAGCCCCTACTACAAACAAGCACTCTCATAAGTGATAGGATGTGAGACCCAATGGAGCTTCCATTATAGACAGGAACGTAGACAAACGTGAAGGTAATTGAAGTATAGTATAATGGTGTTTTCATTGGAGAAGTACAGGGAGATACCTGAGCACACAGAAAGGGCACATACCCAGCCCCTGGGGCCGTAGGAACAGTACCTGGTGGAAGTGAAGACTAAGCTGAGTCCCAAGGGATGAAAGGACTTAGCCGGTCAAAGGGAAGTGGTGAGAGCAGTGTTCCAGGAAGAAAGAAAAGTGTGGGTACAAGTAGAAAAGAGTGATGTGTGGGTCCAGGAACTAGAAGTTCCATGTGCCCAGGCATTAAGTGCAGGACGGGGAGAGTGGCAAGAAATGGAACTGCTGAGGTGGACAGTGGCCAGATTATGAAGAGCTGTGTAGGCCATTATGAGGAATTGGGATTTGTATTCTATTAGCAATAAGAATTTTTAAAAGGTTTTGAGAGAATTGAGACTTGATAATACTTGCACTTTAGAAAGTTCACTCTGGCTGTGTAATGGAATATTAATCAGAGGGTGTAAGGCTGAGAGCAAGGCAGCCAGTTAGGAGACTATCTCAGTAATCCTAATAACAGAGAGACTGTGCTGGTCTGACTGGACAGAGACAGTGGAGAGAAAAATGGGAACATTTGAGAAATATAAGAAAATAGAATTAACTGGAGTTGGAGACTGACCAGAAGTAGGTGACTGACCAAGGAAGGGACAAGGAAGGAACCTAAGATAATCTCAAGAGCAACCAGGAGGCCAGTGATGCCACTTCCTGAACTAATTCACTCTGGGGTGGGCTGGGGACACAGTTCAGGATTAGTGGCCCAAAGTCTCAGTGGCCCACAACACTTTCCACATGGCCTCCAGAGGAAGAGTTCAAAAGCACACATGTGATTGTGTCACTTGTTTGCTTACAAAACTTTTGATGTTTTGAAAGTCCCCACTACGGTAGAGGAAGGGGGTGCGACTGAAGAAAAGCAACTGGCCTACTGACCAAGTGGTCAAGTTGATGGTGCAATTCTGTGGGTCTGGAGCAAGACAAAAGATTCTTCCTGGAGACATCCTTAGACACAGAGCCAGAAGGGCAACTAAAGTTGATCCCACAGGGACTGTGTCAACACAACAAATCCAAGAGGCAGAAACAGCCCACAGAAATGGTGTGGAGGCTGGAAAAGAGTAGAGAGGAATTGGAGAACACCAAAACGTAAGACAACATTAAGACAATTGCTGAGACAATGTCAAATAAGAAAGACTTGGAAGAAGGAAAGGGCAAGAAAAGAAACTCCAGAGCAATTACCATAGAATGGGTGTTCCTGCCCTAGTTTCTATGGGTTGTGGTTCACGGGTGGACCAGGGAGACATGCAGGCCAGGGAACAGTGATTCCCCCTCATCTCCAAGATAAATCCCAAACTCCTTAGTGTGGCATACAAGTTAATTTATTAGCTACATGACTTGCCATTCTCACCAATTTTGTTCTATAAATCTTAGTGAACTGGATATGTCTGAAAGTCCCCAGACTATGTGTCTGTGTGCCTTTGAACAAGTTTCACCCAGTAACCACCCAACTAAATGCATCTTTCAGGCAAAGCTTGGAGACCTCCTCACCCCTGGCCTAGCAGTTTGGGCCATGTTCTCATAGCTACCTGTGCTTTAATATCACACCATGTTTCACACTACTTTGTAAATGTAATTTTACTTATTCACATCCTCCACAAGCTACCTGAGGGCAAAGATTGTGACTTTCTTCTTTTGTACCCATTGTTCCTTAGCACAGTGTATAGACTATGTGTACTTAACAAATGTTTGTTGGATGAATGTTCATAGATATATACACACAGACTTAAAACATATCACCAAAATGCATTGTCCCTTCTCTTTTTGCATTAAAAAAGTAAAATTAGTAATACTAGCAATTGGATAGCTCCCCTCCCTACCAAAAACTAGTAAACCTAATAATGATAATGCCATATAACTTTTTCCAGTTGACAAAATGCTTTTCCGCACAGTATCTCAAAAGTAAAGGGAGAATTAGGAAAGCTCTGAAGACACTGAGTACCCACAGGACTATTTATCTGGATCAGGGAACTCAGAAACTAAAATTAAACATTGACAGTCTGCCCCCAACCCATGATGGCTGGCCCTGAATCATATTTGAGAGGAAGGCCTTGGGAATTCCCAGTAACTCTAGATGATCTAAAAGGGAAATGGTATATTGAACCTTCTGGTACCCCTACCATGTCCTGAAATTTCCAGGATACCCAGAATTGCTTGAATCAGGCCAAATGCATCTCCAAGGCAATCTAGGACAGAAGATACCTGTCCTGGGAAAGGTGAATTCAACATAAAGTCCTTTAAAGATGCAAAGTGCAAGGGTAGTTAGTGATTTCTATTCCCTGTTTAAAGGTCTCGTCTCTCACTTTAACAGTCTCCCTAAATTTCAATTTCTTTCAGTTTCTTCAGGGTGATTCTTTTCTAATTTTGTATAAGTGTTACAAAAATATTTGTAACTTTCTGTTGTATTGCTTCAATAGTTGATGAACCCAAGTCGCATAGATTCTTGTGTCATAAGTATTTTTAGTCCTCATTTTTAAACCATTATAGATTTATAATATTTCAAACCTACTCTCTTAAAATAGAGCAATGTGAAGAAAATGGAGAGGAGAATTCACAAAATTTTACTTCAACTCTAAACAGCCTCATATGAAAAGAATACTTTAAATTATAAAATACAGAAACTTTAGCAACTATTCTATTTAAGTAATAAACACATATGCACTTACTTATATTTTAGCTTTACAGAATTTCCAGCTTTTCCCCATGGAAGAACCACAAAATCTTTGGCGTTCATGATTACTATCTTAGTATTGTCTAAAAATTATTGTGATTTGCGGAAACTTCTGAAAAAGTAACAAAGGCAAAAGAATTATGTCAACATAAAGTGGTTAACGTTACAAATTTGAAAATACATATAACTCAGGAAAATTTTTAAACAAGAAAACATTATGAGGGAAAAATCGAATCAATGGTTAAACAACAAGAAATTATTATAAATGATAAATGTATTATGTTATACAAATATTTACATGCTAATATAGTTATAACTATAACATATCTGATGGAACTAAAATTTTGCCAATAATTATATAGCAAAAGACTGTGGAAACTGAAAGTGAAGAATGAATTCCTTAAGACAAATAGAGCACATATTCTGGCTCTTTCTATGATTAAGATTATAACAATATATATCAGGTATTTGTTCCCAGCCAAAAATAATATCCAAAGCTAGGTAGGTAGTGAGAAGAACCTTAGAAACACAATCCAAACTCGAAAACCTTTTTTTTTTTTTAACATATACGGTAATGTAAAATGAGAACTAAGGTATGCAATAATTACCCAAAGGCATTCAAGTATACTCATTTATCAAAGAAAAATTTAATGATGCTCTTTGCCTAAGATCAAAAATTAGCATATTTAGAAAGAATTTTTCAACAAGAAATGAAACAAAAAAGATTTTTTGCCTAACTCCAAGTTAGCCAGAAAATTAAATTATTCAGAACACCCTATTTCCTGAGTATCCCAATTACTCACGGTTCTACAATAATTTACTCTGTAATGCTGAACTGCTGAATCACATGCACAACTATTAGATTTTTATATGAATAAAAATTTCCAAATTCCAAACACTCTTAAATATGAGGCAATATAATAGAGTCCATAGTCATAAATGCCCAAACCATTTGATACCGTCATTTTATATATGTGCTCCCATGTGCTCATAACCCCTGTAAATATTTATTAAGGCTCTGCTATATGCACAGCACTGTACTGAGAGACGTGAAGGAGTCAAGGCCCAAGGAGATCTGTTCTCTGGGCTCAAATAGTGTAGAGTCAAATACGGCATATAAGACCTATATATCAAAGCCATAAAACAAGGTAGGAATTACAAAGGCTATAAAACTTACAGATATAAGAGGGGAGCAAAAGAAGAGAATTCAAGCTGGATAGCACTTAAAGTGGGGCTTTAAGGTGAAGGGGGTTAATATATATAAAGATATGGAGGGGATGAACTTTCCTCACTGCTAGAAGAAAACAGCTCTTGAATGGAGGGGGAAAAGTAGGTATAAACTTGTAGGCTGAGGCCCAATAATGGGTGACATTAAATCCCAAGTTAAAGCATTTGGAATGTGTTCTGTAGCTAATGAGAATCACTGTAACTTTTAGAAGGAGGAACAGGAAATAAGCCTAGAAGGTATGCTCAAAGACTTAAGCAGAGAAGACATCAGAACAGGAGTAATCAAGTGTAAGTCTACTGTGACATTAAAGTCAACACAATCGAATGAATTGAATCTCTGGGAGATTATTTTACAATTCCAATGATGCAACCACTGATCAAAACAGTTTTGGAATGCCTCTTTTGAGACTGTCTGCAGAGTCCATCATATATCCAACAAACACACAAATCTACTTTGCTATACCTCATTCAAAACTAAAAATGATGGTGGCCAGCAGAAGCAACTACTTTGTTCACTCAAATCTAGTTTCAAATTACTCTACCTCCAGAAATCAGATTTAGCCTGAAAGGGTAGATTTTTAATTCCTTAGAGGAAATTCTAAGGGAATTTATTCTCTGAAGAGAATTCCAAAATGGAATTATACAAAATAATTTTATACTGTAAGTAATGTAATGGCTGCATCATAGGACAAAGTATATTTGTGCCTTCAGTCAACAGTTATTTAGCTGCTCCTTTGTGAGCCCTATTGTGGGTACTGAAGTTACAATGGTAAATAAGACATGGTGTCTTCCCTCAAAGGACTCACAGTCAAGGGGAAAACACACAAATAAAGACAATACCTTGCGACATTCTGAAAGAAGAAAGTACTTAGGGGAGATGTCTAACTCAGACTCATTTCTCAACCACCAAGACCTGTCTCTCAAAGCTAAAATCAGTGTCAAAGAAAACCAAAGATACCACAGGAATGAAAAACAAAATTTGGTTTGCTTCTGCCCCTTCTCTGTAGATAAAACCTTTGTCTCATTTCTATCAGAGACTACAAAAGGCACCTTTTAAAAACTTCTAGGACATAGAGTAACAGAGAGTCTATGTATCCCTTTTTGATCTAAATCAGGAAATCCAACAGCTGGACACTCATCTACTGTCAGTAAGTTTTTCGTGAAAAGTTCCATAATGTTATCATTACCATTATCATCAAAAATTAAAATAGGGCTTCCCTGGTGGCGCAGTGGTTGAGAGTCCGCCTGCCGATGCAGGGGACGCGGGTTCGTGCCCCGGTCTGGGAAGATCCCACGTGCCGCGGAGCAGCTGGGCCCGTGAGCCATGGCCGCTGAGCCTGCGCGTCCGGAGCCTGTGCTCCGCAACGGGAGAGGCCACAACAGTGAGAGGCCCGCGTATTGCAAAAAAAAAAATTAAAATAAAAGAATCCCCAAAGTTAATATGTCTGACTAATTAAAATAACTTAAATTGCCTTAACTTCATTTATGCATTGAGATATACAATTTTATATGTGTGTGTACATTATGCATAAAGCTGAACTGATACACAAGGACTGAAATGAATGAAAGAAAAATCTGTAAATTTCATTAGGATGAGATGATTCAGATTTATAGCTCTGCTGATAATGTGATTTAGCCAATAAATAGCCTTATTCAGGGGGCATTTCACTTCACTGAATGCAATTAGTAAGGCTTCTTCTCAATTAAATGTTTTATCAAGCCAAAAACAAAGGCCAATTTTCTTGCATGAAGAAAAAAAGGAAGATTATAATTGTGAGTCACGCTCTTCTGCCTGTTTCCTTTCCTGAAACCAACAGAGAATTAGTCACCGTTCTTGGGACAGCAAGGATATAACAATGTCAGCAGGAAAAATAGCAAGGCACAAAACTTTAGTCACTTAATGGAACCATGGAAATACAGATATACTCTCTGTTATGCAAACCTCATAATTCCATGTGTCCTTTGATCAATAAATTTCTTCTTATAATTGAATACCAAAAGTTCAGTAGTTATTTGGAAAATTTTCTAGTTACCTGATTTATTAGACTGCATCATTTTTGTCCCCAACCTTCTTCTTCCCCAGACACATACACACAATATGACCCAGAACTGCCCATGATGGTTTGAAAGATCCTTCTACATAAGTTCCCATTTTGGGAAAGCAACCCAAGCATCAAGGCCTGCCGCGACAGAATGGAAACAAGGAATTTATGCTCTATAAATCTACAAACTCAGAGTATTCAAGAGCTGCCCTAGGCTCAGAGAATTTATCATCACACCATTGGCAGAATGGGATATTTGGGAAACCACTGTTTTCATATAACTGAAAACTTATCTAAGGTTAGTTGATTCTTCTAACAACCCAGATCATCTTAGAGCTGAAAACTTAAAAGCCAATAAATAAGGATTTTTCTTTACTTTAGCACATACTTTCAAGGGGTCTAATAAGCAAGCTTTTGGGGATGGGTATTTACCATAGTATTTAGAAATCAAAGGCCTAAGCAAGAAATGTTAAATGAAAATGCATTTAATTAAAAATAGTTAAATTGACAAAAGAATTTTAACAGTTTCTCTGCCGGATATAATCCTTATTTTAAATATATATGTGTGTTTATATATATATATATATATATATATATATATATTTTTTTTTTTTTTTAATCTAAGGAAAGAACTAATCTAAGGACACATGGTCCTTAGCATAACATCTTATGCTTGAGTGCCCTACTAAATAAATATATGTCATTTTCTCCTACCATAGACCCTGAAAGTAAATCAGAGATTAACATCCAGGCTGCATTCAATCTTTCAACCAACCAAAATATCTGATAATTAAACACTGCTTCAGGGCACTAAATGGTACCCAAGTCACCCACTTTTTACCTTCTATGTGCCAGTTCCCTTGAGAACAACTGAAAAAGTTTGGCTTTAAATATCAAGGGGCAAGATATCCTTTTAAGATAATTTCTGACTAAAAATGATAAGCAGTTCCATGAAGAATAACAATGGAATATTACTCAGCCCTGAAAAAGAATGAAATAAGGCCATTTGCAGCAACACGGATCGACGTAGAGATTATCATACTAAGTGAAGTAAGTCAGAGAAAGACAAATATCATATGATACCGCTTATATATGGAATCTAAAAAAATGACACAAATGAACTTATTTACAAAACAGAAATAGACTCACAGACATTGAAAACAAACTTGCGTTTACCAAAGGGGGAAGGGTGGGGGAAGGGATAAATTAGGAGTTTGGGATTAAAATATACACACTACTATATACAAAATAGATAACCAACAAGGATCTACTGTATAGCACAGGGAACTATACTCAATATCTTGTAATAACCTATAATGGAAAAGAATATATATATATATAACTGAATTACTTTGCTGTACACCTGAAACCAAGACAACATTTTAAATGAACTATATTTCAATAAAAATTGTTTTAAATAAAATAAAAATGATAAGTGATATTAAAAGATGCTGGGTTTAAGTTCAGAAGACCTTTGTGTTAGAAGGTCTCTGAGCTTCAGTTTGTTTATCCAGTATAAAAAGGTAGGGATTTCCCCCTCCCTAATTTGCAGAATATTGAACAAAAGGTCTCTGATTCGTGGCCTATAAAGGGCTTCAGAGAGTTCAGGGCTAGAGAAGGGGGCAGGCTTAGAAACTACCTTGAGAAGCACATGAGGGGAGCATCAAGGCTCTGCTTTACCCACAGCTGCCCTGATTTCATCTATTTTTACATAATGAGCCTCTGGGTCAGACTTAAAGAAACTCTTCTAGAGCTTAAAAAAGTTTGAAAGGCACAATAATAAAGTAATATATAATTATTATTCTGTATCAACAAAAAACTTTATATGATTATAAAAATACAAGTTTTAAATTTATAAATCATACCTTTTAGAAACCTAAGTCCTTTTATATATTTATAGTTTATTTCTACCATCCATTCTCATACAATCTACTGTTATCCTGGGTGCTCTCTTGTGACTATTTTAGGCATGGGAAAATTAAGGCACCCATCCAAGATTGGTGACAAAGCCAGAAATTACAATTTTATTCTCAGTCCTGTTAGCTCCCCTTAGGATTTAAAATCTAAATTGTTCTACATACTTAAAATAACTAATTCATATCATTCAGATTCTCCCCCGCTTTCATACTCTTAACCTATCATAAAAAGGAAATTTAGAGTAAGAACTCTTTTACCAAAACTATTTTCTAAATTTTACAGCAATTTATTTAAACACCATTGAAACCCTTTTGAGTGTCAGATTGCTCTGTATTTTGCCTCTAAATAGTTCCCCCTAAACACAGGAAAAAAAATACCCAGCTACTCAGCTTGGTACTTAAGATTCTCCATTATCCATTATGCTTTATTTTCCAATTCTCAGCTCACCAAGTTTTATTCTATTCAGTGCCCAGTTCAAAGGCCACCTCTACCATGAAGGTTTCTTCCATCAGAAACGAGCTTCTCTCCTTTAAGGACATAATGTGTATTACACTCACTTGCTACTATATTCTGTCTTGTGTTATTTTTGCTGCTTTACTTATATAGATGTTATTTCCCCAAGTATCCCAGATATTTGAGGGTAGTCCTACCATTGATCTTTGAATCCCTAGCAATTAGCAGAGTGTCTACACATAGTGTACTGTCAATAATAGTGTTCTAGGTTTTAGAATTTAATAGTTTTCTACTGCTTTGAATTTACTGTATAATCAACTCCATGAAAAAAGAATTTAAAACAAACACACCCACTTCAACAAACCTTTTTGTTTTCTTTTTTCCATGTGCTAGGTATCAGGTTAAGCACTGAGGAACAAGGTGAACCAGACAGGTATAGTACTAACCCTCACTAAATTTACACTCTGGTGAAGAAGTAGGAAAAAATTTAAAAGCAAATAAAATAATTGTAGAAAGTATTAAATGTTTTGAAGGAAATAAAGGACCGAGATTCTTTCAAATAATTAATTTGTAATACAACTGGCAATATTATGGGAGGTCAGGGCAGACCTATAGTAGCCTCTAAGATAAGGTGCTAGAGGGAAGTAGAGGTGTGTGCGTTGTGTGTGTTTTCTCATCTTCCATAAGCATACAGTTTACATAGTTTTAATCCTGGGTAGCGATCAACTTTATAGGATTTTTTTTAATGAGTCTTGATAACTCCACAAATAAAATATACATAACTGAACTTATACAGTATATCTAAGCTCCTCTAATGCTGATGGGAGGAAGAATAAAAAATTTCCACAGCTTCAGATTTCTCAGGAATCTGGCACCCCTCACCGTGACCTTTAGGGAGGAGTGGAATTCCAGAATGAAGTGTATGCATGTGGCCGCCCAGGCAGAAAGAAGGCTACAAAAGGTGTGATAATGGTTTGTCAGGGCACCAAATTTTTCAAATAAGACTCAAAAAGACTTCATTCGAGGGTTTCCCTGGTGGTGCAGTGGTTGAGAGTCCGCCTGCCAATGCAGGGGACGCGGGTTCGTGCCCCGGTCCGCGAGGATCCCACATGCCGCGGAGCGGCTGGGCCCATGAGCCATGGCTGCTGAGCCTGCGCGTCCGGAGCCTGTGCTCCGCAACGGGAGAGGCCACAACAGTGAGAGGCCCGCGTACCGAAAAAAAAAAAAAAAAAAAAAAAAAGACTTAATTCGAAAAGGCTGGCTTGTAGAAGGGGTACAAGTGATGTGACGAAGACCCGGTTTCACTGTTTAGGGTTCACCCTCGTTCATGTCTCCATTAGCATTAAGGGCTGGGAAGTCTTTGCTTTGTAAAAAAGACGACTCCCAACTCCGGCAGTCCAGGCCGCTTCCTGCAGCCCGCAGGCCTGGTACTGTGTCGGGCACAAGGCAGGACCTCAACAAACACCCGCTGGGCCGGCGCCCCCAGCTCCCCTGGGGCCCAGTATCCTTTCCCGCCTTCCGGCCCGCTCCCCGCACCACCCAGACCCGGCGTGCTGCCCGCTACCCCGACTGCGAGGCCCGCCGCCACCGCAGCCAGCCGACCCACCTGGAGCCGCCAGATGTATGCGTCACCATCGCCGCCGCATAGAGCTGTCTGGAGCTTCCGCCTTGGTCTCCTTGGTTACCGCGTTACCTCGGTACCCATAGCAACCAGAAGGCTTGGTACTGCGGCGCTCGGCCCGCAGAGGGAGCAAGGGAGCCCTGCAGAGAAGCAGGAAGAGGGAGAGGAGGAGAGGAAGAGAAGGAAAGGGCAGGTGCCGGAAGCTTTGTGCTGGAGTGGGTAACACTTGGCTAACACTTACTGAGCCCCTACCATATTTCAGAAAGTTTGAATAACAACCCAAAATTACAAAGCTAGCAAATGGCAGACGCAAGAATTAACCCAAGTAGTTCAGAACTCCCACATATATACTGTTCAGTCACTCATCAAAGGTCACAATAGGCAAAGTCAGGACTAGAATCTAAGTCTTTGACAAGCCTAGAACTCTCTTTTCCTTATATCAAATACAGGACCCATGGGGGTATGTGAGTTTAAGAGTTGAGAGAGAAAGAGATAAAGAGAGGGGGGAGAGAGAGAGAATATCAACTCACACTTCTCCAAATTTTCCAGAGTGTCACCTGTGGTGAACTTATTTTTGGCTTCCTAAATATGCTGTCGTTTTTAATCTCTGTTTATATATATGCTGCAAGTAGGATGTCTGGTTGGTTCTGCAGTCAGTCAGTCAAAAAAATTTCTATGCTTCTCCACACTGAATCTATCTTGTTACTGGACTAATAATCTCAAGTATTATAGTTATGACACTAACTCTTGCACCACTGCTTTCCACATTAATGTGCCTGCCAATACTCATTTAAGAACACATCAAATATTTTCCCTTGGCAGTCAGCTATATAAGTTTACAACCAGCATGGATAAGAAAAGACAATGATAGTCATGTGGCTATGACTGGGCTTTGAAATGAAGGCAGACCTGAGTTCGAGTCCTGGTCCTGCCACAACTCACCTACTGTGCGACCTTGGGTAAGCTGTTAAGACCCAGTTTAATTGGTTAAATGAGGTAAGGATACGTTTAGTTCACACATGGTGTAACATGGAAGAGTAAATGAAACAATGTATGTTAAGTCTTTGGCACTAAGCCAGGGCAACAGTAGGTGCTAAATATTTGAAAAATATGGTGGTTTTGAGGCTATGGTGGTTACCTTACTGTTCATGGTATAAATTCACCAAGTCTTTCCTTTAAATCTAATACAATGACAACTTTCAAGTGGATGTGTAATACTACTAGAAGTTTCTTGTGCAAGACTGTATTTCTCAGACAGCTGTGCTCTTTGAATGATCAGGAATGGTATTTCCAGTATGCATCCCTTGATTCATTTATTCAACAAATATTTATTGAGAGTCCACTGTTCCAGGTTCTGAAAATACTGCAGTGAAGAAAACATAGCCCCTCCTGCTGTCCATCTTACATTTTACTGCCAGCAGAAAGACAATAAACAAACATATAATTATAGGTCAGGGGCTTTGAAGAATAAGGATCAAGAAATAGAAAATAATTGAGCCCAAATTTAGGTTAGATGATCAGAGAGGTCTCTGAATGCAGGGATAGAGGAAGACGTGGGGCAGTCAGAGCAAGGAACATTCCAGACAGAGGGAACAGTAAACAAACTTCAATTCTGACTCAATCAAGAGCAGTATGTTGCATAAAAACTCTGATCACTTCTGTACAGCACTTTTTTTACTTCAAAAAAGAATTTTTACAATGCATTGACTGGCGCAATAGAAAATTAAACTCATAAAAATATTGTATAAATTATTCTGGCACTTTTCAGAAGCCTTAAATGGACATTATCATACTTATATTTAGGGAAATATCTTAGTTTATGCATACTTATGCAAAACAAAGCAGAGCCAAAAAATAATCCCATGCCAAGTTACATATTAAAGTGCAAAATATGAAGTGCTTGTTTTTCAAAACCATGATTAGTGACAAAATGAAATGAAACATGTAGAAACAGTAACACCTCTAGAGATAAAATATCCTTTCTGCTGAAGCAGAATGCATGTAACTGGCACACCAGCAATTGTGCAAACAGGTTACCACGTCTGTATCAGGAGGACAGTATTCCTGAGAGTTTGGGCAAATCCATGCTTCATTGTGTCAGTCTGAAGACAAGATCTGAATGCAAGTTTTCTGAACTAGAAATTCAATTTAAATAGATAAAAACTAACCATGAAGAAATTGAGAGCACAGACTTACTGAATTCAAAAAAATAACTGCAAGGTCATGCTTAAAAAGACACATTCTCTCTCTCATACACACACACACACACACACACACACACACATACACACACACACACTTCCATTAAGTAAGCCCAGCTCATCAAGTAACCTTATTTTGTACTTGGTAGACACTACCTGGAGGAAAACTGTGGCTGGTCTCAGGACTTTTTAGTCACTCACAGGTAATAAAAGTTCTTAGATGAGTAATAAAAATGTCCAGTCCTGCATAATTGTCAAAACTCTGCATGTGACTTAACATTAAGGCTGTTCTGTTTCACAGTGATTGGGCCTCCTGAATGCAGGGAAGCCCGGAGTCAAGCAACCATTAAGAAAAGCTTGCGTTTTCATTCCTCATCATCCATTCATGTTTCAGTCTTATTGATTGCCTATGTTAGGATCACAGGAAAGGATGGGGGTTAAAACAGGACAGTCTTAACTTGCCTGGTATGCACCTCCCAGGTGTTTAAAGCAGTCCATTCTCCAAAGACCAGTCCACTCCATCCAGTGGGGACTTCTTACCTGCATTGCTCTGGATGCAGGTGGCACGTTCTCCTCAGACCTTTGCTTATGAGCCCCTAGGCATCAAGTGATCATTCTCACTTCTCTCTGCAGGATATCAGTGGTCCTCCTGGAGAGAGTTATAAATGACCCACTTTCTCTTACGTTTTTGCATGTCCCATGTCAGACCTATAGAAACGCTCTTTCATCCTTTGCCCTGCCATGCTGTGGGAACGCAGGACAGCCACATGCTCACCTCTCTTTGGCTCAAACACCAGCAACCCACCAGCCTAACAATTGTACTTCTGACTCCTCAGATGGAGTAAAAAACCAGCCAACTGTGTTCCCAGCTGCAGGGACCCATTGATGTACATCTTACCAGGCTTGAAATGATAGTCAGGGACTGTCAACAGACATTATCCAAAACCTGGAAATAAGTTAAAGGAATAATTACATGTCTCTTCAGATACACTCTAAGAGCCCACTCAAAGGTTATCTTATCCTCTAGGAAAATGTACCTTTGTGTCATCATCTTTTACTAATCATAAAGCTCCGTTTCTGTGAAGTTACATGTTAATCGGTAGGGTTTTTTTCATCTACAATTTTCACATCATTTGCATCTAGATTTTTGAACCATCCTGGTAGTTCCGTCCTCAATGAATAAAAGAAACGTGTAAATTCTATATTCATAGAACATCATATTCTTAACTCTTGAAATTATATTTTGATAGTAGGTACCAAGTCTTCTTCTTCTGAAGCGAGATGGGACACAAGGCAGACCAGAAACTGGCCAAAAGCACTCTTTCAATCTTCACTCCACTCTTGGCTTCTCAAACTTTTTTATAGTTAGAAGTTGATGGTCAGTTCAGGATTGTAAAACAGTTTTCCACCATCTCGCTTTTACACATCCTGAAATTTAGCTTTACTTTGAAATGGGGCATCTGCTTTCTTCATGCCCCGGCAGACACTGACTATGTGTCCTATTACATATGTAGGGGATTTTTCATATTGTCAAGGATAGCCAAGCTTTAGAGGCAGCATAAAATTACAAAAAGATTTCTCAAAAATGTAAATTAGTATGATATAAATATATTTAAATATATCTTAAGGACTAAACTTAAAAAGGAAAAAGAAGAAACTTGTAGTTAGGAGGTGAGATTGTCCTTTTATAATTTTTCTCAGCATTGTAATTTCTGGCTGTCACCTATGACACAGAATTCTTCAGCAAATAAATTTTCCATAACACAAGGCAATGATCACTGATGTTTCAAAAGTGGAGGAGAATCATCAGGGCATATGATAAATTCCTGCTTCCTGCAATGTGCAGTCCTTTCCCAGTTGAAAAATAAATGTATAAGCTTTTTTGGATGGGCATAGTGTTTTTAACCAGCATTTATTCAACACCAGCTCTATTGCAGACACTGCCCTTAAGAGGGACACAAATAGGAACAAAGGCTGTATCTCTGCCCTTGAGGAATCCATTGTCTATTGAGAGAAGTGAGAGATAACAAATAATTAATATGTAATGTAGCAAGTATTATATTCACAAAGTATGGGAGCAAGACGTGTGTGGCATGGCCAGAAGTTCTGGGTGGTTCAAACATACCATGTGTGGCAGGGAGATAGGATAAAAAGCTGTGCTGGGGTCAAATTTAAAAGCACCTCAGACATTACACTGTTCACAATGGAAATTACAAAATTGTTTTTAAAACAGAAATTAATCATCTCAGTATGCTTACAACGGCATCTTTTAAAGATAATTCCGGTGGTAATGTAAAAATAGAGCCAAAGGAGAAAATGGAGACAAAGAGACACGCTTAAAATATGGTTATATTAGTCTGAGATAGAAATGATGAGTCTGGAATAAATCAACGCAGAGGGCACAGGCCAAAGATAATAGATTCAAGGGGATTTCATAAACTCCAACAGGATTTGAAGACTGAAGAAACGTGGTTGTCGAAGAACAGGGAACAGTTCACAGAGTGCGGATTGAAGAGATGGCACAGAAATGAGTTCAGTTTTGAAGTTTTTACTTTTGAGATAGCAATTGGAAATAATAAAAAGTAAAATATAGGTCAAGTTGTTGGGAAAGTGATGGGGTTGGCCGTGTATATTAGAGTGTCATCAGCGTATATAGAGTAACCAAAGCTAAAGGAGGAGTTTTGAAAACGTCCCAGGAGCCTTCAAAAAACTATGGAGGAAGGCTTCCCTGGTGGCGCAGTGGTTTAGAGTCCGCCTGCCGATGCAGGGGACACGGGTTCATGCCCCGGTCCGGGAAGATCCCACATGCCACGGAGCAGCTGGGCCCGTGAGCCATGGCCGCTGTGCTCCGCAATGGGAGAGGCCACAACAGTGAGAGGCCCGCGTACCGCAAAAAAAAGGGGGAAAAAAAAAAAAAAAAACTATGGAGGAGGTGGTTTTGAGTGAGACATTCATCCGACATTGCTAAAATAGACGGGTATGAAACTCATACTTGGCCTTTTTTATCCAGTAGTGTTCATTGCAAGGTCCTCACAAATGAGCATGACACCCTGAATGAATTTATTAATGTGATCCTCATTTATTTTCACTGTCATTCATATATTTACCACTGAGAAGCATGGACTACATAAGTGGTAAAAAAAAAAAGAACTGGCATTGGTCCCTGAAACATGTGTTGCCAATACAAATACACTTACATACAACTTAGGTAAACAGGTTCAGAGTAGATGAAGATAGAACTCAGATGAACTAGAAAGACACTTTATTTGAACATAACATTATGTTCTTTCTTTTTTTTTTTTTTTACTATATCCTCTAATTTAATATGAGGTTAGTATTTCTTGGTTCCATCCAGAGATGAATAAACACCTATAGTGCACCAATAATCTGACCCTCGTTTCCCTCCCTTTGCCTGGCAGCAATCTGTGAGCTTTGGCAGCCATGTTTTCCTGCACTACCCAGCCCACACTTGTAATGATTTAGTGGACAGAGTCCATAAATAAGTGAATAAATTCAAACAACATTCTTTCTCGTGAGAATGTATATTTGAGACTGAGAGAGTGATTCTTGGGTTAACAATATTCTGCCATGTCGACTAGAAAAAGAAAAACAAAAAAAAAACGGAAGAAAGGACAAAAGTAATTTTAAAAAGGAAGAAGGGAGAGAATTTTATGGAAGCTTTCCCTTTCCTGAGGACTAGCTACATTCTAGCCTTTGGGTTCCATGATACACTCTTACATCCTTAAAATAAATTTCCCTTTGTTACTTAAACTGGCATGGCTTGATTTCAGTTGTACAGAAAAAAGAATCTTGACTAAGACGACTGTCCGAATTGTAATACTAAAGTAACTTCCTTTATAAGGCAAGTCCAAAGTTAGATTCCCAGAGAATTATTTTAAACAATGGTTGAACATTAATCTATGTCTCTCATAATTTTAAATTAATATTCCTACATATACAAAGATAGGAAGGTCATTTGGCATTCTTTTGAAGCCATTCTATCAAAAAAAAGGTAAAATCTCTTGTTTATTTTTTAATCAGCTTAATTTCTTGGTTTATTTACTTTAAGTGTAGCTGTGCTAGTTTTGCTAGCAGGCAGTTATTTATAATTGATGTAGCTTTAGGGAAAAGCTAACCTTAAAAAGAAAAAGGCTGGCATTTCAGAGAAAAAGACATTCATTTTGATCCTTGACAAGTTTTAATAAGTGTATCATACTGTCTTCTTGAGATTTATGCACTGTTAGCTGTAGTTCATTTGGAAAATTTGCATTTTTTCTCTTATGCACTCAAGCTGGGAGGCACAAAACAAGAGTTATAAGGTTTGTTTGACATGAGATGTCTAACAGTAAATTTCTTTCATCAACTTTATTCTACAGCTCTGATCCCCAAGGGCATATTTTTCAGCATATTTTGTGAAATATTTTATAACAGCCTTACCTTTTGCAGAAGTTGCTCCCAAAGCATTCCAAAGGAGCTGTTACAACTCTCTCCACTATAGAACAAACTAGATTTACCATTCTTATGCCCACTGTGAGTTAACATGACCTATGTATCCATCTTCACATTAATTCAGAAAACCATACGCATCTAATGTAGCCAGCTTTCACGAAGGTGTAGACATTCACCAAATACTTCTTGAGGACCTATTATGTCCCAGTTACTTGGATAAATAATGGCTACAATGATGAACAAGACAGATTTGCATTCTGTCCTTGCAGAAAAGACAGTTTAGATGGGAGGTACAGACAAGAAACTCAGAATATTAACTACTAAAACTGTATGAGAAATAACAGTCTAGAAGCAAAGAGGAAGGAACCTAACCCAACAGCTGAGGTTCAAGAAAGGTTTCTTAGCCTAAGTGATGCCCTATCTGGTTTTGGCCCAGTTGTTGAGTAAGAGCTCCAGACTGGTTTGGAGAAATGGGTGAAATTAGGGGGTATTCTGGGTAGAAAAAAAAGCATAGGCAAACATCCCCACGATGAGTTAGAATATGGTTAAGTTTAGAGAATCTAAAAACGTCCAGCATTACTGAAACTTGAAAGGGACTTAGGAGAAGTGGGGAAGAGGGAGAAAAATAGTGACAGTCACACAACTTTGGCAAAGGGGAGAATAAAAGCCCATTGCTACAGTCAGGCAGATACTAGTGGCCTAGGACAAGATAGCACGATTAAAAGAAAGTTTAAGGATTCAATATTTATATGAAAAATTCATCAGTGGACTTGGAATTGATTAGATGAGAGGCTGAGGAATAAAGGGTGATCCTTAGTATCTATGGACCTGAAGATAGCATTTTTGTATTTATGTTCATGAGAGATATTGGTCTGTAGTTTTCTTTTCCTGTAATGTCTTTTTCTGGTTTTGTTATAAGGACAATGCTGACCTCATAGAACGAATTAGGAAGTATTCCCTCTGCTTCTATCTTCTGAAAATAATTGTACATGATTGATATAATTCCTTCCTTAAATGTTTGGTGGAATTCACCAGTGTATGCATTTGGGCCTGGTGCTTTCTGTTTTAAAAGCTTATTAATTATTGGTTCAGTTTATTTAATAGATATAGGCCTGTTCAGATAGTCTATCTCTTCATATGTGTTGGCAAATTGTGTCTTTCAAGAAATCAGTCAGTTTCATCTAGGTTATTAGATCTGTGGACACCGAGTTGTTCTCTCATTTTGCCTTAGGTGGCTTGGATAGAAGCTTATTGATTTTATTGATCATTTCAAAGAATCAGCTATTGGTTTCATTTATTTTCTCTATTGATTTCCTGTTTTCAATATTATTGATTTCTGCTCTAATTCTTATTTCTTTTCTTCTGCTAACTTTGGATTTAATTTTATCTTATTTTTCTAGTTTTCTAAGGTAGAAACTTAGGTGACTGATTTTAGATCTTTTCCCCTAATGTATGTATTCAATACTATAAATTTCTCACCTTAGCATTGCTTTCACTGTCCCACAAATATTGATAAATTGTGTCTTCTTTTTTATTTCGTTCAAAATATTTTTTCATTTCTCTTATATTTCTTCTTTGACCCTTGTGTTATTTAGAAGTGTGTTGTTTAATCTTCAAGTATTTGGAGACTTTCCAGCAATCATCCTGTTATTGATTTCTAGTTTAGTTTCATTATGATCTGAGAGCAGACACTATATGATTTCTATTATTTTTGTTACTGTGTGTTTTATGGCCTAGAATGTGCTCTATCTTGGTGAAAATCCATGTGAGCTTTATAAGAATGTATACTCGGCTCTTGTTGGATAAAGTAGTCTATTGATGTACTTTATATCCAGTTGATTGATGGCATTGATGACTTCAACTCTGTCCTTACTGATTTTCTGCCTGTTGGACTTGTCCATTTCCAATAGAGGAGTGTTGAAGTCTGCAACTATAATAATGAACTTACATATTTCTGCTTGCCATTCTTCCAGTTTTTGCCTCACATATTTGAACACTGTTGTTAAATATAATATATAAATATTAAGAATTGTTATGTCTTCTTGGAGAACTGATCCCTTTATCATAAGGCAATGTCCCTCTTTATTCCTGATAACTTTCCTTGCTCTGAAGTCTGCTCTGTCTGAAATTAATATTACTTCTGCTTTCTTTTGATTAGTGTTAGCATGGTTTATATTTTTCCATCCTTTTACTTTTTTGTATATGGGTCTTTATTTTAAGGTGAGTTTCTTTTAGACAATGTATAGTTGGATTTTGGTTTTTGATCCACGCTGACACTCTTTTAATTGGTCCATTTAGACCATTGGTATTCAAAGTAATTATTGATATAGTTAAATTAATGTCTACAAATTTGTTACTTTTTTCTTTTTTTTTTTTTTGCTCTTGTTCTTTATTATTTTTATCTTCCACTTTTTTCTGGTTTTAATTGAGCACTTTCCATGATTCCATTTTCTCTCTTCTCTTAGTATGTTAGTTTACCTTTCTTAAAATGCTTTTTAGTTGTTGTCCTAGTATTTATCATATACATTTAGAACTAATCCAAGTCCACCTTCAAATAACACTAAACTGCTTCACAGATAGTATGAGTACCTTATAATAACAAAATAATCCTAATTCTCCCCTCACCTCTATTATATCACTGCTATCATTCACTTCATTATATATACATATGAATATATATATATATATATATATACAACATTGAATACATTGTTGCTATTATCATTTTGAACAAACTGTTGTCTGTTAGCTCAATTGAGAATAAGAAACATAAAAGTTTTTCTTTTATCTTCACTTATTCCTTCTCCAGTGTTCTTCCTTTCTTTGTGTAGATCTGTTTCTGACCTATACCTTTTTCCTTCTCTCTAAAGAACTTTTTTAAAACATTTATTTCAAGAAAGTCTACTAGAAACAAATTCCTCAATTTTTGTTTATCTGAAATATTCTTTACTCCTCCTTCCCTCCTGAAGGATAATTCTATGTTAACTCTTAAATTACAGAATTCTAGGTCAGTGGGATGTTTTTCTCAACACTTTAAATATTTCATTTCACTGTCTCCTGGCTCACATGGTTTCTAAGCAGAAATCTGTCTTTACTCCTCTCTAGGTAAGGTGTTTCACCCTCTGGCTTCTTTATCTTTGATTTTTTTTTATAATTTGAGAATGATATGCCTAGGTAAAGTTTTTGGCATTTATTCTGCTTCATCCTCTCTGACCTTCCTAGATCTGTAGTTTGGTGTCTGACATTTATTTGGGCAAATTCTCAGTCATTATTGTTTCAAATATTTCTCTCTTTCTTCTCCTTTTGGTATTCCCAGTGCATGTATGTTACACCTTCTGTAGTTGTCCCATAGCACTTGGATATTCTGGGTTTTTTTAGGCTTTAATCTATTTGTTTTTCAGTTTTGGAGGTTCCTATTGAGATATCCTCCTGTTCAGAGACTCCTTCTTCAGCCATGTACAGTCCACTAATAAGTCTATCAAAGGCATTCTTCATTTCTGTCCCAGTGTTTTTGATTCCTTGATTCTCCTTGATTCTTTCTTAGAATATCCATCTCTCTGCTTACATTGCCCATCTGTTCTTGCATGATGTCTTTTTTATTCATTAAAGCTCTCAGCATATCAGTCATGCTTTAAATCCTCTGAACTGATAATTCCAACATCCCTGACATATCTGGGTCTGGTTCTGATGCTTGCTTTGTCTCCTTGAACTATGCTTTTTGCCTTTTAGTATGTCTTGTAATGTTTTTCCTGAGAGCAGGGCATGATGCACTCGGTAAAAGGAACTGGTGTAAGTAGGCCTTTAGTAATGTACTGAAAGGTGTGGGAAGAGGGGAAATGTTCATTTTATGACTAAGTCTCAGTCCTTTAGTGAGCCTAAGCCTCTGGACTGCGATCTTCCCATATGCTTCTCAGTTGTTCCACCTCCCCTTCAGCTGGGACAGAATGACTGAAGCAAGTTGGAGTTGGGTATTTCCCTTCCCCCAGGTCAGTTAGGCTCTGCTAAAACCCCAGCAGGTTAGACTCTGATTAAATAATTTTTGCTAAGGGTGAATCTTCTGAAGAAGAACAGAAAGCTCTGGTATATTTAAAAACAATTTTTTCCCCTCCCCTTGCCAAAAGCATAAAGGGTTTTCCTCCAATATTCACTGTGAGAACCTGGTAGAATTTCAGGAGGCAAAACACACAAAAGTGTGCGGTCCCTCCAATGACTGGGTCCTTCTGGAGTTCTTAACTTTGTGAGTTGTCTACACTGCACCTCCTTCAATTCTTCCATTACAGTTCAGGTTTCTTGGCCCTGGCACTGGTTCCCAAGGACATTTCTGGTCCAGAAAGTTGTGATTCTCTGTATTTGCCTATGGGTCTCTATAATTTGGAGGCAGTGGTTGGCCCTGTGACCTCACTTCTCTTGCGGATCTAAGAAGCACTGCTGATTTTTTCAGTTTATTCAGCTTTTTACTTGTTGTTAGGACTGAATGGTGACTTCCAACCTTCTTGCCAGTAGAAGCTCACCAGACCAGAAACCAGAATCCTATGTTTGTTTTTTTAATAGTTCATATGAGACAATCATAAAAATTTGCAAATCTTAAACTTGCATTTACTTCATAGTGAGTTTAAATATTTTCTAATGGCCATTTGTATTTCTAGTTCTGCAAAGTGCTTCTTTTCAACATGATTGATTTTTAATTGTTACCATTTGGTCTCTACTGTAAATAAGGTCATCTTTTCTTTCACCCAAATTATTGAGATATATACTTAAAATGTAATACAATAGATTACACACATTTTAAGTTTACAGCCAATGAGTTTTAACAAATGTGTACATGTAACTACCACTAAAATCAAGATAGAGAAAATATATATCATCCCCAAAAAGTTCCTGCTTGCCTCTTTGCAGTTAATACCCCCAAACAATCACTGGTCTGCTATCTTCCACTGTGGAATAATTTTTCCTGTTCTAGAATTTATTATAAACATAAAGTTTGTTCTCTTTTGTGTAAATCTTCTTTCACTCAGCATAATGTTTTTGAAATTTTTCCATGTTGATGTGTATATCAGCAATTTGTTCCCTTCTGTTGCTGAGAACTATTTCACTGGATAGATATACCACAATCTGTTTATACACTCACCTTTTAATGGATATTTAATTGTATCTAGTTTTTGTCTCTTACAAATAAAGTTACTATAAATACTTATGTGAAAGCATGAGAGTTCAATTTGCCACCACTTCTTTTATGGGCATGACCTGGAAATTGTATGTATGCCTTCCGTCTATATCCTATTAAACAGGGCTTGGTCATGTGACAACACCTGGCTGTGAGGGAAGCTGGAAATATAGTCTGTATCTGGGAGACCAGGTGTCTGTCTAAAACTCAGGGTTTCTATTACAATGGAAGAAAGTCAAGATGGAAATGTCAGGGATTGTCTTCATGCAAAGGGGAGAAGTCTAATCTGGCTTCTAGATTTTGGATGGGTGTTGGTGCCATTATCTGATTTGACATTTAAGTGGATGGATGAGTAAACTGTTCACTATAACACTCTGATATATTTCCAGCACTGATCAAAGCTGAGAATATAAATTTGGGCATCATCAACATATGGATGGAATTTAAAGCAATAGGATGAGATAAGAGTCCCTAGGGAGTAAGTGTAAGATATGGTTTCTATCTGATGATGCAATGATTTCACCAACTGCTTTCAGAGCCCAAAATATAACTATCGCTAGCAGAAGACTAGTTAGCCTAAAACAAAACAAAACAAAAAATCCTTTTACCTGGTAATATAGTAAACTACTTAAGGATTACATTTCCCAGACTCTCTAAAAGGTAGGTGTGGCTGTATGACTAAATTCTTACCAACAGAATGTGAGTGAATCTCCAGTCTGGATGCCCATCCCCAGACAGACTCTTCTATAAAAGGAAAAACTAACTTCTTTCCTATTTAAAGCCACTATATTTGAATTTATTTTTAGCAGCTTAAGTTTTTATTTTCAGGATCAGATGGCCAGATTTAATAAATAATATTAAAATTTGTCAAAGGCAATGAGTAAAAAAATTGGGATACTGACAAAAATTCACTATGAAGTCAGGAAGTTGTAGACCTGGTGTTTCTTTTATTAAGTTCTGAGGACCTTTTCCATCAGGATCACCACAGATCCTTCTTATTTTTTCCAATACAGATTTTGGGCGTCCACCTTGGATTTACTGACTCTGTCTCCTAGAATCTTCATTTTAATAAGTTCCATAACTGACTTGATATAAAATTTTTGAAAATCAACTTTATAGAAGGACATTAGAGCACTATTTTCCTCCCTCCTCAAGTAAATTAAATATAACTTTGTAGTAAGGATTTGTCCTTGGGGTAGAAAATTTATTTTACTGTAACAATAGTCAGGAACTGGTCTATCAGATTACTGTAGCAGCTTAATTTTTAACTGATTCAAGAAGTATATCCAATTATTTCTTATGCTAAACTAAATGAATCTCCACTGCCACTCATTTTATTCATTCTTATTGATTTTATCACAATCTTGGGATTTTTTTTAGCATTATTTATTTGGGTTTAGTTTTCAAAAAGTATCAGGTTGCTAGTATTTCTAAACTGCTCCAAGAAATAAAGATACTACCTTAAAGAATATTAATGAATATTTTCTTCCTATACCTGCAATTCTTTCCAGTCATTGCCTCAATTAATTTTTGATGCTAAAGTTTAATAAATAATATTAAAATTTGTCAAAGGCAATTAGTTTAAAAAAAGATAGCTAATGTGGTTGTCCTCATTTCACTGAAGAGGAAACTGAAGTAGAGATATAATTTGCCTATAAGGAAACCAAATTAATGGAGAAGGTGGAAGTAAAATGCAATTACCTCACTTCTGTCTTTATTGAACTATTGAATTACAAGTCACAACCAATTAAAAACATGATGTAAGAGCTAAGCAGTATAACCTGTTTATCATGTAAACTATGGGCCCCAAAAAACTGCCCATTAGCAGTTTGTAAAATGTTTCTTTTAGTGAATTTTATTGACCTTTTTCACTATTAAGTTTACATAGATATACATAGATATAGACAGATAGGTGAAGATGTAGAAACTATTTTTAAAATAGAAAATATATTCACTCCAAATTTTCCACACTTATCAAATCTGTTTATATCTGGATGTATTTTTTCCAGCCCTTTCTCCATCCATATCACTAATCATTTAATTTTCACATAATTGTGATCAAATATAAATTCAGATGGCATCTAAAAAACATAGTGTTTCTCAGCACAAGTGAAATTCAACAGAAATCCATTGGGTGGAGTTGTACTATAGCTTAACATTTCGAAGTATTTCTCAACTGTGTCTTTTTAACTTTTTCTCCAGTCTTTATATAGCTTATGGCTAAGCAATATTTGCTATTTGAAGACCTAAAAAATATTTTATTCCAACTAGAAATTGTTTGGAGATTATTGGTTTAGGCATTATTCTCTTTTCAGATTGTGTCTAATACAAGTCACATGCAATTTAGAATTTAATAATCCTGTCAAAGAATATAGTTGCTTATTTTCCAAAAAATATGCAGATTAATGAGATTAAATAGAAAATAACAACTGCCTTGGTAAAAAAAAAAAAAATGCTGCTCTGTCTTTTCACCTCTCAAACTCATGTTTTTTCTGCCATCAAAAAAGACAGGTAGGGGCTTCCCTGGTGGCTCAGTGGTTGAGAGTCCGCCTGCCGATGCAGGGGACACAGGTTTGTGCCCCGGTCTGGGAGGATCCTACATGCCGCGGAGCGGCTGGGCCCGTGAGCCATGGCCGCTGAGCCTGCATGTCCGGAGCCTGTGCTCCGCAACGGGAGAGGCCACAACAGTGAGAGGCCCGCGTACCGCAAAAAAAAAAAAAAAAAAAAAAAAGGTAAGCATCTGATATTCCAGCTCCTCTGAGACAAAATGCTACGTACACCAAATAGGCAAGGTTTCATTAATGTTCATCCATTCTAATACATGCTACAGAAAGTTGCCAAAAGTTTTACATATTCTTGAGGAACAAGCTCTCAAAAAAGTTTTGTACCTGCATACACAATCAGGTTAATCTCTCTCTGGCAGAATTTCGGACTTAAGTGTGCATTAATATCAAGGACCCAATCTTAGAAATTCTGATTTAGCCATAAGAGGTGGATCTCAAGAATTTCACAGGTACCTGCAATAGTCCAAGGATCACATGTGAAAGCACCACCCTGAGGGAAGAACAAAGAAGATGGGGACTTGGCCTCAGTTAGTTCTCAGTCTTGAGCCATGGGAGGAAATAGAGGCATATTAAAACTGGCCTGTGACTCAATTAACCCTCCAATTCCGTTCATTCATCTTCTGAAGGAAGAAACAAAATTTTCTCACTTGCTCCCTAGGGTTCATTCCCCAGCCCTCTCAAAAATGCACCAGCTACTTAAGTCATTTAGAAGAATGAAGGCCAAGACTGTAGTGGGAAAATGATGAGATATAGGAATTTACAGATTGTTCTAGATAAGTATTTTCTTTGATTCGTTAGGAATTACTAAAATTCTTTCTTAGGAAAAGATAATGTTCTTGAATATTCTGCTTTTTTTTCTCACAGTTTGTATATAATGGTTATCAATTTTGGTCCTAGCTGATTTCACAAGTAGTACTGGTCTTTTTATGCAGGAATAAGGTTGTGAATTTTCTTTTGCTGGGTATGCAGTAAGTATAGGCAGGATTACTAGTGTTAGAAAGCAGCCTGGCACCATGGAAAGATCATAAAGGATCCTGAGAACTGAATTTGAATCTTAATTCCATACGTAGTAGCTGAGTAAAAAAGGGGTAGGTTCTTGACATCCATGAGTTTCAGATTTGTAAAATATCAATAATAGTGCTTTAACAACTTCGTCATGATGGTTGTGATGAAGTTCTCAAGAGAGCAAATAATAAAAATACTTTGTAAGCTGTGAAATATTTTGAAAATCACAATAACCTTGTTTCTAACAACATATTCACACTTACAAGTCATTATCCAAAAGACCACTGGCTGTAAACTATGCATATGAATTGAAGGCTGGGAGTCTGTCAAAATGTTCATCAATGAATAAGTAAATCAACACTGAGCACCCTTTCTGTTTTCAGTGCAATGTCAACTCTGATACAGCCATTAAAGATATATTCCTCATGGGCTTTCCTGGTGGCTCACTGGTTGAGAGTCAGCTTGCCAATGCAGGGGACACAGGTTCGAGCCCTGGTCTGGGAGGATCCCACATGCCGCGGAGCAACTAGCCCCGTGAGCCACAACTACTGAGCATGCGCGTCCGGAGCCTGTGCTCCACAACAAGAGAAGCTGCGACAGTGAGAGGCCCGCGCACCGTGATGAAGAGTGGACCCCGCTCGCCACAGCTAGAGAAAGCCCACGCACAGAAACGAAGACCCAACACAGCCATAAATAAATAAATAAATAAGAACCTATTCTAAAAAAAATAAAAGATATATTCCTCATGGTCCAGGTGATTACAATAGAATTACAGAATATTAGAGTGAGAGACACCTTATAGGTGTGTTTCTTGATCATAAGACTCACTTGGGGTGTTTGTTAAAATCTCCAGTTTCCTAGCCCCACATCAGATCTAGTGAATCAGAATCTCCAGGAGACCTGAGAATCTGCATTCTGTAATAAATACAAGGATATTGTTATGATCAGAAACAAAAACCTAGGAAACTGTTTCTAAGCCACTTTTCTCCAAACTCCTATACAATGTTAAGTATTGCTGAGACAATACCCTTTAACATTTTGTTGACTTAAAAAAAAATACATGCACTCCGTGAGAGCTGCGAGTTACGTTTTTTGGGGGCAAAATGAAGACTGCAGCCCTGGAGAGCGCGTTTCAGATAACTCTGAAAAACTGCTCGAGGTGAGCAGTCGAGCCGGGATATATAGGAGTTTTTCAACAAAGGACAGGTAGTCGGGAACGTCAAAAATTATTGTTAATTGAAGAAAACCAGATACCTCAAGTTAAGGAATTTAGCACTTTTCTATGTATGGGAAGATGCAAGAGTCTGGGCTCACTGAAATCATTCTTCTGATGTGCACCTCAGCTCTCTGGGGCCAGTATCCTGACACATCCTGAGTTTCCTCAGGGCCCACTACAGGGAGTGGCTGCAGTCTGATGGCTGTTAGATGGCAGGGATTCTTTTCAGCCCTGAGTTTCCTCGCCTCATGTTGGAGGGTTGCAATCATTGATGACTATGATATCCTTTGTTTATTGATATGGCAGGAAATATTTCATTTCTTGGTTTCAAAAGGTAATGTATTCTATCATTAGTCTTTCAGTCAAAGAGTTGGAAAGACAAGATCACATACATGAAACAGCAGCAAGCACTGTAAGTGGCGAGTTTTGTGATGAGACACACTGATGCTATGTGCTGGACACCTTTGCTCCAAGTAATGTGGACAAAGACATACCTAAAAAATAAAAGCATCTAATTTGGTCTGGAGAGCATGACATATGTGCTTCTACAGTCATAAATATTCAAAAGGAGTAAGGTTTTTACTTTCTTATTTTTATGACAACATCAATTAACCTATGAGTGACATCTTTAGAGCTCATACCACACCCACGCCAGACACTGTAGAAGGAAATAGGAAAAATTACATGTTGGTTTCCTCCATTCACATGTGGCCCTGAGCTTCCTCAGAGCAGGCACCATGCCTCATTTTTCTACCGGCCCCCTTTGCTCTGGGACGGAGAAAGAGCTGCACCTCCTTTCCCAACTCCAGCGTATAGAAGACCAACTTGGGTCATGTTTTAAGAGGCTTTGAAATAGCTAAAACGTCAACACCTTGCTTTACGTGCTCCCACCTTCTCCCTTCTCCTCCACTCAGTACAGGCTGGACGAGGAAAGCACCAGCGCCTGCCCCCTCACCATGACCCTGCCATCCTTCTCACCCTGCCTTGCCGACATAATTGTGAAGTTTACATGTACTGGCCCGGCCTGAGGCTCACCTAAGAGGCAACTTAAACCAGCTTCACCGTTATCAGGGTGCACACGTTTTTTCCTCTTCCTTATATCTCTCTCTATTTGATTCTGGCCCATTTTGCCTTTCTGCCCACACACATCATAAATTACCAGTTTGGAGGCGCGAAGGCAAAAGTATGGAATTAAGAGAGAAAGCCACGTGGCCTGCTTTGGTTTGAGGGTTTGGCTTACTTGGTATATAAGGAGGCTTATTGCTTTCTGAACCATCTGACATTGCTGCAACATCCAATCCCCACGATTAGTGAACTTGTCTCATTGTGCAGAGCATAGAACAAAAATGTCAGTCCTCCACAGATTAAGGAAAAAAAGGACCTTCATCACACAGAGTTTAGGAAGCCCTGATCTAGATAATTCTGATGCAGATAGATCATGCACCAAAATTTGAAAAAATATGCCATTAGGAAGTTCCATGAAAATCTTAATTCGGTCACATTTGAAATTTATTTTATGTGTATAGAAAAGAAATATTGTGTGTGTGTGTGTATTTATTTAGTTATTTATTTATATATCCAAGTGGTATCCAAATGGACTCATAGCTTTCAAAAGGTAGGTAAAATTGAGATTCACAAACCTAGAGATTTTTGTTATATCTTTATACCTAGATGTGACCTATCTTAAGAAGTAGCAGCTCATTTTGTTTTCTTTTTTTTTGTTGAAACAGGTCATGAATGCCTGGGCATGTTATAAATATTTATGATATATGACTGAGAGTGTGCAAATGACAAAGTCCTTGCAAAATAAACACAACGATCATGATACACTAAAGTCTAAAGGTTTTGTCAATGAACACTTTAATTGGAAAAATTGCATTAGCAAATTTTTTGTGTCCTTTTCTTTCGAAGAGCAAAAGGTAAGGAAGACTGAGATATATCAAAATGACCTCAGAGAACTTAAATGATCACGATTTGTCTCTGCTTTTCGTAGGACTTAAATAAAATACCACCACAATGTCAGATTTGGTTGTTGTCACTGGAGAGGAAAGACCAGGGAGAAAGGCGATGTGCCCTAGTCTCATATGGTAATCATGACACCGCCTACCTGTTTTTTTCTCTTTCTTAATCATTAAATCCTTTGAGTATCTCATTTATAAACATGCAGAACTCAGTTACTCGCCTGCAGAATTGTTGAGATATTCGTTAAGCACAGAGATTCTTGGTGGTAGAAGTCTGGCTCCTTTCCACAAACTCTTTTTCTACATCTCACTTGACTTCCCTCATTTCCATTTCTTTGCACTTTTCAGGTTTTTTTCTTCAGCCACCAGTTGAATTGCTAAGTTTCATTTGACTGAGGAAGAGCACTGCCCTAGGCTTGCAAAGATACACAAGTCACCTCATAGACACTGTATGGATGAGACATGAAAATAAATAAATTACTCCCTATCCCATTTCAACGTAAGTACGCACGCGCATGAGTGCACACACACACACACACACACACACACACACTTTTCCTCTTCCATGTCATGAGAAAATTATCAGATACATGTTATTTCCTTACTTTATCTTCCTTGAAACACTGCTTAGTCTCATATATTAATATTTCATTCCCAAATATAACATGTCAAAGTGGAGAGTTGTGTTGACCAGCAAGAAGTCAGAAGGTAAGAAATTGCCCTGCTACCAGAAAAACTATTGTTAGTACAGCAGACAATAAATAAAAGGGAAAGGCAGGAGGGAGCCTTTATGCTGAGAAAAATGCAGACGATGACAGAACTTATAAGGCTAAGAAAAAACAAATCATTTTTAGGAGAACTTTCACTCAAAATGGTTTTGCCTTTCAAAAGGAAAAATGCCCTGCTGAATCAGCAGCCTTTGGGGGGGAAAATCTTATGCGGTTTTCTAAATACTAAACTTAAACTCACTGGCAAAAAAGAAGGTTGTGTTTGTATGTAAAGTGAGAATGAGTTTAAGCTTGGCAAGTTTCAGATGAGGACAATCAAGCAGAGGGGTTGGGGAGAAAAGAAACAAAGCACTTTTGGGCTGGTGGCATCCTGACGTACAACAGAAAAATCCAAATAGTTGGGAGTGGGCCCATTTCACCCTTGCACTTTGTTTCATGGGTGTGCTACAAGATAAAAAATGAATGAGTTCTAATTCTTGCTCAGTCATAGAGCCTTTCAGTGAAGCAAGAAAACAGATAATGGACCTCTACAATGGAAAATTGATTTGTGGGCTCTCAAATTCTTCATTTTGTTTATGTTTCAGAAATTTATAGATGTGTAAGGATGTCTTACTAGGTTTTTTTCCCCTTTTCAATATTTTATCACAGCAAAAAGGGATAATTTGACTATCACTGTGAAATGCAAATTTATTTTATCTTGAAATGTCAGATATACTATTGTCAATCTACAACAAACATAAAAAGGAATAAGATTCTCTGAAGGACTGGATAACATAGGCAATAATATGCTTTTACTGTGGAAAATAAAACCCCCCCTCCTTCAGAAAAATATTGTCTGGATTTTTATGAACTTTAAAATTACAGGCCATAAATTGTGATATGTATGTTGTATTAGCTAAGAAATATTTTCTATATCTAGTGAATTTATTATGTAATATGTACAAATCAAATATATAAAAATTTAATGAGTGTTTATAATCACTGCTGGTTGGTATTTACTCTAAATCCTTCTCTTTTTTGTCTAAAGAATTATGATAGCACATGAAAGAAAGTTTAGTTTTAGATATCTGATATTTGCAACCTTTTAGCAAAATTTAAGGACATGTGAGACACCAGAAATATATTGTTCTTAAATAGGGTATTACCGTAGGCCAGTGTGGCTTCATTCCAAACCTTGTACAGGAGTAGATAATTAAGAGCCATTGTTAAACTGATGAGAATGAGCAAATATCAGACACAAGAAAAGGTAATTTACAGAGATAATCCACGCAAAAGCTAAAGCTGCTGAAAGTTTGATTAAATCACGACAGCTGTTGTTCATTCACTCACTCAGGAACTCATTCATTCAGTCACTCACTCAATAAGTCTCTTGTGAACACTTCATCACAACAACTATTTTGTTAATACAGCACAGGGACAGTAACTGCCATTTATAGAGTATCGGTTATGTGTCTGGAGAACAGGAAAAAGATCAAGTTAGAGACAATGGCAGCGACTGAAGTCATTGGAATTGTTGAAATAACCCAATGAGAAAAGGTAGATGATACAGAAATCTTGAACTCTGTCATAGAAAAGGTAGACAAAGGATAAGCACCCTGAGAGGGAGACTGAGAAGGAAAGAATGAGACGATGACCAGAAAAACTATGTCACAAAAAAAAAAAAAAACAAGGAAAGAGATTAATTCGAAATGAGGATAGTGTCCAAGGGAGGTAAATGCTGCAAGAGAATGAAGACTGAAGCACATTCATTGCACTTGGGGAATAGAAGATTGCTCCCGAACTCTAATAGGATATTTTCATGAAGAGGTGGGATGGAAAGCTGACTGCACTGAATTGCAGACAGAATGAGAGATGAAGGTGAAGAAAAAATTAATATAGATTTTTCTTTCCTGAACTTCTAAACTGAATGGGAACTCCTGACCTGAAATTAGTAATTGAAGAGGATATTCCAGTGAGTCGTTGTCACCAACAATTAAAAAGCCTATGATGTAGCACAGGGAGATCAGCTCGGTGCTTTTTGCCCACCTAGAGGGGTGGGATAGGGAGGGTGGGAGGGAGACACAAGAGGGAGGAGCTATGGAGATATACGTTTACGTATAGCTGGTTCACTTTGTTATACAGCAGAAACTAACACACCATTGTAAAGCAATTACACTCCAATAAAGATGTTAAAAAAGAAAAAGCCTATGATGAGAAAGATGCAGTAAGCGCTTTCTCCAACTTAAGCAACCAATAAATTCTTCCCAACTGGAAAAGAGATGATCATAGCTCCCTTTATGTTATGTTTATTTGCAACCTAAGTGACATCTTCAGAGATAATTAGCCCTTAATAATATGCTTTTATGAGCACCACTTCTGTGTGAAGGGTCTAGGTAAGGCATACATTTATAAAGAAGAATATCAATAAACGCTTAAAGGCAATTTGGGCAAAAGCCAACTTACATTTTTCCCAACAGTGGAAAAGTTTAACACATCTTTCTTAGTAATTTATACAATGGAGACACTTTCCAGGGAGCTCATGAGATTGAAAGTGTGTATGGAAAAGATGTAAATGTTAAGGGAAAACTAAACTATAGGCCCATTAATAAGATGTTTCTTAGGATGGTCCCCAACGTGAGCACCATGGATATATCTAGGAAAATGTTTTACTCTTCAGATTTCACTGCAGATTAGTGAGCTCTCTCAGTTTTTCTACTGTGATCTCTAGGAAGGAAGGAGAAGGGAGAGGGAAGGACCTTGAGGTGTGGTAACCAAGAACTAAGCCCTAACATTATTCCTGAAAAGAAGGCAAGGAATGGAAATTGTGGAAGGTGGAAAAGTTCTAATTTTGTGGGTAGGACTTAGCATTTGAAAAATAATAATCTAACTCAAGAGATCAGTTTTCTCCTAGTAGCTCCTCAGTGGCCTGTCTGCCTACTGACACAGGAACGGGGAGGACAGGCTATTGCTTGCGAAGCTGGAAGCTTTCCCATTCAGTCCACCACTAGGAGCGCCTTCTGCCTGTTTGCTCCACTCTCTGTCCTAAGTGGCTACTACGTCAATGTTTACTTGATCTGCTGGGTGGCGCCAGATCACCACATAACTACAGAATCCCAGCAGCATCAAGCATTTCAAAACTTCAAATGCATAAGTATAAATGTACAACTTTCACTATATTTAAAAAATGTTTCCAACAAAATCCAAATAACGATACCAGAAAGAAAGAGTATGAAATCTCTCAAGTGTAATACATTAATTTAAAATAGTTTTTTTCTAAAGTTAATGCTAAAACATTTTTATATAGAAGGAATGCCCAAAGGTAATGTCTGTATCTACATGACTTTTCCAATCAGAGAGGCAAATAGAGGTGCAATATGGTTTATGAAAACAATATCCGAGTGTTATAATTACTGATATGCTCTCAGACGGTTCTGGGAAGATCTTGACCTGGTCTTACCACCAGCTCAGTGTAACATCTCCACTGTGCCCCAGTCCCTCATAGTGCCTCCAAGTTTATCTTTGGCTACCATATTCTCCTCCAAACTTATTTTAGGCAACTGTAAACTCAACTCCATATCCAACTCATAATCAGGCCCAAGTAGCCTACAGAGAGGGCTTATTCACTCTCTCCTCATTAAAAATATTCTTGTCGTATGTCCCAGACTTTCAAGTTTTCACTAAAGCAATAGTTACTTTATTGAATTAATTATGAAGAAAATGTTCTGAATGATTCTATGGTAGATACTGCTACTGGTCTATCAAAATCCATACTCCTGTTTTTCCATAGTAATAGGGTTCAAACTGGATATGTGGCTGTCTAGCTAGAGACTATGTTTTCCAGATTCCTTTGCAGCTGGGATGTGACTTAGTTATCATCAAGGGACTGTGCATGGAAGTGATAAGTGCAATTTCTACCTCACTGGTTTAAAATAAAATTGCCTGTCTTAGACTTCAGCCAGAACATGGACTTGTGGCAGTTCAGCTTTTATTGCAGAGATGAAGACATTTCCTAGGAACTGACAGATCTTTAAAGTCATTGTATTTAGGACCTACTTTTTTTAAATAGCAATTTAGCCGTTACTTAACTAATACAGATGTTAATAGAGCAGTTAGTTTCATCTCCCACGTTTGCATTTTTGACACAGGTGGCCCAGAGACCTATTTACTTAATGACAAATAGCACCTCTACTACAAGAATTCTCCACACCTAGCAAGTCAACCATGTCCGCTACTCTCCCAGCACTAATGATTCGAAGGAAAAAACTATGTCTTTCTAGCTTTAGCATTTAGCACAGGTTTTAGTACAATGGTAGGTATAGAATAGATGTTTGCATAGAATAGATGTTTAAAAATATTGGGAATAGGAAAGGCTTACAGCCTCTAAAGTCCTGCCACATTGGCAGCCACTTAACCTACTTACACACAGGGTGAGCCCTGAAAAGGTTAGGCTTTATGAGAACTACTACTGCTACATTGATGGATATAATATCAAGCCAGAAAAAAGACCATATGGCTAATGCATCCACATTTTGACCTGCCAGAAAATGTGGCAGCTCATCAGAAGATCAGCAGTAATATTGACATTGCTAACTTTACTGACCTCTGAACTGTGCTTTAATATTAGGTGTCATAAAATTACAGGAATGGCGAGATACCTATAGGCTTAATTAAAAAAATACTGTGGAATTAATTTACCAGATGAAAGATAATAAGAAATTTGAATCTTTAGCATTCATGTCACTGTCTGGATGCTGTATTAAAGCAATCATGGCTCTCCCTGGTGCCTCATCAAAGGCTGTGTTTGGATAAGTTAGGGCACACCTGGGCAACACTGACCTCATTTAAGCATTATTCTCTAAAGGACACTGCTTAAGAGCATTTCTTAATCTGCTCTACACAATAATCTTAGCTTCAGTTGTATATTTGGTCTGCCAAGTCTAGGTACCCATCTATAACAACCCTGGAAAGTGATTTTTGTTCTGGTCTTGATAATAACAGCAAAATAAGTCATGGAAGAATGTACTCAACCTATAGTTTTTTGACTTAATATATGCCCAAGAAATACAAATAATATCTTGATGGTAATTTTCAATGCCTCTTCACTAAAATCAGAGCCAGGTGTAGACAGAGAAAATGTCTCTCAGGACCCAGGATAAGTCTAAGATACAGGATGGTCTTAGTCTACTGTTCTCTGAGTCTTAGAGTGAGCCCTTTCTCCTTCACTCTTCTTTGTCAGGCATTTTTTTAGATTCACCTCCCCTTGCTTTGGAAGATTGAATATAAAAGGGATGATAGGTAGCTCTGGGCTTGGGAGAGATATAAACAAGCTGCTCTGCCGGATCTGATTCCAGTTGAAGCTGCCCTATCATAAGCCAGAGGATTTCATTTTTGTCTCTTTCTGTCCAGTTCAGCCTATGAAAAAAATACTTTAGAGTTAAGGCTAAAGGTCACTATTAATAAAGCATTTGCATTTTCCTGGTCTGGAAACTCCTAAGAATCTGGGCATGCTGACCGCTAATATTTGCAAGTCCTTGGGAAGAGTCAAATGGAGGCCCACATACCATATGTCCAAGTATTTAAAAGTTATAAATCCAGCCAAAAATTTAAAGGAAATATGTCTATTCTCTTACTTTAATAAATAAAACTTCAAAATAACCTGGAAGGCCAGATTTGAATTTAGAATTCTTGAATTAATTGGGTTCCTTTAGCAAAATAGGGCAGCATAAAGACAGCCAGCCCCTCATCCCCAAAAGGAAGTAACCCACACTTTTCTCTTTCACCCTGCCTCTGGCTCACTCTGGAAGGAGTCTGGTTGCATGCCCATCCCAACCTGTAAGTCCAAGCTCCATCTACTACCCTGCAAATACCAGTCCTTTGGCCCTTTCTTGGGTCTCAAGATGGTCCCTCTAGCTGTGCAACAATTCTTAGAGGGAACAGACGCTTGGGAGTGCCCTACCCTAACGTTGAAAGAAGGCTTGGGACTGTTTGGGAAGTGAATTCTAGGATTTCAGGTATCCAAAGCATGATCTAAAAGATCTAAAAGAGAGAGTTCCAAGCTCTGGATGGACTCATTTCCTTGGTTTTGCAGATTTTTAGCTCCTTGGTCAAAGGAGGTTTATAACAGGGGATCCAAACTCTCTTGCCTGGGACTAATTGTGAATCTAGGGCAGCAGTAGGCAGTCAGGAGAAGATTTGGAAGTTGGGTTCTGGTCCTGTTTCCTAATACAGCCACCTGATTTCAACATTTGGGAAAGGATCCTTTTGAGTATATCAGTGGTGAGCTGTGTTATACGATGGCATGGGGATTGATCACATCAAATCAGGTTCCCAAGACTGGTGAAAGACTAGGAAGAAATAATTTGAGGCAGAGCTATGATAAGCATTGGAAATGAGAATTTTAGAATTGTTTACAAAAAGAACTATTACTAAAGCATATGTCATATTGCCCTAGTTACTAAATTAGTCTAATTAAGATCTAACTCTCTAGTCCCAAGTGTAGAGCTATAGAAATGATTTTTTTCCCCTTTAATTAAGTGGGTACTTACACAGGGACATGTGTAAGACAGTACTGATAAGACACAGGCAAGCCTGAATACCACTTCCAATTTCTCCCTTTAACTAGAGGAATCAAGGACAGTGCATGGCCAAGGAAGAGATTTGGGTGTTACATTTTTTCAGCATTCTCTAGGCAGGATTGAAGAGGAGTAGATCGCATTCGTAAACAGTGTTTTGGCTCTTCCAGGAGAAGCCCATGGTTGCATGTCAGACCAAATTGTTCGTGTCCTGCTGACTTAGGCTGTAAGGGTGGGATGGCATTTAGGCCTTCCATTTTATGAGTGGAATTGGGTGTAATTCTAACATCACCAACAGTGATGAGGCACTCTGACAAACAGCGTTCTGGACAGAGCACTTTAAAAAGGGATGCCAATGCTAAAAGTCAACCACAGGCTCCCATTTCAGACTTACAGATATCACCAGTTATTTTCTCAGGTTGCATCAGCCCCCATTTATATATAGGTTCTGATTAACTTAAGTGAAAGTCTGGTGCCCAAAGAGAGAAAGTTCATTATAACATAGCAATTGCTTAGGGAGGCCCAAACTTCATAAAGAGAACTGTCCAGGGGACTTAACACCAAAACAATGATACGTAAAGAATGTGGTTTATGCCAGTTACTAAAACTGCAGTGATTACGTGCTGATATCATGATTGACTGAGACTCTGGGTAGGGTAACTAAGTTACTTAGATATAAGTAGAAATCTGTAGAATATAATTACATATCTCTTATTTCTAGTGAAAGGCAGTGTTTGTCCAGCTCTCAAGGCACTCCTCTGAGACCTAATTTATATTCCATCATGAACATCAGCCCCTAAATACCTGTAAGCAATAACTATGTTAATCAGGGCTGAACATATAACCCAAATTGGGCTAATCAGATTATTGCCAGCTGGAATAATCTGGAATCGGAATTCAGTGATGCTAGCCAGCCTCTGCTGGTGGGTTGGCTTGTAAATGTGGAAACTTACGTGGGAACTTACTTCATACTTAACCATATGCATAAAGCAGCAAAAAAGCTGATCTACAGAGACAAATGAATTTATCAGGATCCCAATGAGAAGCAAAGATGAGAAACCATAGTGTTCCAAAAAAAAAGGATAATGCTTTAATAACCTCCTGAACACTTGATGTTGGTTACTTCCAGTTTCTTGTCCTTCCTGAAACTTGGTTGCAGTTTCTCCCTTGGTAATCAAAATATCCCTATATCCTCAAATAAAACCTCTTTCCTGTTTCAGCATGGTAGGTTTCTGTAGCCAGAGAGCCTTGACTAAACATTACTTGAATTTCTAATTTACCCTGTAAAGAACTCTGCAAACACTGGGTAGATAAAGATGAGACTTGCTCTTCTTTTAATGCATGTTCTCTACAAAACAATTTCGATGATGTTTTATTTCCTCAGAGGAAAAAATACAAACACACACACACACACACACACACACACACACACACACACACACACACGTAGTTTTTTTAATTGCATTAACGCTCTGTTGCCCTTCCTATGCCTATATTCTGCTCTGTAGTCAGGCTCTGCAGTCCATCTGTCCTGCAGTCACGTAAAGGATTTTATAGCTATTCTGTTTCTTTTTCTGGTATGAGAAAAAATTGGGGAGCTGGGGCACAGTAGTACTTGAAATAGTTACCCACATTATGTAGATATCTCTATGATGTGCCTATCTCACATTACCATACACTCCTGGTTCCCAGACTTATGCTGCTACTTCTTCCACCCATCAGTCATCTCATTTTTTTGTTTTTGTTTTTGTAATCTTTAACCATCTCATATCAATGTGGGCTATGTAAATATATACTAGGGGTTTACAAGAATTTTGGTCTCAGTGTATCTTTCCACACTTAAAAATCACTGAGCATACCAGAGAGGTAAATATTTTTCATACTAAAGAATAAAACTGAGCAATTTTTTAAAATATTTATATTAGTTCATTTTAATATAGCAATAATAAACCTATGACATGTTAACATAAATTATGTATCTTTATTTTAAAAAACTACATTTTCCAAATTTTAAAACAATCACAGGGAAGAGTAACAGGTGTTTATATTTTTCATATCTCCTTTTTATATCTCGTTTAATAGAAGACAGCTATAGTTTCGTATCTATCTGCATTCAATTTGTTGCAATATCATATATTTTGCATGTAGCCTATTGAAACTCCAGTCCACGCTCGTGAGAGACTGAGAGTGAAATGGGCAAATACCTTCATAATATTATTATGAAAATAGTTCAGACTCATAGAGTCTCAGATACTTTCAAGCGTTCTTAGATCATACTTCAAAAAGTGCTGCCATATACTATAAAACCACAATATTAATCTAACAATCAAAAAATAAAATATTAAATATTTTACAAAACATAAATCTTTCTGTTTTGGCTTTTAACTAAACTAAAAAAATTCACATATTTGTGGCACCTTATACCACTAATTTCTGAAGGGAAAATTACTTTCCTGTTATAAATTTGCTAATGCATAAAATACTTTCGTGAAATTTAAATTGAATCTGGAAAAGCTTATATAATCTATCCATATAGTGGACTAGTTTGTTAACTTTTCATTGTCTGATAGATAGAATGAATAAATTAGTAACTTACTTTATTAAGTGTCTTAGAAGTCTAACATAACCTTTTTCCTTTGAATGCCCACATACAGAATTGGACTATTCTAGCATTTTTCAATTTGATATATTTTTTATCCTAACCTACTGGTACAATAAGTATATAAATAAATATACTAGTCAAAATCGAATTGCAGAATTCTATAAATCTCTAAAAGGAAAATGTATGCTGTGATTTGGTACACCTGAGAAAGCTCAAACACCCCAACTCCCAAATTATCTTTCTTCAATAATCTCTAGATAATTTGATCCAACACAATTTCCTCTCTTAACAGTCTTTTGAAAATGCACCAGAGTAGAACTCCCTTAAATATATTCTATCTGTTCTTAGATGATTAGTTCCATGTCAAATTCAATATTTATAAAGATATAGAAAGTTACCTCCTATTCTTTTCTCCACTCTGGGCAGGTACAACACTTCAAGGTGATGTTAAGGGCTGGGAAATCAATTTAAGAAGTAGCTTACCTGGATTGCAGTGAAACATTGCACGAGACATGGAGGAAAATATGTATCTACTTTTTCCCTGTTGAATTCTAGATTTTTTTTCCAAGGTGGAGACAAGATGAGAAAATATGGATACTAAACTAAATAAGTAACTATTTATGTTGACTTTAACAATCAGCAGGGAAAGCAATGTCAGCAGCTTCCAGTTCCTTTAAGACTTAACCCTTTTACATGCAAATCATATTCTTCCCTTTCATTTTCTGTATATAGCTGAATTTTCTGTCTTTGGCCTTGAAAACTTCAAACTGACCTGCAAGTCATTTATGGCTGCTAAAATAAAACTCAACTCTCTTTAAAGTCAGGCAACAAAATCCAAATCACAGCAACATAATAAAAACGTTAACAATGACCAGCACCTAATCAGAATCACTACATACGCAAAGAAGCAGAAATGTGATCCATCAATAAAAGGAAATCAACCAAAATAACAGTGATAATGGATTTAGCTGACAAGGGCTTAAAATAGCTATTATAAATATATTTAAGGATCTAAAGGAAAACTTTTAAAAAATTGGAGAAAAAGGAAGGTTTTTTAAAAATAAAACTTCTACAGCTAAAAATATGATATAATAAAAATTTTACTAGATGGAATTCAGTGAAGATTAGACCCTACAGAAGAAAAGACTAATGAACTTTAAATATATTAAAATGGAATCTATGCAAACCAACTGATAAATAAAAACATAAACAAAGCTACAGTGTCCTGTGGAGTGATGCAATGCAGTTACCATACATGCAGTTGAAGTCCGGGTGGGGAGAGGAAAAAATGTTTGGAAAAATAATGGCCCAAAATTTCCAAAACTGATCTTAACTATTAATCCATGAATCCAATAAGGACAACAACCCCAAACAGAATAAACACAATGAAGATAACATCACAGCACATTGTTATCAAATTGCTGAAAAGCAGTTAGAGAACAGGGCCACATTACCTAAAGGAAACACTTTAATTGTGCCTTTCTCAGCCTCAAGAACTGTGAGAATTAAATGTCTGTGTTAAGCACACCCAGTCTATGGCATTTTGTTGTAGCAGCCTGAGCTGACTAAGATACAACACCATAGGGATGGAATTACTGAGGGCGATTGAGTCTCTGATAGTCGTGGGACCTCTATTCCAGCCATGGACTGACAGCCCCCAGTCAGTGAACTTTTGTTATTTTAAGTCACTATTTTTTGAGTCACTGTTATTCATGGTTGAAACAAATTTTACCTTACACAATTATCTACAGTTTTGGGGTCCTCATACTGTCTGATAAGGCAAACATATACCTGAATTGGTGACTCTAACGAAGTTCTTTAATAACTTCGATTTGATGACGCCCTCACTGAGCAACTGCCAGGACGCAGCAGAGTCCTAGGTCCTATGAGAAACAAATGTGAATAAGGCTTTATTATGATGCAGTTAAAAAACACACAACTCTTCCTGGGCCCATTGTTATATGAGCAACTCAGATAACTCTTATGATACAGGGGAGAATGTTGGAGGGAAGAAGTAGAAATCAAGAAAGACTTGGATGGCATTTTTAGGAAAGGAAATATTTGGACTAAGTCCTGACGCTCAATTAGAGCTTTGACAGGCAGAAGAGTAAAGCATTTCCAGTCAAAGGAAGCAGCTTTAGTAGACACCACCCAAGGTGAGAGATCAGAGAGGCGCTGGATGACCAAGCACAGATGAGTGAAGCTTAGTCTAGAAGCTAGACTAGTCTAGAAGCTAGACTAGTCTAGAAGTCTTAGTCTAGAAGTCTGGGATTAAATTATGAAAGACTTTGAATATTGGCTGCAGAGTCTTGGTTTTATTCTTCATGCAGTGAAGAGTCATCACCTTTGTAATTTATTTACCTCCTTTCATTTGGATTCTTTTTTTTTTTTTTTTTTTTTTTACGTGTCGGGTCTTCGTTACTGTGCGCAGGCTTTCACTAGTTGCCACAAGCGGGGGCTTCTCTTTGTTGCGGTGCCCAGGCTTCTCATCTTGGTGGCTTCTCTTGTTGCAGAGCATGGGCTCTAGGCACGCGGCCTTCAGTAGTTGTGGCATGTGGGCTCTAGAGCACAGGCTCAGTAGCTGTGGCGCACAGGATTAGCTGCTCCGCGGCATGTGGGATCTTCCTGGATCAGGGCTCAAACCCGTGTCCCCAGCAGTGGCAGGCGGATTCTTAACAACTGCACCACCAGGGAAGCCCCCCTTTCATTTGGATTTTAAAGTAATCTTTTCTTATTGGCCTTTTTCTTCACTGAATCTTGTGTTCTGGTGGCTTCTTTCAAATCGTACTGATTATTGGATCATTCTAATTATAGCAAAAAAAAAAAATCATAGAAGAGAAGCAGTTTATCTTATTTCAGTGGTTCTCAAAGTATGGTTCCCAGACCAGTAGCATCAGCACCATCTGGAAACTTGTTAGAAAGGTAAATAGTTAGGACCCAATCCAGACCTCCCAGGGTGGTCCTCACCTACCCTGAGGTAGGGACCAGCAATCTGTGATTTGACAAGCCCTCTAGGTGATTCTGATGCACAATGAAGTGTGAGAACTACTGGCTTAGTGATTAAGATGTGAGGTCTGGAGTCAGAGAACCAGAGTTCAAATACCAAATTTACACTCCATGCATGCCCTTAAGCAAAGTATCTTAATATTTCAGTTTCAATTTTCTCATTTTGCAAAGGGTGGGGCAGAAATGTGAGGATTATGTAAGATGCTGTATATACTTTACTCAGTGATAGTAGGACCTCTGTAAATATAAGCTATAATTAATTACAAAATTGAAATTTAATTGCCAGAAATTTTTCTCTGTATTCTTTCATGGATACAAAGAATATGAATAATGTGATACAGGCCATGACAAGCTAAAGAAATCAAATCTAATATGTATAGAGAATCCAAAAGAAAATCTGTTTTGATCTCCACAAATGCTTGTTGAGATCTTCTAAGACCAGCTTTTTTTCTAACATTTTCTGTGAATCATTGAGCACATGCTTTTAAGAATCATTAGCGAGGCCACATCTGCATCCCTTGCAAGTAGGCATAATTTTTTATATAAGTCAAAAATCTTTTCATGACAAATCTTTAAAGATAGCCTCAACCACCACCTCCCACTTCCACACACACACGCACACACCACACACACACACAGACACACCACACACACATCACACACACACCACACACACACCACACACACACACCACACACACACCCCACACACACCACACACACCACACACACACACATACCCCACACACGCACCACATACACACACACCACACACACACACCACACACACCACACACGCCACACACACACCACACACACAAACACACACACACCACACGCACAAACACACACACCATAAACACACACCACACACACCACGCCCCCACACACACACTACATACACTGCACGCACACACAAACACACCACATACACACAACACACACAAACACCACACACACACACCACACCACACACCACCCACACACACACCACAAACACACCACACACACACCACACCCCCACCACACACACACCCCCACCACACACACACACACACCACACACATCACACACACACCACATACACACCACACACACACACCCCACACACACACCATATACACACCACACACACACACCATACACACCACACACACCACACACACACACACCACACACACAGCATACACAGCACACACCACACACACAAACACCACACACCACACACACACACACCACACACACCACACACACAAACACACACACACCACATGCACAAACATACACCGCAAACACACACCACACACACACACCACACCCCCCACACACACACTACACACACCGCATGCACACACACACAACACAACACACACAACGCACACAAACACCCCCCCACACACACGCACTACACACACACAACACAGACAAACCACACACACCACAAACACAACATACACACACACCACACAAACACAACACATCCACACACACACACACACCACACACACACTACATGCACACACCCCCACCACACACACACCACACATACCACCCACACACACTACACACACACACCACACACACACCACACACCACATACACACACCACACGCACACCACACACACCACACACACATACCACAGCACACACACATCACACACCACACACACCACACACACACACACACACCCCACACACACCCCACACACCCCCCACACACAAACACACACACACCACACACACAAACACACACTGCAAACACACACACACCACGCCCCCCCCACACTACACACACACACAACACAACACACACACAAACACCCCACACACACAACACACACATGCCACACACACACTACACACACACACCAAACATACACACCACATCACACACACACACCACACACACCACACACACACCATACACACACCACACACACACCACACACACACACCACACACACCACAGACATATACCACACACACACACACACACACACACACACACCACACACAGAGTAACTAGGAGGTAAAGCTGGTTTTATATTACGAAAAGAGTCTCAATCAAGAAAGCCATGTGGCAGCCAGCAAAGCACCCCATTAGCGAGCTCTCTGCATTTTACATCCTTTCCTCTCTTTTGGTGAAGATACATTTTTACCATGGAGCTGAACAGTTAGCATGGGAAAATGCAGTGGATCATTCCTGAACTTCTTTCACAGAATTAGCCAAAATGAAATAGCATTCCAGAATTTGGTCTTACCAGGTGACAGCACCAGGATGAGAAAACGTACAGTACAGACTAATACATGGAAAACATGTATTAAAAACATAGGTGTACTACTTACTTGAGCACTAGGTACCTAGTTCCTGTGGCTTAACATCACATGGTATATTTCTTGTTCCTAGTAGAGTCCAGTATGGGAATCCCTGGTCAAGGGTGATGGGCAGAGAACAGAATGGTTGTGATCCATGTAATTATTCAGGAACCCAGGCTGATGGAGATTTGTCATGTTCCAGATGCCTTGTAAGGCTTTCCACGTCATCCTTGATGTTGATATGCAGCCAACAGAGTGAACAAAAGAGAAAGAAAAGTAGGCCAACTTGCTTCCTCACCACTGTGGCCAGAAGGGACACATAACATTTCTGCTCATATGCCACCTGGTGAACACAGGTCAAGTAGTCTACCAAGTTCAAGTTCAAGAGAGATATGAAATGTAGTCTCTAGCTAGATACTGGGTCTGTATACACATGGTTTACTTTCCAGGTTATCACAGGCAACAGTTACCAAATAGTTCCACAGCTTAACAAACTCTGCTGCTTTCAGCCTGCTCTGTCTGTGTTCTTATTGTTGCTGTCATTGTTTTTGCTGTCCAACTACAAATTACACCACATACTTTCCATACTTTACGAAAGCATCCCATTAAAGGTACCAAATTAACACCCACTATTGTCACTTACAACCTCTTAAATTTCAATGAAAATGTAACTCTTCCTCACATCAGTCCCAGGCCGGTAGGTATTCCTGATTGACTTTGGCCCCAGCAGCAGAGAGGATCTGGACACACGATGACAGAGGAACCCAGGCTAACAGAGGCTCTGTCATCTTCTAAATAGAGCTTCCAGGGTGTCCTTGAGTATTGGCATCTAGCTGGTACAGGAGAAGAGAGCAGTTAGAGAGGGACATTTATTTCTTAATCATTCGGGCTCACAAGTGACACACTCACCTCCACTCAAATTCCACTAAGGCGAAATAATTACAAGGGTCCACTTAGATAAATGCAATGGTAGGAGAAATGAAGTCCTCAGCTAGGCTGCCACTGCCCAGCAACATCTCTGCACCTCAAAACCACACTCAAAAGTCTTCACTAGATAGGGGTCTCTGCCACAATGGTAAAATCATTTTATGTGCATTCTATTTTTAAAAATTAAATCTCAAATTTATGAAGAAACAACTGTATCATTTTTTATAACCTATATGAGAAAAGATCTGAAAAAGAGTTGATATATGTATATGTATAACTGAATCACTTTGCTGTACACCTGAAACTAAAACAACATTGTAAATCAACTATACTCCAATAAACTATTTCTTTAAAAAGAAACAACTGTAAATAGTTAAAGATAATGTCATGGATAAACTTCTACTGAGAGATGCATCCTGGATTTTTGTTTTGTTTTATTTTATGAAAAAACACTGCTTATAGACAATATTGACTCAAAAGACATTATTCCAAATGTATCTTTGTTGAGAAGATTTACAAACATAGGACTTTGGGAAAAGGACTTAAATAGGATTTGTCCAACTTTTCACTGTACAGGTGAGGACATCGAAGTTCCAGAGAATTGAGGTGACAAGCCAAAAATATAACGTTAGGCAGTGAAAATATATATCATCTTTCATTTCCTTTATATTATATGCCATCAAGGTGGTGACTTGAGGCATCAAAAAGAGAAAGAAACTAGACTTTTGACCTCTTGAATTTTAGGCTTCAGATTTAGAGATGATCAAACAAGGAGCCAGAAAAAACAGGAATGGCAGGAGGAAAAAGTGCTCTGACAGGGCTTCCCTGGTGGCGCAGTGGTTGCGAGTCCACCTGCCGATGCAGGGGACACGGGTTCGTGCCCCGGTCCGGGAAGATCCCACATGCCGCGGAGCGGCTAGGCCCGTGAGCCATGGCCGCTGAGCCTGCGCGTCCTGAGTCTGTGCTCCGCAACGGGAGAAGCCACAACGGCAAAAAAAAAAAAAAAAAAGAAGAATACAGACTTTGATATCCAAGACAGGAATCTGATATCTAAGCTATCTTAGATGGATTGTTCTACCACATTAATATTAATATCTTATGTAAGTTCACTACTTTTGATTCATGTATACTCTATAAAAATACAGAAAGAACAAAAACATTTAATGCATAATTTCATTTATTTATGAATACAGATTAATAAAGGCACAGTTTAAAACAGAAAAAGATGTATAGAAAATATTTGATGATATTTTGACAATCAACTATTTTCCATATTCTGAGGCTGTGATTTTCATTCACAGTGAATCCAAATCTCTTGCCGTCATCTTCTGGGTGTCAGGATTTGTCACCCTTCCCATAAACAAAATTGAATCTAGGAAAAGAAAAAAAAACTTTCGGAATTTCTGGAGAAAAAAGTGACAATAATATTTCTTAATATTTTAACAAATCATTGTCTTTTTTCTCTATATGGTAAATAAGCAATGTCTAATAGCAAAACCCACTCCTTTGTCTAAAATAGATAATTATATCATTATTAATCATTTTCTGATAATTTATGAAGTAAATTAACACCCACAACAACTTGTCATGGAAAATGCATTAGTTCTGTTTTTCATAAAGGAAAGCAAAATAAAGTGACAGAGAGGTGTTCTTCTAAATATAGAGACTCAGTCAGGCAAACATAGAAGAATAAAATGGTCATGAGCATGGACGCATTTTAAATTTAAGGTATTAGCAGTCATCTCTTTATGCATGTAATATAAACCACTGGGGTTAAAAGTGCAGCTTCTCACATCTCTTCCTTCAGCTCTGAATCAAAGCTTACTGCTAAAGACAATATTTTCACATCTCTAGTGCTTTCAAATCCTCACCGGTGATATAGTATAAAGCATAAATGTAAACACGTAAACATCTATTTCCAGCCATTCTGTGTGTGCAAGTGAAAAGGAACTAAGAACTAGAGGACAAAACAGAAATAAATATGTTAAAATGCATTCACCTTTCTTTTCAACTAGGGTAAGGGAAGTGGCTCTATGTCAAGCGTTGCCTTGAGTTATGTCCCTTAATGTCATATGTAATAAAGGTTTATTTCAAAAGTGATAAAATAAAATTTTACATAATGTTAAAGCTTACATGTATTTGAAATAACAATGGCAGAAATGAAATAGAAAGGAAGAACACTTTTTCATTAACTCCTTACTGTTCAGTCCAAAGACAGACACAGTCTTAGAAGAGTCAATAACATGGAAATAGACATAATCTCTAGCAGATTTTTTCTTTTTATGATTATAATTAATAATACTTTGCCTCAAAATTCTCAGAATAATTCCCAAACACAAGAAAACAAATACTCTATTTTTCAGATAGATAGAGATACATAAACAACTTCCTCAGGATGTATACTACATTGAGCCACAATAGGAATCAGTAGTAACTCTTGTGTCTTTATAATTCTATGGCATTAAAATGCTTATCAGAATTGCTTGCTTGGGGAATTTTTCGAGTAACTTTCATAGCAACTAACCTCATACATTGAAGTTAATAGTTTAAAGTTTTAAACACTGAGAAGTGTAGGACATTACATAAAAGCCATTTGTCCCAGCCTTTTTAATCTGTTTTTTTGACCGAGAGAACCACATTTTGAGTAGAGTCTTCATGCAATCACCAATCCACTCAGTACTAAATTGGACAGATTCGTGAAATCTTCCTTGACATAGTCACAGTGGACTCACAGGCAGGCTGAAGCAGAAATCATTGTTGTTTCCACATTTCTTTTCATGCCCACTTCTTAAAAAGTGTCCCTCATATTTAATCAATATAGTTATAAAACATCTCCATCAGATGGAAGCAGTTTTTACTTCATAATGTAAAAATACAATAGCATAACCAAAGCTAATGACCTAGATAAAAAGATTTCTTAGTGAATACCCTGCAGTCTGCTTCTCCCTTCAACCCACGACCTGAAAAATTTATAAACACAACATTTTTTTATTATGTATGGAGTACTGTCAGTTTCAAAACCATGATTCACTACTTTCTGAGAAATGGCACATTTCATGTAGCATCTTTGACAATTTTCTTCTGAAAGTCTCTAACGCTGGCCTATACCCGCAGCCGAAAAGAAGAAAAATTGTTCTTCATTTCCCTAGAAGTTTGGCTTGGTAAGAGGTTTGGATGAATATACTGAAATATATATGATAGGAAGTCAAATACTGATAGGAAAATACAAGTAATGTATGGATTTTGCATAAGAGGATTGTTTGACCAAAACAAAATTTAAAATTGAGGTAAAAATTGGTTGTACTAAATCTAAACTTATTCACCCTCATACTCCAGAAATTGTCAAATGAATATATTTTATATAAATCATTAAGCCATTTAGTAGTTTACTACACCATGCTAAATCACCAGCTTCGTTAATCCCAATGATTTCTTCAGTTCATTTGTGAGAGGAAAAATAAATAGATCACTGAATGTGTATTGTCTTAAGGTAATAACCCATTCTACATTTTATATGGCAACAATTTACAGCCTCCAATAAATGAGTGACCATTCATTTTAAACAATACTTTAAGGGAGTAACCCTAGTTTAGAAAGTCTCATTACAATAGAGATCATAAAACAGTGGAAATAGCCATTAAGGGTCTGATAGTTAATTATTATCATAAATAAATAAATAAGTGAATTATTTTGGGTTTTGAATTTTCACTGCTGTTTAACTGATAGCTATTACATGTCCATAGTCATCAACTTGGAAAATAAAGAGTAAAACATCATTATGCTAAACACCATTATTTCCCAGTGTATTAATGCCCAATGAGCTTCATTTCTTTCTGTTCTCCATACTCAGTAGTTACACACTGATGGCAAGAAGTTAGAGTTACCCTAAGGTTAAAGATGTATAGATCAAATGACATACTCAGAATATCTCTTAACACTGACGTCCACTACTAGAATTGAAGTTGTGTTAATACAATCTCAGCAAATCTGAAACTGTCCCATTGTTTCCAAGATATAACTTTCAGAAAGGTCATTCGGCATTAGTTTCATGGAACTTAAAAAAAGTGACTGATATATCCCTTAGGGAACCAATAATATCAGTATTGCTAGTTAATCTAACAGATTCAGATTCTGAAATTAACTCTATCTCTTCTCCACGTAAAACAATTTATATAGAGAAAATTTCCATTTTTCTTCCTTCATTTATTCAGTCGTTCACTCATTTACATTTATTGATGTATTCACAATGAACACTATGTGCCAGGCAGTGTCACAGGTTTCATATATTCTTTTATTTAACTCTATAAGTACTAATATTATGTTCAAATAGGAGGTGGGGAAAATAAGGTTTAGAAAGTATGTGACTTGTCTTACAACTATTAGTTCATTAAGCTGGGACTTGAACCCCAAGTCCAAACCTTCAATCTCTAGGGGCACTGATATTAAGTGCAAGGCACTTTGCCAAATACTGGGCTGGATAAAGAAATGAATAAGATATCATCTATTTTCCCCTGGTTTAGAGTCCTCACATGGGGTTATGACTCCTGAGAAGTCCTAAATATACACTTAAAGAAAGTTTCCTCACTGTATCCACATTTCTGGCCTCTCTTTCTCATAAGAGAAATTGCAAAAACATCTACTCGGACAATCTACATTTACTTTGCCATTGTGTCTAACGCCAGTCCAATCGACTACTACCCCTACCTTTTGTGCCCCTACCTTTTGTGTATTATCTTTCACAATTGCCCAGATTGCAGATTTGGAATAATATTTGACTCCTCCATCCCACTCAGAGCCTATAGCTAGTCACTTATTCTTTTGGAATTTACCTAGGAAAACTTTCACAACTGTGCAACTTCCAATTTCCACTCCCATTGTGGCATCATTGAAAGAAAAGTTGACTTCTGAAACAAAAACGTCTTATTCTCACTACGCCACTTTTCAGTTGTATGACCTTAGACAAACTACACAACCTCTCTCTGAGCATCTATGTCTTTATTCATCAAATATCTAACTTATTGGAATGGTGTTAGCTGTCGAGATTGGTATTTAAAATCACCAGCACGTATAGTAACTATCTCGGCAGCTATCACTACTATTGCTCTATTTTAGGTCACTGTCATCTCTTAACACACAATGCCGGGTACAAAACAAGCACTCAAGAAAAAGACACTAAAAAAATTTTGAAAAAAATTAAATTCAATAAATTGAAATAACAAATGATCTCAGATGTATAGACTGAGATTAGCATCCAGGACTAAGTCTATTTAACTTAAGCAGTCCCTCCAGGGAAGTCTCAAAAAGGTACCTGTTGGGTTATTCTTCAGAATAAACAGAAACGGATGGTTTGCTATAAATTGGTTTCGAGGCAGACTCATGATCACAGGGATGTGTATGCCTATGAAATAGAGACAACAGTTATTTAGATGTGCACATTAAAAGATCAGTAAAGAAAATATATCCATACTATTTTTTGTAGACAGAAAAGGTCATTTTGTTTGAGAAATTAACATGTGGAAAAATAACCATTTTCTAAATACAAAGAAATTTGGAATAAATGTAAAAATCAAAGATCAGAAGAATAAATATTGGATTACTCATTGAATAATTCTAACTTCACATTTATGCTCAATGAAGAAGAAAACCAAAACTTGTTTCAGTTTAGTGAAAGCAGTTGAAAATTTCATCTGTTAAGCAGTAACTTTCTGCTCACTTTTTATTTGCATTATATGATTTATCTCATAATTTTTCAACTCCTAATTCCTAACCAGGTATGTTTGTACTTTATTTCTATTCTCCAGGCTTGTAGTAATCACATCTGACTTCAAATTTATTTTTTTTAACTTTTCCAAAATTATTCTGTGAGCTCAGAACTTTTAGGATTTGTGCTGTGAATGTGTATGGGATTTTTATTATGATATTAGAAGTTTGCTGCCTTGACAATTATTTACTATAATAATTTGTATCATGCTTCTCCATTGTGGCATTTATCAGTATTTCAGAGTGGATAAATTTAAATGGCTGGATTGTTTTTCTTTCTAGATTAAGTATTTCTGCACTCAATTTAGATGCTTTATTTACCAATAATGTAATAATTTTGTATAATTTTCTCAGACCTATGAAAACGGTTTTTAAAATGCAACACGTGATCAGAATTGAAAAACAAAGGTAGAGAAGGAAAAAACTATCCCTCTACGCTTTTTGTTTGTAACTGGGGTGTGCAAATTACACTGACAAAAGACAGATGAACAAAATCAATGGTTTTATTTTGTATCCACACAGGAGCTTCACAGAAAAGAAGTGAATACCCAAAGAAGGGGTTATATCATTTTAACAAAAAGTGGTAAATTGTGGAGAAGTGACTACACAAAGGAAAAGGGGTTTGAGTGTCTAGGGGTGGTAGACTGTGGGAAGGTAAATGTATGGGGAAAATTAATGGTATATAAGGATTATTTAGTAAGGTTTTCTTATGCAGACTCATATCAGTGCCCACTTTCATCTCCTATGCCAAAGGTTCCTTCTCTTGGCATGGAAGACAAGAAGGGAGATACCTCCACAAGGGAAATCTATGCCCTGATTTTAGACATGTAGGAGGAGGGTAGAGAGCTCTTTTTGTATCTGCTGTTTCTCAACTGCCTTCAGCTCAAAATAACTCTTCTGCAAAAATGGCATATTTGGGGGTGGTATATTCTGATTTCCTGCACCATCCAAAATAACCTTAGTAATAATAAACGCATGGCATTCTTCTACCTGAAATAACAGGGCTATGGTAACCAAATTACCAGTGAATATAGACTCATGTCTGAATTAATGAGATAATACAGAAAAGCATAGTCAGGATCACGCCCATTCTCATTTGGGCGAATACTTGAGTTCTTTTGTTCCTGAGTATCCATTGAGTAGATGCCTGAAAGTCAAAATACTCACACTAACTATTTAGGTGTGATACATCAGGGTCACTGCTGATCCCTTAATGATGGTTACATCCTCTTAGAGAGTTCTACACTTAAGACAAGAGGCATCAGGTGATAGCAGAAAGAGTTGTGAACTTGAAGTCAGGGAACCTGATTTCAGTCCAAACCCTACTGTCTATTATTAGCATGACCTTAGGCAGACCACGTCACATGTGTGCCTGTTTCTTCACCGACATAATGAGAGGTTCAGACAATGGTCTATAAGGACTCTTCCAATTCTGTGTAAAAGCAAGTGGAAAATTTGTCTACGTGAACTAGCAACTTCATCCCAAAGCCACCTTCGATTTCTCCAAGGATTGTAATAGCTCATCCCCTCCAATCTAAGTTCCTTGAGCACAGTAATGCAAAGTCCTTCAGGAGATGACAAAACAGTAGTGGGAGTCCAGTGTGCCCCACCCAGATGCCAAAATCCATTGCCATTACATAGCATTATAAATTAATCAAGAAATTAATAATGTGGATATAAATTTATCAATATGACTATTTAAAGGATGCATATCTTTTGCATACAGGTTAAAGTCATGGTCTGAAGAATTAAAATAGACTTATGAGGAATTCATTAAAGTTCCCCTTCCATTTCTAATTGAATGTAAGGCTTTTCTCCAATTATTTTTTGAGTATTACTTTTGCGCAGCACAGATACTATTCAAAATGTTCAAGGAAATATATCATTTGTTCAAGGAAATATATCATACAAGTGGTTCTCAAGCTGTAATATGCACACAAGTCACCAAGAGACCTCGGAAAATGCTGATGCTGGATTAGTAAGTCTGGAGTTGAGCCTGAGGTTCTGCATTTCTAACTAGTTCCCAAGGGGCACTGATGCTGCTGGTCTACGCATTACACTCGCAGTTGCAAGGATAGGCTCCAAGTCACTGGAGAGCAGTGTTTCTCAACCTGGGATTCACATTGTTATCACTTAGGGAAAGGTAAGAAAATACTGAAGGCTGAATCTCATCCACAGAGATACCAATCTAATTATTTTGGGGTGCGGTCTGGGCACAGAATTTTTAAAAGCTTTTCAGCTGACTCTAATGTGCAGCTAAGTTCGAGAGCCATTGCCATAGAGATAACAAGAGTCACATTAGAAAAGTAGGGACTAAGAGTGCAAAGGAAGAATGAAATTAATACAATTTCTTACGAGTGAACATTCCTGAGCAATCATGATTTCAGGTTTGAGCCTACAGTTTTCTCCACGGGTCCTATCTGCTAATGGGCAGGTAATCCAATTGACAAATAAGTAGATATCAGTAGATGAGCCTCAACTCGTAATCAAGTCCCTTCCCTTTCCTTTTGCCTTAAGCTCCAGCCGCAAAGATGCAGAAATAGCTTCTATAGCCATTTTTCCCTTCCTTCAGTGTACTGGACAGCAGGAGGAGAAAAGCAGATCAGAGGACCACAAAGTGGCAGCATCCTCACGCTCATTTCCTCCAGTCCTTCCTCATGGCTTGCTGTGACATCATTTGTCCTACCGGTTGATGTTGCAGCTTCACTGCCATCTTCGTTTATCTCAAAGAAAACTTGTTGCATGACTTGGGAAACATACACCTCAGAGGAATCTGTAGGAAAATATGAAAGTGCATTGAAGGGTTAAAACTCAGTGCTATTACTTATTGGATCCCAGGTGAATTACATTTTCAAATGAACAAAGAAAAGGAAAAAATTCCAAACTCTTTCCAAGTTAGTTAATTTGCTAGAGATAAATGTGGTTTAGGTTTAGCTCTTGCAGAGATGATGTAGAGAAGATATGGAGAGACCAAGTTTAGCTCAGATATAAAAGATAAAGATAGAAGGCGATAAGCCTCAAATCAGGTACCCCACTAAGTGAAATATTTGAATGGACAAAGGGTTTTGCCTGCCTTAGTCATGATCTACAGGCAAGATGAAAAAGGCTTTACAGATTTGAATTAATCCCACCCTATGTCTTCGACCTCAAAGCCAACTTGCCTTTTAAATTCCATATTGGGTTTTGATCTGAGTTTAGAACAAAATTTACTTTCCTTCAAGACTGATGAGGTGATAAAAGTCTAAAGAGCTTTTGTGTCATCTGTTACAAAATAGCTTCAGAGCTATGCTTTAAAACCTGTCAAATTTCTAGTGTAACATAGCATCTTAATAACGTTTTGTTCTGCAGTGGAAACAAGCTGAGAGAGAAGGCCCCTCTCCTCCCCTTGGTGGAACTGATGTATGTGTGAAGCGTTTCTGGTACAGTGACCTGTGAAGAGTCTCCTTGAGAAGGGGGAGTGAAACCATGAGTTCAGAAGCCACCTGCCACCCCCCTGTGTCCAGACAAGATAGATCTGACAGTGTTCCTCAGAGAGACAATGGAAAGGTGGTCGTGAGTTCAGTGGTGGCGAAAGGGTGAGGAAAGGAAGCGAGCCTTGAAACTTGAAGAGAAAGGAGCTTTGTCCCTCATGAGAGAGAAAGCTGATGTGATGCAGGTGGACTCCACCAAGACGACCGAATTTAGAAGGATTCATGAAGAAATAATTTAGTCAAGGGGAACCAGCTCTGACAGCTTACAGAAAAGTAAATCCCCTCAGGCAAATAGAGAGACGTCATCAAAGGGTTATTTGCATTAAAAATGGCTTCTTAAAAATAACTCCAAACTGCTTGTAATGACTCTGTCTGGGCCCCTGATTACCTCTCATCCTCATCTACTACCTCCTCTCCCGGTCCAGTAGCTCCAGCTACAAGGTCAAGCATCAAGACTTTAGCCCCACCTCTCCGTCTGCTGAAAATCCCTTTTCCCAGAACTTTCCCTGATTGGCTCCCTTGTTACTTAGGTCTCAGCAAAATGACACTTCCTCAAAGCAATTGTCCCTTCTCACCATGTCTAATTCTGCTCTTATCTGATCTAAATCTCTTTATCCCATGACTCTATTTTAGTTAATCCATAGCATCTATCACCTCACCATTTAATTAATTAATTACTTGTTAATTGTCCATCTGCCCTAACAGATGTAAACTTCATTAGAAGAGGGAATGTGTAGATTTTATTCAACTCTAGAAAACTTCCTGGCACATAGTTGGCTTTCAATAAATACTTCCCAGATAAATCAATCAATGGATAAGGCTATGTCTAGTGATAGAAACATGTAAGATGGAGAAAAGGGGGCATCCACATCATTAGTGTGGGTTAACTAAAATGCAGGAGTGTGGTTTTTTAAGGTCATGCAAATAAGCATGTTCTTTTCCCACAACTGCCTGGAATAAGATGGGATTCACATATAGAGCACAGAGTAGATGACCAAGGGGCTCATGCAAAGAATGAAGACCGAAAAGCAGGTTGGGGTGGAGTGGAGAATTTCACGCATGCAGTTTAGCACTGGCACCAGACCAAGTAACTCCCTGGCCATTAGACTGAGCAATTTGGTCTTCTGTATTCCATCTTACAAAGAGGGGGCCCGGTCTTGGAAAAAGAACAGGACTTGGGAGATAATAGATTAGAACAAAGGATCTGAACTTCATAAACTCACTGGTTTCTACATCTTTGCAATAATTCTTTCCCTTAATTTCCTGTGAAAATTCCAAGTATGTCTTTGTCAAGTTAAGAGGACAAGAAACTTTCAATAGCTTTGCTAGAACATGTGCAAGTAAGTATTAATGTGCCATTTACTCACTTTTTTTTTTGTATTTAACATTTACTGAGTGTCCACTATATAATAGATGTTGAACAAGGTGATTTACATATATTCTTTTTTTCCACCACTAGGATATATTATCTCATTTAATAGATTAGAAAGTTGAAGCTCAGAAAGGTTAAATATTTTACCAAAGGTGACACAAGAAGTAATAACAGTTAGAAGTCAAATATTCATCGTAAAGTTTCCAAAATAACTCTTTTGAAAACATTTCATTCAAAACTTGTGAATGACATGAGTATAAGATAGTGTCTCTTTTGTGTAACTATCACACAGCACTAGCATTGGACTGGTTCACAGTAGCCTTTAGCAAATGTTTATCGTCTACTTATAAATTGTAAGTAGGGATGGCAGGGAATTAATTCACTATTCTCCTGAAGACCAGAAATAGTGCCAGTCTTGACTGTGGTTGTTCTATTTCAGGCAATAAGACAGAACCAAAGAATCAAAGTAGTTAAAACAACTCAAATAGGCAACTCAGAGCAAAATATGTTGGACATTTATTCTTTTCTGTTCAGGGTTATTCTCTTGCACAAATTCTTTTATAAAGCATTTTGGAGGTATTTTCTTGATAAATCTTCTTGTAAAAGGAGATTTTATAGAAGTCACAAATTGCTGGGAATTTAAAGAGTGAGTGGCTGTTTGAAAGTCTGAGATATAGCAAGTGAGCTTCCGAAGCCAGAAAGAAATCTAAGGGGAAGAGGTATTTAAAAAATGGCTTGGTTTATTTCAAGTTGGTGAGGTGTCTGCATTCCAAGACACACTTAGATAGCATCCTGTTGCAGTATTTAATTTTGACTGTCTCATTCCTGATGCTGATGAAATTGTCAGAGAAGTCAGATCTATCTGGCAGCGTGAGAACAGCAGCTAAATCATGCGTGAAGGTGATAATGAACAGCTATGTCACCTGTGTACCCCACCCACCTCCTCCGCCAGGAAAATTCATTCATTCTATTCATTTACTCACATAATTGATGAGTGCATAAATTAATGAATACTTCTCCAAAGCCCAAATGTTATATAGGAATACACAATAAAGCTGGGTTATGATATCCAACCCCATCAGACAGACAAGCCTGTATCATTAGGACTGTTGTGTGTTTTTCTTTAAATATATAAAACAGAAGACTGAATTTAAAAAAGCGTAGATAACTTAGGACATATTGGCCCTCTTCATCCATTTTTTTTCTCTTTAGTTATTTTTGAACTAGTGGGTACTGCCAGGATGAGAAAAATTAAAGACTGTCTTAGGCTTTGTTGTGTAAGTAAGTGTCTTAACTGTACACAATTTCCCAGGTGCCAGTTAGCATTAAAGCTCCCTCTCCTCAGATATGTTGTCAGTCTCAAGCTAAATCTACAAACGGCAGCATTACAATTTCTAGATTGTGTTCATCATCCAGCAGCTTGTGGATGTCTATTTCATGGCCTCTAATATTACCGAATTAACATTTGCTAATTGGTTTATAAAAGTTTTATTAGCTCTGCTTAGATGAGAGCCTCAAAGTTGTAATTCCCATTATTCAGATAAGGAAATCCAAACAGGGCTGGAATAAAAGCCCATATAATACTTTTCCTACACAGTCTCACTGTAAGCGTGGTTAGAAGTTATCTAACATTCTATAATGCTGTCTGACTTTCATTAAGCAAAACTACTTAAGTGCAAAATAGAGTGCTTGTTTACAGACAGCTTGACATGACTATGACATTTATTCTCTGTGCATGTATCTTCTGGGGCCAAATGCTCTCTCAGTTTTAAGATCAGTCAGTTAACATCATTACTAAGAAAACATATTTACATGATAATATAAGAATAATCTTCCATATTACCTGTTATTCCAGACAGGTCACAGCCAGCACTAAATATCTCAGTTATATTCAATGAATACAAAGCTTCTTTGAAGTCTAATTTTTGTTCTACTTTAAATCTGTTTTAAAAAATGAAGAGGAAAATTTTTGAAACACTGTACACATTTTCTACCAAAATGATTTTTATAAAATGGATGACTTGGAAGAGATTTTATTGTGAAATATTTTGTTTTCATTATCCCAGTTACGTTTCCTCACTTTTCACACCATTTTTCCCCAGCTCCACTGAGCAGTTCTGAGTTGCTAATAACTTGTTTCCCAGATAAATGGTTGGCTGGGAAGGGAGAAGCAAATACTCTATTTTTTGAAGTAACACCTAACAAAACGGTGAATTCTAGCTAAGTTTTCAATTATTTGCTTCTTCGCTAGAAATGTAAAGCCTCCCTCCAGCAACTATACACACTCAGATTTTTCACATCATCAAAGATGGTTCCTGGCAGGCATCCAAGAGACTATGAGGTGGAAACAGAAGCCAACGGTCCTTAAAGAAGATTGTTGGCTACTGAGGTACAGAGAGGGGGCATTAGTAACCTATGAGCCTTCCCATCCATTGTCACAGTTGATGTGACTTCCTTCAGTTTACAGACACACCTAACATCTTTCCCCAAAGCCCTGTATTTTACAGGTAAAAGATTGAAAGGGAACTAAATTCCTTTCCAATAAAGTAAAAATTATAGGAAAAAAAAAAAGCTGGCCAACACTTCTAATTCAGGGCCCTAAGTAGGACTCCAGATTCTATGCAAGTCTCCAAGCCTCCATTTGCCTGAAGAGGGAGCTTCACCAAAGAATCTCAAAGATTCTCTCAGGTACTGATCTTCTTTGATTCCAAGTCAACAGCAATCAGTGACCCTCGCTTTCCTATTTCAATAATAAGGGGGGTGGGGGGGGGGGCGGAAAGAAGCTAGTACTTACTGGCTTTAGAGATGCTAAAAGAATCCATTTACATTTTACAACCAGGTTGGAGAATTTGTTTCTGAAAGAAAAGAGTCTAAAGTCCTCCAACAGGGGGCTACGTATATTTCCTGCCTCAGGGAAATCCCAGGACAGCTCCTGCCCAAGGAGCTCTGTCTGTGCCCTAGCTGGGCCTTTGCCCGCGTGCTCTCTGGTTTGGTTGCAGACACGATTGCCCAAGCACAGGATCCTTGCTTAGCTAACAGGTAGGCCCACATCTGGGGCTAGAAATTAGCTTGTGCAATCAGTCTAATTAGATCATTGTTTTAATTGCCAAATACTGAACAAGCTTCTTAATTATAGTTCTTCCAAACAAGGAACATGCTGTGGCAATAATTTACTGGCCCTAAATTATTTCTTGGTAAAATATTATGCCCTTTTGGAAGATGTTTATTCATTCAGAACCCTAGCTAACTGGAGATGGGCACAACTCAACATGCACATTAAAACCTACTGATAATGAAAATAACTTGTTTTATGCCAATCATTTTCAACTTCTTCCTTTTAACTTCCTGCTAAGAAAGATAATATGCAGCATGATGGCTTTGAGGCTTTGGGGTTGTTCTTTTTTTCTATTTTCATTACCACACTTTTTTTTATACTGAATGGAGTATGGGCTTCTAAAAGGTTGAGGAACAATGCTCTAGTCCACCCATAATTTGGCTATTTTTAGTATAATAGTGCAATGATTTTGGATTAATGACAAGAATACTGCAAGACTTATTACAACCTCTAATAAGGTCTAATCATACCAGAGAGTCACTTAAGTAACAGTCTTTCTCATAACATAGTCCAATGAAACCTACAGTGATAGAAACCCATTCAACCATTTAATAAAAGTATAATCTATGGCCGATTTCTAATTAGCCATAATTATTGGAGCCATGAATAGCCAGGTGTGAAGTATGCAGGTCCCTTCCCAGTCAGAGCTAATGTGCTAACTTCCACTGCCTTCTAATCTAAATATAATCCAAAATCGTAATCTCGATCAATACAATATGTGTAGTGTTAATTGTGTCCCTCTTCCAAATTTTGTGGATCTTAATATTTATTCTAGATGTGGTTCATTTCCTCTTTTCCTTGACTCTCCTCTAAAATTGTCAAAAAAAAAAATACAGCTAAAGGTAAAAGAATGAGTAGCAAAAGGACTGGATAGACAATGACCAACCAATGATGAAATGAATGTTTTAGCATCTGTAAACATTATCTGCCTCCTTAAAAGGCAGCAATTTACTGCCACAGGCTACCATTGTGCTTAAAGGGGTCTCACACAGGTTAAAGCTGCAGAAAACGAAGGAACACAATTCCGAATTTCTTTTTTTTTCTTTTTTTTTTTTTTTTTGCGGTACGCCGGCCTCTCACTGTTGGCAACAGGCTCCGGACGCGCAGGCTCAGCGGCCCTGGCTCACGGGCCCAGCAGGGGGCACGAACTCATGTCCCCTGCATCGGCAGGCAGACTCTCTACCACTGCGCCACCAGGGAAGCCCCAGTTCAGAATTTCTGTTTGAAGAAGGAGTCACTCCTGGTCTGCAGGCCCTACTGTGGATTGGTGTTGTCCCTTTCTTCTTTATACCCAGGACTCTTGTTTAATGACAAAATGTCTTCAACTGATTTCCCTCAAGGTTCCTGTCCTTATTGTTTGGAATTCCACTTTTGATACAGTGGGCTTGAGTCATCTTTGGAGGGTTCAGGCTTAGAAACAACCAAGTCTTAGGGCTGCCCACAAGGATAAAAATATAACACAATCCTTGACAGTGGTGGGCTTGGACTATTATGTGAGTACATAGTAGTTTCTGGTCACTTGTGTGTGTGTGTGTGTGTGTGTGTGTGTGTGTGTGTGTGTGTGTGTGTGTATGTGTGAAATATTCCATTGGCCTCAAGGGCTGAATTAAAAATGCTTTCTGTCACATAGGAAACATATCTGGACAATGCTTAATGTAAACTTGGATTCCAATTTGTATCAGTGTTTGATAGGCTAAAGTGAAAGAACATTTAGAATCATCATTGCAGCTGGTCATGACTTATCTATTCTCACACCCAGCCTCATTTTCCCTGAGGTCACTTTCTCTCACCCACACACAGTTCACATTCACACACTTAGAGATCCAAAGCTGTTTGTTTGGGATTGACGTATATACACTACTATGCATGAAGTAGTTGGCTGGTGAGTGCCTACTGTGTAGCACAGGGGGGAAAAAAAAGGTACAATCTGTTTGCAGGACATATATTAAGTTAACCTGAAAAATGCATTCAAATATACATTAGGTGCAGACAAATACTGTTTGATTCCACTTATTTGAGGTACCTAGAATAGTCAAATTCATAGAGTCAGAAAGTACACTGGTTGATGCCAGGGGGCGGGGTGGGGGGGCAGGGGAGAGGGGGAATGGGGAGTTAGTGTTTAAAGGGGACAGAGTTTCACTTTCAGGAAGGTGAAAAATTTGGGAGATGGATGATGGTGAGAGCTGCACAACAATGTGAATGTACTTAGTGCCACTGAACTGTGCAGTTAGATATGGTTAAAATAGTATGTTTTATATTATGTGACTTTTACCACAATAAAAAAACATTTAAAAATAAAATAAAAGAGTAGTATTTTGAAATACAAATAGTTACAGCAGCTAATAATAGTAATTAGCTACCATTACTGACTGCTTGGAACTATACTAAGCTTTTTACATATATTATATCATTTAATCCTTTAAATGACTTTATGAGGTACAGAGTAGTATTATCGATTTGCAGATGTGGAAGCTGAGGGTGTGAAAATTTAAGTAACTTTCCCAAGGCTAAATAGCTGCTCAGAGGTGGAGCTGGGATTTAAATCCAGAACTGTCAGACTCTAAGATCATGTTCTTCACCACTGTACATACCCCTTCTGAGTGTGTCTCAATAATTGTGCAAAATAGCACTCACAGTCAGTAGAGAACTTCCCAGAGATGCTTCCTTGTAGGAGCAAATGGCTTTGCTCAGTGGGATCTACCAACTTGCTAATTACATTGCATACAACATCCTGAGGTTAAGCAGGGGTACTGATCAAAGAACAGAACAAAGCCCGCCAAAGACAAAGGCCACTGAGCTAACCAACCACCAATTCCCAAGGGAATCCTGACTTCTTATTCAGTCCCACCCCCCTGCCTAGAAATGAGCTGGTCTCTGGGGGAATCTCTTAGAACTAGATTTCCTGGGATTATTCCAAACATCCTAAACACTTCTCTCTTCCCTTTCGGTTGTTGAGGTCGGATAGCATCGGCTAATCCAGTGCTAGAACCTCTAAATCACATGGGATAGTGCAGGAGAGAGACATCAGGTAGACATCAGACCCACCCCTCACCACCACCACACACAGACAGGGCCATGTTCTGAGTCTGTGGATGAAGAATTGCACCCAGAAAATGGCAATGGGGCCCCCTAGGACTTTGCACAATCTTTAGATTGCATTATTTGGTCAAGTGAACCCAGTACCTTAGTAGGTTTACATTTTCTACACCTCAGCAGCTATCTAGAAAAGCAAGCTCCTAACTCATTCTCATGTATTATCTTTTCTATTTGGCAGGCAAGCAGGGAGGAGAAAGAAATAGAAAATATAGAAAAGGAAAAACAAAATGTTCATAATGCCATAACCCTATTACAACTAATGTTAACATTTTGGTAAATTTCCTTTGTTTCTTTCTGTAGATTTGTTTCTTTACATAGCTGTAATCATTGTAAAAATTTTTTAATCCAGTTTTTTTTCTATTAAAATATACCATAATTTTTTCTCATTATCACAGCCTCCATACCTATCATTGTTATTGGCTAGGTTACATTCTACCACACTTTTCTTAAAATTTGTTTACTGTTGAACTTTTACATTATTTCTGTATTTTTTCAAAATAAACAATGTTGTGATAACATTGTTTGGAATTTGTTTGGAAAAGGTGGTACAACTACCAACTAATGTTTCTGCTTCCATATAACTGAAGATTCGATTTCACCTTTTAAGGCAAGTTCTTCATTTGTTTGGGAAAAGCAACGTAGTGAGCTTTTTTAATGCAAATAGAACCCCTGGGATGGAGATGGAGAAGTTTGAGATGATGAGAGTGGAATCTATTCTACCCCATATGAAGACGCTGTTTTCAGTAAGGGTTGAAATCTACTGTTATAGATTCCTATTACAACTAGGAATCTGGCCTTAGAGGGGATGGAAGAAAATCTGTGTTACCTTCATTTTATGCTAGGAAAAGTTGGAGGACTCTGGATGCTGGGTAGGATGGAGATGGGAAAGACACCCCTTTTGGGTGAGTGGGCCCTGGCACCATGACAATGGCAGGCTAAGGATAATAATGGACAGGGGAAGACTCCCTGGTACAAGAAATGACCTACATTCCAGGAATACTCATCCCTGAAACCTGGTTTTAAATTTCTTTGTAAGCCCTTTTTATTATTAGATTTCAGTAAAGTTTGGGTAAACATTGAAGTTGCTCTTACGTGTAGTAGCTTGCCAATGGCTACCTTAACAAATTACCACAAACTATATGGCTTAAATAACAGAAATGTATTGTCTCACAGTTCTGGAGTTTAGAAGTCCAAAATCAAGGTGTCTGCAGCATTGGTTCCCTCTGAGAGCTGTGAGGGAAAGATCTGTTCCAGGCCTCTCACCTTGGTTTGTAGATGGCCATCTTCTCCCTATGTCTCTTCACATCATCTTCCCTCCCTGTGTATCTTTGTATCCAAATTCCTCCTTTATATAAGGACTCCATCCATACTGGATTAGGGCCACTCTAATGACTTCTCTTTAATTTGATTACCTCTACAAAGACTCTATCTCCAAATAAGGCCACATCCTGAGGTAGTGGGAGTTAGCATTTCAACATACGAATTTGCAGAGCTCATAATTCAACACATAACAGTTGTTCCTGGGCAAATTAAAAGCAAAGTCTGTGTCCACACTATGGGAGAAGTTGTATAAGAAGTGTGGCTACAGTTTGGAGTGGCTGATAACAGGGCCAAGCAGTTTGGAAAAGCTGTCCAGACTACAGTAGTCTAGGCAGATTTGTGGACTGTGAACCATTCCTGTTGGGATTCCTAAAATGTTGGAGAAGGGAATTCTGAAAATGCCTGTATTTCCTATTGTCAATTCAGTTTGGAACTTATACATTATATCTAGGCATTTGTTATCTAGGCTAATGAAGATGAAGATACCTTAGTTATAGGTACCATTATCCCCATTTTGTACCAATAAAACCACAACTCAGGACATTAAGTGACTCTCCTAAGACCCCACTACTAGTACATAGCACAGACAGTTCTCAAACTCAGGGGTATTTTTGTGTGTGACCCCAAATATTAATCTTTCCAAAGGGAAAAGAGAGAGAGAAGTAAACTTGAAAGTAACCAATTCCAAAAATGATTATTTCTATGATCAATAGGTAAACTATCTATCACATACACCATTATATCCCTGGTGTTTGGCACATAGTAGGAGCTAAAATACTCTTTGAAAGACTGAATAACATCCAAGTAGAGAGATTTACAGATGGTAGAGAACTGGCAGAGAGATTGGAAAGAGAGAGTCGATATTAGAGACATGAATAGTAAGGAACAAATAAAAGAGAGAAGAAGAGGAAATTTCTGAAAATGAAAGTCTGGTAAATATTATCTGGGGACAGAAGGAAAAAAGGTATAAGTCAGGGAGAAGAAAATTTCACAGAAAGAGAGAAAAATAAATAGAAGTAAGTAATGCCATAGGGGTTAAAGAAAGAAGGGTTTTCAAGAAAAAGGGGATGGTTAAAAATATTTGGATCCAGAGCCCAGAGTTAGGGTGAGGGAATCATAGGATACCTCTTTCTCCAGGATATCAAGGAAGACAGAGGAAGAGAAGTTTAGCAAAAATGTACACAATTTTTGACGCGAAGGGTAGAGAGGTGAGTTTGCATGCTAATATGTTTTCTTTAAGGAACAGGTAGTTGAGACATACATTGAGAGTAAGAGAATGAACATGAAGCAGTGCCTGGAGAGCAGAGGTAAAGTCTTGGTGAGGTGTTAGAAGAGAAAGTTCTCTGAAGAGAAAGACTACTAAGCTCCAGCCTCAGGGAGACCAGAGTGACTGATTTGGAGAGTTTTGCTTAACAAAATCAGTAGTTGGGAAGCAGGAGTACCTTGCTGAGGAGAGAACTACAGAAGGACAAAGACAAGGTGACAGAAATATTTAAAACGTTTGGTGAGAGTACAGTTGAAATAACTGGCTGAATCCCGGGTAAGTGGGAAAGTAAGGAAAAGTCAAGAGGGTGGAGAGGTGGAGGGCCAGGAAGGTCTTGAAGAGTGTTTGAAGAAAAGTTTAGAAATGAAGGGACAGAAAATAATCTATTAGACATCTGTCTCTTTTTAGAAGTTCAGGTAGAGTGTGATTTATTTGGGCACCCCTTACTCTCTGAAGTTTCTCTTGTCTCCAGGAACCAGGATATCAAAAAATTAGTGTTTATAATTATGGCTTCCTGAGATATACCTTTGTGATTTCCATTTTGTATAAACTATCTGAAATGACCCCAATATTTCATAATAGCTATAAATGGAAAGTAACTTTTAAAATTGTGTAAAAATAAAAAAATTTAAAATATGTATATAAATATATATACCCCAATAATAAAAAATGACCCTAGGATTTATATTTTATATTTTAATGACTCTTACAGCACTATCTGTCAAAGGCAGTTTTACATATCTTTTAATTGTAGAGTATCGCAAGAGTCTTGGGGATTATATTTTCCTTAAACACAATAGAAGACAAAATATTTTAAATTCCAATCAGGAAAAACAAGTTAGAGAAAGATAAGTTTGTATAATAAAAAGAATAATAATTCCCTTTAATCCCAGCATTCTGTTTTGAAGACTTACATTTCTTCATCTCTTTCAGAGAATACTGAGTACTTAAATTCCATCCTTGTCATGGCAAAGCAATGCTGGCAATGTTCAACCTGCCTTTGTAACCATAAAGTAGAGTAACAACTCCAAACGGGTTTTTTTCTTTTTATGTTTGTCAATAGACTTTTTGAGCATTGGCTATCTTTCAGCCGGCTATCCAAGTCCCTCTATAAGTGAAAACATAAGAAAAAGAATGATAAAATGACATTACCAACCTAGGGAGGCTTATTTCCACTTCCTCTTCTTGCATCTCAGAGAACCACTGCAGGATTTGATGAGCAGTAATTAGCTTTTCCATTTCTTCTATGTTCACGTCTTCTGCAGGAAGTATGATAATTAAACTGAACTCATCACCTTTGTAAGGTAATTCTAAAACCTGGTAGTTCATGGAGGACTCCGAAAAATAACCTGGAACAGAGAAAATAAAATATTAATATACTTGGCAATTCCCAAAATAGTGCTTTAGAATGTGATTTTTTCCATATTACCATATTTTGTTCTCAGAAGAGTCTTCATCATCGGAATTTCGACTGTTGCACCATATTTCTGAGTGAAATTCATCAGCCTTGTGTCTTCTTTTCTAAATTTCTGTTTCCAATCCCCCTTGAAATAAATAGCGTTCACCAAAACAAGCCGAGTCAGAGGGCCAAATTCCTCCCCTGAAAATATGTCTTTAATTTTTCCTGTGAAAGGAATAGAGGAAGAGGTGGGAAGAAATATGCAATAGTTATTCAAAGGAACTGCTTTAAATAGAATTAAAACAAAAATTCATTTTGCTAATCAACTAAAAACAGGGTGCTTTATCATTTAAACTTGGCAATTTTGACAACAAAGGGGGGCTTTATTAAATATTTCACTTAGAAACAGGTACAAACAGGATTTCACTAGGAAACAGGAGGTACAGGATTGTCTTAGGCAAATTTGGACAGACCTAGTAATGGCCTCTCTTTAGTGAGATTATTTGTGTAAATTGTTTTTCAGACAGAAAAAACAAAACCTAAGTATCTCTTCCTGCATATTTGTTGGTTATTTTTAAACTTTATTTCAAGGTTCTTCAGCAGGTCAATCAGAATTAATATATTAATGGTTCACTCAAATTCTCCACTCTTGCTACTGCAGCCACTGACCATTGGGAGAAGACAAGAATAAGGTTGCTAGTATGATTTTCCTCTTTTAAAAAACCAGTCTCCTGGACTTCCCTGATGGTGCAGTGGTTAAGAATCTGCCTGCCAGTGCAGGGGATGTGGGTTTGATCCCTGGTCCGGGAAGATCCCACATGCCGCGGAGCAAATAAGCCCGTGCGCCACAACTACTGAGCCTGCACTCTAGAGCCCGCCAGCCACAATTACTGAGCCCGCGTGCCATGACTACTGAAGCCTGAGCGCCTAGAGCCGGTTCCCCCACAACAAGAGAAGCCACTGCAATGAGAAGCCCACATACCGCAAGGAAGAGTAGCCCCCACTCGCCGCAACTAGGGAAAGCCCGCGCATAGCAACGAAGACCCAACGCAGCCAAAAATAACTTAATTAATTAATTTAAAATAAATAAAAATAAAAAACCAGTCTCCTATTTCTATGTCCAATGAGTATTTCCAAGCTGTGAGTCAACAGCATGATTAGGTGCCATGGAGCTGTCTAGGGATGCGTATCATTGTGTATCCCAATAATAGGACTTTCCTGTGAACACTGCTCGCAGCACCCATCTCATATTTTCAACTTATGCTTCCCCATAGGAGGCTCCCCATGAAAAATATAGTGGCGTCTTACACATCACAGCTTTTTGTAACAGAACGAATGAACAAAGAAACAAGCTACTATTAACTGAGGACCTGATATATGCTGTTCACTTCACATACATTTTTTTTAACCTTCCAATAATCCTGAAATGTTTTAATAGTATCCTCATTTTAAATGGAGCATAGTTTAGAACCTGCAGAATTTGAACTCACATCTGTATGAGTTTCATCTTGTGTTCTACTATGTCACTCAGTAGCACCTTTGGAATTTTTGCCAGCTTACACTTAAAGTTTAGATTACAACTTTATGACAGAACTATCAATATTTATTATGAAACATTAACACATCCAACTAACATGAGTTAATTATTTACAGTATATGTGGGAAAGAAGGCATCTGAGATGGACAGATCTAAGTTTTACCTGGCCAAAGATATTATTCCTGCTGCCATACTTAAAAATCCTATACTTAAACAAAAATTATTATTAAAATTCTTCCATCAAGAATTCTACAAATAGGTGTCTCTCTCAAACAAAAAATAATAATCTGTATACCTTTCAAAGCAGCTTACAATTTCTCTCTGTTTTACAATTTAGTATTAATTTGAATAACAGGAGAGCAAAATAGGAGATTTGATCCCTCTGAACCATAATTTAATAGGAAAATATTCAACCATTCTTTGCTTTAGGATATTAAAAACCATGAATACAATGGCAAATAATGACTTTATGAAAATAGGAAACTTTACCATCTGTTTTGCTTTCTACCCAGGTACTTATTGTCTCTGCACAAGCTTTTGCATTCTGAAAATCCACCAGTTTTATGGCACTCTGAAAAAATTCCTTGTTGCCATGGAGATACTGTTCTTTCACAGTGAATCCTTCTTGAAGGTAGAGGGCATTGGCAAGATTAAATGTAAATTCTTGTTTTTTCTCTGAGATGGCAGAGAAAAATGACTTCAGCACAGAAAATTCTTCTCCTAAAAAATAATTATAATGTATACTGACATATTGAACAACATAAGAACAACAGCTTCTCATCTTCGCTTCTAAACGCTCTGATTCATATCACCAGTTTTTGCACCCTTAGGTATAACTAACGATCCTTTATAAGTTAGTATAAATATTTTAAGCATTTATCTCCTGTGGAATACGCATTTTGTAGAGAAATCAGCTCTCATACAGGAAACAAAAATGTCCCTGTAAATTTGAAGTTTGTCAAAAACAAGAATATGCATTTAAACAGGTTGAAGGAAACTCCCTCTTTATAATCAAATTTAGCTCATTCTTAGTTGTTGGAAAGGTATCCTTAGAATCTCATTCTTTGCATAACATGCAATATTTATGAAAGAGGAATACTAATGAATGCTGATGGGGGCTAAGACAGTGATGAGCAATCCTTTTCACTACTACTTTTATTTCAGCTTAAGAAAGATTTGCTCTCTTACGAGCAACTGTGCCTGTCCAAGTTTTGAAATTTATGAGGTACCCCTATAATTATCTCTGGAGATGCATAAGAATCAAAATTACCTATTTCTTCAGGTTCATGAATCTATATACTTTGGCTGTCTTTGTGAACAATAAAAATCTTTAACCATTCCAAATATAACCACTAGCCAAATGAGTCTGTCAGAGTCAGCTACTAATCACTGTTGGCCCATTACTTATTTATCACTGGGTCATTCTGACCACCATGTTTTCAGGAAGCTGTATGTGCTGTGAGAGAATTCAGCTCTGATCTTTACTCAGTGGCTTCCTATTTATTACCAGAGGGCACCAATATTTTTCATTCCTTTCTGGCTTAATTCTGGAACTCAACTGTTGAATCTGGGAACTGCATTTCAAATCCAAGGTTCCTTCAGAGCCTTTGTTTATTTTGAGTTAAATACTGAATATACCGCTTTCATAACTTAAAAGTTGATTGCATGCAATTAATCTCTATTGAAGAAAACACAAATGGTTCATCATTGGGAGATGTCCATTGAATAAAGAGGGAAAATAAAGACTGAGAGGAACTTGCTATGAGGTGTCTATTGGAAATAAGGTGTGTAAGTGTGTGTGTAAACCTTTTGTCAGAGAGCTAGCAGTCCACAGGGCATTTTTGCGCAAATAAGAACTCATGCCCTCACTGAGTGGTGGTGGTAGGCTGCATGCCCATACCTTGTCCAGCTGAGTGGAGACTACATTTCAGTCCCCACTTGCCTCTTTGTCCTGGTGCTCTTGTGCAGATACAACCTACATAACCATAGAGCAGGCTTGGAAGGTATATTGCATCATATTTCAAACTCCATGATTCTCCATTTGTGGCGATATAGACACAGACATAAACAATTTTAGTTACAAAAACTTACTTCCATATGATTGGATATGAAGAATATCAACAATTCTTTACAACCCTGGAATTCCTTACATAACGAAGAATGTTAATCTATTTTACTTGTTTATACAATGATTTCAGATGCAATCATTTCTTGCTATTGGAAGCTGAGAGAATATCTCAACAGCTGAGAGCCTACAAAGAAGACTTTCTGAGGGAAGGCATAGAGCTTCTCCAAAAGAATTAAGTTAGGTCAGAAATAAAGTGGCAGAATTTGAAACCAATTTTCAGAAGTTTGTAATTTATGAACATCTTTAAAGGAATGGGGAAAAAAGGAGAGGGGGAGAAAAAAATAGTTCCAACTCATTTGTCAGAGCAAATAAATTTATGTCATGTACTTAAGGTCTAAGACTGTTTGACAGTCAGCTGCCCTTTGATAAATCACTGGACTCAGAAGTCAATGAAAAAATGTCACCAGTAGCACAAGTTTGGAGAATATAAAGTTATCTGCCTTATACATTTGATTTAATTTACAGATTAATAGTTTCTTTTAGCACAGATCAAAAAGAATACATATCCATGGCTCCTAGTAAGCAATGAGAATAAGTTTATTTCATTTCCTAAAATAGAGCCATGGAAAACCTACCAGTCATGGAGTGAATGTGACTTTTGGTTTGGTTGTACCAGAGCTCCAAAAAAAAGTTCTAAAATTTAGTACATGTTTACTTCTCCTGCTGTTAAAAGCCCAAAGACCAACCATGTGTACAATGTGAGAGATCCAAAGATGAAAACAAAGGCAGTCACAGAATTATAGATTATTTTAGCTGAAAGGTCCAGAGAAATCATCTAATCCAAACTCCTCTTTTTATAATGAGGAATCTAAAATCCAGAGAGAAAAAAATAAAAATAAAAAATAAATAAATAAAATCCAGAGAGATAAGATAACTTGAAAGGTGCCCAATCACAAGGTCATTTGTATGCTTAACTGAGACAGGAGTTCATGCTCTTCTCTTTCTATAACCCTGTTGGAATAAAGAAGCACCTTTAAGTTAGTCTTCGATTAATAAGCAGCATCGTTAGAGGCAAAGCAAAATGGAGTATTATCAGATGCTCAGTAAACTGGAGAAGGTAAATTCTGAGCCGACGCTTTGGCAATGGGGAAAGAAGGATAAGTGAGGATACTGAGAGCTCCAGTGGGGGTAGGGTGCTAGGTGTTGTATGCCCATCTGAAGAATAAGCAGTTTAGATGTGAAACAGGTTGGTAGCTGGAAAAGTAAAATATAGCCTGACTGAACAGATAGCACCGTTTGACAATCAGACGGAATTGAAGGCAGGGCCAGGACCAAGATGGGTCAATGAGACACTCATTTTGGCATAAAATTTAAGGAGTTGCCAACAAATTCAGTAATCAAGATAAGTAATATTTTACTGCAATATATTTTTAAATCAATATTAACACAAAGAAATCCATGATGAATAAAATATAAAAATTTTAAATAAATAAAGACAGGCTCATTGTTACTGATTTTTCTTTTTGTCTTGGGTTCCAATATGGCTCTGCTAGGCACTACCTTCTAATCTGTCATACCCTTTGTTCTACCCTTAACACCATTTTGCTTTTCTTTCTTTTCATTTTCCTGCACTTTTTCTCTCTGTTCCCTTCCTTAACTCTGTCTTCTTTTTCTTTATTTCTTAATTTTCCCTTCCTTTTTTTATTTTCCAGAGTTTAATATTTCTATTTTCTCCCTTTTTGGTTGGTCTTCTTTTCTTTTTTGTACTTATCGTCCATCTGTGCTTCTTTCTCCCTCCCTTAACGAAGTATAATAGAAAGCAAGTTTGGTAGATTTTGTTATGTGTGTTAAAAGGTTAATGTTTAATTGTCCATATATACTCTTTCAAAGAAAATATTAAAATGTTCATTATTGCTCTTGTGACCTATAACCCTCAGGGAATCATTTTTAGAATTAGTTCTGGGCAAGTTACTCAACCTTTCTCTGACTTGGTATCCTCATCCGTATAGCAGGGTTATGTCTGACTCACAGAGTAATTGTGAGGATTAAATGAGATAAGCACATAAAACAGTGACTGGTACACTATATATATATGTTTGATAATGTCATCATTATTATTACTATGATTATTTTTATATTCACAATCCAGAGTTGTTAAGACTCCCATGTTCCTCTATAAGATGGATTCATTTAAAGTAATTTAAATTTCGGAGGCTCTAATTTTGCTAGTTTATCGTGGAATCAACTTTACATATCTTCATAAATCCTCTATTACTTTCCAAAGCAGTATCATGTGATATAAATGTTTCCGGGACTGGGTAGTGGGATTTGCTGAAATTAATACAGACAATGAAGACTAGATCTGCAACACAGTGGCTTCATTTTACATTATCTACAAAGGAAAACTCTTGCAATTAACTTCACTATCACCAACTTCTTTTCTACATAAAATTGCCTTTATTTAAAACGAAGCAAATAAAACCTTGTAAATAGTTTATTCAGAAAAACAATTTCCTAAAAATAACTACTCTGTGCTAAGGCAAACATACTGCAATTGGTTATAGTTACAGTCACTAAATGTCCAAATCAAAAATCTGGAAGTCACCTCTGATGTTTAGGACACAGTATCTGACAGTGATATAAACATTTTAAACTAAAATGGAAATTGGAAGCACAGGATAACCAGGGAGATGGAAAACTACCCCCTGAAATGGGATACCAGCACTAAAGCATCAACACAGTATCTCAGATAGGCCTTTGGGACACTAGAAAACAACTACTCACATGCAATGGGTTATATAAATGCTTCTTTTTTAAAATTTTCTTTAAAAACTATTAAATAAGCTTTTAAAAAATATAAATGAATGCTTTTTCTTGGTCTCACTTAAGTGAAAAGGTTAAATTCTAATTAAAAACTAATCTTTAAAAGCTAACACAATAATAAGAGATGCACACAAAGATTTCTGTGTGAGGGTACTCACTGAAGCATTTTTATAAGAGAAGTATTGGATATTACCTAATGAAGAAGGGTTAGGTGAGTACGCAATAATGTTTTCATCAGAGGCAAAAAGACACAGCAATTAAAAACTACATTCTGGGGCTTCCCTGGTGGCGCAGTGATTGAGAGTCCGCCTGCCGATGCAGGGGACATGGGTTCGTGCCCCGGTCCGGGAGGATCCCACATGCCGTGGAGCGGCTGGGCCCGTGAGCCACGGTCACTGAGCCTGTGCGTCCGGAGCCTGTGCTCCGCAACGGGAGAGGCCACAACAGTGACAGGCCCGTGTACCGCAAAAAAAAAAAAAAAAAAAAACTACATTCTGAAGCAGTTGCATGATATGAAAAAATGATCAGGACACAGTAAGTGCTAGTAGAAGAATATGTGTATCCAAATATATGGGTGTATATCTACTCATACACATACACATGTGCACATACAACATAATCTCACTTAAAACTGGCTAAAACAGGCTAGAATAAAATATACAGACATAGTCACAATTTTTATGTGTATAGAATTAATTTTTTAATAAATTATTTTGGTAATATTTTAATTAAGAAACAATTATAATTATTTCCATTGACAATTATTTGCATTTAAAATTCTCCATTTTATTATAATTTCATACTTTTCATAACTTTTTATATTTATTAAAGTTCTATGACCCTGAGCTTCTCTGATAGTTTAAAAATAAATTTGGCCAGATCTTATCCAGTATAAATAATCATATGTAAGAATCTCACCAGTTGAAGTTTCTTGAAATTTTAAACTTTGTCTTATCTGCTGTTGTGTTATTCCTTTTGCTCCCAGTTGTACCATTCCAAGGGCCAGAGTTGTTCCAAAAGGGGAAATTATGATGTTGTTCTTATGAGATAAACAAACAGCTTGATAAAGATCCACTGCAAATTCGGTATTTCTTTGAGCCAAGGGGCTTGAGGCTTGACTTCCAGAAAAAGTCAACAGGAGACTCCACAACAAGATCTTATCCATTTTGACCTCTCTGCATTGGTTAATTCAAAATTTGTTAGTTTTCAAAATAATCAGAGTTTACCATAGAAAGCTCAATAGAAAGATTTCTATCTATTAGAACTTTCTGTCTTATTAGAACAAACTACCACAAGAAGATTCTAATGTCAATTCTCAGACTAAGCATCTTCTATTAGGAGAAATAGGCCATGTGCTAATAGCATTTTTAATATGCATTCAGGAAGCAGTACAGATGTACTGCAGTTTTTTTAAATTAAAGGAGAAATTATAATGCTGGAATATCATCAATAGCAATACTATCTCTGAATAGCTATGTGATAGTTTTTTGCATCTTTTCCATGGTTTTAAATGGGATACTTGCTGCTCTGATATCAAGGGAAATTTCTGTTCAGACTACTCTAAAATAGTTTAAAGAACAAAAGGAGAAATGGAATAAAAACCTAACACACTCCAGTGTGGTTTTGAACCTATAATATTAGGAAATTCAAGTATTCTAAATCAGTTGAGTAATCTGGCTAACTTCTTACAGCAACAAGTCTCACACTTTACGGAATGGTGAAATAACCTCCAAACCCACCTCGTACTTTTCCAAAGAGAGGTTTTAAAAACTCAGAAAAAAATTATAAAGAAACAAAATTACAATCAAATATAAATGGTACAATAACAAGAAATGAAGAAAGCAATTTTTTTAAATCAAAGAATAATTTGACAAATAAATTAACAAATATAAGAAAACTGCAACTGAAAACTGTAACCAATTCACAACACTAATGACACCGTATTAAACTGCTCTCCACTAAAACTCCAGGAAATTCAACCATCTCGTTACCTCTGGAGCAGAATGAGTTTTACAATATTACTGCAGACTTAGTAGAATACTGACTCTGAAGTATTTTAAATTTTAAGTACTTTAAATGAATAAATTTAAAATAAAATTTCAAAGTATTTAAAATTTTAGTAACACTAGTTTTATCTTACAAATAATCCATTTTAGTCACTTTCAATAACTCCTACTAGTTTAATAGGTTACTAGGAAGTAATCCTTTATTGGACGTAAATATGAAAACCTCCGGAATAATGTTTTGTTAGCCTTAAAGAAATGAAGAACTATAGTTCTAGTGTGTTTTGCAGATTATTAGGAAGGATTCCATGACCCCTAAATGGCTAAGAATCACTATTATACATAAAGATTACTAATAGATTACTAATAGTCAATTATTTTCCAAAACTAAGTTGTAGACATTTCCATTTCTTTTCTAATATGTGTAGTTAAACTTAGATATACAATTTACAAAGGAAAAAAAACTCAAAACACAATCCAAAGCAATTGTTAGAAAATAATGTGTTGATAAACTGATAATATAAATATATGTTATCAAGCAAATGTCTTATTGAAGATTAAATTAGCACATAAGGTTGTGAGTGGTAGTGCAACAATAGTAAAAGTAAAAGTGTAAAAGATGTTTTACGTGCAAAATAAATTTCTGAGTATCATTTTCTAATATATTCAATATCTCAGAAGATTTCTGACCAAAATATCAGTTTGTAGATACATAAATAGTCAAAATGTTATCAAAAATTTTAAGTCAGCAAGTGGCAATTCATTTGGCCCATTTTTAAGTACTTGGTTTATATTAGAATAATAAGCAATATTATGAAGGATGTGATTTTTCCCTAGTAGTAGAATCTGGGAGTTGCCTTATCATTATTAACAGTCTTAATAATCAAAATGTATATTCTTTGAGCATCCATTTCTCCCAGGAAATTTTTAGACCCTTAATAAACTACAAGCTCATGCAAAAAAATTGTTTTAAAAATTCACTTACCTCATTGGGTTTGGGATTGTGTCTCATCAGAAAACACAAAGCACTGGTGAACTAAGCAACCTGATGAATAGTCTTATAAGAATTTGGCCTTCAAATTTGTAGTGAAATTTTAAGGAAAATTTAATCTTTTAAGGAAAATAAAAGTAATGTGTTAATTTGATACATTTAAATAATACCTGCACCAGAGTGAATTGAAATGCCATTCCCTTACTCTATTAAACACTCATGGTCAATGTTGTTGCATACATACTTCATTCAAACACTATTTAATTTCAAGGTACTTACCCGAAATTGGCTTCTGATTACTCACTGTAATGTTACAGCTAAAATGTGCCTGCTGGGAAACACTAGTACATGGAGCACCTGATCAGTCAAGGCCAACTCTACTTATCTTGAACACTGCTCGATTAATTCCTCTAAAACCAAAGCAGGTGTTCACATTTGTACAGAAGAACTAACATGACCAGGTTAATGATCAATTATGAAATATGCAAGAATTGAGGGAGAAAACAATAGAATTTTTTAAAATAATTAAGTTTGAATTATTATTTCATCCATTATTTCACTTCTTTTTTAAGTAGAAACAATGTGGAAGAATGTGCTAGTGGTTGTAAATCTGCTAGTAATTAGTTCTTCTTGTTTTTTACAGAACTCCCATATCAGATTACCAATGTATTCCATCATAAATATTTCAGAATGCCTATAAGAAAAAGAATAAAGTTAAATCAAGTCCAAACTGCAGAGACAAATTACTGCTGCATTTATAGAGTTCTCAACAATTCATCAAATTATACAATAGTCAGAGGAGTTTCCTAGGGATACAAGGCCCATTTGAATCCTTAGGAAACAGAGAGAATATTGAAGAAATATAGTCTTTATGTTGAGCAAAAACACCAGATTAAGATTATTGTCTTATCAAATTATCAGGATAATATCAAGATATTATTAAATATGAATAATTTGATAATAAACATTGGTGTTACTTGTATATGCTTTTAAAATTCTACATGATTTTCTCTACAAACAGGTTATTAATAAAAAATGGATGTACAATTGAATGGGTTTTGATCTCATTTTTCTAGTTCAAATCAATCACTCAGGGACTTCCCTGGTGATGCAGTGGTTAAGAATCTGCCTGCCAAAGCAGGGGACATGGGTTCGAGCCCTGGTCCAGGAAGATCCCATATGCTGTGGAGCAAATAAGCCCGTGCGTCACAACTACTGAGCCTGCGCTCTAGAGCCTGCAAGCCACAACTACTGAGCCCGCGTGCCACAACAACTGAGACCTGCGCACCTAGAGCCCGTGCTCCACAACAAGAGAAGCCACTGCAATGAGAAGCCCAACACAGCCAAAAATAAATAAATTAAAAAAAAAATACTATAAAAAAAATCACCTCAATGACAATCAGATATTAAACACATTGTGTTATTCATCAGAGGCCTCTGAGAAGAGAAGGGGAAATTTTGGTCCAGTTTCAATTAAACAAATATTCACTATTTTTTTTTTTTTTTTTTTTTTTTGCGGTACACGGGCCTCTCACTGCTGTGGCCTCTTGCGTTGCGGAGCACAGGTTCCGGACGCGCAGGCTCAGAGGCCATGGCTCACGGGCCCAGTCGCTCCACGGCATGTGGGTTCTTCCCGGACCGGGGCATGAACCTGTGTCCTCTGCATCGGCAGGCAGACTCTCAACAACTGCACCAACAGGGAAGCCCCAAATATTCACTATTGATCACTAAATGTAATATTATTTCTGATAAATTTATGAGAAAGAAATAAAATTAATGTAGATACCTTTAAAAAAATTCATTAAAAAAAAAACTTTTGCAAGGACCCTGTTAACCTCTTTCAGTGTCCTAACAGGGCTATAGCTCAGGCCACAGAAGGCTGATGATAGTCATAGGCCATAATCTCTTAATTTACTAAAATTCTTAATTTTCCATCTAGGTATCTCTAAATGTTTTCTAAATCTTGGGTTATATTCTAGTATTACTTACTCTAACATAAGCAAACTCTATTCCAGCTTCAACTTAACGCTGTTGGAGATAACTTTCCAAACACAGAATTATACAACACGAGAACATTATCCTTCCTCCTGTTCTACTCGGCAATTCATAAATAAGTCTGAATGCCTAAGACTATCATTCAATCAACGCTCTTCTACCCATGCAGTGACACCAGCAAATATCCATCACAAGTACCCCTGGCTTCCAAATTATTATGTCTGTACATTACTCAGATCATAATGTGACTTACTCAGGGAAAGGCCATTACTTTTCCTTCCAATGACAGAGACAGACACTCTGTCTTAGTAAGATCACTTAATGAAGTTGTTCGGTAAGAACCTCACGTTACAGCAGTTCCAGCAGAATGTATACTTTCCTGTCTCTTGGGTAGTAAAAAGCAATGGCCATGAATTTCTCCTCCCTGGTTTAAGCTCTTTAAACTGACAGTAAAGATACCATGATTGTCCATAAAATATTGCTGCAAACCTTTTAAATATTTTCACAAATCTGTTTTCTCTATAACTCTATTTGCTCCTAGATCATCAAGAAAAAAAAAACATTCATTAGTGAGAGCCAAAGCATCCTGCTATAAATTTGAGCACCATCACTACCGCCACTGTAAAAAATACACTTGAATGTGTATAAAAATAATAGCAAGGGGTTGCAGCTTCAATCTCATTATCTTTCTTAGCGTTTTATAGTTTTTTTTAAAGTAAAAATGTATTTAATTCCAAACTAAAAACATATAAGCAAGCGCTCTCATTTGTAAAGGACATAGAAGTTAATTCTTCCATCTGAGTATGGATTAATTTCAGGCATTCTTTCCTTTGTCAGTTTGCTCTATATATTTTGAGTGATAAGAGGAAAATGTTCTGTAAAGAGAACAGGCTAAATTATATTTAGTGTAAGTCTACACAATACAAACAAAGTAGCCTATTGAAAATTATAGCACATGCTATTTTGCCATTTTTCCACTGCAGAAAAATGGCTCTTAAATAATTGAACCTAAATGTTAATTTCAGAAACAGCTTATAAAGTCTTCTGTTCTATTAACATTTGATAGGTGAGACCCTGCTACCTGCCTGGCACAATTAGATGCTGTAAGACATAAAAGAGTTAAGACAGAATAACTAAATGTCTTTTTATTTTTTCCTTTTGTGAGTGTTTTTGTTCCACATTATTAGAAACAGTAACATTAAAAGAGACTTTCATACTCTTAAAAGTTCTATTCTCATTAAATATAGAGAATAGACAGCTCTATTAATGAGCTGTCTGACACAGCTCCTCTTAATTCCTTTTGCAAAGCAGGCCCTGAAGTTAACTAAGGATGAATTAGGGTCACACGCAGCATAGTGCTATGCACATGTAGTAGGCCACAGAGAGAAGTTCTGTCTACATGAACCAAGCTATTTCAGAACAATCACTTCAAACAGAGTTGTCTCCAGGGCTAAAAAAATATAAAATAGGTCTAGTAAAAGAATTTCCAAATTATAACAGAAAAACTAGAGGGCTCATTCAATCTTTACTTTAAAACCACTGCATTTTATGTGCCTTCACTCCAGAAAGCTGATGGCAGGAGAAGTGTATTCTATTTATATGTGTATTCTTGGTGTCTAAAACAGTCCCTTGCATATGCCTTCAATAACTGGTGGGAGAGATGGATGGATGGATGCAGAAAAGGGCCTTCACGAAGTATTTGGTAACCATATTACATCTCTTTAACATCTTAATATTCCTTTAAATTTCTGGAAATAAGGCTCAAATTTCACTCCACTGTACTGTCACCAATCTGTGATTCATATGCTCTAAGATCATATGCTCTAAGTTTGAAATGATGTATTGTCCAGCCAAACCTGCCAACTAATCCAAGAATTCTCTTCAATATCCCTGTGAGAGTTATTCAGCCTCTGCTTTGACATCTCAAGGAACCCTTTGGATTAAGGCAAAATTTTTCATTTTTTAAAAATAATTTACTTTAAATACCTTAAAGTTACAGAAGAGTTGCTGATATAATACAAAGAACTACCATCTCCGTCTCTCCTTCTCTCTGTTTCTTCAGTTGTTAACATTTCACCACATATGTGTGCTCTATCTATATACCTATCTCTCTTTCCCTCCCTCTCTCTCTTTTTCCTTTCATATATATATATATATATATATATATATATATATATATAGTGTGTGTGTGTGTGTAGATAAATATATGTGGTGTGTTTGTTGTATACATAAATATATATAAACATTATAATTAGTATTTTTTGAATCATTTGAGAGCAAGATGCAATCACAATTTTCAATCACTCCTAAACATTTCATTCTATCTATCTATCTATCTATCTATCTAAAATCATGAGTTCACACTGTTATGTGTAATCCCAATCCCAAATCTCAGGGTTGTTTCTAGTGTTCTCCCTTTCAAATTTTATAAATACCTTCTATAACAGTGAGATACTCGGCTCTCATTATCCTCTATATATTTACTAATTTATTCATTTATTTACTCAATATTTATTTTTACAATATGACCAATCTCCCAACTATGCTGGTCATCTCCACTCACCCCTCTGCCTTCCCACCCACTAATTCCCTCTCCCATGAACCCCTCCCATACTCTTGGGTCCAGTAAGCTTATTTCTGCTGGGTCTTCTCTCAGCTCCTCCTATTTCCTTCCCTAGCTGTACAGTGGGCCTGCTGCCAACAATTCTGTACCAAGATGAGAAGTGAAGATGGGAAGGAAAGGGAAAATAAGAAACCTTTTCAAGTTCAACAGGGATTAGGAAGAAATTCTAGAATCTGCCTTCTTAGCATTGTGCCTGTCAGTTCTACTCTCTTTCTTCCCTGCAGCTTTGAAATATTTGAGGATAGTTTGTATCTCTGCAGCTTTGAAATATTTGAGGATAGTTTGTATCTCCCATGAATTCTCTTTCATAAGTCAGACCTCCCCATTTCTTTATTTGTTCCTCTAGAATATGGTTTCCAGGACCATTACTGCTCTGACAACATTCTCCAACATTTGTTGAGATTGATTCTTCCAAATATCTTTCTCCTACATTTTTCCCATATGTGACTGTCATTCAATGAGAAGGAGAAGGATATTCATAGAACTCACAACGTCTGACTCAGGATTCACTTAAATGTAGATGAAATAGGCAACTGTCTTCTGAAAATCTTTCTTCTGCCACCCTCTCTACCAAGCTAAATCATTTGCTCCACCGATGCTGAAAATTCTACAGTTAGAGTTCATTCCACTGACTTTATACTAATAAGAAATGTGTGAACAGAATAGTGAAAGGTGAAAACCATGGCCTTTGGAGTAAAACAGATCTAGGCTCCAATCCCAACTCTGCCATCAATAACTGGGCACTCTCCTAATGTATGCAAATCTCAGATTTCAACCTTAAAATAGATATATCTTATACAATTATTGTGAGGTTTAAATATGATAAACTTTTACAGTAACTGGACAGAGTAGACCATAGACCCTTACATATTGTCAATTTCTTTACTTGTGTGTGTTACTGCAAAATTCTTAAAAAACATATTTTTAAAGGAGTCTTTAAAATACAAAAAAAACTAAAGTTATGTGAATGAATTGATTAATTATTCCTACAGGACACATTAGCTAATGTTTTATAAGAATACTGGTTGCCTAGTTGATAATAATACTGGTTGCCTAGTAGATAATACTCACATAACTAAAGTTATGTGAATGAATTGATTAATTATTCCTACAGGACACATTAGCTAATGTTTTATAAGAATACTGGTTGCCTAGTAGATAATATTTATAAAGAAAAATGGATCAAAAAAGTGATGTGTTTCAGAACGACACAGTCCCTACTTGACCTTACACAGAAAATGAAGCTTTTACACAGCCCCAGTCCCCTATTTTTCCCCCAAGGCTATTCCCTCTTTGGTGTGCCATGCCTCTCAATTTTAGAGTATAGTATAACAAAGTATAGAAGTAGAACATATGCAGTAATTTCTCAAGAAGTACACGGAAGGGGCTTCCCTGGTGGTGCAAGTGGTTGAGGTTCCGCCTGCCGATGCAGGGGACACAGGTTCGTGCCCCGGTCTGGGAAGATCCCACATGCCGCAGAGCGGCTAGGCCCGTGAGCCATGACCTCTGAGCCTGCGCGTCCGGAGCCTGTGCTCCGCAACGGGAGAGGCCACAACAGTGAGAGGCCCGCGTACCACAAAAAAAAAAAAAAAAAAAAAAAAAAAAGAAGTACACGGAAGGATAAATAAAAGTCATTAAAAATTAATAGTAATAGCTGCTATTGACAAGGTTTAATTGCATTATCAGAATCATTTTTTAAAAACCTAGAAAGTGCATGTAAGTCTGAATGCTTTTCTAAGTCAAGTTTATATAGATATTCACTGTGTCAGTACATATTTAATTTCAATGCAAATTGATTTTACAATGAAAACTGACCAAAAATATTTATCTATAGGAGCAACAAGAAGTGTGACTGGTTAGAACACTTTGTCCTGGAGTTGTACATTTTTTATATAAAAACACTTGAGAATAGATAATACCAATTGCTATTGCCCCACTCTTTAGTCATATTTTTCTATTTAAAATGCAGAGAAAGTGAAAGGTGATGGATAAAAGCAGCACTAAAACATTGTTTCAAAATGAAGCTTCCTGAAGTTCAAATATAAAGTAAAAGAAAGGAACAATATTTTTGATTCCATTTTTTTTTGCATTTTATATACATACTTCATGTGACCATGAAATATTTATTTTTCTTTCAATTATAATGGCTTCTTATTCCTTTTAATCTTTACGTCACTACTTGTGCCTTGACATAATTGCCTGGCTCTTCGTTCACGATCCAGAATTTCTTTGGGGAATAGGCTTTTCTCATCAAATACTGCTTTCAGTGCTACAAAATGATGAAGAAAATGACATATAAATTATACTTGGCAAAAGATCCAATTAAATGAAATAGTGGGGAGAAATGTTCAAATTTCACTTCTCAAAATGTGGATGTTCTTAAAACCAAGAGTGCTCTGGGAAAATTTCCTCTTAAGCTTCTGCTCTTCCTTTTAGTTCAATTTAAATTTAAAAGTTAAATTTTCACAGAGTTTGTCCTAGTAATGTATTTATAACATGATAGAGATCTACCATTTCACAGGAGAAGTCTAAAGAAGTTTGTGTTTTCCATTTTTGTTTTTTAATCTACCTAACAGCTCTCAAGGACTCATAATAAGCAAAGAACAAATTATTCTGTATTGAAATAAGACAATTAAAAGCATCAAAACACAGTTTGACTGTCTGCATGACTAAACAAGTACATCTGCAATCACATCCTTATAAGATAGTTTGACCTGCAGGGATCTGTGGCTTCAGAAGAAAAAGAGACAAATTATCCCCATGAATGGTTATATGTGCATCAGTGAGAAGTGGAATGAAACTGTGCCATGCATTCAAAAAAATAATTTTGGCCTTTTGCTAAATTTTGTCATTTCAACAAATGTTTATTGAAAATATATTACGTACTGTGCTCAGGCATAATGGGGCACAAATATGACTAAGTCACAGGCTTCCTTCCAACTGGTAGAAGGTGGGAGCAGTAGCCTAATAACCAAAATGTCATCTATAATATGATACCATTCTAAGAGAATATGAGCAATGTAAATTATGTGGTTAAACATATAAAGAGCTTATAACAATACGCAGAGATCAGAGAAAGAGCTTGAAGAATCAGATGCTATTTGAGATAGATCTTGAAGCCCAGAGAGGATTTTCACTGATAATGAGGACTATGGAGATGAGGAAGGGTTTGCAAGGGGGAAAAGAAATGTCAACTAGAAGGAACAAAGTAAATACAAGTATGGAGAAACAGAGCTACTCTTCAGGTAACTCTGAGTAATTCAGCACAATTTAACATAAAGGAGAGGAAAGTAGAATGAGATTGGAGCTGGACTGAGGGGCACTTTAAATACCAAGCCAAGAATTATGAAACAAAGAAACTACATGAACATTGAATAACCTCACAGTGTAGAGGCATCTTTATATATTTGGATTAAAAAACAACAACAACAACAAAACTCTCCACTTCTCGTACAAACATAACTATAAAAGTCAATATCTTGCCCCCTTTGCTCTTGGATATTATACAAGAAAAACCAAGAAAATGAGGGGAAGTAACTCTGAGAATAAATTCCACGTTCAGCAAAACCCAAAGGTAGATGTAACCTGCAGCCTACATAACATGAAGAAGGGTAGCCAAACAGCTGAGCTTGGGCAGAAGTTACACAAGATAAATCAATCCGCATGGAGAGTATAAAAAGGCCAGCAGCAGCTGCAGCATTTCAGAAAGTGCTGGCAAAGAGATGCTCACTAAAGATGAGGGGCTCACCCCGCGGTCCAAATGCTGTAACTTTCTTTTCTATCTATGGATGCTACACGGGGTGAAGAAGGCTGGGAGCAAAAGCTCTCCCCAACCTCATTTGGTTCAGCGAAACATATGAGGCAGGACTATATAAAGAAGCACACCCACGAGCCATCTTCTGCTAAAAGCAGTCCGCCTCTGTAGGTTGTAAAACTTGAAGGCCACACTGATCCCATGTCCCAGGCTCTCACCCAGGGACCTGCTACAAATTTCAAGTCTAAGAAAACTAAACTCATTAAAGATAATTGATTAAAAGCGTAAATTTTAAAAACTGGCATAGCATAGACATAAATGTGTTACAAGCAAAATTAAAAACTAAACAAAATGAATTTTAAAAAGAGCAGCAAAACTAATCAATACATAGATCGCCACCAGGAACGTGTTGCCATTGGACAAATACTGTTACTAAGCATTTTGCCACAAATTAAATTTGAAAATTTGAAAACGCTCCTGTCTCTATGAAAGAAGATCACAGAGCAGAAGTCCCTTCATCTCAGGGATGAGATGAAGACACAACGGGAAGTGATGAAATGTCAGCTGGCAGAACTCAGGAAAAGAAATATCACAAGTGAGAATAGACTGCATGGTAACACAATGGGAAGCGTAGAGTGTATGAGTAAGAAAAACAAATAAGATGAAAATTAAAAACAGAACAAATTAGAAGGAAATGATAGATATTGGGGAAAAAAAGACCCAACAAATACAGAAATGGGCTGAGTCCTTAAGAAACAAAAATTAAGAAAAATTATAAAGTGCCATGTAATAAAACTTTCCTCAAATAAGAGACAACCTGACATATATAAAAAGGACATACTGTTAATTACCTCTTTAATGGACCTATCTTTAATGGAGTCACATTATACGATGCTGTGGGGTTAGGAATTTGGGGAAACACAGTTCAGCCCATAGCATATATTTTGGAACTTTTAAATGACCAGTGAAGCTGCAGGAGCTTCAGCCGTGCTTCTGCATTTTTGGTAACTCAGTTCCAAACACAATCACAGTTTTATTAATGTGTCTTCACTTTTCCAAAATCCTGATCCTTTTATTTCTTGGTAAATTTGGTATTTCTTGGTATAATTTATGTCTTGTATAGCTTAGAGATAGCCAATCTTTGTTACTGGCCTGAGACAATTTTTAAAAATTGTGGCAAAGATGGAGTTTGGCAATATCTCTAGTGGAAAGAAGGAGTTGGAGGCAAAAAAGATATAAATAAAAGACCTAACTTTTCTTGCTCTGGGGAAAAAAAAAGGACATAACTTGTGCCAGGAATAACAGAAGAGTCAAAAACAAGGCATATCCCACTAAAGTTACTAGACTTTAAAGATAAGGGCAGAATCATTTGGCAGCCAAGCAAAATGATCAAGCCACTCAAAAGAAGAGAAATAGGGCTTCCCTGGTGGCGCAGTGATTGAGAGTCCGCCTGCCGATGCAGGGGACACGGGTTCGTGCACTGGTCCGGGAAGATCCCACATGCCGCGGAGCGGCTGGGCCCGTGAGCCATGGCCGCTGAGCCTGCGCGTCTGGAGCCTGTGCTCCGCAACGGAAGAGGCCACAGCAGTGAGAGGCCCGTGTACCGAAAAAAAAAAAAAAAAAGTAAAAAAGAAGAGAAATATATGTATTGCATTTGATATCTTCATAGCAATGATCAATACCAGTAGACAGTAAAGAGAGCAACTCCCACAAGATAAGTAAGGAAAGAACATGTGAGGTACAAATACTATAAACATCCAAACTGCCCATCAAATCTGAAAACTTCCAATAGTTTCAACGTGCAGGGAGTTCATGGACTATTGTTCCCAAGAGTCCTTTTTGAGGAAATTACTACAACATAAACTGAGAAATGACTGAGGAAAAGATTTGGTGGTGAGCACCAAATATATTTTAACGTAGAAGTGAGATTAAAACAACATAAAGTTTAGGATGACAAATTAGAAGGCAAATGCCACATGCCTGACAACGTAGAAATGATACAATTAACAAAAATTGGGAAAGTAAGAAAGAAGTTTCATTCATGATAGATCAGTAACAGCTGAGAGACAAAGGACTTAAACCAACAAGTCAAGTAATAGCCATATAAGCAAATTTAACAAAACAGAAGCAGAAAGAAAAATCATATTATTGAACAAAATTGTGTGGTGGAAGAGGGGGAGGGGAATGAAGAAACATGTTCATTTATCATCAGTCAGCATGGATTTAATTGTTACTGCCCTAGAAAGATAAAGGGTGACAACAATTATAATTATATGAATCTATAAGTATAAAGGTACTACCAGAACAAACATATAACACCCACCCACCCACCCCCCTCAAATAAAACAAAGAAAAAGATTACAGGTCCAGTGAAAACTTCAAAAAATATATACACAGTAAATAGCAGAAAAGAGTATGAGAAATACAAAACCAAACTGTCTAATAAACAACAAATTTAAATGTGCTCAATTTCATGATTTTAAAAAATTGATTTTTTAGTTGGATCAAAGGCAAAAACCCAATTCACGTCTAAAATAAAATGATTCCAAAAATTTGAAATAAAAGGATGGGAAAAGTATACCAGGCAAATCAAAATCAAAAGAAAGTGGGGATCAAAATCTAAAATCATAGATGCATGAAGAAACCCTCAAAGGATACACAGACACTTGCAGTAGTGGTTGCCAGAAATAGGTGATAGTGGGAACTGGACAGATCAGCATCATGGAACGGAGGTAGACTTCTCACTGAATAATTTTTTATATGTTCTAATATTTGATCAGTGTGAATATATGTTGTTTTTCATATAAGAAAGTATATGAAAAACAGCATATTCTGTTTTTTAATAAGACAAAAATGCAACCTGGACCTACCTCATAAGCAAAGTTACAAATGAAAACCCTTTCCACTGGCCTAATACCAGTGGTACAAGATAATGTGGATTTCTGCACATTAGTTGATTCTGTCCTCTGTTGTCTGAAGGTAAGCACGTCAGAATCACAAGGCATTCTGAATGCCTCAGAGCTCTTCTGAGGTCCACTGTGAAAGACAAAATGTTACTTCTGAAATAAACCCTAGCTGCTTTACTGAGATTTGTCTCTCAACTAGACAAGGAATTTTCATTGTAATTGACTGGGTTTCAGGACAATTAAACCAATAACTAACCGATAGGCCTTTGCAAGTTCTTTGACAGGGATAATCTTTCTGGGATAATTTATTTTTCTGAGTTAAAAAACAAGTGATAAAAAATTCATATGCAATTCATATGCAAGGGTAGATACCTGTTTCCTGGGCCCGAAGCTTACAATTTGGGGAGCTTTGTTTAAGAAAATGAACATAAAATTAAAATACAAAATTATTCATAAAAGTGGTTATGTACTTAGAATGAGAAAATAGATCTCAACAAATTACTGGAGTTTTGTAGAGCTGAATCCTTGTCTTCTCAGATCTCTTTCAGGAAAGGCACTGAAATGCTTACCTGGAAATGATTCCTACTTGCAACCTGGCTTCCTCTCTTCACCCAGAACACCCTAAAACTCCCAGCAACTCCTAATACTCACAAGGGACTTTGTAGATAAGGCTCATAAAACAACCTACATTAGCTTCACTAGCAATCTCCTTTATGTGGCGAAAGCCTTGTCATTAACCTAACACCTTCTAAATGAATAATGGTCATCGATTCCTCTCACTGTTCAGAGTAACAGCATTTGCTGGGTTAATGGCATAATGTTTGCATATAAGTGAGTCTGCCATGGATTTTGATACATGTAAGAAACCATTAACCATTTATTGAACCTGTTTAAGATTATAAAAGCATGTCTTTAACCTTGCTGTGATGACTTGTTTTCTTGATGAACTTGGCAAGGCTCTTCCCAGTTATTCAATCAAACACTAATCTAAGTGTTGCTCTGAAGAAATTTTGCCTATATAGTTAAAGTCCCTAATCAATGGATTTTAAGTAAGGAGATTATCCTGGATAATTTGGGAGAGCCGGACTTAAATCAGTTGGAAGGCCTTAGAAGCAGGACTGAGGCTTCCCTAAGACAGAAAAGAAATGCCAACACTGGACAAAACTTCTGCCTGTGCCCATGGAGTTCAGTCCTCTTCCTTTCACTGCCTGTGGACAACAGCTTTAGCCTGTGCCCAGTCTGCGCTGATCTTCCCTCCTGGCGCAGCTCTACTCCTTTTGGACTTGCTCCACCAGCCCTCACAATACCATAAGGCAATTCCTTGCCATAAATTTCAATACATGGTCCTGCTCGTTCTGTTTCCCTGCACCCTGACTGATACACTTGCCATAAAGTGCATTGTTTAACGCAGAATCATCGTGAAGGGCGAAGCATTCTTATTGAGACAAATAGACTGGTTTGTCAAGGTTCCTGCGGTTTGTGACTGGAGTCTGTCGGACACTCCTTGAAAAGAAAATTTACGTTTATTCAAATATACAGCTTATCTTAAAGCACCTTCAAGTTCCCACACAGGTGTTATGTGGGACCTCAAGCCTTAAACTTCTTGCCTTATGGGTCCAACAACTTACTTAGAATCTTGGTGAGTAGTTCACTCAGAAGGGTTAGTAACAGCCAGTGTATTTGGACTCATTGCGTCCAAATGGACCCATCTTTAAACCTTCTAAAGGCTTCCTTCTCACTTAAAAGAAACCCAAGTTTCTTGCCCAGGCTACCTCATCCCACATGAACTGATCCCTAATTCTTCCACCCTCATCTTGGGCTCTCTGTGAGCATCTCTCACACTCTACCCTGGCAACGCTGACTTTTCTGTCCCTGGAATAGCTTTTCTGTCCCTCAGTAGCTTTACACTTCTGCTCCCATCCTTGGAATGTTCTGTGCCCATTTGTTTGTGGAACTGCCTCCTCTTATCTTTCAGGATTCAGCCCAACAATCAGAGAGAACTTCACTGATGCCCCTCCTTAGTCACGTTCCATCACATTGTTTTGCTTTATTTTCCTCATGCCTTTTATCAATATCACTATCCAAACGTATCTTCTTCTGTTCAGTTATTTATTTATTGTCTATCATGACCCTAGGTGATAAATTCAATGAGAGCAAAGACCTTGTTTGTCTTTATACCCCATATACCCTTAGCACCCAGCATTGTGTCTGGTATTTACAATAGAAGATGGTCACAAAAATGTATTTGTTGAATAAATGAGCAAATGAATGAAGATACCTCCAGGCTTGTAAAGGATCCCTCTTCACACTTTGGAATTCCTGCCTTCCAGAGACCCGAGGGCCTCTATTATGGTAGTAGAAGGCTGGTCCTCTGTGTCATTTATCTATATATCCATCCACTTACCGCAACCCCTGCTCTTAAAAATTAACATCAAGTGTTATTGGTAACCATTTATGTTCCCTATTTCCTACTTGGGAAAAGATGACGTTATACATTAATCACTTCATTTTATAGTTGGCTGCCCAACAAGGCTTGTTATAATGATAACCAAAAGTGTTTTAAAAGCGATGAAAATGAAAGATGTGGTAGCCATGAAGCATTCAAACATTTTCACTAAAATAAAATGATTCAGTGATTTTCATAAAGCAAAGTTAATCTTTATCATCTGATCCCTCCCTTGCCCCATAATTGGAGACTAACTATATATCAGATGAACAACAGTGGCAAACCTCACAAAGGCACCCTGGCAATGACCAGCTGTTGTTAGTTTATGAACATACGGTATTCTGAAAACTTTCTCTTCAATTCACATCCTCCATCCTATTCTAAGTCCTCCAGGTAAGTGCTTCTCAAACTTTAATGTGCATAAAAATCACCTAGAAGTCTTGTTAAAATGCAGATTCTGATTCCATAGATCTGAGTTGAGGCCTGTGATGCTGCATTTCTAACATGCTCCTGGGTGACGCCCAGGCTCTATCCACTGCCCACATTTTGACATCAAGGTTCTAATTCCTAAATATAGACTAGATCAGGATGGCCAGGCTGTCATTTAATTTTAGCCATCACTGTGTAACAATCAGGTAACAAAGCAACAGGTTGTTGGCAGAGTAGTGAGAGTTTATCAAAATGCTTTAGTGGTCTTCATATGGCTCTTAAATGATCGTGCTGGGGACCTGTTCAACCTTTTTTTTACGACTTTTTTTTTATGAGCCGTTTTATTTTTACAACAAAAGTGAAAGGAAGGTACAAGTATTTCTTATATATCCCCTGCCCGCACACATGCAAACCCTCCCCTGTTATCAACGTCAGTCACCAGAATGGTATATATATATATATATATTTTTTTTTTGGCGGTACGCGGGCCTCTCACTGTTGTGGCCTCTCCCGCTGCGGAGCACAGGATCCGGACGCGCAGGCTAAGCGGCCATGGCTCACGGGCCCAGCCGCTCCGCGGCATGTGGGATCTTCCCGGACCGGTGCACGAACCCGTGTCCCCTGCATTGGCAGGCGGACTCTCAACCACTGCGCCACCAGGGAAGCCCGGAGAATGGTATATTTTTTAGTAAGGGTGAATCTACACTGACACATCATTATCACCCAAAGTGCACTGTTTACCTAAAGTTTCACTCTTGGTGTTGCACAGTTTAAGGATATTTAAAGGATAATGACAAATATCCTTCATTATAATATCATACCGAGTATTTACATTGCCCTAAAAAAATCCTCTGTGGTCCCCCTATTCATCTCTTTTCCTCCTCCCCTGGCAACCACTGATCTTTTTATTGTCTCCATAGTTTCGCCTTTTTAGAATCTCATAGAGTAGGAATCATACAGTGTGTACCTTCTCAGATGAGTTTCTTCCACTTAATAATATTCATTTAAGATTCTTCCATATCTTTTCATGGCTTGACAGCTCTTTTTTTTAAGTGCTAAATAATATTCCATTGTCTGGATAATAAACTGTACCACAGTTTATTTATCCATTCACATGCTGAAGGACATCTTTGTTGCTTCCAAGTTTTGGCAATTATGAATAAAGCTGCTATAAAGATCTGTGTGCAGGCTTTTGTATAAAAATAAGTTTTCAGGTCCTTTGGGTAAATACCAAAGAGCATGATTGCTGGATTGCATGTTAAGAGTATGTTTGGTTTGTAAGAAACTGACAAACTGTCTTCCAAAGTGGCTGTACAATTTTGCATTCCCACCAGCAATAAATGAGAGTTCCTGTTGCCCCACATTCTCACCAGCATTTGGTGGTGTGAGCATTCTGGAGTTTGGCCATTCTAATGCGTGTGTAGTGATAACATTGTTCTCTCACTTTGCATTTCCCTGATGACATATGATGTGAAGCATCTGTTGACTCTTTTAAAAAAATGTTTTTCACATGTTAATGACTTCTGTTTTATAGGACTCAAATTATGGTGATATCATATAAACAAAGATATAAAATAATAGGAAGGATTTTTTTACTTCTAAGACATCTCTGAGTTTTGTGCTCAGTCTGGATCTTCAGTTATCTAAGACTTCCTGGCATGAATCATGTGTAGAAATCTCTCATTTCCTACTAAAAATGAATATATTTATAAATGCATTCTTCTTGTATTTAATTCTTTGTTCAAGTAAGAAGATTTCCACAATATTTGATTCTTTTTCTTTATTGGTACTAGATTTAAGATAGTACTTTAAAGCAAAGATATATAAGGTTGATTTTCCTAAAATCCTGTGTGTATACTTTCTACTTATAGCTTAAGAATCATAGAGAGTAAGTTTGTATAACAATGAAAAACCAGTATTGTCTCTAGCACAGCCTTCTGAGTAGGCAGATTCTGGCTGAGTTCACCATTTCTGAACTATTTTGCCCCTCTTTGTAAATTGCAGGTTACCATGGATATGCAAACTCCGTCTCATCTGGTAGAGTGTTAACTGACTCGCTCCCCTTCCTTGGAAGCACCGTTTTTGTACCTACCTGCAAATTGGGTCAGGGACAGTTATCTTGCACAAATTATCAATTCTCACCAAATTTTCAATCCTCCCACTTTTCTTCAATATCTGACCACAATCTTCCAAACTTTTTCAATTCTCACGTCTGTCTAAAACTGAGAACTAAAACCTGACAGCCCAAATCTTTATTCAGACTCTGTGCTGCCTTGCAGCTGTCCTTTGCTCTCAGGACCTTCAGGACACCAAAACAACTGACCTTCCCCCCTCCTAACATCTGGTTCTACAGAAGCAATGCCAACAAGAATCCCTGAGAGACACTTCTCAGACACTGTTCTGCCCCACCCAGAAGATTCATGATCACCTCTGGGCTGTTCAACAGCGAGTGGTAATCATTTGTCTTGAACAAAAGTAAGGGGGCTGACAACATTAACCTTTACCCTGTGCAACTAGAAAGTGGAGGCAGTTAAGAAATGGCCCGACCCTCTTGCGTTCCAGAAACAGATAACAGCAAAGGACCACTCTTCTCTCTCTCATTCTGAGATAAGACCCTCTTTACCCTCCTCCCTAGTCTAATAAGACTCATGGATTCATTGACCTGTCTCTACAGTAGCTCAAGCCCCCTTCCTTTTTTTGAGATACTCCTCTTTAATGACTATTCTCCCTGTTGCAATAGCTTGAATAAAATCATCTCTTTAATTGTCCCGCACATTTTGTCTTTGACAAACAACAACAACAAAACAATTCACCTGAGGTGTCACTAATGCAGCATTTTCTCTACGCTGGAAGTTTTAAAGATTTTATATGTACAATATGATGACTTCTGGGAAATTTATGAGCAAAACCTGACCCAGAGCCACTTCTAAGTAGATTCCAGTTTTTTGAATAAAGCATATCAAAAAGGAATTTCAAGCTGTTTGAGAACCCACGGGGAACAACTTGGAAGCTAAAGAGAGAGTGTGAAAGATGTTTCAACTTGAAAGGGAAAGAAAGAAAATACAAAAGGACATTAAAAACACAGTAGGTAAAACTAAAAAGTCACCTGGGGCTTAAGAAGTGTTTGAAACTGTCCCAAGTTCCAAAGCGGTAGTTTAGAATGTTGAAAGTAAGTCTGGCAAAATGCCTCTCATCGTACAATTGCCAAAGAACCTTCAGCACACTGTAATTATGGAGATTTCAGGAATGTGTGTAAAATGCAGTGCAAAGACTTAAGGTAGACTCTGTAATGATAGTGTGGAGGAGGGCATGTATTAGTAATTGAGATTTTTTTTAAGTGCTCATTTATAATAACAATTTTTAAATTCAGTAGCCTCCTACGAAAAAGGAGATGAACAATTTTAAATGAAAGTGTTAAAAATAGGTAATATTATAGTGAAATAGCTGGTTTTAGAAAGCCGCATAAGAATAGGCTGCCTAAGGACTATGATTTCAACGTTATCTGAACAAGGGAGGCTGTACCTAGAAATATTAATAACATGGACACCTGTAAAACAGGGACACTTCTCAACTAGGGTCCACCTTTTACTAGCTATGTGAGACTAGGTATATTATTTAAACTCTTTTTTCTATCCCACAGAGTCTATGCCAGAGACTCTTTATATAGTAAATAGGGGCAATAATAATTCCTGTAACAAAGAGCCATTTAGTGGAATAATAATAATAAAATACCATCAATAAAGAAATGTATCAAACTCTTATTAGGTGAAGGCTCTGTGCTAAGGGCTTCACATGGGTTATTTCACTTAATGTTCACAGCAACATTATGAAGACGGTAACTTATACGATGCCCATTATTAGTTGAAGAAACTAAGGCATAGAGAGTTTAACTGACCTGCTCAAGGTCATATAGCTAGCAAGTGGTAGAGTCTTGATTTGAAGCCAGGTTTATGCTTGAAATTTTGCCCTTACTATACCTTTATTGCTTTGAGTCTTCCAAGTTTTATTCATTCTATAAATGGAAATTCTCCAAAAGACAACCATAACCGTTAACACCTTATAACTGAGTAGGAATCATGACTGTGATTTCAAAGCTTATAAAATAATGTAAAGGACCAGGAGTGGGATAAAAAGCATGAATAGCCAGGGAAGATGGTACTATGCCAATGATCAGTGCATTGCCCCTGAGCTCCAAAGCCACTCTTCACTGCTCGCTGCGTGATAATGGACCAGAGTCTTGTAAATGGTTCTCCTTTGACAGCTGGTACAATGTTGAGCTCTGTCACTAGAGGGACACTGGAGGGGAAATGGATTTCTCTCCAAGTGGGTGTTCCCCTCACCAGGCTCCTGCAGGGCAGTTCCTCCAGCACTAGACTCCTACAGCATGACTTCTCCAGGACCAAGCTCCTCCAGTGCCTTCTGCAGCTCCAGACTCCTGTGATGCAAGGATGGCTTTTCCAGAGCCACAGCTTCCCTTGCCACCCTCCCAGGTGACTTTGCAGCAGAGCGCCACCTGTCTGCCAGCATGCAATGAATGACTTTCTGTAATACCCCAGGAGGCAAGCAGAGGGCCGCCAGTGACTCCTCTCTGTGGACAGCCTCCCCTGCAGCCCCTTGATGGCTCTGCAGTGAGTTCTGAGACACATCACCTCCCTGTGGATGGCTTCCCCTGATGCCCTTGAGAGCAGATTTCTGCAAGTTCCATCTGCAGCAGCTCTGCCAACTTGCCAGGTGGCAAAACAGCGATAAGCCCTCTTGCACAAGGTCTGGGTCTCCGCCCTAGCTTAGGTGGGCCTATTCCTTGGTCTGCCTCAGGCCTGGGAGTAGTGGCTTCTCTTTAGATCTTCTATTCCTGTGTTCTTTAGAATTCTCTTTGCTGCTTACTCGCCAATGTTCTATAATGTGCATATATTATATCTAAAATCGGAAGAAAAAATGAACTGAAAAATAAAATTAATTCTAAAACATGCCTTGACTGTAGTTGCTCTTCAGTTACCATTCTTTTTCTTTCCTCCCTACTATAGTCAATTTCTTGGAAAAGTGTTAGCTTTTCTTGGTAGATGCCCCACAGGTACCTCCGACTCAACATATTCCGAAAACTAACTCTAAATCATCTTCTCCTCCTATATTCCCTCTCTCAGTAATTGCCTCTCTTTGACACAGTTATCTGGGCTGGAAACCTGATAGTCATACATGTCTTAACATCTCATCAGGGCACAAAATCCTTTAAATTCTATCTCTGTAACACTTCTCAAATTAATAGTTACTTCCTTTCTAGGGTCCCCTTATCTTCAAAATAATAATAGTTACCATTTATGAGTGCTTATTATGTGCTAGTCATTGTGCTAAAATTAACCCACACAACTTCAAGAAGCAGGTACCATTAGCCCCATTTTACAGATGAGAAAACTGAGACTCTGTAGCTTATTTAATTTATCCAGATATAAACAACTAGTAGAAGGCAAAGTGAAAATTCAAAAGAAGATAGCTGCGTCATACAACAAGTTCCCACCACTCTAATACATACACTGCCTTCAGTCTAGCCCCATTATAATGCATCAACTACACAGTTTCCAGAAAGCTTTCTAGAATGCAAATCTGGTCATGTCACTTGCCTGCTTAAACATTTCAACAGGAATTTTGTTTCTGGATAGGATTTAATAAGTAGTGGGGGCTTCCCTGGTGGAGCAGTGGTTGGGAGTCTGCCTGCTGATGCGGGGGACGCGGGTTCGTGCCCTGGTCTGGGAGGATCCCACATGCCGCAGAGCAGCTGGGCCCGTGAGCCATGGCCGCTGAGCCTGCGCGTCCGCAGCCTGTGCTGTGCAACGGGAGAGGCCACAACAGTGAGAGGCCCGCGTACTGCAAAAAAAAAAAAGTAGTGGCAGGTCTTCCTTCTCACTGCACCAGATAGGAAAAAAAAAGGTAAATTACAGAAATAATATTCTTAAAGCCTTCAGAGAGCTGTGAAAACAAATATTATCAAATTAAAATTCATGAGATAGTAGAACCATTCTCAGATGAGCTGAGATTGCCAAATCTTTTCTTCCCTTTGGGGATTAATCATGTCTGGGCATTGCTAAGAAACAGGCTTGCCATAGACAGATTTTCTAAGGGAAGGGAAAATCAGAAGAGCTTTTGATGACTGTGTGGGTTGGTGTGATGAACTGCAATTTAGAGACACTTCGTAACTGTGGCCAGGGTTCCCCACAGGACATATTCTGAGTGCTGGGGTAGTGTGGCAGGCTATGGATTGGACTGGGGAGGCAGATTAATGTTTTCTGCGGTCACAATATTCCACTACAGGGAGAGGCCTAAAACAAACATTTGAAACTGAAAGTAAATGAAGTCTAACTAAAGCCATAACCCAGCACTGACCGAACTCCATCCCTAATTGGATTAACATGATCCACCCTTCATGCTCTCTGTCCAGCTAAGGAAAGGGTGCACTGCCTCAGAGAAAAAACGCTAAGTTCATTATCTGTAGATCTTTAACACATAATTTCTGCCATATAATAAAAAATTATACAGAAATTACAGGACTTGCAAGAAAGAAGGAAAATGTGACCAATGACCAAGAGGAAAAAATAAACATTAGAAACAGATCCAAGGATCACCCAGATACTGATGTTAGCAGGCCAGGACTTTAAAATTATTATAAATATGTTCAAGAAAACAGAAAATTTGGACAAAATGGATGAAAACAGAAGTAATTTCAACAGAGTATTAGAATATATATAAACAAGATTCAAATGGCATTTTAGAAATATATATACATATATATATATACACACATATACATATAAAATCTGAAATTGGGAACTGATATCATGGGTTTAAAAGAGACTGGCAAAAGAGACAGGACTAGTGAATGCAAAGGTAAGTCAATATAAAATATCCAAAATGAAGCCCAGAGAAGAAAATAAAATGGAAAAATGAGAAGAACATAAGAAATGTTTGTGATATAATGAAAATCCAACATATGTGTAATTGCAATCCCAGAAGGACTGGAGAGTGGTAACTGGAAAGAAACAATATTTGAAAAGATAATAGCTGAGAATTATTCAACATTGAAGAAAGATGTATTCAAGGATTCCTATCAACCCCAACCAGTATATATACAGAGAAAAGTGTATTTATGCCCACTGTGATAAAACTGCTAAAAAACAAGGATAACGATAAAAATCTGTAAAGCAGCCAGAAAAAAAATTACATTCAAAGAAACAACAATAATATGAAGAGTGGAATTTTAAACAGGAACTATAGGAGCAAGGAAGCAGTGGGATGGTATCTTTAAAGAGTTGAAAAAAACTGCTATCTAGGGTTTTAAACCCAGTGAAAAAATCCTTCCAAAGTCGAAATGAAATAAACGCATTTTTCAGACACATAAAGCTGGGAAAATTACTCATCAGCAGACCAACATTATAAGAAATACTGCAGAAATTTCTTCTGAATAAAGGAAAATAATCTCAGATGGAAGCCTAGTACCCCAAAAAGAAATAAAGTACTGTAACCTCTAGAGTAATCACTAAAAGGCTAACACAAAGAGGTCTAAAAACTGAAGAATTAATAGAAGAGATAAAATGGGATAATTCAGAATACTTGCCTAAAACATTCCAATGGTTCCGCATTTCTGGTAAAATAAATACCAAAGTCCTTAACACAGTACACCAGGTGCTCCACGATTTGGCCCCCATTTACCTCTCTGGCCTTAATTCTCACCATGTCCCTTCAAGAACCCAGCCATTTGGGACTACTCATAGCTCCCTTAGCACACCATCCACATACTGTTCCTTTGCCAGAAATATCATCCCCCTTTTTTCTTACCTAACTAATATCAATTTAACTTTTAATATCTAGCTCAGGCACAATCTGGTTTCTCTGAAAAATCATCTATGAACCTCCACGTGATCCCACAGTACCCAGGGCTTATCTCTATTATAGCCTTTGTTGTAAAACATAATGATTTGTTTCCTTATCTAGTTCCCCAACTAGTCTTCAAGAGCTTTGAAGGCTGTGCCTCTACAAGTCAGCTCTGCGCCTCCACCACCCAGCACAAGGGCCAGCACAGAGAAGGCATTCAATATTCACCAGGAGGGCTAAACAAACACATGAGCAAACACGATTTCTGCATCAGCTATTTGAAGACTGCTATTATGCAGAGCATGTTACCATCCTCTTCCATTCTCCAGACCCTAATTTCTAAATAGCGCACCAGTACCTCAAACTCAACACATTCCAAACTCAACCCTATTCAACTGTGTCAAACTCAGTCAACGTGGCACCATCTGAAGTCACCCATTGCAGCCGGCCTGGAATCATTTGGACTTGTGCCCTACTTCAACCACAATGCGTCTTTCCTTATGTTTCCTTGATCTTGACTTCCTCTTCTCCTCCCTCACCCTTTGAACGCCTACTCATTTTAAGTCCCAGCTCAGAGCTGACTTCCACTTATTCCTTCTTATGCCCCAGGCAGAGTTAATCTGCCTTCCTCTCTGAGGCGTCCACAGAACCTCATTTGTGGTGGCATGTGTCATGCATTCTGTTGTCCTCAGTAGTTTACATCTGTCTCTCCCTCAAGCCGGTGAAACTTTTTAAAAAAGGAACTATTTTCACTTGCAGAGAAGGCAGATGAGTGGAAATATTTTAAAGGGAGCAAAGAAGAAAAATAGAAAAGCAAAAGAGAGAAAACATCTTTTTTAAACGGTGTGGAAATTATAGAAAAATTTTATATTAAGAAATCCAGGAGAAAAAATTCTCTTTGAAAATGTATTAGAGTTTTTTTTGTATTTCCAACCAGCCATTCACCCCCAACTTCCCCTACACGTCCTCCCTGCCCATGAGGAGAATTTATCTGCCGATGAAGGAGAATTCTCCTGCTGCAGAACGTGCAAGGCTCCTCACAAAAACAGGAGCTCCCAGGGCTGAGGAGAGGCATTTGCTGCCCTCACCCTTGCTATCTCCCAATTCCTGGCTCTCCAGCTTCTGCAGTCTTCTTCTCTCCTAGTTCTCTTGCCTCTATTCTGACTCCTTGCTCCATCTTGCATGTTCTATGTCTGGACCGTCTTTACACTTTGTTCTGGCTCCCTGGATCTTGTCTTACTGTCTGTTCCCCACACTCTCTTCCGTCTGTGACTCAGCAGGACAAGATAAGTCCTCCCCATGTTTATTCTTGAAGATGAATCATCCTGGGGAAAAAGCAGTAGGCTGATAGACTGAAAGCCCAGTCAGATGCACTATAGGTTATTTAAAGCCCTAATGTTTGTGGATTCATGTTTTTAGAAGAAATGAGCAGATATCATAGATGATCCTCCTGAGAGCAAATGAACTATTATAGATTTAGAAAAGAGAAACTGAGAAAAAGCAAAGGAAGCTGATAATAATTAGACTGGAAATATAGCGGTGAGAAATGACAGCTGTATCTTGTTTACAAGTGGAATTAAAAAAAAAAAAATGTTGACCAGCTGTTATAGGGAACCAAGCAGAGACAAGAGGCTTAAACTTCCCCAAGTGTAGACATAAATGCCTCCCTCCTACAAGGGTTATTATTTCTCAAGGATGATGTTGAACCCCCATCTCAGAGGATTTGAAAAGTTCAGAAACCACAGATCTCAGATGGTTCGAGTGCAGTTCTGATCTTTTGACTGTTACAAGTTGAAAACTTCTCTTTTCATTAATTATTTTAAATGAGTTCCCTGCAGTGTCCATATGCTTTCTGAGTGCCTCGCTGAGTAGCAGGTTGTGTTGCCTGCACTCCCGTCGGGTCCCTCTTTGCGGGTAGGATGCTTGTACAGAAGTTACTCTTCAAATTCTTAGACACTCGGAAGCCTACAACAGTCCGAAAAATAGAGCATTCTTTTGCACATCTTATTTCCAATTCCTCAGAGATCATTCACTTCTGTTTTCTAAATTAAGCTTTCTTGTCGACTCATCATATTAGCCTAGCACAACAGCTGGAAGGCTCTAAGACAATACACTTTAAGTAGCTGCTATTTATAGTGTTTCACATGAAAAGAACAAAACCAGATTGTCAGAGACTCTGTTCTGAAGCTGCCTTAGGATATCTCTTTCTCTGGTATCAGATCTGAAAATTAAGATGATTGGGGGGAATGGGTTCTTATTCATAGCAGACTCATTATATATATTCATGGCATTCTGACTTCAGAAAGATGGCAAAACAAAAATATTCCTCTTATGTATTTTGGCCTGTTGGCTGTCCTTTCTGAGAACACAGATCGGCAGCTGAGCTATAAATCTTAGCTGTCAAACCATACTTCATTTCACTGCAACCTACAAGGCGAACAGTGTTACTTTCGTGCTTTTCTACTTTGTTTTCTTAATTGGTTGAGTTTCGTGGGGAGAGAGGGTGGACGTGGTATGATGGTTGAGGACTTACTTTCAGGAAGTGATGGAAGCTCTGGAATTTGGGGACATTCCTCCTCTGGCTCTTCCCTAAAGTATTTCTCAGGGTCTAGAAGAAAAGCTGGTTTATTGACTTCAGGTAGTTCTTTCAAGTTTCCAATGCTTAATGACCTAAAACTGCCTTTACAACAGCAGCTTTTAAGGGAGGATGGAAAAAAAAAGTATAATATCATTAATTCCTCAGAAAGGGCTAGCACATTTCCAAGTTAACTTTTTTTTAAAAAAAAATCTAACCTCCCTGTTACTCAGCTGTTACAGCTGCAGATCAGCAAACCCTATAAACACAGCTGTTCAAGATAAATCCATGTTCCTTTTATGCAAAGGGACCAAAAGAAACTCAAGGCTCCCCATTCATTTATTTTTCATTTTGTATTCTTTGCTATTTTCCCTTGAAAATGAATATTCTGCAGTTTTGGAAAAGCTCCAGTTTCTCTTTTATCTGCAAGAAAACTGTACGCTTTGTGAGATGGAATCTATTTTTCAGCGTTTAACAACATATCTAAAATTTTGAGTTTGCAGGTTCACTTTCATTTTGCTAAAATGTAAACCAGATCTTTATTATTGTATCTATGATGCACACAATGAGATAATGGGAAGGAAGACTCTTAATTATGCCCTTACAGGCAAAGTCTTGGACAAAATTAAAAAGTTTTCCTTTTGCTTCATGGGATAAACGGATAATGGAATGGAAGTCTACAAAAACTTAATTCAAGATGTGATTCTATGTTTGTTTAACTGTTAGCTCTGTGAAGGTAAAAACTGTCTGTGCTTTTGTCATTGTGGTAGCTCAGTATCTAGGAAAAGTAAACTAACAGGTAAGTAGCACCTGCTCAGAGACAAGTCATGTGCCATGTCAGTGGTTCTCAAACTGTACCAGGCATCAGAATCATCTGCAGGGCTTATCAAAGCATAAACCACTTGCACCATTCCCGTTTCTAACTTAGTTGGGTGGGGATGGGGCCCCAGAATGTACCTAAATTCCCAGCGATGCTGATGCTGGTAGACCAGGGAACGTACTTTGGGAACCAATGTGTTCTATTAAACCAAAGGAGAAATCTTCACAACCTTTAAAGTATCATTATGCCCTTTTGACAGATGAGGAAATCAAGGCTCAAGATGCTTTAGTAACTTGCCTGAATTTACATAACTGGTAAATGGTAGACCTTGGACACCAACTCAAGTATATTTCACTCTAAAAGTCATGCTCCAAGGTATAATAATAATAAATAATATTACTAATAAAACTGTACTGAGTTTCTACAATATGCCAGGCACTAAGTGCTTCACATATATTTTCTCATGTAATCCTGACAAAACCCCTATAGAGTAGATTAGTTTATAAATATGCATTGAATACTAACAAATAATAATGTACCTTTTGACAGCAAAATTTCAACAGAAATGAGCACATTTGCTCTGTGAAAGTGCAGCTTTACCTTGGACGTAAGTTGACAAAAGATCCGTAGTGAGTGAAATATTCTCGTCGTATGATGGAGCTTCGAGAATGATTCTCACCACTCTTCTAAACAACACACTTCAATATGATAACAATTCTTTTGTTTCAATTACTTTTTTTTACAGTTTTTTTCTGGTCAGCCACAACTAAACAAGTACGTTGTTCTGTGTGGCTTTGGGCTTTCTGAGAACAAAAATAGTTTTAATTTTATTTTTATCTTTTAAACACTTAGGAGAGAGAATTAACATCCTGTGCCAACTCTATTTTGGAAACTATAGTGGGCACTTTCCACATGTTTTCTGGTTTAGACCTTATACTTCTGCCTATTGTACACTGTGAAGGCTTGGACAAGTCACTTAGTATCTCTGAGCCTCGCTTTCCTCCTTTGTTAAAATGAGATCACAAGAGCTTACTTTCAGATTTATTAAGGAACACCAACATTCCTGGCACATAGAGTAGTTACTTGTTTTCTTCACACCAATCTATAAAATAATAACATGATAAAAATATATCAACAGTGATTACTTACTGAATAATTTTTTTATAACTTCACCATTGTAAAGGTTATGTGTTTTTTTGTTATAAACATTTCTTTCCTTATATTCATACCTAAATTTATAACTTCTGATGGTCTGACATTGGAAGAAAATAATTTATGATGAAACAAAATAACAACCACAAAGGATGAACAGACACTTTCTGGCTATAAATATACACCTTTAACAACAACAACAAAAAATCTCTATCCTGTGGACCTAAGTAGTGACAATTGTTTACACTAATCAAGTTATATCTTTGAATAAAATGCCTACTAGCCAGGTGATGGTATAAAAGGGTAAGAGCCACGAAGGAGGAGAAGCTAGTTAAGCAAAGGTCCTGTCCCCATAAAAACTGGAAGGTCAGAGAAAAAACTATGAAGAAGAAAATGCCACAGAAACGCACACTATCCTTGCCCTGTGTGTAAACTATATGGACTAATCAGTGGTATGTGTCAAAAGCTCTTTTATCCAGTGTTATGCCTGGATCTTCATTTATGGTATCCAAAATGCAAAAAGAAAAAAATAGTTCAGTGCTTTTGAGGCTTGTTATATGAATCGATAGATTAGCTTGAATCCACAGGAAAAGTTTTTATCAATAAAACACAGGAAGTGAAACCAGTCCATAGTTGTATATAATTCCAGTCAGAAAACAGGAAATGGTCTCAAATATATTTAACATTCACTGTCACAGACCTCAACCTTAACAGCTACAAGCCATGTTTCCAAAAATTGTTATTATTCTCTTGGAAGCCTCAGGCCAGGAAACATACCTATTTTTCACAAAATCATTGAGAGCCATGGGGTCTGCCCTCTCCCTTCTGCCTCCTTTCCTTGCACCTTTTGACCCTTTGTGATTACTGCTGCCCTTAACCTTTGTTCCCTATTTTGCTACACATTAAGCAGCTATAGAACCTTGAGATGTTTCCTATACTCTCAGCCTCAATTTCCTGCTCTGTACGAGATTCTTACTGTGATTTTAAAGGAGATAAGATGGATGAATGCTCAGCGATGTGTCTAATAAATAATAGTATTCAATAAATGTTTATTTCCCTCCTCCCTTTTCCTCTCCCCTACTTGACTGTATCTCCCAAACCCAAATGAGCTTAAAAGTAAAAGTTTCATTTTAGAGTAGTTTTAGAGTTACAGAAAAGTTGCAAAGATAGTACAGAGTTCTGGTATACCCCTCACCCAATTTTCCCTGTTGTTAACATCTTATATTACCCTTTGTCACAATCAATACTGATATATTATGATTAACTAACCTTAGTATTTTATTAGGATTTTCCTAGCTTTTCCTAATGTCCTTTTTCTATCCCAGGATACCACATTACATTTAGTTTTCTGACTCCTTAGTTTTCTCTGGTCTATGATAATTTCTCAGACTTGCCTTGTTTTTGATGACCTTGACAATTTTAAGAAATATCAGTCAGTTTTTTTGTAGAATCTCCTTCGATTTGGGTTTGTCTGATGTTTATTTATGGTTACACGAGGATTATGGGTTGTTGGGAGGAAGATAACAGAGATGAAGTGCTATTCTCATTATATCTTATCAAGGGCACAGGTTATCAACCTGACTTACCACTGTTGATGTTAACTTTATCACCTGGCCAAAGTTGTGTTTCCCAAGTTTCTGTAAAGTTACTTTTTCCCTTCCTGTCTATACACTACTCTCTGGAGGCAAGTTTCCAAGCACAGTCTACACTTAAGGAAGATGAAGAGGAGAGTTAAGCTCTACATCCTTGATTGGGAGGCGTATCTACATAAATTATTTGGAATTATAGATTTTTTTTTTAAGGAAATCTTTGCCATCCAAAAGACTGATGGTAGGTAGCAGCTTTTCTCCAAATCACACTGGAATGATCTCCCTCACAACATACTATCTCCCATGAATAAGACATATTATTCAACCCTCAGAATGGGAGAAAATATTTTCAAACAAAGCAACTGACAAAGGATTAATCTCCAAAATATACAAACATTTCATGCAGCTCAATATCAAAAAACAAATAACCCAATCAAAAAATGGGCAGAAGATCTACACAGACATTTCTCCAAAGAAGACATACAGATAGATGGCCAACAAACACATGAAAAGATGCTCAACATCCCTAATTAATAGAGAAATGCAAATCAAAACTACAATGAGGTATCACCTCATATGAGTTAGAATGGCCATCATCAAAAAATCTACAAACAATAAATGATGGAGAGGGTGTGGAGAAACAGGAACTCTCTTACACTGTTGGTGGGAATGTAAATTGATACAGCCACTATGGAGAACAGTATGGAGGTTCCTCAAAAAACTAAAAATAGAACTACCATAAGACCCAGCAATCCCACTCCTGGGCATATACCTGGAGAAAACCATAATTCCGAAAGATACATGCACCCCAATGTTCACTGCAGCACTATTTACAATAGCCAGGACATGGAAGCAACATAAATGTCCATCAACAGAGGAATGGATAAAGAAGATATGGTACATATATACAATGAATATTACCCATCTATAAGAAGGAACGAAATACTGCCATTTGCAGAGACGTTGGTAGACCTAGAGACTGTCATACAGAGTGAGGTAAGTCAGAAAGAGAAAAACAATATTTGTCAGATAGTAGAAGATGGGGTAGATTTGCTCTTTGTTGCCCTAGAATAAGATGAAGATGGATGAGAGCATGTCCTACAAATGGATAGATCCGACCTACAATTAGAGCCCTTCTATAACAGAGTGGTTGAATAACAGAGAAGGCTATCTGCACAATGCACAATGGTGAGTGCAGCCCGTAGGATATATTCAAGAAGAGGCTGGGATGTGCTTCTCTTAAGGCCTCAAGAGGAATTAGTCTAGCAGACATCAGATACCTCTTTCAAGTTCATTATCGAATTATTAAAGATTAACAAACGTGAAAAAATAATTAAAAAATAAAACTGATGATTTATCAGAGTGGCAATTTAAATTAAAAATAATAATTTTTTAAATTTTTAAAAATTTAAATTTTTTTTAAATTTAAAATTTAAAACAAATAAAACTGATGATTTATCAGAGTGGCAAGTTTAAATTTTTTAAAAAATAAAACTGATGATTAATCAGAGTGGCAATTTTAAGACAATGACAACAGTCAGGGCTGGTTCAGAGACAGCCATTTCTATATACTGCTGGTGGTGGAGCCTTCACACCATTGGGATGGCAATTTAGCAAGACTCAGAGGCCTTTAAAACTTTGACTCAGCAATCCAATTCAAAGAATTTATTGTAATGATGAATTCAGTCAGGTACTCTTAACACGTGTGCATGAAGGTATTTCAATAAATGTTTCTCAGTTAAAATTTGTAAACAGCGTAAATATTTTAAAAGAAGAGAATGTTTAAAAAGCTACGTGATAAATTCCTAAGAGGTCATTTCGAGTACTGATGTCTGTAGATACTCATATTAAGTAACTCGGAAGTGTACTGGCTGTATGTTTTTAAGTCGTAAAACAGGTTATAAACTTTGTGTATTATATTCTCACGTTTATAAAATGTATATTTGTTTATTTGTATATGCATGCTCAGAACAAGACCTGAAGAGTGAAATGCCTGTTATTGGTGGTTTTGCTGCTAATGATTTCTTGTCATCTTTTTCTTCTTGCTTGTCTGTATTTCTAATTTTTCTCCTAATGAATATGTACTATTTTCATAATAAAGAAATACTCAAAGGTTATATTGTCTAAATTATTCATTCTATCTACAATTTTTCTAGATTACAATAATTTTGTGTTAATCCAGAAACCAAATATTGCCATAGGTTAAGAAAAATGCATGTCCACTGTGGTTTTTGTTCCCCCATTTACTTTTTTCAGTTATTTCTTTTTTCCCCCACTTTCTAGTGGTAATATGACTTTTGCAGAACCTACAGAAGGAGAAAAATCTATTTCTTTGTGTCAATTTTTAACTCAGCATTAGGACTTCCTATTTTCTCTTAAATTCTATATTCATCTGCATATCCCCAGGACTTAAATTGAAGACGACATTTTACCACCTACCTACTTCTCACACACAATACTATAAAATACCTTAAGCACTATGAAAACCTGGTATTTATGTACAAGACAGAACATCATAAATGCCAAGCTTTTATCCTGGAAAGAGAATCTTAGGAGTTAAGGTGAGAACATGGCTTTAAATTATTAAATTTTTCCTTCATTTTTCATGCTTCTTTCATTTTCTATTGGCTTTTTTCTTTTTTCATCTCTATCTTTCTTACTCTTCCTCCCCTTCCATTTAAACATCCCTCCACCCGCATACACACACCAAATGCGCTTTTCCCCTTTTAGTCTCTCTAAATTCTTTCACATGTTTACTTTTCTTTCATACTTTTGCATATGGACAAGAACTGGCATGATTTTCTCCTTGGATTTCCTAATCTGATTAGAAATAGGGCACATTCTTCAGAATAATATTTTCTTAGGGAAAAAGTGATCTGTAATCTCTTCAGTACTGGATGGAGGCCACAAGGGACATTCTACATCTGACAATTGTATTTCATTTGTAGGTTTTCTCCATAGGATTCATGGACATGTTTCTGGGAGAAGTGAGGGCTCTACCTGCCAAGTCAATTCTGAGGATACGTTTTTAACCTTTTCCTTTCAAATAGTTCAAAAATTCCAAAATGATATTATTCCCTTCTATCTCATTATTACAGTCTTAAAATTTACTTCAATTCACTCATTTGAATTAAAGGCAGAAATTTTAAATATCACAGGTATTTTGGGATGTGTTGTCACTTGAAAAGATGTGGTATAAACAGAGATAACTTTGCTTTTTACTGCCGGAAACATCTCCCAAGGTCCACAGAAATGTATAACGAAGGTGAGATGATCACTCTGCTGTAGTCTTATTTCCTCTGGCAGAATGCAAAGCTCTAGTTTTAAGAGAAATCTGTGGAGTTACGAACCTATACATCAGCACTAATTTTCAGAAGACAAGTAAAGTGTCATGAAACAATAGGAAATGAAATAAGATGGATAGAAGTCAGGAAAGAAGTCAACAGTTTAAAATGCCAATTTTTAAATCTAAGGAAAGGCTAATTTAAAAAAAAAAGAATAACTGAGACTGTCATAAGTAATGGGAAATTAATATCTTGGCTGAAATACTCAAACAGGAATCTGTGACACTTGCATTCACTCTTCTAGGAGTGTCACAGGAAGAGAAACAATGATCAATCTGTGTTACCCTGGGATAACTTTATCTCCTGATCTGTACAATTGAGTTGGGTGACTGGGTGGGGGTATTTTATCGTACACCAAGTCTTTCCATTCTCAGCCCTCTATTCTTGTACAGGGTCGGTCATGCTGTATTTCTAAACTGAAAGATTCTTCTGCCTGAAAGTAAAATGCCACTTGACATTTCAGCAAGCCATAATTCAAGGAAATGGAGGAACAAATACCAAAAGGTAATTTAGTGTAACAGGATGTTTAAAGGGGAATTTTTTTTTCTCTCCTACCTCGTCATCAGAGGTCCAAAAAATCTGAAAGCAAAGTAATTAATTAATTAAGAGGTAAAAAGTATTCCCACATTCCAAAGTGAGGTGCTAGATCGATTCCTTGCACAGGCCCACTTTGTCAAGGAGGTAGCATCTTGTGATGCTCAGGCCAACCACCACTCTAGGATAGAAACAGACTAAGGATGCAGCAATCCTAAGAGAGGACTGCACTGGAGAGAGTCGTAGGTGTGCACTGAGAACCACTCCCACGGGAGAGGAGGAATGCTTCCCCTTCAGTTCTAGCTCCTGTTCACATAAACCAGGCAAAGAGTTTAACACATGCTCCCTGGGGTAACCATTAGAAGAACACAGTGAATCAGTGACTCATTAATATCTGAAAAAGTCTACTGTGGTTGAAAGTACCCCAGTGAGAGGAGGAGAAGGGGTAGCTGTGGAGCAGTTGGTGTAGCAAGGACGTGTGAGCTTCCTATTGGTCAAGAAGAAGTTAACCCAAGAGAAGCTGTGCAAGAGGCGAGGCTGCCAGTGTGAGGGGACTGGAACAGAAAAACCCCAACTGGTAGGTTTGAGCCCCAAGAGTTTAGCCAAAGAGTGCATTAATTTAGAAAGGTGCAGTGCAGAGGTCTCTGCCTGGTGTCATCAGAGAACCCTCAACTGTACTCCCTTAATGTAAACTATGGACTTTAGTTAACAATAAAGTATCAATATTGGTTCATCAATCATAACAAATGTACCACACTAATATGTTTGACACTGTGTGGGATGGGCGTGGGGTATGTAGGAATTCTCTGTGCTTTCTATGCAATTTTTCTGTAGACCTTAAAAAAAGTAATATAGGCACATGGTAATAAAAATGCCAATTGTATCAAAGAAAATACAATGAACAAAATTGTTTTCTCAAAAGATTGTTTAATATGAAAGGTGAAATTATGAGAGCATGAGTTAGCAAGAATATGGGAAACAAAAGAAACAATTAAAACTGCCTGGCATTAGAGTTAGAGGAATGTAAGGATGGGATCCATCAGAGTGGCATGAAAAGAAGAAATGGCTGAACAACAGGAAGGAAAGGCTAGAAGTCATAAAAGGAGAGTGATATCCAATATTCAAAGTCAAGCTCTTTGAACTTCTGACATATATACCTCTGTGTGCCTTACCAAAACCAGGAGTAAAATCTGACATACATTCTAAGATGGACAGGTAACTAGCTAGGTAGATACATACATACACATATACACACATATATTGCTTTTAAAGAAAGGGGTTAATTTCCAAAATTAGGTTGATAATGGAGTAGAAACAAGAGACTGGAAGACACAGAACAGAAGTCAAGCATTCAACAGAGACAAGAAGTAAGAATCAGATATCACCCTGAGAACATACGTTCTCCCGTTGCTACACACACAAACCTACGAATAACCTAAATGTTAGCAAAATCTTGAAGTAGTCATTGAACATTCCACAAAGCACAGAAGGAATTTGGGGCCAATTTTACTCCTTACAGGTAAGATGTACTTACTTGTATGTTGACTCTTTGTTTTACTTATCAAGTAGAGAATGTTTTGATGGGTCTAACCATGATTCCTCCTTAGAAAGCAAAGGAATTTCCTTTATGCTTTTCTCTTGAATCTTATCTTCCATTAAATTAGTATTTCTTTTAGGAAGGGAAAAACAGTTCTCAAGCCGCCAATGCTTTGCCTGAAAAAACAGAGATTTACTTTTATAAAATGTATTTTCCTTGAACATTTATATGTGTCTAACATGTGCTAGATTATTAATTGAAGTCTTGGGGACACCAGAAATGAAGATGATATGGTTCCTGAACTCAAGGAGCTTACAGTCTTCTAAGGGAGATGGGACATATACATGTAACTTTAATAAAGTTAGAAAGTGATGTATCATAAGAAACAAACAAATATTTTCTGAAGAGATAATAATGAACTGCTAAAAAGAAATTAACATTCCCACTTTAAAATCCTGTATAGCAAGATGTATATTAACTAAAAAGAAAAACAAAGCTTTGGTTGAAGAACTGTCTGAATTTTTCATACTACTACTTTCTTTGCATCTTCCCCTCCCAAAATCTCAAAAGCCAGTCCAATTACTGAGTACTTTTTCCTAGAAAAATATATGTGTTACATGATAGTTTTCACAGATCTTGGCTACCGCTCTTAATGTGTATCCATCTAGCGAGATCTCCCCATTGACAATTTATGTTTTAAATACAGAAGCAATTTCCTTGTCTTCTATTTGTTCACACTGTATCCACAGGAACGCAGCAGGGAACACAGCCTGTGTGAGATGAGGGAACGTTAGGGATCCCCAGCATATCTGACTGGCCTATGAATGATCAACTTTTGTCAGAGGATTTACAAAGTACAATGCCTACAGGGGTCAGGAAGGCAAGTCTTGTATAAGATGATAAATAGCAAATGAAAGTCAGCCTCAGTGTTCATAGGCAAAAGGAAAAGAAAGGTGGCATTACACTGACTTAGAGGGAACCTATTTTCCATAAAGGGGGCCACAGCTACTCTCAGGGAATGACATGTTCTTTTCCAAGAGAAGCAAGAAATTTGGATATTATATGAAACCTCTTAATGTTTAAACATGGGCAACTAAATCAAATTTTAAACACTGGGTGAATAGGCTCCATCAAAGTCACTGGCCATCAAAGCAATCAGCTGAGGAGGGGCGCCAGTACACACTCTGCCCAACACAACAGTGGTCAGTGCTGAGATGGACACTGAAGAAGCACAAGCATCATCTAATTTCTTTTTATACCACAATCATCTGACAGTTTCTTGGGATAAATGTATCTCCACAGATAAACCATCCCTACCCCTATCTCTCCAACTCTAGAAATAGACATAGCACACCACATACTTTTAAAACTCTAACTTGAAAACCAACCTCAGATCAATAGCTATGTTATAAAACTGATTCACAGTTATTAAAAAAAAAACTTCTTTTTTGAAATATACTGAATCACACTGCATTAAATTTTGAATACTTTAATCAGACTGAATGTGATTGGAAAATGAAGCCTTAGTGTATGAAATTAAAATACACGATTGCTTTTCCTTTTGTTTTTATAACTGCTAGAACAGAATTAATTCCACGAAAAGACAAATGCAACATTCAAATGTAGGTCAAAAGTCACTACACTGTACAAATCAAGCTGGTTCAGGAAAAATTGCTCTGATCCGAGCTATATTTAAGAATTGAGTCTCTTCTTATCTCTGTATTTCCGTCTGCCTCCCATATCTTTCTGTTCTTTCTGTGAAAGGATGTCTCATCTCACACTATGAGAAGGACATTCACTGTTGCTTTTTTCCAGTATCTGCTAATTTTCTCTCTTTCTTCCTCCCCTCCTCTCCATTGCCCTCCCCTCCCACTGCCTCCTGTGGCCCTTGGAACTAACAGCACCCATATCCAAGACAGCTTGACAAAAGTGAGTTCTTAAAAAACATTTAAAGCTCAAGCAGAAGGGACTAGAAAACGCAGCTGTCCCCCGCTTTGCCCGTCTTTACTTTCTAAAACTACCCAGCTCTGGTGGCTCTTTTCCTATCTCGAACAGAAGGGAAAAAAACCAAACTATTTTCACGCAGGCTTTCTGAGGCTGAGTTCTTTGAAATACAAAAGCAGAGATGTGGATGGACCTAGAGACTGTCATACAGAGTGAAGTAAGTCAGAAAGAGAAAAACAAATATCGTATATTAACGCATATACATGGAACCCAGAAAAATGGTACAGAAGAACCAGTGTGCAGGGCAGAAATAGAGACACAGATGTAGAGAACAAACATATGGACACCAAGGGGGAAAGTGGCAGGGGCGGGGGGCAGTGGTGGGATGAATTGGGAGATTTTGATTGATATATATACACTAATATATATAAAATGGGTAACGAATACGTGACGACCTATATACATGATGAAGTTCATCAATTTCATCAAATAGCTGATTTTACTGTTGATTTTTTTTCTTTCCATCCTCCCCCATCCCCTCCTTCCTTTCTTTCCACTTCTCAAGTTAGTTAAATCAGTTAGAAACCTTCTTTTGAACGTTCATACCATTTTCCTAACCTCTGTTACCATGAGCTGTTCTTTTGCATTTGTATCACAGATTGCTGTTCCCAAATGTACCTTTTGCAATTTCCGTATCAGACTTTAAAAAAAAGTGTTACATCACTGCAATCATTTAATATTTTCACATTTTAGAATTCTGGCATTTCTGTTCATTCAGGAGTACTGTCTTAATTCCAGTAAGAACAAACTCACAGAAGCCCCAACTCTGATGAGATCGCTCCGACCTCATGAAGACTGGATAAGTTCCGTAGAGATGTGTGAGCCAGGCGGCCGCTTACTGGTTCTCTCCGCCTCTGAAGACTGCAGCATTTGTGTGACTGTTGTCTGTGGTGCTCCTGTCCAGATCTTTGGTCAGGTAGAAATATCATTTTCTTATTATTCTAATATTTACTTGACATTTATTATGAGCTAGGCCTGATTTCCATTTGAATCTCATCGGCCATTCAAGTTCATTAGTCATGAAAGAACTGACTTCCATTTCTGGAACTGTAGCTCCAGGCCTCCCTTATTAACCAAGGCAGTTCTATCAAGTGGAGGACACTGGAGACATGAAAAGTTTGGGGCCTCAACGCAGCTCAAAATGTACCAGGATTTCTGAGAAAAATTTCTCCTCCAAAATAAGTGGATCCCTTCAATTTCAAAATTTAGTAGAAACCCACTACAATGTGGATAGATTTACTGCATTATTATCAAACAGATGACTATGACAGCCAAGTAATTATCAGGTAATAATCAAATATAGAAAAATTTAGGAAAAAACCAAACTCTTCTGTTCATTGTCTGATTTATTCCTGCCTAAATAACAATTGCTAATGTTTGCTGAGTTTCTCCTGTTCTAAGGTCTCTACATGAATAATTTCATGTAATCTTCACAATTGCCCGTCCCATGAGGGATGAATGCTCATTATTCCCATTTTATAGATGAGGAAACAGAGGCACAGAGAGTTTGAATAAATTGCCTGAGCTCACAGAAGCTAATAAGTGGTAGAGTTTGACGTTTGACTCAAGCTGGCTCATTTCAGAGCTCATGCTTTTAACCCCTTCCTCCCATGAAACTAAGCTGTGATTTATACCTGCTTATAAAAAAATAGAAGAAAGAAAATATTTATTGTCTCACATTTCTTTTCTTTTTTCCATTTATTTTCATGGGAACTCAGCTCCTGTTCCCTTTGTACTTTGGGGGACAAAATATCATCCCGATCTGTTTCAACCAGCACTGTTCAGACATGGTGGTGTGAGCATAGCCCGGAACCTCAGTTTCTATCTGGCCAGTTAACATGGTCCTATTCAGCAGCCTCAGGTGCCACTCTCATGCCCTGAGTACGGCGATTCTCTTCATGCTGGAAGACGAAGTCTGTTGTTGCTCCCTTTGTGAAGTCGGCTTGAGGATATCAACCTGTGCTGACAGAATTCCGTACAGCCCTTTAGGACACGGAGGGTGACGGTAAATCAGAAAATGATGGTAAATTGTGCAGGTAGACCGTTTTGGGCCGGGTAATGCGGAAGTCTCCAAGAGCTGTACAGCCTCTTCTGCTCTGTAAATAAGGCAAGTGCTAGACTCTTCTCAGGAAAAAGAGTGTCTGGGTGGGAACTCAAATCGGTGTGTGGGCAGGTGTGATGAGACAGCATGGGGCAAAGCTGGCATTCTGAACATGAAAGGAGTTGAAAAGCTGCTTCTGGCAGTTGGAGAAGTTAATGCGATGCTGACATTGCTATATGGCCATGCCACATGGGCTCTGGTGAGATGAGGTGCAAAAAAAAAAAGAGTGTCTTCAAGCGGGTGTTGTCTGGAGTATAAGTCCTTTAGATGGTGCTGAAGCAAGAAATAGGGCTGTTCCAGGTATGCGTGCCATATAAACTGTGTCCACCAAACACAATCTGTACTGCAATTTTATTTTAATTAAGAAATATGTGCTAGTAAAACTGTTCATTTTATACCTTTGATAGTTTTCCTTAGTTATTTCGTAAAGTCTTTTTCTCGCATAAAATACAAAAAATACTACTATTTTATAGTATTATTAGAAAATTGAGCAGGTAATCAGTGACACAAAAATCCCAAACTAACTCAGGAGGACAATAATGTTAGATGAAAGGCCAGGACTCTATTTAAATTATGTTTACGGTCTCACTTCAAATAAGGCATATCTTAACTGTTTATTCTCAAACAATGCATGGTATATTACTGACAATACTGCATTCCTAAATTGGGGGATTGACTTGACGATATATGAACAGAGGATTTTCAATATTGAGAAAAATCTGTTTTTCCCCATGAATTATTTAAAAGAAGTCTGATCAATACATGTTTTCTTTAAAATACTCAGATTGATCGTGTCTTCCTTTATCTAGAAAACAGACAAGACCTGATTCATAGTTATCTGTAACAAAAGGCAGTCAAAAATTATAAAGATACTGTTAGAATTTTTTCAACGTACCTCTGTATTCCAGATTTTCAACCACCCCTCAAGATCTCCTGCGGCGAGGTATCAATTTGACTTATCAGTAGACACAATAATGGAACCAACAACGTTATGAGCCAAAAATTCAGCCAGAAGGTGCTTCTTAAATGTATCCCAGAATCTGACATACCCAGATCCTCCACAAGACACCAGGTTGGCACCCCCTAATATGTAAGAGAACCCCTAACTAGGAAACTACAAACACAAGAAACAACTTCCTCACTGGTTTGCCCTGTAGAAAGCATATGGATGTTGGAGAGGTGAGTAGCCCCAAAATCAACTTCCAGCACTCTGATTCTCTCAAATATAAACTGGAAAAAACCCTATGATACATTCACTGGTTTTTGTTGAATATTAAATGAGATAGGATATGTAAGATGTTCCATTAAATCTAGTTACCACTCCTTCGTTCATTGTTTTGATATTATTTGGGTTTTTAAATTTTGATAGAAGTAATCTGTTACTTCAAATAAACTTACAAAATACTAATTTCAACATTATAATAATATTTCAATTACGTAAAACACATCTTTCTTAATTACCCGTGGGACACATATACCAAAGAAGTAAAATTCCTCTTGCACAGAGCTGGATGCGTGTATGTAGTTATAGCAGCATAGCTATTGATTCCTCTATGTAGCTGTATGCTTTGAATTCTACTTATGAGCTTGTTTTTTAATCTTTCATCAAGAATTCATTGTAAGTCCTTATGGAACACTTTCTTGGTTCATAGGCCTAGAACTAACCTTTTCATTTTCCATTTTTATAGGCTTGTAGAAGCACTTTACCTAAATTATTCTTCTGTGGCAAAGTTCCTATTATTATTTGATAAATCTGTAGACTTCCAATTTGCTTCACAAATGTGCTGCCTATTAACAATCATATCTGTTTAAGGTAGAAATAATGGTATGTAGCCGCTTCAGTGGAAACAATTTGGGAATACTGATAACAGTAAGAAGAATTAGTGTTGAGAGCAATTTCAGGATAATAGTTCATTTTGTAAGTATAAGTGCGTCCTGGAAAATAGAAAGTTTTAGAATCTGTTTCAAGGTCTATTCTAAATATTTCACAATGGTTCTAAAACTCTATAGGGGTATACCTTTATTGACTTTTAATGCAGAAAAATTATATAAGAAAATCATGCAGATTTTCCATCTGCAAATTGAATATGCGAGAGTGAATGTGGAAAACATGGTTCAGATTTCTTTTTTCAATCATATGACATATATATGTCTAGATTCCTATTGTTGAGGAAAAATATTTCTAAAATTTAAAAATTACTTTTTAGGTGAAAGGTCAAAACTACGCCTTGTTCTCAGGAGCAGATTTTTACTCTGGGAGCACGTAGGCTGCATCAACACCACACTAACACAGCCATTGAAGACAAAGGGGAAATTAAGCAAAGAGTTATTCAATCTATTATAATATCAAATAACTATGGTAAATCATACGTTAGCGTACATCTTAGAAGAAGCTCTGACCAGAACTCCAACTTATTCTGGAAAGGATTCATAGTTGGTAAAGACACCCAAAGCATTACCCACACCAAAAATATTAAGACAAAGAGCAGGCAGCTCTCTTGACCTGGGATCAGCAGTTAGCAGCAGCTATTTCAAATGTTGCTATTGCCCCCAATCTCCAAGTTTGTCACTATTTTCTCATAGCCCACTTTGATAATAAGTGCCAGTGCGGTCATCTCAAGACTCAACCCTTCTACCCCATGCAGACCTAAGCTTTGGCTCGTATATTTGGAGCATATTTCTTGCTGTGCCCTCTACCCTACCAAATCTCTATGCCATGGCTACAACACCAATTCTGATCGTTGCCGAGTTTTTCTCACTCTGATCCTGACATACGCAGCACTGTATAAATTGCTTGTGGGGTCTGGTCTAGCTCCTGTTCCTGGACCCATCCTCCTGAATTCTAACCTCGTCTGCCATGGCCTGTGGCTTCCTGTGACCTGGTGCTGACTGTTCGCTAGACACAGTCAAACTCTACAAGACCTAGATCGGATTAGATTGAACTTTCTTTATTGTTCCCTGCTCCAACACTTCACAATATATCAAAGCAGTCTACAGTCAAAATATAAATATATATTTTACCTGTGGCTACAATGTTTTTTCTTGCTTCAAGGAAGCAAAGCCTCATAACAGCTTTATTGCACTCAGTGTCTGTCTCAAAGGAACAGGCTCCCAGAGTGGCCTGGTCAGCCATGGGGTGGGTGAAGCAGCTCCTCCCGGCACCAGGAAGCTTTTGAGGCTCTCTATCTGAGATGGAGAGAAGCCAGCTGTCTTAATGAAGAGACATATGCTTTTCAAACAAAACACTTATGAAAAACAATAGGCCCACCCCCATCACAGCCTCCAAAGACTCCAGCAAACCTCATAATGTTTCCAGTCAACATCTACGGAGCCTTGTGCTGTTCACTTCCTCAACCCCAACTACAAGGATTGCTTGATTCCATTTTTATTTCTCATACTCCGTACAAGCTTACTGTGTTTTCCCTTGATGTGAATTAATAGGGACTTCATTTTATAGTCCCTGCTAACACCTTAGAGATCCTGATATGTTCAAGACAAATGTGATTTTAATATAATGGCATTTTCAACTTATTAATCATTAATATTAAGCTTGCAAATAATTTAATGAACATGAGATACGACTGTGTAATGTATTTCAATGATCATTCTTAAGCAATATTATTTTAGTGAGTTACCCTGGAAAGGATATTCCTAATGGTGCTTCAATGATCTAATGATATCATCTCCAAGCCACACTAATAAAAACTGGGGATATCCATCCCAGAATCTATAAACAGTCTGCACACAGTTATGAAAAACCTATACAGAGGTGTCTTCAAAATTTCAAAGCAAGAAATCTATAGCAATGCCTCTTGTGTCTTTTATACATTTGACATTATCTGCTTTTCTCTCCTATCTGACTGTCTGTTTTTAATCATAGCCACAATTAGGTTCACTATCAGAACAAGACTGTGCTCTCCTGAGGACTACTGCAGACAAAGACGCAGAATTCCACCCTCTCCATGGAGAATTCAGATGAACCCTCATGATTAGCTCTTTGGACATAAAGCAGGTCAGAGTTTTGTGCCTGCAGCCAAGTAAACTCTAAATCTCTTAAGTTAGTCATCTTCCTCCTAAAAAATTACTCCCTTAGCTTTTCACACACACACACAAAAGCTGTATCTGATGACCTGTCCTTTCATAAGGTCTAACTCAGCCTCTGTGAGTTTATCCAGTTGAGACAACAGAACCTCACTGGGCCCTGAGGAATGACATATTCATTACCCAAATAAATTAGTCTAAGGAAAAACCTTTAGTATCTAAAGAAACTAAAATAAAATGTGAAAAGCAATTGTCAAGACATTTTGCTTAAGTATAAAATATTCATCTGCTATGCTAAACTCCCACCAGACACAAGTTACTCCCATCTCATGCTTCTCACAGGTTTCTAAAGCAAGAAATAATTTAAGATTTCCAGGTGGTATAATATTTAATACAAGCTCTAGATTGAGCCTGAGCAGCCTATCAAGTGAACACGAGTTCCCATCGTCCTACCAAGGAGCGCCCAAGGTTCAGCCAAAGGCAATTTGGCGAGGTTTATTGGCAAAAAATAAACTAGATAAAAATGAGAGGCCTGCTCCCTGCTGTCAGTAATTCAGAAACGCTGATATAGCATAAAGAGAAGGAACGGCAGCCACGGAGAATTTGCTAAGCCAAGTAAATCTCAAGGTTCTTTTTAGTCACGTTGACGAGACGACATCACTAATCCCTTGTGTTGATAGCCAATCATCTATAATTTAGGAGCAAGCTGCAGCAGGTCCATGAACAAACAACCAGGCTTACTGTGGCTGAACTCAGCCACCTTATTTTAGTTGCAAACTTAGGCTCACCCGATTTGGATTTTAGCAGCCGCTGATAATCAGGGTGAAGGATATAGTGAGCATTTTCTGTGCTACTGTTCCACAGGACAGTTTCTCCATCATAGCTCCCTATATGAGCCAAGACAGAGAACAGAACTTGCCTGAAAGTTAGATAGAAAATATGAGCAACAGCAATTAGAAGAAATCATTATCGAAATAACTTACACGGAATCTGGCGCTTCGTAAGTTCTCACTGCGTATTTGGAGACATGAACGAATAGTAATTACTAGTGTTTTTATTAAACTTTAGAACTTAGAAACTTCATGAAATATCTGTTCAGTAAGTGTGACAGAAATTATTGTTATATCTTTTTCATTTTATAGTAATAAAGCATTCAGAATAAAAGCTTTGTAACTAAACAGCTTGAGTCTGAGTCCCGGTTCTACCACCTACTAGCTGTGTAACCTTGGGCAAGTTATTTAACTTTACCTGATGCCACAAGTTCTTCACCTATAAACCTTGGTTAATAATTTTATTTTTTTCATAGGGCTGCTGTGAAGAATGAAAAGCACTTAGTGCCTAGCATATTACAAATACTGAAAAAGTGTTAATAATTTTTGTCATATTTGTTTATTATTGACGGCAAACAAATTAAGTCCTTCTTGGTTTCTGTTTCCTACAGTCTTCGTGTGTGTATGTGTGTGTGTGTGTGTGTGTGTGCATGTGCGTGTGTGTGTTCTTTTTTTTAATTGAAGTATAGTTGATGTGTGTGTTTTCTTTCAGTTCCTTCTCTTTTATGTCCTTTATTGAATGCTGCTTTCTCCAATATTAAAAGTTTCCCTACACAAAGTCCTTCCCTACTGCTCATTACAGAAAACATAGAAAAGCCCAAATAGCGAGGCTAAGTCTGACCAAGCCTGTCTCGGGAGGAGCAGTGCATGCCCAGACCACTGCTCTCAGCAGCCCAGTGAGGAAAGCTCCCTAGTGAGCAGAATGCCAACATCAAGTGGAGAGCAGAAGACCAGAGCTGAGTGGGCTGTACTGATGGTGTCTTTCTTGGGATTTGGAGAGAGAAGAGAGTAATACATGCTGAACTCTGTAAACTGCCCGAGGATGATGGGTTTCCACGGATTACCTGTCCATGGGAGTAGACTTCCAGCAGCTACATAGCAAATTCAACTGCAGAGTTGGCCCCCCAGAAGATAATCAGGCAAGTTCTGAAAACAATGAAACTGTAAATGTAGATAGAGCAGGAAACCTTGTATTGTAACACTTCATAGATATCCAAGCTCTTTTCCTGTAATTTTTCATTCTTCTTAATTGATGACATTTCTGGTTCTATAAAAAAAAATTAGTCTGTCAAAATACAGACTTGATAATTTCATGGTGCAATCTGTCTCTATAAATTTATTTCTTTGGCTGGAAATGATTCAGCAATTTCTGATCCTTTAATATATCATGTCAAAGTATGCCTGTAGATCCTTTCAAGAGCTTGGATTTATAGACGTTTCATGAGACCAGTCTTTAACCAATGTTATTTAGACTAAATTGTGCCACAGGGTTAATGTGTTCCCATTACAAAATATCTGAGTACCACGGAAGTGTGATTTGTACCCAACAGCCCTAATGCTGCTCCTCAAAAAATGACAATGAAAATAAAACTTGTATTTACTGATGAGCTCATTGTGAGCACTGGGTTAAATCCTTAACCAGATTATCTTGTGCAATCTTCACTATAAACCAAGATACTGATATATTATTATTAATCAGAAAAAATTATAATTTAGAGTTTAAATAACTTTCTCCATATGAGGTAGTGGCAAGTGGTGGAACCGTTATCTGAAGCCAGGTAGCCAAGCTCAGGAGCTGACGGTCATAACCATTATCACCCAGCCCTAGAAATAAGGACCAAGAGTATCTCTAAGGGCAAGGACTGCTTCTTTAAGAAATCTTTTCATTTTGCAGTTGAGAAAAGGCTTTTTCAAAGTGAGTGAGGCAAAAAAATACAATTTTCACAACTGATGGTCACGTGAAGGTTCAAGTAACCTGTAACAAGAATTTGTGGAGGTAAAAATGCAGTGCGTACGATATCGTTACGGTGTTGTACTCCTCCCTTCCATTCTTCAGGCTGGATGAAAAACTGATTGAAGTTTTTACTTAGAGTAAAACAGAGTAATAGCCCTAGTAAAAAAGGATATAGCACTTCGCTGTGGATATAAAAGTGATATAGATATTGAGTAGCCATCATGCACTTGGATGGTGTGATTTGAGAGGTCTAAAAGATGCTGCTGCCCAAAATTTTATCCCTACTTGTCATCCATAAGGCTGAATCCCCACACTGAACTTGATTTTGGATTCTCTCCTGAATTCTCTGGCAAATTATAAATATTTAATATCAGAAGGTTAATCTTCTTTTCATAATCATCAAACCAACCATGCATGCATCTATCAGATTAATTATCCACAACCAAGACCCTAAAACAAAATTTCTCCAACATGGAACCACCAAAAGGGTTTTGACAGTAACAATAAAAAAGGGTAGAGTCTGTGGGTCCTTTTTCATACAGCATCTTGAGGAACTATATTTGTGGAACACTTGAAAATGCCACTTCAAAGAAATGGGATGGAGGACAGATATGTTTTCAACAGAAACAGTAGTTTTGAAAAGGTCAGTATTCTGGGGCACTTCTGGTGAATTTGAGGACAGACCAGAAAAGACAGAGAATGAAATGTCTTGTGCCCGGTAGAGAAGGGAGGAGCCTAAAGTTAAATTGGGGGGGCATCAAAATATGGGGCCACCGTGTTTCCTCTTGATTCCAACTCTGGCTCCCAGCCTCTGGTAAGCCTCTCCCTCCTTCTAGAGCCACACACATTTCAAAGGAGCATTTGTAACCCCAGGCTTGGTGTCTCCACCCACGTTGTCTCTTCACCTTTCTGAAATCTTGCTTTCTATTCCGCCCACGCTAAAGGTCTCCCAACTGCCCTGCCAGTGTATCTAACTCCTCACCCTCTGATGGATGTGAGTTTGTTCCTGGAACTCTTCTGTTTCCAAACACCCTGCTCCTCTTCCTGCCTCCCCAACCTTTCATTCCTTGTACTCTACTTCATCTCCCTTTTCTCTATTTCTCTTGTTAATATGGACATTACTCACTGTCATTCCTCCACTCTCCTCTCACTGCTCAAAAGGGCTTGTTCAGAGATTTTGTACACCATCGTAATTTCCAATCTCACTTCTGTACAAATGGCTCTTAAATTTATCTACATTTAGAACTTTTTCCAGTGTTGAGTCACTCCCACTTGACACCTGACAGTTCCATTATAGTTTCCATCATCAACACATCAAAAATCCAAATGTTTCATCTTCGCTCCACAGGATGACTCCCTAAATTCCCAAAATTGGTTAATAGACCAGAATTCCACCTTCCTGCATGCCTTTCTCTTCTCTAGTCAAATAAAATACTCAGATTCTTCCTCTGTGATATGTTACATATTCATTCCTTCCTTTTTATTTTAAATAACCAATGACAGCTTCCTAGCTCAGCACTCACTAGCTCATGGTGGAAAATTTTTAATAGCCTCTTAACCCATTTCACTGTTTCTAGGCTACACATCTCTGGTACATTCTTCATCCTGCAACCAGATTAATCATTCCATTCAGGAGCTCTTAATATACATTCATTCTACAAGCATTTCTTTTCTCCTTGGAAGTCCCTGTTCATGGTGCTGCAGGGGACAGAGCCATGAATATAAAGTGATTAAAATGCAAACTGAAATGTGCTAAGTGCCAAGGAAGTACTGACCAATTGCCATGGAAATCCAGGTGTAGCAATCACAGAAGGCTGAGTGAAGGGGTTATTTTTGAGCTGGACCATAACGGATGGGTAAGATTTGGAAGAGGAAGTCGCTCTAGGCAGAGTGGGGAAACAGCATGATCAAAAGGTAAGGCTAAGGCCCTGTTAAAAACCATTTCTTAGTTTTTTCCATTTCCTACATGACAAAATTCAAATGTCTGGGGGCCTGTTATTCAAGATCTAATAATATTTGGATCCAATCAACTTTTTTAGAGTTTTTCCCTTTATCCTTCTATCCTTGGTTTTCAAAGTAAAATGTGAATGTCCAGCTATTTGAGAGGGCTACTAGAAGCCACAGGGTAAATATGGCATGCCTTCCTAAGTGTTCATTTTACTCAAAGGGTTTTAGGGAAAATATTTTTATATTAAAAATAAAGCTACATCCCACTACTGGGCATATACCCTGAGAAAATCAAAATTCAAAAAGAGTCATGTACCAAAATGTTCATTGCAGCTCTATTCACAATAGCCCGGAGATGGAAACAACCTAAGTGCCCATCATCGGATGAATGGATAAAGAAGATGTGGCACATATATACAATGGAATATTACTCAGCCATAAAAAGAAACGAAATTGAGCTATTTGTAATGAGGTGGATAGACCTAGAGTCTGTCATACAGAGTGAAGTAAGTCAGAAAGAGAGAGACAAATACCGTATGCCAACACATATATATATGGAATTTAAGAAAAAAAATGTCATGAAGAACCTAGGGGTAAGACAGGAATAAAGACACAGACCTACTGGAGAACGGACTTGAGGATATGGGGAGGGGGAAGGGTGAGCTGTGACAGGGCGAGAGAGAGTCATGGACATATATACACTAACAAACGTAAGGTAGATAGCTAGTGGGAAGCAGCCGCATGGCACAGGGATATCAGCTCGGTGCTTTGTGACCGCCTGGAGGGGTGGGATAGGGAGGGTGGGAGGGAGGGAGACGCAAGAGGGAAGAGATACGGGAACATATGTATATGTATAACTGATTCACTTTGTTATAAAGCAGAAACTAATACACCATTGTAAAGCAATTATACTCCAATAAAGATGTTAAAAAAATTTAAAAATAAAAAAAAATAAAGATACATGAATTCATGAAATAGAATGTAAAATTCACCTGGATTTTATAGATAGAATGCAAGTTTTCAAATAACTTTCTTGCTTGTAGGAGCTGTTTTGAGCTGTTAGGAATATTCAGAGGCTGTTTCTGAAGCACATCTCAGGTTCAAGCCAAGCAATACTCTTACTGCTCTCTAAGTATGCTTTGCATTTCTAGCTGCCTTTTTTTTTTAATTTATTTATTATTTATTTATTTATTTTATTTATTTTTGGCTGCGTCAGGTCTTAGTTGTGGCACGCAGGATCTTCGTTGAGGCATGGGGATCTTTCGCTGTGGCGCACCGGCTCTTCGCTGTGGTGCGCGGACTTCTCTCTAGCTGTGGTGTGTGGGTTTTCTCTAGTTGTGGTGCACAGGCTCCAGGGCACATGGGCTCTGTAGTTGTGGCATGCGGGTTCCAGAGCTTGTGGGCTCTGTAGTTTGTGGCACGGCGGGCTCTCTAGTTGAGGTGCGTGAGCTCAGTAGTTGTGGCGTGCAGGCTTGGTTGACCCGCAGCATGTGGGATCTTAGTTCCCTGATCAGGGATAACCCGGATCCCCTGCATTGTAAGACGGATGCTTTACCACTGGACCACCAGGGAAGTTCCCTAGCTGCTTTGTTTTTATTCATGATGGGTTCTTCGATTCCTCCATAGATTTCCTTTCACACACAGACCCACATCTACCTGTCTACACACCCATTTGTTAAGTCTATCTTGTTCTGTAGTCTTTCTTAATAACTAGTGCTGAAAGAAATATTTCCCTCTTCTGACCTCTTACATCATTTGCAGTTTACTTACAACATTTAATTAATATTATATAGTCTCTGCTCCTCTGCTAGATTGTAAGCTCTCAGAAACCAGGGATCATGTCTTATTCTACAACCCTCAGTGGCAATCATAGTGACCTACACATATTAAGTATTCAATAAATATTTGTCAAATGAAGGAAGGAAAAATTCTCTGCTCAGATGTTACCTCCTTGGGTAAGCCTTCCCTGACCACCCAAGCTAAAGACTCTTCCTTGAGTTTCTCATTCTTCATCTATATCATTTTTCTTTATTACATTATCATTATGTGATATTGGGGTCTTTACCTATTTGTCTGTTTCTTTTCTGTCTCTCCTACCATAAGTAGGCTCTAGGAGAGCAAAGACTTTGTTTCTTCCCCTCAGCATCAGTAGTGCCTAGAATAGTACCTAGAAAATAATAGGCATTTCATAAAAACTTGCTGAATCAATATATGAATTATTTTATTTTTAAATCAATAATTTAATGTTACCTTAGTATTAATATAAGGCTTAGCAAGAAAAGATAATATAAATAAGGTAATTTGCAGTTCTGAAATTGTCATTAATCTCATAATAGCTTTATATGCATATATTTTTAATTTTCTCTCTACCTGTTGGTAAGTTTGGTTGAAGAGGTTACCTTTTGGGAATGGAGAATGTGAGGGTGGGAGTGAGAGAGAAGTGATCAGTCCATATCTCTTCTATTATCTCTCAGACAAAATACAATGTCAGATGTCTTCTTTGCCAAGCTATCCATATTAACTAGGTATATTTAGGGAGTACCACCCAAAGGCACAAAATCCCTTTCATAAGATGGTATAAAAAGCCCTTCTGATATTTGACCTTGTGTGTCAAAATGGTGAGAAACTAATTAGCTGCCACCTTTCCCTTGAAACCTAACCTGAAACTTTCATTTGAAATGAGTTATCCTTAAAATACCTTCAGAATCCACACTGTATTTCTTACTTTGTACATTTCCAAGATAACTATTTTTTTTAAGTTTGTACTTTTGCCAAAAGTAAAACTGAAGTGCAGAATGAGCCCATTTTTAGGCCATTTGAGGAGTCTGAGAGATTTGTTCTTTCTGACATCGAAGGAGTTTACTAACTCCATTCCACACCTCACATTTGAAATCCTGGGAGTACTGCTACCGAGTCTTTGTGTCTTCTTGTGATGCCAACCTTATCTCTAATTCAGAATTTAGATATGATGACCAACTCTGTGAAAGCAAAATTAGTTTACCTGTCCAGGACAAAATTTTTTTTAATGTTTTAAAAAACAATCTCTTTTAGGATGAATGAGATAGGAAAATAACTTTTACCAAAACTTATCATGTAGAAATTGTCATGGTGAGAACAAAAGAACACAGTCAACTATTTGTTCCCTTGGAGATTAATTGTTCATGTTTTGTTAGTCCAATGATCATAAGAACGTATCTGTGTTCAATCCATTGCTTTTTAGGCCAAAAGGATTATCTCAAAGATAGAGAATGAGGTCAAAATAAATCAGTTCATTTTTATTCTTTTTCCTAAAATTTGCAGAGTCCAATTTTGGATACTGAAATTGTCACAAAATTAGTTTTGAGGGTTACTTGTGAATTTCAAACATACTCGCCCCGTCCTAGCCTCCAACAATATTATTCAGAATAAGTCACAACTTTGGAAATTTTCATTCTGATTTTTATCCTAATAATAGAAACTGACTGAGTCATATATAAGATTATGTATAGTTCCCTAGCAAGGCAATTATTAGGAATTTAATATCTTGTGATACATAAGTTTTATTGTTGAGGAACTTCAAATCCCTAATCTCATTTCCCTTAAAAATACTTTTAGAAATAAAATTATATCAACAGCTATTTACTGACCATTTACTTTTTAAAGGACGCTACTATCAATCATATTTTCAGAATTATTTCTAATTATATGAAAGATTCTCTTTTTATTTGTATAAGTCTAGATATTTTAGAGATAAAACCTTCATAAAGAGAGGTTTCTCCTTTAACTAAAAGAAGAGAAATGAAGTGGGGAAAACAAAGAGCTTGAGTTTATTTCTACAGAGAGTTGCAAATACAGAATCATGGAATTTGAGGGCATAAAATTAAGATAAAAATAAGATCAAATCTTAAACTATTATGATTATTTATTTGATTTCACCAGAACTATACATATTAGATGACTACTTTTAACAAATGCAAAGGTAATTGATCATCTATTCACTTAGTTTTACCAACATAAATACGGCTAGGTATTTAACCAGGTATTTTTTAACTGACCCTATGTCAATTCACAACTTTGTCTCTAAGCATATTTTGCTTAAGGTGATAAGAAACATATTTCTAGAAGTTCTGAATTTGGGGCTTCTTTTTTCTGATGGAAATATTCTCTAGATATGAAAGGTCATATTTCTAAATAACCAGCATGGGCTCTCTGATTCAGGCTTTGCTTAGGCCCATTTCACAGCGACATTTTCCATATCTTGCCTTGTATGCTTCAACTCCCCAACTAGAATGTGATGCCCTTGAAGGAAGGAATCCTGCTTCTTCACTTTCAGTCCATCATTGTTCCTAACTCCATGTTTTCCATCTAGGTGCAGTTTAAAGATATTTGTGGAAAGGAAAGGGGAAAAATCATGGTAAGCTAAAATTCTAAGGTATTGTTAAGTTGATAAATGTGTGGGTTTTTATGTGTTTCTTCAAGTGCACAAAACTGATTCATTAGCTTTGACATGACCAACCTACTCATTCATATTATTTATTTAAAAGTATATAATTGATCTCCCAAGATTTAATGACTCCGTCTGTAACTCAGGAATGGTGGAAAGAGCATGGACCTTGGCATAGAATTCTAACTCGGCTGCCTGCTAGCCTTGGCCAGGCTACCCAACCTCTTCAAGCCTTGCCTCCCTCTTTGTGAAAGAGAATTGGTAATACTTAGCTTTCTGGCTTACTGTAATGAGAGAATAGATTTGAATAGCTAGTCTGCTTTCCTCTAATTCAGAGTGTAATTACTGGGTAATCAATCTCTCTAACCCTCAGATTCCCTGTCTATTCAATAAACATTAATTAAGCCATTCAACAAATATCATTGAGCATCTAATGAGCCCCAGAAACTATATATATATAGCATATGTATATATATATATATATATATATATATATATATATGCTTATTAAATGCTCAGTATATCTATTCTTAGGTTAAATAAAGTACAGGAAACTAAATAACACAGAGACAAAAGGGGGCATATTTCCACCCTGGGCGTAAAGAGAAAGGTTCTGATGGAGAAGATATATGAATGAGACTTGAAATAGGAATAAACATTAGCCACATGAAGAATATTGGAGAGAGTTCTAGGTAAGGGGAGAGAATAAAAGCATGGGGTTGAGAAACAGTACGGTTTGTATGGAAAGAGTCTGACAGCAGGTTGTTATTTAAGTTTGGAATGTACACAAGAATGGGTGAGTATGAAGCTCAGAAAAGTCCAGGCCAGAGGGCGTTTCGTGGGTTTTCTTGTAGACACTTTAAAAAGCTTTAAACAGGGACGTGACATAGACAGATCGCATTGTAGAAAGAAATCACTGTAGAATTCATTAAAATGAGCAAGTCTACTTAAGAGGTAAAAGGGAAGCATTACTAGAGGAAAGGACAAATAAGAAGGCTGTGACATTCATGTATGTAGAAATGATGCTCTGAATTATACAGTTTAGTAGTAATAGGAACAGATTTGAAAAAATATTTAGAATATAAAATAGATAAGGCTTAGAGACTACTTGGTTGTGAAGTTGAGTGAGAAGGGAAAACCAAGGTGGATGAACAGGGTGTCTAGCAATTAACTGAAGTTCCAAATCTAAGAGAAGAAGCAGATTTGGGGAAAGGGAATGAATAATACATTCAGTTTAGAATATGTAGAATTGGGGATTGCAGTCAGACGCATCCAGGAAGCAAACGGATAAGTGAGCTTGGAGAGAGAAGAGCTGAAGATAGAGATTTGAGATATCTATAAAATATTGCCTACCTTCCGAGAGGAAGCTAAGGATTAAGTTAGATAGTGTACGTAAAGTGGGTAATGCTACAAAGCACTATGAATAAAATAAATTGGATGGCATATTTATGCACCTAACTCAATAAATGTAATTTCTATTCCATCTTGGGCAGAATTATCAGATCAATTTCTTTATTTAAATAGAGCCTAAAGTTAAAGTTACAGTATAACTTAACAGCCTCCTCTGGGTTTTAAAGAAAGCTTAATAAGCTGACGGTCAATCTTCCAGTTATTTCTTCTCAAATCACTAAACTATTATGGAGTTGGCTTAATGGACCATCCTCCCCAAGCCAGAACCAAAAAACCGACCTGTTCTCTTGCCTCTTTTGCTAAATGCCTCTTGGTTAAAAAAAGACCCTGCAAAGATCCTGCAAAATCCATCCTAACGTAAGACCTACTTAGGAAATATAATTTTTAAATTCATCAACATGAAAGTAAAACAGTATAATTGAGAATGCATTCATTCAACTTTCAATTCCAACCACAGGGATCCAAGTCCTGACAACCTTGTGGAAGATGGAAAAGATGGAGGAAAATGAGAGGAGTGGTAAGTTTTCCTCCACTCATTTCAATCCTCCCAAAAATTCCTCCCCAAGATTATAGAAAGTGACCACCCACCATGTTGGGGAAGCTAGTAAAGTAGTCTTGTTCAGGCTTCAGAGGTGGCACTAGGTCTCTCTCTGACCAGACAATGACGCTAAAGCTGGCTGCATGCCAAACTGCTGAGCTACACCCAGGCCAGCAGGGGTGGCACCAGCATACATTGTAAACCATTAGATAAAACAGGGGGTAAGTCATGGGACTTCTTGCACCTTGAGGGTCTGGCCAGCCCCCGGGGCTCAAGGACATTCTCAGACTTAAGAGTTAAGACCAAGGCATTTATGACAACAACCAGAGCTGCAAACTTCCACGTAGGCTGATCGTTATCAGCCTGTGGCCTGGTGCTAAAAGCTGGGGTCCTTTGAGTGGCAAACTGAAGTCTCAGCAATGGAGTGGACGCACCGCCTGGGACCTTCCCAAACGGGACTCCAGATTGCTGTTCAAGGGACTTCCCAGCGCTGCTTGGATCTGGATGTAGCTGCTTCCCCAATTCGGTGATGTGTAAACCTGTCTTTACCATTCTTTCTTAGTTAGTTATACTATTCTTTTCTTAATTAGTATACTGTAATCTCTGTTAATTCAATAAACTCTCTCTAAATTCTTGTTTGAGTGTAGAGCGGTTATTTTGCCAGCGAATCCTACTAACCTTGAAACCGAAAGTAAGGCTTTCAGCAAAACACACCAATACAGATCAAATCATTGGGTGTTCTTTTAAACCACTTTTGAATGACTCTGTATATCTAATCTTTAAAAATGTCCCCCTGTAACCAATTAAAAAAACTCACATTTGATGCTATTTCTAGCCATGGATGTATAAAAAATTAACTAAGAAAATGGTGTGTCTCCATAGTTTTGACTAACATTGATTAAGTTTTAAAGTTCTTTTCTGTTACGTTCAAAATTTAAAGTGGCTCAGCTGTATATTACACATCTCCCCTGCCATGATATTAGAGAACTTCACTTATTCATTGCCATAGGCTAATTATAGAGATCATTAGGCCGTAGTCTGCTGGAGTGGTTATGAGTCATTGACGGATCATGATTGCTCCCAGGGATGTGAAGCAGCTGTGTCTTTCAAAGGTGGGGATGATTAAATTAGTTCTTAATAGCACATAGAATATACATCCTATTAAGTACTATAATGAATGAACTATACTTTCTTTCTTTACTTATAGTCAAACCACCCCTGAAAACTAAGCTGTGTGTGTGGGTCACTATATTTTCTAGTCTGTGTTTACATTTACATTAGGCAAAAGCCTTCCCTATGACTGATAAAAATCCCCAAATAAATACTGCTGGTTTTCTAGGTATAAAATCTGATTTAGTCCTACTTCAAACCATTAAGATCATATTTCTATAGTGAATAATCTTGTGCAAATTACCTATTAGAGCAATATTTTGTGAACTGTCGAATTTATGGACAGTATATTTTCAAAACACATCACACTTTAATTTTCCTAGTGCTTATACAATGCCATAGAAAAGGCCATTTATGATCCCTTAGTTCTCTCAGGAAAAGAGGAAAGAAAAGTAATTTTCCTTATAATGAATGGAAAAATTGCTCCTTGAGAACAGTAAGTGGGCTGTGAAAGGCCCTTCTCTGCACTGATATGAAGGAGGTGCTAACATAGATTTCAGCAGGCTGTTCCCCTCTTGTGCTGTCATTTAAACTAAGTAACAAGAGAAGAAGGAATGAGTTCCTTTTACAGTTGAAGGAATGCAATTTATACATTAAGAATTTATTGACTATAAAATTTGGGAAACTTTTGGATTTAATCCCCAGGAAGTGGTATTATGTTTCTATCTGGAATGGTTAAAGAAGAAGATTCCCAAAGCCAGGAGAAAGCAATGAAACACTTCTCAAAGCCACTCAAACTACGTGATCATAGAATATTTTATTCACAAGCATTCAGTCAATTCCAAATAGAATTTCACTCACCTAGGTCACCAGCGAGTTAAAGACGCAGAATCAGTCAGGATTTCTATGTTCTTTTTTCCTTTAGATTTTGATTTAAATAAAACTTTCTCCTTTTACCTTCCTACAGTTTTGCATGAAGCGCATCATACCTGTCCCAGCCTGTAACCAGGATTTTCTTCTTAAGAACCAGGATGTGTGAAAACTCCACAGCTCCCTCTTGCCCAACATTTAGTGTGTGGTGACGATAGCCATTGAGGTCCCAGACCTTCAAGAGAAATAGTAAAATCAGCTTTGAGACAAGAAAAGAGAACGTCTTCTTCAATGAGTACATTAACAGAGTGTAATAGGATTATTTTACACGGTTTTGTTTACATCCTGGACTAGGGTTGATTCACTTGAGATACATAATAATTAAAGAAAATCCTCTCACCATTTGAATTTAGCTATTATATTTATTACTCATTTTGTAACCTTATCAGTCTATTCTAATATTGTTGATTCAAAGGCTATAAATAAGTGTATATTTTTTAGGGGGAGACAATACAAAATCATGAAAAGCCACATTTTGGAGTCTGTCAAAATCCTGGTTCTTTCTCAAAGTGTCTTTCTAAATTTTAGTTTCCTCATTTATGACACAGGACCTTTACTCTTCAGGCATGCTTGGGATTTTAAACATCTAATACAGAGCCTGAAATACAGTCATCATGTCCTAGGTTTCCTATCTTCTGCCAATAAAACCTCCTGTTGACAGTGCGTGCCAGACCCAAGCCCACAGAAGCACAAGCAATTCCAGTTTACCTCCTCAGGCAGTGGCTGAGGACGTAGACCTGATGGGTATACTTTAAGAGAGAAGGTCATTAGGTCACCGGCAGTTAAAACTAAGCCCTGCTATGAAACATTATTGGTTCATCATCAAAGAGCAAGTTGGCACCTTCTATCAAGATTAAAACACATATACACTTTGCCTCAAAAATTCAACTTCTAGAAAATCATCACACAGAGACACTCATATGTATGAAATGACATATTTTGAAGGATATTCTGGATGCTTTGTTTACAAAAGCTAAAGATTTAAATCAACTTAATTGCTCACTAACAAGAGACTGAACATCAGAATATGGAATATCTACAGTAGCATATAATGTAACTATTAAGAAGAATGAGTCACCTCCAAGTGTCCAAGCTTTGCCCAGAGTCGACCAGCTATGGAAACTTAAAGCAAGTTGCTTTATCTCCTTGGGCTTCAGTTTCCTCCTCTGGTATAATAATAGTACCAACCATGTAGAGGTGTGTGTGTGTAAAGTGCTTAGCACAGTGCCTGGCTCATAGTAACCATGTGATAAAATTTAACTAACATCATTATTGCTGTTGTTTGCATTCATATGAATCAATGTCCAATACAGGAAAATGCAGAGCAGCATGGACAGTGGACTCTGCCACTGAGAAAAAAATGGTGCTCATGGTCTAGAAAGATGTGCAAGAAACTAGTACCACTGGTAGCCACAAGGGAGGAGCTGGGAACAGGGGTAAGAAAGAGACTTTCTCTTCACTGTATATCCCTTTTATGTTTAAAATCTTATTGTGTGCATACATTATTCAAAAGAATTAATTTAAAAACAGACACTTCAAAACTGTGATAAATAGGGCAATACTTTTAAATCTTTGATTGCATAGGTACTGGGTTTTAGATTCTAAATTATAAATGAGATTGGAAAATATCATTCATTCTTGTTTCTTCATAGAATATGGCCAGCGCAGCTCAACCTTGATTTATGCATCCGACATACCTACACTGAAATTGTCAAAGTTCAGAATTCTGTTGTGCTATTGTGATAAAGATAAATGTACCTTCAAAAGCTGTGACTGTAATACTAAATTCACATTAACTTCTAACATGTCAAGGCTTGAGCTGAGACACTGAGGGGTATACATGCTCTTCACCCACATCACTTTTTTCTCCTCTAAATATGGCTCTTACCAAGTCCACCTAAAATAATACCCACAAAAAAGTATTGTAAAGACCTGACTGTCTCCAGATCCTATCAAGCTGTGACCCTTAGCTGGGACCATTTTTGTAACCATCTACAAGTCTGCCCTACACTAGACTCTATGACCAGTTATTCCCAAGATAGGGATAAAAATAATCTAATCCATTCCCTTCATTTTTCACTTCAGCCTTGTATCCAAGGACTGGTAAGTGGGATTCTCACTTGTTCCTTTTGCCTAAGCCACTGTCTAATACTCCAGTTCCAGTTATTCTTGTTTTATTCTACCTTGACTTATTAGGATTGGGATTATCCCATTACCTTCCCACATTTTACCAGTTCTCCCATGAACTAGATTACTTTACTTAAACACATTCTCCCAGTCCATACCTCATGCCATTACCCTTCCCAGAGGCCACGTTCTGCTGATTTTTAGAGATTCTCACTGCAACATGCTTCACACTGACCTTTGCAGCCTGGAATCTCCCGGAATACTTGCCCCCAACTTCCATAATGTTCTACCTACATATCTAGGTAGCTTTCCACTACCCTCCCATGCAGCCTATCTGAATGCATCTTACAACCTAACACAGAAGGTACATCTAATTAACAGCCTTCTGACCCCAGTTAGGACAGAAATTTGAGAACCATTCAAAGCTTATTCAAGAAACTGCCTTCTGTTGCCTCAGACTGTCACAAGTCATCTCTCATCCAACACTGTCATCTCTCTTGAAGCTGAGAAGAACAGAGAAGATTCACTGGTAAGCATGATTTCAGATTGTAAGTATCTAGTTTTGCCTGAAATTTTGATCACCTTTGCAAAGTAAAATACCACTTTCCTCCCAGAAGAAATTAATAATAGTTACAAAATTTAAAAGCTGAGAGGATGAAATAGTGTTAGTTTAGGATGGATAATAAATAAAATTATGATTGTTCTTCCTACTTTCCTTCTTTACTGTCTTATTACCTTCACATAAAAATGCAGATTACAAAATGGGTAACTTCTAAATATTCATTTTCCAAAAAATTTGCATCTATGCAATTTTTAAAGTTTACTTACTTGTCCTGATTTCTCATTTTGTATACCAAAAAAAAAAAAAAAAAAACAGAAAGAAAAATGAAAACTAGAGACATTAGCTGAAGCACATGAAAATTATTCAGGCTTCTTATTCCCCAGAGTGGTCCTCTATGACTTTCTGAAATAAGTAAGCCAAGTTGTGTTTTGATTCTAAATAATTTATTCAGAAAAACCATTTATTCATTTTTCCTCAGAGGTTTATTTTCCTAACAGCTTTGTTATTAGATGGTTTGGGTTATTTAGCTCTTCTTATCTTCTCATCTCTCTTCTTGAAAGGCCAAAAATACCAACACAAATATAGCCAAAGCTGTGTCTCCTCACACAATATTTTAGCCCCCTCATATCTGGATAGAAAAGCGTCACTGTGTTCGCACCTTTACAGTCCCATCTGTGCTGCCAGTCAAAAGCCGTGTCTCATTTGCATCGAGGGCCATTGTGCTGATTTCTGCGTTGCCATGGCAACCAGTAAACTGTTTGATTTTCTGCCCAGTGTCTATCATCCAGAAGGAAACCGTCGACCCCGCATCAGAACTGATTAGCTACAAGAAAATAACACTGTAGAGAAATTAAATATAGTTCCAGAATCCACCATTTTTATTTAAATAAAATATCCAGCCTGTGCATTTCCACCAGTGAGATTCCCCCAACAGTGACAATCTCGTAATGTATTTGCTTTCTTTTTATTAAGCTGATAACATTTCAATTTCTAGGCCAGAACTGAGGTAATGAAGTCATGATTCTCTTTATCAGAGAAGATAGGAATCTTCTTTCCTTACCCAGCTTAGTGTCTAGAGGCCATCCTGAAATCGAATCCTACTGAAATAAACTTATAAATCTTTCACATTTAGATGAGAAACTTGATTTTATCAGTCATGATGTTCCGACACTATTTACAATATGAAAAGAAACCTTTTATTATATATTAGCTTCCATTTAGCATTCGGAAAATAAAGCACTACCAGCCATTATGGGGAAAAGTTCATTTCAGCAAGTTGCTAGAGTTACTGCTTCTAATGCCATTAGTCCCTTTTTTTCCTCAAGGTACTGTGTATATTTTTACAACTAACACAATTTTTGATGGGTCACTAAAAACAAAGAACACAGGAAGGTTAAATATAAATCTGCATATACACTCCAAGCGGAAGGCAACCAAACAAATGCAAGAAGGGATAGGATTATATATAATAGTTCCATAGTAAGAAATTCAATAGTGTCAAGTAGACTGCTAATTTCAGCTCTAGGTATTTAGGCATCCTTTAAGAGATTTATAGGTTAAAACTACTTTGCCCATATGACTTTCAGACGCAAAGGCATGAAAGAAAAAACAAAAAAAAACACTGAACATAAAAATGTGTAGATAGAAAGTTGCCTGAAGTAATATCTAGATTTTAAGAAAATTTAAAGTGCATCTTTACCCACTTAGGTATTGATTACCAATGTATAAATATAAATGTATTAAGAATATGTTAAAATGTCACATTTTCATAATTAAATGGGTTAAAGTTTATCAAATATATGTTCCGAAGGCCTGGATAACTGGCTGTCATACATGTATTCACTCATTCATTCACCCATTCATTCACTCGACAGGCATTCACTGAACGTCCACTGGGTGCCAGCTCCATGGGGGCAGTGGGACTTCACTGATGCATCCCTGCTCTCAAGGGGTCTATAGTCTAGGCTTGTACACTAGAATCACTTTAAAAATCACAGTTGTGTACCAGACCAGAGACTCAGACTTGATTGGATCAGGCAGTGGAATTTTTAAAGAGCTCTGCAGGTTATTTAAGTATGCAACCGGGTCAGGTACTACTGGGCTAGAGGGAGAAACAGACAAGAAGTAAATCAATGCCCAACAATCCTACAAGTTTAGAGGTATCACTCCTGGGTGATCTGGGGGCACAGAGAGTAAAACCACAAATCCATTCATTGGAGTGGGGAATGGGGATAAAATGTGAGGAGGATCCATCAGGGGTTGAAGATAGGAACATGTATGTATTGAGTGCCGAGCCCTTTACACCCACTACCGCATTTGATCTTGAACGAAACTCTGTAAAATTATGTTATCACCCTCTCTCTACCAGTGATGAACTTGAGATTCTAATCAGTTAAGTACCATTCCCAAGCTTATATAATGAGGTTTGAATCCTGGGCCTTCTATGACAGACACATCATAAGGCCTTCCTCTATTTCAGCATCCTACCCCAGATAATTAAGAGTGATGAGAAGACAGAACTTGGAGGCTATTCCAAGCATGAGAAACAGTAAGAAGTGTAATGGAGCCAGAGTACAGACGATGAGATAAATGGTGGAATATCAGGTGAAGAAGCAAACTGACGACAGATATTTGAAATCCCTAATGAGCCATGCCAGAGAATAATGGGTAGTGTGTATTGTTGTTTTTTTTTTAAACTGGGAAAGGGTTCATGGCTTTCATTGGTTATCAGTGGCATGTATGACTCAAAATAAAATTAGGAGCAATCTCTTTGTTCTTAATAAGGAGGAGAGAGAGACTGTATTTTTGTTGGTTGGTTTGTGAAGGTACCTCTGGCAGCAGTGTGGAAAACGAACAGGTTGTGAGAAGACCATTTAGAGGCTGCTGTATCAGTCCAGGTGGAGATGCTCACCTGAGACAGTAGTCCCAGAGGTGAAAAAGAAGAGGAGGGATTGAATGAAAGGGGCACCGTTTAGCAATCTTTATGCCTCAGCAAAGAACTGATCGTGAGTGTGGGAGCTCTCGCAGACCTTTTTCCCCTGATATTACAACTGTTAATCAGACAATTTCTTAAATGATGTAAAACTATGTCCATGCTACACATTTTCTCTCTGTGAAATCAAAAGTAGCTTCAAAGTTTAATTACCATTATTAAGCTACAGTGCAATTTCTAGAACAAAAGACCTGGATCTTCATCATAATGTGACCTAACACTTTAATTATCATTCCATGTAACTGTGTTTCTATTTGTTTTGGTTTGTGCAGTATGCACGGTGGTTAAGCACTGGCTCAAGCCAGCATGCCTGAGTTTAAATGTCAGTGTCTGACCTTGGATTCATTACTTAATCTCTCTAAGCTTCAGTTTCCTCACCTATAAACCAGAGAGAATCACTGTCACTACCTTAAACCATTTTTAAGAGGTTGAAGTGAGCTAATATTTGTAAAGCATTGAGCACAGTTCATGGCATCCAATAAATGTCATAAAAGTTAGCTAGTGTTACTATTCTATTTAAGCTTAATCATCTGACCTTTTATTTGGACTCATATCCCTTTTCACATCCGAATCAATTTAAGAAAAACATTTAATGTCTTGTTTTTTTCCAACCATGAGAGTGAATGTAGACAGCTACATGTCAGAAACCAGCTTTTAAGATGTACGTTGAAATTTAAAATTATATCACACTTGGAATTTTCTCACATAACTATTTAAGAATTTGGATTGTATTCATTAAAGATAAAGCCATGAAAACATAATATTCCAAGCATGAGTAAAAATTTTGATAGTCATCTTTGAAGAAAAGGTTAGGGGATTTTATGATTTCAATTCAAAAAGCGTTTATTGAGCATCTATTATATGCTAGGCATTTCAGTACTAAAAGATGGGTATTCCCTGATAGAAACAAAAAAGGCAAAATAAAGTAAACAATGTTCAAAGAAAGACTTGCTTACTTGTTTAAGACTGGCATCACGCACATTACAAAGCATTTCATCATCCACTCACCACTTTTATCTAATGTAGACATTCGATCAAGAATTAGTAACCTTTGCTTTTTGCTATTTTGCACTCTCCCTCCTCTGCCTTACCTGGCTAAACCCCAACATACTGTTCATCACTTTTCAGCACTTTACTCATTTCACAATTTCTCACGAAATCGGAATCAATAATGACAACAGTGTACAGCCAGTCAGATTTCATTTTATGGCAATCTACCTTAAGGCGCAGTCTTCAGGAAAACAACGTGTTGAAATGCAAGGACCGACTATGTCACAAACACACACCTGGTATTAACCAGAATCTGCTCAAACTATGACAATATCAGAATACAAGAATAACAAGGCAGGTGAAAAGATGTTCAAAGTCAAGTGAGAGAGGAGGGCGTTTCCCATCACTTGGCAGATGAAGTGGTTTGACTACAGGACCGTGAGGACCGTGTTTTTAGCAAGCTGTTTTCATCTGCAATAAACTCCAGGAATAAGTATTGGCATCATATTTATATGCCACATTTTGATGATACCAAGTCCCTTTAGGTTTTCAGTTTCCTCTTGACTGCTTCTTATCAGATGAGACCTTAACCTCTGAGGACAGGGCCTTGGCGTCTGCAGAGCAGAAGCGGCACTTTCCTAATAACTACACTTCAGTGCAAACGGACCCTGTGAGCAAATCTTTCTGATGGAGGCACGCTCCACCTATGTACCTGAGTTAATAACCGTTTAGGAACATATGGGTCTTTTTTGTCTCTCTCATCTGAAGCTGTCACAGCCAATCAGACAATTCTAAGATATGTGAGGCTCTATCCATGTCCCCTAATTGTCTTTTTGCTATTCCAACAACAATAAGCACTTCTGTTCTCTTTTATTTGCATCTCAAATTCTAGGTCTAAGCAAGAAAAACCAAAAATTGCAGCAGCAAATATTGCTGGCTACCAAGGGATCAGGACATTTGACTTAATTGCTGTTTATAATTTTATTTTTTTAAGTCAGTGCTGTTTGTGGTCCCATAATATAAAGCAGGTTGTCTCCTTTATTTCTATTTCGCATCGAATCTCTAGAGGTTACTTACCAGTAAGTAGTGAAGCGAGGAGAATGATAATATCTCAGAGTACTGGTACAGACAAAGAATTCAAATATTTTAAGGCAGCCATTCTCTATTTATAAATCTGATTTGTCAGAATATCACTTCTTTGTAGATTAATTTGTAATTGGATCTTTCAGACTCATTCCTTTAGTTTGTCAAACCCCTACCGTATGCAAGGCACAGGATCTAGGCATTGGGAATCCAACAGTAAAATATTCCTGCCCTTGTATTTAGTGAGGGAAGAGGGGAGAGATGCAACTAAATGAGAAAAAAAGCATGCGCACACACACACACACAAATACACACACACACACACACACACACACACACACACACACACGATGTTTAGCGGTGATAAGCGTTATAGAGAAAAATATAACCAAGAAGGGGGTAGAGATCACTGAGAGTGGGTGAAAAGCTGGGGGCTCTGGGAAGGTTTCCCTGAGGGATTATTTGAAGAAAGACACAGAGGTCAGGGAGGGAGCCATGCAGATACCTGGGTGAAGAGAGTCCCAGGAAAAGGAAACAGCAACACAAAAGCCCTGAGACAGAGTGTCCTTGGTATGTTCAAGGACTAGAAAGGAGGCCAGCAAGGCTTAGGCAGTATGAAAAACGGGAAGGACCATGGGCTGTGACCACCTGTGATCATTATACAGGTGCTCAGAACACTCCCCCAATCAGTAGGCACCCACAGGGATTAGGGTATGAAGTCAGAAAAGTATCACTTCCCTTTTTTGGGGTAATTTTATTTAGCTTTTACTCCCACTTTGTTCTATGTATCTTTATACACAATATTCTTTGTCTTTCACAGAAAATCTACACAGGAGGTATTATAATTCTTATTTTACACATAAGAAAACATTGCTTAGAGAAATTCAATTACTTGCTCAATGGAAAGCATTAGGAACTCTGACTTTAAAACTTCACCATGTCCCTCCTTCTAAAAAATTGCTAAGAAAAACTACTTCAAAAAATAGTTGAGACTGCATTGGACTTGCAGGTCCTGGCACGGCAAGCTTGGAAGTTGTCACTCCATCCTAACAGTGAGTAAAAACCCGGAAAAACCGAAAGATCAACAACTCCTCTTAGATCAGTAAGAGAAGTGAGGTCACAGGGCAGATCACTGCCCTCCAAACTGGAGAGACCAACAGGCAGATCGAGAAAATCACAACCTACCAGAGCAGAAACTCATGAACTGAAAGCTCCCCAGGAAACAGAGCCAAGAGAGGAAAACCTGAACTGTAACTTACGAACCACTGGAGGCTCAAAGTGGATAAGTCTGAGAGTTAAAAATTCTGGGAGCCTCCACAAGTTTATGAGTTTTATTTTGAGGTTATGGACCAGGTTCTCCCTATAAATATTAGAGAAAAATCCCCTCATGCTCTGGCAGGGTCAGAGGGAAGGGAACAGCTTCAAAATACGTCAGACAGCTCTGTTCTTCTTAACAAGGTCTGCCCTCGGGAGAAAATGTATAACAGAGCCTAACTTGCTGGGGTTTCATCAGAGCCTAACTGATATGGGAAAAGAAAAGACAAAATTCTAGCTGGTTCTAGCCTTCTTGTTTCACCGAAGGGTGGAAGACGACTGAGAAGCATAGGTGAAGTGCACAGTCCAGAGGCACAGGCTCACTAAAAGACTGCGACCTAATCACAGAACTACAGAATACTCCCACCCCCACCACCTGGCCACCACATCTCGAAAGGCCTGTTTACGTCAGTCCCTTTGGCCCAGCACAACATGTCCGACTATCAAGAAAATTTACAAAACATACTAAAAGGCAAAATAACATAGTCTGAAGAAATAGAGCAAGCATCAGACTCAGACATGGCAGAGATGTTAGAATGATCGGATCTGGAATTCAAGACAACTAATGTTAATAAGCTAAGGGGTCTAATGGGTAAAATAGACAGCTTGTAAGAACAGGTGGGCTGGGTAACATAAGCAGAGAAATGGAAATCCTTAAGAAGAATCAAGAAGAAATGCTAGAGCTAGATCAAAAATATTGTAACAGAAATGAAGCATGCCTTTGATGGGCTTACTAGTAGACTGGATATGGCTGGGGAAAGCATCTCTGAGCTTGAGGATAAATCAGAAACCTCAGAAACTGAGAAGCAATGCGTGCAGAGACTGAAAAAAAAAAATACAGTATCCAAGAACTGTGGGAAAACTAAACAAGGTGTAACATTCACATAATGAGAATACCAGAAGGAGAAGAAAGAAAGGAAGAGAAGAAATACTTGAAACAATAATGACTGAGAACTTCCCCTAATTAGTGTTGGACATCAAACCACAGATTCAGGAAGCTCACATAACACCAGGAAGGATACATGTAAAAAAACTACACCTGGGTATATCATATTCAAACTACAGAAAATCAAGGATAAGGAAAAGATCTTGAAAGAAGCCAGTGGAAAAAGATACCTACCTTACCTACAAAGGAACAAAGATAAGAATTACACCTGACTTCTCAGAAAACATGCAAGCAAGAAGGGATTGGAATGAAATTAAAGTGCTGACAGCAAAAAGTCACCAACCCAGAATTGTGTATCCTGCAAAAACAACTAAAAATAAAGGAGAAATAAAGACACTCTCAGACAAAGAAAAATTGAGGGAATTTGTTGCCAGTAGACCTGACTTCAAAATAGACGTTCTTCAGAGAAAAGAAAATTAATATAGGTCAGAAAATTGGATCTACAAAAAGAAAGGGAGAATATTGAATAGGAATAAGTGAAGATTAAAAAAACTTTTGTTTTAACCTTAATTGACTTAAATAGGTAACAGTTTGCTCAAACCAATAATGGCAACAATGTATTAAATTATATATTTAATATGTATTATGTATATACACAATGTGTAATTATGTATATAATTAAATTATGTACTTAAGGGAAATGAATGACAGCAATGATACAAGGGACAAGAGGGAGGAATTAGATTATTTTATTAGTATAAGGTACTAACACTACCTGTGAAACAATATAGTGTTATTTGAAAGTAGACTTGGATTAGTTTTAAATGTATATTGAAAACTCCAGGGCAATCTAAAAAAAGTTTTAAAAAAATATATATATGACTGATAATGCTAAGAAAGGAAAGGAAACAGAATCATTTAAAATACTCAATTAAAACCACAAGAGGCAAAAAAAAAATGTAAAAGACAAAAATAGGAGCAAAGAATAAGGGCAACCAACAGAAAACAGTAACAAATATGGTAGATATTAATCCAACTCTATCAATATTAATCCAACTGTATCAATAATCACTTAAAATGTCAAAGGTCAAAAGGTACAAATCAAGTCAAAGTGTCAGAGCAGATCAAAAATAAGACCAACTATATATATGTAGTCTAAAAAAAAACCCACTTGTGGGTCTCTTGTAGACAGTATATATATAGGTCTTCTTTTTGTATCCATTCAGCGAGCCTGTGTCTTATGGTTGGAGCATTTAATCCATTCACATTTAAGATAATTATCGATATGGATGTTCCTATTACCATTTTCTTAATTGTTTTGAGTTTGTTTTTGTAGGTCCTTTTCTTCTCTTGTGTTTCCCACTTAGAGAAATTCCTTTGGCATTTGTTGTACAGCTGGTTTGATGGTGCTGAATTCTCTTAGCTTTTGCTTGTTTATAAAGCTTTTGATTTCTCCATTGAATGTGAATGAGATCCTTGCCGGGTAGAGTATCCTTGGTTGTAGTTTCTTCCCTTTCATCATTTTAAATATATAGTGCCACTCCCTTCTGGCTTGTAGAGTTTCTGCTGAGATATCAGCTGTTAACCTTACGGGAGTTCCCTTTTAAGTTATTTGTTGTTTTTCCCTTGTTGCTTTTAATAATTTTTCTTTGCCTTTAATTTTTGTCAGTTTGATTACTATGTGTCTCAATGTGTTTCTCCTTGGGTTTATCCTGCCTGGGACTCTCTGTGCTTCCTGGACTTGGGTGGCTATTTCATTTCCTATGTTAGGGAAGTTTTTGACTATAAACTCTTCAAATATTTTCTCAGGTTCTTTCTCTCTCTCTTCTCCTTCTGGGACCCCTATAATGCAAATGTTGTTGCATTTAATGTTGTCCCAGAGGTCCCTCAGGCTGTCTTTATTTCTTTAGATTCTTTTTTCTTTATTCTGATCCATGGCAGTGAATTCCACCATTCTGTCTTCCAGGTCACTTATCCATTCTTCTGCCTCAGTTATTCTGCTATTGATTCCTTCTAGTGTATTTCTCATTTCAGTTATTGTATTGTTCATCTCTGTTTGTTTGTTCTTTAATTCTTCTCGGTGTTTATTCTTTAATTCTTCTAGGTCTTTGTTAAACATTTCTTGCATTTTCTCGATCTTTGCCTCCATTCTTTTTCCAAGGTCTGGGATCATCTTCACTATCATTATTCTGAATTCTTTTTCTGGAAGGTTGCCTATCTCCACTTCATTTAGTTGTTTTTCAGGGGGGTTATCTTGTTCGTTCATCTGGTACATAGCCCTCTGCCTTCTCATTTTGTCTATGTTTCTGTGAATGTGGTTTTCATTCCACACGCTGCAGGATTGTAGTTCTTCTTGCTTCTGCTGTCTGCCCTCTGGTGGATAAGGCTATCTAGGAGGCTTGTGCAAGTTTCCTGATGGAAGGGACTGATGGTGGGTAGAGCTGGGTGTTGCTCTGGTGGGCAGAGCTCAGTAAAACTTTAATCTGCTTGTCTGCTAATGGGTAGGGCTGGGTTCTGTCCCTGTTGGTTGTTTGGTCTGAGGCAACCCAACACTGGAGCCTAGCCAGCTCTTTGGTGGGGCTAATGGCCAACTCTGGGAGAGCTCACACTAAGGAGTATTTTCCAGAATTTCTTCTACCAGTGTCCTTGTCCTCGTGGTGAGCCACAGCCACCCCCCGCCTCTGCAGGAGACCCTCCAACACTAGCAGGTAGGTCTGGTTCAGTCTCCTATGGGGTCACTTCTCCTTCCCCTGGGTCCCAATGCGCACACTACTTTGTGTGTGCCCTCCAAGAGTGGAGTCTCTGTTTTCCCCAGTCCTGTTGAAGTCCTGCAATCAAATCCCACTAGCCTTCGAAGTCTGATACTCTAGGAATTCCTCCTCCCTTTGCTGGACTCCCAGGTTGGGAAGCCTGACATGAGGCTCAGAACCTTCACTCTAGTGGGTGGACTTTTGTGGTATAAGTGTTCTCCAGTCTGTGAGTCACCCACCCAGCAGCTATGGGATTTGATTTTATTGTGATTGCACCCCTTCTACTGTCTTATTGTGGCTTCTCCTTTGTCTTTGGATGTGGGATATCTTTTTTGGTGAGTTCCAGTGTCTTCCTATTGATGACTGTTCAGCAGTTAGTTGTGACTCCGGTGCTCTAGCAAGACGGAGTGAGCGCACATCCTCCTACTCTGCCATCTTGAACCAATCTTCAAAAAAAAATTTTTTATATCAACTCCAACAATGAATCAGAAGAATTTGGTTGGTTCAACTTCTGAAAATTAATTAATGTAAACCAGGGGGCCCCAACCCCTGGGCCTGTAAGGAACCAGGCTGCACAGCAGGAGGTGAGCAGCGGGCAAGCAAACAAAGTTTCATCCGCTACTCCCCATCGCTCCCCAGCACTCACATAACCACCTGAACCATCCCCCACCCTCACCCCCACCCCATCCATGGAAAAACTGTCTTCCACGAAACCAGTCCCTGGCGCCAAAAAGGTTGGGTAATGCTGATGTAAACCATCATATCAATAGGCTTAAAAAGAAAAATCACATGATTATATCAACAGATGCAAAAAAAAAAAAAAAAAAAAAACCCATGACAAAATCCAACACCCACTTATGATTAAAAACTCTCAGTAAAATAAGAATAGAGGGGAACTTCCTTCACTTGACAAAAAATATCTACAAAAAACATGGAGCTACTATCATACTTAATAGTGAGAATCTTGACTCTTTCTTACTAAGGTCAGGTACAAGGCAAGGATGTTCCCTCTCATCACTCCTTTTCAACATTATATGGAAGCTCTGCCTAATGCAATAAGACAAGTAAAGGGGAAAAGGCATAAAGGTTGGGAACAAAGAAATAAAACTGCCTTTGCTAGCAGATGACATGATCCTCTATGTAGAAAATCTTAAAGAACTGACCAAAAAAATCTCCTGGAACTAAGAAGCGATTATTGCAGGATTGCAGGATACAAAGTTAATATACAAAAACCAATCATTTTCCTATACAGCAGCAATGAACAAGAGGAATTTGGAAATAATACCACAATACAATTTACATTAGCATTCACAAAGCTGAAATAATATAAATCTAATAAAATATGTAGAAGATCTATATGAGGTAAAGTAAAAAACTCTGATGAATGAAATCAAAGACTAAATAAATGAGAGATAGTCCATGTTCATGGTTAGGAAGAATTAATATTGTCCAGATCTCAGTTCCTTCCAAGTTAATCTATATGTTTCATGCAATTCAAATCAAAATCCCAATACGTTACTTTGTGGATGGATATCAACAAACTGATCTAAAGTTTATAGAGAAAGAACACATACTCAGATGTAGCAACACAATATTGCAGAAGAAGAACAAATCAGAGGATTGACACTACCTGACTTCACAACTTACTATAAAGCTGCAATAATCAAGACAGTATGATACTGGTAAAAGAATAGACAACCAGATCAGTAGAACAAAATAGAGAGCACAAAATTAGACTACATAAATATAGTCAACTGATCTTTGACCAAAAAGCAAAGGCAATACAATGGAGAAAAGATAATCTTTTCAACAAATGGTGCTTGAACAACTGGACATCCACATATAAAAATATGAATTTGGACACAGACTTTACACCTTTCACAAAAACTAACTTGAAATGGATCACAGACTTAAATATAAAACACAAAACTATAAAACTCAAAGAAGATAACATAGGAGAAAATTTAAATAACCTTGGGTTTGATGATGAATTTTTAGATAAAACACCAAAGGTATAGTACATGAAAAAATAATTGAAAGCTAGACTTCATTAAATTTAAAATTTTCTGCCCTGCAAAAGACACTGTCAGGAGAATAAAAAGACAAGCCAAGATCGGGAGAAAATATTTCCAAAAGACATATTTGATGAATCACTGTTACCCAAAATACACAAAGAACACTTAAAATTCAACAATAAGAAAACAAAAAACCCCATTACAAAAATGCGCCAGAGACATTAACAGACACCTCACTAAGGAAGGTAAACAAATGGCAAGTAAGCATTTGAAAAGATACTTCCCATCATATGCCATCAAGGAAATACAAAGTAAAACAAAAATGTGATACTACACATCTATTAGAGTGGTCTAAATCTAGAACACCGACAACACCAAATGCTGACAAGGACGTGGAGCAACAGGAACTCTCATTCTTTGATGGTGGGAAAGTAAGATGGTACAGCCACTTTAGAAGGCAATTGACAATCTTTTTACAAAACTAAATATACTCTTACCATATAATCCAGCCACCATGCTGTTTGATGTTTACCCAAAGGGGCTGAAAACTCATGTCCGCACGAAAGCCTGCACACAGATGTTTATAGCTGCTTTATTCATAATTGCCAGTACTTGGAAGCAACTAAGATGTCCTTCAGCAGGTGAATGGATAAATAATCTGCAGTACATCCATACAATGGAATATTATTCAGTGTTCTAAAAAAATAAGCTATCAAGACATTAAGATACGTAGAGGAAATGTAAATGCATACTACTGAGTAATAGAAGCCAATCTGAAAAGTCTACATACTGTATTCCAATTATATGACACTCTGAAAAAACTAAACTATGTAGACAGTAAAAATATCAGTGGGTGCCAGGGGTTAGGGGAGGTGGGATAAATAGGTGGAGCACAGAGGATTTTTATGATGTTATAATGATGGACATGTCATTATACATTTGTCTAAACTCTTAAAGTACATAACACCAAGAGTGGACCCCTTATATAAACTGTGATTACACTTGATGGTAAGGATGTCAATATAGTTTTATCAAGTGTAACAAATATACCATTCTACTGGGGAATGTGGATAAAGGAAGAGGTTATGCATGTGAGGGACAGGAGCATACGGGATATTTCTGTACCTTGTTCTTAATTTTGCTATGAACCTAAAAATGCTCTTAAAAATTTTTTTTTAAATAGTCTTAAAAAAATAGCTGAGGGGCTTCCCTGGTGGCGCAGTTGTTGAGAGTCCGCCTGCCGATGCAGGGAACACGGGTTCGTGCCCCGGTCCGGGAAGATCCCCCATGCCGCGGAGCAGCTGGGCCCGTGAGCCATGGCCGCTGAGCCTGCGTGTCCGGAGCCTGCGCTCTGCAACGGGAGAGGCCACAACAGTGAGAGGCCCGCGTACCGCAAAAAAAAAAAAAAAAAAAAAAAATAGCTGAGACTGTGTTAATGAGAGAGGCTGAGGAAAGGGTCATCTTTTACCCTGCTGATGGATTTAATGCACCTTTTATGCAGAAAATTTGACAACATCTGTCAAGATATTTCCTCACTAGTGCCAAAATTTGTGCATTCAAGGTAAAAAATTACTACATTAATTGTAATACAAAAATACTGGAATCCATCTAAATGCCCATAAGAACTGATTAATAAAGTTTGGCACACCCATTTAATAGAATACCATGCAGCTGACAAAAAGAAAGAGGATACTCTGGATAAGGAGATAAATAAAATGATCTTTCGGCTGTATTGTTGGGTGGAAAATCAATGTACAGAGCCGTGTTTCTGTGCAAAGAGCAATTAAAATAATAAATATTCTTAAATATTAAGAATTATTATATACATCTATTTAAAAGTGAGTATACATATTTACTTGTATATGAATACAACAGCCCTTAAAGGGTTGCTCATGGATGTCATGAACTGGTTGCCTCCAGGGAAGGAAACTGGTAGATAAAAACAGGGATAAGAGGAAATTTTCACTGTATACCCTTTGTCCATTTGAGTTTTATAACACTGAAATATATTACTCCTTCTAAGTAACCACATTTAAATAAGTGTGTGTGTGTGTGTGTGTGTGTGTTGGTTTAACCTTAAGGCTAGGGTGTTTTCCACAACTCCATCAAGTGACCAGAGCTCATAGCCTCAGTATTGACATGTAACCAAGGACAGCCTTAAGCTGACCAGTGAAGAAAAGCCACGTTAACTGAAGCCTGGTCACTTGGAGCCCAGCAGTAAGCAGGCAAAGAGAAAGTTTTCACTAGTGTTCATCCAGTTCTGTTCAATTAGAAGCTCATTGATTTTGCCTTAAATACAAGCACTGAAGAGGTGCTTTGTAAGGTGGGGATAAATTTCCCTCAAGCTTGTCCCCTTCCCTCTGCTCAGATATTACATTTCCCACAGGAACTACCAATTGAATTGGTTAGATTCTCAAATATCTCAATTCCCCCAAAATCATATGCAGAAACGAGGACAGGAGATGCACTGTCACTAAAAAATTATACCCCAGTCCCATTTTTAATGAATGATTGGCATCATGTTACCTGTGAGAGTGTGAGAGTTGGTCCTCAAGAAAAAACACTACTCTGGGTAAAGTAGAGGTCTAATCTTCACATTTTCAAAGCCAACATCCCATGCTGAATTACAGGAGCCCTGTCAGGGATCTCAGGAGTCCTGCTGGAGGCCGCCAGGCAGCCACTGTCTGACAGGTCTTTTTACGTACGTATGTGATTAATGTTTCTACTCTTAGAGATCAGGTAAAATGGGAAGATTCAGGAAGCCATTTTTGTATCAAATTGTCTCATATGCATATATTGCAACCTAGAAATTCATTCTCAAGATTTTACCTTACAGAGATAAAGCCATGAGTGTGAATATATTTATGCATAAAGAAATGCATAAGAGCAAAATGTTCGTCAAGGCAAATGGATCAGTAAATTATGATACATACATACAATGAGACACTGTGCTGACTTTTTAAAATGATGAAGTAGATCTACATTTAGGTACAAGGAAATAATTCCAATATGTTTCGGAATAAGAAAGTAAGTTACAGAACCATATTCAGGTGAAATAGTCTATGCACAGAGAGACATTTAGATATTTTGATGATGTTTCAGCAATATTTAATTCTTTACCTGAACTTACTGCATTGTTTTAATTTCTTATAATAAGCAAGTAACGTTTTACAAAAAATAAATTATTTCAATGAGAAAAATAGTAAATATCATTGTCTGTCAAGATTTGATGATACTGATATATTTAGCCTGACGATAAATATGTCTAGATGCAAAACACACTGAAACATGACCTATTTTACAAAAACGCATAAACCCACATCATTAGGATGAGAGCCATGGTGATAAGTCAGAAATTTTATCTATTCCAGTTTATATGTTACCTACAAATACATTTTTAAAGTTCCCCAGCATTCATGGGTTTTTAAGAAAAGCTTTATTTAAGAATTCTATGCAAAGACAGTTCCTTAGAACTACCTCCAGGATACTGAGTGACTTTGATTCTTTCAAAATTGTGCATTCCAGGGACTCCCTCAACCTGTCCCAACTTGTTCTGCCACTAGCTGTGAGGGCAAGCTTTGCTGGTGAAATAAAGCATAAGGTTCCTTTTCAAAGGCCCTGTGTGGCTTAACATCACTTTCTTAGATTAGGATGCGAGGGTACCAAAAGGCAGGAAGATAAAGAAAAGTCACAGAAATATGCCATGTCACTTTCATATAGAAATAATGGTAGGTTCCCACTGATGACCAAATAGAATGAAATAATAGTAAAGTGTCAGCAACATGTTGAAATGACAATGCAAGGGAAGGTTTTCATTAGATTCAGGTAAAAGGAAAGTCTTTCAAAAAGACACCAAACCAAATAACCAAAGAGCAAGCACCAGTGGACTGAAAAAGCATGGGTTTGTTTTGAACTTAGAATTAGAAATAGCAGTAAAAGGAATCGAACATCCATTGGTGCTCAGAAGAGTGTTGGGAGTTGTAGGAAAACACAGAAGGGGAAGACAAGGATCTTTCCCTTTCATCAAACATGTGAGGGGAGAAAGTGAGAATTTAGCCAATTGTTTAATTGGAAAACAACTAGAAATGCAACCGACGCGCAGAGAGGGGAGAGAGGTATGGTAGGAGATGTCCCTGGAGACCTCGGATGTCGAGAGGACCAGAGATGAGCCCCGGAACTGAATGTTTACCAGCAGGAACTTCAATGGCAGAGAAGAGAAGGGGCAGAAAAAAACTCTTCCTCACCTCAAGGGACCAGAGACAAAGCCCAATTCAGGGGCCCCTCCGCCTTTCTAACTCTTCCCAACATCTGCTTTCATATGACACATGGGTAAAATAAAGAGTAAGAAATATCAAGATGTTAATAAGAAAAAGAGGTGTCCTAAAGCACCACCCTTCAACCTGAGAGGTATGGGGGAGCCGGGGAGACTTGCCAGGGCTGGCCACCTGGGAGGAAGGAGGACGACTTCCAAGAGGCAGGACACAGTAAGGCAATGCTGCAGAGATACCTGTTGTTACCATTATTACGTCTATGCTCACACCACCCCCGCCCTGCCACACACACACTTTTGAAAGTCAATAAACTGAAGCTTAGACACGATAAATAGTCTGCCCAACATTTGAACTCACATTTCTCTAACTCAGCAGTTCTCAAAACTTTTGATCTCGGAATCCCTTTATACTACTAAAAATTATTGAAGAATCCAAATAGCTTCTATTTATGTGGGCAATAGAGACAGAGACAGAGGTAGAGATAAAGACAGAGACAGACAGAGAAACATATATATTTACCAAAGTGGAAATTTAAACTGAGAAATTGTTAAAACACAGGAATACAAAAGCACATATTCCTTTAGCCATCAGAGCAACGATGTCCTCACTCATCATAGAGCCTCTAGAAAGCTCCCTTGTACACTCATGAAACAAGAGAGGAAAAAGTAAACAGCAAGTTAATATTATAATGAAAAGAGCTGTGATCTTGAAGATCCTTTGAAAGGATCTGACTTCCCCAGGGATCTGAGATCACGCTGTGAGAACTGCTGTTCTAACCTCAAGTCTATATTTTTCCAAGACTAGACCTTGGTACATTGAGTGAATGACCTTCACAGTCTGGCTCTAAGCTCCCTTCACTGCCTCAAGTCCCACAGTTTTTGCTAAGTCTCCCCAGACTAGCCATACCAGAATAAACCCTCTCCCTGAAAAAAAATGTAGAGTCTGTGCTCAAGCTTCTTTGCAGGTGGCCATGTTGTACCTTCTGTCTGGAACTACTTCCTTCTCTCTTCTTAGGGGTTCCCACTCTAGATTTCAGGGCTCTGCTGAATGTCACCCACCCCAGTCCCAGCCAGATTTGATCACTTTCTAAGGATAGCACTTTGCTTTTACCCCTATTCATTTCACTCTACTCCATTGTTTCCTTGTGAGTTGGTCATGTGTCTGCTTCCTCTTCTTTCACCCCACCATCCTGTAATGAGCACCTACCCAGCAATGAGCTCTTGGAAGACGCCCAGAACCTGAGTCTCCCTGAACTACGGGGGCAAAGAAACTATGTGGCACATGAATCTTTGATCCCTCATTCCTGGCACCTGAAACTTATTCAAAACTGTTTTATTTGCTTTGTCTAATTATTCTGAAATGATAAATTATCACTGGCTGATGGGACTGTGGGTGATATTATTTTCTTTGCACTTGACTGCAACATATTTTTACAATTATAAATGTTATACAACATTAAAGTGTTTCTCTATAACTTAGCTGCTAATAGTCAGGAAACACTTATGTATGACACACAGCTCTATGTGCTTTATATACATATTAATGCATTTAATTATTTATACTTTTAACAGCAGAAATAAGTAGAGGCATGAATATCCAACTCATTTGTACAGATTCTTTCTATATGATATTCCAAATGTGCATAGTCTATTGTTGCCTATAACTTGCATATCTTTGTGTTATCTTGGCTTTATCTTCATGTTCCAAATGGAAGATTCCAGACCTTCTTTGTGCCCCATTTCCTGAATTCCTCATGGAAGATTGCTCATTTTATGGTCAGGCAATAGCAGATCGTAACATCAACACACAAACCTAGCACTTTAACTTTGCAGATCTCAATTAGCAGAATGTTCTCCTGGAAACAAATACATCTCTCAGTGGCCACCAGGGAGTCGCATTAACTGGTTGCGTTCATAAAGTTCAGTAAAACATTTACGAGGGAATGTTCTCCCTGAAGATGGAATTCAAAATGGATCGTTTTGTAAAGGATTTTTATCTCCTAGAATAACCGGAAAACAGAGTGTTTGAAGTAGTGACATGACACACTACTCAATACTAACAAAGGGCTCTCCTCCCCTTGCACCCAATCTGAACTACTCATTTCTGTGTAGATGCAGAAGCTTCGGCAGCAAGGAAAGATAGAATGGGCTAGAGTTACTGTTTAATTGGCCACAAGCTGGAAACTGGCTGTCTGCTTGGCTCCAGCTGTGCTGTGACTATCAGGCCTGAGGTGATCACGGTTGCAGACTAAGCTCCATGGGTGCCCGCTCGCTCTGTGATATCCACAGGCTGGCCCTCCCTTTCCTCTAAGAAGGCCTGTGGTCCTTGCGGCATCTCCACTCCAGAGGAGCCCGCTTCCTCATTGACATGCAGGGAGCGCTCCCATAAGCAAAAGCTGCAAAGCATCATTACCGTGGTCGGGAGACAAACAACACTCGCACTGCATACCAAGTGGCACCACATTTAACTGAATCATTTTATTATGAATACATTCCGGGCTGCCACTGTGAGCCACTTGCCTAAACTATGCCGGCAAAATGGATCTTTGCTAATTACATTTCATGCATATTTCAGATCTTTCCATGGGGATGCAGGAGGATGGTGTTCATAAAAGGGAATTTTACAGCCAGGTTCCCTTGCGTTTGGCATCAAAACCCAAACTAGCGGGTAACAAAGATAAGTTCAATTACATTCCACGTTGTGTTTGTTTTAGCTGGAATGTTTCCTCCTAGTAACTCTATCAGTGCTGCTGTGGTCACTGGTTGAAAATGAAATCACTCTTCAAATCCACCTGAATACACATTATTGCAGAAATGCAACAGTTATTAAATCATTTCTTTTCCACATTTCCTTTTCTATATTTGTCCTTAGATTGAATTAAGGAAATAAGCCTCTGGATGTGGGGACATGTCAGGAGAGTGACAGAAAAACATCATTACCTGCTTCAAGACCGAATTGTAAAGCACACAAGTGACTGCTTTCTTGTGGCTTTTCACCCTCTTGCCGGAATCACTTTTCACTGCCAGCAATGCTAGCTGGTTATTAAATGAGATGAAAAGCCGTCCGTGGGCTTCATCAAAGTGGAAGAGACATCTGAAGTCCTGACTTTTGGAGAAAGAACAAGCTATCCTCTGGATGGACAGCTGGTGCCGAATATCCCAGAGTCTCAAAACCTGCATGAAACGTAACAAAGTCACAGGAGTATGTCAAGAATAATTCTAATTTTTTAGCCAGATTTTCTCTAGCTCACCCTCGATCCCAGGCAGGCTCTGCATAGTGCTGTAATTGTTCACACTTCTCTCATAGCACATATTTTTTGTATTTCCCTTCTCTGTTTCAGTATCTCCTCAACTGTAATCTCTTCTAGGGAAGGGACTGTGTTTTGTCTCAGTCCCCAGAAAAGTGCGTGCGTTTAGTAGGTGCTTACGATAGGCAGAGTAATCATCTTCAAAGATGCCCACGTCCTAATCCCTGGAAAATGTGAATATGCTATCTTACATGCCAAAAGAGATTTTGCAGATGTCATAAATTAAGGCCTTTGAGATGGAGAGATTATCCTGGTTGATTTGGGCAAGTCCAATGTAATCACAAGGGAGATCAGAGTGATGGGATGTGAGATGGACTCTACCTAATGTTCCTGGCTTCAAGAAAGGAGAAAGGGGGGGCCATGAACCAGGAGAGCTGGAGAAGGCAAGGAAACGATTCTCCCCCAGAACCTCCAGAAAAGAAGACAGCCCTTGGAATACCTTGATTTTAGCCCAGTGAGACCCAGGCTGGAATTCTAACCTACAAAACATTAAAGGTGTGTTGTTTCAAACCACTGAGTTTGTGGTTATCTGTCACAGTAGCAATAGAAAACGAATACAACCTCTTTCGATAGATAGATAGATAGGTAGACAGATAATATATGTATATATTTTTTGATGAAATAAAAGACTTGTTATTAAATGAAATCAAGTTCAGATAAAACACAGACAATTAAGACACAAAAAATGACATGCAGATGGAACAAGGTAAACACTGAAGGAAATGGGAAGAGCAACTCTGCAGATGCAAGTGTTGCCACTGTCAGTCATGGTGCAGAATTAACACAGGGCAGTGAGGGAGAGTCAGGGTGAAGACAGCGAAAATCCTCTCCAATAGGGGCCAGCGGGCCAGCTCTAGGGCCAAACTTTTGGGGTTCTGATTTTGGCTCTATCCCTTACTGCAGGGTGACCTCTAGTAAGTTTCTTTGTCTCTCTGAGTTTTTGATGTGGTACCTACCTAATCTGATGCTATGAAGAGTGAATGAGAGCCCATGTCAAGCATTTAGCATGATGACCAGTATGTGGTCAGTGTTCAGTAAATGTTTTTTTTTTCATTATTAAGTGTATTTTATTCTTTTTACTGCATAAACATTAGAACCTAAGAGCAAAAAAGTTTCTTTCAAATAAACTAGTGCATCTTATCCAGTATGAGAATTATTTTAAATTATCTATAAAAGATGACCTCTGTTTACACGAGTGTTTATTACTCCATAGGGCAGGCTACCCAGTAGTTTTTAACCTATTTTAAATCATATACTCCTTTGGGGGAAAAAAAATCATTTGAAAACGATGGTCCATCCCCTCCTCCTAAATGCACATACCCATACATGCACACAATTTTCCACATAATTTCTTTGGATACATAGACACACACATCTCCCATACAGATCCTGATATCCCATGGGATAGGAATTCCTAGAGTAGTCATTATGATTAGCCAAAGATGTCCTCTTCTACCTTTTGATTCTATCTTACTCTCTTTTCCTACATAAGCCTCTTCGTATACCTCTTTATCCAGGGTAAATGGCCCCAGTTCTTTCAACATCATAACATCATTTTTAGATCCCCCTCCACCATGGCAGCCTCTTGATTCTCTCACTTTGTCTTTTTTTTTCCATTTTCTCTCCAGGGGAGGATGGTCATCCAGGTTTTGTTTACCTTTTAAAAAATATAATAAGATATGTCCATGGTGTAAAATGCAATAGCACCGAAGGGATTTTTCTTCAACCTATCCCTCTCGGCCTCAAGTCCCACTCCTCAGAGACAGCCTTCTTTAACTTTTTTTGAGTTATGGTTTTCCCCGTAACACCAAATAATAGCTGTGTGTGTGTGTGTGTGTGTGTGTGTGTGTGCGCACGCACGTGAACACAGCATATATTAATCATACATTGAATGACATTCTCCTCTGAAAGTAATGCAGTTACTTACACTCGTTTTCTCCCTTTCTCTTCCATTGCCCCAATCTAAACATTGTATTTTTTTAGTCCTATTGTTACTATGCTTTAAAATAATACACTTACACATTAATTACTGCACTATCGATATAAGACAGTATCTCTCTGCTCACTAATATGTAAAATGAATACCTTAGGGTCCTCAAGGACCTCTTTAAGCAAAGTGCTCAGAATTGAGCCAAAATTTCAGGTGTGTTCTAACCACTGTTACAGGCACTGTGACTTCTTTAAAGCAGCCTACTTTTACGTGAGCTGATTAAGCCACTCCAACATGCATTGCCCTTACCTTGGGGTCCTGACTGAGCAAAACTCTAAATCTTATTCCCATGAACAAATAATCAAGCCAGACATCTACCATCCTACCTTCAAAAATCTGATGTTGTAAGCTAAAACAAGGATTTTTCTAGTTTCAAAGTGTAAAGATATAATTTTGAATCCTAATTCTATTATATTGATAATTCCTCCCTGATGTGTCCACACATCCCATGGAATACAGTAGATGGTCAACAGATATTTTCTTAATTTGTTGAAGGTTGTGGTTCATTTAACAACTATGTTTTTATCCCACTCACTGTTAAAAATATTAGCTAGGATAAGTCCAAAAATATAACACTTCCATAAAAAAGCTTGCCTCACTTCTACATGGTTATTTACCCAATTGCAGATCTCATCTAATTCACATTGAAATTTTATGAGACTTTTTCAAATATCTTGCAGAAATGAGTATGCTTGATATATAGGGTAACCTCTCCATTTACTAACACTTATAACAAACTTAAACTGACCTAGTCAAATTCTACCAGGTAAGCAGCATTACCAATCCCTCTAATCCCAAGAATATATTTATAAAGTAAATTGGGTTTTCTTGGCAAGAATTTTTTATTAAACAACTTATTCTAGTTCTTAAACCTTACTATTTTTATTTAAAACATTCTGGCCACTCTCCAGAAAATGTTTATCCTCAAAAATATAAACTCTATAAGAACTAAGACTTGCAAATATATTTCAAAGTGTTCTAAATATAAATAGGATTGATAAGCTATTATTTTGAATGTTAAAACCACATAGATTAGATGCATCTAAGATTAGATGCATCTAGATCATTCTCAAACACTCATATAACTTACAATAGTCATATCATCATTGTTCAAAATCCTGTCTTGTTTGGTATGGACTCCTTCCTAAAATACTGAAATTAACTTCATTTCAGAAAAATACTCTGGGGCATGGTTGAGTATAGATTAACAATAACTCAACAGTATTAATGGACTATAATTTCCCCAGAATCATTTTCTGCATGTTGTTCAAATCATTTATGTCAACTTTAATATTTCATTGACATTTAGTCACATAAATTAAATGAAAAATTAAAAATAGATGAGTGATAACCTCTACTCTATGACAGGTGAGTTCTTGCTATTAGCAATTAAAATTAGAGGTGCGTTTTTTAAGCAAAATGTGTATATTCATTAATTTTTCTTAAAATTAGTTTTTACTTTTCTTCTTTCCCTTCTTCCCTTGAAGAACCCTTGACTCTCGTAATTAGTGATCCTACTAAGTCCCCTTCCATCTTTAATTCTCTAATTTTTCTTTCTGCTGAGAACCAAAGCCAACAACATTTATATACTGTCATTAATGTATAAAACAGTGTTTCAGCATTCTCCCAGAAATCATATCATGGTAGGTGACCTCCCATATGGTTTTCAATTTTTTCTACACTTCACATTCTATACCAGTGGTTCTTAATCTTGACATTAGAAATACCTATGCTGTTTAGAAATTGCTTATGTTTGAGACTTTTCTCAAACCTATTAAATCAGACTCTCTGAGGATGGGGCTCAGGTATTAGTTTTTTGGTTTTTTTTTTTTTAATTTCCCAAGTATCTTCATTGTATTGTACTTTAACTTCTCAATTTGGTTTTAAGGTCAATGCTAATCTCCTTGAACAAGACATCTTTCTCTCAGCTTAATCAGTAATACCATGTGGCTTGGCTTTAAACCAGATAACTGTACTCCCCTATTCAGTCTGTATCTTTTTAATCAAGAAAAAAATCTCACATTAATTCTATTTTATTAATCAAGTCCTCTTGCAAAATATCACTTAAATAAATATCTAGTTAATATTTGAGAATCCTTGATTCTCCTTTTTTTGTATTCAAATTGACCTCTGAAATAGAATTAAGTCATATTTCAGAAAGGAGTATATTTAATATCATTTTCCATTCCAATATCCTAGAGAAGTTTTCTTTATTCTTAGTAGGAAAAATAAAGAAATTGGTAAACACCCAGGCTTAAAAATTGTAATTGAGGAACTGATTATTTTTTAATTTCTATTTTCCATATATTTTTATCTAAACTGTACTTTCGATTTTCATCATGATACCTGAGAACTTGTGATGCTTGTCCAAACTCAGACTTACTAAGCCTAGTCCTTGAAATGCTCTATATAGGGGCTCTTTACTTCATCTCCATTTTTATAGTATTAGGAGGAGTAAGCATCCAAGCTTGTGATTTTATATCAAGGCAAAATTTAGCTTTTCACATAATGATGAGGACTTATTTTTCTACTTAATCTTTATCTTGTTTCAACTGTTACCCAGTTAATAATGCAGGATTATAAAAGCAAATCCTGTGCTATTCATATACACTAGCACTAGAAACCAGTGGATTGGGACTCCAGACTCCAGTCATCTCGATCCTAGTTTTAATATTCCTCAGGTCTGTAAGCTTAGGTATATTATATTACTTCTCCATTTTCTCACCTTTATACGGAAGGGGACGCCGCCAGCTCTAAAATTCTGTCAATTTTGTCTAGAATGTACTGAAATTGCTCAATCCATTATCTATAGATTCCAAAATAACAACAACTGAAGCAATTTCAAGAAGGTGTATTGTGAAGATTGGGCTAAAGAAATGTAGTCTAATTTTACAAAAAAGTTCTTCCTGCCCCCTGCCAGAGATGGACAGAATCACTTCACATAGGCATAATAAAACTATAATAAATAAATAATAAATAAATTAACAAAACTTTTCTTTTATCCTATAAATATTAGAATTATAAATGGGTAACTTCATGGATGGGTGGGTACAAAAATATATGTATGGATGGATACAGAATCTGTTTTCAGTGCACTTTTTAAAACCAAATCAGCATTATGTACATATTGGCAACATGTCCAAATTTAATTCAAAGTAGTTAGGGGGAAAAAAGATTCATAATTTCCAATAATGATATAAAAGTGAGGGAAAAGTAGAAGACAGACTTAGAGAACTGCATCAAAATGAGATTTGTTTGGCTGCATCAAATATTTGCTACTAACTCCTACCACCCTGCAGGGCATAGATATAAAATGACAATAAGAAAAAGAGAGAAAGAGTATATATCGCTAAGGGGATTTTGAAGACAGCAGTGCAGCAGCCCAGCTCTCTGGGATAATCCACAAAAATGGATAGCCTACTTGCAGATAATAGGATAACAGGAACTGAGGGCATTGGCTTTCCTGAATATACCTTTATGTATTAACAAGTCTATTTATTTAGAATTTAAGCCTTTGGATAATGCACAAAGGCATAATCAGTGAATGCTTAAAGGCAATTTTGTTTGACATAGCACACATATTCTACTGAATAGCTCAGCTAATGTTTTTATCTTGAAGTAATATAACAGATCTTCCTTTAAGAAAGATTTTTGCCATTTTTGTCCTCAGGATTGAGGTCCACCTTAAAATATTAGTGGAAGGTTAAAATCTTCTCTTGTGCTATTCATTGTTAAATTGTTACCATAGCCATTATCATCTTTTTTTCATTCTTTTCAACAAAAATGAAAGAAGACATACAGCTCTAGGACACGGATTTCTATTGTGTGTGTGTTTGTGTATTCTATCATTGACCTTGAAAAAGTCAAAATGTTTCTTAATGCTATGAATTGTTCTGCAAAAATCTCATTAATTTCCCAGTTGAAGTTCAGCAATAAATTTAACTAATATCAACATTTTATTTAATTGGCTTTCTTTTCAGAACAAAAGTCCTTTGGGGAATTTTTAAATTTCAGTTAAATTGATTTTTTTGCTATTATCATTGCTCACAAACACTGAAAAACATAACAGAATTTTTCGCAGTCTTTAAACAAAAGTTTTCTAACTTTGCCTTTCAAAGATCACTGTTCCTCTTTTACTTCACAAAGTAAACCTAAACACTTTAAATTTTTTTCTTTCTTTTTTTAACTCAATATTTATACTAACAACTGCTTTGAAGAAAGTAAGTGAAAACCAGCTAGAACAAGGGAATCTTGGTTCAATTATCATTCCAGACTAGGTTTCTGTGGGGGGCCTTCCTGCTTCAAAGAAAAACAACTCTGAATAAAACATAATTTCTGCTGCCTTGCTGGACCTTCAGGGATTGGAGACAATCTCCACAGGTCCAAAAGAAGAAGGAGGAAAAAAAGAAGCAAACTTCACAAGGAGACAGTGAACAGTAGGCATAAATGAGTAGACTATAACAAGGAGAGAGGGCAGACAGCAGAAGCAAGAAGAACTACAATCCTGTAGCCTGTGGAACAAAAACCATATTCACAGAAAGACAGACAAAATGAAAAGGCAGAGGACTATGTACCAGATGAAGGAAAAAGATAAAACCTCAGAAAAACAACCAAATGAAGTGAACATAGGGAACCTTCCAAAAAAGAATTCAGAATAATGATAGTAAAGATGATCCAAGACCTCAGAAAGATCGAGAAGATGCAAGAAATGTTTAACAAAGACCTAGAAGAATTAAAGAACAAACACCTAAAAGAATTAACAAACAGAGATGAACAATACCATAATTGAAATGAAAAATACACTAGAAGGAATCAAAAGCAGAATAACTGAGGCAGAAGAATGGGTAAGTAACACGGAAGACATAATGATGGAATTCACTGCCACGAACAGAATACAGAAAAAGAATGAAAAGAAAAGAAGACAGCCTAAAAGACCTCTGGGACAACATTAAATGCACCAACATTAGCATTATAGGGGTTCCAGAAGGAGAAGAGAGAGAGAAAGGACCTGAGAAAATATTTGAAGAGTTTATAGTCAAAACTTCCCTAACATAGGAAATGAAATAGCCACCCAAGTCCAGGAAGCACAGAGAGTCCCAGGCAGGATAAACCCAAGGAGAAACACATTGAGACACATAGTAATCAAACTGACAAAAATTAAAGGCAAAGAAAAATTATTAAAAGCAACAAGGGAAAAATAACAAATAACATAAAAGGGAACTCCCATAAGGTTAACAGCTGATATCTCAGCAGAAACTCTACAAGCCAGAAGCGAGTGGCATGATATATTTAAAGTGATGAAAAGGAAGAACCTACAACCAAGGATACTCTACCCAGCAAGGATCTCATTCACATTCAACGGAGAAATCAAAAGCTTTACCGACAAGCAAAAGCTAAGAGAATTCAGCACCACCAAACCAGCTGTACAAAAAAATGTTAAGGGAACTTCTCTAAGTGGGAAATACAAGAGAAGAAAAGGACCTACAAAAAGAAACCTAGGGCTTCCCTGGTGGCACAGTGGTTGAGAATCTGCCTGCCGATGCAGGGGACACAGGTTCGTGCCCTGGTCTGGGAAGATCCCACATGCCGCGGAGCAGCAAGGCCTGTGAGCCATGGCCGCTGAGCGTGCACGTCTGGAGCCTGTGCTCCGCAACGGGAGAGGCCACAACAGTGAGAGACCCACGTACCACCAAAAAAAAAAAAAAAAAAAAGAAACCTAAAACAATTAAGAAAACGGTAATAGGAACATACATATCAATAATTACCTTAAATGTGAATGGATTAAATGCTCCAACCAAAAGACAGAGGCTCACTGAATGGATACAAAAAGATGACCTATATATATACTGTCTACAAGAGACCCACTTCAGACCGAGGGACACATACAGACTGAAAATTAGGGGATAGAAAAAGATATTCCATAAAAATGGAAATCAAAAGAAAGCTGGAGCAGCAATACTCATATCCGATAAAATAGACTTCAAAATAAAGAATGTTATAAGAGACAAGGAAGGACACAACATAATGATCAAGGGATCACTCCAAGAAGAACATATAACAATTATAAATATATATGCATCCAACATAGGAGCACCTCAATACGTAAGGCAAATACTAAGAGCTATAGAAGAGGAAATCGACAGTAACACAATAATAATGGGGGAATTTAACACCTCACTTACACCAATGGACAGATCATTCAGACAGAAAATTAATAAGGAAACACAAGCTTTAAGTGACACAGTAGACCTGATAGATTTAATTGATATTTATAGGACATTCCATCTGAAAACAGCAGATTATACTTTCTTCTCAGGTGCACACGGAACATTCTCCAGGATAGATCACATCTTGGGTCACAAATCCAGCCTCAGTAAATTTAAGAAATTGAAATCACATCAAGCATCTGTTCTGACCACAACGCTATGAGATTAGAAATCAATTACAGGGAAAAAAAAACCCATAAAAAGCACAAATACATGGAGGCTAAGCAATACGTTACTAAATAACCAAGAGATCACTGAAGAAATCAAAGAGGAAATCAGAAAATACCTAGAGACAAATGACAATGAAAACACGATGATCCAAAACCTATGGGATGCAGCAAAAGCAGTTCTAATAGGGAAGTTTATAGCAATACAAGCCTACCTGAAGAAACAAGAAAAATCTCACATAAACAATCTAACCTTACACCTAAAGGAACTAGAGAAAGAAGAACAAATAAAACCCAAAGTTAGTAGAAAGAAAGAATCATAAAGATCAGAGCAGAAATAAATGAAATAGAAGCAAAGAAAACAATAGTAAAGATCAATAAAACTAAAAGCTGGTTCTTTGAGAGGATAAACAAATTGATAAGCCTTTAGCCAGACTCATCGAGAAAAAGAGGGAGAGGACTCAAATCAATAACATTAGAAACGAAAAAGAAGTTACAATGGACACCGCAGAAATACAAAGCAACCTAAGAGACTACTACAAGCAACTCTATGTCAATAAAATGGACAACCTGGAAGAAATGGACAAATTCTTAGAAAGGTATAACCTTCCAAGACTAAACCAGGAAGAAATAGAAAATATGAACAGACCAATCACAAGTAATGAAATTGAAACTGTGATTAAAAATCTTCCAACAAACAAAAGTCCAGGACCAGATGGCTTCACAGGTGAATTCTATCAAACATTTAGAGAAGAGCTAACACCCATCCTTCTCAAACTCTTCCAAAAAACTGCAGAGAAAGAAACACTCCCCAACTCATTCTATGAGGCCATCATCACCCTGATACCAAAACCAGACAAAGATACTACAAAAAAAGAAAATTACAGACCAATATCACTGATGAATATAGATGCAAAAATTCTCAACAAAATACTAGCAAACAGAATCCAACAACACATTAAAAGGATCATACACCATGATCAAGTGGGATTTATCCCAGGGATGCAAGGATTATTCAATATACGCAAATCAATCCATGTGATACACCGTATTAACAAATTGAAGAATAAAAACCATATGATCATCTCAATAGATGCAGAAAAATATTTTGACAAAATTCGACACCCATTTAGGATAAAAAACTCTCCAGAAAGTGGGCATAGAGGGAACCTACCTCAACATAATAAAGGCCATATAGGACAAACCCATAGCAAACATCATTCTCAATGGTGAAAATCTGAAAGCATTTCCTCTAAGATCAGGAACAAGACAAGGATGTCCACTCTCGCCACTATTATCCAACATAGTTTTGGAAGTTCTAGCCACGATAGAGGAGAAAAAGAAATAAAAGGAATACAAATTGGAAAAGAAGTAAAACTGTCACTGTTTGCAGATGACATGATGTTATACATAGATAATCCTAAAAATGCCACCAGAAAATGACTAGAGCTAATCAATGAATTCGATAAAGTTGCAGGATACAAAATTAATGCACAGAAATCTCTTGCATTCCTATACACTAACAATGGAAGATTATAAAGAGAAATTAAGGAAACACTCCCATTCACCGTTGCAACAAAAAGAATAAAATACCTGGGAATAAACCTACCTTAGGAGGTAAAAGACGTGTAATCAGAAAATTATAAGACACTACTGAAAGAAATCAAAGATGACACAAACACATGGAGAGATATACAATGTTCTTGGATTGGAAGAATCAATATTGTGAAATATGACACTACTACCCAAACCAATCCACAGTTTCAATGTAATCTCTATGAAATTACCAATGGCATTTGTTACAGAACTAGAACAAAAAAGTCTTACAATTTGTATGGAACAACAAAAGACCCCAAATAGCCAAAGCAGTCTTGAGGGACAAAAAAACAGACCTGAAGGAATCAGATTCCCTGACTTCAGACGATACTACAAAGCTACAGTAATCAAGACAATATGGTACGGGCACAAAAACAGAAATATAGATCAATGGAACAGGATAGAAAGCCCAGAGATAAACCCACGCACATATGGTCACCTTATGTTTGATAAAGGAGACAAGAATATACAATGAAGAAAAGACAGCCTCTTCAATAAATGCTGCTGGGAAAACTGGACAGCTACATGTAAAAGAAAATAATTAGAACGCTCCCTAACACCATCCACAAAAATAAACTCAAAATGGATTAAAGACCTAAATGTAAGGTCAGACACTATAAAACTCTTAGAGGAAAACATCAGCAGAACACTCTATGACATAAATCACAGCAATATCCTTTTTCACCCACCTCCTAGAGAAATGGAAATAAAAACAAAAATAAACAAATGGGACCTAATGAAACTTAAAAGCTTTTGCACAGCAAAGGAAACTATAAACAAGACGAAAAGACAACCCTCGGAATGGGAGAAGATATTTGCAAATGAATCAACAGACAAAGGATTAATCTCCAAAATATACAAACAGCTCATGCAGCTCAATATTAAAAAAAACAAAGAACCCAATCCAAAAATGGGCAGAAGACCTAAATAGACATTTCTCCAAAGAAGACATACAGATGGCCAAGAGGCACATGAAAAGCTGTTCAACATCAGTAATTATTAGAGAAATGCAGATCAAAACTACAATGAGGTATCACCTCACACCAGTTAGAATGGGCATCATCAGAAAATCTACAAAGAATAAATGCTGGAGAGGGTGTGGTGAAAAGGGAACCCTCTTGCATTGTTGGTGGGAATGTAAATTGATACAGCCACTATGGAGGACAGTCTGGAGGTTCCTTAAAAAACTAAAATTAGAGTTACCATATGACCCAGCAATCCCACTACTGGGCATATACCCAGAGAAAACTATAATTCAAAAAGACACATGCACCCCAATGTTCACTGCAGCACTATTTACAATAGCCAGGTCATGGAAGCAACCTAAATGCCCATCAACAGACGAATGGATAAAGAAGATGTGGTACATATATACAATGGAATATTACTCACCCATAAAAAGCAATGAAATTGGGTCATTTGTAGAGACATGGATGGACCTAGAGACTTTAGTACAGAGTGAAGTAAGTCAGAAAGAGAAAAACAAATATTGTATATTAACGCATATATGTGGAATCTAGAAAAATGGTACAGATGAACCAGTTTGCAAGGCAGAAATAGAGACACAGATGTAGAGAACAAACATATGGACACCAAGGGGGCAAAGCGGCGTGGGGAGTGGTGGTGGGATGAATTGGGAGATTGGGATTGACATATATACACTAATATGTATAAAACAGATAACTAATAAGACCGAACCTGCTGTATAAAAATAAAAAAGTAAAAACTATAACCAGGAGCCTAAGCCTTGGACCAGCAGTGAGTCGGAGGCACTGAGGCAAGACTGTTCAATTAAAAGGACAACAGGGGCTTCCCTGGTGGCGCAGTGGTTGAGAATCTGCCTGCCAATGCAGGGGACACGGGTTCAAGCCCTGGTCTGGGAAGATCCCACATGCCGTGGAGCAACTAGGCCCGTGAGCCACAACTACTGAGCCTGTGCGTCTGGAGCCTGTGCTCTGCAACAGGAGAGGCCGCGACAGTGAAAGGCCCGCGCACCGTGATGAAGAGTGGCCTCCGCTCACCGCAACTAGAGAAAGCCCTCGCACAGAAACAAAGACCCAACACTGCCAAAAATAAATAAATAAATAAATTTAAAAGGATAACAAATAAGGAAAATGCAGTAGCCTCAGGACAGTAGCTTTACTCATTTTCATTCTGCAGAAGCAAACACAAATCTTCTCTGGAGGAAAGCATTTTCAATTTCATTCCTCAGAATGCCTATAGTTTAGCAATAGCAAAAAATGAGGTAACAATAAAAGATACCAAACATAGAAAGGAAACAATAAGGAACAATTCACCATGACGAAGAATCATCAGAATAGTAAATATCTAATTTGGATCCCCAAGGACTCCAGGTATTAGAATTATTTGATAAGAAAATGCAGTAATTGATATGAAATTAAAGAGCTAAAAGTCAAAATCCCCTAAATGAGCAAACAACAAAAGAGCATACAAAATTACCAGGCAGTTAAAAAACGTTTTAGGAAAAAATTGTTACATTTTAAAACTAAATGTATAGGTTATATAGAAAGTGGGCACATCCCATTATAAACATTCCCATAAAAGTCAAGAATATGATAAGATGCCACCTGAAATGTGCAGGAGAAACCTCAATAAGGAATGGGAAATTTTTGTACAACTTTTCTGAAAGGCATTTAAAAAAATGAATAAATGGATAAATACAGGGTGTACTTTCTCAATATTTTAAAGATGTCACCTATCAAATTCAATGTAAATCCAATCCAAAAATTAATATGGTTTTTCATGAAACATGAATACTGATCCTAACATTTACTTAGAAGGATAAGATGCCAGAGGATTGTTAAAATTAAAAACAAAAAAAACCCACAGAAGTAGGAATTTCTCTACCAGATTATCAAAACATACAATAAAGCTATGCTGGTTAAAGCAGTGGTGTACTTACGCAGGAAAAGGCAAATAGACTAATGGAAAGAATAAAGCATCCAGAAACAAATTCAAATGATAATGGAACTTCAAACCAGTGAGGGAGAAAAATTTTTCAAAAGAAATTATTCAAAAAAACCTTGGATGTCCATTTGTAGAAAAAAAAACATTTTACACAAAAATAAACTGCCAAGTTAAATGCAAAAAATAAAATTCGACAACAGAATAAGTATTAGCAGAAACTAAAGGAGAACACCTCTATAAATATGAATTGTGGAACATGTTCCTAAGCTAGATACAAAACCAGAGCCACAAAGAAAATCATTTCTTAGACTCAACTTCATAAAAATTTAAAACTTTTGAATGATAAAAATCACATAAACAGGGCTTCCCTGGTGGCGCAGTGGTTGAGAGTCCGCCTGCCGATTCAGGGGATACAGGTTCGTGCCCCGGTCCAGGAGGATCCCACATGCCACGGAGCGGCTATGCCCGTGAGCCATGCCCACTGAGCCTGCACGTCTGGAGCCTGTGCTCCGCAACGGGAGAGGCCACAACAGTGAGAGGCCCGCATATCGCAAAAAAAAAAAAAAAATCACATAAACAAAGTTAAAAGATGTATGCTTGAAAGAGACAAGATATTTGCATCATATATAATAAAGGATATTCAATATATTTTTCAAACTACTACTATTGATAGTATTCCCGAGTCCAGTTGATAGGATAAAGGGCTTGATCAGATAATGCACAAAAAACAAGAAATATAAATGGCTAATAAATAATTGAAGAAATTCATCCTAATTTTTTGTCCATTAGATTCACAAAAGAATGAACACATTAGTGGTATCTATCATTGACAAGAATGTGGGGAAAGAAACACCTTTACACACCTCTGACGTGTATACCAATTGGAACAATATTCCTGCATCTAAACCATCCTTTAAGAATTGAATCCCTGTTGACCCAATAGCATCACTTCTAGAAATGTATCTCAAAGAACATATCACAAGAAATTAGTTATGTGGTCTTAAAGATGTGTGTGTGCATGTGTGTGTAAATGTGTGTGTGTATGTGTGACAGTTGGTTAGAGATAATATCTATTATAATCAACAGGTGATTGAATAATTAAATTATGACCATCCATACTATGAATTACTATGTAGCAGGTAAAAATTCAGGTCTATGTATACTCACATTGAAAGATCTCCAGGAGATATTGTTTAGGGAAAAGCAAGTTGCAAGAAAGTATGTCTCACGTGATGCCACTTACATAAAAATTAATAATAAATACTACCTTGTATTTGTATACACACATAGGGTGGTATACAGTATATAATAATAAATTATAACACCACATATTATTATAACACAATATGTTATAGTATGTAAGTATGTGATATAAATATAAGACAATACACATCGTGTTAATAATAGATATTTCTTGGAAGAGGGATTGATTTGAAGGGGGAGTGAAGAAAAGGGATATTCACTTCTTGTACTACATGCTTTCTCATTTGTAATTTTTACAGAAGAGCATTCATCTGTTTACTTGGCATAATTTAAACAAAATGAAAGTGGCTTTGTCTCTGGATGGATAGAGGAAAGTTGAGGAGAGAGGGTACGCAGAAGGGGAATGAAGACACACAGGTAAGAGCTAGTCACCAGCACAAGAGTCTTTGAATTTTCCTTCCCAACCTTGGGTGCACAATACAGAAACCAGACTCTGAGAAAAATCAAAACCTCAAACAAAAGATTAAGTTACAAACTGATCTGATTCTGGTGGCCAAATCAGGATAAGTAGCCCAGGAGAGAAGAGTTAGGAGCGATAGAAAAGCCTAATCAGATTCACTGGTTGAGATATTTCCCAGAGGCTTTGAAAATCCTTTTACTCCCATGGTGATTCCTCCTCTAAATGACCAAGTTACTGGCTCCCAGCAGGGCCTTGCCATCAGTGATTGCCATCTTAGGAGACAATTTAGGAGTCCAAAGCAAAATGCAATTGGACTATTACTTATACCAAATGCTATAGGGATAAACTTATTGTTTAATAATCACTGGAAAGCACAATAGAGAAGTTTTCCAAAAAAGAACTGAAGTAAGTCTCAGGAAATTATTTGGATCTAAATTACTTTGGTCTGAAAATCCTCTAATTTAGCAATTCATAGACCAAAATATGGTTCAATCAAAGGCCCTTTGAAAAAAGAATGCTTTCTCTCATTTTCCCTGTTCCCTAAATTAACCCTAGTCCTATAAAATATCCAAAAGAATTTTATGCAATAAAACAAAGGCTTAACCTGGTAGCTGAAAGCTCTGTTGTTTGTCGTGAAGACATACAGGCTAAGATTATTATGCATTTATCCAAGTGAAATGGATTTAGACTAATGTGAAAGACGGCATGACAAGCTTCATTACAATGTAATGGTTTAAAAGTCAAAGCAAAAATAGGATGATAAAACTGACTTGAAAGAGGCCATACACAATCAATTCTGACTCTAAGAACATTTTCTTCACTTGCTTTTAAAGTTATAATACCTTTCAGGGAATTCTATAATGATAAAATATCTGTTATTTCTTTCATATTTAGCTTTGATAAAGATTTGTTCATTTAACTAAGGTTTACTGGGGACCTACTATGTATATGGCACAACCCAAAAAGAGAGTTCCAAACCTCGTGAATCCTGTCGGTTAGTTGATAGTTACACTATTTTATATGCTTTATTCAACAGGTATTTAATGTATATTAATATGTGCTAGATACTGGGAAACACAAAAATGAATTCAACAAATAATCTTTGTCTTTAAGCACTCAAAATACAGTGAAAGATAGAGTATACATATACAACCTTCAAGTATACGTGTCAGGCTGTGTCAAATTCAATAATGGGGGACTTCCCTGGTGGTCCAGTGGTTAAGAATCTGTCTTGCAGTGCAGGGGATGCCGGTTCGATCCCTGGTCAGGGAAATAAGATTCCCACATGCCGTGGGGCAACTAAGCCCGCAGGCCACAACTACAGCAACAAAGAGCCCACACACCACACGGAAAGATCCTGCACACGCAACTAAGATCTGAGGCAGCCAAAAAAACCCCACAAATAAATAAATATTTTAAAAAACAAATTCAATAATGGGAGTTAGAACAAAGTGCTAAAAGATCTCAGAAAATAGAACAACTAAAAGCTAAGGCATCAGAAAAGTCTTCATTCTGACTTTCTTTGGTATTTAAGATTCACAGTAATATGTATTCACTTCAAACTGTCAAAAAATAATCACTGGGGCTTCCTGATGGTGCAGTGGTTAAGAATCTGCCTGCCAATGCAGGGGACACAGGTTCGAACCCTGGTCCGGGAAGATCCCACATGCCACAGAGCAACTAAGCCTGTGCGCCACAACTACTGAGCCTGTGCTCTAGAGCCTGTGAGCCACAACTACTGAGCCTGTCAACCTAGAGCCCGTGCTCCGCAACAAGAGAAGCCACCGCAGTGAGAAGCCCACCTGCCGCAACTAGAGAAAGCCCGCGTGCAGCAACGAAGACCCAATGCAGCCAAAAAAAAAAATCACTGAACAAACACTGCAAGGTGCCAAGCACTGTGACTGATACCAAGTGTACAAGCTGAAAAGACACTGACCCTACTTAGGAAAGTTAACTACAATTTCAGTACAATAGAACACATGTTCTAAGGAGGGACACACAGGTGCAATGGGAGTGCAGAGAAAGAAACACCTAGGTCTGTCTGAAAGACTCCAGAAAGTCTGAAACTTCAAGGATAAATAGGCTTTTGCCAGTTGAGAATGGAGGAGAGGGAACTGAAGGCAGAAAGAAGGGCACGTGGCAGAGCCATGAGGCAGCATAGTGGAAACAGGCAAAGTGTGATGCGGAGCATCAGATGAATGGAAGAGAAAAGCAAGAAGGGAGGTGGGCCTGGTAGACTGGGGGAGGGCTTTATATAAAAGCTTAAGAATTTTAGAGCTGATATTTAGAATGAGGGTAAGAGGAGGTATTGAAGATTTTTTCTTAGACACCACTTAATTAACAGGATGAAGGGCAGATTGGAATCAGACCCGTATGCAAGAAGGGAGACATGTTAGGCAACCTTGCAATGTTTTGGATGAGCTAACTCGAAAGATAATTCAAAAGAGGATGAGATTTTGAATTAGAGCAATGGCAGTTGAGAGGGAAAGGTGAGGCTGATAAACATATTTGATGGTAGAATCAACTAGAATTGGCAGTTGAGTGGTGAAGTTTCAGGTGAAGGGAGGAGATTTACGGTCTGATAGATAATACAGTAAAATAAGCAAGTTTGGCAGGACTTATGCATAGGGTGAGGCTAAGGATTTGAAGATGAATTTCTATTTTTTCTATTTAATTTTCACATATACAAGTATCACTTTAGAATAGAATTAAAAGTCAGAGTCACTGAAAAAGTCTCAGAGGCTGTCCCCAATAAGCCTATTGCCCATCCTTCTTCTCTTCATAGATTTCTGTTCTTGAAATCTATCACATGTTAACTGGATCTATATCAGGCATTATGTAAAACAGAAGCTTTACAGAGGAACACATGATGAGATTATTAGAGATAAAGAAATTTTTCTGGGAGATACGAGTAGTGAATAATGTGATCAGGATACAACCGGGACTACCTGGTTTTGGTACAATGTTTTTTCCACCATATTTAGAATTTGCACCAATATTGTCAAATAGAATGGGCTAATATATTTAACTGAAATGTTATTAATGTACTTGATATTCTTCAGATTAACTTTGATTTCTAATTTACTGAGTCTCTTCAGTGGAAAAGCAACAATAGTTAATTGGCTGTGCCAATTAACAAGAATTCTATATCTTATCAAAGCAACATTTTCTCATTCCCATTTCTGTTTTGTATTTTTATTGGATTAATGAGTACTTTGGAAACTCTCAAGATGTGGCCTATTGAGAACCCAAAAATAAGGATTACATCTATGAGTACATGGTTTAAAACAATTTTTTTTAATGAAACACCTTGTCCAGTTGCCCAGGACTATTCCTAAATTACCATCAGTATCATTTTTAAAATACAGATTTCCAAAAACATAGTAGTAAGTCACTATATTATAAAAATCTATACCAGCTCTAAGAGGAATTTCAGACCAAAGATAGATTTGGATAGGAACTGGGGAGGCAGAACTAAATAAATTAAATGCACACTGTTACTAACTTTATCTTTGGAGAAGATGAAAAGTTTTCTTGCAGCAAAGAATTGGACAGCTATTACGCTGGCTGAGTGACCCCAAAGGACACCAACCGGCTTAGAGACAACATAGGGGTTCCAAAGGCAAACTTCATTGTTAAAGCCAGCAGTTGCTAATACGAATTAGAAAGAAAAAAAATGTTTTTAATAACTTGAATACTTTTTTTTGAAACGAGTATATCACATCCTATATCACCATAGGTAGATAAAAGCCTTCTGAGCACTAATGCACCCTTGTCTTGAAGGAAGGAAAATCTTATCATTGTCCAATAGCCCAGGCTAATGCATGAATGCTATCACTGGAAATAGCTGAAATGCAGGGTGGAGGGGAGAAGGAGTCTGCATGGGGTGAAAGGACAAGACAGTTCCATTAAGAGGCAACCAGTAGCCCAACCCGGAGGGCAGAAAATCCTTCTCCCAGTCCCAAAGTTCCCCCTCTACAGCCATCACAGCCTAGGAATGCAGACCACGTTAAAATTATCCCAGGGGTAAGAGAGAACTAAAACAATATTTAAAGTTCCCAAATTAATGAAAAAGTGTAAGGAAACCAATTATTTTCACTGTCATGTAAATAATCAAGTATTTGCAAGCAAATAAGCAGCCGAAATATATGTTTGACCTGCTCTATTGAGGCAATAGTTTTGTTTTGTTTTGTTTTAACACAAATTGATTATATTCAGGGAGCACATCAAAAACTGGGAGCACAGTGCTTCTTCAGGTCTGGGGAAGCTCAGCAGAGCCCTCTTTGTCGTTCCCTTGTTTAGGGCCAACTGTGGAGCTGAACTTATTCACATTTATGGAATCGCCATAAATGGCAGACCCCTATTTGGATTAATACCCAGTGTAAGGGTTATAGCAATAAGAGGAAGTGAATCCACTCTTGTTTCAAGTCTTTACCCCATAGTATGAAATTAGTAAGACAACTGATAAATTTTACCCTGAGTGTTACTGCATACCGTAATATGTAATACCAGCACTGTGCCAGGTACAAGGTAGCGATCAGTATAAAGGGGCTGAAATAATCCATGAATCAACGCAATGGTTGATATTTGAGTCCTCCCAAACTCAATTCACTAACTCCTCCAGCTTTCTCTAATAAATCTACAATCCTCCTTGAAAGTCTGGTGTTGGCATATTCCTGAATTCAAAGTCAAGGTCTCTTTTTACCATGATTGTCAGCTGTGACTGTTGGAAATTTTAGAGACTCTGCTTAGCTGATATCAATACTCTATATGAATGATAATTTTTGAAAGAGGGTTAATATGACCCATTCTGTAGGCCATGTATGTTCATTCTCTGTACTACCCTATTAATTTTTAAAATAATACCTCACTTTTTTATAATATTTGAACTAATATCATATATATCAAATTATCAGCTTTCAAAATACCTAAATATTTTATTTAAATAGATAATGCCTGAAAACCTTTATCGCTTATTTCTTCAGCTAAAATTTACATCAGAAAAAGAACTCTCCTTTAGTATGCTAAAGGACAAATCTGAAAATTTTCAAAAACCATTAGAAGTTGTATTCTGAAAGGTGACTGAAAAACATTCTACATTTTGCATTTCTCTAGTAAGTGAGTGTGTGTGCGTGTGTGTGCGCACGCACATAAGAAAATGATGTATAGGTTGAGCATTTGGTTAGGAAGATGGCAGAAGGCAGACACTGCATTCTTTCTCTATGTCATTTTACATTCCCCACCAATTCTGATAAAAAGACTCATTAAAGCACTGGGGAACTTTCTCATCTTGTCACCCCAATGTAGTTCATATACGCTACACATCATAATTCATCATTGTCAGACGTAATAAAATGTGAGCTGCTCAAGTTGGTCTCTCTGGCGATAAAGCAACATGGCGAAGAGGCTCCATGTGTGCGGTTATGCATCCCAGACTATTGATGAGTCCCTCATAGTTATCATGATTTATTTTACATACCAATTAACTTGAGAAGAGAGTGGTAATCAAAAGCACGAATGCCCTGGGCAATGTTGAAGGACGTCATTTTAAGATGCTTTTTTGATTTCTCTCTCCATGCCAGCACCCCAGTGTTTGTATTGCTGGTTGTACTGGAAATAATAGCATCTAAGGATGCACTGTAAGTAACTGATTAAAAAAGAAAAGAAAAGAAAACAACCTTTAGTCGATTTCTCAAAAGACACAGGCAAAATAGAATTGTTTTAAAAGACAAAATTAAAACTTAAATTCAGATTATGATGATGCCACCTGACACTTAGAAAACACCTCACTAAACCCTTCTCTCACCAAAGAACCCACAGTGAAAAGTTACATCAAAGTCTGCATCCAGACTTTTCCTCCCCCCCAACGATAGCTTAAACATTTTTTTAATTAGAACACATGACAGGAAACAATATTAATCACAAGAATCATGTGGGATTCTCGAGATATAAGCATCTGGCCAAAACACTGGGTTCTTCCTCCTGGGCCGAAAGCAGGCAAACAGGAACTCAGCAGCTATCTGCTGCTCTCAAGTTCCGGCTCACGCCCAACCCATTGTTTTGTTTATGTTTTGACTGGTCTAGAATGTTTGAAAGTGCGGTGTCCTGGACTCAGTGCTCTGCCAAGAGTCACAAACACAGCTAGAAGCCCAGGCTGATTGGCTGTTCCCCTGTTCCTGATTATCTAGTACTAAACCGGCAGCAAAATCCCACTTCCCAAGCAACAAAAGTGATCCTGCTGCCTTTTGTCAGAACGACCTGTGCATTCCTATCAGACTCTCGGGCTCCAAAAGACATAGCTACTCTGTCACCAACTTCAAACCACTAAGCCCTCCACGGTTAGAGGGCAGTTCTCTTTTGCATTTTAGTAAGACAATGATTTGTGCCCCAAGGTAAAAGATTTCTGATTTGACCTCAAGCCCAAATTTCAGCCTCACATAAAGAGGGATGTTGGAACTTTGTACAGCTTAAGAAAAGTTGCTTTAATAGGACAGCTGTTGAAAATGTTTCTGATCTGTTTATTATACAGAAGCAAGAATAACACTCTTGGAATACAATTCTCAATGGATCGCTAGCATTCCTGCATTTCTTATGAAACTAATCCCTGACAGCAGTTCGTTCCACACTATCTTGTTAAAGATGTTTACATAGAAAACAGCCTTAGAATGTAAGATCGCTTCTCCCTTTGCAGCAAATGATAGACAAACTTACCACTAAGAACAACTCTGGAGCAAAAGATAGCACGCGCCTGCCCACTGTAGAAGATTCAGGTTCTCTACACTCAGGGTTCCTCTCCTGTAACATGACCCACTGCGCGCGCAGGCATTCATCTGCAACTGTCTGCTTTGCCTCTGTGGGACTTGGGTGTCAAGGGGAACTGACACAAATATGCGGATACTCATGGGGCTTGCTGTGCTGGAAGTAACGAAGTCTTTTTGCTCTAACACAGGAGTCTTCTGTCCTCTGTCATTTTAAGATTATTTTAAAAATTCTTTCTCCAAGTGAGAACCACAGTATTTGTATTGTTAGCTGTGCTGGAAATGGCAAGCTAACTTATTAGTAACTAACTTGGAAATAGTCTTACTATTTTGGTGAAAGAATTTAATTTGCTTTATATAGATGTGTGTATATGCATATGCATATATATACACACATATATGAATACATACATTTCCGAATTACTAAAGACAAGGAAATTCTGAGAGGCAGAAGTATAGCTCAATACATTCTTTCCTTTGAGCTTATTCTATTAAGATGATTGCTTCTAAAAGCAACTGGGACTTATATGTTTTAACATGACCAATTTAAAACTAAGGAGATTGGGGCTCTTCATGTGTCACATATAGATGTCCTCTCTCAAAACACAGCATCCAATCTTCAGAATTATTAGGCGTCTACTACATGCCCTGTGCTATGATACCTTTAATAAGAGAAGAAATAGACATAGCTTGGATGGTCCCAAGCTTGGAAAACAAGATATGCAAATCAAACAATTACAGAAAACTTTAGTATACAATAAAGGGATAAATTGAGTAGTACAGAAATTATAATAGAAGTTCAAAGATGAAAGAAACCAGTGTGGGCTTCAGGGTTTGGAAGACATTTGGTGGGCCCTGACAAAAAGAGAGCATTTCAAGAGATAAGTGGTGACAAAACACATGTGTGGGAAACAAAAGGTAAATTCAGAGCTCAAAGAAGACGAATCTACTCCTTTATTTTACAGGCTAAGAAATAGAGACCCGTGCAGGTTCAGAGATTTGGCCAAAGTCAGCAACTGACTGCTGTCCAGCTCAGAACTAGAGCTCAAGCATTCTGATTCTGAGTTTGGTAGTTTAATGTCATATAATGTGCAAGATTAAAAATCCAGTCGGGATTGGACATTAGCGTTTGGCAGAGCCAGAGTACAAAGTCAAATCTGATCTCCTGACGCCTGGAACAGGGCTTCTCATATTTTAATATGCACAACTGTCACCTAGAGATCGGTGTTAAAACGCAGATACTCGTTCAGAAAACCTAAGGTGCTGCATTGCTAACGATCCGCCGTTGTGGTTGTTGACACTCTCTTAGGACCACACTTGGAGCAGCAAGACACTAGAATACATTCCTTAGAGCACTGCCATCCTTCTACAGTCTAGAGAATTAAACCATAGTTCTTAAAACTTGAGATATTAAATGCTCCTTTGGGAATCTGATGAAAGATATAGACCTTCTCCACCAGAAAGATGTGTATACACACAAAATTTTGTACAAAATATCAGGATCTGGGGAACCTCCCCCCTTCTACTCATGAAGCCCAACCATGACAGATCTGAAGAACTCAGGTAATTAATCTCCAGCTACCAAGTAATTTGGGATTGCAAAACACTTCACCTGCTTTTTCAAGGGATTCTTCAAGTTTCTGTTACTAAGGATGGGTATGCTTTGCTCTTTTCAGGGAAGAGCCCTTTGCAGGAAGCAGCTCTCTGCAGGAGGCCCCTTTTGTCTTGTCACTTTAGCAAAGCTATATTGTAACTAACCTTTAAACTAGGCGCCCCCATGCTCTACTCACCTCCTGCCCAAGCACAATGCCTTGCCTAACCTGTTGATTCTTTCCTTAGATCAAAGAAATAGAAATGAAGACTAAGTAATTAACAGATGACTCGATCTTTTCCCCAGCTTCCCCTTCTGTAATCCCTCAAGCCAACTGTGTGAACAAGACAGCATTTAAAGAAAGATCACAAGGAGTCCATAAGTCTGCATGCAATGGGAGATGGTGATGAATCTGACCCCCTACCTCAATGATTAAATGAGTTTACTCCCCCTTTTTCCCTTTAAAAACTTTCATGGCCGAGCAGAATCTTCTGAGTTGGTTCTAGAACACAAGTCCGCCTTCTCCCCAGGTTGCAGGCCTCCTGAATAAAGCAACCTTTCCATTCCTACCAGCACTTGTCTCTCAAGTATTGACTTTCAAGTGGCGAGCAGTCCAACCTGAGTTCAGTAATGCCCACTTTGGTGCAGCTAAGGAGCCCGCGAGCTGCAACTAAGGAGCCCGCCTGCCACAACTAAGACCCCACACAACCAAATTAATTAATTAATTTAAAATAATACCCACTTTGGGTTTCTCTTTTTAGTTTCTACTTCTTTAAAATAAATGAGTTTAACTGATTTTTGATGCCGGGGTTCTACAAATCAATTCCAGAAAACAATTTCTAAGGAAAAAAGGAGGAGGTGCAATAATGCAAAGGAGATTTTCAGAAAGGAGAGCTCACAGAGCTCTAGGCAAACAGAACAATTCACTGAGCAGTGTATTGTGAAATGTGAAACACAAAAAGACTGCTAAGGGCCAAACTGGTCTATTTCTCCACTCTGCCCAGAATTCACCTGGATGGTACGTTCCTTGCTCATCCCCCATCATGTAATCTCCCTCAATCTATGGATTACTTATAATAATTATGCGGGTAATTTTTTGAATCCCTCCCATTCATTACCAGGTATCATCATGCCAGATGCCCTCACCCTGTAGTCATCTTTAGTGGGCAGATATCCCAAATTTACTGATGAGGAAATAGTCCAAAAGCCATATCACCCAAAGGCATGTGGCTAATTGGAGGTGGAGATGAGATTGAGCCCAGTCCTGTCTGGCTGTGAGCTTTCCATTTTGTACTACTGCATCCTTATTTTTCACTAAGCCACACTGCTGCATGTATGCCAGGTTCTTTCTATTACATGATCTGAAGTTCTTTCTATTACCAACTACATTTATGTTCCCCATACTCTCAATCCCAGACCAAACTCCCACTTCATCTTTAGTTTTTCCTGATCTCTTCACTTTTTTATTGCTACTTATCCCCCTAGGACATAGTATTCCTATGTCCTCTTGTTTTCCATCTTTTTCTCATCTACTCTTTCCTTCTTAAAAAAAAAAAAAAAGAAAGAAAGAGAGATAAATGAAGGAAGGAAGGAGTAATCAGTTCCTATAAAACTGAGTTCTTTGAGCCTCATTGGGGAGCAATTAATTTTAGGAGCATAAAGGTTGCTGATCACTTTTACACTAACACCGCTACTTTACTAGACGGACCAACAGTATAAAATCTGAGGACAAGTATCCTCAACAGGAGCAACCTCAATGAAAATATTCCCTTTGTTTACAGAAAATGCTAAGAGTTATTATAACTTGACTTAATGAAGCAATATTATAATACATAAAGTATACAACACAGCACTATAATTATATCTTCAAATCCATGGAAATTCCATAATATCATTACACTACAATCAAAATAAAGGATTTCTACCCAGAAAATTGCTTTGTCATGTGTTTCCACATTATATCCAAGTATCTTCTTTAGTTTTGAGGCTATAAAGAAAGACATATAAAGAAGTACATTCTGCCCTGGTATTTAAAGTATTGCTGTAAGATTTGAACCTGGAGGTTAGCAAGTGACATTCATGGGCCTGTAGTACATATTAGAGGCTCAACAATTCACACTTTATTTCTAAACCAAGATATAACCCGTTTCTGATTAAATTGTAAAATGCCAGAGCTCCTGAAAATGCCTGAGTAAAAGGTGAAAGTAAAGTCATTTCCTTAAAATCAGATTACCTGATATATAAAAATGTGTCAATGTGTTCCTCCCTTCTTGAAGAGAGGAAAGGAAATAATGGGTTATGATGAAAACGTTTTTAAAATATCAAGCTAGGGAATGGGATGAACTGATAAAGTATATGAGTTGTTTTTAACATTCTCACTGAGTTTGGGGATTGGTAAAGAAACATTTAAAAATTACTTTTCAATAATATTTGAGAGGATAAAAGACAAATTGATCACGTCTGTCCATTACGACGCTAACTTTCAGCTCTTCCACTGTCTTGCCCCTTAGTCATTAAAAGGCATTAAGGGAAGCTGTCATGGATTTTTGTCCTCATGCTGCTGTCAAAATAACCCTGTGTAATAACAATTAGTTTATGTGAAAAAAGTGATTTGAAAATGAAAAGTGATGCCTAAAAACTAAGTAAGTAATTCTATTAAGTACCCTTAGAATAAGCTAGAATGAGGCCACTCTTTTATCATTTGCCAACAGATGAAAGCTATAGCAGGGTAGAAAATCGGGCCATTTCTAACTAGGAATTCTTATTATCATTTTTCAGCCTTTTACTTTATGAGTCACGTGACTTAGGAAAACTCCCTACCTTGAACTTTCTTTGATGCCCTCTTGTGTGAGGGAGTTTATTTTCAGTTGCATTTCTTATTTTGAAGTTGGAGTCCCATTCTCTGAGACCACCACAGGGCTCTCTACATTCTGAGCAGCTGCCATTTCAAAGAGGAAAGATAAGAAAGAATAATTCTATCTATTCCATTTTTAAAAATCAAAATACATCTAACTCAGCACTGGTAGGTACATTAAAAATAATAATGCAATTCATTTAATGAATTTTCAGAATACTGATTAGACCTAGGTTCACAATACAATGGATCTTACCCTTCCACCACACTGTGGAACAAGCTGCAGGAAAAGATCTTTTACTTCAAACTGAGGCCAGTGGCTCACAGCTGATTTCAACTGCTTTAAACCCAGTGAGGGCGCTGGCAGGAAGGGCAGCGTGTTCCAGCTGACTCAGTGGTGCACCATTTTTGTCTGGAGGACTGATTTAGATGCAGGGAAGTGGAAAAACACACCAGCAAGACACTAAATCTGGCTTCTCTTCCAAACTTAGTCCCATCAATTATGAAGGCTCCCGAAGGAAACGACCTGCTGCCTGGATTCTAAATTCCCTGGCACAGTTCCATTAATTAGCTCAGCAATTACTGATTTTATCAGTTCAAACTCGCAGCCGTGGTCAAAGAAAGGGGTCGAAACACCTTTCAACATAATAAAAAGTCAATCATTTTCATTATTGGCAATTTAGTATTCACTCTTTCCGGAGCTGTACTTCAGTCTCTGGTTTCCAAGGTTTCCAATGATATTGTCTATATGAAAAGGCAATTCTTTGGGACCAAAAAAAAAAGAGAAACTTCTTTGAGGTTGAAGACATTTATGTCTTGCCGCTACTGCCCAAAATCACTGTACTTACTTTTCAAGCATTTCAGAAGGTAATTATTTTTCCATTAACATACACCACAGAACCACTCAGACACAATGAAAACATTTTCTCCTTCAAAGTTTTAAATAAGTATGAACCTTACCTTAAAGCAGTAAGCTAATATTCGCATGTCTGAAACTGAGTTTTTCTTTTGACATTTCAGTTTTACAGATATTTTGTCATTAGCTTCAGTGAAACATTATCACCAAACTTGCCATGTATTAGTTTCTTCCTCAATTGTACATTCCCTCCTCACACTAAGAAGGAAATCAGTACAAATATTTCTTTTTTTTTTTTTTTTTTTTGCGGTACGCGGGCCTCTCACTGTTGTGGCCTCTCCCGTTGTGGAGCACAGGCTCCAGACGCGCAGGCTCAGCGGCCATGGCTCACGGGCCCAGCCGCTCCGCGGCATGTGGGATCCTCCCGGACTGGGGCACGAACCTGTGTCCCCTGCATCGGCAGGCGGACTCTCAACCACTGCGCCACCAGGGAAGCCCAGTACAAATATTTCTTGAGGAGGTCTAAGAATATCAATTCATATTGCTGGGGTAAAAAGAGTATCACATGGATGCAGCCATTGTTGGCTTGCTCCCGACACAGTAAGTCTTGCAGACCAAGGAGCACAATCACTACTAAGCCCACTGTCCTCTACTTGACTCCAGCCTGCCTTCTTCCTTTTCCTGGCTCCTCATTTCAGCCTTCTTGCATTCTCCTCATAGGGAAATAACTGACCTGCAAGCAAACCCAAAACGAAAAAGTTGTATTTAAGCTTCGAGTCCCAGTGACTAAATCTGGGAAAAGGCAGTCATCCACTGCTTAGGACGGAAGCCAGTCCCCTTTCAGAGGTACCTGAGTTTTAAATCTAAAACTTGAAATAAGACAAAGTCTTATATAGATACTTCACCTTTCCATATTCTCTACTTTCTCCTTTTTGAGTTATCTTCTCTTCTACTGCATTTCTTCAACAGCCATTCATAGAGTATTACACTATACATTATCAGTAAATATATTTTTCTCACCCTGACCATTTTCTTTTTACCATAAATAACCCCCCTTAAAAAAAAAAAGTCTACCAATATTTGCAAGATTTCTTTTGGTTTCTCTTTTCTTCTGAAATATTTTTAATAACATTTATTCAATGTCTTAGTCCAGGCTGCTGTAACAAAATATGGAGACCTAGTGATTTAAACAACAAACATTTATCTCCCACAGTTCTGGAGACTGGGAAGTCCAAGACCAAGGTGCTGACAGATTTGGTGTCTGGTCAGGGTCTACTTCCTAGTTCACAGATGCCCTACTTCTCACTGTGCCCTCATGTGGGGAAGAAGTGAGAGAGCTCTCTGGGGGTCTCTTTCTGTTCACAAGAGCTATACCTTCATGACTTAATCACCTCCCAAAGGCACCATTATAAGGGAGTAGGCGGTGGGCTTAGGACTTCAACATATGAATTTGGGGAGGAGAAGGACACAAAAATCCAGTCCATACACTCTGCCCCTGCCCCTCTCCCCAAATTCATGTCCTTCTCACATGTAAAATACATCTCAACAGTCCTAGAAGTCTTAACTCATTCCAACAACAACTCTAAAGTCTAAGTTCAAATCTCATCCAGATAGCTAAATCAGACATGGGTAAAACTCAGGATACAATCCATCCTGAGGTAAATTGCTCTCCAAGCTGTGAACTTGTGAAATCAAACAAGTTACACGTTTCCAAAATAAAATGGTAGAACAGGCATGTGACAGGCATTCCCATTCCAAAAAGAAGAAAGAACAAAGAGGTGATAGGTCTCAAGTAAATATAAAACCTAACAGGGGGAAACTCCATTAAACTTTATGGCTCAAAAATAGCCCATTGGTCTGATAATCTGCCTTCCAAATGTACTGGGATAGCAACATCACCCCCAAAGGTACTGCCCACGCTGTGGCAACGGCCCCACCTATGCCGCAGCTCTCTGAAGTAGCCCCACTCTTGTCAGGGCTCCACTGGCTGCAGCCCACACCACAGGTCTCTGCAGGGATGCCCCCAAGTGAGGCACTAGACTGGGGCATGCTAGCCCACCTGAACCACAGAGGCAGCCTCACTCACCCTTTGAAACCACTCTGCAATATCTCAGAAGAAAAGATCCAGGAACTTGAAGACATAGAAATAGAATCCAACTCAACTAAAGCATAGTGATTTAAAAAAAGAACCAGCTGAATAAAAATGAAAAAGCCTCCATAACTAGTAGGGCAATATCAAGCATCTTACAGAAAAGAAAAAAAAAAAAAAGCATCTTACAGAAAAGAAAAAAAAAAAAAAGAGGGGGAGACAAAAAACTTCAGAAAAAATAGCAATAGAAAAATTTTCAAATTTAATGAAAATCCAAGAATCACAATGAATTCCAGTCAGCATAAACACACACACACACACACACACACACACACACACACACACACCAAGAAAACTGAGGCACATCACAATCAGATTGCTTAAAATCAGTGAGAAAGGGAAAGTTGTATGAAACATTATACTACGTGTTATAAAGGACACTAAGAGAATGAAGGACATATTTCCTGCCCTAAGAATATTGTTTTAATTTTCAATTTATGTATAAATGTGATTTGTATGTGAGACATCCAAATTTGGGACATCTGGGATTGGGAGGGTTATGACAGGCAGAACCAAAATTCTGATGTGGGTACAGAAATTTGTAGGAACCCAGGAGCAAAGCCAAAATTGAGAAGTTTGCAAATTACACAAGGAAGAGTCCATCTGAATTAGATGGTTGAAGAGACAAATATGAAGCTTGGCAAAGGGAAGGGAAGTATCAGAACAATACTGGTAAGAAAGATTCTTCTTTTGTGGCAGATCAGGAGTATCTCAGAATAAAGAATCCTAGAGGTAGTCAACATTGAGAAAGTGAGCTGGGGAGAGCATTGGGCCCATGAGGGCATCTGTCAACTGCAAGTAGAACATTCCCAACCTGGGAACAGAAGTCTTTGTGAGATATTCTAAAACGGCTCATCATTCCACATTTCAGACCTCAAGTCCTGAAGATTCCTGTTTCAAAAGGTTGCTTGTTTGTCTCCTTGCTTTATCATTTCCATTTTCTCATGATCCCAACTAGCCAATCTGATTGCAGTTTCTTTCTTTGTCCTCCAATCTACACTGGACAGAACTACTAAATAAAATTTTCCTAAATGCTGTCTACATCAGGTCTGCCCAAATTTCCTCAGAAACCTTCAATGCTTCACTGTTTCATTTTTTCTGTTAAATGTGAACTTGGCCTGGTTGCCAAGATCTTCCAACAGACATCCTTATTAGACCTAGGCACTGTTATGTCCTTAATACTCCATCTCTGATCTAGTCATGTCCATCTCGCCCTCCATTATTGTGCCTACTTGCCTACCTTTATTTATGTTCGCAATGCTCTCTTTTTTTCCCTCTACCCATCCATCCTTCGAATACCACCACTCACCCTTGAAGTTCTTCCTCATGTCTTTTCCTGCTTAAGAATTACAATAGGGGCTTCCCTGGTGGCACAGTGGTTGAGAGTCCACCTGCCAGTGCAGGCGACATGGGTTCAAGCCCTGCTCTGGGAGGATCCCACATGCCGCGGAGCAACTGGGCCCATGAGCCACAACTACTGAGCCTGCGCGTCTGGAGCCTGTGCTCCGCAACAAGAGAGGCTGCGATAGTGAGAGGCCCGCGCACCGTGATGAAGAGTGGCCCCCACATGCCACAACTAGAGAAAGCCCACGCACAGAAACGAAGACCCAACACAGCAAAAATAAATATATAAATTAATAAACTCCTAAATAAAAAAAAAAAAAGAATTACAATAGGAGTCAAAATCTTGTTTATATGATTTAGCAGTTAATTTTCAGTACCATTGTACAATGTTCAAATACATGCTTTTATATGTCTTTAATTCTTACTTACCTATTAAGTTTTTTGAGTTAAGCCTATAATTTATCTTTCTTCCACTGCCTCCAATGCCTAAGACAGTTTTAAAGCACATAAAATATAAATAATTGTCGACTGATTTAAATAAGTGGACTAAAGTAAATATATTCTTTCAGCTATTCTTCCAAAGACTATTCGCTTGATTATGAGTTTTAATTCAAAAAGCTAAGACATATATAATCCAAATTAGGTAACAAAGATCCCTAATTTTTTAATATATATAAAACTTTTCTGTAGCCAATTCCTAATTGCCGTGGTTTAGTGGCTAAACTCCAAAGGTGGATTCCTTAGGTCATAAACATGAATATCTACTGCTGATACTAAATTAAGTTCGCATATTCTTTTGTCAGTAGGTAAAAGAACTACAAATCAGAATGATATGTTGGAAATATGATGAGCAATGAATTCACATTGGCCTAGAGAAAAATTCTTGTCCTGCAACTTAACAGACGAGAGCTCATCAGCAGATTACTTCACCAGGAGCGTTGGTTTTTGAGAGGTTTAAATGAAATTGTGACAGAGTCTAGAGTGAGAGCTTTTCATTCTCTCCCTGAGTGTGAAGAGAGTATTTAGACACTATTCATATTCAGACAAATGATCTCAATTTTAAAACCTTGTTACATTCCCAACCTTTTCAAAAACAGAATTCTATTAGCTTTTTCTCTGTATTTATTTATATTAAAGGTCATGGAACTCAAACTAAACTTCAGGGAACTTACTACAAGCAGATTTCAAGAACTATAACTTTACTACTGTGGTCTTTTTAGTCTTTAGTTTATGTATTAAAATATCATGCTTGTTTGGAAGCAGCTGTAATACCTCCTTCACTTTCAAGGACTCTCTTCACTTTCTAGTACTTTCTTGTTTCCAAGTATGAAAACATAACACGTAATTTTGTGCCTGTCACACATAGTGGATGACCAAAAAATTTTATCTTTTGGTTTTCCCACAATTTATATGATGCCAGAATTACAGGATAGGTAGAAAGTACCAAAGACATGGTATGATTTATATTGAAGAAAAAAGTGCAAAACCTATAGTTTATCATGTGGGAAATTATTATTGTAGGTCATGCATTAAGGAATTAGTTCCAAACTCCTAAAACTCAAAGAGGGGAAAACTACCATAAAAGCCAACAGTTGGGTCCATTTTGACTACCTCTTCTTCAAAGAATATTAGGAATATACCTACAATACAACAATGAGATTGACAGTTTCCATTCCAATCATTATTGGAATGTAGCATTATTTAATGTAGCAGTTTAGAAGTGAGAAAAATAACATAGTCCTTAGTGTCTGGACCAAAGGAGGTATCAGAGCAGAAACTGCACATCTGGATCTTGAACCATCAGATGCAAATTCTGTAAAAAATTAGGCATATTGTGAAACTAACAAACTCATTGTTGACTAGGTTTTAAGAAAGTCCTGGCCTTCCATAGATGCTGTTTTATAACATAATCCTATCACACAGAAAACTGCCACTCAAGTACTCTAGATCAGAGCAACTCAGTCATTATATCAAAGAAGAGAAAAAAGAAAAGAAAACTGAGAAGAGTCCATTCTGAAGGCAGTCAAACTAATATACTTGCCATGAGAATATAAAGAAAGCAAGGGAGTGTTTTGAGGGTACCTGTTAAATTCTTTTATTAAGTAGGCCCAAATTTGACTAAACAAAATTAGTTCGGATCAGAGTTGGGGTGAAGTTAAATAGATTCTGTGACAATTTTCTCTCCTGTCTTGAGATTTCCTGACTGCACAGCTTGCCTGATTTAATTGTATGAGGCATAAATTTTGGAAGGAAAAAAAAGAAAGAAGTAATTCCTGCTAGTGTGCAGGGGATAGCAGAGTCCAGGTCAAAACCTCCAGGGAATCAATTATTAGTTTCTAGACTTGAACACTGTGTGTGAAACATTTTCATTGAGAATGTAAATGTAGAAGTCTAAGGTGACTGTTTCTTTCATTGTTGTTTAAATTCAGTACCTTGTCTGACCCAGTCTCCACAATGAAGTTTGTGCGCTAACGTATAGCAACATTTGTGACGTCCAGAGCACGGCTCTGCCCAGTTAATGGTCACAGTTGCTTCTTCATCTTCACATGCACCAGCAGGATGCTCAAAAAGGGAAATCAAGGCCGTGGTGAAAGCAATTACTTGAACCTTGAGAGAGACATTACAAGAAAAACAAACATGGGTAGGGTAACTGTTGCAAGAAGATTCTATGCTCTTTATGATTAATAAGGAATAGGTATTGAATTAACAGGCATTTCTTTAATATTATTTAAAGGTTGCAGGCAGTTATATTGAAAGACATGACACTACAAGGTTGCTAATGCAATTACCAAGGGCATTTTATTTGTTTGCTTTTATGATCTATTTGTCATTAAAAACAGTAAAGATGAGGGCTTCCCTGGTGGCACAGTGGTTGAGAGTCCGCCTGCCGATGCAGGGGACACGGGTTCGTGCCCCGGTCCGGGAAGATCCCACATGCCACGGAGCGGCTGGGCCCGTGAGCCGTGGCCGCTGAGCCTGCGCGTCCGGAGCCTGTGCTCCACAACGGGAGAGGCCACAACAGTGAGGGGCCCGCGTACCAGAAAAAAAAAAAAAAAACACAGTAAAGATGAAAGGCTTACATAATTATGAGTGGAAATTGTTCAAATTAGACTATTTCAGCATTCACAGGCATATTCTACTGTCGTTCAGTAAGAAGTCATTTTTCAGAGGTCGGGTGGAATTTGATGGGAAGACAGAAATCATTGTATGCAGTGTCTGGGGCTCAGTGCTGCTCTCTCTAATGCACCTATTCCTTTGTCACATGGGACAGGAAATAAGCATTTCCCAGGAGCTTGCTACTGAGAAGCCTGAAATCTTATAAATGAAAATGTGAACAATTTGAAAGAATTATTAGAGATAACTTTAGACACAATATTAAATGTTTATTAATATTGGGGTCTAATAGATTAAGCATCTTATGGTGAAAAAGTTAGCAAATACTTTTTTCCTAAATAAGGAAGATGAGACTATACACAGGCAAGAAAACCATAGGGCAGATTGGTTTTCATATGCAAGGAGGGGAATTATGACCTAATCCATCTTTTTCATGTCCAAGGTGTGTGGCCTTGTAATCTATAAAGTAGTTCAATTAGGGGGTCACATTCATTGTACTCTATTTCTATTTTGAGCTAAGCTTTGATGATTAAATCCATAGTGTTCAACCTTATCCTTCCCTCACTTACCTTTCCGGTTATGTCCCCAAGAGAAAGAATTGACTCTTTGGCGTCAAAAGGGTCGTACCAATAATCCATGCAAATTGGTGTTCCTTTCAGGCCTTGGAGTTTATATTGACAAGGAAATTCTTCTTTGGCCAGCAGATCATAGAAACAAATCTCTTTTCTTGTAAAAGCCACCTGCTATCTAAAGTAGCAAAGTAGAAAATCAGAAAATATTTCTGATGGATTTAGTGAAAACAATATGAAAAGCAGACATGCAAATCTTAGCACCAAATCAGACATTTTCACCTGAGGGTCCTTAATGTATTACAGAAGTATAGCATGGTGGCACAAATGTGCTTTATTCTAACCAAGTATTCTAGGCAAGATAAAAACTTTCCCATTTGAACACACTTTCTTCCCTATCGCTACTTCACAGACCCCCAACTTCTTCCACCCATGGGAGACTAGGCAACTAATCACAGGAAAGACAAAGACATAGAGGTCTACAGCATCACACAACCATACAGAAACTTTACAAACCATGTTTTATGAGGCAAGCAGAGGCTTTCACAGAAATAAATTGATAAAAATTCTGTAAGTAGCCTTCCTAAGTCAAATAAAATCCTAAAAACTATTTAAGAAAGGGTAAATATATTTGTAAATAAAATTGACAAAACTTTAGCTAGACTAACCCCCCCCCAAAAAAGAGAGAAGATACACATTACTAAATCCAGAAATAAAAGAGTAGATATTACCATCAACCTTACAGAAATTGAGAAAAGGATTCTAAGAGAATACCATGACCAACTGTAAGCCAACAAATTAGATAACTGAAATGAAAGGTACAAATGCCTAGAAACACAAAATGACCTAAACTAACTTAAGAAGAAATAGAAAATCTCAGCAGACATATAATAAATAGAAAGATTGGATTTGTAATCAAAAAAATTTCCCACAAAGAAAATCCCAGGCCTGGATGGCTTTTCATTAATAAGTTCTAGCAAACATTTAAAGAATTAACCCCAATCTTTCTCAGACTCTTCCAAAAACTAGAAATGGAGGAAACACTTTCCAAATCATTTTATGAGGCCAGTATTTCCTAATACCAAAACCACACGAAGACATCACAAGAAAAGAAAACTGCAGACCAATATTCCTAATGAATAGAGATGTAAAAATCTTCAGCTAAATATCATCAAAGAGAACCTAGCAACATATGAAAAAGGTTACACACCGTGACCGAGTAATATTTATACCAGTGTAGGGAAACAAAAGTTGCCACCTCAAAATGTGTCTATCTGGCATGAGGATTAATTTAGGTTGATTATTTTTAAGAAACAGAAGACTCAAGAAGTTTTTCTTTTTACCTCCCCCCTAGCTGCCTGAAGAATTTGGATAAAGGGCCTGTTCCTGGAATAGAGCTATCACCAGAGATATCTGCAAAGACCATGGGCTAGATGCAATGGCAGAAACTCAGGGTCTAGAGTCCACTCTGAGTCCCAGCATCTCTGTACGGCCCAGCAAATATTTGTATACCAAATATTCGAAATATTCGAAATACTGAAATATTTACAGATTAGATGATTGGATGTTTTGGATTTCGATAGAGGGGAGATGTAGATGAAACAAGATTGGCTATGAATTGTAAATGGCTACGGGTGGATATTGGTTCTTAATGGGATTATCTCTGCTTGTGTGTAAGCTTAAATTTTTTCATAGTAAAATTTACCATCTGCTTAATGTAAAATACTAAGAATATGGATTTTTTAAGCTGCATTCTTCCCTCACAAATTGATTTTCCTTTCAGTATGTTATCTTTCTCATAGGTCTAGTTATATGAGGGTATTTGGGCTGAACGGGCCCTACCCAACAAAATTAAGAAACTGACTAGTACAGTGGTCAACATCAGATAAGCAATTGCCTGAAATTGCACTGAGCTGTGCTATGCACTGATATAGCCTCTCAGCTCTGCGTACAGATCCAAGACTCTGCTAAAAACTACAGTCATAAAGGTCTTATCAGCTAGTAATGCAGCATGGCCTCACTGGGGACAGAGCCAAGAATCTGAGTCACTACCGACCTTGCTATTTAAAGGCACAAAACAGAACAGTCTGTGAATTGGAGTAACTCACTTGGCTTTACTTGCATTCCCTCCAGGTGAGACGAGAGGTACAAAAGAGTGATGCAGCTCTCTGTCACTGCTCGTGTTATACTTGCTATTGATCAGGAGCCCTGTCCTATCATTTCCCCCCTTTTACAAGCAATACATTTATTTCTAAAGACTCTGTACCTTGTTTACATTTTCCAGAGAAGCCATACTTGTCAGCCACAGGTGTTTAAGCTTGTTGGCATCTGAAGTGATGGGAAGCATTTCTTGCAGCTTTAAATGCTCTCCCAGATTCCTACTACACCTTCCTTCCTGATGATCACATAACGACTTGAACTTTTTAAGAAAATTACTTTTTGAATGGTGTCCTTGCGTTTCACTGGGAGGCATTCAAGGTCTTTCCACTGGGGAACCACCATTGCCTTTGCTTGTTCATCTTTCTCATAAAGTGTTAACAGCATAAATGAAGTCAGCTTGTCCCAATTAATACAGCCATCTTGGGCCACATCCACTTTATCAAACAGCTCTCCATGGGCTTCCCTGGTGGCACAGTGGTTGAGAGTCTGCCTGCCGATTCAGGGGACGCGGATTCGTGCCCCGGTCCGGGAGGATCCCACATGCCGCGGAGCGGCTGGGCCCGTGAGCCATGGCCGCTGAGCCTGCGCGTCCGGAGCCTGTGCTCCGCAACAGGAGAGGCCGCAACAGTGAGAGGCCCGCGTACCGCAAAAAAAAAAAAAAAAAAGAGCTCTCCATATTCTTCCTTTGTGCCCCAACCAACAATCTCTGTCATCCTCTGCACAAACTCTTCTCTGGACATACAAATGGTTTGACTTGGCTCTGAGGGCTAGAAACGGAAAAAAAACAAGACATCAGTGAAAATGTCCTAAATACCAGAGCACTGTGCTACCCCCAAAGGTGGATCTAATCAGCGATTCTTCCAAGATGCAAAGAAAAACATCTACTTTATAATGGTGCTATACTTAAATGAATTGGGGCTGCAGAGCAAATAACTGACAGACCTACAAGCTGACATCCTCAATCACAGATGTCCTTATAACTGGCAGAGGGAGATAGGAGAGTCAGAGGTTTGATATGATGATGGATGCAGAGGTCAGAGTGATGCAGGGCTATGAACCAAGGACTGCAGATGACCTCTAGAAGCTGGACAAGGTAAGGAAAGAGATTATCCCCTAGAGGCTCCAGAAGGAAGACAATCTTGACAACACATTGATTTTAGCCCTGTAAAACCCATTTTGGAATTCTGAGCTGTAGAACTGTAAAATGATACATTTGTGAGGTTTGTGCTACTAAGTTTGTGGTAATTTGTTAGAGCATCAATAGGAAAAAAATATAGTGGTTTAGAGAAAATGGGTGAATCCCTGAAGAGAGCTTAGCCAGTAAAATGATATCCCAGTGACACTTTAATCCAAGGGCAAGAAGTCACCTCTATGAACACACCATTACAAAGACAGTGAAACCTTATAAGCTGATTTTCTTTATTCGTGGTAGTTATGTTCTATAAAGCCTTTGCAAACACTAAATTAGCAGATACTGAACCATGGCTTTTATGAGAAATACAACATTAGGTTTCTGTGAGCCTCTGGTCACAATATTTTCATCATCAATTCATAATTTTGTTTTATGTCTGTTTCCACTGAAAGACATTTTAATGTCTTTAATGTCTTTAATGTCACTGTTAATTCATTAACAGTGAATTCATGGCCAACATTACTATAAGTCAAGACAGAGTGAAGCTTATCTAACACACGTATTTTCTCCATAAGGCACAGCACAACCTTCTTGCACTTAGACAGAACTTTACACTACACTTGGGGAGCCATTTTAAACAGTGAAATCACCGAAATAAGCACAAAATGCAAAAGCTTGGCACCAAGTGGAGCACAAATAGGACACTTGTTTACAGTACGAGAGCTGGAATAAGAAGGTAGGGTGTCACTGAGTTTGACCTCAGCACTGAACCAGCGCACTGGAAGACTGCAACTTTTTGCCACTCTGTACATGTGTGTGAATGACCATGAAGGTGCCTTGAGTATTGACTTGGGGGTTACAAATAAATTTTAGCAAGTAGGCAAATTCGCAAATACAGAATCCATGAATAATGAGAAGCATCTGTATTTCAAATAAGTATATAGCTTAATATTGATAGGCTGTTTAGTTTGGTGAGCTTCATGATGAGAGAATCTATTTTTCTACTACCTCGGAGCCAAAGAGTCAGAATTGACAGTAAGCACAGGGAGGCAGCATATTGTAGAGCAGGTCAAACAATTGTAGGTTTAATCCTGGTTCCACCAGAGTCTGTGGGAACTACTGGCAAGTTACTTCACTGTTGAGGCTTAATTCTCCCATCTGTGAAGTGGATATAGCAAAATATCAGTCTCAAGAAAATGATTATGAAGGTTAAACGACATATCAGTAAATGCAGAAAAAGCATTTGACAAAATTCAACACCCATTCATGATCAAAACTCTCAGTAAACTAAGAACAGAAGGAAACTTCCTCAACTTGGTAAAGAATATCTGCCCAAAACATACAGCTAACATCATACTTAATGGTGAAACTTGTAGCATTCCTACTAAGGCTCAGGTACAAGGCAAGCAAGTCTTCCTCTCACATTGCTTTTCAACATCATATTGGAAGCTCTACTTAATGCAATAAGACAAGAAAAGGAAGTAAAATTATAATGATTGGGAAGAAAAATAAAACTGTCTTTGTTCACAGATGACATGATCATCTATGTAGAAAATCTGAAAGAATCAACAAAAAAGCTCCTGGAACTAAGAAGCGATGATAACAAGATTGCAGGATACAAGATTAATATACAAAAGTCAGTAGATTTCCTATACACCAGCAATGAATGAGAAGAATTTGATATTAAAACCACAGTATCATTTTACATTAGCACCCTCAAAAATGAAATACATATAAATCTAACAAAGTGTGTATGAGATCTATATGAGGAAAACTACAAAATTCCTATCAGCAAAGTCAAGAACTAAATTATTGGAGAGATATTCCATGTTCATAGAGAGGAAGATTCAGTATTGTCAAGATCTCAGTTCTTCCCAAGATAATCTATAGATTCCATGCAATTCCAATAAAACTCTCAGCAAGTTATTTTGTGGATATTGAAAAACTGACTCCAAATTTATATGGTGAGGCCAAAGACTGAGATGAGCTAACACAATGTGAAGGACAAGAACAAAGTTGGAAGCCTGACTCTACCCAACTTCAAGATTTATTATAAAACTGCAGTAACCCAGACAGTGTGGTTGGCATAAGAATTGGCATAAGAATATAGAACCAGATCAATGAAAGAGAATAGAGAGCCCAGAAACAGACCCATACAAACACAGTCAACTGATCTTTGACAAAGGACCAAAAGCAATACAATGGAGAAAAGATAAAATCTTCGACAAATGGTGCTGGAATAACTGGACATCCACATAGCAAAAAAATGAATCTAGACACAGACCTTATACCATTCACAAAAATTAACTCAAAATGGATCACAGACCTAAATGTAAAACACAAAACTATAAAACTCTTAGAAGATAACATAGAAACAAACCTAAATGACCTTGAGTTTGGTCATTTAGGTTTGTTTTTAGATGCAACACCAAAGGCACAATCCATGAAAGAAAGAATTCATAATCTGGATTTCATTAAAATTTAAAACCTTCTCATGAAAAACAATTTCAAGAGAATTAGTAGACAAGCAATAGACAGGGAAGTATTTTCAAAAGATATATCTGATAAATAATTCATCCAACATATACAAGGAATTCTTAAAGTTCAACTATAAGAAAACAAATAATCCAATTAAAAATGGGCCAAGGACCTTAATAGATACCTCACCAAAGAACATATACAGATGGCAAATAAGCATATGAAAGGATGTTCCATATCATATGTCATCAGGGAAATGCAAATTAAAACAACAGTGATATATTACTACATACCTGTTAGAATGGCCAAAATCTGGAACACTAACAACAGTAAATGCTGACACAGATGTAAAGTAACAGGAATTCTCATACGTTGCTGGTGGCAACGTAAAATCATAGAGCCACTTTGGAAGAGAGGTTAGCAGTTTCTTACAAAATTAAACATACTCTTACCATATGCAGATCCAGCAATCACACTCCTTAGGATTTACTCAAAGGATTTGAAAACTAATATCCATATGAAAGCCTGCACACTGATCTTTATAGCAGCTTTATTCATAATTAGCAATACTTGGAAGCAACCAAGATGTACTTCATAGGTGAATGGATAAATAAACTATAGTACATCCACAGAATAGAATAGTATTCAGTGCTAAAAAGAAATGAGCTCTCAAGCCATGAAAAGACATGGAGCAAACTTAAATGCATGTTACTAACTGAAAGAAGCCAATCTGAAAAGGTTACACGCTGTATGATTCCAACAACATGACATTCTGGAAAAGGCAAAATTATGGAGACAGTAAAAAGATCAGTGGTTGCCAGGGATTAGAGAAGTGGAGGACGATGAATAGGCAGAGCACAGAGAATTTTCAGGGCAGTGAAGCTACTCTGTATGGAACCACATTAACGCATACATGTCGTGATACATTCGTCCAAACCCATAGAACGTACACCACCAAGAGTGAACCTTAATGCAAGCTGTGGACTTTGGGTGAGTATGATGTGTCAAAGTAGATTTATGAGTTGTAACAAGTGTACTACTCTGGTGGGGATGCGGAGAATGGGGGAGGGTATGCACGTTTCAGGGTAAGGGTATGCACGTTTCAGGGTAAGGGGTATATGAGTAACCTCTGTACATTCCCCTTAATTTTGTTGTGAACCTAAAACTGCTCTAAAAATATAAAGTCTTAATAAGAACGGTTAACTGAGATACCACGTGTGTGAGAACTAAGTAATCAAGTGTTTAACAGAAGTTAGTCTAAGCTTTTAATTAATTAAATTAACTTTCTGAGAAATAATTGGTATTTAGCCGTTTGAACTACTCAGAAGGCCATCATTCTTAACTTTGTTAAATTACTTTTAGACTAAAAAGTTTAGATGATGGAAATTTTTCAGTGACCCAGATTTTGAGTACGGAAAGAAACCTGATCTTAACAACACTCCATTTGAGCCCAAACTGCAAACTGTTCCTGAAAGCTAAGTCAAGTTGATCTTGTATTTTAAACTATTATGTAATGACATCAATCAGCCTCTCAAATCTATATCATTATCCCTTTAACAAAAAGCATTTTAAAGCCAAACCTTATTTTCTTCCTATAAGTTTGTAATTTATTTTTATTTCTACGAACAAGAAACTGTTCTGACAAATACCAAGACAACTTCTTTTTTTACATTCTAGAATATGGAATGGCAAATAGACCATAAACAAAGAAGAAAATAAATTTTCTTCCCCAAAGTAACATATACAATCAACTTTATAATTTTCTGCACATGGATAATGCCAATATGCACCGGGGGAAAATTTGAGAAATACTTCCAATTTATGAAATGTGACAGAGAAGCACAATTGTATGACATACTTGGCAATTCTATTACTAATTGTTCACTCACTAGCTTTTTTTGCTTTTAGTTTTAAAATAAAACCATGGTTTTACCATGAAAATCCTTCATTCTAAATAAATATGCACCAGGGAAGTCCCACATTAAACAATTTTATTCAGACAATATTTATTATTGTTGAAGACACATCCACGTCAAGTTAAATTCACAAGCATATATTTAGTCTAGCTAGGGAAATATTAAGAATTTATGAAATTGGATTTCATTGTAAAACATAGAGCATAAAATAATTCTCAGTCCCTTCAACTGAAAATTTAATTAGTATAGCTTTAACAAAACCTTCTTCCCATAGACAATTTGTTCTAATTTGAATGTAGGCCTTCCAAATAAAAACTACCTCATAATGTTTTAAAGTATACCCTTTCACTCCTATTAGTCATGATTCTCTGTCTGGTCTTTTTGAGCAATAATTAGTACTCCTGCATCTATTAGAACTCCTTTTCTAATAAAATTGAAGAGTGAATGATCCATTAGAAAACGTATTCTCATTCAGCTCTTCCTAAGGTGATGTTAACAAATTTATTTTGCTGTGTCTAGGTAACTATGAGTAAGAAAATAACCAGCTATGGCCTCTCATTGTTCTTGCAAGGAAGCTAATATACTCAGAATGTCTGGCTGATTATCTCAGCCAAGCACGACTTCAGACCTTTAGAAAATCTTCCTGTCTTCCTGAATCCCTTTCAAAGAATATTCTAAACATCATCTCCTTTTGCCTAGAAAGCATTTTCTGCAGCTACAGTCAGTTCTTGTGAGCTGTCTTTAAGAAAGAAAAAAAAAAGCATGAACTCTGTTACATACTCTTCAGCTTTTGAGCTTTGTTAAGATTTGGATTTAACTGTAACTTATATGAAAACTGAGCACTAAGGCTAAGCGCAAAATTCTGAAAATATACCCTTTCTAAGAAACTTGACAGGCCTTTTTTTCACCAAGAAGAGATCACGTACTTTCAATAAGCAAAATATGAGTGTGCCAACACATTTAAAAATTATTTATTTTTGCATAAAATAATCCTTGTTTACTATAGAAAAGGCAAAATATAGATAAGCCAAAAAGTAAAATCCTCCGTAACGCCAAAAGCCTACCAGACTTGTTCCTAGGCAGAAACAGAAATACCTGTGCATTACTTACCAAATGGTGTCATGATTTACATACCTTTGTGCGCTGCTTTTTCCATCATACCATGAAGCTATGCCTTGTATAATATATATTGGTCTTTAACATCATTTTAATGGCCACGGAATATTCTATGGAAAGGCATAAAATTTATAACCTCTGTTAATAAAAACTTCAATAGTTCCCAATGCGTTCCCCTTTCATATAAACCACCCTGCAACATACATCTTTGCTTGTTTGTCCAATTATTTCCTGAGGGAAATTCCCTAAAGCAGAATTGCTGAGTCAAAGAATTTGCACAAGTTTTTGATATATTTTGCGAAATCTTCCTCCAGAAGACTCAACAAATTTACGTTTCCATTAACAAAGTATGAGACTGCCTATACCTCACCACCTGGGGTATTCTCATTCTTCTTAAGAGTCACCAACTGGTTTCTAAAAAATAGTTCCAGTACAGCTGAACACCGACATACTTGCTGGCAAAACAGATCAAACATTCCCAAAGCAGACACAAATCTTTCCAAATCTGCCGATTCTTAGAAATGTTGCTTATCTTTGTTTTTTCCTTGACTTTTTCCTATAGCAATATTTTATAATGAAATGAGGGGAAAACATTTTTCTTTTTTTTCCTACTCTGTAAACATGGACGTTCCCAAGACAAGAATACAAGTCCTACTTTAAAACTACAGAGAGATCACAATCCAATTTAGTCAGAAATCTGGGTATTTTCTCCTTTGTCAAAGCTGATAGTGGGTTAACATGTCACTGACCTAAGTTGCACTGCCTTTATCCATTGCTGAGTATTTACTTTCAGATTCTGAAAATTAATGTCAAATGGCAAGTTGTAAACCACTTAGAGAAGTACTTCCATCCATTGATCTATTTATTAATAAAAATATATATTGAACATGTACGTCATACAAGGTATCATGAGGTGGATTTATTCATTCATTCAACAAACACTTATGAAGTGACTTCTCCATGCCAAACACTATTCTAAGCCCTCAGCACCAGCTCTGAACAAGGTAGTTGAAGTCTATGCTCTTCGAGTACTTACGTTAGAGTGGGGAGCCCAGGGATGCTGATCCCATTGAATGACACATGGCTCTAGGTTACCAAAAGTAAAAAAATCACAAGAATCACACTAATTATTGCTTTTCCTAATTTCAAACTGAATTTAGGACTTAAACATGGCAAAAACATTCCATGAACTGAAATCTTGTGTGGACCAGAAATCTTTCTTAAGTCTGAAAAAAAAAATTTTTTTTTAGATGATTAAAATTCTGCAGTGCTTCTTTTTCTCTACATAAAAAAATAGTTTCTAATAGGATCTCAGAATCTTGTTTTCCCCAGAATCTGCTGGTTTTATCAAGTACTTAACCAAAAATAATATTTCTTCTGTCAAATATGTAGCATGATTTTTTGGTAGTGCTCCATGACAGCTGGATGAAGATATACTATCTCAGTGCATCCTTCCCCCCATCTATATAATTAAATTTAAAATTGGCATGCTGCTTCCTCACACTTCCGTTGCACTTGCCTCAATTTCCCTTGGTCACAAAGTGTATTGGTTATGAATATGTATTAGAGTTTGCTGTCAAACCCTGTGAACATCTTCTGGAGCAGAAGATTAGCTATGTTATTTCAAACAGATGCATCAGTTTATATCATCCCTTGCAATTTTCATTTACCAATGAACATTCATGAGAGACTGAACAACAGAAGAGACTAGTCTGCCAGCCAAGGTTCATACTGCTATCTTTTCTTGCTTCAATGGATTTTAGTTGGTTTTAATTTTCATTTACATTATGATATCAATGATTCAAGAGCTCACCAATCTAAATGGAGTTAAAGTTTTGTGACTAACAAAGACACAGGCCTTGAAACCCCCATACTGGATTTAAGGTTTAGAACTAAACTCTCGCAAACCAAAAATTCAACAGTTAGATTTCCTATCCAACTGGTAAATTAGAATTGAATGGCAGCTGCAGGATAAAAAGTCAATAAATCTTTCTCTTTTAAATAAAGATCATATTCCCTGAGAAGTGTAAGTGTCATAATATTTTTCTCTAAGTCTATGGAAGTCTTTAATTTTCTGCTATGGACCTAAACCATGTTTATCACTATCATCTGTTTTGCCTAAGCTTAAAAACTTGGAGGGATGAGCCTGACCAGTGGAATGGTATAGCCAAGAGACATTTGAGCTTCATTGATCTTCATTTGAAAATATCCTTATAGTAGGATAAACATATACTGTTTTTTTTTTTGTTTTTTGTTTTTTGTTTTTTTTAACATATACTGTTTTTAAAAACAATTGCTCTCTCTTCACTGGAAACCACAGACGGAGTCAAAGAATTGCACACATCCATGAACTTCAGGCATGTTAGAGCTGGAAGAAAGTTTAGAGAGTCTACACCAAACCCTTCATTTAAAAGGAAGAAGCTGAGGCCCAGAGAATTAAAAAGACTTCTCTGAGTTCACATAGCTCACTGTTGGCAGAAATAGGCTTAAAACCTAGGATTTCCAATTCCTAACCACTTTCATCATGTCACAAATATGTTGACTTCAACAAAATCTGATTCTCTCTAGGATAGCACATTCATCAAAAAAACAGAAAAGTATGAGGTTGGAATGTGTATACCCAAATGGTCTCATGCAATTTTGCTAAAATCTATTTACTTAGAACCCTAAAGCTTTCTGTTGGTCTACTTAAAATTTACATATGAACTCTGAATCAATAGAGTAAGCAGGAAGTGACTAAACAGTCAGAAAGATTCCAACCCAGGTTCCAGAGGAAAATTTTTTAAACCAAATTATCAGCTCCTTCCTGCTCTTCGTATCCTCCTCAAACCAGAAATCCAACACTTCACCCAATCTCTGGCCATTATACTCATTCCTTTTCTCTGTCACACTTCCATCCCAGGTGTCTAGCAAAACACTAGCCCTGGAAAAGCATCTTCTCCATGCCTACATCCAGGCTGCTGAACAAATATCACAGAAATGGGCAGTATGGTGTCACAGTAATAAAATGCATGATCTCCAACCTCAAAAGGTCCCTCCTATGCTACTAGGAACGCTTCCATGTTTCCTGGCTGAACTCTTACCCTTATTTTCACTTGCTTCAAACACCTACTTGATCATTTCCCTGTCCATTCCTAACAGAGAAGTCTGACTACTAATTCACAGCAATGAAGAAGGAAAATAGAGAGGAAGAGGAAGAGGGGTAGGGGACATCAAGCAGATGGGAACTTCCTCAGTTTTCTGCACGCACATAGAGACTGACCTGCATCGGTAGCCATTTCCTTCCTCCCTTCCCGTGGTAACAGAAATCCTCCTGTTTCCTTCCCCTACCACCTCAGTGAACTCTCTTCTCTTGCTCTCTATTGACTCCTTTTCATAAGCATTTCAACATAATCAAATTACTTGAACTGTTAAAAATCTTCCCTGACATTCCCATCTGCTTTCAGCTACTGGCCCACCTTCTTTCTCCTTTCAAACAACCATCTCAAAGGAATCACGTTCACACACTGTCTCAATTTCCTCTCCTCCAATTTACTCAACCTTTGCAATCCAGCTTCTTTCCCTTTACCTCCACTGAAATGGTTCTTACCAAGAAGATTAAAAACCATTAACTAAATCTTTTAGTGGATTCTTTCCAGTTCTTATAAGGTGAAAAACGTACCAAGTTAATATTTGATGCCAAAATATCTTTGTTTGAGAAAATTTCTTGAGACTTCTATTTAGTTAGAAAGTGAAACCTGAGGCCCATGAAAGACATCGATCAAGAAAGCAAAAGGTTCAAGCTGCTCTAAAGGAGAGAAGAAGAATTTGGTATTTGTTTTTGTTGTTTGTTTAAGCAGACGGGAAGAGAATAGTGTCAGAAAGGGCAGGTGGACAGGATGGGAGACAACAAGAGAGCAGACGGTGACGTGGCAATAAAGGGCCATTGAGAAAATCCCGTAGGCAACACAGCCATTGATAAAATATAGATATGAATACTTGTTAGTTTTTCATGAACCTCCCTCCATGTGGCTTCAAGCCACTAAGATATAGCCCCCCCACACACACACACACATATACACATCCTTAATCTCCTCCTCAGCTCTTCTGCTGAAGAATTTGGCCTCCCATGCACCTACGGTCACCTAATCTATGACATAGGAGGCAAGAATATACAATGGAGAAAAGACAGTCTCTTCAATAAGTGGTGCTGGGAAAACTGGACAGCTACTTGTAAAAGAATGAAATTAGAACACTCCCTAACACCATACACAAAAATAAACTCAAAATGGATTCAACACCTAAATGTAAGGCCAGACACTATAAAACTCTTAGAGGAAAACATAGGCAGAACACTCTTTGACATAAATCACAGCAAGACCTTTTTTGACCCACCTCCTAGAATAATGAAAACAAAAACAAAAATAAACAAATGGGACCTAATGAAACTTCAAAGCTTTTGCACTGCAAAGGAAACCGTAAATAAGATGAAAAGACAGCCCTCAGAATGGGAGAAAATATTTGCAAATGAAGCAACTGACAAGGGACTAATATCCAAAATATACAAACAGCTCATGCAGCTCAACATCAAAAAAACAAACAACCCCATCAAAAAATGGGCAGAAGACCTAAATAGACATTTCTCCAAATAAGACAATACAGATGGCCAAGAGGCACATGAAAAGATACTCAACATCACTAATTATTAGAGAAATGCAAATCAAAACTACAATGAGGTATCACCTCACACCAGTCAGAATGGTCATCATCAAAAAATCTACAAACAATAAATGCTGGAAAGGGTATGGAGAAAAGGGAACCCTCCTACACTGTTGGTGGGAATGTAAATTGATACAGCCACTATGGATAACAGTATGGAAGTTCCTTAACAAACTAAAAATAGAACTACCATACGACCCAGCAATCCCACTACTGGGCATATACCCGGAGAAAACCATAATTCAAAAAGATACATGCACCCCAATGTTCAGCGCAGCACTATTTACAATAGCCAGGACATGCAAGCAACCTAAATGTCCATCAACAGAGGAATGGATAAAGAAGATGTGGCACATATATACAATGGAATATTACTCAGCCATAAGAAGGAATGAAATAGTGCCATTTGTAGAGACGTGGATAGAACTAGAGACTGTCATACAGAGTGAAGTAAGTCAGAAAGAGAAAAACAAGTATTGTATAATATCACTTATACGTGGAGTCTAGAAAAATGGTGCAGATGACTTATTGGCAGCAAAGCAGAAATAGAGACATAGATGTAGAGAACAAACATATGGATACCAAGGGGGGGAAGGCGGGGGTGGGATGAACTGGGAGATTGGGATTGACATATATACAGTATTGATACTGTGTATAAAGTAGATAACTAATGAGAACCTATTGTATAGCACAGGGAACTCTATTCAGTGCTCTGTGGTGACCTAAATGGGAAGGAAATCCAAAAAGGAGGGGATATACGTTTACGTATAGCTGATTCACTTTGCTGTACAGAAGAAACTAACACAACATTGTAAAGCAACTCTACTCCAATAAAAAAAATTTTTTTTAAACTCATCAAACTGAAAAAAAAAAAAGAATTTGGCCTTTATGACAGGCTGCTTTGGGGGTTTTTCCTTCCCCAGAACTTTACAGTAGTCTAATCATACCACATCAATGGTGGGAGAAGCTCCAGTATTTTTTCTGGCAGCATTTACCAGTGTCTGTTCACTGACCAAAGTCCACAGTTGTTTAAGTTTGACTGTTAATGCAGAAGCTCTGCCAGAAAGCAAGGAAGTGATAAAAGATTGATGGAAACATGTAAAAAGGATGCAGGAGCTGGCTCGAAGGGGCTCACACTGTCCAAACTTCGGCAATTTCAGTATCAGAAAGAATAATGATGGTAATAGATAGTAATGCATTGAATAGAATAAATGAATCCACAAGTCTGTAGTAACACCCAAGATACAGACAGACAGACAGACAGACAAACAATAGAAGGAAGAGAGAAAAGGGAGTGAGAAAGAGGAAGCCTGTTTATTACAGAGGAATGCTACATTGAGAATAAACAAGGATCAAAAGAATTTAAAAGTCACCATTTTCCAAGCCTATGTAGTCATTGTTTCAAGCAAAGATCATCAATTAATGCTTAAACTAATGGGTGAAAGATACTGAAGAATACTATAACACAATATCATAGTACCACGCCACAGTTACCTTTAAAAGGTAGAACTCTAGTGGACCCACTTTATCAAACAATCCAACTTATAGCATCACCAGTAATGAGACAAACTGACATGCTGTGCCTCTGGTGTCATTCAAGAGGTGGACATAACATTTCTTACGTAGTATCCTTTCCAAAAATGGTGAACCTAAATCTAACAGTGAAGAATCAATAAGAAAATCCAGATTGTGAGATGTTCTAGACATCTGACATGACCCTTCAAAAATATCTATGTCATGATAGATGAGAAAAAGTAAGAGGATGCTTCTAGATTAAAGGAAACTAAAGGAAATGTGTGATCCTGGAAAGGATCTATAATTAAAAAAAAAAAAACATGAAAGACATTACCAGGGCAAACAGGGATATTTTAATGCACACATTTTTATTAGGTAATATATGGAGTTAAATTTCCTGGGTAAGATAATTTCATTGTTGCTATTTAGAAGAAGACCCTTGTTCCTAGGAGGTATATTTTGAGTTTATTGGGGCAAACTATCATCATGCCTGAAATAACTTTTAAATGACTGAGGTAAAACCGTGTGCCATGTTCTGAATATTCGTGTCCCTCCAAAATTCACAAGTTGAAACCTTAATGCCCCGTGTGATGATATTAGGAGGTGGGACCATTGGGAAGTGATAGGTTATGAAGATGGAGCCCTTATAGATGGAATTAGTGCTCTTATAAAAGAGACCTCAGAGAGCTCCCTAGCCCCTTCCACCATGTGAAGACACAACAAGAAGTCTACAGCCTGGGAGTGGGCCCTCACCCACCCAAGCTGGTACCCTGATCTCAGACTCCCAGCCTCCAGAACTGTGAGAAATAAGTTTCTGTTGTTTATAAGCTACCCAGGAAGCAAAATATTAACAATTGCTGAATCTGGGTGGAGGGTATATATTCACTGCACTTGTCTTTCCATTTTCAAATTTCTGTAGGTTTGATATTTTTCAAAATAAAAAGTTCAAGGAGAAAAAAAACAATACTCATTTCTCTTCCTGTGTTCCCCAACTCAATGTATGTTACTGCCTTAATACACTCAATCGATCAACGAGTTCTGCGCACCATCACTCCCACATCTCTCCACTAACCTCTGCTGTGCAGGCAGGCCATTGTACCAGCCCTTTAGTGGCCTCTCCGCCTCCTTTCGGTCCTGCTCCCACCTCCACCCCCCCGAACCATTTCAAAAACTACAGCCTTAGTGATCATTTCCAAAATGTCAATCCCATCATGTCATTCCCATGATTAAAACATGTCAGGGGCTCCGTACAGTCCCCCAATATCTGCCTCTTTATTTATTTGTGTGTGTGTGTGTGTGTGTGTGTGTGTGTGTGTGTGTATCACTTCTTCTTTATCCATTCATCTATTGATGTAGGTTGCTTCCACATATTGACTATTATAAATAATGCTGAAATGAACCTAAGGGTGTATACATTTTTTTTCAATTTTATTTTATTTATTTTTTATACAACAGGTTCTTACTAGCTATCTATTTCATACATATTAGTGTATATATGTCAATCCCAATCTCCCAATTCATCCCACCACCACCACCACCACCCACTTCCCCCCTTGGTGTCCATACATTTGTTCTCTACATCTGTGTCTCTATTTCTGCCTTGCAAACCTGTTCATCTGTACCATTTTTCTAGATTCCACATACATGCGTTAATATACGATATTTGTTTTTCTCTTTCTGACTTACTTCACTCTGTATGACAGTCTCTAGGTCCACCCACGTCTCTACAAATGACCCAATTTCGTTCCTTTTTATGGCTGAGTAATACTCCATTGTATATATGTACCACATCTTCTTTATCTGTCCGTCTCTTTGTCCGTCTCTTTAACACAGCTCTCTAAGGCCCTCTAGATGGTTCTGGCTTGATGCTCCAGCCTTATCTTTCCTTCCTTTCCCCTTTGCAGATGAGTTTTCTGACTTCTTCAAAAAGCATCATACTGCTTCTGCTCAAGCAAACTTTGTACTTCCCATCCTCTTTCTAGAAAACTACTCTCCCAAGCCCCATTTACCTGCCTGAGTGATGCCCTTCTGTCAGATGGCAGCCTGGATGTTTCTTCCTCCAGGAAGCCTCCCCGGAGTCCCCTCCCCAATGTGAGCTATGTGTTCCCCCAACATTGCTCTCTCCTCAGAGCACTGAGTGATTACACAATAACTCCAAGTTTATTTGTCAATATAGCTCTCCGTGAGGGAAGGTCTGGGTCTAGGCAGTTTTCAACTTCCAAAGGGTAAACATTCAATAAATATCTGTTGTAAGAATCAGTAAATGAATGAATGTATTGTTAATATTCTCATCTATATTGTAGAAGTGGTGCTCATCTGTTTTACCAATAATAGCCAGGTTGGGGAGGGGGTCAGAGTAGTGAACAATGGTCAAGTTATAGAATCATACTGTGTAAAATAATGTTGGAAGATGAGAAATAAATTTGAGTAAAGTTTAACATTGTTCACTAAGAGAAAAGAGACAAAAATGGAAATCAGACCACTTTGGGTGATGTTCTGGTTTTGCCAACAACTCAAATGGACAAATCCCGTCATCTGGATTTTTGTTTCCTCACCTGAGAAATAAAGGCAACAATGCCTCTCTATAGTCTCTCTCTTAATGCTAAAGTTCAATGAAAGGAAGGGGATGGAGAAAACTACTTCATAGAGAGACAAAGTATGTATAAAAGGTGCGCTTTTAAATTCAGCTTCATTAGACCATACATTTAGAAAATAGTAGCACCGAGTCTTTAGGCTATTAAGATATACTGACACTTTAATAACATTTACCTTTGCATTGAATTATGGTATAGATAAGGAGTCCACAAAGCCATTTGCCATACCTTACCCTGCTACAAGCACAGTTCTATTTTTCCATAATTGAGACCTTGACACACAAGGTCTCAATTATGGAAAATACACACATTTTTCATTTTAGAATATGATTATGCACTGTTCTGCAATTTTCTTTTTTTCACTGAACAGTAAATCTTGGCAATCTTATGTCTTCCTTATTCTTTTTAATAGCTGAGTAGTAGAAGTAGACCATAATTAATTTATCCATTAATTTATTGATGAATATTTGGGGTGTTTTAAATACTCCATTTTATTGACAATATTACAATGAATATTTTTATACAAATTTTATTTCTGTACCTGTCATAATTTATTTAGGATAGCTTGTAGAATTGGAATTGCTGGTTCAAAAAGTATGCATTTGATACATTTTACATTTGATATATTCCAGAAAATTGCCTACCAAAAAAGCCTTCACAATTTACAATTTTAGTAATAGTGTTCATTTCCCTGATTCTTCGCCAACAGTAAACATTATTGATCTTTTTAATCTTTGCCAAGTTGATGAATGAAAAAGGATGTCTTCTTTTTTGATTAAAGTTTCAAATCCAATTCCTAGTGAGTTGGAGTATATTTTCACATGATTAGCAGCTATTTATGTGGCACTCTTCCTCGAATGCACAAAATAAAATATGTAATATATATTATATGTAAAATACACTGTATGTAAAATAAAGCTACATGTGATATGTGTACATGCATATATGGGTAGAAATGAATGAAAAATACACTAGAAGTATGCAACATTAAGAGTAGTTACCCAAGGTACTGTAGTTGCTAAGGGTAAGCCATGGTAAGAGGAGACTTTCATGTGTAACTTTGATTTTGTACAATGAAAATAATGTATTCCTTCTTTTTCTTTTAATAATAAAAGAACTCTGGGCTTCCCTGGTGGCGCAGTGGTTGAGAGTCCGCCTGCCAATGCAGGGGACACGGGTTCATGCCCCGGTCTGGGAAGATCCCACATGCCGCGGAGCGGCTGGGTGCGTGAGCCATGGCCGCTGGGCCTGTGCGTCCGGAGCCTGTGCTCCGCAACGGGAGAGGCCACAACAGTGAGAGGCCCGCGTACCGCAAAAAATAATAATAATAATAAAAGAACACTTAAATAAATAGGAATCATAAAAATTGTATATGACTGACTGCACCCCTTTTTTCTGTTTGCTTCTCCTCCCTCAACTTCCAGGAAATAAACCTGCTTCTTTATTTATGGTATGGACTCCAGTTGTTTCTCTACCCCCTTGAAGGATTCCCCTAAGATCCCGTCTTAGACACTCTGCTCTTTCCTCAAGATAATCTCATTTGCACCCAGGGTCGCCATGCTCTGGGGTCTCACACCGATTTCTCTCTGCCAGCCTGATCCTTCTACATGGCTCTACTTGGAGTTAATCAGAGCATCTGCAATTAGAGAAAGAAAAGAACACACAGGAGCTATGAAGAGAGAAAACAGGAACAGGATAAGGTGCTAACCCAGCCTGGGTAGTGAGAGAAGACTTTCTGGGATGGTGGTATTTAAACATGAAGTATGAGTGAGGAGCTGCCTGGAGATTGGGGGGAGGGAAGCGGGAATATTCCAACATGAGGCACCAGCATTTGATAGGTCCTAAAACAGGAATACTGTTAAAGTATTCAAGTAACTAAAATTCCACCAGCATGAACAATTTGGGTAATGTGCCAGTGTCAGATAATTTTGTGACTGACTTGTTGGAACCATATATCCAGACTGAATACCGGTGGCGACGGGAGGGGGCCTTGAAGGAGGAGGTAAGGATTCCCTTGGAAGAAATAGATGTTCCCATTCTTTACAGCCCTAGGAAAGCGGAGAGATGGGTCTTAGACTAAAGTAAAGGAAAATATTTTCTGGTATCTCTGGGGCCAATAATCAGTTTGGCCTCCAGGCTCTAAGGAATGAGCAGTCTGGTATATTTCCAGGGGGATTAAGGCGCTGAAAGTAGCCCCTTGGCCGTATAAATGTGGCCAGAAGTGAGGAAGGGGAACAAGTTAGAAGGATACCAAGAGAAAGGTCTGACACAGCCTTATCCAATAGGACTTTCTGTGATGAGGAAAATCTTCTGTTATCTGCACTGTCCGATGTGATGCCTACAAGCTACATGAGCTCCTGAATACTCTAGATGTGGCCGGTGCTTGTGAGTAACTGAATTTTTTATTTTATTAAATTCTAACTTTATTTCATTTTAACTTAAATAGCCACATGTGGCCCATGGCCACCATATTGGACAGATCTGGAGGAAGACCAGTGTGACAACCTGGCCTCAGGGGTGTTGAGAGAATTAGGGAGGGAGAACATGGGAGGCGATGGAGTAGAGGAAAACCGTGTCCCTGGAAGTCCTCAGCAGAGAATGCTGGCGCCCAGAGAATCAATATCTCACAAGATGCTTATCTATAACATGGCGGTAAGACGTGACGAGGGAAGAAAAGACCCAAGGGATTCGTGTCTGAGCAAGCATGAGGCAGAGCTTCAGGCAAAGGTCAGAAATCAACAAGAGACAATTCAGAGGATTCCTATTTCTAGCAACAAAGTTGGTGGGGTCTCGTCTCATCATTGGGTGTGCTATACTTGTCAACACAGGACAAACGTGAAATCAAAATGGCACAAATTATAGTTCTCCAGTTGTCTTTCTTCATGTTGCTTTTTTTTGGTACGCGGGCCTCTCACTGCCGTGGCCTCTCCCATTGCGGAGCACAGGCTCCGGACGCGCAGGCTCAGCGGCCATGGCTCACGGGCCCAGCCGCTCCGCGGCATGTGGGATCTTCCCGGACCGGGGCACGAACCCGTGTCCCCTGCGTCGGCAGGCGGACTCTCAACCTCTGCGCCACCAGGGAAGCCCCATGTTCCTTTTTTAATTTTCAGGAAATTACAAAGGTAGGCTGTGCCCTAGGTCTAAAGGTCTGGCTAAGTTGATATACTACAAATGAATAGCAATAGGCATCTTTGCTTTCTTTCTTTCTCGTTTATGACCAGTTTCTTGGTTGCCTTCTCTGCTTCAGTCCTGGCCAAAGCTTAAGGTTAAAATATCTGTCCCCCAAAAGCACTCTTCACCACCCTCTCTGACCAAGATTAATTTTTATAAGCACCTGTTATGAAAGCACACAGAAAAATTAGAAAAGGCATGAAGCCGTTAGAACTTGTCACAAAATTTAGCACAAAGGCAGCAGTGTTCAGGAAGACCGATTTTTCGTATGTGTTGACAAAGAACTTCACTTGCTTGTGCTTTGGTGATGGCATCGTTTGTTAACCTCACGCATGAATTCTAGCAACTCGGACAAAACCACCAAAAATTCCTCTGTCGTTTCCAGTTGTGCCAGCTGCAGGGCTGTTGGATTTGTCTTCATGCTATCACCTTAGTGCTGAGGAGGGGTGCCTGCAGGGTTCACTGATTTTCTACTGCCATCCAAAATAGGTTTTTTGGATTCCACTAAGGGAGTTGGGGCGAGAAGTGCTCTGCCCTGCTGCCTTTGTTCAGCAGGTGATGGATTGACTGAGATTGCTGAATGCACTCTGCACTATGGAATAAAGTTATAGATTAAGCTTTACCTGTTTACTTTCTCTCAAGCCTCCACTGAATGCCTTTAGAAAGGAAAAAATAATAATAAAAAAGCAATGAGTTATTCCTATCTTTCCCTTTTATTCTTCCACCCTTCTCGGCATTGATTTTATTGTAGGAAGTGTTGATTATTTGCTGATGGTGCATTAATTCCAAGTTACCAAGGCACAGTGCCTGTGTGCTACTCACTGGACATGCTCGTTTTGTTAATGAAGTCCTTATCCTATTGGATTCCTATTCCTTAGAGCAAATCTCAAAGGGAGATTGCCTGGTGGCCACTGGTAGCCATGCCATACAATGGGCTGGGAAGTTGGCAATCTACCCCAGAACCCTGGCTCTGCCCCATGGGACAACTCAATTAAATATCTTTGAGCTTTATTCTCCTTATGTGTAAATGGGAAATAAAAATATCTGCCCTGCCTACATTTCAGGCTGGTGAGAGGATCAAATAACACGATACCTACAGAAGTGTTTTATAAAATCTTACTGAACTTCAAAGATATTAAATTTTTATTCATCATTTTTACCTCCACTGATTTCTAGAAAGAGTTTTAGTTCAGTTACAATAGAAGGTACATAGGCAGTTGGACCATTAAAGCAAAGATAAAAGAGCAAGGATCATATAATGAAAACAGAAGATAATTGTTCCAGAAAAATCTATGTTAAGAATAGTTGTATCAGTTGAACTCTGAATTTAGCTTTGAACTTCCTGGCAGCTAAGGCGAAACACAAAACACCATTAGGCACACGACTTTCCTTAATCTATGAGATAAGTATGCTGGTTTATTAGGAGAGATGGAAATTTTCCTACCATTCACTCTAAGGATTGTGGGTGAGACTGTTTTCTGGGCACACACCTGCCTACACTTTCCAGATGGCCTTGCAATTGGGACGGGAACCTGGCCCACAAAACCTTTCCCCATGTGCTCCTTCATGCTCTTTCCCCATGACTAGCTTGACATATGGCCATTGTGGAAGGAGGAAGATGGAAGGAGCCTGGGGACCAGAATCCCTACTTGGAGCTGCCTGCCTATTAGAAATATCTGCTCTCTATATGAGCAAGAAATAAGTCTTTATCATGAATGTGCTATTATATATTTTATACAGTTTGCACACCCTATAAAAATAAAGATTTTCTAATTTTGGAACTTTATTGGATTCCATAATATACAGTTTTTAACTATCAGTCTTATCTTAAAAATGTATTTTTTAAATGACCTTCATGGGCTGTCTCATATTTTGACAGAGGCAAACAAAATCTAACAGTTCTGAGGAAAGGGAATGAAACAAAGATGGGTGATTTTATTTATGTGTTTGGAATGGTGATGTCTGGGGTAGAAAAGAAAGAAGCAAGAGGTAAGAATAGTTCTGGAACATGAGCCATAGCCAGGAAGGCCTGTCCATTTGGGTAACTTAATAGTGAAGATACAGTAAGCAATGAGAAGGCGGGTCCCTAATGAACTGGGAGAATCCTGACAGTTCGGAAAGAAGAATAAATAATGGAAAGGTGGGAATCTGATTGTCTGTATATTTTTTTTCAATCTCATAGCCTTTTAATAGATTAGCCCCACCTCACTTTAAAAATACAGACCAACACTGTCACCACCAAGCGGGTTCCTCATTTCTCCTTCTCATCCCTGGGAGAGGTAAGGATGGAAGGGGTGGGGCAGGAGGTCTTGGGTTTTTTTTGGGGGGGGGTAATATGATTTATTTAATTGTAAATGTATGTAATTAAATTTTTTGTAACAGTTACTGACTGTATTCCCTTAGAGTCTAGCCTGCCCAGCAGGGCATCAGAACTCTCAGGTTGTCCTGTTGGTACAAGGAAGCGTTGTTCATAGGCCCTACTGTAGACAGGAATCTTGGGAATTTTATAAACACAATCAAGCATGAAGATATCATACATTCTGTGGATTTAATCATTTATTACACCTTAAGCACAATTTTCAGACCTGCAAAAGTGCCTTCTGAATTTCTCTGGTCTTTTTAGATTGTCAGCACAAGTGTGTTGTGTTTAGATTCCATTCAGCTCCCCAAGACAAGTTTGTTCAGAGAACCTTCCCCTAACATCTCTGGGGACTTCCTGTTAGGATTTTTATTCTTCCTTTCTCACACTGAACTGTCCTGGCCCTTCCTACTTTAAGCAGAAATAGTTCACCTTTTACATGCGGTTTAGGAGATTTCATTTCAAGCTATTTAACCTAAAGATTTAGTAGGACTTCGGCAAACAGCAGCATGGAGTAGACAGGGTAGGGCCAGGCCATGGCTCTGGGCCAGAAAGAATGTACCAGGGGGTGATACAGACACAGTTGCTGACAGAGGCAGGTCAGGACCCAGTCCAGTGAGTCCAGCAGTATAGGCAAACTAGATACAGGCCAAATAGGCAACAAGGCTTCCAAGATCAAAGAGCAGACTGTCCTGACATGAAGTGGTCAACGATGGAGAAATAAAGAAAAGAAATATTCAGGAACCTACATAGCCACAGTCTTGGAAGAAAGTCAGTATACATCAAGTCTCAATGCGGCTTTTCCAAAATTCCATTTCCCTTGGACCATAATTTCTATTGCTCAGAATTCCTATAAAATTAGCAAATCACAGCCATCCTTCCTCACACAGTAACTGACTTCTGAAGTATCTAAGAAAATGTAAAATATGTTTGACATTAAAACAATATGAATATCCAGAGACCACATCATTTCTCTAAGCGTTACAAGTGCTACAGGAAAGTTTAAGTAACAAGCATTTTACAATGCTATGAATAATACAAGTTTCATTCCCTGCGAGCTGATATATGACTTTTTGGGCACCATCACTTGAAAGAAAAAGAAATCCACAAGTTACTTTTCTAGTACTTCTATCCAGATAACTTCTTTGTTCTAAAGAAGAGGATCAAGACATCACTTAAAATCTTTCACATGCTAATAGAATATGAAGACATGGAAAGACGATGCTTTTGTACTCTCCTATGTGAATTTGTGTCTTTGCAACACATTGCTTCCATTTCCTACCCCAATTAAAAGGAATGTAAAAGCATAGTTGTGTTATTCAAAGCTTAATTTTTTTTTAGGAAATGCATGAGTTAAAATTAAGAGAATGTTAAAGACCATATTGTTCAACCTCTACTCACTGAACATATAATACCTATGTTAATTGAGCACTTTTTCTGTGTCAAGCACTCTTTCGAGTGCTTTCCGGATAATACCCCATTTAATGCTCACAACAACCCTATTATTCGCACGTTAGAAACAAAGGAAACTGAGGCTCAGAGAGATTAAGCAATTTGCACAAAGTCTCATTGTCGGTGGCAAAACTGGGACTCAAATCCAAGAAGTCTGACCCCTGACTCTTATACACTAAGTATAAGACTGACTCATATACCATCATGCAATAAACATAAGCATTACTCACTTCATTCCTAAATGTTACTACTAAGATTTATATGGTAGGTAATATCTCATTTGGAAACATATGTGAAACATTGACTACAGGAAGACTCAGCTTCCCATTTTTCAATAAAGCATTGCTACTGCTATTTAAGGACATGGACTTTACCTACTGTCTGAAAACTCTTCAACCCCAAATAAGCAATCTGAGTACAAAAAACAAAATAGGAGATGAAAGGATCCAGTGCCAGAATCGTGGCATTCCAAGAGCATGTCTTTAGTGACTGGACTACAAATCACTGACTTTGGGGTTCTGTGTTGCAGGACAGCCCCTGAGGGCAATTTTTCTTTTCACAACAATCTACACCTGTGGCCTGTGGGCCCAACGCTCATGGCAGATGGAAGAGAGTCCACAGAAATCATCTAGTATATGATTCTTCTCTAGGTGTCCATGCTGTGTGTGGAAACCGTGTTGTCTCAAGGGCCTAACTTTTATTCCCGGTTGTACATTTGCCATTGGATCGTTCCATTCTGTCTGTTGAATCTGGTAAAAATCGATGGACTTCATTTTTTCTTGAAGTATGCCTGCAAAGCTCAATTTTTTTTTTTTAATTACATTTTAAAAAAAGATTGTAATTAGATTGTCTAGGTTCATGCAAGCCCTGAATAGCAATTTCTTTCTCCCTTTTGGTCCATCAGTGGTACCTGCTGTTCCAACTGGTTAATTTCAAAATAAGTGATCCAGCCTTTGAAACATTTAAAGTTAAAAATATATATATCTTGAGATCCAATTTTCCTATTTCACTTGGGTTCACTCCAGACTAATTGGTAATTTGAAAAGAACACCACCCCTAACCTTTTATAGCAGTTTCACTTTCTAACACATTGACTTTATACAGTTGACCCTCCTAATAGACCCTAGCGTTCAACTTTGTGTTCTTAACACCAGAAAAAAACTGCCACATTTCTGTTCATTCCAGAGTCAAAGCTGTCCTAGTCTGCTGTTACGTTTTTCTGAATGTCCTCAAGCTGTCAAAATGTTTGCTATGTCTATCAAACTATGCCAAATTCATTTGGGGCATTGGACATGAGCATCACTAAAATCTTTCAGACAAATGGGTTTGGATGAACTGCAAATACATGAAGATTAAAATGAGAAAAGTGTAGGGCAGAGCATGTCTTTGCTACTAAATATGATAGATTCTATTAAAAAGAAATGATTGATACTATTGGGACATTCTCAACACAGGTAAAATTTAACTTGTTATGCAAAACAGGGTATAGTAGAGTATTTCAGTGGTTAGCAACTCTTTTTTTTTTGGATAGGTAAAGATTAAAATTTGTGCCAACTACAGACCAATATAACGGTGAGATTTCATCATGCTTTATTAATTGCAAGGTGGTATTCCCAAACATTGTATGTCTGTTTCAAATTAATATGACACTCTCAAGCATCCCAGAGGACATTCTGAAGCCCTGAGATCATATTTTAGCAACTGTAATGCAGCAGGAAGGATGGAGGCTCATGTCTACCTAAATTCCACAGCACGGAAGAGCACTTCTTCCTATCAGCATGAGAAGCTAAGAATCATTTTGATATATGCTGTTCATTAGGCATAGCTGCAGAATTCAAAATTAAGATAGAGAGAAGGAACTTATTCATTTACAGTTAAAATTCCTATGGTAATTAAAATTTTTTAAATTTTGTTTTCATTGGTATTGCTCCAATATTTGCAAAAAGAGTGGCAGACTGGTCCCTCCCATGGGATCTGGGACAATAAAGTGCCACAATCTGCTTTGAAAAGGAGCTGCGTCGCTGGGGTGAGGCAGGGGAGAATGTTTGCATACCGGGAAGTGGCTATTTGCATTTCCAGAGGGATACTTCCATGTTACCTGCAAGGACAGTTATTATTGGGAGTCACCCTAGAGATCTGGCTTCCCCCTGTCACCGTCGTAACTTTCTGTTTTCCAAAAATATGTTGATCTCTAAGAAAAAAATTTGTCCAAGAATTCATTTTCCTTCCTGGAGGGTAATGATATTCAACAGCAGCAATTTCATACTAAATAATATTATTTGTCCCGAAGAACTGAGGGATAAAGTTACTCTGGTGTTAAATCCAGGTCTGACCAATTCTTTTCAGTTCCCTGTTTTAACCATTAAGCATATTAAAAAAAAAAAAGAACTTTTAAGAGAAAATCTGTTTCATCCTGGTCTCCTTCATGAGCAACTCAAAGTCTCCAGGAAATAAGATTAACGCTTACCTCAAAGGCTCTTTGTATTTGGACAAAGTCGCCCAGGCTGAGTTGGTTTTCAAGCAGGGCTATGCAGGCATCTTCCTCTGCAGTTTCACCTTGTGAAATTCTCTCTGGGTTCTCTGGCCCGGGCTGGGATCCTTTGTTCAACTCAAGTGTAGCATTCTGGCAACTCATGATGGCTTTACCTCTTTTTAACAGCCGTCATTTTAAGAGCAGTCAACTCTCTAAGTATTTTTCTTTTTCTTTTTCTTTTCCTTCAACAGGTGCCTTTGAAAAGAAACAACTTAGCAATCGAATTCCAGAATCAAAGTACATTTCAAGGTACTCAATTAGGAGGCAAAAAGTTCAAGCCCAGAGGTAGGGAATGAAAGCTCCCAACCCCCACACTTCCTTAATTCCGCAGTTTATTTTCAAAACCCACTGTTGAATTGTTTTAAAACATCCCCTCCTTATACTCTGTTTAACCTGGCTTGACTTTAAAAAGTGCAAAAGCTTCCCCTGTGTTTATAGAAACTGACACAGAATGCAACATCTAATACTCATTTTAAATGCATTAGAAAAGCAATTTCTCAAAATCTCTTTGGCTAACCTTGCTTCTATTCACATGTTGTGGTTTTAAAGTCCATTTTCTTGTGTGGAGGCGTGAGGTAACACAGCTGCAAGGTTTCCGCCCCAGTGAAGCGCTTGCCTCTGAAGGCCACCTTCCCAGCAATGTGGCCTTGTTTGTTTCAGCCCTCCCTGCTGCCTTTGTGTGCTTCCTGGCAACCAACATAAAGCCCTTCACCTCCCCAACTAATGAATGACCTGAAGGTTGGAATATACAATGTAAACATTGGGGCTTTTTTAAAGGACAATTCAGCGCACTCATTTTTTATTAAATTTCAGCCCTGCATTATTTAATGACAACTTTTATAAATACATTTTCTATGAAGCATGTTATGTATTATGAAACAAGATGATTAGCCAAAGAAAAGAGCAATGAATTTAGGAATGTTACATTTTCCATATAAAAAAATGTTTCATTCTTATTTAATAAGAATCCATTCCTATATTCTCTTTGTCTTAGTTTCTATGTATATAAAATGGGGATGGTTTAGCATAGGCTTCCAATTCATTGAAAGACGTGGTGGGGGGGAACACAGCATAACATAATATGATAAACCTTATAATAAAACTACTTACAGTACCATCACTGGTTCAGCTAATATTAATGAAAAGGAAGGAAAAAGGAGAAAGTTAATATTTTGTTTTAGTATTTACCATATGCCAGGCACTACACTAAGCACTTTGTAATTCCTTATCTTGCTAAAGCTTCACAATAACCCTGCAAGGCAGACAAGACCACTCTTCCCACTTTACAGATGAAGAAGCAACATAAAGGCCAAAGGCCATGCAGTCAGTAAGGCGTGGAAAACGACAGAGTGGCTCTGCCTTCGGAGCCTGTCCTTTAGATGGAGGCCATCTCTGCACTTTATTTTCATCTCTGTAAAACTGAAAAGTTGTCACTAGATATTCTCTAAGTTCTTTTTCCTACAATTTCATTCAATGAGCTAGTGTTCACAGGCACGTGGTGGTACAAAGCACACTCCCTACAACACAGAGATGCAAGTATCCCAAGGCTTTCCTGGACCAGTTTTGGAAAAAAAAATGAAATATCATTCATGCAGCCATTAATTCATCAATTTCTCTGTCCATCATTCATTCCAAAATCCATTTACGAAGGACCTGGTGCCTACTCGTGAGGGGTTTACAGTCTTATAGGAGCTGTTACCTGTCTAGTTCATCTTTCATGCCAATCCCAACCTCTTGCTGTCTATAGTGCTGTGTTGAGAAGAATCGTGAAGTTATATGTAGGCTCAGAGGAAAAGAGTGGCATTATAAATTACGGATGTGTATCATGGGGACAGAAGGGCTGAGGGAAGCATATTTACCACAAATTTGCCTTTCCTGGTTTAGTCCTTCATGTAAATTAGAAAAACAACGTTAAGCCCTAATATGATAAATTTCCCTAAATCATCTCACATAAGGATAAAATTTGTCTTCTTACCATCCTAATTAGTAAATTAATAATAGTTTAGTTCAGCCACATCAGTCCTATAAATGTCTGTAAAATGTTTTATGGTGATATGTTGAGGAGTTGGGCTTAAATAACAGACACTAACGAGGGAAGGAAGAGGAAACAGAAAAAGTATTCTGTGAAGCTGCACAGGGAGAGGTAGGCATCCCACTGGATGACGATGCAAAATTCTCTAATTATTCTAAGACAGTCAAACTGCCTGGACTACTTAGTTTTCATAAAGATGCAGCTCTAAATGTTTTCATTAGTCAAAACAGGAGAGTATAATGAACAGCTAACAAATTACTGTAGAAGTTAATTAACTGACGCAGTTTTCTTTCGGTAAAATCGTGGCATGAGAAATCATTCTTGATCATAAAATCTTCGATGGCTTTCACCTTCTTTGTAACTGTGTGGTTAATTTTCAGGTTAAATTTCCACTGCTCTGAAAAGTCCACAACTAGCCTCTTGCCGATACTGAAATTTTCCTTCTTGCCTGCCATGAATCAATTATCAGTTTGTGAAAATCTGCCACGTGCCCAGTGCCATCCTAGGCTCTGTGGGGAACGGTGCACTGATGAAGACAGTCTGTGCTCTCAAAAAGTGGAAGGTTCAGGACTTCCCTCGTGGCACAGTAGTTAAGAATCAGCCTGCCAATGCAGGGGACACGGGTTCAAGCCCTGGTCCAGGAAGATCCCACATGCCGCGGAGCAACTAAACCCGTGCGCCACAACTACTGAACCCACGTGCCACAACTACTGAAGCCCACACGCCTAGAGCCCGTGCTCCACAACAAGAGAAGCCACCGCAATGAGAAGCCTGTGTGCCACAACAAAGAGTAGCCCCCTCTCGCCGCAACTAGAGAAAACCCGCACACAGCAATGAAGACCCAACACAGCCAAAAATAAATGACTAAATAAATAAATAAATAAAAATTTTTTTTAAAAAGTGTAAGGTTCAGTCTGGAGAGAAAGCTGACTGACTGACGGACACTTGCTCTCTTCTCCGGTAGGGACCAGCCAACAGCTTCTAGCATAGCGGAGCACTCGGCACCCAAAAGGACAATGCAAGCAGATACATCCACTAGCTTTTGCTTTTCTTGGAACCTTGGGACTGAATCATTCTCCCCCACTGAACAGACACTCCCATACGTGTCCTTGTCACAACTCCCAGTCTACCCCCAAATCCCTGCGCTCTTCCTCCCCCGAAATTCATCCGCACCAACACAAATGCAGGCCCTGTCTTTCCTCTTAATTTCCCTTCCCTTTTGTTCGTCCTCCTGTCACCCCGGACCTGTTCTTACTAACATTCTTAATCTTTGCCTAGAATTCTCCCACCACCTCCTTCCTATAATAGAAAGCCACTTCCCCTTATAAACCCCATTTCCCACCAAACCATTTCAAGCTGAAGCTCCTCCTTGCCCAGGCTCCGTCCCTCAGGGTCAGTGGAAAGGTGTCTTCTCACGGTCTCTTCGCTTCTTGAACCCACACCTTCCCAACATGGTCCCAGTGGCCAAACACCCCTACAGCCCTCCCCTTTCAGCCCCCAGCTCACTTTAAACATCACCTGCTCCCAGAGCCTGAAAGCACCAGCCCAGCCTTTGGCACCTTTATTTTTTAATAGATCTTTATTGGAGTATAATTGCTTCGCAATACCGTGTTAGTTTCTGTTGCACAACAAAGCGAATCACCCATATGTATACATATGTCCGCATACCGTACCTCCCTCTTGAGCCTCCCTCCCACCCTCCCTGTCCCACCTTTCTAGGTGGTCACAAAGCACGGAGCTGATCTCCCTCTGCTATGCAGCTGCTTCCCACCAGCCAATTATTTTACATTCGGTAGTGTACCTTTTAAGCCCTCAATAAATACTAGTTTCTTTCCTTCCTTGTTCCGGATCCTCCTGGTTCAAATTAATTCCTCCTTCCACTCTGCAACCACAGCATCGTGTTTACACTTTCACTACAGCAGTTTTTCTTTCTGCCTTGCAATATAATTAGTTGCCTTTGTATCTATCTCTCTCCCACAACATTAACTCCCTGAGAACAAGGATGGTACCTCACTAACGCCCACAGCCCTACATTGCCCAACGCAGAGTTTTGTATAAACTACACAGTGGTATGGTCATGTGTACTCATTTGTAAAATAGGATGGGCTGAAAGCGAAATTCTCCTATAGTTTTGAGTTTTCAGTGCCAGGTCCTGGGAATGGGTGGCACTGAGTCCAAAACGGAGGCAGAATTCCACACAAAAAAATTAATGAGGGAAACAAAGTTTGAGGTTGTATCTTCAAGGCTCTTAGAATAAACTGTTCAAGCACTTTTGAAACAAAGCATTTGTTTTTTTTTTTAATTTTTATTTATTTTTTGGCTGTGTTGGATCTTCATTGCTGCATGCAGGCTTTCTCTAGTTGTGGCGAGCGGGGGCTACTCTTCGTTGCGGTACACAGGCTTCTCATTGCAGTGGGTTCTTTTGTGGAGCACAGGCTCTAGGGATGCAGGCTTCAGTAGTGGCCCATGGGCTCAGTAGTTGTGGCTTGTGGGCTCTAAAGCACAGGCTCAGTAGTTGTGGCGTACGGGCTTAGTTGCTCCGTGGCATGTGGGATCTTCCCGGACCAGGGCTCGAATCCATGTCCCCTGCATCAGCAGGCAGATTCTCAACCACTGCGCCACCAGGGAAGCCCAAGCATTTATTTTTATACACGCAATTTCTACGTAAGATGCTCCCGTGTTGAGGCCCTACTCTGTCCCAGGCACTGCTTTAGACACCAGAAAAGCAAAAATGAATTAGACACAGCTCTGTGCTCACTGTTGCTCAGAGACATATAACAGTAAACGCTGGTTTTAAGTTAATTTTACGTTTGGACAAAGCAGGTCCCCTGTTAACTCTTAGGCAACAAAATATTTCCTTTTTTTGATCTGCTGAACAATGTCTAATGTAAGAAAACTATATTTTTATAACAGCATTTCTCAGGCTGTTCAAGTATTTAAACACTGAGAATTCATGAAATAATGATATCCTGAAATAACTAAATGTATATTTTGCAATAAATTGCAAATTGATATATGTCAAGTTCTAGTCTAAGCAAGCAGTTGTAGACAAATTTTAAAATATATGGAAGTGGGGCTTCCCTGGTGGTGCAGTGGTTGAGAGCCCGCCTGCCGATGCAGAGGACACAGGTTCGTGCCCCGGTCCGGGAAGATCCCACATGCCGCGGAGTGGCTGGGCCCCTGAGCCATGGCTGCTGAGCCTGCGGGTACAGAGCCTGTGCTCCACAACGGGAGAGGCCACAGCAGTGAGAGGCCCGCGTACCGCAATAAATAAATAAATAAATAAATAAAATATATGGAAGTGGAAGGTAAAATTAGGAAAATCCTAATTTTTGACTTAAGCATTCCTACTCATTTGAAAAAAGCAACTGCGATTTTTATATTATCAGTAGATACTTATGATCCACTGAACTGAATATTGAGAATAAGTGCTTAAAAATATTCTCAAATTCAATCTTTTTTATGCAAATTCTGATAGGCCTTCCCAACAGTTAATCACTTTTTGAGCCCTCTTTGCTTTAACATAAAAATCCTTGTCTTTGAAATCCAGTGTCCACGTTCAAAGTCCCACATGGGCTTGTTGTTTGTCAGCGGGATTTCCACAAGGGAGCCACTTTCTGGGCAATTACTCTGAACTACCAAATTCCTTTATGTTTCCGATCTAAGAGGACACTGCATTTTATTCCATTTGGAGATTGAGAACAGTTTGTCAAAGTCACCTTGATATTGAGCACTTGCATCCATGTATAGAACCATTAAAAAGTAGTCACAAAATCATTGCATGAAAGGAGTCACCGAAAATCCAGTAAACATTTATTGATTTCTTCCTTGAAGAAAGAAGGAAAGCAGGTAGGTGGGAAATTAACAATTATTGAGTCCCCAGTATATGCTAAACACTGTGTTAGGCACTTTCACAAATGTAATTTTATGAAGCCTCATGGTATCGCTGCAAGACACTTGATATCTTCCCAATTTTGTTTTACTGATGAGGGTACCAAACAAGATTGAGTATCTTGCCCAACTTCACACAACTTGCAAATTATATAATATAATAATATCATAGTATGGTCTCTGCTAAGACTTGACACATTTTTTCATTTAATTCTCTTTGAAACTCTATGATGTGGGCACCATTATGGTCACCATTTTACAGATGAAGAAACTGAGGCTTAGATGGATTAAATAACTTGTCTAAGATCACCCAGCAAAGCTGTAATTCAAAACTCGGATCCTTCTATGTACTCCACAGTGTAGAACTCTGTAAAGAGTAATCTGCTAGACACCATAGTAAATTCTAATCCAGTTTGGGAGCTGAGATGTGTGAAAAGTGGGGAAACGAGAAAGCATATATTTGGTAATAAAGTCAAAGGAACTTAAGAATTTGGACTCAGTACACTGGGCTTAAGTCTTAATTCTCTCACTTTCAATCCTTTATTTCTTGGGCAAGCTGAATCATTTCTCAAAATGAAGACAGTAATATTGTTTATTTCAGAATAGTTTTAAGGTTAAAATGAGATAATATGATGAAAGCTGTATGTAAATTGTAAAACTTTATGCACATGAATTAGCATTAATATTAGTACACAGTCAGAGAAAGGGAAATTCCCTGCAAACTCAGAAAGATTGGGTAGGAGTTCACAGAGAGATTGGGATATTGTAATTGTAAAACAGAATGAAGCAAAATCATCCATGTCATGACATTTTCTATTGAAGCTGAGATTCTATAACCATCTTCATTGCTCCTAGGAAGTTCTTACATTTAAATCCATCCCAGAGAGATCAAAGCCATATCAATATATTCAAGGTTAGTTATTAAAAACAATGCTTAGTGTGTGTGTGTGTGTGTGTGTGTGTGTGTGTGTGTGTGTGTGTGTTATACTTAACACTTTGAAAAAACATTTTCTGCCTTAGAATTAGTTAGAGATAATGGCAGCTACAGAAGTCTCCTCTAATGGATCTGGTCTGCTTGGCACCGAACCTACTCTTTTTTTTTTTTTTTTTTTTATTTATTTCTTTGTGGTATGCGGGCCTCTCACTGTTGTGGCCTCTCCCGTTGCAGAGCACAGGCTCCGGACGCGCAAGCTCAGCAGCCATGGCTCACGGGCCCAGCCACTCCGCGGCATGTGGGATCCTCCCGGACCAGGACACGAACCCGTGTCCCCTGCATCGGCAGGCGGACTCTCAACCACTGCGCCACCAGGGAAGCCCTGAACCTACTTTTAATAACAACAGGAATAGCTCTTCACCATCACCAAAACAGTGTTACCACTATCCGTCATAACATGAGCCTCTTACTCTTCAAGTGCCCAAATCCCCAGAATCAGATGTTTTGTTTATAAAACTCTGTTTTAGAAGGAAATTACTCTCTAGATGGCTTAGCCTTAAGGGAGGATACATGCATGTAAACATATACATATACATATGCATATGCATATAGGAGAAGAAAGACAGAGGGGGAGGAACCACGTAAGAGTGTAAGATTGGGAGCTTCTAGACAAGTTGTCTCAAAGCAAGGGAGGGTCATGGGCAGTCACAGCGCTGGTCACTACCTGGGGTGGCAGAGGTGTAATTGAGAGATAAAAATATCTCCAGAAGAGATAAAATGTAAGGGAACAAGAGCTCTAAGGTCAGAGTCAGGAGACCTGGATCTTAATGTAGTCCTACCATGTCCATGTAACACTGGACATTTACCTTTGGGCTTCCATTTCCTTGGTCGTAAGTGGAGATAATAATTCCTACAAACCCACTTCAAAGACTCACTTTAAGCCTCCAAGAAGATCATGTATGTGAAAACATTTGCCCACCAGAAAGAGCTATGTAAATGTTTATTTGTTGGTTGATTCATTCATTCATTTTATAATACTTTTATGTCACTTAACATGTGTAGGGCATCATCGTCATGATACCAATGCTTATCAGTCATGGGTCTTAACAGTAAAGGGCATAAAGTCTAAAAAATGAATCATGTAGGTAAAATAAATGTTATAGATGAAGTACTACGTGGATTTGGTTAAGAAAGAGATTGCTTAAATATATTTGAAGGGGCATTGTGAATGGAGCAAAGATGGCTTTGGAAGAGGTGGCACTGGAGTTGCTGTTATGGCTTGCTTCGTATGTTGAAGTCTTAAGCCCTGATACCTCAGAATGTGACCTTATATGTTATAGGGTCATTGCAGAGCCAATTAGTTAAATTAAGATGAGGTCATATTGGAGTAAGGTTGGCCGCTAAGCCAGTATGACTGGTATTCTTATAAAAAGAGGAAATTTGTACATACACACACACACACACACACACACACACACACACACACAGTACCACGTGAAGATTAGAGTTACTCTGCTAGAAGCCAAGGAAATACTAGAAGCTAGAAGTGAGGGCTGGAACAGATCTTTCCTTAGTGCTTGCAGAGGCAGCATGCCTGCTGTCACCTTGATTTCAGACTTCCAGCCTCCAGAACTGTGAGATAATAAATTTCTGTTGTTTAATGAAGCCACTCGGTCTGTGGTACTGTGTTATGGCAGCCCTTGGAAATTACTACGATTGTTTATATGGTAATACAAGAAAAACTGTTTATGTATAGAAATGTATGTTATTAATATATTTATTATTTTTATTAAGCTAATAAAAATGTAAATATAATCATTGTAATACAATAGTATGCTATTATTATATAATTATATCGAATATAATATACTATTATAATATTATATAATATTAAGCACCTAGCACAGTGCTTGGTACATAGTAGGCACAAAATATTGATAAATACTTATTGAGTTAATTTTTTTATATTTATTTATTCATTTATTTGGCTGTGCTAGGTCTTAGTTGCCGCATGCAGGATCTAGTTCCCTGACCCGGGATCAAACCTGGGCCCCCTGCATTGGGAGCATGGAGTCTTAACCACTGGACCACCAGAGAAGTCCCCGAATGAATGTTTTAATAAATAAAAAGGAGATCGCAGAAAGAGGAATGAATTGGCAACAAACATATATTTTTTATCTGTTTCATACTTTCTTTCCCCCCCCGGACCAATCCTTTACTTATCACACACAAGAAAAATCAGAAAAATCCACACTCCTATGAAAAATGCTGCCATTTCACCTTTGTTTACTCTAAGAAATTCTGTCTAGGAAAGCAAAGAAATAGAAAAAGTCAAAACTTGTAAAAATCAAAGTTCTGAGACAAACTGCACTTTAAAAGATTGAAAGCTGTGATCCCCAGAGAGAACACTGCCACAACAATATTTCTCACAGAACATAATGCTCCCAGACACGGTGCTCTGATGAAAGCCCTGAAGACCACAGGCCTCTATTTTTCTGCAGCAGAAACAGCAACGGTCAAATTAATATCAGAAATACACTCCTAAATCAATTGTTGTACGTGTACCCATAGAGAAGGCATCTTGGAAAATGCAAATGGAATGTTTGCAATCATTGCCTAGACCAAATGCTGTCAGAGAAAATGGATCTTAATTTACTCAACATATTTTGGTTTTATAATTTTCACAATTAATTCTTGACAATGTCTGAAAAAACATGAGGCCCTTAAAGGCAAGCTTTAAAAATGCACTCTGGAATGGGGCAGGGAGTTAGGCATGTTCAGAGCAGATGGCAGGAGGTTTGATTACTCTGTTCATGTCCTCTACAGACGTGTGTGTGTGTAGGGGGCCAGTTAGCTCAGGAAAAAGCTTATCTACCTATTGGGAAAATACAGCAGTGGTAATGGTCAGGAACACAGATTTACCAAGTGGGATGCTAAATTTAGGGAAGTGAGTCAGATTTTCAACTAAGGAGAAAAATGATACAAATCTATGATCATAACCAGCTGCATGACCTTGGGAAAGTTACTCAACTTCTCCAGTTTCAGAATCTTCATCTGTAAAATTAAAAGGTTAAATCATATGATCTTTAAGTTCTCTTCCAGTACCTAATTTTAAGAAAAAGGAGAGGAGAAAGCCTAAGAGCCCTGTGAGCTCTGCAGGAAGAGAAAATATTCCATGTCCTAGGTAATATTATTGCATTTGTACCCACAGTACCCAGGACACGTCTTTTGACATCATAAATACTTTTTTGATGATAAATTAAATTATCATATGGACCAATTAATGGACCTGTCAGTCAAGCATTTGCCCACCTGCCACACTCTGAGCCCAACACTACCTGCTTCTCTCATTGGATTAGCAGTGGAGATTTCAGCAGTTGATTATGGCAAATGGATTCTGTCAAAAGAATACAGTTCAAATGGATTTGTTTATCCACACATTTATTTCCCCAGACACTGATTGATAGTGTGGGCCACGCATAGTGTTATGCACTGGTGCTATAAAGTGACAAAGAAAGACTGGCTCCTACTCTCATGAAGCTTACAATCTAGTAGGGTAAGAGGTGGATTCAGGGAAGAACATACAGGAGCTCCTAATCCAGAGTTGGAAAGATGGCGAAAGGAAGATGCATTGAAAACAAAGTCATAGTTATGATAACTTCCAAATGATGAGTAGGTATTAGCCATATAAAGAATAGGATGAAGGGGGTTTAAATAGAAGAAACAATATGTGCAGAGGTCTGGAGGTGACTGAGTTCATGGTGGATTCCTGGGGATAAAAATAATTTAGTTTGGATGGCTCATACAGCATAGGGAAGGAGGGTTGGGGGAAGGGGTGGGGGTCTGGCTGGAGAAGTGAGCTGGTCTAGATCATGACAGCTGTGCTGGGGAGCCAGGTAGTCATGCTGAGGGCAGTAAAGCTATGGAAAATTTAAGCAGAGGATGTAACATGATGAGATGTGTATTCATGGAAGATCACTGATGCCCAGTGGTTCTCATCTAGGTAATTTTTAAGTGATCTAGGCAGCTTTAAAAAAATTCAATGCCCAGTTCCACTTCAGAACAATTATTTAAAATCTCTGGAGGTGGGGAGCTTCCCTGGTGGCACAGTGGTTAAGAATCCGCCTGCCAATACAGGGGACACGGGTTCGAGCTCTGGTCTGGGAAGATCCCACATGCCATGGGGCAACTAAGCCCATGCACCACAACTACTGAGCCTGTGCTCTAGAGCCCACAAGCCACAACTACTGAAGCCCATGCACCTAGAGCCCGTGCTCTGCAACAAAAGAAACCACTGCAATGAGAAGCCCTCACACTACAGTGAAGACCCAACCCAGCCAAAAATAAATTTATTAAAAAAATTAAATCTCTGGAGGTGGAATCCAGGCACCAGTAATTTTTCGAGTTCCTCAGATGATTCCATTGTACAACTAAAATTCAGAACTACTGGGTCAAAAAGAAGCAGGGGCTTCCCTGGTGGCGCTGTGGTTGAGAGTCCGCCCGCCGATGCAGGGGACACGGGTTCGTGCCCCGGTCCGGGAAGATCCCATATGCCGCGGAGCGGCTGGGCCCGTGAGCCATGGCCGCTGAGCCTGTACATCCGGAGCCTGTGCTCCGCAACGGGAGAGGCCACAACAGTGAGAGGCCCGCGTACCGCAAAAAAAAAAAAGAGGCAGGATCAACTAGGAGACAACTGAAGTAATAAAGCTGACAGCTGATGATGGTTTTTATTTATCCCAGAAAAGTATCAGAAATACAAGAGAGAGTATTTGATAAGTGTGGAGGAGAGAAAAATCCAGAATAAGCATCAACACAATTCCGAAACCTCTTATTGTATGTTTTAGATTTCAGAAATCATTTTAGTAGTTTAAATATTTTAAAAAATAAAAATAATTAAATAAGATGGGGGAAAAAATGAAAATTGAACACAAATAGAAACAAGTGTACCCAGCCAAATGCATAACATAACCACAAGGAAAGAAAAAACAAAACCAGTCCAGAGAATGCTTGAGCATAGGACCTTGACTATATAACCTCAATTTAAGGACAAAAAGAACTACAAAGAATCTTGAACTCTAATAGTTTTCTTGATTGCAGTGACATTTTGAAACTATTCTGAAACTATTTTGTGTGTATTACAGGGTTGCACAAATAAATGAACATTGATTTTGTTAGGAATCAGGGTTTTCACTGTAGCAGAAGGGAGATACAAATATGGAATGGGAAGAGGCGAGAAGAACTCTGTGCTGTTGCATTGGAATTAGAAGATATCAGTCTAAACTAATTTCTCTCTCTCTCTCTCTCTCTCACACACACACACACACACACACACACACACTTATTTCCTAGCTCTGACTGCTGAGACAACTCAAATGCAATAAGCACATTTAGCCCAGGTCTTCATTTCTAAATATGATCCTCCTTGGAGAACTAAATGATTCCAGAACCAGGGCAGGAATAGTACGAGACAAACCTTGGATATCTTGTTTGCTAGAAAGTAAAAAAAAAAAAAAAAAAGCTTTAAAAATGATAGACACATCAAAAAGAAATTGGTGAAGGCAAAAAGGGACTCACACTGGCCAAACTGGAGTCAATTTGAGCAACAAAATGAATAATGACAGGAATGGGTAACACAAAGGACTTTTAAGAAGGGTCCATGATTCTATACTGATACAAATATATATATATATATATATATATAGAGAGAGAGAGAGAGAGAGAGAGAGGAAGAAAGTGGAAAGAAGGAAACAAGGAAGGAAGGAAGGGAGGGAGGAAGGGAGGAAGGAAAGGGTGGAAGGAAGGAAGTGGACAGGTAGGGAATAAAAAGAGGTAAAATGATAGAGTTAGAAAATCACTATTTCACAACCAACTTTAGTAATAATTGATTCAGGAAAAGATCATCAATTGATTAAAGTTTCTTAAAAAATAAAATATTTACACAATTTCAAAGTATCTTCCTCACAGATTACTTACATTACAGAAGCAAAAGGGGTACCTTGCAGTGGAGTAAGTTATTGGAGTTAATGTCGCCAGTAATGGGACAGGCTGACATCATGTGCATCTGGATGTGATGTGCCGAGAAGGACCCAGCATCACTTCCACAATATCCCTGCCAAACCCAGAACTGAATCTATTCATGAGTAAACAGACACATCCAAATAGATAGAATTCCGTAAGACATCCAACCATCCTCTTCCCAAAATGTCAATGTCATGAAATGATAAAGAATCATTGAAACTGAAAACACAAGGCAACTACATGCAACTCATAATCCCACATTGGCTCCTTGAATTGGGGTTGAGTGAAGGGAGGGAACAGCATTGGGAGGAAAGGCAACATTTAAATATGGACTGTATATTAGAAAATAGTATTGAATCAATATGAAATTTTCCAAATTTGATAATTGGCCCGTGGTTATGTAAGAGAATGTATTTGTTCTTAGAGATAAATGGCGATGTAGTTAGGATAAGGGTCATGATGCCTGTAATGTTTGCAACTAGCTCAACAATAATGATCATATATAACAACTCTAAATACACACTTACACACATCGATGGATATTATTGTACTCTTCTTACAGCTCTGTAGCTTTAAAATTTTTTCAAGATAAAAGTACAAACTTCAGGATTTGAGCTTCAGCAGGGGAAGCACCCACTGTCACCCAGCTGAGTGTGTGAGGACATCCTCACTTAGGGAAGCCAGTGGCTTTGGGGTCACTTTGGCTTTTACAGCGGGGAGTCACCCAGTACCCCTCCTCCCACCCAGGTGCCCAAGACCGTGTCTATTCTCCAGCACAGCCTGCATCTCATAGTACTGAAGACACTATGAGAATACCTCGTTAGGAAAATAAATACGAGTACCTAAATAGCAATACTCCACAAAGAGAGCTACCCAAACACTACCATTAGGCAATGTAGGTCAGGCTATTTGGGTCATAAAAACCAAACTCACTTACATAGTCAAGTAATGGGGGTTTGTTATATAGTGTGATTAAAAAGAGGAAGAGAGGGATACACTGGGCACTCCTGGAGAAGTAATGAATTACAGGCGTACCTTGTTTTATTGTGCTTCACAAATACAGCATGTTTTACAAAATGAAGGTTTGTGGACACCACAGTTAGCTGGTTCCCAGAAACCTAGGTCCAGCAAGTCTAAAACTGTGCTTATTGCTTTTAACCTTGTGTATTCTCCAGTATTTTCTAACAAGACAAATGTTATCATCTTCCTAATTGTTTGTATCTATTAGGAATGTACTAGCTTGCAAGTAGCAACAGGAATTGTTTTGTTTTTTGTTTTAATATAGCTAGAAATCTAGAAAAAGGCAGTTGCTGATGTTGGTTAAGTGACTCCAGTATGAACTTCCTGAGGATGAAGGGAAGAGGGAACGCGTTTCCTATTTTATCATGTAAAAACAAAGGCCTTTCCAGAGCCCCGAACAGTCTTCCACTTATGGTTTCATTGGCCAGAATCGTGTCATTTGTCATGTGGTCATTTCTGCCTATGAGGCAGTCTGGGAAATGCAGGCTATCTTGCCTGGTGTTGGGTACAATGTTCTTCTGTATGAAAACAGGGTTTTGTTACCAAGGAAGAGACAGGGAAGGGATGCTGGGTAGGAAACCCAAACTGCTTGCAAGATGGCTAGAAAAAAATTAACGGCTGTTTCAGTAGGTTTTCAAGTGAATCTCCCTTGCCATATTAACTCCAGGACTTATAAGGAGTTTATGTATACTGGACCTAAGAAAAATGAGAGTCTGACTAAGGACTGCCACAATTCAAGCACCTGTACTTCCCTGTTGCAAATGACTTTGGAGAAATGAATAACCAGTACTATGAGAGGCAGGCTGTGCTGGAGAATGGACACGGTCTTGGGCACCTGGGTGGGAGGAGGGGTGCTGGGTGATTCCCAGCTGTAAAAGCCAAAGTGGCAACCCTGTGTTGAGCAATTTTTCCAATAGCATTTGCTCACTTTGTGTCTTTGTGTAATTTTTGTAATATTTCAAACTTTTTCATTATTATTATATTTGTTATGGTCACCTGTGATCAGTGATTTTGACGTTACTGTTGCAAAAAGATTACAACTCGCTAAAGGCTCAGATGACAGTTAGCATTTTTTAGCAATAAAGTATTTTTTAATTAAGGCATGTACTTTTTTTTTTTAGACATAATGCTATCACACACTTACTAGACTACAGTATGGTGTAGACATAACTTGTATATGCACTGGGAAACCAAAAAATTTTTATGACTTGCTTTATTGTGGCGATCTGGAACTGAACCCTCAACACCTCCGAGGTATGCCTTCACAGTAGTGCCAAGTCTGATGCAGTACTGGAAGGTTATTCTGGAACAAAACCAAGTCTGGGAATTGGATTATCTTATCTCAATAGCAGTCAATTGAATTTTCACCTAAATGTAACTCGAGCAACTCTTCTGCTGTTTGTTTCTGTGTTTCTACACCCTACTTTTTCACTACAAACTGACAACTTATCCTCTGATCAATTTTCTCCACCTCATCCTTACTGGTGGTCTCTGTTTCCTCCTAATGTTGGCCCATATGTCTTCTGCTTCATGGCTTCATTGTATTATTTTAGTTTCCTCTCCCACTGCCAAGCAATTTTCAGAATTACCTAGTTTAGAATTTAGAGCAAGGGTCTGAAGTGGCCCGGCTTATCATGGTGGAGCACAGCTGTACTTCAGACTGGCTATCTCAAAGGCCAACCCCAGTAATTTTTGCCATTGGATAAGCTTTCCACCCCTGTTCCAATCAGTGTTGATAGGGAGGGTCACATAAAAATAGCCAAGATCCCTTTCCTTCAGCAATGACCATGGCTGGGGCATTCCTTCAAGAGAGGAGTCTGGAGGAAACCAAGTAACTCATGTAGGGTTACTATCAGAAAAAAAAGGGAAACATAGGAAATATGTTAGTGCTTTTTGTGTCCAGGAGTCCCACTGGGTCCTGCTTGGCATTTTACATGCACTTATCCTCCCAGCAAAACAGACTGCTAACCCTGACTCTGCTTTGCAGATAGGGAACAGGTTCAGAGAGTGTGTATGTGTATTCTTCTTTGTGTGCTTTTGTCTGTATAGTTTTGTTTTTACCATTTTTCTTAGGGTTCTCTCTGTCCATTTTATTTTTTGTTTGTTTGTTTGTCTTTTAGTATAGATTTTAGCGCTTCTTATCATTGGTGGATTTCCTTTTTGGTTTGGTTGCTCTCTTCTTTTTTTTTTTAATTACTTTTTAATTTTTAATAATATTTTTTAAATTTTTTATTTTAATAACTTTACTTATTTTCTTTCTGTTCCTTTCTTTTCTTTCATTCTTTTTTTTTTTCTCCCTTTTCTTCTGAGGCCGTGTCGCTGACAGGATCTTGGTGCTCCAGCCAGGTGTCAGGCCTGAGCCTCTGAGGTGGGAGAGCCAAGTTTAGGACATTGGTCCATCAGAGACCTCCCGGCTCCACGTAATATCAAACGCCTAAACCTCTCCCAGAAATCTCCATCTGAACACTAAGACCCAGCTCCACTCAATGACTAGCAAGTTACAGTGCTGGACACCCTATGCCAAACAACTAGCAAGACAGGAACACAACACCCCCCATTAGCAGAGAGGCTGCCTAAAATCATAAGATCACTGACACCCCAAAACAAACCACCAGATGTGGACCGGCCCACCAGAAAGACAAGATCCAGCCTCATCCAGCAGAACACAGGCACCAGTCCCCTCCACCAGCAACCCTATACAACCCACTGAACCAACCTTAGCCACTGGGGGCAGACACCAAAAACAATGGGAACTGCGAACCTGCAGCCTGCGAAAAGGAGACCCCAAACACAGTAAGTTAAGGAAAATGAGAAGACAGATAAATACGCAGCAGAGAAGGAGCAAGGTAAAAACCCACCAGACCAAACAAATGAAGAGGAAACAGGCAGTCTACCTGAAAAAGAATTCAGAATAATGATGGTAAACATGATCCAAAATCTTGTAAAGAGAATGGAGAAAATACCAGAAACATTCAACAAGGACATAGAAGAACTAAAGAGCAAACAAACAAAGATGAACAACACAATAAATGAAATTAAAAATTCTCTAGAAGAAATCCATAGCAGAAGAACCGATAAGTGATCTGGAAGATAAAATAGTGGAAATAATTACCACAGAGCAGAATAAAGGAAAAAGAATGAAAAGAATTGAAGACAGTCTTAGAGACCTCTGGGACAACATTAAATGCACCAACATTTGAATTATAGGGGTCCCAGAAGAAGAAGAGAAAAAGAAAGTGATTGAGAAAACATTTGAAGAGATTATAGTTGAAAACTTCCCCAATATGGGAAAGGAAATAGTCAATCAAGTCCAGGAAGCACAGAAAGTCCCATACAGGATAAATCCAAGGAGAAACATGCCAAAACACATATTAATTAAATTATCAAAAATTAATTACAAAGAAAAAATATTAAAAGCAGCAAGGGAAAAGCAACAATTAACATACAAGGGAATCCCCATAAGGTTAACAGCTGATCTTTCAGCAGAAACTCTGCAAGCCAGAAGGGACATATTTAAAGTGATGAAAGGGAAAAACCTACAACCAAGATTATTCTACCCAGTAAGGATCTCACTCAGATTTGATGGAGAAATTAAAACCTTTACAGACAAGCAAAAGTTAAGAGAATTCAGCACCACCAAACCAGCTTTACAACAAATGCCAAAGGAACTTCTCTAGGCAGGAAACACAACAGAAGGAAAAGACCTACAAAAACAAACCCAAAACAATTAAGAAAATGGTAATAGGAACATACATATCTATAACTACCTTAAATGTAAATGGATTAAATGCTCCAACCAAAAGACATAGACTGGCTGAACGGATACAAAAACAAGACCTGTATATATGCTGTTTACAAGAGACCCACTTCAGACCTAGGGACACATACAGACTGACAGTCAGGGGATGGAAAAAGATATTCTATGCAAATGGAAATCAAAAGAAAGCTGGAGTAGCAGTTCTCATATCAGATAAAATAGACTTTAAAATAAAGACTATTACAAGAGACAAAGAAGGACACTACATAATGATCAAGGGATCAATCCAAGAAGAAGATATAACAATTGTAAATATTTATGCACCCAACATAGGAGCACCTCAATACATAAGGCAAATGCTAACAGCCATAAGGGAAAATTGACAGTGACACAATAATAGTAGCGGACTTTAACACCCCACTTTCACCAATGGACAGATCATCCAAAATGAAAATAAATAAGAAAACACAAGCTCTAAAAGATACATTAAACGAGAGACTTAATTGATATTTATAGGACATTCCATCCAAAAACAACAGAATACACTTTCTTCTCAAGTGCACATGGAACGTTCTCCAGGATAGATGGTATCTTGGGTCACAAATAAAGCCTTGGTAAACTTAAGAAAATTGAAATTGTATAAAGTATCTTTTCTGACCACAACACTATGAGACTAGATACTAATTACAGGAAAAAATCTGTAAAAAATACAAACACATGGAGGCTAAACAATACACTACTTAATAACCAAGAGATCACTGAAGAAATCAAAGAGGAAATAAAAAAATACCTAGAAACAAATGACAATGAAAACACGATGACCCAAAACCTATGGGATGCAGCAAAAGCAGTTCTAAGAGGGAAGTTTATAGCAATAAAATCCTACCTCAAGAAACAAGAAACATCTCAAATAAACAACCTAAATTGACACTTAAAGCAATTAGAGAAAGAAGAACAAAAAATCCCCAAAGTTAGCAGAAGGAAAGAAATCATAAGTATCAGATCAGAAATAAATGAAAAAGAAATGATAGGAAAGATCAGTAAAACTAAAAGGTGGTTCTTTGAGAAGATAAACAAAATTGATAAACCACTGGCCAAACTCATCAAGAAAAAGAGGGAGAAGACTCAGATCAATAGAATTAGAAATGAAAAAGGAGAAGTAACAACTGACACTGCAGAAATACAAAGGATCATGAGAGATTACTACAAGCAAGTATATGCCAATAAAATGGACAACCTGGAAGAAATGGACAAATTCTTAGAAAAGCACAGCCTTGCAAGACTGAACCAGGAAGAAATAGAAAATATAAACAGACTAATCACAAGCACTGAAATTGAAACTGTGATTAAACATCTTCCAAAAAACAAAAGCCCAGGACCAGATGGCTTCACAGGCGAATTCTATAAAACATTTAGAGAAGAGCTAACACCTATCCTTCTCAAACTCTTCCAAAATATAGCAGAGGGAGGAACACTCCCAAAGTCATTCTATGAGGCCACCATCACCCTGATACCAAAACCAGACAAAGATGTCACAAAGAAAGAAAACTACAGGCCAATATCATTGATGAACATAGATGCAAAAATCCTCAACAAAATACCAGCACACAGTATCCAACAGCACATTGAAAGGATCATATACCATATTCAAGCGGGATTTATCCCAGGAACGCAAGAATTCTTCAATATACACAAATCAATCAATGTGATACACCATATTAACAAACTGAAGGATAAAACCATATGATCATCTCAGTAGATGCAGAAAAAGCTTTCAACAAAATTCAACACCCATTTATGATAAAAATCCTCCAGAAAGTAGGCATAGAGGGAACTTACCTCAACATAATAAAGGCCATATATGACACACCCACAGCTGACGTGGTTCTCAATGGTGAAAAACTGAAACCATTTACACTAAGGTCAGGAACAAGACAAGGTTGCCCACTCTCACCACTACTATTCAACATAGTTTTGGAAGTTTCAGCTACATCAATACAAGAAGAAAAAGAAATAAAAGGAATCCAAATCAGAAAAGAAGAAGTTAAAACTGTCACTGTTTGCAGATGACATGACACTATACATAGAGAATCCTAAAGATGCCACAAGAAAACTACTAGAGCTAATCAATGAATTTGGTTACAGGATACAAAATTAATGCACAAAAATCTCTTGTGTTCCTATACACTAATGATGAAAAATCTGAAAGAGAAATTAAGGAAACACTCCCATTTACCATTGCAACAACAAAAATAAAATATCTAGGAATAAACCTACCTAAGGAGACAAAAGACCTGTATGCAGAAAACTATAAGACACTGATGAAAGAAATTAAGGAGGATACAAACAAATGGAGAGATATACCATGTTCTTGGATTGGAAGAATGAACATTGTGAAAAAGACTATGCTACCCAAAACAATCTACAGATTCAATGCAATCCCTATCAAATTACCAATGGCATTTTTCACAGAACTAGAATAAAAAATTGCACAATTTGGGCTTCCCTGGTAGCGCAGTGGTTGAGAGTCTGCCTGCTGATGCAGGGGACAAGGGTTCGTGCCCTGGTCCAGGAAGATCCCACATGCCACAGAGCGGCTGGGCCCGTGGGCCATAGCCGCTGAGCCTGCGCGTCCGGAGCCTGTGCTCTGCAACGGGAGAGGCCACAACAGTGAGAGGCCCGCGTACCGCAAAAAAAAAAAAAAAAAAAAAAATTGCACAATTTGTTTGGAAACAAAAAAGACCCCGAATAGCCAAAGCAATGTTGAGAAAGAAAAACGGAGCTGGAGCAACCAGGCTCCCTGACCTCAGACTGTACTACAAAGCTACAGTAATCAAGACAGTATGGTACTGGCACAAAAACAGAAAAATAGATCAATGGAATGGGATAGAAAGCCCAGAGATAAACCCACACACATATGGTCACCTTATGTTTGATAAAGGAGGCAAGAATATACAATGGAGAAAAGACAGCCTCTTCAATAAGTGGTTCTGGGAAATCTGGACAGCTACATGTAAAAGAATGAAATTAGAACACTCCCTAACACCATACACAAAAATGAACTCAAAACGGATTAAAGACCTAGCTGTAAGACCAGACACTATAAAACTCTTAGAGGAAAACATAGGCAGAATACGCTATGACATAAATCACAGCAAGATCCTTTTTGACCCACCTCCTAGAGAAATGGAAAAACAAAAATAAACAAATGGGACCTAATGAAACTTAAAAGCTTTTGCACAGCAAAGGAAACCATAAACAAGATGAAAAGACAACCCTCAGAATGGAAGAAAATATTTGCAAATGAAGCAACTGACAAAGGATTAATCTCCAAAATTTACAGCCAATGCAGCTCAATATCAAAAAAAGAAACAACCCAATCCAAAAATGGGCAGAAGACCTAAATAAACATTTCTCCAAAGAAGATATACAGATTGCCAACAAACACATGAAAGGATGCTCAACGTCACGAATCATTAGAGAAATGCAAATCGAAACTACAATGAGGTATCACCTCACACCGGTCAGAATGGTCATCATCAAAAAATCTACAAATGAGAAATGCTGGAGAGGATGTGGAGAAAAGGGAACACTTTTGCACTGTTGGTGGGAATGTAAATTGATACAGCCACTATGGAGAACAGTTTGGAGGTTCCTTAAAAAAACTAAAAATAGAACTACCATATGACCCAGCAATCCCACTACTGGGCATATACCCTGAGAAAACCATAATTCAAAAAGTTTCATGTACCACAATGTTCATTGCAACTCTATTTACAATAGCCAGGATAAGGAAGCAACTTAAGTGTCCATCGACAGATGAATGAATAAAGAAGATGTGGCACATATATACGATGGAATATTACTCAGCCATAAAAAGAAACGAAACTGAGTTATTTTTAGTGAGGTGGATGGACCTAGAGACTGTCATACAGAGTGAAATAAGTCAGAAGGAGAAAAACAAATACCATATGCTAACACATATATATGGAATCAAAAAAAAAAAAGTTCTGAAGAGCCTAGGGGCAGAACAGGAATAAAGATGCAGATGCAGAGAATGGACTTGAGGACACGGGGAGGGGGAAGGGTAAGCTGGGACGAAGTGAGAGATGCCATGAACATATATACACTACCAAATGTAAAATAGATAGCGTGTGGGAAGCAGCCGCATAGCACAGGGAGATGAGCTCTGTGCTTTGTGACCACCTAGAGGGGTGGGATAGGGAGGGTGGGAGGGAGACGCAAGAGGGAGGAGATATGGGGATATATGTATATGCATAGCTGATTCACTTTGTTATAAAGCAGAAACTAACACACCATTGTAAAGCAATTATACTCCAATAAAGATGTTAAAAAAAAAAAGAAATATGTTAGTGAGTATAATGGTATTCAGAGAATAACTTTATAACTATACTTGCAAAGCCAGACTCTGTAGGATAATTATAGATGAAATGAGATATTAAATATGCTGTTATGAATAGCTGATTTGATTTAGAAGGATGAGTGCTATTTCTTGGCAGTGGTATCAAATGACTGGGTTTATTTTCTCAAAGTCCTTAGTAACACATGCTTGAAAAAGCTTAGCCCTTTTGCTTGGAATGTAAATGTCAAACTGTCAAAATCATAAAAATCTCTCAAACAATTTCTGGAAAAAGCTTAATAGAAAAGAGAAATGCATAAACATTATAAAAGAGGTCAAATATAAATGCCAACCAAGAAAATAGGTGAAATAGATCAGTATTCAGCTATAATTGACGCCCTCCCCAACTCTTAATTTCATTTGGAATTCAATCTATGTAATTTCTTCTTTTTCAAATTCCATTTAGAATAATATCCTGTTGATAATTTGTAGCTTTTCATGCAGTGTGCCCAGGTGATGAGATCTTTTCTGAAGCACTCTTTGCTCTCTTATTTAGCATCTTTACAAAACAATAACATATATCTTTATTATTTCATACTGAGTGAAACATTTCAGCACATTTATAAGGCAATGTTACTTAGAATCATCTTCCAGGCCATTTTCCTTCTTCCTCTAATATCTTGTAGCTGAAAGCCACGGTATGCAAATTCATTTTTACATTCTTGTGTGTTTTTTTCATGGGGTCCCCCCTCCTTTCTTTAGTATTAATTTTAGCAAGTGAGACCATCTATCTTAGGTCTTCCTTAACATAGCTGCAGTTCAATAGTTTTACTTAGCATTCTCTTCCCTGATTTTATTTTCTGTTGCTAATCTCAGACTTCCAGCCTCCAAATCTGTGAGAAAATGAAATTTTGTTGTTTAAGCCATGCAGTTCATGGTATTTCATGACAGCCAGATTAGACTAATACAAGTGGGCTTATCCTCATTAATAACACTAGGCTTTACTCAAAATGCGTGCTTTTACATTTACCACAGTTGATTTGCATAGTTCACTGGATGGCTGGAAACAGTCTTTGGACTTTCTAGACATATTATTTCTTAATTTGAAGCCCAGGAGTATCCTATTTTAGCCAACATGAGTATGCCAATTTAGAACCTTCTCAGAATAGAAAATTGTCTCCCAGGTTAACCTGACAGTTAACAGCAAGAGCACCAAGACTGGGGAAAAGAGAAATGGAGTTTACTTCCTACCAGTGCTCACTGTGGAAGAAGGGGACTGGGAGGATTGAGGGAGCCCACAGCTTTCCCCTGAATCTGTCCTCCCAAAACACAGGGTCTTCATTTACCTCTAAAGCTCAGTCTTTTCAGTACGTGGGCCTCTCACTGCTGTGGCCTCTCCAGTTGCGGAGCACAGGCTCCGGACGTGCAGGCTCAGCGGCCATGGCTCACAGGCCCAGCCGCTCCGCGGCATGTGGGATCTTCCCGGACCGGGGCATAAGCCCGTGTCCCCTGCATCGGCAGGCGGACTCTCAACCACTGCGCCACCAGGGAAGCCCTAAAGCTCAGTCTTTTAATTCATAGGTTTCAGGAATTTTGAATTTCACAAACCAGCAAAATTATTTGAAATATTGGAAAAGGAAGTTCCAGGTTTGGAGAACAATGGTGGCTGTCTGATTCTTAATATCCCACACATTCTCCTATTTGAAACGAGAAATTCAGTAAGACTAAATGAAACCTTAGCTGACTTATGCCTTCATTATTACTAGGAGACAGCAAACACTGCGACCTTCAAATCACCTGTGATTCGAGAAGAAAAATCCAAGAGTTCTTACTTCTCTCCTGCTGCTGGCAAGCCTGTGAGCAGGGAGAGCAAGTAAGGGGAAGTTTAAGAGAGCCTCTGAAAAGGAGCAGAAAGGAAAAGAGGACTTAGAAAAAGCAAAGGTAAAATCATCTCTAGAAGGAGAAAGTGCAACATTAAAAGCCAGTATTCTGAAAAGAGGTGGGTACTTGATAGAAAGTTTGCAGCACGAGTTGCAGGGAAGAGGCAGGACTGGATGTGACTTTTTTTTTTTTTTTTTTGCGGTACGCGGGCCTCTCACTGCTGTGGCCTCTCCTGTTGCTGAGCACAGGCTCCGGATGCGCAGGCTCAGCGGCCATGGCTCACGGGCCCAGCCGCTCCGCGGCACGTGGGATCTTCCCGGACCGGGGCACGAACCCACGTCCCCTGCACCGGCAGGCAGACTCTCAACCACTGTGCCACCAGGGAAGCCCTGGATGTGACAGCTTTGATGAAGCACCGCATCCAGAGAAGAATGAGGCAGAGAAGGAAAGAAGAAAATGAGAAGGGGAAATTAAGTATCTGGTGGTAATAGAAAAGAAACAAGGCACACTGGGCTTCCTCTTTCCCCAACAGCAACACAATTCATTTTCGCTGCTGAAAATCCCCCTACCTTGAAAAAATAATGAAAAAAAAAAGAAGCTGCTAAAAGAAAACTGAGTCAGTATACCCCAACTAAATAAAATATCCTCAAATAAGCATGTGATATATGAAAAAGTAGACTAAATCAGAAATACAAGTACTAAGGACTCAAATGCATGCAAATAGGGAGATATGAGAGTTGGTTGAATGTGGGAAAGAAATACAAAAAAATTACACCAGAAATAAAGGTTAACATAATTCAAAAAGAGTCATCTATCACAAGGTTCATTGCAGCTCTATTTACAATAGCCAGGACATGGAAGCAACCTAGGTGTCCATCGACAGATGAATGGATAAAGAAGATGTGGCACATATATACAATGGAATATTACTCAGCCATAAAAAGGAATGAAATTGAGTTATTTTTAGTGAGGTGGATGGACCTAGAGTCTGTCATACAGAGTGAAGTAAGTCAAAAAGAGGAAAACAAATACCGTAGACTAACACATATATATGGGATCTAAGAAAAAATGGTTCTGAAGAACCTAGGGGCAGGACAGGAATAAAGATGCAGATGTAGAGAATGGACTTGAGGACACAGGGAGGGTGAAGGGTAAGCTGGGACGAAGTGAGAGAGTGGCATGGACTTATAAATACTACCAAATGTAAAATAGATACCTAGTGGGAATCAGCTGCACAGCACAGGGAGATCAGCTCTGTGCTTTGTGACCACCTAGAGGGGTGGGATAGGGAGTGGGGGAGGGACACGCAAGAGGGAGGAGATATGGGAACATGTATATGTATAACTGATTCACTTTGTTATAAAGCAGAAACTAACACACCATTGTAAAGCAATTGTACTCCAATTTAAAAAAAAAAGAAATAAAGGTTAAATTACAAAGTGCCTGAGAGAGTAGATTTGGATAAAAATTTAACAGGATCTTGAAGAAAAGCAGGAAAATAATTAAATAAAGAAGTAAAAAAAGGTCACAAAGGAAGTGGAAGACAAAGCACTGAGCTGACCTCCCTGTGCTATGAGGCTGCTTCCCACTAGCTATCTATTTTACATTTGGTAGTGTATATATGTCCATGCCATTCTCTCACTTTGTCCCAGCTTACCCTTCCCCCTTCCCGTGTCCTCAAGTCCATTCTCCACGTTTGTGTCTTTATTCCTATCCTGCCCCTAGGTTCATCAGAACCATTTTTTCTTTTTCTTTCTTTTTTTTTAGATTCCATATATATGTGTTAGCATATGGTATTTGTTTTTCTCTTTCTAACTTACTTCACTCTGTATGACAGACTCTAGGTCCATCCACCTCACTACAAATAACTCAATTTCATTTCTTTTTATGGCTGAGTAATATTCCATTGTATATATGTGCCACACCTTCTTTATCCATTCATCTGTCAATGGACACCTAGGTTGCTTCCATGTCCTGGCTATTGTAAATAGTGCTGCAATGAACATTGTGGTACATGAATTTTTTGAATTATTATTTTCTCAGGGTATATGCCCAGTAGTGGGATTTCTGGGTGAGGGGTGGGATAGGGAGGGTAGGAGGGAGATGCAAGAGGGAGGGGATATTGGGATATATGTATACATATAGCTGATTCACTTTGTTATACAGTAGAAACTAACACAACACTGTAAAGCAATTATACTCCAGTAAAGATGTTGGAGTATATATATAAAAAAAAAAGACAGTGGATGACAGGTAAGGAGAGTTCAACATGTTAAATGATGTCCCAGAAAGACAAAACAATGGAATAGAATTCATATTTAAAACTGTAATCCAGGAACACTTTACAGAAATAAAGGAAGACCTCAATCTACACACAGAAAGGGCATATTAGTTATCAAGAAAATTGACCTGGAATGACCAACTCTGATACATATCTCAATAAAACTACCAGAGTCTGAAAATAAGGAAAAAATCCTAGGGTTTCCAGGCAAAAAAGACAAAACAATGTAAAGGCATGAGAGATCAACACCAGACATCTCAGAAACAACATACAAAGCAAGGTAATAGCGAAGCTACAATTTTCAAGAAATTTAAGGAAAGAATATGTGAACTAAGGATATTATATGCAACCAAGATATTCTTTTAAGTATCAAGACTATAGGAAAATAATGTTGAACTTGCAAGAACTCAGAGGATACTATATAAATATATAGCATAAAAGCTACTAGAGGATGAGCTTCATCCAACCAGCAGACAACTGAGAAAACTTAGGCAAAGGGACAACTTGTGAGCATTCATATATTTAATTGTAGACTTCATTTAGACTGAAATGATGGTGGAAACAAAGGTAGAAGAAAACCATGTAGGTATTCTGTGTTCTGATAAAGTAGAAAAATGTAATTAGAAATAAGAGAAGGGAGAGAACAAGGGAAATGCAGAAAAAGAACACTGACTCTCATTTAGGTAATAGGTGAGCGTTAAAGGATATGATTTAAAACTGACATACCAGATAATGAAAATTTAAGTAAGAAAACAAGGGGTTAGGGCTTCCCTGGTGGCACAGTGGTTGAGAGTCCGCCTGCCGATGCAGGGGACACGGGTTCGTGCCCCGGTCCGGGAAGGTCCCGCATGCTGCGGAGCGGCTGGGCCTGTGAGCCATGGCCGCTGGGCCTGCGCGTCCGGAGCCTGCGCTCCGTGACGGGAGAGGCTACAGCGGTGAGAGGCCCGCGTACCGCAAAAAACAAAAAAAGAAAAAAAACAAAAAAACAAAAAAACAAGGGGTTAAAAATTCTGTAATATATTAATACAAAGCCACCACTAGGATAAAAATATAAACCTTCCTAAATACAAAAGGAATTTTTTTAAAAAGCAAAGATGGTACAACCAAGTAGAAAAGAATACACAGTAATTATAACATAATACATGCAGAAATTATAATATAACAGAATTTGCCCAAACATAATAGTCATATCAATAAATTGAATGGGTTTAACTCAAGGTCAAAAGACAAATTTCAAAAAGCACTAAGCAAGAGGGAGAAAAAGGACACTTTATAATGTTAAAATCCACATTCACATTTAGGATGTAACAGGTATGAATATCTACACAACAAATAACACAGCAACCACCTATGTAAAACAAATACTACAAGAGATGCAGGGAGAAGCAGAGAAACACACTGCTAATAGATACTTTAACACACACTACGAGACAGGTCAAGTAAGCCAAATAAAAAATATGTAAGAACTAAACAACAGGAAGTAATTTGGCGGGGATATATATTGAATACTACATACTAATAATAGAGAAAATACAATCTTCTCAAGTATACATGAAACATTCGCAGGGATATACAAAGTAAATACAAAGCAGATATACTATCTGCTTATAGTATCAGCAGATACTATAAAGTTATTGCAAACAGTACTTGCTGATCACAATGCAATAATACTAGAAGTTAAAAATGCAACCAAAAATGATCCTCTACTTGGAAATTAAAGATATTCTAATAAACTTAACTCGGGCAAAACGGGATGTATAAACAAAAATTACAGAATTTCTAAAAAATAATGATAATAAATACAACTATGGGATACATTCTAAGCAGTGATCAGAGAAAATTTCATGGCACTAAATAACGTGTATCTATAAAAAAACAAAGATTAATTACATTCCCAACTGAAAGAACTAGAAGAAGAACAACAAAGTAAAACAAAAGCCCAAGGAAGAAAATAATAAATATAAGAGCAGAAATTAAAATTAAAGAAGTAGAGAAGGAAAAACTGTACACAAAATTAATGAATAAAATCCTGGAAAAACAGGAACAACATAGATAAAGGATTATCCAGTTTAATAAAAAAAGGGAGGGGGAGAGAGTACAAATATACAGAGTAAGTAATAATAACAAAGAAATAGCTATTGAGACAGAGAAAAATGTTTAAAAAACAAAAGAGGGCTTCCCTGGTGGCGCAGTGGTTGAGAGTCCGCCTGTCTTTGCAGGGGACACGGGTTCGTCCCCTGCATCCGGGAGGATCCCACATGCCACGGAGCAGCTGGGCAAAGTGATTCAAAATCACTTTGAATTTTGCAAGTGTGCAAAATTTTTTAAGCTTTCTACAGGAGTCAGTTTGTTAAATTACGTTTTTCTAAGAAAGTATCCATTTCCTCTAGGTTTTTAGATGTGCATTTCTATTGAAGTGAGTAAAATAATCTTTTATGGGTTTTTTTTTTTTTTAACGTGGCCTCTCACTGTTGTGGCCTCTCCCATTGCGGACGCGCAGGCTCAGCGGCCATGTCTCACGGGCCCAGCCGCTCCGATAGGGAAGGTGAGAGGGAGATGCAAGAGGGAGGGGATATGGGGATATATGTATATGTATAGCTGATTCACTTTGTTATAAAGCAGAAACTAACACACCACTGTAAAGCAATTATACTCCAATAAAGATGTTAAAAAAATAAAATAAAATGGATAACCAAGGACCTACTGTATAGCACAGGGAACTCTGTTCAATGTTATGTAACAACCTAATTGGGAAAATAACTTGAAAAAGAATAGATACATGTATATGTGTAACTGAATCACTATGCTATACACCTGAAACTAACACAACACTATTAATCACCTATACTCCAATTTAAAATAGAAAGTTTTTTTTTTAAAAAAAAGGCATGTATATAGAGGGACCAACCCTCCCAGTTTGTCCGACTCTCCCAGTTTTAGCACTAAAAATTCTGTGTCCCAAGAAACTTCACAGTCCTAGGCAAACTGAGAGGGTTGGTTTCCCTACATGAATGCTACCTTTTGTGTAAGAATGAAGGGGGGGGAATGAGCAAACACATTTGTCATTACTTTTCTTCACCAAAAGAAACACAGAAGATAAACACCAAAAAACAGTGGAGTTGGATACTTAACTGGCAGGGTGGGGAATGGGGCAGAAGCGGTAAGAGTGTCACTTCTCTAGGGTACTTTTTGGTATAGTTCTGATGTTTAGAAGCATGCTAATGTTCTATGTATTTTTAAATGAATAAAATTAAATTTACAAGGATGGGAAGTGTGTAGGGATGGGCAAGGGGAAGGAACCTTAAACCTGGAAGAAAACTGAAACAAATGAACCCAATTTATTTCAAATAAATAACAATCACAGTGAAGGACAAAAAAGAATTAATCCAAGTAATTCATGAACACAAAATGTAATTACACATTCTTAGTCTTGGGCAGGGTACAGACAGGGAAAGAACTGCAAACAGTCCTGTAGTCTTTTAAGTGTGCTTTTAATAGAGATAGGGCAAAAGAAATTCTAAGACTGTTTCAGATGTATTGTAGGACTGAAAAAGTGAATGAATTGATTTTTCAGGGAGCCAGGATTCTGAGGAAGAAGGGACACAGAAACACGGAATGGGGAAAGCAAGAAAGACCCCTATGAAGATGGACTGCAATTGGAGGTACTAGTGTGAACTCATGATTTCTGAAATCAAACATCATGTGCCTATGACATGTAAAATGTATGTGTACATGCATATCCATGTGTGTATGTCTGTATATGCACATTTTCTAGTTCTGTCTGAATAGGCCTAGAAGCAAGACGACACCCAGTAGCAATGACACGTAGTAGCAATGAGCCTACACAGCAGCCAGCAGATCTATATATCGGTTATCATTCCCCAGAGTTCCTTGGAGAAACTGCTGATTCCAGATCCTGGGACATATTTAAGATAATGTCCTTTAAAAAAAAAAAGGTAGTGGAAGCCACAAGGACATAGAAACAAGATTGAAATGGAAGGTACTCCTAACTGGTCAAATCTCAGACCATTTTAAGTACCAAAGTAAGTAATGAATTATAAGCCATTGAAAAAAATAGAAAAACAGGAGTCCAAAACAACAGTAACTATAAAAATTCATGTGGACAGATATGGACTAATGAATGGAAGGATGGGAGAGAAAGGAGGGTTCAGGCTTACAGAGAACGCTGTGTCAACTGGTACGTAAGAAGAAATGCTGGAGTTGGAAAATCACCATTTTGTAACTGTCAAAGTAAAGACAGAATAAGCAAGAATCATCAATGGATGCTAAATATTGGGGGGAAAATGTTGATGTTAAGCATGGACTTAAAAAGAGCCTTCCACAGATTGCTTATCAGGTGTAAGGTAAAAAACAGTCACTAGGGCTTCCCTGGTGGCGCAGTGGTTGAGAGTCTGCCTGCCGATGCAAGGGACACAGGTTCGTGCCCTGGTCCGGGAAGATCCCACATGCCGCGGAGCGGCTGCGCCCGTGAGCCATGGCTGCTGAGCCTGCGCGTCTGGAGCCTGTGCTCCGCAACGGGAGAGGCCACAACAGTGAGAGGCCCGCGTATGGCAAAAAAAAAAAAAAAAAAGTCACTATACATTGGAGAAACTGAACGACACCTTGACCAGCTGACCAAAATTAACAGTGAGGAGAAGATGGGACACCGTGTAGTTATTCTGACCAAGAATGCATAGCCTGAATCTAATCGTGAGGAAACCCAAAATGAGGAACATTCTATTATTAAACGGAGGATAGGGGAGGAGACAGAAGACTGTATTTTTCAAAAACAGCTCAACACCATAAAAGACAAAGGCAGCCATGGAAATGACCCAGGGTAAAGGAGATTAAGGGAAGGTAAGCAACTCAACAAATGATAAAATAAAAATGGTAAAATCTTAACAATAGGTCAATCTGAATAAAAGATGTGTTGATGTTCTTTGCACTATTCTTACTCTTGCCAATATCTGGTAAATTTGAAATCCCTTGAAATTATTTCCATATAAAAAGTTAGAAAAACAATTAGGAAGGCCTGACATTGGGTTACTAATCTCATGTTTTGCCAAACAAGGTTATTACAATGCAATCATGAAAAAACCCCATACTACCACCATCTACAATTATATCACTTTGTTTTGTGAGGAGAGGGCATATTAAACATCCCAAGCATAGCAATGATGTTAAATAAAAGTATGGTCCTTTAAAATGAATAAATTTAGATTTATGAAAAAGACATCACATTATCCTAATTTTTCTCATTTCCCCACGGACCAGGGACAGCTATGTCAGCTTGGTGTTAGGGAATTAGTATTCTAAGTGGTGCATTTTCGACAATGGATGAAGTATAGTTCAGTGGAAAGAGCACGGAGTCTGGAGACAAATGTTGAATTCAAATCCTGGCTCCAGCAATTACCAGCTTTGTAACCTAAGTTCTCTTAGCCAGTTTCCTCAACTGTAAGGCAGATGGCTAAATCACAGAGTGTTAAGAGAATTAAATTAATGTATCTAGAATAATGCTTGACACAGAGGTGCTCAACAAATGTCTCCTCTCTTCCTTTGCTTGGTAGCCACCTTTCTATTCTCTGGAGTTGTATATGACTGGGGCCACACTGGTCCTTTCCTCCTTGACCCCAAAACACAAACCCACTAGGATCATGTAAGAAACTGAATTATCCTGAGAATAAACCTCCTTTTTGGAGGTAAATTTCATGAAAATAGAAGCCAGATATATTGCATAGTAGAATAAAAAGACACAAGACTTATAAAAACAGATGAGTTGGGGCATGGCTGGTAACTAATGAGGTCTCTTAAGGAGGTAAAGACAAGAGGAAGAAAGACAGTACTTGTTTATCTTAGAAAGGTCTGCTGCTCAAAAAAAAGAAAACCAGTATATTTTTTTCTTCATATATTCACAGGTCTATTTTGCAAATACCCATCCTTCTACTTCCAAGAGTGAAAAATAGCTTATGCCAAAACCAAACAGTATTAAAATCGCTAATTCTTTGTGTTTTACTAGCTATGCATCTCTGAAGAAAAAAATCAGTTCAGTAAAATGTCCATAAATTATGAGATTTCATCCAATTGTCTATTGTTTTTTTTTGCTTCCCTCCACATATTTCCTGTTTACATCTAACAGGACGATTTCGTTTTATGTTGCTAATGAGAGTAATTCTTTAAAAGTCTGTTTTTTAAAATGGGAGAAAGAATTTTAAAAAATAACTAAATTGCATCATAGCAAAAAAATTTATATTGCCAACAGAAATTTAGTTTAACATTTAAAATCTTTATAAAAGATAAATTCTGATTTTTTCCTTTATTTTATAATTGAAAAATGAAATCACTTAACCTGAATACTTGATACATGATTTCCTTAAAACTTCTCTATGGTAAAACAAAACTGTCCATATTTCAAGAGTGTATATAATATTATTAACACTCTTGACAATTTCAAACCAACTAGCATTGGTATAGTGTCAACTTAGTTGTGGCTATTTATGGAAAAAAGGCGCAAAGCTTATTAGGGCCCAGCAAACCAGAAATACTCAATCTTACACTGCAGAGTTCAAAAGTGGCAGTACAGTGTGAAGACACTATAAACTGCTATCTCCTTCTCATAAGTCTCTTAAAACAAAGGCTGGAAAAATACTCAGTACCTCAAATATAATAACTAACAAAAATATCTCCATTAACTACTTTTTGCCCAGAGTGATTAAGGACAAAAAAAATAGGAATTCTTGTTGCTTTATTATCTGATAAACTGCTAATAAGCTCCCGTTAGAAGTTCTTTACACATTACACCAAGTCGTCTTGGTCTTCTGATCATATATATATTCACATATATATATGCATTTTTTCAAGTAAAGAAATGTTTAACAGATGTAAACTATTTATTGAATATTTGCCACCAAATATTGTTAAATACATTATCTTGCAGCATATCGCTTTCAAGTTAAAATGTCAGAAACAAACACCAATATTTACAATTCTTTTAAGGAATGTTATATAATGACACATTAAGGCGTAAATTCTTTTGGCTTATAATTCTTAAAAGAATGATAATAGCAAAAGTGATGCAAAATCTTCAGTGTGAGATTATGATTAAGCTACATTTTACAAAAATATGGTGTAAGATGGCAATAATCCCATTCAACATCCTGGATTATTAGATCCCTTCAGGAGGGACTGATAATTTATACAGTCAAACTTTTAAATTTACAGATAAAGGCAGTCCAATACTGCCACTGAGAAGTACATCTCTTAACATATACAACTTTCAGGCCACAGTTTTGAAGGTCTGAAGTATCAAGTTGGTTTGATGAATTAGTCGGTTGGCACTTATGAACACATTTATTGCCCTGTTTCAAAAAAAAAAAAAAAAAACAATTAATTTTATCCCCCCAAAAATCATCCTTTAAAAATATTTTATACTTAAAATGCTCTACTAGCAGTAGCAATAAAATCAATTTAGGAAAAAAAAAAAAAAAGGCAAGATAGTACTGAGTAGCACAAATTTTATCCCAGCTTGGAACTGAAGGGTCCTGCATCATTTGAAACTATCTAGGAATTACTGCCCCCTAGTGGTTCTGGCTGGCAATAAGGTGTTGGTGGGCTGCTAATAATGGGTGGCACCTCAACAACCAGAGTTCACTTATAGGTCAAAAAAATAACTGGCCAAAGAAGAGGATTCAAACATAGTCTCCAGCTGCAGTTTCACAGAAGTTACCAAAAAAACATCTGCTAAAACATTATACTCAGTCTCAAAATCTGTATATCAATGGGCATGATAAATACTTAAGAAAAAGCTCATTATTTTGAATCTGATTCATCCCAATCTCTTACCTTCTTTCAAAAAAAAAAAAAAAACGAGGATTTTACTTTTAGAATATACTTTTAAAAGAAAATAATCATATGGTTTCAATATTTATGAGTCCACAATATATAAAAATATGTTCTTAAAAAATTACTTAATGCTGCACCATATTTCCTATCAGTCCATTTTCATATGACCTGGAGCACAGAGGTGACGCCCTAGTCCCCTTGCGTGGCCTTATCAGTTTCTCAGTAGCAAAGCTAAGCTTGTACAGTTGTCCCTTGGTATCCAAGAGGGACTGGTTCCAGGACCCCCCTCAGGTACCAACAACTGTGGATGCTCAATACCCTTACATAAAATGGTGTAGTATTTGCACATAACCTATGCACACCCTCCAGTACACTTTAAATCATCTCTAGATTCTAACCTGTAATACCTAATACAATGTAAATGTAATGTAAATAGCTGTAAATACACTATAAATGCTATGGAACTTTCTGGAATTTTTTTCCCCAAATATTTTCAATCCATAATTGGTTGAATCCAGGGATGTGGAACCTGCAGATACTAAGGGCTGACTGTATCTTCATCCTAAACATTCCTCAAAAAAGGGGGACTAGGAAGAATTAGATGAATCAATGCAAATTCATCCTCCTACTGAAAAATGGCTCAAAGATCAGGCTCTATTAATAATTTTCAATTTTGAGGAAACAGGGACAAAAGTTGTGGCACATTATTCATACGCAAATAATGGTAATTTAAACAAGCTGCTGGAGAAAAAGTAGTAGAGAGCTTGAATAATCCATATGCCTGTTTAAACTGTTAAAAATAACTATGGCACCAAGGCACCAGGAGTTTTAAAAACTGAACCCAAGTGATTCTAACATACAAACAGGAATGAGAGTGAGTAATTTCAGATTAATGAAAATTATGTTCCAAATGAATTTATACCTTTCAGTGTGCTTATTCCACGATAGTTCTCAATTAATCAGTATCATAAATAATTTTCTTAATGCAAATTATTCTTTTAATGTGTTTTTTGGTTATTTGGGCTTAGCAGGGGAGACCAAGGAAAAATAGTTGTAAGTTTATTTTCAGAACACACCTGCTAGCTTATTAAACTAAGTCAACAAGGTACATTTCCCCTAGACAACCTGAATAGTAGTATGAAACAACACAAAACCATTAATAATATCTAGCTCAATATCTTTAAGTTAGAATAAAATGTAAATATTTCAACCTGTTTGAACTATTTAAAATAATTATGAAAATCAATATACCATTCTAATGTATTTTTATTATTTTTAATATTACTACAGTAATATTGTAATAGTTTGACATGGATATTGGGATCTTAAAATGTCAATGGTGGGATAGGATGTTAGAGGTCCCTGCCAATTAGAGCTGAAATAATCACCACTTATTCTTCTGCTTCAAGCACTGTAGGAAATTGGTCTTGTCCACAAAACTCTACTTGAGGTACAAAGAATTCTCTGTAAGGTATGAAGCTGCAGAAGACATAGCCTCTGCATCAGTTTATACATTATATGTACATGTGTATTATACATAAATCACATAAGATTACTTGGCTTTCTAGAATGTTCTACAGCCAAATGTATGTAAATTTTAAAATAATGTCATATTTACCTTTTTAGTATATACTTCCTGTCTTATAGAAAGCCCTCCCTATTCCAGGACAGTGGATCACAACCGTTTACAGCATTTTAAAAACACGTGAAGCACTTTTACAAAAACACACCTGAACCCTGACCCCATTCCAAGCCAATGGAGTCAGAATCTCTGAAGGTAGGGCCAAGGCACTGGGATTTTAAAACACTGAACCCAAGTGACTGTAATGTGCAAACAGGATTGAAAACCACTGTTTTAACAATAGTGCAGCAGTTCTTAACAGACCTGCAGGATCCATGACATCTGGAAATTTCTCAGAAATGTAAATTCTTGGGCCCACCCTAGACCTACAGAATCAGAAACTCTGGGTGGAACCCAAAAACAATCTGTCTTTAACAAGCCCTCCTCCAGGTGATTCTGAGGCTATTAAAGTTTGAGAATCACTGCTTCAGGGGTTGGTAAAGTAGGCCAGTAAGTCAAATCTCACTCACTGTATGGTCTGCGAGCTAGGAATACTTTACATTTGAAAGAGTAAAAATTTTTTTAAAAATCAAAATATTATGATGTGACAGCTGAATTATATAATTCAGTATCTATAAGTAAGGTTTTGTTAGAACACAGCCACAAAAATACCACTTGTTTCCACACTGTCTACAGCTGCTTCTGCACTACAAAAGCAGAGGTGAAGTGCTGCAGCTGCAACAAGCCCACCAAGTCAAAATATCTGCCATCTGGCCCTTTTCAGAAAAAGTCTGCAACGCCTGCTCCAGACTAGAGTCATGGCTGGATTATCAACCATTCCCTTTCTATTTTTAACAGTCTATCTTAGTAAGTTGGTGTAAGTATTAATAATATAGTAAAAGGGTTTAATTTATATGATTTTAGTATCATATAAAACCACATAATTTTCTAATTCTTAAAAGAAAAGGATGATAAATGACAATACTTACTTGCCATCTTTAAAATAGGTTTTCAGAGTATCACTGAAACTTTTGGAGTACTTTACAAATTCTTTCTTTTGGTGTTCAAGTGCCTGCAGACATCAAAAATAATTTAAAAAAATACTAAATAAAAAAAGAGAAGTTAACACAAAAGCCAAAGTCAAAGACAGGAGATTACACAGAATACGAACGTACCTTATATTACAGATAAGCATTTTTAGGAGTATTTACTTAAATATATGTAACAGTATATTTAAATGCAAGGACAAACCCAGTCATTAATGATACAAAACCATTTCCAATAGTTCAACAGTCTTATTATTTAATTCAGTAAAATGACTAAGTGTAAACCAATATCTAGGGCGGCAGCTTGCAAGGCTTCTACTAAACTTACCCTGCGGTTCTGGTATTGATATTTCTTGAAGACACTGTTCACTGTATCAAGAAGTTCTTTTATTGCGCTAGCTATATCCCTGTTGGGTGAGGAAAAAAGAATCTTCTTAAAATCAGTTTCATTTGAAAGAAGCCTACATTTTTTTAAAGAATCACTGCACTGTTTACTACCATATGAACACTGCATCAAGCACAAATACTTGACTGGCTAGTTGAATGAGGGTTTTGGCCTGTACCCTCCTGTGATCCCAGCTACTCTTGCACTGCTGACAAAACACTGCACAACTAACATCAGCTTTCCCAAATCAGTAACATTTCATTCAGCATTACGCACTCAAATTTATAAGAAAATACCTCTGCCTCTCACCTTTTCCGGTTACAATTCTTCCTTTTTCTGGCTCATGTAGGTGAATTCAAGCAACCATATCATCCACTTTTGCTATTTCATGAACAATTATATGAAATTTTGCTATTACATGTAACTCATTTCTGTACTTAAAACACCAAATTACAGACCTGATGTAGTTTTGAAACATAGTTTCAAACATAGTTCTGATGTTTAAAATATTTCCTCCTCAGATGTAGCTCTTCTCTCTTAAGACACATCTATTCTCTTCCAAACTTTTGCTGACACTATTTCCTTCAGAAAATATATTTAAATTTCTGGGAGACAAAATCAGAATACTCTTCTACCTTAACCTTTTCAGCAACCATCCTTTGAGTATATATGTATCAGCACTTTTCTCCCCTTTCTAAAGAAAGAGAGAAGAAATCAATAATTCTCATCTGACTTGACTATTCTTCCTATCCATGTACCATTTTCTAAAAAGTCTTCTTATCTTTTGTATCTATGCCCTTTTCAATTTCCATGTTCTAACTTCATAGTAATATTTTGGCAAACTGAACTTACTATAATTCTGCATTCTCAAATAGCCTCTCAGTCTCTAAGGCAAACCTTCTCTTTTTCACATCCATTCTTAGCTGTTAATTGCTACAAAAACTTTTACTGTTCAAATGCAATGCAAGTGTGAAGATATGAATTAGTAAAACATCAACCTAGACCACCCCAAACATAACCTTTTATTACCTACTTTTTAGTCACAAATCTAAGATTTCAGTTATTTCACACCTAAAACATTTCAGCTATACTATTTAAAGAAAACAAAAGGCTCCGTGTCCAGATTTTTGTGTGTACGTGTGTGTTTCACAGCTTATTTCTAGTAAATAAGCATATGGAAATTCTAAAAATTACAAATATACAGAATTTTGGTATAAAAAAGTATTTTAGCCTATTCTGAAGTAGTAATGATATTTTTATTAAATATTTCAATAACTATTTCCTTATTACCTCTTGTATTTCAAATATTGGCATCAGGCTGAAACATTAAAACATTAGATATTCAAACAGGATAATGAATTTACATAATTACATCTGTCCACTCTTTTTTGTTTTTTGGCCTCTAGTAATAACAATTTTAAGTTACATTAACTATTCCTTTCATTTATGTTTTTGAGAAAGTTGAATCCTTCTGTATTGCTGTGATGGGCGTAAGCCCCCTACTGCTTAATAAAATGGTGTCATATGACCATCCCATTATGTGAGAAAAATTAGTTTCAACAAATAAAAAATGTCAAATCTCTGAATATGGAAGATTCTTCAAACCCACAATAAGCTTATTCAAAAGGGATACAACAAAGAAAATTATAGTGATCAGACAGCTGTTTATACACAACCATACCTTCTTGTGTACTTTAATGAATATTGGGAGTCTGTATGTACTTGAAAAGAAAAGGGTAAAAAATCTCCCCAGGTGATTCTGCTGATGAACCAGGTTTGGAAACCACTGCTTGGAAACCCAGAACCTAGAGCTAATCCTTGATCCACTATTTGCCACGGAGCTTTATAAAGACCAAGGCTGTTTATCCCTAGGCCTGGCCTTTTCTAAAACAATCTGCAGCAATTTATGTCAAATATTATGTCATCTGTATGTACATGGAACAGCATTTTCATTTATGGCACTAAGGTTTGCACGAGGGAAGCTAAATTATTTTAGTAACTACCAGAGGGTTTGTCTCCTATAAGAGAAAATACCGGCACACACACACAAAATACTTCAGACAATTAAACAAAATAAAGAACTGGGGAAAACCTGAGGGTAAAATAATTATAATGCAATTATATGCAGTTTGGAGTTAACGGATTCTGTGATACAGTACATATAGTATGTGTAAACAGAAAGGAATTTTAGCAACTTGCAGGTTGCTAAAGGGGTTAAGGGGGCAACTCTGGGGAACATATACGCTGAAAGAGAGGACCACAGGCATCAGAAGAAACATAATACATCTTATTAAAAAAATTGCATGGAATAGTAAAGCTTCTAACTGTATCCACCAAATTTGTATAATTATGTTTATACAAACACTCTAAAGGAAGGAAATTCCTACACTGTATGTTTAGTTTGGTCTAGACTGGACACCTCTGGAAAAGCTATTTTGAGGCCAGCATCAAAACCAAACACTGGTAAATTTTCACCTCTGAATATGCAAATGTAGATTATAAAGAGTAAACAGGGGCTTCCCTGGTGGCACAGTGGTTGAGAGTCCGCCTGCCGATGCAGTGGACACGGGTTTGTGACCCGGTCGGGAAGATCCCACATGCCATGGAACGGCTAGACCCGTGAGCCATGGCTGCTGAGCCTGCGCGTCCGGAGCCTGTGCACCACAACGGGAGAGGCCACAACAGTGAGAGGCCCGCATACCGCAAAAAAAAAAAAAAAAAAAAAAAAAAAAAAAAAGAGTAAACAGATAAATGCATAGCTTTCTGGACTATTAAATCACCAGTTTCCACTAGTCATCCATTAATTGGAATGTATCCTAAGAATGAATTTTATAAAATATTTGCATAAGCTCAAATGTAGTCAAACACATTCATTAATCAAAAGTACTTTTAAAATAATTTGTTTGCTGGATCATTTTTCCTAATCAACTTCATAGAGAGAGGGAAAAAAAATCTTATTTCACAATGCTTTAGGTGCTGTGAGTGTATGCTAGGTTCTGTGCTAGGTACCATGTATATCATTTCAATTCTCACAACTATTACCCTCATCTTCACAGGCAGAAACTAGAATCACAGAAGCTAAGCAAATTATCCAAGGTCACACAGCAAAACGCTGGAATGGGGAGTCAAACCTAAGTCTGCTGATATATACAAAAATATATGGATATTTGTTAGCTGACAGGAATCTTTCCTCCTATAACATATTGTACAGTACTTGGTATAGTAGGTATTTGATCCATGCTTATTGAAAAATATTGTTAAAATATTTTGAAAGAAGAGGATATCCACCTTAAATATGAGAAAGTAAAATATTTTAAAGAAAAATAATAACTGTACAATATGTTGTGCTTGAAGGATAAACCATTTTATATTTTTGTGCAATTTTATCCACTAATTTGTCAAACAATTAACACTGGTAACAATATATATCAAAAGTTATCAATATATATCAGTGATACAAATAATTATACCTTAGCCATCCACGCTAATACACACATGGTTGAATTTCAGTCTCAGAAACAATACACATTATCAACAAACTTTCCATGGCAAATTATCCCTCCTAAAATGGATATGAAATAAATTTTAATTGCCAATAATCTTAATTCAGTTGGCTGAGTACACTTCAGAAAACAGAAATGAAATATTACTACTGCCCCATGAATGAGAGACAAGACCCCAATTCAGCCCTTGTCAATGACTAAGGACAAGACTCTTAGGCTCTTGACCTCAACTCCCTTTTGATCAAAATGTGGCTATTAATAAATTGGTTTTCAAACGGTATCTCTTTAGAGCCACACTGGGTTTAGCAGAGATGTCTCCAGGACTTCCTAAGATGGAAAGAGAGTATCAAAGTAGCAAGATGAGGGCTCCGGACCTACCATCTCTATCCGAGCTTCAACTACAACAACACCATTCTGCCTCTTTCCTACTGACACCTAGATAGGATGTCCTTTACCACACCTCTTCCAAACAGCAGAAACATTCTTTTCTTCAATCACCAGATTAGATCAACGTTATGAATCTATAATTGGGAAGCAGCAGAGAAGTCCCTGGAGTCAGTCTGCTTAGGTTCAAACCAAGTTACAGAAATGTAGCATATGATCACCAAAATAAATTAAACCTTAAATTATTTGAAAATTTTAGAACTAAGTGTTTAAACAGCTGTGTTTGAGATCACTGATAATTTATCCTTTTATGGGCCAAACGTGTTCACTTTATACCAAACTGAAAATAAAAAGCTGTATTAAAAACTGTTAAAGAAAGTTGGGGCTTTCCAATAAAGGTAAAATATTTACCTTAGGGTTTATCCCCTGTGACATGGATTTTGGCTAGTCAATGAAGTCTTTTGTACTTTCTGATCTTCAATTAGAGGACCAAAAAGAAGACGGTCACTCCTTGATAGCTGGGTTGGCACCTATCACCGTTATTTTCTAAAATGGGTCATATTCCTCCCTCTAACCCACTCAAAATAGGTGGCCAAATAGCTAAAATAGAATTTTGCAATGTGAATTACACGGAATACTCTTCCCCTGAGAAGCATGCTAATATTTATTCCAAGGCAGCCTCTTTCAGCTTTTTAAAGATACAATGTATGATGCAGCTTCTTCCAGAAAAAGATCTGTGCTAAGTTCTTCCTTTCTAGCAATTTCTACCTGTGGTTTCACCAAAAGGTTGCATTGATAGTGCCACTACAGTTATTCCCGGCTTTCTCTGTCTTCTACCCATTGAGGCTGAAGAAAATTATCTGACTCTTTAGTTTGAAAATACTTACCTAGAAATTATGCTTGGAGCTTCCCCCTCATTCCTCTGCCCTCTCACCCCCGAGGAGAGTGCCCCTGGGTTGAGGCACTCGTGCCCCTGCTTGAGAATGACCCTTTTTGCTGCTGCCCATCAACCAGCCTCCTGGCCTCACACAGTTCTCAGCCTTTTTTAACCTACATCCCAAAGGCAAGGATTTTTGGAGGTTCACCATTTGGTCAACATTAGAAAGTGCTATTTATCACTAAGGGTACATACATTATTATGCTAATGACCTGTACCATTTCTGAAATAAAAACCAATATTGGTATCCTCTGTTATCAATCTCTATAATTTATCCAACTCCTCTCTTCACTTTAATCTGACATTTACATTTTTCCATTTCTCACGAAGTTCAAACTGCATTCCAGTTTTATGCACATTTCACTGTTTTTAAACATTCTAAAAAAATGTTACTGTACTCAGAAGCCAAAAGCACAGTTTAGAAGTTAATAATAAAAATGCAGCAATTAAAATTTTCAATTTTTTAATTTCAATTTAATATCATACCAAAGTAAAACATAAAGAATGAGTGGTTCCTTTGAAGTACTTAAAAAAAATAAGAACCAAACAAAAAATTGCTTACTTGATTGTCTGCAGAAACCTCACTCTGTCATTGATCTCATCTGGGATCTTACTGAGAATTTGTTTAAGTGCTCGTGCCTTTTCGTTTAGGTCCTGGAATTCTGGCTCCGGTCGTTCAATCATATACTCTGATAAAATACATAATAAAAAAAAAATCATGCAACTTGCTGCCAAATTCAAGTCTAAGAATTTCCAATGTGTTGGTCAAGGAGGTGGGGGGGGGAGTGGGGAGATAAAGGCCAGATAATTAGGGAAGACAAGGTTGCAAACCAGAAGTCATTACCGTTCAACTTAGTTCTGTAATTATATTAGGGCTCCCTCCAAATAAAATATCAGAAAATGAAAGACTGAACATTTTCAATTTGGGGTAAATGGAAACCCATGAAACCTTAAAAATTAAAAAGATTAATAAATAAATAAATAAATAAAAATTAAAAGGGAGGCTTAATCAAGTTTTTCAGGCCTTTCAAGCTAAATTTCACAAGGAAACCTTAAAGTAAGTAATATTTGTAACAAATACAATGGCAATGGGGAATATGAGTTTAATAAAAACCTCTATACTGAATGTACTACCAGATTCATTATAGACTTGGAAACATTACAACTCTACCAACTCTTCAATATAACTCAGCCTAACAGGCTACAGATGCTCAAATCTAGAATAATGATGAGGACTTTCTCATAATTTATGGAATCAGTTAAAAACATCTACATCTACTTTTGTTCTCCCGTAATAAACATGGGAAATTATACCTCTATGTTTTTCTAAATTAGTGGGAACTGAATTTAATTCAGTTAAACTAAATTTAACTGAAACCCATTTCTAATTATTTAAAAAAGCAAAAATGTGAAAAGAGGCCAAAAGGATGATTATTACATTGTTCTCTCGAATCTGTGTTTGAAAAAAAAATACGCAATACTAAAGTTTAAAAAGAAGAAACTCATTATTTTCAAACTGGTATTTGCATAAAGTCAACACAAAATAAAATAACCATTCCAAACAGCTTGTCTCTTGGTGAAACTAGAACTCATCAAACATATTAATCAGTAGGGGAAAAAATTAAAGCATGCAGCATAAACAAATGCTTTACTTCAAGTAATTAAATCTGACAAATATAAAATAAAAATAAGAACTACATTTCTATTTTATATGGGTTTATTTTTTCCCACTTTCAAAACAATAGCAATAACAATAAGAGGGAAGGGAGAAGGGGAGGAAGTCCCTTTTATCAAATAAGAAAGATCTGGAGGAAAAGCTTTTCAACAACTGTAAGGAACTAAACAAGACTCTTTCTGATTACCTTCTACATCATCAGCTGCCATTCGAAGAAGAGACTCTGTGAAGTTGACTTCTACACTTTTTTTCTCTAAAATTTTCATAATGATGTCTTGTGTGAGTCCTGGATTTTCTTTTTCAGCCTATAAGAAAGAGGAAGCTAGTTTTGAAATATAGAAACTAAATCAGCATTTCAAAGCCAAAACCTAATTGTTTAGAACCTGTTGGGACCTCCTTAAACTGATCAACTTATAAATAAGAGCAGAAATCTTTGCAAAGCAGGTGTCGTGATGGCACTCACTTATGTTTGGGTACAGCTTGTGCACCCGTAACTTCTTATTACAGACACGGTCCCATTTTCCATTTCAACATAAAGTATTTAACATTTCCTACTTCTCATTTACACTCTCTTGCAATTAAACTAATAACAAACGTAGAAATAAAGATTATCTATATACTGGTAGTTCTTCAATTACTTTTTTCAATAGATTAAAGACACTGAAGATTTTTAGCTTTTTTAGCTATTTCGACTTGAGGATCAAGCAGTAACTCATCTCACAATATTTTTTTGCAGATTCTTTACATTTAAATTAACAGAATGTCAGGAAAAACAAACCAAAACAAAAAAATAACCCGTCTTTTGGAGGTTTTGTTTTGTTTGCAGTACGCGGGTCTCTCACTGTTGTGGCCTCTCCCGTTGCGAAGTACAGGCTCCGGACACGCAGGCTCAGCGGCCATGGCTCACGGGCCCAGCCGCTCTGCGGCATGTGGGATCTTCCCGGACCGGGGCACGAACCCGCGTTCCCTGCATCGGCAGGCGGACTCTCAACCACTGTGCCAGCAGGGAAGCCCCTTTTGGAGATTTTATTGAAGCTATGTGATCCCTTAACTACATTCCCACACAACAATTTTCATTTCCTATTTTTGCAGCAAGAGTATTTCCTTCACTAGCTTTCAGAACATCATTAATCCTTTTACTACCTCCTGAGCTTGTTTCACTAATGAGTTTGCATTGATTCGATGTTACTTACACTCTCTACGGTACTAAAATCTTCTAGTCATTTCAAGATTGAGCGTAAAGAGTTCTGAGTTTACCAAAGTTAATTTTCGAGATTTTGGTTTTCCCTTGTAATTCTGTCCCATTTTATTTTAAAAAATTTTATAATCACATTCTGTTTCTTTTAGGATGCCTGCCAATTTTAATCATTATGCTGCTGATTTCCTATCTTTTTTGCCCTGATATTAAATAGCAAACAGAAACACAACTTATGATCTATCAGATAGCAATCTATTTGCTTCCTGATGTGCCAATTATGTTTAACCTCTGCCTCCTCAATCTGGTATCACTGCAGATTCAGCTTTATTTGGTTCCTATTGCTCTTCACATTATAACAACTTTTGCTTCTCATTAATTTCAAGTACCAAAAACCGAAAGGTTATGGAATGAAAGGAGAAAAAATATACACATTTATCTCAATCCCGGGACCATTTTAACTGCTGTCAAATGCTATACAGGAAAATCATTTTGATAGTTGATTAATAATAATAAAATATGTCCTACTGAATTCCGTTTCTTTTATAACCTGTTTTGATTTTTCCTCTCATGAATATATTTAAGGAAGAATCTACTTTAATAAATAAGATTTGCCATTAAAAGCAAAGCTGTACAAATGTGGCTTAAGACGGTATCAACATCATTAATCTGGTAAACTGCCACAAAATAACATATAGTATACTAATTAAATAAGCCACTATTTGATAACAGTGGTTTATCTTCTCTAAGTAGCATTAAATCTACCTACATAATGAATTATCTTGGAAAGCAGGGGAGCATTCTCTATGTGCTTCCAGAGAATGCCAAAAGAAAAATAATGCCTCTCTGATTAAGTTATAATAAGCTACTGAAAGAATTAAATGCTGAAAGCCTGAGAACAAAGTTTTCAATACCAAGTTCTTTTGCAGTCCCCAAATGCCAAAGCTGGAGCATTACAGAGTTCTTACAGAGGTCCCTAACTTTCTTGTTCACAGTGCTCTTAGTACCAAAAGAAATACCAAACAGTGCTGCGTATTAAGTAAAGTACAAACAACTTAATGAATACTTACATCCTAACAACTTAGTAACCTTTAAAATTACATGAATTGAAAGAAAAATATTTTATTTTATTCTTAAATAACCACAATCCCTAACGAGACGTGTGCACCTGTTGGGCACTGCACAATTTCTCAAATGTTGGAATTAGACCCTTCCACCCTCATTTCCTGTTGTACATTGATTTTCTTGTGATACTTGCATTCTATCAATAGCAGTGGCCAAAAGTCCAGTTTCACAAAGATATGACATCATTGAAAGGAACGTAGCCCAATCAAATATGCTGAAGCTGCAAACTATTTCAAGAGACTCATTCACACAGTGTCAACCTAATGTTGAGTATCACTGTGTTCCTTCAAATTTTTAAAATATCCCACGATGCCACTCTGAGTTTGCTGCATGGTCCTGGAGTGCCTCGGCACATACTTTGGGAACAGTAGTCTAGCATCTTAGCTATTTTTTTTTAATCTTAAAAGCCTTAAATTTAATCAGTGACTCTAGTTGACAAAACAAATATATCTACCCTTAAATCAGAGACTCTATCTATACCTTCAAGATATCCCTCAGAATACAACCTTAAACTCTGCTGTCCAACTTTTCTGAAAAATCCAAGAGTGAGAGAAAACTATCCCAAAGGCAGTTAACATCCACTCTTGTGGAGCAATGATTCTCAACACTATCAGAACTTCCCAGAGGGAAGAGGAATCAACAGCAGGATAGATATCATAAAAGACAATATTAACTAGTATTGTTTTATCTTTGGAAAAATTATTTTAACCCTTTTTCTCCAGATAACAAAACTAGATATTAAAGCTTGATAAATATTACTGTTGTTGTGGACCAAGAACTGGAAACATGAATATATATATATGGATATAAATATGGATATATGGCTGGGCAAGAAACATGAAACAAGGTTTTTTTAATCTTTTTCAAGTAACTTATAGTGTAAAAATTACAAAAATCTTAAACTTTTTAATGCATGTCCTCCTTTAAAGTCATTTGAAATTCTAACAAATTAAATATAGTAATTAAGAATAAATCAATGCAAAACTAATATTATTTTCCTCCAAATAACTTCCACTATCCCCAATTAAGAATCAGTGCCGTGGATAAAATTACCCATGTATTAAGCCAGATCTATAATAATCACATACTTTAAACACAGTTTGCTTTTTAACTGTACTTTAGAGTTAAAACATCAGCTTATATATAAAGATATTTTAAGAAAGAGCTTAATGAAATTCATTATTTTATCTCTTCTATGGATGTCATTGAGTATATACCATATACTACTTCAGAGAGGGTCTTCTTTATGAGGACACACAGGAGAAATTTCTCTCTGTTCCTGATATCAGAAAAGCTAAAAAACTGACTTTTGCCTTATCGATACTACAGTGTGCAACAGATCACTTTTCCTTCTTTTCTTTGGCCACAAAGATGCTTAAAGTAGTCCCCATCCTGCCTCCCTAATGACCAAATATACCCTTCCAAACCACACTGATACTTAATGGAAAGAAGAAAAAAAACCACTAAGGATGGTGCTGCTTCACTGATTCTTTTCATTAACCCAAAGATTTGGCAGGATATATTCTAATGAAATTAGTATGTATGTGTACACAGGCACTGCATTTTAGAGTATTAAACAAATCAAAATAGCTCTAATCCAACACACACAATGTAATTTCTTCTAGTGAAATACGCAGATGTCTAATGACATTATTCGTGCTATCAGTTAAGAGTGGTATCAATAAACTAATCTTTGCCATAAAAAGAAATCAAGCTGGATGGATTTATAGTTTCAACTCCAATGAGACTCAACTGTAAACTTCTTCTAGATTTAAACATTAAAATACCTTCCTTGAAATATAACTTGTTTTAGCTATTGATGGGAGCAAGCACACAAAAAGTAAATAAAAATTAAGACTTTGGGTGTCTTGATATGTATTTAGGATGGGATGGATTAATTTTTATATGAAAGACTGTACCCAATATGTAGAGTAGGGTCGTCCAATAAATATAATGCAAGAAACAATGAGGAGCCTATGTAATTTTAAATTTTCTAGTAGCCACATTAAAAAGTAAAAAGAAAAAACATGTGAAGTTATTTTAAGAGTACATCCAAAATATTACCATTTCAACATGTAATCAACATAATACACTTATTACTGAGTTGTATACATTCTTTTTTTTGGTATTCACCTTCAAAATCTGGTGTGTATTTTATACCTGGAGTACAACTCAATTTGAACTCGCTGTATTTTAAGTGCTCAACAGCAACACATAGCTAGTGATTATCAATTGAACATCTCAGGTCTAGAGACAATGAAAAAATTCATTCGAGTGACTCAGCTGTATATTCTCAAAATATCCTTAATCTGACATACACAGAGGTCTTATTTCCCCACTCAAAAATGCTGTTTTATACTTACGTTTTATAGGTAAACAATATGAAGAAAATCTTTGAGTTATAACTTTATGAAAGTTTTAATAAGTCAAATAGAACAGAATTTAAAAATATACTCTAAAGCTAAACAGAGAACACTCTGAAGAAGTCAGTTTCAAAAGCACGAAGTGACAAAAGCTGAATGCTAAGGAAACAGCGCCTGTTCCAGCTCACTCTTTACGAGTGTTTTAAGCTTTAAAGAGTACACTAAAACAAGCACAAGATGACTGAAAAGATTTTCACTAAAAAACCAAACAAAACAGGTTTTCACTAAAAAAATAAAGAAATAAACTGGCAATTATCACATGGTATTTAGATTTATATATAACATACTTTTTAATCATAATAAATTATCTGCATCTCACCTTAATGAAAGCCGCTCTCAGTGTCTGAGCTGCAGACAGATTTACTCGTTCTAGCTGCAATGAAAATTTTAAATCATTATTAACATCGATTTTCTTGGAAAAAGCATATTTCTGATATTTCATTCTGCAGTAATCACATTGATATGTTCATCGATTAACAAAAATACTTGCTAATGATTCTAAATCACCATAATTCTTCAAACAGACAGGCAATCTAAAATTTTCATTAAAATCATGAAAAATTAAGGCATGTATATCAGTCTCTTATTCCTTTAAAAAAAATACTGTACCTTAAAGATAGATTTATTTTAAGATAAGCACAGAATACAAAATAACATTAAGTCCCTATAGAAAGAATAAACATATTCACTTAAATTTCTGAAAACAGGGAGGGTTCAAGATTAACTCTCAGTGCTCTGTTGCAAATACATGGCAAATTATGTGTGTACTGACTATAAAATGACCAAAACAAAGAAAATATCTATTACTTAAGATTCTTTGTATTTACTACCGTACTCTTTTAAAATTGCTTTTCAATCCCTTCAGTCAGGCATTAAACTGAGATTAATCTTTTTTATTAGTTAGCAAATAGCACTGATAAAAGGTTTGACAGTTAAATTGAAGACTGTGGATCATCTGGATTTCAGAGATGCTTTTATCTGTCCTCTATTTTTTTTTTTAACCAGGATTAAAAAATGGTTACCTAAAATCATGAGTCAAAAGTTCAAATGCTTTTAATTCTTATGTCGAATGTGTAAGGTTTACAATTCTGAAAGATAAATGTCCTTATTAGACACTATATAAGTTGCTTTTCAGTGAGCTGAAGGCATGCAATTTCATTAAAAAACTCCATTTTTTGAAGAGTTAACTGCCAGGCTTAAAATAACTAGCTTCAGTTAAAATCAGATTTCCTTAGTCCCTAAGAATTAGGCCAGTTAACTCAATCAAACTCAACATAAATATTTTTTATTTGGGACAATACTAAATGTTCAAAAACAATGTAACCTTCGTAGATTTTTATGCAAGTAGAATATTTCTACAAAAATCTTATGATTATATATCACATCATACAATAAATATTCCTTTCAATTCCTTAAGGCAATGAAAATGTTTCCCTTTATAAATGACATACACACACACACACACCCCTAATGAATCTCCAACAGTTTAAATCAATTTATTTTCTAAACAAGACAGAAATGCCAAGAACCTTATCTCCTTACGAGTTATCACCTTAAGCAAAAGGCAAAAACAACAAAATCTGCCAAATAATTTATCTCCAAAAATAAACAATGGGCCATTTAATTTAGTATTTAACTTGGCTTCTACAAATCTTGTAAAATCTAACATTGCCCTTGTGGGTCAAAGGAAAGACACAAGAGGACCCAGGTAGGCAAAAACAGCAAATAAGCAACTACATAAGGTAGGTATATTAATTAATGAAGGTATATTTCCCAAAATTAAAATTTTCTTCTTCGAACCAAATTCATTTAATCACAATAAATCCCAATGAATAGTAAAATAACAATACAGCTCTTCTGATCTCACGTTCATGTTGTGCAAGGGAGGCAGGGGCCGACAGCAGGATGAGTGTTTCCTCCCAGATAGGAACCCATTTCCTTGTTCGGGTTACACCACCCTCTGACCTCTTCTGACAAGTCAAAGGTCTGAGTCAGATGTGTGCCTTCAAGTACTGGCATTATTAACTCATTCTGTACTGCCCTGACTGGTATGTGAAATGGTCAAGGGAAGTAAAAGAAGCCCCAAAAGTCGGTGAAGAACTATAAAATTGGTCAAGACAGACATCTACATCTCTAGATTGCTAGATTAAGTTTACATACATATATATATATATATATATATACACACACCTTAGGAAAGACAGAAAGGTCAGACTTAACGTACTGAATCAAATCTGTGAGCTGTGAAGCACCTGACCAGAACTCTGCTAAGAGTCATTTGGGGATACATTATTTACCCACAACATCTTGCAATAAACCCACCGGGCTTTTTTACTCATATGATATCAACACTGCCCAGGAAGTACCAGGCACAGAGGCACATACATACATTAAAAAAATATTCTGAATGAAACTTAATCTTTCATCCATAAATTTATCTAAATTGTTCTTGAATCTATTTATAATTTCAGCCTGTAATACTCAGGTAGCAAGATATGTTTATACATGCCCTATTAAAAAGTGCTTCTATTTTAGGTCTCTTACATGTGATAGATGATTCCATAATAAAATCATGTTCATCTTACCTGTACCTTTCATGACAGTATCAGTTCTGGTAATAGACTAATAAAAGCTACCATTTACTAAGCACATATTATGGACTATTATATAGAGTATTTTTATAGAGAGTATCTCTAATCCTCATAATAAATCTGTAACTAGCTATCAGCATCTCCATTTTACACAGGAGGAAACTCAGTTTGCATAAATTTACCCAACATAAAACAGCTAATAAGTACAGAGACAGGATTCACACCAGATCTGTCTGGTTCCAAAACCCATACACAAGCCACTCATGCTATCCTGCCTCCCCGTACTCACCCTTTCTGGACTGGAGTCTAACCTATTACTGAATCTCTTCAGCTACTTAAGAACGAACAAAGTCCTGAGTTTCTACCATGTGAGATAAGTCAGTGTGAGAGATACAAAGAAATAGACTATAGTCCTGGAACCCCAGAAGATTAATTTAAGTAGGTAGCTACATGGAAACTGATGGGATCACTGTCAGCTAAAGTACAAAGGGAAGTACGAAGATGAGATCTGAACTGGTCCTTGAAGAATGTGGTCCCTTAAAATCATCTTCCTTAGTGTTTCTTCAGGGTAACACAAGGGGGCATAATGATATTATGTCAGTTTGGAACAGACAAATAATATCCACTTTGTTTCCAATACTTTTACTAATGGGTCCAGTATTTTTCCAACTTTTGGGATAATGGTCTTTGACTAGGGTATGTTTAAAGAGCCAATGCAATCATTTTTCAGTGGTACCTGATAGTGCATACACCATGTTTTAAGTCCAAAGAAGGAGAGGGCATATGATAATGGATACTGGGACATGGAGAGGCACTCCTGGGTCTCTGCCATGTAGAACTTCTACGTCACAAGTAAAAAGAGTTAAAAAAAAAAAAAAGAGAATCAGGGTGAGAGAAAAGGGCGCATAACATTTCCCCTCACCTAAAGAGAGGGAAGTGCAACTGGAGGGAAATGACAGGCTGGGTGAGCCCAACATTAAGGTCTCACCCCAACCTCACGTTCTGCGTACTCTCAGTTGTGTGAACTCCTCCTGCAACTGACTCTTCATAGATTTTGAGAGCACTTAACTATTAACTAATTGCAAACTTGTCAAATTTAACTTTCTGGGTCATTTATAAAAATATTTTAAAAGCTTGTAAGTAATTCTGATTCCACAAAGAGCTCATTTATTATATTGCTCCCTCCAGAAATATCATTTCATTCCTATACCTTATTTTCTAGTATCAAGCTGGTTTCTTAAACCCATAATTATAAAAAATATATCCACTTAACCCTTTGGTTGCTCAAGTTTTAAACAGTCTTGCATAAAATCTTTCAGAAGTTTTTTTGTTTTGTTTTGTTTTTTAGGTCAAAATAATTAATTAGTTGGTTCCAAATTGTCTATAAATCTTGCTTCCTCAAAATTAGGTATATTTTCCACATGCTGATATCCCTTACCCTTCTTCCCACCCTCCCCCCCACCCCCACGAAGATTATTGATCATATTCTTTAAAAAGAGTTAAACTGAGTCAAGAATAAAAAGAATAAAAACTCCAACATAACACCTCTTGTGATTCAAATGATAATGAGGTGAGTTAGGTCAAAAAAAGGAAAAAAAAGAAAAGCCAGAAGAAAAACAGAAGTAGATGGAATCAAGAGGCCACCCGTTAAATTTTACGAGTCCACAGAGAAGCAAAATGCAATCATCTGTTTTGTACAGATTGATATTAAGTCCAGTAACTGGTGCTAAAAGTTCCTGGCATTGCCAAGTTGTCTGGCAAAAAGGTAACCAGAGCCATCTAACTAGTATAAAAATATTCCACTAAAACACTGCCTACAAATATGCAAAACTCTAGGGTATGATCGCAATTTGTCAGAAAATTATGTGGAAGACTCAATAGCTAATACTTACTACTAATAGTACACGCCTGGTATTATTCTAGGCATTACAAAACATCAACTCATTTTATTTCCCAGAGTTCTGAGTATTAAGTAAAATTGTTTATCCTCATTTTGCAGATTAGGAAACTAAGACAAGATTATATAGCATAGTAAGTGGCAGAGGAGTAAATCAAATGCAATGCAAAATATTAACTATGATGGCTTCTCGATGGTGGGATTGCAGGTGAAACCCATGCCTTCATTGTGGAGAAGTGTATATTTACTATGCTCAAAATTTGAGGTTTGATTTTTTCAATAGGAAAAATTATATTTATAATTATATTTCACCTTAGAACGTTCCTTTAAAGTCATAGGAAAAGAAGATACATGATATGTCTTTTCCTGGAATGAAGAACTGAACCATATATCTTTCCTCCTCCATATACAAAGAATCAACAAAAGATAATACAGTACATAAAAACCTGATCTAAGACTTGGCATGAGGTTTCTATAAACTCATTATTCCATCATGCAACCAGGACACCTATTTCACAGTACATTTACAACACATGCAATATACTTGGACTCTGAACTCTGCAGCAGCTGATTAAACGAGAAGCTTACTCCTCAGCTGTGCTGGCATAGCTTCATTAAGTTTAGCAAGCATCTAGGTCCCAGAATGCCATAAATAACTTTCCCCTATGAGCTGCAGTAACAGTACTAAAATTTCCCCAGGTGTAAGGATGTCCTACTACCTAAAAATCTGTTCTGCAAAATGACTTCCGGGCTACCATTGTTACTATTATGAATGTAATGTTAAGGTGAGAATGCAAGCTTTTTAACTCTCACAGTACACTGTGGATAAAACTGAGTGAATCAATTTAGCTTCAGAGTAAAACTTTACCCCTACTGTGGTGCTATTTTCTGTAAAATTAATTTGACATCCATTTTATCTTTAAATCTGCAAAGCAGAGAAAAACAGAGCCAAACTAAACTCTAATTTCCCCATGACTATTTATAGAAAAATCCATGTTTGAACTATAGTTAAATATTGTTTAACTGATTAGGTATCTTATTTAAGATGGTACATTAATACACTAGAATGTCAGAGAACAATGCTAGTATTTAAAAAAGAAAAAAGCTTGATACCATGACGTTAGATCAGTAAATTCAATGTGAGAATTAGATCCTGACAATTTAACATAGTATCTCTCAGTCGGCCTCATCCAGACATTTCATTTTCAAATTTCACTTCTAACAATTAGTTCTTGAAGCAACTATAAATCATTTGGCAACATGTTCTAATTCTGGGCCCATTAACCCATGTATGTTTTCAGATCTCAGATTTCTGGAAGAGATTTACTAGTCCCTTCATAGCCATTTCTTTTTCTTTCAAATTAATTTTTTGTACACAAGAATCAATTATAAGAGGTATACTAGTATTAATCCCAACAGTTCATTTTACCAGAATCCCACATCTTTTATAACAGTTTTCCAAAGTCAAGATTCAAATAAAATCATTTTACCATATGTAGGAAAAGGTCACTCAAATTGTTAGGAAACAAGCTTTTCTCATTCCTCCCTCATTAACCAGAGGATCAAATTGAAGTTCTGCAATGTAAATTGCCCTCCCTTCAAATAAAGACTCAAAATACCAGATAAATACAGAAAATGCCCTCAAACAACTTGATCCAATAGCCTACAGAGTTAGCTATATAGACATGAAAAGAGGGAGCACCTCTGGGTGGAACTGTCATGATGGTTCTTGAAGAACATGAGAAGTTCAAACACTAAATGTCAAGATAGGTTACTCACCTACCGTTCAGTGACCCTCTCCTTACCTCATACCTGGTACAAGAATAATTAAATAGTTAATAATGTATTTGCTTAAACATCTGTGTTCCCTACAACTCTTGGGAAGAAGTATGCCGACTTTTTCTTCTCCATATCTCCAGACCCTTGCTGAGTACTTGACAAATTAACAGTTGGCATTACATTCACTGAACAGCACTGAAGCACTTGCTTCCAACAATAACTGTAGTCTTGCAATGGCTGGGTAAAGTGTTAGAACAAAATGGCAGAATTACTGGAGCATTGGCTACAGCCGCCAGAGATGGATATAACCAGCCCTAAAAGAGTGCCTCCAATGCTACCACGGTAGCAGGATAATAGGGACAGGTTTTCAAAAGATGCCTCCTCCTTGCTTCCTCTTTAGTAAACTTCTCAATTTCCTAACCACCCAGCTAGGTGTGGTCACAAATCTAAACTCTTGCCAATGAGATGTAAATGGAAGTCTTATGTAGGACTTGCAAAAAGGTTACTTTAAGGAAGCTTAATCAGCTGGAAATAACTCCCCACCCCTTGCTCCACTTTTTACCCCTTCTAGACAACAACTTAAGACAAAATAGCAGCGGCCATCCTACACACTGAAGTGACCTTGATAATGGAAGGCAAGCACTAGGATGATGAAACAGAAGATAGGAACCTGAGTTTCTGATGATACTGACTCATAATACTACTACTCCTGGACCACTTACTTCCAGAATTTTTTATGTAAAGAAATAAACTTTAAAGCAAAATAATTTCACATATCAGGATATCAGTTCACCATTAAAAGGAGGGGAGTAATTATCTCTAAGGAACTTCCAGTTCTAAAATTCTCTACATACCTTAGCATATAAACTTAAAAGAAAAACCTAAAATGTATTGGTATTATTAAGTCCTGGAAAATTCCTCAAATACAAAAGCAACTATATATTCTCTAGATACGAAGAATGGTATCTTCCATTTATCAGTAAAATTATGTTTGTTGCTACTGACTATAACTCATTAGGATATTTTTGTGCCTGCTCTTCTGGCTGCCTAAAATGTGCTACTCCCCAACTCTTCAACACTCTAACCCTATTTATCTCTTTCAGATGTTAGCATATATGTCTCTTTTACCAGTGAGGCCTGGCCCCTAAAGTAGGTCCTACCCGCTATTTTATTTAACACACTTAAAAAAAAAAAAAAACTTCCTAGCACTTACCACAATTTTTCATTTATATAATTACTTGTATTCTTTTGTTCAATGTCCCTCTCTCCCCCACTATAGTGAAACCTCCAGAGGAGGAACAAAATGTCAGGGTTTTTCCCTCGATATTTTATGTTCATGCCTGGCACAATGCCTAACACACAGATGGAGTCCATTTATGTAAGTACTTATTATACGAAGGAACAAACGAATGAATAAATGAAGCAAGCATTAAGGAACTGCAGAGATCATATGAAGCAATGTTTACTCACTTACCTCATTAAACACAGGATACATGACTGCATAGAGGGGCATAGAAACCATGGAAGTGGTCTCAGCTTCATTCTTCATCTCTTCCATTGTCATCCTCATTCAAAAGCCAACTACAGTAGAAAAAGCAGTGCTAAAATGCAGAGGAATCTTCATTCACTGCAGCCTTTCTTCTCTTTTTTGTGACAAAAGAACAGGGCACAAAACATATGCTGACCTGGTTAAAGGGGACGAAAGAACAGAGATTTACTATGCTAGAATTAACAATAAAAAATTAAGGTGTTTAACATTTTCATTAAAATTCTTTTGCTAATTGTTCATTGATTTTTGTCACCTAAAAAATAACCAAAACATAGCAAGCATCAAAGATTTAAGGCAAAATTTTAAATTCTACCAAATGTGATTTGGGAAAAAAATTGACCTAATTTATTAATTAAATAATTCACTTAATATTATTTAATTTTGCCAGTGGCATTTTTTGAATCTTTGTCCAAATCTGACACAGAGACTAAGAAGAAAAACCCAGACACTGGTAGTTTGGAAATAAAATATTGAGAATTCAACAATATAAGAGAGAAATTTTGCTTTGAGGAGTTGAAGAAATGTGTTGCTTTTTAAGAGAAAGCAACTGTATTTAATTCCTTTGCTAGGCTGAAATATGAGCCTAATTATAAAGTGAAAGAGTAACAGTAGTAACATACCTGTATATTAAATGATATACATGTTAAACAAAAAGCCATTACTTTTGAATAATTTCTACCATTTATAAAGCATTTTCAGATTATAAAACATATTTCACATGCATTTAGTCCTAATAACTTACCTTAGAGTAACTGTCATTCTAATTTTACAGATGAAAATGTAGACTCTGAGATGATAAATAACTTGCCAAAGATCACACATGCAGAGGCCTGTGACTTGATCCCTGTGCTCTGAATACAGATCTGACACTCCCAAATCAGAAAATAAAGTATGAAGTGAAAACCCAGAACCTCATCTACCCAGGAAAATGTCCAGAAGTTATTCATTCACTGAATAAATAGATGTTTAGCACTTACTACATGCAAGATACAATGGGGGATGAAAAAGGTGTGGTCTTAATCATTAAAACATTATCTGAGCCAGACTGTGGAACACCTAAGCAGTTTGAAAGCTACAAAGGCCAGTACTCATAGCTTTAAAAACTTCCAATAACCTGTCCCGTTTGAGAACTGCTTACTATTCTTCCATTTATCCCTACCAGCGAAGGGGAACTCAACACTTACAAAAACAGTTTAGCCTTATTTCTGGTAGTTCTAAACATGGAAAGTCTTTCCTGTTTCTGAGCTTAAATCTGCTCCCTGACTTCACAGAACCAAATAAATAATAAATAAAAGGAAGAAAAGGCCAATTCCTAAGTTTTATTCTATAGGACAAGAGAAAATCATTACCTAATGAGACAATTGGTACTTAAGTAGACTGCTTTGGTCACAGCATTAAGGAAAGAATGGAGGAACAGAAGTTGAAGGCAAGGAAAACTTAAGAAATCTAGTGCATCTAGATCAACAGGACCTGAATAATAAGCAAGAGCAAGCAGATAAATATCAATTCTGGCCCTGCTGTTCCTATTTGATTTCTTAATAAGCCATTTGGTAATCTGCTTTTCCACTTAAAAATTAACTGTGAATACCTTTTCATAATAAACTTGGAATAAAGAAGAGGGGCTGAAGTGCTGTCAAAATGAAAATGATGGATACTGGATGTACAGTATAAGTAGTAAATAAAAAGCATCAGTATCTATGAAAAAAGAAAGTGAAAAATAGCAGTACAGGGCCAACAACAGAACTTGAAGAGCTATTTCATTTTTTTTTTTATACCACATCAGTACAATACCACAGTATTGTACCACATCAGAAAATTTTCACTTAAAATATTTATGATTTAAGTCAACTGTCTCTCCCTCTGTATATATACATTTATTTTTATACATATAAATATATATATATTTATTTCTTGCTTCTTAAACTAACTTTACAGGACTATCAGCTACTATTTGTCATCAAGAAGATAATATTATAGCAACATTATGGGCTACATAGGTGGCTGGCCCACTCCACACTTAACCACCTTTTTAAATATTGTTCCTATGGGAAAATGTTCCAAAGAACCAATTTACATCTGGCCTTTTCAGAACACACGTTCACAAGCTGGGGCCAAACAGTTTCATTAGTGTTTACATGAGATTAAAAATCAACAATTCCAATAAGGCTTTTTAAATATTAAATTGTTCTGCCAATTTTAATTCAACTTCAAGTTAAAATATGCTGTCATTCCTTCTACATGCTTCTTCATTTGAAATGGTTTAATGGACAACCTGCCAATTACTCCAAGCCACTCCAATGCCAAACTCAGTCTTAGGAGTTTCTGCCCTGCACTACCCAACCAACCCACAGGAGTCTGTTCATTTAAAGAACTATACTTGGGTGTATCTTAAGGCTCAGAATCAGCATTTCCTGAAACAGCCTCACTTTATTCCATCTGGGCACAACAGAGCCAAAGCTATTTACTCACAAATAAAATGAGTGAACAAAGGGAAGTTCTTGGTATTGATGTATGCAGTTCTTGGGGAGAAACAGAAGCTTCCTAAGTAAAGTAAATTCTACACTTAAAAAATATTTGTAGGCAGGTCTATTTGTCTTGTTTTTCTCTATAGTGAAATCTAGTACTTAGCCCCCTTACATGGTCCTGTATTCTTATAATCCCTTTAATTTTTCTCCCTAAAGAGGGGAAGTTTTATTTATTTTTGTTGGCTCTCCAAACTGTCCATAATATTTAGCTAAAAGAAGTTTGTTTATTCTAGCAGTAAACAGAACCCATGAGTTCATGTTACAGTTTACAAGCGTAGTTCTTTTTTCCAATAGCCATTACAGTCAGCATAGCAGGTACATAGTAGACACTTTATAAACGTTTGTTGAACGAATAAATCAGTGAGTTAAGAGATGGGCAATTTATAAGTTGAATCAGTCTTGCTAATACTTTTCAAATATCAAGGCTAGCAAAACAAAAACAGACCCAGAAATCTAAATAATTTTATTAACAAAGTCTGGACCCAGTTACATTTACCAGTTTTTACTTCTTTTGGCTATCACAAGCTCTTCCTACTATAGTAAGCTAAGAGAATATAAGCATCAGATAACTGCAAATAAAACCAGAATTCCAACAGAAATTTACATGAAAACCAAATAAAACCAAAGAAAATAAAACAGAGATTATAAATTCTAATGTCTCAATTTTATTAAGGCTACCAGGACGCGATCCTAGGGACATAACTGGTGTATAATTTAATAGTTCACAAAATTTTCAAAGTGCAAGCATCTCCAACATTGGTTAACCTTGCTTTACACATAAGAAATATCCAAAAAATCACCCAACTTTTATCAGAAAGCAAAACTTTTCCTATGAGAAAGAGTGGAAGAGTGGTGCAGTTTCCAAATGTTGGATGACCTAAGGCATCACAATCACTTCAGGGCCTATTAAGAACACAAATCCCCAAGACTACTCAATCAGAATCTCCAAGAAAGGGTCAAGGAAGCTGTATTTTAACAGCCAGCCTAGATGATTCTTGTGAACAGAACCGGCTGGAAATCACTGGCATGCAAAGAACAGTGGCTAGAGTCAGAAAATAGAGTTGCTAAGGCCAGTCTTGAGACATAGGTAAAATTAAGTTTGACTCAGTACCTGAGACAGGGTTTTTTGGTCCTGACTTTGTAGAAGTTTCACTTAATCACTGACCTTGTTTCCTCATCAGAAACAGAAAGGGGTAAAAATTATATCATCTTAAAGGCCATGGTACTCTAAAATTCAGTGATAATAAAATTTTATTACAGGTATCTCCTAAAGGTTCCAAAGTAATCTCGTGGGAAATTTTTAAAAAAGAAAAAGATCTCATCAGATCTTAAAAAAATTCACTAATTCCAATAAGGAGATCCTCTTCAATAGTTGGTTGATTCAGGGTTTCAAATAACTGACAACCCCTTGCTTTCTCTTAAGCATCCGGCATCACGAATCACACCCAGAAACTGAATTTATTCCAAAGTGGGTATAGATCAATCTGGTCAATTCACATAGCTGGAAAGGTGGGCATCTGATATCACAACCTACCTTTTAGGGCCTTCTCATGCCAAAATATTGTAGCCACTTCCAAACAAGAGACAAAAGGTTTAGAGGAGGAAGCTAGGAAAAAGGCAGGCAGAGGAACAGGGTAAGTAAGAGATCCTACTTAGACCAAAATGAGCTTGAACCTTCAGGATACACCTACATCTCTCTCCTTCCTCTGCAAATTATATTTTCTATAATTCAAGGTCCTTCATTCTAACAGTTTTCTTCTTGAATAAGGTAACGTGTAACTCAACCTCCCTGAACATGCACTGCTGTCAGCTTAGTATTGATAGAATTTTGCATTTAGGGACCTCTAGGAACAATCTCTTCTTAATGGTAGGTGTAATATATTACATTTTGCCACTCTATCTGTTTACATGTATCAATTTTTTCTAGGCTTCTCCAAAATAATAAATGCACAATTTGTGCAGAGATATGTGAAAGGAGTGTAAGAACGATCTGAAAACATGGGCTCAAATTCTGTCATTATAAACCATCTTGTCACTTGACCTATCTATGCTTTAGTTTTTTAAGATGGACCAAAACTGAGCTGTATACTTGAAAGTGATATAATTAGATCGAAAGATGAAGTAATTTCTAAATCAAAACATAAAGCCTCTATATTAAATCACTTTAATTTACTAAGTTACTAAGCACTGTATTTTTGCACTTTTAAGTAACTATTTAAAGAAAGTATACATTCTGCAAAGAATTATCACTTCACTGGAAGATCTGATCTCAGTCAGATTTGTAAAGGCACCTCCTCTGTTATACCACAATTTCCAGGAATTGGATACCACCAACTGTTTTTTTTTAAAAAAAAAAAAAAACAAGATAAAAAAGATATAATCTCTAATATCTCTGTACACATGACTGACCAAACAAGCATTTCCTGAGTTATTAAGAAATAATAGAGGTTCTAACTAAAACAACATCTGAAAATTAAGATGTTTTTGAAAATAGGTAACACTGGCAAATTAGCACACAATGACCCACGAAGGAAAAATGCCTAAATGTAAAATTTAGCAATTTAACTCCATTTACTTTATCATTCTTTGTTAAACTCCATATAGCTTTCACAGACAAGTGTTCCTTAACTATTAAGCAGATCTGGTTCTAAACATATACTTATAAATCAGTCATTTAAAACTTACTGTTTATTTTTCTATAGAGGGTTAAGTGAGGGTTAAGGTTCTAAGAAAGACTTCAAAGTTCACAATGTTACCTAAAGGAAAACAGTAATAGGGCTGTTTGAATTATACAGTGCCCACCCCCACCAATCCAGATTCACTTACTTGAGGTCAACTGCGGTCCAAAAATATTAAATGGAAATTTCCAGAAATAAACAATTCATAAGTTTTAAATTGCTCGCCATTCTGAGCAGCATGATATAATCTCACACCCTCCAGCCTGAGACCCCCAACCATAGATATCGTCTGCTCCCAACATGCAACCATTGACATCATCATGCTTGATCCTCCTCCTTCTGACGTATCATCAGAAGGTCAATAGTAGCCTAACACTACATCACAATGCCTACATCATTCACTTTGCTTCATCTTATCACTCAGGCATTTTATCACCTTGCATCATCACAAGGGTAAGTACAGTACAATAAGATATTTTGAGAGAGACCATATTCACATAACTTTATTACAGTGCATTGTTATAATTGCTCTATTTTATTACTAGTTATTGTTAATCTCTTGCTGGGACTTCCCTGGTGGCCCAGTGGTTAAGACTTCACCTTCCAATGCAGGGGGTGCAGGTTCGATCCCTAGTCGAGGAGTTAAGATCCCACATGCCTCATAGTCAAAAAACCAAAAACATAAAACAGAAGCAATATTGTAACAAATTCAATAAAGACTTTAAAAATGGTCCACATCAAAAAAATCTTAAAAAAAAGTCTCTTGCTAATTTATAAATTACACTTTACCACACATATGTATAGGAAAAAACAGTATATAGAGGGGATGGTACTATCTGAGGTTTCTGGCATCCACTAGGGGTCTTGGAACCTATAGCCAGAAAAAGGGAGGGCCTACTATACTTAGTCAACATTAACAGCACTGTCATTAGTGAGGTAAGTGACAAGCATAGTGACTGTAGAACCAGACTCGATTGGAATCAATCCTGGATCTACTACTTACTAGTTCTGTGACCTGGGGCAAGTTATCTAACTTCTCTGTGCTACAGTTTTCTCATCTATGAAATGAGAACAACAATAGTATCTGTCTCTTAAGGTTGTAAAGATTAAACAAGTTATTACAGATAAAGTGTTTAGAACAGTACATGGAACACAGTAATTATTTAATATTAGCTATTATGATTAAGTACATTTTAATCTAGTATGACAAGATCTCTTTCTAGAGGTCAGGTCCTCTGTACAATCAACCATCTAGCCAGGGGAGTCAAGGACTCTTGAAAACCAGATAAATGGGGGAAGATAAGTGATTGTAAACCTTAGAACAGCAGAACTGTTTTGTTTTTCAAATAAATTCTTTTATCAAATCCTAAATGTGAGATAAAACACACTCAACTGTGCATTTATTCAATACATGTATTAAGTAATAACTATGGTTTACCAGCCCTTCCTCTCACAGGAGCCCTTAAACACCTCTCTCCACAATTTGAGAATCACTGCTCTAGGGACAATCACTACACAAGCATTATGAACAAAGCATCGTAAGAACAAAGGTGAGTGGTCCGAATAGTAAGGATAAGGACTGGCAAAAGATATCCGGACCCAGATTTTTTCCATAATTCAGATAGTTCCAGATCTCAATTTCGCACCAGTAAATTTATCTGTACTGTTGTCACATGCTCATGCATTTAAGAAACCTAAATGTTAAGACCCTAAAATTGGGGCTTCCTTGGTGGCGCAGTGGTTGAGAGTCCACCTGCCAATGCAGGGGACACGGGTTCGTGCCCCGATCCGGGAAGATCCCACATGCCGCAGAGCGGCTGGGCCCGTGAGCCATGGCCGCTGGGCCTGCACGTCCAGAGACAGTGCTCTGCAATGGGAGAGGCCACAACAGTGAAAGGCCTGTGTACTGCAAAAAAAAAAAAAAAAAAAGACCCTAAAATTTTAAAGCGATAACAACCATTAGTATACATTACTATATATTATCTAGTCCAATCTCCAAATTTCACAATTTAGAAATAAAAGTCCCCAGAAATTCACATTAAGAAACTAGTCACAGATATTTTAAACAAATATGCAATTGAGCTACTATAACCTATTGTACAGGACATCTTAGTCTGCCAAACTGATCTACTTCTAGGCTCACCTGCCCTGCTCTTTGTGTCCTCCACTGGTCCTGCAGCTGAGAGCCAAGACCCCCAGACTCCACGCAGAGTGTTTGGAGATGGAAGCCAGTGGGAATGTGGCTCTGATTCAAGGTCGCCCTAGGGTACTCAGCAGCACAAGTTTGTGGATCTTCCATTTGCTGCTGCTGAGACCTCTGACTCACTCACTTTAAAAGTTACCTGCATCATGTCAGTGTAAGAACTTCCAAATTTGGGGGAGTAGCTTCTTAATACAGAAATCATAAAATGGACAAGTAATTAGGTTTTTCTACAGATGGACAGTACAGAGCAGTAGGTAAGTGCTTAGATTTGAAACAAAGGTCTAAGTTTGAATTTTGCTCAGGTGGGTGATATCATTTGTTAATCTCTTTCTAAACTCAATGAGAAATTACTGGAAATAACGATTGAGGTACTCACCTCACAGAATTAAGAGTACAAAATGCATGTACTCATTACACCGTCTGACACACAATAAACATTCAATTCATATTATTAGTTATTAATGTTTTATCCAAGATTCTATGAACCTGACATGGCATCAGGACTGGAACTAGGGTGAGGCAAACCGGATGCCTAGAGCACAAAATTAAGGTCTCACCTGCCTGACAGAGAGTGAGCGCCTTCTTAAATTTTGTACCCTAGACCCTCCCTGCCTACCCTAGTCCTGTCCCTGCATAGCACACACAAGGATAGCCTAATACTGATATAACAATGTCATAAAGGCCACTTACATAGCTTTTTTTTTTTTTTGCGGTACGCGGGCCTCTCACTGTTGTGGCCTCTCCTGTTGCGGAGCACAGGCTCCGGACGCGCAGGCTCAGCGGCCATGGCTCACGGGCCCAGCCGCTCCGCGGCATGTGGGATCTTCCCGGGCAGGGGCACGAACCCGTGTCCCCTGCATCGGCAGGTGGACTCTCAACCACTGCACCACCAGGGAAGCCCCACATAGCATATTTTTAAAACCTTTTCTCCCCCACTTGCCAAAATGGAGGCATATATAAATTACTTGGGCCACCCAAAAAAGTTACATATATCATCCAAATCAAATTACATAGTTTAGGAATCCTTAAAAGAATGTGATCATCAAATGCAAGCCTGTGTTAAAATTACCTTTTATTCTCTTAATGTACATAGAGCAATTTAATAAAGAAAGCCGTGGCCCAGAAGTAGGCTCAGTAGCAGAGTGAAATCAAGATGTGATCAAAGATTTTCTCAAGATAATCCATAAAGGGGGATAATCTATATAGGAAAACCAAAAGATAATAGAATCAAAAGGCTTGCTACCTCTGAATTAGCTGATGGGAAATGGGAACAACAAAAATAGCAACAACTGGCTTTTAAGATATTTCTGCACAACAGGTTCAGGGAAAAGGATACACGTCTCTTTAGTTGTGACAATCCTCAATTTTTTTTCCTATTCGAATGCCTAAATTTTTGTTAAATTCTGGTCTGGACAAAATTTAAATGAAAACATTTGTTGGAAGGCAGGAAACAAATCTGTTCCCTTGAATGTGTTCACTTATGCCCATAAAGTTCTTAATCTAGTGGTTCATGAATTAAATAATGCCTAACTGAACAGTCATTTAGCATTTAATTGAGGTACATCTTTTCATTTTCCCTTTTATTAGTATTTGTGATGTTTTAATTTCTCAAATATAATGCTAAAGCTTTCCTTTAAAACCCCTTAGAAATTCAATTAAACTCAAGCTCTCATACTGTCCCTATGTTCTCTATGCTTGGAAGTACAATGTAAGGAGACTGTACCACATGGGTCAGGCTTACCTGCTCTGTAACACTTACAATCTTATATACCTACTATCTTACTTAATGACTCCTTACTGCTTAAGGTTCTCTACAGTATGCAATGTATATTTTCTTATCTTACCTTATCAAATTTCTTTGCACCACAACACTGCCACAAAGCACTTAAACGTTGATAAAATTATTAGCCTCAGATGATAAATGGACTCTGACTCATTTGTTTACCAGCAGATGCTAATAAGGACAAGATTCTATCATGATGATGAACTTTAACCTCACCTTTAGTTCCCAACTGATCTCAAATAAAAATTCTATTAGTCACAAGAAGAAATAAGGGAGATAGAATGGTCTCTGCTTAAACCATACGTACAATTCCACCTGACCTTCACTTGCAAAACTGTAATTCATTTTTCAAGGAAGCACACCAAAATTAAGGTAGGACCTCAGAAATCTTTCAAGTTTTGAAAATACTGCCAAAATGCCAATTTGATTACCGACGAAGGCATCCACAAGTATCTACTTCTGAATAAAAGACCATATTCAAAATGCTTTGTAATTAAATTAGAAAGCCTTGCCACAATGTGAACTGGTATAGGGAGCAAATGAAATCTGGAGGCCATGTCTGATTCATTTACCATTCCCAAATGCCTTTGGTTGCAGCAAGCCTAATGAAGTCTAAGAAGGCAGCAGATGTGTAACATCTTAGGATTTTGTCCTTCCTGAACTCCAAACTCCACTGGAGTTCCAGTTCATCCTGAAGACAGGATGGTTGAATAAAGCAGGAAGGCATGTTTCAGTGCCAGGGACCAGAAAGTAATTTAGAGAAACTATCATTTTCCCCCCTCCTATCAGCTCTGACCCAAAATTATCAAATGAATTGATGCATGTTCAAGTACTTAATATATCAGAATGGCTAAATGTCCATATGACGGTCTTTCCATCCCCTATTATCCACCAAATTATAAACACTGTAGAGAAATTTTATTCTGTTCTCTATTTTCTAGTACCTAGCTCAGTACTCTATATAGTCAGTCTACATCAGCAACAGTGTTAGAGATGTGATGATGAAAAGCCAGATATAGTCCATGCCCTTGAGGGTGTGCAGTCTTGCAGGGAAGAGAGACAGTAAATAAATACATGTTAAGCTGCCACTTCACATAACTCCAGGGAGCATACCTGTGTCATACTATATATACACTTTTCTATGCAAATTCAATGAACATGCTGAACAATTTTTTTGAAGAAAACAACAAAAAAGAGAACTATTGAAATAGGTAGGTGATCATAATTCCATTCCACGCATATAAGCCCCAGAATGAAAGAGATAAAGACATGGATCTGCTGCCCCCCCAATCAGACTGAGAGCCATAGTTGTCCCTCATGATGAGCAGCTCACCACACTGTGATTCCACATAATCACAGTGATTATGTATTATAATGTACATATTTCTTTTCCAACATGATCTCTGAATAACAAGTTAAATACCTGATCCAGCACTCAAAGGAAAAGTAATTCTATTCCAATGCTAGAGGAAAAATGTGTTGACGCTCTGTTAGTTTCCAATGTGGTAACTTCCTAAATGTTTTTTTTAGAGTAAGCTTGAAGATAAGTAATTTTTGCCTGCCACACCGACCTTAGCATCTAAGATACAACCTTTCTGTAACTGCAACTCTAACTGCCCTCCAATGGCGCTCAATCACTAACATCATTTTACTGCCATGATTAAAAATATGGTGTCTTAACTCGGCCAGCATGGATTCAAATCCTAATTCCAAGCAATAAGTGGTTGTGTGACCTCAGGGAGGTTACTTAGCCTCCCTGTACTTTAGTTTTCTCATTTACCTTGGGGATAATAGTGCCTCTACATCATAGGGTTGGTACAAAGAAGATTTAAGGCAATTTTATACATAATATATATTCAATAAATATTTGATAAATGAATGAACCAAAGTATCATTATTATGCAATCTAACTTACTTCTGGTAAACTTATTTCCAAAGGACTGGCCTAAGTAAACAGTAGTGACTACCACTTAATAAGCTCTACTGCTGTTACCCAATAATTCATAAGGTTGCTGATAAAAAATCCTCTTTTCTTTCTTTCTTTTTTTTTAATAGCAACACCTGATTCTAGGCAACTGCATAGTGAGACTGAATATTTATTTCACTTTTTGGGTGGTTAAAAAAAAAAAAAAGATTATACATACCAAAAATGTAAGGGTGATCTTGAAAAATAAAACTAATATTATATTACATCCAAGATGCAATTAATTGTATAGCTAAAATGAGAAAACTGAATTCTTCATTTTCATACAGACGAAAATGGACCACCAAACTATACTGTTTACCTTTCTGCCAATAAATTATTTCTAACTGCTACAATAAAGATGCTTTCACTTTTTACATTGTGTGTGTGTGTGTGTGTGTGTGTGTGCACGTGCAGATTGCTAAAACATAAATCTCTAAGACTGCAACTTTCTATAACATTTCAAATGCAATAATACACACCATCGATGACACTATTTAACATCTAAATCACTTCTGCAGTTTATATTATGGAAAAAAATTGTTTATCATGGAATTAGCTTAAAATTCTTGGCATACATTACCAATCATATCAACCTTAATAACCCAACAAGATATAAGAAGCAGTACTTCAGTTTTATCTTTCACATATTAGTATGCTAGGTCAGTATCAATTTTTTATCCAAGATTCAAACAACATAGCGACTTACTTTTTAAAAATTAAATTTAGGACTTATCAAAGACTTACATTTAAAAATAAAAACTGGGAGCATTACCAAGTTTTAAAGCCAAATATCAGCAATCACTTTTCGACAATATCTTGCGGAAGAGTAAATGGGTAAATTCATGAAGGCAGGCAAAGCTACAGCAACACAGAGCTGTTGAATTTATTCTATGCCATTATTACAGTACTGTGAAAGATCAGAGAATTTGTTTTCAGGACCAAAACCTGACACAATTTTTTCCTGAATTTAGTCTGCATGTTTTGAAAATAATATTTTTACTCTCATAAGTATCTAGGTTAAAGCAAATAAGATATTACCATAAGACTCACTCAAATATGAAAACTTTCAAGAAGCACAAACTATAAGCTCCTTTGAAATAAGTACTACTCAATTTTACAGTCACCTTGCCTAAGGCAGGTGATACTAAAGGTAAAAACTCAAAGGAAGATACTGTGGTTAAAAAATGAAACAAAACAACAAAGAAAAAAGGAAAATGCATGAATTTTGTTGAGGACAGAATGAGATACCATTAGGGAAGAACAGAATCCACTGAAAGTTAGTTTCTTCCACATCTGTATTCTGTTATAATGAATGTTGCTTGCAAAAGCAGGATAGTGACAAGGTGTCCAAAATGCTGTTATACAGAAATTTTGCTGTAATAGAAAATGATTCCTTTGCCATGTCCACATAGAAAACTACCCTGATTTTACAGACCTCTAAGGAAGAACAAACATCTTTCTACAATTTATATTAAACTTCTGAAAATAACTCCTTTTTATTCAAAGGTAGGGAACATGTCTCCTTTATTAATTTCTGTATTTCTGCCCCTAGTAGAGTGCTGGAGGCACTGTGCATGAATGCACTTACATTTGTTCATAAATTCAGCAAATAATTACTGAGTAGTTAACTTTGTGTCAGACACTACTGTATAAGTAGTGAGGTAAGGCACATGACAAATGAGGGCCCTGCTCAGGTAGCTTACAATCTAGTGAGCGAGACAGACATTTACCAAATAAACACAGAAATAATTAAGTTCCTCTTGTGATGATGCTACAAAGAATTACAGAGTACGGTGAAGATATAGTGGGAACTTACTGTAGTTTGGGGAAGGAGGGGTCAATGGTCAGAGAAGGTTCCCCTGAGAAATAACATTTAAACTGAGACTTGAAAATTAACTAGGAGTGGGCCAGACTTGGGAAGGGGAGCGGAAGCAGCCCAGGCAAGAGGATGTAACGCGTACAAAGGTCAGGGAAGAGCTTTTGTAGGTAGTAATTGAAAAGCACGGTAAATGAGAAAGGCTGGGGTTAAGGATGGAGAGTTAGATAGGAGACAAGAGAAACTGTGAGCATTAAACTGAGTAAGAGGGTAACAGTATTTGAATATTTAAATCATTTTAAGTCTTTTTCTCATGTAAAATAAATAATCTAAGGGAACTGAGTCTTTATTCCACAATATTAAATATCTATAGTCAGAAGACCTGGATTATGCCTTGGTCCCACCAGTTACTAGCTCCGTGATCTTGCACTTAACCAATCTGAACTTCTTTATTCTCTTTGTAAACAGGTACTCAATTATTTTACCTACTGGGAAACACAATGATAACACAACAGTCCTGTTCTTACAGATCTTACATCCTTAAAGAAAAAAAAATCATGTATATGGGACACAACCTAAGCCCTATAAGAGATGAGGTCCAAAAGTTCACACAAGGCTCCTGCAAAACCCAAAATGACAATAAATGTGGACACTGGTGAATTGCAAACTACTATAAAAATATAAGCGTACACATCATTCTGTGAGCCCTAAGTTATTCAGTGTGCAGAGCTCCAAAATGACCACAGTACTCCAGCATGTGACTGAAAGATGATAAATACAATAGAAACATTATCCCGCCATTCCGTTACTCACCATTCGCCATTGGTGAAATATCAGTACTATAATGAAGCTCAGAGATGAAGAGCAGTTGGTGTAGAATCGAACCAAGGACAAAAATTAACACTCACTAGACAAGTGCATTATATTAATTTTACTAATTTCCAAGTTTTCCTGGCTTTTGGTTCAAAAGTCATTCCACAACCTCCTCACTGCATGTCAAAAATAAGAACTCATTTCTCACTTCCTCCAACAAAAAGCAAATGCCTACATGGCCATATAGAAAATACTTTCACATTCTTGCTTTACCATAACTGACTCATATTCAGTTTATGGTCTATTTAAACTACCGCACCCTTCTAACACAGCACTGAGACAGTTACCTCCACATAATTTTCCATTTGTTCAGTCAGTCTTCCTTCCTTGTCTACTGCATTACTTACTTATGGTACTAATTATTTTTTATTTTACTTCATTCTATAGCATCATACCTCTCTTTCATTTTAAAAGTCATATTAATTTCCAGACCATCTGAGTTTCAATCAAAAAGGAATGTAAGAGTATTTCTGATCCTATAAAGTGTTTTTGCATTCAAAAGTTAAACACATTGTGGATAATTTTAATAATTTCAGAGTACATTCAAAATACTGCCTATTTAAATGGTCAACTTATACAACAGTAAACCATGACTGATTACCTGCTATCAGTAGATACCCGATTTTTAGCTATAAACTTACCAGGAAGAGATCTTAATGTCAATGAACATACTCCTAAAATTCTATTAAAGAACTGTCTAATAATAATATATGTGAACTGTAATTATAATTGGTCACAACAATGGGTAAGACTGGAACAAGCACACTGCTTTCTGCTCAATATAAAACACAAATGTCCATTTTTCCATTCTTTAATATAAAATAAGGATGAGTTAAAACTCATAGATGATGCTAAGAAAAATAGAATATACAAGAGCCTGATGCTATTAATTACACACACACACAACACACACACGAGCCCAGAAAATGAGGGGAAGTAAATAAAAATCAACAAAAATGTGATGCTACCTCCAAGAAATGCAACGTATCTTCTTTTCTAGTAATGAGCACAACTAGAAATAAACTCTTTCTTGCTGCTGCATTATTTGAAAAAGTGTAAAATAAGTTTCGTGAAAGAATCCTAATCCCATTGTTCTCAGCTGAAAGTAAAAAAACAGAGTAAAGACTAAGGTAGAAAGGGAAAGGAATATTTTTCACCAGTAAGGATGAGCTGTATTGTTACCTGACTTTCTCCTGTCCCATCAACTACCCTTTAAAATGGTAGCACAGTCCATCATTTAATATACCTCTAATAAAAGGAAAAAAATAGGTAAGTTGAAACTGATTCTTCTTATTTTTCCAACAGGTTAGAGTGCGTGCTTTTCTTTTGCTGAGGAATTTCTCTCCAGCTCAAAAAAACTCTTCACCTCACAGATGGCTTCTTAGAAATACCTAAAATTCATTACTTTGCAACTTCCTCCACCCTCTTCAAAAAAAAAAACAAACTCCCTACTCCTTTCTGGTGCGGCAGCTCCGATGCAGAAGCTGGATTACAACTAGATTAGATTCAGACGATCTGTCCCTACGTGTGTGACCTTGGGCACGTCATTTATCCCCTCAGTTTCCTCATTAGCATCCAACTGTGAATGCTCTTTGAAAACAGTAAACAGTAAATACATCTTAGGAATTACATCTTTATAGCGTTAAGCTTTTCTACTTAGGGTAAAATTACCTCCTTAGAGGGACCACGTCATGAAACTGGTACTGAATCCGTAGGTCTCTGTCAACATTTGACTCTTCTACAGTTCTCCTCTTCCCTCAAAGGGCATAACCCGAGTCACCTCAAAAGCAGACTCCAAGCGCCCCTTCCTTCCTCCACTCCTTCCCTCTCCTATTTCTAAAGCAGGGGGAAAACAGCAGCCTCATCTCCCCGCCCCAAGCCACACCTTCAGAGGACCCCACCCCAGGCACATCCGCCCTCTCCCTCCTCCGGGGGCACCAGAGGCCAACCTCGCCCTTCCCCTCCCGCCCCCACCTAGAGGAGACTTCCTGGAGGCGTTCAGGCCCGAGCAGGGCAGGCGGCATTTACAAACCCGCTTTACGCCACTCGCGTAGGGTAACCTCGCTTACGCCCATAGGGCCCCGTTCCCAGCCCCGTCCGCTCCGCCTGCCAGAACCAAGCCCGAGTGCCTCAGCCACGACCCCCGTGTGACCCTAGAGCTCTTCTGCTCCGCGCGGGACTACGGTGACTGGGACAGAACAGCCACACCTTACCGGCAACTGAGGCAGTGACTTCACTTGCCACCTTTGGAGCCCTCTTCAACTCCCAGATCAATTCACTCCGGCGACGCCGGAAGGACCCGAGAGGAACCAGGCGTTGTCCGGAATCCTGCCCTGCCGGAGTCGCGCAGGGGCCTATGGGGACTCGTAGTCCCACTCGCCGGTGTTGTCGGCAATTCCTGCACATGCAAGACTACAATTCCCGTCAAGCCATGCGGTGGAGCCTTAGGCGATGGGTGGGGACACTTTTAGCCAATAGTAGGAGAGTTCCCTGTCTGTGCGGGAGGAGGTGAGAAAAAGAGAGAGGGTGCACGGAAAGAAGAGGAAGGGAGGGGTCAGCTCTCACCTGCGCCAATCAGGATGCAGGGTCGGCCCGGGAGGCGACTCACCCATTGTGGGGGCGGGCTAGCGGAGCCGAGGAAGGAAGCGGGGTGGGGGGAGAACTCCAAGTGGGGAACGTGGGGCGGTCGAGCTGCGCGGGCGGAGAGGAAGCCGCGGGAATAATAGGCAGGATGGAGGGAGGGCGCGGTGTGAGGATTCACCCTGGCTGGAGGAGCAGTTTCCCCGAAAGCGGCCAAGCACCAGGCACACCGAGCGGCGAGACCTGCGGCTCAGGCAGGGATAGGTTGAGCCTGGGCTCCTCGCGGAGGTGCCCGGACGGGGCGGGAGGCTGCTATAGGTGTCAGGCCACTGAGTGAAGGGAGAGGGGTCCCCGGGGAAGGGAAGCGGCAGAGCAGCTGCAGAAGTGCGGGGAGCGCGAAGGTACCAGGGAAGGGGATTCCCGCCGCCTTCAGCCAGGGGAACAGCCGGAACAGCAGGGGGAGGAGCAACAGCTGCCGAATTCGCCAACTAGAGGAGGGGGAGGCGGAGCTTAGGTCCCTGTAGCAGCAGAAGGCGCAGCCTGGACTGTAGTTTCCCGGGAGAGAGGAGAGCAGGAACAGGAGAGGAGCGCAGTCCTCGGAGCCTCTGCTCCAGCATCCCGCCAGGGGCTGCAGGTGTGTGGGAGGTAAGCGTGGGTGCCTCTATGGGCGTCTCCTCTGCCCGGGAGAAAGCGTCTTCCAATAGGAATTTTATCAAGGCACAGCCAAAAAGAGTCTCTGACTCGGGTTAGGGAACTGGTGCAAACCCTTTTAGGTGAAAGATGTACGTTTTTGGAGTTTGCGGGGGGATAAAAAGCAAAAGGTGGCTTGACTCAGGGTATAAAGGGCGTGGTTAGTGTTTTTGGCTTGAGTTGTACCATTAAAACTATTCTGGGAAATTTTAATATTGAGGAAACTGCTAATTGAGGACAAGGTGGATGATATTTGGATAGGTGCGTAGCTGGTAAAAAACAAAAATTTTGTCACTGATAGAGAATTACTTCAGAACTGTTTCACTAGGAAAATAACTTAGCATTCTTCTTTACTATCTATCCTTCACGTTGTTTTATCAGATTGCCCTGCTACCGACCTGTTTTCCAGGGTGGTTATACTGCAGGTTCCTAGAATTGAAAGAGATGTCTATTAAAGAAGGAAATACAGTCAGGAATAATCACGATGACTGAACCTATCAGAAGTATAACTTTTGCCAGCAATAATGTAAAACTGTTTTTTAATGGAGACACTTCGCTTTCCTTCCAGTGGCTTTAAACTATCGGAACAAAGACTAGGACTCAGCCTACAGTGGGAACGTATGGTGTACTTCACAGCTGCTCCTTATTCTCTCATTTGTGTCTAGTAATATTTGTACATTTTAAAAAAACAAAAGTACCAGAAAAGCTGTGCAAGGATCTTTTCTGTTTAGACAGTGTATGCTAAATGGTTTCCCTTAGTATGTGTTATGATGGGCTCAGGCTTAACACATGTAATAGTGTCATAAAATAATAGTTTATTCTTAGTATTAAACCACGTGTGATTCCTTTGAGTGTAATTAAACACCAATAGGTGAAAATATGTTTTAATACTAAGATGAAAGTCACATCTACCTTTGTGTAACTATGACAAAATTACAGCCTTTTTTTTAGAAAAAAACTGTAAAAAGCTATTTGCCTAGTTCATTTTCTTTTTCTTTTTGTCACAGAGGTTCTCCAGATTACATGGCTTTTAATCATAGTAGCATATTGCAGCACATTTTCCTCTGAAATGCTTTCCTTGTGACAGTTGTATATTTCAGAGTCTGCCTGAATACTTTAATCTGGGTTTTTTGTTTTTTTTGAACTAGGGTCACTAAAATGGAGTAATTACCTTCTATTCTTGTTTGTTTTGTTTTGTTTTCATGGTTTGCTGATTTACTCATGATTTAGGGATTTTATTTCTGTGATACAAAATTCCTTTTTGAAAAGAAATGGCTGGAAAGAATTCTCTTCATAGCTTCAAGTTCAATCCTACTGAGTGCTACTACTGATAAGCCTAAGTGACTTATCAATGTATATACTCCAACACTCCCTCCCATACTCTCACCCACTAGAGGAATATATAGGGGGACAGATCTTAGAAAAACAGCTGCTTTTCGATTGTCCTCAAGTAGATCAGGTAAGTATTAGAAACAGCAAAGAGCTTAGAAAAAAGAAAAAGCAACAGTAGCCACTAAATTTAGCAGCCATGGTAAGGATGGGATTTTATCTTTGCTACATCACAGGAGAGTCTTAATCCACATAGCTGATATGACCCTGTGAAAATGATTTTAGGGTGAAAAATGGGTACTAGGGTATAGTTAGTTAGGCTTGGAAAAGATTGTGTTTGCCCTTGTTATTTCTGATTAAATAGATCATCCTGAATCAGAGTCTCAGATTCTCTCTCAGGCTCTGCTACTGATTCATTCTGTGAAATTGAATACTTGCTGTCACTGGGTCGTTTCCCCCATGTAATAATTAATAATAATACTGGCAATGAAGTTCTTTCAGGGCCTTTATCAGAAGATCTTTTTGAAAGGGTTTGATTGGGAATCAGTTAATAATCAAGTAAGTGAGATAGAAAATAAATACCAAAACCGTCGAAATTCAGATGTACTTTGAATCCCAACTATTTATAGGTCTTCTGCTTTGAAGTATCAAAAAGGATAGAATCTCATTAGGAATGAATGAGTCTGTGGTATTAAAGTACTGGATTTTTCACCTGTTTCCAAGATATGGATCTTTTTTATTGTGTCAGTGAAAGAGATTGGCTTCCTATAACATTTGAGAGTAAGAAAACCATGTTTTGTATAAGGAAGAAAATCATTGGCAGTGTGTGGCACTTAAGTATTTGTTACCTTGAACTCTTGACACATTTTAAATTGGTGTTCACATTAAATCGCAGATAAGCTGAAGACTTCTTGTACATTACTGGTGTTGAAAATGTTCATCATATGACAGTTTACAATTTTATGTGAAGTACTACCTAGGTTAAAAGCATATTATTCTGTGCTTGATTTTTACTCTTTGTGTATGGCTATCAGAGTATGCATGTGATGAGAAAGAAGAAAACCAACGGAGTGCAGAATGTCTCTCAAGTGGAAGATGCTCATGAAATTAGTGTTCTTTAGCTGAAAGACTTGGTTAATTTCAAATTACAATATACTTTGGATTTTTTTAAAAATTTATAATTCTAACTCTAAGCCTATTGAGTAAAAATAATTGAGTGGCATGGGTTTCTCTTTCTAACAGGAGGATTCACTGATGCATGCAGTACAAAAGAGCAAGACGTAAAGGTTCAAGATCAAATGGTTTTTGGGGGGCGGCAGTGGGGGAGAGGTGGCGTACAAGGGGGCATAGATATGAAGAAACCTGTTTGAGACACATACCCTTAGCAAGAGAGCAAGAGATTTGACCTTTTTTTTTTGTTGAATGCCTGTAAGTGATTTCATGACCTGTTTTCCCAGTTATTAATTTCTAGAGGCTTATACCCATAGTGGGAGACAGTACTTTCCTACATTGTCATTTTAACTGGAGTCAGACTGACATTAATTCATTAGGTTTTGAATAATTATGGGTTACTGAAGCAAAGTGAAAAGGATCCTGCATGTATACATTCACTTCTAAGTGAACCTTAATATTATTTGGATATAATATTAAAAGTAAAAACTGAGGTTTTCCCCCTTAATAGCAAAGGTACTTGAACCAGACACTAAAGATGAGCAGGACCCTCCCCTCCCAGCCCCTGCTGCCTTTTAAAGTCATCTCCTAAGGTTAAACAGGCTTTGGGGAGCAAGATTGTTATACAAAGGTAAAGATTTGTTTCTGTCTTATTTTCAATCTTATGTCTAATGTTTTCAGAATTTAGTCCTTAAAGTCTGGATCAGTGTGTTTTAACTTAACAATTATTAGTTCCTAGACACTATGCTTCTTTCCTATCTCCTATTTGTTCTCAGCACCTTATATGATGCTCAGCAGAAAGAACTTGCCCTATAACCTTACTGAATTAGAAGTGGGGACCAATACTTCTTTAATGTACGCATTGATACATCTTGCACTTTGACAAACGAGAGTCAGTTGCCCTCACAGAATAAGTGCTATACATTAGGGCTTCTGAGAATGACCTTGTGCTGGTTAACCTTTGCAAAAGTGTTACTTGAGCCCAATTTGATTCAGACTATGTGGACTGCAAAGACTTACCTACAACTTCATGTGCCAACATTTCTAAATCCTTCCAGAGATAGGCAGTTATAGGTAAGGAAAAGGATTCTCCCACCAGTGATACTCAAGGTCTGCATTCTACAGCCAAGGAAGCCTGTGGCTCACCACTGTTTACTTCCAGTAAGATACCTTTGTAGAAGCTTATCTAGGAAAAGCATACTTTATTCTATAAAAATTGAATTCGCTCTTCCATTTTTCTAATTGTTCTTTTTTTTAAAAAAAAGAGCCAGACTCATTGTATTTAAGCACATGTGGAATTTGGCATTTATTCCAGAAACAAATTAATCTGATTAATGTTAGAATTAAGAATTCAAATGTGATTTTTCTTTTATTATTATAAGACCTGGAGAATTCTAGTTAATTGTAAATAGTTCTTTAGTAGTAAATTTAATAATAGCAGATATTTAACTATCATTTGTTTGCTTTTTAATATGCCTTTACTAGCATGCGATAGATACACTTTGGCTTAGAACTGATGTTTGATTAATCTTCCTTCTTCGTGGTTCGCTGGCGTTACTCTAAATGCTTAGCATAGTGCCTTGTATAGAGTTAGGTGAGTTCCTGTCTTCTTCACCAGATGCTTAGTATCTTCAGAATTAAGACTGAGTTTCATTTATCTTGGTATTTACTTTGAGAGCCTTACACATAATAGTTTAACAGTAACAGTTATAGTTGACAACCTGTAAAGAAGCATCATTTTACATTTTTCACAAGTACACCTAGAAAACTGAATTTTTTTAAACATGTCTTTTAGCACTAAATTCAGCCCTCGGCCCACAACAGTTGCTTATATTGAGCGAAATATAAATATCACTGTATTTTGTTGGATTTCTGAATGGAGTAAACATTGCTATTAACTACAACCTTGCATGTGTGTATACTTTAAATGTAAATTTATTAATTCAATGCCATTTGAAATTTGTGTGGTCTCTCCTTGTCTCTAGAACTTTGCTGACTTAAAGATGTACTTTTAAGTAACATTCCGTACTATGTGTATATACACACACTTTATGACTTTTTTTCTTGACACATAGAGACTTAGAGAAAAGTATATAAACGTAACATGAGGCTTTATCTTAACTAAAACTTAACTGCTCTTGAATGTTCTGTTTTCAGTGAAATGGTTACAATGGGAGACCTTATTCAGGCTTATTAAATCTAAATTATTCAGGTATTTGTCATCTTTGAGCCAGCATGGGGAAGAGATGAGTTCTGAGATTTGGCATTGACAGTATTCAGTGCTGACCTTCCGTACAGCATAGCTGATGAAGTGTGCATGGGACCTCCAGCTCTAGCCAGTGCTTCAAGGCCCCCTTCTGGTTCAGCCTAGGAAAGGAGCCTTCTGAGCACACAGCTCATAATTTTAGTGTGAGAAGAAAGGCAGATGGAATTTACTTTGATTTAATAACCTCATTTGCCTAAGTGTATTGTTTTTCCCAGATATACCAGAGTTCCCAGTAACAGTAACTCAAGTGTCAGAAAGTGATTTCTATTGCACAATCTAGCAATTCAGTGAGTACCTGTCAACCTGTAGTCTATTTTCCCCTTAGTGTCTTAGCTTCTTTTGAATGGACCCGAAAGAGCTCACCAAGATACTTTTGATATTTTGCCAATATTGGATTGCTTCTGCCATTTTCTTGATAACCTAAATTTTGTTCTGAGCCTAAGTTTTATTTGAGGTCTTTTAATCCTATGTAACTTGAAGAGTTAATTTTATTGTTTTTTCATCTTTTAGTAGTATGCTATAAATACTGTATTATGATGTATGATTTTTGCCACTCACTTGAATTAAATCAATTATCAGAGCATTTAATTGTTGTGTACTTCACAAAGCAATTTAAAATCATTGAAGCAATTAATGTTTTTTACATACATTCAGCCTTCCAGTTAAGAAACCTTCACATAGTATCCTAAATCTCTTGTTCTATGTCTAAGGCAGGTTAAATTGGATTTATACCATACGTCATTTGACGTATAATACTGGATGAAATTTATACACTTCCAGTATTCTGACAGCTGTGTAACAATGGTATAATTTTTGTCCTTGCTAAGTCGGGGAACTTTTAAAAATTATATTGTGAGGTATTGAGCACAAGGTATGTTAAGCCAGAAAAGTAACTTTTTCTGTATTTCAGAGTTTTTGATTTGTTCTTTTAAAAATAAAATGTCAATAACAAAATTATGAAGACCTAATAATAACTATTCATTTTTTAATATAACAGATTTTGTTAGTAATTATTAATATGAAATTAAACATTTTGAAAGAGAAAGAAATCCTGTTGTCCAAGGTTATCTTAAAAGCCAATTTTTACTCACATTATGTGGCCCCAAAGTAACTGACAATTTAAAAAGTGGTTTTCAAGTACGTATCAATTAGAAATGCTTTCAGCTGCAAGTTTTATGTACAATGACATAAAATAATAGGGATTTACTTTTTCCAGGACAAGAAGTCTAGAGGAAAGCGGTTGTGTCCTTTTTGGTTAGAGGCTTAATGTTGTCAGGGTGTTGTCCTCACAACACCTTGTGCCTGATGCAAGATGGATGCTTCTGCAGATCGAGACATCATATTCTAGTTCAGGGCAGGAAGAATGAGGAAAGGCTTGTGCCTACTGAGTCTTTCTCTTTTAATCAGGAAGTAAAAGCTTTCCCAGTGACCTCTAGCAAATGTCGACTGTGGACTTACTGGCTCATGGCATGTAGCTGTCCCTATTTTTAAGGGATGTTGAGATATCAGGGACTTTGGGCCTTGGTGGTGGATGAAGCAGGGGAACAGTGGTTCGAGTGTGATTTTGGGGTAACCAGTCCATAGTTTCAGCCATAGTCTGATAATTAAAACCATGCTAACTTTAAATTGTATTCCTTCTCGTTCCGACTGATGTTTATGCTTCCTGTTTGTTCATTTGTTTGTTTGTTTTCTCCGGGTTAGAAAACTCTCACCTTCTTACACCAAGTTTTCACTTCTGTGACTACCAAATTTCAAGTCTCTGGGCAAAGGCATTTCTCAGAGACTGACGGCATCTCTAGTTAAAAGATCCTGTAGCCCATACCACATATAATACTTGTCCTGTACTTTTCATTACAGATGTATTCAGTAACACTTGAAAGGACAATTCTGTTTTAAATCTGCTTTGAGCCTCAAGGTATCAAAGTATCTTCTTATAGACTGAATTAAAAATATGGGTATAATGTAAATGAAAGAACAATTGAATATTAAAAAAATCTTAAAACAAATGCTATCTGCCCAAAAAAGCCACAAAGCCATTGTTTCATAGAAAGGAACTCATTCTAAAAAATGTTAATCCTGGAAAATGGTGTTATTACCCATTTCTAAAATGTGAAAAATATTATCAACAGCTATACCTTGATTATTACCTAAATTATTACTCATTCTTAGAATAATACATCATGGACTTATAGTTTTGATAAATTAGGATTCCTTGAGATAGGAAAGTCTGAGAAGAAAATTGAAACTGAGAAAATGGAAACAAATATTTTTTCTACTTTAAAAAAACTCATAATCAAAGATGTTGACCATAGAACCTTGGCTATACAGCAGTTGTCTGCATTTCCATATCAACATCTTTATTGTCCAGTCTTTACATTTCTATTATGTGAACTTAGATGAATGGCTTTATAGAGGCAAAACTCTCCAGATATACTCAAGTAAATTTCTAAACTACTATAATCTGTAGCATGGGGTTGGGTGTTATAGAGAGATACAACACAATATTGCGATATGTAAAACCACTTAACTCCTTGGCATAAGCTTTTGTCAATATAGTTAACAAAAGAAGACATCACAAGACATATATAAAAACAAGGATATATGATTTAGGATGATGGTATTACAACAGTTACTATGGTAGATGTCCAGAAGCAGAAGAAGCAGAAGAAATTGATCTATGTGGTAATCAGGGAAGGCTTTGAGAAGTAGGCCAGTGTGGTGTGCTGGTAAGAGCAGGGGACCACAACCGATGGCCTATAGCACACTACCTTTTTTTGTAAATCAGATTTCTTGGAACACAGCTATGTGCATTCATTTACATATTGTTAAGACTGCTTTCTTGCTACAACAGCAGAGTTGAGTCACTGTGGCAAAGCCCATGTGGCCCACAAACTTAAAATATTTCCTATCTGGCCCTTTAAAAAAAAAGTTTGTCAACCACTGGTTAAGAACGTGGTTTCTGTTGTCATGCAAAACTGGGTTCAAATTTGGCTATGTAATCTGTAACTTCACTCCAGGGATGTTTATACTGATACACAGAGATTTCACATACAGTGCATTGTAATACCTGGTGTGTATTATATGCTTATTAAATGTTATTTTATTAAAGGTTAGATTTTATTTTATTATGATTTATTATTTTAAGTGAACTATAACTTTTAATTCAAATGGGGATTAGAATCTCTAAATTTAAGTACTCCCTACCCCTACAATAAAAGTTCAAGAAACTGGGAAGGGTGTCATCTTATTGTAAGAAATTTTCAAGAGTTGCACAAAATATTGTATAGGGACAATGATATTGATGTAAGAGCCAAACAACATAAATGTACTGAATAGTAAAGCCCAGACTTTAAAATACAATTAATAAAGACTGAATAGCATATTAAATATTGTAGGAAGCCATGATAGTCAATTAAAAGAGAAATTAAGATACTTTATTAAAACTTAGAGCAAAATGATATTTAAAAGTGAATATAATAAAGAGGAGACATCACTACTAGCCTTACAAAAATAAAAGATAGTATTAGGGAATAGTATGAAAAATTATATGGCAATAAATTAGTTGACCTAGGTGAAATGGACAAATTAGTACAAAAACACAAACTATCAAAACAAGAAGAAATAGAAACTCTGAATATAGACTCAAAAATCCTTATATCAAATCTGGCAACAAATAAAAATTATATACCATGATCAAGTGGGATCTATTCCAGGAATGCAAGGTTGGTTAAACATGAAAATCAGTCAGAAAATCTATTGATATACCATATCAATAGAACAAAAGACACATGATCATCTCAATAGATACAGAAAATCATTTGATAAAATCCAACAGATTTTCAGGGTGAAAACATGAAACTCAACAAACTAGAAATAGAAGGGAACCTCCTCAACTTATAAAGGACATCTGCAAAAAACCTACAGCTAACATCTTTCCTAATGGTGAAAGACTGAATATTTCTCCTTAAGATCAGGACATAAGCCTAATAGAATTGGAGAAAAATAGGTCTACGCAAGAACATGTACACAAATGTTCATAGCAGTGTTATTCATAATAGCCCCAAAATGGAAACAGCCCAGTGTCCATCAATAAATGAATGTATAAACAAAATGTTGTATAGCCATGCAATAGAATATTATTTAACCATAGAAAGGAATGAAGTACTGATAGATGCTACAACGTGGATGACTCTTGAAAATATTATGCTAAACAAGAAAGTCAGACACAACAGGCCACATTTCATTTTATATAAAATATCCAGAGTAGCCAAATCCATAAAGACAAAGAGTAGATTAGTGTTAAGGGACAGCGGGAATGGGGAGTGACTGCTAATGGTTATGGGGTTTCTTTCTGGGGTGAAATGTTCTAGAACTAGATAGCGGTGGTGAGTGCACAGCTTTCAAAAACCACTAAATCGTACACTTTAAAAGCGAACCTGTAAAAAGTGTAAGTGAATCTAATATAAAATGATTTTAAAAAACATAAAGAAGAGTTATAGAAGATTGAATTATAAGGAACCCAGATAAACCCAGAACTAGCAGATAAAAGGAAATACTCTCATTTTATATCTTTTGTCCTCAGAACACCAGGAAAAATTAATGGAGACTGCAATCTAGCCACACTTTGGTAAAGTTGTTTTGTTTTTTAATTTTAAAATGAAGGGGAAAAAGAACCTAAAGAACTCCAAACAGATAAAAAATAAAGGGAGTGAAAATATCAGCTTGTGATCAGACTTCTGTGTCATTTAATGACATAAGGAGTAATGGAATAATGTCTATGAAATTGCAGTGGAATAAGTTTACGATTCAAACTTGCTTTTCCAGCTGAGCTAGCATTCAATATGCATAAGAACAAAAGAATGATCTTCTCAGCCATACAAGGGCAGACATACACATACCACCACCGCTGCCAACGACAACAACAAAAAATGCATACTTTGCTGCCCAAATAATCAAAATCAAGAATTCAAGTTTGAATTCAAGGAACTATAAAATGATGAAACAAATGACATTTAAATAAGTTGTTCCTATTTTGTTTTTAAACAATTCAGATGTTAAAAATAATTCTTACAAGGTGCCTTATGGTAGAAAAAATAATAATATTATGGGTCCAGTACCCCAGGTCACTTCAAAAACACAGAGAGAGATGTATAAGAATATCACATGCCTCATTTTACAGATTGTGGAGTCAGTAAATGTTGTTTTATTCTTCACATTCATAGAAAAACTATATTTAAGAAAAAAGGAAAAAATGCGATCAATGCAAAAAGAAAAGAATAAGAAGCATGACAAAATGCGAAACAAACATATTGCAATTATCAATAGTTTTGGTCTCTTATTGAAAGGTAGAACCTGCCATGCTGGGTGGAAAACAAAAACTATTAAGTTTTTTAGAGACAAAGCTAAGCAAAATAATATCAGTTAAAGTAGAAGGATGGCAGTGCAATAATAGACAAAAATAAATTTTAAAGTGTAGGTGGCATATTTGTAAGATGACAGAATTCAAAGTAAAAAGCTTTAGTCTGGTCAAAAAGGATAATTTATATTGGTAAAGATGTAATCCACACTGAAGCTTTAATAGCCATGAATCTGTTTGTACTGGTCATATAGAATTAAAATACATAAAACAATCTGAAAAAGAAAACATGGCCTTTGGTGTCAGATTTGGATTCAAGGGAAACATGCCAATAAACATGTGACGTTAAGAATAAGGAAAGGACAAAAGTGGACTTGGGAAGAAGCAGAAGTGATGACAGTGGCCCAGGGGTGATAGCAACAATGATGTAGATTCAAGATTTGGGATCGGAATCCACAGTTCTTGTCCCTTTATTAGCTCTACCCCAAGGATTACAAAACAAGTCAGAAGTCAGCCCACAGGTATGTGCGCGCGTGCGTGCGTGTGTGTGTGTTTAAATGCCAGTTCTCCACAGTCACCGCCGTTCTCTATTGTCTTATATTGAGCCCGTTGGGGCCATTTGCCTTTCCCCTGCCCGCCCCCCACCCCAGCCTCTGTAGGCATTTCAGTGTGTGAACCCTGGGATGAGGTAAGGGAGATGGCTAAGGAAAAATGGCTAAGAAAATTGTGAGTCTGAGTAATAAGAGGAGAATGAATAATCGTAGTAGTTCAAAAAGTAACAATTGGGCTTCCCTGGTGGCACAGTGTTTGAGAGTCCGCCTGCCGATGCAGGGGACACGGTTTCGTGCCCCGGGCCGGGAAGATCCCACATGCCGCGGAGCGGCTGGGCCCGTGAGCCATGGCCGCTGAGCCTGTGCGTCCAGAGCCTGTGCTCCGCAACGGGAGAGGCCACGACAGTGAGAGGCCCGCGTACCGCAAAAAAAAAAAAAAAAAAAAAAAAAGTAACAGTTGTACACACTTAAAAATGTTAAGATGGATTTTTTTTTTACCACAATAAAAAATAAGTTTAGAAACCTAAAAAATGTAGTAACAATTATAAATCAGCTGAAGCATTTAAATCTGTTTGTCTTAAGAGGATTGTGTTCACTCACCTGCATTCAGTTTGCTTCATTTTGTAATAAAAAGTAATGGCTTATTGAGACATTGATACATCACTATGTAAAAATTGTCCCCTTGCTCTTAGATTAAGGAAGTCAACTTTAATTAAAATACTGTCTCATTTCCTCTCTTTTCAGTCTTAAAATTTTTGTAGTTGCTGTAGTTTACTTTCATATCACCTTCCTTTTTCTGTCACCCTAATTGGAAAATTTTAGTTTTTGGTTTGACACCTGCTTCTTAACTGCCACAAAACATATTAATTATGCTTGTTACTGTTATAGAAACATAATGTTCAGCTAGCTAACTAGCATGAATAATCCATCACTAAGAATCATTAACTGTAGTAATTGCTGTCTTTAAACAAGTAAAGACAGTCTTCTGATTATGTGGCTGACAACTTAAAACCATAAACCCAGTTTCACCTAAAATATAATAGTGTGCCAGCTGATATTTCAAGAAATGTTTTCTTCTTTCTCCCTTTTAGAATAAGTTGTAAGTGAAAACCTTTAACAGAAAGATCTCATTTTTCAAATGGATGCAGAATCCCAACCAAAACATACCTTAGAACCCAGCTTTCTAATCCAGCCAATTTCTTACTGTAAAACTCACTTTATGCATTCATCAGCCCCTTCAGCCCTTATTCATAGCCTGTTTACTTTTAATAAACTGTTTAATTTGTATGTTTAGCAATGGTTCAATAATATAAACTCTCTCAATATAAATGGGAGGGGGAAAAAGAACAATGGAACTAAAAGAGCTTCGTTATCTGAAAAGTACATGTCTTGAAACCTCAGTGAAGTCCTGTGACACATGAGCCCTAGGACAATGGGAGATGCTCAGTGGGTATTAGTTGGATGAGTGAAGAACAGTAAGTTCAGAGTGACAAAGAGGATACATTGTTATGTTTCCAGTTTTCTGAGAAAAAAGTAGATTACATGTTTTCTTTAAGTTTCATGAAAATGGTAATAGAAATTTTGGTGCATAAGTAGTAAATTCCCATCATTGGCAAAACACCCAGCCAGGACAACTTATTTTCAGAGAAATTAAGAAAACCAAAGTTTTGCTTTTTATATGTGTAGTTACATATATGTATTTATCTGAATATCTAAAATAATGGTTGTTAATGTTGGGATATTTACTTTAGACATGTGCATATGACGGCTATTTACTTTAGACATGTGCATATGACGGCTTTCTCTTTTCCTGGTTGGGTTTAGAAAGCTCTCCGAGAAGTATAATTTCATCAGCACAGTTAGGTGTGGGAAAATAAGAACAGGATGACTGCACACAGAAATTAATGAAATAGAAAAGGCCACATTGAGCAATGGGTTTGCAATCATATGTTCCTGATACTTGTTTGCATTTCGTGTAGAGACTGTTATTAGTGTGTGAAGATAGGGTGAAAGCTTTGAGGAGGCGGTGGGTGTTGTGCAGAGGGAGATCCAGAGTACTTTACTGTTTTTTGAGACTAGACTTTTACCTCGACCTGTGCACTGTGCTAGTATGTTTATATACATACACTATCCCCCTTAATTTCTATAATAATCCTATGAGACAAGTACTGTTTTAGTCCCCATTTCACAGATGAGGAAAATGAGGCACAAAAAGTTGTGTAGGTTATCTCAGGTATCACCACATAGGACCAAGTTTGCATCTTTTTTAAGCCTAAGCGTGGCTTATATTCATTACTTCAGAAGTGACCAACATCTTCTGTGTATTTCTATAGACTTCTCCATAGTTACTGCATACCGTTTGTGTCATACACCTTGCATTCTGCAACTATAAAGTCTCCAGCATTCTTAAAAAAAAATGAGAACATTTACAATTATAGGTCTTACCATTTTAAAAATAACGAAAGCAATATTTTAAAATTCTAACTTCAGACAAAACTGGAGGATGTCCAGTGATCCTACCAAAAAATCCACTGCGAGGTTACTTTAAATCAGATATCTCAAACTTCCAGCTGGACAGACTGAAATCCTCCCACCTCACCTCATCCCTACTGAATTGTTTTTGCAGAGTTTATGTTTTAGAAAAAACTTCTTTTTCTTTATATGCCACAGATGCCACTCCTCTCTATTACACTGGCCCAATTCACATATCTGACATCTAAGTTTGTAATCCTGGCTTTAAATCATGAGTCCTTGGTAAATCGAAAATATATTGAATTATTAACAATTTTTTGGAATATATCTGGTAAAATGAGAGAGACCTGTGATTATACAGAGTAACTCAAGCTATATGAGAATAGTTTTTCAAAGCATAGTCCCTACAGACTAAGGTTAGATTATAGAGCTGTCAACCATGTCTATTAATTTCCTATTAATGTTTTTTTCCCTGTAGAAAGAAGCAGGAAGTCAGATTTTTCTTAAACCAGACAGAAAATTTGAGATGTGTCAAATTGCAAGTGCTTACCCTGATGGACGTGTAGGTTTCCCAGGGAGTAGTAGTATTGGGGTTGTCAGTAGTCAGAATACAATGATAAATTGTCAATGGCATTTTCAGGCTGTCAGCTTGATTGACAGGGTAAAATTATTTGGTTAAGTGCTATGCAACATTACCATGTATGATTTGTTTTAATAACTTTTATAATAGCTAAGGTAATAAAGAAGCTTCTAATGTTAGCAAAAGATTACTCTTCATGTGTGAAAGGGCAACATTTTAGAACTGTATACTGTCCTGTGATACAAATGGATTTTCTTCCAAATTATGTTTGTATAAGATTGAACTTTATAAAAATGCCCAAATTTGACTGTTTTTGACCTACAAAAAAGAAAAAGACAGTTCACATGGTTTAACATAGTACATCAGCTATTCCGACCTAGATATAATTGTTTCAAACTGGGAAAGTGTTTTTTCAACAGAAACTAAAAGATGGTTTTGTTTCTAGGCTAGTAATAAACACGCATTTTGGCCTTGCTTCCTGCTAGGCCCTGTGCTCACGTGGATGGTCATTTTCTTGCTCCATCCTCCTAAGTCTTACAAATATTGGACTTTTCCAGAGCTTGGCCATAGGCAGGCTATTCACCACACTCTCCAGGAAATCTCATCCTTCCTGATAGTCTTAAATGTGCTGACAACTCCCAAATGTCTCTCTATCCCAGACCTCTACTCTGAACTCTAACCTCATTTATCTAACTGTACTTCCTTGCCTCTTCAAGTGAATATCTCATAGGCATCTCAGATTTACCTATCCAAAACAAAATTTCTGATCTCCCTCTCTCACTCCTCTCTGTTCTTAGTTCAACCTCTGCATCTTGGTGAAGGGCACCTCCACCCACCTTTTTGGTCCAGGAGAAACCAAGGAGTTGTCCTTCCTTTCCATTACCTATGTCCTATTCAGTCTATCTCTTATGTAAGAATAGAGACTCTGTCTACTTCTTTTCTATCTCCATTGTAGCCACCTTAATCCAGCCACTAACTCCCTTCACCTAGATTGTTGCAATAACCACCCAATTTGTCCTTAGGCTTCTACTTCTGGACTCCCTTGAAATCCATTCTGTAAATATCAGCTTCTTAAATTGTTGTGCATTTAGGAGAGAATGCAACATCCTTGCTGCCTACAAGACCCTATATGTCCTGGCCCCTACCTACGTAAGCCAGCGTCTTCTCTCCCTTTTGTTCAGTGATTTCTGTCAGTTCCTCACGGTCACAAAGCTCTTTCCTGACCTCAGGGCTTTGTGCTGTTCCCTCCACCTAGAATACTGCTTTCCTCTTTAACTCTTACTGATCCTGCAATGCTCAGCTTAAATGACACTTGCTCAGAAAGACCTTTCCCGGTCCTCTCTCTAAAGTAGGCCGCCATGATTCTATCATATAGCACATTGTAATTTTTCTTCATTGCATTTAGCGCAGTTTGCAATTAGACATTTATATGTATGTTTATTTGGTTAATATAAACGCCGTAAGGCAGGCACCTTGTGTACTATGTCCAGGGCCCAGTACATAGTAGCTGCTATCTGCTTAAAGTGAAAAACAATCTATCTTCGACGTTGGTGCTTGAAGGAAGCCAGATTGTTCAGAAGAGGAGGCAGTGATGAGGGGCCTCTGGAAGTGTGTTGTATAATATGTGAAACATGGACTGGTCTCAAATCTCATCTTCATTTGGGGTGAGTTAACTCAACTTTTCTGAGCCCCTAGATTGTAAGCTTTTGAAAGCATATACTTTGTCTATTTTATTCACTGCTGTATCCCAACAGTGATAAGAAGAGTCCCTGGTGTATAACAGATGATTAATAAATATTTGTTGAGTAGATAAGCTTCTGTTTCTCCTTTTGCAGAGTTCCTTTCTAGTGACACTCTGAGAGGGTTAATAAAAAAAGTCATAGGAAGTACCTAGTACACAGCAGGTGCTCAATAAATGCTGGAAACCCTAATGCCTTTTTCAAATAGTAATTTTGATTTTTTTTTGCACACGTGATTCTCAAAAGCCCTGGGCCCCCATGAATATTGAGAATGGGGAGACAGTGAGGTAGGTGCATTAGAATAATTTCTGTAGTGTTTTTCAAACTCCTTGCACTTGCATCTCACCTCCACTGCTTGCTACAGAGTGGCTATTTTTAAGTATATTATATTCCTCAGGTGTGTTGAGGCAAAGGTTGAGAAACACGTCTAAATCTTGCCTAGAACCAATGTCACTGGAATAATAACTGATAAATGAAGCCTTCATTATCAGAGAACTGTCAATTTTAGGCAAAAATATTTTTTAAAAAATAAAAGAAACCATGCAATGATTGTTTAGTGTTGCTACAAAAGGCACATTGAGCGGTAATTTTTAAATAATCAAGTTAGTGAATTACAATATCAAATGACTTCAGTGCTGGAAAGAATCTTAAAGATCAAAGACCAACTCTCCCATTTTACTGATGAAGCCCAAAGCGTTCTCTAAGACCACCTGAAACATTGCAGCTTTTTGAAAGGACCTCAGTTCCACTGAACTGCAAGGTCACTGAAGACAGTGTTTAATTGTTGCTTATATCCGTGGTGTTTGCACAGTGCTAGGAACATATTAAACATTCAGAGTATGAGTCTGTGGGATGAATTAATAAGTGATTTTATGAACAAACATGATCACCTGTCTGTTGCACAGGGATTTGTGTTACACAAATCATATTCAAGGTTGATCTCATCTGTTTTCAAAAAGTTCCCTCTCATTACAGTAGCCTAAACTGGTGATATCTTAATCTCTCCCCGCACCCTGCCCTTTCGCACTTGCGCGCACACGGACACACCCACCCATGAGTTAAAGTTATTGAACTTGTAATTATGGCTTCTGGCTGGCCTCTGTATATCCAGATGATCCAGAGATAGAAATATTTCTTAACACCCTTCTTACCAATTGCCAGGTGTTAAATCTCCAGCCAGAGTATAAATGTCAGGGGTATCCGGTACCCTGAGCTTCTGTATCCTTATAGGTCTTTTGTCTTTCATTCTTGGAGCTGCCAGGATCTAGATTCAGTACCCTTTGTCCTTTGTACCCCAGACATTTTTTCCTTCTCTAGCTATACATTTTAATTTTTTCTCCTATGCCACATCTCAAAAACAGGCATTTCTTGGGGTGGATTGATTTTTAGCAAGGCATTGATGTATGTGAGTTGAACCATCTAAAAAGGCCATAGTAAATCTGGGACAATTTGAGAAATAAAATAAATCATGATAGCAATGGACTGTAATGCATATAAAATAAATACCCATGAGTCCATACTCATACAAATAAGTAACTTGAATACATTACTAAAAACGAGAGAAGGGATAGCTCTTCCTTACAATAGAAGTCCAACTGATGAATGTAGAAAGAATGACAGAAGTAAAAAAATCACCATTTGGCAAACACCATGTTCATTGTTGCAGATAAGAATAACACATGGATGTTAAAATGAGTGGCCAAAAGTATAATGAGAAATAGGATATTTGCATTGTCTTAATGTATCCACCCATGAGATACTTTTCTAAACATTGGAGGATACTAAGGGGACAAGACAACAAAATGCAAGGTGAGAACCTGGATAGAATCCAGGACCAGGAAAAGGACATAAATGGGATAACTGGAAACATTTGAGTAAGGTCTATAGATCAGTTGGTAGTATTATATCAATGTTAATTTCCTGATTTTGATTATTATGTATCAGTTATAAGTAAGATATTAACATTTGGGGAAACTAAGAGTATATGGGAATACTTTGTACTTTGTCAACTTCTTTCTAAGTCCAAAATTATTTCAAGACTAAAATTTAAAAATTTAAACTTAAAAATAAATAAATTAAAAAGTTCTAACATTTTCTAACATTTGAATGGCCCTTTATTTAAAAAAAAATGCTAAGAAATAGGGAAGTTTTTTTGATCCTCCCTTGACACAGGAAATAAATGCCCATCATTTCTGTGATTTGCCCAAGGCTACCCGTTATAAAGTCATGTGTCCTGTTAGGTCCTCACCACGGCAGCTTCATTCTCATAGCTACTTTACAAAGAAGAAGGAGAAGGCATTATGATTCCCATTTTATAGACTTGGAAACAGAGTTCCAGCAAGAGTAAAAGATTTACTGCTAGGGAGTGGTGGAATGAGAGCTAAAGTTCAAGTCTTCTCATACTTAATCCAATTTTCTTTTCATTCATATTCCGTACATATAGTTATCTCTCTCTTTTATTCAACAAATATCTATTTAGAATTTTCTAGTCAAGGCACTGCACTGAGCACTGTGCATACAAAAATGAAAATTACTTTTTGGAGGCCGCCTTCAATGAGGTGAGTTTTGAAAGAGAAATAGAAGTTAGCCAGGTGAAAAAAGCCAAGGACATCATTCTGAGCAGGGAGGGTGGTAACTTGACCTCTAAAGATGGCAGCAAGAGTACCACAGAACTGGCCTTGAGGCCCAGCATCCTCACAGTTCCTTTTATTCACTCCTCTGTAAGCAATTAGATCCCATCTACCAGTGAAAGGCCACTTACAGACTGCGGTTTAAAAGTAAACTTTATTTTCTTCACATTAACTTTGCTTTGGGAATTGTTGTAGAGTTTACTTGCATTCTGCTTCACTGGAAAGCTTAAGTTAGTCTTGTCGCCCGTACATCTCTGTGGTCCAGCTGGCTGGCCTCAACAGTTCCTCTGTGCGGTGCTACCAGTCGGACCTTACCAAAGTTATAATGGTGCTGGAGAAGGGTGGCTGGATAACTGATGTCAAGAGAAGATGCGCCTGCCTAGCACCAGGGCAGCAGAAAGCAACTGACCAGAGAACAAGTGTGGCCTCCAATCCTCTCACACTCTGTTCCTGGGTTGAACATACTGTCTCAGCTTAAATTCTCCAGCTGGCAACAGGAGATTCTTCAGTTCTGGTAGCTTGGCTCCAAATTGTGTGTGTGTGTATGTGTGTGTGCGTGCTCTTGACTACTTTACAACCCTTAACTTGCTAAACCCCCTTTCTTTTTTAATTACAGTAATTTTCAAATTTTTATTTATTTACTTTTTGTTGTCGTTGTTTTGGCTGCACAGCATGCGAGATCTTAGTTCCCCAACCAGGGATCAAATCCATGCCTCCTGCCGTGGAAGCATGGAGTCTTAACCACTGGACCGCCAGGGAAGTCCCAACCTGCTGAACCCTTTAAGTGAAATCTCTCTCTTCAGTTTATCTAATCTGGCCACACATCACGCAGTTCAAATTATCTGAGTTTGCCTTTCCTTCACTGGTTTCGCACATGTGCTCAGATTAGTCCAGATTAGTCCATGAGGGGGATGAATTCCACATTGTGGGAACTTAAGGCATTAAACTCTTAGATTCATTCATCACAATTCTGCAAATAACTGTAGCCAAGTCCAGGGAGAGTAAAACCCGATGATTATTCCCTGCATGGTGGATAATCTTGGATATTTAGCTTTGGATGCCGTTGTTTGGGTGGCATATGTAATATATGCATCTGTATTTGAGCAAGATGCAATACTAGTACAGTAGCTACTACTGATGCACAATTAGGGCAGATGAACTCTTCGCTTGTACAAGAACCCTCTTCAACCTGACCTGGAGGGGGAGAAGACAATGCCTTTTATATGGTTTATTCAGTTGTGATCTTTTGTTCTGAGCCTGTCTTCAAACATCGGAATGATAAACTTTGGGGATCACAGGTGTTGTTAGGTTTATCCATTGCAAGGCTAGCCACTGAGTTGCAGGAGCTTTGAGACTTTAAGAATCGAGATAACAAGCTGAAAATTCAGTAATGCCGATTTCAGTTTGTTAAACCATGCATTGGCCCCAGGTTGAAAATTTTATGGGCCTCTACTTTATGGCTGAGGAATTTGCCCAGAATCTCTGTTAATAAAACTAAATTCCCCATTGTATCAGTTTCCAATTGTATCATCAATTGTATTGGCATAAAAACTTCAAGCCATGTCAGCCTTACGGATTTGATTGATATGGTAGGGTGGAGGAACGATGAGTAATACCTTTATTATCTGACTTATGTATGTCTTTAAATGGTATGCTATCTTTCAACCAAAATTACTTGTTTTTCATTAACTCTACAACACTTGTATATTCTACTGATGTCCTAATTTCATGACATTAGAGTGATTTCTGTTGCATAAATGATAGCTTGCCTTGCTTATAAAATGTGCTTCGACACACTCAATGTCTTCTTCAAACTTATACTGCATTGATTACATCTGGCAGCCCTATATGGTGAAACTTAGTTATGACCCTTCCAATTAAATTATGGTTGGAAACCCACCTCTGCGGTACAGCTCAGTGATCTACTAAATTTCTCAGTGACATTCAGAACATGAAATAATTTTGAGAGAATATATTTGCAATACAAACGTGAGCAGACGAGAAGATTTTCAGTGTGTATTAATTTATATTTCAAGTCATTACTTGTACAGTTTACTTCCCAACCTAATTCTAACCAAAGATGAGTAACACTGCATTGGCAAAAGTATGTGCATAAGATATTTTCATATGCTTAAGCAGAAATATCAAGTACGGTGCTTACGTATGAGTAGATTTGCAGTGAAAGATGTTCTTAAGGCGGGTTTTCTACACCTGCTCCCAGCCTTGTTCTCAGCTAATGAACCTGCATCTTATTTCGTGGAGAAAAGGGAACCCATCAAAAGACTTGCGCAACCTCCCACTACCACAGTGGCTCTGTACCTACCACCTAATAACTACCACCTAATAGCTCTGTACCCATATACTTTAACTTTTCTCCTGTTTCTGTAGGTGAATTGTCTGTGCTTCTAAGGCCACCCCCTCCCTGGGCACAGGTCCTCAGCCTTCTCACCTCACAATCCCGCTCCTGCAACGCCCTTCTCTCCTGAATCATCAATTCCCCCTTCTCCCCTAGAGCATTACTACCAGAAAACAAGCATCCTGTTTCTTCTCCTACCTTAAACAAACAAGCAAACAAAGAAAACTCCCTCTTTTTTTTTTTTTTTTTTGGCTGTGTTGGGTCTTCGTTGCTGCACAGGCTTTCTCTAGTTGCGGAGAGCAGGGGCTACTCTACTGTGTGGTGCATGGGCTTCTCATTGCGGTGGCTTCTCTTGTGGAGCAGGGACTCTAGGGCGCACGGGCTTCAGTAGTTGTGGCACGTAGGCTCAGTAGTTGTGGCTCGTGGGCTCCAGAACGCGGGCTCAGTAGTTGTGACGCACGGTCTTAGTTGCTCCGCGGCATGTGGGATCTTCCCCGACCAGGGGCTCGAACCCGTGTCCCCTGCATTGGTAGGCGGATTCTTAACTGCCATGCCACCAGGGGAGCCCAAAGAAAACTCCCTCTTGACTCACCCCTTCTCCACCCAGCTGCTGCCCGATTTCTCTGTTCTTCCAAAGAGTTGTCTTTGCTCAGTTTCTGAGTCCCCTCTTCCCGTTCTTCTATAACTCACTATGATCACGTTTCACCCCCTCTCCTCTTCACCCTCTCCATTCTAACTGTGTTGGCTTCTTGCTGATCTTTGGACTAAACAGGCACACTCATTCCTCAGGCATTTGCTTTTGCTGATCCCTGGCCTCCAACCCCAGGTATCAGTGGTTTGCTTCTTCCTTGAAGACTTTGTTCAAAAAAAAATCACTTGTTCAGTAAAGACTTTCTAATCATTTTATTTAAAATTGTGATAGTCCTTCACACCCCCTCACTCTCTTATCCCCTTATGCTGAGTTTTTTTTTTTCTTTCCAGGATATTAACACATTCTAAAACACTATAAAACTTTTTATTTTCTAAATAAACTCCATTATAGGGGTTTTTGTGGATTTGAGTGTTTAACCGGCAAAGCTAATATAGGTCCCCTCTACGACCACATTGAATGTCCCGTGACAAGGAAGGGGCCTGGGTTTGGAGCCAGTGAGCGGCTATCACTGAGTGATCTGAGTTGTCACTCAGATCTCTATCATCTGAGTGGTGTTGGGCTGTCTACCCTCTTCAAGTCGCAGTTTGCTCACCTGTAAGTGGGCACAATATACTTAAATCATTCACTCAGCAAATGTTGAGGACAGTCTTAGACCAAGCAATGGGCTAAGTCCAGCCAGTCCTGAGTGAGACAGATGTAATTCATGGAGCTTGCAGTCTAGGGAGGAGATAGATATTAAACAATAGTCCTAGAAACAAATGTAAACAGTGTGCCTCTCACGCCACCAGTGCCTAGTTTTAACCTCAGTTTTACTGACACGTATATCCTAGTTGATATCCTACTAACTTGGTTTTCACACTTGATTGTGTCCTGAAATATCTCTTAAAAATACAGGCAACGGAGGTCCATGTCTAGAATTTCTGATTCAAGAGGTTGGTGATGTGGCCTCCAACCTGCATTTTCACCTCATCCTAGGAAATTCTGATGCAGACCCCACACTGAGAAGTGCTGATTTAAAGAAATAGCTTTATCATCTTTCTTTTTAATAATAGGTAACAATAAAAACATTTTAAAGTCATATCATTTTGAATAAATTATGCTCTCCCAGAAGCCATTTATTCCAGGACTTTTGCCTCACGTTAATGATATTAATTATCCCTAGAGGCTATACACACACTATCTAATCATACTAGAGTCTCAATCTTAAAATAACTCACCCACCTGAGGGCACCTTTTTTTGCCTAGTAGGTTTATTGCAAAAAACAGAAAGAGTTTTAAAATGTCATCCATTTACATGGCTAAAAAGTACAGAATAGCAAAGAGAGCCACAACCAAAAAGAATATTGACCTCAGAGAGCCTTCCTGCCACAGACACTAAGGAAAGCTATCAACAGATGGTGCTGACTGCTGCCATGATTAAGCCTTGCAGATTCAAACGTGAACATAATTTCACTCCGTTGACATAATTATGCTAAGGCAAGTAATTTTGATATATGACATGTGGCCATGTTCTACAATAAGGGCATAAACCCACGAAAGTATTCCTTTGTAAATAATCATAAGGTAAGTTAGATATTACTCAATTCAGATTGATTGAAGCTTGGAAAATCTGACTTGCAGGTTAAAAACAAAAGCACACCAATGATGATTTATTATTTGTCTTTTTTTTTTTTTGGCTTCTTCTCGTGACTTGTAGGATCTCAGTTCCCTCACCAGAGATTGAACCTGGGCCACAGCAGTGAATGCCCAGAATCCTAACCACTAGGCCACCAAGGAACTCCCTATTATTTGTCTTTAAACCTACAGTAATATCATAGTTAGCTGTGTCCAAGGAAGAATTTGTTTTCCTGTGTGTCTAGAAAAAGACAATTGAAATGTACCCTAGTAAATATCCCAGTATTTTGTTTCAGATGCCTTATGGTAGTTTACCTAACTGTATGTTATTTGTATCCCTCCAGAATCTACCAAACAGAATAAGTTAATATTTTTGAGATGGTTCAAGGTCATCATCATGAATCTCTAACACTGGGTACTACATTAATACCCTGATCTTCATAAGAAATGTGCCTGTAGTAAGTGGTCCTAAGTGGTCCTAAGACTTCAAGGCCTTATTGTTATATCTGCGTAGTTTAGGCCTTAATATTACTTTTATCAATCTGATAAGTAAGTTTGACCATATTTTTATGTGTTTAAGAGCTGTTTAACATTCTTTTGGTAACCTGTCTATTCATATCCTTTGCCTATTTTTCTATAGGATTTTTGTTGGGTTTATTGAATTATAGAGGTCTTGTACAGAACAGAGAACTTATCCCTTAGTCCAGCAGTGCCCAACCTTTTTGGCACCAGGGACCGATTTCGTGGAAGACAATTTTTCCACGGACATTGTGGGGGATGGTTCAGGTAGTAATGTGAGCGATGGGGAGCGATGGGGAGGGCAGATGAAGCTTCGTTCACTCGCCGCCACTCACCTCCTGCTGTGTGGCCTGTTTCCTAACAGGCGGTGGACTGGGGGGTGGGGACCCCTGCCTTAGTCTGTAATTTAAGATTTTTCAGTTTGTCACTTGTCTTTTGACTTTTCTCATATGGCTTTTGCTGTGCAGATTTTTATCTTTATTTAGTAAAATTTATTAATCTTTTCTTTAATGGCTCCTGGGTCTTTGTCACACTTAGGCCTTCTCCATTTCAACACTGTGTGTCTAATACATGTGTGTATAATATATATATTTATATATATGTATACAAATAATAGTACAATATAAATATATGCAACCTATACATATATAATGTATACATATGTGTGTATATATATATACGTATATGTTTGTATGCATGAACCATATATATGCATATATATATATATTTACTTATGAATGTATGTTTTAAAATTCCCATGATTTCTCACTGGAATTTTCAAGTTTCAGTTTTCACTTTTAAAGTTTGGTCCATCTGGAACTTATCTTGATTCAAAATAATAAATTAGAATATTCATTTCTTTATTTTTTAATACCTGGATATTCTGTTCTCCTAACACGAGTTATCACTTACTGAATAATCTCTCTTACCCCACTGATTTGACATGCTAAGTTCTATCGTATACCAAATTATATTTCTCACCATCCCTATTCTAATTATTATAGCTTTTTAATACATTTTAGTATCTCATCACTGTTCTTTTTTCCTCAGAGTTTTTCTTGCCGTTCCTGCTTTCTGATTTTTTCTACATAAACTTTATTTTTTATTTATTTTTTAAGAATTTATTTTATTTATTTTATTTTTGGCTGCGTTGGGTCTTCGTTGCTGCGTGCGGGCTTTCTCTAGTTGTCCAAATCTTTTTTTTTTTTTTTTTTTGCGGTACGCGGGCCTCTCACTGTTGTGGCCTCTCCCATTGCGGAGCACAGGCTCCGGACGCGCAGGCTCAGCGGCCATGGCTCACGGGCCCAGCTGCTCCGCGGCATGTGGGATCTTCCCGGACCGGGGCATGAACCCGTGTTCCCTGCATTGGCAGGTGGACTCTCAACCACTGCACTACCAGGGAAGCCACAGTTGTCTAAATCTTTTTAAAGCCATCTGCCTCCCTGCCTCCCACTGCCCTTTATTTCTACATTTTATTTGTTGAAACTGAATCAGTTGTCCTATGGAGTTTCCCGTCATCAGGATCTTGTCAATTACACCCCCACGGTGTTGTTTAACATGTTCATCTGTCCTTATTTTAGGAAGAATACCCTGTAGGAGATTAAGTATTCTATTCTTTTTGCGTCTATTTCTCAGCGACGTTTCAGTTTTTCTTTAGTGTATACCTTCCTTGTTTCTTTATGAGCATATTTCTAGGATTTTTAATGATATAACCTCTAAGAAGAGCAGTTTGGCAACACTGATCAAAATTACGAGTACATGTGTCTTGTGACCTAGCAACTTAACTTCTAGGAATTTATCCTGCAGAGATAATTGCACACCTGTGAAATGATGTATTTCTGAAATTACTCATTGCCTCATTATTTGTAATAGTAAAAGATTGCAATAATCTAAATTCCCATTGGTAGGAGACTAATTAAGTAAATTATAACATGCCCATGCAGTGAAATGCTTTGAAGCTGGTAAAAGAAAAAATTAGGAAGTTCTTTATGTAATGATGGGAAATATTTTCCAAGATATGTTGCTAAATGAAAAAATGAAGTTGCAAACCAGCGTGTGTATATTATGTTCCGTAAGAAAATGGGAAATACATATACTGAATATACATAAGATATTTCTGGAAGATAACGCTGGTTGGTTCCACCAGGAGAAATTGGCTGACTAAGGGACAAGAGAGTGTGGGAAAGAGAATCTTCACTCTATGCCTCTTCATACCTTTTGAGTTTGTACTCTGAATGTTTTACCTATTTAATTTTTTTAGCTTAAAAAATTTAAGTATTGTAATGTATTATGTAACAGGTTAAGATCCCAATTAACATAAGTTATGTTTAAAGCCTGTTGTAGCATTATTTGGCACACAGAATTCAAGCAGAGTCAGTCTTGTAGAGGGAATTCCTGCCCAACACGGACAGCATGGCACAGTAAAATTAGCAAGGAATTTGAAGCCTTCAGGCAAAAGTTCAGATCCCTTTTCTATTCCTTAGTAAACTTATGAACATGGTAAAAATATCTTAAACTTACTACGTTTCAGTTTCTTAAGCTACAAAACGGGGTTACCTTCACCTACCTTCCAGCTTGTTATGAGGATTAGCAATAACTTGTATTACGTCCAGATGGCTGATCCATTATGTTATTATTTCAGCTCTAGAATTCCATGAATTAATTGGTCCCTGGGGAGAAAATTGAGGTCAAGGATATATTTTATGGGAATAATTTTCCTTTTCATTTTGAAACTTAAATATTCCTATCATATTCTTGAAGTTTATTAGCTTGAACCTAGTCTTCAAGCTCCCAACCAGTCATATGTAGACTCTCAAGCAATCCTAGAAGTGAGAAATCGGGCAACATATCCCATTCTATTTGGGTGGCCTCCCATGCACTTGTCTCAAGTTGAGCTTTGCCTCTCATTGTTTTTCTCACTGGGACTGTAAAACTGTATATTTAAAATGATAGTTCTAAATCTCTGTTGCAGTGTAAAACCTACGAGGCTCAGGATGCCCATCATTCAGTCATTCTTTGCAAGGCCAATGATGTGAATTTTTTAAAAAAGCTAAGTTGAGAGAGCGATTTCATTTTATTCCAATTTACTTATAGACAAGTCTCATCTGCAAGATAGACTCCGACACATATCTTGGAGTCCTAAAAATATACTCTGAAATCTCTCTGACACAACTAGCTTTAACTTTCGACAATGCTTAAGAGATGTAAGAGGCAACCCACAAGTTAACAAAGCGAAAAGCCAGTATCCTTGCCTGCGTTTCACCAGACTCTTCTGGATCCTTCAGTAGTTAACTCAGAGGAAGAGAGCTGCACCCTAACAGGTCAGGGCAGTGAGCGCTGGTGCTCACGATATAAGACCCATGAGAAATCCTTCCCATCTTACCTGTCCAGTAATGGGAAAAGCCTTAAGGTGCTATGCAAGGAGCTTGATGGGGACCATTTCCTATCAGTGAGGACTATTAAATTTGGAAGACATTCAGAAGAAACGAATTAAGCCTATATCTCTACAGAGCTCTGAAAAGAAGAGAGGTTGATTACCATTTGGGGTAGTTTAACTCTGCCTTGTGGAGAAGAAGTACACTAGCTCCCTTTATTTTTATTTTTATTTTATTTTTTGTCTGTACAACATTTACATTGGCTGATTTCCTTGATTCACCTTTCTACACACTTCCTAAAGCTGTTACTATATTGTAAATATTTTTCTGAAAATCACAGGGAAGTGTACCAGAATGCTTTCATAGAGCCCTTTATATCTACATACTTATGTTCTACTTGTTTGCCCACACTCAGCAATAAAAATTACAAGTTGCTTTTTCAGTCATTCACAGTGATGAACAGGAAGAGGAAACCAAAGTACTGTTAGAAATCCCCTATTACAGTGTGGCAGGTTTATAAATAGAGTTAACAGGTGGATATTTTCAAACAGCATTAATACAATGTTAGTCAATATCAGGAAAATTTTGTACTTTAAGTTTATAAGAGTTTAAAAAACAAAGTAGTGAAATTATTTTTTGACATGTTCTTTCTTGCTTTCACTTTTCCCACAGTCTGTAGTCCAGCAAGAGACCATTTAAAAAGGAATGTATGTAACTTAATTTCCACAGGGTACAGAAAGTATGAGCCATGAGGATTTTGTATTTTTTCTTTTAAAGAAAGAGACACTTAATTTAGGTTGGTGTTTTGTATCAGTTGGAGAGTTCCTTCTGTCAGTTTCTAGCGTTTCCAGCACAAGGTGAAGAGAAAAGAATTCTAAGACAAAATCATAATATTTTTTTCCAGATTTCTTAAATAGGATGCATTTTAAAAATATGAGATATTGTGACCTCTCAAAACAGTGAAGCAACTGTATGAAATATTAAGTCACAAAGCAGCCTATGAATGTTCTAATCTTCAGCCTGGCACACGATAGATGCTCAGTAAGGAGTAGGTTGAAGCATATGAAGTTGCTGATATCTGACCACTTTGACTTCCAAAAATGGCAGTTTCACAGGATTCGATATAATACTAATATCCTTCATTATTCACCTTGGTGTCAGAATCCCATGAGCCTAAACCGTCTTACTAAAAGAGCAAGCAGGTCTTGGTAATGTTATAGTTATTAGCCAAGATAAGGAAGTATATTTGTGTGGCCTTAACAGACACTGAGGCAAAGTGAACCTATGCATTTCGCCTCAGGAGAGTTTAGATGTCCCCAAACCCTCACACACAATCTTATAAAACAAGGCAAGAGGGTAAAGCTAAAGGAGCAAAATAACAACAGCCGTGAGGGCTGCATTATAGTGGGGAGAGACAGAGAATCTGAAAAGGAAAGAAAGAAGGAAAAAGAAAGAGAGAGAGGGAGGGAGGGAGGCAGGGAGGAAGGGAGGGAGGGAGGGAAGAAGGAGAAACAGAAACACTGTAATTATAACCCAAATATAATTTAATAAAAATACGAGTATAAATACCTAGTATCTGGGATACTTTGGTGTGTCTGGCCAGGAGCCCTAACCACTACTGTCCTCTATTAGGATATCATCACATTACAATAGTGTTTTTACACTTCTGACTGTAATTATCAAGACAAGTTTAAAACTGGCTTTGAGTGCTCTGAAAGTCTTTCTGTGAGAATTTTTTCTTTAGGTTGGTGCACCAAATAACTTCTCGGGATTTTTCACCTCATTTCTCAGCCTTTCAGGGTGTACTCAAGTGTTAGTGAATGACTGAAAGATGAGTCAGGCTACTACTCCCTCCACTGGCAAAATAATTGAGAAGCAACCTTACATCTGGGTATTTTTAGACTTTTAGGGACACATCCAACTTTTAAAAACTTTATTACACAAGCAACATTTTAATATTGAAAAATTAGAAAATCAAATATTTTTGAAGCTCTGAATAAAAAGGTGAATATCTCTTTGAACAATGTAGACCTAACACATGAAGGAAAATACCCCAGAGGCATCTCTTGTGTCACCCTGTTCTCCTCTACATCCCTAGTAACTAGTTGTCAAGGATAAATATTTATCGTACGAGTGAATGAAATTCTGTATTCACATTTGAAGTTTTGGGCTTTTTTTTAAACATCCATAGTAGCTCATTAAATATCCTTTGTGTACAAGAAGATGTTCCATATAAATGACTTCCCTTCCTCATGTATAAAATGAGGGGCTGGACAAGGTGTTTCCAGCAGAAAGGTACAATCTTGTAAACAGCTAAACCTTCAGGCCAGGGAAGAGAGCAAGCAGAGGGATTTCTTAAAACATTAATGGGTAAGCTGAGACCATTAATGTATGGCTTAGTTCCAAAATGGCCTTGGGCCATGCATGACCTTGATAGATGATGACTTTTTAACCTGTCTCTCTGAAACTGTTCACTGAATTTTGCCTAAGGGCTTGTGTGTCACTTGTTTAGCTTTCCCAACAGCACATTCCAAAGGAAGTCTTTCACTGGCCAGTAGGAAGTCTCCCCCAGTTGTGCCAAGCAGAATCATTCATTACCATTTAATGGAGAGCCCAAATCATAGTTCCAGGAGGGCTAAGGACCTGCCAGCTCACTGGTTCTTGGGGGCATTGACTTTGTTTTCCTCAGTAGTCACCAGCAGTAACCAAATGCCTTTGGAATTCCAAAAGGAGCCTCCTTATCAGTTGAGATCTCTCAAAGAAAGAGAGTATGTTTTTAAAAAGAGACGCGTTTTGTGAGGCTCTCGCGACTGATTTTCTGTTTTTGATTCAAACACTTGTACTATGGTCAGGAATCAATGTTACTGAAGACTAAATCTGTTTAGCCTACTTCTAGCTCTGTACTTTCAAATATGGTAACCACTAGCCACATGTGGCTGTTTAAATTAATTAAAATTCAACAAAAGTAAAATTCTTGTTCCTCAGTTGCATTAGTCACATTACAAAACCCAATAGTTACTAGTGTCAAATGACTACCTTATGAACAAGAACACATACGTAATATTTTTATCATCGCAGAGAGTTCTGTTGGACCACATTTTTCTAACTTTCTGAAGGATACAGAGTAATCAAATATTTTGGATTTTAATTTGAGAATTTCTTATGGCCTAAGGTAGGAAAACTTTTGGCCAGAGATTTATTTATCCAGCATTTATTTATTGAGTCAAAACAATTTCCCAAATTTCCCAAAACAATTTACCAAAACAATTTCCCAAAACAATTTCCCAACAATTTCCAGCATTTATTTATTGAGTCAAAACAATTTCCCAAAACAATTTCCCAAAACTTTTGGCCAGAGATTTATCTATCCAGCATTTATTTATTGAGTCAAAACAATTTCCCAATTTATTGAGTCAAAACAATTTCCCCAAAAAAAAATAGCCAAGAGGCTATTTTTGTTGTGAAATATTCTTGAAGGTTTATAGCCCCTATCTCCTACGAGATAGATGATGTGGCCCAGGGAGGTTACTGGGAAAACTCAAAAACTCCTTGGAAGCCTTCGGTACTTCCAAAGAAAGGCAAGCTTCTCAGTTACTGTTCATCTTCATTCCAATTAGCCTGAGGACTATATATTAATTATATTAATATATACCAAAGCACTTTATAAATTCTGGGAAGTTTTGGCACTGTAGCTTCCTTTGATTATTTCTCCACATTTCTAGGACTAGTTAGTCCCTAAATGAGCAGCCCGCCATAGACTCTTCCAGCCCTAATCTACCTCTTGGATGCATGCAAAATACTCAAGAACTTTAAACCTATAGCAGAGCCAGCTCAGCACTGGCTGCTATATGATCAGTAATTCCAAGCCACAGAATTCTACCAAATCACTTTGGGATACCACTGGTACAATACTGATTCAACCAATAATTAAGGAATATTCAGTGATTCAGAAAAGGCTAATATTGCAGTTCTTTCCTATTCTGATTATTGAGGTATCCCATGAAAATAAACATTTTTTTTTTTTTTTGCGGTACACGGGCCTCTCACCGTTGTGGCCTCTCCCGTTGTGGAGCACAGGCTCCGGATGCACAGGCTCAGCGGCCATGGCTCACAGGCCCAGCTGCTCCGTGGCATGTGGGATCTTCCCGGACCGGGGCACGAACCCGTGTCCCCTGCATCGATCGGCAGGTGGACTCTCAACCACTGCGTCACCAGGGAAGTCCTAAACATTTTTTAAAAGAAAATTTTCTAAGTTTGATTTAAAAAATTAAAGGAAAATTATTTTTTAAAAGGTTATAGTCTTGATTTTAATACAAATATAAAATGAACAGATGTCAGAGATTTTATTTAGCTCATTAATTAGTGAGAGATCCAGTAAGATGTTACAAACGATTCACGAGAGACTCCAGAAAGCAGATGAATACATAAGTCTGTCAGGAATACTGAAATATGTTTGTTTAACAGGTGCAAAACTGGTCAATATCCACAGGACAATAATCAGTTGCATCCCACCATCCATGTACACTGTGCATTTTTATAGACATTTGCATCACTATCAATTCTCTGCAATTTAGAGAATTTTAAAATTGTTCAAAGCCTATGAAGGGCCCAAACCCGTAGTCAGAAAACTTGGAAGGGTATTTCTAGGTAATGTATAGTTTTTCATTGAAGATGCCCAGTAATCATCTTGGTCCATTTCCGAGTCTTTTATAATTGTTTTAGGGTAGAAATCTTTATAGGTTACTTTCTCCCTAGTTCTGCTTCTTTGATTTGCCTGGCCATTTTCTCCTTGTTTGAGAGATACTCGATGAGCTTTCTTTTTTGCTTGATTCAATAGAACAGGAAAAAGAACCTAAAGATGTATCTTATTGAAAACTCTAAGTTAAGAGACTATTGAAAAGGGTCACAGTGGGCTGAATAGCTGAAGGGAGAAGCGAAAGAAAGAAAAAGACGAGAAGATTAATTCATTTACATCAGAATTTCATAGATGTTGCAATTACAGAATTAAACCTCTTTGTTTCTCTTATTTCCTTGTTTCTGACCTCTTGGCTTTAAGACACATCTCAATTTCATAACACCTTTTTTAGGACAAAGAACATTTTAAAAGGAAAAAAATATACACTTCTCTTTAAAAATAGCACAATGGAATATATTTATTCATACCATAGCATATTATTCCCTTAATAATCAGAGTTTAAATCTAAGTCTTCTTATCGTTCTTCTGAATTACATTGGGCCATCATTTATCATGCATATGACATTATACTTTTCATAATGTGTTTTTGTTTTTGTTTTTGTTTTTTTGCGGTACGCGGGCTTCTCACTGTTGTGGCCTCTCCTATTGCGGAGCACAGGCTCTGGACGCGCAGGCTCAGTGGCCATGGCTTACGGGCCCAGCCGCTCCGCGGCATGTGGGATCCTCCCGGACCGGGGCACGATCCCGCGTCCCCTGCATCGGCAGGCGGACTCTCAACCACTGCGCCACCAGGGAAGCCCCATAATGTATTTTCTGATCAAAACTTTTTAGTGCTGTTGTGATTGAAAATGTAATCTTAAGGCATTTCAAAGAATAGTGATGTGTTCTTTACACTTCCATTTGATTCTTTGATTTATCCATCCCCATGTACGTATACAGCTAATCTTGAAAGTTAACAGCAAGCTTTTGCCAGCTTAGCACCTGAACAATAGTCCTTCACAAAGCATGCATAGGTAATTCACCTTTTCTTGCTTTGAAAACACTATGATTTATCCTGAGAAATCTGGCAAATTCTTCTGCCTTTAATTGTACTGCTTGGGATCCAACAGACAGTTCTTTGTATATATCCCAAGGACAAAAGATTTATCTACTAGTGCAAATTAACTCTTACACGTGTCTTCTGTTCTTGGGTGCTTTAGAAAAAAATCTGGTTTTTGTTTTACAAGAAAATCAGTTGGTTCATTTCTCTAGTGATGCATGCTTGCCTCACTTACAGTAGGTTACATTCTCCTTTCTGTTCTCGTCCCTGTATGTGGTCCTCTTTCTTTTAAGTACTGCCATCATAGTATGGTCCTGATAATTCTAGATCCAAGTTGAAGCAAAAAACTTAATTATGGGAGCCAGCATCAGTGGAAATAAGTCAGCTGAGAGAATAAGGATAGACAAATAGCCTAAAGTTCACACTTTTCCAGGCTATGACACTTATACAGGCAATGGGAACAGTCACACAATTTGCCTCTCTGTCTGAGGGCCAGCTGGACATTGATTATAAGACTTACTCCAATTTCAGAAAAGGTAAAATTGGGGGTGGGGATGAACACCGTGCATGTTACAGTTGAGGAAATTTGCTAAATTATAGGTTGCTTAAATACATATTGTTTCACAAGGTAATGATTTCTTTTTTTTGTATGTGACAAGTTCTTTGAAAAATTTTCCAGCTTCATTGCTGCTGATCTAGGTTAACACTTTCTCTTAATAAATCAGGAAACACAGACCTGGAAAATTCAACTTGTTCCAAATTTCATCAAGTGAGCTACTGCTAACCAAAATTAGAGTAGTGATTTCCAAACACTCAGTGCCTACCCATGAGGGAAAAAACAAACAAATAAACAAACAAAACCTTCATGAATTCAAATATATCCACTTTAAATGACTGTCTTATTTTCATGTTGAAACGTTCACTCTTTTATGTGATTGCTGTGTTCATTCTTTCATGTGATTGATGTGTTCATTCCTTCATGTGATTGTAAGAGTCATTATTCTTGTTAATTTTTTTTGCCCCCATCCCAATATATTTACTTGGTAAAATAAAAATTTAGCAACCCTATATCGGTTCCCTCAGTTAAAACATTACTAGTCCTTTACATGCAAAAATCTGAGAATTAATAGGCCAGAGGGCTTTAAGACAGTGTTCTTTGCATTAGGCATTTCTCCTTAGTTATTTCCCATGCCTGTTGCCTGCTGAAGAAAGGACCTTCTTCAGCTTTTCGTCTCACCTTCTAAAGAGCACCTCCCTTGTTTTCTCAACTCAAAATTATGAAACCGTTTTTTTAAAATTTCAAATAATTGGGTTATCTAAAAAGAAATGTTTCATATATGAATAATCAGCCTCTCTATAAATAAGACTAATTACCAAGGAAGTTAAAAAAAACTATCTTTTTTTATTGTTCTAGCTTTAGCTCTGTGATTCCTCATACCTCGATTACCAGAAGATTTAGTTCTCCGACCTGTTTCAATGAAGTGTTTTCTGAAGCAGGATACTCACGTACACGTGCCCATAACCTACCTTACTACTGGCAATGGGAGGAGAATTGCAAGAATGAATGTGGTTTATTCACAGCTCAGCTGCCTTTGCCTTTTCTAGCACAACAGCACAGTCTCCTGCTAGTCTGGTACTGCAGCCACTTGCTTTTATGTAAAGGCATTTTATTCAGTAACTTGAAAGTAATGAATCTACAAAGTAACGCTCCGTGTGAGAGTAACGTATTTTAGAACGCGTTGATTATTATGATTAATGGTGGGGCCCTGGCATTTTGTAGATGAATGTTAATACAGTAACATTTGGGTATCATCACCTTTTGCAGTTTTTCAAGGTGGTATACTTGTTTGTTAATGCATCCCATGTCCAGCCATTGCATTATGCCGACATTGGTGACAGTGCCACTTTGTCAGGCTGGAAAGACAGGCTCATACTCAATAAGGAAACACTTTATCAAGGGAATAAAAAATGGAAATGAGCTACTACCTGTGGGCTCAAATTAAATTAGCCTGGAGAATTTAGAAGCAGCAGCCCCTCTTGCTGTTCCTTCTAATGCAGCTGTGTGGGCCTTTATATCTCATGCTGTATTCATTCAACAAATATTTATTGGGCACCTACTATGTGTAATGCATTACATATCCGAAGATATAAAAGATGAATGCAGGGGCTTCCCTGGTAGCACAGTGGTTAAGAATCCGCCTGCCAATGCAGGGGACACGGGTTTGAGCCCTGGTCCGGGAAGATCCCACAGGCAGTGGAGCAACTAAGCCTGTGCACCACAACTACTGAGCCTGTGCTCTAGAGCCCATAAGCCACAACTACTGAGCTCACGTGCCACAACTACTGAACCCGCACTCCTAGAGCCCGTGCTCCGAAACAACAGAAGCCACCGCAATGAGAAGCCTGTGCACCACAACGAAGAGTAGCCCCCGCTCACCACAACTAGAGAAAGCCCGTGCACAGCAACAAAGACCCAATGCAGCCAAAAATAAATAAATTAAATAAATTAATTTTTTTAAAAAAAGATGGATGCACTTCCATTTGTGCCTTCAAAAAGCTTAGGAGACGAGATGACACATGTATGGAATTATCTGTAATAGAAGGCAACAGTAGTACATGCTATTGGAGAGGTAGAGATAAAATATGCCAAGATTTCAAAAAAGGGGGAAATAGTTGTTTTAACTGAAGACCTAGCAGGGTATTCATAAAAGAAAAGGAAGTGGAGCAGAACCTTGAGGAGTGGTTAGGATTTGAACATATGGAACCAGGTTGAAGCAGTTAGAGCAAGAAAACTCCACAAGCCGGCAACAGGAGAGAGAAATTCTGGGATATGTATTGCAAAGGGGATTCTGGCTAGAACTGCAGCATCCAGGAAGGAGAGTAGTGGATAGAAAGAAATGCTGGAACACAGTGCAGTGGGTTATGTTCAAGATTTGGGGCTTTAGTCTCCAGGCATAAGGGCAAGCCTAAGGTTTTGTAAATATAAGAATATCTGTTCATAAGAGCACATCAAGACAGTTCATCTGGAGGATATGCAAATGTTGGAGTTCAGAGAACGGCTGAGAGTCATTGATAGAGTCCTTGGGAATGCATTAAGAGGAAGAACTGCCACCATGACCAGGGCAATGGCCATGGACGATGGCTAGGAGAAGTGTCAGGGATGCGGTATGGAATAAGGGTTGACGTTCATTGAACATAAGGGGAAAAGAGATGGGGAAGAGTCAAAGACTTTGATGTTTTAAGGAAATAAAAAAGAGTGGGTGTGATTGATAAGACAAAGATTCTTATCTGAGCCACCTTGAATTTAAAGTGCTGGCAAGAGTAAAAGACTAAATATCGCAAGAACAGTTTGCAATGCACGTCGGAAATGAAGATAAAAATTAAGCCGGAGCTAGAATTTTACTTATTTGGGAATAGTATGAATAGGGATAATAGTTGAAGCACCTTTTTGTTTTGAGAGAAGTTCACAGGAGCAGCAGTAAGAAGAGCATTACAGAGGAGAGGGCCAGGCATAGGTCCGTGGAGGATGCCTATGCTTAGAAGGGGAAAAGGAAATCGTCCCCTCTCCTCTGAAAAAAACAAAACGAAAAAACACTCATGGACTTCCCTGGTGGCGCAATGGTTAAGAATCCGCCTGCCAGTGCAGGGCACACGGGTTCGAGCCCTGGTCCGGGAAGATCCCACCTGCCACGGAGCAGCTAAGCCCGTGCACCACAACTACTGAGCCTGTGCTCTAGAGCCCGTGAGCCACAAATACTGAGCCTGCATGCCACAACTACTGAAGCCCGCATGCCTAGAGCCCGTGCTCCACAACGAGAAAAGCCACTGCAATGAGAAGCCCGCGCACCGCAACGAAGAGTAGCCCCCGCTCACCGCAACTAGAGAAAGCCTGCGTGCAGCAACGAAGACCCAACGCAGCCAAAATCAAATAAATAAATAAATATTAAAAAAAAAAAAACACACTCATAAGGAGGAGTCTGGGGTGGCAGAGGTGAAGGGGGCCAGGGCCAGGGGTGGAGTAGGTGGGATCAAAAAGGCTGCACCAGACTTCCTTTGAAAGAAGGAAAGATCACTTAACCATAATTCAAATGTGTGTTTCCAGAGCAGAGTTCTTTAAATCTTTATTAAGGACTTTCCCAATATGACTCAGTGTCCTGCTGCTTGCTACCCTGGGAAGAGCCCTGTCTCACAAACATACGGGTGTTCCTTCCAGGAATCCTCTAGAAGCTTGAAGAGACATGAGTGGTTTTAACATCTCTTTCCCCCAGTAAGGCAATGTTGCAGAACTGTGGGTCCACCAAACACTTCTCCTTCCTGCATTGGACCATCTGCTGTAGACCAGGGGTTCCTAACCCGAGGCCAGCAAAATCCTGGCCAGTGAATGTAATGTTCTGTTCCACATGTGTGCATTTCTTGAGGAGATGATTTACCCTTCACCTGATTCTTAAAAGCATCTCTTTTCTTAAAAAGATAAGAACCACTGTAATGGATCATGCCCTGCTGCACAATGATGTAAGTGCCCTAAAGACAAGAGCCTGTCCTTATAAATTTTGGTATCTTCATGATACCTCTATCAGTTTTGGCTGAGTGAATGGGTAATGGTGCTACATTCCATGGGCCAACAGGAATCATAAAATACTCATTTTGACTCTATAGCCTCTTGCTTGAATTAGCAAGTATACAAACCTAGAAAACATATTTTTAATGATAATGTCCTTTATTAGTATAACCTGTAGCTTAAAATGAGTGCTTCAGACACACACACTATCTCCTTTATTTCTTTAATAATTGTGCAGAGTAGGGATTGGTATCTTCATTTCATGAGTGGCGCCAAGACTGAAAGAATGCACATGACTTGTCACAGGTCATACATCATATGCCAGCTGTTATTATTATCTCATGGTACATACATAAATAAAAATGCCTACAAACACAATAGACTTGGCCTTACTTTCTGAGATGCTTATTGGTTGGCAATAGGTTTTTGTTTTATATGAATGAAATCTTTTTATTAGCTTAAAATGTAATCCTCATGTGAAATGCAGTGGTTTTGCAATAGTTGTGTTATTGAATGACAGATACTACTCTCATACAGTGAGTTTAATTTCTTGGTCTTGTACTAGATAACATTAAATGAAAGCATTTCTTTCTACCAGTCTTTGCTTGGTAGAGTGAAGATGGCACGTCAGATAGCAGCATAGCGTCATGATGAAGAGCAGGGGCTTTTGAACCAGACTTGGATTTCAGAGTTCCTCTAAACACTATTACATCTTAAGTATTAAATACCGGATATGTTTTAAGTTCTCTTTCAACTTAGAAGAGCACGTGCTATATTTCTTCCATCTGAAACTAGAGAGAGAGAAAACTCATCTCTTCCACTTCACTTTCCCTGGAGAGGACAGAGGAAGAGAGAATGTCACAGCAGCCTCCCATCAATGGCCTAGGCCAGCGGACGAGCAGGACAGCCGTGCTCTGGCATCTGGCTTCTGTCCCGATGCTGCCTGCACTGCAGACTCTGTTCTGCAGCAACGTACTTCATCTCCCGCCAGTAGCTATTCTCAGCCTCCTCACCGTTGTGAGAGTTCATATTTACATATAGGCTGAGCTTTACCTTCCTAAACAAGCAAGAATTATTTAAACCTTAATACAAAAGTGGGGGGCAGGATACAGGGGGACTTGGAACTTCTCAGACAAAAAACTGATACCTGAAACTGAACCCAAAAATATGAAGGACTTGCAAAGTGGTCAGGCAAAATTCTCTGAAATTGGAATCAGAAATATTACAGGGCTGATTGGGACATTCTGACTCAAAAACCTGTAGGAAATGCACCGCTCTTAGGTTAAACATGTGTGCACTCTGTTAACTGAGTAGTGGAGACTGTTAATGCTTCATACTAACAAAATACAGTTTTCCAAATGTGTTTGCTCAATATCACTTTACCTGGGTTGTTTTTGAATTTTATTTTATTTTTATACAGCAGGTTCTTATTAGTTATCCATTTTATACATATTAGTGTATACATGTCAATCCCAATCTCCCAATTCATCCCACCACCACCCCCCCCACCCCAGCCACTTTCCCCCCTTGATGTCCATACGTTTGTTCTCTACATCTGTGTCTCTATTTCTGCCTTGCAAACCGGTTCATCTGTACCATTTTCTAGGCTCCACATGTATATGTTAATATACGATATTTGTTTTTCTCTTTCTGACTTGCTTCACTCTGTATAACAGCCTTTAGATCCATCCACGTCTCAACAAATGACTCAATTTCATTCCTTTTTATGGCTGAGTAATATTCCATTGTATATATGTACCACATCTTCTTTATCCATTCATCTGTCGATGGACACTTAGGTTGCTTCCATGACCTGACTATTGTAAATAGTGCTGCAATGAACATTGTGGTGCATGTATCTTCTTGAATTATGGTTTTCTCTGGGTATATGCCCAGTAGTGGGATTGCTGGGTCATATGGTAATTCTATTTTTAGTTTTTTACAGAACCTCTGTACTGTTCTCCATAGGGGCTGTATCAATTTACATTCCCACCTACAGTGCAAGAGAGTTCCCTTTTCTCCACACCCTCTCCAGCATTTGTTGTTTGTAGATTTTCTGATGATGCCCATTTACCTGTTGTTTTAATGATTTTTTTTTTTTTTTAAAGATCAAGAACAAGGAAGCTGCTTAACTGTTTGAATCGGCAGTTTACCTTTCAGATGCCTAGAGTGACAAAGTGTGAGAATGTGAGGAAAGAGGGACTCCTGTCCCCAATGTGTGCCAGTCAGACTGTTTGTGGGGAGACAGAGCGTGTGGAATGCTGGTGTGCCAAACGGCAGGAATATTATTCTGAGATATCTGGGCACTGACACTGCTTTCTCTTCCTGAGAGAACACGGTTCAAGTACCAGATAAGCTTGATATTTAGAACAGTCATTTAAATAAAATCACTGGAGTATTGATGTAAGCTGAAATGGTCATGTAAGTCTAAGAATGAAAGGACATTGTTGTAAGAGGGAGGCGTCTCCCTGCACAGAGATGGTCACTGAGGGCAGCAGCCTGCTAGGGAATAAATAAATAAGGAAAACCACATAAGGATGTGCCAAATCTGCTTTTTCTCTGAGTTACCACTTCCTGTGGGTTCTGCAGTCTGGGCTGAATAAACTGGGGCTCCTGGCAAATGTGTGTTGATCTCTCCCCACTAGTTGGTAACCCAGTTGCATGGTACATTAATTTCATAAATTGTAGTAAATGGGTAAAGGGGCATTTTCAAATGCCTAACTTCACTAATTCTTCTTAAACCCTGTGAATACCTTTTGGTTTTCATCTTAATTGTCCTGTCCCTGTGTAGTTTAGTGTACACTAGAGTGAATTGTTTCAAAGTCATGACTGAAATATGCATGATGAGGCCATGAAAATTGATAAATTAGCCTCACCAAACATTGTTGAATATATATCTATATATACTCAGCCCCATGAGGGTGAGACCAGGGCTATCTTGTTCTTGGGAGTATCCTCAGGACTTGGCAGTGTTATTCGCTCATTTGACTATTAATTGACTTAACAGGATCTTCCAACAAATCCTTTAATGGGCTTTTTTGTTATAGAGACACTAACATTCCATATGTTTAAAAACTTTTGGTTTACTTACAACTTTGCCATGAAATTATTTTTTTTACCTTTCAGTCCCTTTCTCTGAGGTAATTAATATTCATATGTAAAATATTGTTCTCCAGGCTTGAAACTATTCCAACATGGCTTTCCTTGGACTCTTCTCTTTGCTGGTTCTGCAAAGCTTGGCATCAGGGACCACTTTCACTGATGAAACCATTGCTGAGTTGTCAGTGAATATGTATAACCATCTTCGAGCCACTGGAGAAGATGAAAATATTCTCTTCTCTCCACTGAGTGTCACCCTTGCAATGGGAATGATGGAACTTGGGGCCCAAGGGTCTACCCTGAAAGAAATCCGTCATTCAATGGGATATGATAGCCTGAAAAATGGTAAGTGTGCTTAATTTCTCAAGATGGTTTGACATTAACATTCAACTCAGTTATGTTGCCTTATGCCTGAGGCAGCAGTATTTACAAAGAGTAAGAAAGAGGTCTCACTGAGGTGATATGGATAAGAGAACCATTAGGAAACCCAAGAAAGTTCTTAGTTCCTAGCTGTATCCCTGGCTGAGTTAATCCAAGGAAATTGTATCTTTTATTATTATTGTTTAAACAAACCTCACTATGATAAACAAAAGCAAACATGTTCTTGCTCTGTTGGAGTTTCCAGTTTAGAGGGAGAGGCATATATTAATCAATTATCACATAAATAAATGAGAAATTATAACTGTGATGAGTACTATAAAAAAACCATTATGCTCTAAGAATATCAGAAATTTTTACTTAAAACCAACAGTACCTTCATTATTTAAATGGCATCCAAGAATTTTTTTTTATAAATTTATTTATTTTATTTATTTACTTTTGGCTGCGTTGGGTCTTTGTTGCTGCACTCAGTCTTTCTCTAGTTGCGGTGAGCGGGGGCTACTCTTTGTTGTGGTGCGCGGGCTTCTCATTGTGGTGGCTTCTTTTGTTGCGGAGCACGGGGTCTAGGTGTGTGGGCTTCAGTAGCTGTGGCACATGGGCTCAGTAGTTGTGGCTCGCGGGCTTTAGAGCGCAGGCTCAGTAGTTGTGGTGCACGGGCTTAGTTGCTCCTCAGCATGTGGGATCTTCCCGGACCAGGGCTTGAACCTGTGTCCCCTGCATTGGCAGGAGGATTCTTAACCACTGCATCACCCGAGAAGTCCCAAGAGGTTTTTTTGAATGTTGTATTATCATGAAAAATTTTTGTACTGGAGAAAATTTCTAACCAAAACGTATTTTGTAATTACTTTTCAATGATGTATAATTTCTATTTTAATGTTTCTAATATACATGTGAATTAACTCATTAAAAAGTTGAGAACTAAAACAATTTCAATTGGATTTTCTAGTTGTAAGGTTAAAAAAAAGTCTACTTAAAGTAAAATTGAAAGGAATATTTTGATTTTTAAACTAGAAAATTAAACTTGATAACAGAAACAGATTATTTCTGATCATCTAAAATAACTCATTTAATTAAAGTAACCTAAGTCTTTTGAAAGAAAACAATCCAAGTATCTCTACTTTATAGATTTTACCAAGAAAGTGAATTAAAATGAAAATAATATCAGTTGATAATACTAAACTTCAAAAAGTTAATTTGAACATCTAGAAACAGCACAAATATTGGAACCTCCGGAGTTACCATGTCAGTGCGGCGAATAAGCCAGTGCTTTTCCTTTGGGCCTCTGTTCTATTAATCCCCCTTGCTGTGTTTTCGTGCTCCTCCACTCTCCAGGATCTTTCACTGTGTTTGTTCCACTAATAAACTTATCTTTTGTCATTTTGCAGGTGAAGAATTTTCTTTCTTGAAGCATCTTTCTCACATGGTGACTGCTGAAGAGAGTCAGTATGTGATGAAAATTGCCAATGCTCTCTTTGTGCAAAATGGGTTTCATATCAATGATGAGTTTTTGCAAATGATAAAAAAGTACTTTAACGCAGAAGTCAATCATGTGGACTTCGGTCAAAATGTAGCTGTGGCCAACCATATCAATAAGTGGGTGGAGAATAATACAAATAGTAAGTCATTTAGTTCCTTTCTTTCTCTAATAGCTTAGTTTTAACTCCCTTTTAATTCTGAAATTATTTGTCCCCTCGTTCCTTTTACATTTTGAATGTTACATTGCATTTAGTTGAGTATCTACTAATTATTTTGTATAGATTACAGCCTATTTTATTTTATTATTATTATTATTTTTTGCGGTACGCGGGCCTCTCACTGCTGCAGCCTCCCCCGTCGCAGAGCACAGGCTCCGGACGCTCAGGCCCAGAGGCCATGGCCCACGGGCCCAGCCGCTCCGCGGCATGCGGGATCCTCCCGGACCGGGGCACGAACCCACGTCCCCTGCACCCGCAGGCGCACTCCCAACCACTGTGCCACCAGGGAAGCCCTGATTACAGCCTATTTTAGAAGCATTGTTTATGAATAAATATTTGAGAAAAAGTTGATTCTTTTGGCATGTATAGAATATTGGTACTGATAAATTAATATGAAATCTGTGCTCTCCAGTTGGTGAGTTTCATTCGAATGGTAATCTTAACTACTGTATGGAATTTTGCTTGGGCTGACCATTTAATAAGTTAGATACTAGTTAGAATCACAGTTGCTGGCTCTCTTACCAATATGATTAAAATAGAGTAAGAGAGTTTAAAGATATTTGTTGGCTTTTAAACCACAGAACTTGATTGCTAATCAAAAAATTTGTACAGGATTCCTTTAAAAAAAAGAGCAGCCCATTTTAAGCCCAAACAAATGGAGAGGAATTAGAAAAGGATGCATTTGTTTCAAATTTTAATTCTAAATCATATTTTTAAAATGTATTTAGGGGGGCTTCCCTGGTGGCGCAGTAGTTGAGAGTCCGCCTGCCGATGCAGGGGACACGGGTTCGTGCCCCGGTCCGGGAAGATCCCACATGCCTCGGAGCGGCTGGGCCCGTGAGCCATGGCGGCTGAGCCTGCGCGTCCGGAGCCTGTGCTCCGCAACGGGAGAGGCCACAACAGTGAGAGGCCCGCGTACCGACAAAAAAAAAAAACAAAAAAAAACTATTTAAGCTCTCCAAATGTTTCATATTTTACCATTTTATTTTCCGATTTTACCAACAAAATAATTGAAATTAGAATAAAAAAATGAGACCAAATTGAAAGTAGATTACTATGGCTGTTCCTTAAATTAATTAATTCATGTTGTCAAAACTCTGAAAATAATGTTAATCTAATACATTTTATGCTGGAACAACAACAACAAAAGACCATCATCCCATACCCTTTGTTCTATATTCCCCCAAATGCTGAGGCACCTTCTTAAGTACCTAAAGACGTGCTATGACTAATAAAATGAGAGAATACGGAGTGAATGTGGTCCTATCTTTTCTAACTGTGAAATTAAAATGTAAGATAAAAGAAACATGGTTATTTTTTAACATTCAAAGAATAAGAATAATAATTCAGCTGCATTAGATTGGATTATTGAAAGCTGTTTATTTCCAAACTCTTCTTAAACAATTTCAGCCATTAATAAAGTCCCAATGTCTTTCAAAATGGATTTAGAAAGGAACATTATAAGTGATAAAAATTAAGGTATCATTAGTTAAGTTGGCTTTTACTCATCTGTTTTCACCTAATCAAAAGCAGTTGTTATATCTGATAGATATCCAATGTACATGGGGGAAAAGTTTGAATTGGATGACATTTTGATCATGTACATTGTTCAAGAATAAACTTAGAAATATCTGTTGAATGTTTAATCTGTCTTAAGATTGCAACTAGAAAGTAGTAAAGCCTGAGATTCTGTTGTATGTGGTTCTGTAGTTTGTGCAAATGTCAAGATACTACTAGTTAGTGTTATTTTAGGTGGTGTATAACGGTATTTTAGATGCCCTTAGTCTGTAAGTATATTTGTGTGTGTGTGTGTGTGTGTGTGTGTGTGTGTGTGTGTGTTACATTTTTTCCTTTTAAAGTTAGATACTTTTAATTTTTATTGTAAATTTTATAATGATATAAAGTTCATCTCAAGCACTCTCTTGGATGGTAGTTTGATAATCTTTTGGTTTCCTTTCACCTTCAAATTTAATATGAATTTTCATCCATTCATTTTTTCCTGAATAGGTCTGTTGAAAGAGTTGGTATCCCCAAGGGATTTTGACGCCGTCACTCATCTGGCCCTCATCAATGCTGTTTATTTCAAAGGGAATTGGAAGTCACAATTTAGACCTGAAAATACCAGAACTTTTTCCTTCACTAAAGATGATGAAAGTGAAGTCCAAATTCCAATGATGTATCAACAAGGAGAATTTTATTATGGTAAGACAGTTTGGCTTTTATTTCTCTCTTCTTGCAGTGTATCAACAAATTTCTAAGAAAAAAACATGAAATATTCGTTACTCAGATTTCTCAACAATCTGGTTTGGGCTACAATTCAATTTTCTTGGCCCCATTTTCACAGGCCTCTAATTAGATCCTGAGTGAATATGATATGTTTTGATAGTTTTCCAATATGTTTCTTAATTTATGAAGTTGATTACACCTACAGAGTGGCTTTATTCATGTGAAAATACCTGACCTGTGTCAGAATGTTCTGAGTCACTCCAGAAAGTCATTCGCTTTGGGGTGGTTTTCAGTGAGCCATATGTTCCACCAGCTCTTGATTTGGACACCTCATCACTTTTTTTTTTTTTTTTTTGCGGTACGGTACGCGGGCCTCTCACTGTTGTGGCCTCTCCCGTTGCGGAGCACAGGCTCTGGATGCGCAGGCTCAGCGGCCATGGCTCACGGGCCCAGCCGCTCCGTGGCATGTGGGATCCTCCCGGACCGGGGCACGAACCCGTGTCCCCTGCATCGGCAGGCGGACTCTCAACCACTGCGCCACCAGGGAAGCCCTACTTTTTGAATTATAAGCATTCCTTTAAAATTTTGCTTTCAGACTTGTTTATGTTTGGTCAGGCGTAATTATTCATTCATAGTTTCACTTACTGAGAGTCTATAATTTGTGATACAGGTCAGCATCCTTGGCATTGTTTTCAGGGATATTTCATTGGCCTTTTCAGAAGTTTAGGGTGCTAATCCTTTCTCCATACCATACTGAACTGTAATTATTTATTGTCATAAGCAGAAATGTAATTGCAAGCTAAGTATATGTTAGAACTAATATTTTATTCTATTCAAAGGTACACAGTAAAATTAAAATATTATAATCACAGTTAATCAAATGAACAGTCAAAATAAGAAAGGGAAATACCTATTTATTTGAGAACCAAAATGTTTAATGTGACATCTAAAGGACCTAGATCAGTTAAATGAAAATATTCAGAACAAAAGCATTATGTTTGTTTTGAAAATGGGGGAAATTTGAAAGTAGTGGCAGGACCATTTGTTTTAAAGACTTTTTTTTTTTTTTTTTTTTTTTTTTTTTAGTGAAAGCCTGGTCAACTTAGCTAAGTTCATAGAACACAAAGCCAATTACCTAATTTACCTAATTACCTAATTTGGAGATTTTAATCACCACAAATGCTCTGGATAACTACTGCCGAATGAAGTAGATTTCACTTTGGCTGTGCTACCTTGGCCTCAAAACTTTTAGCTGCGGTAATAATAGAGTACCAGGTATTATGTAGTCAGTTTTTCCCTTCTCAGAAATCAGGTGGGTATTGGTAAATGTGATTTACATCCAGCTTGGATCCAGGGCTTTATTTTTCTAATCATGACTTTTCACTTTTTTAGTGATATCCTTAAAATATATTCATTTGAGATATCTCATTTAAAAATAAAAAGTAAATCTAGAGAACATGATATGACAAATGTGAAACAATTCTGGGGATCCTAAAATAAAATAAATTCTGTAGGGCTGAGGATTCACTTGAATTTCAGGGCTTACTTTAAAATAAACCCTCTTCTTCTCAGATGCCTGAATTTTTTATATTCTACACACTATTTTGGAAGAAAGTTATAACAAATGTAAACATTTTAGTTAAGCCTTGATAGGGGCCTTTTATCACCTTTCTGTTCTTTTTAGGGGAATTTAGTGACGGCTCCAATGAAGCTGGTGGTATCTACCAAGTCTTGGAAATACCCTATGAGGGGGATGAGATAAGTATGATGCTGGTCTTGTCCAGACAGGAAGTTCCACTGGCCACTCTGGAGCCATTGGTCAAAGCACAGCTGATTGAAGAATGGGCAAACTCTGTGAAGAAGCAAAAAGTGGAAGTGTACCTCCCCAGGTGAGAGGTTCCTGTGTGACTCTCTCTGATAGCATGGAGGGAGGGTATCAATGAAGGTTCTGACGCAGAGAAACTCTTGCCACTGCTGTTGAATTCTGTCTTGTGTTGCTCTCTTCTTCCTCCTCTTCTTTCTCTTCCTCCACCTCCTCCATCTTTTAAAAAGTATTCTTTCATACTCATTCAGTCCTGCCCAGAGACACAGGCTGACTCATTGATCATTCTATACTACTTATCAAGACCTAGTTTCAGATATGAATCAATATTCTTAGCTTCATTTTAGAAGATTTTTCAACAGATTGTCTCTGAATATCATTTGCATCTACAGTCTTCTGTATTTCATTCATATTTAAATTGATAATAGCTGGAGAAAAAATAATCTTCTACTTTGTTGTAAGAAGTGCAAGCAAGTCATGGGCTAGGTGCCAAGATGCAACCATAAATAAGTAGGAAGAAGCTTAAAATCTCCGTGCAGGGCCTTGATGTTCTGACTACCATCCACTTCCTCGACCCTATCTCGGGCCACTCACCACGTTCAATTTTTTGTAGTAGGTACTATCCCTGTGCTTGTAGTTATGCCACAGACACCATAGGCTCTTTTATGCCTCAGGGTCTTTATGTATGGATTTTTGTTTTGTTTTTGGGTTTTTTTTGTGGTACGCGGGCCTCTCACTGTTGTGGCCTCTCCAGTTGCGGAGCACAGGCTCCGGATGCGCAGGCTCAGCGGCCATGGCTCACGGGCCCAGCCGCTCCACGGCATGTGGGATCTTCCTGGACCGGGGCACGAACCCGTGTCCCCTGCATCGGCAGGTGGACTCTCAACCACTGCGCCACCAGGGAAGCCCTTTACGTATGTTTTTGCATTGGCCTAAAGTGCCCTCCTCACATAACTTTGCCAGATGTTATTTACTTAGCCTTCAGCGTACAGGTCTGGCACCAGTTCTTCTAGGAAGCCTTCCATGAACCGTGTGATGGAGCAGGTGACCCTCACTTTGCCTCACTTATGCACCTCCCTGTTATGACAGTACATTTACATTACCACCCCACAACAAAATTACCTTTTTTGTAGGTCTTGCTTTCCTTCTGTAAATTCTTCTAGGGTAAAGTCAGTTCTCTCTCCTATCCTAGAGATACAGTGTGTTTGCAAAATCAAACCCAACCAAAGATATTATTCTGCCCTTGAATACTTTAAAACGTAATAGGGGAGCTAGACCAGCAAACCAAATTTATAAACATAATATATAAATTCTAGGCTAGAAACAAAACACGCAAACAGCCAATAAACATGTGCGTGTGTGTGTATGTGGAAGTAGAGTTCCAATATTCATTGCATGTAAGAAAATTACACAAATATGATTAATTAGTATGAATATTGAAGGATGATAAATATTAGTATTAAAATTGAATTACTGGGCTTCCCTGGTGGCGCAGTGGTTGAGAGCCTGCCTGCCGATGCAGGGGACATGGGTTCGTGGCCCGGTCCGGGAAGATCCCACATGCCGCGGAGCGGCTGAGCCCGTGAGCCATGGCCACTGAGCCTGCGCGTCCGGAGCCTGTGCTCCGCAACTGGAGAGGCCACAACAGCGAGAGGCCCGCGTACCGCAAAAAAAAAAATTGAATTACTAAAACCTCATTGACTCATTCATATTTATTCTAATTTCAGGAATTGTCATTTAAAATTACATCTTATATGAATGCTTATTTTTCCAAAACTTAGCTGATGTCTGCTACATTATGTTAATGAAGGAGAGCTATTTGGAACTGTAGACATTTTTGGCTAGAAATATGCGTATATTGATGCATTATGTTAATGTAGTTCATAATATACAGCCATATATAGTATATAGCCATATACTTCTCAGTCTACATATAAAAATTAAGGTAATCATAGTCCAAATGTTTTTTCTTTTTAGCTAAGATATTTAGCTTGCATAACTTACCATGACAATACATTTATGTAGAAAGATTTCACTGTAAGTCTATTCTCAAGGAGAGGTAGCCAATGAATATCTAACATACAAAACCAGGTTTTTTTTTTAATATATGATAATTGACATCTACATATTTAATATATGAACAATATATCTTAACTCTAAAAGAACAATTTACTTTTAAATATTAATTAGATGTAAATAACTAAATCAGATTTAAACCTTCATCCAGTGACCTTTTATCATTAATTTTGTATTTTTCCCTTGCATTTTTGTAAGGAATTCTTTTTGATAATATGAGAAATTCAGTAGAGAGTTAATGCTTCTTTTATTAAATTCTATGAATTGACTGCAGCATCTCCAAATGCCTTAATTCTGTAGGGATGCAAAATTATTTAAGAGTATTTTAAAAGAATTCTAAAGGAATGTTTAGTAAGTATCACATATTGTAATTCAACCACATTCACTAGAAAATGTGGCCTTCGGGTCCTGTCCACTGAGAAACTGAATGTGGCAGCAGAAGAAAATTAAATTTTCATTCTCTAAGAGATACTCTTCAATTATGAAAGAGTTTAGCTTGCTTGCTCATATTAATGCCTGTTACTAAACTAGGCATGGTTAATTACCATGTATCCATTTCTCCAGGAGTTCCATGAATTCTCCTTCTGCATGGCTAATGCATAGAGTGGGAGGCTAAGTAGCTAGATAAGATAAATTTGGTGTCCCTTTTTAAGAGATTGAGTGTTTCCAAATACCAATGTGTTGGTAATAATCAATGGGAACTATCCACCCCTCCATTTTACAGCATTAGGACCCACCAAATGTTCAGTGAAGGAAGTGATTTATGTGACTCAATTTTAGCAAAGGTAAAAGTTTTCTAATAGTTGTGCTCCAGCTTTACTCAAGTGTCTGTCTTAAAGGGTTTGTATAGTTTTTTCACATGGAGACATTACTCTAAAAATGCAACTGTGCATTTCTGAATTTGACCACATTCTTGTCCTACTTCACAGGTACTTTTACTTTCTATTATACCAGATTTTATACAAGTTGCTTTAAAATACTTTCCCTTAAGAGGCATAGGGTACTTGGGGGGAGGGGGAGGGGGGAAAGGCAATTACTTTTATATTAATATTTTTTCCCCTGAACAGTAAATCCTACAGGAATCAGTTGCTGAATTGAAATTGTATTTTTATCCAAAATACAAGAATCTATTCAGAAGAGGGTAAGATTGCTATTTCTATGTGATATCACCAAATCCAGTGAAATACCACAAGATTTATGCACAGTCATACACCTCTAAGATTTAAATGAGATTGCCAAATATTCTTCCAATTTATCCATGGTAGAAAATTTATCCATGGTAGAAAAAATAGTTTGGCTAATATGTAAAAGTATATATTATATATATATATATATATATATATATATATATATATAATATATGTAAAATATCTAAAAAGCACTTTAGAATGATGCCTGCCATAAAGTAAGCATCATATAATTATTATCTAATATTACTATTTTTGTTTATTTTTAAGTCCTAGTATTTATCTTTTGTTAATCAATCTTTTTATATACTTTTCCCTAAGTAGGATTTTTTTAAACTTGGTTCTAATGAAATTACCCTCTTCATTGTATATTCTTACTTTTCAGTCTTACTGATACAGCTTAGGTATAAAAAGATCTTTCTATTGATAAAATAAAAATGAAATCTCTAATACTTGGAATGCAGATGTACCTGGCTGTAGTATCTTTCCACTCTTACCTTTGTAGTCTTAGGTTTTTCATTTGTGATCAGAGTACTAGAAATCAAAGGATAAGTGTTCTCTATTTTGTAACCAGAAACCATCCTGCTATTTTGAAGTGACTGTCTACTAATAAAGCACTTCAGTTTCATGTCTGTTAAAGAAAACCAGTGCATAAGCCATCTGATTTTATTTTTTATCATGAGTGCTTTTATTAGGTTTTTCTTCAAAGAATTTGATTAATTCTTACACATTTTTATAAATCTCCTTATGTGTAATATATATTTGTTCTTTTCTAACACTTGCTCCACACTGTCCCTGCTTAGTCTCCGATGCTTCTGCCCTCCGCATACCTCTTTAATTTATTCAGATAAAAAATTGCAAATACAAGATTACATCAAATGCCTTTACAAAAACAGCCATGACTTTTGGTTTTAAAAAAGTAGCATTGTGGCTTTTTATTTTTAAAATCAGTGGGTGAAATGTAAAATCTTCCTGTAGTTTGTTTGTTTTTAAATAAGCCATTGTTGGAATTATAGTGATTAAGGGTGGGAGGACTTCGCAGTCAGAAAGATCTCAGTTCATATCTTTATTCTGCCACCTACTAGCTGTGTGATTAGGGAAGTTGTTTAGCTTTACTGAACTTCAGTTTGTTCTTCTGTGGAATAGAGGTAACAATACCTGTCTCATAGGATTGTGTGAGATTATCACAGGGATGATTAAATGAGATACTAGACATAAAAGGATTTGCATAGTGCCTGGGACATAGTAAACACTCAGTATATGGGAGATGATAATGATTATTTATATTAATATTAGTCTATATAAAGAGGAAAGAGAGAGTATATGGATAATAGCGATTTTTTAATAGTTTGATAAGGAACAAAGACAAGGAATGGATAAGTGGAAATTGTTTACATCTTGTCTTCAACTTTAAACAAACACTCTCGTGGACACCTAGATTTTATTTCACTTCACCCTACGTATGTGGTCTTATGCCAGATACTACAAATATTAAAATGAAAAAAACACTAGATCTGACAAATTTACAGTTAAAGTAGCAGAGATTAGTACACCTATTTAATCAAATTACTCCACCACTACTAAAATGCAAATATTCAACACCTTAACATCGATAATAATGTGAATGTTACACATAACTGCAATATGGTAAGTACTCTTAACATATCTGCCCTTTACTGCATGCCTCCTACAAGCCAGCATCATCCTAAGATGTTTAGAAAACTTATTTAATCCCCTCAACAATACTGTGAAGTAGGCATTATTATTGCCATTTTCCATATGCCAAAACCAAGGTTCAGAAATTAGAGAACTTGCCCAAATTCAATCTAGCTAAAATAGCATTGTCACCTAAACAGCCTAAAAAGTGTGAAACAAACCAAGCTGCTTTCAAGAAGTAAAAAGAACCCTTACTGAAATCTTCCTTCACTTTCTTATTTTAGGTAGATCAGGATATATATACTACTACCTGGATCCACATCTCAACTCCGCCACTTACTAGCTGTATGAACTCGGTCAAGTTATTCCATCTCTCTGCTGCTCAGTTTCTTCAAATATTAACTGAGGACAATAATACCTACCTCAAAGAGCTGTAGTGATATTTAAATTAATCTGTTTTTGTTAAATTAATCTGTTTTATATTGTTGGAACAGTTCCTATTATATAGTAAGCTACATATGTGACCAATAAACAAACAAATAAATAACAAAGCACACAGAGAAAACACTTTAAGAATTCATTCAAGTCACTGAATATATTCTCCAATGTATTTCCCTACTCATCCCCTTTTTCTACTTTCACAGTCAATATCCGCTTTTTTTGTGGAAAACAAAATAAACAATGTTAGGTGCAAGTTAAAGTGTAAGATAAAAATAGTACTTATTTTTAAATAGTACTTAAATAGTATCTATTTTAAAATAGATAAAATTTAGTACTTAGTCTAATATGTTTGTTATACTTCTACTCATCTGTTGGTTTTCCCCTGATTATTCCTCTTGGTGTCTGAGTCTTGTTTATAGCAATCATTCTCTTTTCATTCTTCTTAAAACCAGACATCAGAAATGATGCTAAAGTAATGTTTAGTGACTATTACAGACTTAGCTTTTTTAAGGACACAGCCCATTGCCTAAAAACTTATATTTATGATCTGTATTGATTAGGAGGCAACATCTTTTAAAAAAGGAAATATTTAGTTCTAACCAGTTTTTCACTTTTTATAAAAAAGTAATAAAAGCCTTTGCTTTTAAAAACTGCACTTGTTAATACAGCCATGCTCGGTCCATATCTTTCACTGGAAAGATGGGTGATACAATTCATTGGTTTGATACAATCTCATTGGGAGAGATTCCATATTAAGACCAATCTGGCTTCCTACTTAATAATTTAATACTATTCTGTTATGTTATTCTTTTCGATGCTCCCTTTTTTTACAATAACAATCAAATACCACTTATAGTCAAAATCCAGTTTTAGTATAATATACCCTCTATAAAACAGACTTTTAAAAATCAACATATCTAACATTTTATTCCTGTCCCAGGTAGCAGGGTAACTAAATACTTTTTAAAGGCTGTAACTAAATACTTTTAAAATGCTGTAACTAAATACTTTTTCCCCTCTGTGTTCTCCAGGTTCACAGTGGAACAGGAAATTGATTTAAAACATGTTCTGAAGGCTCTTGGAATAACTGAAGTTTTCATCAAAAATGCAAATTTGACAGCCTTGTCTGGTAGGAAATAAACACCAATTTAAAAAAAATGTTATTCCATAAAGTTTTTTTAAAATGATGGTGGTGAAACCTCTATTTATTAAGGAGTTCTGAGGTAAAATATAGTTATCAGTTGCCAGATAAATATAAGAAATATATTTAACTTCTACAAGCAAAACTATACAGTCACAACATTGTTTGTATTATTCTGATCCATGTCTATCTTTGATAGCAGAGTATATTCTCCAGAAGACCTGTCTTATGCATCTTTGAATTCCCCATCACATCTGACAGAATGCCTTGCAGAGCAGATGATCAATAAATGTATTGATTGAATATCTCAATATGTCCGGTTATAATAAATCATATGGGAAAGAAAGAAGGAAGAGAGGATAAATGAGTGCCTGCTGTGAGAACTAGATGCTTTTAAAAAGAACACCTGTGAGATGATGTAACTATTATCTTAAGTCTTCAATAAAGAACAGTGGTTTTGAAGAAGTAGCTTCAAAATATACTTGACATATCAGGTGTTGAGTAATTTATTTAAAATATCCCAAGGGAAAACAACCAGTTAAATTATTTGATACAGATGCCCTAATTGGTCAGGATAAAAATCTTAACATATTAGGAACATTAAAGTACTTAGAAATGTAAAATCCTTTTGGAAATATTTTTAAAGCAGCTAATCCCAAGACATGTATTGAATTAAGGTACCTGTGAGTGTAAGATTTAGTTAGCTTAGCTAATGATAATTTTCATCATTTCTATAGAACATGGGAAATAAAACAGTATGTTTTCTGATGAGATAAAGACAGACTGATATCAAGATAAAACAAGAGTTCAGAGCCCTAGGAGCTTGGATGTGAGCCATGAAGGTAGAATAAGTGGAGATTCAAAGGGTAATGGGTACATTGTACTTGAGGCAGAAATATATATATATTTGTGGTTCAAGCACAGGATAATTTAAAATTCTTATGCTCCTTTCCTTAGGAATTCAACGAATGCTAGATTGGCCAAATTCCAACTAAATAATTATATTTTGCTTTCTTACCATGGCTCTGTTTTCAGTTTGATTAGAGATTCCTCAGTGTGTCACCCAAACATTTAGGCAGTTATCTCACACACATAGAATATTTACTGCTTTTCAGTCCCGAAGGAGTATCACTGCAGTGGCAAATCAATTACTGTGGTCAGTGTAGGTCAACTTTTTTGACGTATCTGGAAGGTTCATAAGGTAATATTTAATTGCCTTTGCTATATGTACAGAGACAATAGGGCATAAATGTACATATGAGTGCAGATTTGAAATCACACTAGGCTCTTTCAGAGTTCATAGAGTCTATAGCAGAAAGTCTTTGCTCTTTGATCAAACCTCCATCAGACCTGAATCCTTCTCAGCATCTTGCTCACAGCTGCATTCCCAGTACCTGGTCATCCTCAAACACTACCCAGTTCAGGTCTTCAGGATAACTGATCTAAAACCAGCTTCTCAAGTTTTCAGTGGGAATTCTTTGATTCTTAAATTTCTAGTTTTGCCACAGTCTTAGAAGTCCCAGCATGCCAGCTACCGCAACCGATACAGTCTTCATTCTCTTTCTCTCTTTCACTCACACACACACATATACACAAATACATACGTTACTTTATGAATCATTCATTCAAGAACTTTCTAGTGACGCAGCTGTAAAACTTTCCTCTCTGCTTCCTCTAAATTCAATAGCCTTTATTCCCTGCATTATTTTGGGGCACCGTATGCTCTGCCTTACATGATTGGTGTCCTGTTCACATGTATACTTCTTTGCCTCCCCAAATGACATGAAAACCTTGATGATTAAAGTGTTTATGACACTCAGTAACCCCACAAGTACCCAGGAAAATTATTAGCGTGTATTTGGTTATTACTTTCTACTTTAGTGAGAATTTTCATGGTGTTTAGGATATACAGATTAATTCTATTCAATGCCATGTCTATTCCTTTCATTTAACAACTCTTTGTGAGGCAGATAGTGTGAGCAAAGGACTAGGTCACAAAAATGAAGAAATAATTAAGATATCCTACCTGTTCTGAAGAAGCACATAGACTCGTGGGGAGAAAGACATAAACAGCTGGATTTAATAAAAGGAAGAGTGATAGAAATGTATTATTGCAGTAGTGGTTCTTAACCAGGACAATATTGCCCTTCAGGGAACATTTGACAATAGCTGGAGACCTTTTTGGTTGTCACAATTAGGGAGAGCTACTGCCATCTACTGGGTGGAGGCCAGGGATGCTTCTACATCCCTGTGATCTACACTGCACAAGACAGCTTCCATGACAAAGAATTATCAAGCCCAAAATTTCTATAGCAATGAGTTGAGAAACTCTGTACTAGAGAAAGCATTACGGAAGCAGAAAGGAAAAAAATCAAAGGGGAGAATGGGAGGGAGCATATTGGGTCAAAAGATGGAGGAAGAGACTATATGTATTTTTCTTCTTTCTATTTTCATATTGAGGTAAAATTGGTAGCTAACATTACATAAGTTTCAGGTGTACAACACAATTTGCTATTTGTATGCACTACAAAGTGATCACCACTGTTAAGTCTAGTTACCGTCTGTCACTGTACAATTGACCTACTTCACCAATTTTGCCCACCCCCTTCCTCTGGTAACCTTCTCCTCTGGTAACCACCAATCTATTCTCTGTATCTCCATTTTAATGGGTCTTTTTCTGGGGTTTTGTCTTGTTCTTTCATTTGGAATACACTCCTCTGCTCCCTCATTCTGCTTGACTCTCTGTGTTTGTTTCTATGAATTAAGCGAAACAGGTGCCTCTCCCAGTCTTGATGAAATGACCACGTGTAGGAGATGAACCTTATTGTTCAACCTTTCCCCAGCTCTTGGTTGACTCCTGAACCCTTGTGATTGTCTAAGTAGCCTGGTTAATACTTGATAAATCCCAGGTGTGGACAGTGTGTGAAGACGCAGCAGTGTTCCAATAAGACGGAGCTCAGTCAGCACCTGGTTTTAGGCTGATTAGAAGCCAGCTCTTCAGGCAGCAGCTTTTAAAGTATGCAAATCCATGCAGCCCTGTGGGTCCACAATTATAAACCCTGCTGACTTCCAGACCAGACCTGAACATGTTCCTGCGTGACAGTTTGCAAAAATCAGGGTTTCAGATGAATGAATAAACTCTGGGGAGGTACCAGTAAGTTGTGGCGAGGCCAAGGGAGGGCTGAAGGATGGTATCTCCCTGCCTACGTTCCCTGCGAGCTCCTCTGTAGCCCCTAGAGGTGTAACAAACCTGTAGCCTGTCCCTCGGGTTGCAGCTCCAAGACAAGGAAATGGACCTTTTTCACAGACAGACTGGGGATGGTTTTAGTCTGCTGTCTGTGCAGTGCCCCGGGGGGTGATAGCCTGCACAGAACTGTTTCTCTGATTGTCACAGTCCTTTGGGGCCCAGAAATGCAAGCCCTTCTGGCCACCAGGGCCAGACAATCAAGGGGCGCCCCCTGTGTGGACTGTGCTCGCCCCTAGCAGGGAAGAGCATTGGGGGAAGGGCACACCCTTGCCTCTAGCGAGGGAGAGCAAGAGCGCTGGGAATGGGGCACACCCAAGGCTATAGCAAGGCTATGCTTGTGTGTGCCCACCTGCACTAGCAAGGTATAGGGAGAGTGCAAAAACGGCGCTCACCCATGCCTCTGTCCCCAAAGAAAGTCCCAACTTGTCCCTGCCCCTCCAGCAGATGCTTTAAGATGAGCAAATGAACCTCCTTCACATATGGTCCAGGCACTTCTCTAACTGCTGCCTTTGTACTGGGTCCTGGGATGAGTGAGACAGTGTGCAAGTCCTTTCAAAGGAGTATCTCAGGTCTCTACCCTGGGTGGCCTGGACATAAACCTCTTAGGTTTCCAAAGCCAGATGTTTTGGGGACCTCGTGTCCCCAGTGCAGGTCCCTAGGGTTGGGGTGCCCAACGTGGGGCACAAATACCTTGCTCCTCAGGGTGTAGCTCTGGACCTATGAGATCCCTCCCTGTTGGAGGTCTCTGCACAGGGGCATGGAGTTTTTGGTGGGACTGACCCTCTGCATCTCCTACCATGAGGCCCTTTTATCCTTTGTGGTGCCTCCAGTTGGTCCGCTAATTATTAGTTCTTTTTCAACACTCGTTCCATATGTAGCTTTAGGTTTGGTGTGTCTGTGGGAGGAGTGAGCTCAGGATCTTTGTACACCACCACCTTAGATCACCCCCCTCATAAGCATGTATTTAAGCTTCTAAATCCATAGAACATTTTTGAACAACATCTTAGAAAATGATAGAAGTGGTTGCCTCGAGAATACTGGCCAGAGGCTCTTAGATGAGAGCAGGGGTTTCGTTTCATAGACCACTGTGTACTGCTTGGAAATTTACCTTGTGTATGTATTCCTTCTTTAATTAAAAGCCTTATGTAAAAACTGGGGAAATCTTTTAAAAATAACATTATTAGTAGAATTTGAAAACTCGAAAGTACCCAGAAACCAATTCAGTACTATTGGGACACTACTACATTCTAAAATCATGTAATGAGATTTTTATCTTTCTTTAAAAATAGTTAATGTGATTCAGCAGTGGACCAAAAATACCCTACATGACATTCTCTTGCTTCTGAAAAACGGAATGACTTGAGAGTCTTTTGCTAAGACCTCTTGAATCCATGCTTTCATTTTCTGTTCCATGGCATCTACTTTCATTTCAGACTCTCATTACTGCTGCCCTAGACTATTTCAATAGCGTCCTAAACGGTTTCCAATCTCTCTACCATCTAATCTGTCTTATCTACCACTGCCAAGATTAATCACCTTAAAACTCACTCTCTGATCATTCCAGCTCCTGTTCAGAGCCTCCCTTCGGTCTGCTGTGCACCGTCCACCGCTCGGCAGGGCGTTCAGACCTCAGCTCCGTCCAGCCTCATCTCTGGCTGATTCCTTACACACAGCGTGTGCTCCAGCCAAACTGAACATTCGCTCTGCACCTCACATCCCCCCAGCCCTCATCTTTATGAAATTTCTCCCACCTGAAATACCTTTTGAACTGAGCCTCAGGTCAAATATCTCCAACTTTATTAAGCCACCATGATTACACCAACGAGAAGTAATCACTCCTTTTTAAATACTACAATATTCTATTATTTTTCTTATGCCACATACCACATTTAATTTCATATTATCATTACTTATGCATTGGATATCTCCCACCAGAATTTAAACTTCCACATAATTGATCCTTGTGTGTGTTTAAGAAGCACCCAGCACCGTGCTTTCTGCTTCGTACTCCCTGAATGAAGGAACAAATAAGATGAGATGCTCTGTATTTATTGTGTTTTTCACCTCACTTTGATGTCCATTGCTTTTGACGCTAAATTCCATGAACATAAAACATAGTAAAGACTCATGCGATAAACATGGAATCTAGAGAGTGCTGAGAATCATTTTCTTCTCAGGCTCTATTTAAAATGCTCATCTAGTTGCAGCGAAGATCCTGTTATAGAGTAGGGCTATTTTTGTAAGGGAAATGAAGGACCATCAGCATTTGGATTAATAGATAATCCTCTTGGAAGGTGTAAGGGGAAAGAGAGAGTACTAAATCCTTCAGCACGAAGCATGAGCTTTAATAAAGGAGCCAATGAAATAAAGGAATTAAGAAGAAACAGCAAAAGCCATATTCAGGTCAGACTCAAGCGCTTAGATTTATGCTGGACTGACTCTTACATCCTGCCCTTGTTTGTTCTCTTTCTCCTTCTACCTGTAAGTCAGAGAGCTGTCTTTCTCTTCCAGCACCGTAATTCCAGTTCTACCCCACTTTCTTGCTTGGACTGTTGCAACAGCTGACACAGTTGATCTTCTTGCCCCCAGCTGATTGCTCATCCAATTCACGCTTTTCAGCTGCTGCCACCCATATCTTCTAAAATCAAAGCCGTCATGTCCTGTTACTTGTGGCCAAAGCCCGGGCTCTCTAGCATCATGGTCCGAGCTCTTAAAATCAAGCACATCCCCCGCCACTCCCCTCCTCCTTCTAGCCCCAGCTTCAGCTGTACCTTCAGGTCCTCACCGCTGCTTCTCTCACTTTGCAGATATAATTCTCTGTTTGGAATGCCCTTGTCCCCTTCTCTTTCACTCTTCCACTTATTCTTCAAGAACCAGTCCAAATGTCAGCATCCCTGAGAAGCTTCCCCTGACGTCCTGCCCTTCCTAGATGGTTTACTTTCCCTTATCTGGATTCTGATGGTGCAAAGTGCTCTCACAAGTTCTACTTTTTCCTTGGATTGTTTGTTCTTATACCTGTCACTGAGCTCGGAGCCCCTCAGAAGCCTGGACTGTGTCATAGACATCTTTCTGTCCTCAGAGCCCAGCATGGTGTGGGGAGCAGGATAGATGCTGGGTGGGTGCGTGTCCTGAGAAGATGGTGCTGGGCTCTGCCTTGCTCCAAGTTGGGGGCTTCTCTCAAGCCTCTGGCCCTCCTCAATCCCCATGCTCCAGCCACACAGGCTTTTTCTGGGTCCTTGAACACACCTGGCTTGTATCTGCCTCTGCACCAGCCTTTCCCGCCAGTCTGCCTGGGACTGGCTCGTCTGTATTCTTTAGGTCTCAGCTCAGATTAACCTTCTCAGACAAGCCTTTCCTAACATCCAATGTCAAGTAGCTCCTCTTCCTTTCCCTAGTCACCAGCCAACCCATCACTTTATATTATTTCTTATACTTACCATACCCTGAAACTGTGGTCATTTATTGATTTGCTTTTTTTTTTTTTTTTTTGCGGTACGCGGGCCTCTCACTGTTGCGGCCTCTCTCGTTGCGGAGCACAGGCTCCGGACGCGCAGGCTCAGCTGCCACGGCTCACGGGCCCAGCCGCTCCGCGGCATGTGGGATCTTCCCGGACTGGGGCACGAACCCGCGTCCCCTGCATCGGCAGGCGGACTCTCAACCACTGCGCCACCAGGGAAGCCCTGATTTGCTTTTTTATTGTCCTTGTTATTTAATGTCTTCTCTCCCCCATTCGGAAGGAACTATTTAGCTCACCATAGTATACCCAGTGCATCAACAATGTCAGGCACATAGGAGGTGCTCAGTACATGAATAAACGAATGAGTGAATAAATGAATGAATATTTGCTGGTCTATAACAAAATCTATGCAGAGAAACAAATAAGCAAACACTATTCCTACCTTGAAGGAGCTCAAATTCTAAAAACCTTTCTAAAGTTCATGGGTGGGGCCAAAGCTAAAAGTATTTTAGCAACTAAAGTACAGAGACAGAGACATTTTTGGTATCCTAGGGTTCTGTTATGGAACTCCGTTCATTCTGTTATTTTAAGCATGTCCTTGGTGATGCAGAAATCCATTAAAATTGGCTGATTAGGAACAGTGCCACAAAGGAAGTAGTGGCATACTCTTGCATGAATGGCCATCTGGCCAGCGTTATGTCAATCACAGGTACTTAGAGCCTTTGGTGCCCTGCACGATACCTCATACGAGCAGGGTACTTGATAAATATTTGCTCAGTGACTGAACGAATGCCTAAGTATTTGGCCTTGCTTTTTTCAGAAGAGCTTGAATTACTGCCCAGCTCTTCTCTGGGGAACCTAGGGTTTGCTGGCACTGTTTCCATCTTATCCATCGTGAAAAGCCTTGCTCCACGCTGCCTGGAGAAAAGTAGGACCAGTTATTTGGCGGCAATGTCTGCTGTGGCCAGAAGAAGACTACTTGGGACCAGTGTGTGGGTTTTTTTTTTTTTTTTGGTAGTTCTGTTTGCCATTGATTTATTTATTTCCATTTTTAGAGAATAGTTAACTTTTCTCTAACAAATAAGACAAACTCATCAGTGTAAATCTCTTTAACTCCCCTTATATTATGATTCCTTGAATACCTGAGTGCGTACTTGGTGGCGGGAAGTGCGCAAGGAACTGGGGATAGGGAGAGGAGATAAATAGGACAGGAGGGTCCAGGCCCTCAGGGAATAAGTGCAAGGCAGGAAAGATGGCCTTGATTGACATATAATTACACAAGAATGAGCAATACTGGAGGCCAAACATAGAAGCTATGAACTTGCCTGTATTCCTGTATGATCTGATCTCCTTCTAAGATGTGGCAGCAGACACATTCTTGCTTAAACTACTTTCAGCTTATATTTTATTTTAATGTGACAGCTTGAAGTTTGTGCCTAGAGAAAAAAGTTTCATTTTCTTTTGTTCCCTCAGTGTTCATGATGTGATTTCTTACTTGTTACATTTTCTCCTACTTGTACATCCAAAGGGGTGGTGTTTTGCTGAAGGTTAAGTGTTGTGAAGTCTTGTTTACAACTGGAGACATTTGCTGTCCTTGGTGTAGCAGTTAGTCACCCCCAGGAGTTGGAACATTGGATTCAATCTTGATTTTGCTGTCTTTGAAATATATATGATGACAGTGGTCTGTTAGATCCCATACCCTTTGCTCTTCTACTCAATTAGATTTTTAAGTTTTCTAGTGTGTGTGTGGTCTTTGTATTCTTTCTCTCTCTGGGGCTGTTTTCCATCAATTTTCCTAGACCATCTACTTAGTTAGTGTCACATATTTTATTTATTACAAGAATAAACTTTATAGCCATAATTGTGAACAGAATTGTGGTCGTGGTGCCCACAGAGTGACAACACCCAAAGTCTTACAATATGAAATAACTAACACCTTTCATTCAACAGTTACTAAATGTTGGGTTAACTACTGGAAAATTACACGTTACCAGCAAACTCCTTCTACTTAGGTTAGTTCATTCATTAAGCTCCCTAAATGCCAGAAGCCAGGGGCACTAGGGGAAGGACACAATCCTTGCCTGAAGGAAGTGGACAGTCCAGGAAGAGAGAGATAGCAATGTGAATATGATATATTATGAAGGCTTAAATAGAATTAGATCGTGGGTTCAGTGGGAAAGAGTGGTCAGTTCTACTTTAGTCGTAGGGTGGGAATCAGGAGAGAGCAGGAAAGTCCTGGTAGGGTTTGAAGCTGAGCCTTAAAAGTAGATTAGGTGTCTCACTGTACAAGGGTTCAGTGAGTTTCTGGGGAAGCAAAGACACAGAAGTGATAAAGTGTGGTATGATCAGGCCATTGCCATTCAAATAATCTGGAGCACAGTGTGCAGAGTGAAGAATGCTATTTGGAAGAGGCAGAGGCAACCTCACGGAGGCCCTCATATTACATACTGAGCAGGTGTGTTATATACTAAGGGGGAGATGGGAGGTAGAGCTAGCAGGAGAGGTGATAAAGGGTTTTAAGTAGGGGAGTAGCATGAATTGGTTTGTATTTGATGATCATCCCAGAGGAAGCTTTAATGTGAACGGGAGGCAGTTAGAGTAGTTTTAACTGCTGTGTCATGATACACTGACATCCCCAGAAACTCATTTAAAAAAGTTGTTTGTATGTGTTGCTGGGTTTAATTTTCTGATTTCGAAGAACTTTTACCTCCATATTAATAGGTGAGTTTGGTCTATGATTTTCTTTTCTTAGACAGTCCTTTTTAAATTTTAATAGCAAGTAAGATGACCCAGAGGTGACTTAGATTGCTTTTACTCTCTTTCTAGAGTCTGGAATAGTTTTATCTCAGAAAATTCTGTTGCTAGAAGGTTTGGTTAAAGTTTCCTAGAAAACCATCTAGGCGTGGAGTCTTTAATTTTGAGGATAGGGGAAGATTCTGTCTACTGATTCAACTACTGTAATGGTTACTGGACTATTCATTCTATTTTTTTCCTTGATTCAACTTTATAATTTAAATATTTTTATGAAGTTGTAGTTGATGGCAAATCTTCTATTTCAAAGTTATCTGCATAAAGAAGCATAAGAAACTTGTGGGGAGAGTTGGAAATATTCTTTATCTTATTTGTAGAGGTGGGGTCATAGATATATACAGCTATCAAAATTTACCAAATTGTGTATTATAAATAGATACAATGCATAGTAAATAAAGTATACCCTTTAAAGTTAACATTACCTGCAGAAAATTATATAGTATTTTTTGTGATTTTTAAAAATTCTCTTCTGTTATCTTTAGGTATGTTCCGCTTTTTTGTCTTAATATTGTTTACTTGGGTAATTTCTCTTTCTTCTTTGTGAATCTCATTATAGGTTTGTCCATTTCATTATCTTTTAAATAACTAGCTCTCTGGGAAGAACCCTCGGCATTCTTGCTTTCTTGATCTTTCTGCCATGATGTCTTGCAGCATCCCTCCCCTCAAAACCGTTCTGTGGAGGTAAATGAGAGCACATGAGAGGTTTGGGGTCTAGGGGAGGGTATACTTGGGGCAGACGCCAGGGTTGAAGGGAGGAGATTCCTTCTTTGAAGGTGCTTAGTACAGTCAGCAAATCAGGCTCAGGGGATATTGGAGGCAGTTTCCTTTGTGCAAATTAATGTGTCTGAAATATCATTCGGTGTTATTGAAAACTCCCCTCAAATTTCTTTTTCTTTTTTTTTAATAAATTTATTTATTTTTGGCTGCATTGGGTCTTTGTTGCTGCACGCGGGCTTCTCATTGCGGTGGCTTCTCTTGTTGCGGAGCATGGGCTCTAGCCGTGCGGCCTTCAGTAGTTGTGGCACGCGGGCTCAGGAGTTGTGGTTCACGGGCTTAGTTGCTCTGCGGCATGTAGGATCTTCCTGGACCAGGGATTGAATCCGTGTCTCCTGCGTTGGCAGGCGGATTCTTAACCACTGCACCACCAGGGAAGTTCCTCCCCTCAAATTTCTGAACAGGGCTTACCTGGCAATGTGGACACTCCTTATCCTTTAGGAACTGGGTGCTGTCACTTTCGCATTTAGGGCCATTGATGCATGACTCTACCTTAACTGGCAGACTGATGAAAATGGGCATCAGAATCTGAAAATAATATAGCATCTGTTAACTACTAAATAGTTACGTTTTACTGTCTTGGAATTTAGTGTTTGTTTTGCCTACTAAATTAGTTTGACTAGTTACTTAATGCAATTGATATTTTTTCTTTTTATTTGCTAAAAAAACCTAGTCATCTGGATTTGAGAAAGCTAATTATACTTAATTGTTTGATGTAAAACTTTACTGCTTTTAATTTTTCTTCTGGTTATCAAATGCATTCTAGAAGAAAATATCATAATCTGTGAGATGGACAATTTCATAATGCAGTGCTTCTATCTTAATGCTGAATATGAGCTGAGGAAGGAGTATCCCTATTAAAATATATTCAGAGATGCCACCAGTTTGTCTTGGGGCTTATTCAAAATAAGCAGGTGCTTTGCAACAGGTGTACCAAAAATGTTGTTGAACATCGTTTTCTATCGGTATCAGATAATCATGTGTCTTTGAAAGTATTACTAAGTAGTTTAGTGGGAAGTCAATTGTGCTTTTACTAAATAGGGCTGGGCATGAGCAACAAAGTTATTTATCTTAAATTTGAAGTAGACCTCCTGGGATTAGAAAAAAAAAAACGGTACAAACTTGAGTAATCCTTTATCTTGCTTCTTGTGCTATTTTCCTTTTTATATATATTGAAGTATCTTCTGTTTGTTTTGTTTTAATCTTGGGGAAAAGTGGGAAACCCAAGACTGAAGGCTATTGTACTGTATGCCTTGCTAGGGCTGCCGTAACAAGGCACCACAGACTGAGTGGCTTAAATAACAGACATTTATTTTGTCACAGTTCTGGAGGCTGGAAGTCCAAGATTAAGCTGTCTTCAGGGTGGATTTCTTATGAGACCTCTCTTCTTGGCTTATAGATTGCCATTTTCTCCCTATGTCTTCCCATGTTGTATTAGTCAGGGTTTTACAGATAAACAGAACCAACAGGATGAATGGATGTACATATATATATATGGAGAGAGATGGATATATGCATTTGCGTGTCTATATATATATGTAGAGAGAGAGAGAGAGAGATTAAGAGATTTATTTTAAGGAATTGGCTTGCACAATTGTGTAGACTTCGGAAATATAAAATCTGCAGGGTAGGTCAGCAGGCCAGAGACACAGGAAGGAGTCTGAAGGCTGGCAAAATTCCTTCTCGCTCAGAGGAAGCTAGTCTTTGTTCTAGTAAAATCTTCATCTGATTGGACGAGGCCCACCCACATGATGAGAGTAATCTGCTTTACTCAAAGTCCACCAACTTTAATGTTAATCTCATCCAGAAAACATCTTTGCAGAAACATCCAGAATAATGTTTGACCAATTATCTGGGCACTGTGGCCAAGCCAAGCTGACACATAAAATTAACCATCATGCCTGGTCTTCCCTCTGTACCTGTCTGTGCCTAAGTTTCCTCTTCTTGTAAAGAAACCAGTCATACTGGATTAGGGCCCACCCGAATGACTCATTTAAATTTAAGACTATCTCCAAATGCAGTCGCATTCTGAAACCTTGGGGATGAGCACTTCCACATATGAATTTTAGAGAACAAATTCAGCCTGTAACAGCCATTAATTTAAAAGTAAGCATAACTAGAAAGACAATTCAAAGGGAAAGACAGTCCTCCTAATATTAAAAATGTGTTATTTCCTCTGACTTTAGGATAAAGCATGTTTTTGAATCCTCAGATAAACCAATTAATTGGAATGGGAAATAGCTTTTTAATATATTCCTGTTTCTACAACCTAGAAGTCAATTTTGTTTTCCTTTGCCAAGGATATTTCTATTATCACAGTAATTAGAGATTAGAGTTTTAAAAACTTTTTATTCTGGTTATACGTGGATTTCTGTTTTCATTTTATGTTTTGAAATTTCAAGTTAGGGAGAAACATGTAAGAAGTTTTATCCTGAGTTATGAACTAATTTGAGGTTGCTATTAAAAACAGAGCCACGTTTCTGCTTTTCCTGGCAATATAAGAAATAAACGATGGGAAAATTACCAATAAAAATGAAGGAGAAAATCAACAAGAGAATATAAAATAAGGACAAAACAGAAAATACATCTTCAATGGTTCTTTCAAATCATGAATGTAATCTTACAACATTATCTCTTATGTTTTATATCAGTATCTTATATCACTTATATTTCTCAAATCTGTTTAACTAAAGAAAAAGTGCTTCCCTTTCTCTGATACCGAAAAAATGCTTCTGTTATCTCCTTTTTTGCAGATAACAAAGAGATTTTCCTTTCTAAAGCAATTCACAAGTCCTTCATAGAGGTTAATGAAGAAGGCTCAGAAGCTGCTGCTGCTTCAGGTGCCAAACTATTGTTTTCCAAAATCTTCTCACTTTTTTGAGATTTGTATTTTTAAAGCCATCTTGGGTGGGGAATGGGGATCATTTAGAACTAAGCCAAAAAACTGACCCTGCTCTAACTTAGAAGTCAAGCTAATGATGAACCTGCTAGAATTTTCCAAATAGGATATGAAGCATGCACTCATTTCAGTGCCCCATACAGAGTAACTCCCGTCTCTAATGAGAGGCAGGAGAAGATTGTCAGCTCTGCAGAATAGATTTTCCTGCTGTGCTGCCTGTTTAAATATTTTAAATATTTCCCTGCTGCCCAGTTAATCATTTTTCTTTCTACTTAATTATTTTTGGAAGTTAGTTCTTAATTTTGTCAGTGAAGAGCTTTGAGTTTTTAAAAAGCACATGTACAAACAAGAGTGCATGATAGCATGCAATACATAATTTTAAGTTAATAATAAAATAATTTTAAATAAAATTCTTTTTAAATTTACCTAAATTACGTGTCCAAAGCAAAATGGTAAATGTCCTTGGTTATTTTGAATGTTCTGACTTCCTTAGTTAAGCAAGAAGGATTTTTCTTTTTTTTTTCATTTGTTTCTTTGGATTTGTTTCAATATCATGTTCAACAGCCGTCATGAAATTTTGGCAGGATTTTTCCCTTCTCCGGTAAAATGCAACATATCATATTTGCGCAAATTCTTTTTAACTTCTGCATACATTTGTCCATTAAAAGGATCTCATCAGTTAAAATGGTGTTTTCGGGAGGAAATAGAAACAGTAGTCTCAGGCACCGAGAAAGCTTAAAATCTTACATAATTTAATCTTGGCCTTTTCCTGACAACAAATCACCCTGCAGAAAGTATAAAATGATTATCCCACAATAAGGATCTCGAGGGAATTAAATTTCCCAGCTGTAGGAAACACCACTGCATCTCTCCCTGCTGTATTTTCTCTTTAATCACTGCTGTTCTGGCCACTTGCTAGAAGCCTGGTGACTTGCTATGTAAAAATCCCCATTTCATGTAAAAGAAATAATGATTTGAGAATATAAAGAAACTGATTTTTGCTTGTTTGCGGTGTTTTTTTTTCCCCTTTCCTTGACTCAAAGGTCATTTTAGTAAAGCTGTAAGTATTTATCTGAGAATAAAAATTTGTAACATGCAAAATAAATTGTTCTATAGGGAGGGAACTGTGTGTGTGTGTGTATTTGATTTTTTTTAAGATCAAGTAGAAATGTTAACACATTTACAATTTTTCTCTAAGTCTTTAAAATCTTGTTTCGTGTAAATCATTACCTTTGCATTAAACATAGATAGTTTGGAGAAATTACTCATTAGTCCCCGCACATCCACAGACATGTAATTACTTTCTCTCTGCGTTACAGGAATGATTGCAATTAGCAGGATGGCTGTGCTGTATCCTCAAGTTATTGTCGACCATCCATTTTTCTTTCTTATTAGGAACAGGAGAACAGGTAAGTCTGTTATGAGAACAGAACTTTAATAAGCCAAAAAGAAATCATTTTTTTAATTGAAAACATTTTCCACATTATTTATCAGATGTGTTCAAATGATTTTTTAAATGAAAATAATTTACTTACATTTTTATCTTTAGAATTTATGAGTATCCAAGGACACAATACTTATCATTGAATCTTTTACTGCTTGTATATTCAGAAAACTTATAGTTTATTCATAAATCTGAGGTTATTGGAGACCAGTGTTCTTGCTTTCATTTATAATGTACAATTAGAACACTGCTAATTGTAAGCAAGAAGGAAAATAAATATCTTTTGTTCAACTCCTCTTTTGTTCATTCCCAACCCAATGCAGGTACAATCCTATTCATGGGACGAGTCATGCATCCTGAAACCATGAACACCAGTGGGCATGATTTTGAGGAACTTTAAATCATTTTATTTAAATAATAAGGAAAATAGTAACTAAGCACATTATGTTTGCAACTGGTATATATTTGAGACTTGTGTTTTACAATATATCTTAAGATAATACTTAAAATAGCTCCTGATAAAAGCAATGTATGTAAATTATAAGCCAACTTCTCAAGGAATGTTATCCGTATTATTGAGGTAATGATCCTCTCATGTCATTGTGTTTGTTGTGCTAGAATTTAAAATAAAAGTACATAGTGAACGTGTGAACAGCTCTGTTTTTCATTTTAGAAGTTGTAGTATAAAGATACCTCTAGGTGAAATTTGGAAACAATGATGTTTCTGGACATCTTAAGTCTTTTATAATCATGCAGAAACAAAGCACCAAAGTAAATTAGCATCATACACTTATACATAACAAGCAACAACAAGTGAGGTGAAGACAGGTACTCTGCAAAAATTCTAACTGCTGTTTCTCTGAAGACAGTGTATAGTGTAATATAAAAACCTGCACACTGAACATCTTCTGTGTGGCTCCATCACAAAACTTGTTAGAAAAAAATAGGGCTATGCCAACCCATAGATTATAGCTATAGCTTACTGACTTTGTCTTTAAAGATCATTGGCTTTATAAGGGTGATGTAGACTATGAGCCTGATATATCACCATGTTTTGCTGTGGCAAGTAAAATCTGAACTGTAACATAGTTCCCAAAAGTGCCCCAATAAGCCAAATGAGCAAATTAATGATAAAAATATGCCCTCTGGTATGTCACTGGAGAGTTAACTAGAAAAACTCTGTTAGTACAGATACCAGAAACTAGCAGATCATAGGCTGAGAGCTGCCCACAGGGATGTTTTTGTTTGTTCTGTGCAAGAGGTTTTCATGTTTTGAACTTGAATGTCTGTAACTGGAATAACACATTCCTTGTTTCCCCATTGGTTACCTGATGGCTCCAGGATGCATTTGTGTTTGAGACCTCTTGAGAGTTGTAATAAGTCCTTTGCATAATATTTTGTTCTTATTTTCTAGTATAAGAGTAGTCGATTCCAATGGGGACAGTGTCAATTTCTTAAGTTCTCCAGTAAATTATTTTGTTATCCTGTGGCTGAAATAATAGCATTCCTTTGGGGGGGAAGAAAAAAAAAGAATGGTCTTGTCGTGTTCCATGAATGGAACCAGGTCCATTTATTGCCAAATTTTTGATTCTATGATTAATAATTTCTTAAAAAGTTTGAAACGTTTCAAAATTTAACAGAAACAGTTTGTATGTGACTCTCTTGTGTGTTAGGTATTTTGCTATGGTTTGGAGCTGTTAAGAAGAATTGATATTATTATTAACTTTGATTCTGTTCAGGAGAGTTGTGGTTTGAAGCAACCAGGCCTGATCCTTGACATACTGAATTATAAACTTGGAGAAAAAACTTGAAAATTTGCTTTTTAAACAAGTTCCTTTGGTGATTTTGTTATACACTAAATCTTGAATATTGCTAAAATAAAGGATACAGATGGAACACTTATACACTAGTTGTTTAAATATGGTTAATTTATAGAAAATTAGGTCAATCAATGAAGTATCCTAAATTAGTGCTTCTCAAATTTATGTGTAATGGAATCACTTGGGGATCTTATTAAAAATGCAAATTCTCATTTAGTAGATCTGCAGTGGGACCAGAGATTTTATATTTCTAACAAGTTCCCAGGTGATGCCATGGCTGCTGACCCACGGATTCAGGTTGGTAGCAAAGCTCCACTTAACATAGGTTTACATGTTTGATATTTTTACTATGGAAACAGAAAAACTGTATAATTTTCATGCAACTTGGAGAGATTCAGGAGTTGGGGTTGTAGTTTACATTAAGAGTGCTATGAATTTATACAAAAAGAAAAAAATGGTTTCACCCTAAAGTTTTTTTTTCTGTTACACATGGAAAAATGCAGACTTCCTCTGCATATTAGAACACTTGAAATACAGTTTTTAAAAATATAAAGACATTTATAGGCAATGCCCATGAAAGAATTTATGAGTATCCAAGGACACAATACTTATCACTGAATCTTTTATTGCTTGTATATTCAGAAGACGTATTCATAAAGCTGAGGTTATTGGAGACCAGTGTTCTTGTTTTCATTTATAATGTACACAGGTTGGGCTAACTAATGTTGATTCAGTATTGATATTCTGAGTTTGTGATGTCCTTTATTACCATATCACTACTTCTTCTTTTTTTTTTTTTTCTTTTTGCGGTATGCGGGCCTCTCACTGTTGTGGCCTCTCCTGTTGCGGAGCACAGGCTCCGGACGCGCAGGCTCAGTGGCCATGGCTCACGGGCCCAGCCACTCCGCGGCATGTGGGATCTTCCCGAACCGGGGCACGAACCCGTGTCCCCTGCACTGGCAGGCGGACTCTCAACCACTGCGCCACCAGGGAAGCCCATCACTACTTCTTAAGCATTACATATATTGCTATACCTGTGTAGCCATCAGTCAACTAAATGAGTTACCTATAAGGAAGAGTAAACATTATTAGACAAGCGTGTGGCTTGTCTAATGCAATTGTGCATTTTATAAAGCCCAAAATGCAATTTGTGTTAGCTGACATAAGATTAAACTCTACCATTCAGAATGTTTACCATAAAATATTTCAATACAATTTAGATGTCCCTTAAATGAAAATGGATTCTGCCCTGTTATTAGCATGTTTGTGGAGTGCTTAAAAATAGAATACTTGATAGTACCAAGTTTTTCCTATTGTTTGATTTTGTTTATAATTTCTTCAATAATTTCCTTTCTATTGAAAAAGTAAATCTTTTTTTTTTTAGTTTCTTTTTCTTAAATTGAGGTATAGTTGATTTACAATATTATATTAGTTTCAGGTATACAACATAGGAATTCAAAATTTTTATAGATTATACTCCATTTAAAGTTATTATAAAATATTGGCTATATTCCCACTGCTGTACAATATACCCTTGTGGTTTATTTATTTTGTACATAGTAGTTTGTACCTCTTAGCGCCCTTACGCTATCTTGCCCCTGCCCTCTTTCCTCTCCCCATCGGTAACCACTAGTTTGTTCTCTATATCTGTAAGTTTGTTACATTTTCGTTATATTCGTTTGTTTTATTTCTTAGATTCAGCATACAAGTGATAACATACAGTATTTGTTTCTCTTATTTCACTTAGCAGAATACCCTCTAGGTCCATCCACATTGTTGCAAATGGCAAAATTTCATTCTTTTTTATGGCTGAGTAATATTCCATACATATACATATACTACATCTTTATCCATTCATCTATCGATAGGTATTTAGATTGCTTTCATGTCTTGGCTATTATTAATAATGCTGCTATGAATACCGCAGTGCATATATCTTTTCAAATTAGTGTTTTCATTTTCTTCAGATATATACCTAGGAGTAGAATTACTGGATCACATGGTAGTTATATTTTTAATTTTTTGAGGAGAAAAATGAAAAAGTATAGTTCAGTTCCATTTCCTTTAAAATGTATGTTAGCACAGATACACACATGCACACACACACACACACACAATGTGCACAGCCAGCTTATGAAAACTTTTCTATTTTTCTTATATTTTGGGGGGGGAATCAATAACAGTTATACATCTGCTTTTATTTTAAATAATTTTTCAGCTTCACTGAGGTATAACTGACAAACAAAATTATATATATTTAAAATTTACAATGCAATGATTTGATATATGTATACATTGTGAAATGGTTACCACAATCAAGTTGATTAACACATCTATCACCTCACACAGTTACCTTTGTGTGTGTGTGTGTGTGGTGAGAATGCTTAAGATGTACTGTCTTAGCAAATTTCAAGCATGCGATACAGTATTCTTAACTATAGTCACCATTCTGTACGTTAGATCTCCAGAACTTATTCATCTTATAACTGAAAGTTTGTACCCTTTGATCAATATCTCCCTATTTCTCCCACCCACCAGCATCTAGAAACCACCATTCTTCTCTCTGTTTCTATGAGTCTATTTTATTTTTTTTGGTTTCGCATACAACTGATACCATACAGTATTTGTTATCCTTTGTCTGGCTTATTTCACATAGCACAAGGCCTTCTGAGTTTATCTCTGTTATTATAAATAACCCCCTCAGCCCTGGCAACCACCATTCTATTCTGTTTCTCTGTATTCTACTATTTTATTTTATTTTATTTTATTTTTAGATTCTGCATTATGGGTGAGTTCATACAGCATTTGTCTTTGTCTGGCTTATTTCACTTAGCATGGCATCCTTCAGAGTCATCCCTGTTGTTGCAAATGGCAGGATTTCCATCTTTTTATGGCTGAGTAATATTCCTTTGTGTGTGTGTATACATTTGTGTGTATTTGTATATATACATATGTTACACAGGAATGCATATATTACATTTCTTTATCCATTCATACATCAGTGGACACTTAGGTTGTTTTATGCCTATTATGAATAATGCTGCAATAAACGCGGGAGTTACAGATATCTTTTCAAGATACTGATTTCTTTTCCTTTGGATATATATTTTAGATATCAACTGCTTGTCATATATATGGTTTGCAAATATTTTCTCTCATTTTGTAGGTTTCCTTTTCATTTTGTTGATAGTTACCTTTGCTTTACAGAAGCTTTTTAGTTTGATGTAATCCCAGTTGTTGCTTTTGCTTTTGTATCATATCCAAAAAATTATTGCCAAGACCAGTATCAGGATATTTTCCCCTATGTTTTCTTCTAAGAGAGCAAACCTAGAGAATATGAAACTTAACTCAGCTGCTTTGTTTCATGTCTGCCAACTAAGTTATTCTTGAGGGAGTCTGAAGCGTCTACATGCACATAAAAATAGCTAATGAAAAAAACTGTGTGTTATGAAAACTGGAAGAGATATTTCCACAAAATAATCCGTTTACTTAGAGAAGATAGTTTAACATTAATAAGCTAAAAGCTAAAGGTGCATTATATATATATTGGCTTCTGATTTTGATGAGACAAAGGTGCATGGATTTGTGAAAAAGGTGTTTAATAAAATAAAACAAAACCAATGCAAATAGAACACGTACTGTCCTTTGTCCAAATTCACCCTTTATTATGTATTGAGTATAGACACACTTTTCCTCTCTTTGAAAATTGCAGAGTTTTTTTGTCTATTTGGGGGAAAATTACATGGTTATTTGTGACATATGGCATGTTCCAGAAAACGTTTTTTCAGCAGTCATCCCAGCTACTAGCTGATACAGCAGTTTTTTCTCTTTTTTGAATAGGAGACAGTGTTTCATCTCTCCCCTTTTCTGAAACTTTTGTGATAATTCACAAATATATAAATCTGACACCTGTTCACGCAATTGCTCTTTATCGGTTATTCAAGGAAAATTGCTGATGGAGAGATCATATTTTTCTATATGATTGAGTCACCTCCCTTCAAGTATTTTCTGCTTAAATATTTATAAACAGGTACCTATGGAAAAACATGGGCTGTGCGCATGAGAGAGAACCAAGTTTAAACAGATCTGCCACTTACTAGATGTCTGTCCTTGGAACAAGATTGTTTAATTTTCATCTGTATATTCAAATAGTAACACCTACTTCATAGGATTATCTGAGGATTAAATGATATAATGTGTATGAGGAATATAATAAGTACTTGACACATGGCAGTCAGTCATGAAAGGCTAGCAATTAGCATTAACATTACCATATTTCAGCTCTTCTAAGGCATATAATTTTTCACATTTTAACATTAAGGGAATGGAGTGATCAATGGTGTCTTACAGTTGCTGGTGAAGGTAACAACCAAGACTTAGACGGCCTTGCCCGCGCACACAGTAATCTTGTTGCATGACGGCTGTCTGACTGTAATCTCTTGGCTTCTCAGTCCACAAACCATTTGAGAAAGAATCATAATGGCTATTTGAAGAAGCATTGTGAATCCTGGTTATCATCTGAAAACCTTTCACTGATTTTTCTGTCAGATAAAGTGCCAGTTTCAAAACTCGTGGAATACTTATCAATAGCTTAGAAGAAAGTCCTAGAGACAGAAGTTGCACTACGGGCATGACTGTGTCACCAGTGCTCTTAGTGCTGTAGAGGATAATGGTGTGGGCAAACGTGGACATCAATCACTGCACAGAGAGTGACTTGGAGCCGGACTCTGTATTTTAGAAACATTTTACTTTGCTTATATTTTCTTTTTAATATATACATAGGTATGATCTACAATAAAATGTATTTAAATAAGTCTAAATGGAAGATATACTTAATGTTTCAAATGAGTTTGAAATAAACATTCTGTTTAACATGTCACAGTTTTACTGAAAGTGATTTTTTTCTTTCTAAGCTGTACGTAAAACAAAGGAGTGTCCTACAACTGATGTCTTGAATTGGATGAACTAGCATATTATTCACAGCAAGACTTGTGAAGGAATCACATTTATTAAAGTACATAGCGAGTGGAAATGTTGTCACGTATAAATTCCCAGGGAGATTGCTTTCATTGGCTCTCAGAAGGGTTATTTAGAGGTTCAAATTCAAAAAGAGGGGAGGGGAGAGTGTGTGAGAGAGGAAAGGAAAAAGGGAGTAGAACAGCAAATATTCACAAGCTACTTGCAAATGGTAATTATTTTCAGCAAAATGACTCCACAGTATCTGAAGCAGACTGAACTTGGTCATTAAAAAACATCTGAAAGAAGAATTTTTCTGACATCCATCACATAGAAGTGACTGTTAATGACCAGAATGCATGTAAGGAGGGCAGAGTGGGAGGGTGGGGATATTAAATCTAGTTTATCTTTTTTTTAAAAAAATTACATCTCTTAATGTAGCTTAACATTCTCGCCTTACATACTGTACATGCTAATTAGAGGCAATCCATGAGGAGGCTGATAATTATCAGATTAAATGCCAGAGGTTTAATTTTGTCCTGAAAATTTTTTTTCTTCCAATAAAAATCTTTCCTCCAATAAGATTGTTTATAATTAGCTGGTCTTAACAATTCATAAGCTATAGAAGCTATAATCACACAATAGTTCCTTAGCAACAGACTTTTAATTTTTAATTTCATTGTCTTTACATGGATTGATTTCTAGGGCGTTTCCTATGTCATAATGATGTCAATGGAAGAAAATTTTAAATGAATGCTAGATCTTGGTATTTCTGAAAGAAAGTATTTTTCTAATTGAAATTATTCAGAAATATTTACTTGAACCAAATAAGGTGGAATGCATTTTGTTCATTTGGCTTCTACTTCAAATAGTAGTTTCTGAGTTTTTTTATTAATATCTCTTACATTAATAAAGCTAAAATTCTTTAGCAAGAACTAAAGTGTTAGCTTTTACCTGGGCAAGTTTTAAAAGGGAAAATAACATGCCACAAGATGTCACTGTAATCCTCATAAACTGATAAGTGTAGTAACTGCTTTTATTTCAACATTTAAAGAAGTTAGGTGAGAAAAAAACTCTCACAATAGGCACAAAGCAGTTGGTAGCTTTACCGTCTATCTTTTCGAATCTAAACATAACTATAAAAAGTACACCCTGGAATGAGCCTCTGGCATTCAATGACAACTTTCATAGAATAGAGTAAGAATCTTTCATTCTTCTTAAATAAAATCATCTTCACTTTTATGACACAATTCTATCTATCCTATTTTTTGTTGTTGTTGTTGAACGCGGGCCTCTCACTGTTGTGGCCTCTCCCATTGCGGAACACAGGCTCCAGACGCACAGGCTCAGCGGCCATGGCTCACGGGCCCAGCCGCTCCGTGGCATGTGGGATCTTCCTGGACCAGGGCACGAACCCGTGTCCCCCGCATAGGCAGGCGGACTCTCAACCACTACGCCACCAGGGAAGCCCTATCTAGCCTATTTCTGATTCAGATTTCAAGTAGGATAATACTTTGGACTCATTGGAAATAAAAACTCCAGGTTAAAGATGCAATAAAAGCTCTTTATACCAGTTCTATGATGCCTTTGATGTTTATGGAAGACTCCACTGCCAGCCAGGATGGACATAAAATTGTGAGAAAAACACAGCGTGGGGCTTCCCTGGTGGCGCAGTGGCTGAGAGTCCGCCTGCTAATGCAGCAGACACGGGTTCGTGCCCCGGTCCGGGAAGATCCCACATGCCGCGGAGCGGCTGGGCCCGTGAGCCATGGCCGCTGAGCCTGCGCTCCGCAACGGGAGAGGCCACAACGGTGAGGGGCCCGCGTACCGCAAAAACAAAAAAAACAACAAACAAACACAGCGTGGGCCATTAAAAAAAAAAAGGAAAAAATTCTTTCCTGGTAATATACTCAAAACAAAAATTATAAGTGAACTACTCATTCTTGTTAACTTCCAGTTGAAAATCTCCTGATTCACATCCCATAGTCAAAGCACACAGATTAAAAGGGAATGTATGAACCTCGGTTTCAACTATAATGAAAAACTCATGGGGAAAAGTGAGTTTAGTTGGTTCTTTCAAGATCACTTTTACCATTACTGGTAGAGAGGACAACCTGTGATTTATTAAAGTTCTTTTAATGTTTTGAACATGTAAAATAATATTATATTCAGAAATTTTAGGCTGTAGTTACAAGGGACTGATTGTTTTGCATACATGGATTTAGAGGCTTTTTTTAAAAAAAGTTGTCCTTTTTTAAAAAGGAATGTCTCATTAAAAAAAACATTTTAAAAAGCAAATCCCGTTGTACACCTGAAACTACTGGTAATATAATATTATACATAACTATACTTCTATTTAAAAATTTTAAAAAGCAAATCCCTGTAACTAGTTATATGAAAGCCTTCGCCACCTGCAACTTTGGTCATCACTTTTGCTTTTACTGAAATTTTCTCCATATTTATTCACTTAATTACTAGTTAATCATGCTACAAAGAGCTACAAAGATGAATCAGACACAGAGCCAACAGACTCTTAAAGCTCTTGAAACCCAGTTGAAGGAAGCAACTGTTTAAGCAGATGAGGTTAGGATAGCAGCTCATACTGGGTGCAGCTGGGCATAGATGAAAAGGTGAGTTCACCAGGAAGGGGGGGTAAAGAGGTCCAGACTATATAAATTTCAAACAGGAGGTAACAAAGCCCTTCAGATGACTGTTTTTTTCACTAGATATGCTGATTTATTTCCCTCTAAACTGAAAGAAAACCTGCCAAAATGCATGATTTCAGTTTTCTTTTCGGTTTGAAAAATTTACTTAACTCATCAAACCAACCATTTCATTGTTAATGTCAATGAAATATAAGAAATTGTTTACTTGGAGACAGAAAACATTTCTAAAGAGATGTTCTCTGAAGTAATGCTCATGTGGCTGCATAATCATATTGAATCCCACACTTATTTGCTTCAGCACATAACTTACTGCAACAAAGAAGTGCTTGTCTATTGATCTCCTGGTCTGTAAAAAAGGAAAAGGTGAAAAAAAGTTATAATACTTTAATGGAGAATAGAGATACAGCAAATCCTATGAGTTTATCTTGTCAGCTAGAAGTTCTGTCCCCATTAGTAAAGCATGTTTTGATCCCCAAACCTAGTCTCCGGAGTTAGGAAAACAGCTTCTCCTCTGTGATAGCCACAGCTAAGCCTACCTGTGGGAAGTCCCAGCCCAGGCATACATGGCAAACTCCTTGGCCTTGACATTCAGACTCAGGGAACAGAGATTACTCCAGTGCTGGCACAGAAAGAATTTCTGTGGCCAGAGGTTTTACATCATTACAAGGTGACAGAGTTCCTACGTGGTAGATTTCTAGCCATGGACAGACATATAAGCTGATCCTGGGCAATGACCTGGCTGGAAGTAGACAAGAACAAGTTCACAGTCCTCATGGTCTTCCAACTTTGGGGAGATCTCTCTCCAAAAACATCACCAGGACCACCAATTCCTGGGTAACCTTTCTAAGGTAGGAATGGAGTACTGTGCCCACCCACTCACATCTGGTAGTGTTTGCATCTTTGACCGGCTTCTTTGCTCTTTGGGGAATAAACTCAAGTACTGGCCGCCTAAACTAGGTCCGAGACATTCCCATACCCACCCTGCAACCCTAACCATCTTCTTTGGTCTGACCTAGGTTCCTGCTGTGGCTTCCTCTTAAAGTAAGAATGTCAGTTACTGTCAAACAGAAGATATTTTCCTCAGAGAATTAGATTTTTAAAAATTTTACAACAATTATCAAAACAAAAATCCTCAATAACAGAAAAAAAAAATCCAAACAATATGATTATAAAATAAGCAGAGGAAACGAATAGATATTTTTTCAGAGAAGACATTCAGATAGCCAACAGGTAAATTAAAAAGTGCTTAACATTACTAATCATCAAGGAAATGCAAAGCAAAACCTTTTAGAATGGCTGTCATCAAAAAGACAAGCAGTAACAAGTACTGGCAAGGATGCAGAGAAAGGGGAACACGTGTGCATTGTTGTTAGGAATGTAAACCTGTGCTGCCACTATGGAAAACAGAAGAGAGGTTCCTCAAAAATTTAAAATTAGAACTACTGTATGATATAGCAATTCCACTTCTGGGTATACTTTCAAAAGAAATGAAATTACTGTCTCAAAGAGATATCTGCACCCCCATATTCATTGCAGCATTATTTACCATAGCTGAAACATGGAAATAACCTAAGTACCCATGGATAAAGTACCCATGGATGAGTGGATAAAGAAAAGATGATGTATACATACAATGAAATATTATTCAGCCATAAAAAAAGCAGGCAATCCTGCTGTTTGCTATAACATGGATGGACCTTGACAGCATTATGCTAAGTAAGATACTGCATGATCTCACTTACATGTGGAATCTGAGAAGATTGAACTCACAGAAACAGAGAACAGATTGGTGGCTGCCAGAGGCCAGGGGTAGAGGGGCGTGGACTGAAGGTGCTCAAAAGGCACCTCAAAACCCCAAACCTAACAGTTCATAGAAGGCAAAAGACAGGACTAGTCCTTTGGCAAAAAAATGGCTAACTTTTCATCACTCGTTCCTTTTTTATCCTGGGAACAGCAGATTCCAGCTTGCCTTGCAGTGGTGTGCAGCTAAGTAACTAAATTCTGGCCAAAGGTATGTGAGCAATTATGTATGTCATTTCACCACTTTCTCTCCCTTCATCTGCTGACTGGCTGTGGAATATCTCTCAGGGGGCTCAGGCCCTAAGAGCTGGAAGAACTCCAAGAGGGAAGGAGTCTGGTTCCCTGAGCTGCCACTTGTAGAAGAGATGTCCAGAAGAGCCAAGGGACCAGGAAGACTCATTTGACCTGTGCACGAGCAAAAACCAACACTTGTAGAGTTAAGCCACTACATTTGAGTTTGTTTGTTTATTATAGCAGTTAGTCTACTGTGACTTTTCTAAGCATACATATAACTGATTTATTCTCATATGCATGCTGTATATACCTTTTCACCTTTTTTCCGTTTTTCTCGTCCTTGACATTTTATCAAAATAATACACTATGTAATATACTCATCCCAGATACAAGGTGGTCTGCAATCATCAAGACACATTTATTTTACATTAATGCTCGATCTTTGTGAGGTCGCTTTCATTAGAAACTGTTGAATAATGCAGGACATTATTTTCGGGAAGGATTTTCAAGTGCTGGCACCTTATGCAGCTCCCTTGCACAGGCCTACTGTGTCAACTAATAGGTATTAATAGGATTTATACCACCTCTCTGCTTCTGACTCCAAGAACCACATACTTGAAACAGTTCTTTGCTTCCTGGACCAGTCATCCTCAGGACACTGCATCTTTTGCCTGATTCTCTCTCTCAGGAACTTTAAACTGCACTTAAGAAGAGACCTGATTGATAGATCGCCCTCCCACACGCTCAGGCTGAGGCTGCTACAGGTATTAACAATCCTTACCCCCATCATTTCTTCCCAGGTCTGAGCCACCAGGAAAAGAAGTCAGGCAGGATAATAGGAGATCCTATTAATGAATAGTTATTCATTTTTAAATTTATTCATTACTGACTGAGAACCAGCAGGCTCTGTGAGGTCACAGGGAAGCCAGAGAGCTTGGTTCAGTCCCTATCCTCAGAGAGCTTACACTCTTAGAGAAAGAGGTGGGAGGAAAGACAGACATATACTAAGGCAGTTACAATCCTGTGTGAGGTGTGTGAGAGAGGGAAGCTCAGGGTGGGTATCTGTCAAAATTAATTAAGCCGTGCAAACTTTAGATTTCTGCATGTTATTGTATGCAATATATTTAAAAAATATTGTCTAAACAGGAGCCTATTAAAGCATTTTTTTAAAATAGCATTTGTTATTAGCCTTCCCCCTCTTCCGCTGCAAGGAACACTTCCTTTAGACTCATTTTCATGCTGCATTTATTGAAATATATTTACCTGTTATTCTGATTTCTAGTTTGGGTCTTTATTTTCTCTTAAAAATCAAGATATTTACTGATCCTTTATAAACTAGCCTACTTTGGGGGTATTTATGGCATTCTCATTTCACAGGCATAACACAAATGAAAACAGTGCTAAAATACTTTGAAAATACAACATGCAATGGAAGCTCTAAGTGATAACAGAGAAGATGAGGAAAGACTTGCAGGCAATTTAGCAGTTTTGGGTGCATTTTTCCACCGAGAGAGGAGTTCAAGCTATCAATATAAGAACTCAGCTCTGAGAATAAGTTTCAGAATCAAAACAGAACTGATAAAAGCCCCAAACCCAAAATGGCAAGCAAAAACAAACAAATAAAAGCAATAGCCTAAAACAATCTGCCCAAATACTGCAGTGGTGATGCTAAAAATAGAACAATTTAAAAAAAAAATAAATAAAAATAGAACAGTTTTTAATAAAAGTATAGGAAAATAATAGATCACTGAATGTGATCTTTGATACATGTATTTTAAACTGATTTTCAAAAATAAATAATTCTATTTTTTAAGAGCTAAAATCCTGACACATTCAGCCTATAATACTATGAGTAATATACCAAGTAGTAATGTTCTGGCATTATGACTGTGCATGACTACAAGGCAGACCTTAATGTAATCAGTGTTTCCTCTAATGGTGCTAATGGTGACTGTTCAGCTTCGACCCTGACCGAGATTGCTTTTTATTTCACTGGTTTAAAGAAAGTATGACCATTGCTAGGACTTGGCATCAGCCACGGATGTGGCAACGTAAACATTATGGAAACTTAATTTGTGCACATCTCAGGAACAGAATTTTTATCTTTGTGTACTTCGCACTTCCGACCAGCCCTTAAAGACCTCCTGGGATGCCTAATTTATTCTAAGGTAATGGAGGTACAAAAGTTTTGTGCTAGATGCCCCCCAACCCAGCCCCTAAATAATCAATTATTTGCACTGAAAGAGAACCTGGTTCAATCTGCATTTTGTAGTTAAAGAAACAGAGACCCAGAGAAGTACAGCTCTTGCCCAACATAACCATCATTATCAATTTCGTCAGCGTGTTGACACTTACTGTGCACTCTCTGTGTGCTGGCCATTGTGCTTTATATGTTGTACCATATCATCCTCTTAATCCTGGGTGCTATTTTCATTTCCATTTATTAATGGGAAACCGATGCCTGAAGCAGTTGTATACTGTGCTCAGGGTCACACAGCTAAAATGTCAGTTGTGGGGAGTCCTTCTTCAGAGCCAGCATTCTGAATCACTGCACCAGTGCCTGTTGGTTATGGAATCATAGAACCCAGGCTTCAGGACTACTAAGTATAAGTCGGTAGGGTTATTAAAAAACTTGCCACATTTTAGGCACTCCAAAATGCTGGTGAGCAAATGAATGAGTGAAAATGAAATGCACAAAACATAATGCTTTGTCTTCAAAAATTTATCTGCAGCAAATTTTCACCAACACATTTGAAAGAGTGGCTCCATCCATATAGTTGGACATCAGTTTCAAGATTACCTTTCAAAATTGCTTGTACATTACAATCACTATGTTAACAGAAAATAAAATATAAGGCAGCTCAGAGAGGGAAAACGTGTACTGTCTATAAAGAAGTTGTGACCTGAGAACATGACTGAGATATCTGAATGTATCTTAAAGAAAACAAGAATAAATGTAAACAGCAAAGAAATTATCAATGATAAAACTGAAACTATAACATTTTTAAAGAATTAATATAACATCAACTTTTTGAAATTTCTAATAAAAAGCTAGTCTATACAGAATATAATATGTATATAAATATATCTATATTTCCCTAAATGGGAGTTGATTTATATGCCAATATACTGCCATCTGATACTTCTTTATTGAAGCTTTAACATCATCTAGCAGGTACTGAGTGAAAGGGACAGCAAGGCAGACAAGAATCTATTGTAATCTACCAAAATCATGTCTCAGATTTTCTAGGAAAATACCAATTTAAAAGAGATATTCTGCCCACACTCCTTATTATAAAACACCCAAGTGTTTCTGAAATTTCTACATTTTAACACCAGCATGCCCTCTCCCAGACCTTCTCTCAAAGCCAAAATCAATATATTCAATATCAATTTATTTAACAAATATTTACTGGCCATCTATTATATGCCGGGCCCCTAGGATAGAAGAGTGAGAATTATTCCTAACTTTAGGTTCAGAAAAATAAGTAGCTTTATGTCAACTTGATGGTAAATTGTACATTAAAATTCAGTTGACCTTTAAAAAAGGCTAAAACCATCTCTTTCTGCTGGATGTGTGATTGCCTAGGAAACTTCCATTACAAAGAAGCTAAAATAGGTTTTTGTATTTTCTTTTACATTCTTTTTAGTATTTTGGAGAGTAATTAGTCTTTTAAAATTAAAGATGAAAAAATTTTAAGTTATGAGTTTAAACAGAATTTATCTCTATATAAGGGGAACTTATCCATGAATATTTACATTTTAGTGGCAAAGTCAGATAATCCCTGCATGATATTGTAGCCAATGTATTATTTGAATTCCATCATGTAATATTTTTTACTACTGCTCAATAATCTCAATAACTTTTGTGATTTTGTAAAAGTAATATCTATTTATTGTATAAAATATGAACTAAATGTCCATCAAAACAGGAATGGATGAATAAATTATCACAGATTCATACAATTTAACACTATGTGTCAGTTAAAGAAAATAGAGTTTCAGGGATTACTATGAAAAAAATTCTCAAAAACATAGTATTGAACAAAAAAATATATAGTATGATACCATTTCTATAAAATTTTAAGCCATATAAGCCAAGCAGTACCATATAGTACTAAATGGATGTACACAGTAAAAATATAAAAGCCTGTGTCAATTAAAAAGGCTAGAAATGAGATCAAGAAGGGTATCCGAGGGAGGAAGATATCAGATGTATGTGTACTACAGTACAGCAATTACCTTTACGCAGCAAGTATAGGTGACTCTAGGGCTCATCTACCTTTCCTTAAGCATCCTAGTGCTGTCTTCAGTCCAATGTCAGAAAGTGGTTGTTTCCTATAATTGAATTTTTAAGTTGTTTAATCCTCTTATTTCCTTATGGTTTGAAGTGCAAATATTATTTAATTCCGAAAAATAACCAAAAAAAAAAGAAGGAAGGAAGGAAATAAGGAAGGAAGGAAGGAAAAGAAAGAAAGAGAAAGAAAAGAGGAAAAAAAGAGGAAAGAGGAGGGAAGGGAAGGGAAGGGAAGGGAAGGGAAGGGAAGGGAAGGGAAGGGAAGGGAAGGGAAGGGAAAAATCCTCTGAAATTGACATTGTAAAAAGTTGTTAAGACTTGGCATTTTGAGTTTTCAGTTCTGGGATGTTTGTTTTGTTATACTCTACTTTACTGTATGTTTGAACTATATCATAATTTTATAAATTATTGAAGATAGAAATAAAAGAACATTTAAAAAATTCTGACAAGCCAAAAGGAAAAAAGAATTTTTCATTACCATACCACCACATATATTTTGTTACCATTTTAAAAAGTATACACATATTTTCAGAATATTAAATATTTATCCTTACATCTTTCCTGAATGGCATTTCATTGTGTGTCTGTAACATGCTTTGCTTAATCGATCCTACCTTCCTGAAAATGTAGGCTGTTTTAATTTTCATAATTTTAAATAATGCTTTAATGAATGTTCTTGTACATGTATTTTTTATACATAACCATGATAATATCCTTGAATATAGTCTTATAAGTAAAATTTCTGGGTCAAAACTATACACTGTTTTTTTTAGGATTAATCATGTTTTGAAATTGCTCTCCAAAAAGATTATATTAAGTTATATCAACAGACTATGAGACAGCCCATGTTCTCAGAGTATCATTTATTGCTTTTAAAAAATCTCCAATTGTTACAGGTAATGGAATTTTACTATTTTTACTTTTGGAAAATGTTTCATGTCTTTTGTCTATATGTTAACTACACATTTATCTGTTTTCTTATAGCTCTGTAAGATTCTGATATTAAATACATTAACCTTTTCTCATATGTTGTAAATATTTCCTTCATGTTGTGTTTTGTCTTTTATTTTGGTTTAGAGTGTTTTTAGTCTTGAATTTTATAGTTAAATCTATCAATATTTCTCCTTATGTTTTCTGCATATATATATATATATATATATATATATAAAATCACTTATGTAATCTTTAGCATTTCTGTTTCATTTTGCATTTGGATATTCAACCCATATGGAGTTTATTTTAGTATATTTGGACATATGGTGCTAGGAATCTATTTTATTATAGATTATTACAAATAATTGATCAGCTGTTTCAAAAGCATTCATTGAATAATCCAGACTTAGCCTGCAAACTTAAACTTTTTTCAATACTTAATTCTCATATGTCCTGTTTGTGAATTGTGTATTTTCTTCCTATATTGAGACAAAATATTTCTCCACAAAAAGATATATTTCTAGTACTTTTTTTTTTTTTTTTTTTTTTTTGCGGTACGCGAGCCTCTCACTGCTTTGACCCCTCCCGCTACGGAGCACAGGCTCCGGATGCGCAGGCTCAGTGGCCATGGCTCACGGGCACAGCCGCTCCGCGGCATGTGGGATCCTCCCGGACCTGGGCACGAACCCGCGTCCCCTGCATCGGCAGGCGGACTCTCAATCACTGTGCCACCAGGGAAGCCCTCTAGTACATTTTTGAAAGAACTTTAAGTTTTCCTAGAGTTCACATTGTGTTAAAATTTTTAATGCAATCTATGTAACTTAGACCTTTGCTTTTTCTTACTTTCACTGCTCTTAGAATTCTAGTCTTGCTCATGCCTAGAGAAGAAAAAAAATATTGAAGCATGATCTATTGGTTACTGACATTTAGAACCATTATACTCAAAATCCCAGGAATTTGAACTCATAATCAAAATAATTATAATATACCGAGCACAAAGACAGATAATACTCACTGGCTAAAATGTTACTAACAGGAAATTCTGAAACTGGAATATATTAGCCTTTATTTAAGCTACTGAATATTATATTATTGAAACCTAAGTTTTTACATCTCTATGATTTGTTCCTCCTCTGGGGCAGTGGATGGAATGAAAATTCATAGGACATGATCTGAATGTTCTTATTCTTATCCTCTTTCTCGCCCATGTACAAGGAGTACTTGCATTTCACACATTACCCCTTCCCAAATTACGTGCGGTTACGCTGCTATGGCCATGGAAAAAAGAATGTTCATAAGGTATTTCTTCATTGGACAAGCCTCCCTGAGCCTTAAGATCTGCATCTGTTTGTTTTCTCATTAATTGAACTGTAAATGTGTACAATTTAACTCATAGAAATGTATGGACGATTAGCCTGAATCTACCCCCAAAGAACACATTTTGGCCCTTGTCTTCCCAGGTCTCTAGAAAACTCAACAGCAATTTTTCATTACGGAAATTTTAAAATACACAAATAGAGAATAATAATAATGAAATACCATGTGTCCATCACTGAGTTTCAGAAGCTATCAACATTCTGTGATTTTTGTCTCAATAGTCTTTGATATGGTGACATCTCACTCATTCTGATAACGCTCTCCTAGTTTGCCTCTTATTCCTCTGGTGGCTGCTTCTCAAGTCTTCTCCTTTTTTCTTTAAACTATTAGTTTCCCCTTAAACTCAACCACTCCCATAGCTTCATTCACCAACTCCTAAATTCATATGTCCGCTCAGGCATCTGCTTGGGGGAACATTAAACTCAATGTGACTGAATGTAACACATTACCTTTCATATTCTCCTCAGTCCAACTCATCATTTCATATTGCAAGAAATGATATATCCACCCAATTATTTATTCCAGAAACAGAGATATGATCCTTGATAATCCTTTCTTTCACCATAAATCATCAAGTTACTCAATTTAGTCTCCTAAATACTTTTCAAACATGTCTACTTCTTTCCATCTCCATTGTCAACACAATGATCAGCACTGTCTGATGAAATATAATGTAATCCACACATGCAAGTCACCCGTATAAGTTTGTATTTTCCAGTAGCTCCATTAAAAAAGTAAAAAGAAACAGGTGAAGTTAAATTTAATAAGATATATTGTTTAATTCAATATATCCAAAATATTATCATTTTAACATGTAATCAATATAAAATATTATTAATGCAATATTTACATTCTTTTTTTCTTACTAAATCTTTGGAATCTGGTGTGTGCTTTATACTTACAGCACACTGTAATTTGGACAAACCACATTTTCAAGTACTCAGTAGCCACATGTGGCTAATGCCCACCATATTGGACTGAGCAGCTCTAGTCCAAACTCTGACCAACTCTTTTTGCAGTGTCTGTTAATGGGCTTCACATGCCCATTTGGTCCCCTTTCAGTTCATTCTTTATGGGTAGCCAGAGTAATTTTTTTCTCAATGCAAATCTGTTTTTATGAGTAAGCTTAAATCCTTCAGTGACTTCCCATTTTTCCCTTTGGTTAAAGTCTGAAACTTCCAACAGAAACTACCCCATTTGATATCTGACCCCATTTGATATCTCCAATCGGTATATTGTGCAAAGTTTCTTTCCATTTCACAGCCTTTATACAAGCTTGAAATATTTTTGCTCCTATCCATCCTTAATTCTTAAAGCACCACTTAACGGAAATTTTCCTTAATACCCCTTTCCTCTCGCTTCCCCCAGAACAGGTTAGAATTCCAATTACATAGCCTGATGGCACACAGTACTTTTATTTCATGGCAGAAATTACTTGTTATTATTTGTTCAACATAGGCCTCTCATTCTTATTCATCTTTGTTTTCTGGCACCAAGAACAATGCTCGGCACTGAATAAATATAAGTTGAATGTATGAATTTGACCCTCTTAGCATGATTCACCTGAGAAAAAGTCAAGGTTGCCAAGATGGGCTTAGACCAATTCACATCCCTGGGCTAAGGGAGGGACTCTTTGTCCTTGAGCACAAAGCTATCCCATTCTTGAACAAAATTAATGTTCTGTTAACAAGAAAAAAGGAGAAAGAGTTGGCTATTGGGTAGGCCACAAATATCATCTACCAGAATTTCCAATTTACCATTGTGATAGGCTGCTCACCTACTCTGGTTTACATCAGCCCTGAGAAAAGCAAGGCAGAGCCATCTGGAGATAAATTTGTGGATGGAGGAGTTTTGTTTTGTTTTAAACTGTAAAAATAAAGTGGAAGAAACACACTGTATTTGTCAGGGTTCGCCAGAGAAAGAGAACCAATAGAATATATAGAGAGAGATATATATATAAGAGGAGCTTTATTATAGGAATTGGCTCATGTGGTCATGGAGGCCAAGAAGTCCCACAGTCTGCTGTCTGCAAGCTGGAGAACCAGAAAAGCTGATGACAAAATTCAGTTTGAATCTGAAAGGTCCAAGAACCAGGACTTGCAATGTCCAAGCACAGGAGAAGAGGGGCATCCCAGCTCAAGAAGAGGAAGAGAGAATTTGCCCTTCTTTTTGTTCCATTAGGGCCCTTCAAAGGATTGATGATACCTGTTCACATTGATGGGGGCAGGTTTCTTTACTTAGTTTACCGATTCAGTTGCTAATCTCTTTTGGAAACACCTTCATGAATGTATGCAGAAGTAATGTTTTGCTAGCTATTTGGACATCCTTTAGTCCAGGCAAGTGGAAACCTAAAGTTAACCATCACACACAAATTATTATCCAATATTCACAAACATTTTCCTGCATCACTGCATTTTGTCCTCCCCCAAATTCTGGGCAACCTCATTAATTTGGTGCTATTACCATTTTGCCTAATTTACAAAAGAGAAATCCCAAATCAGGAAGGTTAAGTGATTTGTCCAAGGGAATTTGGAAATTAGACGTTACGACTTGGAGAGGGACACAGGTGATCTTATTCCCAAACCCAGACTCTTTTCCCCACACCAGTGGTTCTCAGTATCAGCTTCACCAAGCAACTTGTTAGAAAATCAAATTCTTGGGCCTCACCCCCAACCTAAAGAATCAGAAACTCTGGGAGTCCAGCCCAGCAGCCTGTGTTTAACAAGCCCTCCAGGTGATTCTGATACACACTTAAGTGTGAGAACCACTGTATAATACCCTGCTACCCACATCACTTTCCCCAAAACTGATCAAAAAATTTTCTGGATATTTTATGATTTGGTGAAAAAAGAAAAACACTGCCTTTTCCTGGAGATCAACCCAGGAGATCTTGGTATGGGCACTCAGGTACATGATAAGAAGCCAAAGTTGTATTTACCCTACTTCCAGATTCAAAGGGCTCTTGAAATTAAGAATCTACCCAATGGACTCCTTTTCCAAGGTTACATTCCTGAATGAAATGAGGAGCGGCCAGTTACCCTCTACAGCTCGAGCTATATTTCTATGTGAGCAAACAAGGAGAGCTAGGGAAAGTCTCTATCTCATAGAACTTATTTTCTTTTGTACTTAACAGTGAGTTACAGTGAACTCTCTCCTCTGCCCAAAACTTTCTAGTTCCCACATACTTCTGTGACCCAACCTTTTTACCACACAAAGCGCAATATTTTCTGCTTTTTAAAAAACCAAAAACATTTCAGGGACGAATAATCATCTCTGACAAAGATGCCCTAATTTGAGCTCAAGATAAATTTGTCTTCTTCCAACTTTGCCTCTGTCTTTTGCTGTGTTTTCAGGACTACAATAATTCTAACCCATAATCATGAGCTTATGCCCTGCATACTATCTACGATCCACATTTCTGGCATATTTTGTGAGAATAAAAGGAGTCATAGCTGCAGGGTCAATTTCAGGCCCAACGGATATACTGGGAAAGTCTGTCTCCCTCTCCTAGTTTTGGAGCCCAGCTTCCTCTGTTGGTAATGCCTGACCATGAGGATTATCCACAGGCTTTTGCTGCTGCTTGGTTTCCTCAAAGTTCTACTCTGTCTTACTTTACCATTTTGTTCTCCCCCAACAGCATATCTCATACCTTGGATCCTATTAACATTTACCTCCACACAAGCAGGAAGCACTGTGCTGATTTTGAAGTCATAGCTGATGACCTTGAGCAAGTTACTTAGTCCTTCAGTTCCTCCTCCTTGAAATGGGCATATGCAGTGATTCTCAAAATGTACGGTACCTTAGAATTACCTGAAGGGCTTGAAAAAGAGAAAACAGAGTGCTGGGCCCTCCACAGAGATTCTGATTCAGCAGGTCTAGGGTAGGTCCTGAGAATTTTCATTTCTACAAAGGTCCCAGGTGATGCTGATGCTGCTTGCCTAGAGACCACTCTGAGAATCACTGAAATAACGTCATTAGGATGAGAAATACTATTTATAAAGTGCTCGATTCAAAGCAGCCACCTAGTGAATGTTACTCTCCTATCTTCCACCTCTATTCTACATGTCCTCAAAGCAAAGGAAATGGATGATAAAAATGAATTAATGACACTGGATTTGAATGAAATTGAGCTAAATGCAATTATCTTTGGGCAAGGCTTTTCTGGAAGCAAACCAAAAGAGATATTTCTGTGGAAATAAACCAAAGGAAATATTTGAAGTAAATGGATCTTTAGAAGCTATTAATAAATATTGGCAAGGGCATCACACAAAGGGCACTCCTGTACGTTGTTAGTAGAAAAATAAAAATTTAGAGGATGATTTGGTAGTACCTACTGAAATGTGAAAGATACATATCTTTTGACCCAGCATTTCACTTCTAGAAATATATCCTTAAGAAAAACACACAAATGCACAGGAATATAGTGCAACATATTTACACAGCAGCTTCTAAACTCAAGTAGGCAAGAAATGTTATTTTTTTCCTCTAAGTCAACTTGATTTATACTTCAAGCCCATCGCACCAGGTGGTAAAAATAAATCTAATTCATTTCGGGATTCACTCCCTGACATTGTTCTGGAGTTGCATCTGAGAGCCAGGAGGCATGCACAGAGCAGAGCGGCTGAGGTATCTGTGGATAGTTGGCCTTACGTCATAATCCAGCCATGCTGTCATCTCCTGACTTGGCCATCATTCTGTTGGTACTTGGTAGATTTTATACACAGATTTCTGCTAATCTTATCACAAGATTTCCTCCTTGTGGTCCCATCCTGTCTGCTGCTTCTACAACCCCCATACTGTGCTGAGCTGCCAGGCACTTTGGGAGGCTGGGACCCTCATTCCTTTGATGCCACTTTCAGATGCCTGGGATCATTCTGATGTTTTTGTGCCTTGTAAATTCTGAGGTTGTCTAGGGCTCTAATCAATTACGTAACTATTTATTTCAGTCCCACTAGTAGAGTAGATTAATAAAGTTCAATTGCTGGTTTTGAAAGTGTCATGGATTGCCATTTGAAATCTTGTATTACTTTAGTTTTTATCAAATACTGAAGAACGGAAAATAACCATTTCAATGGTAGAAAATCTTGTTTTCAAGTTAAGTCCCAGATGTAAGCCACTCCTTAATCAATGACTCAGTGATTATAACTTAGCAACATGCAAGTCTGGGTTAATTATATATAGGTCTATTTTTGTATGCATTGAAATGAGCCTCTGGTTGTCAAAATAGTTTTATATTTTCAAAATGATAGCAGCTGTTTATCCTTAATTTTGAGAATAATTCTGGGAGCTATGTACTCCACTTTTTGCTCAAAAGACAGGAATGACTTCACTGTTTAGATGCAGAAAGAAATATGTTAAATCATTCGACCAATGCTACTTGGAACAGACTTCTTTAAAGCATATTTTGATTGTGTAACTGTTCTAAACTAAACTTGGCTTGCCAAGTCTCTGGCTGTTACATAACCTCTGAGAAAATACAAAAGTAAGAAATAAAGAGAGAATTAAATAAATGACAATAAGGTTAAGGCATTTCAGCATGTGTTTTTTAAGCACCCATAACGTGCCAGATGTTGTAGATCCAAAGACAGATCAAACACAGTTCGATGAGATCTCAGACTAGGTGGAGAGATAATCAAGTAATAGAAGGTTCCATCAAACAATAGATACAAAGTACGGAGCCAGATAGCCTTTATCCCATCTGAAGAAAAGCTTCACAGTGGAGACAATATTTAAGCTGTGATGGAAGAGACACATATTCAAGAAGCAGGGACAGAATTTTACCAGGACAAAAAATATCCTAGTTATTAGACTGTTAGTTCTGTGTTGAAAGGAAGAATGTCTGATTTTCCTCCTACATCCTTAATGCCTTGAAGAGCGCCTGGATGCCTAAGAGATAATATATATTTGCTGAATGAGTGAAAGCATGATTTCAAGCAAAAGTGAGCAGCTCCTGGTGGTTCTATCAGGTTAAAGCACAGAAAGACTGGGGTTAACAGATAGAGGCCAGAAAGCTGGGTACGGACCAAATTCCTTAAGTATGATCTTCTAAGGAATTACAATTTTGTCTTGCAGATGATGGGAAACCATTAAAAGCCTTTGAGTAGGGCAGTGACACAAGTGAGTATGTAGTAGGATGTTGGGACTAGGGCTGAGTGCTTGGGACTAGAGCTCATAGGTGAGGACCAATGCTAAGTACTTCATATCATAAAAAGAACAGTCAATTATTCAGGAACAGGATTTACCTTGACCTCCCTTGACCATCACCCCGCTTCCCACACATGCATACAAGCAGCATTGGGAAAATGAAAAGAGGGAGTACAGCATTCTTGGTAAGGTGGAACGTTCCCTCACTTGGCCAGGATGCCTGGGCAACCCTATAGACTCTGCTCCCTCCTCTAACCTCCATGCTCCTTCACAGGAAGCCCTGGGAATCAAAGTGGTCCTCTTCTGTTCTTTCTGCGGGCCATGGACTTGGGGAATGACTCCCTCCCTCTGACTTTTCTTTACAGGAATATCACAGAACAGTCCCTTTTGCTGGGCAAACTATTACAGCAAGCCTCCTGCTTTCATGCATTTCTAGATTAGTAGGAGAGACCAGTCTCCATGGTTCAGTCCAAGAGTCACTTTCAAGCTTTCCGAACAATTCTTCCACCACGCTCTCCACTGCACTCTGATGCATCAGTGTGGTCCCAAGATCCCGCCACTGATCAAGCATTCAGCCAGGGATGGAAGCAAAACGCGTAGCTCTGTCTCTTGCAGTGACCTTCAAGGCCTTATTCCCAACTCCTACCTCCAAGCCTCATCGCTTGGCTTGAAGGTGGATGAAATGTGCACACAGGAAGAAGGGGGGAAAGTCTCTCTCCACAAACACTGCCCTTGGGAGTGTATTGTTTGGTGGAAGTTGGGATTGTAGAAGAAATTGTTTCCCCACATCTTAGTTTAGAGGGTCGTTGTTTAGCCCAATTTCTGGCTGCTGTCTTTGGAATGTGGAGCTAATTAGCACTTCTTGTCCTGATCTGTACGTCCTAGAGGCCAATTTCAGGGCAACAGGAAAAGTTTCACTCAACATTCAACAATGGTTCCCAAAAGAAATATAATGTAAGCCACATATGCAATTCTGAATTTTTCTAATAGCCACATTAAAAAGGTAAAATAAAAGGGAATTGCCTGGTGGTCCAGTGGTTAGGACTCTGCACTTCCACTGCAGGGGGCACGGGTTTGACTGGCTGGGGAACTAAGATCCCAGAAGCTCCATGGAGCATCGAAATCAAAATTTAAAAAAAGGTAAAATAAAAGAGTTCGGATTTAATTTCATAACATACTGCACCCCAACCAATCCAAAATATATTTCAACATGTGATAAATATGAAAATATATCAATTAGATAGTTTTCATTTCTTTTTTCATACTGTCTTCAAAATCTAGTGTGTATTATAATTACAGGACATTTCAGTTTGGGCTATACTCATTTCAGTGCCCAGGAGCCATTTTTGACAATGCTGTTAGAGATTATCTTGTGATGAAACCTAACAATGGTCCCTTATTGCTCATAGAATAAATCCAAATTTCTATTACAAATATGTTTGTGCTTTAGACAATTGTCCTGAAGGATGAAGGGGAAGGTGCTTTCTCTTACCACAGGCTTAGAGATTTCACCCTCTTCATATGTCTTTACTTATGAATCAATTATTTAGAAACTCAGCTGTTTTAAAATATCCTTTAGAAAAGGATTTTTTTTTTTTTTTTTTTGCAGTACACGTGCTTCTCACTGTTGTGGCCTCTCCCGTCGTGGAGCACAGGCTCCGGACGCGCAGGCTCAGCGGCCATGGCTCACGGGCCCAGCCGTCCCACAGCATGTGGGATCTTCCTGGACCAGGGCACGAACCCGTGTCCCCTGAGTCGGCAGGCGGACTCTCAACCACTGTGCCACCAGGGAAGCCCTTATTTTATTTTATTTTTTTAGGATTTTTTTTCTAACTCAGGTTACTGCCTAATTAAATAGAGGCAAGTATCTAGAATAACTTTTCTTTAATCTTTGTATCACAACTTTTAAAAAATTGATGAAATTTATTATCTCTTAAAACACAAATCAAGGCAGCTTCTTCCATAAAGGCAGCTCAATATAGTCCTTTGCAGATGGATGGGTCTACTTCAATGGCCTGGTAACTGAACATAGGCTGGATATGCCCCATCTGCTCTGTTTCAGATTTATTTCTTCAGACTGAGCAAGAAAGAATCAAGAGTAAAATTGAATCATTACTTTTTAGTTTTTTTTCTTTTTTTGGTTTGGCAGTTTGCCTCATTCCACAGAGACTTTACGAGGTCCTTATGTCTTAACTTTTTGAAGGTAAGAACTGTGATCTAATCTGTATTCTGTGGGTTACTTAGCACACTGAGGGCGCCCAATAAATATTAAACAGGAAGACGCTATTGAACCACTCTACACCATACACTTCCTAGTTCATCCATTGTGCCAGCTTCCAGGGCAGAACCATTATGAATAGATGGGTGGTTGGATAAATTAATGAGTGAATTTATTTGATAGTTTGCTGCCAAAATTTTGCTACCTAAAATTAAATCATATTTCTTGGTCTCTCCCATCAATCACAAGGAGAATAGTCTCACTTACATTAATAAAAAGCTGAAGTCTGGACAAATACAGAGTAAGATCCCTGTCTCTGAAAAGTTTAAAGTAGAGGTTAAAGCCTAATAGACTCCATTTCCATCAACCCATAAAACCAGAACCCCCAAATGACCTTCTGGCACCTCAAAATCAAAACACTTTAAGGATATCAAGTTGGGAAAGATAATCTCCTTAAATAATTAGAGACCATTCAATTATTTTTAAAAATCACTTATTTTTTGGAAAAATCACTTGTTTTAAAAATTCTGAAAGACGTGTTATTGTTCCAGCCTCACTGTCTTATTAAAATAAAGGCTATTGTCTAAAATTAACTTGTCTTTGAAATTTGTATCACAACTTAAAAAAAATTTAATAAATCTAGTATCTCTTAAACCACCTGTCAAGTTTCACTGTGTACTGAGGCAAGTCAGGGCATCCCACTTGTGGATGAGAGGATTGATACCCTCAGAGCCATGACATTCTGAGCCCCTGGATCATCTCCTTCGTTTCGCTCTATACTATAACTGCTTTCCCAAATTTTGGCTTCTTAAAGAACCTGCTGGTACCTCAAAATCAAAATGACACCTTCCTGAACTTGTCCGGACTTCATAACTCCCAATAGCATTTATTCAATAATTTTATGTGTCAGACGCCATTTCCCAGGGATGCAAAAATTAGTGTTTTACTACTTGCTCTCAATTTACTCATAATCTGGAAAAGAAGAACGATACAAGAAAAAAATGGAGTTAGTATAATGATAGAGACATGCATAGCCTAATGGAAGTACCATGAAAGGGTCTCTAGCCTAAACTAGGGCTCAGAGAAAAGGTTTCCTGAGGAACATGATGCCCAAGAGAATCAAAAAGACCAATTGGGATTCCTCAGTGAGTCATAAAGGCAAATCGCCTCTGCATTTTTCTGGAATGTATACTCGTCGTGAAGCTCATCATTAGTACATTCCATATGGCACAGCTCCCATTCTAGACAGTGAGTCCTGTGAGTCAAGGCCCACATTAGTCATAGATTTCTCTCTTTCACAGGGTCTAGAATAATGATGTCTTTAAGACATCAGTTCTCTGTCAAGTAGTCCCATTCTGCAGTAAACAGGTGATTTGGGATTAAGAGGTGTACAAGCCCAGTAAAAAGGTTTATATTAATTACATCAGAACTACATCTTGCAGGACTTGCCATTTTTCTCATATTGAAGCAGATATAGACATTGAAACCTTTTAAGAAATAACTAACTCCCAATTTTTATTTGCTGACTAAATTAAAGGCCACGAAATAACTCTAAGACTCCATTTTGAACAGTGTGCACATTTGTCAAACCTCACCTAGAACAGGGTAGGCAGCATAGCGAACACTGAATGGCGCTAAAGAAGGCAACTTGTCATACCATATATCAAAATGATAGCATCGAAAATCAATGCAAGACAAAGCAACTTCAACCGAAAGAGACTGGTTGAATTGTAGCTTCCTTATCCCTCTTCTGTCTCCTCCACGGTCCTGGGACTCCAGGAATTCGCAGTAAGATACGAGTACAGGCATTTATATTTGAATATAAATGCACACAAAATCCTGGTAAATATAGTCCTAAATGCTTATAGCAATTGTCTCTGATTAATATGTCAGAATCAAATAGCTTCTTTTATTATTTTCCTGTATTTTCTATTTTTTGGCAGTGGATACGTATTACATTGATAATCAGAGGATCTATTATACTGTTAAAAGTTGAATCCCAGCTTTCCTCATTCTGTGTGTATGTGATGGGTATCTTGATATGGCCTGCAAGTTTCTCTCCATTCCCAGCCCCATGACATGGACCCTGGTCCCTAACCAGTATATTTGTCATGAGTAGGACATCATCCTGAAAATTTTTTTTAGCTAGACGAGAAAGAAGGTATTTGAAATTAGAAATGCTGGAAAAGGCATTTTGGAGTTTATCTGCACACAGAAGATGGCTGACATTGAATTATTCCCATACCCACATTCACTGAGTACCCTGACTTTGTTTATGTGGAATGTTCAAGTCACACGTTATGTATGCAGATTCCTCCAGCAAGTAATGGGTTCTCTCTTCTTTGACCTTCAAGCTATGCAGTACAACCATGTGATAATATTCAATTTTCTCTATTTTGCGGATGTGACTCTAGACTGTAAACTGAGAGAAACCTTGTTTTTCCTTTTTGTGACTCCACAGAGATGAGAACTCAGCTGGTTAAATAGAATACCCTATTCACTTCTTCGGTATCATGGCGAGAAAGTTGAGTGCCTTGGGGAGTTTGAAAATGTGATGTTTAAAAGGATACTTTTCTGGTCCTTAAAACTAGTCTCACCAAGCACATGTATATAATAGATATCTGGAAATCTTCCTCACAATGAATGGACTATTTACTAATCTATACTTCACTGTAAACAAAATGATGATTAAAGTGTATGCTGTTATTGTTGAAACCATGCCATAGAAATATAATAGATTGTCTAAATCAAACCTAGGAACATTAAAAAAACACAAATAAAATTGCCCCTTCCTGAGCAGTTAATTTCTGCATTTTTGTTAAATCTTGGCTTGCTTATGAGAGATTGTTACCTTCAGAAGAAGGGAGATGAACAGGTGACGTATCTGACAGGTCACTGTAGTGTAGAAAACGGAAGCACTGAGTGTAAGGTGGTGTTTCCTAATGAATTTAGAATTTGAAGCCCTGACATTTTTTAAGATGAGAACTAACTAGTTCAGGGTTCTGAAAAGGATAAACTCATCAGGAGCAAGTCCTTTGCTGTCCAACTGAGTGGCATTTACATTACATTCTTCAAACAGCAGGGCCCCAGAGAACATTGAGAACTACAGACATTAGAATCAGATTTGGGGCTGCAGGTAGGAATGAAACAAGCCACATATGCTGACAGCAATTCTCAGTCCTCCATAGGACCTGGCGTTCAAGAGTTTTGCAGGAACTTAAGCCGGAGAGAAAGATAGAGAGCTGGCAACCACACACCACTCCAAGATTTTAGCTTTAAAACAATTTCATGTCTTTTCTTGGCCTGATTCTAACTTAGAAAGGAGACGGTCTGGTAGGCAGTTCTTCCCAAATCTGTACATGCACACCAGTCACCTGGGGGTCTTGTCTCTGAGGATGCTGATGCTTCTGGTCTTGGGACTGGGTAGCAAGCGCCTGGAATACCATAGAGCCCTGCATGGTACACTGAATCTGTTGGGTTCCAAAGGATTAGAAGAGCTCTGCCTTTTTTCAAAGCTGGCTGTTTAAACCAGTGGAAGGTGGCACTGTGTACAGTGTGTGCAGCCCTTGATGTGATGGGAAGCTCCAGGCCTGGGCTCTGCACATGCTCAGGCCACATCTGATGCATGTGATGCTAAAGGGGAGGCCAGCTCCATTTGTTTCATGGCTGGAGGCCGAGGGATCCCAGAATCACAGCTCAGACAGTGGAGGTCATCTTCACACCTGCCGGCACAGCCTCATAACACCTGCTGGCACAGCATCGTGACATAAAAGACCGTGTCCTCTTTTAGAGGAAGCAAGGTGGAGTACAGGAGGGAACCCTAAGCCCCTGCCTTTGTGGCTTCCCAGACTTCAACTTTCCAGAAGACATTGTGTCCCTTCTCTAGGTCCCCACCTCTTTGTGGAAGGTTGAGCCGGACCATTGCCTCAGTTCATTTTTTCAATATCTGGATGGCTTCCTAAATTCCTCTCTGGGACCAGAAGGGTGGCAGCATCTGACCTGTACTGCAAGCTTTGACTATCACCATCACCCCGGCTGTTCTTTGCCCAAGACACCTTTGTGCAAATCAGAAGGTGACCCTTCATGTGGGAATGAAGATGTGGGCAAACCAAGGGACCACTTGGCAGGTGGAGTGGGGCTGGACTGAAGGTCCGGCTGGCCCCTGGTGGGCACTGGTGCAAGGCACAACCTGCACCACTGCAGCAGTAACTTTCCTCCAGCAGCTCCCCAGCCCCGGCACCATCGTGCTGAGAACCACCCAGACCCCTGGGTGCATGTCCAGCTGCCAAAGTGTAGATGATGATTTAGGGAAAAAAGTGCTTGGAGCTCTTCCAAAGTGACCTCATCCCTGAATCATCCCTGGCAGCATCTGGCCTTTCTTGGCTCACATGGGGCTCCACCTTTGGGTGAGGCAGCTTCTCCCAGAACCCTGCCTCCTACCTGAAAGTCTTGCAGGGGGCCTTGAGGAGAACTGGCAAGTAGGCCAAGGCTGCTGGTGGTTCAGAAGCACTCGATGTGGGGTGATGCCCTAAGAGTCCCCACACCGGACTGAGACACCTCTTCTCCATTCCTAGTGGGGAATCCACCCTGGGCTCTGCAGGGCCAGAGCAGCCTGACTCATTCTGCGGCTTGCACCAGAAAAATCGTCAAAAATAGGCCTGAATCCTTGCCAGGCCTGCCATGAATTCTGTGCACTATGACCTTAAATATACTAGATAAACCAGAAGCCTAAAATTGCTCAACTCTCAGAATAATAGAATTTAGTCTTCGTCTCCTTCCTTAAGTTGAATTCTTAACTGTTAAATTTCAGGCTTTCTTTGTGGATGTAAAAATGTTCAAGGCCACAGTTCTATACATTTTGAAGTGAGGTGCTCATAAAATTAATTTGCCATTAATTACCATCTGATTTATATTCTGGTGGTTGTTTAGAAGAGTACTTTTGGTTATTTATTCATGATTTTGTTGTTGCTTCCTAGTTTTATTGGATTGACTGAAGAATATAGCCTCAATTGCTCTCTGTGAGACGAAATATGATTCACAATTGTATATGCTCTAAGATATGAGAAAAGAATGCATATTCTCTGTCAGTAAAATACAAATGTTTTAAATATGTGTGTGTGTGTTTGTAAATATTTGAAAAGGAGTCTGCTGACCTTATTTTTAATGCATTGCAGCTTTACTTGATTAAATTACCTTTGTATTTGTGAAGGATTTTGCTTTATGTATTTTTGATGCTGTGTGCCTGGTGAATAAAGATATAAACTTTGCTTTGGACTTTAGCTTTTACCATGATAAAATAATCCCTTTGTCTCATTTAATGCACTTGTTGTGTATCTTGCTTCATCTGATGTATCGATACTGTCAGCCCTTCTTACATTTTTATTTGCATTTGTCTTTGTGATTCTGAACATCCGTTTCTTTTCAACTTTTGTCTTCATTTTATTTCAGGTGTGTTTCTGACAGACAACATATATCTGTGCATATTTTAAAATTCAGTTTGATATTCATTGTTTCACGATAGGGAAATTTGGTTCATTTGAATTTATTATGAAGATTAATAGCTTTGTCTTAGTCTCATCATATTTAATATTTACTATTTATTAATTTTTCTATTTTTATCTCTCCCTATGTTCTGGCTCATCATATTAAGCCTTTTGCTAGTCCTCCTAAGTTTTTCTTCTATCCTTTCACTCTCACTTTTAAATTAATGTTATTTGATGATTCCCCATGCCTCTAAATATTACCTTACTATTGTAAGAATCATATTATAATCTATGTGTCTTACTAACACAGAAAAATTAATATTTTATTTGCCTATCATCTCCTGTCCCCCGTCCCAACTCCCTTGAAGAGAAGACATTTCCACCTGTACCTGCTGCTCCATTCTAAACGAAATCCCCACCCTTGCCAACAGGCAATGCTTGGGTTTTGCAGCAACAGTTTCATAGTTCTAATGTTTCGTATTCTGGTTAAATATTCTGAGACATTTTCTTCAGTTTAGGATAAGTACTCAAAAGTTGAATATATCCCACTCATATCATCTTATCCATTTATTTTATCTCTATATTTTAAAATCCATCTCATGGTTCAGCATTAGGGAATTCACCACTATGATTCATTAAGTAAACCAATTAAAGGTGGAACAACATATTGCCTATTTATGCTTTTGGTTTTAGTAATATCCTTTCACATTCATAATCCAGATCATGAGATAAGCAAGATTTTATCCATCAAGGCTACCCTTCATGACTGCCAAAACTGAAAAAACATTGCTGCCATTTTAGTCAACAGTTAAACTTTACTATAAAATATTCTGACACTAAAGGAACCTCCAACTCACATGGTGATGCTCAAATCGCATTTGCCAATTCACCAAACTAGCAGATTCTGCAACATGGAATTCTATGAGCTGGGTGTGGATATGTCCAGGCCCTCCATGGGAACTGACCTTAAATACCTCACAAATACCATACCTTCCAGGAACTCACATTTTCTTTATTGAATGTAGAATTGTGAAATCTGTAGGAAATAGCTGAATCATTATTTCTTAACTATCTCCTGTCTATTAAAGTAGGAACTATGAAATAGCTCAAGGGAAGCCTAAGAAATTTCTTCCATTATATTCAATAGCCTGCACCCAAATCACATATGAAAGGATGTAGACAAATAGAAATTAAAACTGAATTTTGCAGAAGAGGTTGAAGAACTTCCCCAGGAAAAATTAAATGTATAAACTGAAAATTGATGTAAGTCATCAGTTCAGTCCTAAATAGACTGAAGGATCACAACAGTTTTGTGGACATTTTTCTTTTCTTCTCTTCCTGCTTTCCCAGACTTCTAAAAAGAGGTCTGCTAAGAGTAATAAAAAGATAGATAAATTTTATCTATCTGAAGGTGTATATAAATAAATTCTCTTCACTAATGGTAAGGGTGTAAATTGGTATAGAATTTAAGGAAGACTGAAATGTATATACAGATCTTTCTCAACTAACGATAGGATTACACCCCTATAAACCCATCATAAGTTGAAAATACTGTAAGTCGAAAATGCATTTAATACACCTAAACTACCGAACATCAGAGCCTAGCCTACCTTAAACGCGTTCAAAACACTGCATTAGCCTACAGTTGGGCAAAATCATCTAACACGAAGCCTACTTTATAATAAAGTGTTGAGTATCTCATGTAAGTTATTGAATACTGTACTGAAAATGAAAAACAGAATGGCTGTGTGGATACAGAATGGTTGCAAGTATATTGGTTGTTTACCCTCATGATCACGTGGCTGACCAGGAACCGTGGCTCCTGCTGCTGCCCGGCATCACAAGAGACTCTCATACTACATATTGCTAACCCAGGAAAAGATCAAAATTCTAAACTTCAAAGTATAGTTTCTACTCAATGCATATAGCTTTTGTATCCTCGTAAAATCAAAAAATCGTAAATTGAACTACTATAACTCGGGGACCATCTGTGTTGTTTTTTTAAAGTGCACACACTTTTAAAAACTTAATTTCATTAACATTTATCTTAAGGAACTGTTTAGGCGGTTGGGCAAAAATGTATGTAAAAGTAGGTTCATTCATTGTTCTCAATAGAAAAATAACTGAACAAATTTTACAAACATCTATTAAGAAGGGCCTGGTTAAACAATGTATTGTATAGTCATACATTCAGTAATTTAGAATGGTCGTTTAGATCTCTGCATATTGACATTAAGTAATGCCCACAACATACTAAGTGAAAAAGCATAAACATATAGAGAAATATGCCTATGTCTAATGAGAGAAAGTCTACATAACTATTTATGAATACATGTGAAAACATTTGGAAGACCATGGTCTAAAACCTTATTGGCGGTATTTTTTTGCAGGAGTGGGGAATACGTTGACCATATAAGCTATGCTGTGGGGAGTTTTTTATGAATGGCTGCCAGTGTTCTTCCTCCTCCTCCCTCTTCTTTTCTTCTTCATTATTTCCTCCTTCTCATTTTCCCCCCTTTACTGAGGTTGACCTATTCACTCATTTGCAATAAATAAGATATTCACATTCCAATGAAAAAGAGAAGCGATTAAAGTAGGATAAACATGAAAAAGATGGGGAAGACAACTTACAGTGTATAAAAGTGTGGATACTGGCACCTTATTTTTTTAAAACAAAAAAGGGAAAGAAAAGAAAAACGTCACTGACTTTTCTGAATGCTGAAGTTTTAAGTTCATTCCCACTTGAAGTGGCAAAAAGACAAGGATGTCTGCTATCACTACTATTATGCAACACTTTCTGGTAAAATTATATATTGCCCTTGTAATTAAAAATCCAATAAGTTTTCTAAGCCAACATATTATAATCTAGACTAGATTTTACACTAGTGGGGTCAAAATTTTAAGTACATTTCATTGCTAAAATTCTCAAAAATAAAATGATATAAATGACAATTTATGAACTAGCGCTCTAATATATGAACTCTTTCCAGTAGGCCGGAGGGGAGGGGGGGAACACGAGGGAAATTTCCAGAAACAGAAAGCAGCATTAAACTCATTGTAAATACTTTTTGACACTTTAATTGTAATCTCTTCATATTTTTAGCTACACATAAGACTGATTCAGTCACACACTAATAAGTAAGATGTACAAGATACATCACAGTAAAACTTCTTGTACTTTTCCACTCTTTGCATTTATTCTTATTTATTCGTGTTACACATATCTTCCTTTCTACTAAACTAACATTCAGGATATAATCAAGTTTTTTTTTAATTGAGGTGTAGTTGTTATACAATGTTGTGTTAGTTTCTACTGTACAGCAAAGTGGAGTTCCCTGTGCTATACAGCAGGTTCTTATTAGTTATCTAATATATACATATTAGTGTATACATGTCAATCCCAATCTCCCAATTCATCACACCACTACCCCTCCACCCACCGCTTCCCCCAGTTGGTGTCCATATATTTGTTCTCTACATCTGTGTCTCTTATTTCTGCCCTGCAAAGCGGTTAAACTGTACCATTTTTCTAGATTTCACATATATGCGTTAATATACAATATTTGTTTTTCTCTTTCTGACTTACTTCACTCTGTATGACAGTCTCTAGATCCATCCACGTCTCTACAAATGACCCAATTTCGTTCCTTTTTATGGCTGAGTAATATTCCATTGTATATATGTACCACATCTTCTTTATCCATTCATTTGTTGATGGGCATTTAAGTTGCTTCCATGACCTGGCTATAGTAAATAGTGCTGCAATGAACATTGGGGTGCATGTGTCTTTTTGAATTATAGTTTTCTCTGGGTATATGCCCAGTAGTGGGATTGCTGGGTCACATGGTAGTTCTATTTTTAGTTTTTTAAGGAACCTCTGTACTGTTCTCCATAGTGGCTGTATCAATTTACATTCCCACCAACAGTGGAAAAGGGTTCCCTTTTCTCCACACCCTCTCCAACATTTATTGTTTTTAGATTTTCTGATGATGCTCATTCTAACCAGTGTGAGGTGATTCCTCATTGTAGTTTTGATCTGCATTTCTCTAATAATTCGTGATGTTGAGCAGCTTTTCATGTGCCTCTTGGCCATCTGTATGTCTTCTTTGGAGAAATGTCTATTTAGGTCTTCTGCCCATTTTTTGATTGGGTTGTTTGCCTTTTTGATATTGAGCTGCATGAGCTATTTATATATTCTGGAGATTAATCGTTTGTCCATTGATTCATTTGCAAATATTTTCTCCCATTCTGAGGTTGACTTTTCATCTTGTTTATAGTTTCCTTTGCTGTGCAGAAGCTTTTAAGTTTCATTAGGTCCCATTTGTTTATTTTTGGTTTTATTTCCATAACTCTAGGAGGTGGGTCAAAAAAGATCTTGCTGTGATTTATGTCAAAGAGTGTTCTTCTTATGTTTTACTCTAAGAGTTTTATAGTGTTTGGTCTTACATTTAGGTCTCTAATACATTTTGAGTTTATTTTTGTGTATGGTGTTAAGGAGTGTTCTAATTTCATTCCTTTACATGTAGCTGTCCAGTTTTCCCAGCACCACTTATCGAAGAGACTGTCTTTTCTCCATTATATATCCTTGCCTCCTTTGTCATAGATTAGTTGACCATAGGTGTGTGGGTTTATCTCTGGGCATTCTATCCTGTTCCATTGATCTATATTTCTATTTTTGTGTTAGTACCATATTGTCTTGATTACCGTAGCTTTGTAGTATAGTCTGAAGTCAGGGAGACTGATTCCTCCAGCTCTGTTTTTTTTTCTCAAGATTCCTTTGGCTATTCAGGGTCTTTTGTGTTTCCACACAAATTTTAAGATTTTTTTTCTAGTTCTGTAAAAATGTCATTGGTAATTTGATAGGGATTTCATTGACTCTGTAGATTGCTTTGGATAGTATAGTCATTTTTCACAATATTGATACCTCCAATCCAGGAACATGGTATATCTCTCCATCTGTTTCTGTCATCTTTGAGTTCTTTCATCAGTGTCTTATGGTTTTCTGAGTACAGGCCTTTTACCTCCTTAGGTAGGTTTATTCCTAGGTATTTTATTCCTTTTGTTGCAATGGTGAATGGGATTGTTTCCTTAATTTCTCTTTCTGATCTTTCATTGTTAGTGTATAGGAATGCAAGAGGTTTCTGTGCATTAATTTTGTATCCTGCTACTTTATCAAATTCATTGATTAGCTCTAGTAGTTTTCTGGTGGCATCTTTGGGATTCTCTAGGTATGTATATTCTCATGTCATCTGCAAACAGTGACTGTTTTACTTCTTCTTTTCCAATTCGTATTCCTTTTATTTCTTTTTCTTCCCTGATTGTCGTGGCTAGGACTTCCAAATCTATGTTGAATAATAGTGGTGAGAGTGGACATCCTTGTCTTATTCCTGATCTTAGAGGGAATGCTTTCAGTTTTTCACCATTGAGAATGATGTCTGTTGTGAGTTTGTCATATATAGCCTTTATTATGTCGAGGTAGGTTCCCTCAATGCCCACTTTCTGGAGAGTTTTTATCATAAATGGGTGTTGAATTTTGTCAGAAGCTTTTTCTGCGTCTATTGAGATGATCATATGGTTTTTATTCTTCAATTTGTTTATATGGTGTATCACATTGATTTTACCTTTTAGATTATTAATAAGTTAAAATATTAGTGACAAACACAAACTTTTTTTCAGCTTTATTGCATATACACGAACTCTTACGCTTTAGAACAGGTTAAAATGATTAAGAGGACACCAAATATTGGTTGGAAAAATGCTTCCTATACCCTGCTGGTTAGAGAAAAAGTGTTGGGCTCTCAATAAAATGATAGGTCCGTAATATTCCACTGGACAAAAACCAAAAATGGAACTTCTTTCAAATATATGCTCTCAGTATACATTTCCAGTAGCATTTTTGAAGTTTGCTCTTTTATAAATGAATATAAGGTCCTTCTTCCCCCTTCCTGCTTCATAGAAGAAAGTCTCCTCTCCCAGCCAGAGTATCACAATGCCTGCCTGAGTCTTACATCACTCACCTCTTCTGGGGGCTCACAAGACAACTGTTGGTCATTAAGACGCTTGAAAGAACTGAGGTGTGGGCATGGCCAAGCCTCAGGTGGTAAGACTCTCACCCTTCATTCTGTTCCTAAAAGCAGATATTTAGTAACTGACAAAGCTGTGTTTTGAGTTGTATTCTGTGGTGACTGCACAGCATGGAATTATTCAAGCGTGTTATTTTAGCAATCCAGACAAGCAGATTTGTTACTAGAGAGCAGAAATATTTCTGGTACACATAGGGACTAAATAGTATATCTACCCATATTTAAACTTTAACAAATCTTCTGATAATACTTTCCTAAATTATTCTTGAGTATAGTCATTGTGAAACATATGATGTTCAATTGCACTGATGTTTTTAAAATTTGCAATTTAGGAAATTTTGAAGTAATTAAAAAAACTTTTAATAAAAGCAATTAAAAGTTATTGCTAATTACTCTAGGTCAAAAAGATTTATGTAAACTTTTCAAGTATCTTTTTTCCCTAAGCCCATATTTTGTTATTTTATTTGGAAAGCTCCTGCAATCAATGACTGTCCCCAAGCGTCTCTGCCTTCCTGACATGCATTCCTGCATCCCTTTGCTGTTATTTCAGGAAGGAAGGATACAACAAGCCCTGGGGGAAAAGAGCAACAATTGAAACTTAAGAGTTGAATTCCTAATGTAAAATAAAGACGTTACTGAGATTGGGTTCAAAACAAATATTTTGTCTGTCTCCTTGGTGGTTTCTCACTTGCCAGTCGGAGCTGAAAAGCTCCTTCCCTGTCAATGCAAGCAGGGAATGGTAATACATCATCTGTCTTTGAAGTGGAACAAATACCCTTTACTAACAAAACTGATCCAAAATGTAAAAGAATATATTAGAGCAGACTGTGATGGTTGTCAATAAATATGTTTTCATTACAACTATTCATTCACAACATCATGAACAGCTGCAGTATTCTCTTACGTAAATGAAAACTACCCTTCCCACTCAATCATGTCTTTACAAAGTTAGGGGGCTCTATTTTAAACTTTATGTTACTTGACATTGAAGATAATTCTAATTACATAAATACTCATATACACAATTATTAATTCAATTTTCATTCTTTTCCTGAACTTTACCCCTTTAGAAATCCATGTGATGCCAAGGATGGACATAATGGTTAGGAATTTTGTTGGTGAAGTCTTTCCAGGCCTCAGTTAAAGCAGCACAAGAACTGATAGTGAGGCAGGAGATAGATGGGTCCCAGGCTGGGCAGCTGGAGTTTGTCCCCTGTGGACAGATACTCTGAAACAGCAGGAGTGAGAGAAGAGCTGAGCCCTCCCAGATAAAAGATAGAGACCACATATTTCTCATTCTCGAGGTCAAGGATACCTTCCCAACTATAAATGCACAGAAAGCCTCCTCGGAGGTCTAAAGAGAGGGGGCATCACCTCATAGTAAGGGATGTTAACCTACCCATAGGCCTCTTCACTAGAATCCACCTTGGCTAAGAGATGCACGTGCACACGTGGGAGGACCCTGAGACAAACCAAATATGGACTCAGAACCAGGCAAAGAAAGATGATTGGCCAAAGCAAACCCGGAAGAAATGCCCCATAAGTGATTCAAACTACCAGGAGGGTGCCACTCTCTCTCTGAGTTCACCTGTATCTACCCACACATACCCTTTTTCCTCCTAATAAACACTTTACTTGTTTCACTACTTTCCGTCTCTATGTGGAAATTCATTTCTACACAGCTGACGGGCCAGGGCCTTGTCACTGACCACTGGTCCCTCTAGTGGCTAGGATTCAGCGCTCTCACTGCTACAGCCTGACTTCAGTCTCTGGCCAGAAACCGAAATCCTCCAAGCTGCTGCAGGTTGAGGTCACCCGAGATCAATATGATGATAATACCTAGTTCATAGGCATTGTGAGAATAAAATAATACAGCTAACATGTGCTAAAAAAATAAAAATGAACAACAGGCCCCAAATGGAGTCACTTGCCCCAGGACAGCAAACCAAGACCTAACAACTAAACTAACTGCAGTTTCACCCTCTCCCAGGAATGTGACCTTTCCCCAGTCAACCTGGGATTACCTGATCAGCACTAGTGAGGTAATTTGTTTGACAGACTCTTGTCTCTCCCCTAAAGGAAGGTAACCTTGCCTGAACAAATCCACTTCTTGTTGGAAACTTCCTTTTCCCACCCCCTTCAGCCTATAAAAGCCTTCCATTTCGTACAAATGGAGCTCCTTTCTACTTGCTAGAGCTCCTTGGAGCTCCTTTCTACTTTCTAGACAGGATGCTGCCCAATTCATGAATCACTGAATAAAGCCAATTACATCTTCAAATTTACTCAGCTGAATTTTGTTTTTTAACAATGGAGAGTGGCGAAATAAATGCTAGCTAATTTTTCAGTCATAATTTGAAGGTACTGTTTTTGTTACTTTACTATGAATAATTAAAAAATATTTTATTTGCTGTGAAACTAGCCTTGAGTACTCCAAGATTTCTGCATAAATAACTAGGTACTTACTACCACCTTTTGAGATACAGTTCCCATACCGCAATCTCACAATTGTCTTTATGAAAATGTGTTAAAGTTGAAAAAACAAACTTAAGAAATACTCCCCATTGAAGGTCCAGCTTACATTGAAGAGAAGGCTGTGTGTCCTCTTGAGAGGGTTTGCCCCCAAAGAGCAAATTCCTGACTGTTCCTTCTGCTTGTCTGATGCTTCAATACTGTTGACATTAAAATAGGGCCAGTTCCTTGTCAAGTCAGGCAACCAAAGTCACACTACCACCAAAACTGACTGAAAATTTAAACATTTAGATAATCGGTTTGGTGGATGCTTCACCAAATTCTCTGAACTACCAGTTACTCACCAACGAGTTACAGAACAGCAGTAGTTTAACATGATCTAAGGCTTCCCTGGTGGTGCAGTGGTTAAGAATCCGCCTGCCAATGCAGGGGACATGGGTTCGAGCCCTGGTCCAGGAAGATCCCACATGCCACAGAGCAACTCAGCCCGTGCACCACAACTACTGAGCCTGCTCTCTAGAGCCGGCAAGCCGCAACTACTGGAGCCCGTGTGCCTAGAGCCCGTGCTCTGCAACAAGAGAAGCCACCGCGATGAGAAGCCTGCGCACCGCAACGAAGAGTAGACCCGCTCGCCGCAACTAGAGAAAGCCTGCGTGCAGCAACAAAGACCCAACGCAGCCAAAAATAGATAAATAAAATAAATAAATTTATTTTAAAAATAATAAAATAAAATGATCTATACATCATTATTATGTAGAGGATCAAGTAATCATGCATCCAAACAACACCAGGTGTGAAAGATAACCCTTCCCCTTCTTCCAAGACAGTCCCTGAGGGGTTGGACAGCCCCAGAGCATTGTTGGAAAAACACTGAAGTAGATTCTAAATTCCTTTTCAGTGCTAAAGTTTGAGAAGCCCTCAAACTTGGAACGGTAGGTCATACAGATTAAGCTTAAAGAGTAGTATACTACAATTCATTGATAAATGGCTCTTGTTGTTCATTCAATGCAAACAGGTTTTAGAGCTAAATTCATGCTTTTGTGAATGGACTTTTGCACACATTAAAACATTTAGTTCAATGGCTATATTCCTGTCTGAGTAAATCATAGAATCCATTAAGCTCAACATTTTAATTAGTATGTCCCAAACTCCATCACTCATCACCTGGGTGGCCTTGGTCCAATTACTTAACCACTCTAAGCTATAGTTTCCTCAACTATAAAATGGGGGGAAGATCATTATGACTCATAAGGTTGTTAAAATGATTAAATAAATGATGCCTGTGCCCTGCCTGACAAGTAGTAAGTGCTCATTAAATGTTCATTAATAGAAGAACTAGTAGTAGAAGCTACCATATTTGGAGAGCCATCGATTCTGTTTTCCAAGAATTCTGTTAGTGAGAATTCTGTTTTGTTTTGTTTCTGTTGCATTGCTATATACAAGAATGCGACTTCCATCTCTAAAATTACTCAAATAATGAGTCAGGGAAAAATAAACTTAAGTCAAGAGTTTGACAGTCTGAACTGGCTGAATACTTCTAAGGAAGATAAAACTGCATGCACTTTTTTGGTTGTTTTTAAGTAGATTTTGGACAAGAGAAAGAAGTGAAGAAGTCCCTCTCCAAAGAAAGCCCAGTTTGGCGGTGAGAAAACTTTGGAGACAGCTGAGTAGAAGGAGAGTCAGCAACTGACTTTCTCTTTGTGTGGAAGAAACACTAAGAGCCCATCCAGAACTGTGGGATAAGAGAGGAGGGTGGAGGGAAGACAAAAGAAGAGGCAAACAAGGGGCTGTCACCATCCACCACTTCTGCTCTGAATACCTTTGAAAAAATAAAGTTGTAGGAACAAGGAGAAAGAGAAAAGTCACCATTTTATTCCCCCACTTGAGATTCAGTTAGAGGAAAACATGCAGACGGCAACCAGGATGGGTTCTCTCGGTGACAAAGTTCACTTGGTTCTATGGATCTCTAAAGTTCTAGCCAGCTCCTGCCACTAGAAATAAAACATGTGGCAACAGTAGCCCAAGCCCTGGAGACCCCTAGGAGTCTTGCAAGAGGGTTCAGTATAAAGTTGGAAGAGTCTAGAGAATTCATATTTGCTCAATTATTGGGAAAGAATAAACTGGGTTAGATACCACTTGTTCCTAGATTTTGCATTTGTCTAAGCTTCAAATGAGATTTTCTTTCAAATTTATATCAAGAATCATGAACATAATCTGTTCTGTGCAACTTCTATATTCCAGTCATGGTGCTAAGCACTTTATTACATTTTATCTTATTTAATACTCACAGCTTCACTGGGCAGGTGGAATTATTAGCTCCATTTTCTAGCCCAAGAAACCCAACCTTGGAGAGATTGATTAACTTGCTCAAATTCACACAGCTGGTGACTGGCTGAAATGGGATTTGTACCTATTTGATGACATATTTGATGGTGAACATACCCTTTTATATTTTACAATAACTTTTCATTTAATTTTGTTTTCTTATCTTTGAAATATATGTTCATTGTAACAAAAATACAGATAAGCAAAATAAGTATATCTTTGCACTAAGGGTTTAATTTGCTTAAGAAAAGTTATTTATTTCAAGATCCTACTTAGCAGTTTTGCAACACTTCTCTTCCTATGGAGGGTTAACTTTTTGAGGATTTTCTCTCGTTTACCCACTATTCCTAGGATAGTTCTTTGCCCATTATGGGCAATCAAATGTATGTGGACCAAATAAATCCAAGAGAAAGCTGCTTGTTGGGGTTACCACACCAGTTGAGATCACATTTCCTAACTGTAGTTCCCAGAGTTGGGTGGTAATACTTGCCCAGCCATCCAGTTTTCTGGGAGCAGTGTGATGCTATAACAGCATCACAAGTGCTATCAGAAAATGTGGTTAAGAGTGAATATCATGGACGTGTTGCTCCATTTTTTTTTTCTACTCTCAAAACATCTTTGAGCAGTAACTTATTCACAGATAAAATTTTTTTTCTCTTCAACTTTTTCTTTTCTTTTTGAATACTGTACTTGGTTTTGGGGGAAATATGCTCAGTGAAAGAAAGAACAAAGAGTATATGGTTGACAAAGAATAAAATAATAAAAAGTATCAAACTTAGAAAGTTTAGGTTCAGGAGTTTTACTCTTTGGGTGTATCCTTATTTAAAAAAATAATTAGATGATAAGAACAAAAAAAAATAATAATTAGAAAGGAGAAGCAAAAGATGAAAGTGTCCAAATAAGATTCCTGATCAGTTGTTTATTTTATTGATATATTTTATCATGTATTTGAGTTACAATATTTATTTATCAGGAATAAGAAAATTTTAATCATAAAATTATATAACATCATTCCAACATTGGATCTTGTTATTTTCTTCACAGGTATGGTGGAGAGTCATTCCTTTGCATGTCCAGATAAGATCTTTGTTGTCTTGGGGAGCTGCTTCTCCCACATTCCAAAATATGGTCTTCATATGGGAACCACATGACAGGGGCTGCTGACCACATTATCCCAACCCCCAGGATGGGGCCTGGGTGCTAGAAGGCCAATCGGAGTATTTTCATGAAATTTTTCTAACGGAATCTGGCAGGAAATAGCTTTGTTCCTTGTTAGTTACAAGGCTATAAGAATATAAGCCCCGAACTATCTGCTACCAGTTCCTGCCTCATGGATATCACAGCCTAAGATGATGAAGACAACAATTGGAAATGGGAAGAAGTGTGTGTGTGTGTGTGTGTGTGTGTGTGTGTGTGTGTGTGTGTGTGTGTGAGAGAGACAGAGAGAGAAAGAGAGAGAGAGAGAGAGAGAGAGAGATCCATTGTCTCTGAAGCTAAATCTACTTTCCAAGGTTTGCCTTTCAGAACAAATACACTGCCCATTTGCAGAGCTAGTTTGAGCTGAATATGTTTTGTTTAACTAAAAGTCCTGACTGATAGCCAAAATTCAGGGTGCTAAGCAAACAAAGTCTGCAAGACATCTATTTTCTAGCTTCTATTCCCCTTGACATCTGTCCTGAAAGATTTATATAGGAAATGTTGAAGTCTTTTGGCAAGTGCATAAAAATATTATTCAACAAATGTATTCCATGCCTCTTCCGGGCCAGGCACTGTGCTAAGTAGTAGAAATACTAAAGAAACGGGCAAGAAAGTACCCTGTATCCATGGCAGAGGCATACATCAAAGCCAATTATTACAGAACTGTGTAAGAAGGGCTTTAATAGATGCCTGTGGAAAGTGTCATGGAAACTCAAAGGAGCAAGCAAGTTCAAATACTTGAACTTTGAGTATATTTTGAAGAATGGTAGAATTTTCCCAAGCAGAGAACAGAGAAAAGGGCACTGTGGACAGCAGAAATAACATGTTGAAGGGCATGGACAGATGAAAAAATACATGCCACATTTGGGGAATAACAAAACCTTTGATGCAACCAAAACATAATGTTGTGGAGTTGGGTAATAGTGAGGGATTTGGCTAAACAACTAGGCAAGACTCAGATTCTAAAAAGTCTTAAATGCCATGCTAAGGAGTGGACTTTTTACTGTAGGCTGTGAGAAGCCACCTGAAGTTCCCAATCAGATGAATGACACCATCTAATTTGGATATACATGTATATAATGAACACACATGTACCCATCACCCAGTGAACAATTATATCAACTTGTGCATGAGGTTGGGCAACTTTTCATACAGTTCAGAGTAATTTTCATATCTTTTTCTATGAATTTTCTGTAGATCTGTTCTTGGCCTTTTTCATCTCAGTTTTTAGAAGCTCTTTATATATTAGAGGTACCTTTGTATTATATATCATTACACATTTCACTGTATATTTTGCAAATATTTTTTCCCAGGCTCTTATTTGTATTTTTTACTTTGTGTCTGATATGGTATTTTTACCATGAAAAGATTTTTAATTTTCATCTGATAAAATTTGTCAATCTTTTTTCTCATTGCTTCTAGATTTTGAGTCATATTTAGGAATGCTTTCTCATCCCCTGATTATAAAGGAATTCACAAGTGCTTTTTCAAATATATGCATGGTGCTTTTTTATACCTTTGATTTAAATATCTGATCTGTTGGGAATTTATCCTGGCTTATGGTGTAAGAAATGGATCCAATTTAATTTTTCTCCATATGGCTACCCAGTAATCAGAACAACATTTATTTAAAAGTCCATCTTTTACCCAGTGATGTGTGATGCCACATATAATGTATATTAATTTCCATATGCAATTGGATATATTTCTGGATTTTCTCTTTTTCCTTTGGTTTGTCTTCCTATTCATGTGCTAATATAGAATTGTTTGAATTACAGAGGCTTTACAGTACTGTAAGTGGCTTTTACTCCTAGCCCTTAAATTAGGGAAAACTGACATCTTCATGATGTTGGCCTTTCTTTCTCTCCTAGAATTGATATGTCTTTCCATTCATTAAGATCTATTTTTTTCCAAAAGAAATTTCCAGTTTTGCTCATATAAGTTTTGGACATTTCTTGTTAACTTTATGTTAAAGTATTTTTTCTCTTTTATTTTCTATCATAAATGGGGTCTTCTCTTTAATTATATATTCAAACTGTTTTTTATTTATACAAATATATGTTTATGTATAGGTTTGTAAACATATATACATACATATGCTATTAATTTTTATATCCTCATTTTATAACTTGTTATTTTATCGAGATTCTCTCGTTGATTATTGTATTTTTCCATGGATTCTTTTGAATTTTCCAGCTGTATAATCACATCCTCTCTTAATAAACATAGTTTTACTTCTTTGTTTCCTATTCATAGTTCAGTAATTGCTTTCTCATGTCTAATTGCACTGGTTAGTATCTGCAACATAATGATAAATGTTATGGATGGTAGGTACCTTTGCTCTTGACTTTAGAGGAAAAACTCTACAATATTAAATATTAAACAGTAAAGTTTTCCCATCTTTGGGGAAACTGATTTAGGGATGGTAATATATTGATTTGTAAGATTTGGATCTATCATCTTAAGCTTTTTGTAAGACATCAGAGTGAGGATCTCCATTGTATATGGCTCTATTTTCTGAGAAAAAGCCCTAGATGGAATATTTATTAGGTCCTTACTTTTTGCCAGATACTGTGCTAAGCGCATTACATGAATTGCTTCATTCTAACCTAACAACAAGATTTAGAGTTATTATCATTCTAAAATTCCAGGACAGGAAACTAAGACAATGAGGTTAAGTAATTTATCAATATCACCTAACCATTAAGTGGTCAAACTAGTATTTGAGCCTAAGCAGTCTAATGCCAGAGCTTAAATATAACCCCTATGTGATGCTGACTCATAGGATTTGGAGAGAAGCTAGTTGTTCATTGCAGTTGAAACATTGGTAATGAATTAAATGCTCAAGATTTTATAAATCAATAGTGAAGAGTGATAAGAAAAATGTTGAGAGCCAAAGAATTAAAGAAGAGACAGAAGAGGAACCCAGGGAAGAGACTGAGAAGGGGCAGGCAGAGAGATGGGAGGAAAATAAAGGAGAGAGTACATATCATGGAATGAGAGAGGAAAGAGTGTCAGGAGTGACGCAGAATTCCAGTAGGGAATATGGTTTATTTTCTGACCCTGATTCTTTATTTTCAAGTTCCAAAATTTCCCATCATGCTAATCAATTCCTGTTCTTTCACTATTTTCCAAAAAAAAAAAAAAAAAAAAAAGATACCTGGTATGAAATATTGCAGGATATCCACAGCTATCTTAATAAAATGTTCACAAAATAGTCAAACAGAAAAAAAAAATCCCTTTTTCATAAGTGAAGAGTAGTACTTGCATTACCTTAGGAAAATTACAAACTCACAAAGGTTCACCTTTTGCTTAAATATATTTCAAGTTATCAGTCAAAATATAAGTATTATAATGTGCAACCCCACAAAAGGAATTTGATTAGTTAGAATTATAATCTCTAGCAGATTCTAAAATTCAATCTTTATATGTGGGGGACAGCATTAAACTCTGCAGATAACATTATCTTAAAAGCTCAGGTTTCTTCCTCCTCACTGTACTCTTCAATTGCAACTGACATATAAGGAAGAAATAACCAACATAGTAATCAAATGAACAAACAATTTATCAAAAAGTTTTTTTTAATCCTCTGTAACTAGTTTAACATAGCAGTAAATATATTAGCTTTGCTTTGTGATCTTTATTTACATCATGTCCTTCTTTGTAAGATATAAAATGCAAGATCAATGTGGTTATCCATTTGGCCTTGGTTGAAAACATTCCAGTACAACACTGCCATTCATCTTCACAGTCATTTAAATGCAATTTGTTACTCAGTTTTGTGATTTAATATTATGTTTTATGGAGCTGATAGGACTCCAGAATTGCTTTCTGAATTATCCATCTTGTATATGTATATGGGAAAGCTTTTTCAAGCCCCCAAAATGAGTTCTTCAAGAGCAGGAAGGGTGGGGAGAATGAATCAATAGGGTTTTATGTTTCTGCAGAATCATAATTTTAAGTGATCTTATATCCAATTTCAAGTAACGATTTGTTGACTATGGTAACATCTGCCATCTTGTGGCTGACTTCAGGTACTACAGAATAAACTCAAAAATTGTATTTTTACGGTAATAATAATAAGGAAGAGGGCAGGGTTTTGGTCGTTGTATTACAACTACATTTCATGTAGGAAACATACATGTTTTTATTTAACAAACTTTTTTTGTGCCAATTTGATCTAATCATAATTTACTCCATTTTGTGTAGGCATCTTGAAAGTAAAGGCGAAAAATAAAAACAGAAAGAAAATAAAGAGAAAGAAAATAACATTTTTAAACCTGCCACAATAGAAGATATAAACAGTAATAATTTAATTATATTTCTTAAGTTGTTTCAGTTTTAGGGTGATTCCACTTTATCATTGAACAAATGCTAATTTATTCTTGAAACATAATTAGAATAATGCTAATATATTTAAAAGAAAACATCACAGATAAAAATGAGTGTATAAATCTCCCCCTTTATTTTTACTAATGTTAAATTATTATATACATATACTTCACCATCTCTGACAGAATTGACTTTAACTGGATAGTCTCCATGCCAAAGGTAATGATTGATTTTCTGTCCTTATCTCACTCAATTCTCAGCAGCATTTGACATAGTTGACAGATCCCTCCCTCCTCCTGGAAGCACTTTCTTCACTTGGACTCCAGGACACCATATTCTTCTGGCGGCACCAGCTACATAATTTGTGAGCCCAGAGCAAGATGAAAATGTGGGCTCCCTTGTTCAAAAAGCAAGGAAAAAACGCCCTAAGGTAGTAAATTATAAAGCTTTTTCCTTTCTTCCACTGTCTCTCCCTCAACTTGTCATGTTTTTTTAAATTTGCTTTCTATGTTGTTCATAAATAAAGAAAAATTTAGAATTTAAATTATCGACATGAATTTTACCATTCAAATTTACATTATGCAATGCCAGATTTAATGAAAATATAAGAGCATTTAACTCGCATGAATTACACAATTCATATTTTGTAGTCCATGCACGCATATATATTTTTAATTTTTTCCAGAACAGTGGAAGTGCTGCACAAGACTAATCTAATTATTTTTATTTCACTTCTTGAAATGCATGCATTCGATCAATACTCTCTATTTTTGGCTTATGGATGAGAAAGGAAAAGTCTCTATGGCCTCCTCTATCTTTCCCGCTCCTTCTACATTTCCTTTTTCAGGGTGAGTGGTTGGCTAATACAGGGAAGTAATGTAAGCAGCTCTTTGCAGGAAACGACCCTCAGCAGGAAGCCCCTTTTCTTGTCACTTTAACAAAACTATATTGTAACTAACTTTTAAACCAAGCACCTCCATGCTCTACTCATCTCTGGCCCTAGCATCTTCCCTGGCCCGGGAAGATGCCACGGAGCAATTAAGCCCGTACGCCACAACTATTGAGCCTGCGCTCTAGAGCCCGCGAGCCACAACTACTGTAGCCCGCGCGCCTAGAGCCCGTGCTCGGCAACAAGAGAAGCCACCGCAATGAGAAGCCTGCGCACCGCAACGAAGAGTAGCCCCTGCTCTCCGCAAGTAGAGAAAGCCCGCACACAGCAACGAAGACCCAACACGGCCAAAAATAAAAACAAATAAATAAATTTATATATATAAAAAAATACCTTCCCTAACTGGTCAGTTCTTTCCGTAGATCAAAGAAGTAGAAATGAAGAATAAGTAATTAACAGATAACAAGATGTCTTCCCTAGCTTCCCCTTCAGTAATCTTCCAAACAAACTGTGTGACCAAGTTCTGTGAACAAGATGACATCTAGAGGAAGATCACGAGTGACAAGCCTGCACACAGTGGGGAATGGCGATGACTCTGACCCTCATCTCAATGATTAACTGAGATTGCTTCCTTCCTTTCCTTTAAAACTTTCATGGCCGAGCAGAATCTTCAGAGGCGGTTTTTGGGGAACACTTGAGTCCACCGTCTCCGCAGATTGCCGGCATTCTGATTAAAAGCACCTTTCCTTTCTACCGTTTGTCAGTATGTAACTGATTCTGTACGCAGCAAGCAGCAGGACCCAATTCAATCACAGCAGTAACATAAGTAAGGAAGGATCGGATAGGGTTCTTTGGTTGTTCATGCTTCTTAGATCACCACTGCCTTCTGTCTGTTTTAAAAGCAAATTCTGGTTTGAACAGAAAGCACCGCCTCTCAAGGCTGTCAGCACCAACACCACCACTTGCTCTGTTGTCGGTGTAATATACTTACACGTACTTGATTGGCGCCTCATTGAACACCCAATGCATCATGGGTCCCCTAGAACTCTGTGCTCATGGGGCATCAGGAATATGAATGGGGTGTCAAGGAATGGCTGATACACATAATGTGTGTATCGTCTCTCCTCGCTGGCATGCTCCATTGTCCCATCAGACTTCACCTACAAAACACAAGTTCAAAGATAAAATAAGTAAGAATTGGTGGCAGCTTAGCAACCAAGTCTGGGGCCCTTCTGAGTGCAAAGCACTGTGTGCTGCACTGGTAACATGCCCATGAAACCTGATCTGCTTCCTGGGTTTCTTCCTATATCACTGGCTGCACCTTCTCAAACTTTCTCATTGGCTCTAGATATTATGACTTGGGTCAGTGCTAAGCCTTATTTTATTTATTTCTTCTTTAGCTGATGTCATCCAGCCCCTAGGCTTCAAATGTCATCTATGTGTGAACTACTCCCAAATTTGTTCTTCCAGCCCTGACCTGTCTTCTGAGCTCCAGTTGTACACATCAAACTGCCTGCCTGGCTTTTCCACTTTGATGTCTAAGGGGCATCTTATATCATCTCAATTTCCCACAAACTTCTGCCTACACTTACTATCTTAGCTCACTATTTACTAGTCACTTCATCACTTAAACACAGGAGTCTTCTTTGACTATTCTCCTTCAATTCCCTTAAATCTAAATCCAATACAAATCCTATCAGCTTTACCTTTATAATATACCTCCAATTTAACCAGTTCTCTCTACCTAGGTGGAGAGAAATCTAAGACACTATTATTTATTTCCTGAACTGTTGTAATGGCCTGTTAACCAAACTCTTTGCTTCCATTTGTTTCTCTATGGTTCCTTCTCCACATGGTAGTTGGAGTGATCTTTCTAAGAGAATCATTTCACAAACTTTCCCTGCTTAAATCTCTTGAGTGGCTTCCCAGCCAATTTTAAATAAAATCCAAACTCCTCAAAGGATCCTCAGATCATGCCTCCCCTCCAGACCTTTCATCCTACCACACTCTACCTGGTGCCCTGCGTTCCAACTTCCCTTTTTCCTTGCTGAAAACACCCCAAGCTCAGTCTCATCTTAGAGTCTCTATATTTGCTGTTCCCTCTGGCTGGAATACCTCTCCCCTCTCCTAATCTTCAAATTGCTCACTTTTTCAGTGTTTTCAGTACTCTGTTCAAATACTGTCTTCTCAGAGTGGACTTTCCTGGCTATTCTACCTAAAATAGCATCCTTGCCCTGCTCCCCGACCTTATATGCTCTATACTATTACCCTGTCATCCTTGCCCCACTCTCCAACATTGTATACTCTATACCATTACCCTGTCTTTTACTTTTCAGAGCACCTGTCTGTAACTGTACTCCTTACCCATTTGTTTACTTGTCTGTCTCACGCACCAGAATATAAACTCCAAGAGCACAGGCGCTTTGTTCACTAACTGCTGTATTTCTAAGGCTTCGAACAGTGCCTGGCATGCAGAAGGTGCCGAATATTTGTGGAATGAATAAAGGAATGCTTTATCTTTGAATCCCTGGAGGCTAGTATAGCACAATGTTTTCCTCAGTATAACCACTCAATAAATATTGTGGAAGGAAGGAGGTTGGAAGGAAGAATCTCCATTTCTCAGTTTATTCGTTCTATATAAAATGATAATTAGCTTACTTACTTCTATGTGATTGGCATCTAAAATATTATTTCAAAGTTAGATGAATTCTGCCAACATACTTAAATTTAAAAAACTTTAAATATATCTTATTATACTACTAATATGGCTAAAAACTGCTCTTTATTGGAGGGTGAATGGGATTAGGGTTTAAACTGTAAGAATTTTTTTTCATGGTCCAGGATAGGAATTGTTAGTCTTTTTGTTTTTTTACTTTCAGCTCTGATTTACTCTACTAAAACGTATATACCCAAAACATTTGATTTTCTATTTAGTTGTAATAATCTCATGGGCAAAAGTCAAAATGAGATTTGAATTATGCTTTGTTGACGGGTGACTGATTGCCTAATGAATATCTAAAAGACATTTCATTGCTTTTGTTGATAAATATGACATTGTATTTTCATCTATTATGCATGAAAACTGATGAAATATCATTTCTATAACTTTTGGAAAACAAGCACTTAGAAGACCTCTTTAAGTGCAACAAAAGCAATATTACATCTCAGTAAGACTAGCCCTGTTCTAATAGACATTCAGTAAATACATAGTGAGTGAATTTGTATGGCTTTTTCATTTGAACTCAGAATACACATGTTTAATGAAATAGCTGTCTTTTATGAATAAATTCAGAATCTGGAATGTAGATATAGATAGGTAGCTACTATATCTACCTATCTTAAAGTAGATAGGTAGATATAGCTAAATGAGTGTAGCTATAATAAAATAAAAATTGGTTTTACTTGTTTGCTTATCTTTTAGCAATCTCTTTCTGAACCACCACTCCACATTGAACTACATACCTGAAGGGATAGTCAGCTGCTTTTGGGTTAAGTTCAATAAGCATTTGTTAAATAGCTCACATCTGCAACAAGAACTGTGCAAATACTTGGGAATAGAATCATGAATAAGATACATTTTCTGTTTTTTGAGGTTCACAGCCTAGTGGGAAAACTAACAGATACCTTCTTATTTCAAAAAAATGTAAAATACAGGGCTACAATAAAGATGTTGCCTAAGTAATAAGAAAGCAATGTGGACTAAATTATCTTGAAGGACAAACAGGACAGAGTTAGGTTGAGTTAAGGTATGTGGAGAGTGTCAGAGAAGGGGGAGTCAGAATGAGACACAACACATGTGCTCTGGAAATATTCAAAATGTTCACAACAGGCAACCACTCTGAGGGTCTTAGGTATCACCCTGTAAGCAATGGGAAACCACTGAAGGGTTTGAGGCAAGGCAATGATGTAGGATAGAGTTACCATATAGAGCTGAGCTTCTCAACACTTCAAAGTTTATACAAATTACTTGGGGATCTTCTTAACTGTGAATTCTGATTCAGTATGTCTGGTGGGACCTGTGTTTCCTATAAGCTGGCAGGTGATGTGCTGGCTGCTCACCAGTCTGTGGGCCACACTGTGAGTAGCAACATTTTAGGGAACTTGCCTTTAGGAGTACCCAATAGGGACAAACATGATAGTTTAGGTAAGAGATGATGAGAGTTTAGGCTAAAGCAGTAGCAGTCACTAAAGATATTTTGGGGGCAAATTGAAAGAATATTTTTTTAACACATTTAATGAAAAAAGTTGAAACATTCAATAATGTTTAAAGTCTTTTACAGTCAGTACACATATAACCACCACCTAATTCTACAATTAAAATTTTATTATGCTTGCTTTATCACATACCTATTCATCTATCCATCTCTCAATCCTTTCATCTATCTATCATTTTTATGTATTTCAATGTAAGTTGCAGATACCAGTATACCTCCCCCCTGCAATAAAAAAAAATTAAGATTGATTGAAAATAGGGGTAAAGGAGTGTGGGTTGTTTCCTAAGTTTATGCTTGATGAGGAAGAATGTAGAAATAAATTTATGGGGTGGACTGGGAGATGCTGTGTTGAGTTCAACCCAATATCACTGAACTAGAGATGACAATTTAATATATATGTTATGCGTATATACGTGTAACGTCTACAGCTCTAGTTATGGACTGGGAATCATTAGCTGGTAGTTAAAATGAGAGGAGTAGATGAGAACGCTCATAGAATGTAGACATAGAAGAGAAGAGGATCAAGGATGGCATTTTGAGAAAAATGACACTTAAGACATGTACACGGGTAAATGATAAAATAAAGGAGACTACGATGGGATTAGGGAGACAAAAGAGAATCAGCAGAGGGGAGAGGGACAGTAAACATGTCCTTGTAAATCTCCTCACTGCTTGGGAATATTGTGGTTTTAAAAATGCCGACATTACACTTTATATTTATGATATCATCTATATCACATTGTATTTATACACTTATATTTAAAATGCTGACATTATACTTTTAGTAGTCAATCTCAACTTCACACTGCTTTATGTACATACCAGTGGAAGTAAAGAGCCATTCAAAGCAGATTATATTAAGTCACTTTCTCAATTCTCACTTACTGAAATGTCAATAAATGTTCCTTGTTTTGCTTGGAAAAGGGAAGGCAACTAACTGGACCCCTGATTCTCGTTTCTCAGGTGAGAGGTCCTTTTCGTGAAGGGTCACTGACCCACAGACATGTTTACAACATAGTGAAAAGTGACTTCCAAGTAATTTTAGGCTCTTAGAGCATTGGAGGTGGTGAGAAAAAAAGAGGTATAGTTTTACTTTAGATTTACGGAGGAATCTAAAATTTCATTTGATAAATTATTTTAAAAATATATTTTAGTTCCAGGTTATGGCTATTTAATGGAGAAAGAAAGAGTTAAAAAGGATGAAAAATATGAGAAGGAATTATGGATGACAGGAAGGAAAAAATGGGATAAACCAAGCAAAAGAAACAGAAGAAAAAATAGAGACAGTAAAATTAAAAGATCTTCCCAGGAGGAATAAATTTGTGTTTCATTGGAGAACCATGTATTGTCCAAGGAGGCATAACCAAACTTTTCTTATCAAGGATCAGAGAGTCAATATTTTGGCTTTGCTCTGTTATAACTATTAAATTCTGCCATTGTAGCACCGAAGCAGCCATAGACAGTAAATTTTTAAAAAGCATGTGTGTGTGTGTCTATGTTTCGATAAAGCCTTACTTACAAAACTCAGGCAGCCATCTGGATTGGGCGGCTGGCATAGTTTTTACTGACCTCTGCATTAGAGCAAAGGCCAAAAAATGGGGTCAGCAAACTTCTTCTATAAGGGCCACATAGGCCTCTAGCTTATTCTTCCTTTCTACCAATGTTTGTTTGCTTTTACAACCCTTTAAAAATGTACAAAGCATTCTTTTTTTTTTTTTTTTTGCTGTACACAGGCCTTTCACTGTTGTGGCCTCTCCCGTTGCGGAGCACAGGCTCCGGACGCGCAGGCTCAGCGGCCATGGCTCAGGGGCCCAGCTGCTCCACGGCATGTGGGATCCTCCCGGACCGGGGCACGAACCCATGTCCCCTGCATCGGCAGGCGGACTCTCAACCACTGCACCACAAGGGAGGCCCACAAAGCATTCTTAACTATAGGACCTACAAAAGGTAACCGTGGGCCAGATTTGACCAGTGGGCAGGTGGTTGCCTGGCACTTGTCTAGAGCACACCTTTCTGTCTTATCTGATTCCAGTTTGACGGGAGGTATTTTACAACTCCGTGCTTTGTAAATAACTGGTACAATGCAGAATAATTTTTGTCTATAGACACGACATGCAAATTCTGTTCCATAGAGGTCCAACTGACTTCCATCACTCACTGTGGAAGAAGCTAGTTTTGTGTCTATTTGCACATTCATTTTAATATTCCAGATTTATAAATATAACTGTTTAGAGTTCTTTTTAAACTGACTGTAACATCTTACCAGTTTATCATTAATGAGTTAAAAAAAATTTTAACACACGTTCATTTTTAAATCTGTATGAGAATCATGATTTTACTTTTTTGTAAATTACCCTTTGAACACTGGCATAACCCTTATTTCCCACAACACCTCCCAGGCTTTCACTAGAGACCTCAGTGGTAGAGTGAATTTTTCCTGCTACCTTGAATCTGACCTTTTATAACTCCATCCATTCCCTGACACCTTCCTCCCTAGTACCTGGTCACTCTTCCACACACCCCTCCTCAAACCAAATTGTTTGTTTGAAAAACCATCTCCTTCTAAACTTTGACATAATATGGTCTTTTCTTTTGTATATAGGCATAATCTCACTCATAAATTTCAACTTTGGAAAGGCAAAGATTATTGAAACAATTTTCAAAAATCTTGGCAATGAAATAAAATTGAATTTAAGGCCCACTTTGACTTGGGAAATGAATAATCCCACTCCTGGGTCTATGTAATGACTTAAATGTCCATATACTTATGGACAATTATTCAGAAATGAAAAGGAACAACTGCCACTATATGCAACAATATCAGTAAACCTCAAATGCATTATAATAAGAGAAGGAATCCGGATTCAGAAGTCACACACAGGGCTTCCCTGGTGGCGCAGTGGTTGAGAGTCCACCTGCCGATGCAGGGGACACGGGTTCGTGCCCCGGTCTGGGAAGATCCCACATGCCGCGGAGCGGCTGAGCCCGTGAGCCATGGCCGCTAAGCCTGTGCGTCCGGAGCCTGTGCTCCGCAACGGAAGAGGCCACAACAGTGAGAGGCCCATGTACCGCAAAAAAAAAAAAAAAAAAAAGTCACATACAGTATGGTTACATTTTCATTACATTCTGGAAAATAAGAAACTATAGGGACAGAAAACAGATCAGTAGTTGCCAGCAAATGGAGGTGTGGGGAAGAGATTGACTAGAATGATACAAAAAGGAAACTTGAGTTATCATAGAACTGCTTTCCTCTTGATTGTGGTAGTGGTTACATGACTGTATGTGTTTTTTTAAATTTATACAACAGAACAGCCAAAAAAATGAAGTTATCTTATATAAATTATACCTCAATAAACCTGACTAAAAAATCTACCTATCTACCTACCTATCTATCTATCATCTATCTATCCACCTACCTACCTATCTTCTTCATCATCATATATTTACTTTCCTGAAAAATCTGAAGATTTAATTTTTTAAGTTGGAAAACAATCTCTAAATATACAACTTACCACAAAAGTACTACTTAAACAGATTTAAAAATTTAAATTATAGAAATACTTCACTCTTCCTAGTTTACAGAGAGTTTTTATCATGAATGGTATGGGATTTTGTCAAATGCTTTTTCTGAATCTATTAATTTGACCATGTGGTTTTTCTTTTTCACCCTGTTGATGTGATGGATAACATTAATTGATTTTTCAATGCTGAACTAACTTTGCCTATCTGGGATAAATTTCACTTGGTTGTGGTATATAATCTTTTTATCATTGTTGGAATCAATTTGCTAACATTTTGAGACATTTTGCATCTTTGTTCATGAGAAATATTGGTCTCTAGTTTTTTTGTTTGTTTGTTTTTTCTCATAATGTCTTTGTCTGGCTTTGGCATTAGGGTTAATGCTGGCTTCATAGAATGGATTAGGAAGTATTCCCTGCGCTTCTATCTCCTGAAAGAGATTGCACAGAATTAGTATAATTTTTTCTTTAATGTTTGGTAGAATTCACCAGTGAAGTACCCAGGCCTGGTGCTTTCTGTTTTGAAAGGTTATTAATTATTGATTAAATTTCTTTAATAGATTTAGGTCTATTCAGATAGTCTATTTCTTCTTCTGTGACTTTTGGCATATTGTGTCTTTCAAGGAATTGGCCCATTTTATCTAGGTTATCAAATTTGTGGGCAGAGAGTTGTTCATATCCTTGTATTATCCTTTTAACATCCATGGGATCTGAAGTGATGTCCCTTCTTTAACTTCAGATGTTAGTAATTTGCCTCCTTTCTTTTTTTTCTTAGCCTCAATAAAGGTTTATTGATTTTATTAATCTTTTCAAAGAACCAGCTTTTGGTTTTCTTTCTTTTTTTAAATTAATTTTTATTGGAGTATAGTTGCTTTACAATGTTGTGTTAGTTTCTGCTGTACAGCAAAGTGAATCAATTTTACATATACATATATCCCCTCTTTTTTAGATTTCTTTCCCATTTAGGTCACCACAGAGCACTGAGTAGAGTTCCCTGTGCTCTACAGCAGGTTCTCATTAGTTATCTATTTTATATATAGTAGTGTATATATGTCAGTCTCAATCTCCCAATTCATCCCATTTCCTCCCTCTCCCCCATATACAGCTTTTGGTTTTAATCACACTAAATTACCAAAGATGCCCAAATCACAATGCTCTCTCACCTCCAGCCCCTTGCCCATGTTGTTCCTTCTCTGGAAACACTCCCATCCTTTTCTTTGCCTACCTGACTCCTGCTCAACTCCCAGTGTCAGCCTAGATGCCAGAAAGTCATCTTTAACACTCTGCCATCCCAGTGCATTGTGCTCCTCCTAAGTGATTCCTAACTGTTCTATGGTTACTATTATTGTAGCACTTTTCATGCAAATTAATAATTTCCTATTACTTCTTTCACCTTTACAAGTTTCTTTTTTTAAGGGAGTCTGACCTGTTTACTATGGTACTTCTGTCACCTAACATGCTGCCTAGCACACACGGTAGAAGCTAAATGTCTTTTATTATAAACCATGAGAGAATTTTTAATTAATCTGAAAAATAATTTGTTTAAATGACAGTTCTTTATAAAAATTGATTTATCCTATGATTTAAGGAGCAATGACCATTCAGCATTTTGGCCTTATTTACCATATTTATGCTGTCAAATTTTGCCATTGGAAAATATAGTGAACAGCGAATCCTATTTGTTGAAGAAAATAAGAATAAATGTTTTAAATATAATTGAATTTTTCTTTGGTATTTATCATAATAATTCTTTTAAATCATTTCTCTCAGAGCTGCCAGGCTAAGTAGTGGTTTCAGTTAACTGAAATGATTTTAAATTCAACGAAATGACTTGATGCCTTTAGACTTATTTCTGCCAGACTAGATATCTCACATTAAAACATAAAGCAAAGCGTTCAGCACAATAAAGCCAGAAATGGAATCTTATTGTTGGAGATTGTCACTAAGCACTTAATAATTTTACTTGTAATGACAGGTTAATTGAATTCAAAAAGAAAAGTAAGAAAAAATATTATGAGTTTTTAGGAATAAGTTGATTTTTAAAAGTTGATATGATATATGCCAACATCAGTATATTAGCCAAAATTTGGAGATAAAAGCTAGAGTACAATAAAAGTATAGCATATACAGTGGTTTCATTAAATGTTGAACATCTATTAATCTCCTTTCCCCCAAAGAAGCAACTCATTATGACTGGGAAACATCAGTAATTTTAACAGGCATTGGCTAAACAAAGTAGAACTCTTGGTACATATTATATCATATTTTTTTGCAAATGTAAATTTTAAAAAATGAGTTTCATTGGCATTTGGCTCGTTGCCATTTCTACTGTAGAGAGTATAGTCTCTAGAATTTACCAGTTAGCATGTGTTAGGCTATAAAAGACGATACATGCATGAGAAAAATTTTAATATTCCAAGAGTCAGCAGTGCAATAACATCAGATTTGAGGCAACCTCACATACTATTTAGTTTATTCTCTTGCACCTTTTATCAGAACCATCCTGTAATCATATTTTAGGTCTCTCAGAGTTGAGCTGTTAACTCATCCCATTATTTATCTGAAAGCAAAAAAGCCTTTCTTCATATTTCACATAAACCCCTTGTGTATACATGACGTTATTGTACTATAACACATGAGTTATATTAGCATGACATGCCCTATAGCCCTCTGTGAGTTTCAGGATGATAACTCCGCTAAATAAATAAAATGTTCCTACTCCATTATGTACACTCCAGCAGCCTGTTTCCTTCTTAGAATCAACTCCAGAGCACTGACTGCCAAAGACCCAAAAATTAGTCTACAAGTTAGTATCAGCAAAGCCAAGAGCAAACAGGGAAAATAAAGAAAACATAATAGGGCTTTTTTTTTAAACAGAGACATTTTGTTAATTTAATGGAGTATTTTAAGATAATTTTTTCCTATTTGGATTATTTAATAGATTTTTCATGTTAGAAATGATGATGATGACTTCCCTGGTGGTGCAGTGGTTAAGAATCCACCTGCCAATGCAGGGGACACGGGTTCAAGCCCCAGGCCAGGAAGATCCCACATGCCACAGAGCAACTAAGCCCGTGTGCCACAACTACTGAGCCCATGAGCCACAACTCTGAACCTGCATGCCACAACTACTGAAGCCCACATGCCTAGAGCCCGTACTTCGCAACAAGAGAAGCCACTGCAATAAGAAGCCCGCGCACCTCAAGGAAGAGTAGCCCCCACTCGCTGCAACTAGAGAAAGCCCGTGCGCAGCAAAAAAGACCCAATGCAGCCATAAATAAATAAATAAATGAATAAATTTATACTAAAAAAAAGAGAAATAGAGTTACAGATGTAAAAAATAAACTTATTAAAAAAAGAAATGATGCAAGTACATAGTATTTTTGTTGTTTCTAGTTACCACATTTGGAAAAAAAATTGTTAATTCAATGCCAATTAATTAATTAAAAATTTTTGCATATTTATAAAAGACTCAGAATTGAAACTACCATTTTACAATATGACTCTGTAGTATTAGCTACTTTTAAGTAAATTAAATTTTTGATTAAAAATTTGTATTGTATATAAACATACATATGCAAATATATATATGCTTGTATAACTATGAAAGAAGTTTCCTCATGAAGCAAGGATATTTAAAAAGATCTAAAATGACAGAAACCTGACCTATCTCATGCTTTCTCTTAATCATTATTGCCTAATAACTATTTCTCTCAGTTTAAGTTTAGAACTCTCTTAGTCTACTTTTTAATGGGTGCTGCTGAAGTCCTTGTTCTGCCTATTTCTCTTTGGAGGTAAGATCTTGTTCTCAGCTAATTAGAAAAGTACTCTCTCGAAGAACTCCCAATTCCCTGGTTTCACCTCACCAGTGAGTACCTATTATGTGCCAGACCCCGGCCAGGTCCTAAAAATTTTGTTACACTAAGCACAACTGTTCACACCACAGGAAAAAGAAAGGGCAAAACCTTAATTTGTCTCCAATTTAACCTTACAGGAAGGAAATGAAGGCTTTTTCCATGATTATTTTCTCCCCAAAGAATAGAATGTGAGACAGGATCCATACATCTGTGTTAGAAATGCCGTGGAATTTTTCTCAGTTTTTCTCTTGTTTTCCGATCAGTTATTCTTCACATTCCTATAGGAAAATATGCACTTCCTACACAGTTTTTGTGTAGATATATTTTCTCTTCTTTTTGTTTTGTATCATTTTTGGAGGACATATTAGGGATCTGGTAACTAGCCTGCTGCCACTGTCTTAAGCTACACACAAATTTTATCTTTTGGTTTGGTTTCACAATACTGAGAAAATACTGCATCAGACAGAGGAGTACTTGTAAACAGTAGCCTTTTTTAAATAGCTCACATTCCAAATTTGGGATACTTCTTTTAACTGGTCCTGAAGCTTAAGAGAAAAGTAGAAGGATTTTTTAAAAGTTAGTTGTCTAACATCATGTACCAACTGTTTAACTGTCCTTAACTGATATTAGTCAACTTGGAAGTTATCAAAGGACTTTACTCAGTTTGAATCTTGATTGTTTTGAGGACATTTCAAAAGTACTTTTAATTTTGAGATATTACTTTTTAAAAAGCATCAGATACATCAGTGCCTTGTAGTTCCTTGTAAGGATGCTGATCCTTTCTTTGTAAGACAGCTAACCACTGAAGCGTTTGATCAGAAGAATGACTGCATACTAACAGAATCACGCTGGGTGCTGTGTTTGAGGAGAGAATGTGGGTAGTATGGTCTGAAGCAGGAGACCAGTGAAGTGTCTGTTGTAATAATACTGTTAAGAAATATGGGATCTCACACCAGTGTTCATAACAGCACTATTTACAATAGCCAAGACATGAAAGTAACCTAAGTGCCAATGAATGGATAAAGAATATGTGGTGTGTGTATATATATATATATATATATATATATATATATATATATATATATACAAACACACACACACACACACACACACACACACACACACACACACAATGGAATATTACTCAGCCATAAAAAATGGAACATTGCCATTTGCAGCAACCTTCTCAATGGATGGACCTAGAGATTATCATACTAAGTGAAGTAAGAGAAAGACAAATATTACATGGTATCATTTATACATGAAAACTAAAAACATGATACAAATGAAGTTATTTACAAAACAGAAACAGACTCACAGACTTCAGAAACAAACTTATGGTTATCAAGGAGGAAAGTGGGGGAGGGATAAGTTAGGAGTATGCGATTAACAGATACACAACACTATATATAAAACAGATAAACAACAAGGATTCACTGTATACCACAGGGAACTATATTCAATATCTTGTAATAACCTATAATGGAAAAGAATCTGAATATATATATGTGTAAATATAACTGAATCACTTTGCTGTACACCTGAAACTAACACAATATTATAAATCAACTATAGTTCAATAAATAAATAAATAAATAAGAAATATGGGGTCTCACAGTAGCCATGGAGGGCATGAGAGGTGGTCAGATTCTAACTATATTTTGAAGGTAGAGCTTACAGGATTTCATCCGGGATTGGGTGTGGTATTTGAAAGAAAGAGAGTAGTTAAGGATGATTCCATGATTTGGGGTTTGAATAGATGGAGGGTATGAAAGGGGCTGATCTGGATAGGAGATTTAGAAGTTTGTCTTGGGAATATTAAGATTGAGGTGACTATAAAACATCCAGAGGAATTTCAAGTAGGCAAGTAAATGTATAGGTCTGGGGGCTTCCCTGGTGGCGCAGTAGTTGGGAGCCCGCCTGCCGATGCGGGGGGCGCGGGTTCGTGCCCCTGGTCCGGGAGGACCCTGCATGCCGTGGAGCGGCTGGGCCCGTGGGCCGTGGCCGCTGAGCCTGCGTGTCTGGAGCCTGTGCTCCGCGGCGGGAGGGGCCACAGCAGTGAGAGGCCCGCGTACCGGAAAAAAAAAAAAAAAAAAAAAAAAAAAAATATATATATATATATATATATATATATATATAGGTCTGGGATTCAAGAGACAGAGAAGGGTCTCGGATGGAGTTATAAATATTGGAATCATTAGCATATAAATTGTTTTTAAAGCTATGAGGCTGGATAAGTCACTAGTAGAGTGAGTTAAGAGAGAAAGAAATCTAAAGACTGAGCTATGGGCACACCCGTATTAAGAGATTGGTAGGATGAGTAGGAAATAGCAAAAGAGATTACAAAGTAGAAAGAAAACCAATGGAGTGTGGGGTCCCAGAAGCCAAATGAAGAGAGTGCTTCAGGGAAGACAGAGTAACTCGACATTTCAAATGCAGTGGATAGATCAAAGAAATGAGAACTAGTGAATTTAGTGGCTTGAAGGTCATTAGTGGCCTTGCTAAATGTAGTTTCAGTGGAGTAGCGGAGTGAAAACAATACCTGAGTGAGTTCAAGACAAATGGAAAGAGAATTGGATGCAGCAAGCATAGACAATACTTGCAAAGCTTTTCCCCCATGTTGTAATGGATGTAAAGCAACGGGATAAAGCTGGATGGAGAAGTAGACCAAAGGGCATTTTTGTTTTGTTTCTGCTTTAAATGGGAAAAATTACAGCATGTTTATATCTTTGTGGGAATGAGGCAGCAGAGCAGAGAAATTGATGATGCAGAAGAGTTTCTGGATCAATTGTCTTGAGTAGAGATGAAGTGATAAGATCTAGTCCACAAATGAAGATAGAAGCATTGATGTCATACCTGTTAATGAGAAGAAAGCAGAGTAAATGGGCAGGTAGATGAGAGTAGGTGGATAAATGGATGATGGGACCCTCTGGAAATTCTTTTCTGATTGCTAAGTGAAAGTAAGGATGGGAGCAGAGATCTTGGAAGTTAGGAGAGAGAGAAGAAGGTGAGGATCAACTGGGAGACTGGGGGAGACACTGGATCTGAGGATTCTGGAAAAGTCGGAATCGAAACACTGGAGTATGAATAGGTTTTGCCCAAGGCAGTGGAGGTATGGGATAGTTGTTTGGAGCTAGAAAGCTAAAAAGATAAACTAAGACCAGTTTTTGATTTATTTATCTTACCTAATTCATTTTGGGATAACATTAGTCTACAATTTTTGGACTTGGGGAAATTCTGAGGTTGCTTAGAAAAGACAAGGATAAAAAAATGTCTGACATTTGGCATCTCTACCCCTATCATGGGAAAAACATCCAGAAAATTTGAGATGTAATGTTTTAGATATTTGATAGTTTTTTTAAAAAATTATACTAACTTGAATAGAAACAAGTAAATTTGTAGATCATTATCAAATATGTTAAATTATATTTTTTAGCATAGAAAGTTTTTAGGCTAAGTTTCAGCCTAAAGCATTTTGTATGTAAAATTAAAGTTCTAACAGTAACATAATGTGGAGGAGAATGTGTTTTCACTCTTGATATGAAGCACATCTCTAAGGTTACTGAATAGTGTTAGTCTATGGATGGATTACCACTGCATGGAAAAAGGAATGAAAAGGAAACATAATGTTTTTTCCGACATGCCAAATATCTTGTTTTCAAATGAAGTTTTGAATAAAATGGTTTCCTAAATGTCTTGTTCTCTAAAGCAGTAAAGACTATGAAAGTGTTTACTGTGCTTTTGGCAAACAACAAATTCTCAGTACCCAAAAGCAGAGCTAACATTTTTCTATTTGGGGGAAGGGAGGCATGCAAGTAACAGGTTTAGAGAACTTTTGTTTTATCAGCTCCTGAAGTTAAAAATTCACAGCGCTATCTATACACATATCAGGCACTCTGAGCAGACTTCTTGGACCAGTAAACAAGTATACAATATAATATAATATTCTCGCCCTTTTCTGTGACAAGTTGTAAAAATTTGCTTTGAAACGAAAATCTGCTATTTCTTTCCTTGTGCCGAACAAGGCAGAACTCCGTACCTTCAATTCAAAGGTGTTTTATTTGAGCAAGGTTCAAGCTGGAATTAGATAGCTTCCCTTTTGCCTCTTCTGCTTGTTCTGAAACTACAGGAGAGAAGCACGAAACCAAATACTGAGGGATACATTGCACTAGTACCACTTCAACTAAACTCAAGCCAGATGCAAACAATTCAAGAAACAATGGAGCTGAAGACAGCATACTTTTCAGGGATGCTAGGGCCATTTGTTCCCTCTGCTATAATTTATGTTCCTATAGTCAAGGTTCAGTTCTACCACAGTTTAGGCAACTCACTGGAAAAAATGATCACCGTTAGCTGCTCCAGGAGCACAGGAATTCCTTAGATGAGCACTGAGAGATTGGTAACAATACCTCCTAAAGGGCCAGGTTGCTAGGTAACAGGTTGTTTCCTTGGTCACAGTGAATACATGGAAGACCCCCAAAGGAGGCTGCAGATTCTTGGTGGACGGCTCTCATAGCCCCTCCTGGGAGGAGGATGAAAAATGTCTTCAGAAAAATAGCCTTATGAAGGCCAGAGGAACTTTATGCACCAGCAAGACATGTCTGAAAGGTAAGCAAATGAAATGCTAAAAAGTAGCCTCAAGTCATTCCTTAAGAGAAAACAAAAAAACAAACATAGGTAGTATTCCTGTATTAAATTTCATTTAAAAATGTAAAATCATGCAACCTTTGTTACTGATGATGGCTGCTTGGAGAAAGAAGCCACCGTCTCCCCTATAGCAGGCAACAGGCTACAAATGCAATTCAGGTGATCAATACTGTAACAGAGAGAGCTGGACCTCTGTCTAGTAGTGGTACATTTATAGCTACACAGGGCTCTTTAAGAGAACGAGTGTGAATTTCAGGGGGAAAAACAGTTAAGACAGACAAAAGGAAATATCTATTAGTTAATATCCATGAATTATTAGTTAATATTAGTTTGTACCTATTAATTATATTTAAATGAAATTACTAGCACAAAACAGGACTTCTACTAGATCAATAAAGCCACAAATGAGATTAAATAAGAGGGCCAAAACCCAATCCTTTTCTCCTCACTCCTAAGCGTTAGAGCTGTTACATAAATATTTCTCAAAGCACGCTGATAATTAGACAATATACAATTAGGGGGGTTGCAAGTTTCTTGAGTTTTTTTGTCCTTCTATTAGTGTTGAAGTTGGCTCTCATCTTTTAAAAAAGTGAGATTTGCACCTTCAATTTTCAGGATGAAATACACTGTGGTTTCATGAGTGTATGAAACGTATTTATAGCTCCCTAAATTTACTGCTTATAGTTAATGTAGGAATGATGCTTAGGAAGAGGTTCAGAAGCTGAAGCAGTTCTATTACAGAAGTTTTGTTTTTGTTAGCAAACTGTGTACATCTCAAGCAGTGTCCAGATGTTTTGTTGATTTTAATGTTATAAACTGTGTCATAATTAAAATTGGGCATGTGAAACAATAGTTTTTAAATGGGTAGAAGTTCTGTGAACAATTATAAACTTTATTTTTCCTACTTGCTAACACCCTTGAATACACTATACCAAGAGGAAGTTTACTTGTGAGCTCTGTGAAAAAGTGATCTTTATGATCAGTATTATTTTTAAACTAGTAAGTTTTATAAAATTATTTTAGAGACAGTGTAAAAAGTAATGGCCAGGCTACAACTTAAACTTTAACCTTCAACTTTTGAAGGAGGAAGGAAGGAAGGAAGGAAGGAAAGAAGGAAAGGAAGGGAAAGGAAAGGAAAGGAAAGGGGGAGAGAGGGAAGGAAGGAAGGAAGGAGGGAGGTCGGAAAGAAAAAAAGAAAAGACGTTTTCTTAGTGCCAGTATTTGTTCAATCACGTTTCTGCACATCATGAAATGAGTCTTAGTCATACTACTTTCCTAACAGATTGTCACTTTCATTTGGAATTTTATTATAGTTTTGTTTCTGTTCACAAGATCTACCTAATCACATGTTGTCCTTTAGTGTCTATATTCTTCTCCTTTGTAGTGTCGTATGTGGTTGAATTTTCAAAATTATAACAACATAGGGAGTAGTAAAACATTCTTTTTTTAAATTTTATTTTATTGTTTTTTTATACAGCAGTTCTTATTAGTCATCCATTTTATACACATCAGTGTATACATGTCAATCTCCCAATCTCCCAATTCATCACACCACCACCACCACCCCCCCGCAGCTTTCCCCCCTTGGTGTCCGTACGTTTGTTCTCTACATCTGTGTCTCAGTTTATGCCCTGCAAACTGGTTCATCTGTACCATTTTTCTAGGTTCCACATATATGCACTAACATACGATATTTGTTTTTCTCTTTCTGACTTGCTTCACTCTGTATGACAGTCTCTAGATCCATCCACATCTCTACAAATGACCCAATTTCGTTCCTTTTTATGGCTGAGTAATATTCCATTGTATATATGTAGCACATCTTCTTTATCCATTCATCTGTCGATGGGCATTTAGGTTGCTTCCATGACCTGGCTATTGTAAATAGTGCTGCAATGAACATTGGGGTACATGTGTCTTTTTGAATTATGGTTTTCTCTGGGTATATGCCCAGTAGTGGGGTTGCTGGATCATATGGTAATTCAATTTTTAGTTTTTTAAGGAACCTCCATACTGTTCTCCATAGTGGCTTATCAATTTACATTCCCACCAACAGTGCAAGAGGGTTCCCTTTTCTCCACACCCTCTCCAGCATTTGTTGTTTGTAGATTTTCTGATGATGCCCATTCTAACTGTTGTGAGGTGTTGCCACATTGTAGTTTTGATTTGCATTTCTCTAATAATTAGTGATGTTGAGCAGCTTTTCATGTACTTCTTGGCCATCTGTATGTCTTCTTTGGAGAAATGTCTATTTTTGGATTGGGCTGTTTGTTTTTTTAATATTGAGCTGCATGAGCTGTTTATATATTTTGGAGATTAATCCTTTGTCCATTGATTCGTTTGCAAATATTTTCTCCTATTTTGAGGGTTGTCTTTTCGTCTTGTTTATGGTTTCCTTTGCTGTGCAAAAGCTTTGAAGTTTCATTAGGTCCCATTTGTTTATTTTTGTTTTTATTTCCATTACTCTAGGAGGTGGATCAAAAAGATCTTGCTGTGATATTTGTCAAAGAGTGTTCTTCCTATGTTTTCCTCTAAGAGTTTTATAGTGTCTGGTCTTACATTTAGGTCTCTAATAAATTTTGAGTTTATTTTTGTGTATGGTGTTAGGGAGTGTTCTAATTTCATTCTTTTACATGTAGCTGTCCAGTTTTCCCAGCACCACTTATTGAAGAGACTGTCTTTTCTCCATTGCATATCCTTGCCTCCTTTGTCATAGATTAGTTGACCATAGGTGCGTGGGTTTATCTCTGGGTTTTCTATCTTGTTCCATTGATCTATGTTTCTATAGTAAAACATTCTTAAGTATTGGGAATCTTCTGAATAACAGCTATATATGTGGTTACAGTAAAGTTCTAAGAATTTCTAAATATAATTTTGTTAATGGAACATAGAGGTATCTTAGTCTATCTTCATTGTTTTTGGTATCTTAATATAACTTCTTATTTCTATATATCAGTGAACTCACTAATAGGTACTGAAGTTTACAAGCTTTCCCTCTAGAGAAGTTTGATACATGTTTGTTCTTTTACTTTTGTTGTACCTTAATGTGGGGACCTATTTGTGTTTCTAAGAATGCACATGGGGTTGGAACAACAGGGTAAAGCAAAATTCATAAGAATACAACGTCGCATAAGATTAAAACCTGACCCATTCAGATAGAAATAGAGAAATGATAATTTTAGTTGTATATTTTTCAAAATTACAGTTAGTTGTGCTATGTTTTTAGAATCAACAATCTAAATAATTTCAGATATATCTGTTACAATCTGGGCCTTGGATACTAAAATTTGAGGGATATCTGTAAAACACACGGTTTTTTAGAACAGTTCACTGCTATATGATTATTTACTCAATTTATGGGTTTAGTTCTGGGAAATTAATTTAGAGCCATCCCAAATTTGAACATAATAACTTGGTATACCAAATCTGCCATTCCAGAAACTAACACATTATGATACCAAATTACTTCTTGATTTCGTGAAACTTCCTTTCCGAGTACTTTATATTATCTCATCACCATCTCTAGCATGCAGATAGTAAAATCATCACCCGTTTTACAAATGAATACATTTAAATATAGACATAGAGAGGACAGGGATTCTGGATTTTAAAAGATAAGAAGAATGGTGAAAGAAATCAAAGAGGCTGGATTGATATCTCCTTTCACCCAAATTTAATGCTCTAGAGTCCGTGGTAATTTTCCTCTAGCCAGTAACCTACGAAGTGCCTGGGTTTAGCAAGATTCCACTAGATTTGAGAACCTAGCTCAATATTTTGGGAGGAGAAAGAGAGCATTTGAGGATTTGGGGAGTGTCCTTTGCTAACTGAAAAATATGATTGAGCTTTTTCTTCCTTTCGAAATACAAAGCTCTCATGATGCAGCACTGAATGTAAATGGAACATTTAGAAATGGAATCATAGGCAATGCAATTTAGACAATGCTGGGTGTCTGTAAGGTGCCCTCTGGCCTTCTGGTTGGTGTGTGTCCAATATAGCCTCCCGCACCTCAAGAGCTCGGCTTCACCTCAGAAACTAGGCCATCTGCCACTTTCTCCTTCACTCTCCTTACAAAGCTACATAATCACCAACTTGACATTTGAATTAAACAGATAGCACCCTGTTGCAGCCGACAATTTATGAGGCTTATAAATTCCTGTTTGTAAAGGACATTGCAATCTTCCAATGAAAGGGGCTCATGAATTAATAGATTATATTATTATTGTTTTTCATCCTGCAGTCTCAGCTCACCCGATTCCTTCTTGTTGGCCATTCTACACTTTTTAAAACAAAGAATAGATGGCCGATTCAGATAATACCACCTAATTTAAAGACACTATAAGTTACTCCTGACAAATGTACAGTTTTAGCCATGGCACCTCCTCTGTGGCAGCTTTATACTACAGCATTAATAAAATTAATTTCTCTTTCATAAGGATTTAGAGTTGTAATTTATGTTTGTTCACTGCAGGCAGAAAGATTAAAAATGAGTAAACCAATATACCAACTAAACTGCAAGTCTAGCTTTATTTTCTTTTGGGGAGGGGCAAGAGGAGAGGGTTTTAAAAACAGCTTGATGTTATCTGGAATGGTGTTCTCATAGGTTCTACTACTAAAGGCTTACCTCAGTAAACAGTCAGTGCTAAGATTTACATGTTCTATTAACTAGTAAATTATTTATCTGTAGTTAAGTGGAGCAACCAGAATAAGAAAGATCAATATTAATGATTTTCCTTACTAACAACTGCACCCTAATAAATGATACAGATTTACAGTTATTTAAAGAATCACGGTAGCTTATCTGAATCTTATTTGAACCCTAGTAATTAAGAACACTTGGTCATTTACTTGTGTGACTTGGGCAAGTTATGCCACCTCTCTGGGTCTCAATTTCCTCATCTCTAAAATCAAAATAATAATGCTACCCACTTTGTTTGGTGACTGTAATGATTAAATGAGTTAATCGACGTAAAGTTCTTAGTACAATGCCTAGCACATAGCAAGTGCTCAAGAAATGTTAACTGTAAAATTATTATATTAGTAATAGTTGTCATCATGGCAATAATGTTGCAAAACAAAACAGAAAACCTTTTCACTCAGGCAGAGTCCACATCATCTTCTGAATATTAAAGGTAAGGAACCACCAGAGGTGCTAAGTGACCTGAGGTCACAGCAGTAGCTGTTTGTAGATTCCTAAGACTCACAGGTCTTGCAGTTTTGACATCAGTGATGTGTGCATTAAAGCAGATGGAGTAGAAGTTTGAGGGTGATCTACCTTTTCTTTTTTTTAAACTAAAGGATCAGAAATTTTATTTCTTTGCTGATATTTCTCCCCAAAAAAGCAGACCAAAGAGAACTTCCGTATGGAATTTAAGATAGAAGTAATGGAACAAAGAAGATTTTCAGAATGTCCCAAAGGTTTTACTGCAAGATTCCAGAATACTGCCCTTCACCACTGCCCTCTGGTGTGGCGCCCAGGAAGCGTATATGAATGTGAGAGAAGGAATCCAGCCTTTGGGACCCACAAAAAGATATCACACTGAAAGAGAGTCAGACTAGTCATCTACTGGTTAGAATCTTCTCAGATCATCTGTCCTTAGCTGAAACTCTACACCAAATTCAATTCATTCCATTCTGGCAGGAAAAAAAAAAAAAAAAAAGAGAAAAAGAAATAGTGGGGATGTTATTTGCGTATGTACTTGTGTTACTGAAGTTTTAATTACCTTCTATTATTCATAAATGTCTAGTAGTAGTCAGGGTAATGGCGCAAGTACTAAGTTAAACTCTCAAATCTGCTAATGTAAACTAAGATGATGAGATAATTTTCAGTTACCTGTAAACGTGATTTTACCTTGAAGCTGCTGGGCTTGGTCTTGTAGCACTACACAAGAAAAGTGTACTGAAAACCCAATCAGCCGGATCTCTCTCATCAGATATTTTGGTTATGTGAACTTATTTTTCCCCCCTGTTCTCTGCTTTAAGCAAAATAAGACCATTTCTCACACTTACGAGTCAGCCTCTCATCACTGTGTAACCACCACTGAAGTTTAGAATCACAGAACACCAGTCACTGAAGAAAGATTCAGTCATGTTCATTACCCTTATTTTCCTGATTTCATTTTGGCAGAAAATGGCTAGCATAGTTTCATAAAGACAAGTGAATCCAAAAAGTCAGTTCAACTTTTATCCTCTGTTCATCCCCTGAAATACTGTTCCATTTTGCCCCATTTTTTTCTCCCTGATTGTTGGCCAAAACTCTGGTCATAGATAGTAGGATTTACCTGCCTCAGGAATAATAAATTTTGCACAATGTAATGTTGTTCTTCTAATGTTTGTTAATTTGTTGTTATGGTAAGGTATTCCTTGGTAATGTCAAGAAACAGTATCCAAATTATTAAAGAATTGCTCAAGTGTAAAAGAACTGAAAGGCATATATTTTCTGACTTTTTCACATAATTGAGACAAAGTCCTTGATTTGTTATTTAGTAGCAGATGGAGGAATAATTTTCTCCTTGATAATAGGACACAGTTTTGTTTTCTTAATGGCACAGTAGTGCTATTTTTTGAAATGATGTAATGGCTATGCTCTTCTACTATAGCACATCAGTTAATGAATGAAAAATGAAAAACATTTTTACATTGTACTTCATGAAGGCAACTTCAATATACAAGAAGTGTCAGTTTCTTGTAAGTAAAATTGCTGTAGAGCTACATAATAACTGTGTCATAAATACAGAATGCTGTCTCTTAAGATTCTTGGAGTCTGAAAAATGATCCCCAAAGAGTAAAAAGAGGTCAGAAATAGATACAATTTTTAGTTTTGCTTAACATGAAAAAGCATATTTAGATATTTTTTAATTGGCTTAAAATACTATATAGCACCAATGACAGAAAGAGAAACATATAACCATTGCTAAGGAGAAAGGGAAAAGTGCAAGAATAACAGTGAATAATAAATATAGGAGAGCGAAAAAGACATTTTATATCCCAGTGGCATAACAATGGGAATACAGAGAGAACTGGACTGTTGTTAAGTGAAATGTTTGAGTATTATTTCAAAGTGAGTAAAATTGATTAAAGAACTTGAATTTTTAATATGTTTGCCACCAATTTCAGGGAAAATGGAAGGTCCAGATCAATGGAAAAACCAGTATGGAGTTTAAGGCTTGTTTGTGCCAAATCTGCAATGATAGCTCTACTAGGAATGATATTCCAAAATTGGGGATGACCTTCTCGTTCATATCCCATAAGCATGTATTCGTGTGTACCATTAGATTTACTTTTCTAAGATCTGCAATCTGTAGACACCCTTACCTTGGGAGAGAATTTGTCTTAAGTGACTGTTAGCCATAAAAAAATGTGTGTAGGACTATGACAGAATTCCTAAGGTATCATTTATCTCTCCGCTAATTGGAAAAGTTGGTGTTTATAATTTGTTTATTGTTGTTTTATACAAAGGTATTTACATTTAAAGACTTTAAGCATTTTCTTTCATTCAGCTCTTCAGGTCAAAACACAAGCAGTCAGGAGATTCACCCATTTAATTCATCCTACACCTCCGACCTGAGTGAGTCACACACTGGCTCGGCTCTCTTGAGGAACAGAACTTTTTATTCACGTTCAGACTCTGGAATATCATCCCTGGTAAATATTTTTGATTAGCCCTTTACCTAATGATAAGTTTAAAAATGTGTTTTATCTTGGATTTCACACTTTTTAATAAGTGTATAATTATAATACACTTTTAATAAGTGTATAAACTTTATACACTTATTAAATAAGTGTATTTTAAAAAGTGTATAAACTTTTAATAAGTGTATTAAACCTATCCTTGTAATTGGGGGCAAAATAAAAGGTTGGTACTCTCAGTCCCAACTCAAAGAGGCAAGGGAAAGAATCTGAGGTGGAGGAAGGAAGACAAAAGAGACCAAGATGAGTAGAAAAGATAAATGACCAGAGAAACAAAAATGGCGTCCCTTCCTTTTGCCCCACTGAGTTCAAATTCTGTCCCTAGTCTAAGATTTATCTCCTTTCTTTCTGGAATGTCCTTTGGCCAAATTTTCTCCTCGTAAACTCACCACTTCCAAGACTTCTCTCTAACACATCTAAGTGGAATCAACCAGGCCTTTTCTCTTTTCCTTCTTTCAAAATTGTTCCACTCATCCCACTGGATCAAAATGAGTTATTTATATGTCTGCCTCCCAAATTACAGAAAATGAGTTTTTCAAGCACAAATGCCATATTTTATTTAACTTCGTATCCTCAGTGTCTGACAGAGTGCCTGACACATAGCAAGGGTACAATATATATTTGTGAATAAATGAATGGATTGAAATTCAAAATATTCAAAAATATTTATTGAACAAATGGATTAATCAATTGGTCCATCAGAATTAAAAAAGAAAAAAGAACAGGGTAAGACACAAATATTCACTATTCCTTTAAGAAGAAACAACAGTCACAGAACTGCAACACACTGACAGCCTTACATAGATACAAACAAAGAAATGCAAAGGCTCATTTTCCTACAATGTCAGAAATCCCAAAATCAACCTCATAACTCCTTTCAAAAACAGACAGGGACTGGTGGTGCAGTGGTTAAGAATCCGCCTGCCAATGCAGGGGACACGGGTTCGAGCTCTGGTCCGGGAAGATCCCACATGCCTTGGAGCAACTAAGCCCGTGCACCACAACTACTGAGCCTGCATGCCACAACTACTGAAGCCCGTGTGCCTAGAGCCCATGCTCCACGACAAGAGAAGCCACCGCAATGAGAAGCCCACGCACCGCAACGAAGAGTAGCCCCGGCTTGCTGCAACTAGAGGAAAGCCCGAGCACAGCAATGAAGATCCAAGGCAGCCAAAAATAAATACATAAAATAAATAAATTTTAATAATGGAGGAGAGCATTTGCAATGAATATTAAAGGATGGATGCAATTTTAAAAATAAAATAAGATGAAAGAGTTTAAAAAAAAGACACGTTTTTGTATAAAACTAGATGTCAATTGAAAAATGGAAACTTTATTCTCAAATACAGCTTTAGCTTAGATCCTTTCTCAGCAAGAGTCTCATGAAATAGCACCAAAAGGTAAATGGGGTGTGGCAACTACAGGAAATTTAACTTCTAAGAAATTTTTATTCTATGATAGGAGCAAGCAAAAAATTCCAAAAGCACATAACAGGTTGGGAAAGAAGCTTCCATAAACATGTAAACTGAACAACCAAGAATGGGCCAGAGACTACATTTTTCAATAATCTGAAATGTATTTGTGCTTCTTGTTTTTTTATTTTATTTAATTTATTATTATTATTATTATTTTTTATGCGGTACGCGGGCCTCTCACTGTTGTGGCCTCTCCCGTTGCGGAGCACAGGCTCCAGACGCGCAAGCTCAGCGGCCATGGCTCACGGGCCCAGCTGCTCTGCAGCATGTGGGATCTTCCCGGACCGGGGCACGAACCCGTGTCCCCTGCATCGGCAGGCGGACTCTCAATCACTGCGCCACCAGGGAAGCCCTAATTAACTTTTTAAAGTTGCTCTTAATGAGGGAGAGAGCTTTTGTTATTTTTAAAATGAAGATATTGAAATAGTTATGGAACAACTAAGGTCATTCAGTGATGAAGTAATGAAGTAAAAGATCAAAGCTAATTGATTATTAAAAAGCCACCTCTTCCCAATTTATTTTGAGACAGCTTTTCCCAAATTCTGCTTTACAGGATGCACTAGTCCCATGTGCTGCTCTAAGAATAAAAGGTTCTATGGTTTAAAAGTCCAGGGGAACACTTTGTAGTACAGACTCACAATATATGCTAAGATACTAAGGCTCAGAGAAGTCCTGTAGTAAGAGAAATGCTTAGTTCGGTTTAATCCAGAGCCTCATAAGCTTATTTAATGGTGGAAATGTTTTTCATGTTAGTATCAGTCAAACAAATGTACAGCTCAAGCAAAGCATAAACTATGCAAAATGCTGCTCTGTGAAACGAATGCAGTTGTTCCAAATATTATAAATATGACATTTCTTCAAATCAAATATTCCGGTTTCATTTATATATGTGCATAACACTGGTTAACAGAAGAATGAAGCTATGGCGTATGTATTTAACATAATATTCCGTTCTGAGTAATATGCCTTTTTGTTTGTGTTAACCTTGAAACTATCATAAGCTATGTAAAATACAGGAATTTTGATTGATTACAACCTCAGTAATAGTAAACAACATAAAATTGCCCTAGATGTGATCTTGGCACATATTCTGGTCAGTAATATACTGTCCAGAAAAGGAAGATGACCAGACCTGAAATATTTCATTCAATACTGGCTACACATTTTAAGAGCAATGTCAATAAAATGGAACTCTTCCCAAGGAGAACCATGTTTTCCCTGGATATTTAATAATTTGTAAACCATGATCTGTGAGTAATAACTAAATGACAAAGAAGATGACAACTATTACCAAACACTTAAAATAGTAGTCACATGTGGAGGGGTTCTTCTGTGTAGCCTCAAAAGGCAGAACTTGTACAACTGGACTAACTTAGAGGGATTACTTGGGGTCCATATAATGAAGAGCCATTAACAATTACAACTCTTCTAAAATGGAATGAGATTCTTTATGAGCTAGTCAATAAATATTAAAGGACAGTTTATCACAGGTGGTGTAAAATGGGTTCATGAATGGGTAATATATTTATTTCTGCTGTCATTTGTCATCAAACATAAATCAGTTGCAGGTGTTGGAGATGCAAAGTTGAATAATACATAATTTAGATTGGACTAAGATAACGCTTATGAGCGCACCATTAGGTAATTGGAGTTCAATTTGGCTGAATGTTTGGGATGGGTTCGCATTACTTGCACCCATAAAAGTAAGTGAACTATATATTGCCAGATGATATTTCTCTTCTCTCTTATTTTAAAGCTTCCATCAGATTCTTTTAAGTACCTTACTTGGCACAAGGTAGAACAAAATGACATCCAAGGAAGTCAACTGCGTTGCCCAAGAGTAAGAGAAGGTAAAGGAACAGAAGTGTGTGGTCTTTGCGTACATGCTCCTAGTGGATGTTTTTTGAGGATCACAAGACATTACTTGGGGATTAAAAACCTGTATTACTTGCAGGTAGAAAAATTTCCCGTTTCAAGACCATAGAGTTGTTAATATAGTGAAGCCACCTTTAAAAGTATATTCTTATAGCTGATTATATAAATAATAAATGTTCAGTATTAAATATTGGAAAATAGAGAAAGAAGAACCTGTAATTCAATTATCCAGAAATAGTCACTGTGACTTTTATTTCCAGTTAGTCTTTTTTTGAAAAGCATGTATATATTTCTTTACAAAATTATGTGAACAATTGTGTTTCTTGAGTTTTTTCACTTTATATTGTGAGTCTTTCTTTCCGCCATGTTATTTAACATTACCCCAAACAAGTTTTTTAAAAGTTGCAGATCTTTCCATCATAAGGATATTATTAACTTTACTTAACCAATGATCTTTGTTGGAATTTTATGGTCATGAATAACACTGTCACTTCAGTGGATGCCTTTAAGCTGATTAATCCTACATCGGTTTTTTAAAAAGCGTAAAAAATAATCTAAATAAACCAGGTAGTCTCATTAGTATGTTCACTAAGCATTTTAAATTTGGTAAAATAACCAATGTTTTACTATTCCTTTTTCATCCTATCAGATTTTACAAGTGTACTGGTGTGACAGTATGAAGAATTTTTTATCTGCAGCCCCAATATACATAATGTTTGATTTCTATAAGTAGCTTCAATAGATAAGTTGTATAAGGGCAGAGAGTGTGCGTTTCTCTTGTCTCTTTTGCATCCCCCATAAGCTGATGAAATAATATTAGACATAATTCCTGCTGCAGTGAGTATTTATTCTTTACAAAACATCAAGTATCTTGGCTACCTTATATCTGTATTTGCAAACTTGCAGATACATTGTCTATCGTACAATTGTAATATTGATTTAAGAAAAGTTGCTTTAGATGTACTCATCTGCCCATTTCCCCACTCCATTGCATTACTTTACCCACCAATGTCTTTCTTCTTTCACTCAAACTCAGTTGACAAAGAGTGATTAAAATAATATCATTTTCTTTCTTACGTTTTAACTCTGCCATATCTATTTGCAGCTAAGCACTGGCTTATGTAAGAAAACATTATTTTATATTATAATGATTTATATTATATTAATTTATTTTATAATAATAAAACATTATTAGATAGTACTATTAGAGGTAAATTAGAACTTCCCTTTGGAGAACTTAGAATATTTTTCAAAGAGCAAGAAATTATGGGGAATTAGTGACATGTACACACTTCTATTTTTAAAATAGATAACAGGGGCCTACTGTAAAAAAATTTTTTAAATGAATAAATAAATAATAAAAAAGAAATTATGGGGAATTAGGAAGGAAGGAGACCAGAGGCCGTGGAGGCCATGTGTGTCACGGGCATAGAGTTCATCAGCAAAAGAAAGAGAAAGGGTTACATCAGGGGCTAACGAAGGCAGGGTTTAATTGGCTCTTAAACTTCAGTGTACGGACAAATTACCTGGAAGTGTGTGGTAAACACAGATTCCCAGGCAGCATGCCCAAATAATCTGATATAGTTAGTCTGGAGTGGGGCCCTAGAATCTGCATTTGTTAAAATTATCACAGGCAATTCTGTTGCAGATGATCTGAGGGCCATGCTATGGGAAACACTGGTTTAGGGGGCTTGGGGAGAGGCAGGAAAGGAAGACATTTGAATAGGAAGTGAAAACTTGAGAAAGTAAGGGTGTTGGCATTTATATGCGCGTGCATGCACGTGCATGTGTGTGTGTGTGTGTAAGTGTGTGTGAGGGGAGTGGTTGATAATTGTGCAAGCACAACGAGGCTGTGGAGCACAGGTGAAGAGCTGAGGTTTAGAGAGAACTGTAGAACTGAAGAAACTGGAAGAGATGACAGAAGAATAAAATCTAGGTGTAAACTGAAAATGAGCATGTGTAAAGAGTCCTGTGGTCTCCCTCCTTCCCTGATTTAAGCAGCCAAGTCATGCCCTGAGGTCGTCACTCAGCAAACCGAGCCTTCGTGATGACCATGCTAGCCATTTATGCAGAGGCTATCATTGCTCTGCAGAGAGAAGGCACATTTTCCTTCTACAAATCATTAACAACACCCATTCTCTTGCAAGTGGTAAAAAGAATGGAGCATGATCTAGGGGATGGGAAACAGTGGAAAATCCCACCACCTCAAACCGTGAAGAAAATAGATGTCCTTTGTTTGTTGCCCTAAATTTTGTTGAAGTGTTTGGTTTTTTTGCTTTGTTTTTGGGGTTTTTTTTTTTGTGAGATGGAGAACAAGTGCATTTCAGAAGCATTCTGATAAGAATGACCCTCTTTCTAGATTAGATCCTGAAACACCCATAAGACTACTTCAGTTGATCTCAGTTGCTCAAACTGTACATCCAGGAAGAGTCCCTAAGAAAAGAAAGGTTAGCTGGTGTGTGATAAACAGCAATTTCCCAAGGCTTTGATTGCCAGATAGAGACGGACTTAACTCCTCCCAGTTAAACGAAGCAAAAGAGCAAACTGTTGGCAGAATTCTTTTAGAGAATAGATTCTTTCTGTTTGAAAATCTCCCAGCAAGTTAATTCAGTCACTGCTGTTAGGAGTTACTAATCCAGGGAGGGGACAAAGAACAAGCTCAGAGATGGCAGGTGAAAGCCAACATCCCTGGGCTGCCAGATATTCCAGACTTCAGTTCTCAGCTGCTAAGATATATCTTCAATTATCAACCAGGTCTGAGTTTAAAAAAAAGAATCCAATTTAATAGAACTCCTCACAGTGGAAGAGACCTTCGGCTTCCGACTTCAAAGAAATCTTTGAAAGCTGCTTTAGAAAGAAATAATTGAAAGAACAGAAGATCGATAGAACTCAAACAAACAATACAGGGCAGAGTTTAATAACTCTGGGGCATCTATTGCACAAAGAAAGCCACCAAATTGGGGGGGGGGGTATTAAAGACAATAAATCTCCCCAGTCAATTAGGTGATGGTTCCAGTTTTTCCAGTTCTACAACTTTTAACTCCAATCATCCTAATCAATGAACAAGATCATTTCCTAGCACAAGGATATTTTATTTGTAAAGTGATTGGGACACTACCACCTTCAGGGGTAAGTGATTCCCTGGGTGGCAACATTACAGTTTGTTATGAGAGAAATGTCTAAAAGGACAGGTTAGATTCTTGGCTTCCACCTGTGCCTGATGAAAAACCTGATGTTTTTGTCAATAATGGAATATTGGACTGTTGCTCTTATCGCCTTCCATAAATCCTTCACAAACAGACTCATTATCTCCCATCACAGTCCAGATGAACTTGCCACAAAAGCAAAGTTTGTTCCTGATACCTTCAATATCTTTTCTATGCTCTTTTCACCTTTGAAATTAGGGGAATCATGAATTCCAGAAAAATGAAGTTGGGGGGAAAGGGGTACAAATGGTGCCAGGTCTGACTCAAGAAATACAATATATTAGAGTTTGAAGGGAATTGAAATCATTTAGTTTAGGATTGCTGTCAGGGGCCTTGGTTGGCATCAGAGCTGAAAGAGGTTTGCCTGGGGTAGCATGAGAAGAGTGTAGGGGTCTATGGCAATAAGAAGCCTATGTTGGTGTAAAAGTATTAGAAATCAGTATTTTTTATAAAACATTATCAACTTCAAACATAATTTCTCACCAAATTCAGCCCTTGATGGGCCCTTGATGCTAGTCTTCCCCATATTTTTGCAAACTTGGAAAACCGAGGCTCCGAAAATTAAAATTAATCATCTGGAGTCACACAAGTACCTGCTACTTAACTCCAGACTGGAAACAAGATATCCTTTCCCTAACCCTGGAAGTTATGTGCAAACCCGATTTGGAACACAATGCGGTTGGAAAATAGTAGGAAATGAGTTTGGAAGTGGAGATTGGGATAAGATAGTAGAAAACCTTGCCTGATGAACTAGGCTTTTTCATCTTTATTTGGTAAGCAATAAGAAACCTGAAATGTTTTGAATATGTCAGTCCTGTTGTAAAAGCTGTGTTTTACGAGAGCTGGGTGGCAATTTGTGTCATTTATGTTGAAGGAGAGAAGACTGCAAACCAGGAGATCCAAGAGAAAGTAGTTACGGTTCAGGTAGCAAGATACGAGGGTCTGGACATTGAAAGGGAAGGGATAGGTTCTCAAGGGGAAAACTGGTAGGACTAGGTGGCTAATTGCATTGAGAGACAAAAGAGAAAGAAAGTCAGGAGTGACTTCATAATCCCTAAAGAGAAAATTATATGAAAATTAAAACCATTATACTGATGATTTTTCTCACTTGCCTGGGCTAGAAGTAATTTATGTAAGATTAAAAGTTAACTCTACATGTTGACTTTTCCGAACAGTTAATAGAGGTCATTCCTCCCCTTTAATCACTCTAGAAAATCATCAAATTATCTCTGAACCTCAAAATATTTGCCCAGAATTAAAGAGTCTAATAAAGAATACAGATATTATATATTTTAGCCAGGACATTTTTCCTAGCAATGTGCTAAACTGCATTTAAAAAGAAATCTATAGGTGAGAATTTAAGCTAAAGCTGACATTTGATCCTCTGTGGAAACCTAGACCATAGATAGCAAACTTGTGAACAATTTAAATTAAAATAATCTGCAACCCTATTTTTTTTCCTGATAACTGTATTCACTCTACTGTAAACTTAAAAAAAGTAAAACAGATGGAAAAGAATAAACTTGCTGATTTGTTTGCTATTTCCTCTCTCTTGTATAACTCATCCTGTGATGGGAGGGCCTAGGAAGTCAGCCCATCAGAAATGCCAGAAGGCTTCCTGCGGCAGGAAGAGAAACAAAGGAACTGGGTGGCTTAAATATTTAACAATCATCTCGTGATTAATTTACTCTTGTCATACCTGCACATCTGATTTAGTGTTCTCAAATCAGAGGTTTCACTTTGTTTTGTTTGGAAGACATGAGAGGAAAGTTATTCAGCAAATTTCAGGGAAAATGATTTTCAACAATTAGAAAGTGTACAAAGTGGTCAAGTCCTGGCATCTTTTCTGTTCCCATCTCTTCCCCAACCCAGTTAAGGCAGGCAAGCAAGAGTGTGTTAAGTCGCATAAATACATTTTGTTACTGCTCACACTATGTGGGCCTAAGAGTCCAATCCTGTCTCCCTCAATCCAAATATCTAGTGGAAGTTTAAAACAACCGGCCAAGCATCCAGTGAGGCTGTCAATCCTGTCTTCCTAAACCTACTTCCAAGATCTCACCTTGTGATTTCTGCTCAGGACCCTCTGCGGAAGAGTTGTTCTTCAGACAGGAGTGTACCTTGCCTCCACGGAAAAGAGTCCTTGAAAAAAACAAATGGGAAACATGGCTGCAAGAAAACTGGGAGGACTGCAAGGTGAGAACATAAAAACAGAAGAAGAAAAAAAAAGCCTACTTCCCTCATTGATTAAATTACGACACTTTTTTTTTTTTTTTAAGGGTATTTGCCAGCATAAACATCAAAACTTTAAGCACATCTTTAGAACTTTCTCTGAAAATAGTGGTGTTTGGGCTCTCCGTCTCTTTTTCCATCCCTTCTCTTCATCAAGACTTGCTACTTATTTTCTAATCTTTATTTTATCTTGATATTGCTGAACTTTGGAAAAAGTTTAAAAGAATTGAGAATGAAATTGGGTTTTTTTGATAATAAAAAAGTCAAATATTGAACAATAATCCTTATGAGAGAATTTATGATGCAATCTTGAATCCTTTGAACAATGCAGTAAGCCAAAATTTTTGAAGACTCAGGGCAGCCAGTTGGGTCTGAACAGAGCTATCCTGGAACAAATCAAACTTTCACCAGTGAAGGATATGAGCTGTGGTTTCTTGGTGCTGAAAATGACTCCGCTGGCTGAGCCACTGGCATTGAAACAGTCCCTGTAGTTAGCCCGACCACTACCAATCTATGGGGCTGCCATCACTCAAGCTTCTAATTCCAGTTGGAGCAAGTCATGTTTAAGCAGAGGACTGAAGATTTAACTGGGAAGACTAAGCCATTGGTAGCAATAAAAGAATAAATCAACTTCTTTATAGCAGAGTAAGATGTCAATATTTTTTCTTCGAAGTGATCAAATTGTACGTGAGGATTTTAGGAAATCTTCCCCAAATGAGACTTACTGGGATCTCCTGTTGCCCTTTTTGTTTTACAGATTGATCTTGTATGTTGTAGGATTATAGAATTAGGGCGTGGGAAGGAGCTTCAGGGAGGGTCTGGTCCCAACTCCTTCCTTTCAAAAAGGAAAGGAAAGTTTAGAAAGAGAAATGATTTGCCCAAGGTCACACAGCTAATTAGCAGAAGACAGGAAAATAGAATATTGTTTCCCAGTACAGTGTTTTCTTTCTAAAATTAATTTTAATTATTCTTATATAATGGATGGATACATTCTACTCTTTAAAAATTTAAACAATGCTCCTATTTATTTATTTGAAAAATTTAAACAATACACTTAAAACTTTGACCTCCACTCCCAGGATTCTTTTTAGAGGTAATCATTCCAGTGTATACATGCATTCGTTCTTTATAGCTGTCATTTAAACCATGGATATATTGTAAAGGCCAATGGAACCTTCCTAATAAACTATCATAGAAAGTTTAACTGGCCTTTAGATAACTATACTGGCAGAGAATGGCTAAATAAACTTTAAACTATCACAGAAAACCTTACTGGGAAATAGTGGTCAAAAAATTCTATTTGAGAAGGTGATATTTAATGTAGAAATGATAAATATAATATCTTAATATTTCTTTGGTTTTATTTTAAATTAAGACCTTTTATATTTTGGGAAAATAAAATTTAAAGTAACAAATTTTATAATGTTTAATGTCTAAAAATATTAAGACCTTATCTTTTTAGATAGATATCGATATTTCCCTAAAATAGTAAATTATTTTGCTTCAATTTTTTAAAAAAATGTCATTTTATGCAATAATTTCTATTCACAGAAATTGATGGTAAAACTTTGGAAACAAAAATTTAAGTTGACTTTTAGCAATAGAGTTTACAAGAGCAATGCTACCACTGAGAGTGGTTTTAATTTCCTTGGGATCAAAGTTGGGGCTTCCCTGGTGGCGCAGCAGTTGAGAGTCTGCCTGCTGATGTGGGGGGCGCGGGTTCGTGCCCCAGTCCGGGAGGATCCCGCATGCCGCGGAGCGGCTGGGCCTGTGAGCCGTGGCCGCGGAGCCTGCGCGTCCGGAGCCTGTGCTCCGCGGCGGGAGAGGCCACAGCGGTGAGAGGCTCGTGTAAAAAGAGATCAAAGTTGACTGATGTTAAAAGTAAAAATAAAATACCCACTATCTCTGAAATATGCCAAGTCATCCTTATGTATGTATCCCAGGTTATTTTTAAATAAAATCATATTTTCCATCTTTTCAATGATGGTATCTTACTCTGAAATGTATATAAATGTGATTTCTGAGTATTTCCAAGGAGGCTAAAGATAACTAATCATTTAAAGCCAAACAGAACTTTACCTCCTCTACTTTTTACCCCTAGAAGTAATGTACCCCTAGAAGTTTCAGAATCTGTTTGAGGGTCTTTCCCTCTCTCCCTGATACACCCCCCCCCCACCAACCTTGTGTGTAATTCTAATCAGGATCCAGTCAGGATCTTCACCTTCCCTCCCTACCTTGAGAAGCTCTGCAATAATTTTGTGTTTGGATGTGTGAATATTTTAGAAGACCAAAAAACAAAATAGTAAAAACTGCTGGTTTAAATATACAACACATATTAATTTAATAACTATTTTTAAAAGTTGATAAAGCACTTGCTTTTTCTTTTTATTTGTTTTTCCTTCAGAATTTGAACCTTTCATTTCAGGATTTGGGGGACCCTTATCAAGTTGCAAATTTTAACAGGATTCTTAGAAGACTAATTCGAGTTGAAACCCTCTGGTTAGTGGATAATTCACTGGTGGATTTAAGTGCCGCAAGATTGCCAAGGTATCTGCTCCCTAGCATGTCCAATTACTAAGTTAAAGTGAAGTCTTTGCTCTATGGGTACGTGACCATTGTCTGTTCATACTGTGGCTCCTCGCATGTGGTCAGGTCTTAGTGAGAGTGCTAAGCGATGCCTGGGCAAGGCAAAAAGGGAAATTTATAAATCAAAATGTCACACTTTAGAGGAAAAAATCTATTCTTTGTCAAATTAATACTGTTATTATCAATTATTAAGGGAGTAATTTGTAATCATAGAACATATTGGCAGAAAAGCCAGCTGTGTTCCTTGCATTGTCAACTGGAAATACAATTACATTATATATACATTATCATTCTAAGTTAGTGATTTTTTGTCATATTGTCTGAACACTTGTGGGGAAAGACTCTACAGGTAGTTGACAAGAGTCTTGGCTTCAGGGTCACATTCTAATGGAGGGGTAGGGGTTGCCAATCAGAACAGTGACAAAAACAAACTAAAAATTTTAAAATTTATATGGCCTCCTTGATATTCCAAGGACCCTAAGCTACTGAAGTTAAAGATAATCTGTCTCTTTGCTCAGGATTGCTTGAGAACTCTGTGGCGAGCTGCCCTTTGCTTCACCAGGCAGATGGGTAGCTGGAGTGAGCTCTGGTAGCCATCAGAGAGGCAGACAGAGATTCTCAGAAGAGAATTAGGAGATGAAGGAAATCAAGCAGCCACAAGAAGGAAGGGTAAATCCCAGAGCAGGTTAAGATACATCTCTGAGCTGGGCTGAGGTAGGGCAACAAAAAGAGATCATCAGGGGTGGGATGGGGGGGTGGGAGGGAGACGCAAGAGGGAGGGGATATGGGGATATACGTATACATATAGCTGATTCACTTTGTTATACTGCAGAAACTAACACAGCAATGTAAAGCAATTATACTCCAATAAAGATGTTTAAAAAAAAAACAAACAGATCATCATAGTTGCACAGGAGAGGGAAACAGTCAGGCAGACAGAGGAAGTGTCAGAATATGCAATGGTCCCTGGGTATCTTCGGTCATATTCAAAGCCCCTTCCCAACTTTAGACAGACTTGGATAGCATTTGATTTTACTAATGTTCTTTTCAAATGACAAATTTAAAAACACCTAAATAAAAAATTTCAGAGGAATCTTAATATCACTGCCACCTTAACTTATTCAGTTACTTGATGTTAATTTGTTCAGTTTTTTTTCTCCCCAGACTCTCTTCTAGGGATAAAATAGTGATGCATTAGTTATATTTTTCTAATACACATTTAAATAAACAGACAACAACGACGAATTTTAACAGTAACATAGCCTACTTTGGAAACACTGAACTAGAAGACCATTAATTTGGAGTATGTGAACTTGACTTGATCTAGATCAGTAAACTTCCAAATCTTTGCTATCATATAAAAAAGAAGAGAGAGAGAGAGAAACTCCAGTGACTGAATAAAAGATTTGACCGAGTTTTAGTATTCTCTAGATGTATTCTTTTGGCCTTTCTTTCTTTAGAAATAGGATGTGTCATATAAAATTATATAATTGCAATTCAAACTTTACAACTGTCAAATCAGTGTATCAAGAGAAAAGAAACTTGATGCATATATATTCATAGCCTCCTTCCCTTCTGCCCCAGGTGAAAAACCACACTTGGTTTGCCACTCGTCTCCCCTAACATTATCCGACTAAGGATCTATGGTAGGGTGAATCTGAGAGGCTGAGAAAGTGGCAGGGTATACACTGAAAATGAGAGAATGACTAGCAGATGAGAAAACAACAGATTTCAAGGAGGACAGAGAGACAGGATCTGCTTGGGCTGGGTTTTCAATTAGAAATTGCAATAGTACTAACGTGCATCTAAAGATTATGTATAGGGACTTCCCTGGTGGCACAGTGGTTAAGAATCTGCCTGCCGATGCAGGGGACATGGGTTTGAGCCCTGGTCCAGGAAGATCCCACATATCGTGGAGCAACTAAGCCCGTGTGCCACAAATACTGAGCCTGCGCTCTAGTACCCGTGAGCAACAACTACTGAGCCTGCATACCACAACTACTGAAGGCTGCATGCCTAGAGCCCGTGCTCCGCAACAAGAGAAGCCACCGCAATGAGAAGCCCGCGCACTGCAATGAAGAGTAGCCCCCGCTCGCCGCAACTAGAGAAAGCCCGCACGCAGCAACGAAGACCCAACGCAACCAAAAATAAAAATAAATAAAAAATAAATTTATTAAAAAAATAAATAAAGATTATGTATAACCTAGGAAAGAGTGGAAACCTAAAGTTATCAAAGATATGATTAAAAGACCGTAAAATATCCATATGGAGAGGGAATGTTAGAAAACAAGAAAAATGATAATAATGGATGTGAAAAATTACAATGAAATCTGGGTGGGTTCAAACTGAATTTGTGTTTTTCATGCTGCTTTGTGGCTGTCCTTTCTCTGTTTAGCACCATATTTACCATTAGCAATAATTATTTACTAAATGTCTTTGTGGGGTATGAGGTTCATAAATAAGTACCCTGTCTCAGGGTATTAAACCTCAGCTTATAAAGGAATTTTTCCTTCAGGTAAGGTTTCAGTGATAGATTTGGAATTATTGTCTCTACTTGCATGGTTTTATACAATTACAGTTTTAAGGCAAAAATATGAAGAAGCATTATCTGTCAGGAAAATGTATTCAACCTAAATGCCTAACGCACATTTCTTTTCCTAAGGATAGCTTTTAGTTTTCTTTGGTATAAAAAGGCCTTTTTTTTGTGATTTAAAATGCTATTTCTCAATATAGAATTTAACTACAGAAAAGGAGAAAGAAAGGAAAATAATTAGAATCTCACTACTTAGGGGCAATACTCTTCAGAAGTTATTATGTTTCTTTGGGTGAACTTTTATATTGCTGAGATTACATGCAGCTCTTCACTCTTTCATTCAGGACTTATTGAGAATCCACCATGGACCAAATACAATGCCAGGTACTGAGTGTATACATTGGGAAAAGAAACAGATTCCTGCCCTACACAAGCTTACAGTCTTATATATCTTGCTTATTTTCTCTTAATATTTTAATATACATATTTCTCTTTTCTTCCCAACCACATTTGTAGAAAATATCACTGTCACACCTTTGAGGGGCTATGGTCTAGGTGAGGCATGCTGGTGTTTTGCAAGATTTAGTGGTTTACCATCCTCTTTAGGAGACAAATGACAAGATGTTTATATTTTATATCCAGCTGCAGAGTTTTAAATATGAACAAAAACCATCTCACATCTTTCAAACAATTGCCAAAGATACCTCAGATACAGCATTTATCCTTGGCTGAAAACCATATTGAGACTCTGGCTGGGCTCTCCAGTTTGCGGTGCACGCCATTGGAATCCCTTATGCTCAAGAGGAACCCTTGTGAGTTTCACCAAAACTACCGGAAACGGTGAGGCCCCAAACGCCTTGTCACCTTTTGTACTTCATTGAATATTATACTTTTAACAGTTGTTCCCCTCTTAATTAAATCTGCTCAGCAAGTATTTATCTTATTTACTATGTGTTGAACTTTTCATGCTTCTAATCTCACCTAAAGAACTTTGAACTGATTTGTGTGTGTGAGTTTGATCTTTAATACACTCTTCTCTCAGTTAATTTATGACTGCTGTACAAACTTTAGGCTCCTCCTGTAATGTGACTTTACATACACTAAGATGTTTCATTTTAGACTTTCAAATCCTATGCATTTTCTCTCATAATGTTTAATAGATACTATATCTTTTTAAAAATTTCTAAATATAGGTTCCTATCAAGGTCCATATGACCATCTTATAAATTGTTTATTCTCTGGCTTTGTTTTCATCCCTTTGGGCCACAAGGGCACCATTAATTATGTGAATACAAAAAAGTAATTGATTTGATCTACTCTAGTGGTGGAAAGAGCTGGAAAACCTGCCAAGAATAAACCATTTTTATTTCTTTGTCACTACTGGGAACATTCTTAATGATAATAATGGAATCTAAACAACGTTGGAGTGTGCACCAAGTAATATGGTAATATGGTAATATTTATCTCCAGCTAATTCCCAGCACCACTATTAGTGTACTTACAGGAATTAAAAGGGTGAAAACAAGCCACTGAATTCTAGAACCTATATTTGCCCCCAGATGACCACAAGTCATCTCATCTCTCAGTGTGAATCCGTCATACAGAGCCTTAGATCATCTCTAGACTCCATTTCCAGTCTATGATTATAGTGCTTCCTCCACATCCAATTTCAACAAAAGACAGTTCTCATTACCTTCCTTTCTCACACTGCCATTTTCCCAAGACAGCAACTGTATTCCAGAGGCCTGTATAATATTAGACTCTTCAACCCGTGATGAACAATGAAAATTGTCAAAGTAAAAATTCTAATCTCTGTTGGTACTACATAAATCTCATTACTGCCGTTGTCTTCCCTCTGATGTAGTCTGAAAGCAAAATTTCATATTCTGTGACAATAAATTCTCAAATTGCTTTTACATAAGTGAAAACTAGCAGCACAGTTGCTTTAATATTGAACTAATATTTAACCATAATCATGTTTTGAAGTCTAAAATTCTATTTCCTACAGTCAGAGGAGATTTAGCTGGACTTTTCAACATTATTCATAAAAAAGCACACTTCTAGTCATAGAGATAATTTATTAGTATTATATTTCAGTTTGGTTAATTTATATGTGGGATTTTAGAAAACACCTTGGTCCCAACTCAGTCACTTGCCTCCCTTCAAAGAATTCCTTGTAACAGTAGTGTTAGATTAATTATCTGAAATCTGATATGCCCTGAGGTCTCACTATAAATCTGTCTTCAGAATTCATGATGTGGTATAGAATTATGTGAGAATGAGCGATATAATGAGGTTTTCCATTTTCCTAGTATTCACTCTATTGGATTGAGTCCAAAGTGGATATATACTGACACTCACGCTATAAAAAGCCAGGTTGTATTGACTGAGGTAGTGCAGGGTTGCTTTAAACAGAAAGACGTGGTCATTTTAAAGTATGAGGGAAGGATTTAAGTATCCACTCCTGCTAAGGAACTAAGCTGAAGTCCCAAGTTGATCCAAATTTGGGTTTAGTTATCTAGCCAAAATTCCACAAGAGGATTATAACAGCATTCATTTTTGTCACTGTCATTCATTTTGTCATTTTGCCTCTGTCGAGGATTTAGGCCAAACTTTCAATGGCCCTTTACATCACGATCAGAATTATTTAAGTATAAGCTTTTCTTGATCACTGACACCTAGAATTGTGACTGTCTTTCCCTTCCTCCTTTGTTTCAGATCCTCCAATAAGAAGACAGCACAGTTCAAAAGAGAAAGGACTTAACGATAGAGCTAATAGTATAAGTCCCAGTAGGTAGAGGGCAGTCCACTTTCTGGGACACCCACAGGCAAACTCTTCTACCATTCTTCAGAAGTCAGTGTTATCTTAGTTCACCATAGTTTGACTTTTTAAAAAGAAAGTGACTAGGAGTTCCTGCCAGCTAAGTCTGAACGTTGGAGCCAGAAGACTTAGCTTTTAATCTTTGCTCAGTCACCTACAGGCTTTATGATCTTGGATAAGTTACTTAAAATGGGGGATAAAAACTAACTTGACAGAATTGTTGTGAGGATGAGATAATGTGCAGAAAGCATTTAGAGCTAAGAAAGTCATGCAGCCAATGGGAGCATTTGAGGAGGTTGGCACCATCATTAGTTGACTCAGCACATCACCTGAGAGGTTTCAGCATCTTTCAGCCTGGGCCAATGCCAGAGCCATGCATTTCCTCTGGCCTGAGCCCCCAGAACTCCCCAACCAGGAAAGCTGTCCACTTGAAAGAAAATGCTGCTTTGTAACACTGCTAGGCATACAACTACTGTTTAACTCGGTTGACATGAAAGACTGCTTCCTGAACCTGGAAGTGACTGTCTAAATTGGAAATGTGAGCTTCAAAAATGCTCTCTGTTGGGGCTTCCCTGGTGGCGCAGTGGTTGAGAGTCTGCCTGCCGATGCAGAGGACACGGGTTTGTGCCCCGGTTCGGGAGGATCCCACATGCCGCGGAGCGGCTGGGCCCGTGAGCCATGGCCGCTGAGCCTGTGCGTCCGGAGCCTGTGCTCCACAACGGGAGAGGCCACAACAGTGAGAGGCCTGCGTACCGCAAAAAAAAAATGCTCTCTGTCAAGGCAAAATCACTCAGCACAAAATTATTTCCCACCCCTTCTTATAACTCTCAGCCAGAATTCTTCCTTAACTATCACTAAACAACTTGGACTTGCTTTACTCTAAAAAAAAAACCCCCAAAACTTTTAACTTTATAATGTGTACATATATTGTGACCTCATTCTTTCTCTTATGGTTAGTTGGCTAAATCCACTCATTGATTTTTTTTTCTTTATAGGACTTTGTAAAAACTGGAATGACATTCTTTTATAAAAACAGACTATGCAGTTCCACTCCTCTGCTCAATACTTAGAATCTGCTGAACTATCTAGTAGCTCACTGAGAGGGCAAGCTATGGGAGGGTCATCACCTCAGTGAACGTGAATAATACTTTACTGTAACCTCATTGCAGAGACAAGGAAAACAGAATAAAGTGATAGCCACTCATCTTTCTTGTAACAATAGGCAAAGTCTACTCATTTATAAAGAGAGTAAGTGAAATACAATGCTTTTGTTCAGTATAGTTACTTTTATTTTTTCTTTAACTTTTGCTTTAGAGTGTTCTCCTGTTTGCCAAACTTAAAAATGCTGGATGGGATCCTGCAGCTACCACAAGACACTTCACCACCAGAAACCAATATTTTTTCCAAAATATGTATTGTGTCCTAATGCTATCTGTATAGAAAGAAAGCAATCACTATTGTCTTTAAAAATTAATAAACAAGAAATGCATGACTGAATATTGCAACATATATATATACATTATGTATCTATGTATATTGATTTCCTTTAAACCAATTATCTCATTTTTTTAATTCTATACCCTATCAATCAATAAATTTTGAGCACACACATTTTAAATGATTTAATTTATTTTATTTTATTAGTTAATTTAGTATTTAATTAATAATTTTTATGTAGAAATTATATACATAAAATACTATATAAATATAATATATATTTTAAAATATAAAATTAGAGATTTTTAAATGATGGGATAAAAATTTAACATGAATAAGGGCTCTAAGATTTTCCCATGCTCCAGGGATGCATCTGGTCCACTCTCAGGACTATAAGCCTGAGTGTGCTTGGAGTGTACTGCTTTAAATATCTGAACGTATCAAAAGGAAAAGGGACAACTGGAAGTACCTTGTACAATTTTCAGCCACATTCACTGAATTCTTCATTTTAAACATTCTGTCACTTATTAGTGATTTTCTCACACAACAGAGATTTAAGCCTTACTGTTATTCATTAAATACTCAGAAAGTAAACAATAATGATAAAGCTTCTTTTTGATCAGAGAATTTCACAAGTGTGATTTTAAAATTGCCTTCCCTACATGCTAATAAAGAACACAATTCAATTTAATTGCTTTCAAAATTTAGAGAAAGGTCAACACCCAGATCAACTTATGACCTTATATTTGTCCTTATTTATAAAGACCAACTTAGTTGCAGAACTAAGGTTTTCCCAAGATGGTTTATCGATTAACTAGGGATCCTAGCATGAAATAAATAAAATATTTTCTGTATCCTTCTGCCAAGAGTGAATGCTGCTTGTAAAATTATATAACAAAGATTCTAACAACACCAAGACACAGTTCCTTTCCTCAAGAATCTTATGAATGATTGAAGACAACACACACATAAGACCTAAAATTCAATGAAATGTGTTATGAATATCTATTATATGAGTAAGTGGAAGAGATTTAATTGTAAATTATGGAAAGCTATCTGAGATGGATATTGAAGAAGAGTAGACTTTTCACAGGTAGCAGGTAATAGCAGACTCTTCCAGACAGGTGACACAACATGAAAAGGGGCACAAAGACCAGAAATTGTATGTGAGTTAGGAATGGGCTGGCTGCAAAAGTCAGAGAAGCATATTGACAATGGGTTAAACAGTAATATTAATAAAAATAGCTATAATTTTTGAACATCTACTATGTATCAAGCATAGGACAGATACTATGTATCCATTATTTAAATCCTCAAAAAACTATGAAGTTCGAGTTATTCTTATTTCCTAGGCAGGAATATCTGAGGCTCAGAGAGGTTAAGTAATTTGCTCAAGGTCGGTGACACAAAAGGTATGTCACACAACTATCACATGACAAAGCCAAGATTCAAACCCTGAACACCTTTCAACACTCTTGCTGCCTCTTCTAATAATTTGGTTCTAATTTTAAAATTCAAGATGGTATTTTTGTGTTTCCAGGGACAGCTTCATCTTCCATAATCCATCACAAATCCTAGCATTTAATCATAATCAAGGATTCACTATTCCTTGAACATACCTTAAACTTCCCTTGTTCAAGTTTTTGCTTCTTTCTGCAATACTTTTCCCTTGAAGGCACGCCTGAGAACATATTTTCTCCTTTCAGTGCTTGCTTTGGATTGTATTTCCTCCAAAAATCTTTCCTCATCTTTTCAATCAGACCTGTTTCCTCTGCAGTTCCAAAGTACTTTTTAAAAAATATTGGTCTTATGGTATGTTTTCTCATTAATGCCTCAACTTGATTAAAAAACAATTTTTAGACGTTGCTTGCTTCCAGAAAAACAGGGCCTTTAATCATGACGCAAATAAGAAAGTGGGACACATTTCATTTTAGATGTTTACACATGTAACCTTCTGCCTCTCTAACTCAGGCTGGGAAGACATTTTCAGTAAAGGCCCAGAGAATAAACATTGTAGGTTTTCTTGGCCATATGGTCTCTGTCCTAACCACTCAACTCTGCCATTTTTAGTGCAAAAGTAGCCATAAACCACATGTAAGTGAATGGTGTGACTGTGTCCCAATAAAACTTTTGTTTACGAAAGTATGTGGCAGGCTCTAGTTTGCTGACCCCTGCTCTAAATTTTAAGGTCATGTGCTTGATTGTTTTACTTGTTATCAGTATTCACTGTCCTCCCTGGAAGAAGTATATACTTCTGCTACTCCTTGAAGTCAGATATGTCAAGCAACTTGATCTGGCTAGTGAAATATAAGTGAGTCTGACATATGTCACTTATAGGCAGAAACTCTGAGAACCAGTTTGTGCTTTGTCACACTGTCTTTCCTTGGGCCACACCAGCAGGCAAATTTCCATTTAAAGGCTGCTCCATCAGTCTAGGTCCTGGGGTGAATATGATGTGGGGCAGAGCTACAGTCATCTTACATAGAATTCCATTTGATGCTGTACCATAGCCTAGCCTTTCCCAGCTAATATAGCTCCTTAAGTTTAGGGACTGCAATTTAACTTATTCAATGGTGTGTTTTCGCCCCCCAAATAGCAGGGTAGGCATGCAAAATGTTGAATAAATGGATAAATGCCTATTATAGGAAACCATGAATGGGGTACTAGAATTACCAGGTAGGACACAATTATAATACTTCAGGTGAAATGTATTAAAAATTTTTTAATTAGAGCAATAGTATTAGAAATAGACACAAGTTATGAGAGCATGAAAAACTGGGGAGTTATGACAGCCAACAAAGTGTTTTATTGTTTAAACTAGTTTGAATTATTACCTGCAGGCAAAAACATTCTAACTGCAAGGAAAAGCATGGGCTTCATAAGAGGTGCTGGGTGGATAGCTATGAAGAACAATGGCCAAATGCACTGCAAGCAAGGGTCTCAAGATATATATCACACTATTTCTAAGAGATAGCTTGTGTTGAGTTGCAATCTGATTTTCTGATCTTAAGAGGTACAGATTCTATGGGAAGTGTGGCCAGAGGGGGTTGACTTAAGTTGGTGATGCTTACCTACGCCAGAGGGAACCGACTGGACCGAGGCCAATGGACTGAATAAAAGTGAAACCCAAAATTGAGTCTACCTATTCATTGTGGCGCCAGCAGCTCTAATAGCTATCAACAATGACAGGTCCAGGAGTGGTACTGCTACTATTTCAAATAAATCTGTTCACTTGACCGGTGTAAAATACTTCCTTGCATCTTCTATAACACCCAGAGATGTGAGCCACTCACTCCCACAGCCTAAACATACTAGCAGACATACTTTGTTAGGAAATATGCAAGGATTTTTTTTTTTTTTTTTAAGCAGCAGTAGAGCTATGTTTGTGGGAATTTTGTGCATAGGTGCCAAAGATGGGTAACTTCTGGCCATATTCTATTTAACTCAATAGAACCATACCAAGCTCCCATTCTAAAAAATTTTAGGTACATCCATCCTTCTGAAATATTCAGTTCCTCTTCAATACACGGGGCGATTGGCATAAAAAGATTTCCTAATGCCACTTAATTTCATATCTAAGTTTGTGTCCCAATTTCATTCTTACCCTGAATGGCGCATGTGTATAGGTTCATGTTTATCTGAATGGCTTAGTTCAAAACAGTGGCAGAGTTAATTGTGTAGATCCTACACCTACAGCTTTCTGAGAGAGGGCACAGTGCAAATAACTCCTTTGTTAGAAAATAATTTCAGGGAGAGAAGCTCGTTCAGTATATGAAGAAACCTTACATATCAACTACATGTCCAGGTCCTCACCAATATCCAATGAATGCTTGGATCAACTCTACATTAACCTGTAAAAGACTTTCCAGTTCACATTTGAACAAATTGAGGGATTAGAAATATTTGAGAAAACTATTTTTGATCCATTCTAATCTTTAGGCAGTTCTTCCTTGTATTGAACTGCTATCTGCCTTCTGCAGTTTCCAACTAATTGTTCAAACCTTTCAAATAAGTATAATTAATTCCATCTTGTAGGGATTTTTTCTCAGCTTCCAGGTTCTTAAAAGTACCCTGATATTTTCTCTTACATTACAAGGGAAATGTAAATGGTTAAATGAAGATTCTGTGGGGTGAGGATGGTGAAAGAAGGGTAAAAAAGCTAACTAGAAAGCCCAGAGTAAGAAAATAATTTTATCTTCTTCAAGTTTTATATACACCTAAAGAGGAAGATTCCTCAAATGAATTCCCTGTATCAAATTTTAAGAATTAAGTTAGCAGGGGCTTCCCTGGTGGCGCAGTGGTTGAGAATCTGTCTGCTGATGCAGGGGACACGGGTTTGAGCCCTGGTCTGGGAAGATCCCACATGCTGCGGAGCAACTGGACCCATGAGCCACAACTACTGAGCCTGCACGTCTGGAGCCTGTGCTCCGCAACAAGAGAGGCCGCGATAGTGAGAGGCCCGCGCACCGTGATGAAGAGTGGCCCCCGCTTGCCGCAACTAGAGAAAGCCCTCACACAGAAACGAAGACCCAACACAGCCAAAAATAATAAATAAATAAATAAATAAAAATGGAAAAAAAAAGAATTAAGTTAGCAAGCTTATTTTTCAATTCCTTTAGAAGTCATCTGCTTCCAGTTATTATTTCTTTCCAGAACAATTACAACTAATTGCTTGTCATTATATTCCCAAACTGTGTTAATAGATGCTTATCTTTTTAAAGGCTAAACGCAGTCATGAAACAAAATTTCTAATTAGTTTTAGAGCTTTGGAGAGATGCATCAGTATTTGAATTGTGCAGGTGTATATTTGCTTATCTGCTTCTTTTCTTTTCAAAAGAAGTATTCTATGAGATCTGTTCAGAATTTCTAAAAGGTTATTCCAAAACTTATTATAATACTCTACAAATGTCATAGTGAAATCTACTATTGCTAAATTTTTTAAATTTTGTCTCCAAACTCTCAGTGTCCTTGAGCTATAAATATTTTAAGGTACTTTTCATTCTATAGCTTATAGTCTAGTTATTTTTGACAATGTCTAAAATGCAAGTTTCTCCAAGAGCAGGATTCATCTTCATTCTTCTTTACACCTCTCAAAAACAAAACTTTGTTCTCAATGAGTATTAAGTGGACGAGTGTGAAATTCGAGTATATCCTCCTTGAGGTTAAATCTCTAGGGCTGGAAAAAACTTGTATCTAAAGAAACATTATAGGGCTGAAAAAATATTTTATGAATACCAAAAATCTCACTGAGACAAGAATTCTTCAGTGGGAGAGAGGTTAGCCTTGAGATTGCTCCAGCTTCTTTTCTGACCAAATCAAGCTAGAAGTTCTGTCCTCCCTCTTCCTCCAGGCCAAGAGGGCTGAACTGCTTGGACACTGATTACTGATTCCACTGCATTTTTTAGGGGTGGAGCTTTCAAGGGGGCTTTGATTTTCCTTTTCCTAATTTTCCTCCTTCTGCACTTGGAAAGTGGTAAGGGCTCCAGCTTTCTCTCCTCCCTTCCCTCCCCTCCCCATTCTCTCTCTTTCTCTCTGTCTCTATCCCTCTCTGTCTCTGTCTCTGTCTCTGTCTCTCTCTCTCTCTCTCTCTCTCTCTCTCACACACACACACACACACACACACACACACACACACACGCACACTTTGCCTCTGTCACTCTCCTGCTCAGCAGGAGACTCTGTCCTGGTCTGGGAGGGGTGCCTGCCTGGTGGTCTAGGCCTACTCAGTGCTGCACAAATACAGCAGATGCTCTTTTCTGCTTCTTGTCTCCACGCTTTCCTGGGCTGGCAGGTGTAGCTTTTTGTTTTGTAAAGATGGTCACTGCCTAAATATTAAATCTAGGCTCAGTAGGATGGCACCCACTCACATATCTAACTGGGGTGAAAGTTCTACTAAATCCCAGTGTAATTTACTAGACTTTGCCAATGGCTTTTGGGGCAGAGACTTAATTTATAATAAAGTGTTATTTTGTTTAACTAGTCACTGCTCTCTTCATTTATCACCTTCCAGAAAATTGTCGGAGGTATTTTTCTGGGGAAGGATTCTGGCATTCCTGAGTCCTACAGCCAAAATATAATTTTTTTTTAAAGATTTAATCTTATTTATTTTTGGCTGCGTTGGGTCTTCGTCGCTGCACGCGGGCTTTCTCTAGTTGTGACGAGTGGGGGCTACTCTTCGTTGTGGTGCGCGAGCTTCTCCTTGCGTTGGCTTCTCTTGTTGCAGAGCACGGGGTCTAGGCGCGCAGGCTTCAGTAGTTGTGGTGCGTGGGCTCAGTAGTTGTGGCATGCTGGCTCTAGAGTGCAGGCTCAGTAGTTATGGCTCACAGGCTTAGTTGCTCCTTGGCATATGGGATCTTCCCAGACCAGGGATGGAATCTGTGTCCCCTGAATTGGCAGGCAGATTCTTATCCACTGTGCCACCAGGGGAGTCCCCAAAATACCATTTTAATAGCATGCCAATCTTACTCTACTCTCAATATTAGAGTACGTGTTTGCATATATACATACAAATATGCTGACAGATTTCGTATTAAACATTAAATTGAATTTTACCTAAGTAAAAATCTATAAACAATCAAAACAATATCTTGATTAAGTTCTATAGATCCCACTATTACAGATTCTCAATCTATTGCCAATCTGGTCAGAGACAGTTAATGATATTCTCTCTGCCTATTGTATAACACAGAAAGCTAATAACACAGCAAAGCTTTGTTGTGCAAATTAAGGATTAAAATAAGGAACCAATATGAATGTACATTTATCTCACACAGAGCTATGAAATTCAAGCAAAGAGCTGAATATTGGTCTGTATTATTCAGAAGAATTATGGCTTCTCTCTTTAGCTTTTTAAAATAAAAATAAAGACAAAGCATTTGATCACTGGGTAAAAAGATCTAGGATGCCTTTCAAATGAATTTATATTAAGTATCCACAGGGTAAATCACCATCAGTTTTTAGAAGTAAAACTCATTTTGATGAAAAACTGTGTTTTAAAAGGGTCATTTATTTTGCTTTTGCAAGCACACACCTGTTCAATGACTAGATATATTTCCCTTGCTTTTAAAACCATTATCTGTCTAAAACACATTTTTAAAAAGCTGTGTGTTTTTTCTCTCAGTACATTATCATGGATAAACATAGAAAATGGCCCACTGGTGAGAGGAAATAAAGTTATAAAAAGCAAATGAATTGTATCATGCATTATTGTTCTAAGTTTTGGGTGAAGGTTTATGCATACCTCACACTTAACTCTCCACAGCTCTTTAACCTACACAAAAGAGCACATGTAATCTACCTCTGATTTAAAAGCTGTAACACTGGGCGGTTCACTAGATAATAATCCAATATTTTATAATATTCTTAGGGCAGCTAACATTTATTTAGCAGCCACAATATACAATACTCTATGCCGGGATTTTTAGATCCCATGCTACCACGTGTGTAACTTCTACCCCATCATATTTTTAAAATGTAATTCTAGCAGTAGATAAGATTTTGGGATTTGAGGAGCCTCATATTGGCGCTTCAGTCTACAAATTGTCTCTTAAGTTTGTTTTTCTTGCATTTGGACCTTCAGATCCAACTGGGAGCAGATATTCTTCTCCTTTGAATCTTGACTGGGCAGAGTGGAAAGGAGAGAGAAGGAAGTAGGTGTGGTATAAGCACAATTGGACATATACTGGGTGTGATGGTTAATTTTGTGTCAACTTGACTGGGTCATGGTGCCCAGATACTAGGCCAATCATTATTTTAGATGTTTCTGTGAAGGTTTCTTTTTTTTTTTCCTGGATGAAATTAATATTAAAATCAATGGACTCTGAGTAAAGCAGATTACTGGCTACAATGTGGGTGGGCCTCATCCAATCAGTTGAAGGCTTGAATGAAACAAAAGACCACCTCCTCTACTCTCCCCCTCCCACCCCCACCCCACCTACCCACCTCCCAAAATTCTGCCAGCAGGTGGGCTTCAGACTGGAGCTGCAACATTGGCTGTTCCCTGGGTCTACAGCCTGCCAGCTCACCCTGCAGATTTTGGGCTTGCCAGCCTCCACAACTGCATGAGCCAATTCCTTAATAATAAATACACAAATACATTATCAATAAGTAAGTAAGTAAATACACACACACACACACACACACACACACACACACACCCTACTGGTTCTGTTTCTCTGAAGAACCCTAATATACCAGGTAACCAGCCTATGATGTGTATCTCTTGTTTGCTTCCAATTCTCTCTGAGCCCTCTACCCACCAGCCCAGGAAAGTGGTCATCATTTTTGTTTTTACTCTAATTTCTGTGTGGTTGGAAATGACTCCTTCAACATATCCTTAATCCTTTCTCTCCTGTGGTTCCCTTATACGCCATGCCTGAGTCCATCGGCATCTGACTTTTGATACTTAAAGATTTTGGAATTCAGAAAACTCTTTTGCCTAGTTCTTGCCATTGAAAATCTAGTTTTTAAAACGATTACTTTTCTATATACTTTTTAAAGTTTATCTTGAAAATCAAGGCTGAACGCTGATTTCTTTTGTCCTTGGTTTTTATCTGCCTACCCTAAAGCAATGGATGCTTCATCATTTATGCTAAGAGAGCAAAAGCAAAATAACTCATGAAAAAATTTTTGGTCCATGAGCTAATATTTGTAAATATTTTCACTCTGCAAGAGAGTGGCATAAATGTGATTCTCAGTCCTGGCTTTACTTTGGAATGATCTGGGGACCTTCAAAACTATTAATGCCCTAGTTCCATCCCCCAGAGATTTCAAACAGGTCTATGTGAAGTTCAGGTGTCACTATTTTTGCTAAGCTCCTTGGGTGATTCTAATGTGCAACCAGGGGTGGGAACTGCTGGTGTCAAGGAAAGGCTATGGGACTGGGCTCCTATGCCTGTTTTGCCATGGACTAGCTCTGAAACCTGGAGGGATGCACTTCATCTATCTGGGTCCAGTTTACTCATATGCAAAATGTGGAGTTGAGTTTCAAGGTCTTCAATGAACTGTCCAACACTAACATTCTATAAATCCATCATTGTGAGAACTAAAAGGGTGACCTTGTTCAGTGAGTGATTAGAGTATCACAAAAAGGGTTAGTGTAGTCACACAAATAAGGTTTCTACTTTGCTTTGAAGTAACATATTACGACTAAAAGAACTCAATGCTCCTTTCAATACAATGGTCTTTCCCTCTTGTAGACTGTCAGATCGTTTAGGGACCAACATCAATTCAGAAGCACTACCTTATGCAGCTCCACACCCTCTGTTGCTCAGCTAAGTTCAACGGCATAAGCCTCAAATATTTTCTATGTTGAAAGTATGTGCCTCAAAAAAAGTGGAGAAATTGTCCCACTCTCACGTATTTTGAAAATGTGTACTGTGTACAAGGAATTTCAAGTGGTGCATTAAATAACACTGAACTGCATGGTAGATTCTTTCTCTTTTTAATTCTGTTTTATTTCTCTTGGTTAAAAAAAATCTTAGTTTATGCTGGGATATCATTTTTTGTATTCAAACTTATAATTAATATTCAATCGGTATCTTTTACTTTCTCAATTTGAAAGAGGAATATAATTTCTCTTTTGTCTTTCACTTTACCTTTCCTCCCCTTTCCATCTCCCAACAGCTGTCTCTGTTAGGATATCTTTATTACATAGCTAATATTTGCTAATATATTTTAAGAGAGAGGTGGTAAATTTCAGATTCAAAGTTTCATGCAGGGAACAGTATTTAGCTAATATGTAATAAATGTAGTTTCACTCTAAAATATGTTATATATATGCAGGGGATTTCTATTTAAATAGATATCAAGCTCCCTTTTAAAGTTCTTTTATACAAGTAAAGAAGAATTTACTTCACTGTCATGCAAAGATTCAGATGAAATTATTGAGAAAACGTTTATTTGGGAAAAGATGCATGAAAGTCAGATCTCAATTGGACTGTCTGATCAAATAAAAATTACAAAGAAAATTACCAAGGTTATGCTATTTGGGAACTGAAATATTTTATTTTTTCATTGGCTGGGTCTTCACGTAAAGGTGGAGAGGATAGTGTCTTTTTTTCAATTGGTTGAATAATAGATGTTGATTGGCCATGTCTTACTATTCTACCTTATCAGTAATTACATTAATTATGAATGAATTAAATACCCAATCAAAAGCAGATAATCTTTTTAAAGGGTCCAACTGTATGTGTCTATATGAGATACACTTTAGATTCAAAGATACAAGTAGATGGAAAGTAAAAGGACAGTAATAGATTTAATATGCAAGCAGTAACCCAAAGAGAACTGGAATGGCTACACTAATACCAGAAAAAATAGACTTTAAGACAAAAATTGCTCCCAGAGACAAAGAATAGAATGATTTTTTTATAATAACAACAAAGTCAATCCATCAGGACCTGTATTAATACTAAAGGAGTTTTTTTTTTTTTGAGGAGTTACATATTCTGATACCGTCTATCTAGCTATATGTAATGTTTACTCTCCAAGCAAGTCCATTATTTTCATTCAAATTACTTTTAGAGAATGGGGGTCTTAGGTAAGGTTCTGCCAAGGAGTTCATTGGCATACCCACCAGTATCTAGCCACATAATCTGATTTACATAGAACCCAGAAGGCTTATAGAAGACAACCTGAATCTAGTTTCTACTGAGGGACAAGAGACCCTAGACTGGAGAGAACCCCAGTGGAATCCCTGAAAGAATAATCCCCCGGCCTGGTAGATGGGATTTGGCAGTGTAGTCTGTACCAGGGAAAACTGCAGCAGACTGAAAGTAAGGGTGGAGTAGCCTGGAGGTGGGTCTGTGTGGAAAGTCTGTAAGAAGGCTCTCAGTAGAGACCTAAACGTCTCCACTAGGCAATGTTATCCCTCTTCTCTGAAAGAAGAAAGTGAACAGTGTAGTATTATCTAACCAACTGGAAAGAAAGGTAAGTTAGACTCTGAGACTGGGTGGGAAAATGGAGGAGAGAACACATTATCCAGAGGCACCAGAGGTCAAGTAGGAGAAGGGCCATGATGAGAGGCCTGAGTAAAGCCTGAGCCAGCCAGCCGGGAGCTCACAGCAAGAGCAGATGCCTGAGCAGAGGAAAGGCGGATGCACCGGAAAGCATTCAAATTGGATTTGAAAAGAGTCTTTTGGGGGAACCCAAAAGAAAGATTCAAAAGGACTAGAAATGCCAAGAAAAGTCTAGAAAATTACACAATGTTTAAGGAAGGCCATTTCTCACTGAAAGCTACTGATTGACATAGCAGCCTTAGGCGAAAACTGCAAAATGAACTCATGAGAGAAATTGAGTACCCATTACTATGAAGCAATGTATCTGTGTATACTGGTAAAACATTTCTTCATAACTCATTGTAGGCAATCTTCATAACTTGTCCATGAGGTGATATTATTCCCATTACATGGCTCAGGAAGCCGATACTCAGGGTCACTTCTAGTGACTTTCTTGAGATCACCCAGCTGCTAAGTGTGGGTGCTGGCTCAATCCCAGGTCTTAGGACCCCCAAACCAATGCTCTTGCTACATCACCTCCAGTCTTCATAGCTTTCACTATAAATCTACCAGGACCCCATTTTATAGACATTTTCCAGGAGCCCAGTGTGTGTTTTCATCAATCACAATGGACTTCACAATAGGCCTAGTAAAAAACTGATCACATGCTGCCTAGAAGGCAAGATTGCTTTCACCTGTGTTCTACACCTAAATTTCATCCTCCTCAACCCGATATATGTAAAGCCTGGACGCTGCCATTCCCTACCGGCATATCATCTCAGTAGCAGACGTCTTTCAAACCTACAAAAGTGCAGTATCTGGAGAGATGCATTTCACATTAGGGTGACCAGAGGGAGGCAGGAGACAAAGGTGCATGTGTGTGTGGTTGGCGTTGACTCAAGATGAAATGTGGGGGAATAGGGCTTGTTATTCTCTCATCTACAGAACAGAACAAAAAATTAGAACTAGGATTTGTTTCAGAATCTCTAAATACCAGTATTTCTGCTTAATGGACCATTAAGCTAGGATCTGGCACCCTATACCTGCACTAATCATCAGGATGTCATGAGTATTCCTTTTTTCATGAGCGTAAGGGTTAGAGAGAACCACATCTCTTGGCAGAATAAACCTTCACAGGATTCAAGAGTTTGTTAAATGAGTAAATGAATCAGACTTTTTTTTTTAACTACAGAGAAACTTACTGTTGGAGAACAAAAAAGTAAAAAGGAGCAGTAATTTGTACATAGCTATAGTTCTTGACAGAATATTCTTCTCCACTAAAATGCCATTTTTAAAGTTGTTGTGCCACTATACCAAGGTATCTCAAAAGACTAAATGCGTCACTTTCGGTGACATAGTCAAATGGTGCCCTGGAATGTAAAATTTGCTATTCCAGGAAGAGAACAAAAGAGACACATATTTAAGATTTTTAAATTATAGTCATCTACAGCAGTATCATCAACACCACCACCACCATCATCACTATCACCATCATCATCATCATCAACAAGGACTATCTAGGCACATACAACAGAGAGGAAAAAAAACTGGATTTACCAAAAAACAAGAATGACAAAAGGGGAATGCTCTTGGCAAAGAAAAGTAATCAATACTAAATGACATTCTTTATATATGCTATTTTAATCTTTCTAGAAATTAAACAGAAGGGAGCCAAGCAAGATAGAACAAAAGGCAAAGGTGAATAGAACAAGAGTAATTTCTTATGTGATAGACGTATACCCATATTCTACAAACATGCCCCATTCCTCATTTTCCACCTCTAAAAATAACCTATGGAAATTTCATTTAGCTGATGTGCTTCATCAAGGTCATCACCTACTTCATGGAAAATTGTTCAATTACATGACTTGCTGTCACAATCTATAGAGACTGTCATTCTAAGCTCCTAGTTTCCATTTTGGGCTTTGGTCTCATCTTCCACTGGAAAACATGTTGCATTTGATTCCTTGCATGGAAAAATTAAATATCATTTAAAATATCTCAGATCTCAGACAAAGAAACAAGCCTGGCATCTTGTTGAAGATCTGTAAAAAGCTGAGACCAAACTGGTTTCTTACATTGTAGAAACGTTAAGAGTTTGTTCCATAACTCAAGCATTCTTGGTAGAACTTTCCCCCTGGATAACCATGGAGCATGTATAGGTGTTGTTTACAATAAGCTTCCTTATTGTCATATAATAAAGGAAATAGTCCAGAATTTAGCATACCTTTAGCTTATTCACATTTTTTACTAATTAGCTTGCTGTTTAGTTCAGCTGACTTTTTTTTTCCCTTGAGGTGAGATTTCATTAATGTTGGAAACAGTGAGTTGATTTACATTCTGGCACAAACTCCTTCATCTGGGCAAGTACTCTGATTATTTTCCTGTCGTTGCAGCTATGTCATCAGAATTTATTCCCAAACTAAAATTAAATTCTGAACCACATTTGCTGGCAGAATAGTCACCATTATGTTCAAATCACACACACACACACACACACACACACACACACACACACGTGTGTGTGTGTGTGTGTATATATATATATATATATAAAGAATTGTCGCATGGCAATATCTGTTCATTTATCAACTTGTAGTCAAAAATACTTTGCTAGCTCTATTTGTTCTGACTTGGTTTTCTATATCTTTCACCCATTCCTGAATAGGCTGTGGGGTCATTAGAAAGTACTTTAGCTACTTTCTTTGTGGTAGAGACACCTGAAATTTCCAAGCAAAAATCTTTACCACAGTCTTTTGCTAAGCCTCAGCAGTTGTATGTAGTGCTACGTTATAGGTAACCCATATACCACTAATATTCATATGTGAAATAGAATGTTTTTGTGTGAAATAGTGAACATATACTTCTGTCAGCTTTTCAATATTTTTTCTTTCAAACAGTTAAGCATATTTCTTTATGCCACGAGTGCAAATCTTGCTTAAATGTTTATGATTTCATTACTTCTTAGCCAGTACATCTTCACAAGTAACACATCGAGGTTTTAGTACTTCTTTATCAACAGTGGCCACGAAATTAAACACCATACATAAAACATCATTTTTCCAATTAAAACAAGTATAAGTTTTCTGGTCTTCTTTTGTTAGTAATCACATATTTTATTGCCACATTCAGAAAAAAGTGTCTTTTTTCTTGACAAAAAAAGAGAAATTCAGTGAACTAGGCTCAGAAAAAGGTAATCTGTAAATTAGGGTTAAGTGTAAATAATATAAATTTTAATTATCAAATTTTGCTAACAACATTAAACTGTAAATTTTAAAATTCTGAATTAAAATGTAAAAAAACTAAAAATAACAAGTTGTAAATATCTAATACCTGTTCTCAGATTTCTATACACTTTTGGGTTATAGCTGACAAAATATCTTTAAAATGTTACACATGACTAGTATGCAGCTGAACCACAAGCAAATCACCACCCAACTTCAACAACATCTATATTGGTCTACATCCTATTAAACAAGAAGAGTTTGCTGATCATGAACTTGGATACCATGGCATGCCAACTGCTATACTGTTTTCTACATACTTACTCTCATTTTCTATACTTTCTTTGTATTATATTGTTTACAAACCAGTAATTAACAGTTTGCACACTGGCATTGAATGCAGAACCCGCTTTGACACTTAATTATCTATCTATCTATCTATCTATCTATCTATCTATCTATGGAGAAAGAGAGATTGAAACTTATTTTAAATCTCTAATTTGTATTATCACCTTTCATTATATGTTTTCTTAAAAATCTTTGTATGAATCAGATTTCTTTAGCCATTCAATCCTAATGTTCTCTTTTATTTCAGGAAGTGTGTCCTTGTGTGATTTTCAGCTAACCCTTAGCAAAGCCCCTAACCTCACCTTTTTTTTAGTAAAACTAAGGAAATCATGTATTACAAAATGGTTTTTTAAATAGAAAATCTGACTGTTTCAGCATCTCCTTTTCTCATCCTACATGAGAGGAACCAACATTACCTTCTTAAAGGCTTTTGAAGAAAGATCACACAGGACTCCTACAGAGGGGAGAGGAAAAGGTGTTGGCAGCCCTGGATTTCAAAGGGGAAGGTATTTGGAGGTTTTGTGAAAATTAGCATACACCTCGCTCACTCACAATAACCATGGAAGGTAGCAAAACTGCAGGAGGCGTGATAGGACAGTGAACCCAGGGAGCCTAGATCCAAGACATCGAGGCTCTAAATTTGGCAGTCTCTGCTGTCAGAGCTTGGCACAGACCCAGCCCAGCAGGTTGTCTCCAAGGCAGCATGCAGGTGTATCAGGAGAAGAAACCAGAGATCCCTTCCAAATTTTCTGGACCTCATTAGATTCCCAGGACCTTTACACATCCTGGCAGAGGAGAGGGAAGGCCAGTGATGAATGATATTTCCTACTATTTTGGCCAGGTAGGGGCTCAGAGCAGAATTGTGACTTAGAGAAACAAAGAGCTGCAGAATTTGCAAATTAATACCCACCGCGCATTTGGATTTCTATAGAATGGAAGCTAGCAAACAAATTTCATGTTCAGGAGATTTATAAAAGCTTTTTAATGTTGTTGGCTTTGTGAGAAGCAATTTCAACACATTCAACTCCTAGACAGATCTTCATGGTATTCATTCAATTATTTGTTCATTCATCAAAGTATATTGAATCTCTTTTATGTATTAGGAACTGTTTTAGGTGCCATGGATATAGCTGGGAACAAAAGAGACAACAGCTGCTGTGCCCCATGGAACTTCCCTTTAGCCATTTAGACAATAAACTAAATAAGCATAATCGGTAGTACCTTAGAGAGTCATAAGCCCTAAGGAGAAAAATAAAGCACTAAAGGGGTACCTGAATTGTTAAGTATAGGTTTCAATTTTAAAGGGGTAATCAGGGAAGGAGTCTCTTAGAAGGAGACATTTGAACAAAGCCCTGAAGGAGGTTAAGAAGGCGAGCAATATGGATATGTGGAGGGAAAGTAATCCAGGCACAGGGAACAGCACATAGAAATCCCGTATTTGGGGGGATGCTTGCCATGGTGGAGGAAATACGAAGAGGCCACTGGGACGGGAGCAGAGTGAATAAGGCAAGAGAAACCAAAGATGAAACCCAAGAGGCAGTGGAAGGCCAGATCATGCAGGGTCTTGTAAGCCAGTGGAAAGATTCTGGCTTTCACTCTGAGTGTGATGGGAGTGATTGGAGGGATTTGCGTGGAGGAGTGACGTGATTTGACATATATTTTAAAGGCTCATTCTGGTGACTGCAAAAAGGACTTTTTTCCAGCAGAATCCAGCTGCCTGGATTAGTATTCAAGGTGAAGTAATCACATGATGAAAGGAAGTTTCACTATTTAATTCCTATTCTTCCTTTGTGTTGTATTAAGTTCGTTCTCCTTCTAGCCTGATCCACCAATACTGTCATTATTAGCAGACACAAAAGCCATAATCTGTATTGTTGACAGGAGTGAAGGAGGGAAGGCTTCCTAAAAAGCAACTATATTTACACTCTTTAATTGGTTTTTCAAGGACTTGGCTCTGAAAGAACTGCTACTATGGGACAGTGACAACTCCGGCAATGCCCTGGCAGGAAACGTACCTCTAGGTTGCTATTAGTGCTATCAGTATCCACTGATGTATGAGAGTACTGCTCACTAATTTCTCCTCTCTTATTTGAACAGTGAAGTTACTAACCAAACAGAGCAAGTTATTCAAATAAATCTGGCATTTTTCTTCCCCCTTTTTCTCTCTTTTGGTAAATAGAAACACAAGTGTAGGTATTTAATTTCATTAATTGTATTTCTCAATAAGATTTCTCAAATTGTGTGTCGGAGGCAGCTAAAGGAGTGCTAAAGGGAAGTTTATTGCATTAAGTGCATTTATTAAAGAGGAAGAAAGATCTAAAATCAATAACCTAAGCATCTCAAGAAGCTAGAAAAATGAGGGTAAATTAAACACAAGGCAGACAGAACAAAGGAAACAATCAAGATCAAAGCAGAAATCAATGATATAGAAAACAGAAAAACAATAAAGAGAAACAAAGAAACCAAAAAGTTGGTTCTTTGAAATGTTCAACAAAATTGATAAAGCTTTAGCTATATTTACCAAGAATAAAAGTGAGAAGACATAAATTACCAAGATCAGGAATGAAAGAAAGAACATCACTGCAGACCTACAAAAATTAAAAATAGTATAAGGAAACATTATGAACAACTGTATGCACTAAATTAGACAATTTAGATGAAATGGGCAAATTCCTTAAAGAGACACAAATTACCAAAACATATTCAAGAAGAAATAGAATATCAGAACAGGTCTATAACAAGTAAGAAATTAAAATAGTAATTTAAAATTTTTCTCACAAAGAAAATCCCAGGCCCAGATGGCTTCACTGGTGAACTCTATCAAATATTAAGGAGAAATAATGCCAATGCATCCCAAACTCTTTCTGAAAACAGAGGAAGAAAAAACACTTTACTCAATGTGGGGACTACTCAGTCACGATACATCTCAATTTTGACCCAGGGACTACATCACTACTTAAGAGGTAAATACCTCTCCCTTTTGATCTCATCAGTGTCATGAAAGAAAATACACTTCCACAGAGTGAAGTGCTCCCAAATTTCAGCGATATTAATGTATCATCTGGGTGGGTATAATTTCTGACCACTTAATGGTCCCTTCTTGAAACAGAATGATGCTCAATACAACTTGTACCCTAGAACAGCTATCGTATCTCAAAGACTAGTTCATAGTCCTCAAACTCTGTGAATCTCTTCTGAAAATGTTTATTTCCGTGAAATTGCACTGTAAGTTTTTGGATTCTGTTTCCTTTGACTTCACAGAATTCTACAATAGGAAGTGAGATGTGTCCAGTATTTTTGCAGTAAAGATCTTTGCCACGGGCAGTTTTGCTGCAGAACAAATTGGCTGAAAGGCAATTCTCTCATTAAAGATAAAATAATGGTTGACAGTTTGGTTTCAAATAGTTGACAGTCTAGTTTCATTTCTCCATTGATGCAGTACTCCCATTTTTATGTTATATAAATCTTGGGCCTCATAATGGTCTATACAGTGACAAGGGAGACGTGGCAGTCTTAAAATACTGGATAACAACTATGTATATGGACTTGAAAAAAAATACGGTGATAAATAAACTTACTGGAAGTGTGAAATAAGAGTGTAAACCCAGACTGCACACTATACTAGAAAAGGATAACACATCAGTTTGCAGATCCTTCGTTGAGCACAGTCATCCCTCTCACCCCTGAAAACCAAAATTTACCAAGCTATGGCAAATATAAAAGATGCCACTAATAATTCACAACAGTCTTCAAACGCGTTAATTATCCATTCTTTAGCTACAACATTCAACAACAGCTTGCTCTCTAATGCTGTCTGTACCAAATTTATCACGCAATATTATAAGCTGGAGGCAAACGAAGACTCAAGCTCTATCTAGATTCTTTTTTTTTTTTTTTTTTTTGCGGTACGCGGGCCTCTCACTGTTGTGGCCTCTCCCGTTGCGGAGCACAGGCTCCGGACGCACAGGCTCAGCGGCCATGGCTCACGGGCCTAGCTGCTCCGCAGCATGTGGGATCTTCCCGGACCGGGGCACAAACCCGTGTCCCCTGCATCGGCAGGCGGACTCTCAACCACTGCGCCACCAGGGAAGCCCTCTATCTAGATTCTGATGTAGACAGAATTTAGGTATTTGGCACAGATTCTGGCTTAGATGATTTGGTGAAATATAAGGACTGGGCTTGTGACAGAACATTTAAATGTAGTCCAGATACGTACTGCCAGTTATATATATTACATGTATTAATAAGAAATAGCAGTGTCTCCCTCTGTTTGTTTTACTTCAGATTTACAGGTAAATCTGAAGACTCTAACAGCAGATTTTTTAATATTATAAAAAAATTATTCTGATTTTAGATACTGAATCCTTAATGATTGACTATGAGAAAGTATCACTGTTTTCTCTAAGATGTACCCGAATACAGCTGTAACTATGAATCTACACACTTTTTAAATAAATCGAAATATTTTTGCATTTTTCACAGTAAAGTCTTTTAAAAATTTTATTATTTTTTATATTTCATTATGTCCTTTTTAATGTCCTTTTATTTTTGTTATTGTATATTTTACGGCAAAATTGTCTTATGACCAATTAGTTGTACAGAGAAATTGTTTGCAGGAAACTGCTTGCAGCAGAGATTCTTACTGTGTAAATACCTAGAACCAAAATGGGGTTTCTCTACAGTAGCTATTTGCATAATCTACATATAATCCAAGCCTATTAGTGTGGTTTCTCCAAATAAACGGAACCGATTTTTATATCTACAAAGAGTTTTATTGTAAGGAATTGGCTCATGTAATTATGGAGGTGAGAATTCCATCACCTGCAGTTGGCAAACTGGAGTCCCAGGAGAGCCAATGGCATAGTTCCAGTTTGAGTCCAAGTCCAAAGGCGGGGGAAGACCAATATCCCAGCCTGCAGCCCATCAGGCAGAGAGAGTAAATTCTCTCCCACTCAGTCCTTTTGATTATATTCAGGCCTCCACCAAATTGGACAAGGCCAGCCCTTGTTGAGGAGGGTTATATTGAGGAGGGCAATCTGCTTTACTCAGTCTACTGATTCAAGTGTTATTCTTATTGAGATACAGAGACACACCCAGAAAAATGTTTCATCAGGTATCTGGGCACTCCAGTGGCTCAGTCAAGTTGACACGTAAAATTAACAATTACACCATGTATTATCAAACAATCTGCCTAGGATAGTAAATGAGATATTAGTCATTCAACAAATTTGACAAATATTTGTTAGTTCTTATTATGTATCTGTTCCCAGTGCAGGGTCTGGGGATACAGGAGTAATTAAAACAGACAAGACCCCTGCCTCCTGGAATTGACATTAAGAAATATATTCCCTAGTTCATAGGCACTGGCTTTCCACTGCCTACTGAAGGACCTCCAGGCTCTTGCGAAGTTGTCCCACCCTATACTGTCCAGCTGTTCCAGGAATTTTGTCAGTTAGTCAACAATTACTTGTTAAATAATGAATATGAGCCATTTTCTTCCTCTCTTGCTTCTGGGGCCTGTGCTGTATCTGTGTAGTCAGGTGAAAGTGACTCACATCTGAGAACATCCAAGGCTCACAGCTGACTCAGCTCAACGGTCACTGCTATCACCCTCACAGGGATGCCACCACTGCCTAGAACCCTGAAAAGGCCAAAGGGATCATGGTTCCCTGGAGTCCTCACTCAGTGAAGACAGTCCATGTTTCATGCAGAAGTAGAGGTAGTGGATGGGGTTTGCGCCCCCTCTTCTCACTTGTTGGTGTTATTATGCTTTGACACATGGGTGAACAAAAAAGACTGCTTGGGGGGCTTCCCTGGTGGCGCAGTGGTTGAGAGTCCGCCTGCCAAGGCAGGCGACGCGGGTTCGTGCCCCGGTCCGGTAAGATCCCACATGCCGCGGAGCGGCTGCGCCCGTGAGCCATGGCCGCTGAGCCTGTGCGTCCAGAGCCTGTGCTCCGCAACGGGAGAGGCCACAACAGTGAGAGGCCCGCGTACCGCAAAAAAAAAAAAAAAAAAGATTTATAGTTCTTTAAACTTATGTGAATTCCAGGAAATTGGAGGAAGGTTGGGAAGGAGGCTGAGAGCCTAAGTAACATAAACCATGCTATACACAAAACTGTCTGTCGGGTGATAAGTCTTTGCCATTGGACCAGCCCCACGCCTCCAACTCCTCTTCCCTTTAGGATGATTTATCTCCTATGAGGCACTTCATTCCTAATATAAATAGACTCCTGGTGAAGTTGCGCCACTTGTCCTGCAGACATGCCTAGTCATGTTTTAGCTCCAGCAGTGCACACAGCTGCAGATCAAACTGGCAGCCCAACTGCACTCATAATCAGTTTGAATCTGAATTATCACCTCCTTGAACAAATCAGTAACAGACTTGTTTGCCCTCCCTGAGGTTTTAAGACAAGTGTGGTCGAGGTCTTGCCATCTCAGTAAAAAAATTCAATTTTGTGAGTCATGAAGGATCTGACAAGTTGGTTCCATTCAAGGCCTTTAATTCCACAAAGTTCTTGATTTGAAAAAGCTTTTCTGTACGAAGTTTCTGCTATGTGTCCTATGTGACTAAAATTTAAAAATTACATTTCTAGAATTTGCTTTCTCTTGTTTCAACGAGCCATTCAAATATTTATATGGTAATATTTAAAGATCAAAATAGAAAGAAAAGTTTCAAACTTGATATCTTCTTTTCTGTTACACAATACAAAATCTGACAAAGTTCCCAGCACAGAATCTCCTAATGAATGATGCAAGACATGTGAGACAGGCCAGCCTCTCCTCTGGCTTGAGCTAGCTGCTAAAATCTTGCTTTTTGCCTTTTCATTACAGATGCTCCCTTTGTGATAAGTTAACTCAGCTCTTCCAGGTTTAAAACACATTTCTCAAATTCTTCACTGGCAAAATGTGTTACCCCTTCTAGTCTTGTGTGCCTATATATTGAATTTTATTTTGCTTCATTTTTGTATTGAATAGATTATCAACGACTACCATTTATTGAGAGCTAGGCATTGCTGTAAGACATTTTCTCTAATCTTCATAACAACCAGATATTATTCTTCACATATAGCAACTGAGGTAACTGTGGCTGAAAAAATAACTTTACTTGTTTGCCCAAGGTCACCCAACCAGAGAGTGTAAATTGAGGTTTAAAAAAGTTTGTGCTAAACACCTCCTGGGCCTTGCGTGTAAGTGATACTTAATGCAATAACGTATGATGCTATTACAACACAGCTCTGGTTAGAAAGAAAGAGTGAAATTTTGTGGTTTAGTTAATTCTTTGGAAAGATGTTTTATAAACCAACCTCCACTCAGTTTCCTGTGTTCTTCTTACTGATAATGGCCTACATGAAGGGGAAACAATACTATTAGCTCTCTCTGATGGATATGTACAAGAACAAGTTGCACATGAAATTTTGCCCATTTTAACTCCAACTGAAGCCGATCCTATTTGTTCTCGTTTGGCATCAGATTTTGATATATGGTCATGAATATGCTTCTATGTTTAGTAAAAATAAAGATGATGTTATAATGGTGGCAGTGACACAATACTGAACGTTGTATTCGGTGTTGCAATAGGAGTACTGGAATATGAAAAAAACAAAAAGGGCCACCATCTAAATTTTTAAATTGCAGAGACTTTACCCTTTACTAATATTTACCAAGTGGGAAGTCAATGATTAGGAGGAATAGAAAAATACACCAGGAAAAAATGTACTCAAAAATTATTTAAAAGGGAAATTAGACAAAACTGGCAGTAGTAGCAATGCTCTTGATTACTATTGTTTTTTAACTACTGATATTAATGCTATACAAATTCTCATGGGTGATTCTTTAATTATCAACTCTGTCCAATTGTTATTTTTATGACTATTTGACCTACATTTCAACTAAAAAGATGATTAACATTTTGAGTAGACTTGACTATTGTCTGATGTTTAGGTTTAGACAAATGTATTTCTCTTCAGGATATAATTTCTCACCAATTAATCTTTTTAATAAGTTTTTCTGCAAAAGTTATGTTTTTTGCTTTGCAAATATCAACCACGTATAACTTCTCAGGGAAGAAAATAGTAATAAAATATGGAAATTAATTTGAAACAGGAGAAATATCAGAAATCATAGCTCTCAATGTCAGCTGTTGACTTTCAAGGAGACCCCCAGAAGAACCAATTGCTAAAGCAAAGCTTATTTTATCAGATTTACTGCAATGAGGGAGAATATCACCTTGATAGAAACTTAATAGTGTCCTTAGAAAAGAGAAGCCAGTAGAAAATATTTGAAAGGTTTTGTGACTTAGGCTGGGAGAGTTTAGGTGGATATTGTCAAGGAGGAGGACTGATTGGGTTTGGGCAAAGTTTATGACATGAAAGACTTGGATTGGAAGGCATAGCGATGTGAGGATGTAAAAGTATTGATGAGTAAAATACTAGTCTTCATAAGCAAGTTTTTAGTTGTTTCACCATCTTAGCTTGCAGTAACAGTAATTTCCTGGAGCAAATGGCTAAGTTATTTTTGCTTGATCGCACAATTACTTTGCACAGGGAAAGAAAGTATGTTGGCTTCTGGTGGATTTGATTCTTTAACTCTGATGCCGTCATTGCCAACAAGCAGATGGACACTTAGCTGTAGCACTACTTTTGAGGATGTCTTCCCAGGCCCTGTTCTACCTACTCCGAGAATCGTATATAAAAATGGTCCCAGGGTCTTCCCTGGTGGCGCAGTGGTTGAGAGTCTGCCTGCCGATGCAGGGGACGCGGGTTCGTGCCCCAGTCCGGGAAGATCCCACATGCCGCGGAGCGGCTGGGCCCATGAGCCATGGCCGCTGAGCCTGCGTGTCCAGAGCCTGTGCTCCGCAAAGGGAGAGGCCACAATGGTGAGAGGCCCGCGTACCGCAAACAAACAAAAAAAAAGGTCCCAGAGTAATATTTCTATTTCACGCCCCTACACTTGCCCTCTCTCCTCATCCTCCCACCCCACCTAATTGGATTATGGGTAGATATCTGGCCTAAGCCAGTCTATTCCTGACCCAACTATTTTGTCTCAAGAATTTGAAACTGGAATTTAGAGCACTTTGAAAATCTATTCTCGTTTCTTGATCTGAGTACATGTAAACTCCAGAGTATATATATAAACTGTTTATTAGTCTCTATTTGTATATAAACATAATATTTAAAAAATAATTGCCTCTACTGGAGCCATGTGGGAATCCCTTTCTGGCTGGATAGTGGCTCTCTTGAATATATTTTGTCCAGAGTCCATAATCTTTTAGTCCCTTTTTATTGTTTAAATAGTCTCATTTTCGCATTTAAAGAGTCAGTACCAATTATTCTTAAAATTCAGCCTCATTATCTAATTTAATGCCTTTTTCCTTTTCCCCTTTGCAGGCTGTCTATTTCTCTTGGAGCTTAAAGAAGAGGTATAGTCTGCTCTGCCCACATTTCTCCCTTCACCTTCTCTGAGTTTCTTTCTCTGCTGTTGAGGAGGAGGAGAGTTAGGGGAGGGCATATATGATATCTCAGAGCCAGACGGCAGCCCTCTTTTGTTCTTTATCACTGTTGCTTAGCGCTGTCTGGCCAATAATAATTCCTGTAAGATGCCAGTGTCTAAATATAAGCTTTATCATGGGACACAGGCTTCCTCATTCCCTTCCCTGGAGTCGAAGTTCTGACCTGGATTTGACCTCTTTCTCCAGTTCCTGCAAACTGTTCATCCTGCAAGCTCATGCTGTTCAGTCCCAGTAAATGGCTCTGTAGGATTGGGGAACTGGTAACATTGATCAAGCCCATGATCTTTTGGTGTCCCGTCCCTACAAGGGACTCCATTAACATGATTGTTAGAAAATGACAATTAGAAAACAACAATTAGAAAATTTCAAAAGGCATATATTTCCAAGAAAAAGGGAGCAAGACAGGAAACAGCAGTAGAAAGAGACGGCAAAAAATTTTCTCTAGAAATGAGATAATTTAAGCTGCAAAACCTCAGACAAGCATAAACTGGAGTTGTCACTCTGATGGGAAGGTTGCAGGGCAGGGATGAAAACAGGAGAATTTGTTGAAAGTATTTAGATGTGGCACTTAACTCTCCGCATCCATTCCCACACCCAGCGCAGCCAGGCATGGTACCCCTTCCTTTCCTTAGCAGAAAACTCAAGGTATAGCCAGATATAGCACCAGATATATATAGCCAAGCAACATATGAGGCATGAAAGCATCATATTAAAAACAGGTATTAAGAGAAAGAGAGACACTCTGTATTAGTCTGCTTGGGCTGCCATAACAAAATACCACAGACTGGGTAGCTTAGACAACAGAAATGTATTATCTTACAGTGCTGTAGTGTAGAAGTCCAAGATCAAGGTCTGGCAGGGTCGGTTTCTGGTGAGAGTTCTGTTCCTGGCTTACAGACAATCGCCTTCTCACTATGGCAGAGAGAGAGAGAGAAGAAGCTCTCTGATGTCTCTTCTTATAAAGTAGGACACTAATCCTACAGTATTGGGGCCCCACACTTATGGCCTCATTTAACCTCAGTTACCTCCATAAAGGCCTTATCTCTAAGTATAGTCACATTGAGGATTGGTGCTTCAACATTAATTTTGGAGAGACACAAATGGTTAGTCTATAATACCCTCTAGCTCCTTTCATAGCATGTCTCTCAAAATATTGGCAGTAGACCTCATCCTCAAGGGGAAAGCAAGGTCGATTTTCTTCTGGGGAAACTGAGAAGCCTAATAAGAAATAGCGATAGATAAATACTTACATTTGGAGAACCCCTAAAGATCACCTTATAGTAACCTCACCAGTAGATAAGTTTCACCTATGCATGCCGAATCAGTATTCTAGTGATTTTTTTCTTAAATATGAACAGATAGGAAAGAATGTTCAGGCATTTGGGCTTCTGATAAAAAACAAAGAAGCCAAAGAAAACAATGAAACTCTAGGAAAGAGGGACAAATTAGGGAACAAAAGGAAATATGAGGGCTTCCCTGGTGGCGCAGCGGTCGAGAGTCTGCCTGCCGATGCAGGGGACATGGGTTCGTGCCCTGGTCCAGGAAGATCCCGCATGCCGCGGAGCGGCTGGGCCGCTGAGCCATGGCTGCTGAGCCTGCGCGTCCGGAGCCTGTGCTCCGCAATGGGAGAGGCCACAACAGTGAGAGGCCCGCGTACCGCAAAAAAAAAAAAAAGGAATTAATTCTCCAGAGATATAAAGTAAAACATAATGTTTATAAAACAAGAAGTTATTTAAAAAAGATATTGAGAGAATAATAAAAGAGCTTTAGAAATTTAATAAATTTGTATTAGTCAACATTATCCAGAGAAATAGAACCAATAGAGTAAATATAAATATAAATAATTGTATATATGTTTACCATAAGGAATTGGCTCATGTGATTATGGAGGCTAAGAAGTCTCAAGATCTGCACTGAGCACCATTTAGCAACTATCATAGCAATGACTGATTTGGGAATGAATCACTAATGGATGTTAAGCCAAGTGGATGAAAGTTTGTTGAATGACAGGATGTATACACTTATTTATTAACTTTACAGTGAAGAAATTGGGTGGATATCATTCTACCCAAATGTTCAAAGTTAACACCATTTTGCCCATGGGGCAAAGCAACGTGATGTGCCTCACTGAGAACACAGAACAATTTCTGTGGATTTCCTACCTAAAGTAATTACCTGGATCTGATAAAATATCAAGGCAACAAAAGAAAAGAAAACCTTGAGGAAAACAAAGAGATTGGAGGTGAACAAATGAATTGTTATAGATAAATACAGCACATAATCCTGGATTGAATCTTGGACTAGAAGAAAAAAAAAGTTTAATATAAAAGCATTACTGGAAGTTTCTAGCCAGGTAAATTAGGCTTTTCCAGATGGAAACTAAGACATAAAACTATCTCTATTTGCATATGAAATAATCTTTTATGTAAAAAATCCTAAGAAATTCACCAAAACCCATTAGAGCTAATACATGAATTCAGCGATATTACAGTATACAAGGTTAATGTACAAAAATCAGTTGCATTTCTATACACTAGCAATGAACAATCTGAAAATGAAGTTAAGAAAACAATTTCATTTATAATAGTATCAAAAAAGAATAAAATACTTAGGAGTAAAGATAACGAAATGTAAGACATACATTGAAAACTACAAAACATTGCTGAAAAGAATCAAAGAGCACCTAAATAAATGGAAAGACATCCATGTTCATGAATTGAAAGACTTAATGTTAAAATGTCAAAACTCTCCAAATTGATCTGTGGGTTCAATGCAAGCCCTTTCAAAATCCCAGCTGGCAGCATTTTTTGTAGAAATTGACAAGCTGATCTTAAAATTCATGGGGAAATACAAGGGATTCAGATAGACAGCACAATCTTGAAAAAGAAAAATTAAGTTGGAGGATTCACACTTCCCAATTTGAAAACTTACTACAAAACTACAGTAATCAAGAATGTGTGGTAATGACATAAAGAGAGACATATAGATCAAAAGAATAGAATTTAGAGTCCAGTTATAAATCCTAACATTTATGGACAATTGATTTTCAACAGAATACCAAGCAATTAATTGGGGAAAAAACGATCTTTTTCAACATATAGTGCTGGGACAATCAAATATCCACATGCAAAAGAATGAAGTTGGACTTCTATGTTACGTGATGAAAATTAACTCAAAACAGATCAAAGACCTAAATGTAAGAACTAAACTGTAACGCTCCTCGAAGGTGTAAATCTTTATGACCTTGAGTTAGGTAATGTTTTCCTAGATATGACACCTAAAGCACAAGGCACCAAGAAAAAAATATACAGATAAATTGGACTTCATCAAAACTTTAAAATGTTACGCTTCAAAGACACTATTGGTACATAAAGAACTCTTGGATGTATTAAGAACTTACAGCTCAAAGACAACTTGAATTAAAAATGGGCAAAGTACTTGAATAGACAATTCTACAAAGGTATACAAATTGTCAATAAGAACATGAAAAGACGCTGAACATCATTAGTCGTTAGGGAAGTGCAAATCAAATCACAATGAAATACCACTGCACACACTCTAGGAAAACTAATTAAAGAGATAGACAATACCAAGTGTTGACCAGGATGTGGAGAAATTGGAACCCTCACACATTGCTTGGTGGAAATGTAAAATAGTATAGCTGCTTTGGAAAACAGATTGTCAGCTCCTCAAAAAGTTAAACATAGAGTTACCATATGACCCAGAAATTCTACTTCTAGGTATCTACCCCCCTCAAATGAAAACATATGTCTATACAAAACTTGTATACAAATGTTCATAGCAGCATTATTCATAATAACCAAAAGTAGAAACAACCCAACTGTCCATCAACTAAGGAATGGATAAACAAAATGTAAAAATAGAATATTATTTGGCCATAAAAAGGAATTAAGTATGGGTAGGTACTACAACATGGATGAACCTCAAAAACATGCTAAATGAAAGAAGCCAGTCACTAAAGACCGCATTTTTTTTTTGAGCTTGTATTTTGATTATATATTTAAAGAATTGTTACATGGTGTATAAAGAGAAAATAAGAAAGAAAACTGTCATCAATTCATATTACATCTAAGAACACTAAAGCCTATTGAATCATAATAATATATATATAAAGACATTAAAACTTTGAAGATATTTAAAAATTTATTGAAGTCAGAGAAATAGGTAAATTCTTAATACGTCAATTCTAGAAACCCGAAGTCCTAGGAATTATGTATCGAGGGATTTAGAAACAAATCTTTGTAAAAGATTTTAAAATTACATTCTTTGTTAAACTGGGACTTGGACCACTTTGGGTTTAGTTTTTCCCCTAAACGAATGCCATGATAAATAAGTCAGCAGCAGCACATTCCATCTATATGAAAATGCCAGAATCAGCAGCTCTGTAGAGACAGAAAGATCATTAATGGTTGGTTGGGGCTAAGTGGGAAAGAAACCTTACATCCTTATATAATGGATATAAGGTTTCTTTGGGGGATGACAGAAGTATTCTAAAATTACACCACTCCGTATATAGACTAAAATTTATCGAATTGTAGACTTTCAACAGGTGAACTTTATGGCATGAGAATTATATCTCAATAAAGCTCTTAATAAATAATATGCATGTATAGAGACAGACTGATAAGATATATGTAGTAAAACGTTAGCAATTGGGAACCTTGGTGACAGGTATATGGGGTTTCTAAATTTTGCAGCTTTTCTGTAAGTTAGATTTGTTTTAAAAGAAAAAAATAAAAATAAACTTTATGGTGCCCTCTTACTTTTTAAACTAAATGCATGTATCATGGTGATCAAATTTAAAAACTATGAAATAGATAAGGGTTTAGAATGAGGCAAGAGATAATACTGTCTGGTCAGGACCACTCACTCCAGAACTCCAAGGAGTACCATTCAATAGCAATATTATGGGCAGACATTCCCCACTAATCTGTAGCTTTAAATTAAAAAATCAGGGCCAATATGGAAAAATGGGCAAAGCTCTAGAGTTGGTCAGCCATGAGTTCAAATCCTGGTGCCACCAGTTTTTAGCTGGTTACCTAGGAAAGTTATTTATGCTATCAGGGTGTAGTAGGCACCTACTATTGCGATGACTCAACCCTTGTATAACGCCCTTCCCCTTGAGTGTGGGTGTGAACTGTGAACATGACAGGAGGATCACTGGCATGATTAGATTATGTCACACGGCATAGCTAGCTTTAAGAAAGTTAGTAAACTTTAAGAAGGGATAGACCTGACATGACCACCTGAGCCTTTGAAATGTGGGTCTTGGAGTCAGAGAGAAAGAAGTCTGAGATTTGACATGAGACATTCCCATTGCCTGCTTTAAAGATGGAGAAGCCACAATGGCAAGGAGTGTGGGCAGCCTCTGGGAGCTGAGAGTGACCCCAGCTGACAGCCAGCAAGGAAACTGGGAGCTCAGTTAGTTCTACATTCTCAAGGAACTGGATTCTGCCAACAGTCTGAATGAGATTCTTCCCCTGAGGCTCTGGATGAGAAAAGCAGTCCAGCCAACACCTTGGCTTTAGCATTGTGAGATCCTGAGCAGAGAACCAAGTCATGCCATGCCTGGACTTCTGTTTTACAGACTGTGAGCTAATAAATGGGTGTTGTTGTAAGCTACTAAACTTGTGGTGATATGTTATGAAGCGACAGAAAACTAATACACAGAGTATCCATTTCCTCACATATAAAATGAAAATATCAACACTATCTACCTCCTAACACGATGTGTTTTTTGTCAAATAAATAATCATATAAAACATTTAGCAGCTTCTCGTATAGTACATGCTTACTTTAAGTTAGCTCTCACTATCATTACTATTAGTATCATTATTGAGATCAGGTAAAGTGAAACCTCAAAAAGAAATCAGAATCCTTTCCAGAAAACCTGTAATAAACTTAATTTATTCATTAATGTGTCAACCAAGATATTTTGCCATACCCAGGATATGAATAGTATTCCTAATATCATCCATAATTAAAGCTCTGGCTTTTATTCAAAATCTGATTCATTCCATTGATGGCATTTCCTAGTGAAAGATAACCTTACCAGTCCTTTAAAGTATTCATCATAAGGCTACCTGTCAAGTTTCGATGATGGGTGGGAAATGACGGAGACAGCAAAGAACACTCTTATAAATGTCCTCTGAATATGGCATTTAAATTTTTGTGTTAACTGTAAAACTGAAATCCTTCTGCAAACTAACAGCCCCAAGGTGGTATTCATGAAACACACAAGCTGAACTACCTGAATGAAGTCACGCTCGTAAAATGGCTTGAATAGTTTTGTGTCACTTAATTCCAGCTATGGGCTAAGACTCAATGTGCTAAGACTCAATGTGGCTGATTTCCCATATTCTAAAATCGACTGATTGAACATTTGTGAAGCAGAATAGCACTTATTCCCAGGGGGTATTTGTCTTTAGCAATGAAGCACAGCTGCCCTGTACTATTAGGCTACGCTAACCGTACCTCAAACACTCCATAATTTCCATTTATGTTTCATAATATTACCAAGATTGCCATGGAATAATCCTCCTTATTACTGAGTAGGGGCTGCATGCACTCCTTGATCCTCACTTTCTATCAAATTTAAAACTATACTAGTATTTATTTTTTAACATATTTATTGGAGTATAATTGCTTTACAATGGTGTGTTAGTTTCTGCTGTATAATAAAGTGAATCAACTATACGTATACATACATCCCCATATCTCCTCCCTCTTGCGTCTCCCACGCACCCTCCTTATCCCACCCCTCTAGGTGGTCACAAAGCAATGAGCTGATCTCCCTGTGCTATGTGGCTGCTTCCCACTAGCTATCTATTTTACATTTGGTAGTGTATATATGTCCATGCCACTTTCTCACTTCATCCTGGCTTACCCTTCCCCCTCCCCGTGTCCTCAAGTCCATTCTCTACATCTGCGTCTTTATTCCTGTCCTGCAAATAGGTTCATCAGTACCATTTTTTTTTCAGAATCCATATATATGCGTTAGCATATGGTATTTGTTTTTCTCTTTCTGACTTACTTCACTCTGTATGACAGACTCTAGGTCCATCCACCTCACTACAAATAACTCAATTTCGTTTCTTTTTATGGCTGAGTAATATTCCATTGTATATATGTGCCACATCTTCTTTATCCATTCATCTGTCGATGGACACTTAGGTTGGTTCCATGTCCTGGCTATTGTAAATAGAGCTGCAATGAACATTGTGGTACATGTCTCTTTTTGAATTATGGTTTTCTCAGGGTTAATATGCCCAGTAGTGGGATTGCTGAGTCGTATGGTAGTACTATTTTTAGTTTTTTAAGTAACCTCCATAATGTTTTCCATAGTGGTGGTATGAATTTACATTCCCATTAACAGTGCAGGTGGGTTCCCTTTACACCACACCCTTTCCAGCATATATTGTTTCTAGATTTTTTGATAATGGCCATTCTGACGAGTGTGAGGTGATACCTCATTGCAGTTTTGATTTGCATTTCTCCAATAATTAGTGATGTTGAGCACCTTTTCATGTGCCACTTGGCCATCTATATGTCTTCCTTGGTGAAATGTCTATTTAGGTCTGCTGCCCATTTTTTAACTGGATTGTTTGGTTTTTTGATATTGCGCTCCATGAGCTGTTTGTATATTTTGGAGATTAATCCTTTGTCTGTTGTTTCATTTGCAAATATTTTCTCCCATTTTGAGGGTTGTCTTTTTGTCCTATTTATGGTTTCCTTTGCTGTGCAAAAAGCTTTTAAGTTTAATTAAGTTCCATTCTATTTTTGTTTTTATTTCCGTTACACTAGGAGGTGGATCAAAAAAGATCTTGCTGTGGTTTATGCCAGAGCGTTTTTCGTATGTTTTCCTCTAAGAGTTTTATAGTGTCTCACCTTACATTTAAGTCTTTAATCCATTTGGGGTTTATTTTTGTGTATGGTGTTAGGTAGTGTTCTAATTTCATTCTTTTACATGTAGCTGTCCAGTTTTCCCAGCACCACTTATTGAAGAGGCTGTCTTTTCTCTATTGTATGTTCTTGCCTCCTTTGTCGTAAATTAGGTGCCCATATGTGTGTGGGTTTATTTCTGGGCATTCTATCCTATACCATTGATCTATATTTCTGTTTTTGTGCCAGTACCATACCATCTTGATTACAGTGGCTTTGTAGTATAGTTTGAAGTCAGGAAGCCTGATTCCTCCAACTCCATTTTTCTTTCTCAAGATTGCTTTGGCTATTCAGTGTCTTTTGTGTTTCCATAGGAATTGAATTGTATAATTTTTTGTTCTAATTCTGTGAAGAATGCCAGTTGTAGTTTGATAGGGATTGCTTTGAATCTGTAGATTGCTTTGGGTAGTATAGACATTTTCACAATATTGATTCTTCCAATCCAAGAACATGGTATATCTCTCCATCTGTTTTTTTTTGTTTTTTGGTTTTTTTTTGCGGTACGCAGGCCTCTCACTGTTGTGGCCTCTCCCGTTGCGGAGCACAACCACTGGACGCGCAGGCTCAGCGGCCATGGCTCACAGGCCCAGCCACTGCGCGGCATGTGGGATCTTCCCGGACCGGGGCACGAACCCGTGTCCCCTGCATCGGAAGGCAGACTCTCAACCACTGCACCACCAGGGAAGCCCTCTCCATCTGTTTATGTTATTTTTGATTTCTTTCAACAGAGTTTTATAGTCTTCTGAGTACAAGTCTTTTGCCTCCTTATGCAGGTTTATTCCTAGGTATCTTATTCTTTTTGTTGCAATGGTAAATGGGAGTGTTTCCTTAATTTCTCTTTATGTTTTTTCATTGTTGGTGTATAGGAATGCCAGAGAGTTCTGTGCATTAATTTTGTATCCTTACCAAATTCATTGATTAGTTCTAGTAGTTTTCTGGTGGCATCTTTAGGATTTTCTATGTATAATATCATGTCATCTGCAAACAGTGACAGTTTTACTTCTTCTTTTCCAACTTGTATTCCTTTTATTTCTTTTTCTTCTCTGATTGCTGTGGCTAAAACTTCCAAAACTGTATTGAATAAAAGTGGTGAGAATGGACGTCCTTGTCTTGTTCCTGATATAAGTGGAAATGCTTTCAGTTTTTCACCATTGAGTATGATGCTTGCTGTGAGTTTGTCATGTATGGCCTTTACTATGTTGAGGTAGGTTCCCTCTATGCACATTTTCTGGAGAGTTTTTATCATAAATGGGTGTTGAATTTTGTCAAAAGCTTTTTCTGCATCTACTGAGATGATCATATGGTTTTTATTCCTTAACTTGTTAATGTGGTGTATCACATTGATTGATTTGCATATATTAAAGAATCCTTGCATCCCTGGGATAAACCCCACCTGATCATGGTGTATGATCCTTTTAATGTGCTGTTGGATTCTGTTTGCTAGTATTTTATTGAGGATTTTTGCATCTATGTTCATCAGTGATATTGGTCTATAATTTTCTTTTTTGTGATATCTTTTTCTGGTTTGGGTATCAGGGAGATGGTGGCTTTGCAGAATGAATTTGGGAGTGTTTCTCCCTCTGCAATTTTTTGGAAGAGTTTGAGAAGGATTGGTGTTAGCTCTTCTCTAAATGTTTGATATAATTAGCCTGTGAAGCCATCTGGTCCTGGACTTTTGTTTCTTGGAAGATTTTTAATTACAGTTTCAATTTCATTACTTGTGATAGGTCTGTTTATATTTTCGAATTTTCCTGGTTCAGTCTTGGAAAACTGTACCTTTCCAAGAATTTGTCCATTTCTTCGTGGTTGTCCATTTTATTGGCATATAGTTGCTTGTGGTAGTCTCTTAAAATCCTTTGTATTTCTGCAGTGTAGGTTGTGATTTCTCCTTTTTCATTTCTAATTTTATTGATGAGAGACCTTTCCCTTTTATTCCTGTTGAGTCTGGCTCATGGTTTATCGATTTTGTTTATTTTCTCAAAGAACAAGCTTAGAGTTTTACTGATCTTTGCTATTGTTTTCTTTGTTTCTATTTCATTTATTTCTGCTCTGATCTTCATGATTTCTTTCCCTTTAACTGACTTTGGGTTTTCTTTGTTCTTCTTTCTCTAGTAGGGTTAGATCGTTTATGTGATATTTTTCATGTTTCTTGAGGTGAGATTGAATTGCTTTAAATTTCCCTCTTAGAACTGCCTTTGCTGCGTCCCATATAGGTTTTGGGTCATCATGTTTTCCTTGTCATTTGTTTCTATGTATTTTTTTCATTTCTTCTTTGATTTCTTCAGTGAGCTCTTGGTTATTTAGTAGCACACTGTTTAGCCTCCATGTATTTGTGTATTTTTACAGTTTTTTTCCTGTAACTGATTTCCAGTCTCAGAGTGTTGTGGACAGAAAAGATGCTTGATACGATTTCAATTTTCTTAAATTTTCTGAGGCTTGATTTGTGACCTAAGATGTCCTGGAGAATGTTCCATGTGCACTTGAGAAGAAAGTGTATTCAGCTACTCTGTTCTATTTATGTTCATTTATTTTCTACAAATATCAATTAGATCTATCTGGTCTATTGTGTCATTTAAAGCTTATGTTTCTTTATTTATTTTCTGTTTGGATCATCTGTCCATTGGTGTAAGTGGGGTGTTAAAGTCCCCTACTATTATTGTGATACTGTCGATTTCTCCTTTCATGGTTGTTAGAATTTGCCTTATGTATTGAGGTGCTCTATGTTGGGTGCATAAACATTTATAATTGTTATATCTCCTTCTTGGATTGATCCTTTGATCATTATGTAGTGTCCCTCCTTATCTCTTGTAACAGTCTTCATTTTAAAGTGTATTTTATCTGATACGAGTATTGCTACTCCAGCTTTCTTTTGATTTCCGTTTGCATAGAATATCTTTTTCCATCTCTTCACTTTCAGTCTGTATGTGTCCCTAGGTCTGAAGTGGGTCTCTTGTAGACAGCATATATATGGGTCATTTTCTTGTATCTGGCCAGTCTGTGTCTTTTAGTTGGGGCATTTAACCCATTTACATTCAAGGTTATTATCAGTATGTATGTTCCTATTACCATTTTCTTAATTGTTTTAGGTTTGTTTTTGTGGGTCTTTTTCTTCTCTTGTGTTTCCCGCTTAGAGAAGTTTCTTTAGCATTTGTTGTAAAGCTGGTTTGGTGGTGCTGAATTCTCTCAGCTTTTGCTTGTCTGAAAAGCTTTTGACTTCTCCATTGAATCTGAATTAGATCCTTGTTGGGTAATCTTGGTTGTAGGTTTTTCCCTTTCATCGCTTTATGTATGTCCTGCCACTCCTTTCTGGCCTGCAGAGTTTCCACTGAAAAATCAGCTGATAACCTATGGCGATTCCTTTGGATGTTACTTTGTGTTTTTCCCTTGCTGCTTTTAATATTTTTTCTTTGTAATTAATTTTTATTAGTTTGATTAATATGTGGCTTGGTGTGTTTTTCCTAGGGATTATCCTGTATGGGACTCTCTGTGCTTTCTGGACTTGGGTGGCTATTTCCTTTCCCATGGTAGGGAAGTTTTCAACTATAATCTCTTCAAATATTTTCTCAGACCCTTTCTTTTTCTCTTTTTCTTCTGGGACCCCTATAATTCGAATGTTGGTGAATTTAGTTTTGTCCCAGAGGTCTCTGGGATTGTCTTCAATTCTTTTCATTCTTTTTCTTTATTCTGCTCCTCGGCAGTTATTTCCACTATTTTGTCTTCCAGCTCACTTATTCATTCTTCTGCCTCAGTTATTGATTCCTTCTAGTGTATTTTTCATTTCAGTTATTGTCTTGTTCATCTCTGTTTGTTTGTTCTTTTTTTTTAATTTTTTTAAGGGAATTCCTTTATTTTTATTTTTTATTTATTTATTTTTGGCTGTGTTGGGTCTTCATTTCTGTGCAAGGGCCTTCTCCAGTTGTGGCAAGTGGGGGCCACTCTTCATCGCGGCGTGCGGGCCTCTCACTATTGCGGCCTCTCCTGTTGCGGAGCAACAGGCTCCGGACGCGCAGGCTCAGCGGCCATGGCTCACGGGCCCAGCCGCTCCGCGGCATGTGGGATCCTCCCGGACCAGGGCTACGAACCCGCATCCCCTGCATCGGCAGGCAGACTCCCAACCACTGCGCCACCAGGGAAGCCCTGTTTGTTCTTTTGTTCTTCTAGATCTCTGTTAAACATTTATTGTATTTTCTCAATCCATGCCTCCATTCTATTTCCGAGATTCTGGATCATCTTTACTATCATTACTCTGAATTCAATTTTAGGTAGACTGCCTGTTTCCTCTTCATTTATTTGGCCTTGTAGGTTTCTACCTTGCTCCTTCACCTGTGACATATTTTTTTGCCATCTCATTTTTTTTTCTTTTTTAATGAGTGGGATTGTGTTCCTGTCCTACTGGTTGTTTGGCCTGAGGCTTCCAACACTGGAGTTTGTAGGCTATTGGGTAGGGCTGGGTCTTGGTGCTGAGATGAGGAACTCCGTGAGACCTCACTCCAATGAATATTCCCTGGGGTCTGAGGTTCTCTGTTAGTCCAGTGGTTTGGACTCATAGCTCCCACCGCAGGAGCTTCGGCTTGACCCAGGATCTGTGAACCAAGATCCTGCAAGCTGCGTGGGGTGGCCAAAAAGAAAAGAAAGAATAACAAAGTAAAAAATAAAATTAGACCAGAAAACTAACAGATACGTTATAAAGAATATAAAAATAAAAATATAATGAATCAACAACTGGAAGGTACATCAGTACCACAATAGTAAAAAAGAGGAGGGAAAAAAAAAAGGGGGGGAGGCCTTGGCTGGGCAGGGCCAAGGCAGGGCCTAAGCAAGGGCCTAAGCAAGGGCAAGCTTTGGGTGGTGGGTAGGGCCAATGCTCAGGACCCACAGGGCTGGAAAAGGCCCTAGGGGCTCTGGGGGGTGGGGCTTAGGCTCAAGGAACAGAAGGGGCCCAGGCATGCCCCCCACCTCTGGTCTCAGAGGGCAGAGCACCTCACCTGGGAGCCCAGCAGGCTTCCTGGGCTCAAGTGGGTGGGACAAAGGCCCTCCTCTCCTTTCCTGCTCCTCCCTCCTATGCCCCCAGGAACAATGTGGCTGGGGGCGGGAGGGGACCGGTCTGGGAGCTCAGCAGGCTCCCTGGGCCCAAGTGGGAGAGGCAATCACCCTCTGCTCCTCTCCCACTCCTCTTGTATGGCCCCTCCCACCTGTCTCTCCTGATCTCCCCTGCCTCCCTCCTATGCCCCCAGGACCCATGTGTCCTGGACAGGGCTTTGGAGGGCGGGGTTACTGGCTTGGGAGATCAGCAGGCTCCCTGGCCCAAGTGGGCCTGGTGATCGCCCTCTGCTCCTCTCCTGCTCCTCCCAGAGAGTCCCTTCCACTGCCTCCCCTAATCTCCCTGGCCTCAGGGGCACTGATCTTGTGTGGGCTCCACTTCTCCTCCCCCCTCAGTCCCCTTACGTCCTACCATTCACTTTGGGTTTCCTCCCATCTCCTTGGGCATCACAGTCCCCCACCAGCGGCCGGCAGGTGCCCTAGTTGTGGGGAGATGCTAACTCAGCATCTTCCCACACCGCCGTCTTGACTCCATCTCCCCCATCTATTTCATTCTTTTTATTGATTACATAACATTGCTCATCTCCTACCATGCTATATAATTTACTAATTTATTATATTTGTTGTTTGTTTTATCCCTAGAACATAAGCTTCACTGGCTAAAACAAATTGTTTACTGCTATATCTAAGAGCATAGGACAGCCCTAACATAGGAATCTGTTGAATGACTCAAGTTCAAAATAATGTAAACCCATAACTTGTTTTGCCACATTCTTATTAATGAGCCATTTTTGTTTGTGCTCTTTGCTATAAAGAGAAATGTTTCAAGGCTGTCTTTACAGATATTTCTTCACTTGCTGAGAGAGTTATTTCTTAAATTCCTAGAAGGTGACCGCTATATAGATTATACGCTTTTTAAAATAGTTATTTCCAAATTGCTCTCTAAAAATGTTTACGTTACATTCTTATCACAGGATATGAGTAGGCCTTTTAGCTTTATTCTTCATAATTTTCTGCTTTTCTAATTTTTATACCCAACATTTATTTTCTTAATCAAAAGAAAGCATGATTAAAAAGAAAATTACCTTTAATTTTCTTTATCATCCTAGAAAAATATTTTAACATTCTAAAACTTGAAAATGGCAGATACCATTTGAACTATAGTACTCTTCTTTTCATTCATTTAGATTATTCCAGTATACAATTTTTAAAAATAGTTATTTCTATGTCTATCAATACTTTACTACCATATAGGTACATTACAACATGCTTACTGGAGCAGAGAAATTAGATAGAAAGGCTTAACTAATTTCCAAAGTTGGTGTTGTCTTATAATTTGCACAGAGTAGCAGGAAATGCTTTTTACAATAAATAATTTTTGAGTAATGATATCATTAATAAATAGACATACTTGCCTCTCATTTAACCCTTTTAGTAAAAGTTCAGGAAGAAAAGAACCATATTAAAATTTTAAGAGTACACAAAATATATTTGTTTCCCGTTTTGTAACGTTTATAAGCAACCAATAGACAAAGGGAGGTGGTAATTTTTTATTCAGCTGTAAACTTGACCCTGTTGCTCAGTAAGTGTGACTATGGCTTTGGTAAAGTCTTGTCCTTCTACAAAAATTACACTATTAACCTAGAGTCATGAAACTGGAGCTGCTTTTTCAGACTTGCAGGCAAATTGTTCTGAACCATTCACATATATTTGCATATCACCTACCTGGAAATAGGGTACAGTTTATATCAGGATACAAACTTTCCCTGTGTGAAGGGAAAACAAACCAGTAACTAAAGGGATCGGACCCTTTGTCATAGCTTCTGTCCTTTAACTGAACTCATTGATCCAGGGACAACATTCAGTGTCTCCTAAACAGTTCAGAAGCTAACAAAATTCATAACCACTGAATTTCTGATGCATATAATAGCAACTTGTAAGTAATCAAATAGAATAGGAATAGAAAAAGGTCCCACTTTAATCAACATTGAAGACTACTTTTTTAAAAAAATTTTTTTAACACCTTTATTGGAGTATAATTGCTTTACAATGGTGTGTTAGTTTCTGCTTTATAACAAGGTGAATCAGTTATACATATATCCCCATATCTCTTCCCTCCTGTGTCTCCCTCCCTCCCACCCTCCCTATCCCACCCCTCTAGGTGGTCACAGAGCACAGAGCTGATCTCCCTGTGCTATGCGGCTGCTTCCCACTAGCTATCTATTTTACATTTGGTAGTGTATATATGTCCATGCCACTCTCTCACTTTGTCCTACCTTACCCTTCTCCCTCCCCATGTCCTCAAGTCCATTCTCTAGTAGGTCTGCGTCTTTATTCCCGTCTTGCCCCTAGGTTCTTCATGACCATTTTTTGTTGTTGTTTTTTAGATTCCATATATATGTGTTAGCATATGGTATTTGTTTTTCTCTTTGACTTACTTCACTCTGTATGACAGACTCTAGGTCCATCCACCTCACTACAAATGACTCAATTTCATTTCTTTTTATGGCTGAGTAATATTTCATTGTATGTATGTGCCACATCTTCTTTATCCATTCATCTGTTGATAAACACTTAGGTTGGTTCCATGTCCTGGCTATTGTAAACAGAGCTGCAATGAACATTGTGGTACATGACTCTTTTTGAATTATGGTTTTCTCAGGGTATATGCCCAGTAGTGGGATTGCTGGGTTGTATGGTAGTTCTATTTTTAGTTTTTTGAGGAACCTCCATACTGTTCTCCATAGTGGCTGTATCAATATACATTCCCACCAACAGTGCAAGAGGGTTCCCTTTTCTCCACACCCTCTCCAGGATTTATTGTTTGTAGATTTTTGATGATGGCCAGTCTGACTGGTGTGAGATGATATCTCATTGTAGTTTTGATTTGCATTTCTCTAATGATTAATGATGTTGAGCATTCGTTCATGTGTTTGTTGGCAATCTGTATATTTTCTTTGGAGAAATGTCTATTTAGGTCTTCTGCCCATTTTTGGATTGGGTTGTTTGTTTTTTTGATATTGAGCTGCGTGAGCTGTTTATATATTTTGCAGATTAATCCTTTGTCAGTTGCTTCATTTGCAAATATTTTCTCCCATTCTGAGGGTTGCAATACTACTTCTTAATGCCCTATGTGCTTGGCATAATTTTAGGCTTCTGTAAAGTAAGCAAGCCCTGCCCTCAAGGAATCTGCATTTTGCTTAGCAGCCAAGGAGATTGAGAGAAAGAGGTGAGCAAGAAAAGATGGCAATTTGAGTAGGCACTATTTCTAGAGGTGAATTTCATGATGCTTCGTATCAGTGCTATTATAAGAAATTATAATGAGCCAGTACTCTTGTTAGAGCAAACACAATGAGATGATGATAGAGCAAACAGAGCTCAAGTAGGTTTCCCAGACGAATTAAATTCCCTGACATCAGGGTCCAAGACCTAGGTCATCCTTTAGCATTCTGGTTTTTTAACTTTCTCCTCAAATTAACATATTTACATTTACTCAGATTCTATCATTCATTTTTCATCTTTTCATGAAGAAAAAGTTACCTTTTCAACTTTCTAATGCTTCTTAACCTCAAGTATTTGCTTGGATAGGCTTCAAAAAGCCTATATGTTTCTTTAAAAAGGCTTTTGTGAAAGAACATTCTTTGAATGGTATTGTTTTAATCCTAACAAAAGCAGGGCACTAATTGAGTCCCTTGTTGGTTAAAATCAATATCCTCCTTGTATTATTTAAAAGTATCTGCCAAAGAACTCAAAGGCATTAAACTCTTGTGAAATTTTTAGGTGAATTCTTAAAAGATGCACCCTTATTATTTATCCATGCTCTCTGTACATTATTGTCCAAACATTTACCTTAATGTCTTTTACCATGTACCTTCCATTTCTTATTCCTTTATTGGAAAGGTACTATCACAGTGTTGAACCTGGTAGACAGTCAGCCAAAGATTCACTAATGACTTAATACACATAGACTGAACACCTTCTGTGTGCAGAATAAAATGGTAGCTCCTGAGGTAAATAAAAAGATGAATTAATCACAGACCTAAAGTTCACAACCAAGTGGCAGAGATGGTGACAAGACATATAATTCAGTGCCTGAGTAAGATGTTGAGAAAAAAAAGGAGGAGGAGAGAGTGAAGTATTTAGATACTGAAAGTTTCTTATTTACTATTAGCGTAGAATTTACATCATTACATGAGTTCCACTGCAAAAAAAACTCTGAACTTTCTTATTTAAACATTTACCACATCTCTCATCATTCATTTGCTCTATATACTATTACTTATTGAGTGCCTCCTCTCATTTATTGAGTACAATGCTGCATAAGGATATATCAGAACACGGAGTGATGTAATATGTAAAAATAAAACAGAGCATTAAGGATTGCTATTTTCATAGAGATGTTTATACAGCTTGACCCAGAATTTTCTTCGGGATCAAAGCTCACTTTGATAGAAACTACATGTTATATTTTATTTAACATTTTTTATCTTAATATTTAAATAAAGTTAATGTTCTTGGAATTTTCATTTCAAAAAGTCTTTGGATTAATGGGAGAAGCCAGGAGTTCTGGCAGTAAGCACAAAAAAGTCATCATAACACCTGTGCACCTCATCATTTATCTGGCAAATTTTGCTAGAAACGACAACATCCAAAACAGAGTTCTAATCCTCCCAACTGGCAACAGATACCAAATTATAAGTCCAATTCTTCTTATAGTTCACTAAATTTTCCTGGGTCTGGAAGAAGATAGCCGAAGGGCTGTAAATTAACATCCTTCACATTATTTTGATGATATGCAAAATCTTTAACAAATTTGACACTGTAAACTACTTAGCTCCTTTTAAAGGTGGCAAAATATATTCAGATATGAAAATACTAACCTAAAATTGCAGACACCAGTTATACCCACTTCAGTAATGGCCATGAGTTAATAATTAATTTGCATAAGATGACAAGTAAAAAACAACTGAGAAAATTGATTCTTTCTTATCAAAAAGAGAAGTGTTGCTCACAGAAAAATGCTATGGGAAAAAATACTCAGTTTTATACCCAAATGATCAAGTGTGAGCAGTGAATAGAGAATTTGCAGAAGTGCAGGGACTCAAAATCCCATATATTCATTTTCAGGAAGATACTGTAAGATGTGCTCTAGCAAAATGTGGCAGTAAAACAAGAAAGAGGCAGACTGGTGCCTAGAAAATAGAGCATCCAACACAAGAAAGCTACAAAATGGAGTCCCACCAGGACAACCATGCCTTAGGCTAGAAGGGAACCAAGACTAAAACAGTGAAGAAGGGTAAGGCCTCCAAACTACTGATTTATCTGAACATTTGAAAAAATTGTAGTAATTAGTATTTGAGTGTTCTCACAGAGAATTTAAAAAGATATATTGAAAATCAAACAAAACAAAGGGGGAGCAAGGCAATTATTGAGTCCAGGAAAAGCAAAAGGCTAAAAAAAAGTAAAATATAACAACAGTGTACTACTTGGCTTATTAATAAACAGTATCTACATAGTCAATGCTGACCAATGATCTAAGCAAATATTTTATAATGATATGGAGAAGATAGAGGAAGGGAAGAGAGGTGAATGTGAAAAAAAGAAATCCATAGTCAACAGGTAATATCTAGATGTGATAAATAAAGAGTTATATACATATAAAATTTATATATGGAGGAGAGGAAAATACCAGCCCAATCAACTAAGTTGTTGAAAATGAATGTCTCTGGGTAATGGGATTGGAAATGAAGAAAGATAGAAAGATGATTCACGTTTATTATAATCCTTTTATTTTTAAAAACTATGTGTATAGCATTTTGATAAAAACTTTACATAGTTTAATTAACTTGCAATAACCAAATACATTCTGCCTAATCTAAGTAGAGAAACAATTTGCTAAAAGATATTAGGGAACACGTAGGTTCATTACACAGGTTAGTGAAACAGGGTAGAGGTCAAGCACCCAGGAACACACAGAGATTTGGCCAATAAAGAAACTTCTATTGCCAAAAGCTGCATATCCCAGCTAGCATTCCAGAAAAAATGGATTTTACATACTCTGGTTGCTTACTTTTGCATGTCTTCCAGAGTGTAGATGATAGACTCTAGATGCTATGCCCTTAGTCCGGGGTAAAGGAGACTAGAAATTGATTCTCCATTAGAGACACAAAACTCAAAGTTTGGGAAATTATCAAAATATAGAGAAGGTACTCAAAAGATACCAGACAGCCACAAATGAGAAATGTTCGCTACATCTAGATAAATCAATTCCTTTCCTAGAATGTGTGATTTTCTTCATTAATGTCTGACCATTTTAATCTAAGCATCATTGAAAATTCTGAAAAAAAAATGCTAAGAAAATGTTATGATTCATGATTGGCAACTTCTGGGAACTTATTATGTATCCTTGTAGACATGAGATATCCGAGCACAACATGTACAAAGAATGTGAGTATAGATTTTGGGTCTGACTATAAGAAAGCAAGTTTGAACAGGCAGCTGAGTAAGGCAGGAGTAAGAAACATTTGATTTTATGGAAAGGTGTAGAAAATCAGATAAAAAATTTGGTATCTTGGGGAATAGTTACAAATTCTGTCATACGAATGAGGGTCTTCTGTTTTCTCTTCTGCATACTACACACTAAAGATTATTTTTACTTTAGTTGGAGATTGAGTATCTTAAGTATTAGTTTTGGTGATTGTATTTTTCTTTAGCTAAAATTATCATAAAGTACTTCACTTATTAGCAGCAATTATGTGATAGTCAACTACGTTAAGAAGTAAACATATTTGTCTCCAGTGTAATTATGCACAATTAGAGACAGTGACAACATAAATAACAGTAGAGATAATATAATAATATTGTAATAATATAAAATAAAAATCCAAATTTTGTTGAGTAATTTGAGTCAACAAATGCCAAAAAGTTAGGCCAGCCCAACAATCCAAAATTAGATATATAAAACAACTCCCAGAAATAGTATCACTCTAAAATTCTTCAGACACATCAGACCTTCAAAATAGAATTGCAGAATGTAGATACTATGCCAGCAGTTAAGCTCTGCCTCTAGAAAGATTATAATAGTCATTGATTTCCAAATGCACATTGTGGAAGTAAATTTAGAGTTGATCTGGAATATGACACCTTTATTTTATAGATTATAAAACCAAAGACCTTAGAATTGGAAAAATTCATACCTTCATTTTATATAAGTGAAAAGAAAAGCTCAGAAAGTAATAACAGTCACATATGTATGGAAGAAAACATTTTAGAACCCAGATTTCTTGATATCAAGTTAATGTGGAACCAGGATATCATTTCAGACATTGTACACATTCTTAACTACTACTTTATACTGCCTTTTGACCAAGAAAAAATATACATGGTTATTAAAGATAAAAAGGCTAATTTCAGTTACCATAAAAGACATGTAAATTAAAATAAGAGGAAATCACAGTTCACAGTTACAAAGTCACTGGGAACACTGAATAAATGTATATTGAGCCATTGCTCCTGGGGGAAATAGAGGATCAGGTTCCTGCAAGCTTTTGGTCACAACATTTTCTTCAACTGATAAATATATAACTTTATTTAATCATATGCAGTGTTTCTTTATAGTAAAACACTAGCTGAGAACATTATCCTGATGCTGGGTAACATGACCATAAATTTCTTTGACCTTCAACCTCACAACAATGCTGTCTACTATGCTTCTTTTAATCAGTCATCATCTCATGAATCCACAAATTTAGCTGCTTTTCCATCTTTCCCATAGCTTCGTCATGAACTGTAGATGTTACTTTTGCATTTTCCAGAGCAGCCTCACATACAGGTCAGTGAATTTCCTCTCCGTTTCTCTGGATATATAGTACTGTTGATTTATTAACATTGAACTCACAGCCAACAGCACTATAACTCAAGCCTGGATGAAACTTATCTAGCATGTGTATTTTCTCCGGAAGGCACATCCCAGCTTTCTTACACATGGGAACTGTAAACAGCATTTCAGCATACACTAGGGGACCATTTAAACAGCAAAATTACCAAACAAAAGCACAAAAATGTGAAAATTGTGGCACTACATTGACTGTGAAAAAGACATTTGTTTACAGTATGAAAGTTGAAACAAGAAAGCAGAGGATGGCCTTGTTTGCCCATATGTGACTCAAAATTTTCACCACTCTGCACGTGTCCACAAACAACCAGGAAAGTGCCCTGAGTATTGACCTTAGAATTGCAAATAAACTTTAAAGGGTAAGCATATTCACAAATACAGAATTCATGAATAATTAGGATTGACTGCATATTGACAAGGATTTCAAAAGATCGATAAGACTAGTGTTGGTAAGGATGGGGACAGTGGACATACTCCAGTGCCAGAGTTTGCCTTTTGAAATAGGACGGAATTTTCCGAGGCCAACTTGGAAATATGAATCAGAAATTTAAAAACTGTTCACATACTGTGATAATTTTATGTGGTAGCCAGATTGGCGGCCTGGATGGAACAAAAAGGCTGAACCTTCCCTGAGTAAGAGAGAATTCCTCCTACCTGACGGCCTTTGAACTTGGACGACAGTTTTTTCCCGCCTTCGGACTCGAATTAAAACATTGACTCTTCTTGGGTCTTGAGCCTGCCAGCATTCTGACTGGAAACACAAACTCGACTCTCTTGGGTTTTCTACTTGCAGAATCAACCTGCAGATTTTGAGAATTCCGAGGCTTCATAATCTTGTGAGCCGATTTTTTATAATAAGTCTCTTTCTACATATAAAACCTATTGGTTCTGTTTCTCTGGAGGATTCTAACACATATGCTTTGTTCTTGGAGTTGTACTGCTAGGAATATATCTCAAGAAACTAATCATACAGTAGATAGATAGATAGACTGATAGATTGATAAGAGATATATTTATCTTTTACATAATAAGGTTTATGGAAATAGTATTATAATAGCAACGAGTTAGAAAGAACCTAAACATCCACAAAAAAGGTTTTTGTATGTCATACTATGCTGGGATATAAAAAATTATGATATTGGTATATTTATTTATATAGGCATTTATAAAATATTATGCTAAAAAATGATTACTAGCTACCATACACAGTATAATTACATTTTAAAAATATATGTGAACATATACGCATAGAAAGAAGTCTTAACAGAAGTGCTTATCTTGAGTGGTAGGAATCTGGGTAAATTCTATTTTTATTACCTACTACATATTTATATTTTCTTTTTTTTTCTATAATGAACATATATTAGTGTGTTGCTCAAAAAGAAAAGAAGCCCATGATGGACAAAAGACTATGTGACGTGGTAGAAAGAACTCTAGGTTTGATGTCAGGTGACCTGGGTTCTAAACCCAGGTCTGCACTAACTTAAGACAGTAGCTTAACTACTCTGGTCCTCCTTTTCTCATCTATAATATCATAGAACTGAACTAGGTGACCTCTAAGGCCTCTTCCAGTACCACACTCAGTCTTCCCCAGGCCCATGTTTCTTTGGATTCTTTGGTGAAGGTTCTACATGTTGGTACCCTTATGATTTCAACTCAGGGATATGAGGGAACACAAAAAGAACAACTTCTGCACAGTGACTGTTGGGACATTCCCAACCTGTAACCCTATCTGAACCCAAATTTGGCTCGATCCTGGGCTTGTGGTAGCAGAATGGAAGGATATAGATCAGATGTGACTTTGCATTATTTGGTGGCATTGTCCAAGTATCCTAGAAAGAGAGGGACGGTATATAGTAAAAAGAACATGGATGTTGGTGTTTGAATTCCCACTCAAGCATTTACTAATTCTCAGGAGGATTTTCCTCACCAGTTAAAAAGAGACTGTTCTGTGTACTTCAAGAGTTCTTGCGAATTCTCAATTCACTAAAGTAGCAAAAGTGCAGAGTACAAAATAGGCAGACATTCGGAAAAAAGGAGGTAATTGTTTCCTTTCCTTCTTCCTTTCACAGATGACACATTCTAGAATCAGGCTGATTCCAGGGAAAATGGGAAAAGGGAAGTAATTTTCTTCATAACTGTCCTAGGAGCTAGAGGTAAACTTGTTGTTCTACCTAATGATTATATTGGACAGTTTGGTAAATTATAGCTTACAATGAATTTGTTATCATAGCAGTAAAAAAAAAAAAAAGCAAGTTAAGCAATAATAGGAAACAAGGATTTAACTTTGGGATCCAATTTGGAGCACAAATAAGTGACATAGGAGCCTAATATTTCATTCATCTAGTAAAATATCTCCAGGCTTGGTAGTGATTAGACGCAGAGTCATTTCCTGGCCCCTGTAGTAGATAATAGCTCTGACACTGTGTCCTTTAACAAAGCACCAGAGGAACAGCTCAATATACTCCAAGAGGAACAAATCACACCTTGTCCAACCTACACGTGTCCTGGATTCTGCCCACGAAAGCACTGACATAATCTGATCTTATTTTACTCAAGAATTCTCATGGGATCTTAGGATAAGAGGTTATTGTTTTATCCTGCAAACTATTTATATTCTTTAGAAAGGGAGTTATGCAAACTCATGTTAATGCATAACTGGGAACAAATTATGAGGCCTCTTAGGAACTCAATGAATCTTAGTTTCTCACAGAGAGGAAACCACTTGATTATCCAAAGAGATGATCTAAATGTTCTGTTTCCTGATCCCACTCTGATTTGTGACTGCCTCCTAATTCCCTAAAGCTGCAGTTCCTTAACTGTGTGCCATCTCAAGGTGGCAGAAGATTTATAGGGGAGCTGTGGAATTTTTACATTTTTAATGGAAACACAGTGATACTGAGCATCTGTCAGACAGCCCATGAATGACAAGCTTGAAGTAATTTTCAGACCACACAACATTCCTTTGGATGAAATCATCTTTTAGAAGCTGGGGTTCTGCAGCAAGTACTGCAGAAAAATTAATGAGGAACAGGAAGTGAGGATAGTGGGATCCAGTCTGACTCCAAGGTCTGAGAAGTTGTACAGTACCCCACAGATGCACACATCCCATTAGGAGGTAACTGTGGTTATTCAAGAATGATATAAAATAATTTTCTTTCAATTTATGTGTATTACTTTTTCATGTGGCTACTAAATTGCTAGGACATAAATACTTATGAAGTTGTTTGGATCTAACTACTTACACTTTGAACTCTCAGGTACTTATTTTGGCCTAAGGATGCTGTGGAAAAAAAGAAATACTGAGACACTAAGGGCCCCATGAGTAGAGAAAGTTTGGTAGCCTCTGCCCTGCAGCCCTCTTCCATCTTGTCAATATGGCTCAGGTCAATATTTTATATTCAAAGCCATATCTATCACAATACGCTGCCCGAGGAGGTGGGTGTTCCCTTTCATCGAAGTAGAGAAAGTTAAAATAAATTTTAGGTCATTAAGATCTTGTCAGCCTACTGAGAATGCCTGCTATAGTTCGTGTTAAATATTTATCACCTGAGGACAGCCATCTGTTCTTTCCAATTCTCATTTGGCCTCCATCTCCTCTCTTCCTGCCAAAAGTATTAGATGCTTGATGGTTTGATTTCCAAAATCAGGATGCTTTGGGGTTGCCTATTGTATGTTTATTTATAGCAATATTTATTCTGTCTGACCTGCTTTCTGCATTTCTCAAAACAAAACATCCACATCTCATAAATGTACTATTAAATTTCTAATCATGTTGCAAGCTACAAGCACTCTAAAATAATTATTTCTCCTTTCTGCTTAAACTGGAAAGCTGGAAAATAAATATTCAGACTTTATCAGTCACACATGTTAGTAATAAGGCACAGAAACTCCAAGTTATAATTGCATATTGGGAATCTGGGGCTTTTCTCTATTTTCTCAATATTCATTCTCTCTGGGAGAACCCCTCTGACCTTACTGTTACCACAGGATAATATCTGTGAAGATGGCTCCCAAATCTCTCTCTCTCTTATCCCGTCTTCTGAATTGCAGCCACACATTCTAAATTGCCCAGATATGCCACAGCCCCCTACCAACTTTCCTCTCATACTGCTCTTCTTTCCTCCTTCCTTTGCAACCAACTCAGGCTCAAAATTTTGGTTACCTTTTCCTCCTTATTTCTCCTTCCCAACAACCAAAGGATTTCAAGTCTTAGCAATCTATCTCTTCATCCGTCCTCTACTCCCACGGCAACTTCCCTGGTTTAGGCTTTTATTGCTTCTTACGTCAGTTCATCTTCCACAAAGCAGCTAGATCATTTGCTAGATTCAAATCGGCCCGTGTCGATTTTCCCCTGGCTTTATTGAGATACAGTTGACATAAAACAGTAGGTAATTTTAAGATGTACAATATAATGATTTCGATATATGTATTTATTGCAAAACGACTACCACAATAAGGTTAATCCACACACATGTCACCTCACATAGTTATAATTTGATGCACGCGTGCACACACGTGCGTGCGTGTGTGTGTGTGTGTGTGTGGTGAGAAGTTTTAAAATCTATTGTCGAAATTTTGTATGGAAGATGGCGGAAGAGTAAGACGCGGAGATCACCTTCCTCCCCACAGATACACCAGAAATACATCTACGCGTGGAAGAACTCCTACGGAGCACCTACTGAACGCTGGCAGAAGACCTCAGACCTCCCAAAAGGCAAGGAACCCCCCACGTACCTGGTTAGGGCAAAAGAAAAAACTAAACAGAGACAAAAGGATAGGGACGGGTCCTGCACCAGCGGGAGAGAGCTGTGAAGGAGGAAAAGTGTCCACACACTAGGAAGCCCCTTCGCGGGTGGAGACTTCGGGAGGCGGAGTGGGGGAGCTTGGGAGCCGCGGAGGAGACCACAGCAACAGGGGTTCGCAGGGCAAAGCGGACAGATTCCAGCGCAGAGGATCCGGCCGACCGGCACTCACCAGCCGAGAGGCTTGTCTGCTCGCCCGCCGGCGCGGGCGGGACTGGGAGCTGAGGCTCCGGCTTTTGTCGGAGCGCCGGGAGAGGACTGAGATTGGCAGCGTGAACACAGCCTGCAGGGCGTTAGTGCACGCGCGGCTAGCCGGGAGAGAGTCCGGGGAAAAGTCTGGACCTGCCGAAGAGGCAAGAGACTTTTACGTCCCTCTTTGTTTCCTGGTGCATGAGGAGAGGGGATTAAGAACGCTGCTTGAGAGAGCTCCAGGGACGGGCACGAGCCGAGGCTAAAAGTGGGGAGCCGAGACAGACAGGAGACGCTAAGGCCGCTGCTGCCGCCACCAGGAGGCCTGTGTGCGAACACAGGTCACTAGCCACACGCCCTTCCGGGGAGCCTGTGCAGCCCGCCACTGCCAGGGTCCCGGGATCCAGGGACAACTTCCCCGGGAGAACGCACGGCTCGCCTCAGGCTGCAACGTCACGCCGGCCTCTGCCGCCGCAGGCCCGCCCCACACTCCGTGACCCTCCCTACCCCCCGGCCTGAGTGAGCCAGAGCCTCCGAATCAGCGGCTCCTTTAACCCCGTCCTGTCTGAGCAAAGAACGGATGCCCTCCGGCGACCTACACGCACAGGCAGGGCCAAATCCAAAGCTGAGCCCCTGGGAACTGTGAGAACAAAGAAGAGAAAGGGAAATCTCTCCCAGCAGCCTCAGAAGCAGCGGATTAAAGCTCCACAATCAACTTGATGTACCCTGCATCTGTGGAATACCTGAATAGACAACGAATCATCCCAAATTAAGGAGCCCTGTGGATGAAAGGCTCTTGGTGCTGCAGCCAGGAGTCAGTGCTGTGCCTCTGAGGTGGGAGAGCCAACTTCAGGACACTGGTCCACAAGAGGCCTCCCAGCTGCACATAATATCAAACAGCAAAAATCTCCGAGAGATCTCCATCTCAACGCCAGCACCCAGCTTCACTCAACGACCAGCAAGCTACAGTGCTGGACATCCTATGCCAAACAACTAGCAAGACAGGAACACAACCCCACCCATTAGCAGAGAGGCTGCCCAAAATCATAATAAGTCTACAAACACCCCAAAACACACCACCAGACGTGGACCTGCCCACCAGAAAGACAAGATCCAGCCTCATCCACCAGAACACAGGCACCAGTACCCTCCACCAGGAAGCCTACACAACCCACTGAACCAACTTTAGCCACTGGGGACAGACACAAAAAACAACAGGAACTACGAACCTTCAGCCTGCAAAAAAGGAGACCCCAAACACAGTAAGATAAGCAAAATGAAAAGACAGAAAAACACACAGCAGATGAAGGAGCAAGATAAAAACCCACCAGACCTAACAAATGAAGAGGAAATAGGCAGTCTACCTGAAAAAGAATTCAGAATAATGATAGTAAGGTTGATCCGAAATCTTGGAGATAGAATGGACAATAGAATGGACAAAATGCAAGAATCAGTTAACAAGGACCTAGAAGAACTAAAGATGAAACAAGCAACGATGAACAACACAATAAATGAAATTAAAAGTACTCTAGATGGGATCAATAGCAGAATAACTGAGGCAGAAGAACGGATAAGTGACCTGGAAGATAAAATAGTGGAAATAACTACTGCAGAGCAGAATAAAGAAAAAAGAATGAAAAGAACTGAGGACAGTCTCAGAGACCCCTGGGACAACATTTAATGCATCAACATTCAAATTATAGGGGTTCCAGAAGAAGAAGAGAAAAAGAAAGGGACTGAGAAAATATTTGAAGAGATGATAGTTGAAAACTTCCCTAATATGGGAAAGGAAATAGTTAATCAAGTCCAGGAAGCACAGAGAGTCCCATACAGGATAAATCCAAGGAGAAATACGCCAAGACACATATTAATCAAACTGTCAAAAATTAAATACAAAGAAAACATATTAAAAGCAGCAAGGGAAAAACAACAAATAACACACAAGGGAATCCCCATAAGGTTAACAGCTGATCTTTCAGCAGAAACTCTGCAAGCCAGAAGGGAGTGGCAGGACATATTGAAAGTGTTGAAGGAGAAAAACCTGCAACCAAGATTACTCTACCCAGCAAGGATCTCATTCAGATTTGATGGAGAAATTAAAACCTTTACAGACAAGCAAAAGCTGAGAGAGTTCAGCACCACCAAACCAGCTCTAAAACAACTGCTAAAGGAACTTCTCTAGGCAAGAAACACAAAAGAAGGAAAAGACCTACAATAACGAACCCAAAACAATTAAGAAAATGCGAATGGGAACACACATATCGATAATTACCTTAAATGTAAATGGACTAAATGCGCCCACCAAAAGACACAGATTGGCTGAATGGATACAAAAACAAGACCCATATATTTGCTGTCTACAAGAGACCCACTTCAGACCTAGAGACACATACAGACTGAAAGTAAGGGGATGGAAAAAGGTATTTCATGCAAATGGAAACCAAAAGAAAGCTGGAGTAGCAATTCTCATATCAGACAAAATAGACTTTAAAACAAAGACTAGTAGAAGAGACAAAGAAGGACACTACATAATGATCAAGGGATCGATCCAAGAGGAAGATATAACAATTGTAAATATTTATGCACCGAACATAGGTGCACCTCAATACATAAGGCAAATACTGACAACCATAAAAGGGGAAATCGACAGTAACACATTCATAGTAGGGGACTTTAACACCCCACTTTCACCCATGGACAGATCATCCAAAATGAAAATAAATAAGGAAACACAAGCTTTAAATGATACATTAAACGAGATGGAGTTAATTGATATTTATAGGACATTCCATCCAAAAACAACAGAATACACATTTTTCTCAAGTGCTCATGGAACATTCTCCAGGATAGATCATATCTTGGGTCACAAATCAAGCCTTGGTAAATTTAAGAAAATTGAAATTGTATCAAGTATCTTTTCTGACCACAACGCTATGAGACTCGATATCAATTACAGGAGAAGATCTGTAAAAAATACAAACACATGGAGGCTAAACAATACACTACTTAATAACGAAGTGATCACTGAAGAAATCAAAGAGGAAATCAAAAAATACCTAGAAACAAATGACAATGGAGACACGACAACTCAAAATCTATGGGATGCAGCAAAAGCAGTTCTAAGAGGGAAGTTTATAGCAATACAATCTTACCTCAAGAAACAGGAAACATCTCGAATAAACAACCTAACCTTGCACCTAAAGCAATTAGAGAAAGAAGAACAAAAAAACCCCAAAGTTAGCAGGAGGAAAGAAATCATAAAAATCAGATCAGAAATAAATGAAAAAGAAATGAAGGAAACGATAGCAAAGATCCATAAAACTAAAAGCTGGTTCTTTGAAAGGATAAACAAAATTGATAAACCATTCGCCAGACTCATCAAGAAAAAAAGGGAGAAGACTCAAATCAATAGAATTAGAAATGAAAAAGGAGAAGTAACAACTGACACTGCAAAAATACAAAAGATCATGAGAGATTACTACAAGCAACTCTATGCCAATAAAATGGACAACGTGGAAGAAATGGACAAATTCTTAGAAAGGCACAACCTGCCAAGACTGAATCAGAAAGAAATAGAAAATATGAACAGACCAATCACAAGCACTGAAATTGAAACTGTGATTAAAAATCTTCCAACAAGCAAAAGCCCAGGACCAGATGGCTTCACAGGCAAATTCTATCAAACATTTAGAGAAGAGCTATCACCTATCCTTCTCAGACTCTTCCAAAATATAGCAGAGGGAGGAACACTCCCCAACTCATTCTATGAGGCCACCATCACCCTGATACCAAAACCAGACAAGGATGTCACAAAGAAAGAAAACTACAGGCCAATATCACTGATGAACATAGATGCAAAGATCCTCAACAAAATACTAGCAAACAGAATCCAACAGCACATTAAACGGATCATACACCATGATCAAGTGGGGTTTATTCCAGGAATGCAAGGATTCTTCAATATATGCAAATCAATCAACGTGATACACCATATTAACAAATTGAAGGAGAAAAACCATATGATCATCTCAATAGATGCAGAGAAAGCTTTTGACAAAATTCAACACCAATTTATGATAAAAACCCTGCAGAAAGTAGGCATAGAGGGAACTTTCCTCAACATAATAAAGGCCATATATGACAAACCCACAGCCAACATCGTCCTCAATGGTGAAAAACTGAAAGCATTTCCACTAAGATCAGGAACAAGACAAGGTTGCCCACTCTCACCACTCTTATTCAACATAGTTTTGGAAGTTTTAGCCACAGCAATCAGAGAAGAAAAGAAAATAAAAGGAATCCAAATCGGAAAAGAAGAAGTAAAGCTGTCACTGTTTGCAGATGACATGATACTATACATAGAGAATCCTAAAGATGCTACCAGAAAACTACTAGAGATAATCAATGAATTTGGTAAAGTAGCAGGATACAAAATTAATGCACAGAAATCTCTGGCATTCCTATACACTAAGGATGAAAAATCTGAAAGTGAAATTAAGAAAACACTCCCATTTACCATTGCAACAAAAAGAATAAAATACCTAGGAATAAACCTACCTAAGGAGACAAAAGACCTGTATGCAGAAAATTATAAGACACTGATGAAACAAATTAAAGATGATACAAATAGATGGAGAGATATACCATGTTCTTGGATTGGAAGAATCAACATTGTGAAAATGACTCTACTACCCAAAGCAATCTACAGATTCAATGCAATCCCTATGAAACTACCACTGGCATTTTTCACAGAACTAGAACAAAAAATTTCACAATTTGTATGGAAACACAAAAGACCCCGAATAGCCAAAGCAATCTTGAGAACGAAAAATGGAGCTGGAGGAATCAGGCTTCCTGACTTCAGACTATACTACAAAGCTACAGTAATCAAGACAGTATGGTACTGGCACAAAAACAGAAATATAGATCAATGGAACAAGATAGAAAGCCCAGAGATAAACCCACGCACATATGGTCACCTTATCTTTGACAAAGGAGGCAGAAATGTACAGTGGAGAAAGGACAGCCTATTCAATAAGTGGTGCTGGGAAAACTGGACAGCTACATGTAAAAGTATGAGATTAGATCACTCCCTAACACCATACACAAAAATAAGCTCAAAATGGATTAAAGACCTAAATGTAAGGCCAGAAACTATCAAACTCTTAGAGGAAAACATAGGCAGAACACTCTATGACATAAATCACAGCAAGGTCCTTTTTGACCCACCTCCTAGAGAAATGGAAATAAAAACAAAAGTAAACAAATGGAATCTAATGAAACTTAAAAGCTTTTGCGCAGCAAAGGAAACCATAAAGAAGACCAAAAGACAACCCTCAGAATGGGATACAATATTTGCAAACGAAGCAACTGACAAAGGATTAATCTCCAAAATTTATAAGCAGCTCATGCAGCTTAATAACAAAAAAACAAACAACCCAGTCCAAAAATGGGCAGAAGACCTAAATAGACATTTCTCCAAAGAAGATATACAGAGTGCCAACAAACACATGAAAGAATGCTCAACATCACTAATCATTAGAGAAATGCAAATCAAAACTACAATGAGATATCATCTCACACCAGTCAGAATGGCCATCATCAAAAAATCTACAAACAGTAAATGCTGGAGAGGGTGTGGAGAAAAGGGAACCCTCTTACACTGTTGGTGGGAATATAAATTGATACAGCCACTGTGGAGAACAGTATGGAGGTTCCTTAAAAAACTACAAATAGAACTACCATATGACCCAGCAATCCCACTACTGGGCATATACCCTGAGAAAACCATAATTCAAAAAGAGTCATGTACCAAAATGTTCATTGCAGCTCTATTTACAATAGCCCAGAGATGGAAACAACCTAAGTGTCCATCATCGGATGAATGGATAAAGAAGATGTGGCACATATATACAATGGAATATTACTCAGCCATAAAAAGAGACGAAATTGAGCTATTTGTAATGAGGTGGATAGACCTAGAGTCTGTCATACAGAGTGAACTAAGTCAGAAAGAGAGAGACAAATACCGTATGCTAACACATATATATGGAATTTAAGAAAAAAAAAATGTCATGAAAAACCGAGGGGTGAAACAGGAATAAAGACACAGACTTACTAGAGAATGGACTTGAGGCTATGGGGAGGGGGAAGGGTAAACGGTGACAAAGCGATAAAGAGGCATGGACATATATACACTACCAAACGTAAGGTAGATAGCTAGTGGGAAGCAGCCGCATAGCACAGGGAGATCAGCTCGGTGCTTTGTGACCGCCTGGAGGGGTGGGATAGGGAGGGTGGGAGGGAGGGAGACGCAAGCGGGAAGAGATATAGGAATATATGTATATATATAACTGATTCATTTTGTTGTGAAGCTGAAACTAACATACCATTGTAAAGCAATTATACTCCAATAAAGATGTTAAAAAAAAATTAAAAAAAAATCTATTGTCTGAGCAATTTTCAATACAGTATTGCTAACTATAGTCACCATGCTATACATTACATCTCCAGGACTTAAGTCATCTTATAACTGGAAGTTTGTACCCTTTGACCTTCACCCATTTCCCCCACCCCTTACCCCCTTGCAACCACCAATCTGTTCTTTGTTTCTAGGAGTTGTTTTTTTAGATTCCACATATAAGTGTTACCATAAAGTACTTATCTTCCTCTGTATGACATTTCACTTAGCATAGTGCCCTTGGACTTCATCCATGTGATCACTAACGGAAGGATTTCCTTCTTTTTATGGCTGAAAATACTCCACTGTTTATATATACCACATTTTCTTCACTCATTCATTGTCAATGGACCCATAAGTTGTTTCCATGTTTTGGCTATTGTAAATAATGCTGTCATGTCACATTTATATTTTAGATTTTCTTGCCTTGATCTTGCGTGATTTGACCCCTGCTTATCTCACGTGTTTCATCTCACACCTCTTATCATCTCCACTACTAACAGCTCTGGCCTTTTTCCAGCTGCTCAAATATTCATCCTCCCAAACTCAGAGTCCATGTAATGATACTCCCTCTACCTAAAAAATTCCTACTTTGTTCTCCCTCACCTTTTCTTTGTGGGATAGTGTTAGGTTTAAACTGACCTTTGCTTAAATTCTATCCTCTTCTATAGGAGTTATGGATGCGAGGCAACGTAAATCAGCTCCCATTCACCCACCATTGCCCCACTCCACCTCCAAGAAAGAAAAAGTGCTCTGTTTAAGTTTTGCTCCAGCTGAGTTCAAATTTGGAGGCCACCACAGCTTAAATATAAAGCTCTCATGGTATAATGTCCCAAGTTAGCCACAACAACAACAAACCCAGGTGTAGGTTGATTGTAGAAAAAGAAATCTTAAAAGTACTTAAAGAAAACATGAACAAAATCTTTTACTAAGCTTTTAACGGGAAGATCTGCCTTACCATGCTCTGTAACTTAGCAACCAAAGAAGAAAATAACGACACATTGTCTTAGTGAAATATTTGCTTTGAATATATATTAAAGTATCTTCTTATTTATTCATTCATCACCTTATATTACTGAATCTCTACTGTGTTCTAGGCCTTTTGCTGGCTCCAGAGTCAGTTCATTTTGAGGCAAGGGAGCTGGCCCTCTGTATTCTAGTATCAGTCAGTGTGATTGCCTATGGGTTGCCCCAGGGTTGGAAGGCTCAAGTGTAACTTCCCAGACAAGATGCTCTTATATCTCAAAGGTCAGTATTTGGAGAAGGTTGCAGTTTTGAGTGCTTAGCAATCCAAACTCACAACAGCTGTGGGATGAACACACCAGCCTTGTAAAGGTACATGGGACACTAACAGCTTTCACTACAAGGTGTAAATGAAAAAGCTGAAATCTTGGAAGCCCCGAAACGGTACACTTCTGGGGTAGGCATGGGTGTGATTAACATAAGCATTACTGCAGGAGTAAGCAAGGATGTATTGTATTGTGCAGAACTAGTTTTAGCTCATTTTAACACAGTGTGGCAGCAACAGGAGAGATGGCATCCCCAAACTTGAGTGAACTGTTTCTATGGTCGTCTCTCCTTGAGACATTTGGAAGCAAATCTAGGTTCCTTAGGTTGGGTAAGCTCCTGGGGTTCTTGATTCATTGGGAAACAATTAGGGATAATAAACTTTTTGAAAACCTATTACATGACGGTTCAGATGATTTCATTTAAAAAAAGAGAAAGGGCATGAACATACTTGTACTCTTAAGCTAGAGAAGAGTGCTTACAAAATGTGGGTTGCAGAGGAGTTAGTTATGGGCAGGCTGCAGGAGACGCCCTCTAAATTTCTGTTTTTCCCTTCCATGTGGGGTAAGAATTAAAAACCTTGGGAAGGAAAAATAGTATCAAGTACCAGGAAGTGTGAATCTTCAGGCCTAGAAATAGTATAGGAAACGCACATGAAAAGGCTCACTAAGATAATTCTCTCCATTTGAGCCAGGATTGTTTACATGTCAAACAAAAACTAATGAATATTTATGTAATTTAATAAAGATGATGTTAAATATTTCAAAACTAGAAATCTCAGAACCTCTTCAAAATTCTCAGATTTACCTTTTTTTTTAGCACTAATAGTAATATTTGAAGTTTAGTGAAAAAATACATAATTTTTCTTAGGTTCATTATTATTGTTCTTGCTGTTACAAAGCCTTGGTTTTGATGTTTAAAACATGTGGTTACTAGATAACAAATAGCATGAACACTTAGATTTTAAATTTTACTTATTTCTAAATAGATCATAAATTCACGTTGTTTTATGTCAACTGTATCTCAAAGCCAGTTCAAAATTCAGAAGGTGCAACATGGTAAAGAGTGAACGGCAGGGTTGTGCCCGAGATGGCTCAGGCTGGATCACAGGGCTGCTGTTGAGTATCTCCTCCCAACTCTCCATGTATGGACATCACATTCATGTATTGGAGTGGATGCAGTGGGAGCATTTACACTACAGAAATTGGCAAACACTATAAATCTAATCCCCCAACCCCACCTACTTGTTGAACATTCACCAGAACACCAAGGTAAAAGACTTCCCCCTCCTCAATTTTCTACCCAGCCTCCTAATTTTGCTCCCCACATACAACTAATATTATTTGGGATTATTGGGATGTCTTCCCAAATATAATTTGGAATACCAACAATATATTACATGTAATAAATATATACACTTACTTATTTCTCCTTTTGTAACACAAACAGTAACATTCCCTACATGCTGTTCTACCCCTTGATTTTTCACTTAACAAAGCACATTGGAATCATATTGTAGTGGTGCATACAGTGTTTCCACTCTTTTTTTATGCTAGCAAGGTAATCCACTCTATGGGTGTACCATAATTTTTATTTAGCCCAACATATTGCATCTATAGTCATGTGTATTTTAAATTTTGATGGAGAATGCCAAATCATTTTCCACAAATGTTCCAATTTGCACTTGCCTCAGTGGTGTCTGAAGTATATATTTATAATTAAAATGCATAGCTATCCTGTCATATAGTCATATAAATGTGCTGTTCTGTGTTAGAGAGAAATACTGTTTTCTGTTATTCCTCAATAATTACAGGATAGATACAGATTGCTATTGTTTCATTAAGTAAAAAGCCTTCTTTGACTAAAAATCTCTTCTGCAACTTCTTTATCTCACTGGTAGGGCTTTGTGAAAAATGGCTTCACTAAAGCCCTTAGGAAAAATATTTATAAGATTCGACACAAGAGAAGTCTTTTTTGTATTCACTTCTCCAAATGCTTTTTCTATCTCGTTATTGCCACACACAAAAAAAGTATGAAATGATGTAGAGAACTTAAGTTAGGCAGTGATTTATCAGAAGGAGCAGAAACACATATTTAAAATGCTCATCTTTAAAGTAAAAGAAGGAACAAGTTTTTAAAAATGACTTTACTGTACATCTGACAAAAGAATCAACATCTGGCTTTTGCAGGAGCAATCCCATAGTGAAAATAAAATCACTCACCCTTGTAGCTTTAAACAAGCTTCTATGCCTAGGGAGAAAAGGGCATTTTCTAGAGAAGCTTTAAAAAATAGTAAGTAGAAATTACTCATGTTCCATTCTTTTAAAAGTCTTGTTTCTTGAAAATGAAGTAATTAATGCACCATTCCTAATATCCAAGACCTTAAATAATTCTTCACAAAGTTTACTAAACAATCAAGACTGAAGTGCACGTTAGCCAAGAAAATTAAGAGAGAGAGAGAGAGAGAAAGTGGGAGAAAGACTGCACTTCATGAAGTATCATTTAACTTGAGGACCTCAAGCGGGCAAAATGCCAATGCAGTTGTTAGAATAAGCTTTTCAAAAGCTACAGGCAGGTAACCAAAGAAAAGATACACAATATTTTCTTTAAATGAAATAAGGTGAAATGCAAAGAGGGAGAAGTCAACATTTCACAACCACCAGTAACCTTTAGCTTGTGTCATCTAAGCCTCTGATTCCACCATACTAGGTGCTTCAAAAATCTGCAGTAGCTATTAAAATGAAAAAGTAGACAACGATGCTCATAGCGTTAGCTAATATAAGCTGCTGCGTTTCTTGCATCTAAAGGCACTTGCATAGATGCTTCAATGAAACCCTCTGTTCTCACGATCATGCTTTTCGTTGCACTGACTCTGAAAACCTATGGTCCAGCCCTCAGGACAAAGGTTCCCTTTACACCTGTATCTCACAGGATTCCTTTTACTGCAGTGTGTGTCCATTTCTTGCCTTCTGTGTATAAAATTGTACTTATAAAAGTTTATTTGGAGCATCTGAGCCACCAAAAGAAGTTCAGAAGCAGCAAGTTGAAAATGCACATGTGAGGCTCAGATACGCTTCACGGAACTCTTCAACGTAAAGGTCACAGTTAAAATATGTGGTGAGGCAGGATGAGGGGAGGAGAATAATGAAATAAAAATTACAAGGGAGAGGGAGCCAATGAACAAACCAGGAGAGACCAAGGGGAATTTGCTACATTGGAAAGCAGCCGGCAGAGGCAGCCTAGCAGGGAGTCGTCTGTGGAGGCTGAGCTAGTCCTCAACCCTCTCTCTGCTTCAGTTCCCCCATCTGTAAATGGGGGCGGGGTGGGCTGTCTAGATCTGATACCCTATGCTCTCTGATTCTATGCTTGTGTGGGTGTGTGAAAGGGAGGAGGATGGAGCTGAAAGGCATGCCTAGGAATACTAATTTCCTCCTTCCCCTCTGACATGAGCTGAAGCATAAATGCTGCTGCTCCCCAAGCCTTCGTCCCCATGTCCTAGCCTTCTTGCACTGAGGTGGAGCCATTGGCCTAGATCCGGCCAATGAACTGTGCACAACCCCTGTGTTATTTACAGGCTGAAGCATAGAAGAGCCCAGGGATGGCCTTCCAGTTGTCTCCCTCCCAGAACAAATGCCACAGCCGAAGTCCCTAAATGAAAAAGTTGGGGCAGAGGTCTCTACCGACCTATATGAGATATGCAGTATGAATGAGAATAAATCTTTGCTATGGTTGTTGCATATATATCAGGCATACCTCATTTTATTGTGCTTCACTTTATTGCATTTTTTATGAACTGAAGGTTGTAGCAACACTGCATCGAGCAAGTCTATCAGTGCCATTTCTCTGACATCTTTTACCCACTTAGTGTCTGTGCCATATTTTGCTAATTCCTGCAATACTTTGAACTTTTTCATTATTATCATGTGTGTTATGCTGATATGTGATCAATGATCACTGATGTTGCTACTATGACTAGACGAAGGCTCAGATAATGGTTAGCATTTTTCAGCAATAAATTATTTTTTAATTAAAGCATGTACATTTTTTTAGACATAATGCTATTGCACACTTAAAAGAGTACAGTATGATGTAAACATAGCTTTTATATGCATATGGGAAACCACAACATTTGTGTGACTTGCTTTATTGATATCCACTTTATTTCAGTGGCCTGGAACCAAACATGTAATATCTCAGAGGTATGCCTATATATGTGTATATATGCATACATATATTGTGTGTATATGTATATACATATATATGTATGTATATGTATTTATATGTGTAGATACATGCATATATATGTATATATGTATATAGGCAGACACTTATCTTACTTGATAAGACAGCAGAACAGTAAATAATGGATAAAAGAAGTGTTTGAACATATGTGAATGAAGAGAAAGGAAACAGAAAAAGAAGCTAAGTTACATGGTAAATGAGGAAATGACTTGTAGAAAGAGACCATGAACAGAATATTCTAGAAAATTGGTCAGACCTGGTGGGAACCACTGTTCTGTATGCTATCAAGGGACCCCCAGGGTGGACCCCTGTAAATCCACCTTGGCAGAAAATCCACAAAAAATAAATAAGTCTGAGTTTAGTGGGGGAGGAGAACATTAAGAACATTAAATGGTTAATCATCTTGTGTTTCATGTGTTGGTTCAGAATTCAAATGTCTTTTTTTGGTTTATTTTGGGTTTTTTTTTTGCGGTACACGGGCCTTTCACTGCTGTGGCCTCTGCCGTTGCAGAGCACAGGCTCCGGACGCGCAGGCTCAGCGGCCATGGCTCACGGACCCAGCTGCTCCGCGGCATGTGGGATCTTCCCGGACCGGGGCACGAACCCGTGTCCCCTGCATCAGCAGGCGGACTCTCAACCACTGCGCCACCAGGGAAGCCCTTTTTTTGTTTTTTTTAAATGTTCATTCTTTCACTCATTTCCAGCTGAAGCACAGTAACTACGATATTGGCATTCAGGGGAACGATTGCACCTCAGGGGAACCTGTTCAAAATGAAAACTCAGAAATGGGGTGGTGAGAACATGTCTTCAGAGACCTCATCTAAAAATGCTAAATATAGAGGACAAGGCTAGCTTTTGGGGAAAGAATCACTAAAAAAAATAGTGTTACTTCAAAAGAGGTGTTGCTTCCACACCGTGAGCAGTCATTTTCTCTGTCTAGGAGGAAGTTGGAAACGCAGATCTGAGGCGTAGATACAGATAGATCTGGAACTCTTCAACAACGAAGGTCACAGTGGGGCAGACGCTCTTGTTTATGCAACACCCATTCTGATACCTATCTTGCTTGTCTTGTGCTATAGACCAGGCACCCTCTGGCTAGCATTCCACATGCGGCCTGGTTCCAACAGCAACGAGAAGCAGCTGCCAGTCACAGGAAGAAGTTTTACTACAGCCAGGCATGGTGGAGAGGTCCCTGGTCTTCTAGGATAGCTGCAGCTGAGTTTCCGACATCCCTTCCTCTGCATCCTGCAGTATGAGTGATAAGAATGGTGACTATGGCTGCTATTGGTCTTTTCTGCTGGCTTTGTTGCTGCTGGTTTTACATCTCAGCCTAGTTCCCAGGAATCCTGGAGCTCCTGTGAGTTTCCCAGACTGTTTTATGAGTCTCTTTATGTTTAAATTAGTTGGAGTAGATCCTAGTCTGCAGCTAGGAATAAATTACCTAAGGAAATAGTGAAATGAGAGATCCAAGGTAAAGACATTGGGCAAATTGCTAAAGCAATATCTGAGAGGAGGAGATGAAGCAGAAAAGTCTAGAGTGCTTGTCCTATCCCCAGGTGAGATTCAAGTTTATACACTATTCTGTCATTAGAGAGAGGATGGGTGTCTGGTCCTAGTTGGTCTCTGGCTGGCTATCTCATCCTCTATGTCCCCGTCCCCCTCGCTTGGCCCAGGAGAAGACAGTCTACAAGGCTGTAGACTTGTCAGGTGCTGTCAGGTACCCTTCTGCACTTGTTACTGATAATAGCAGACTGGCCATCACTGCTGATTACAAGATCTCTGCTCTCTGCAGCTCCCTGGTCCCAGATCTACTCCTCTTCTTTTTCCCTGCTCCTCTGAGCATTTTCTGAGCCTTATGTGAGTCCCAGAAATTCTCAGGGGCTTCTTCCATGCCTCGTTTGTGTGAGGGGTACCCTTCAAAGCTGCTCTCAGACCCAGAGCCCTGGAAACTCTGTCCAGCTACTGCCAGCGTGCCATGTGCAATCCAGAGCCATGGGAACTGGGAACTCTCTGGAGGCTCGTCACTTCACCAGGAAATGGTCAGGCAGTGAGCACCAGACTGGACATTCTGTTTGAATGATAATTCCATTGTCCCCACCCCTCCTCTTTCCTGAATTTCAAATCAAGTTGGAGAAGCCAAAAACTGATGCTTGATGTAGACTTTAAGAAGTCTCGGGGGCGGAGTCAAGATGGCGTACTAAGAGGATGCGGAATTCACGTCTCCTCACAACTAGGGCACCTACCAGGCACCAGTGGGGGACAGGAGGAATCCCCAGCGGCCAGGTAGGACGTGGGGTGTGGTGGGAGTGAAGAGGGAGAAGTGGAGGTGGGATGGGACTGGCGGCCCTAAGGGGCAGCTGGGGGAGGGGAAGGGATCCCATGCCCGAAGAGGGAAATTGGGGAACCACTGGGAGGGCAGAGGATCAAAAGGGAGCGTGGCCAGGTTTCCCCTACCCACTTGGGACCCCAGGAACCTGCTGAGATCCCGGGCCTGATGCTCTACCCACCGAGGCCCCCTCCAGGCACGTGGATCCTGAGGGAGTGGGAGGGAGGGAAGGGGGAGCAAAAGTAAAGGCCAGACCTACAGGGACTGGCACCCCTGAGGAGTGGCTGGGGGAGGGGAGGAGTTCCTACACCCGGAAGGATCCACCCACGGTTAGGGGTCCAGCAGCGAGGGGGAGACCCTGGGGGAGATGGTGGGGGAGGGGTGGGAAGGAACGGAAGGGAACGGGGCCAGTGCTTTCCCTGTCCACTTAGGCACCAGGAAGCCTGTTGGGCTCCTGGGCCTAATCCTCTGCCCTCGGAGCCTCCCTCCTGCCATGCAGAGCCCAAGTCCCGCCCCACACCCCCACCCAGGGCCCCACCTCTACCCTCTGAGACCCCCTCCAACGCTCTGGGCCTAAACCCCACCCACACGCCCTCACTCAGGGCCCTACCTCCAAACTCCAGAACCCCACACTCCAGAGGCCCTCCTTTCCATGCACTACCTCTCCCTTCCCCAGGTCCGAAGCAGAGGCTCCACCCCCAGGGCCTTTTCTAGCTACCTGGGTCCTGAGCCTAGACCCCACCCCACACTCAAATGTCACCCCCCACACCTGCCTAGGTCCCACCCCACCCTAAACCCCACCCCTGCCTAACTTCCACCCCTGCCTAAACTCCGCCCCCAGAGCCAAGGCTTTTTTTTTCTTTCTTCCTCTTTTAGATTGGTGTTCTCCTTTACCTTCTTGATTCATTGCCATTGATTCGTTTAGTTTTATTTTTTCTAAGAAATCATTTATTTTTCTAATTTTATTTTATTCTTTATATTTTGTTATTGTTCTCTTCCTTTGTCTTGTTTCCCTCCTTTTCCTTTTTTTTTTCTTTTTCTGTTGTGGTTTTATTTTACCTTGTTGCAGTTGTTTCAATTGTAGTTTTATTTTTCCTAATATATTTTTTATCTTTCTAATTTTATTTTTTAATTCTTTGATATTGTACTGCTCCTTTTCTTCTTTCCTTCTTTCTTTTTCTTTTTTTTTTTTTTTTTTTACCATGCCATGAAGCTTGTGGGATCTTGGTTCCCAGGCCGGAGGTCAGGACCAAACTCCTGTGGTGGGAGCTCTGAGTCCAAACCACTGGACTAACAGAGAACCTCAGACCACAGGGAATATTAATAGGAGTGGGGCCTCCCAGAGGTCCTCGTCTCAGCACCAAGGTTCAGCTCTATCCAACTGCCTTCAAACTCCAGTGCTGGACATCCCAGGCCAAACAACCAATAAGACAGGAATACAGAACCAGCCATCAAAAAAAAAAAAAAAGAAAAAAAGAAACTACAAAAAAATGTGTTACAGATGAAGGAGCAAGGTAAAAACCTACAAGACCAAATAACTGAAGACAAAATAGCAACCTTCCTGAAAAAGAATTCAGAGTAATGATAGTAAAGATGATCCAGAATCTCAGAAACAGAATGGAGAAAATACAAGAAACATTTAACAAGGATCTAGAAGAATTAAAGAGCAAATAAACAGTGATGAACAACACAATTACCGAAATTGAAAATACTCTAGAAGGAATCAATAGGAGAATAACTGATGCAGAAGAATGGATAAGTGAGCTGGAAGATAAAATGGTGGAAATAACTGCCAGGGAGCACAATAAAGAAAAAAGAATGAAAGGAATTGGGGACAGTCTCAGAGACCTCTGGGACAACAGTAAATGCACCAACATTCAAATTATAGGGGTTCCAGAAGAAGAAGGGGAAAAGAAAGGGTCTGAGAAAATATTTGAAGATATTATAGTCAAAAAGTTCCCTAACATGGGAAATGAAATAGGCAATCAAGTCCAGGAGGCACAGAGAGTCCCATACAGGATAAATCCAAGGAGAAACACGCCAAGACACATATTAATCAAACTATCAAAAATTAAATACAAAGAAAAAATATTAAAAGCAGCAAGAGGAAAACAACAAATAACATACAAGGGAATCCCCATAAGGTTAACAGCTGATCTCTCAGCAGAAACTCTGCAAGACAGAAGGGAGTGGCAGGACATATTTAAAGTGATGAAAGAGAAAAACCTACAACAAAGATTACTCTACCAAGCAAGGATCTAATTCAGATTCAATGGAGAAATTAAAACCTTACAGACAAGCAAAAGTTAAGAGAATTCAGCACCACCAAACCAGATTTACAACAAATGCTAAAGGATCTTCTCTAGGCAGGAAACATAAGAGAAGGAAAACACCTACAATAACAAACCCAAAACAATTAAGAAAATGGTAATAGGAACATACATATCCATAATTACCTTAAATGTAGATGAATTAACACTCCAACCAAAAGACACAGACTGGCTGAATGGATACAAAAACAAGGCCCATACATATGCTGTGTACAAGAGACCCACTTCAGACCTAGAGACACATACAGACTGAAAGTGAGGGGATGGAAAAAGATATTCCATGCAAATGGAAATCAAAAGAAAGCTGGAGTAGCAATTCTCATATCAGATAAATTAGACTTTAAAATAAAGACTACTACAAGAGACAAAGAAGGACACTACATAATGATCAAGGGATCAATCCAAGAAGAAGATATAACAATTGTAAATCTTTATGCACCCAACATAGGAGCACCTCAATACATAAGGCAAATACTAACAGCCATAAAAGGGGAAATCGATAGTAACACAATAATAGTAGGGGACTTTAACACCCCATTTCACCAATGGACAGACCATCCAAAATGAAAATAAATAAGGAAATACAAGTTTTAAATGGCACATTAAACAAGATGGACTCAAGTAATATTTATAGGACATTCCATCCAAACACAACAGAATACACTTTCTTCTCAAGTGCTCATGGAACATTCTCCAGGATAGACCATATCTTGGGTCACAAATCAAGTCCTGGTAAATTTAAGAAAAGTGAAATTGAATCAAGTATTTTTTCTGACCACAATGCTATGAGACTAGATATCAATTACAGGAAAAAAACTGTAAAAAATACAAACACATGGAGGCTAAACAGTATGCTACTAAATAACCAAGAGATCTCTGAAGAAATCAAAGAGGAAATCAAAAATTACCAAAAAACAAATGACAATGAAAACACAATGACCCAGAACCTACGGGATGCAGGAAAAGCAGTTCTAAGAGGGAAGTTTATAACAATACAATCCTACCTCAAGAAACAAGAAAAATCCCAAATAAACAATCTAAACTTACACTAAAGCAATTAGAGAAAGAAGAACAAAAAAACCCCCAAAGTTAGCAGAAGGAAAGAAATCATAAAGATCAGATCAGAAATAAATGAAAAAGAAATGAAGGAAACAATAGCAAAGATCAATAAAACTAAAAGCTGGTTCTTTGAGAAGATAAACAAAATTGATAAACCATTAGCCAGACTCATCAAGAAAAAAAGGGAGAAGACTCAAATCAACAGAATTAGAAATGAAAAAGGAGAAGTAACAACTGACACTGCAGAAATACAAAGGATCATGAGAGATTACTACAAGCAACTCTATGCCAATAAAATGGACAACCTGGAAGAAATGGACAAATTCTTAGAAAAGCACAATCTTCCAAGACTGAACCAGGAAGAAATAGAAAATATAAACAGACCAATCACAAGCACTGAAATTGAAACTGTGATTAAAAATCTTCTAACAGACAAAATCCCAGGACCAGATGGCTTCACAGGCAAATTCTATCAAACATTTAGAGAAGAGCTAACACCTATCCTTCTCAAACTCTTCCAAAATATAGCAGAGGGAGGAACACTTCCAATCTCATTCTAAGAGGCCACCATCGCTCTGATACCAAAACCAGACAAAGATGTCACAAAGAAAGAAAACTACAGGCCAGTATCACTGATGAACATAGATGCAAAAATCCTGAACAAAATACTAGCAAACAGATCCAACAGTACGTTAAAAGGATTAAAAGGATACGCCATGATCAAGTGGGGTTTATCCCAGGAATGCAAGTATTCTTCATTATACACAAATCAATCAATGTGATATACCATATTAGCAGATTGAAGGATAAAAACCATATGATCATTTCAATAGATGCAGAAAAAGCTTTTGACAAAATTCAACGCCCATTTATGATAAAAAAAAAAAACTCTCCAGGAAGTAGGCATAGAGGGAACTTACCTCAACATAATAAAGGCCATATATGACAAACCCACAGTCAATATTGTTCTCACTGATGAGAACAATTCATTTCCTCTAAAATCAGGAACAAAACAAGGCTGCCCAATCTCACCACTATTATTCAACATAGTTTTGGAAGTTTTAGCCACAGCAATCAGAGAAGAAAAAGAAACAAAAGTAATCCAAATTGGAAAAGAAGAAGCAAAACTGTCACTGTTTCAGGATGACATAATACTATACATAGAGAATCCTAAAGATGCTACCAGAAAACTATTAGAGCTAACCAATGAATTTGGTAGGGTAGCCAGATACAAAATTAATGGACAGAAATCTCTTGCATTCCTATACACTAATGATGAAAAACCTGAAAGAGAAATTAAGGAAACACTCCCATTTACCATTGCAACAAAAAGAATAAAATACCTAGGAATAAACCTAGCTAAGGAGACAAAAGACCTGTATGCAGAAAACTATAAGAAACTGATGAAAAAATTAGAGATGATACAATCAGATGGAGAGATATACCATGTTCTTGGATTGGAAGAATCAACATTGTGAAAATGACTCTACTATTCAAAGCAATCTACAGATTCAATGCAATCCCTATGAAACTACCAATGGCATTTTTCACAGAACTACAACAAAAAATTTCACAATTTGTATGGAAACACAAGAGACCCCGAATAGCCAAAGCAATCTTGAGAAAGAAAAACGGAGCTGGAGGAATCAGGTTCCTGGACTTCAGACTACACTACAAAGCTACAGTAATCAAGACAGTGTGGTACTGGCACAACAACAGAAATATAGATCAATGGAACAGGATAGAAAGCCCAGAGATAAACCCACGCACATATCGTCACCTTATCTTTGATAAAGGGGTAAGAGTATACAATGGAGAAAAGACTGCCTCTTCAATAAGTGGTGCTGAGAAAACTGGACAGTTACATGTAAAAGAATGAAATTAGAACACTCCCTAACACTATCCACAAAAATAAACTCAAAATGGATTAAAGACCTAAATGTAAGGCCAGACACTATCAAACTCTTAGAGGAAAACAGAGGCAGAACATGCTATGACATAAATGACAGCAAGATCCTTTGTGACCCACCTCCTAGAGAAAGGGAAATAAAAACAAAAATAAACAAATGGAACCTCATGAAACTTAAAAGCTTTTGCACAGCAAAGGAAACCATAAACAAGACGAAAAGACAACCCTCAGAATGGGAGAAAATATTTGCAAACGAAGCAACTAACAAAGGATTAATCTCCAAAATATACAAGCAGCTCACACAGCTCAATATCAAAAAAACAAACCCAATCCAAAAATGGGCAGAAGACCTATATAGACATTTCTCCGAAGAAGATATACAGATTGCCAACAAACACATGAATGAACGCTCAACATCACTAACCATTAGAGAAATGCAAATCAAAACTACAGTGAGGTATCAACTCACACCAGTCAGAATGGCCATCATCAAAAAATCTGCAAACAATAAATGCTGAAGAGGGTGTGGAGAAAAGGGAACACTCTTGCACTGTTGGTGGGAATGTAAATTGATATAGCCATTTTGGAGAACAGTATGGAGGTTCCTTAAAATCTAAAAATAGAACTAGCATATGACCCAGCAATCCCACTACTGAGCATATACTCTGAGAAAACCATAATTCAAAAAGAGTCATGTACCACAATGTTCATTGCAGCTCTATTTACAATAGCCAGGACATGGAAGCAACCTAGGTGTCCATCATAGGATGAATGGATAAAGAAGATGTGGCACATATAAACAATGGAATATTACTCAGCTGTAAAAAGAAAGGAAATTGAGTTATTTGTAGTGAGGTGGATGGACCTAGAGTCTGTCATACAGAGTGAGGTAAGTCAGAAAGAGAAAAACAAATACCGTATACTAACACATATATATGGAATCTAAGAAGAAAAACTGTTCTGATGAACCTAGGGGCAGGACAGGAATAAAGACGCAGACATAGAGAATGGACTTGAGGACACGGGGAGGGGGAAGAGTAAGCTGGGATGTAGTGAGAGAGTAACACTGACATTTATACACTACCAAATGTAAAATAGCTAGTGGGAAGCAGCTGCATAGCACAGGGAGATCAGCTCATTGCTTTGTGACCACCTAGAGGGGTGGGATAAGGAGGGTGGGAGGGAGACGCAAGAGGGAGGAGATATGCGGATATATGTTTGCATATAGCTGATTCACTTTGTTATACAGCAGAAACTAACACAACATTGAAAAGCAATTATACTCCAATAATGATGTTAAAAAAAAAAAGTCTAGTTTGAAGATTTCCTATACATTTCCAGTTGGCATATCAATTAGTACCACCTCTGTGGGAGATAATTTAGCAATATTTACCAAATTTTAAAAACACATGGCCTTGAATGGCAATTCTCCCTTTAGGAATTTATACTACAGATACATGAGTTTTTAATGAAATTATTCATTATGGGATTGCTTGTAACAGTGAAAATTTGGAAACCACCTAAATGAATATCAATATGACACTGGTTAAATAAAAATTATGGTAAATCATGAATGGAATATAATGAAAGTATGAAAAGTAATGATGTGGCTTTTCATGTACTGATGTGTAAAATCTCCATGATATATCTAGCGGGTTACACCAAAACCAATAACACTGACTGACTGTGCAGAGAGGAAGTGGGGGAATAATGTTCAGAAGAGGGAGGAAAAATTTTCACCAGATATTCTTTTATACTTCTTGACTTTTGAACCATGTGACTGTAAAACCTATAAATACATTTTTTATATTCAAAAACATTTGTTTAGTTTTTTAAATAAACCTTTTTTTCTAAAAAAAATATGTATATAAATATTATATAATTTTATTTAAAAATTGCTCCAAGTTGAGCAATTATTTTGGAGTATCTACCTTCCCCTGAAGCTACGATTGCTTCGGTTTTAATGAGAGAAGAGCCTCAGGGCAAAGAGAAGCAATTATTAATTCCTCAGAATAAGCACTTACTGGTACCAGTTTAATGTTTTTAAAAATGCCATCTCTTTTCATATGGTGAATAGTTGGGATTTGCATCACTCTTTACTCAGATCTTTGTGTGTTAAGTGTTTCTCCTTAGTTCATCTCAATATTTACATTAAAACTCTTTCTAAACCTGTCATTCTACAGTTTTTGTAGATTCTACAAATTATATCACTTACATATTAAATGACAGCCACAAGGCAATCTTTTGGTGGTTTTCAGACAATTAATAGCAGCTCTCAGTTTTATAGAGTGTTTAGCATGTACCAAGCAGGCCCTAGACCTTTTGCTATATTTGTTTGTTTAATCATTACTATAACCGTATTAAGCAAGTACTGTTATTAACTTTTTCCAGATGAGGAAACTGAAGCACAGAGATGTTCACCAAGGTCCCCAAAATAAGAAGTGATGGAAGGAGGATTCAAACCCTAGATCCTGCTCCAATAATGATGATGGTTATGATAACTAATACCTACAGAGCACTAACTATGTATCAGGCACTGTCCTAAAATTTTTTCCATGGATTAATGATGTTTTGAGGAATTAACCAATTTAATCCTTACACCAGTTCTATGGGTGGGTACTGTTATCCTCCCATTAGATATGATGGCATTGTCTTAGTCAGTTCTGGCTTCTATAACAAAACCATAGACTGGGTAGCGTAAACAACCAATATTTATGTCTTTGAGTTCTAGAGGCTGGGAAGTCCAAGATCAAGGTGGAGGCAAATTTGATGTCTAGCCAGAGCCTGCTTCTTGGTTCACAGATGGAGGTCTTTTCATTGTGTCCTTACATGGTGGTGGTGGGGGGGCAGGGCATAAACATTCAGTCCATAGCAGGTATCAAGGCACAGAAATTTATCACATCCTTAACCACTATGATATAGTGTTTCATCACAACCAAATCCATGAAGCAAATAAGTTTATCTCCATCTTTCAGTGAAATTTCCTAGTTCGCATGTAGTAATGAGTAATGGAGACAGGGTTTGAACCTAGCCCTGTCAGCCTTCTACAGTCCGGGCTCTTCCCATGACACCACTGTGCCCTCCCTAAAGAAAGGTCCGTGGAGCGCACAGCAGACCAATGGGGGTCTTGCACCAACCAGCTGTTTGTTTTTTCCACGCTGTCTAACCTCTCTTAGCTTTAATGGGCACAGTTTTGAAAGGAGCGAGGAGAACCAGAAGGTCTCTACAAACACTGACAACCCCAGAAGTTTTGCCACCTGACTTTCCCACTCCATCCGTTCTCTAAGTTTAGAAATTCTATACAAAAACCATCTCCATTAACTTCATACTCTGACACTACGAGACTCGGGGAAAATGAATTCTGAGCATTTAAGAGGAAAGTTTGAAGTTACAGAAGAGAATTAACATTTGGCCCTGGGTTCAAACCCTGATACACCTGTGTATCAGCTGTACCCTACTCAACACCCCTCCACCACCACAGTCCTAGGCCTCTGCTCATGCTGAACCTTCTGCTTCAGGCCTTCTGCCTCCCTTTCTTCTTTGAGGGCCCAAGTCTGTAGGATTCTTCTAGACCCTTTTAATTGTCTCCTCTGTGAATCCTCCCTGTTCTCTCCTCTCTCCATACTGGAAGCAATCTTTCTCGCATCTGGTTTAATTTTCTCTCTAAACACTAATGGAGGTCAAAAGCATAGAGATCACTGCCATTTCATTTATTTTGGGCTACCATTCTAACCCTTTTTCTGGTCAAAAAAAATTTTCATTATCTCAGGTCATTTTGCCTGCTACTCTGGAAGCCCATCTTAATTTTTTATGTGTGAAACCTATAACGAGGTTATTTCCTTAACAAGCAAAATAATCCCACTTCCTCTGACCTTTTCTAAAAGGGCATCTTCCCCCTATTAATATCTTGGTTGTCCTCTGCCTCTCTCCAACTTTTCTCTCTCCCCCTCCCTCTCAAACCCTCTCAATCTCTCTCCCTTTCTTTTTAAATCTGTAAATTCAATTAAATTTAGCAAGTATTTGTTGAAGTCCAGCTAGGTATAGGACTCTATTAGTGGTATTATAAAGATTAAAAAATTTAGAAATCATCTCTCCCCTCGGGGAATTTAACAATCTACTTGGAAAGAAATATGCAAAAACGAATTATGACACAATACAGTCTAAGACATGTTTGGGGAACTGGAGATTAATCTTTCAAAACAAATAATGCAATACACACACAAAAGCCATCTTAAAAACAAGCTAAAGAAATGTATAAAACATTGAAAAATAGTTATTAGTTCTACTAAAAGAGAACTCAAGATACAAATTAGTTATACTTTGAAAGTTCTTCCAACTTTAATAGAACAGAAAACAAGTCCATTGGTATTGTTAGTTCAAAGAACTAATCAGATAAATTTATATCTAAAAGATAAAGTGCCTTTCTTCCATAGTTATTTAAGCAAAAAATTAGTGTAACTTTCATTTATGGCATAAAACTTCTTTTTTTTTTAGGCTGGCCAGGAATTAAGCAGAATTTTAATGGACCGCAAGTGCTCTATGACTAAGTTCATAGTATAATGTTTGCTTCATATGGAAGGGCTTCCAAGGGAGCAGTACAGTGAAATGGTGAGAAGGTATTTAGCATCCCAGGGAGTCCAGCAGACATTCTTTACTCTAACAGGCCAAAGACTAGCTTATTATTTCCCCAGGCTTGTATTCTCACATCCTAGAACAGGCAACTTTAAAATCTTTGGAATCTAAACAATGGTAGAGACTTCAGTGACCCATCTTGGCCAGAGGTATGCTCTCATACGTCAGATGAACCCTCACTGAGGCTAGTCTCCTTCCCTGGCAGTGCTAAAGGCAATTTCATTCATTTCTTTGTTTCAGATGAGTTCTTCCATATTTTATAACCACCACCACCACCACAAAAAAACAGGGCTTATACACCTGTTAATATATTAGGTGAATGACATAATCAGTGTATTGATTTACTTTTGTATTGAAGAAATAGAAATAGTCCAAACGACATTGTCTAGCATTTCTAGCAACTCGTATTATAATATTTTTGTTGTTGTTGTTTGTTACCAAGATCAGAACATGTCTCAAACATTAGACAATATGCTTATTGAAATAAATCAAAATAATACAAAAATGTGGTTCAAGCACACACATGTAAACATAAATAATTATACACATATATAAGTGGAGAAAGAAGCATCAGAAGAAGAGAGGTGGTCTTTCCACCCACCCCTTATTTTACAAACAAAATCCTACTATCGTATTGGCTTACATTTTTTTTTCTTAGCATAACCAAAAGCCTACATGTTAAAATATCTCACACATTGCAAAGTTACTTAATACAAAACTTAGTGTGCAACTGCTCTACTGAAAACAATTTTGGAAAATGATTGTCACTATACTGGTGTTATTTACCTGTCATGTCAATAACACACATATTTATAATGTTCCAATTCATCAGTTTGGAAATTCCAAACAGCATTTAAGTGAAACATAGCAGAGCTCTCACATTATTAACAACAACAGAAAATATAAATATAACCCTCTCTTTCATCCAGGGTGTCCTTAGGAAGATTTGCAATGCGTTTTATTATTATATTTACACAAACTATGCAAAAGGAAATTTAAAGTAGAATGTAGAGGTTTGATTTATTTCTACTCCTTTTCAACACTGTCTTCCGATGTGGTTTTGAAATAATGAGTAACACTATATTTTAGTCAATAAAACCAATATTCTGTTTTTACAAAATGAATTTTAGAAAATTTAAAAATATTCTAACAACAGAAAAAATAATACAGTGGCTGGGATTCTGTGTGAGTTTCAAAAATTCTGTCAACAGCATAAGTATATTTTAGGACTATGACACAAGAAGAATTTTATTTGGCCTATGAATGTATTTTTATCTCTACATGTCTTATTTTGAGGAACATCAATAGAACAGTTTGCTTTAGCCAGACATTTTTTTAAAGAAAAATAAAGTTTGGGTTTTTCCCTCTTTATAAATGAAAAATACTAGCTGCAGAAATTTCGTATAATACAGAAAAGTAGAAAGAAAAATAATTGCCCATAAAACCACTATTAGTAATATTTTTGGTATAATTCCTTTTGGTTTTTTTAATGAATAATTTTTGGTTTGGTGTTATTTGTCCCCCATGGTTAGAATAATACAATTTGGTATCTTTTTTTTTTTTTTAGTAGTTTTAAGTACAAGGAGAAGGACATTAGAATGATATTTAAAATCCCATCTCAATAAGTTCTGCCTCTGACTTATTTTTGTCACCTTGACAAATCACTTAATTCTCTAAGCCTCAGTTTCTCATCTATAAAGTGGGGATAATACTGACATTTGTCTATTGTGATCTGACCTGAGTATATGTCCTCACAATTTTCAGGTTCTTTTTGGTGAATATTGGTAATCTACCATAATTAGAACTCCTCGCCAACATTCTGGCTGTCAAAAGATCTGTAGCAATGAGAGCAAAGCTCAGACTAATTTCTGTCAAACATACGAATATTTCACGACGACCAGGAATACCAGTTCTCTGTCTCTTTAGGTAACCTCCCAGCAGTTTTCTTGGAAGTTACACTCCAAGGCAAAGATGTTAACACTATTCTAAGATGAGGATCGACTATCCTTCTAGTGGGAACAGATGATGACATCTAAAACACTACTCCGGAGATGTTAGGCTGCTGGGCTTTCCAGGTTTAATACATCGTTATGCAAATTTACAGGTGAATATAAAGTATTTCTAACTGATCAACATAGTTGGAACACCACTCATTTCACCCATGAGAAATAAGCACTAATATTCCTTATGTTAACTAATGAACTCCCTAATAAAAAAATCACATAGTGATATCTGAAACCTGGTATAGATAGCCCTGCAGTAGAGATTCCTGGTTAACGCCTTTCAAATATTACCAATCACCTCTGTATTGTGTATTTCCGATCTGAATATTGAATTGTTGACCAAATGTCTTTGGATTAGAAGTAAAAACCAATATACACACTTACAGTCCACTGTCTAGGATAAAGTATTTTAAAGAAACTTATGGACAATTAAGAACTATCTCATATACTGTCATAAAGATTGAATGAAATCACTTAATAAATACTTACTGAGCTCCTAAAAATGTGCCAGGCACTATTCTCGGCTTTGAGAATATGGAAACAAAGGAGAAAAATTCCACTGTCATGGATACTATATTGACAATTGGTGCCTAGGCATTATGTTATCAATAAACTATCTGTAGAATGAATAAATGATTGATATTTTTGTTCTTTGTTGCTATCATGAATATGTTGATGATGATGTTAATAATTTATTATGCACCTACTGTATACATAGTATGACATATGTATATAGATATATAGAGAGAGATTATATTTAGTAAGAATATATATATTTATTTTAACATGAGCATTTTTTCTAAACACTATTGTTAATTACTACGTAGTACCCCGAAGTCTGAAGGTGCAGCAATTTGCTTAACCATTCTCCTATCCTTGACATTTAAGCTGTATTTAATTTTTTATAATAAAACTAGTATTGCTGGACTTCCCTGGTGGCACAGTGGTTAAGAATCCGCCTGCCAATGCAGGGTACACAGGTTCGAGCCCCGGTCTGGGAAGATCACACGTGCCATGGAGCAATTAAGCCTGTGAGCCACAACTACTGAGCCCGTGTGCTGCAACTACTGAAGCCCATGAGCCTAGAGCCCATGCTCCGCAACAAGAGAAGCCATCGCAATGAGAAGCCCGCGCACCGCAACAAAGAGTAGGCCCCGCTCACCACAACTAGAGAAAGCCCGCACGCAGCAACGAAGACCCAACGCAGCCAAAAATAAATAAATACATTTTAAAAATATTTTAAAAAACTAGTATTGTGAGAAACAATAGATTTACTTTTGTTAGATATCCTATGAAAAGCTACTTAATAAAACTACTATAAGTCTTCTTACTCTCAACCATATTTGAATTGACGTACTATTGATGTCTGAGGGCCAAGCAGCTCACCTCTCTGGAAATGTTGTCATGTGTCCATACTAGATTGATATTGCAAATTTTAGTTTGTAAAAGGATAGCTTTGGCAAAGCCATGGTGAGGAGTCACATGCACGGACACTTAGAAAAATTAAAAAAAAAAATATATATATATGGTGAGAAACATCTAAGTATAGGATCCTCTTCTGCTGCTCTTCCTCTTCCTACTCATTCTTTTTTTATTTCTAAGTAGTGTTTCCTTAGAGAAGATTCCCGAACCCTAACTATCTTTTCCCACAGATGGTCCCTCTAATACCAAAGAGGCTCTGGGTGGTGCAGCTCCAGCAGGAGACATCCTGTACCACAGCCTGGGTCTGCCGCAGAAACCTTTCCCAGGCCACGTTTCAATCAGTGCTCGCAGCCTTTTCTGTCACTTGGTAAGTGAGTTAGAATCATATTCCAACCTCGGAATATACTGCCTCCAGAAGCTGAAGTGGCTTACCAAGCATCACGGATCCTTCTAAATGGGGAGAGGTGCAACATATAACCATTTGTTCTTTATTTCTGAGAGGATATCGCAACATGCCACAGGCCACTGGAGTCCTATAACCTACACTGATGAGGACAACACCCTGAACCTTCATAGGGTTTATTTCCTCTCTACCTTCCTTTTGGGTCTATTCTAGTTTGGAAAGGCAGATAATAAGTTTTATTTATTTGAAGATGCGTATATTTTCCATAATTTAATATCTCTAAAATCATCAAGCAGTTTACAGCAGATGTGATAAGAAAGCATTGAAAACAGACTGAAACATGCTAAGAATAATATCCAATTAACCACTGGAGGATTAAAGTCTGAGAATGGGGTCAATTTTGGTTTTTATCTTTCCTGAGAAAGCAAAGTCCTTATATCTCTAATGTGCTAGAAACCGTTTTTCCTCCAGGGGGTAGAGAGCCATTAAACTCTCATTATCATCTTATAAAATTGGGAACACTTGCTAGAATTATACGAGGGGTACTTCCAGCAACAGGGAAATCTGCACTTAAATGATCTTATACCCATAAATGAATGGGACTTACAATAAACCATTTTCCTGAAACAACCATAAAAGACTCTTAGAATCAAAAGTCACCATGATGAAAATGTAAGCAAAATAGGCAGACTGTTCTAATGATCTTTAGGGACAGACCTAATTTCCTCCTGAGGTATTGTAACATTATTAAAACGTTAATGGGATATCAGTCACCCTTAGAAACCTTTAATCCCAAAGATTTGTATTACACAATTAAGGTCCTCAGTAAAGAACTGAACATCATCCATAGGCATTTAAATTGATATAGAAGTGATAATTCCCTCCTTTGGTTTTTACGTAGTTTCTTTTTAAATCTGAATGAGGATGAAGATGCAGAATCCATTGTTTCTAAGAAAACATTTAAATCCATTTCACAAACATGTTTTGTTTCATAAAACGTTTCACAAACAGTGGTCCACCTAGACCCTCAATGTGTTCCAAACATTTTTTGCAAGTGCTATACACTATCTCCTTCCTAAGCAAATATTTATTATCACCCTCAAGGATCTAATATGACATATAATAAGTTGGGTGACCATACATTCATGTTTGCCTGGGACAATATTGGACACTTTAGTCCTGTTCTTCTTTTCATAGCAACTCTAAAAAGCACCTGCAGGAAGTACATGTGGTAGAAGAAAATGAAGACACATTTAAGCACATAGGAGAAGGATGCAGTGTGTAGCCTTTTTCTGGTTGGAGACATTGTGAAACTGTAGCTCCGTTATTATCTGGCCCACCATCCTCCAGCGACTGGTAGAACCTGGCTTATCGCAGGTTTCCCAGCTCAGCGGCATCTTAACAAATATACAGAGCAGATGACAGCTATAGCAGCAGGTATTGCATGACTTAACCACCTTGATTCACTTCCTCCTTAAATATTGCTGGTCAATGCAAAACAAAATGCACTGCCCAACAGCCAATGGTGGAGTTGCACTCATGCAAGATTTATGGTCACTCAGCCTTCATTTCAGTTCCCCTACTAGTCTTGGCTGGATTTGGGGAAGAAAACATTAAAATCAGGGTAATTCAACTGCTCTGGTTCGGTATGTTTTTGTCTGTGGCAGTAGGTGTTCAAGGAAGTATAGTTGGTCTGAGAAATCGATGGCAGTAGAAGCTTCCTCTTTAGAGACAAGAACCCATGACCAGGGTATGCTCAAGGTGACTGTCCTATTTTGTCTTATTTCCTATTTCAGTGTTTTTTTTTTTTAAAGTGGGGTAAAAAACAGAAAGTCCAGACTTTTATCGTGACCATTGTCAGAAGACCTCACACAGGGAAATAAACCCACATGATATAAAAAAGAAAAACAATACAATTCAAATTCTTCAAAAGTTTTTCCATTTACTTATTTTTCTGATTAACTTTTAACAGGAAACTCAACTCCAGAATAAATTATTATACTATTCAAGCAAAAACCACTCATTACATTGAAATAGACATACGATTCCTGTCAACAAGAAAATCAATAATCTTCACAAATAATTTGTTTATTACTACCAAGTTATCCAGTGTTCTCTGGAAACCATTTTCTGGAAAATATTTGGGGCCCAAAAGGCTTTCCAATACTGTCCCGCATTATTATTATTATTATTTTTTGCGGTACGTGGGCCTCTCACTGTTGTGGCCTCTCCCTTTGCGGAGCACAGGCTCCGGAATCGCAGTTCAGCGGCCATGGCTCACGGGCCCAGGAGCTCTGCGGCATGTGGGATCTTCCCGGACTGGGGCACGAACCCGTGTCCCCTGCATTGGCAGGCGGACTCTCAACCACTGCGCCACCAGGGAAGCCCCTGCATTATTCTTAAATATTTACATGTACTAGTTTTTCTTGTAACAGTAGCTAACACTTATACCAAGCTTCCTGTGTCCAGGCATGGTTCTCAACACTCTTCATGCATCTACTCATTTAATCCTCCTAAAAGTCTTGGGAGGCAGGTACAAGTATTACTGCCTTCATTTACAGATAAGGAAACTGAGATGCAGAGAAGTTGACTCACCTGGCTAGTCAGTAGCAGCCTGTAATGCCCCAACTTACCAAACTGCCCCTCTCTCTTTATAATATAGTATATCTTTATTTAAAAGCTTTTCAAGAAAAGTACTATATCTTTTCTGTTTTCCTTTTGCCAATACCTCATGTCCTTCTTTATGTACTGCAAGCAATCAAGAAGAGATATGATAAATATTTTAATCAATATTAATCATGTCTCAGATAAATGAAAGTGATATTCCATAAAATGGTGCTTTGAGCATAGTAAAAGTTCAATAAATATTTGTTGGCTCTTTCTAATAAAGTATATGGAGACTATGCCAATATTTCCTAAAAATAGTAAGTATTATTACTTCCTCATTCTTTAGTCTGATAAAATTCAATAAAAACTAAGCAACGCACTTCCCCCCCAAAATTACTTAACTGCCACTTCAAGTACATGAGTACCAAAAATATATTCTAAGCCACTTTTCCGTTGCGGAGCACAGGCTCCGGACGCGCAGGCTCAGCGGCCATGGCTCATGGGCCCAGCCGCTCCGTAGCATGTGGGATCCTCCCAGACCAGGCCACGAACCTGTGCCCCCTGCATTGGCAGGCGGACTCTGAACCACTGCGCCACCAGGGAAGCCCTGAGCCACTTTTCTGAACTGTTAATTTTTTCTTTGCAGTTGTTGAGATACTGGGTTGAATAATTGAATCGTGTCCCCCCAAAATTCATATTTACCCAGACCCTCAGAATATGACCTTATTTGGAAATAGTCTTTGCAGATGTAAATAGTTAAGATGAAGTCATACTAGATTAGATTTGTCCTTATAAGAAGGTGGTGTGCCTACACAGAGACAGAGACAATACAAGGAAAACACCATGTAATGACAGAGGTAGATTCTGTAATGATGCACCTACAATGTAAGGAAGGCCAAGGATTGCCGGCCACCACCAGACGCCAGGAGGGAGGGAAGGAACAGATTCTCCCTTAGAACCTCCAGAAGGAACAACCCTTGCAGACACCTTGATTTCAGACTTCTAGTCTCCAGAACTGTGCGAGAATAAATTTCTATTGTTTTAATCCACCCAGTTTGTGGTAATTTGTTATGGCAGCCCGAGGGAACTAAGGTAGACACTAAAGTCAAATTTTAGTATTTATTCATTATTAGATAGAAATTTGCTGTTGCTTCAATTGTTGAGATATCAGCAAGGAAAACTATTTTATAAATATCACTGTTTTTATTCCTGTTGTAAACATACATGGTCTTAATTTATCTAAAATGACCACTTTTTGAAGCAGTATTTAAGTTTTTTAATAAGCTTAATTTCTGCCAGTTAATGATTTGTTGCTATATAGTGATGTGAACTAGTTCTATATTTTTTCCATTAACATTAACAATAGATTGTTTAATTCCTGCCTAACAGATAAAGCTTTGGGCTTCTCATATTTACAATTCATTCGATAGAAACTTTAGTCAAAGGCAAGTCAGACCTACCCCATTTTTTCTTCAAAATAATGACCTTTCCTTCTTGGTTGTTTTTAAAAGATAATACAAGTGCTTTGGAAACAATTTCAAAAGCTACATTTAATCAATTTATTAATTAAATGTTAAATTATTGAATAATGAATTTTGGGCAATTATTTTAAACTAAGTTGACAAAAAAATTGCTCAAGTCAGTTCTGACTACATGAAGCCATTTGTAATTATACAAAACACTTTAACCATTTGTTCTATTTACTTGCACAAGTCCCAGGAATATTTTCAGTTTGAAATAAGGACAAAGAAAAATTATTCATATTTAGATTTTGCTTCTGATACTACTTGGCAAGTGCATTTAAATTCTGAAAATACAACTTAAATATACTTTAATATAATGACAGTGTTAATTGAAACCTAGAACTACTAATTATTTTTCTTATTTTAGCAATTTCTTGGCTCTCTAAGAGCTACCACTTAAGAGGCTGAGTGCCATTTCCAAGCAACAGGGAGAAGAAATACATGATTTTTCAATTGGTATAAAAGTAATATTTACAGCTGAAATTTTTTTCAAATTTTTCATTTGGGACTTAAGCGTGTATGAGTCACTAGAAAAGCTTACTTGCTGTTGGCATCACCTATAGATTTAAAGACATACAGGAACTGTATCCCTGGGGAAATAACTAACACAGAGAAAGTGATGAGAGAAGTGTGTGAGATGCAGGTGACAACTAGTTCTTTACTCTAACTATCAAAATACAAATTACAGTTCATTAATTTTTCATATGTAAGGTAAAGGAAGTATTAAAGAGGTAGTATTATAACTGAATGATCTCAAATTGTGGGCTGGTGACGTCCCTATGTGCAAAAGTTTTGCTCTCTAAAATTTCTTCTCAAAAATCTGAATTTCCTTTTTTCCCCCTTCTATTCCTTTATTCCAAAATACCTGGACAAAGCCATGAATGAATAAATTTTAAAAGCAGGCTATACATCAACAAAACTGAATGAAGAACACTTATATACATCAATATGGATGAATGTCAGGTGTATAACATTGAACCAAAAAAGCATGTCAAAAAACTAGGATGTACAATCATTTTAATAAACCTCAAAATAAGAAGAACCAAACAATTACCATTTACAGACTCGTAATTCACAACGATACTGTTTTTAAAAAGGCAAAATAGTGATATATGTTCAAAAAAATTGTGGGCTGGGGAATATACAAAAGTAAATGTTGTAGTCCCTCTTAATTCATCAATTCTATATGTGGATGAGCTTGTCGAGTTACCTCTTCATTAAAACAGATTGTATGCTTATATCAGGCTCTCAGATATAAACAAAATTAATGCTATACTGTGAAGTTTTTCTGGAATATATTTACTAATGTCTATGGCCATCTTAAATGGCTATCGAGAGCTCTATATTAAATGAGGAAACTCTCTAGAACATAGACATTATATAAAAATTAGTACTGATCTCCAGCCATAGGATGTTTGTTTTTCTAAGCTATCTAAAAACAAAGAAGTATAACATTAAGATTCCTTCCAGAAGCCGGTTCCTGGCTTAATGCAAATTTTGTCTTATTTGTTTCCCTTATGGTATCAAATTTTTAAAAATAGTACAAAGGTCAAGAAACCATGGGATGTTGGCCAGTGGTCAGCTGGTCCTTCACACTGAATCCTGGCTCACAGAATCTTGCCTTTACCAGGCTACGAGGTAAGAATAATAGGTGGTGGGATGGCAAGGAAAGGGGCCTCAGCCAAGCTTGCCTCTGAACAGGAAGCAAAGGTCAGTTCAAGAGCTGAAAACAGGGAAATGCCAAAGGATTAAAGCCCACATATGTCCCTGCTGTGCTATGTGCATATACACAGGTTTTTATTAATTCAGATGTCTGTCCTCAAAATCAGGAATATTTATAGACGTGGAGCCCAAGGAGTAAAAAGCAGAGGAAAGTATAAAAAGCTGAGGAAAGGAATCGGAATCATGGTCTCCATTCCATTAGCTTTGACCTTGCCCATGTGCCTTCCTACAGCTCTGAGACAATGGAAGCCAAGATACTATGAAGAGGCAGAATAGAAGAGGCTCCTAGGGGTTGTTAAAACCCACACCAAAGTAGGGGTGCAGGACAAAATTACTAAGTAATCCATTTAAGAAATCAAGGTCTGCAATCCACTGGGATAAAAGTACCACTCCTAGACTTTGCAAAGGGTCAGAATCTTTGAACTTTAATGCAAATTTTTTAAAAATTTTTAATTGTTTTTTTTTTTACTTTACTCACAGCTAAAGGCAAACAAGGCGAGCAGGCTTTAGGCAAATCGATCTGCTCCCTCCTTCCTCCTTCTCCAGCCTCAAGGCAGCCAGCATTCTCTGGCTGTTCACGTAGCAGCATTCCAACCCCAAACCACCAGGATTCAGTGACACACATTTAGTTACCTGAGATTTCGGAGGTGGATAACCAACTTCATCCCGACAGAACCCTGTACTAAACCACTCATTCCTCATTGAGGACTTGAAGCCTTCAAGTCCTCCTGTTCAGTTAAGGACATTTCAAATCTTAGTACGCTAGTTAGCAAAAAAAAAAGAAGAAAACCAAGGAGGAAAAGGAAAAAGAACAAGTGAGGATTACCTGTTATATAGTTCATTGAAGTTATAGCAACGCTGTGAGATGTTGGACCAGAAAGACTCCGAGAGACCTGGTGAAGGTTTCCAGTGCTTTCAGACACAGATGTCCCTGACCTGGGCTGTCCTGTGGTGTAACCAACCGGCAGAATGCAAAAGTCAAATGTGTACGTTCATGTCAAACTCCAGTGCATTTTCAAAGTGAGAAGCCAAGATTTCATTTTGCAGTCCCCTCGTGCGTGGCCCCAGGCGTAATTTGAAAATTATCGTTTTCAGGTTCAACACTGACGTTTCTTCCCTTTCTAAATGTACGTTATAGCTAATTTTCCTCCCAATTCAGTTTCATTCTTATTAAGCATGGTTTGTGCTCTTTAGCTCCCTTAGTAATTTTGTCTCACTTCAAAGAACCTATTGCTCCGGCTTTTGAAGGAGGTCGTGGAGAGGATGTGATCGCTGTTTGACCCGGAAGCTGGACCCGGAAGTCGGCGGCTCCTCACCCACTCCCCGCCCTTGGAAAGTACCTTCTGCCCGGCTTTCCCACACAAGGAACTGTTTTCCAGGACGCAGCTTTGAGAAAGCAATGTGGTGTTGAGACCATCCGGACTGAAAACGTGACTGACCCCAGTTAAAGCCTCTATATAAACTTTTTTTTTTTTTTTTTTTTTTTGTGCTGTACGCGGGCCTCTCACTGTTGTGGCCTGTCCCGTTGCGGAGCACAGGCTCCGGACGCGCATGCTCAGCGGCCATGGCTCACGGGCCTAGCCGCTCCGCGGCATGTGGGATCTTCCCGGACCGGGGCACGAACCCGTGTCCCCTCCATCGGCAGGCGGACTCTCAATCACTGCGCCATCAGGGAAGCCCTGTATAAACTTTTAAGATTCTGGCGGTCCGGTGCCGAGATTGCTCATTTTGCGGCCGCCAGAGACAAGCCTCCAATGTAAGTTTCCTTGCTCATTAAAGCTGCCACTTACCGATCTGGAGTGGCAGTCTCTCCCCGCCCTCTGTGTACAGGGGCCAGTTTCAGATTTCACCCCGGGGTGGGGTGGGGCGATTCCCAGAATTGTGAACCAACACCTGCTTTTCTCTCAGGATTAGCAATCTTTTTGATAGTTTTTGCAATCTAAATGCCAGTTTAGAGATTTAAATGTATTGACCTACGCCAACTTAGCCGCGAAATTTGCATCAGGGTCACTGTTTTCGTCCAGGACGTGGAGAAGCTTCTGGTCTTGGCCTGAACAGACATTAGGCTGAACAGCACATGCTAGTGAATTAGATCTTCTGCCCAAGGTGTGAATTAAGAGCAGGACTGGCTGCCGGTGAGACAACCGCCATCTACCCACCCCCCAGCCCTTGCCCAAAATAACAGAAGTGAGAGGCTGAACGAAGTAGCTGTGTTGCCTGCCTTGTGATTTATTTCTTAGTATTCACTTGTATTTTGCATGATTTATATTTCTATACATATAGCATATTTTCCCATGTCTATAAAGCTTTAGGAAGTGCCCTGGTGAATATGTGAATAAACTCTGCTTAGTCGGTTAGGTCCCCAGATGCCCTGGGACGCCTTGGGGGTGAGTAAATGGTGAGGAATTCAACCAGAACTGTTTGTGTGGCCATGCCCTTCCACTGAGACTGTTTGCACACCTTTTTCTTTAGCTAGGAAAATCATCTCATTTTCCCTTATATACTGTTGGTTTTCCGTAAGGCAAATTTATAGAAGTGAAATATTCCTGGTTATTTTAACATAAGGATGTGGATGGTACAGATCAACTTAGATCACTGCTCAGTTGTCTTTGGCCAGAACAACTGCTTAATTTATTCTTCTTCCTCCAAGCAGAGTGCCAACCAGAGTGTCTCAAATCATTGGAGATTAAAGAATTCATGCTGGTTTTTAGACCTTTGGATATTTCACATATAAGACTTTCATCATTCATCAAAGGAAAAACACGATAAATTCAGGTTTAGCCTTTTGGCCTCCAAACTCAGAAATAGTTCAGGGTGTCCATGTCCTGTCTCTTTTTCCGTGAGTCTTAAATGTAGAGGGAGAGAAACTTAAGAGTTGAGTTTGTCAGATGAGGATTCAGTGATCGCAACCACAGCATGAAGTTTTCTGTTATTATTCCCATTTTGTGAGTGGGCAAATGGAGGCACACAAAGATCTAGAAATTTGTCTAACTTCAGAAAGCTAGAGAATGGTGCAGCCAGTGGTCAAATTCTTATCTGTCTCCTTGCCTGGTGGCAGGAAGAAGCATAGGCACCTGGTTATATTCTCCCAGTGTTTTAACTGTGATTTTCTCACCATTGGTGCATCATGATAGCAAGATACTGAGTCATGACCAACACTGCCATGGAATAAAGTAAGAGAGGCATGAGTTGTTTCTTGAAACTTTTGTTTCATTTATGTAATATAAACACACATATTCATGCACACCTTTTTGTGATAGAGACTGTCTCTATTTCTTCCTGTGATCCTACTCAGAAATGAAACTAATTAAACTGCCGAACTACTCTCTTTTGGGGATTCTTTGTTATTCTATAAAGACCGCAGTTTATGGGTTTGAGAAACATTGTTTTGAGGCAAAGCAATTGCATTATGAGTTTTTTTCTCCAAGTGCAGAGATTAATAGAACTATTAACTCATGTAATTCCGCACTGTAATATTCTGAAATTCCCCAGTGTGAATCTGCAAAAGACAGCTCTACCTCACTATTACAGTATTTATAATTTACTTTAAAATACTTCCGCATAGACAATGTGGTGAGTTTATATATGTGGACATGTGCATATGTACGGTGAGGGGAGGTTTGTTAACTTAAGAAATTAACGCTGGTGGTACGCTAACTGTGAATGCTCGTCTCAGAGATGGTGGATCCGCCCTTGAAAGAATCTAAGCCAGTGACTTCCAACCCTAGCTGTACATTAGCCTCTGAGACTTTTATAAAGAATTAATAGGTATAATATTTTATTTTTAAAATTATCATACAATAAGATTGACCTTTTCCTTTGTTGTTGTTGTATAGTTCTATGAGTGTTAATACATGTACAGATTTGTATACAACTCTCACAATCAGAACTTAGAAGAGTTTCTTCACCCAAAACACTCCCTTGTGTGTATTACGGCCCCTTCAGGGTCCAGTGCCAATCTTGATTTGTTGAGAGGTTTTTAAAAAATACCAATGCCTAGGCTCTGCCCTCAGAGTTTCTGATTAAATTAGAGTGGGGTTGGTATTGGGGTCTTTATTTCAAAGTTTCTTCGGTGGCTCTAATGTGCTTCCAGGGCTGAGAAGCTGGTGCCCTTATCAGCCCACACTCCCGAGGCTGCTATCACAAGATCTTCCACTCACTTCAGCTCAAATCTGCAGTATGTGTTTAGTTGGGATCATGGATATTAAAGACTTTTTTTTTCATTGTAGAAATGAATGGTGCTCAAAATATGTGAGTGACCTGGAAGAAGTCTTGCCCAGGCACCTCCCCCCACCCCCCGCAGAGAGGACTGGGCACCTGGTGAGCCCATCACCCATTGCAGAAGACCATGGGCCTCGTCAAGGAAGATTGTCAGGTGCAGGATCTGACCAGACGTTTAGCTGAATTCTGTCCCTAGAGTATTATAGGATGTGCATGAGCAAATCCTTTATGCCTCATGGCTGTCTGGAGTGCCTAAAAGGATAGGTATCTGTGACTTCACTGAGACTTCAGAGAAGTTTGATGTCTGTCTCTGCTTACCTCTAAATGTTTGCTTTGCAAATTTGGTCTGAGACTTGATTTCTTTGTAATTTACCATCCGATAGAGAGACGTTGGGGGAAAACATTACGCTTTCCAACTTCTAACTTTTAAAGCAGTAGTTCTCAGTCTTAGCTGTACATTAGAAATGCCTGGGGAAATTTTAAATCCTGATACCCAGACTACAGCCTACTACAATTATTTCAGAGTCTCTGGGAGTGGGATCCAGGTATCACTATTGATACTTTTGAAATTCCTCAGATATGTAGCTAAGGCTGAGAACCACTGTATTAGAGGCCACTGATATCTGGCAAAAATAATCTAATAATTTTGAACAAATAAATTGGCTTAAATTTATTCAACTCATTAAGTTGAACTCTGTCTTCCCTCACCTGCACATCTGGGCCTGGCTTCCAGCTGAGCAACTGGCTGGATGCTTATTTATACCATGTAGCTGCACATTGCCTTCACCACTGGCCTCTCTGCTTGGAGCCATAAATACCCTTAGAAGATGTATTAGTTGTCTACTATTGTGTAACCATTTACTCCAAAATCTAAAATGATAAACATTTATTATTTTGTAGTTTGTGTGAGCCAGGCATCTAGGAATGACTTATCTGGGTAGTTCTGGCTCAGGGTTTCTAGTGAGGTTACAATCAAGTTGTAATCTGAAGGCTTGACAGGGACTGGAGGGTCCACTCTAAACTCACTCATGTGGCTGTTGCCAAGAGGCCTCAATTTCTTGCCACATGGGCGTAGGTCTCAACATAAGGCTGTCTGAATACCCTTATGACATGGTAGCTGGCTTCTAAGAGATGGCACAGAGGAAGCTGCATTGTCTTTTTTGACCAAATTTCTGAGTCACACACCATCAACCCCCTTTAATTTTATTTGCTAGAAGCCAGTAACTAAGTCTAGCCCACGATCAAGGGAAGGGAAACTAGACTCCACCTTTTGAAGGAAAACTGTCAGATCTTGTGGACAAATCTTAAAACCACCACAGAAGATAATTGGATGGGGCTAAGGGAATATAAAATGTGCTTACATTGCCTTTATGAAAAAAAAGTCGAATTCCACTAGGATGCATCAACTTAACAGTAATCAGACACCTACAGAATGCAAAAAACTCTTGGAGTTGAGATCACAAATTTCATGATTGTTAATGTATTAATGGGCAGCCACGGCAATTGCTTCCCGTACGTAAGTCTTAAGAAGGAGAAAGAACACACCAGACCAAAAGAAGTCATCTCATCTTGCTCAAACCCCGGTTTTACAGTGAATCAGTTCTTTAAGAGACATGTACTTTATGGGGAATGCTATGCATGTTGTTAACAGATAAACAGAAATGACGTTTAATTTCAGGCTCCATTAGTGAGAACAAGGGAATAGTGAGAATGGTGAGAACAAGGTCAGCCAAGATGGTAAAGGACAAAAGTACTTCATTTCCAATCACTTAAAATAGTGTACAAATGCAGCAGCTAGGATAATGTTGAGTGCTTGCCAACTTAAAATAGAAGGGATTATAGGAAAGAACTAGGAAGCCTCGATACCAGAAAATCTCAAAATGCTGTTTTCTATTGAAATAATTGTTTTTACAGCAAGCATTTGGATCATCTAGACTAGATATCTACAGTCTATAGGCTGAATCTGGCCTGCTGTTTATGTAAATGAAGTTTTATTGGAACACAGCCATGCTCATTCCTTTACACATTTACCCTGGCTGTTTTCACAGCACAGCAGCAAAGCTGAGTAGTTGCAAAAGAGGTTCTATGGCCCACAACACCAAAATATTTACTATTTGGCCCTTTACAGAAAAAGTTTGCCCATCTTATAGACTCAAGATGGGGATATATGAGCATTATTAACTTCATTACAGTAATCCCAAAGCTTTTATGATAGATTCTCTGGGCTTAGAGACAGATCTAAGAGAAAAAATGATGATCAAGAGACTGGCAAAAAGCCTGCCATTATTTATTAAAACTTGCTACATTTAGCGCAATATGACTAAAAGTTAATGAGAGTATTTCCTCTCATCCCATAAGTAAAAATGTAATCTGGAAGTAAGTCAGTACTCTTTAGTATGTAATTGATAGAAAAGAACCTTAAACTGGTTTCATGAAAAAGAGGGAGAGACATTTATTGGCAAATAAAATTAAAGGGAGTCAGAACCTGGGAATTTGAACACCATTCTTCTCTTTCTTTATGATTCTGTCTCCCTTTCCCACCTTTCCTGCGCTCCCCCCTACACCCCAATCCTGTTCCTCTTTCTCTGTTAGCTTCAGTTTTTCTGCTGCAACTGAGTTTTCTCCATGTCATAAGGAGTGTGACTCCTGGAAGCTCCAAATACATGATTCCTCTCATCACTAGAGCAGCCAAGAGATCATTTCTCTTATCTAACCTCAGTATAGAAATCCCAGAAGATGAGGTACAATGATTGGTTTGGGACCCACTCCAGTGGTTACAGGGTTAAGCCTTTCTACAGATGAAGAACAGAAGAGGAAATGGTGTGAAGACAAAACGACAAGCAATGGATGGACACAGCCTACTCCATAGTACCAACTGGCCCTGCCGTAATAGTGACAAGACCCAAGGAAATTCTAAGAGGATATTCCATCTGTTCATTGGCTTAGGCATGGCTCTTGTAAATCGTAATTACTTAATATATTCTGATTTGAAAACCTCTCTAGGTTTCACAACTCCATTCACTTGTTTCTCAAGAAATTCTTTATCCTTCATGCTATACTTGATGCTTCATAGAAGATAGACATACAGTGTTACGTTTTCCTTTGACCATATCTTTCTCAGGGCAAATAATTCCAATTTCTTGGAATAGGGTTCTTCCTCAAGACCCTATGGCTGAGAGTTCACTCGTTTTTGTTTGTTGTTTATTTTGTTTGTATTTTTTTTACTTCTGTAACATTTGTTTTTGCCAAATTTAAAACACATCTTCTTAATATAGAAAACTCAGAATGTGACAGTGGGTAATGATCCATACAACCCTGGCTATATTTAGAATTAACATTGGAATCAGATTCGCCCGGGAAGAAATCCTAGCTCTGTGACTTACGTGTTGTATGATCTTTAAATAATACTCTCATTTCATAGATGAGGATTATAAGATTTCATTTAGTTAATATTTATTGAAGTGCTTGGGATATCAACAATGAACAAGAGAAGTAAGTTCTCCACCCTCACAGAACGTGTATGTCAAGGAGAGTATAGACACATTGATAGACTATTTCCATGTACTGTGGGAGGTACTGCGATATGAAACGCAGGATGCTATAAGGGGACATAGAAAAGATATTCAGCCTAGACAGGGATGGGGGTGAGAAGTAGACACTTCCCAGAATTGGTATTAAGGTGAGACCTAAAGCAATGAGCCAGGGAAAGGAGAGGAGAGTGAATAGTGATTGAACAGTGTTTGGGGGTAGCAAATTTATCATAATAGAGGAGAGCATGGTGATTTAAAGGAACTGAACGTTAGTCAAGTATTAGTCAGGAATCTTCAGGTGGTGAGTGGCAGAAATGCATTTCCAACTGGCTCAACTGAAAAAGCAGAATTTACTGGCTCATTAATCAACCTGTGGGTCTACTTGGCTGGCATCAGGGATAGCAAGACATGAAGACTAAAAAAATGACACAGTTCTCTTCATCTCTGCCCCTGCCTTTTGCTTGTCTTTGCAGGTGAGGTTTATTCTCTACTTCTGTAGATTATTTTCTCCACACAACTAAGAAAATAGATACCAAGTGATGTGAATTTACAAACGGTAGCTTTGCTATCGAAAAGGAAGGAGAGGTGCTATTTTCCATTTGCTCCAGGCTGCAAAGATGTCAGTAATTGTGCAGGGTCTGAGGTTTACCTTACAAGCTAACAAGTTAGCCTGTCATAGTTACATGGATGCTGGCAGAAGACTCTAGACTGCTGGCTCAAAGACATGTAATTCTCATGGCACAGCGGGGCAACGTGTGAGCTTACTGTTCACATCAGTTCCCCCTTGGTCCCCTAGCATCATGGGGACGATGTGGAGCATCCCAGGTAGATGTTGCACCCACAGTGGGCTTGTGTCACCCCTAAGGATCTCTGATCTTAAGAAACTTTCGATCTTAGAGAGGGACTGCTAGCAAACCTGCTCAGATTTCACCCTGCAGGGAGACATTATCTTTATTATTCTAGCCAGGGAACAAAAATGTCCTCTGACCCACAGGGAGTTAGTATCTCTAATGTCTGGCTGTTTGATAGGCAAATATCCTTGAAAAGATAGTCCAGGATAAAAGCTGTCACAGTATGTGTAGAAACACCACGGAGAATTGCCCTCCAACCAAAATCCCAGGGAAGGAATTGAATTGGTGTGTCTTGGGTCACCTGCCCATCTTGGATCAAGCACTTTGTCCCAGGATATGGGGTAATATTATTGGCTCTGGTCAAAATCAACTTCCCACCCAAAGACAGGAGTCAAGGCCGGTTACTAAGACAATGGTGCTTGACAAAGATGAGTCATATTTATTATGATTCAGAATTAGAGTACAAATTATAAGGCTGAAGAAGTAAGATGGGTTATGAAGAACTATGTAGTCATATTAAGGAGTTTGGAACTTTTCCTATGTGCAATAGGGATTTATTAAATAATTTTATAATGGGGGGTAGTGTTAGTGTTATCTTTAGAAATATCACACTAGCACAGATTTTAGGGATAGGAGAGGGTAAATGAGACAAGTTAGGGGACTATTACAATAGTCCAGGTAACAGATAACAAGGACCTGAGCCAGGACAGTAGGGATGAAAAAAATGGGCAAATGTAAAGATATTTTGGTAGCATCAATAGGGAGAGAAGACAGAATCAAGGACAAACTTTGCTTCTGTTTTGGGAAACTTAAGTGAATTGAGATTCAGAACCTAGAAAGAGAAGTAAGTTTTAGGAAGGAAAGAAGGCAAATTCAACTTTGAAAATTATAAATTTAAGGTAGGACGGGTCATAGAAAGCTTAGGTTGAGGAGATGGATTGGGAGATGTGTCCAAGACATGACAGAGAAGTAGGCTAGATAGAGAAAAGGCTCCAGGACAAAAGCTGAAAAACAGATATTTTAGGGGCAGGCAGAAGAAGAGATACCTGAAAAAAAAAAAAAAAAAAGTTGGGAAAGAGTAGCCAGGATGGTTAGAAGAAAACTAAGAATAGATAGTAGAAGGGAAGCCAAAAGAAGATAATTCAAGAGTAGAAATTGACCTTTTTTTTTTTTAAATGCTGTGCAACATGCCACACGACAATGTACCACAAGGTAATGAGAATTAAAAACAAAACAACTCAAAGCTTCAAGAAATCAAAATTCTTTGGTTGTAAGATAAGGAAGGAATTCCATCAAACTTAAAGGAGCACTGAGGGGATAAAGTGGGTCCTTTTTTCACATTTCTCACACTATGAAGGCATTCAGTAAGTGTCCATCATTTTCCTTTATAACAGTGAGTCACTGTGACCTCCACGTGGCTCAGATTATACTCTTACTCCTAGATCTTACTCAGTCACTCATAAATATCCAGTCATTACATCCGTACTAATGCAGCATTTTTGTACTCCACTGTACTTGGCCTTAAAAAAAGTACTTTTTTTCCCCTTCTGATTATGTCACTGGTACCAAATCCTTTGACATATGGGTTGCACCAAAAGTCACAGATTAATTGGCAAGGTAAATACAAGTGACATTTTATTGCTGCTCATCTCATTAAAGTGGATCAGTTCTGGGTGATTCTCTTCCACACATTAGGTTAAACAGCCCTATAACTTGGCGCCATACAGAGTAGAATGGTTTGCGATTGTTCCGTTTGCTTTCCCAGGGAGGATTCAGTAGTTTTTTTGTTTTTTGTGTGTTTGCACATGACACTCTCTTACATTTCTCATTTTTCTTCCTCCAGAACTAGCTCAAATAAAATAAAAATTCTTAGCTCTTCCTTTAGAAAAGTGGTGGGGGGGGGGGGCGGAACTCGTGCCAATCCAAGTCGAGAAGGATTGGGAAAGGCATTTTATAATTCATTAATATACATTGGTTCCCCTTAAAATTTTTTCCTTTTATGAAAAAGAACTGAATAATGTTACAGGATCAGAAACTAATAAAAAATCACATACTTTCAAAGATTTATCACTTGCTTTTTATAGCTTTATTGACTATTACCAAGTTTCAAATAATTAAATACTGCAATTGGGACATTAAAAATACAAACTAATTTACCAAAATAATTGTATTCTGAATATTATGTACAATATTATACATTTTACATTACATAAAGGGTTTTTATACATAAAGGTAAGATTTGATTCATGATTACCGAAAACCCAAAATACATTTGAACAAAACATTCCTATGCATACATACATAATCACTCAACTGGGCTAATCAAAACCATACATGAGTGTGGTTATTAAAAAATAAAATTACATTCATACGATAATGGTAGAAATTGAAATCTGTTTTTATTGATTTGAAAGTACTATTATAAAACCACACACAGAAGAATGATATAACCTAATTCTGTTTAGTTAAAAATCTTTATACTGGAGACTGCAATATGTCTCTATCCCATGGGAAATTTTTGATTTTTAATATTTTTATTTTAAGGGACTTGTATAATTCATAATCATTAAAAGTCTATCATCCATGGGCATAAAGTAGACCCATTCCCAGCACAGAGAAAAGTCATGAGGGTCAACCATACCACCATGTGTATTTTACCATATCGTTTTTGAAAAATACCCTATTCCGTTGTACAATTTGATATGTCTTCATATTCATGCTTGTCATCAGTGATTACATACAGAGGCACAGAGCTCACAGGGGAAATATATATTACTGTGGAGAATTAGATACTAAAACAAAGCTATCACTGGGTGACTACAGAAAAAAAAGGGGTGCTCACGTGGAAAATGCCACCCATACACACTAAATTAGTTATTAAACAAGGCGTCAGTCCTTCAAAAAGGTTAATACGCTGATGTGTCATACCTTGTTTGAATCCTGAAATATCTAAGTCTAGAATACTGTCAAGTGAGTTTTAGTTCTATCTCACATTTAAATTTAATTCCTCTCAAGAGGAAGAGCTGTGATTTTAAGCCAAACATTTTTTCTAACTGATCTGAAAAGCCTGAAAAAAATGTCTTTATAGCAAAAACGTCTTTCTAACTGTATGTCACTCTGTCCATGAATCTTATGCTAGAGATACACAGACTGGTGAAAATTCTATCAGAACTATGCATAAGAACCTCGGAAAGGCAGCAATTAGTAAACTGGCCATTCTCCTTAATGTCTGTACAGCATTTTTCAGTATTCTCTATCCTGCATTTCATCAAAGGCAAACAACAGAATGCTTGGAACATAGAAGACAGAGAAGGAACAAGTTGAAACATATACAAAAGCAATGTCTTCTTCAACATCACATAATCTATGAAAAATGAGATTCAGAGCCTAAGGTCTGCTTTATTGTTTTTCTTCTCGTTCATGTTTTGCTTGAATATAAAAAGAAGCTCTAACCTAGGTTAACAAAATATATTCATATAAATGTATGAGCATTTCTAATACAAAAGTTAAAAAAGAAGTCTAAATTCTTAATTTTTATAGTTAAATATCCTAGAGTTCAGTAGGCAGATTTATTTTTGAGCAGCTTGAAAAGAATCCGTCGGCTGACCTCTGTCTGTGAAATCGGACACGGCTACATTTCAGCTCTTTGCCGAGATTTCTCAGCAGCAGCGGCTCCATCCTCCTCCTCCTCCTCTTCTTCCTCGTAGTGCTCCTCTCGGCCTTTGGGGTGGTTGTCATCTCGAACTTCTTGCTCTTCTCCATCATTGTTTTTCTCATCGGCCTTGAAGTTAAAAAGAAAAAAAAGGAAAACTAAGAGAGAGGGCACAGAGTTAGTGGTATAAATAATTCCCTCTAAAAAAAACACCCCAAAAAACCAGTATGAAGTTACTCATTTTTGGAGAAAGAAAACAAGTGAAGAAAAATATTCCAACAGGCGAGAGTGCTACAGTCATTTCTAATCTTCAGGTTGTCACAGATTTTCCTAGTTCTAGGTTGGCCTGTTAAACTCTATGGCACCTTAGATGTACCCACTGGTATCCTTCCAACTATACATACGTATCTCCCATACTTGCGCGCACAGGCACACAAGTGCAATAGAAATAGGTAGATCCTACGCGTACATTTTCATCATTTTCACCATAGGTCTCTTCAGCATTATGCTCCAATTCCCTTTTTTTCTCCTCAGTCAAATCTTCCTGAACCTAAAACAAACCAGAGACATCAGGTGACACCTTGATCATTTCAACACTTGCAACAACATGTTTTGATTTCCCAAAAGTTCATTCAAAGCAGCAGAGACAAAATCAAACTAAAAATAAATCTGAAAAGAAAGTCAGAGATTTGACTGGTCTATTAGCCATGAAGAAATGTATAATACACCTACTACAAAAAAAATCAATGTGATTCAGAATCTAGGACCTTTGTGTTTCTGATTTGTTTAACACTCCAAGTATAACACCTGAAGAAATTCACCTTATAAAATTAAATGGGAGAACTGTTGGAAGTCTGAAGGCTCTGACAGAATGTAAGTTCTTGTGAAGACAGGAACCATCTGTCTTACTCAACTAACTGCCTTCCATGCCTACATGCGTACTTGGCACACTGCAATTGCTTAATAAATACTGTTGAATGAAATGAGTCAATGAATGAATCAATGCAAAATATAGCTGCTCTGTAAAGGCACAGAAACCAGGCACCACTACCTATATATAATGTAGTAGAAAACCGAGGAAAACCTGTGTAAATATGTTTCTATAATTAAGAATAAACTTCTCTGGCTAAAAGATCTAGAACACAGAATACAATCATTTCAATTTCTTCATAAAATAGTTATTAAGCTACCTCAAATCCCTACATCTCTTTAGTGTTCTAACACATTTCTGTTTTAAGTAGTTTTCTTCGTGTATGCTACTACTATTATGTGTCATTGATTCCGATTGTTTTTTTTCAAAATGCAAATCAAAGAAAGCATCCAAATATTTTTGCGAAATAATCTCTATTTAATGATCACATTCCACACAAATAGAGGGTAAAATATTTTCTAACTTAACGATTCTGAAAACTATACACATGCCAAAAGGTTTAAGTCATTTGAATACATTTCAAAAAATCGCTGACTGCCAATTAAGCATAATGCAGTGTCTAGTTACCAGAAAGAACCCTGATCTCTCTGAGGAGAGCGGCATAAAAGTAAGTCTTCTTGAATAACACACAAAATTACCTAATTTTGGGGGGCGGGGTGTATGTGTGATAAATATCCCAGAAATGGGCAGGGGGAGGAAAGTATGCAGGTGTTATAATTAAGGAATGACTAATTAAGGGCTGCCTCAAGGTGTCCAGCCCAGGTTCAGCAGGATGAACTGCAACCCACCAGACTCACTTTGGAGGGACCCTGGCCTGTTAGGAGCTTACAAAGATGACCCTTCAAAGATGCCCTAACAGAGCCCAGCCTTCACGAACCTCTTCTAACCAGTCAATTGTTGGCTGGACTTTCAGCCCCTACACCACACTGGCACCAAATAAATACATTGTGGGGACAGGTATAGAGTATACTTTGTATTCATGTGTCCTGGTAGAGCGAGCTATAAAGAAGACACCTCTGTTTTACCTGCAGTTTCTATCAGTGGCCAATGACATCCCTTCTGCCCTTAGTCATGGAATCTCATCACAGCATTTCCCAGGACATTGTAACAAAAACAGTGAAGCACTTATTTCAGACTATATTAAGGTCTCACTAATTGAAAACTGCTGAAGTGTCCCCAGTCAATTTCCGTGAACAGACGTGTCTTCTACAGCCTTAATAATGAAAATATACTAGTGAACACTAAACATGCTTTAGTTGGGGTTGGGAGGGAACTGCCTTGAAACTGTGGTATGGTGAAAAGGACCAGTGTTGGCAAACTTTTGCTGCAAAGGGCCAGAGAGTAAATATCCAGACTTTCTTGGCCATAAGGTCTCTAGCAAATACCCAACTCTAGTGCAGCAGCAGCCTTAGACAACATGTACACCAAAAGGCATGGCTTGTGTCCCAATAAGACTTCACTTGTAAAATAGGCCCAGACCTGTAGTCTGCCAGCCCCCTAACGCAGACCGTGGGGTCAGACAGACCTGTGTTAAAACCTTCGCTCCTCACCTCTCCAGGTTGTATGAACTATAAGGTCACTTGTTTTTACTGTGAAGATTTTCAGGCACACACAAATAAAGACAATAATTCAATAAACTCAGTACAGCCATCACCAAGGCTCAAAGGTTACCTCAGTGTTGCCACACTTGCATCACCTATCACTTTTCTTTATTTTCTGATGAATTTATTCTTAAAATTCTAGATAGCATGTAATTTCACCCCTACTCATCTCGGAATGTATTTCTAAACACACTGGACTTTTCTTATATAACCATAATGCCATTATCACGTCTGATAAATAATTCCATGGTATCATCTAGTGTCTAGTCCTTACTTACATTTTCCTGATCGTCTTAAATATGTCTATTTATAGTTGGTTTGTTCTAATCATGATCCAAACAAAGGCCACATCTAACACCATTTCCGCTCCCCTCTTTTTCCCTTAATGCTATCTTGAATTGTTGTCCAGTAAAATGACCCACATTCTGGATTTACTTGCTTCTTTAAGGTATCACTTAACTCATATTTTTAGCCTCCACATTTCTTATAAAAGGAAGTTAGCTTAAAGGCTTGAATGAATTCAGATTCAATTTGCAAAATAAGGACTTTTCAGAGGTGATGCTGTAGATTTCATATTTTCATCACATCAGGAGGCATATAATGCTTGTCCCACTTTTAGTGAAGCTAAGGTTGGCCAGTGAGCTCAGATAGCTACAGCCTGATCCCTCCATGGTAAAATCCCCTGACCTCCATCTATCTGGTGATATCCATTGATGACTGCTCTTAAATCAACTGTTTTAATTAGGAGTCACAAAACGGGTGTCTTTCTAATTCCATCATTCCTTCTGTATTGACTAACTTCTATAAAGAAAAACTTGCCCATATCAGCTCTTTAGTTACTGTGCTTAGTATATTTAATCATGGTAGCTTTTAAAAGCAGACCTGGGTGGGGTCTAATCATGGTTCTAACAATAACAAGTTGTGTGAACTCTGAAAACTTATGTAACCTCTCTGAACCTCAAATGTCTTATCTATCAAAGAAAGGGTTAGATAAAAAGCAGTGATTTTTAATTTTCTCTCTGTGTGTGTGGGGGTGGGGGATGGGTAGGGGGAGTCATGGACCCTTTTAACACTTTGGTTAGGAAATCTTTAGTAAATGGGCATAGGTATACATAATTTTGCATGGAAGTTTCAGGAGGTTCAGACTTCCCAAAGTCTAGCTACAGACCTGACCTGTCGTAGGCGTGCTTCTCTAAACAGTGTGCTCCTGAAACATCAGTATCAGCTGGGGGGCTTGTGAAAAACTCCAACTCCTACACCCCACACAGACAGGATCAAAATCTCCAAGGGTAAGGTCTAATCCAGGAATCTGTACTTTTTACACACTTTCCAAGGTGATTCTTAGCCACAGCAAAGCCTGAGAGCCATTCGCTTGAGTGACAATGAATGTCTCTGGCTAGAGAGATAAACACCTGTTTATGAGTTCTGTCTTCTCTTCTCTTGGGATCTATTGTAGGAAATTTAGGTTGTTGACCAGTTGTCAATATAATCTGAGGTGGGAACCACTGATTTAAATTACTTTTCAATTTAGGGATTGCACAAAAGAAAATTTTGTAGTTTTTCAAATTTATAAATGTACCTTTTCTATTCTAGTAATATATGCTTCATGTTTGGGGCAAAAGTACTTCAAATCCATCTTAAAGGCACTGCTAAAATGGGACCAAGTGATATGGAGTTTCTCATTTTAAAATATGCTTACACTAATAACCAGAAGCCAAATGCGACTCTTTTACAATGTAGACACGCCAATTATGTCTTCCACACTTGACCCTCTTTACTATCGAGCTAAAGCCGACGCAAACATTTTGTTAAATATATTCCTACACCGCTCCTCATTACTCATTACTGAAATCTAATGTTTTAGGCATTTTAGCAATGGTCCCTATGTGATGTGGCAAAGTTTAATAAATAGCGAAAACTAAACAAGATAAAACAGATCTTCTGAACCTGAAATGGGCTTTGGCTAGTTACCCAGTCCCCGTATGTATTCGCCCCTTTCTCTGATGCATCAAAGGTGTTACGGGATGAGCCAGGAACCAGAAGGCTGCACCTTAAGTAGTCAAGAATCCTGGAATCCAAAGAAGTGTATGGGATGTGACAATGGAAGGGCCTTCCAACAATGTCCACTATGGTGGTGAACACCCCTGCTTACCAGCGAATATTTAATAGGAGAGTTTCTGCTATCTGGACAGCTTCTTGATGTGGTGATTCACAGGCTGACATACCACTAAAGGGAGCCAGGAAACCCTGTACCTGCTCTTGCGTGAGCGTTCAGATCAATCTGTTTTCAGTTAGATGGGAGAAACTGAGCACTCGGGTTTTGCAAAGTGGTCATTTAGTCTCTATATATTTTTAAACATTTAAATAATTTTGGGAGAGGGGGAAGATGGCGGGGAAAGGGGGAAGATGGTGGGAGAGTAAGACGTGGAAATCACCTTCCTCCCCACAGATACATCAGAAATACATCTACACGTGGAACAACTCCTACAGAACACCTACTGAACGCTGGCAGAAGACCTCAGACCTCCCAAAAGGCAAGAAACTCCCCACGTACCTGGTCGTGTGGATGAAAGGCTCTTGGTGCTGCAGCCAGGAGTCAGTGCTCCGCCTCTGAGGTGGGAGAGCCAACTTCAGGACACTGGTCCACAAGAGACCTCCCAGCTCCATGGAATATCAAACGGCGAAAATCTCCCAGAGATCTCCATCTCAACACCAACACCCAGCTTCACTCAACGACCAGCAAGATACAGTGCTGGACACCCTATGCCAAACAACTAGCAAGACAGGAACACAACACCACCCATTAGCAGAGAGTCTGCCTAAAATCATAATAAGTCCACAGACACCCCAAAACACACCGCCAGACGTGGACCTGCCCACCAGAAAGACAAGATCCAGCCTCATCCACCAGAACACAGGCACCAGTCCCCTCCACCAGGAAGCCTACACAACCCACTGAACCAACTTTAGCCACTGTGGACAGACACCAAAAACAACGGGAACTACGAACCTGCAGCCTGCAAAAAGGAGACCCCAAACACAGTAAGATAAGCAAAATGAGAAGACAGAAAAACACACAGCAGATGAAGGAGCAAGATAAAAACCCACAAGACCTAACAAATGAAGAGGAAATAGGCAGTCTACCTGAAAAAGAATTCAGAATAACGAGAGTAAAGATGATCCAAAATCTTGGAAATAGAATAGAGAAAATGCAAGAAACATTTAACAAGGACCTAGAAGAACTAAAGAGGAAACAAACAATGATGAACAACACAATAAACGAAATTTAAAATATGCTAGAAGGGATCAATAGCAGAATAACTGAGGCAGAAGAACGGATAAGTGACCTGGAAGATAAAATAGTGGAAATAACTACCGCAGAGCAGAAAAAAGAATGAAAAGAAATGAGGACAGTCTCAGAGACCTCTGGGACAACATTAAACGCACCAACATTCGAATTATAGGGGTTCCAGAAGAAGAAGAGAAAAAGAAGGGGACTGAGAAAATATTTGAAGAGATTATAGTTGAAAACTTCCCTAATATGGGAAAGGAAATAGTTAATCAAGTCCAGGAAGCACAGAGAGTCCCATACAGGATAAATCCAAAGAGAAACACGCCATGACACATATTACTCAAACTGTCAAAAATTAAATACAAAGAAAACATATTAAAAGCAGCAAGGGAAAAACAACAAATAACACACAAGGGAATCCCCATAAGGTTAACAGCTGGTTTTTCAGCAGAAACTCTGCAATCCAGAAGGGACTGACAGGACATATTTAAAGTGATGAAGGAGAAAAACCTGCAACCAAGATTACTCTACCCAGCAAGGATCTCATTCAGATTTGATGGAGAAATTAAAACCTTTACAGACAAGCAAAAGCTGAGAGAGTTCAGCACCACCAAACCAGCTTTACAACAAATGCTAAAGGATCTTCTCTAGGCAAGAAACACAAGAGAAGGAAAAGACCTACAATAACAAACTGAAAACAATTAAGAAAATGGGAATAGGAACATACATATCGATAATTACCTTAAATGTAAATGGATTAAATGCTCCCACCAAAAGACACAGATTGGCTGAATGGATACAAAAACAAGACCCATATATATGCTGTCTACAAGAGACCCACTTCAGACCTAGAGACACATACAGACTGAAAGTGAGTGGATGGAAAAAGATATTCCATGCAAATGGAAACCAAAAGAAAGCTGGAGTAGCAATTCTCATATCAGACAAAATAGACTTTAAAATAAAGACTATTACAAGAGACAAAGAAGGACACTACATAATGATCAAGGGATCGATCCAAGAAGAAGATATCATAATTGTAAATATTTATGCACCCAACACCCAACATAGGAGCACCTCAATACATAAGGCAAATCCTAACAGCCATAAAAGGGGAAATCGACAGTAACACATTCTGATATTTATAGGACATTCCATCCAAAAACAACAGAATATACATTTTTCTCAAGTGCTCATGGAACATTCTCCAGAATAGATCATATCTTGGGTCACAAATCAAGCCTTGGTAAATTTAAGAAAATTGAAATTGTATCAAGTATCTTTTCTGACCACAACGTTATGAGACTAGATATCAATTACAGGAAAAGATGTGTAAAAAATACAAACACATGGAGGCTAAACAATACACTACTTAATAATGAAGTGATCACTGAAGAAATCAAAGAGGAAATCAAAAAATACCTAGAAACAAATGACAATGGAGACACGACGACCCAAAACCTATGGGATGCAGCAAAAGCAGTTCTAAGATGAAAGTTTATAGCAATACAATCCTACCTTAAGAAACAGGAAACATCTCGAATAAACAACCTAACCTTGCACCTAAAGCAATTAGAGAAAGAAGAACAAAAAAACCTCCAAAGTTAGCAGAAGGAAAGAAATCATAAAGATCAGATCAGAAATAAATGAAAAAGAAATGAAGGAAATGATAGCAAAGATCAATAAAACTAAAAGCTGGTTCTTTGAGAAGATAAACAAAATTGATAAACCATTAGCCAGACTCATCAAGAAAAAAAGGGAGAAGACTCAAATCAATAGAATTAGAAATGAAAAAGGAGAAGTAACAACTGACACTGCAGAAATACAAAAGATCATGAGAGATTATTACAAGCAACTCTATGCCAATAAAATGGACAACCTGGAAGAAATGGACAAATTCTTAGAAATGTACAACCTACCAAGACTGAATCAGGAAGAAATAGAAAATATGAACAGACCAATCACAAGCACTGAAATTGAAACTGTGATTAAAAATCTTCGAAGAAATAAATAATTTTAAAGTACACATAGTACTTTTTGGCAATGTCACAGTTTGTCTCGTTTGCTCATAAGCATATTAAAAATCTGTAAAGTAAGCAACATGAGGATGGGCTCACCATATGAATGTCTTTGACTCTAAGGATCCCAAACAGTAAACAATGAATGTGTGTTAATAGCCATCCATCTTTATGTCTCAGAAGGATAACACTGTTGCACTCAGATAAGAGAAGGCAGGGAGAATGCACACTTGTTTTGGGTCCTCTACTCTCATAGTTCAATCAGTCTGATGGGCTGTACCTCTGAACAGGTATAACCCTGGCAAGATGCAGCTCCTCCCTAGGAGCAAATGTGACAGAAGTCAGGCTGACTGTGGGCTGGAAGGGAGGGGACCCGACGGCAGCAATGGGCCTTACATCCCAGGGGTCAGCTGGGGCAGTGGAAGACTCTGAGGCTTAAGGAAGACAAGAATGATACAAATCACACAGCGTTTTATGGTTTTCAGTGCTCACACACACAGCACTTGTAAACAACACGCTATGTGTTCTCACGTATTGCATCCCTTTGTTTTTCTTCTTTTGCTGCAGTCTGCTGAGAACTTTGTCTCTGTTACTAGTCCTTGCCTGATATATGGAAGTGCTTCTCCCTCCTCAAGGGAAGAGCTGAGAACAATGGAAAGAGGTGGGAAAATCCAGTAACTAATCACCACAGGAACTACCAGAAAAATATAACACAGCCTGAGCAAGGGGCGCTTAGCAGGCAGAGGGGAAAGGTACCCAGGGAAGAAGAGAGGCACGCTGGTCTTCTGCTGAGAGCTCACGTGGCAACCACCCTAAATGAGAGGGCGTGGTGACCTGGAGCCTCTGTGTGAGGGTTAGGAAGTGGGGACGGGGTGCCACAGCTAGGAGCTCTGGGCAGGAAACTAGGGGTCAGGCGCAGGGAGGGGGAAGGGCTCCAGTCAGTCAGGCCCCCTGAGGGAGGAGGGACAGAGGCCTGGGGAGCAGCTGCCCGGCGTCAGGCACCAGGCTCTGCCTGGTCATCATCCTCCTTCCCTCCCGCCTCTCTGCCTTTGTTTTCTTTCTATCTTTGATCCCTCTTGGATCCCAGGATTTCTCTCTCCACCTTACCTGATAGAATATAGAAGTTAAAAAAAAAATCAGTAAATACTGATTAAAATTTTATGTTTACCCTTCTGAATTTTTAAAAAGGAGCCAAGGTGAATCTCTTGTCTTTTAATCTCCCAAAGATTCCTGGCATCTGACATAATGAAACAAAGTAATATTAGTCTAGACATCCTGTTACAAGAGAGGTCCAGATGAATATCTTTCTCTTGCCAAACGTCTTAATATTCAAGGCTGCTGGGTTCTCTAACGCTCTCTTCTGATAACACAGCTCAGGGGCTTCATTAGGATGAACAGCAGGATGAGAAAAAGGAGAGAGAATACGAAGATCAAGCCAGGTAGACTGCACGTGACTAGAGGTGTATGTTGCCAATGACTGCAAAGAATGAGGTTCTTTTCTGTTTTCCCGGTATAAACACAAATTTCAGCATCAGCTCTGAAAAGCTGATAAATGCAATCTAAACGAGGCGGCAGACCTAGTCAAGGGAACCATGCCCGTGAGTGTGGCAGCTCGTGCCTTCCGAGCAGGCTCTCAGGGGTTGGGGGGGTTTGTTCAGGCTGCCATTTGTCCGACCTCTCCTGCCGTTCCCCTTAGGGTCAGAGCCACACATCTGCAAGAGGCCTGGCTGAGAGGTGCCTCTGAACCAGGGCTTTAATCTGCTGGTCCGTTTGCTGGTCCAGAGAGAGACTGAACATGGGGCCTTGGCCTCATCCGTATCATATTCCCGAGAACTGAGCTTCAGCGGTCCATACAGTACCCCGCCGTGACTAACCAGCTACAACCAACAGCGTTCATCAGTCAATTACATGATTGTGGCACCAAGGCAGATGCTCTATAAACCTAATTAACAACGATATGCCAGAGGTTTACAGTAAGAAGCAAACTAAAATGAAATGCTAAGAAATTCCACCCAAGTGCATTTTACTCAACAGAGCTCCTTACATATTTTTCCTTTGCTTCTTTGTTAAACTTGATTAAGATGCTAAATTCTTAGAAGGGCAGAGGCTAAAAGGAGAGGCTATACAATTTTTTAAGTGTCTGGGGGTGCCCCTGTGACACAGGCACTGTGACATGTCTATAGGGAAAGTCTCTGGGGATAGTCCAGACCCTCAGTGTGCAGAGCTTTGCTTTTCTTTCTTGTGAGGGAAAGAGACAGGAGAAAATATTCTTACAAAGATCACATAAACCTAAGTTCGCCATTTCTGGAAGGCCAAGTGTCTTCTCAATTCAAAATTTCTAGGGTAAACCAGAGAGGAGGATTTTATCACCACATTTTTGCTATCTTCTAACCAAATGTCTCCACAGCCTTGGTCCGTTTCCCCTTGAAACCACCCTTCCTTACCCAGCCTACGGCTCTCTGAACCTTTCTACAGAAGCCCGCGCGGCCGAGGTTTGTTGCAGGCGAGCGTGAGGCCCCAAACAGTCTGGCCTCCTGCCCTCCCCCTTCCTACCTCCTCTTCTCCCTCTTCCTGGTACTGGTCATCCACATTGTCCTCCTGCTGGTCTGGATTTCCTGCCATCTGTTGAAACAAAAGGGGAGGCTCAGGTTACCGAACACTGGAGATGGGTTGTCCAGTCCTCTGGGACAAAGAACAGGCAGGCCACCATGAACATTACACTTTCAATGCATCAGGGGCCAGGAAATGATGACTAACCATTCTCAACACAAAGCCCAGGATGCCCATCACCCGCTCTCTCTGAGGGTGGGCATTTCACATGATGACCCCCCCAAAAACCCAAAGAGGTGAACCTCCTGTCCATGAGGTTATGGCTACCCTTTTGCGTAAAACCAGGCATTGTTGAAATACCCGAGTTAAAACCACCCTCCTTCATGGCATCTGCTTACCACCAAATGCTCCTCCATTTCTGCATTCCCTTGCTTTTGGTGACTTTGTTTCTGCTCTTCATTTTCATCTGGCAAGTTTTCTTCCCTCACTTGCCCGGCTTCCTCAAATTCATCCTCCCCTTGATTATTAGGGTCGTCTGCTGGGTTTATGTCCTCTACAGCTGCCCTCTGTAAAATTTTAATGAAAAGCAACCACCACTTCAAATTCCAGGATCAAGTTTAATTTCATTTGAAAGGCCAGACACTGGCAGAAAATGAAATTGTCCTTCACCAGATTGTTCAGATCTATCCTTGCCAAGACTCACAAGTATTCGTCCCACTGTCAAAAGATAAAGCCTCTGCTTTATGTGTCAGAGACTGATGCGTCAGAATTAAGTTCAAATAGCATTTCTTTCCTGCAAGCGATTCCAAAATAGTTCTCAAAACTCTAATTATCACAAGGAATATGAACATAACTAGATGACAAGAAAAACAGTTAATGAAAGCCAAAGGACCAAGTAGGAGAAATAATTAAAACGAGAGATTTAGATAGGCAAATAGTAACTTCTTTCACTGGTATGTTGATTTTTTTGACAGACGAGTTATCCTTTGCAAAACCAGCTGTTACATGTAAGTGAGTGAAAAGCAGCTGAGGAGAGAGGAAGCCCACACCAGAAAGGACCCAAGAAGAGGGCCCACGAGGAGACAAGAGGAGGCTAATTCACAAGTAGACGATCACGTTCTAGTGTGGATCACATTTATTTATTTTTTTATTTTTACTTTTTTCGGCACGCGGGCCTCTCACTGTTGTGGCCTCTCCCGTTGCGGAGCACAGGCTCCGGACGCGCAGGCTCAGCGGCCATGGCTCACGGGCCCAGCCGCTCCGCGGCATGTGGGATCCTCCCGGACCGGGGCACGAACCCGTGTCCCCTGCATCAGCAGGCGGACTCTCAACCACTGCGCCACCAGGGAAGCCCAAATAGGTGCGTTTTTGTTTTTGTTTTTGCGGTACACGGGCCTCTCACTGTTGTGGCCTCTCCCATTGCAGAGCACAGGCTCCGGACGCGCAGGCTCAGCGGCCATGGCTCACGGGCCCAGCCACTCCGTGGCACGTGGGATCTTCCCGGACCGGGGCACGAACCTGTGTCCCCTGCATCGGCAGGCCGCCTCTCAACCACTGCGCCACCAGGGAAGCCCCCACATGTCTTTATAATGAACACTACCATGAAGCTGAGAGAGGCTGCACTGGCAAGAGACAGGAGAAAAGGGACTGGGCTAACCCAGCCTCCGGCAATATATTTTGAAAAATACCTCCCCCTCCCCACCCCACCTCTCAAGTAGTGATTCTGTTATTGTGTTCAGTGAATGCCCTTCACATTATCAACTTTAGAACTATCTGGATGTCCCACTTATGTTCCCAAAGCACCTTTCAAAATAACATATGCCCTCATAAAGATTCAGATCTTAGAGCCTGAGCTGGGCAGAAATGGCGATGCTTGCAAGAGCTTCCCTGATCACACCAGGGTCATCAATAGGGCACTTCACTGAAGCAGCAAATGCTTCCCAGAGACGGTAAAGCCTCAGAGTGAGATTCAGTCTCCAGACCACAAAATTCTACTTCAATTCACCTCAGAGCCTTGACCATGTACAAGAGCTCGCTGCAGTCTCAGCTGATGTATTATCTGCACATCCCTGGCTATGTACTTTGTTCAAGAGCAAAATCACACTTTTCTTGGGAATGTGACAAATCATAACCTTCACACTAAACTCCAATTACTCCACAATCTTGTTATATGGATCACTTGTTGTACGTTATCAATAAACTGTGTGGAAATATAGGAAAAATGTAACACATTTTCTTCAGAAAAAAAGTACAAGATGTCTTTTGCAAAAGTACGTGAAAATGTACACATTAGTTCCAACTCTAACCAAGTAGTAAAAAACGTTTAATAGGCACAGTTGTTACGTTCAAAAAATAGTTAGATGATCAATTAAATCTCAGTAAAGCTGGACAAAAATGTTTTTACTTTAAAAATAAATGGATAAAGTATGAGACAAAGAGAGGGACAAGCAGACTAATAATTTCTAATTAAGAGAAGGCATGGTAGAAAGGCCAGCGTTTCCCAGCGTGTTATCTAGAGCAAGTCAACTGATGAAAGGAGAGTAAAGAATTATGCAGTCAGGTAAGCAATCGAAACACACAGCGTTTCCCAAAGTCAGTGACTGGAACACCCACCCTTCCTCTGTCCCCTCCATTGCTCTCAGGATGCTCTCAGGCATTTGCACACTCGCTTTCTTGCTCTCTCATGGACACTCTCTTGCTCTTTCACATCCTCTGACGCTCTCACACTCTCCTGCTATCTATAGCTCTTGCTCTTTCCTGAAAATATTTCAGGGCTAGGGTTCCCTGGAGCATACTCTGAGAAATGCCAATTCAGGGGCTGGTGGGTAAATGTGTTCTGCCACCGCTCAGTGCAAGTTATGTGCAAAAGCTGTTTCCATCAGGGTGGCTTCAAGCATCTGTCAGGAAGACCTTCTCAATGTTTATCAAGGAAGAATATGGACAGGCAGGGCCCACAGGATAGCACAGACTGAATTTTATTAACATGGTGGTGGAATTCCTAGCAAAAGATGACAGGAGAGCTAGGATTTTACACTGTGAAAATCACCTACACATAAGCATAAGGACACACTCATTTGCAGGCAAGGCCAAGGCCACAGACCACCCAACTGAATTGGGAGTCTTGGTCCTTTTTGAGTAAACAAAAAGAACATTTCTGGTTACTATATCTCTAACTGCTAATATTCTAACTTTTCTATAGCAACATGGTGTCTGGGAAATTTTTTTCTTTCATTTCTCAAACCTCACAATCCTATCTGTGTATTTATTAAAATAGTCACTGGACTGTTGGGAGATTACAGAGAGTCACATGACACACATTCACACCCTAGCAGACTGCTCAACATGCTTCATAGTGGTTAATCTCCTTTCTCTGGTTCTCTCTCCAACTCCCACACTTGCTTTTTTTTTTTTTTTTCTTTTTCATCTTTCAGAGCTACTACATATTTCAATGCCTCTTTTTTGCTTTTCTATTTTAATTTGACTAATCTGAAAGTCCCCAGAGGGAAACTCCTTGGATGTTTTCCCAGAGCAACCTTTAACCCATTCTCATCACACACACCCCCCATGGTTTACAGTTAACAACATTGCTCATATCATATAATTGTGTAAGCCACCTTCCTTCTGTGCTGATGAAATAACAGACATATCTGGAGCCAGAGTCACGGTGTCAGGTAAACCTTCACGTTTCCTTTCTGCCTTGTGAGTTCCCAAGTGTCACGACCGGAAGAGAGGACACTTACACCTGCCTCGGATTCTGGGTCAGCTTCGTGGGGCCCTTGTTCTTGAAGCTCATGTCCATTCTCTGGGTCTTCTTCTGCCTCGTCTTGGTGCTGGTTGTCTCTCTCATAGGCTAGCAAATCAAAGGAACTAATATCAGTCCAAACAAACCAGACAGGATTCTCCCTTTGAAAGCAAAGCAAAGTCACCAGCGGGCTTTCCTGCAGACCACTTCACCCGCTCTCTCCTCCAGCTAGGTTAGCTCGAGATAAGGTGTATGTTTCAGCTTTTCTGGAAAAGTTATGCCCTTTCCCCAGGCCTTGTGTCTACAGAGATAGTGTGGAAAGGCCTTGTGTCTACAGAGACAGTGTGGGTAAGTGACACCATTCTAACTCTCCCAAAACAAATGTTTACAACAAAAGCGGCATTTTCCCCCCCCATTATGCCAAAAACAACGATCAAAACTTTCTTGATAAGATAAAGCCCAGTCAATTGGACATCGCTAAAATTATCAACTAATTTTTGGTAATGTCAGAGAAAATGGCAAGCCACTGAAAGAAGAAACTGATGCTATTTCAGGAAATGAAAGAAATAACAACCCCATTTGTGGAGCTAAAAAAACAAATTCAGCCCGTCGTCCTGTGTTCTCTGAATTGGCGGTAATGATGATGCCACAAGCACTGCATGCTTATACTCACACACACATTTACTTGCTACATTTTGAACAAAATTATTTCAACTAAGAGAATGTATTGATAGATAAGAGCACACAAAGAGAGGAACAAATAACTTCTTTCGGTAAGATGCAAGAGGAAAGGTTAAGTATAGGGAGAGTATTCAGCCTGTAGAAAATAAAGATGCAGGTGACTTTCCATCAGGTTTCAAGCGCACCAAGGGATCCATTAAATAAAAGAGAGAACAAATGGTTCTCTAGTCTTACTGATAATGGAACAAAAAAGCTTAAAGTGCTGCATGGGGGGACATAAGGAAAACAACGTCTTGACGATAAGGGCTATAAAATATCAGAACAGGCTGTAGAGGGAGTTTGGGTAATCACCTTCCTTTAGATTCTTTAGGAAAGGATACAGAGCTAAGTGTTAGTGTTGCCAGGGAAACGGTTACTGTCTAGTCCTATCATCACAGTAAGCGGTATTTGATAAATGACACATAGATGCGCCCTGCAAATGAAAGCTACTACTGACTTAATTTGAAAAACTTTCAAGGCAATAATCTAAACACCTCCAAGGTAAGAAGAAAATGTAGAAGTTTCCCAAAGTATAACAGTCCTATGACAATGTGTTAGAAATAAGTACTTAGCATACAAAATGCTTAAGCTACCATTTCCTCTCTAAAATGTCAGAGAACAAACGGATTATCTTGCGTGATTTAGGCTACCAATGTGAACTGTTTGGGAGGATTAAGAAAAGCATACCAACAACAACAAAAGACAGATGGTAGTACGTACAGGTATCCTCCGCTTTTTGAAAGTTCGTTTTATGTCACCTCACTTTTCCGAAAGACCTACATTAGTACCTGTTTTGGGTAACCGAAAGAATTCGGAAGAGGATTTCCAATTTTATGGAAAAAGGTGAAAAGCAAAAATAGCGACTAGTGTTGGTTCTGCAGCGAGAGAGAGAGAGAGAGAGAGAGAGAGAGAGAGAGAGAGAGAGAGAGAGAGAGAGAGAGTCTCGTGGAGACCGTACACACCCAGAGCAGAGCAGTGAGAGTGGCATCGTCCATCCAGCTCCTTCCCCAGGACCTACACTCAGCGGCTCAGCATCAGCCCCCAGAGCTCTGAACTGTGCCTGTGAGCACCTGCGCTCGATTTACCTCGATTTACTCTGTGTATCCCTTAGCAAGATGTGTCCTATGGTAATTGCTTCTTTGCTTTACACCATTTCAATTTACAAAAGGTTTCACAGGAACGCTCTACTTTCAGAGAGTATGCAGATACACATATAACTCTGAGTTGATATTATATATTACCAAGCAGTTTTATTAAAACATTCATCATCTAAGAAGCTCACCACCTCCTTCCTCTTCCTGGACGCCCTGGTCCTCTGCTCCCTGAACAACATCATTATCTACAGCATCATAACGAGCTTGCTGCCTGCAAGGGAAACAAACAATCATCACCTCAGGGACACAAATTAAGTAGCACAGTTTGACGTAAGTCATTTATCTTTAAAGAGAGTTATCAATGAATTTTTCGACACTTTTTGAAAAGCCATAAAAATATTTCTTAAACTTATCCAATTAGGTTTAATAAAGATTCCAGACACTTTCAAAACATGCCTTATAAAAGATAAAATACCTTTCAAATGATAAAATAAAATGAAGTTAGCACAAAACCTGATAAGTTATTTTGAGACATACACTGTCTTTTTTTTTTTTTTTTTTTTTTTTTTGGCGGTACGCGGGCCTCTCACTGTTGTGGCCTCTCCCATTGCGGAGCACAGGCTCCGGACGCGCAGGCTCAGCGGCCATGGCTCACGGGCCCAGCCGCTAGGCAGCATGTGGGATCTTCCCGGACCGGGGCACGAACCCGTGTCCCCTGCATCGGCAGGCGGACTCTCAACCACTGCGCCACCAGGGAAGCCCTACACTGTCATTTTTAAGCAGGGGAAAAAAATGTTGATTATTCTGAAAATTCAATGTTTGGAATGTAGTTTTCAGGTAGTGGTTCTGCCTCAGCTACACGAGCAACAGGAGCCCCTCAAGTTCACGGGTAACAAATACAGGAAGCCGTCTCTATCCTGCTTGTGAACGCCAGAGGCGGGCTGCCTAGGCCCATCAGGAGGCTACCGTGTCTGCTCCGGGCGCTGCGGCCGGCCCTCGGCGAGCCCAGCCTGCCTCTGCTGGGCCGTCTCCCTGGCGAGGAGCTGCGGCTGGTGCTGGTGCGGCAAGGGCCCCTGCAGCCTCTGCTGGGGCGGGGCCTCGTGGCGCTCCTTCGGCCGCTGGGCCTCCTCCACCCGCCGCACTGCCAGCCTCTGCTGCTCCTCATACGGCGACTGGAATTTGGCGACCGGCTTGCCCGAGGGATACACCTGGGGAACAGAGAGTCGCTGCAGAGCAAGAACTGTCGGGTCCCCTGGGTCCTCCCTTCGTCCCTTTCGCGCGACACGCGCAGAAGGCAGAGCTGGTTTGTGAACACCTATCTGTCAGGTCAACTGTCATAATGGTCCAAAGCCACCCCGCGGCTGGACTCCACTCCTGTCTCCCACCGCTCTGAATCACCCTTGGCTTCTTTCAGCAACTGGTCTTCTCCATTTGTTGGCATTAAGGCAGATTTTTAATGTGCTCCCTCTCAAATGGAGGAGGACGCAACAGAAGAAATGTTTCAACCCTAATTAAATTTATGCTCAGAAGGCTCTGGTATATGTGGGCACGTAATAACCTCAGACTAAATGGGGCGATTTGTGAGCTGAGGCTGAGGCTAAGGCTTTCCCATGAAGCCTAAAGACCTAGGGAAGCTAATTAACTCTCGCAGTGCATATACTAATCTCAGGCTAAGCGGAGCCAAAACAAGTCAAATTTCAGATTAGGGTGGAAAAGCAGAGAACCGTTTTTCTTCAAAGAAACCAAAAATGGATGAGAAGAGAGAACTTTCTGATTAAAGGAAAACCTGATACAGGAATTCTTAAACTCTGCTTCCATTAAGCCGTCTACCACTCCCTCCTCCGCCCCCCTCTCCCAACTAATACAAGTCCACACAGTTCTCACCAAAGGAAACAGGGTGCATGGTTGAGGGAAATTAAACCTAGTGGGGAATTACCTTTGAGGAAAGCTACGAAGGACCCAAGACTGGGAGAGAGGCTTCTTCATGCCACCTTTGCAACAATTTAAGAGTGCACCCGCAGGGGGGCCTTCACACGTGCCCAGCCAAAGCCTCTAGCGGCTTGAAGTCTTGGAACGTTCGAGGCCAAACAAAGCTTCAGAGCTATAAATAAAAGGTGACCAGCGTCCACGTAAGGGCCAGGTAGCCTACCGTCAGGTATCGCCTTCGAGGTTGTGTAAGGAAGGTACACCTGGCTGCACTCAGGGTTGCTTTCAGTTCTTTTAAGTCTCATTTATAATAATAATGGATGTTTTTATGGGTCTTACTTATGTGAGAGGGGAGTGCTCAGTGGTGGAGCCTGAGCAGAGACTGGTTAAACACACTCACTCACCTAGTGGCATGTCCTTAAGTCAGCTTTCTGATGACTTGCTAACCACCCTGAAGGTGAGCGTGCAAAAGCCAACACAGGATTTGACAGTAAGTAAGTGAACAGGGAGAAAAGTACCCTTGATCACAGAAAATGCGTCACTTCTCGGCCTCAAGATGCCCACGGGGCTCGAGCACAGACTGGAAGGTGCGGGATGAGGTGCCCATCTACTCTCCTACTCTGTTAAAGGGGTGTGACTGAGTCTCTCTCACTGCGCACTCTTGACAAAGACAATACGTACACACACGCATAGCACCTTCTCTTTTCCCCAACCGTCTTTCTGGGATAAGGTAGCTATGCTACTAACATCACAAAAGAACATTTAAATAGGTACATGTAACATTTAGCAAGATCACCCCAATTTTATTTTATAGACTGTTATACACGAGGGCTTTTTCCTTAACACAGCTGACCCTTGAACAGCGTGGGAGGCTGGGGCGCTGACCCTCCGTGCAGTGGAGAATCTTCTTACAGCTTTCAGTCGGCCCCCTGTATATAGGGTTCCTCCATAGCCTCCCTCCCTATAGGGGCTCCTCTGGGCAGTTCCCCACGTGCAGGTTCTACTAACCGCGGATCTTGCAGTGTTTACTACTGAAAAAATCCTGGTAGGAGTGAACCCATGAGGTTCAAACCTGCCCTGCTCAAGGGTCAACTGCACGTAGACACAAAGGCGCACCCCTTATCCCAGGCAACTGGCTGGATGACCTCGTACCCCAGCGCGAGCCTGCCCTTCCAGGAGCCTGGCTTCCTTCCGCTCACGCCGTTCCGCCCACTCCCGATGCCGCTGCTCCTCCAGCGATGGGTCGTGCTCCTCCGCGAGGTGCTCGGCCTGCCCGACCTGCTCCATCGCCTCTTCCTCCAGGGCCCTCCTGTGCTCCTCCTCCACCGGCCGCCCCTCGGGCTCCTCGCGGCCCGCTTCTCGCCGGGTCAGTTCTGCGGGCGCCTGGAATCCTGCCTCCTTCTGGGTGGGAGGGTAAGGTTCTGTTTCCTCCGTTCTTCCAGGGACTGCTTCATGGTTCTGCCACACTTCGCTATTTCGGGACACCTAGGCCAAGCACATCACTGGAAATGACACTCTTCTATTTCGAAAGCAGTGATAGAATCTCTTTATTACCATGTCTACGGGGTTACAACATAAGCAAAATCCTGGAGTCTAGAAATATAGAGTCCTGACTGAAAAGTATGGCTGCAGTGGAGTCACTTAACTCTTCTCACTGTGTGATCTCACCTACAAAATAGAGACAACGTAAGCAAAATTTCATCGTGGAAAGAATACCGTAAATAACCTAAAAGTAAAGCCTATAAGTGACCACATCTCAGTAGACCCTACCCTCAAAAGCAATCTAACTCCTGTTCTCCCTTAGAATAAAAAGGGAAAAACCCTCATACTTCAAGTGATCAAATACGTAATTTTCTTCAAGGTAAATTTTGTTTTCAATAATTATATGAAAAGAAAAGGATAAGATCAAGTAGAGGATGAGCTAGCTTTGTTTTCTGTTAGCAAATATAAAAAAAAGAATGCCATTACTAATGGACACCCATATGTTGGCTATAATAGTGCCCATTAAATCAGGTACAATTAAACATTTCTGACGTATTAAAGTGGTATTTCTTTGTAAACCAGAGGAAGTCTTTTGTGAGTACTTTATATTATTAACACAGAAAACTCTGAAGAAAAAAAAGATGTGTCTTTTCACAGAGAACTCCTCTTCTAAAACTGGTTGATTTAAATCAGTTTTCTCTGCAAGTTTCAGAGATTTCTATACGGTCTTCATTACTTAGAAAAGAGAGGCAAAAGAGAGATGGTATAATATCAATAGGAAAATGTGTCACTATCCTCCCTCCCACCAACCTTCTTTAGCAGAAAGAATACTTTCTTTGGTCAGGTTGCTGTCCCATAATTGAAATAAATGTGAAGCCCTGTTCTTAAATTAGCAGAAACATAACTTAGAAACTGGATTGTATACGTAAACAAATAAGCCAAGGGAAAAAGTCCTTTCTCAGACATCTGAGGACGGCTTTTGGAGGTGTACATTTTACCAAGTCCTTGCATACCTGACAAGTTTGAATCGATACTGCCCTGGCTTTACAGGAAATATTTCTCTGAAGGGCCCTAAGTGCTTTCCAACACCTGTCACTTATCGCCACAACATCCCTGTGAGAAAGGTTAGAGCAGATGACTATTATCTCCACCTCCCAGATGGAAGAACTAAAAAGTCTGAGTCTTTAAAAGCTTAATCCAGTAAACTGGTAGTTAAACTTAGATAGAGAATAGAACCAATTTCCACACCAGGGCTCTGGTTGTGTTTTCTTAAGTTAGGAGCAACGTAAGACCCAGACAAAGAACAAGCATCCAGGGGGATACAGAACCTGTGAAGGAATGCTTTGCTCAGACTGAAGATTCAAACGAAGTCCACTCACTTCAACTTAATTATTCCCATAAGGTGATGAGAAGGTGAGTTGGGGAAAGTCTTCTCAAACATTCACTGTTTAAAACGACTTTGTCGGGGGAAAGATAATCATACTTGCCATTTTTATTACAGGTGTGATTGCATAAACAACTCTGTAAGAATTAATCATATGGGCGACACCACTTTTGATGTTTCACTTGGGAGATATTCTTAAGCAACAAGGCTTAATTTTATGAAGAACAGGAATACAAAAAATAGATTCTGTGACTAGCACTTATACTCTTGTAGTTGTATGAAGGCTATATAATACAAACTTTGACATATTTTGTATGGACCAAGTACAGCATCGAGTTCAAATATATTATCAGCTTTAATACTTAAGTGGGCTGACTGTCATATAATATCCTCATGATCATTTAACCTTCTCACTCTACCCCCCCCCAAAAAAACCCCTAAAATATTCAGACATGACAGCTCCTTTCAAACAAATATACCCACATGAAGAAAGACAAAACTAGTTCAGTCTTTTCCAGGAAACAGAACAGCAGTTCTCAAAGTGTGCGTCCCCAGCCCAGCAAAATCAGCTAGAAATGCAAATCCTCAGGCCTCACCCCAAATTCACTGAACTGTAAACTGTGGGCTGGGGCCCAGTTATTCCTGTTTTAACAGCCCTGCTAGGGACTCTGATATATGCTAAAATGTGAGAACCGGTGTTCTGCAGTTAGAGCTGGCAATATTTAGAGCAGTTCACCTGAGGACAGCTTGACAGGGAAAGCGACCTGACCACAGATGACCAGTTCATGCCTCTTACCTCCCGAGGCTCTCCAGGTAACTTGTCCCTTGTTGCGCTGTCACCTTGTGGAGAATGTGCCACCTGGGTAATATTCTGCTGCTCTGTTCGTTCTGGTTTTCGAAAGCTTGGAATCCTATTCAGAGTGTCTTTCAGTTGTTTATATTCTGCAACTTGAGTCTGCATACAAATTGCACAATTGGATGCAAATTGCACAATTTGAGGAGGGAAAAGGATATCATTCATAGATGGTTCACTGGAAGACTGGACAAAAATATTATACCTAAATGCAAGAAAGGAAGAATACGCAGACTGTTTCCATGCATTAGCTATACTTACTTGGACATGCTCAACCATTTATAAGCACATGCAAATTAGAGTTCAAGGGAACAGAGAAAAAGTATCTAAGACAGATGTTAGTTTCCCATGCTACATTAAACTAAGTCAGGATTTTTATATATAAATTTCTAGTCTAAATATCATTATTAAAAGTAAGACAGCTATGCAATCAGTTTTATGACATTAAACTCTATTTTAAAATTGCACAATTATGTAAATATAAGTGCAGATTATCTTTTACCAATATGGTCTGAGTAACACTTTTCAGCAGAAAAGAACCATAGGCTTCAAATAAGTAACTGAATATATATGTAAAATCACTCAGGCCACCCTCTTCTTCCAGTCAATACGTGCTCACAAAGGGTCCCTTCCTCTCCAGAACGCTTCCTGTATTGTGCTCTGCAGTTTTGGAAAGCAATAGCATAGGCATGAAATGAGGCTGGATTTTTATTCTTCAATTCTGAATGTCCTTTTCTTCTAGAGCAACAAAGGCACTAATGAAGGCATAGGTCTAGAATATACTCATATACTCATATGTGTGTACCCGTGTGTATATGTGATAGGGTGTATGTGTGTGTGTGTGTGATATTTTTAATACAAGAAGCTAGAAAGATGGAAAAAATTAAACACTTTAAGTAGGAAAACCAAGAGACTATACTTAGCTCATCATACGCACCAAAACCGTAACCCTAAAACAGAAATACTGTGTGTGTAAACACACACTTCCATGAACACAAAGAACCCAGAAATCTCTTCTGAAAGAAAGAGCCTGCTGGCCAGGGCCGCCGCCCTCAGTGTGCACAGCAGACGGGGAGTCGAGGCTGGTGAGTCGTGCTCCTGCGGCCACAGCTGTGCACCTGTACAGTGCTCTCCCACCCCCTTTCTGCCTTTTTCTAATTCACACAGAGGTGAAGAAGTCTGCTTGCTAAATCTGTCTCAGGGGAGTGCTTCTTTATCATTTGAACAAAGGCGTGCCAAACGGCTAACAATGGCCCTTAGCCCAGAAATCTACCAAAACATTTGCAAACCAACTTTGGAGGTCAAAGAAAAAAAGATGACATCCACACAATGATACTTTTAATAAGATAAATATTCTAGTCTTTTTTTCTTTCTCCTCCTCCTAGATACATAACCTTTGAAGGCAGCAATGCTGTGGTTCTCAAATACTAGCGTGCATTAAGATTCATGTTAAATTATGGAAGGATCATGTTAAAAATGCAGGCTCCTGGACCCCCCACCCTAGAAATGATGATTCAGTAGGTCTGGAGCACGGCCCAGGTAACTGTGATACAGGGAGTCTCCACAAATTCCAGCTGAAGAGTTAAGTGTGACTTTGATGTCCCTAGGCTTCCAGCTTGGTTCTGGGCAATGGTTTGGGGCCAGCTACAGTACTCCTTTTTGACCTTACTTTATTTAGATATAAAAAGGATACAGTATTATATAACTCAGTAGGTTGTGAATAGTAAATAAAATTCTGTACATAAAGTTATTATGATAATCCCTGATAAATTGTAAACTCTCAAATTCTACTGTGTTCCTGCTTTCTCCCGCCCTTAATTATTCCATTTAAAAAATCAGGTTGTCGGGCTTCCCTGGTGGCGCAGTGGTTGAGAGTCCGCCTGCCGATGCAGGGGACACGGGTTCGTGCCCCAGCCCGGGAAGGTCTCGCATGCCGCGGAGCAGCTGGGCCCGTGAGCCATGGCCACTGAGCCTGCGCGTCCGGAGCCAGTGCTCCGCAAAGGCAGAGGCCACAACAGTGAGGGGCCCGCGTACCGCAAAAAAAAAAGAAAAAAAAATCAGGTTGTCAAGACAGAATCTCGTAAGATGATTTACATGAGAGACGTAGATGCCTGAAATAGCAGTTGTTTTCTGAGCAGATCTGGGGAAAGTTTTAATACGGGGGTAAAAGAGCAGGAGAAACTTGGAGGCCCCACCCAAAAGAACCAAAAAGCTATTGAAAGAAATAGAAAATTATAGGTAAGTTAAATAAAAATATTTTTTCTGTTGCAAAACCTTGTCGGCAATACTCCCAGGATGCTTACGACAGAATCTGGCTTTGGTCATTAAATGAACTATTTTACTTATATTTTTCTGAATTTTCAAATTGTTGCTTAGTCTAATATTTATGGCTATTATAGTACATAGAATATTCAAATTGGTTTGTCACATTTTTCAGTATGAAAAGCAGCCTCACAGAAAATAATAATACTTGGTAAAAAATTTTATAAAGAAGGTTTTGAATGTAATAATATCCTCTAAAGTCAATTTAATTTATACCCATGGAAAAAAATTACCACACAGCTACAGTTTTGTAAGGAGATAATCAATGACTGCCTTGAAAAAGGGTCCCAGAGACACAGATGCCACAGCCTCTGAGACGAATCAGGGCCCAGCATATGATTCTATTAATAATTTTATAAAGACAAAAGATAATACATGGTCTCCTGGTAAGCACAGATAGTTGGTTTTCCTTTGCCCTTTTCTTTTAATTCTTCCAAGAGAAGAAAAGTGAAGACCGGTGATTAAGAAGACACAGCAACTAAACTAGCCATTCTTATTTCTTTGCTTCGACTAGAAAGCTGTATAACACTCAATGTGATATTACTTTAATAAGCTCTCCAACACTTGTATTTGTTCACTTGTTCATTCATTAAGTGTCTACTGAGGGCCTGCCTTGTGCCGAGGACTGTTCTAGGCTTTGAACAAATGAAGCTTACGACTCTCGTTTTCCTTCTCTATTGACTTGAGAGCTCTTCTTATTTCCTGTAATTTGACCAAACAACACATAAGCCTAGTCCCCAAAGCAGTGTGTGCGGGCTGTAAAGCTGGGAGCAAGGGAGGGAGGAATAAAATATAGAGCTTGACAATAATTTATTTAGGTAGCTAGCATCATAAAATCCTACAGATTATATAGCAAGCGTCAATACAGGTCACACGGTGGCAAAAGACCACATATGTGGGATAATTTCTGTGACTGAAACAAGTATTAGACTACTGCATGCAGGGGCTGGAGGAGGGTAGAAAAAGTAATATGCACCACACTGCCAGTGCAAAAAAAAAAAAAAATCAAAGGTTTATTTAATATTCTCTTGATCGAGTTTTGAAAGCATGCATGATCTTCAGGATCAGGAAAGCTCTGTCCTAAGGAACTCAGTGAAGCCTGGCCTTTAAGAGACTACACGCACAGAGGAATTCAGAAATGTTAAGCAGACTTAAAAAGAACCCAGAGAGGCCGCTACCCTTCTAACCTGTGCAGCAGCTAGTGCACTCTTGTGGTCTTCCAAAGTCACTACAAGTTGTTCATGCTCGGAGAGTAAATTCTTATGCTGTTGCTACACAGAAAAGAATTTTACAGGTTGAGTTTTAACATTCTAGGACAAACTCCTCTTGGGCAGACAGTGGCATGAGCACCCAGATGCTGCTTGCTTGCTGGTTTGTTTGTTTGTGCAGTATTTGTTAAGTTCCAAAATCTTTGTAGAGGGAAGACTATGATTAATGTATTCCACAATCTAAAATGTGCTACCGAAATATCACAATCACTTACAGTGAAATCAACACACAAAGAAAAATACCTGTTATTAATAAACCTTTGTAAATAAAAAGCTTATTAATCTAAAAACCTGTAACGTTACAGCCATACTGGAAATAAGTGAAAAATATTATTAATAATATTTGAATTAACATTTTTATTATAAAAACATTATAACAATAGTGCAGAATATTTGAAAAATAGATGGGGAAATATATAATCCCACTATCCTTAAATAAGTTACAAACGATTTTATATGTTTCCTTTCGGTCTTCTCTACGTAATTGTGTATAGCTATCATAATAGCCTGAATTCTACTTCACGTACTTATTTTTCACTTAAGATATTAAAGGTATTTCTGTATTGCCAAAAAAAAAAAAAAAGCTTATTAAGATTGAACCATCTAGCAAAAGAATCATTTCAGTACTAATGGAAATGTTGGGATTTCCAGACCATCGTTTAGCTTATGATACAGAAGTGGTAAAAGTATTGGGCCTGGTCTGGTTTATGCAAAGCCCAAAATAACAGTGCGCATTGTAAAGCATGTCAAGTAGGGAACGACTTTTAAGGTCACTCTACAAAGTAAAGCAGGCAAACACTAAACAGTCAAATGCTGGGTGTTTTTTTTACCTTGACATCTTGCAGCTGTGTGTGCATGTCCTGATGCGCTCTCCTCAGCTGTCTGTTCTCTTCTCTCAAATTGTACACAGATTCTATTTTAGAAAAAGGGAAATCATGCGTAAAGCCCTGGGCCTTTTGGGCTCTTGATTCTATTATTTTCACATCTAAAGCCTCACATAACTTTTTCTAGGATTGTTTTGACCTTTGACAGTACCATATTCCAAATCAACAAAACCTATACCATTTTGGGATGTGGCATGGATTCAGCTGGACAACCCAATACAATCTGGTTCAGTGGTTTCAATACATTTAAACAAGCTACACGTCGTAGAAGCTAAGGATTGTTAATTAGTCCTGTGCTAAAAATGAAATGTTTCTGTTAATAAGCAAACCCTTAGGAATGAAATGTAATGGGTAGGGGTCATCTAAGATTTTGATCTCTTCACAAATTAAAAACAGGGCTATCAAAAAGCAAAACCACATTTCTCATAGCATGAATAATTTCCACAGTCCCCAAAAGGTATTTCAGTTACAAAAGCAACTCAAGAAATAAACAAGAGACAGAGAGACACCCCATCTGCTCAAAACTTCTAAATATATTTTCTTTCTCCCACCATTGAGTTCTTGACGGATCCAAATTCTCCCTCCAATAGCTATAGGACAGTTCTTTCCAGGGCTACCATGTGAGACTGTAGCAATCAGAGTGAAGTCTTAAAACCTCCTGAACCACAAGCTCCACTGTTCGGGGAACAACCTCTTGCTAATTTTCCCACATTTTCAATATCTGGATGGTATGAACTGGCAGCGCTTGGGCTAAATACAACACGCAAACATTTTTTTTGGCCCCTGCAGTGTTGGCCTACACAGAGTGTCTTCCACATTTGAAGAGCTGTCACCATTTAAAAATCCAGAATCTGGGTCTAATAAGATTCTGGCAACATTAGGCCAGTTCTCATGTGACAGCACTCAGCAGAAGTTAAATGGTGGCTGCGTGACCATAATGACTCATCTCCAACGGGAGATACTGTTGAGAGTGAAAGGGGTGCTGTTAAGAATTATGCTGGGACAGCAGCAGGTGTGGACCTGCACTGTGTTGGGCAAACCGTCCCCAAAGTGGCAGCCACTTGCTGCAGGCAGACCTTTATGTCTCCAGGGTGGCCCTCAGCACAGAAGGAAAGTTCCAGTCACCATCCCGCCTCATACTTTCTATCCACTTTCACTCCACTAGCGTCCCTGCTTGATCCCCGGGCACTGGCTTCGTGATTGGGTTTGGGGAGAGATCAAGAACAAGGTGGGAAATGTGGCCAGTGGTTGGGTTGTCCACCTACATGTCATACTGGATTTTCTCAAAGGTCAAAACAGGACACTGCGGGGGCTTCCCTGGTGGCGCAGTGGTTGAGAGTCCACCTGCCGATGCAGGGGACGCGGGTTCATGCCCCGGTCTGGGAAGATCCCACATGCCACGGAGCGGCTGGGCCTGTGAGCCATGGCCGCTGAGCCTGCGCTCCGCAACGGGAGAGGCCACAACAGTGAGAGGCCTGCGTACAGCAAAAAAAACAAAACAAAACAAAACAAAAACGGGACACTGTGGCAATTGAAGAGGACCACAAGTGTGTCATCGGCTGGATGGGCCCTCAGTCTACACACAGGCACACATGCACTTGAAATACCCGAACTTGGCTGACTTTTAAAGGAATTCAGTTTATAACCTTAATGACGGTGTCTCCTGTGCCTTTGCTGTGCGACCCTGAGCAAGTTACCTAACTTTAGCAGGCCTCAATTTCTTCACTTGTTAAATTAGACTAAATATAATGCCTACCTTGCAGGTTGTTATGAGACTTAAATAAGATACCTGTACAAAGAATTTCCCCCAGTACTGGCACATGGAAAACATTTGTTCAGTGTCAGCTATTATTATAACGATAATGGGAAGAATAATCATCTAAGTTTATATATGCTATCAGCTCATAGCTATCCATATTCTAAATTCTAAACTCCCTCCTCGTGTCATAGTAACCTGCCAAAGACTACTCGGACTACACACGTCATAGGTTTGCCGCTACAGACCCGCGTCTACCATGATGCATCTATCTTTAATTTACTATCAGGGACCATAATCAAACAAAAGTGCTGATGTGAAAATCACTTATCAAAGTGTCGTCAAAGGCACTGTCACATTAAGTTGTTTGAAGTCTCTCTGAGAAACTTCTTCCAAAAGTTAATTGATATCAAAAATACCGTTCTCTCTCTCTCTTGCCCTCTGTCTCCATCTGTCTCTCTCTATCGCTCCCTCACCCACCAAGGTATTGGTAGATTCTCTCTTCTGATGACAAGAGCCCTATCACTTGCTGTATTTCTACTTTTGTTCTGGGTTCCAGGCCATCAGGCTTGAACTATCTGAGTATGCAGAACTCACAGACAAGTATTTTCCATGGTTCTGATTTCTTGTTAACATTTTACTATACATGGACTTGGTTTCAAAGAAAGGAGTAACTATAGAGTAGACACAAGATAATATGCCTTTTAGGGCTATTACTAAAATTGAATGAACTAAATTATGTAAAGCATGCCAAGGTCAGACACCTAGAAAACTTTACTTCTCACTCCTTAATGGATCTCCTTCATAACAATATAATTAAATATATTTCCTCAGCTTGGCTCAGGTTTGAAAATGCTGAACAGTGGATCCTACAAGTCAAATGTCCTCCTTCACCACACAAAGGTGTAGCATCCCCAGGGTGGCAAGTGCTGTCTGCGCACTGGAGTCTTCTGGTTCTCTCTTCCTTTTACCACCTTTGTAAGGGCTTTCAGTGTTTAGTCTCTTCCTTTCTCTATTTTGCTACCTTACTGACTCCTCACCACCCAGCTCACCACCAACAAGCCAAGGCCCCTACATGTCTACATCTCTTGGGTATCATTCTGCTGACATCTGGCTCCATCAAGACCATCTCAACCCTTTGTAAACTGCCTCAGTGGCTATTTAACTCCCAGGTGCCTTTTTGGAATACTTAACAAAGTATTCCTATTATTTTGGAATACTGTTTTTAGCCTATTATTTTGGAACACTTCGAGACAAAACATTGCAAAAAATAAGTATAGAAAATCCAAAGGACCCTTCACATGGTTTCTTTCTATGATGACATTTTATATAAAACCAGGAAATTGTTCTTCACCCATGTTTTTGCAAAGCACCAGGATTTCACCCGTGTTTTTGCAAGCACCAGGATTTCACCCGTGTTTCTGCAAGCACCATGTATGTTTTTAAACCAAATCTCACACTTCAGACTTATTTAGTACCTGGATAGATGATTGTAGAATATGCTATTGCCCTTTTCCAGAACTCACATGTACTCAGAAGTGATATATTTTGTTCCACATTACTATGAAAATACCTGATGCTGATGCTGGTGGTGGTTAATATAGATTGAAGGTCTACCACGTACCAGTAACTGTTCTAGGTGCTCTGCATAATGTAATCCTCATCCCAACTCTACAAGGTTGATACTTTTTATGAATATCCCGCTTTTACAGATGAGGACGGTTTACGCTACACAACTTGCCTGTGGTCATATATAAACTAGTCATTGAAGAGGCCAAGATTCACCAGGGCAGTCTGACTCCAGAGCCTGAGCTTTTTGAAGCTACTATTACCGATCAACAGGGAGTCTTTATGCCCCTGTGGAGATCTGGAAATGCATCACTGTAACTGGGGAGCACTGATGGCATTTTGTGGGTGGGGTCAGAGATGCTAAATGTCTCACAACACACTTAAAAAGAGAACTGTCTTGCCCAACATGGCCAATGTGCCCCGTTGAGAAACACTAAGTATTCTATTCTGTTTCCCTAAACAAACCCAAAGAGATAAGTGTGAAACTTCATAAAGAAGTAAGAAGTAACTGGTAAAGGACCACATGTAAGGTAATCAATCAGCAAGCAACAAACAAAATAAAACAAAAGTCTATTGTTCTATTCAAACGTTAATATGAGTATTCATTTCCATGCACACTGACTAATTAGGTTTCCAAATACCTTTTAGCTTAGAAAGCTCTTGTTCTTTCTCTTGCTGAAGCTGCAGGTATCGCTGCTTGTGGTCATTAAATGTCCTACTGAAGTCTTCTCCTTGCCTGCGGTGTTCCTCTTCCAAGTCGCTGTGCTGTTTCTTTAGCTCCTCATGTTGACTCTGCAAAGATGAAAACTTTAGCAGGGATGTACATTCTCTAAATTATATCAGAATCTGTCTCTCAATAGCGTAGTCTTTCTCTTGCCAGAAAGTCAGCACAAATGAAGAAGCAGGCTTCGTTTTCCTCAGACTGCTTTGAATTTGTGCAGCTCCCTTCCATTTCCCTTCCATTCCAAATGAATAGTTTGGGATCATGGCCAAAAATAATTTTCTCCTGAATTTTTAACATTAACGGGAAAAACAAGAAGTTGGCAGTTTGCATGAGAGATGGAAAAGGAAGGGATTTGGGGAAATTCCCAGGGACTCAAGTTACTGTGGAAACAGGGTAAAGCTAACGAAAAAATTACCCCTCCATGGATACTCTAGACTGCCTCTTTCAATCCGATGTTTTCCCAGCAACATTTTTTATTTCCTTTCTTTGATTTTCAGCCTTCCTGGTAACCCAGTTTAAAGAAGGGGGGCGGGGAAAAAGACTTTTTTCCGTTTGGGGGAAGTAATAAATCGACTGTTTATAGAATGATTCTTACTTACACTACTCCTGATTATAACACTGTAATCACAATCTAGATAAATTCTACAGTCTCCAAATGCTTAATATGAAAGGGTGGTCTGCTTTAATTCATGTATTGCTTTCTTGATAATAGGAAAGATGCCGGTTTCAATAAAAAGCATATGCCCTACTGATATAGGAGAAAACACAACACCAAACAAAAAGCTGGGGGGTAGGGGCTGAAGACAGTGGCGTGGTTTTTTTCCCTGCTGTGCAGGGTGGCATAATGTCTGCTGCTCATCTCTTCTGGCCTGAACAGAAATAATGCATCTCTCTCTCTCTCTCTTTTTTTCAATTTTCCTGACACAATAATGAGTTTTATCCAAGAACCAAGGAAGGAGAATCTTTAAACATAAAGTGTGCTCCTGTGGTAGGCAGAACATTTATTGCACATTAGTAACAGGAAGGCAGCATTTTAATACTTCTACTGCCTCCAGCGCGACTAAGATAGAAGAAAATCTCTAAGAAAAACGACTCTGAGAAATTAGATTTAAAAAACAAACAAAAATCCTTAAAAGATAGAGAACAAAGTTAAAAATTAGGTGACCAGAGAGCCTGATTTATAAAAAATGTGTAATGAGCTAAATATGTTCTTTGAAATCAGGTGATAAACATGATGGAGCATTATAATTATATATCACTTTTAGCCAGAAATGACTTTAATATACCATATCACAACACAAATCAACTTTCTGTAAACTTTCCTTGATCACTTAAGTTACTTAGTTAATCCTTTGATTCACTTACGAAGAACAGCTTTAAATTACTCACCTTTAACATCTGATGTTGGACATTCAACGCGCTGTACCTGCTATTAGAATCTTGCTGTAAATTGAAAAGCAAACAGTTAACACAAAAATAACAAATTTGGCTCTTTTGCTAACCAGAGCTTAAAGGTCTTAATGGAAGGATTTCACTCATTTCACTTGTGTTAAGTGAAAATGAACTCTAAGCTCGAAACAGGACAATTCTGAGGCCATCTCTTTACTTAATAGCAGAAATGAAGTTTTCACATTCCTCTAAGTTTGCTAGACTTTAATAATGAAAAATCAGGACATGGAATTATGAAACAGCAGCTTGACAGGGCCCTTGGAGGTGATTTACTTCCACTCTCATATGGAGAAGAAAAACTGAGGCCAGAGGCACAGGGGAACTTGTCCTGAGATGCAGCACCGCACATGGCTGATATATCGTGCCCGGTGCTCCAAGGGGAACAGGAGATAAACCAGGCCTCACAAGCTTCGCATGGCTTCCGGGAAGGGAGAGAAAAGGCACCTTCCTGCCTCGAGCTTCAGCGGGTAAGAAATTCTACATACGTGACTTTACCCCAACTAGAATCCAACTCACAGAGTGAGAAACAGAAAGGCTAAGGAACAGGCCAGGGCAAACATTTCCTTTAGTAGCAGAGCCAGGACCAAAACTTGAGCCTACACCTATGGCTGAAGCACGTGCTCCAGCAGTGTGTCTCTGTGTGCCAGTGGAGCATCTTCACATTTGGACCTCACACAAGTCCAGCCCTGGGCAACCATAACCAGTGAGTGTGCAAACCACAAACCACCTGAAACTTTTCTCTCCCCAGACTGCTGTGTTGTTCTATCTTATGTGCCACACTCCTTGCTTTACCCGTCACCGGTATAAGCACAGCCTCAATTCTTTCTTTCTTTCATATTCTTGCAGCTTCTAAAATGAACTGCATTTTTGCTTTATCATTTTATTTTATCACTTTACCATTTTAATTTGTAATAAATTGCATTACAAAATGCACAACAGAATACACACAGTTCTGGCTAGGGCTTTTAAAAGCAGGTAAGAGTCGAAAGCTGACAGCCTCCTAGTTATTCAAGGAACAGACTCTTCTCAGTTTTAATACCCCAAAACGCCAATGCTTTATGCAACCAATGCTCACATATTTTTCTTAGAGTAAGAGAAAAACTTGTTTTTCTCCAGTTAATTTGGACTTAAAAACTTTTTAAACTGGCAATATCATTTATATATTCATTCGTTCCACAAATGTTTTTGAACATGGGAACTCTAGGCCAGGTACCGTGTCAGACATTACACAGCAATGTCTATGCAAGTAACAGTAACGTCCTGCAAAGGCAAATTAAAATAAATATCACATTCTATAGAAAAGAGAGACTACAAATGAATAAATAAGTGAATAAAAATAATCTCTTTATGAAGAGATTATGTTTATGGTTGAACATTAAGGCTATTTCCAATTTATCACTATCACAGTAATGTGATAAACAAAGGAAGGTAGGTTTTAAAACAGCAGTTTTTAGATCTTCCTCTGAGAATCTCTTGGCAAGGAAGGAAGGAAAGGAGAGAGGAAGGGAGGGCGGGAAGGACGGAAATGTATTTCAGCCCTTCAGTCCTAGTGATCAACAGAGTAAAAGGTTTTGCGACCATATTTGCCCCTCTTGCAAGTTTCGTGAAATAAAAAATTAAGGGAGAAAAAAAAAAAAAACTCACCCTTCCCTTATTTAGTGTTTCTTGTGCTTCTAATTTATAAACCAGAAAATCTAGAAAATACAAAATGGAGAAAATAGAGTATAAGTTAATTCACTGTGGCATTTTTAGACATCTAAAAGAACATAGGCGTACTTTACTCAGACCTAAAAAATGTTTCAGGTTTAAGACAATCTACTTGGTGACTTATATACTTTGTCTTTTAATGCTTTAGCACGAGTTGAAAAAAACTGTTATATAATTTTCCTCTTTACCTTTAAGTTGTGAATCTTGTATCAACAAAATACACACTATAACCAACTGATTAAAAGTGCATTTAGAATGTGTACTTGGTGATGAACTGTCCTTGAAATGAAGGAGAAAAAAAACATGAAGTGCACCTAAGGACAGAGATGGTTTATTGCCAGCCACTAGATGGCACACGAAAATCATTCAGGACCTGAAAAGGAAATCAAGCCGTGGAAACCATCTTTAATGCTCTTAAGGCTTTATTATCCACTAGATGGCTCTATAAAATCACTCTGCTTTTGAAGACAAGGGAAATCCAAATCCTATCAAAGCATTTTAATGATCTGAAACATCTCAGTAAAACATCCTAGCCCACACTGCCCTCCTCTGTTCTCCCTCCTTCTACCTCACACCAAGGTAATCAGACGGAACATCTCACTTCAATCTCAAGATTTACCAAAAAGATGAATAAATAAAAATAGAATGCAGGAGAAATGTCTATTTAGGTCTTCTGCCCATTTTTGGATTGGGTTGTTTGTTTTTTTGTTATTGAGCTGCATGAACTGCTTATAAATTTTGGAGATTAATCCTTTGTCAGTTGCTTCATTTGCAAATATTTTCTCCCATTCTGAGGGTTGTCTTTTCGTCTTGTTTATGGTTTCCTTTGCTGTGCAAAAGCTTTGAAGTTTCATTAGGTCCCATTTGTTTATTTTTGTTTTTATTTCCATTTCTCTAGGAGGCGGGTCAAAAAGGATCTTGCTGTGATTTATGTCATAGAGTCTTCTGCCTATGTTTTCCTCTAAGAGTTTGATAGTTTCTGGCCTTACATTTAGGTCTTTAATCCATTTTGAGCTTATTTTTGTATATGGTGTTAGGGAGTGATCTAATCTCATACTTTTACATGTACCTGTCCAGTCTTCCCAGCACCACTTATTGAAGAGGCTGTCCTTTCTCCACTGTACATTCCTGCCTCCTTTATCAAAGATAAGGTGACCATATTTCTCCAAAGAAGATATACAGACTGCCAACAAACACATGAAAGAACGCTCAACATCATTAATCATTAGAGAAATGCAAATCAAAACTACAATGAGATATCATCTCACACCAGTCAGAATGGCCATCATCAAAAAATCTAGAAACAATAAATGCTGGAGAGGGTGTGGAGGAAAGGAAACACTCTTGCACTGCTGGTGGGAATGTGAATTGGTACAGCCACTATGGAGAGCAGTATGGAGGTTCCTTAAAAAACTACAAATAGAAATACCATATGACCCAGCAATCCCACTACTGGGCATATACCCTGAGAAAACCATAATTCAAAAAGAGTCATGTACCAGAATGTTCATTGCAGCTCTATTTACAATAGCCCAGAGATGGAAACAACCTAAGTGTCCATCGTCGGATGAATGGATAAAGAAGATGTGGCACATATATACAATGGAATATTACTCAGCCATAAAAAGAAACAAAATTGAGCTATTTGTAATGAAGTGGATAGACCTAGAGTCTGTCATACAGAGTGAAGTAAGTCAGAAAGAGAAAGACAAATACCGTATGCTAACACATATATATGGAATTAAAAAAAAATGTCATGAAGAACGTAGGGGTAAGACAGGAATAAAGACACAAACCTACTAGAGAATGGACTTGAGGATATGGGGAGGAGGAAGGGTAAGCTGTGACAAAGCGAGAGAGAGGCATGGACATCTATACACTACCAAACGTAAGGTAGATAGCTAGTGGGAAGCAGCCGCATAGCACAGGGAGATCAGCTCGGTGCTTTGTGACCGCCTGGAGGGGTGGGATAGGGAGGGTGGGAGGGAGGGAGACGCAAGCGGGAAGAGATATGGGAACATATGTATATGCATAACTGATTCACTTTGTTATAAAGCAGAAACCAACACACCATTGTAAAGCAATTATACTCCAATAAAGATGTAAAAAAAAAAAAAAAGAATGCAGCTAATTTCAAACCACAACCTGTATAAGCTCCATGCTTTATAGAAAAACTCTGATAAAAATCAACAGCATTGCCTAATACCTGTGCTAAATGTTGATTTTTCAAACCAAACCAATCAGTTGTGCCAATAAAGCCTTTACCACAAGATGAAAACAGGTGTATAACCTAAAAGACATTGTACAATAAGATCAATTCATTACGTTCTAAATGTACATGTATACGTATACGTTTATATAACGTTTGTCATATTCTGGACAACACATGCTGTTACTTTTCCTGGATGCCTGTGGACGGAAGTCAGGTGTTAGTAACGTATGCATTGATAATATTCAAAGAAAAACTGTGTGTTATTTCCGAAGCAATACATATAACCAATATATGAATGACCTCAAAGTGGCACCAACTGAATGAAAGATTCTAAATCTAGTCTTGAGCAGGAATTATTTTGTCGCAATGTATAGCATATTGCTTGGTATCTCCTTCTCCATCCACCAAATGAAACTGACTTTGGGTGATCTGAAAAATTTCTTAGCAAAAAAATAGTAAAGCAAGTACGTGATGCTTCAAAGAAGAGTATGATAGAAACACAGAACACGAATTACATTATTTATTTACCTTCCTTTGCTTTCTTATGTTCAAGTCTTTCCTTTTGCAAGGATTTCTCTAATCTTGATCTGTGTTCATACACAACTGGAAAAAAAAAAGTTAAAACTTATCTTCAAAGAATTAGAAATTCTAAGGTAAAATTAACATCAATTTTCAAAACAGGAAGAAGACAGTTTAGAGTCCTTTCACAATTAAAATTAAAACGTATGCATTTTAAGTTCCACATTCTTGGTAAAAGATGGACACGATAAGAGGCATTAATACTGGGCTGACTCCTATGCAGTCTGCCCCTCTGTAAAACCAACACTCTGGAAGAGGCTTCCACCTTCTTGTCCTCATGCTTCTGGAACATGAGTCTGTGTGAGGCTCCAGGTCTCTTCCCGGACAAGCGTGTCCACGCTCACGACTTCAGCCAACATCTACACGGCACTTACCCTCACATCTGTGTGTCCAACTCCCACCTCTCTCTCAGGTGCTAGGAGAGGATTTCCACCCAGATATCCCATAAGTACTGCCAAGTCAACATGAGCTGCGTGAGTCTCAGTGAAAGATGCCTGGGTGGGTGAGGAAACCTCAGCAGCATACTAAGGCTTGCTGAAAGAAGGGGTGGATTCCGCCATGTCAGGAAAAACTTAGGTAAGATAGCCACAGAGATGAAGGAGGGAGAGACTCTCCCCACTAAAGAACCTATACAAGTGCCCACAAAGGAACAAGTCAGGTTTACATCTGCCATGGCAGGAAACCCAAGGCAAACTGATGTCCTGCTGTAGGACCTTCCTGCACTTTACCAACCCCACCTCCCCCATCTACTCTGAAGTAGCTGCAGTTGCCCGTGGAGTGCAGGAGAGAGAGCAGATGTGTTAGGGGGAAAATAGGCAGAAGCCCATCGGGACTCTCTCCCACACTACAGGCTTCACATCTACAGCAAACGGGAGCTGCAAGAGTGGGAAAAGCTTTACCTTTAAATGAAAAAAATTTGTATTACTGCACTGGACTAGACCAGACACGATCCTTACTAAACCAAGACTGTGTTTATGGTTAAAAGTTACCGAAAGATTTTTTTCTTTCTTTGATCTGAGAGAAGCTGTAAAGTAGTGAAGTCTGTCTTAGATTTCATGCAGGGACAGAAAACCCAGCTCCGCGGAGTGGTTGGAATAGGGGAGAGAAGGAGAGAACAAAGTTACGTTTCTGACGCGCCCTTTAATCCTGTTTGTTCAGCATTACGGTCCCAAATGATCTCATTCCCTGCAAGCTCAGCCAAGCCTGTCACTTGGTTCTGTTACCAGCCCTAGCTCCCCATGACTACCTAAGATACAAGTCAATCACCAGCCGCTGACTGTCCGTCCAGTGCAACAGCTGCCCGACACTGCCGGCCGCCTAGAGTTGCCATGGTCGCAGCAACTCCCCTCCCTGACATCTGCTTGTTGCTGCTGGACCCCCTGCCCCGTCCCTCCCCCCGCCCCTTCCCCACTGCCACCCCTGCCAGTTACCAGCTATCTCTGTCCTCCTTCCAACACACCCATCACCTCCAGGGTCCTTCCCCTTCTCCCAACACCGCATCTCTCATCTTGGTGTCCCATAGAAACCTGCCATTCCCAGGGCTCCATCTACGACTCCCACAGCCCTTAGCTCTCCTCACACCTCTGCTAACATCTCAGCCCAGAACTCCTAGAAGGCCTGCCACCAGCCAAACTGGTATGGTGTCATCCCCTGATGGCATGCCTGCCCCAAACTCATCTTTCCCCTCAATTCAGCCTCCCATTAGTCATCGAAATAATGAGCTGCTCCATTCCCTTTCTCCACTTGGGTTCCTATTCCGTTCACCAGATGATCCCTCCCACTCCCCCAGTGCTATTGTTACAAAGGGATCTAATCCAACTCCCCAGTTATTGAGCTGCTGCGATGTACCCGGCACCCTATTAGGAGCAGAAATGCAAAATGAATAGACATGGGCCTTGGCCTCAAGAAGCTCTAGTCCAACACAGGAGATAGATTAGGTAATTTTAAATAATTAGAGCCAAATGCATTTGGCATACTAAAAGCCCAGTGAAAGAGAGGGGTGAGCTCTGGATGGGAGAGGAGTGAGGGGAGATTCTCAGAGGTGACAATCTCTTGGCTGGCTTTGGGAGTGAAGAACGATTTGGTAGATGGGAGCCCCACAGGAGAAGGGCACTGCTGGAAGACATCACAGGGACAAAGACACAGAGGTGTTGGAACTGGACTAAAGGCAGCTGTGCTCCAAAAAGCTTGGCTCCAAGTCCACTGTTGAGAAATTAGACTTTTTTCAACCATATAGGTGTACAGTAGATAAGTCTCTCGGCCAATTCCTGAAAGCCTATTAACACCAAGAGGTTCCTTGGATTGGTACTAACACTACCATCTTGAATGACATTTGGAACGAGGGAGGGAAAACAAAGACTAGAGCTGGGGAGCCTCACCAAGCCAGACCCAGAACTGCCTGCCCATAGTCTGAGAATTTCCGCCAGGTAGTGGAGGCTCGCAGGGGAATAGATAAATTACGGTGTGATCATGATATACACAGGCAAGAACAGGATGCCATGGGAACACCTAAGCTCCCCAGCTGGAAGGAACAACACTCCCTCATCTCCAATCCACTGGCCAAAGTTCCCATGGTCTGGGAAGAAGGTCACAGGAACATAAACATGCCGGGTAACAGGGAATCTGGGTGCACTAACGGGACAATTTCAGCAAGCATGTACATCACTTTCAAAGAAGGGTCAACAGGCAAAGTAGTCAAGATCTTGCTCTAATGGAGTCAAAAGTGGCAGCAGGGGTCCTGAGTCTAGGGGGCTCCTGAAGGGAGGTCAGGACCTTTATGGGGAGACAATCCAGCCTAGCAACACCCGAGATAACAACAACAACAAAACCCAGCAGAAGCACAGCCAAGAAAACACATGTGGGGGGCTGCTTCCCACCATCCGCCGCCACCTCAGACTCTAGATGTTAATTATTGTCACAGAAGGGTAAGGATGGCGGCAAACGTTGTAGGTACAACTTGTAATCCTGTGAAATCCTTCCTGACTTAATAAAATGTGGCAGCGGTCACTCAACGTCACGTGGCACGTCATGAGAGAATGGAGCAGCAGTGGCTGACCGCGGAACGCTTACCTTTGGTTTAGGCAGCAGAAAACTCACCTGCAGGATTTCATCCTCAATAAGGGCGGAGGGTCCACTAGATTCCACCTAGCGGAGAGCGGGTGTGGGGACTGGAGTGAGGAGCGCTCTATGTGGGGGGCAGGGGAGACGGTGCTCCGTGCTTTACTCTCTTCCCTGCGATTCAGCCAGGAGGATAACGTGCCACCGGCTGGTCCAAAGTCCCCATCGACCAAACTGTCTTTGACAGTTGTATGTATCATGGGGATTTAGACATTCGACATCTTAAGAGCAACGTGTCTCAAGAGCTAGAAGATCCTAGGACACACAGTTAGAAACTTTCCTAGATCACCTAAAGAGATGCTATACGATGTCCACAAAGAGGAGAGCATGTTTATGGATTACAGTCCACATCCGAAGGTCTTGGGAAATCTGAGACTATTCATGAATCCATAAAATGGCATCACTCATAGCATGACCTAAGGCATGAATAACGTGCTTTTGCAAATGCAGCAGAAAAAAGATGTGGTAAACAGGAATAGAGGCTATATGTGAGGAACCGTGAGGTAACTGTACTATTAATATTATCTTACTCAGAACTGGTCATTATGACAGCCACCAGCTTCTAGTCCTGACATATAACCTAAGAATTCAGAAATGGTTTGAGGGTTGAGAACATCACCGAGGAGGAAGGTGAGAGAATGGAGCAGCAGTGACTGACGGAAAGCTGGAGAAGTGCTCAGAAAAAGGAAAAAAAAAACAAAACACCCAAACCGAAAAGGAACCTTAAACTATAGGCTGAGGAAACCACGTTAGGTAAAGGAAAGTGAGAGTAAAAATTAACCCTTAGAATTAGCAACTCTAGAAGGAATGGGAGAAGGAAAGAGGCAGGCGGTACGTAAAGGTCGAGAGCACAGACTCTGGTGTCTGGGTTCAAGTCCCAGATTCATTCCTTATGGGGAGAGTTGCCGAACTTCTTTGTGCTTCAGTTTCTTTATATGGTACATGGGAATAAAAACAGTGCCCATCCCTCTGGGTGGATGTCGGGGCTAAATGAGTTAATTGATGTGAAGTGCTTCAAACACGGCAAGGCACAGAATAAGTGCCAGAAAAATACTAAAATATTTTTTCAGCTATCTGTGATGGCTTCAAAGTGCCAGAGAATCAATCAGGTGATTCCCTGAGCTCTTTCAACCCTACAATTAAAGTCTAATAATAACAAAGTAATACACATATACATTGAGAGAGAGACTTGAAACAGCAATGAAATACTGATCTCAGTTTCCTGTTACTTAAAAAAAAAAAAATTCCCTTAAAAAGGGGGGAGGTTGCGAATAATCATTCTAATAGCTTAGTAAAACCTATAAGCCTATTTTCTAATAACAATTGAAGAACAGCAAAATGGACCAGATAGAATCTTTGTGTTCTTGTGGCTCTTCTAGAAAATTTCCCTATCAATTAAACACACACACACACACACACACACACACACACACACACACACACACACACACACACACGCTACCCTTAATTCTTTAGCATGCATTCTCCAGGCTTTGGGGCTGGTTATTTATCTAGATAGGTTTACTGCTTTGCTCAGAAGGAGGATTGCTAATCAATCCCTGTCACCTATCTCTTTTTCTATTTATACTCGGAAGTCAAGGGCATCAGTCAAGATGAAGCCAAACTGCTAGATCCTTTGCAACAAAAAAGGTGTATAATTAATATTCTCAAAGCACCCATCAGGTTAAAGAAAAAATAAGTATAAAAATAATGGTTCAGTCTCAGCATTCAAGATCGTTAATGCAGACCAACACTACAACAGGGATAGGATGTGAATCATAAGAACTCGTGAGAGAAGGATGAAAATCCACAATACTCATCATCTCCCCTGCTTACTGACAAGGAGTTTAATATTTTCCATGCAGTCAAGGGTGGAAAGAGTTTTTATTCCCCCCTTAACTCACTCAAGAGTTTAAAAATATGCCAGCTTCCGACAGTAATTTTCCACTTTAACTCTGACTTCCATCCAAAAGGCACAGAGAAATTAGGTGCAGGCATCCACTTAGGGGTAAAATATATATCTATGACATTTCATCTATGACAAACTGCTCCAATTCAGAATTAGAAAACAACAGTTTAAAATTAGACAGAAGGGCTTCCCTGGTGGTGCAGTGGTTGAGAGTCCGCCTGCTGATGCAGGGAACACAGCTTCGTGCCCCAGTCCGGGAAGATCCCACATGCCGCGGAGCAGCTGGGTCTGTGAGCCATGGCCGCTGGGCCTGTGCATCCGGAGCCTGTGCTCCGCAACGGGAGAGGCCACAGCAGTGAGAGGCCCGTGTACCGCAAAAAATAAAAAATAAAAATAAATAAAATTAGACAGAAAACACTGCTAAGTGTTTTAACACCTTAAGCCAAGAGAGGGCAAGGTTTCTTTGGCAGAAGCAACAGCCTGTGAAATTTTGCTTTCAGTCCCGACGACAACACAGGGTTTTATCTTTAAAAACAAAACACACAACCGAGTCTTGGTATGAAAGGCACACAATTCAACTTGTGAAAACATTGATTTGCGAGTACCTTTATCATTTTACAGGTGATAAAACTTGAAATGAACAAATTAGTGTTTTGATAATTGTGGCTGAAGATACTTAAGTAGGATAGCAAGAGCGATGACAAAAACGGAAAATAAATTGAAATCACTATAGTTCTCAGAAGATAATACTCTTGAGGTTTTGCTTTATTTTGGTTTTTTAGGCCTAAAATCGTAGATATTTATTATGTCTTTACGAACAGTTCTCAACTGTGGTTCTAACTGGCCAGAAGTGGGCTGGAGGCCAGCCACTTGCCCACCCACCTCCTCCGCTGCACAATGAGCTGGTAATTAACATGAAGACAACATCATAGATACAGTTTTCCAATTATCTTTCCTTCCTTCTTTCATCATTTCACCTCATAAGAAGTCTGAGAAAGAATACCAAAGATCTTCTTAGAAAACAACCCATATAAAACAAGTAAAAAGACAAAAGAAGGGGGACACCTATTACCATTTTGAGGATCACACTGGATCCCCCTGCAGCCCCCGTGAGTGGGCAAAGGCACCCCTAAGGCTCTACTTTGGTGTCTCCACCCCACTCTTTCCACCAAGTCTGCCCCATCCTCCTGACTCATGGAGCGTTTTTCTCACAGGTAACTCCTAAACCATTAAGTCCAGCTTTGGCTTCTCACCCCCTTCCGGTTTTACAACTTCCAGTACAATTCAACCTTTCCGGTCTGCTTGACCATTGATGGCTGAATTTGAATTATGGTTAGTTCCCTTGGTCACATCGCAGGCCTGGGGCAAAACCTCCCAATGGCCTCCCTTCACGACTTGAGCGAAACCCACAGCCCTCACGAGGCTTCACCCCATCGTCCATCCTGCTCCAGCCACAGCGGCCTCCTCAGCATCCCCCGAACATGCGAGGCGAGCTCTCACTTCAGCACCTCACACTGCCTCTTCCTGGCAGCCCCGCTGCTCCTCCTCCAGGCATCTGTGTGACTAGCTCCCTCACTTCCCTCAGGTCTTTACTAGAAAGATACCTTCTCATCAGATCCTTTCCTGGACAACCTAAGACTGCCACCTGCTTCCCACCCTCAACACTTCCAGGCTCCCTCCCCACTTCATTTTTCTCCTTAGTCCTTAACTCTTTCTATTAATTTTTTTTTACTTTTGGGGGCCTTATTTATTGCCTTTCTATCTCACTAGAATATAAGCTCAGTCAGGGCAAGAATTTCTCGTTTGATTTATTTCAGTGTTGTATCCCTGTTACAGTGAGTTACAGGCATTCAACAGATAATGAATGAATGAATGAATGAACTATGTGTGCCATGAAGGCTGGGATTGGCTAGCTCCTCTTTCCTTCTCTTCTATATTCCCAGCCCTTACTACCACTTCAGTTCCAATCACCCAGCTCCTAATATCTAGTGGTATTCAATAATACTTGAGAAATAAATGAATGCATTTAGAAGATATTTCATTCTCTTCCTCATTTGCCTGCCATCCTTTAAGTCCCAGCATTTTTAACTGAATTTCCATATTTGTTGGCTCATTAGTACTCACATATCCCAGAGAATAGACAGATGACAGAATAGAGATTAAATATAAATTTATCTGTTGATGTATAGGCTCATAAGATTAGCATTAGTTAAATCAGAGCCCTGAAATATAGAAGTTTTCAGAATGCTGAGAGGAAAAAAGGGACAGTCTGATTAGGTATTTTTCTACTTCGTGGCAATTGCTGTTTTTTTGTTTTTTTTTTTTGTGGTACGCGGGCCTCTCACTGTTGTGGCCTCTCCCGTTGCGGAGCACAGGCTCCGGACGCGCAGGCTCAGCGGCCATGGCTCACGGGCCCAGCCGCTCCGCGGCATGTGGGATCTTCCCGGACCGGGGCATGAACCCGCGTCCCCTGCATCGGCAGGCAGACTCTCAACCACTGCGCCACCAGGGAAGCCCCTGCTGTATTTATTTTTTTACTGCACACTAAAGTTCCTATAATAGTTCATAAAGTGTCTATTTTTAAGTTTGCTAATGCATACAGTTTATGAAGTCATTTAAATGGAATTTTAAACATGATTTGAATTGGTGCCTAACTGCCTTTCTTATTTTGGATAAAACTATACAAAGGCTTTCCCTCATGACACTATCTAATTGAGATTTGGCTTTTTCAAACAAGTATTATATTAGCTGACTTAAGATATATGTCTTCACACAAGTCTTCTTCTTGGCATTCTTTCAAGTGGTGAGCTACTAATAATCATTCTTACTATTAGAGGAAATCTATTCACTCCTCATGAAATAATTCTACTCTTAGCTGCTCAGAGCTATCATAGCACCAGCAGTATTCCAGGCCCCCTGGGAGACACTAAAGTACAGGCATTACTCTTATAAAAAGCTTCTAGTCAACAAATTTGGGTTGTGAGAGGAGGCTAAGACAGTAAAAACAGTAAGAAGACAATTAGAGATCACCAAAGGTTAGGTAAGCCAGGATGACAGAATGGCCTGCTGAGCCAGCAGATTTTTACATATAATCTCTTGGTAAGCTAAGAGAAAAATTATCCTCCTGTCCCATGAAAATACGGGACTCAACAAAGTAAAAGTTACATTCTCAAAGGCATGAATAAGTACATATGTGTATATATTAGAAACTTAGGAATTCACAGTAAGAGAAGTAAAAGTTATTCTAACATCAGATGTATATACATAGACCCTCTAGAGTAATATGCTTATCTAGCAATCAGATTTCAGGTGGACTGCATCACAGCATTTCAAGAAATAATGCATGAGAGAGAGGATTAGGTTTCTGGTCACCCAAAACTGATGCAAGGGTATATAAGAATGCTCTTCAGATGGGCTAAAATAGGCAAAAGCACATTGGTTCTATAATGGAACTAAGAATTTATGCATAAACTTTTCAAAATCGATGTGCTTGATCCAAACGTAAAAGACATTTCTTAAGTTACCTGATTTCTTCATGGAAACCTGCTTCTATGGACACTTCAAGTAATGCCAGCATCTTTGCTGGCATGTTTTAGAGAAAAACCTAAAATCCAGGACTCAAGTATCAACCCTGTTGTATAAACCTGTATCTCAGAGAATACACACAACTCAGGGAGCATGAGCTGGGCTGCAATTGGCTTCTCCTTCAAACCAATGAAGCAATACACAAGCAACCCCATCTTCATCCAAACTGCCAGTGTCAAGTTTTCATTTCAAAATGTGAAGGTATGCAACATATCTTGGAAATGGCTTCATAAAAAACCTGGCTTATAAAGAGATACTATGTAAGGCCTCTTCTCTATTGCATCCTGAATATTACAATCCACAAATCAAACAAATATTCACTGAGCATTTATTATACGCCAGGCATTGTTCTGATATTTGAGAATATATTGTGAGCACAACAGTAGAAAATATTGCCTTCGGGGAACTCATATTCTGCAGAAAGATGTAAATGATAAACATAATTAAGAGTACACTAGAAGTTAGTGAATGCCACGGGGAGAAAAGAACAGAGTATAAGAGATTGGAGTTGTGGGAAGGATGGATCACGTTTCACTTTTAAATAGGGTGGTCAAGACAGGATTCACTGAGGAGACGTTTGAGCCAACACTTGAAAAACGTGGTGAAGGAGTTAGTACTACAGTCGCCTCAGGTCAAGTGTTCCAGATAGATAGAACAGGAAGTGCAAAAGCCCTACAGTGCAACCATACCTGGGATGTTCTAAGAAAAGCAGGGAGGCCAGAATAACTGAGGCAGAGTGAGCCTAGAAGGTCAAAGGGTGAAGGTGGGGAAGGGGGCAGATGGCGATGGGTCTTGTAGGACCTCATGAAGACTTGGCTTTTACTCTGAGAGAAATGGGGAGCCACTGGAGCGTTCTGAGCAGGAACATGTGATGTTAACTTAGATTTTAAAATAATGATCACTCTGACCACATGGGTGCAAGATGCAAGCGGGAAAGCTAGCTAGTAGCAGGCATGTGCAGTCACGCAGACCCGAGTGTAACGGGAGAATAGGACCGTGTGCAAGCTGCAGCCGATTCTGAATTTAAACTGAAGGTAAAACCAGTGCATGCAATCAGCTGAGATGGGGAAGGCCACCGTGGACTAGGTTTATGAGGAAGACCGGGGGTAAGACTTCATTGACTACAGAGTGATTTACTCAGCCTGTAGGAGTCAATCTGGATTCCCAGAGGCAACGTTTGTGAGGATGTTTCCTTCCAATGGAGGAGAATAACCCAGACAGTGGACAGAGAACATGTAAGAGCACTGAGGCAAAACCAAAATCAACCTGTTTGTAGTATTCCTCAAACTTCCCTGAAAATAAGAGAAACCTGGAGTGCTTGTTCATCACACAGATTCCTGACCCCACTGGAAGCTACTGAATCAGAATTTCCAGGGAAGAGCCTTGATAATCTGAATATTTAGCAAGTGTGCCTCGAACCCGCCCAACTCCTCCTCCCCATGACCTTTCAAAGGCGGGTTCTGGAAACACTCTGTTTAGCACAGCGTCGACAGGAAGGTAGGTAATCAGGGAGGGGAGAGAATGAGTGGGATAGGGCTACAATTGACTTGATCAGATCTGCATATAGAAAATAACTTTATGGGTAGTAGTACGGAAGACGGAGTAGAGCATCTGAGAGAGAGCAGAAGGTGATGGATCAGTTAAGAGGTCACCTCAATGACTTCCATATTGCCCCAATATAAGATGATCTCCAGTTTTGCCAATAAGATAATCCAATTAAAAAAAAAGTTGATTTCTTTTCCAACTGGAATATACAAAATTTTAGAGAAGTGAAAATGAGTGGGGAGTGAAAAAGAATATGAACAGACACTTAAGGATATCCTAATGGTGGTTAGATATTTGAAAAAGTGGTCAGCTGGGTTAAGTCATCAGGAAAATCAAGTTAAAATCATAACGTAATACCACTATTCTCCCATCAAAATGACTACAATAAAAAAGACAGAAAGTACCAAGCTGGCAAGAATATGCAGAAAGGCGCCCTCCTACCTTGTTGATGTGCGTGGAGCTTGGTACAACCACTTCAGAAACCTGTTTGCCAGCACCCGTCGGAGCTGATGAGGGGTATCCTGTGTGGTCTATAATCCCACTCCTACATAGGTACCCAAGCAAATGCTGGCATGCGGTCACCAGAAGTCACAGAGGAGACTCGGAAGAACGAGACTCTTCACGACACTCCCCAACTGGAAACAACACAAACATCTATCCCCGGAGAATGGATAAGGTGTGGTTGTTCATAAAATGAAATACCACTCAGCAACGTGGAGAAACCGAATGAAGCCACATGTGAGTTTCACAAACATAATGTTGAGACAAGAAGCCAGACAGCAAAGTGGCGCTTACTGAATGAGTCTACTTACAGAAAATTCAAAAATAAGCGAAACTATTCCGTGGCGAGAGGAGGACACACCTGTTCACACCGTGCCTATTGGCAGTGGTAGGTGGACAGGCAGTTCCTGGAAGAGCGCAGGAGGGCGCATTTTTGGGTGCTGGTAACTGTCTGATTCCTGGTCTGATTCCACAGTCTGCTTTGTGAGAATTCACTGAGCTCCATACTTAAGATTCATGTACTTTTCTGAATGTACAAGTGTTTACATAAGATCACGGTCCTTGTTATTTTCAGTTACATAAGTGAAATTAATAGTGAAATATAAAACATTTAGATAGGTCACTTTTGTCCCTCCATCCGCGTCTCCCCAATTTGATTCAAACTCTTCACAGGCATGTCTGACATCTGCGTCTGCATCACCTCAGGTCAGCATCTTAGTCCTCTGACAGTTTTCTGAAGCATACCCATCTTCACTGGAATACAGCATTAGTGGAATCTCTGTCTGATGCGGTCACTGGAAATGTCCTAAGTCACCTATATTTGGTAAAAATTAGGATAGCTGACATCTCCATTTGTCTTGGAGGTGCAGATTCATGCTTTCGGTAGCCCTAACTCCTGAACGTATTGGGGGTGTTTTTGTTTTCTTTTGTTTTTGCAGTGGTGGGGGGAGGGTAGTGAAAAGGCTTATTTATAAAGATATTTTGCATTTACCATTGTGAGATCACATTCCTGGGAATAAATACCCACACTATCTTAAATGCTGCCACATCCTTTAAAACCAAAAAAGAAGATTTTTGTCAGGTGCCCTTCATAAATATCTAGTCGCATTAAACGAGGCCATTTTGGGCCAATGTGTCTCCTTCACACAGCGCTCTGCGGTTTAAAATGAAGCAACTGGGAGGGCTCCCAGAAATAGCAGAGGCTTTATGCTCACTCCAGTACAAGACCCCCTCTTTTCTGAGGAGTACTTTTGCAGGGGTAAGGGAATCTAGCTTTATAATATTCAAGTAGATGCCGTAATCATTGATGGAGGGAGGGGAAGGAACAGAAGCAAAATGTATTTAAGCAATAAATGCAAAACGCCTCAGTGACTGACTCAAAGTACGTTACGAAAGTGGATCCAAGGATGGTGCAAAGATTTCCGGTTTATGCTACTGCGTGAAAGGAGGGTCCAGGACCAAGAAGGACAGTGGGAGCTCTGTGGGTGGGGGCAGGGCATCATGCACCCTGCATCCCACGTTGGACACGTTTAATGCTTGAGAGGGATACCAAGATAGTGCAGGGAAGTAGGAAGAGTAATCTAAGAAACACTCAAGTTGCTAGTAGCTAGAAGGTCACTGCTGGGAAGGTCTATTTCATTATCACTTACAAGTCTAAGAAGACCCAACACAAGGACCCCTTTGAGGTAAATGCCAGCCTACCCTCCACAGCCACGTCGTACGCTTCCTGACATATTTTTTTTGTCCCACAACTAAACTGCTTAACTACCTATACCAGTTACCACTGAGGGAACTTAAGAAGGTAAGATACTGTGGGGACAAAGTCAACACCAGATGTCTAAAACCTGCTTCACCAGTTTGATTAAAATTCTTAGTGATATCCTGCATTCTCTTTCCATTTTTGGACATTTTAAGCTCTCTTTTGAGAGAGGAGTATAATTAGGTATGATTTCTTTTCTTTCCTTATATTTGCTACAGAACAATGAATATTTTCAGTTTGCTAAGATCATATGTGACTCTAAATAAGAATGTCTCCTGCATTGAAATCCTGGGCACTGCCTGATTCGGGGCAACAGTCATATTTTAATCTCCACTCACTGCACGGCCCGTCAAAGACCTTAAGAGTAAAAGGCTGAGCTCACTGATTGAGACCCTCCAAGGTCAAATAAAAATATTATCTTTTCTTCATCCTTTAAGAAAGGGTAGGACTTCCCTGGTGGCGCAGTGGTTGAGAGTCCGCCTGCCAATGCAGGGGACACGGGTTCGTGCCCCGGTCCGGGAGGATCCCACATGCCGCGGGGCGGCTGGGCCCGTGAGCCATGGCCGCTGAGCCTGCGCGTCTGGAGCCTGTGCTCCGCAACGGGAGAGGCCACAACAGTGAGAGGCCCGCGTACCGCAAAAAAACAAAAACAAAAACAAGAAAGGGTATATTACGTATCAGGACGTGTGGATTTTAGGGTGCCAGCAGGAGACTTCTGATGATGATGTGACATGAGGAGGACACAGAGGGTTTTGTGAAATTCTGGTGAGTAGCCCTTGAGGTACTGCGATTGTATCGGCCTCCATCACGTAAACAGTCATCCACGATGCGAAACCCGACATGTGAGATCAGCGTCCACCTTCACTGTGGTCCAGAGGCTTCTCCAGGCAGTATGGATGCCCCACGTCTATTCTTCCATGGGGGCCTAAGCAAATCCCTATCCGTGGTCTTATTATAATACTTAACATACAGATTTGTCACTCCTACGACTTTGTGGAATTACTTATGAGAGAGTCAAATCTGTGCAGATTGTCACCTAGCCTTGGGTCTGGTACAAAGTGGATACCTCTGCTGATGGTTTATTAAATGACTGATCCACGATAATCAGCACGTGACGTTAACAGTGTACTCTTCATACCAATTATTTCACAAAATTTACATATAAAACTTGTAATTGGTTACATATCAAGATGGATTCCTAAGAGTCCAGCTTTAAGAAACTTTAAATGTGATACAGCTGACTTATACCAATATAAGCATAGGAATTCATTGGCAACCTCTAAAGGTTTTCTATGAAAGGTAGAGACAATATATCTAATATCTATATTGTTTAAATTGACAAAGCACATGGGGATCTTTGAAAGCAGAGTAAAATCAACAGACAGTCCAGATCTGTAGAAAGGTGCATATATAACTGGATGCTAAAAGAAAGAAAAAAATCTTTGATGATACCAGCATTCTAATTAGAGTTAAACTTCCAGTTTTTCTTTTCAACCCGTTCCATAGTTAGTATTCACATTAAAGCCACTGAAAATGACTTACGAAGAACTGAGATGGATTAGCCTGGAAGAAGAAAAAAAGAGAGAGAAGGAAAAAAGAGACAGACTGACAGAGAAACAGCCAGAAACAGATGGAGCCAAGAGACAATTTAATGAGAATTTTTCAAGTAATTTAGGGGAAATAACAGTGGCCTGAGCCAAGATTCCTGAGCTCCATGCTACCAGACACTAACCAGTTCTGTGCTCACATCTAAGAAACTTCACCTTTCAAATTCTGTTTCCTCAGCAATAAAATGAGGTAGTTGGACATCTGAGTCGTCAAGGTCCTTCCAATGCTAAAATCCTAAATATGCATATTTAAAGCAAAGGAGAAGAGTAGGTGGCATCAGCGATACACTAATCATTTCAAAGTGGATTTGTATATTCTCAGTAAAATAAACCTAGGGACTTCGCTGGCCATCCAGTGATTATGACTTCACCTTCCAATGCAGGGGGCGTGGGTTTGATCCCTGGTCGGGGAGCTAAGATCCCACATGTCTCATGGCCAAAAAACCAAAACATAAAACAGAATCAATATTGTAACAAAATTCAATAAAGACTTTAAAAATGGTCCATATCAAAAAAAAAATCTTTAAAAAATATAAATACATTTGATTAAGAAAGATTCAATTTAGCAGAATGCTGGGAAAGGCTGATTTTTTAGGAAAAAGTTTTTGACAAAAGAGTACTATTTCAGATTTATCTGTCACCTATGATTTTCAATAAGTTGAAAACCATTATATATAAACTAAGACCCTGTGTCATACTTAAGGTGTTCTATGGTAGGGCTCTCCTTTTCTACAGGTACAACTCTAAAAGATACAGACACATTATCCTTCTTTGATACTGAATGAACTTTGATACTGAATGACTAATAAAAGCAGTAAAGTGCATACAATTACAATTGCTACTCCCATTGCAAACAGGTCTAAGGAGCATGCTTGCCCCTTTTTTTCCCTGCCTGATTCATGTTTCAATTTGCTCTTTCCCATACTAGGGCATAACCAAGCATATGTGGTGAACAGCCTGGACACAGAGGTGGGAGAATGCAAATATCAGGTATTCTTTGGAATAGGCAGATTTTTGCATGTGTCTACTTGCACATATCTGCAGGCAACATTTCCTGGTGGAACAGGCCAAAGGCTAGAAGTCCAGAGATTTGGGTTTAATTTTTAATCTGAAAGGTATTTATTTAATGTCATACATTTCATCACTGGTAAAATAAAGGGGCTTAGCAACTGATTTCTGAGGCTTCCTCCAGCTCTAAGATTCTCTGATTCTCTGATGTGGTTTAACAAGCAAGGACACAGAATCAGAACTGTGGAATGACCTGGATAAATGTTTAAGATCTTACAGCATAATAGTGATGCTCAGAAAGAATGCTGGCCTGACTAGACTAGGGGGACCCAGCGGGGTTATAAAAGAAGACCAGAAGAGGAGGGGCAACATCTTTTTTGGCTGAAGGGCTTAAGTCCCTTTTCTTCTGCAAAGTATCTGAAAATGATTAAAATTATTTTGACAGCTGCAAGTAATTGGGAGGTGGGTGAAAACAGGAAGTGCAGGCACAGAATAACCTCACTGGTTCCAGATTCCAACAATTCGATATTTATAGTAATTTGGACAAGGGTAGCTGACATTTATTATTACACTACATTTTGATTTTCAAGCAATATAGAATAAAACTAATTATAACCATAACTTAAAACAAGATTCATTAGCATAATAAACACTTCACCTCTGATGCTATGCTATTTCCCCATTGACAAAGTGTAAATCAGAATTTCTCTGGAAGAGCAAACAGTTATTCCACTAAAGATCTCGGTTCTATTCTTTATCACCTTGTAGATAAACCTGTCACTAAGAGGTTAAATACATTTGCAGATGAGTGTTAATATATTCAGGGGAAAACAGTGTCCTTTAAAAAAACCCACTTTTGGTAGCAAAACTATGCTTTTATAGTCCTTTACAATTTATATACAAAGAGCTTTTTTACACCCAATTCACACGTAATTTGTGGCGGAACAGGTGCTAATTAGAAATTACTCCTATCTATTCATTAGACGATCCAGTGACCTTTCTTTAGCCATTAGCTCAGTACTGAAAAGACATTTACTTAAGAAGCATTAAACTTTTTAGTGATTTAGTGTACTCTTGTTCCATTATTCTGAATTTCTGGGGAGATACTTCATAAGAAAAGGAATCCATTTATTACGGTAATTTTTTGATTGCCATTCAAGAGATTGTGAGAAAGAAATTATTATCTGTAAATTCACCTTTAAATCATTGATACAACATGCCCATCACCCCACCATAAAGCTGTATGAATTTAAGTATACAGATAAAAGAAATGTTGTGGGTTTTTTTGTAATTACTGCTGAATATGAATTATCATAGGAGAATTGGGACAATTTTTAGTTAATATTCATGCTTGGTTCTTTCATCTTTGCTTTAGCATCTTGGGGACTCACTAGGTAAATTTTTTAACATTTTTAAGGACCCACTTTTGAGTTCTACTTTTAATGAAGATAATTTTGTGCTATTTTGTTACTTACTCAATGCCGAAATAAAAACTACAGTACCCAAGTAGTCTATCCCTTCAACACCACAAATTTATCAATTAGGAATTGTAGCTCTTGATCCAAAACAATAAACCTAGAAATACACATTAAGCATAAATACATTTAGCAGTATATGTAGGCAAACAAAAAAATAGCACTAAACAGTTATTAAAGTTTTTCTTCTGAGGCTATCAAACACACACACACACACACACACACACACACAAGCACACGATATAAAAAACCAAAAAAAAATCCCCAAAACAAAAAAACCCTCTGATCTAAACATTGTTGCCAATGTACTGTCAGAACTCAGTAAATCATCCCCATACTAAAAGCATGAGAGAAAACAACACAGGCATTTGAGGGGGAAAATTAGGCCCTTACCGATTCCTGTAAGGCAGAAAGGACAATTCTACATTATCAACATGCCAAATATACATGATATTTATCTGAGGTGCAAAAAGGGAGTATTTCCATCATTTTGTCTTTCAGAGTTCATGAATTTGAAAAGAACATAGATAATCTAACAAGAGCACATTAATATTTTCTGGCCTGGTGTTTCACTAGGAATATACAAAAATAACTTTTTAATTCCTTAACTTCATAACTAAGAAATAAAAGATGTTATTATGAGCTTAATTTCTCACTCTGAATTTAAATGAGTTTATAAAGTATCACTATGTATGATATATATCTGATGAAAATATGTATCTGATAATACTGTATTATAGAATTGAAAGAATTTTCACAAGATTTTCCTTACAAAGTCAATTATCAGAAATTACCCCATGTAAGATAAAGAAAATATTGATAATTCATGGCTGCGTTTTTCTGTTAGGCTTACATTCCTTATTGTGATGGAAAGACCTGAAAGCAAGCCAACAAAAAATTACTGTGATTAAAACTTTTCTTTCAATACTCCAAGTCAGAAAATAAGTGGAAAAAAACCTCTTAAAATTTGGCTTCTGAATGGTTCTATTTTTCAGAGAAACTTTTTTCCCGAATTCTGAAAGCAGGTACCTGATTTACTATTTTACATGTCAACTTCTTGCAGACTGAAAACCGTTTAAAAATAATCTGTTATTTTTTTTTCTGTTTCCCCAATGCAATATTGATTAAGGACAGATTTTTTAAGCCACGAAGAGAAGTTTCATTTCTGTTCTTTTCATCCGTTTGTAAATTGTTCTAAAACTTAAAGTGGAAATATGACTAGATAAAGCAAAACATCAAGTTAAACAGATTTTAAAAAGCTTAAACTAGTCAAAGAAAACTGCACATCCATTTGTCTTTGATTCTATAAATAAAGACTAAACACTAAAACTTTAGAGACTGTGCTGGTTGTTAAGAATTATGAGTGACTTTGTCTCAAAATTTTTTCTGCACTTTTCAAATTTCTACACAACCATAAACTACTCTTAAGTTTATATCATAATAATTAATTATATTAATGCTCATTTTACCATAACTTAAGTGGAATTTTTTTATTGTATTCATGTTCTAAAAGAAAGGGAAAGATCAAAATCTATTGATAAATTCATTGCCATGGCCAAGGGACAATATACATCTAGTTGAACCTTCATATCTGATCTACATTTTCATCCCTAGAGGAGAACTGTTGTTTTTAATGATGGCCATTCTTAACAATGAAGTAAAGCAACTAATACAGTTTGAAATGCTTTTCAATAATATAACATGAAACAAAAAGTATTTTCTTTAATTGATTTCTCTTTTACCAGAAAAATAACTTGGTACAGAGTTTTCAATACAACCTCAAATTCAATAGAATGATTTAAATACAGACACCAGAAAACACATGGGTGGAGAAGGTAATATGTTTTTTATTTAGCACTGACAACTGAATTCACCAGAATATTCTATTTCCTGACTCTTCCACTTAACTGAATTTTATTGCTTTGATGTTCACAGTCTCTGAGTAAAATGAATTAACGATTGAAGCAGCAGCCTTTCGAAGATCGTTCCAAAATATGCTTCATGAGAGAAATAAGAATGCCTGTTAAAAGCATCATGTCTTTTAATATGCTAAACTTACTTTCCCTAATGGAGATCTTAAAAGGGTGTCATTAGAAAATAAAAATAGGACATAAAGCTCTAAGTTGGTGTTATATGAAAACTTTGATGTAATATAGCTAGTTTTCAACTATGAAGCCTTTGTGTAGAAAGATGAAGTTACTAACTCACCACCAGTAAGGCGAGTATTTTAATTTGTTTTTCTAGAAGTCGTAATTTATCAACTAATTAAAGTGGGGTGGAGCTGACTACCTTTTTCAAAACATCTACTGCGTACCAGGCACAGAATAGATGTTTTCATTAGACTCATAACTTCAGAGAGCAAGTATAATCTTTGTTCAAACAGGCAATGAAACAGGCTGAGTGGCTAGGTAACCTGTCAAAGATCATCCAAGTATTTAATTATGGAGTCCAGAGTTGAACCCTGGTCTACACTCATTCCAAATTTTGGGAAAGTGCATAGTTTCCTCATCTTCTTGAGTTGGGTGTTCACACTGTAGCTTCATTAAAGTCTCTGACGTAATCGTCTGCCTCATCAAATACAGATTCAAAGGACCTCTAAAAACACATTATAAAACTCAAAATGAATTATTTTTAATATTCTCTTCCAATGATAAAATTAATCAATAATGGCCTAATTTTCAACTCACGGAAACAACCTTCATTTTCATTAGGGTTATTAAAGAAGTAATTTAAAAAAAGAAAACAGTTTCTGCGGCCTGCCTAGACAGAGGCACATGGCTTTATAACCTGAAAGGGAAAGCTTATCTATTCAATATAACACCTTTCCGATTAAAGATTAAAACCATACTCTGAAAAAATTGAGGTCAGGGAGTTCCCCGACTTCTTTACATTTAATAAGTTCGCTCCTCTTAGTGAGTGGAGGTTTTTTTACCCTAAATTGTTAAATCTACTTTTAAGCCCAGTTCTTAAAAAAAAAAAAAAAAAAAAAAAAAATCAACACTGAAAACAGCAGCTTTCTCTTCATCCTACAGGCCAGGAGCTGGCATTACAGACTCAAGGTGGACCCAGATAATGGTGCCCAGGGCACATCTGCCACATGTGCTTACAGCAGCCTCCTGCGTCAGCAGAGGGATGATGGCCAGCGGCACAGACTTAAGCATGACCTAATGAAGCCTTCCAGCTCACATCATCAGAGTTTCTCAGTGCCCTGGCACACCTAGAGAAAATGGGAGTTGTGCTAAATTGGAAAGAAAACTGAATTTAGAGTGGGCAGATTTTCATTCAAATTCCTTCTCTCATATACCACCTTTGTCATTCTGAACACAAAACCTTTCTGAACCTCACTCTTCTATTCCATAATGTAAATATTAGGGCCTATTTCTATGTATGGTACAAAATAGGTACTCAGTGAATTTCAGTTGAATTTAAAGCAAGAAAAGGGCAGAATCTTGGCAGGACTCTCAAGGCATGAACGATGAATAAATGCAAGAAATGCAACATTCAGAAGGGAGCAACCTGGAGTGAAGAAACCTGTCATGGTGAGAAGCTCCTGACGGTCAGTGGAAACCACCCAAGAGGAAACAAGGAAATAGAGCAGCAGGAAGAGGCCTAAACTGAAATGAGATTCTCTGGGGCACACCAGACAATCCAGCAGGCCAGGGAGATGACCCATTTTGCTTGATGACTAGAAGAGAATGCTGATTTCACTGCTTTTGCTACTGAATGAGTCACAAGGGTAGATAAACTGAGAAAATATGTGAGGGAGTGGAAAAATGTAAGTAATTACATGGATGTCGTAGAACTTAATTAAAAAATTCCTTGCTCTGACTGTTTTGTTAACTCTGAGTATGTACAGGGACTGATACATCCCCCCATGAAAGCCCCACGGCCTTATACTTCTCAAGGGCTGAGCTGCCTCTGAATTCCACTGCTGTAAACCCCAGGCAGGGAGTGAAATACCATGTAGCAGCTAATACCTGCTTCAGGGTATCAAATCTCTAAAGGATACTTAGAGAGTCAGTTTAATTTTACAGTCAATCTTGGACTGTGAATTTTCCATAGGGCCAAGGTACTGGTACCAGTCTGCCATGAAACTCAATCTTGGATTGCTCCCCAAGTTGTGCTGACAATCTTAGGAAAGAAAGCTGTCTGCAGGACTGGTCCTCCGAGTCTAGCTCTACACCACTGGGTATAAGCTAGGACACCCTTGTCAAAGTGGCATGCATATAGATGCTGCTTACCAAGGCATTTGTTGCCAGGCACCAGGTGGTAGAGTGTGAAGCCCATTCAACCTGGTGGGGATGACTGGGGAAGGAAGAGAGGACGGAAGAAAATCCATGCCAGTAACGTTCTAGGCCTTTAACATATTTACTCTTTACATCGACACTGTAAGATACAACTTTTTAAAAATCAGACTCAGAAATATACAACAATTTAAGGACGTAAAACTAAAATTTGGCAGACTTATGAGTCAGTCTGACTTCAAAGCCAACTGTGATATATTGAACAGAGACAAAAAGTTCAACAGCAAACGTAAGTAAAATAGCATCTTGTCTATTAAGAGAAGTTGTTAAAACACAGATGAGTACCAGAAAGATGAAAAAATGAGCCACAAAGAGCTAAACTAAAAAGAAAACCTCCCTTAAAACTTAATTACTTGAAAACTCTTTCATAGTCTCGTTTATTCTTATTATACATAATTCTATCAAGCGTGGTTACTGGGCTTTCAAGTCCACAGCAAAATTAGATGAAGCAACTTTTTTTTTTTTTTTTTTTTTGCGGTACGCGGGCCTCTCACTGCTGTGGCGTCTCCCGTTGCGGAGCACGGGCTCCGGACGCGCAGGCTCAGCGGCCATGGCTCACGGGCCCAGCTGCTCCGCAGCATGTGGGATCTTCCCAGACCGGGGCACGAACCCGTGTCCCCTGCATCGGCAGGCGGACTCTCAACCACCGCGCCACCAGGGAAGCCCTAGATGAAGCAACTTTTAAGACGAGGGAGACAGAATGACTACCATAAGAAGCTGGTAACAGTGAAGAATACTATACAATACAAGAATACAATTGTTACTTGGAGAACTAATTGCAAAGATACACTGATTGAAGGCTATTTAAAGTATGGGCAACTGCTCTATATATGATGACAACCACACATTATGAAACATGATTTCCTTTATTTTTAGTCATTTCAGCAAGGTGATCTTTAAAAATACATAACTAAACAATTTACCATATCTATAATACTCTTGTAGACCAGGCTTCCTGACTTTTTAGTTGTTCAGGAAATATGGTTTCTTTCCTTCTTACATTCTGAGAATGCTAAAAGAAACACAATATTACAGGACAAAATAACATACTGACCTTAAGACATCAAGAGGGCCTTCTATCGTGAAGCCTCCTCCAATTCTCACCCTGCCTCTCGCACTGCAATTTTTTCCCTCTTCTTTATTTTACTCATTCTTTACTTTGTTATTTCACTTGTTCTCATATGACACATACCCTTCCTTACTTAAAGGACTCCTTGGAGGTAAAGACCATTTGCGGGTAAGATTATTTCATTTGTAACTGCAGAGTATCTAGCACAGTGCCTTCTACATAAGGTAAACTCAGCAAATATTACTTAAACTAATGAAATTTATGTTCAGTACACTCAGTTTTAGAATACAGGGATGCCTGTAGAAACAACTTCCATACGAAATGGTTGAAAAGGTAACCTATGTGTTCATTTATCACAAAATGATCTACTACATTTCAGGCATTGTTCTAAGCCCAAGGATTAAAATAGTGGACATGAAATACCCGTTTTTCTGAATTCAAGGTCTCATACTCTCATAGAGAAGACAGACAAACAAGATACAATTAACAAGGAGATACAATATGGGATTTCAGATAGTCATTGGTGCAAATAAGATAATAATGTAGGATAATGGGATAGAGAGTACTTAGGTGAATGAACTATCATCATTTTTCAGCTTATTCCCTTATATCAAGGAAGATACGCAGCTATGACTTCTAAAGATTGTTCAGAGGTAAAAAATATGAAAGATGCGGGCTTCTCAAAAGTAACCAGTGAAATTCCCATGGGCTGCTGTAGTAGCCAGCCTTCCAGATGGTTCCCTATGATCCCCATACCACCTGGTACTCATACTCTTGTGCACTCCCCTCCTATACTGTACCAGGGTTGGTCTCGTGATTGACAGCATCCAGTGCAAGTGGATTCAATTATAAAAGCCTGGCTTCTGTGTTGGGCTCTTCCTCTGTTAGATCCCTTACTCTGTGGGGGATGCCACATCATGAGGACACTCAGGCAATCTATGGAGGGGCGTTCTGTAGTGAAACAGAGGTATCTGACCAACAGTGAGAAACTGAAGCCTGCCAGCAACCATGTGAACGAGTTTGGAAGTGGATCCTCCCCCAGCCCATCCTGAGTCGACTGTAGCCCAGCCAACAGCTTGAGTACAGCCTCATGAGAGACCCTGAGCCAGAACTGTCCAGCCAAGCTGCTCCTAGATTCATGACCCTCAGGAAACTATGTGAAACAGTTAATGGTTACATATGTTTGTTACTTGAAAGTGCTAAGTTCGGGGTAATTTGTTACGCAGCAATAGACAGCTAACACTGCTGCCTTTGTAGGAGTTGGCATCTGAGCTGAGGCCTGAATAAAAGGGAGTCAGTCAATGATGAAGAGATCTTAGGGAAGAAGATTCCAGGTAGAGAGAATAGCAGGTTTAAAGACTCTGAGAAGGCTGTGAGCTTGGGGTGTCACTGCAACAGCTAAAAGGCCCATGTGGTTGGAAACTTGTTGGTGAAGCACAACCAAGCGGTAAGAGAAAAGTGAAATTTTCCTTAAAGAGAGATAGGAAATAACATTACCTACCCTATGTTTTACAATGAATAATCTTTATAGACTACTGAGCTACTATGTGGGAGGTAAGGGTGGAAGCAAGAAAACCAAGCAGGAGCTTACTGCAACTAGCCCAGTCAAGAGATGACAGGTAATCAGACTAGGATGTTAGAAATACAAATATCACAGATTGGTAAGATTCAGGAAATGTATTTTCAAAGTGGAGTCAACACAACTATATAAAAAGCATCCACGTAGTCTACACCATGCCAATAGGTTTTTGAGTCACCTGGATAACACCAGAACAGACCTAGAAGGAGGGGAAATTAGATATGATTGAATGAGACACAACTCAAAATTCAAGACATAATTCTTGGTGTGATGGTTAAAAATCGTAATTTCGTGCAGTTAAAATGCTGTGGGGGCCTGGTAAGACTCTTCCCTTTACAAAATAATTAAGCAGTCAGTAGAAATGTTCTCTTTGGCATCTGGTCCAACTGGTGCCAACCAGAGTGTTTAAAAAAAAAAGTATTTAAGCAATCAACTAGCAGAGTTTAAAAAAAATTAAGTAATAAAACAGAGATAAGAAAAACCAAAAATAAAGTCAGATTTTCTTTCCACATCAACATATTTCCAAAGGGACAAAGTTAAAGACAGGAAGTATTTCTTTAAGTTAAAGAACAAATACATGGTAACTGGCCAATTATTCACTGGTTTCATAGAGTATTAGAGTTTTACTTACTGGGGCTTAACAAGAATCTACATGTTCCTACTCTGAAAATTTTCTGAGCAGGCACTGTTCACAAAAAGTACAGAAGTAATTTGTCGAACAAACCTGCCTTTCTTACTGCTGCTTCCATTGTATGCACAAAAAGCATGTCAGGACGACTCACAGGAAATATTTATTTCCAAATCAAGGCCGTATTTTTGTACCTGGGGACCAGCCTTCGGCTTCCCTTTTTTGGTAAAAAAAAAAAAAGTTCTGATATTCTCAAGCCGAGACATGAAGAATCAAGCTTTAAAAAGTAAAAATATAAACAAATTATTATTAGGATTATCTTACTACAGAAGACCAATTCTTAACTTACTAGTCATACACACACATACATACTACATATATATACATATATATACATCTCACATTAAATGGAGGAATTAATAAATATGCAACTTGAAAAATAAGGGTGTTTTAAAGAAATGCTTAAAATTAGATAAATCTTTAAAAAGACAGAAATACTGACAAAAAGACAGGGCACCCATCTCTCTAAATTTTCCATATTTTTTCCCCAAGACCTTGGGTATAAAAATATATAGCTGCTGTAGTAGGCACTAGAACCTTCAAGTAAATACTAATGGCATAATTTTTTAAGTTTATTTATTTTTGGTGCCTTGGGTCTTCGTTGCTGCACGCGGGCTTTCTCTAGTTGTGGCGAGCAGGGGGTTACTCTTCATTGCGCTGGCTTCTCTTGTTGCGGAGCCCGGGCTCTGGGCACACGGGCTTCAGTAGTTGCAGTGCGTGGGCTCAGTATTTGTGGCTCGTGGGCTCTAGAGTGCAGGCTCAGCAGTTGTGGCACATGGGCTTGGTTGCTCCACGGCATGTGGGATCTTCCTGGACCAGGGCTCGAACCTGTGTCCCCTGCACTGGCAGGTGGATTCTTAACCACTGTGCCACCAGGGAAGCCCTGGAATAATTTTTTCATTTAATTTTTTTAAAGAAAAGAATCCCAGTGAATATATAATGGATATTTTTAAAAAACCAAGCATTACTTGCATATTCATGAGAAGTCTACAAAAAAATTTAAATGTCCAAGCCTATCCATGGGTCCATGTTCTATATTGTTCTAGTTTTTTCTTAACCCACATAAATCAATGTATTAAATTAAATCCTGTATTTGATCACATCTTCTTTTGCTGCTAAAATCAGCATATTAAATGTTGAAATACTTCAGTGGAGAAGTTCTACTTATTCTATGTCACTGAAAGAGCAGTCATAAAAATCCGACAGAAAAGCCTTCAGCTTTAAAGGATACTTCAATTACATTCTATCTCTTAATGGCAGCCCCTGTAAAATTATTATATCCCCCAAGAAAGCCTGTGGACAGCAGGTGCTTCAGAAAAAGTTTGTTGATTAAAGAAAATATATATTCGTTGCCTTTTGTTTATAACTTAGGCTACATGCCTTTTCATCATGAACTCATTCCTTTTGCCAAGAAAACTCAAATATGACTAAAATTATGTTAACCTTTTTAAAAGTCTACGTCAAATCACTGTAAAATAATTCTTCAAATGAAGGAAGCTTTCTTCTTTTATCTCACACTGTACCAATTTTGAAATTGACTATGGTACATAGGGTCATCACTCCTAATTTTTCACCCCTCACTACTGTAATTATATACTCACACCCTGCCACATAGGCAGTAGTGCCTAGCTGTGCGCAGAGTGTTCTTCCACGCCCCAATCCATCAATGTTGGCATTGACCACGTGTCTTATCTGGTCAATGGGATAATAGAAATGACAGTGAGCCAGTTCCAAGCTTGTCTACGCCTAGATCCAGACAAATCACTCCCAGGCAAGCCCAGTCCACAATGGTCAAATCACAAACAAACTACAGACCTGTGACCATGAATATGCTTGTTCTTTTAAGGAACTGAGATTTTGAAATTGTTACAAAACAAAAATATATCAATGCTCAGTATCTTTATATGGCTACTCATGTAACATTAGTTGCATCAAACCACACCTCCTTGGATTACCTATCCTAATAATAGTAATTTTCTTTGACTATCTTCTATTCCAGAAAACAGAATCAGAAATCTTTTTAATAAAGGAATTTTTAAAGAAAAAGTTGTCATGGAAAGACATTCTATGAAGTTTAATTTTCAGAAATAAACTATGATATACCAAATAAACTATATTTTAACAAACTCAAGTTATAATTATGTAACCTCAGATGTGTCTACAATTTACCAAGCAGTTCTCTAAGTGAAATGAAAGTAACCCATCTCCCTAACAATCTGAAATACTCCAGAACCGCTCATCTGGTTTTTTGAGCAGTTCCTGAATAGCTTCCCTTCAAAACCTCACAGGTGTGAACTAAGTAGTGTTAGGAGGAGGAACCAGTATAAATTAGTAAAAATCTTCAATTAAAGAAGAGTTTAGTAAGTACAGTTTTATTAATTTTGAATACTAATACTTTTAGGGTCTGCCTGAATCACAAGATAGGAATCATCTGTTAATTCTGTGGCTAGGAGGATGTTTTTCCTTTTTATGCTAAGTGATTTAGAAATCTATTCTTTTAAAAAGTAGGGTAGATTTTTGTTTACACAAATCTTTTATTATTTTTTTCTGTCATAATTTGTATGAAGACAAACTGTAGCCTAACACGATTCAATTAAGTTATAAAAGCAATGAGCTTTTCATGAATCACTTCCAAGAACGTCATTGCCTTTTTAGCCATTTATATATAATAAGGCAAAACTAATATACAGTGTGAAAACTGTATATTAATAATTTGCTGAGCATGAGTCACTACAAATAATTCTTATTTTCATTATTGTGCACTAAAGCTAGCATCACAGAATATAAAAACAAGATTCTTAACGCTAGTTCAACCACCCACCAGATACTTGAGTTAACTCTGTAACATTGCTCCCAGATGCTCAGTTATCCTCTGGACCCTTCCAGTGAGAGGCAGTGTTCCCAAATCAGGGGGATTGTGAACCTGTTTCAGTAAGTTAGCAAAAGGCGGTAATCAGGCCTATTGTAATTTCTACTTTTTAAATAAAATAATTACTTTAAAAATGACCCTTTTACACAACACAAATGGGAAAAGAATGTATCAAAAGAGCACGAATGATGGTGAATAGAGAACAGACAAGTCAGCTCACATCTGGACGGACCCTTGGGCAGCTTATCCTTATCCTTGGCGGAGCAATGACACCAATACTTGCATTTTGAATGTTAGGTTTTAGTTGTTTTTATTTTTGCTCATATTTTTACATTTGCACTGATAATAGTCCAGTGCATACAGACAGGATGCATAAGGATATTAAATTAGCACTCACTAGTAGAAGGGAAATAATAAAATAACAATTTTGCAAATGCACTCAAAATAGTCCTTAAGTTGCATTATCTTACTCAAAATAGTCATCAAGCACATCAAGAAGTCGCTAGCCCTTAAAAAAAAAAGAAGTCAAAAGGAACTAGAGCATTCATAGCAGCAGATCTATTACTCAAATGCTTATCAATAGTAGAATGGATAAATTGTGATAGACATATAAGACGGCACACTAAAAGAAGTGAACAATCTATAACTACATGTAATAGCTTGGATGAATCTCACAAACAACGTTAAGAAAAAGAAGTCAGGTGACCTCCCTAGTGGTGCAGTGGTTAAGACTGCACGCTCCCAATGCAGGGGGCCCAGGTTCGATCCCTGGTCAGGGAACTAGATCCCACATGCATGCCACAACTAAGAGTTTGCATGCCACAACTAAGGAGCCCACATGCTGCAACTAAGGAGCCCGCGAGCCACAACTAAGGAGCCCGCCTGCCGCAACTAAGACCCGGCACAACCAAATAAATAAATAAAATAAATAAATATTAAAAAAGAAAGAAAAAGAAGTCAGAAACAAGATTATATATTGTTTGATTTCATTTATGTAAAGTAAAAAAACAGGCAAAATCAATTCACAGCAATTATCCTTAGGGGGTGGGGGACAGTTAGTGACTGAAAGGGGCTCAAGGAAATTTCCGGGGTGCTGGTATTGTTATGTGTTTTGATCAGGTTGCTGATTATACAAAGGTGTTTGTGAAAATTCATCAAACTGCCTTGCTTACAACTTGTACACTTTTATGTATGTCACAATTCACAATAACTAAAATGTAAAAAAAGAAAGTAAACGTTAGACTTGATTGGGCTATTCACATGCCCATTGTTTTATTTGTGAAGTGTTTGATTTCTTTCTTCTCATGTCAAATATAGGAATGCAATATATTAAGTCTAAAAGTAATTTTGTCTAGTTTTAGGGCTACAATATGTAACTAATTTTAGACTACATTTTAATATACATCTATGTCGAAAATCAAATACAATGTTATTTTGAATGTGTTGAAAATTGTTTTCTTAGGCAAATAATTCAGAGACAACTAAACGGTCAGTGTCACTTAAAATAAGAAAAGTAATTTTAGTCTTTATATATCATGAATATTAATTATATTATCTTTAAAATTACCTTTATTATATGATCATTGATAATACACAAAGCTAAATTGTCATTTACATAAAATCATTTCTGTATTATGCAAAAATGAGGCAAAATAAACTCCTACAGGGGTTTATGAGATTGTCTGGTATAATGAAAAGGTTTTGAGAATTAGAAGGAAAGTTGGGCAAGAGTGTAGTAATAGAGAAAAAGAATGGTTAGAACCGTGGATATCTGCTGACAAATTCCAGACTTTCCACCAACAAGCTGTGTGAGCTCTGTCAGGTCAACACTGTCCAACAGAAATACACCGTGAACCACGCTTGTAATTGTTAGATTTCTAGCAGCCACATTTTAAAAGGTAGGGAGTATATATGCACTGCAATACACCAATAAGATCTAATGAGACCCAAGACTTCATCGAAATGTAGTGCCACCAAGGCAATAAAGCTGTGTTTAACAGAAAAATATTTCACAATGCTTTGGCTAAAAATTTTAAGTTTAAATTAGTTAAAATATGAAATTCCAGGGCTTCCCTGGTGGCACAGTGGTTGAGAGTCCGCCTGCCGATGCAGGGGACGCGGGTTCGTGCCCCGGTCCGGGAGGATCCCACATGCCGCGGAGCGGCTGGGCCCGTGAGCCATGGCCGCTGAGCCTGCATGTCCGGAGCCTGTGCTCCGCAACGGGAGAGGCCACAGCAGTGAGAGGCCCGCGTACCGCAAAAAAAAAAAAAAAAAAAAAAAAAATGAAATTCCATTCCTCAGTCACACACTAACTGCACTTTAAGTGCTTCTGCCACACAGGACCAGTGGCTACCACACTGGACAGCACAGTTGTCAAGTCATTCGATCTCTCTGAGGTTCGCTTTCTTCATTGATAAACTAAAGGAGGTATTCAAGAGGAAGAATTCCCAGCGGAAGTGTCTGCCAACGGAAGCCCACATGCCCCACTCAAAACACAAGCCACGCAGGAATGCAGCGCAGTGCCGAGGGATCCTATGACTTTTCAGACAAAGTTGGAAATCCGGATGCTCACATAAAATATCTTTCTTTTTCCATGTAGACAACTACCGTGAAATTTTTCCGAGCACTGTGTGGGCCAAACCAAAACATATCCATATGCTGCTCTTTGCAACCTGGGTTCTACAAAGCTTCTTTCCTGTTTTTCCAATCTGTGATTTATTTAGGAGTGATTTGGCTTCTACATCTGGAAACTAAAAAACACAGCTGGAGAATCAGTTGAGTGGTGAGCTTCAAAGCCCCCCTGTGAAGTCAAGGTGAAGCTACAGAGCCTGTGGTGAAAGTTAGCAGGATGCCGGTGTGGGCCCGTGCCATGTCTACACCCCAGGTTGCGGAGGCGTCTGAGAAAGAATCATCTGAAGGTTAGGGACAGCCCAAGCCCCTAATTTTGGATCAAGGACAATGTGCCGGAGAGAGATGGGAAGGGCGGTGAAGCCAAGTTCACCACACTGACTATCACTCTTATTACCCTGGGATCCAATCCTGTGGAGCCTGCCTCCATCCTTCAGGGCATGAGACGCAGAGAGGGACACGGTGAACATGCTGGTGACAGTAGAAAGCTGCAGAGGTGAAGCAGCAAGTGGTGGCGTGAGCAGCCAGCAGCACCTTCCGAGGACACGGAGATGGGAAGTGGTGGGGGATGGCAGTGGACCCCAAGGAGGCCAGTTCTCAAGTCCAGCTGCGTCACCATCTGGGAATACTCTTAACTCTGAGGAGGCAAAGTAAAAAACTCTGTTTTGGAACAGGTGCTGTCAAAACCTCCTTTTAGTTCCAGGGTGAGGGAGCCTCGGAAACTGAGAATTAGTAAGAGTCCTGAGTTAGGATTCAAGCAATTTGAGCATTAATCCCAAGTGTGTCACTGTCTTGCTGTGTGACTTCTGTTTCCCCAGATTCAAAATGGTAATAATATTGCATATTGCTTTACTCAACATCACAGGTTTTCAGGACCAAATGATATCATGAATACAAAGCAATTTGAAAAGCATAAATGCCTCATGTGATAGCAAGACATTTTTATTTATTATTTACTAAGCAATTACTAGTGGATTCTAGGAATGCAATTTATTAGATGTCATTTAAATCTCTAATCAGGATTCTTACATGTGAGGGAGGTGGAGTGGGTTTGGGCTTTAGAGGAATAGCACTCAGCACTGATGACTCCATTACAAACCTGGCCACTTTCTAGAGGGTTCATGGCGTGGAACCAGGGGAGGTCAAATTCCAAGATGGACTTTAAAAAACCCCAGAAAGGGGAATTTGCCCGAAAGCAGGGGTTCTTAACCTTTTTCAGGTCACTGATGCTTTGAGGATCTGATAAAAGCTATAGAGTCTGTCTTGGAAAAAGGCACTTATACAAAATTGACATAAATTTTCAGAAAATTCATAGACCCCACAGATCCCAAATTGAAAATGCCACCCTCAGGGAAGAGAGGGTCACAAACAAGACACACGACGTGGTCTTAGACTGAGCTGTTGCCAGGTAGGAGGCAGTTTTGAGAACAGCTGGAGGCCTGAAATAAAAACAAAGCAGTCTTTCTTTAAAGGCTCGGTCTCTGCTCAAAGTATTGCTACCGTGGGACCCTCAGATGAACACTTCTCGGGGGCTAAAAAAGGGGTCTCACATGTGTTCACAAATACCATCATTCTAGCTAACTGGGTTAGAAGCTACTGCTTCCTTGGGCAGTTTCAACAGAAAAGAGCATCTGCTAGCTTAATCCATATGGACCCTGACCAACCCAGGGAGCAAAAGGTAAACGAGACAAAGACAATATGCAGCCTGTTAAGTGTCCCTAAGAACCACACTGCACATGTTAGAACTATACTGTAGAACACGTAGGGAATTTTCCCATTTTGGTTTTGGGGACAGATAACAGAGACCACATGTCCCAAGGGACTTACAATCACTGAGAGTATCACCAAGAGAAGTCCCCAGCAACCTAGCCTAACAGAGAGGATCACGGCAGCAATCTGGCACCCACATAGATAGCAGGAGAGCAGGAAGAGAATCACTGATTTCCTAGAAATTCAACAGCAACTTCTCACTGACAAGAACAGAACTCTCCCTGATCTGTGAATCAAGTATGGCCTCAAACATTTTGACAAAATATTCTCTACCCACTTCCTGATCTAATTTCTTACAGAAATATGTTTAGGAAAGTACAATGGAAGCCAAATGGAAAACAGAAATATTCATCTCATGTATCTCTAATTATTAAAGTATGTTTGGAAGAGTGAGGCCATACTGTGAATTTGAAATTACAATTGTTCATAAAACATTTAATGACTTTTTCATAATATGCTCATATGCTCTATTTTTTATTTTATCGACATCACAAAAGAATACCTCATGTATTGCAATATTTAAAACCTGACTTTCAAAATAGGGATGAATGAACAAGTTGAAATTACTAGTCATGCAATGAATGCTCTTTCTTTAAATCAATGATATTTATCTTTCTAAGACCAGTTGAACTCCATTAAAAAATATATCTTCTGATCATCAAATAATGAGGTCTTCACCAAGGACTGCAGGCTATATGAAACCAGAAGGAACGTTCAGAAGCAAATGAAAATACTGTTTGAACAAACACACTGCACTGCATTCCCATCTACTTGCCAAAGAAATACAGTCACTTGTAGGAGTAGGAAATTTTCACAAATTGTCAATGGATTTTGAAACTTCCCAAGGACAGGATGGCTTCCACTTTGGGATTTCCCCTAACAGCCTCCTAGTTAGGTTTATACTTCAGAGAGATACCTGGAAATCTCTTTTAATTTTAATTCTTCCAGGTCAGATGGTTTAAACAGCAGATAACTTCCCTCTGTAGTTCCATGACTTCAAATGCCACTTCTCACTAATATATGTCAAATTAAATGGTAAATCACATTTTAATATATAGTAGAACATTTTTACCAAAGTATTATGTTGGATATTCCAAAAATATAATTTAGAACAGTGCCTGGCACATAGCAAGTGCTCGAAGAATGCCAACAATGACAATGTCGTTCTCACCTTGTGGGAGGCAGCTACTAAGATGGCCCCAGGTGATCCTTACTTTCTGTTATTCTTGCCCTTGAGCACAGGCTGGACTTGGTGATTAGATTCTAATGAACAGAATATGGCAGAAAGTGATGAGTTATCACCTTCAAGATTAGGTTATTAAAATACTTTCACTTTCATCTTGGGTTCATACACACTCTCTCTCTAGCTTTCTCTTGGATCTCTTGCCCCGAGGGAAGCCAGCTATTATGTTTTAAGTTCCAGGTTGGAATCATGGGCCTTCAGAAAGGCCTGGATGAGTGAGATTGGAATTGGATCTTCTGAGGCCTGCCAACAACCACGTGAGTGAATTCTGAAGCAGATCCTTCAGTCCCGGTCAAATTTTGAGATGACTACAACCCTGATCACCAGTTTGACTGCAACGTCGTGAGACAGAGATCTTCAGAGAATCACCCAGCTAAGTCGATTCCTTTCCAGCAAACACTGTGAGATAATATTTTTCATTCTGAGCTGATTCAGTTTGGGGGTAATTTGCTATGCAACAGGATAACTAATCCAGATTTTAGAAGTGGGGTGCTGCCATGACAAAAACCTAAAAGGTGGTAGAGGCTTTGGAACCATGTAGTGGGCCTAAGAAGAGTGCCAGTGACAGCGTAAAGTGCCTTGGACACATTGTTCACAGAATTTTGGACTTTGAAGAGATTTCTATTAAGGGTATGAATGAAGGTGAGGAAAATCTTATTGGAAACTAGAAATTACACAGTGGCAAAAGGTTTAACAATACGACACTCATGTGTAGCTACATGACCTGCAGACCCATGCATTTATATGAGACGTTTACAAAGTGCCAAATGAACTGGGTGATTTAGTTAAGGAGCTTTCCCAGCAAAGTACTGAAGATGCTACCTGGTTCCTTCTTCTTGCTGTTTATAGCAAACTATGAGAATATAAATCGGGGGAGGGACTACCAAACAAAAAAGGAAGCAGGACCTGAAGGTTTTGAAAATCCTCAGTCTCTCTAGACAGCAAACAATGCTAAAGTTAAGAAGCAGTTTCCAAGCAAAGATCATTTCTAGGGAACTGTCTGAGAAAACATGGTCTAAAATGAGATCAACGGTGCAGCTTCTGAAATCCTTTTGGTAAGACCTGGGAAACGTGGCATCTCAGAGTACTATTCAATCAGACCACAGGATCTCCTACAACTTTAAGGGTGTGACTCACAGATACTCTCAACAGGCCTTTGGTAAGTTAAAGGGCATTGTCTCTCCCTTGCCTCTGCAGAAACTCAAGGTAGAGAAGGAATCATCTCCAAGATGGGTGTGGTTTTTTGTCTAACAGAGTAAACCTCAACAAGTTTCACAGGAGACCCACAAAAATTTTGAGAGGATTTTACCAGCAGATACACTGCCAGTTTGGACTGGAAGGAATGGAGATGGTCCTAAATGAAGAAAGGCCATAGATCCCCCAAATTCTACAGGCAGGAAGCAGACAGAAAACTCAGCTGCCAACACATGGTACCTTTCATGAAAAAAGGAAGGATGACTCAGTAGTCCATAGGGTAGAATCAAGAACCATGGAGAATTATTCCCAGGCCTGGACCTAGTTGAGGAACATTTGCCTAACTGGATTTCAGAATTTTCATGGACCAGCAACTCCTACACACCTTGCACTTTCCGCTATTTTGAATAAGAATATGTAGGTATCGTATGCCTGCCCCACTGTTGTATGTTGCTTATATGTTGAGGTTTAGTTTCACAGATCTACCAATGAAGAGGAACTATACTTGAGAAGTTGTACCTGAGGAACTATATCCAAGGCGCCACACCCACACCCGGATAAAACTTAGATGACTTCTGGATTTTGAGCTGATACTCACCTATCTAGTAAAGAGGATATAGTTTTCATCTTCTAATAAAAGTGATGTTTGACATCAGTACTATTTAATGTGTTTTACAGAATCAAACCTTTAAAAAGGATATAAAGTCCTTTTAAAAATTACCTCTAAATGTTTGTTAATAGGTTGAGAGATTATTGCAGTAGGAAGCATAGTTACAATATTAAATCCCACTAACGTAAAACTTGATAAACTGTTCTACACTAACCAAACTAATCAAGCAATTTATCAGCTGTCCAATATTAATCTACATTTAGAATACTTATTTTATAGTATCATAGCTATTGTCTAGAGCATACAAACACGTCAAAGTTCTCTTACATACCTTGATTTGTAGAATTTTTTTTTTTTTTACAAAAATTCCACTTAAAGAAGGGCTTTAAATGAGAGGTGAAATGGGAAATAGAATGTTTGACTCTCCTAAAATGATTATATATTTTTCTTAAGTTCACTTACTCTCAAAGGAAAGGACATGGTGTCATTCAAATGTTCTAAAATGCCTCATCCTTCAGAATGACAGCACATCTTTCACTTTTCTATTCACTACGTATCATATTGTGACATTTTATATGTGAAAAATAGCTAAAGCAATATTTTTTAAATGTCATACTATTATAACGAGCAATTTATTTCATGCCCATGTCCCTCCAGGCTATGAGCCTATTTAGTGAGCCTTATTAGTGTGGGGCAATGTCTGGCATGTCCTCTGGAAAAGCACCCACAGGCCAATAAAAACAAAGAACACAAGTGTGCCATTCAGAAATACATAGCATTGTTTAAAAATAGCAACACCCATGCTGCTCAGACCAAGAGGAGGGTGCTGCCAGTCTGCAGACGCAGCTGAGCGCAGTGAGGAGTGCTCCGCTGTTCTGGAAATCAGCGTATGTAGGCTCTGGGCTTAGCTTGAGACATATGCTAAGTGATTCATCCTCTTCAGGATTGTTTTCTTAACTGTAAAATTCAGTGTCTGTATCACCAAGTGATGCGTTCTTGAACGTCAGACATGCAGGTACTCATAACATGAGTTCTTATTTTATACATGCAAAACCTGCATAGGTACAATGGGTGGCCAGATGTTCACTTTTTACCCTAACATAAACTTCTAAAAAGGAAACTTTATACTACTACTTTGTAAATGAAACATCTGACTTAATGTGCCATTAATGGGTAGTAACCGTAAAATTTAAATACAATAAAACAACAAAACAATTATTAAAGTCTAGCTGTCAGGCTGTTGGCTGCCTGAAGTCGGCTCTCTGAAAACAAATGAGCAACTATATCTAGGAGAGAGGCTCTAGTATCAAACTGAGAGTTTCTCCTTGACTGTCAAGAAAACACTGAAAGGGAATTCAAAAGGGCAGAAGTTTCTCATGTGATTTGATGTTATTTTATGCAGCATCTGCAGATCACCTAAAATCAACTCCAGTATCAACTAAAATCACCTTTTTCAACAGCACCAAATGTCCTACACTCTGGAAATGCTGCATCAAATAATCACACCTGTTACTTCTGATTCTAAATTTTATCTTGAATCCTCACATGACCCACCTAACCCACTTTCTCAAAACCTTTAATACTGTCACAGAGACACTAAAATAATTTTGAGGGCAATGGAGTACTGTGGAAAGAACACAGGCTAGGAAATCACATTGGGGTTCCAAGTGCAGATTCATTAGATTCGACCTTGACACTGGCAACTTAATTTACCCCTCTGAGCCGCAGACTACTCCTTCACACCAAAGTGCTCAGTCAGGGTTAAGTGAGAAAATGCATGTAAGTGCTTAAGCCCAGCACCTGAATGTGGCAGACACTCAATAAATGGTATGTATTTAACATCATTTAATTCTTTCAAGGAAATTTTCAAATTTCTATCAAAATAAATTTGTTTCAAATAAGAGTGGCTCGAAAGAAAAAATACAGTTGGCCATTTTTATTTTACAGTAAAGTTATACATATTTCACTTCCAAACAAAGCTACAAAACCCATAAACCACTGACTGGCAAAAGTAGCAAAAACATTTTGCCCTCAGTGATAAAATAAGAACACTTATTTGTCAAAATGAAAAACAGGAACTCTTAGCTGCTACCATGCAAAGCGTTCTCAAGTCCTTTCTTACCAAAAGAGGCTCAATATAGTAGAAAAGACAGAGTGAGAGTGTCTTTAATCAAGTAAAAGTTTCAGCCAAGGTGGGCATATGGCTCTGAAAAGAGCCACAATTAGACCACAGATAATGACTCTATTACCTACTAGATGTAATACACGGTGGGCAAAATAAAAAGTAGCCCAATATTAATCTTGCAACAGCAGTCCTGGTTACCTAGTAAATGTCATAGTGATGCGCTCTGGGATTTGTGCTAGTCACATTAGATGTATTATTTCTAGTGCATGCAAGTGTGCAAAATATCCCCAGCGAACTAGGAAGAAAGCGAAGTTCAGAGGGGTTACCTGCCTGCTCAAGGTCACTCCATTGGTAAACACCAGAGTTGCATTCTAACAGTATCTGATGCCAAACCCACTCCCCCTTCGCTAGTCCCTGTTTCTTTCTTTTTAGGACATGCAGATGTGGGCAAGAATCATCCCCAATGCTTTGAAATGTCATAAACTGATGTTAGTCCCCTTCTCTCTCTCTCACGTCTTCTAGTTTCTCTCAAGTCATTTGCATTTTGGTCCTCCCGGCTTCAGTCGTCATTCTCAAACTCCAATTCACTCATTCCTTAAGTCTCTAAAACCTGGTCTCCTGTCCCAGCTCTTGGTAAGGCAGGAGGGAATTTTAAAAGGTCAAGGTAAGTTTTCCAATCTACTTGGATGTAGTGAACTGTATAACATGCCTGGGTCTTCTACCTCAGACTTAAACAAAAGGCTCACAGATACTGAGCAATTCTCCTCCCTGGTGAACCAATATTGGCGAGTTCCAATTTACAGGGCCGACTAAGGCAGGTACAGTGTGTGGAGTCACACATATTCGTGCATGTCACATATATTTAACAGAATGTTTAACTGAGTCATATTTTCAAAAGTTATCTAGAAGCTTTTATCTTTTATTCAGGAAATAAATCTTAAGGCAGGGTTTTACATAAAGAGTTTTTATGTCTGTTCCATTTTTAAAATAGAACAGAATTAAACAAAAACAGCTTGATAAATTTCACCTTTTAACTGCACGATGTGTGTACTTCAGTGAAAATGTCCATTTAATAGACAACATCTAATTGATGTTTGTGTGTCCTAACTTTGCACTTGAAAATGAGTATCCCTACTACGCATTGCCTATACCCGTGGGGCTAAATTACTGAGGTCTGTGAACCACTCTGTTGTACATGAAGTTCCCCAGTATTCCAAAATGCAAGTATCACCCTTCTAAGCACTGTACACCCGCTAACACTACTGATCCTATGACAAACTATTATAAACACCATTATCCTGATTATTACATATGATGAAAGCAAATCACAGAGATGTTAAGTAACCCAAGATCACCCAGCTGGTAAAAAAAATATACATATATATATATAGCAAGACATCAAATCCAAGAGCTCTGACTCCTCAGCCCACATCTACTACATTTCACTGCTCACCATATAGAAGCACATTCATTGGCAGAGAGCCAATGAATATATAGGTATAGACCTATATATTTATTGATCACCTACTACAGTATATGCCAAGCACTTAGCACTGGAGATGAGAGAATTTTTTAAAAGCCTGGTCCTGAGCTGAAGGAGAACATTTTTTTTTTTTTTTAAAAAGCAAATTCAGGGTAGGTTGAAAACAAAGAAGAAACCAGATACAATATGTTTTCATGCTCAGGCAAATGGGCCATTCTATGTCTCAAGGGAACATAATGCAAAGGACAACTAACTTGAATAACCATGTCACCCTTAGAAGCACCAAACGTGTTTGTTTTAAATAACTGTAATACACTTATCTGGAATAGGAGCATAGAAGACATCATATGAACCTTTTCTTTTTTCTTTTTTTTTTTTTTTTTTTTGCAGTACGCGGGCCTCTCACTGTTGTGGCCTCTCCCATTGCAGAGCACAGGCTCCGGACGCGCAGGCTCAGCGGCCATGGCTCACGGGCCCAGCCGCTCCGTGGCACGTGGGATCTTCCCGGACCGGGGCACGAACCCGTGTCCCCTGCATCGGCAGGCGGACTCTCAACCACTGTACCACCAGGGAAGCCCTATGAACCTTTTCTTGATGGTTTCTGCTCATCACTGGGAAGACCAAGAGCACTGCAATAATATAATACAATGTTTTAAGAATGAGGGACTGTGGGAGGGAGGGAGACGCAAGAGGGAAGAGATATGGGAACATATGTATATGTATAACTGATTCACTTTATTATAAAGTAGAAACTAACACACCATTGTAAAGCAATTATACCCCAATAAAGATGTTAAAAAAAAAGAATGAGGGACTGTTTGCCCCCCCCAAAATTTAAATAGTTACATCCCTCTCCCAGATCTTATTGCACAAGGTTACTGCCTACCTCTGGCAATCACACCCTCTCCTAATCTGACATGATATAAAAAGAGAGTTAATTAGTAACCAGACTTGAATTCTAAATTTAAATTGTCAGGGAGGGTCCCTTATCCAGAGTAAAGTACTTGGATTTATTCCAGTCTGCCTATTTTCTTTGATGTTCATTTAGGTACAACAAAAAAGGAGCTAATTATAAAAACAAATTCTGCCAATTTCAAAATTTTACCCATGGCAACCCTGGGAAGAGAAAATGATCAAATATCTCAAACAGGGACTGCTATGATAACAGCTAATGTTGAATGAGCGGTACCTACTATGTGCTAGGTATGTGCTAGGAGCTTCACAGGTATTAATTATTTTATCCTCACAGTATTTTATAAAATAGGTCACTCTAATCTCCATTACATAAATAAGAAAAATGAGGCCCAAGATCACGCAAAAAGTTGCAGGGCTAGAATTTGAATCACATGCTTGGGGTAAAAGAAAAAAGCCTCAAATGTCTTTGCAGCCAAGCCAGCTAAGTAAATGTGCGAATCAGCTGAGTCTTAAGATTACAGAGCTGTGGTTCTCGACCTCAGCTGCACATTGCATTCACCTGGGGAGATTGCCAGGTGGGTTCCACCCCATAGATTGCGACTTAATTGAACTGGGAGTTGCCCCCAGGTAATTCTAATGGGCAGTCAAAGCTGAGAACCACTGTTTATAGACACAGAAAATGGAGCATGGCCCCAAAAGCATTTTTGCTTTTTTTGTTTTGTTTTGTTTTGTTTTTGGCTGCTTGGCGAGGAACGTGGGATCTTAGTTTCCTGACCAGGGATCTAACCCGTGCCCCCTGCAGTGGAAGCTCCAAGACTTAACCACTGGATTGCCAGGGAAGTCCCCAAAGCAGTTTTTTTAAAAAAATTTTAAGTTAACTAAACACTGCGCTGGTCAAAGGTTGTTACTACTGCCTCTGCCACCAGAGGTAACCTCTGCCCCACTCCTCAATATAATTAAGAAACACTATGGATGGAAGATAGAGAGGCTGGCAGACACAGACATTTGTTTTTAGTGGACGGAGCATTGCCAAAGTCTGGAACTTTCCCCATGTAACCCCTGCCATTTCCTATTTATGGAACTGTTCTACTCCAAAATACACTTGGAGTTAGACATAACCTACTTTCAGAATAATGTCTGGTGACAATCCATTATTAAACTGAAGATGACCTAAATATGTTCATTTAACAAATGTATACCTTCAGATTACATGGCCAAATTACTTAACATTTTTCAAGAGGCATTTTTTAAAAAAAAGGACACTCATAATTAACTCTGATTTTAATCCAAGCCAGGTCAAGAGACCTCACATAACGAAACAAGTCTTAAGAATGGAGAGTTTAATGTCCTAAAAACAAATCTATATGTGTACATAGCACCGCTGAGTAAAATGTCATTTGTCATTGGAAAAGGGAAGCAAAAGCTGCGTACCATCAGAAAATCTTCATTAAATGGCCTGCAGATGTGAAATCCAAAATAAATGCTACAGAACAGAATTGTGAAAAAATAAGAATTGTAAAAAAAAAAAAAAAAGAAGAAGAAGAAACTGTAGCCTGCTTGGGAAATCATTCTTCACACATAATCATATTGCAACTGTGCAGCACCACAATTCAAGAGGAAATGGCAAAACACTAAATTAAAAAATGGACTGTAAGGCCACTTGTTCAAACTAGCTACAACATTTTTTTTCATCTCCTGCAGCAAAGCAAATGTTGTGTATTTTAATGGTCTTGTATTACCACTTACCACCCCTCTCCCCCACTACCACCACCAAAAGAAGGCAAATAAAAGGGGAAAAAAAAACTGAGATGGATTTTCTAAATGGAATACTGCAAATAAAGGCCATGACTCAGAAATCAGGGCCTCCTCAGTCAATGAGTTCCAGCACTGGGAGTTTAAGCAAATGTGCTACTTGGGCAAAATATTTCATTGTTGTTACTTGGTTTTTTTCAAAAAGCAGACAAGGAAGTGAAGTCTGAGAAAGCAGACAAAAGTGATTGGAACTAGTTTTCTCATCACAGTTAAACTTTGTTTGTTGACTGAATAAATATATACATTGACCCCCTCCTGAGTGTCAGGCACTGTGCAGTGCTGAGGATGTATTGGTGAATGTGACAGCACCTGCTCTCATGAGTCTCCTGAACTAAGAGAACAAGGCACCAACCTTGCATAATCCACCATATACACCCTTCCAGTCACGTGTGTGAAAATCCAGTCCTGCCATTGTACTACTGGATGGCAAGTTTTTCCCTTGGTCTAACTGCCGCTGGTGTCTTCTACGTAAACAAGTAAATAAATAAATATCCATATTTTGCATACCAACAATAACTCATGGGTAAATTTCAACAAGTTTTAAAGAAAAACATTTTTAAAGTAAGACTGAATCAAAACAGATTTTCCTTTTGAACAAAGCCCAGCTCATGTATTTTCATTGCCTGTGGCTATACAGCTTCAGTAAGCTAAAAATACTTCCTTTGTTTCTAAGTTGGGAAAAGCAAATAAGACCAAGAATCAGAAAACATTCAAAACAGCTAAAGCAACGAAAAGGTATCTGTTTTATATTTGTATAAATATACAATGACAGAAACTATCCATGCAGCTTGTATCTTCCTAGAAATATGAAATAAGCTATATTTGCATGATCAGCAAGGACTGTCAACTTTTCACTACTCAGAGCCCTTTACTATTATTACTTTTTTTGGTGGGGAGAGGACTGCATAAGTGTTGAAAACTAACCACAAGTATAAGAAAAAGTTTTCAAAAAATATGTAAAGGATGACTCTGCTCTTAACAAGGCCACATGGTGCTTACTTTGCAGTCATGCATCATTTATGTTCCTGAAATTTAAGTTAAATGGGATTCTAAAATAGAAATATAGGAGCTTTCCGTCTTTCTGCAGGTATTGCTCACGTTGTGTTTGCTGTGTGTCTGGCAAAGTGAAAAACCAGGTTTCTCCTCTTGCACCTCTCCGGGACAAACTGAAAGTTACTCAGTTTAATAAAGTTTTTTTTTTTCTTTTTCCAAAAACATACCTGCAGTATGGTGAACAGTAGCGTGGCCTTTTCCAACACATCCAACATCTCTAAAGTCACACTACTGAGTTAACAGAGATAAGCAACTAGCAGGTCTAGGCTCCATTCGACTGGGCCATTAGTTTGGACCACCAGGTCATGGCTTAATTTCCCTTGAAGAAACAGCAGTTTGAGAAATCTCGGCCAAACTCCCCATTTCTTAGGCTACTGACAACGTCAAGTGGAAAGCAAATGCCTAGAAACCAGGAAACCATGCCCCTCCGGATGGGCTGGCAGGAGCGGAGGCAGGGATCCTGGTCTGTCTGCCCGGGTTGCAGCCGGGCCTTTGACAAGGGCTGGGGTAAAAGACTCAGTGTGTACCCGCCCATCCATCGCCCAGTGGAACCTGGGCTGGCGCTGCCAATTTCAAATGTAACCACCGGAGGAAGCGGGAGGATGCGGATGTGTCATCTCTGACACTCCGGGGTCCGGCGGGGCTTGCCTCTGATGTCCCTGAAGGTCAGAGGTGGTGCCCGCGGTGCCAACAGCTCATCAAAACCACTTTTCCAGTCAGGGCGGGAGGCGCGGGGCAAAGTTGGCCACCGGCCGCGCGCGTCCCGTTAACCGTACCTTGTAACTGGGCGGAAAGGGACTCCTGGTGCTGCTGGTACTTGAGTGCCACCGCTTCGGCTTTCCGCAGCTGTGTCTGCAGCTCGTAGTAGAGCATCGCGCCATAGAGAAAGCCGAACACCACGGTCAGCAGTAGCAGCGTCTGGAAGATCCGCTTCTGCTTTCGGGAGCACATCCCGTTTCCCATAGTCCCGTCGGGACCCCGCGCCGCGGCCGTCCCCGCCGCCGCCGTCCCTTCCTCCCCTCGGCCCGAGCGGGCGCCTCAGCAGCGGCCACGGCAGGAGGTGGCCGGACGCAGCATGAGGAGGAGACGCGAGACACAAAAGCTGGGCCGGAGGGTAAGTGGCGCCCGCTCAGCCTCCGCGCGCCGCGGGGCGTGCAGCCATCGACGCCGCCGGGGCAGCCACCGCCGCCAAACTTTGGCGAGGCTGACTCTCCTTGAGTGCCTGGGCCCGGGAGGGGGCCCTCCGCATACTTCTGAGCGGGCTGTCCTCGCGCCGGTCCGCAGATGCCGCCTGCCTTGTTCCCTCCTCCCCACTTTTTGGCCCGGCTGCCCCCGGCGGCGCTCGGAGTCCCGCCCCTGCCGCTCCCCGCCCCCTCGCGGCAGCTCCCACTGCGCGACTTTGTTGCCACCAAAAGGAGGGGGTGCGCGCCCAACAAAGGGAGCCGGGCTCCAGGCGGCGCCTCAGCGCGCGGCCCGCGGGGGTGAGTAGTTGGGTGGGGGCCGGCTGCCCCGGCCGGGTTTGGGGGGACGGCGGGCCGGTGTCACTGACGGGGCTGCGGAGCCTCGGCCGCCGCCGCCTCCCACTTAACTTACGTGTCACCCACGGCCCAGCTATTCTGGCCAACGGGATTCCGGGAGGAAGTCCCACTCGGGCTCCCCGCTCATTGGGCCCGTCAGGGCCGCCCCTCCCTCCCTTCGGGGAGGCAGTGCCGGGCTCGATTGGACGCCCGCTTTGTCCGTCCGACCCCGGGGCCGCGCCTTCCCTCGAACGCGGGGGCCGGCTAGGGCCTCCGTGGGCCGCGCGGCCGCCTGGCGCGGGGTTACGCCCATGTGGAGTGCTGGTGGCTGGGAGAGGCCGCGGAGCCAGCGGCGGCGAGATCGGAGTGCGCGGGAGACGCGTCCCGGGTGACGGCTGGGAGAGATACGGGTGTGTGTGTGTTTGTGATCCTGCCCTTGGAACGCACGTGGGGAGAGGAGTACAGTGTATAAAGTGGGAGAGAGTGGATAGGAACAGCTGTGTACACTACACCAAGCACCCTTTCTTTCCCTGTCCAGTGGGCAGATGCGGCAGGCACACGGGATAGCTACACGGTCAGCACAATTTTCTCGTGAACCGGAGATGCCTTGCCTACTGAGTCTTGCCTCATCCAGTGCACTATCACGGATGCGTGTGTCCCCATAGATGGCAAGACACAAGTCCGGAGACTCGAGCGCGCTAGCATGCTAGACTTACTGCTCAACTGTACACGTGGGTTGGGGAAATCAGCTTGTCTTTGGCAGAGGGGAAAGAAATGATCTCATATGTTTCCCCTGTCTGCAAATAAAATAATTTTAAAACAAATCTTACGGGCTGAAATAAGTATGCATTTATTTTGTCATATGTATTTGTTTTATTGTTGGCAAAAATACATCAGTTACACTGCTAAGTTACATTTTAAAGGCCAACAAAGTTTCCCTATGTAAAAACAAGTAAAACAAACATAGTAACTACAAACCTCTTCAAAGAAAATCCGTAGTACATTTGTTCTTTCTATGTACTTGAGGGAAAAAAATTGAGGTTATGCATAAATTATAATTTTGTTTCTGCTCTTGACCTAAATTCTAAAAAAGTAAATATTTGTCAAATGCCTCAGTCATGTCATGGAATTTATCACATACTGCATACTTTTTAAGATACTTCAACCAGATTTTAGTTATCACTATTAATAATGGCCAGTGAGTACTCAAAATGAGGGTAGATCTGTTTAGCCACAAATACAACTTAAAGACAGCCCCTGGTACAGAAATTTTTTAGTGTTAAAAGCCATAAAAGTAACCAAATTTACAACCTAGCCAGCCTGTGACGTTTATATTACCATGAAAACTAAATGTGCCTGGCATGTGCTTTTCCCTAATAAATAACTTACATTATATTTTTTAAATGCTTTCATTTACTATCTCATCACAGCCAGGTTAAATATTTGGCTCACATATTGGTAAATAAAGAAAGCAAAGCTTATCAAAGTACTGTGATAGCTCTAAGACCTTCTTGAAAGCTAGGAGCGCAACAGGATTATAACCCAGGTCAGAATCTTCCTCTTTTGATCTCTTTCTCCTATAGAAGCCAGGTTCTCATTCTTTTTAAGCAAGTTATATAAACAAATTATATCTGGTCCATTAGCGTGAGAACCTAATTTAAAGAGAAAAAGGTCTGAAGTTTTAGTTTTTGTCCTGTCATGTAAATATTATGTAACGTTACTTGTTATTGAATTTACCACTGTTTAAATTTCACTCTTTCAATGTGACTCAAGACTGGAAACTGAGACTGGATAATTCCTGTGACCTTGTCAGAATTCCTCGTAACTAAAAATTCCTCACCGTTGTCAGTGTACAATTTGCTAAGCAAACTCTTCCTCCAAAAAAAAACTACCAAAACTGCTCTGGAAGAAGTTAAGTTTTATAGCAACAATCCTTGCCCGTACATGAATAGATAATTATCCTAGCCACAAAAGAAAAAGAAGCTGTCTAGAGGATTGGGAAATTATTGCTCATATATTACACAGTATGCAGTATTTGGTTGTTTTTCAAAATCTTTGGAAAATTCCTATGCTTCCAAAATACATGATTACTCATTTTAAACCTCTGATTTCTTCCCAAAGTCTGATTTCAGACTCTGAAGGTATTCTTTGCCTAAAGCTGCTGGCTGACTCTACAGAATATAATAAGTGTAGGTCATAAAACACAACTCAATATTGAAGTCATAAAATTTGAAAGAGAACAAAAATTATTACTGAACTTATCCATTATTTCAAATTCAAGAAGGGTATGTAGAAGTACATAAAATCACTAATGGCAGCGTCTTCATAGTATTACTTTTTCAGGTTGGAGTGTGCTGCTAGTTTCTTGAAAGTATCAGTGTAATGCTTTTCAAAGGCCAACATTGGGGAAGCTATTCAACGTCTATAAATTGAATTTACATGACATTGCCTTTGGGCAGAGCTTGTAATAGATGAGCTATTCATTCTGGTCTTGCTAGCTCTGTTGTAAGTTCTATCTTATTTTTGTTTCTAGCATTTAAAAAATAGTATTATATAATTATATTTCTATATGCCATATATTTAACAATATAGTATGTAAAATTTAAAAATTGTAAATCTTGAGGAATTTCACCAGTTTAATGTTTTATTCCTAAGACAGGAAGAAATTAAACAGATTCAAGATCTTACATTTGAGAAGGGCTAAGGCAACATTTGGGAACCTTAGTATTCTCTCCAGTTTTAGTAAATTTGTCATTCTAACAAAATTTGTTCATTTTCCAAATAGGGGAAGGCAAGAAAATTATAGTCAAGAGATACAGCCAATTTATAAAAATAGATGACTTTAAATTAATAATGTTCAGGATCCTAGAGCAAATTTTTCATTTAAATCTCTTTACAAATTGAATTCAATATTTTTTAATTTGCAAGAGAAATCAACACTTAAGATGATGAATTTTAAATAATATTTTAAAAATATATAACTAGGTGTGGTGATGGATGTTAACTAGACATTGTAGTGCTCATTTCAAATAAATGCATATATAAAATCATTATATTGTACCTCTGAAACTAATATGATGCTGTATGTCAATTATACTCAATTAAAAATAAGTAAATAAAATTTTAAATGGCGTTTCGGTATTAATAAATGAGTTTTAACCTTTTCATGTGAAAATTGCTGAAATCAACTATCTTTTTTTCTCTATAGGAAACTTCACTCTTTATCTCTGCCTTTTGGCTATCACCTAATTAGCACACAGGCTTCCTGCATGCCACCTATACCTGCCTGTTTCAAGGGGTAAAGGAAGCTACATTCAAGGTATTCTGTCTTTTTGAGGATTCTGTGAGAGATGTTTTTATAACTCCTTTTTACAAGATTTTGCTAATGACTTGGTGGCAATTGTTAGCAGATTAACAAGGTAAGCCTGTGGCTAAACGCTTAACAAAGCAATTGAAACCCCACTCAATGTGTCTTGGTGCCTTGCTTTGGTCTGTCTCTAAGCTGCCACGTGGGTAACTTTGAACTATTTAAGGAGTTAGAGGAGAGTAAAGGGGAAAGTAGATGATTAGATGAAAAGTAAAATGCTTTTCAATAACAGAAACCACACCATCAGCACCACTGGTAAATACTTTGTGAACGCACTCTGATAATGGAGGAAAATGATTTAGAAGGTTCTACTTGCCACCGATGTGTAGCTAAAGAAACAGAAATTATCATTTCAAACTTCTGTAACCTTCTAAAGCAGGACCCTCCAACATACCCTAAAGTCTTCCAAATTCTAAGATGGCACAAGAAATTATTTTGAATTTGTTGCTTAATGTTTATTATAGCTAACATATTAATTTTAGAAAGTAGTTTAGTTCCATAGAATGTTAGAATGAATGGAAAGGGACTGTGAGACTCAGAAGTGAAGCGAACTTCCCAAATCTGCTGCTGCCTGGTTCAGGCAGCTTTTCACTAGCTCACTGCCTTCAGTAACTCAGACACTTCAGATAAGCAGATGGACCACAGAAAAGATCAGTGGCCAATGAAACATACATCTTTAAATGTTCCCCTCTAAACGTATAGTTTGTTGGAGTCCTTTGTATTAAAGAGGTGTTTGGTTTATCCATGACCATTTTCTAGAATTGGTATTTTAATTTTATATGTTATATGTAGGTATTTATAGTAATTTCTTAATCGTCATGAGACATGGCCGGTCATATTTATGATGTATCTAATGCTGAGTCCTGGGTCAGATATTCTATATTCAGTTTCAGAACTGTTCCTAAAGGAAATCATAACTTGCTTCATAAACATTCTTTATGCTCTAGTTTCCAGGAACATTTTGAGTCAAAATAAAGAGACTATCAATGTTTTTACTTAGAAATAAAGTAAAGCAAATTTTCAAATAAGAAGAATCAAGTTACCTCAGGATTAAGTTCAGCTTAAATTAAAATTGTGAAATAGAAACATTTGTCTTGTGTTATTCTGCTCCTTCTCTAGTTCAACTCCAAATCCTGGCATCCAACATCCTAATGATTGCCTTTAGTTTCCCAGAATCCTTGCCTTTGACTGTGCCCTTCACTCCTCACCACCCACCCATGTACATATAATACATTGGACTTTCCTTCTTGAAGACAAAGTATACTAATCTAAAATAATCCTTCCACAGTCTTGAGAGAAAGTTCAAGATGGCTGTGTAGAAGATCTTGAATTCGCCTCCTCCCATGGACACACATATGGAACAAGTCCCTCTGAAAAAGACTTGAAAACTAGCTGAACAGCTCCTCCACAACAAAGGATAAAAGAGCCACATCGAGACAGGTAGGAGAGGGAGAGATACATTCTCACCAGAAACCCCACCCCCTGCACAGAGAGCCCCAATCTGTAGGGATCTCACAAATATGGAGCTTTTCCCTGAGAAATGAAGTGCTCATGCACCACATCAGGCACCCTAACCCCTGGGACCTGCACCAGAGAGAAGAGCCCCCCAAACGTCTGGCTGTGAAAACAAATGGGGCTTACATCCAGGAGACCCAAAGGGCTGTAGGGAACTGAGATTCCACTCTTAAAGGGCTTGTGTGCAAACTAACGTTCCCAGGGACCCAGCGCAAAAGCAGCAACTTGAAAAGCTTGTAGGCTGAATGTGAAGGAGGTTCATTTGCTAATCTTAAAGCATTAGGGTCAGGGGCCTGAGCCCCCACTCTCTGTTTTTGCACCCTCCCTCTACCTTGCTAGCACCACAGGCATGTGCAATCACAGCCCTCTGCAGCTTCCCCACTAAAGCCTGAGGGTGTGTCCCTTGCCAATGCTCTCCCACTCCCTTGCAAAAAACAGTGGGTGCTCCCCAACCCTGTGCTCTCTCACTGCCTCGATAAAGCTGGTGGGCATGCCTTGACCCTGCACTCCCCTGCTGCCTCGCTAAAGCTGTAGGCAGACGTGATTCACACAGGAAACGATCCTTGATTGCCTGGCTCTGGTAGCTGGAGCTTGCATTTCTGGGCCCCACAGGACTGAAACAATTGGAGAGACAGTTCTTGGCAGGCTACCAGTCCCAGGGCACTGCACAGACATCAGACTGAAACACACCCCAAGTCTGCCTGTGAAAAAGGCCTGTTTACTTGTCCCAGAGCGTCAGCTTGTGGGTCAGGCTTCATGTTTGCCACACATCTAGAGGCTACAGAGGAGCTCTCAGGAATGAGGCAGGAGGAGCCATCTTTCCGTTCTCCCTTGGCCTCACTACAGCTCACTAGTACGTCCCAGAAAGGAGCTTATACACTCATCTAAAGCCCCAATTTTTGCAACTGTAACCCATGGGACACTTCCAGATCACCTGGTCTGGAGGCCAGCAGGGCTTACGAATGAGGTGCCATTCATAAGACTGTGTATGTTGGCATACTTTAAAAAATGCTGCCTGAGTGTCTGGCTTCCAACAGGCTGACTGAGATTTCTCCTTTCCACACATGCTCAACAAATGGGACCTATCAAGAATAAATAAGGCTACTCAGACAATCAAAATGTTTGAGAGAAAACCAAGAGCTAGGACAAGGTTGAGCTAGAAAGGTTCGTCTCCTATACAAGGCCAATCCTTAAGACTGGGAAAGGTAGTTGTTGTACCTAATACATAAAAACCAAGCAAAATGAGGAAACAGAGGAATATGTTCCAAAAGAAATAATAAGATAAAACCTCAGAAAAAGGACTGAAATGGAGATAAGTAATCTACCTGATAAAGAGTTCAAAGTACTGGTCATAAAAATGCTCACCAAACTGGAGGGAAGAATGGATGAGAACAACAACAGTGAGAACTTCAACAAAGAGACAGAAAATGTAAGGAAGTACCAAACAGAAGTCACAAAACTGAAGAAAACAACAACCGAACTGAAAAAGTACACTAGAGGGCTTCAACAGCTGACTAGATGAAGCAAAGAACAGAAACAGCAACCTGGAAGACAGGGTAGTGGAACTAACTTAAATGGAGCAGCACCCTCCCCAAAAAAGAAAGAAATTTAAAAATTGAAGATAGCCTAATGGACCTATGGGACAACATCAAGTGGAATAACATTTGCATTATAGGGGTTGGAGAAGGAGAAGAGAGAGAGAGAAAGGGGGCAGAAAACTTATTTGAAAAAAATAATTGTTGAAAACTTCCTTAACCTGGGGAAGGAAACAGATATGCTGGTCTAGGAATCACAGAGAGTTCCAAATAAGATGAAACCAAAGAAATCCACACCAAGACACATTATAATTAAGATATCGTAAGTTAATGATAAAGATAAAAATACTTATTACATCCAAGGAAACCCCCATAAGACTATCAGCAGATTTTTCAGCAGAAACTTTGCAGGCCAGAAGAGAGTAGCATGATATATTCAAAGTGCTGAAATAAAAAAACTTCCAAGCAGAATACCTTACCCAGCAAATTTATCATCCAGAATTGAAGGAGAGACAGAGTTTTTCAGACAAGCAAAGCTAAAGGAGTTAATAATCACTAAACTGACCTTACAAGAACTTTTAAAGGGGATTCTTTAAGCTGAAAAGAAAGGGCACTAATTCATAACAAGAAAACATGTGAAAGTAAAACTCTCACTGGTAAAGGTAAATATATAGTAAAGATAGTAGATTAATCATATAAAGCTAGTATGACGTTTAAAAGAGAAAAGTTATAACAATAACAATAACTACAATAATTAGTTAAGGGATATACAGTGAAATGTGACATCAAAAACAAAATGTGTTGGAAGAGAGTAAAAATGTGGAGTTTTAGAATATGTTCAAACTTGCTATCAACTTATGAAAGACTGATATATATATATATATATATATATATATATATATATATATCAGTATATACACACGCATACACAAGCACAGGCTGTCATATGTGAGCCTCAAAGTAAAAAACCTATACACACAAAAAAATTAGAAAGGAATCTTAGCATAACACTAAAGAAAGTCATCCAACCACAAAGGAATAGAGCAAAAGAAGAAGAACAAAACAGAGAGGAACTTCAAAATAGAAAACAATTAACAAAATGGCAATAAGTACATAACTATCAATAATTACTTTAAATATAAATGGACCAAATGCTCCAATCAAAGCACAAAGTGGCTGAATGATTAAAAAACAAAAAAAGATCCATCTAACTGCTGCCTACAAGTGACTCATTTCAGATGTAAGGACACACAGACTCAAAGTTAACAGATGGAAAAAGATGTTTTATGCAAATGGAAACTAAAAGAAAGCTGGGGTAGCTATAATTACATCAGACAAAATAGAGTTTAAAAGAAAGGCTGTACTGAAAGACAAAGATGGGCATTGCATAATGATAAAGTGGTCAATTGAATAAGAAGATATAACATATGTAAATATTTATGCACCTAAATCAGAGCACCTAAATATATAAAGTAAATATTAACAAACCTAAAGGGCAAAATTGACAGCAATACAATAAGAATAGAGGACTTTAATACCCCCTTATATCGATGGATAGATCATCCAGGCTGATAATCTATAAGGAAACATTTGCCTTAAATGACACATTAGACCAGATGAATTTAATAGATGTATAGAGAACATTTCATCCAAAAGCAGCAAAGTGCATATTCTTCTCAAATGTACATGGAACACTCTTTAGGATAGATTATATTTTAGGCCACAAAACAAGTCTCAATAGATTTAAGAAGATCATTTCAAGCATTTTTTCCAACCATAATAATTTGAAAGCAGAAACCAATTACAAGGAGAAAAGTGCAAAAACTCACAAATATGTGGAGATTAAACAACATGCTACTGAACAACCAATACGTCAATGAAGAGATCAAAGGAGAAACTTAAAAAAATACCTTAAGACAAATGAATATGGAAATACAACATACTAAAATCTATGTAATGCAGCAAAAGCAGTTCTAAGAGGGAAGTTCATAGTGATACAGACCTACCTCAGCTAACAAAAATCTCAAATAAATGAACAACTTTATACCTAAAGGAACTAGAAAAAGAAAAACAAATGAAGCCCAAAGTTAGTAGAAGGAAGGAAATAATAAAGATTAGAGCAGAAATAAATTAAACAGAAACTAAAAAGACAATTTTAAAAAATCAGTAAAACTAAAAGCTGGTTCTTTGAAAAGATAAACAAAATTGACAAACCTTTAGCAAGACTCACTAAGAAAAAAAATAGGGCCAAAATAAATAAAATCAAAAATGAAAGATGAGAAATTACAAATGATACCACAATAAACAAAGGATCATAAGAAACTACTACAAGCAACTATATGCCATTAAAATGGACAACCTAGAAGAAATGGATAAATTCCTAGAAACATACAATCTTCCAAGACTGAATCATGAAGAAATAGAAGATCTGAATAGATTGATTACTAGTAAGGAGAATGAAACAGTAATCAAAAACCTTTCAAAAAACAAAGTCCAGGACTAGGCAGTTTCACTGATGAATTCTACCAAACATTCAAAAAAGATTTAATACCTATCCTTCTCAAATTCTTTGAAAAAATTGAATAGGAGGGAATGTTTCCAAAATCATTTTACAAGGCCAGCATTACTCTGATACCTAAAATGAACAAGGACACCACAAAGGAAGAAAATTATAGGCCAATATGCCTGATGAACATAGATGTAAACATCTTCAACAAAATACTAGCAAACTGAATTCAACAATACATAAAAAGGATCATACATCATGATCAAGTGGGATTTATTCCAGGGATGCAAGAATGATTCAACATCTGCAAATCAATCAACATGATACAAAATGGAGGATAAAAATCATATGATCATCTCAATAGATGCAGAAAAAGCATTTGACAAAATTCAAAACCCATTTATGGTTAAAAAAATCAGTCTCAATAAAGTAGGTATAGAGGGAACGTTCCTAAACATACACATGGCAAGCCCACAGCTAACATCATACTGAAAGGTGAAAAGCTTTCAGCTCTAAAATCCATAACAAGAGAAGTGTGCCCACTGTTGCCACTTTTATTCAACATAATATTGGAAGTCCTAGTCACAGCAATTAGGTTAGAAAAGGAAATAAAAGGCATCCATACTGGAAAGGAAGAGGTAAAACTGTCACTATTTGTGGATGACATGATTTTATATGTAGAAAACCCTGAAGACTCTACCAAAAAAACTGTTAGAACTAATAAGCAAATCCAGCTAAGTTACAGAGAACAAAATCAGTATACAAATATTGGTTGCATTTCTATACTCTAAAATGAGTTATCAGAAAGAGAAATTAAGAAAATAGTACCATTTACGATTGCACTGAATACCTACAAATAAAGTTAACCAAAAAGATAAGAATAGATAAAAATAAAGATAAAAATGTTAACGATGTTAACATTTAACATTGTTAAAATGTCTGTATTACCCAAAGCTATCTACAGATTCATTGCAATCTCTATCAAAATTCCATGGCACTTTTTTTTTTTTTTTTTTTTTTTTTTTGCGGTACATGGGCCTCTCACTGTTGTGGCCTCTCCTGTTGTGGAGCACAGGCTCTGGACTCGCAGGCTCAGTGGCCATGGCTCACAGGCCCAGCTGCTCCGCGGCATGTGGGATCTTCCCGGACAGGGGCACGAACCCATGTCCCCTGCATTGGCAGGCAGACTCTCAACCACTGCGCCACCAGGGAAGCCCCCATGGCACTTTTTACAGAAATAGAGCAATTGTAAAATTTGTATGGACTACAAAAGATCCGAGATAGCCAAAGCAATCTTGAGAAACAAGAACAAAGCTGGAGGCACCATGCTCCCTGATTTCAAACTGTATTGCAAAGCTATAGTAATCAAAGCAGTACGGTATTGGCATATAAACAGATACATAGATCAATAGAACAGAATAGAGACCTCAGACATAAACCCATGCATATATGATAAATTAATTTGTGACAAAGGACTAAGGATACACAATGGGGAAAAACAGTTTCTTAAGTAATGGTGTTGGGAAAATTGGACAGCAACACACAAAAGTATGAAACTAGATCACTATCTTACACCATATACAGGAATTAGGTCAAAATGGATTAAAGATTCGAATGTAAGACCTGAAACCATAAACCTTCTAGAAGAAAACATAAGTGACATTGGTTTTGGCGGTGATTTTTTGGGTATGACTCCAAAAGCAAAGGCAACATAAGCAAAAATAAACAAGTGGAACTACATCAAACTAAAAAGTTTCTGCCCAGTAAAGGACACCATCAACAAAAGAAAAAGGCAACCTATGGAATGGGAGAAAGTATTTGCCAATCATATATATGATAAGAGGTTAATATTGAAAATATATAAGGAACTCATACAAGTCAAGAGCAGAAGAAAATCCAATTAAAAAATGGGCAGAGGACCAGAACAGACACTTTTCCAAAGAAGACATACAGATGGGCAACAGGCACATGAAAAGATGCTGAACATCACTAATCATCAGGGAAATGCACATCAAAATCACAATAAGATACCATCCTACACCTGTTACAATGGCTTTATCAAAAAGACAAGAAATAGCAAGTATTGGTGAGGATGTGGAGAAAAGGGACGCTTGTGTACTGTTGGTGGAATGTAAATTGGTGCAGCCACTATGGAAAACAGTTTGGAGGTTCCTCAAAAAGTTAAAAATAGAACTACCATATGATCCAGCAATTCCACTCATGGGTATTTGTCCAAAGGAAATAAAAACATTAACTCAAAATATCTCTGCAACCCCACTGTAATTGCAGTATTATTTATAATAGCCAAGATATGGAAATAATCTAAGTGTGCATTGATAGATGAATGGATAAAGAAGATGTGGTATCATATGCAATGGAATACTACTAAGCCCTAACAAAGAATGAAAACTTGCCATTTGTGACAACATTGATGGACCTTGAGGGTATTAGGCTAAGTGAAATAAACCAGACAGAGAAAGACAAATACCACGTGATTTCACTTACACATGGACTCTAAGAAATAAAACAAATGAACAAACAAAACAGAAAAAAAAACCAAACTCATAATACAGAGAACAGATTGGTAGCTGCCAGAGCAGAAGTGGGTGGCAGGTGAGGCAAATGAGTAAAGAGGATAAAGAGGTACAAACTTGCAGTTATAAAATAAATAAGTCATGGGGATATAATGTACAGTATGATGACTGTAGTCAATATTGTATTATTTATTTGAAAATCACAAAGGGAATAAATCTTAAACGTTCTCATCAAACGAAGAAAAAAAAGTTTGTAACTTTGTATGGTGATGGATGATAATTAGACTTATTGCAGTGACCATTTCACAGTATATATAAATATAACATCATTATGTTGTACACGTGAACCTAATATAATATTATATGTCAATTAAACCTCAAAATTTTACATGAAATTAACACTGTTTATTAATTGAAAATATTAATAAAGCTAAAAGTCAAGCAAACAGAATACAAAGTAGCGACAATAATAATTTCTGAAAAAAATTTTCACTAACAACTCCTTCATTTAGCACAGCAACTATTTCCACTTTTGCGTGTTACCATCTATTTCTGATCTGCATAGTTATATTTTATTTAATTAAAATTATAAAACAGCATATTGTTTTATATAATGCTTTTTAATTACCACCACATTTATAATATTTTGGTTTCCTATATAGTCTTAATCATTATACTTTTAAATGTCTACCTATCTATCCTATTCAATGATGTAACATGTACTTAGCTGGTCTCCTATATTTGGACATTTGGATAGCTTTTTTGAAAAATAATTAACAGTGAGTATTTTATAAATGCTGTATTTGGTTTTTTGTTTGTTTTCACATCTGCTAATTATATTTTTTAAGGATAAATTCGCAGGAATGCTATTTCTGAGACAGCGTATAAACAACTTCGTAGTCTGAATAGTTATACTAATTTTTATGTGCGTTAGCAGAATTTTTCATTCAACATCACATAATTTCAGAAAATATGCTAATTAAGTTTGGCTTGTGTGATGTATTTGTTATTCTAGCACAAGTGATAAGTAAATTTAGGTTTATGAGATGGGGAAGAGTTGGATTAAAGGAATGCCAGAAAAAAGGCGATATGTGACTAGGAATTGTATTATGATGATGAGAGTTTCCTGTTGAAAGCATGAGAAAAACATTCATGGACTAGGGACAGAATGATAGTCACAAACAGGTATAGGCAAAATGTAAATAGCAAGAAAAAAATGAAACAAAAAACAGTTTCAATTAACATTAGCTTTCTTTGTAGTAAGCACATTGTTGATCTTAGATGGAGAATGATGCCTGGAAGCCAAAGATGGCTCCATCTTCAACAGGAGATCAGGATAAGGGTTTGAAAAGAAATGGGACAAGAAACCTCAATTTTTAAAAATGCAAAAAAAAAAGAAACAAAGTCTTTCTCAAAATACCCATTACTTTCCTTTCCTTTTCCTCAGGTAATTACTTAATCGAAGGAAAGCAAATTGGATATATTAATTAATAGAAAGATGTTAAAGAATGAATTATTAACTTATTATTCCTCCCAAGAATTTTGTGGGAAAATGTGTTAAAGGACTGAACTCTAAAGGCATAATCCTAGACAGCCTGGTAAAAAGAGGAGTGATAATTGTGGATAGAAAAGTTTGGCTTTTCACTATTTACTTCCTGATTCTCCTGCCCAATTATGAAGGAGCTTAGGAAAAATTAAAAGGTGACTCAAGATGCCTAATGCCTGGGTACAAATCCCATTTAAGTCACAAACTATCTATAAGGTCAAGGGTAAGTCAGGAACCATTAATTCTCTCATTTGTCAAATGGAAGAGATAATCATATCTGTCCTATCTAGCTTAGAGGAAATTGCTTCAGAGAGAATAAACCCACAGGATTCAAGAGATTAGCAAAACTTTAGCCTTCATTTAGATAAAATTGAAAGCTGTAGTGGTACTTGTCATTGTCCACCAAATTTGTTTGTACATTTCTGGAAAACTGTAGTTGATTTTTAAAATTAGCTTCAGCTACCCAATTAAAACTGATAGTTTTCCGATTATAATTATCGATTGAGTTTCTTTCCTTTAATTGTTGAGAGGGGGTAAATTATGACTTCAAAACAGAGGAGTTTTCTTGTAATACACCAATTTCAACCAGATTTCTAATTCTTGGGTTGTAACTTATGGACTAACGTTTTCATTATGCTTTAAATCTCAATAATTTTTGAAGTAGTTACTATGTGCAAGACACAATGCAGTGAGGGCAGCAGAAGGTGAAGATGTGATGATGAATGAATCTTGGACCCTTCTGTGAAGAGCTTGCAGCTGTGGTGTTATTTGTCTAAAGGCTCAACTGAAGCTCTGGTTGGAAATTAAATTTCTCAAGGAGACGCAAAGCAAGGAAAGCAGAGGCCTCGTGATGTAATCAAGATATTTCTAACGAATGCCTCTTAGACAAGGCAACTGGGACAGGTTAATCAATAGAGTCAGTTACAGCTGGGAAAAATAAGTGATGCATAAACATCTTAAAACACATAAATCTACTTTCCTTTAATTCTCTCTTGATGCAGGGTCAAGGTTTTTGCTTTGTGTGTGGATCTATTGTTGGTTGGAGCTCACCTTCGTCTGTTAAGCCATAGAGCATCATTCAGATTCCAGTTTTAGCTTTGTTGAATGGTGCAAGAGCTTAAAGACACATGCATGGTAAGGTCACTCAATGTAAAATATGTCTAGATTTGAAAAATATTTTTCTTGGCCTTGTTTTTCACCTAATTTGACTGCAAATTTTCTTGAAGCTACCAACCATTATGAAGCTTTTCCAGACCACTCATATTAATTTTCATAGAAACAACTCTTTTTTTACTCTCATATCTCATTAGTTTATATAACATTTGATTAAATTACATAATAAAAACAGCAAGTGTAATTGCATAAACAGTTTTTAGAATAAACTATTTGTCTCTACTGACTGAGCATATAGGTCAGTAAGTATACACAGATGGATTGGAGGTTCACTTTTTTGTGCCAGGAGCCTTCAGCCCTGAAGTGTGGTGGGGAAGGAACCCATTTACAGAGAGAGGAAGAGTCTCCTCTAATCCTGTGAATTAGTTACCTGGAGTTAAGGGCTTCCACTGTACATTCAAAGGCTAGTGAGATAAAAGGAGGAATTGGTGATTAAGAACAAGGTATGTGAGAGAAGTAACAGTGAAAGCAAAGGTGTTGGGAAGAGAGTACTTTGAAGAGAGAGGGGAGTCTTTCTGATTGAGTTACAGAGAGATCAAGTAAAGTTAACTGATTAGGGGTGGGGTGGAAGATTGCAGTACTTGGGGAATAAATGGGTGATAGATAATTAAGGGAAGAGAAATAGTAAGAGTGGACTCTGCTTTTGTTATGTTTGGCTGAGAAGGAAGATAGATTGGGTGGAGTTTGAGGAAGAAATTAGGTTGAGAAGAAGTTTGGTTTTGGAGTTTGGAGTTTTGTTTTTGGATTACCGTACACTTAAAAATTTTAGAAAGGAGCTAGTAGAGAGGAGTAGGTTAAGAATGTAAAGGGCTACATTTAAATATATTAGAATATATGGAACATGATTTCTTAAGGCAGTGCCCTATTATAGATCATTTTGCATTTTAGAGGCTCAATAAATTATGGAATGAACGGTCTTCAGAGTTACCAGAAAGAAGAAAATTGAAAACACTGCCTGGCTAAAGGAAAAAGAAATTTGCTTGAGGACGTAAGGTAGTGTGTGCTTATATTAATTCACTTGGATTAAATGTGTACACCTGAAAAAATGGGCATGGTTGTCTGATAATATCTCAAGTAGAGAACCTGTAAAAATGTCTACTTATTTAAGAAAAGAAACTAACTCTGCTTTGAAAAGAGTAATTTGTCCATTGAAACCTGTTAGGTATCACTATCAGATATTATGTTTACTAAGAAGCTTATGGCATATGCAAATATTTTATAATGTTAAATGGAAAAGGTAGAGCATAAAATTGTACAAACAATTGATTATAACCATGTTAAAATACTTATAGAAAAGGTAATTTGTTATATCTTACTACTTTTGAGTGATTAAATGAAGCAGTGGGGTGGGGGGGAGCAGATATTTTTACTTACTCCTGAAAACCTATTTATTCTTTTCAGGATATTATGCTTTTGACTCATTTGCAGTTTTTAACATTATTGAGCATATCCCCTGATCATAAGATCTGTTTCTCTACAAGGAGTGAGTTGATAGCACAACATGCAAAAAGAGGGCAAAATCCCTAGCACTAGGCTACGGGGCCACACATTTCCCCTCCCTCTTCTCTCTCCCATTGGCAATCAGTTAAGTGCACTCTCCCACTGAGTGACTTCAAATGTGACTTCAGTATCCCTCTCAACATTTGCCTCTAACAATGGTGCCTAACACTGTGCCTGGTACATAGTAAACATTGAATATATTTTTATTGAGTGAGTGAATAAACTTGGCACACAAGATGGAATCTATTTTCGATCTCTGCCATGTGTCAAAGTAAATAACAGAGGGATTCACAAGATAAATGTTAAAGAGAGACATAGGAAAGAGAGAAAAAATTCGAGAAAAAAATGTAAGGTAAAATTTATCTGATTTTAATTGCAGGACAACTTTCTGAGTAGGGAAGCATTAGAAGAAATCACAAAGGAAAACAAATAGATTGGATTACTCAAAAATCAAAACTATTGTATTTTAAGCAATTTTTAAAAACTTAAAAGCAAACAGAATATTTGCATAGATTAAATAATTGCATGAATGACATAGATTTAACAACTTTAAGTTATATAATTATATGTATATTGTTAAAAAACACTAGGATAATTTAAAATTGCAAAGTTTATAAACAGAAGGTAAACAACCAGTAAATATGTAAGAAAATATTTAATCTCAGCGATCAAAGAAATGAAAACAATGCTAATAATCTCATAACTAATAAAATAAGTTTTTTAAAATGTTTACATTAAGATTGGCATATTGTGGTAAAAATATTTTTGAAAGCAATACAGATAGATCAAGCACTGTAAAATATGCCTTCATGCCTTTTGATTTAGTAATTTCCCTTCTAGGAATATATCCATGGAAAGCAATCTAGAACACATGAGAACATTTTTGCATACAAACATAATCATTACAAAGCTAGTTATTGTAGAAAAAAATAGAAACAATCTAAACACTGAACTATTGGGAAATAGTTAAATTCTGGTATAAATGGTATATAAAAATATTAACCAGCCATTAAAACTTGTTGTTCTAACTTGGAATCCTCAGAAAGGGACCTTGAAAAACGGATTTGTGTTCAAGAGTGTCATTAGGAAGAATTCCTATGAAAAATCAATATAATTTCAGGAAGGATGGCAAACATGCAGCCCCATAGAAAGTAGTTTTGCTCAATCTACTTTATTCAGACTACCAATTTAAATTTTAACGTCATCCAGAAACACCCTCACAGACACACCCAGAAATAATATTTAATCAAAATCTGTGCACCCTGTGGTCCAATTTTGTTACACATATAATTAACCATCACATGGAGGATGAAGAAGAAAGGAATCAAAGACAGTTCTCTGTGTTCTACCTTAGATCCCTGTGTGAACAGTGGGTCCATAATTTCTGAAAAGAGTATGGAAAGAAGGACAGACTTGAGGTACCAGTGAGAAGGTTAGTGCTGGACATGTTTTGTGGAGCATATATGGGTCATCCAATTGTAAATATACTGCTTTGGATTTGGATTGGAGATACAGAATTGACAGTGGTCAGTATATAAGCTTTAGAAGGAGAGGATGAAATTCCCCAGAGAAAGTGTGTATAAAAAGAAAGGGTAGAGGGTGAAGGATGGAACCCTGGAGGATTATAAATATGAAAGGACAGGAGAAAGTCAAAGTCACAGAGGCAAGATAACAGAATGAGACCAGGAACCCAAGGCAGGAGTTTCAAGAATGAAGAAGAGGAAAACTATCATCCACTGCCAAGAGGTCAAATATGGTAAATACTGAAAAACGTCCAACAAAAATAGCAAATAGGAGGTTTGTGTTATCTCCAGGGAGAAAACCTTACAGAGGTGGGATGGATTGAGAAGTGCCAATGCAGAGGAGGTAGAGACATGAAACATACACTTACGCTGTCAGCAGCTTAGATTGATGGAAAGTGAAGAGATGACTCAGAATGGAAATATGTTAAAGAATATTTTTCTAAAATGCTGAAGGGAAGATCAGGGATGGGAAGAGGAGAGACAGGGAACAAGGTCCCTGAAGGAGAATGAGATCAGAAAGAAATAAGATCCAGAGTACATGGAAAGTTTGGTTTCAGACATGCTGGTATTACTGTCCATTCTTTTCTGGTCCAAATAAACACATGGAAGTTTGTCATTGCAATATTAAATTGCATTCTATCATAGGTGATGGATAAAAATTTCTGTAGTTTAGATGTTACCTTTATATATAAGCTTAGGACAGTGCTTAGTTTCATGATTTCAAAAAATATCTTTATCCAAATGGAATAATATATTTGAAATTACTGTGTAAACTCTAAAGAACTATATAACTGCCAACAGTAAAGTCACTGGGAGCGATTTGAAAGAAACGTAATTTCTGTTCTTTATTCTCTACCTAAATAATAATAATATGTCCCAGGGCATATGTTTCTTTTGTAAGAGGTTCACAAAATTCCACTTTCTTGCCTTTCTTTCTTTTTATCTTTTTTTTCTTTTTAAAATACCTCCCAAAGATCTCCTTTGCTTTCTATCTTATGGTCCAGTTTTTTCCTGCACTGCTCTAATGATCTTTTCATAGTTCTCTATTTTGCTAATTTCTGCCCCCTTGAATCAATCCTGGACCTGTAGCCTAAATTTAATTTTCCTCAAACACTGATTGCTACTTCACTATTCTAGTCAAAATCCTGCAATAGCTCCCCAATTTCCCTGCATTAAACGCAGAATAAAGTTTGTATTTCTTAGCCTGGAATTCAAGGCACTCCATAATCTGGTCTCCACTTTTCTCTTCAACCTTCTCTGTAACTTCTACCTATCATCTAACCCTTCAAATTGATATGTTTTGTTTCTTGAAGTCATCTAGATGGACCGTATATTTTTATAAGGGTAGTGTATTTCCCAACTTCCAGAAGCACCGTTCACACTGCAACGTGGTTGGTGCCCACTAGCGTTGTACAGCTTACAACCTGCATAAATGGAAGCGACGGCCCCTGTCTCAGAGCAGAAATATTATTCCAACCTCTGAACTCCAATTATATCATGACCTGCAGCTGGATTTCCCTCTCTATTCTTCTGTAAACCTACATATCGAGAAATTATAACTAGTTCAAATTCAAACCCAGTATTTAAAATCTTCCGTCAGCTAACTTCTCTGTAACCATCTTACCTTATCCTCAACATGAATTCTCCATTATGAGTGGGCTGTTGTCTACCATCAGGTCTCTACATATATGAATGCCCACCTCGGAGCCATTTCATTCTTTTTCCTTCAACCCTCACTCTTTCCCACCCTCTTCCAACAATGACAATCCATCTTTTATGAAATAAAATAGTTTTCACCATCTCTATAAACTTTCAATGATTGTTCTACTCCACAATCATCCTTTCTTTCCTGAATTAATATTAAGGTTATAATATGTGCTGTAATATTTAGCACTTGGTTAAAATCCCATCTTCCATTCATTCGTTTGTCATGCATCAAATTTTGTCAACCACCAACTAGACTATGATTCTTCAGTGGTTGAAACTTTGACTTTTATAACATTTATATCCCTTAAGCATAATACACAGTCATATAATATTTGCTTGTTGATTTGATATTTTCGCTAAAATTTAAAAATGATAAAGCTAACCCTTATGTTTGTCTGTAGAGTCTTAAAAAGTTAATTTGTAATTTGCAGTGTAATTTCGTAGGGTTTTTTATTTTACTGTCCAGCATGCTTCTTTTGTCTTTGAGTTCCATTAGGAAACTATGCTTTTGTTTCTGTATCTGGTATGACTTTATGAAACCCAAGAAGAGCCAATGGTTTCCTTTCCTGGAGTTTGTGACCTGAGGCTGCTGGTGCCTTTCTTGACTGCCAAGGGGAAAATATCTCCTTAAATAATGAAGACAAAGAAATATAGAAAGAGTACAGAGATGGAGAGAGAGAACTGTAATGAAATTCTTTGAGCCCATAAATCCTTTTATATTTGAGGTTTGCTGCATCCCTGGACTGGCCGTTTATATGAGTCAATAAATTCCCCATTTAGGAACTAAGCCACTTTGAATTGGGAGGGTTTCTGTTATTTTGCAACTGAGAGACCTGACTCTTACATTTGTAATATATAAACTTAAGAATGCTAAAATATGGGCTTCATTAGGAAGAAGGGAGTCATGCCAGAATATTGAAGAGGATCAAAGTATTGTAAAATACACCTACTATTAAAAAAAAATTGAAGCTAGCGTATAATGAAGAAACTTGGGAAAGGAAGTGTATGAATTATACTTTAACTATAACATTTATACATCTTTTTGTTCATAATGTTTTCTTAAGTATCTCTGTCAACATCTGTCAACAAAACTATATCCAAGTAGGCGAAGGGGTTTGAATTAGTATCTTTCTTATAGGTATTTTAACCATTTATACTATTGGTATTCTTCAGAGATTAACCCTTTGCCCAAAACATAGAAAAATCATTGCTATGACTGAGTTTGAATTATTTTACAACATGTTTATAACCTTTTATTATCCATTTAATTCAAGGGTAGTGATGACTACATTTATTTGAACTAGCCATAGGCTTGAAGGTAGAGCGCATTCTTTGGGTTGTATTACGCAAGGTACTTTTAGAGAATAGACGATTTTATTCCTTCGTCCTTTATTCAGTTATACTTGGCACTCAGAACCCTAGCTTTTGCATTGCATGTACATGCTTAAAGAGGAGCTTCGAGGAGTTCTCTTTTCACCAAACTGTGGGCAGAAAATGACATACTGTGCAGCACGTGCCAAGTAAAGAAGCAAATTTCCCACAGAATCACGAGACAGCCCCATCTGTAACTCTGGGGTAGCTGTGGTCTCATGCCAAGTCTTTGCTCTGGAGGAGTTAAATAGGAATCTTTCCCAGAACTTCTGAGAATAGTCATGTCAGTTGAAGGTCCTGGTGCCAAGTATCTGATAACCACTGGCCTAGACTCATAGGAGTCCTTTCTACCTAGCAGCTGCCTGGCTTGCTGCAGTTCACTTAAGAGAGGCCATGTTGCTCTTTGACAAAGTAGTGTCTTAATCTGGAAGACTAGGACCCACTTGGATAATCCTGAGATTAGTAACAACTTAAATTATGTTGTATTTACCCTATTGGTAGAGTTGTGAAAACTTCTTACGCATTTTAGAAAGATTTCCACTTAAAATGTGTTGAAATAGAAAATTTTGTGTGGAAATTATAGTTGTCCGACATCTGAGAAAAAAATAGCTGGGCTAATTTTCTCTCCTTGGTGATTGATGAGATATGAATCACCAGATAGGCATTTCTATATTGAATTTGTATTGCAAGCTGAAAAACTAAACCAGTGTTAAATTTGATAATCTTCAGGGAGCAATTATGTCATTTTGAGGTGAGGCAGTAAATAACCTATTTTACATACTTCTAATTCTAATCTTCTGTTGTGACTGACCAGAGACTGCCTAGTTCACCTAGGAATAAACTGGGGCACTGAGAAAAAGCAGTAGAAGGTGTGAAATTTTAGAGACAAGGGCCTGATAGAAAATACTGTTTCTTAGGGTGGCCCTTGAGGGAATAGTGCTTTACTGTTGCAAGCATGCCTAAAGGGCTTCTTCCTTTTGTTTATTTCTTTTAGCGCCTATGTACTCATCTGTGTTAGTATTAATAAATTACTCTTTGCTTAAGCACTTAATGTAAGAGCCTATTTTCCCCGTAGCCTGGAACAACGCCACCACTATCACAAGACGAAATAAGCATGAAAGATTGAGGAGTGCCTTGGTGAAGCAACATTCTGCTTTATTTTCTTTGCTCTTCAGATAATGACTCTGGGGAAGGAAGAGAAACTCCAGAACTACTTTGTTCTCTTCAAAGACTGAGCCTCAGGAGAAAAAGTAAGAAGACAAGACACCTTTCAGGCTGAAGGGCCACAAAACACGCCAGCCCTGTGCCTTTATTTTATTATATTGATGATACTGAGTTCAAAAATTACTTACTTTAAAAAAAAAAACAGCTATGAGTAGTCGATAGAAGAAAACTAATGGTAGTGTTTAAATCAAACTTTAGTTTGTTCATATACATTCTCAGTTATGTTTCCCCTTGAAGAGTGCACAATTTTAATGCACAGGAGGAAAAAAAAGCAAATGAAAAACCTCTAGATTCTCATCACGCAATCAAATAAATAAAAGAGCGTGTCTTCATAATTGTTGGACATACACAGATGAGTAAAAAATTGCTGAGATTTACTGTTAGTTGATGTGCTAGTTTCCAGTAAAAAAAAACAAACAAATATGAACCCTTGCACTATCAGTAAGTACAATGTGGAGTGAAATTAAGTGGCTGGTGATGTAGTTTGAGAGGAGCACGTAGACCATGGAAGGGAGAAAAGGAAAGAGAAGGGGAGGATTTTCTCCAGGAGCATAATCTTTCCAGGTCAGTCCCTCTTCTCCAAGCTCAGTGATGTCTAGGCTCCTGTCCTAACCATGGGCTATTCAGGTTTTCGCTTGCCCACCTCCAACCAACTGCGTACTCTGTGACCTTGAACAAGCAATTTCACCTTTTCTGGTCTTGGTTACACACCTGTTGCTATGGACTGAATGTGTGTATCCCCTCAAATTCATAAGTTGTGCCCATAACCCCCCTCGTGACTGTATTTGGAGATAGGGACTGTGAGGAGGCTCATTAAGGTCATCAGGGTGAGGTCCTAATCTGATAGTGTTGGTGCCCTTATAAGAAGAGGAAGAGACAACAGAGCCTTCTCTCTCTGCCCTGCAAGGACAGTGAGAAGGCAGCCTTTTGCAAATGCGATGTGGGCTCTCACCAGAACTGGATCTGTAGGTGCCTTGATCTTGGACTTCCCAGTCTCCGGGACTATGAGAAATGTTTGTTGTTTAAGCGACCAGTTTATGGTAGTTTGTTATAGCAGCCTGAAATGACTAAGACGACTGTAAACTGAGAAAAATGAGGTATATAGATTACCTCTTATACCTTTTCAACACTAACATTTTATAACTGAAGTTAGAGGTTTGAAACAGTAATTAGATATCATATTTTGCCTCTTAGCTGAATGTATATATGTGTGTGTATATGTATATACACATGTCTCTAGATCCTTCTAGATCCTGTTGTGATTCCTTGCGATTTCTCTAAATGTCCATATTCTCTTACACACACTTGCCATCTCTGAGTAGAATGTTCAGGCTCTCAAATTGTCTCTTGTTGTTCAATCATATCTTTCCCATATTCAAACCCCATTTGCCCACTTCAATTTCAGCTGGACCAGTCAACCCTATGAGAAGCGCCATGGAAGTGTTAAAGAAGAGGATCTAGAGGCCAGAATATACGATAGCAGAAAAGCTTCAGAAGGATGGATGATCTTAGGGTAATTAATAAATATAATTGAGATATTTTAAGGTAGATATAATTATAACTAAAATGCTATTCATGCTGCTATATTTTCCTCACAATTTTTTGATGCCCATTAGGCGTATGAGCCTTGTTAACTAGAATTCCCTCAGAGTCCATGAAACAAATCTCTTCTTGCTGATTAGGTAGTTTATTTTGAATTATTGCTGGCAAGGCTTGGAGCTATGGTTACTCTTCTTTGAATCTTGAATAGATGAAAGAAATCCAATATGAGTTTTTTAAGAAATTTATACCATGAATTAACATGAAAAAATGTTAGTTATAATATTAAAACTTTTATATGTGATATTAAAAACTTAATATTCTTAATAAAACCTATAATATATTATAGGACTTAATATAAGTCCTGTGATAGCAGAATTAAGTATTTTATTATCAAAAGTATTAAAAAAAAACCAGCTCCAAAGCCTTTTTTGAAATAGGTAGGAATATAAACTTTTGTGTATTTATTTACACCAACACATATTATCATTGTTTTAGTATTTGTTCGTGTGTTCTTTTTTTAACTTTGTGGGGACAAAGTGAAAGATAAATTATTGACCCTTGAGCTGGAAAGTCCGAGGGTTGGGCCAGTAGATTGAGGTGGTCAGTGTATGTATCCAGAGCCCCAGCTCTGTGACTCTTCCTGTACTCCAGTATCATCTTTATTTAGAGGATGAACCTTTGTGTTGGGAATTTTCATATAGAGTAACTGCATGACTGGTTTCTGAAAGACGACTGTATGTCAGTTCATAAAGTTTTAATAGGACAGTACTTGTGCTTGCATGGAAAACTCTTGGCTACTTACTTTATGAGAGTGGGAGAGTCACGTGTTCTGGATGCCAAGGGGGGAGTCTTTCCAGTGGCTGGCTGATTCCAAAAGAAATCAGACGACGACCCCTGACATGCTTACTGAGGAGATTTTTGCACCATCATCATGCAGGTACCAGTGACTTGAACTTTCAGATATTTAGCTGCCTGACTTCAGAGATGTTTGATATAAGACAATTTATTCTGTTCTGTTCTATTACACATTTTCCCAATGTAACACCAATAGCTACTTTACCTTCCTGTTATTGATATACTGATATTATTTCCTATATGTATACCACTTAATGAGTCAACATGAACATCCATTTTATCTCCTTTTGGAAGAAAAAAGGATCAATTATCAACCATCTCACTTAATTGCAATACATGATTGGTGGGCTTTGGCTAAACTCCATGAGGAGCATGACCAGGTCTGTTTTGCTGAATGAATGATGAATAAATTCACAAATCTCTCAAATACTTTGATTCCCTCTTATGATCTCCAACAGTTTCTCCTGCCAGTCCTCTGAAATCCCACCAACACATTTTTTTTTTTACTTAATATTTACCAGTTTGACCAGAGGGAACAGAGATACCCATTGTCTTTAATCCATCTGATCCTACTTATATTATTATATACTTATAATAATACCTTTGTTTATATTTAAAGTACGGATTATAAAGCACATTCACGTACTTCTCATCGAATCCTCATAACCACCTCAAGGTTAGCTTATGTGGTCAAATTATGCCCTCCCTTAACACCTGATTTACCTTTGCAGAATTTAGTAATTGCTTATTTAATATCTATCTGTGTGCCTTACACAGTGCTTAGCAGACAGTATCTGTTGAATCAGTACTTGCCAAAGGAATGGATGACTTGATGAATGAATGAAAGTTTCTATCCCTATTTCATAGTTGAGAAAACCGAGAATCGGAACATCTGAGTGACTTGCCTAAATTCAGAGTTCAAAATAAGTTGAGTCAGGGCTCAAACTCTTTTGGACTTCAAGCCCTTCCTTTTTCCCAATCCAGCCGCTAGACTGCGGAGAAAATACAAAGACAAATTTATCAAACAAATAGAATTGATAGAAGCCAAATAGGAAGTATGATTGTATGTTAGTTTCCTAGCGCTGAGGAAACAAAGTACCACAAACTAGGTGGCTTATAACAATAGAAATTTAGTTTCTCACAGTTCTGGGGGCCATAAGTACGAATCAAGGTGTCAGACGGCTTGGGTCTTTCTTGGGAGCTCAGAGGGAGGATCTGTTCTAGGGCTGTCTCCTCGCTTCTGGTGGTTGACAGCATTCCTTGGCGTTCCTTGGTTTGCAGCTGTATCTCTCCAATTTCTACCTTTGTCTTTACACGGCTTTCTATTCTATGCGTCTGGTATCCTTTGTTCTTCTTATAAGGACACCAGTGGTTGGATTTAGAGCCCACTCTAATCCAGTATGACCTCATCTTAACTTGTATCTTAATTACATCTCCACAGACCCTATTTCCAAGTTAGATCACATACACAGGTACCAGGGGTTAGGATGTCAGCATGTCTTTCAGGAGAACACAATTCAAACCACAACAGATGATTTTTTAAAAAAGGGACTAATATGTGACTAATTTAAATATGGTTGAATTATTTCCACAAGTAACACTTGCCATAGGACTACGGTTATAACTTTATTAAATCACTTAGTGCAACATTTCCTCAAGTGTGTTTTTTAAACTAGTCTGTGGGATAATAGGAGGTACTGCTTAGGGTGGGGGGAAAGGGTCTTATTATTAAATAGTTTTAGGAAACAGTAGGTCAAAGAAAGTTAAATGGCTGTACAGGCTATTTACAGTACTCCTCGGAGGCTTTAATATGCCAGAGTACATTGGGAAGATGTAGTACATTTCCCAAACTGATATGATGACAGACCATTTTTTAACTTGAGTGCTGTCCCAGGGAACACCCTTTATGAGACCCTGACTTCACAGGTAACATTATTTTGTAACTATCTGTTTACAAATTTGTCTCAGTAGGTTGTAAGCTTCTGAAAGGCAGAATCCATATTTCACTAATTTTTGAATCCTCAGAACATGCTTAGCATCTGACAGCTATAGGGCCATGCGGTTGTATAGGACAGCGGTCCCCAACCATTTTGGCACCAGGGACCGGTTTCGTGGAAGACAGTTTTTCCACGGACCTGGGGGTGAGGGGGATGGTTTCTGGATGATTCAAGCACATTACATTTATTGTGCACTTTATTTCTATTATTATTACATTGTAATATATAATGAAATAATTATACAACTCACCATAATGCAGAATCAATGGGAGCCCTGAGCTTGTTTTCACTTGCCACTCACTGATAGGCTTTTGATATGAGTCTGCAAGCAATTGATTTATTATGGTCTCTGTGCAGTCAAACCTCTTTGCTAATGATGATCTGTATTTGCAGCTGCTCCCCAGTGCTAGCATCACCGCCTCATCTCTACCTCAAATCATCAGGCATTAGATTCCCATGAGAAGAACACAACCTAGATTCCTCACATGCTTAGGGTTCGTGCTCCTGTGAGAATGTGATGCCGCCACTGATCTGACAGGAGGCTGAGCTCAGGCAGTAATGCGAGCGAAGGGGAGTGGCTGTAAAAACAGATGAAGCTTTGCTCACTCACCTGCCACTCACCTCCTGAAGCTTCACTCACCTGCCACTCACCTCCTGCTGTGCGGCCTGGTTTCTAACAGGCCACGGACCGGCACCCGTCTGTGCCCTGGGGGTTGGAGACCCCTGGTGTAGGATACAAATAAATGATGCTTGCTGGACTTGTGTAACCCAACCACACTGGACACGTAGAGTGGTATTTTACCAGTGAGGATTTCTTTTAGCTATGTCACAAATCCTGGCCACTCTTCCCTGACCATAAAGGGGTTACTTTTTTCTCAGATAATAAGAAATTTGGGAGGAGGCAGTCCAGAACTGATGCACAGCTGCTCAAAAGGAATCATCAAAGACACGGATCATCTTGTTTCAGTCTTCTGTAATAGGAGGTTTCCTCTCAGTGTTGCAGGATGGCTGCTTCATAGCCAGCCTCCACTTCTGGGCGCCAGGCAGGAAGGAAAAGTCTGTTTTCCTTCTCTCTCTCCTTCCTTCCTTCCTTCCTTCTCTCCTTCCCTCCCTCCCTCCCTCCCTCCCTTCCTCCCTCCCTCCCTCCCTCCCTTCTTTCCTTCCTTCCTTCTTTCTTGCTCTTCCTCCATCTCCCTCCTTCCTCCCCCACCCCTCTCTTTCCCTTTTTGTTCTTTTAACAAATTTTTGGGCAAGCCCCCCAAAATGGGATCCCATTGGCAAAGAAGAATGAGAGAAGGGCTTTGCAGTAGCAAGGTCTTGAATCCCGTGCAATATAGGTTTGTTTGTCACTGTTGTTATTGTTAACAGTACTGGAGTTGCGACTGGTGCTGACCTATTTATAGAAAAGAAAAGGTTTTTGTAATTTAAATATTTTTATATTTTAAATTCCATAAAGAAGAAATTTGTTTCAATAATCACTTAAGCTGTTAGGTTATATAACCTCCTAGTAATAAACTATTTTGATGGGAGAGAAAAATGTGTTGGAGAGTGTCCCAGGAATTCTGGACGCAGAATAGTAGGCTAATTGAGTGCTTATGCAGTCATTGGATAAACTCACAATTCAACTGAACAAGAAATTAAATATATAACCTCAAAATATTTCATGATTCATTGCATTGGGAAACCAGTATTAACTTATTGCATCCTATTGATTCAGCATGATAAATAGAGCATTTTAATGGGGACTTTGATTCCATAGTGATTCAGTTTCCAACATTTGTAGAAATTTTGTATCAGCCAGCAGAACAGCTAGCAATCTTGAGCCATGCTGGTATGTTTGCTTTTCAAAGTTGGTGCCCTTTCCCTCTTAGATACAGCCATACTCAATTAAAATCATGCAATGTTGGCTAAGTAACAGGGCAGCAACCAAGATTGAAGTTGTGGAGAAAAATTCCAAAGCTTGTCTGAATAATAAGAAGCAGGAACTCAAAATTAGAAACTGCTTTCTGCTGTAATCACACCAGTGCAGCCGTTAGAGATTTTTCCATTGATTTTGGGAGTGTAGGAGACACAAATTAAAAATAAATAACTGTAGCAGCATTGCCATGACTTTTTCTGTCACATTTAATTAATTGGAAGTTTGGACAACTTAGGACTTTGAATAGCTGCTTTATTTGTCTTTCATTCTATTCTTAGGCTTTCTGTTCCTATTTAGAAGGTAGCTCTCCTTCAGTTTGTTTTAATCTTAATATCAAGACAGTTAATCAAGGAATTGATCATCAATGATTGCATCATTAAACATGATGTTCTAGCACCTCTGACTTCTCAAACATGAAGCAAGTGGGACTGACCTCACTCTCCCCCAGATGTCCGCTCATAAAACCCTATTATTAGGGAAAGAATGCAGGAGATTTTAGCTCTGTCACCTCTCCCAAAGATTATGGGATTGAAGAGAGTATAACCCCCCACCGCCACCGAAACTCATTAAGACCAGACCCAGAGGTTTAGTCAAACCTCAGCCCCGGACTCTGTGGTCAAATTCCCTGATAGGCACACGGTACGTTTTCATTGCATTTCACTTCTTTAGGTTCTAAATGAAGCCCTGTGTATTGTGCTGAGGACATGCTAGGCCGTAGGCTCCTAGGTAGCTTCTCAGGGCCCTTTCTTCCTGCCTGAGGGCCTTTGCACAGGCTGGTTTTTTTTTTGCCTAGAACATTCCTCTCTCCCCTATTTTCTTTTGTCCTACATTCCCTTCAGGTCTTGTTTTAAATTTCACTGGCATACCAGATGAGTTTTTCTCAGTTATGAACTCCCAAATACACTTCTACTTTACTTAGCATATTTATAATTATTAATAATTTCTCAATTATTTGGGTAGTATCTTACCTTCTTCCTTGGGTGCAATGTAATAGAAGCAGGTCTGAGATATATGAGAGGAATAGAGCACTGTGGAGCTGACCCAGCATTGGGCTCGCATTTCTATTTTAACCCTAATAACAATGTATTATAATAACCTCTGTACGTGATGCTTTTTTCTATCAAATTTTTTGTGCCCCAGTACTGAATACTTGTTCTCCTATGCAAGTATTCCCATAACATAGGAGCTGACAATCTAGAGTTTAGTCATCTACTCATGAAAAGTAATTAACTTTTCAAGCTATCGTACGCCAAATACCAAACAAATCAGCAAATGTGGTAGAGCTGTATTATCTATTCTGTTGGCTTCTAGCCACAGATGAGATGGAGAAGCAATTTATTTTGATAGCCATTTTAGTTCCTAGAGATGGCATAAAGTCTGTAAATATAAATTTAAATGCTACACAGTTTATAAAGCATGTCATAATGAAATTCTGCATATTGGCTAAAGCAGTGCCTCAAAATACTGAAGATACAGATGCAGAATTAAAACTAGAGGGCTAAAATATTATAACAGGATGTGGAAGAAAAGCAAGACAGGATATTAGTGGAAGTTTACTATTTTTAGGACTTGCTTGGGGCATAGTCATGTCTCTCAACAATATATAGAAGTTTGTAAAATATTATTAACTTCTAAATCTTATAGTATGTGAATGACTTGCTTATTCAAAAATAAAACTAAGAATAGGGAAAAAAATTGTAATATTAATATGCTTTATTTTTAACTTTTGGTTAACTAATACATCTTTTTAAGTTGGTTATATAAACATTATTATATTCTTAGAAGATGATGTTTGAAATTATAAACATACTTTTAAATATATATATTTTGAAGATTGGCTTCAGGAAGCTAAGATAGAAATAAGTAGTGTAGATGACAATGGGGATGTGGAACTATAACCAGTACATTTGTATAAATTGTGAAGACCTTGCTGAGAGCACAGTTATAGAACTACTTCCCAGATAACTGGTTTCATGAAGTTCTTCCATGATTATGTAGCAATTCTGGTTTTTTTTTTATCATTGTTCCATAATTAAGAGGCTGTGGTTTTCAAGACTTTTTCCCTTTGATCCATTTGACGTGCAGAATGTTTTTATTATTCTCCACCCTCAAAACAGCTTCCCACCCAATTATTATTTATTTATTTTTGTTGCGGTACGTGGGCCTCTCACTGTCGTGGCCTCTCCCGTTGCGGAGCACAGGCTCCGGATGCGCAGGCTCAGCGGCCATGGCTCACGGGCCCAGCCGCTCCGCGGCATGTGGGATCCTCCCAGACCGGGGCACGAACCCGTGTCCCCTGCATCGGCAGGCGGACTCTCAACCACTGTGCCACCAGGGAAGCCCCCACCCAATTATTTTTTATTACAAAAGCATTTAACATTTTAGAAATCTCTCTATGACTGAAATGTTAAGACTATGTCTGTTTTTATTGTGAAAATAATGGATGAGCATGTTCCAGTCACTATTTCTGTTTTAAAGTTTGGTGGATGTTTATTGCATTCAGTGAATGCTACCGGTTGCATTAATGCAGTCCATTTACAAAATAGCTGCATTTTATAGTCAATATATCAATATTAGTTACCAGGTAAATCCTCCAAATCCTCCAAATGAGAAAGTTGAGGTTCCTTTTGTAATATTGCAAAAGCACATTTCTCTCAGGAGTCATAATGACTTAAAATAATTTTAAAAGTATACCTGTTTGTTTCCAGTTTCTATAGAAAAATTGGTTGATTCCTTACAAGTTATAAGTTGAATGGGAAGTTTTCTCTCCTTAGGTTGAGAATTGATTTATGAGAAATTGTTGAATCTCTAAGATTTGCATTTGTGTATTTGAAACGTGGCTCATAACTGGTTTGGCTCTTCATGTCACATGGGTTTTAGTAAGGAATAAGGAATATATTTGTCATGCCAAATCCTCCCCCTACCCCGCCGTTTTTGTTTTGGCTGCACTACACAGCATGTGGGATCTTAGTTCCCTGACCAGGGATCGTACCATGCCCCCTGAAGTGGAAGCATGGAATCTTAACCACAGGACCGCCAGGAAAGTCCCCAAATCCCCCTTTTGTAATGACGACATGCAGGAGGCAAGAAATCATATGCAATTGCATTTGATTAGTTCTAAAGTGTGGAGGTTCATGACCACTAAAATAGTTATTTCTTAATAATACAGTTTAAATGAAAATACAAAGAGTGGACACATCTTCCAAAATATTGTGTGTTAAAAAAAAATATTGTGTGTTACAGTAAAATATGGTTTATTGGCCACTCTATTAACCTGGCATTTCTCTTAATAATGACATTTGTGTTTTGGCAGTAATAGGTTAGAATGTGATAATTGGTATTTATTATTGTGACCCCAAAAATGTGTAAGATTTTTAAATACCCTCTGACTTATCAAAGAAAGATTAAATTATTTATATTTTCCAAGGCACTTCAGTATCTAGAAAATTGTAATTCTTTGACAATATTTAATCTCTATATAATATAGACAATAATCCTCTATACATTAGAATACCTTATTCCTAGGATATGTTAAAAAAAGAAACCCTGGAATTTGCAGTCATTTTCCATTTCAAGTACTTCTTTACAGCCTGTTGAAATTCCTGACATACTAATTATTATAGAATATGACTAACTTATTTTCCTTTTATTCATATATTCTGTGGGAAAAAAAAGTTAAAGTGAAAAGATTTGAATAGTTTACTATTTAGGAGACCCCTAAATGATGAAATATTGTTCAAGTTATTAGATCCCCTTAACAGTATCACTATTAGTGACTTTCTTCTAATCCAGGAGCTTATAATTGAATAAGAAATAATTGTACTTTTCTAAGCATGAAAAATAGACTCTCTGAAAGTCTTAACTAGGGCTAAGTTTTTTTTTTTCAATGTAGTGAAAACCAAAAGCAACATGTTAGGTTCAGCATTAAAAGCAGGTAATATAATCAGTGAATGTATATAAATCAGGATATAAAAAGGATCTTGACTCACAGTGAGATAGAGATCAAACCAATAGGGCAGGCTCTCTATTCTGTTTTGCTTAGAAATAAGTAAATAGGCTGAACTTTAGGTTAACTAAACTCTGGGTGTAAATCAGCCATCTTTCAAGACCCTGAATTAACCTGGCATTTCTCTTAATGCCACTGAGTTAACCTCCTTCACTTAACAAGGGCTCAGAGGCCCCATGGAATTTACACCAATCAAAGCAGTGCCGGCAACCAAACAGCCTCTGTTTCAATACAAGAAGAAGCCAGGGGCAGAATACAAGTTACTGGTGAGTCTTGTACTTTGGACCACTCAGCAGGGCAGACATTCTTCTCCAAATATACCTTAAAGCAAAAGAAGGGACAGTGCATACCATTCTGCACCTGGCTGGAATCCAGGGGAAATGTAAACTAAGCTGACCCGACTGGTAGGTAACAAGTTTGACTAACTTGTTTGGGTCCCAGGACTTACTCTTGGTGAAAGCTATTAAAAGGTGGAATGTTATCTTTGGCATAATTTCAGCTGTTTTATGTATTCATTCCTACTTCATTTTGTCCTAGCTTGTGATTTATTATGTGACCTTAAACTTGATTTAAACTTGAGAAAGCCCAGATCTGGAGATTCTTTCAAAGTTTGTTTCAGGAGATGGGACTAACTAGAGTCGTAGAGTATCCACCAGCAGCAGTTTCAAATCTCAGCTCTGCCAAATCTAGGTCTGGCAGGTGTAACCCTCCTACACCAAGTCCCTCATCTCTAAAATGAGGTTCCTAACATCTTCCACGGAGAGTGTTACTGTTTTTTTAAAACTCATATACTGAAGCACTTGGCACATAGTAAGGACTCAATAATGATTGCTGTGAACCTCTTTCTTCCTTTTCTCTTTCTCCCTTTTATGCTGACAGAGGGCTACTAATGTCAGATTTTCTGTTTTTGTTGTCCTTTACTTTTCTCTCTCTGATTCTTTCCTCCATCTCTGAAACTGAGCCCTATGCTTGCTATTAAATTATACCTTAGTGTCAGGAAATGAGCTTTGCCTCTTGCTATTAAAAGTGTCTTTGTGGGCTTCCCTGGTGGTGCGGTGGTTGAGAGTCCGCCTGCCGATGCAGGCGACACGGGTTCGTGCCCCGGTCCGGGGAGATCCCACATGCCGCGGAGTGGCTAGGCCTGTGAGCCATGGCCGCTGAGCCTGTGTGTCCGGAGCCTGTGCTCCGCAACGGGAGAGGCCAACAACAGTGAGAGGCCCGCGTACCGCAAAAAAAAAAAAGTGTGTGTGTGTGTGTGCTGATATTTATGCTGTACTGACTGTCAGTTCATATATTCTGGCCAAAATTTCTTTTTATCATGGATCTTAATCCCTGCATTTTACCTTTTCTGAAATGGTAAAATGTCACAATGTTTTCAATGCTGCAACTGGGGCAGCGATGGAGTAAAAAGACAGAGAATGATGTTACTGGAGAATGACAAGTTAAATTTTCTTCTCTCTTCTGATCCTTTCTGGGTGTGTGGATGTATTTACCTTCTCAATGTAAGGAAGGGAAAATATTTTCTCTCTACTGTTTTCAAGATTAAAAAATATCAGGGCTCCTGAGCCTATAGAACTGATCACTGCTGAAACAAGCAGACTGAAAAGGAGTGAAAGTGTAGAGTTCACATGTGTTGTGTTTACTATGTGTGAAGCACCATTATAAGGATTGCATGAATCATGTCATTATTTTCACAAAAACTCTATCATTGTCCCTGTGTTACAGATGAGGAAGTTGAGGTGCAAATATGCTAAGATGATTCCTTGTCTCACAGAAGTGTCAGGGCCAGGATCTGAACCCAGGGAGTCTGGTGCTGAGGAGAACCTTATCTGCCTTCTAATGTATGATGTGAACACACCAGTAAGGGCTATGACCAGTCTCCATCTCCTAAAATTGTGCTACTCACCAGATGCACCGACATCACCTGGGAGCTTATGAAAAATGCAGCATCTCAACCTCACCCCAGACCTACCAAATTTTAATTTGCATTTTAAGAAGATCCCCAGGTAAGTAGCATGTAAAGTTTGGGAAACACAAGCCTCAAGCATTATTTCTGGGATCATATATATACTTTTTGTGTGATATAGGGAGGAAAACAATCAGGAATTTTAGATCTCAAAGGGATAAAGATTTAGAGACAATGCAGTTCAATCTCTTCCTTTTGTAATTGTTGAAAATAAGTTACATGGCGGTTAAATATGTATTTAAGAATAAATAAATTCTTAAGAATTCAATAAACATTTTTTGAGGGTCTGTCACGTGCCAGACTATATGCCACGTGGGCTGGGGATACAAAGACACATAAATCATATCCCCTGGGAGCCAAATGGAAGAGACAAATAAAGTGCATGAGATTTATAGGTGCTATGATAGAACCATATATATATATATATATATATATATATATATATATATATATACTGTGTATAATAGAGCACAGAGCAACAAAGAGGTTGGGTTGGGAATCAGGGAAGACATTATTACAGACATAGTATTGGAGCTGAGTCTTGAAAGATTAATAGGTATTAACCAAAGGCACTAGAATTTGAGCCTTTTCATTTGCAACTAGGCCAATGAACATCATCATTCAGGGCCACAAGTTATTCAGAGAAAGGAGATATTTAGAGGAGTGAATCTCAAACTTGGCTTCACATAGAATTACCTGGAGAACTTTCAGAATGCATATTCATGGCTCCACCTCCAGAGTTACTGATTTTGTTAGTCTGGGAGGAGATCTGGACATTCGTTTCTTTGTTTGTTTATGTTCTGCAGATGACTCTAGGGTCCACACAAGGCTATTATAGTTCTTTTGTGCTTGGTTTCCCTCTTTACTCTCTGGATCTTCTGACCATTTCATCTGGTTCCTGACCCAGCTTTCGGCCCTGGACTTCAGACCCACCCTTGTCATGAATCGCAACTTGTTACCCCTTGGATCCTGGACTAAGTCTGACGGTAGATGCCGTATTCGTGTGACCCCCCGTGAGCATGGAGTGCTTTTTCTGTAACTCACCACATGTTGGGGCCAGAGCCAGCCCACTCTCAGAAAAGTTAGCATTAGAGCTGCCTGAGAACAGATGCACCCAGTCTCTATAACTAGCGTGCAGCCCTACCCACAGTATAAGACGTCATAATTTTCTCCCCCAAATAAATAGAATATCAAAAGATTTTCTTTTACAGTTTTTTAAATTGAGGTAACATTGGTTTAAATGTTATGTTTCATATGTACAATATGATATTTAGATATTTATTTTAGATATTTATTTAAATATTTAAATATTTAGATATTTAGATATTCTGTATACACTATAGTGTGCTCACCACCAAAAGCTTAGTTTCCATCTATCTCTATATAGTTGAACCCCTTTACCCATTTCACCCTCCCCCACCATTCCCCTTACCCTCTAGCAACCACTATATTCTCTCTGTATCTATGTATTTGGTTTTATTTTGTTTGTTCATTTATTTATTTTATTTTTATATTCCTCATATGAATGAAATCATACAGCATTTGTCTTTTTCCATCTGACTTTAGCATAATACCCTCAAGGTCCATCCCTGTTGCTGCAAAAGGCAAGATTTTATCTTTATTATGGCTAAGTAGCATTGTGTGTGTGTGTGTGTATATGTATATACAACACCTATCTATCTATATCCATTCAACTGTTGATGGGCACTTAGGTTGTTTCCATATCTTGGCTATTGTAAACAATGCTTCAGTAAACATAGGTGTGCATATATCTTTTCAAGTTAGTGTTTTCTTATTCTTTGAATAAATACCCAAAAGTGAACTAGCTGCGTCATACGGTAGTTGTATTATTAATTTTTGAGGAATCTCCGTACTGTTTTTCATAGTGGCTGAACCAATTTACATTCCCATCAACAGTGTATAAGGGCATCCTTCTCTCCACATCCTTGCCAACACTTGTTATTTCTTGACTTTTTTTTTTTTTTTGCTGTACATGGGCCTCTTACTGTTGTGGCCTCTCCCATTGCAGAGCACAGGCTCCAGACGCGCAAGCTCAGCGGCCATGGCTCACGGGCCCAGCCGCTCCGCGGCATGTGGGATCTTCCCGGACCGGGGCATGAACCCGTGTCCCCTGCATCGGCAGGCGGACTCTCAACCACTGCACCACCAGGGAAGCCCCTGTTTCTTGACTTTTTGATAATAGCCATTCTAACGTGTGTTAAGAAATATCTCATGGTGGTTTTGATTATCATTTCCCTAATAATTAGTGATGATTAACATCTTTCCATGTGCCTGTTGGCCATCTGTATGTCTTCTTTGGAAAAATGTCTAATCAGATCCTCTGTGCATTTTTAGTTGGATTGTTTGAGTTCTTTATATATTTTGGATATCAACACCTTATCAGATATATGATTTGCAAAAATCTTCATTCAGTAAGTTGTCTTTTTGTTTTGTTGATGGCTTCCTTTTCTCTGCAGAAGCTTTTTATTTTAATGTAGTCGCATTTGTTTATTTTTGCTTTTGTTTCCCTTGCCTGAGGAGACATATCTAGAAAGACATTGCTAAGACCAATGTCAGAGTATACTGCCTATGCTTTCCTCTAGGAGTTTTGTGGTTTCAGGTCTGACACTGAAGTCTTTAATCCATGTTGAGTTAATTTTTGTGTATTGTATAAGATTGTGGTCTAGTTTTGTTCTTGTGCATGTGGCTGTCTAGTTTTCCCAACACCATTTATGGAAGAGACTGTCCTTTCTCCATTGTATGTTCTTTGCTCCTTTGTCATAAATTGATTATCCATATATGTGTGGTTCATTTCTGGGCTTTCAGTTCTGTTCCACTGATCTGTGTGTCTGTTTTTCTTCCAATACCATGCTGTTTTTATTACTATAGCTTCATAGTATAATTTGAAAGCAGGAAGTGTACTTTCAGCTTTGTTCTTTATTTTAAAGATTGCTTTGGCTATTCAGGGTCTTTTATCATTCCATACAAATTTTAGGATTTTTTGTTCTACTTCTGTGAAAAATGTTGTTGGGATTTTAATAGGGATTGCATTGAATCTGTAGATTGCTTCAGGTAATATGGACATTTTAACAATGTTAATTATTCCAATCCATGAGCACAGAAAATCTTTCCATTTATTTGTGTCTTATTCAGTTCCTTTCAACAGTGTCTTATAATTTTTGGTGTACAGGTCTTTCACCTCCTTGGCTAAATTTATTCTTGGTATTTTATTATTTTTGCTGTGACTGTAAATGGGATTGTTTTCTTTATTTATCTTTCAGCTAGTTCATTGTTATTGTATAGAAATGCAACAGATTTTTGCAGATTGACTTTGTACCCTGCAACTTTACTGTATTAGTTTATTATTTTTAATAGTTTATTGGTGGGGGTCTTTAGGTATTTTCTTTATGTAAAATCATGTCATCTGCTGATAGTGAGTTTTGCTTCTTCCTTTCCAATTTAGATGCATTTTATTTCTTTTTCTTGATTAATTTCTGTGGCTAGGACTTCCAATACTATGTTGAGTAAAAGTGGTGAGAGTGGGCATCCTTATCTTGTTTCTGATCTTGGAGAAATAGCTTTCAATTTTTCATTTGAGTGTGATGTTAGCTTTGGGTTTGTCATATATGGCCTTTATTAGGTTGAGATATATTTCTTCTGTACCCACTTTATTGAGAATTTTTATCATAAATGCATCAGTGCCTCTATTGTGATGATCATAAGATTTTCATTCTTTGTTTTGTTAATGTGGTATATCACATTAACTGATTTGTAGATATTGAAACCTGGAATAAATCCCACTTGATCATGGTGTATGATCCTTTTAATATATTGTTGTATTTAGTTTGCTAATATTTTGTTGAGGTTTTTGCATCTATATTCATCAGAGATATTGGCCTGAATTTTCTTTTTTCATGCTCTCTTTGTTTGATTTTGTTATAAATCATAAAGTGAGTTAAGAAGTGTTCTCTCATCTTCAATTTTTTTGGAAGAGTTTGAAAAGAATAATGTATTAAATCTTCTTTGAATGTTTGGTAGAATTCACCTGTGAAGGCATCTGGTTCTGAACTTCTGTTTTTTGGTAAGGTTTGGATTACTATTTCAATCTCCTAATGATTGATCTATTCAGATTTTCTATTTCTTCATGAATTAGTCGTCAGAGGTTGGTTGATTATAAGAATTCATCCATTCTTCTAGGTTGTCCAATTTGTGGGCATATAGCTGTTCATAGTATTCTCTTATAATCTTTTGTATTTCTGTGGTATCCTTTGTAATTTCTCCTCTTTTTTTTTTGATTTTATTATCTGGGTCCCTTCTTTTCTTAGTAAGTCTAGCTTACGCTATGACAATTTTGTTTATTTTTTTTAAAGAACCAGCTGTGAGTTTCATTGATGTTTTCTGTTGTCTTTTTAGTCGCTATTTCATCTATTTCCATTGTGATTTTTATTTTTTCCTTCCTTCTACTGACACTGGGCTTCATTTGTTCTTCTTTTTGTAGTTCCTCTAGTTTAAGGTTAGATTGTTTATTTGAGATTTTTCTTATTTCTTGAGGTTAACCTGTTGTTATAAACTTCCTTCTAAGTACTACTGCTTGCTGTATCCCATAGATTTTTGGTATATCATGTTTTCATTTTTATTTGTCTTCAGGTATTTTTTTTAATATCTCTTTTGGTTTCTTCATTGACCCAATAGTTCAATAGCATGTTGTCTAGTCTCCATGTACTTGTGTAATGTCCAGCTTTCTTCTTGTAATTGATTTGTAGTTTCATATTATTGTGATCAGAAATGGTGCCTGATATGATATCAATCTTATTAAATTTGAGACTTGTTTTGTGTCCCAACATATGGTCTATTCTTGAGAAAGTTCCATGTGTGCTTGAGAAGGATGTGTGCTTTGCTCCATTTGGATGGAATGTTCTATATAAATCTATTAAGTTCATCTGGTATAATGTTTCACGTAAGGCTGCTGTTTCCTTGTTGACTTTCTGTCTGGATGATCTATTCATTGATGTAAGTGGGGTGTTAAAGTCCTCTATTATTATTGTGTTGCTGTCAATTTCTCCCTTTAGGTCTATTAACAATTGCTTTATGTATTTTGGTGCTCTCATGTTAGGTGCATATGTATTCATAAATGTTATGGCTTCTTGATGGGTTGTCCCCTTTATCATTGTGTAATGTCCACTTTTGTCTCGTGTTACCTGTTTTGGCTTGACATGTATTTTGTCTGAGTATGGATATACCTGTTTTCTTTTGGCTGCCATTTGCTTGGAGTATCATCTTCTATCTCTTTACTTTGACCCTATGTTTGTCTTTGGAGCTGAGATGAGTCTCCTAGAGGCAGCATATAGGTGGGCCTTGTTTTTAATCCAAACAGCCATTCTGTGTCTTTTGATTGGTGAATTCAAGCCATTTACATTTAGGGTGATTACTGATAAGTGAGGACTTAGTACTGTCATTTTATCTTTTGTTTTCTGGTTGCTCCATATCTCCATTGTTTCTTTTTCCTTGTGTTTCTGTCCGCCTTTCTAGTTTGGTGGTTCTCATGATGTTTTTCTCAGTTTCCTCTTTTTATGTTTTGTGTCTGTGCTCTAAATTCATGTTTTGTGGTTACCATGAGGTTTGTATAAAATATCTCATAGATAAAATAGTCCCTTTTCTGCAGATAGTATCATATCTTCATTTGGCAAATGGGCTCTGTCTTTTAACTCTTCCCCCTTTAAGTTTTTGTTGTCTCAAATTATCCCTTTTTATATTGTGCATTTGTTACCAAATTAAAGAATTTTTACTGCCTCTTTCCCTTTATCTTTTATGCTATAATTATGTGTTTAACAATCTATTCTGATATAGAATTGCAGTTTCCTGATTCTGTCTATTTATCAACTTACTAATAGTTTTGTGTACTTTTACCTTTTCATTTCCCATAGAAAATCTCCTTTCAACATTTCTTATAAGACAGGTCTAGTGGGGATGAACTCAGCCTTTGTCTGTCTGAGAAAGCCTTTATTTCTCCTTCATATCTGAAGGATAACTGCTGGAGAGAGTATTCTTGTCTGATAGTTTACATCTTTCAATATTTGGATGTGTCATTCCACTCTCTCCTGGCATGTAGAGTCTCTGCTGAGAAATCTGCTAATGGCCTAATAGGATTCCTTTGTAGGTTACTGCCTCCCCCCCCACCCAAACTGAAAAGTCTTTATCAATAACTTTTAACAGCTTTAATATAATATGTCTTAGAGAAGGTTATTTTTTGCATTTAGAAAATTAGATGATCTCTTAGCTTCATGGACTTGTAAATCTAGTTAATTCATGAGGTTTGGGAAGTTTTTAACTGTTATTTCTTTACATAAACTCTCTCCCTTCTCCCTCTCCTCTCCTTCAGGGATTCCCATTATCCTTCTGTTGCCTTTCGTAATGGAGTTGGATAGTTCTTGTAGAATTTCTTCACTTTTCAAAATCATAGTTCTCTCTCCTCTTTTACCTGAATCATTTCTATATTTCTATCTTTGAGCTCACTAATTCTCTTCCATATGGTCTGCTCTATTTCCAATGTTTTTTTTTTTGTTTGTTTGTTTTTAACATCTTTATTGGAGTATAATTGCTTTACAGTGGTGTGTTAGTTTCTGCTGCATCACAAAGTGAATCAGCTATATGTATACATATATCCCCATATGCCCTCCCTCTGGAGCCTCTCTCCCACCCTCCCTATCCCACCCCTCTAGGTGGTCACAAAGCACTGAGCTGATTTCCCTGTGCTATGCAGCTGCTTCCCACTAGCTATTTATTTCACATTTGGTAGTGTATATATGTCCATGCCACTCTCTCACTTCATCCCAGCTTACACTTCCCGCTACCCGTGTCCTCAAGTCCATTCTCTATGTCTGCATCTTTATTCCTGTCCTGCCCCCAGGTTCTTCAAAACCTTTTTCTTTTTTTACATTCCATATATATGTGTTAGCATGTGGTATTTGTTTTTCTCTTTCTGACTTACTTCACTCTGTACGAAAGACTCTAGGTCCATCCAACTCACTACAAATAACTCAATTTCGTTTCTTTTTATGGTTGAGTAATGTTCCATTGTATATATGTGCCACATCTTCTTTATCCATTCATCTGTTGATGGACACTTAGGTTGTTTCCATGTCCTGGCTATTGTAAATAGAGCTGCAATGAACATTTTGGTACATGACTCTTTTTGAAGTATGGTTTTCTCAGGGTATATGCCCAGTGGTGAGATTGCTGGGTCATATGGTAGTTCTATTTTTACTTTTTAAGGAACCTCCATACTGTTCTCCATAGCGGCTGTATCAATTTACATTCCCACCAACAGTGCAAGAGGGTTCCTCTTTCTCTACACCCTATCCAGCATTTATGGTTTGTAGATTTTTTGATGATGGCCATTCTGACTGGTGTGAGGTGATACCTCATTGTAGTTTTGATTTGCATTTCTCTAATGATTAGTGATGTTGAGCATCCTTTCATGTATTTGTCGGCAATCTGTATATCTACTGTGGAGAAATGTCTATTTAGGTCTTCTGCCCATTTTTGGATTGGGTTGTTCTTTTTTTGATATTGAGCTGTATGAGTTCCTTGTATATTTTGAAGATTAATCCTTTGTCAGTTGCTTCGTTTGCAAATATTTTCTCCCATTCTGAGGGCTGTCTTTTCGTCTTGTTTATGGTTTCCTTTGCTGTGCAAAAGTTTTTAAGTTTCATTAGGTCTCATTTGTTTATTTTTATTTTTATTTCCCTTTCTCTAGCAGGTGGGTCAAAAAGGATTTTGCTGTGATTTATGTCATAGAGTGTTCTGCCTATGTTTTCCTCTAAGAGTTTTATAGTGTCTGGACTCACATTTAGGTCTTGAGTCCATTTTGAGTTTATTTTTGTGTATGGTGTTAGGAAGTGTTCTAATTTCATTCTTTTACATGTAGCTGTCCAGTTTTCCCAGCACCACTTATTGAAGAGGCTGTCTTTTCTCCATTGTACATTCTTGCTTCCTTTATCAAAGATAAAGTGACCATATGTGTGTGGGTTTATCTCTGGGCTTTCTATCCTGTTCCATTGATCTATATTTCTGTTTTTGTGCCAGTACCATACTGTCTTTATTACTGTAGCTTTGTAGTTTAGTCTGGAGTCAGGGAGCCTGATTCCTCCAGTTCTGTTTTTCTTTCTCAAGATTGCTTTGGCTATTCAGGGTCTTTTGTGTTTCCATACAAATTGTACAATTTTTTGTTCTGGTTCTGTGAAAAATTCCATTGGTAGTTTGATATGGATTCCACTGAATCTGTAGATTGCTTTGGGCAGTATAGTCATTTTCACAATGTGGAGTCTTCCAATCCAAGACCATGGTATATCTCTCCATCTGTTTGTATCATCTTTAATTTCTTTCATCAGTGTCTTATAATTTTCTGCATACAGGTCTTTTGTCTCCTTAGGTATGTTTATTCCTAGGTATTTTATTCTTTTTGTTGCCATGGTAAATGGGAGTGTTTCCTTAATTTCTCTTTCAGATTCTTCATTATTAGTGTATAGGAATACAAGAGATTTCTGTGTATTAATTTTGTATCCTGCTACTTTACCAAATTCATTGATTAGCTCTAGTAGTTTTCTGGTACCATCTTTAGGGTTCTCTATATATAGTATCATGTCATCTGCAAACAGTGACAGTTTTACTTCTTCTTTTCCGATTTGGGTTCCTTTTGTTTCTTTTTCTTCTCTGATTTCTGTGGCTAAAACTTCCAAAACTATGTTCAATAATAGGAGTGAGAGTGGGCAACCTTGTCTTGTTCCTGATCTTGGTGGAAATAGTTTCAGTTTTTCAGCATTGAGAACAATGTTAGCTGTGGGTTTGTCATATACGGCCTTTATTATGTTGAGGTAATTTCCCTCTATGCGTACTTTCTGCAGGGTTTTTATCATAAATGGGTGTTGAATTTTGTTGAAAGCTTTTTCTGCATCTGTTGAGATGATCATATGGTTTTCATTCTTTAGTTTGTTAATATGGTGTAGCACATTGATTGATTTGCGTATATTGAAGAATCCTCGCATTCCCGGGATAAACCCCACTTGATCATGGTGTATGGTCCTTTTAATGTGCTGTTGGATTCTGTTTGCTAGTATTTTGTTGAAGATTTTTGCTTCTATGTTCATCAGTGATATTGGCCCATAGTTTTCTTCTTTTGTGACATCTTTGTCTGGTTTTGGTATCAGGGTGATGGTGGCCTCTTAGAATGAGTTTGGGAGTGTTCCTCCCTCTACTATATTTTGGAAGAGTTTGAGAAGGATAGGTGTTAGCTCTTCTCTAAACGTTTGATAGAATTTGCCTGTGAAGCCATCTGGTCCTGGGCTTTTGTCTGTTGGAAGACTTTTAATCACAGTTTCAGTTTCAGGGCTTGTGATTGGTCTGTTATATTTTCTATTTCTTCCTGGTTCAGTCTCAGAAGGTTGTGCTTTTCTAAGAATTTGTCCATTTCTTCCAGGTTGTCCATTTTATTGGCATAGAGTTGCTTGTAGTAGTCTTTTATGATGCTTTGTATTTCTGCAGTGTCAGTTGCTACTTCTCCCTTTTCATTTCTAATTCTATTGATTTGAGTCTTTTCCCTTTTTTTCTTGATGAGTCTGGCTAATGGTTCATCAATTTTGTTTATCTTCTCAAAGAACCAGCTTTCAGTTTTATAGATCTTTGCTTTTTTTGTTCTTCTTTCTCTAAGTGCTTTAGATGTAATATTAGGTTGTTTATTTGAGATGTTTCTCATTTCTTGAGGGAGGATTGTATTGCTATAATCTTCCCTCTTAGAACTACTTTTGCTGCATCCCATAGCTTTTGGTTCATTGTGTTTTCATTGTCACTTGTTTCTAGGTATTCTTTGATATCCTCTTTGTTTTCTTCAGTGATCTCTTGGTTATTTAGTAGTGTATTGTTTAGCCTCCATGTGTTTGTATTTTTTACATTTTTTTCCCTGTAATTGATATCTAGTTTTATAACATTATGGTCAGAAAAGTTACTTGATAAGGTTTCAATTTTCTTAAATTTACCAAGGCTTGATTTGTGACCCAAGATATGATCTATCCTGAAGAATGTTCCATGAGCACTTGAGAAGAAAGTGTATTCTGTTGTGTTTGGATGGAATGTCCTATAAATATCAATTAAGTCCATCTTGTTTAATGTGTCATTTAAAGCTGTGTTTCCTTATTTATTTTCATTTTAGATGATCTGTCCATTGGTGAAAGTGGGGTGTTAAAGCTCCCTACTATTATTATGTTACTGTCAATTTCCCCTTTAATGGCTGTTAGCATTTGCCTTATGTTTTGAGGTGCTCCTATATTGCATGCATAAATATTTACAATTGTTATATCTTCTTGGCTTGATTCCTTGATCATTATGTAGTGTCCTTCTTTGTTTCTTGTAATAGTCTTTATTTTAAAGTCTATTTTGTATGATATGAGAATTGCTACTCCAGCTTTCTTTTGGTTTCCATATGCATGGAATCTCTGTTTCCACCCCTCACTTTCAGTCTGTATATGTCCCTAGGTCTGAAGTGGGTCTCTTGTAGACAACATGTATATGGGTCTTGTTTTTGTATCCATTCAGCTAGTCTATGTCTTTTGGTTGGACAATTTAATCCATTTACATTTAAGGTAATTATCAATATGTATGTTCCTATTATGTGCTTCCTGGGCTTGATTGACTATTTCCTTTCCCATATTAGGGAAATTTTCAACTATAATTTCCTCGAATATTTTCTCAGTCCCTTTCTTTTTCTCTTCTTTTTCTGGGATCCCTATAATTCAAATATTGGTGCATTTAATGTTGTCCCAGAAGTCTCTGAGACTGTCCTCAGTTCTTTTCATTCTTTTCTCTTTTTTCTGCTCTGCAGTAATTTCCACTATTTTATCTTCCAGGTCACTTATCCGTTCTTCTGCCTCAGCTATTCTGCTATTGATTCCTTGTAGAGAATTCTTAATTTCCTTTATTGTGTTGTTCATCATTGTTTGTTTGCTCTTTAGTTCTTCTAGGTCCTTGTTAAATGTTTCTTGTATTTTCTCCATTCTATTTCCAAGATTTTGGATCATCTTTACTGTCATTACTCTGAATTCTTTTTCAGGTAGTCTGCCTATTTCCTCTTCATTTGTTTGGTCTGGTGGATTTTTACCTTGCTCCTTCATCTACTGTGTATTTCTCTGTCTTCTCATTTTGCTTAACTTTTTGTGTTTGGGGTCTCCTTTTCAGAGCCTGCAAGTTCATAGTTCCTGTTGTTTTTGCTGTCTGCCCCCATTGGGTAAGGTTGGTTCAGTGCCTTGTGTAGGCTTCCTGCTGGAGGGGACTGTTGCCTCTGTTCTTTTTTTTTTTTTTTTTAACATCTTTATTAAAGTATAGTTGCTTTACAGTGGTGTGTTATAACAAAGTGAATCAGCTATATGTATACATATATCTCCATATTTCCTCCATCTTGCTTCCCCCTCCCACCCTCCCTTGCCTGTGTTCTGATGGATCAGGCTGGATCTTGTCTTACTGGTGGGCAGGACCGCATCCGATGGTGGGTTTTGGGGTGTCTATGATCTTATTATGACTTTAGGCAGCCTCTCTGCTAATGGGTGGGGTTGTGTTCCTGTCTTGCTGGTTGTTTGGCATGGGGTGTCCAGCACTGGAGCTTGCTGGATGTTGAGTGGAGCTGGGTCTTAGCGTTGAGACGGAGATCACTGGTAGGGCTCTCGCCAACTGATATTACAAGGGGCCGGGAGGTCTCTGGTAGACCAATGTCCTGAACTTGGCTCTCCCTCCTCAGTGGCTCAGGCCTGACACCCGGCCAGAGCACCAAGACCCTGTCAGCCACACAGACCGGTACCTGGGGAGTTTCTTGCCTTTTGGGAAATCTGAGGTCTTCTGCCAGCGTACAGTAGGTGTTCTGTAGGAGCTGTTCCACATGTAGATGTATTTTTGATGTATTTGTGGGGAGGAAGGTGATCTCCATGTGTTACTCCTCCACCATCTTGAAGGTCCTCTCTCCAATGCTTTCTAATGCATTCTTCAACTCATTTATTGGGTTATTCTGCTCCAGAAATTCTGGTGTTTTTTTTTTTTTTTTAAGAGCTCATTCCAGTAAAGTGTTCCTTCTGTGCATTAATTTTACTCCTGAGCTCACTGAACTGCCTTTCTTAGTTTTCTTGTAGCTCACTGAGTTTCTTTATGACAGCTATTTTGAATTTTCTTTCAGTCAGATTGCAGTATTCTGTGACTTTAAGCTTGATTTCTGGAGAACTGTCGTTTTCTTTTTGTGATAACTATGTTACCATGGTTTTTCATGGTGCTTGATGAGTTGTTCCTCAATTGGTACATTTGAAACAGCAAACACCGTCCTTATTTAGATAAAGCTTTTAAAATTTTGATTCTAACAACTCAACTGGTTGGTAATTAAAACCTTTCTTTTGATTTTCAGCAGGTGGCATTATAGCACAAAGTTTTGATTTCTCTTACCTGAACTGCCTCTGGCTATATTAGAGAACTGGCACTTTCCACCTTCTACTGCCTCTGCCAGAGGTGTCACTGGTGTCATCATTATCATTGCCTGTACCTCTGGGTCACTGGTGCCTTGCAGCTGCTAGTGTCACTACTGTTGCTGGCTTTGCAGCTGGGGACACTGGGATGGCGGGAGCTTCCACTGCACCCAGGGTCACCTAGATTGAGGGCATTGATGCCATGGCAAGGGGAGGGGAAGGGTGGGGGAAGAGTCAGGGTCACCAGTACCTCTACCACATCTGGGGTTGTTGGGTTTGTGGGTGCTGCCAGCAGTGGCAGTGGTGGAGGACTGGAGTTGAAAGTGGTACCCCAGCTGGAGGAACCAGGGTCATGGGCCCTGCTGCTTGCACTGCCCAGCTCACTGTGCTCACAGGTTCTGATGTAGCCAGGAGGCTGGAGTAACATGTGCCTCTTCCTCTCCTGCTACTGGGTTCTCTGGGGCTGCAGCTCAGCCACTGCGGTCAGGAGGCTGGGCTTCTGGGCACTGCCTGCACTGCTTCCCCAGTCTGCCTCGTCCATGCATTTCAGTCCACCCACCTTCAGGTGTACGGATGTGTGGACCTCTCTGGTGTCCTGGTGGGCTGGGCAGAGGAATCTCTGTTGGATTCTGGATCCTTCACATGTCGTAGATTGAAGAGGAGAGGGATAAAAAGAGCTTTTCATGCCACCATGGTGCTCACTGATATCAGTCTCTTTATGGTTTTGAGGAGGCTGATTTCCAAACTAATGATACCTGGATTCAGTGAGGGAGGAGTCAGAAATCTTTGTAGATGAAGCAAAAGTTGGACACCTTTTACTGATACACTATGAACCAAGTACAAGACAGAGAATGCATGTTTCCCAAAGCATGGCCTGTGAGCCACCCACATCAGAAGTACCTGGGGAAGCTAAATACAATTCAGTTTCTGGCTCCTTCTCTAATCCTTTTGGATAAGAATCTCTAGAGACAGGCCCCAGAGTTTAACACTCACCAGATGTAATTCTGACAGGCATCAGGTGGGAGAGTAACTGAATAAGTGTGTTATTTTATATGAAATCATTTTAGTAATCTGGCAAGTTTCTGTTTTTCATTATTCTTCACTGATTCTTATTTCAATTATATCCAAAAGAAAATGTGTCATAAGCAGTCAACAGAATACCATAAATAACCACAGAACAGGAAGTGCATTTCACATATTTGAACAGGCAAATATGTTGCTTATTTTTGTATTGGGACAATTTAAAAAGGCATGGTGTGGCAAGGCTCCTGAAGAGTTAAGGAGTGTTCATCTTTTTAATGTCTGGAGCACATATTTGTTGATGTGATTTCATTTTAAAGCAGTGATTTTGCTGACCAAGAGTACCCAACCGAACTGACAACAAGGAGAGAAAGTGGCACAGTGCCCAGGAATCATTAATGTTAAAAGGTTCGAAAGATGCTGCTAATGGGCAATGCTGGTGAGAAGTTCTGCTTTAAATGCAGAGATTTGTAGAGAGTAGAAAAGATGTGCTCCCCTACATGCTTGTAAGGTTGGGGAGCAGCTAATGAAATTAGACAACTTGGTTGGAGTCAGGTGAAGTACGGGAAAAGGTCTCCTACTACCATGACTATTTCTCTTACTTAATTTCCCCCTTTCTCTCATTCAGCTTTTCACCACCACTCTTCATTTTTGCTGCTTAAATTTGGACTCTATTATACCTACTTTGGATTATTGCCAAAACCTCCTAACTGATCTCCTGGTCTTCATTCTCTTTCTTCTACTTGCTGCCAGAATCCCCTTCCTAAAATTAGATCTCTTTCACTTTTGAGCTTAATATCTCAGCCATGAGTAGTTTCTCACTGCCTACAGAGTCAAGTCCAAAGCCCTCTCCATCCCAGTGAAGACACCCTGGCTCCTGCCAACCATTCCCCTCCTTGACTTGAGTCACTCACTTCATGCCGTTTGCAGCCATGTTTCATCCCATTTGATTGTAGTTCACTGAGCCATTTGTGAGCATTCAGCTCTATTTCTTCCTCATAAGCAAGAGATAAGCAATGAACAAATCAAACCTCTTGAAAGTATACATTTCTGGCCAAGGCCTTTAGAGGTCAAACATGTAATATTTTTCCTCCCAACATCAGCTTATGAGCTCCCAAATTACATGAGTGCTGTTGGGAGAGAGAATGCATTATCTTGATCCCAAGAATTTTCACCGTAGTCCATGGAATTTCTCCTGGGAAGTTCCTCTGATCTTTATATGAGCTGGTGACATCTAATGACAGGCCTTTTAGCAATGGGGGATTTTCCCGGACACTTTGGCACTCAAATCCGTTCCCCATTATCCAGGATGCCCTATGCCCCACATATCAGCTGGAGGAAAGGTGAAGCTCCTGAGACAAAAGGAAAGGGCTCTTACATGGTGTGAGTTATAGATGAGGAACCTGGAGGAAGGGAATCTAACCTTATTTAATCTTGCAGGAGTTCTTACTCCAGGCTCCTCATTCTGCCTAGATTGGGAGTCTAGGGTACTTAGAATAGTCAATTAGAAGGCAGGGGAAATTTAATATTCTCTCTCCTGTTTGCTAAAGATATACCTGGTTTAGATATTAATGAGACACAAAGCTAATGATGCTGCTCAATTCCTTTTCTCCTTTTCTTCAAAAAAATCCCCTGATGTCTGCAAATGCTTAGATGCTTACTTTCCAAAAAGATTCTTAGATGCTTAAGGCAAAGTATTCTTTCTGTGTTTCAAACAGAAATTCTCTTATAAGGTTGCGTGACTTAAAAAATTATATGGTAAGCTTTAGGGGCTTCGTGTGTTTGTAAAACAGAGTCAGGCCAAGACCAGAATATGATTTGAAAGCAACTGTAAAATAGTGCCCTTATTTAAGGACAGCCTGTCTTTCCTTCCTCCCTCCCTCCCTTCCTTCCTTCCTTCCTTCCTTCCCATCCTTCCCATCCTTCCTTCCTTCTTTCTTTCCTCCCTTTTCCCCTTCCTCCCTTCCTTTCTTTCTTCTCTTTTTCACTTCCATTTTCTCTTCTTTCTTTCTCTTGCACTTCCGCCTTTTCTATTTCTCTCACTCATTTTTCTCCCTTTTTCTCTCTCTTTTGTTTTTGCTTCTATCCATTTATTGAACAGTACAACAGGCCAGGCTATGCGTGAGAGAGAGAAATATGAAAAAAAAAAAAAAACCCACTACTGCCTTTAGTGACCACACAATCTAGTGTTGGGAGAAACATACAGGTATGCAATTAACAAGGATGTTTGGGGTTAAGCTGATGTTTTTTAAGGCAAGGAAGAAGGCTTTTTCTCCAATTCAATGACTTATTTATTCATTCATGGTACTAGATAATTCTCATGGTACTGAGAACTGTAACTTCTTTTTGCTATAGCATGAGGACCGAGCTGGGGAGTGCTGATAAATAAATAGGCTGGAAAGGGAAGCAATAGCAGATGATAATAGCCTTACAGTTCCTGATAAAGGATTTGGCATTTGTCTTGGAGTCTGTGAGAAGCCACTACTAAAGGACTTGAAGCAAGAGAATGAGATGATCATATCATTAGAAAAAATGTTAACTGGTAATAGTGAGAATAGCCAGGTAGTGGGGAGAGGGTAGGGCATTAGATAGAGGTAAGGAGACATTTTAGGAGTATATCACCATCATCTAGACAGTGATAAAGGCATTAAACTCAGTCAGTGGAACTTGAACCTTTAGAGAAGACATGAGGTTTTAACCCACAGAAGAAATGTGGGTGAGTGGCAGAAACAGAGGAGTTGCAGAAGGCACCCAGGTCTTGAACACAGTATCATTAACACCGGTTCAGATCACAGGAGGAGAAGGCCTAGGGCTGGGGTGGAGGAAGCATGATTTGGGGTTCAATTTGAAGCCTCTAACATATATTTAGGGGGGAAATGGCTTCGTAACTCAGATGAGAGATTGATAAAAGATGTAGCTTTGGAAGTTGGTGGTCTGTAGGTGGTTGTTGAGACCACGGGGTTGGGTACAATCACTCAAGGATCGGGGGGGAAGAGAGTAGGATACAGGGAAAAGACCAGAGTCTTTGGAAACACTAATACTTACGGAAATAAGAGATGACAACTCAGGAGTCTGAGATTAAATGACCTGGGAGGGAGAAAGAGGGACTAAAGCAAGTGATTTCATGGGAGCCAAGTAAGAAAAGTTTCGAGAAAAGATGAATAAAGCCAGCATTGAATATTGTAGAGAATTCAAGAATAAAGGCCCCAGACAACATTCACTGAATTAGGCAACAAGGTGGTCATCAGGGACCTCAGTGAGAAAGGTTTCCATAGATTGGGGTGGCGGTGGAACACAAAATTGGTTGAGGAGAGAAGGGTTGGGGGACATTGGAAAGTTGGGCAAAAGCTAATGGGGGCTACAACATAGTGACACTGGAAAAACTAAGCTGATGGCAGAGAGGCTACGAATCAGGGTCCTTGCTGGGGTGAGGGTGGCCTTCTGTGGAGGCCCAGGAGCAGGAACTAAAGGGAACAAAGATGTGTCAGTGCTGAGCCACCACAGGAACACACAGAAGGGGCTGGCCAAGCTGGGATCGCTCAGTGCCCACCTGCCTGGGGGCACTCAGGCTCCGGAGACTGAGCTTACGTTCTCTTCTTCTGCGACCCAACTCCAGCACTGAAGAAGGAGGAGAAGCAGGAAAACGTACCCTGGGCCTCTCTGTCTGTTCACTTCACTGTACTCCTCACATCGAGCCCTCTGTCCTTCCCCCAACACCCCCTCCATCGAAAGACTGTCCCTGCTTAGCCAATCCCACTAGCAATACTCAAAGAAGAAAGAAAGATGTGAGCTCATTTATGGAGGAGGATTCATATGAGATTCTACTCTGGGACACATTTTTATTAGTTTGTGCTACTGAGTCAAGAGGTTTTTTTTTTTAATTTCTTGTTTTATTATTTCTGGAGGGGTTGGAAAGACTTGAGGATGTCTAGATCCCAAAAAAGAAAAAGTCCAGAGAGAGAAGGTGAAGATTCTGGAGAGAAACAAGCTCTGAAGAGGTGAGAGGTGTCACACACAGAGCGGTGGCGAAGCCAGGGAGAGCCCTATCCGCTGAGGTGGGAGGCTCCAAGGTGCAGTCAGGAACTTGACTTTCTGTTCACTGGCCTCTAGTTATCCAGGGCAGGAGACTAATCTTGGGCCTGGGTTGTGTTCGTGGCTGGGCTGAGGCACGCCTAGGAACGATGGGTAAATTCGGGAACAGACTCTGGAGCAGTCAGTTATATGAGTCAGTTTCCAGAAGAGTTTTTTATTTGGTGAAATGATGAAGAAGTGTTTTTTGCCCCTGGTGGGTGTGGGGGAGGGGAGAGTGAAGGTGGGAATGGGAAAAGAGAAAAGGCATTCACTTCCAGCTCCTCTGTTTTTTAGCAGCAAGCTGAAGGAGCTCTTCTTCTTGAGATACGGGGGCACCAGCTGGCAGTGTTAGTTGGACACAGCCTTACTTGGCACCTAGAGGACCCCTGCCGGCACTTTGGTTCGTGGCCCTGCAATGACAGAAGCCCTGGGACAAACGGGTTCGTGGAACACGTGGAGATGCTCAGAAGATGCCGGTTTGAGATGCTTATTGGCCTCTACAGGTCTCTGTATCTCTCAGTTTGGGGTGGACACCCCATGCGGTTGTCCAGGAAATCATGGGGCTGAAGTCCTGAGGGAGCCGATGAAAGCAAGGGCTATCTTAATGCAGGTTACGTTTTCATGAAGAGAGAGGCTAGGCCATCCCCGGGAGAGGTGAGGTGTGTGTCTTGAGGAGAGGAGGGAAAATTAATGGGGAATAGGACACAGCTCTGTCTGGGGCTCATGAAAGATTGCTGAACAGTGCAGAGGGCCTGGCTGGGGATACCGAGAAGAGTTCGTAGTGCTGTCATATATCTGATTCTCTTCAGCGATTAGTAGCTTAAACACGAGAATGTAAAAAGCAGACAGCCAGATTAATCCAGGCTGTCCAAAAAGAAATAATGTCCAAAAAGAAAGCAGGGGGACAAGTTTACAATAAGATTCTAAAAACGTCCCAGAAAGACTTGGTCGGGGGAGGGCATCTAGAATTCTCATGGGCCGAACAGGAGAACACAGGTGGTTGGAGAAGCAGAAAAGCCCTGTTCTATAAAAAGTTACTGAGGCTGGTGTGGCCTGGGGGAAATCTTTGTTACACTTCCAGTAAGGCAGCCTGCAATCGAATTAGCATCTTTGGCAAACACATCACACCTTGGGCTTATATTGAGCTTACAGTCGACCAAAATCCCTAAATCTTTCACACGCGCTGCTCCTAAGTCATGTTTCTGCCATGTTGTACTTGTGAAATTAATTACCGTTTTGGGCCTAAAAGTAGGGCTTTACAATTATGGCTATTAAATTTAATCTTGTTAGATTTAGGCCATGGTATCAACTTTCAGAGAATATTTTACATACTGATTCAGGTTTTCACACATTTCCCCTATAACTTTCAATAAGACAGAACCCAGAGGAATTCCTTATGCACATTCAAAAGTGACAGATTTACCCTATGTGTTGTTTTTTAGTTCAGATCTTCATTTTGTCTGAAAGGGACTTGGTCATATTTCTTCCTAACATCATAATTTGCCAAACTGCATCGGTTAGGAGGTTTTTGCCTGCAAGGGTGAAACTCTGAGTCAGCCTGGAATAAACAATAAGAACATTTATTAGTGCACAGAGGTAGGGAAGACTCCAGGCCCAGCACAACCAGGGCTGAGACTCTGTTCTGCTGTTTGTAGTTTACCTTCTCCCATGTCTTGTCCTCAGGCCAGTTTCCTCTGTGGATATACGCTGACTGCCAACAGCAGTGGGGAGAGTGTGCTTCCTTGTCTGTGTCCAGAGGGAGGGTGGAAAGGGGAGAAAGTGTGAATAGAAGACTGTTCTTTCAGTTTGACTAGGACAACCTCCTATGTGACCTTTAGAGTGACCAGCAATCCTGATGTGCTTGGGAGTGCGGCTTTGGGCTTTTATTCTAGGGATAGAATAAAAAAAAGTCCCAGGATATGGGACTTTTGGTGCTAAAACCAGGAAGATCCTGGGCTAGCAGGGACAGCTGGTCACCCTAGCCCCTACACGGAGACCGGTGACCATTACCAGGATAAAACCTGATTCTGATTGTCTTAACCCATTGGCAAAAGGATGGGCACTCATGGTTGGTTTGCGCACACATTTCTGAAGTGTGGCTGTGGTCTATCAGATTCCACTGGGGGCAGATTCCTTGGCACCAAACCTACTGATTCAGAATCTCTAGGCATGGAAATGGGAAATTAATTTTTATCAAGCACTGCAGATGGTGGTCCTACACACCAGGGCTTAGAGAAACACTGGTTTAGACCTAATGGTGCTTATCCCTGAAGCTTCGGTCAACACCCAGAACGGCATGACTGCTATGCAGTGGGGCAGGGCTGGGGAGGATGCTGGGGAGTCATACGCCCCCACACACCGACTCTAGTTCCCTGGTTTTCCTGTCAAGTAATCCTGTCTTCCAGAAGGGAAGGAAGTTGCTTTGGGATTACTTGTTCTTAGAGAAACCATCCTTCTTCCTGGTAATGCCCAAGGGCATTAGTAAGACTTCCCTCACGAAGTGTTCACAAACCATGCTTGAGAGTCACTCTTACTTTTTTCTTGGAATCAGTATAAAACTCTCAAGTGACTAGCTTGCATAATCCATGACTTTAAAAAGTTTTTTGACAGTCAGAATAGTATTTCCTGTGTTCAGTCCTTGGGGAAGAGGCCTACATTTGAGGTTAAGAGTTTGAGCTCTGGTCAGGAAACAAAACAAAGAATCTGAGCCCTTCCTTTGCATATATTGATTTTGCATATATCTTTTAACTTCCTAAAACTTATCATCAGCAAAATAGAATAATTATCGAACTTACCTCATTGGGCTGTAGAATTAAATGAGATAATGTTTGTAAAGTTTGAGCACAGTGCTTGTCTCATTAAGCAGTCAGTAAATTATGATCATTAATATCCTGCCTCCTCATTCTTTCATTGTTTGAGATATTCTGAGTAGGACCAGGCACAGTGCTTGTCACTAGACAACACAAAAATAAGGAGCAGTCCCTCCTATCAGGGAACTCACAGTATTGACATTATAATATAATGGCACTGTAGTAGATTTATATGCCAGATACCAGGATGGAACAGAGAAAGAAATGATCAATTGAGGGGATGTTGAAGAATGATCAGGAGTTTTCTAAATAAATATGGGAGAAGAAGGAAAGAGGACATTCCGGAGAAAGGATGTAACGTGAGCATTAATAAAAGCACAGGACATGAAAGAGTAGGGCCTCTTTGTGAATGTAAGTTGTTTTGAAGGCTGGAATGCAGGGTTCAGGTCAGGAGCAGTGGTAGATGATATTATAGGAGGCAAGGGCTGACTCGGGGCTTTGGGCTTTTATTCTAGGGATAGAACAGGGTTTTAAGCAGAGGAGTTAGCTGCATGATCACATTTATGTTTTGGAAAGAACAATCTGGGGACAGTGGATGAGCAGTTGGAGGGTGGTGAGGCAGAGAAATTTAAGAGCTTGCAGCATTACTCCTAGTGAGAGTTGATGAATATTAAACCAAAAGAAAGATATTAGGAACAGAGTGGAAAGGATGCAAAGAAGAGATGTAGGGTAGATACAAATGACGGAACTGGCTGATTGATTGACTAGATATGAGGTGGGGAAAAGGAAGATTTGAGGGGAATTCCTAAGTTTCTGTCTTGAGTGGATGGTGGTGTCATTACCCAGACAGGACTACAGAGGGCGATGGTGATGGAGTCAAGCTTTGAGCCTATTGAATTTCAGTTCCATGGGAGATATCCAGGTGGAGATGTACTAGGTTGTCTGTTTCTGGGGAGTAAGTTCTGGGATCGAGAGATGGCTCGAGTCAGCAGGGAATGGCCTTCAGGCATTGGAATCTGTGGGTGACAAAAATTGCCTGGGATGATGCCTCAGCGGAGTGTGTAGATTAGAATGAGGACAAGAATCCTCAGAAACTACAAGATTCCACAAAGCTCATTGACAATTAAGTGATATAACCTGTATGTTCTACCAGGGTCCAGGCCAGAAGAATTCAACATATTTAAGCTTTATTTTGTTCTCTCTACTTTTTCCAAGATTTTTCACTGATCTTTCTAGTCCTTCATTTATTCCCCTTCAAGTAACTGAGATTTTTCTCTCAGTTTTGTTTTTCGGAGGGTAAAAATATAATATTCAAAAAATTTTAATTACATTTCAAGAATCTTGTTTTCTAATTAGGATTGTCTAGTTTCTTTGGAATTTCTCATAACTGTTTTCTTATGTTCTTGTCCAAAATTCAAACAGTTCTAAATAGAAAACTTAAAAAAAAAATTAAGTTAAAATAGAATATTACTTCTGATGAAGAAATAGGGATGAAGAGCTTAAAAGTGAGACAAACCTGATAAATACATGCAGAAGGGAGAAAAATACTACAAAATCTATGTCCAAAGGACATTTTTAAGAAAGTGAAATGGACGTGTTTACTGCATCTGCTCTGGTATTTAAACGAGCTGAAGCTAAATTCTTCAGTCTTTCCCCTCAGCAGTTAGAGAGGCAGCCTGGGAAAGATTAAAGGGAAAAAACCCACTAGTTCTGCAGAAGAAGAAAATGTACCAGTCTAGTGAAGTAAAAGACGTTGGCCAACTGCAAACAAGAAACCGTGGGTCACTGGGGAGAAAGAACCCCGTAGCAACCAGGAAAGAAAGAACTCCAGATAATGGACGCCACCTAGTGGGAAACTGGAGGATTCGGAGAAAATGAACCACAACAGGATTTCAGAACTTGGAGGTGGCTTAACATAATTATTATGAGATTTATTCACTCTTTCAATAACAATCATTGAGGACCTGCTATGTACCAGGCACATTAATAAGTTCTAGGAATCACGTAGTAATGATTTTCAATTAAGCCCACAAACCCAGATGTCCAAGAATTCCCACTTTATTTTTCTATAACATAATCAATATCTGTATTCAACCTCCATTTCATTTGGTGATGAGAACTTAACCTTCGTCACTTTAGTGCCCCTACACCCCTTGCCCTGGTTGGGTCTGAGCTCTAGGGTTTAATTGCAGTGAGACCTCTGCATTTAGCGCTCTGCATTGCTGTCTTCTGCTGAGATGGTTTTGTGTGTCTGCTGTTTGGACATTGGCCCTCATAAGTCACTGCTGGAAAAAAAAAAATCTGCTTGTTTCTGTACATAGGTTTCTTCGAGTCTGTCTCTTTCTCATCTACTTCCGCTACCTTCTCAGACATTCTGCTGCTCCTGTAGGGCTGTCTACTGCCCTATCTGCTTAGATACACGAACATACATTTTTACGCTGGCATCTTGAAGCCTCTTCCCTTGGTTTTATCTAGGAACTGGGTCACAGGTCCCTTTGACCTCAGATTCTCCAGATCTCCCTTGGGCTTCCTCTGCCCCATTTTCTTGAAGCACAGAAGAGCACATTATGGTTAAATAGCCCTGTGTGACTAGGTCGTAGGCTGCATGTTGGACAGCAAAGGGAGATGAGGCCACTTTGCAAAATGTTTTGTATGTTGCGCTAAATAATTTTGTATGTATGCATTGCAAATAGAAGGCTGTCTCAGTGGTCTGGGTAAGTGAAGACATGATGCTGACTTGGAGCGCTAGAGAAGACTTGGTCAATTTAAGGGACACTGGGTGGTGGAACTAACTTTATTTGGCAGCCCCAATCTCCTCCAGCCCAAACAACACCCATGTGAAAATGAGACAAAGGCAGCTCCTACAGGAAGAGGCAACACCTGGGTACACAGCTTGAGGAATAGAGCGTAGTCTAGATTTCATCCCACCTCTTGTCTGAGTGCATTGGTGTAGGGAGTAGTCTTGCCTAACCAAACATGTTGACCCTGAATGTGGAGGTGAAGAGTGGGAGGAATAACTAGGTTGGTGCCTTTAAGAAATATGTCTGGAAATTAAGTCTCTATTCACTTGTTTCTTGCCCTTAAGTATTTCAGAGAATGACTCTGTAGGGTGATAAGCTGCAGTCTGGTGTGCAATGTGAGTTTCTTACCCCAGTTTTTACCCCATGAGAATATATTAATTGATCCAGCAATTCCACTCCTGGGTATGTATCCAAAGTAAATCAGAAACACTAATTTGAAAAGATACACACACCCTAATATTCACAGCAGCATTATTTACAATTGCCAAGGTATGGAAGCAACCTAAGTGTCCATCAACTGATGATTGGATAAATAAGATGTGGTTTATATATGCAATGGAATACTACTCTGTCATAAAAAAGAATGAAATTTTGCCATTTGCAGCAACATGGATGGACTTGGAGGGCATTATGCTAAGTGAAATAAATCAGACAGAGAAAGACAAATACCTTATCATATCACTTATATGTGGAATCTAAAAAATACAACAAACTAGTGAGTATAACCAAAAAGAAGCAGACTCTCAGATACAGAAAACAAACTAGTCAAAAATCAGTTAAAAATATTTGTATGGGTCTATTTCTGGGCTCTCTGTTGTGCTCCACTGATCTATATGGCTACCTCTCCACCAATACCACATTGTCTTGATTATTGTAGCTATATGGTATACCTTAATATTGAATAGAGTGATTCCTTGCACTTTATTCTTCTTTGTCAAGATTGCTTTAGCAATTCTAGGCATGTGCTTTTCCATATAAATTTTAGAATAATCTTGTCTAAGTCTATGGGAATATGTGCTAGGATCTTAGTAGGAATTGCATCAAACCTATAGGTCAATTTGAGTATAACTGACATCTATACTATACTGAATCTTCTAATTCATGAACACGGTATGTCATTTGTTTAGGTCCTTGATTTCTTTCATCAGCATTTTGTAATTTTCAGCACATAGATTCTCTATATGTTTTAAGTATATACTTAAGTATTTCATTTTCTTTGGGGCAATTACAAATGGTATTGTGTTTTTAATTTTGTTTCTTGCATGTTCTTTGTTAGATGTGTAATTGATTTTTTTGTGTGTTTATCTTGTATCCTATGACCTTGCTAAACTCATTTATTAGCTCTAGACAATCATGTTATCTGCAAAAAGAGAGTTGGCTGCCAGAGGGGAGGGAGAGGGATGAGTGAAATAGGTGAGGGAAATTAAGAGGAGCAAACTTCCAGTTAAAAATAAATGAATCATGGGGCCACAATGTACAGTATAGGGAATATAGTCAATAAGGTACAAACTTCCAATTATAAGATAAATAAGTACTAGGAATGTAATGTACTATGTGATTAATATAATTAACACTGTTGTATGTCTATATAAAATTTGTTAAGAGAGTAAATCCTAAGAGTTCTCATCACAAGGGAAATATTTTTTCTTTTCTTTTTTTTATGAACCCAGTGAAATATCTTTATTTTCCAGATGAATTACCTCAACATTTCACTATTTATCAAGTATCCTTCCTCTTTTTCTCACCCTCTTCTCTCTGACCGACAGCATCAAAGCCATGAAAATTGACAACAACAAAAATGAAAATATCTATTGATCCAACATCCTGTCGAGTCCATGTCACAGGCCCCCAATAATCCGTTTTTCCTTCATTTTTAAATTCTAACTCCCAGTTAGTCTCGGGACTATTTTGTTTACTCTTCTAAGGAAGGTCTTGTTTTAATCTCACTTCGGAAGCCATAATGATTCTTATGGAGACATACTGACTCTGAATCTAACTCATGTATTGCCAACAAAACTTAGGCGAACCTATCAATCCCAGCAAAATAAAGACATTTGGCATTTCTCAGCATCACACTGGATCTGAATAGATTGAATCTTTCAGATCTGGCAGGAAGTATGGTCAATATAAGCCAAGTATCAATCAATATACAACAAATATTTTCATCATATTTAGAATGCAGCTATTCTATTTTTTAGGGAAAGTGAGAGTCACAGAAATTTTGTGGACAACTCTTTTTAATCCTGAAATGTTCACTGTCTTGATTAAATTAATAAATAGAATGTCTTTGGACTTATGTATAAGTTCAACTGGTTACTTAGTTTTAGATTTTTTAATAGAATAAATTTTGCTAGTAGAAGAAACTTTGGTACCAGCAGAAGATTTTATTTCCAGCTCATTCTTGGTCCTACTGATTTCCTCAGCCATTTAGCTTCCTGATATACAGCTTCTTCTTTTATGATCCAATCTTGAATGGATTTTGCAACAAGTTCCAAATAATTCCTGAATCCAACATTACAGGGAAGAGCAATGTTCCAATGTTCACAGTGCAGACGTTGCAAATTCATTGGATTAGGAAAGACCAACAGTAAAGAGTTATCCTGGGTGTGGTAATAAGAATCAATACACCTGTATTGCTGATTGGCTTCTTGAAGAACCTGAAGCAGAACTTCTGGCTTAAAATGTTCAGTAAAACTCCAGTCCATTAGATTGTGTTGCTGCATTTTCTTTATGTCCTGTAACTCTGCTTCCACAGTCATCTTCTTGGGTTTCTTTTCAAGAGGATCAGCATTTGTGACCGCTTTATCTTTGATCTCATTGTTCACGGTCTGCTTCAAAGGCTCAGGTTGGAGCTGCGACTTCAAGCTGTTCTGCGCTGATGGTTCTCTGTAATCAGAGTCTAAGGATTTCCTATTATCCAGGTCAGGATACTTCATATTGTTAGTATCAGGATGACTAGGATTGGAAGGTTCTTTGTTGATCTCATCATCTGGCATAGATGTTGACCAATTCTGATCCAGAAATAAAATTCTGTCTTTGATTCCACTATCTGTTTGATGTCTGGTCTCTTGGGTATTCATTTTCATGATGTACTTTTGCCTTATCTGTTTAACAAAGCTGGCAGGGTTGTCCCATGGTATGTTGAACATCTCAGAATCTGTCCCATACATCATTCTAGAATGCTTCAGTTTCCCTTCTTCATCAACCTCAGAGAGTTTCAGGCTCTCAAAAGTAAACACTTTGAAGGCTCGTTCTACTTCATTCCAGCTCAAAACTTCACTTGTACAAAAGTGCATGAGCTCATGAATTGTAGCTAGACGTTTTGTGCTGTTCCATGGCGGAGGGCAGAAGGAATTCAAGGAATTCCCACAGTGGCAACTTAGACTGCATCTTCTGCTCAACTTGAACCAGGTCAAAATTCTTTAGGTCCTTTAGCACATATTTCTTGTGGGCGAGGGCATCGTGATAGTTCAGTAGGAGAGGGCCTCTGGGCACTGGTTTGCTTTCATTTTCCTCTTCAGATAAGAATATTTCATGGAGATTCTTTTTCTCCCTCTCTGTCAGACAGAGAGAGGGCAGGATGGACATGATGGGAGCTGCAATTCTGTGGTCCAGCCCATCTGTTCTGGGAGGCGGCTCTGCCAGACTCCGTGGGACAAGGTCTTCTTCACTTGCCACAACCTGTTCCAGCATACAATGCAGTATCAAGGGCACAGAAATGAATTCTTCTGGAATTAGATTCAGCAAATCATTGTAATATCGCATGTCTACTTCATTTGTGATGAAGGAAGCCACTGGTGGTGGTGGTGGAGCTGGAGCATGCAGCTCTTCATCTTGTTGTGTTTTCTTCTTTCCAGGGGTTACAGCAACAGTTTGTGGGGGCCTGCCTGGTGACATCTTCCCAACTCCCGTCTCTCCATCCTACTCTCACTTTTTTTCCCTTTTATTTTGTATCTATATGAGAAAATGGACATTCACTAAATTTATTGTGGTGATCATTTTATAATGTGTGTAAGTAAAATCCTGCTGTTCACCTTAAACTTATACAGCACTGTATGTCAACTGCATCTCAATAAAACTGGAAGAAAAAAATAATATAAAAAGTAAGAGTTTTAAAAATTTTGATGAAGTTCAAATTATTGATTTTTTTTTGGCTTTTGTGATTTATGCTTGTTGAGTCTCAAGTAGGAAATCTTTGCCTAAACCAGTGCCTCAAAGATTTTCTTTTATGTTTTCTTTTAGAAGTTTGATAGTTGTAGCTCTTATGTTTAGGTTATGATAAATTTTACTATAATTTTTGTATATGTTGTGAAGTAACAATCAAGGTTGATTTTTGGCTTATGGCTATCTAGTTGTTCCAGCACCACTTGTTGAAAGTTTTATCCTTTACCTTTTGCGTTGCCTTCAAATATTTTTCAAAAATCAATTGTCCATATGTCTGTGGATCCATTTATGGACATTGTTTTCCTGTTCCATTGATCTATATTTCTATCTTTACATCAGTGAAAGTCCTTCAACTTTGTTCTTCATTTTATTTTCACATTACTTATAAAATGAACTAGTCAAGTTCAACAACAAAGAGCCTGCTACAATTTTGTTTAAGATTGTGCTAAATCTACCGATCAATTTAGGGGGAATTGACACCTTAACAAAATTGGTATCTCCCCACTTACTTAGGGATTCTTTTATTTCTACTAGCAATGTTTTGTAATTTTCAATGTATGTGTTCTGCACATTATTGTTAATATACCTCTAAGTATTTTATATTTTTGATGCTACTGCAAAATTTTAAAATTTCAGTTTCCAATTGTTCTTTGTTAGTATATAGATTATAATTGATTTATTTACTGAGCTTGTGTCCTGCAACCTTGTCAAATTCATTTATTAGTTCTAGCAGTTTTTTTGTAGATGACTTAAGATTTCCTACATAGACAATCATGGTGCCTGTGAATAATGACAGTTTTACTTCTTCCTTTCCAGTTTATAGGCCATTTAGCTCTTTTTCTTGCCTTATAATACTGCCGAGGACCCTGGGTATAATGCTGAATGTAAGGGTAGAGTGAATATCCTTGCCGTGTTCCCAATCTTAGAGAAAAAAATCTTTACTCTTTCACTATTAAATATTATGTTAGATTAAGAAAGTTCCCTTTCGTTCTTAGTTTGGTGGGAATTTTAAATCAGAAATAGGCTTATATTTTATAAATGCTTTTTCTGTATCTATTAATATGATCATAAGATTTTCCATTTTTAGTTTGTTAATATTGTGCATTCCTGGGAAAGATGCCAGTTGTCAAGCTATATTATCTTTTTATATATTGCTGAATTCCATTTGTTAATATTTTGTTGAAGATTTTTACATCTATTTTCATGAGGATATGGGTGCATAAATTTTTTTATCATGCGTTTATTAAGTTTTAAGATTAGGATAATGCAGACCTTATAAAATGAGTTGAGAAGTGTTTCCTCCTCTTTTATTTTCTGAGAGTTTGTGTAGAACTGGTATTATCTATTTCTTAAATATTAAGTAGAATTCATCTGTGAGGGATCTGAGACTGGAGGGTTTGTTTGTGGGGGGAGAGAAGATGGCGTGGGGAGAAGGATAGGGGAAGTAAGACAGACTCTTCTAAATTGTTACTTTAATATTTCTTATTATATATTCTATAGCAACTGTTGATGTTAATATCTTCAGGCCCATTAAATGCTTTCAAGTTGAGATCCTTAACAGTAGTACAGTAATTGCAGATTTTAAATAATTTACTTTGGTCAACTCTTTTTTTTTTTGTAATGTCTCATATTTATAGTCTTCCAAATACTACCACACTCAGTTTTGTCTTCAAAGAGTCCAGTTTTCCGGTAGCTTACAAACCATTAAGATCCAAGAAGTTACCCTTGCCAGTTGACTTTTCTCTCCATGACAATAGAGGTAGCTAGGTTTCATCACTTTTCATTTTACCCAATGGTCAGTTGAAGTATAATATCTTATTGCAGCAGCATGGTAAGAGCTTATGAGACTCTTATTATCTTATTAATAGACATCTATTCTGGAAAATTAATTTCTTGGTCAATTGAATGCTGCCCCTTTTCTTCTCACTCTTCCTTCACTTGCAATTTTGACCCCATCTTGCACCATTTTGCTTTTTCTACCCTTTTCTTTCTAAGTAAAAATTGGAATCTAGGCTGTTTCAAGATTTGGTCACCTTGGATAGGAAGCTCCTTAAAAAAATAAATGCCTTTGAGTCACAGAGACTTCTGTTCTCCACACTAATCTTGAGACTGGCTTTAGACAGTCTATCTTGAGACAAATAGAGCTGGAAACTATGGAACTAATGCCAGTGACAAAGAATCAAAGTAAAGCATGATCATTTGTTTAGAACTGAAATTAAACACAGTGAAAAAAACTTTAAGACCTTAAGATCTTCTGGAAGTCCATATCAGAATCCTTACATAAAAATATCTGCGAAGTCATAATTCTTTAATTAAATATATCTTCCCCACCTACCAGCATTCAAGACACATAGAAAACAGTTTATTGTTAAGATTTATTATTCTGGTTTTGTTTTATTACAAGTGTTGCAACAGCATTTCTCTCCTCCAGCTTGAATCATAAATCTGCAGTTTCTGCATTTTATTATGAACTAGATAAGTGCTGTAGGCTGACCTAGAAAATTAACCTCTAATGTAGCATTTTTTCCATGAGAACTTGCATTTGAAATAATAATCTCTCTTCATTCAAAACCAGATTTCTTAAGAATCTAGGCTACATTTATTACCACTAGTTACTCACTTTTTATTCCTCCCTCACTCACTGCAATCTAATTTCCACACCAATCCCTCCATAGAATCTACTCTTGCTGAAGCTACCAAAGACCTTGTATTTATGGAAGCTAATGACCTCTTTCCAATCCTTATTTTCCTTGACTCACCTTTACTCTTGATAGTATTGATTGCCTATTTCTCTTAAGAGTTTCCCTTTGTTTCTATGATACTTTTTCTTCTAGTCCTCTTAATATCCTGACCATTCTCTATTTGTGTTTCTCACTACATTTTTCCCTTTCTGTCTCTTTGGGGCAAGTTGTTGATTTTCTTATTCCTGAGTATATTCTTGCCCATCGTCTGGGTAGTCTCATTCACTCTCACAAATTCAACTCCCTAGACTTGCACACTTTACTTTTCTACTGAGTTCCAGTCTCATATTTCCAATGCTGAAGTGTAGTTTATCCTTTTCTTCCTTTCCCTCTCTGTTTCAGTTAGTGGAGTCATTCAACATAAACCCAGTCTCTCTTCGTTACTCAAGTGTTAGCTAGGGCCATTCCAAGTTGGACTTAAAAGTGACTACAATCAGTCCTAGGGCTGTTGAAGGTCTGTGCAATGCCTTTTTGCAAATTAGACAAAGTCACTTCCTTCTATGAGATATTGTACTTCTTAAAACAATATATAATAACTTCCATTGTGTAGTTATTTATAATGAAACATTTTATGTAAATCTATAGTGACTAGGATGTAAATGATACTCCCTTAGATACTGTGCTGCTTCTGTTGAGCAGTGTACAACCTATACAACTGTACAGAGCAGAATAATATTTCATATCTTTATGGCTAAGAAAGAGAAGGTCAAGATGGTACTCATCGTTCCTATGGGGCTCGACCAAAATTTAAAAGATGTGATTCCAGCTACTACTTTCCAATGGTTCATGGAAAAAATGATTAGTGATGTGAATTATTGGGAAGAACAAGCTTGAATAGATGATATAATTATCTTAGAAATATCTTGCAGGCAAATGAACAAATGTCTTGGTGATATAATCTCAACACTGTTCCTTGACTGATGCCATGAAATACATGAGATGCTCAGTGTCCAAACAAGTGCTGAGCGTAAATCCTGAGAAAATATAGGTCACAATCTTTGTCAAATATCTGAGAGTTCAAACGTTTTTGGGATTCAGTGATTTGCTAAGTCTTCCAATAGTCTGAGCTGTAGGTTCCAGACAATCAGCAAACCATCATGAAAATAATACATGAAAACAGGCATCTAGAACATTTTGGGGAAGGTGAAACTTATTATCCTTTGCGGCTGTTGGGTACAGCTTTTCTTTTTTTGAGCATTATTTAGTCATTTGGGAATAGTGTCTGATAAAAGGTAATGGTGGCAATTCCTGGCAGAAACTTCAGTTCTCAGTAGGGCAGTCCCAAAGAAAACATTGTGAAGGAGTGCATAGTGGTAGTTAAAGTGAACATATTCATGTACACTTCCAGGTTACTCTCAGAAATACTCAGGGACAATTTTGTAGGAGACTAGGTAATACAAATTTGTGTATATATATATTATATATATATATATATATATATAATATATATATATTAGATCTACAAACTAATGAAGCATAGGAAAGTCTATTTAGTTATTACACATACATATAATACCATTATTTATACATGTTAAATATACTTATAAAATTAGATTATACTATTTGCATTCTTATTTTTCATTTGTCTTATCATGAACATTTTGCCCATGTCCATATATATTTTTCAAAATCATTGTTTAAAAGTCTGTATAGTAGCTCATTTTGTGCTATAATGTAATTTATAATTCTATTTTTATGTTTGCTTTTTTAACCTTTATAAATAACACAGAAATAGAAGAAATATAAAAGAATGTAAAATCCAGAAAAAGATTTATGCACATAATGTTGGATTATTTTCTTGGTATATATTCCTGAAGGGAGATTTTATAAGATGGTTTTTGTGAGCCTTGGTATATACTTTTAAATTGGTTTCCAGAAAGGTTATACAACTTCTTTTTGGCAGATAATTTGATTGTTCTATCAAGGAAAAATAGCAGGTGTAATGTAACTCGATGTAAAGAAGGGTTTGGAAAAGAATTATTTCAAAAAAAAAAAAGAATTATTTCATCCTTATGGAAAAGTTTGTGAAATGCAGAGTAGATAATAGTTCAATAAATGAATTTAATGTACCCAGGGGTACTGATTAAAATAAAGACGTCAGCTTTAGACAGGGTTTCTAGAAGCTTGCCACTGGGCTCTATTCTATATAGTATTTTTTTAAATCAATGATATAAATGAATATATAGAAAATCTTCTTAGAAAACTTAACGATTAAGAAAACTGACATCTAGGAAGCAATTGTTTGGCTAAACTTTGGAGGCACCAGAACATAGTAGTAGTTAGATGCATGGGATTTGGAGTCAGACTCAGTTTTAAAGATCAGCTTCACCACTTGCTGGCTCTGTAACTTTGGCCAAGTCACCTAACCTCTCTTAATCTCGTTACCTTTCTTTTTTTAATAAAAAGTACCTCATTTTTGGAGCATTTTTAGGGTCACAGCAAAACTGAGAGGAAGGTATAGTGATTTTTCATATACTCCCTGTCCCCATACACACATAGCTACCCCCTTTATCAACATTACCCACCTGAGTCAAACATTTGTTACAACTGGTGAGCCTACATTGACATATCAAAATCACCCGAAGTCTATAGTTTATCTTAGGGTTCACTCTTGGTCTATTAGTTTGGACAAATGTATAATGACATGTATCTATCATTATAGTATCATACAGAATATTTTCACTGCCCTGAAAGTCCTCTGTGGTCTGCCTATTCACCCTTCCCTCTCCCCAATCCCTAGCAACTACTGATCTTTTTACTGTCTCCATAGTTTTACCTTTTTCAGAATGTCATGTAGTTGGAATCATACAGTATATATCCTTTTCATATTGGCTTCTTTCACTTAGTAATATGATTTAAGTTCCCTCCATGTCTTTTCATGGTTTGATAGCTCTTTTCTTTTTAGCGCTGAATAATATTCCATTGTCTATATATATATATATATATATATATATATATATATATACACACAGTTTATCCATTCACCGACTGAAGGGCATCTTGCTTGCTTCCATGTTCAGGTAATTATCAATAAAGCTGCTATCAACATCTATGTGCAGGTTTTTGTGTGGACATAAGTTTTCAGCTCCTTTGAGTAGATACCAAGGATCACAATTGCTGGATGATATGATAAAATTATATGTTTAGATTTGTAAGAAAACACCGAACTATCTTCAAAGTGACCATACTATTTTGCATTCCAACCAGCAATGTGTGAGAGTTCCTGTTGCTCCGTATCCTTGTCAGCATTTGGTATTGTCAGTGCTCAGGATTTTGGCCATTCTAATAGGCATGTAATGGTATCTCATAGTTTTAATTTTCATTTCCTTGATGAGACATGGTATGGATTTTTTCAAATGCTTATGTGTCCTATGTAGATATTTGGTGAGGTGTCTGTTAAGGTTTTTGGTTAATTTTTTAATCAGGTTGTTTTCTTTATTGTTGAGTTCTTAAGAGTTCTTTGCATATTTTGGATAACAGCCTTTTATCAGATGTGTCTTTTGCAAATATTTTCTCCCAGTTTGTAGCTTGTCTAAGTTATCTTGACACTGTCTTTAGCAGCATAAAATTTTTAATTTTAATGAAGTCCAGCTTATCAGTTATTTCTTCTTCCTTTGGCATCTCATTATCTTTTTAATTATGACCTTCCTACCTGTTCTTATCTATTTACATAGTATGGACACATTTTTCATGAAGCTTATTTATTTATTTAATATACAGTTATTTATATAATTCCATTATGGTAAGATTGCTGTTCACCTCCACTAAGAAAATTAACTTCAATCAAAAGAGTTATGTTTTTCTTTCCAAGTGTGAGGGGGTAGAGAGTGGTGGAAGCTGGGAACAAATAAACACATTTCCAGTAAGATTGTTGTGAAAAAATGCAATAATATAAAAGATATAAAATGCTTAACATGTTTTCTATCACACAGAAACTATATAATTAGTTATTACTAATCCAAAGTTGTCTTGGCAAACTGGAAAAATGAGTATATTAATAGGATCAAATATGCTAGGGATAAATACACACTTATATATTTGGATTAAAAAATAACAAAATTGAGTATCAGCTTTAATGATAAAAACAAGTTTGATTTAGTTAAATGTAAGGTCAGTAGTATGATGTAGCTATCAAAAAAAGTAAATATGACCTATGGCTGCATTAAGAGAAGTAAAGTGTTTAGAATAAAGGAGGTGATAGTCTTGTCCTTCTCTTTGCTAATCACACAATGCCTGAAGCATTGTGTTCAGTTCTCCACACAAGATTTTAAAGAGGCTGGGGTCTGGATTTGGGATTAAGGTCTATTTTAAAAAATTCATTTCTTTAGACGGTTGGGATTTTTCTCCCCCAGGAGAATAATTTTGAAGAAAAGATTAATTATGTTTTATGTGGAGAAGGGAAGTTTAGAGGGATATGATAAATACCCTTAAGTATTTGAAAATGTACCATCTGGGCAAGTTAAATAAAGTTCCTTTGGATACAAGTAACAGACATTAGGAAAGGATCAGGATCTAAGGAAGATCTGAACAACCAGGCTTCAGTGAGGCGGGCATCAGGGAAGTTTCAGTGTTTAAGCTTGAGGCTCCTTTTTCTGGATGCCACTGCCGATGTGTCTCAGCGCCAGCATCCCAGTCTCTTCTCAATTCTCTGGAGAGAGAATCTGACCATCCAGCCTATGTCAGGTCCACTCTTGGATCAGAAAAGTATGCTCAGGTAGTAAAGTGGGCTTCAAATTTAGTTTTCTAGAAGTCAGAACTAAGAAGGGACACTTCACATATTCACAGCTAGAACTGTGAACTTTACTCTCTCTTTCTGCCTTCTCTGAAGTCCAAGTAGATAGAAAGATTTTAAAAGAAGCTTTATTGACATTCTCATCCTTTTCTTCCAGTGTATTGCCCTAAATTCATCATATGACTGTTGCTGTTGATCTGTCCTTAAGACTGAGCAGAAGGAAATGTCCTTCAATAAGAGATTTCCTTTCCTCTGAAATTAATGATTAATGTGATGCAGCTTAAAAGGTGGAAGACTGTAGTTGAAAATTCTGTGTAAAGGATAACTGTTAGGTAACGGATTTGTTTTAGATCTGGGCCTGTGGAGGCAGTCCCTTTTAAGACTAAGCCATTGGTATGGAAAAATAAACGTAAATTTCATGGCAAAAATATCATATCAATTTTATTAAAATTTTAATCAATATCAATGGCTTTTAATAATGAAAAACAGGTTTTTAAAAAATTCACTGAGCCAGGGAATTTTTAAAAAATGTCTTAGATACTGTAATATTGTAACTCAGGGGTTGGCAAACTTCTTCTTAAAGACCAGAGTTCAACTATTTTCATCTTTGCAGGCGGTACTGTCTCTGTTGTAGCTACTCAGTTCTGCCATTGTAACCCACAAAGAGCTATAGACAATACAGAAACAAATGAGCACAGCTGTGTTCCAGTGAAAGTTTATTTACAAAATCAGCTGGCAGATAGAATTTGGCCAAAGGGCCATAGTTTGCCACCCCTGCTGTAACTAATTATACAGTTGTACTTGTTTTGGCTGTTAGGAAGCTCAGACCCAACTTTGCAGTCCGCTTCCAGCATGGACCACACCGCATGCAAGCTGTACATCACCCCACTCATGTCATCTTTCCTTTATGCCAGTGTCCTCAGCCACCTTTTAAATATTCTGTTCTATTGTTTGTATCTCAAGCCATCACATGAATTCATTTTTGAAATAAGATTAACATAATTGAATTAGATTAAACATAGTATTTAATTGGGAATTGATTTTATATTACTGTAGATATAATTCTCAGTTCATAATGTGTAAATTTGTTAAGCAAATACCAAAATATCAGTTTGGTAGATACAGATATCTATTTACCATGGTAGCTGTATCTACCATGTGCTATGGTAGCTGACTTCTATTATATCTCATTCTAGCTAATATTCAAAGGCATCAAGTTGTACTGGTGTTTTCTGATTCATCTTCATCCTGGATATTGGGAAAATGATATCTTTTTCTGTTTATTATCTTTTGGGCTATATTCATAGGATATAAAAATTAAAATACACAAAGATAAAAATCCCAATCAACCTCCCCCCAAATCCAGTGGTTCTGACAGGTTTTTACCCCAGAATCTCGGAATGTCAGTTCACATGCCCAGTGCCTCTTAAGGTTAGACATGCTTCAGTTAAACAAGATATCTGGGGCTTCCCTGGTGGCACAGTGGTTGAGAGTCCACCTGCCGATGCAGAGGACACGGGTTCGTGCCCCGGTCTGGGAAGATCCCACATGCCGCGGAGCGGCTGGGCCTGTGAGCCATGGCCGCTGAGCCTGCGCGTCCGGAGCCTGTGCTCCGCAATGGGAGAGGCCACAGCAGTGAGAGGCCCGCGTACCGAAAAAAAAAAAAAAAAAAAAAAGATATCTGCTATTTAAGTTGAAATAAATGTCTCACAAACCAGTCATTCATATACAACCTTCATAATTTTTGTCATGTTTTATAAAACTTTTTTCACTTAGCCTAGTAAATGTAAAACAAAATTATGTATCACCAATATAAACAGAAAATCAGTGTCGTTTGTCATAGAGAGGTTAATTAAAATTATTAATGTACATGTATTATGTGATCTAATTTTACCTGTTTAATGCCTGTAGTAAGTGCTATATTTTTGGAAATACTTGTTTAAATAATTTCTGCTTCCTGCTCCCCTGCTAGTCCTAGCCTAATCAAGCAATCAATCAGTTAATCAATCAGAAACTAGGAATTTACTCCCCGCAGTTTTGCTTCTACCCCTGCCCAGTCAATAGCCATATAAATTTCTTGAGGCTGAGGATCTAACAGAAACTGGCTCACCTTAAGATCCCTGCTTCTTAAAATTACTGGGTCCCAATCTGTCCTGTAGGTGCTACATCCATCTTGTCAACATCCACCCAAGGACCACAGAAATCCCTAAAGAAAGGACTGCACGTGACAAATCCATGGGTTTCCTTTTTTGAGAGAGAAATGACAGTTTCAGACCTGATTTTCTTTTCTTTGATATATTGATTTCTAGAAATCAGACGTTTTTCTCCTTAACTCACTAGACGCAATTTCTGAAAAGGATGTTAGACTTTTATCATTAATGTACACAAAGCTAATCATAAAATAGAATTTTAAGGAGTGAAAGATGGTCCTACCCTTCATTTCCACATTATACAGAGCACACTGCATTTTTCAAAAAAAATACATGATGTAAGATTATATAATAGTTGAGACTTGGTATCATGTCTTAAATCTCTTTCTTTATGATGCAAAATTGCTTTAAAATAGACCAAGATATTGTTTGTACTCTGGACATGTTGATTTAATTCTCTATTACCATTAAAATTTGACATAATTACTAAAGGAATTTGAAAAAGTTAAATCTAAATTTTGTCAAACCAACAAGCGCCCCTGAATCTTCACCTTCTGTTTGGCAGAGAGGACTTTATAGAAAAGCCACAAAAATTTGACCTACTTAGTCTGTCACAAGAGTTGTCCTTCTAAATTTGAGATCTGTCCAGTTGGCAGTGTGACACTGACAGGCCTAATCCCTCCAACCAACTGCCATTTCCACAGCTAAAAAGGATTACAGGGGGTCACACTGTCCATCTGTCATCCTTTCCAATGAGTAAAATTACTTTAGATTTAATTAAAAAACCCATGACCATTCCCCTGAACTAGTGGTACAGTTGCTTCATATCCTTTTGTAAGATGCATTTCTATCCTTATAATGACGACCTACTCAGCCCTTTGAGGAACTGCCTTACCTGTGTATGATGTTTCACCTGCACGCAGCAGGGAACAGAGAGGAAGTCCGAGAGCAAATGTCTATCCTAAAATTAGTGGTTTAAATTGTTCATCAATATCAGTCTCATTATTATAATAATTCATACCTACTGCCTTTCATTTTGCACCATATATTGCATAGACAATATGCATCATTCTAACAACAATCCAGCACAATGGGTAATTACACTCATTTTTCTGTTGGAGAAACTGAGACTAAAATGTTAAGTATCAAAGCAAGGCTGTGCTTCACATTGAGTTCCAACTGGCATCATCCCTAACATTTCTATTTTACCCCATAATCTTCCCTTTTTATCCTGCATGCTTTTCAAGTCTGGAGTCTACATGATTGACAATCAGAGCTACTGATTGGCATGAGATGACCAGGTCAACAACCTTGAGGTCGTATAACGTGCTTTAAAACACCTTTTAAAAGCTTTGTTTAACCTATGCATTCTGATTGAGGGGATTCACTGGCCTCAAACTGTGTCTCCAGCACCCCCCGACACAGACACAAAGTTGTTGCAAATAAAGTTCCTGAATTCTTTACTTTCCAGGACTTTCTAGAACACTGTACTTGGCTTGGCTGTCTAAACCATGATTCTAACAGGCTCTCTCTACTGAACTCTGTGTCCTTGATTGTTCTTGACCGGATTTGTGAATCGTTGGTGACCTAGCTTAATAACTTGTCCTCCTAGAGAACATCTTTTTCCAGGCTCCTTCTTCTTAATCAATGTCTAGCTATGGTCCCTTCTATCACTTTTTTTTTTTTTTTTTTTTGCGGTACGCGGGCCTCTCACTGTTGTGGCCTCTCTCATTGTGGAGCACAGGCTCCGGACGTGCAGTCTCAGCGGCCATGGCTCATGGGCCCAGCCACTCCGCGGCATGTGGGATCTGCCCGGACCTGGGCACGAACCCGCGTCCCCTGCATCGGCAGGCGGACTCTCAACCATTACGCCACCAGGGAAGCCCTCTTCTATCACTCTTTGTATCAGGGCAGAGGCTATTAACTAGCAGCAAGTGGGCCATACTCTCCCTCACACGTGTTTGGTTTATCTAACCCAGTGTTGTTGTTCATTGTTTTCTGGTATTGTGACCACATTTAACATTGAGTAATTTTAGGAGCCAGACACAAAAGATCACATACTATATGATTCCATGTATATGAGATATCTGGCGTACATAAGTCTGTAGAAATAGAAAGCAGATTGGTGGTTTTTAGTGGCTGTAAGGAGGAGGAACAGGGAGTGATTGCTTAATGGGTATGGTGCTTTATTTTGGAGTGATGGAAATGTTTCAGAACTAGATAGAGGTAGTGACTGCACAGCATTGTGAAAGTACTCAAAGCCACTGTTCACTTCAAAATGGTTAATTTTATGCTATGTGAATTTCACATAGATGAATGAATGGAGTGATTTCAGATTTTCTACCTTTCTTGGGAAACTGCTCTCTGATTCTCACTGTTGTAACTGTCAGCTAGAGCTAAGCTTTAGATGAGAATATGTGCTTTAGGGACCGCATTGCCAAACCCTGAATTTTATTTTTATTTTTTGCGGTATGCGGGCCTCTCACTGCTGTGGCCTCTCCCGTCACGGAGCACAGGCTCCGGACGCTCAGGCTCAGCGGCCATGGCTCACGGGCCCAGCCGCTCTGCGGCACGTGGGATCTTCCCAGACTGGGGCACGAACCCGTGTCCTCTGCGTCGGCAGGCAGACTCCCAACCACTGCGCCACCAGGGAAGCCCAAACCCTGAATTGTTGACTTGAGTCTGAGAGTAAAAGTCAGGGCCAAGATTCTACATGCCCTAGCTTTTGACTGTATTGTAGCAGAGAGCTATTTCTCTGCGAGCTCCATCAAAAGCAAGAAAATAAAATATTTGCTGAGAGAGCTAAACCATTCAAGAAGAAAGGAGGGGTTAGTGGAAAAGTGAGGAAACCCATTTCCTTTATGGAAAAGAAGGATATTCTTTTGTGTTTAATATGTAAATGAAGTATATCAACGCTGAACCACTATCAAATGGGAGCTTCACTCCTTTACTCACCTCTGTGGGTATTTCTACAGGTGATCCCTACCTCAGAGTGACTAATCGTAGTAATCGGAACTGACAGTAGTGGAAGTGGAGCAGGAGAGAAAGGGAATCAAATGAAATAGAGACCTATTATGACAAAGAGGAAAAGAATAAAACAAATAAATATGTTCTCCCCAACTATCCCTTACACTCTGTATGGTGGCAAGAAGACAGTTACTGGTTCTCTCCTTTAAGGGACATCATTAAATAATGTCTGAAATTAATTGAAAATAATCAGTTTGGATGCTTTGCTCCTCTAATTTTTTTTTTTTTTCCCACTAGGAAGCCTGTGTAGTAAAGAATTTAACCTTGCTCAAAAAGCATTCTGGCCTTTGACCTTGGCTTCTGGGAGGTAATCACTAAGCCCTTGGAATTACAGGCCTGAAAAAAGTGTCTTTATTTTCCTGGGCCTTGGTTCACCAGATAGTCTAACACTATGCTACATAGTGGGCACTGGCTATACCCAGATAGTCTTAGGGTGGAGCCAGCCACACTAGAAAACCCAGCAATGTCATTTAGAATTATGCTGGGTCAGACAACCACATGGGCAGTGAGCCCATCAATCATATCTATGTAATGGAGCCCCAGTAAAAACTCTGGACACTGAGACCTGGCTGACTTTCCCTTTTTGGCAGCACTCCATGTGTTTTGTCGCATATTGGTGCCAGGAAAGTAATGTGCCCTGACTCCATGGGGAGAGGACAGTGGGAGCCCCATGTTTGGTACTTCCCTGGACTCCACCCTGTGTGCTTCCTCTGTTGACTGACTTTCATCTGTATTCTTTCCCTGTAATAAACTGTAACTGTGAGTATAACATTTTCCAGTGAGTTCTGTGAGTCCATCTAGAAATTGTCAAAACTGAGGGTGGTTCTGGGATCCCCACAAACTTGCAGTTGGTGTCAGAAATGAGGGTGGTTTGTGTATTCTGTGTGCCCTCTAATTTTACAGTTGGCTAAACTCTTCCCAGTCTCACTCTTGATTTTAATTTAATACACACACATATCATATCTTGATTACTTAATGGCAGTAGAATTCATGGGGACAGGGACAAATGTTACCTCCTACTTACCCACTTCCATACTGTTTTAAATTTTTATAAGTACCCATTACTTAATAATAAAAAACATTTTAAAAATTTAAGAGTCTCATCTTTTCAGCATTACCCCTTTATCAAGCAAGAATTATGGTGGAGAAGGAAGATGGTTTACAAAGATAACAGAAATGTGAATCTGGAAACTAATCACAGAAATACGTAATTAAGGTGAAATTATGCACTGTACATTATAATTTATTTTAATCCTTGGCAATATTTTAAAGAAGTATGTTGAATTGGGCATATAATGTGTCTAATTTTGAATAGCAATTAGATCATTTAAACTATAATTAGAATTTTAAAAGAAATCATCATCATTTCTCTAAATATGAACACTGAGTCATAGTATTGCTTTATGGAAACCACATCAGAAAACTATTTAAGTAAAGCTTGGAAACTTACATGAGTTTATGTCTATGTATGCATTGGACAAAATAGAGTTTTTCAGTCTGAAAAAAAAATGAACTCTCTAAATGCCAAATTTGGGACTAAAATAAAATAAATATTTGGAAATAGTATTGGGAGATAGTAGAGTTTAAGAAACACAGAATACTAAAATAAAATAAAATAAAATAAAAAAGCATCTTCTGATTTCTCTCTCCCCTCTTCCCTCTTCATCTTGGGAGGTGGGGTAAGATAGGACCCTGAACTTAGGCTCAAGGTGGAACTGTTTCATGATGTCAAAGACAAAACTGCATCAGAGACAAAATGAGCAAAGGCTGTTGATTCATAAACTGGGCAAGGGAACCCATCTGTCATTGCTTTCATTTCGGCAGGAGTTCTAAGGTGGTAGAAAGGAGAATACGTTTACAGGGTAAAGAGAGGAAACACAGTCTCTGACTGGAAACACTCTCTGGAGGTGGGATTTTTGCAAGTGAGGAGGACTTGCTGCTTGGACTCCAGGCACACTCATAATTCCTTGGTTGGCTTCAGGGGGCAAGTGAGCCACCCAGGGACATTTCTAAAGAGGAAGATGTGTTTAGTGTTGGGAGCAGGGGTGTTCTGGAGGTGGCTATTTCCTGGAACAAGTTGGGGTCCATGGGATCCTCTTTTTGAGGTCCAACTATCATAATGGCACATAATGGGCAGGGATGGCTACCATGGTAGATAGTTTCTCATTGAAGACAGGGTTGGACAGCTATGCACTATTATTCTAGGGGGAATGATGTATTCTTCTTCCTTTTCTTCCTTTTCTTCTGCCACACCCTCCCTCATCCACTCTGCATCCATCACTTTGACCTTCCTTCTGATCCTTAGATACAAGACACCAATTTCTGTCCTGGAGCCTCTGGTCTCTCTCTCTCTTTTCTCTCCCTGGAATGTTCTCCTCTTCATCTGGTTCAATCTTCCTGCTACTCAGGCCATACCTAATTACCCCTTTTAAACCAAGCATTTAAAGGAAGGGAAGAAAAAGAAATAATCTATATTCAGATGTGTTTATGCATGCATAGTGATACTCTGGAAGTTACATGAGAATCCAACAACAGTGGTTCCATCTGGGAAGGAGCAGTGAGAACACCTGAGAAAATGGAGGTGAGCATTGGAAGGGGAGATTTACCATATATCTTTTTATAAATTCTGATTTTTTTAAAGCATGTGAATAAATCACCTATTCTAAATGTTTTTTTAAGCTGAAAGTACATTAACATGAGCAGCAGCCACTTGGCCAGCCACCATCACTCTCCCTGTGCATGTGTTTGCCTGAAAATGACTTTCTTCCACCTTCACAGTTAGTTAATAATTTGAGTATAGAAGTTTAAGTTGAAAATAATTTTAACACAGAATTTTGAATAGATTTTTTCTTCATTATTTTCTAGTATCTGGTGTTCTGATGAGAAACTGAATGTGCTTTTTTTTTTTTTTTTTCTGTAGGAGACCTGTCTTTTTTCCCCCTCCCCTTTTAGGCCATCTCTTTATCTCTAGTGTTTTTTTTCCCAATTTAAAAAATTGTGGTACAATACAAATAGCATAAAATTTACCATTTTAACTATTTTTAAATGTACAGTTCAGTGGTTTTAAGTACATTCATATTGTTGTACAGCCATCACCACCATCCATCTCCAGAACTCTTTTCATTTTGCAAAACTGAAACTCTCTATCCACTAAATATAAACTCCCCATTCCCACCTCCCCCCAGTCCCCGGCAACCACTATTCTCTTTCAGTCTCTCTGAATTTGCCTATTCTAGATACCTCATGTAAGCAGAATCATACAGTATTTTATACCCTGCGTTTTTATAGCACTTTTCAGCCTTTTCTTATTTATTCATTTGTTTATTGTTTGTTGCCTCTATTGCATTTTAAGTTCCATGAAAACAGGGTCATTGCTTTTCTGATCATCCCTGTAGCCTCAGAATTCAGAGTAATGCCTGGAACAGAGTAGAAGGTGACTTGATGAATGTTAAACGGTTCCCATCGTGGCAATTCTTCCTAGGGGAGGGATTCTCTACACCACTTTCCCAGAAGAGGTTGGAACCTGGCAGACATTTAACATGTCATCAATTGCCTGGGATATGGGGCGGGCTTGGATTTGCTCTTTATTGCCTGAATTTCTGACTTGCTGTCTTTGTGATATTATGATGGAATAACCAACGCAAGTCCCCATTTTGTATAATTAGGATCAAATTACCACTGTAAGGAAGACAGTTTGGGGAAAATTCTTATGATGCAAAATCAAGTGGAAGTTCTCAGTTGGCGAAGAACTGGTCCTCTTTACCTTCTCTCTTGAAGCAGATTATTCTACAGTCATCAGATAAATACCAGCTTATCTTCTACTTAGGAAAACCTTGGCTATGATCTTGTTAGAGTGCCAATCTTCCTTTCTTTCTAGGATAGATTTAGGCTAAATGGTGTGGGGGGGGGGGTGTCAGCAACATTTTCTTAAAGGGCCAGACACTAAATAGTTTAGGCTTTGTGGCCGTATGACTTCTGTCCTAACTACTCAACTCTGCTGTTGTAGCACAAAAGCACCCAGGACAATAGACAATATGTAAAGGAATAATAACACTTTTTTATGAATACCAAAATGGTAATTTTCATGTGTCATGAAACATTATTGTTTAGATTTTTTTCCCCTACCCATTTAATAAAAATCATACTTAGTTCGTAGGCTATATAAAAATAGGCAGTGAGCTCGATTTGGTCCATGGGCAGGAGTTTACCCCCCTTGAAGGAAGGATTACCTGTGAAATGTAAAACGTAATTCTCAGAGAGTACAGGGCCCACAGAAGACAACATATAAATGCTCACAGTTCTTTCAGTGTAGACGTTCTTGAAACCAACAGGAAGAAAACAGCTTTGTTAACCTGCTTGCAGGAGCAAACACTGTGTATATAAACACCACTAAAACATGCTACCACATGGTAATGACTTTCACTTCTCTCCTAAAAGAAATTACTCTAGCTCTAATATTAGACACTAACTAAAAAGCCTACACTGAGCAAAGCTGAATAAGCTATTGCCTTCTTAGTGGAAAGGAAAAGTATCATGTTGAATTGGTTGCACAAAGAGTTCATGCTTGTGTATAAATTCTCACTGTTGCCCTTGGTGTTCTTTATCTTTAACCACTCAGCTTAAGGATTAAGTCTATGACATGCTACAAGGGTTTGTGTATACATGCTACAAGAGTTTAAAGATGGGAGAGCCAAGGCACAGAGTGGTTCAGAAAGTCGCCTAAAGTCACACAGCTATTGCATGCAGAGCCTGATTCAGACCCTGGCAGTGGGACCCTAGAATTTGCTCTTTTCACCACTGTGCTATTTTTAAATCATCACACCTTTTAATTTTCATGCTAGTAACAGTCTTTCTCTCCAAGGAAAATTGTGCCCTCTATAAAACGAGAGTGAGAGTTTAAAAATATTTCACCTCCTTCAATAAATAAACTGTGATACATAAACATTCAAGTTTTAAGTACAGTCTATAATATTCTCATCAGCCTGGCAAAGTGAGTCCTAGTGAAGACCTAGTCAGGGACCTAGCCCACCTGGGCTCTACACAGACACAAGATAGCCTTTCTAGAAGGAGGTTTATTTAGTATTAGGTTTGTGGGTTTTTTGGGTTTTTTTAGGTAAAAACATAAGATGAAAATACATTCTTCTGTAGAACTGCTCACTTTGCCAGATTTCATTATATTGTAAAACATAATTAAATAAATAAGATTTCAAATTGGTGCTAGTAAAATACCCCTTTGACAGAAATTTTTTCATCTAAATATTAAAAGCTAAGCAAATGTCCATGTTATCTTTAAGTACTAATTGTGGAATGTAATTCAGGAGCTGTTGTCTCTTGGGGGAAGGATGTTGGTCAAAGGTCTATTCCAGAATGCTGATATAGGTGCTGGCAGGTGACTGATTTTCTCTTCATCAAACATACCTGGGAAACTATATTATAAAGAAATGAGACCCTGTGGTGATAATTCTTCTTTCCCAGTGGTTAATATATTTTTAATCTCATAATTTATCATTGCCATTGGTAAGTTTTTTTAAAAAAGGTGATGTAGGTTAGCCTTGAGTTATTAATAAGGATAAAATTATACAGAAAATGCCACTTTGTGATGAGGCAGTTATTCAGTGTGCTTTGTTCTCATATTTGAAACCACGTCCTATGGGCTTCCCTGGTGGCGCAGTGGTTGAGAGTCCACCTGCCGATGCAGGGGACATGGGTTCGTGCCCCGGTCCGGGAAGATCCCACATGCCGCGGAGTGGCTGGGCCCATAAGCCATGGCCGCTGAACCTGCGCGTCCGGAGCCTGTGCTCCGCAACGGGAGAAGCCACAGCAGTGAGAGGCCCGCGTACCGCAAAAAACAAACAAACAAACAAAAAACCATGTCCTATATCTTCAGCCACTTCTATCCCAAATAATAAATAACTTATACTGTATCGTGTAATTTATGAAGCATTTTTGCATATGTGAACTAAGTTTATCTATAAAACACTGGTAGGTGTTCCTGCTCCTTTTTATGGAAAAGGAAATTGAGAAAGATTAGATGAGCTTGCTAGGATAATTTTATTCCTATTGTCTCATTTTTTTTGAAATGGATCATTTGATTACCCACGGTCTCATAAGAAGACATGTAGAGAAAGGAGACTATTATGAGTATTCTATAATTCTTCCTGGTAAGTGGGTAAAGATATGTAACTCTGGGACGGATAAGAGAAAGAAATATTGCTGTTTGTCCTTTGCTTATATCTCTTAATAGTATTAGCCACCACCTACTGAGTTCTTACTTTAGTTCTTACTCTATTGAGTTCTTACTAGTATAAAGCTTACTTGTAAGCTTTATTAAAAAACGTTTAATTAGCACATTTAATCATCATAGTACCCTAAGTGGGTATATAATACAGACATGGAAACTGAAGTGTGGAGGTAGTAATTTACCCAAGTGTACATCTAGTAAATGGTTAAACAGGGTTCAACCCAGGCCATCTGACCCTAAAACTTGAGATCTTCTATATTCTCCACTAATTCTTTAGACTACTAGTACTATATTCTGTATTTTCCTTAGCTATATCCTTTTATGGCCCTTGAAGGGAACCACATTTCCTGTGTCTTATATAAAAACTAAATAATTTGAAAAAAGCTGAGATTGGTTTTAGGCTATGTATTTTTTAAAATTTTGTTTTGTTTTTGATAACATTATATGCTGTGGAGGTTAGAAAGATGAGGTTTTGAAAAGGCAAATGTCAGAAGCTTCTACTTACTACTGTTCATTTTGGAATATAGGATGTGGCAACTGGCAGAGACACAGGAGAGATAAGATTAGGTAGCTATGAGGGACAATCTTGAAAAAGTAGGTTGGGTTCTCATCAATAAAATCTTAGTGAAAGTTTCCATAAAAATGAGTCAGGCTTAAGATAAGGCTAGCCTACTCCCATGGTATCTTACATATTATGGGGCCATGTGCTCCCCTAAGACTGTTAAAAACAGGCCCAGACCTTAAAAAACATGACTCCCAAGTGAGGGTTCCAACAATAGGGACAGATTTGCCCAACTTTACCAACTTGCAATATGGCAGAGCTAGGTCTCAAGCCCAAGTCCTTTAAACATTGTTTGAAAGTAGAACATTACTTTCACGCAAATAGGACCTAGGCAAATCACAGGAGGCACATTTACAGATTCTCACCTCGTTTCCCTGGACCCCAAGCAGTCAGGACCTGCAAACTTTCCTCAGGAGTAAGAGGGTTTTATTCTGCCACCCCTCCCTGAGCAAGGCAGTGCCCCCGTGACCACGCCTCCATCCTCTGCCCCTCAGTGCACTTCCCTTTCATCTAGTTCAGCAAGTGGTGCAGGACCCGCTGATGACTCACGCACAGTAAGGTATGAAGGACCGACAGCTAGCATCCCTGGCCAATCAGTGTTTTAATGAGAAGGAAGAATTCTGGTGTTTGATTAGCAATACCATTCCCCCCAGAAAAGAATTCTGGTTGGTGGAATTTCCACAGTGATATATGGCTCAGAGTGAGAAATGGGGTAGAGAGGAGGGAGAAATTATTTTTAGGAGGAAGTTCATCTTAAGGCTAGAGTCGGCAGAACTGGATTTGAGTGCAAGCTCTACAGTTCCTTAGGCTGCGTGAGCATGTCCAAATTATTTAACTTGTCTAATTCCTAGCTTCTTCATCTGTAAAATGGGGCTAATGATGAAATCCACCTCCGCGGGTTGTGGAAATTACGTAATCTCATGGGTGTGAAGCATGAGATTTACATGAGAATGAGAATTGCTCTACAGATACTGACCATTATTTTTGGCCTTAGCGCTAGGATTGGGACTGGTTCATTCAAATGCATAACCAAACATAATCAAATAAAAACGGATGGATAGAATGCAATGGGTAGTTAGCAAATTGTGTCTAATCAAAACTCGGCACATCCAACTCTTCATATCTACGCGCACATGATTTTGTTCATGAGCTTTCCTTGTGTTCTCTTATGTTGCACACTGTTCCTTATGGGGGAGATTGTCATGTAATGACAATCATGTAATGATGACAAATAACTGTTCAGTGTTTTTCTGATATGTATATTTCAAAAATTGATTTTAACATGAGTTATCACCAACACTAATTTTTGCCATTTATCAAAATATGGTTTGAGACAAGCCATTCTAGTCAATAAATGTTCTAAATATTCTCTATACCAGAGATTCTCAGAATTTACTGTGCATTAGAATCACTAGGGAGGTTCTGGTTAAGAATTTTGTTTCATAGGCCCCTCCCCCAGAGATCCGGATATAGAACATTGAAGATGGAGCTTAGGCAGCTGTATTTTTTTTTTTAACATTTTTATTGGGGTATAATTGCTTTACAATGGTGTGTTAGTTTCTGCTTTATAACAAAGTGAATCAGCTATACATATACATATGTTCCTGTATCTCTTCCCTCTTGCGCCTCCCTCCCTCCCACCCTCCCTATCCCACCCCTCTAGGTGGTCACAAAGCACCGAGCTGATCTCCCTGTGCTATGAGGCTGCTTCCCACTAGCTATCTACCTTACGTTTGTTAGTGTATATATGTCCATGCCTCTCTCTCACTTTGTCACAACTCACCCTTCCCCCTCCCTATATCCTCAAGTCCGTTCTCCAGTAGGTCTGTGTCTTTATTCCTGTCTTACCCTTAGGTTCTTCATGACATTTTTTTCCTTAAATTCCATATATATATGTTAGCATACGATATTTGTCTTTCTCTTTCTGACTGACTTCACTCTGTATGACAGACTCTAGGTCTATCCACCTCATTACAAATAGCTCAATTTCGTTTCTTTTTATGGCTGAGTAATATTCCATTGTATATATGAGCCACATCTTCTTTATCCACTCATCCGATGATGGGCACTTAGGTTGTTTCCATCTCCGGGCTATTGTAAATAGAGCTGCAATGAACATTTTGGTACATGACTCTTTTTGAAGTATGGTTTTCTCAGGGTATATGCCCAGTAGTGGGATTGCTGGGTCATATGGTAGTTCTATTTGTAGTTTTTTAAGGAACCTCCATACTGTTCTCCATAGTGGCTGAACCAATTCACATTCCCACCAGCAGTGCAAGAGTGTTCCCTTTTCTCCACACCCTCTCCAGCATTTATTGTTTCTAGATTTTTTGATGATGGCCATTCTGACTGGTGTGAGATGATATCTCATTGTAGTTTTGATTTGCATTTCTCTAATGATTAATGATGTTGAGCATTCTTTCATGTGTTTGTTGGCAGTCTGTATATCTTCTTTGGAGAAATGTCTGTTTAGGTCTTCTGCCCATTTTTGGATTGGGTTGTTTGTTTTTTTGTTATTGAGCTGCATGAGCTGCTTGTAAATTTTGGAGATTAATCCTTTGTCAGTTGCTTCATTTGAAAATATTTTCTCCCATTCTGAGGGTTGTCTTTTATGGTTTCCTTTGCTGTGCAAAAGCTTTGAAGTTTCATTAGGTCCCATTTGTTTATTTTTGTTTTTATTTCCATTACTCTAGGAGGTGGGTCAGAAAGGATCTTGCTGTGATTTATGTCATAGGGTGTTCTGCCTATGTTTTCCTCTAAGAGTTTGATAGTTTCTGGCCTTACATTTAGGTTTTTAATCCATTTTGAGCTTATTTTTGTGTATGGTATTAGCGAGTGATCTAATCTCATACTTTTACATGTACCTGTCCAGTTTTCCCAGCACCACTTATTGAAGAGGTTGTCTTTTCCCAATGTATATTCTTGCCTCCTTTATCAAAGATAAGGTGACCATATGTGTGTGGGTTTATCTCTGGGCTTTCTACCCTGTTCCATTCATCTATATTTCTGTTTTTGTGCCACTACCATACTGTCTTGATTACTGTAGCTTTGTAGGATAGTCTGAAGTCAGGGAGCCTGATTCCTCCAGCTCCATTTTTCTTTCTCAAGATTGCTTTGACTATTCGGGGTCTTTTGTGTTTCCATACAAATTGTGAAATTTTTTGTTCTAGTTCTGTGAAAAATGCCAGTGGTAGTTTGATAGGGATTGCATTGAATCTATAGATTGCTTTGGGTAGTAGAGTCATTTTCACAATGTTGATCCTTCCCATCCAAGAACATGGTATATCGCTCCATCTATTTGTATCATCTTTAATTTCTTTCATCCGTGTCTTATAATTTTCTGCATACAGGTCTTTTGTCTCCTTAGGTAGGTTTATTCCTAGGTATTTTATTCTTTTTGTTGCCATGGTAAACGGGAGTGTTTCCTTAATTTCTCTTTCAGATTCTTCATTATTAGTGTATAGGAATGCAAGAGAATTCTGTGCATTAATTTTGTATCCTGCAACTTTACCAAATTCATTGATTATCTCTAGTAGTTTTCTGGTACCATCTTTAGGATTCTCTATGTATAGTATCATGTCATCTGCAGACAGTGACAGCTTTACTTCTTCTTTTGCGATTTGGATTCCTTTTATTTCCTTTTCTTCTCTGATTGCTGTGGCTAAAACTTCCAAAACTATGTTGAATAAGAGTGGTGAGAGTGAGCAACCTTGTCTCGTTGCTGATCTTAGTGGATATGGTTTCAGTTTTTCACCATTGAGGATGATGTTGGCTGTGGGCATGTCATATATGGCCTTTATTATGTTGAGGAAAGTTCCCTCTATGCCTACTTTCTGCAGGGTTTTTATCATAAATTGGTGTTGAATTTTGTCAAAAGCTTTCTCTGCATCTATTGAGATGATCATATGGTTTTTCTCCTTCAATTTGTTAATATGGTTTATCACATTGATAGATTTGCGTATATGATGAATCCTTGCATTCCCGGAATGAACCCCACTTGATCATGATGTATGATCCTTTTAATGTGCTGTTGGATTCTGTTTGCTAGTATTTTGTTGAGGATTTTTGCATCTATGTTCATCAGTGATATTGACCTGTAGTTTACTTTCTTTGTGACATCTTTGTCTGGTGTTGGTATCAGGGTGATGGTGGCCTTGTAGACTGAGTTTGGGAGTGTTCCTCCCTCTGCTATATTTTGGAAGAGTTTGAGAAGGATAGGTGTTAGCTCTTCTGTAAATGTTTGATAGAATTTGCCTGTGAAGCCATCTGGTCCTGGGCTTTTGTTTGTTGGAAGATTTTTAATCACAGTTTCAATTTCAGTGCTTGTGATTGGTCTGTTCATATTTTCTATTTCTTCCTGATTCAATCTTGGAAGTTTGTGCTTTTCTAAGAATTTGTCCATTTCTTCCAGGTTGTCCATTTTATTGGCATAGAGTTGCTTGTAGTAATCTCTCATGATCTGTTTTAGTTTTGCAGTGTCAGTTGTTACTTTTCCTTTTTCATTTCTAATTCTATTGATTTGAATCTTCTCCCTTTTTTTCTTGATGAGTCTGGCTAATGGTTTATCTATTTTTTTATCTTCTCAAAGAACCAGCTTTTAGTTTTATTGATCTTTGCTATTGTTTCCTTCATTTCTTTTTCATTTATTTCTGATCTGATGTTTATGATTTCTTTCCTTCTGCTAACTTTGGGGTTTTTTTGTTCTTCTTTCTCTAATTGCTTTAGGTGCAAGGTTAGGTTGTTTATTCGAGATGCTTCCTGCTTCTTAAGGTGTGCTTGTATTGCTATAAACTTCCCTCTTAGAACTGCTTTTGCTGCATCCCATAGGTTTTGGGTCGTCGTGTCTCCATTGTCATTTGTTTCTAGGTATTTTTTTATTTCCTCTTTGATTTCTTCAGTGATCACTTCGTTATTAAGTAGTGTATTGTTTAGCCTCCATGTGTTTGTATTTTTTACAGATCTTTTCCTGTAATTGATATCTAGTCTCATGGCGTTGTGGTCAGAAAAGATACTTGATACAATTTCAATTTTCTTAAATTTACCAAGGCTTGATTTGTGACCCAAGATATGATCTGTCCTGGAGAATGTTCCATGAGCACTTGAGAAAAATGTGTATTCTGTTGTTTTTGGATGGAGTGTCCTATAAATATCAATTAAGTCCATCTTGTTTAATGTATCATTTAAAGCTTGTGTTTCCTTATTTATTTACATTTTGGATGATCTGTCCATGGGTGAAAGTGGGGTGTTAAAGTCCCCTACTATGAATGTGTTACTGTCGATTTCCCCTTTTGTGCCTGTTAGTATTTAGGCAGCTGTATTTTTAATAAGCACTCCCAGGTGACCTGATACAAGTGGTAAGAGATGCCCATTTCGAGAAATTCTTTTCTATTACTTTTTTTCTAGTCTGAGGAGAAACAACTGTTTATCTGGCCCAAAGTTTCCCATTTTTCCCCAGCTTCATTCTCCTTTCAATCTCAATTCAGGAAATCTGATGGCCTAACCTAGATTTGCATGTGAAAGAACAACCTACCTGCCATGTATCTCCAGAGACCACAGTCCAAACTTTGAAATACTTAGAGAACCTGCATTTGAATCTCAACCTAGACACTTTTCTCCCTATTCTGAGGCTTAAAGTATCCCTACACATACATAATGATAAATCTCTCTTTTCTGAGTAAGACATTTTGTAACTGTTATTTTAAAAAATTTGGATCTCATTTTCTTTTCTTTTTCTTTTCTGTTCTCAGAAGACCTCAGTAATTTTTTTTTTTTTTTTTTTTTTTTTTTTTTTTTTTTTTGCGGTACGTGGGCCTCTCACTGCTGTGGCCTCTCCTGTTGCAGAGCACAGAACGCGCAGGCTCAGCGGCCATGGCTCATGGGCCCAGCCGCTCCACGGCATGTGGGATCCTCCCGGACCAGGGCACGAACCCATGTCCCCTGCATCGGCAGGCGGACTCTCAACCACTGCGCCACCAGGGAAGCCCTGACCTCAGTAATTCTTGTTTCTGAGTTAAGATAAAATGAAAGACGGGTCATGTATGCTAAAATGTGTAATTAGGCGATGCTAATTAAGTACTTTAAAATGATTAGACGAAAGCACCTTATGTGTACTTCCAGCCTCAGTCAAGGGCGTGGCTTCAGGCTAACATCAGAGGTAATTGGGTTGCCTTCCCTGACTCAAACTGCTTTTTTGCCATGAATCCTACGGATCTTGCATTTCAGATTTCATTTCTTCCTTCAAGCAAGTATAGGAACAAAGTATCTTCTTCCTATCCCTTAATCAAAAGCCATAATGCCGGAACTCTTCTCTGTGCCTCCGTAGAGTGTTTTAAAGACTCCCGTGGAGGCCTTGGGTTCAGGGATACTATGTGGATTGGACCATGAGGTAAAAGCAGAGGAGTTGCTTTTAACTCATAGTTCAATTACTGTGAGACTTGGAACAAGTCACTTTGCCTTTTTGAGATTTGATCCCAGGAGTTGTTGTGAGACTTGGTGATATAATATTTAAAACACGTGCAAAATATTTAGCACTTGATAGATAATCAATGAATGCCAGTTATTATCATTACCTACTACTGTATTTACCAAACCCGGATGATAAGCCAGTACAACTACTATGGTAAAAATCTGGGCTTCCAAACAGCAAGTGAGATCTGAAAACATAATGGGTCTAGTATTTGTTCTTAAAGGCCACATATGATTTAATCCTTGAAGTATTTTTGTCCTGTGGAAAAAAGTAAAAAAGGAAGAAGGAAGGTGGTTTGGAGAGCTGGCAGTGTATTGCTCAGCTGAGCTAGACTGGTAGCAAAAGCCAGCATTAGAGAGGATTCTTGGAGAGGCAGCCTATAATTAACTGTGAGGGCAATGGATCCTCTGAAACTTCTTCATATTATAGAGCGCTCGTTGTTTTCGGCATTTCCTTTCTATCATTTTCTCTTTCTTGGGTCATATATGCATACATTGAATTACGTGGGAAATGTAACCGAAGACCAGAGCCTTTCTTTTTCTTTCTGGATCCCAAAAAAACAGGAGTTTACTATGGTTTAGAAGTCAGAATGACGGTACATAATAATTAGGTTTAATTGACAACACTTTTTATGAAATTTCTGAATTTTTGCTGAGTTTTATACATTATCACTAGCTTGAGTTTCCCCCCTCTGTCTTACTTTTATTACTCGAGTCACCAGAAGGGAAATTTAAAGTATTTCAAAAATAGCTGTTTCTGGGCAAGTCACCCAGCACACACTCCTCATGTTTCCTCTGGTTTCAAACATAAAGGGGAAGCCGGCTCAGACAAGAACAATCCTTGCTGCACACCCGCCAGCTCGCGCATCCCCCTTTTTATTCCGAGAGGCTCCAGCTCAAAACAAAAGTTACAAGGTTAAGCGCTACTCTGAGTTCCTGACACAGCTAAACCCTGCTTGGTCTTCAAAAAATAGAGGTCTGTAATTCCTTTTTGAACATGCCTTCAAAGTGGAGGTCTTCAGCCACGAGCTCCTCTTTGACGCCATCTAGTGCCCACTGGTGGTCGGTCGGCTCCAAAGCTTCCCACCGTCTTAAAAGCTTTGTTGGTGTCTGCGGGCATGGCCATGGCTGCTCCAGTCATCTGTTCCTGCATCATCCGCGATTGGTCAGCAACATTATCTTGGCCCCAAATCAGAGAGTAAATGCCCCGAAGCCCAAAGACATTGAGGAAATACCAGGATTCAGAACTCACCCAGGAGGCATCTAATGTGAGTAGTTTAATTCCTTGCTGTAGCATGGGCTTAAAAGGCAGGGTCAGTGGAAACGGGACCTTGGTTGTGACAAAGCCTGAAAACGTCATGTTGAGCCATCCACCAATAAGAATCATAGGGAGGACACATGTGGCTTTGCCTTTCATCATGTCTATGAGCATAGCGGGGAGGGGGGTCATTCACAGGAGAAGGAGGCACATCCTTCCTTTTAGTTTTTTTGGAAAAATCCATCCTCTGGGTTGTTGAAGTAATGTGTTTGTGCCAGGAGAGACTGTTTGGGAATGTATTTTCCATTTTCCCTGAGGCCTCTGCTTCGAATGAGGGCTTGACTGTCGGAGACTTGTTCCTGGGTGAGCTTCTTGTCGCTCTGCAGCAGGATGGACACGTAGTGGTGAATCATGCCCACGAAGAAGGTGATGATAACGATGGGCAGGACCACCCAGAGGCGGATGTTGGAGTCGAGTAGCAGCTCGGGCCCTTCCATCCTCACAGAGAGCCAGCTCCCGGCTTGCTGTAGCCGAGTTGATTTTCACTGGGGCGTGGGGCTTCTCGTCGAGTTCGCCTCCCAGCCTTCTCACGCCCCTCAGCCAGGCGAGCCCGGGACCACTGGGCAGCCCGCAAGCCCTTATTTTATTGACAAGTCAGGAGCATCTTTACCCAGAGGAAATGCCAGGTTACTGAATTTACCCACAAAACTCCTCCGAATCCTTTGTTACTTTGTGTGGATTTGATCTGTATAGATGACACATTAATAATGTTCTAGGGCCCAGAGAACTAATTATTTACCCACAGATCAAATCTGTCTTTCTCATTTGTATACCTGGCAACTGCAAAGGATGGGAGTTGGCAAACTTGTTAGCACTGTGGGAGTCTGGATACAGAGAACATTTATCGAACAAATTCTTGTCTGTGTTTAGGCATGGATGCCGATCTTAAATACTTTTGTACTAATCTACTGGGGCACTTGATTCAGGAAACATTTACTGAAGACCTGCTTTTTATGCTGCCCAACGCTGAATATAGCCATTGCGTTTCACTGGGTGCAGGTGTGCATTTCATAAAGGAAACACAGCAGTACAAGAAGGAAAGTACATTTCCTTTACTAGGGAGAAGTAGCAGGTAGAAGAAATGTTGAGACTTTTTTCCCCCCTCTCTTGCCCTGAATCTTTTCTCCCTGTCATCCAGAAAGTCAGGTCGTTTATTCTGCTTCATCCCTTCCAAGGAGGATTGTGACACTCCCCAAAGAAGTCACAGCAAACCTTCCTGGATTTTGTTTCCAAAAGTCTAAGCCAAGATGAACAAATCCAAACACTTAGAAGGGTCTGGCAGATAAAGTGATGGGAGGAGTGAGCTGGATGGCTCTGTGGTGAGTGGAGGGCATGTGGTTTGCATAAAGAAGGCATCTGCTGCGCTGCCCCAGATTTGTTTCGTTTTGTGAGCCCAGAGAAGCCAGACGTCCAAATTTCTAAAGGAAATCCAACTTTTGGTACAAAGAACTACCGGCCCCAGCCTACTTGGGAGAAGAGAACTAGATGAAGAGATAGGTTCGCCGAGACAAAAAAAGGGATTTTCCTGGGTTCAGAAAGGAAGATAATTTTGTGCGCTCTATAGAAATAGAGATCTTTACCCACAGCCTCATAGCAGCCTCTGGTTGATGGAGAGGAGAGAGATGACTTCATGGTGCCCTAGGGAGGTGGGATCCCAGGCACTGAGATTTCCAGGGAAGCCTCCAAAAATTTCAGTCAGCCAATAAGATGAACTTTGGTGTAGAATCCCGTTTTAAGGGAAGACAAGGAACTATGGATATAAAAAATAAACTTAAAATGCTTAATTCCTTGCATAAGATAGTATTTTATCGAGGTGCCTATAGCAGAGTGGTTTAACATAACCTGGTTTCAATTACTGAGTTCAGACCGTGAATCACACATTTATTTGCTGTGAGTCTTGAGGAAACATGTAAACTCTCAATGCATCAGTTTCTTCATGTTTAAAATGGGAATGGGGGCTTCCCTGGTGGCGCAGTGGTTGAGAGTCCACCTGCCGATGCAGGGAACACGGGTTCGTGCCCCGGTCCGGGAAGATCCCACATGCCGCGGAGCGGCTGGGCCCGTGAGCCATGGCCGCTGAGCCTGCGCGTCCGGAGCCTGTGCTCCGCAACGGGAGAGGCCACAGCAGTGAGAGGCCCGCGTACCGCAAAAAAAAAACACAAAAAAACAGGGAATGGTACTTAATAATACTAAGCCTACTTCAGTATTATGAGAATTAAAGTAAATAATATGTGTATATCTGGTATGATGAACAAGCAAGATTCATGAGATACAATTAGAAATCATCCTTATTTTAACTTCCTACTATCCTTTTAAAATTTATTTAGAAGAGAAGTCCTTCTTCTGCTGCTGGTTGAAAACACAGGCTGATGGATGAATTTTCGACTTCATTTTAGATATTAAGACCTTTTTCAGATTTCAAGGTTGCAAACATAATCTTAATTCTGAATATGGTCTGATCCCACATACCAGTAAAAACTCCAAATTTGATTTATAGTTCAATCTTCTCCTCGCTTTCATCTGAAAGATGGGAAAGGAGGGAAGGAAAGCTCTCCCTTGTTTGCTACTGCTGTAAGATGGCATTGTGCACACTGGGCCTGGCAGTTAAGTATGGATGACTCCTTGGCCATTTTATATATCCTTCGGTGCCCCCATGAGAACTTACCAGTACAAGCCGTACCTTGTCTTCCAGTTGCCACTTTCTCCCTCACTCCCTCAGTCCCCGTTTTCTTTTCTTTTTCTTTTTTCTTCTGGAGGTCCACAGAGCAGACTCTATTGCCTTCTGTCCTGTTACTTCCCCAGACAGTCCTCTGGGATAGGTTTTAAAACAGCTCCATGCTGGCACATGGTAAGTGTTTTTAAAAATGTCATTATTATTACCACAGTTGGAAATAACAGGTTTGAGAGGATTGTATGAAAAGACATATTTATCTAGTTCCAAATTAGGCACCTTATACTATAGATACATTGTTTTTATAGATACATTTTAAGAATGTTTCTTTAAATGAAAATTTGACAATTTGATGCTTTTCCCATGTACCTATTGTAAGTACCATACATGAGTTTACAAAGTATGAATGGGCCAACATAGGATTCATTAACTAAATATATGTGGATTTTTATGAAAGGGGCATTGAAGGCTTCCTGAAAGGAGGCAGCATTTGAATTAAGCCTTGGAATTTGAAGAGGGTTTTACCATGATAGGCCCAGATGGTGGGAAGGGGAAGGAGTGGGAAACCAGAGGCAAAAGAAATGTGTCTGGAGCTAATACTCATGAGTGACAGTGTGTTACAGCAGAGGTTGATTACAGGTAAAAGTTAAAGCTAGTATTGACTGAGGATTTCCTGCGTGCTTCATTTGGACTACTTCATTTATTCTTCTCAAGTTTGTGAGGCAAGTACTGTGAGTATCCCTCTGTTATGCATAAGGACATTGAGCCTTAGAGAGGTGAGGGTAGTGGCCTGAGTTCTTCCAGCTGGAGAGGGCAGGACATGGGATTAGATCTGGCTGTCTGACCTGGGCAGGACCATGCCTAACTACTGCATTATGCAGGGCCCTTAGTTGTTAGGGGTTATAGGTGGCATTCATAATACACGTTGGATCATAAAGAAGGTTCAGGATGGACTGCATAAGAAAAATTTTAATTTTGTACATCAATCTTTGAAAAACTTACTGTTTTTCACTATATAATACTTCTAATAATTTCCTGCCATTCCTTTCTTCTTCTTCCCTTCCTCCCTCCCTTCTTTCTCTCTTTTTTTTTTTATCAAGTTGTTATTAATCCAGGGACTGTGTTAGTCCCAGGATATATAATGGTGAACCAAAATATATGCAGTCTCTGCCCTCATGGGAATTATATTCTCCAGGTGGGAGGGAGATAGATATTTAAATAGTTTCTAAGATTAAAATTGCAAGTGTGACTTTTACCTAAATGAATGGAAATTTGAGCTATTACAGCTTAAAGTGGGAGCTTTGATTTGAAAGGCCAGGGGAGAATTAGTGACTTTGAACCAAGTTCTGAAAGCTAAATGAGAGTTAACTAGATGAAGTGGGAAGAGAGGAGTGCCCAGGCAATAGGAGCAGCATATGCAAAAGTCCTGTGGTAGGAAGAAGAATGGGCTATAAAGGCCTGAGTGGCTAAATCTGAGCATACCGGAGTGGGGCAATGTACAGAGCAAGACTGGAAAGGTGGGGGCCTGGTCATGCAGAGTCTTGCTGTACATGTTCGAGCTAGATATTTATCCTAAAGGCAAGGGGTTCTGACTTTTAAAATGAAGCATTTTAAGCAGGGGTGGCCCCATGCTCAGATTTCATTTTGAACATACAACCCTAGCTGCCCTGTGGGGAACAGATTGGAAGCGAGAGAAGTGGAAGTAGTTGGAAGAAGTAGATTATTCAGTCAGCCAGGTAAGAGAGGCATTGCTTAAACCAGGGGGTGGCAGTGATGAAGGGAGATGGGGGGATTCAAGAGACGTTTAAGGGGTGAAATCAACAGGACTTTGGGATTGACTCCATATGAGGGGTGAGAAACAGGGGTGGCATTAAGCAGACTCTATGTTTCTGATTTGGAAACTGGATGGTTTGCAATCATTGAAAAAAGGAAGGCTAGCAATAGTTTTGTTTTGTTTTGTTTTGTTAAGGATTGGGTTGAGAGTAGCAGGGAAGACCATGAATTTTGAGTTAAATCACCTTTCAGATCTCAAAGATTTTTGGTAATGGAGTTTTAGCTTTGACTTACACTTTATCCCACCAGTACCCTACCGCTAATTTCCCCATTCCTGGCTCAGTTCCTATCCTGTATGAAAACTGGGTCATCACAGACTGACAGTCAAGGGCTGCTGTCCAGTTGTTCACTGGACATGCCCTATAGCCCCTCAGATTCAACCTCTCCCTCCTGCAGATCCCAGAGCCAGCCTGGCTGCCCAGAGTAGACCTCAGATAGCTCAGGTGCTCTAGGCTTGTTACCTCAACTCAGAATACGACGTGCGACCCCTCCTGGTGCTGATAAGGGCTGTCCAGCTGCTCCTATCTCGCTTCACTCTTGCTGGTTTGGTTTTATCATCACTGGCTCCCCTCTGCCCATGTCTTGCTTGCCACCTCCTCTCCACCTCCTTCCCAGTAGTTCCCAGCATGTCTTATGGAGGGATCCACATTATATGACTAGTGGAGATGAATAATTCCTTCCTTCCTTCCTCTGGTCCTTCCCTCTGTCCTTCCTCGGAAACAATTCATGATTCTCAAGTGAAGCTGCTAACCTGAAAACTATCCACCAGATGGCACCAAAACATTATATTCCAAGTGTTCGGCCCTCAGTACACCTTCAAGAAAGCCCGAAGGTTTCACTACTACGAGATGATAAAGCAGAGCCCCAGGTGCCAGTTCAACAGAAATTAAAATTCCCACTCGAACCTCCCAGAATATTTGGTTTTGGATTTTGTCGAGAGAGAGAGAGAGAGAGAGAGAGAGAGAAAGAGAGAAAGAGAGAGGGAGAGAGAGAGAAAGGGAGAGAGAGGAGAGAGAGAGAGAGAGGGAGGGGGGAGAGGGGGGGGGGAGAGAGAGAGGGAGAGGGAGAGGGGGAGGGGGAGAGGGAGAGGGAGAGAGAGAGAGAGAGAGAGAGAGAGAGGAGACAGAGAGGGAGAGGGGGAGAGAGAGAGAGGGAGAGAGAGAGGGAGAGGAGAGGGGGGGAGAGAGAGAGAGAGAGAGAGAGAGAGAGAGAGAGAGAGAACACCTTTCTCAGTAAACAATCTTTATTTTTTATTTTCTGCTCTTTAGATTCTGGATAAAAGACTATGATGGACATTACAAAATGAGGAACATGAATATTTTCAGGGACACTGTCATTTTCACTTGTGTTTCCTTCACTGTCCTTTTCTTAGTGCTAAAGCTTTCCTTGTTACAGAACATCATGTCAAGAATAGAAATACAATAGCTCCCTCTTCCCAAAGTAATAATTAAGATTAAGTGAAAACAAATGTATGCATCCAGCATCCTAGTTAAACAGAAGAGTAAAATTAACCATTTTCTCTAGTTTTAAAATGTAACTGTAATTTTTTTCCGTTTCAACATTTAGCTATCATTAATATAGCAAAAATAGTATGAGTGACCATTTAAATGATTAAAACAGTTAATGAAATGAACATATCTTCTTGGTATTATCTTCTAACTGTGGGATAGTGTTTTCTTCAATCAACATAATTAACAATTATGTTGTTGATGACAGTTTAAGAGACTTTGAGGGTTGTTTGTTGTTGTTAGTAATATTTCAGTGGCTTAAAAAATACCACACCCCTTATAAATTAACATTTTTTACTGGGTGATCAAATGTCTATCTGGCCAAATTTAGTCAAAACTTCATATGAGGAAATATCTATAAGGATTTGTGCTTTCAAATTTGGAGATCTGGGTACTGAGTGATTAAAGACTTTGCCAGGGGATGGAAAATGGGTAAAGAAACAATAGATGTTAAAATTTACTATTTTGATTCTTCTTTGGAGGCAAAAGAAATGATCTATGAATAAATGCACAGCAGGAAGTGAATTTTTAAAAGGAAGACATGTTAAGAAATAATTTGATGTTAACTCAGTTTTGTGTATATATTTTTATAATATTTCGTATGTATACTCTTTTGTCAAATTTGGCTGGCCAGCAATTGTAACATGCACATATATATACATAGAGTACATAAATATTCCTTGTTTTGCAAAGGTGTGTGTGCATGGGGGGTGGTGCTGTGTTTTTCCACTGCACAGAATAGAATGTGTCTTGCTCTAAAGCTTGGAGGAATGTCTAGATGCTTCCCTACCCTAGGGAGTCATCTGAATGTCCACAGTTCCCAGAGTGCTTTGGGATCACTTAGGCTAAAAGAGGCTACTTATTGTGAAGCTATCTTGTTTTATTCCTAAAGGAATTTCATCATTTTATATTTGTGAAAACTGTCAATGCATCTTTCTCAAAATGCAATTGCCTGAAAGAAGCAAACCAACACAGAGTGGACCCCTTGTCTTCAAAGTCATTTTATTAAGAGTAAATTAGACTGAATAAGTGATAGTCTGAAATGCATTTTCAATAGATTGCTGTCAGCCTTGCTACCTGTCAAACAGAGAGGCCTGAAGTTTCATAGTGACATATGGATTAGCCCAGTCTTCCCTGCAGCGTGAAAACAAAAGACAATTGGTGATGCATGGGGCAAACTCATCTTAAAACAGAGATATCAACAAAGGAATATGACAGCACGAAAAGACAGAGTGCAGCCTGCTGTCCACATTTACAAAGAGATTCTGTCTGAATCCATAACTTCAATACACTATGAGACAGAAAAAGAGAAAATACACGTTAAGTGTAATTGTTCATCGGGTAGTTTGCTTTAGCAAATGCTGAATTTCATTCTCGGAAGGGAGAAAGAAGTGGGAACAATGGATAAAATAGCTGCAGTTATAAAGAGTCATTAAGAAGAACCATATGGAATTAGAATTATTTGATTTTTTAAAATCATCCATCATAGGGACTTTAAATGAATGTTCAAAATTCTCATCCATTAATCAATTGAAAAAATAAAGGCTAAAGTCACAAAAGAACCTCAAGAGCAAAAAACTCTTTTCCCAGTTAGAGCTTTAAACTAGAGTGGCAAGGTCATTTAGTTCAGGGTCTGTGTGAAAAAGAAGTGCATATCAAAGTAAGAGAAAATCATACAGATCTGCTTAGGTCTGGGAAAATACAGTATGGATTTTTTTTTAATACCTCATGTGAACAATTACCTAGGCCACTTGTATGACCAGTAACTTACAATTAAATAGAAATGAAAGTTCCTCTCATAGTCATTTTAATCCATACATCCTAAGGGACTCAAAAACAAGTGTAATAACTAACACGATGCAAAAGTCAGTGAAGGAAAATGGTGCATTGAATTATAGAAAATTCTGATTTTCTAAGCTTAGGATTAGATGCTAAAAGACCAAAGTAAGAGCGTTTTGCAGTTACGCAGTGGCCACCAGAGACCCATGCAGAGCTCAGAAGGAAAAGTTCAGGAAAGGGCAACTTTGGGGTATCCTGAAGGAGTTTGCCCATGGGACAGGGGTCAGTGATAGATGCTATTTTGTCACATCATCACCTGCATGATGGCTTCCTTTGGCGACAGGGCTGGCTCTGCAAATGGGAATAGGCAGCTGTCTACAGAGGGTCACTTAAAATGGGAACTGGAAGCCTCATTGGGGTGCCTTGAAACTCCTGTGATTAGTCACGTGTTAAGTGTTCATGGATATTTTACACAAGTGGAGGATGGGGGCATATTTTCTAATTAATATATTAGGGAGCTTTAGGATATCCATGTCCTTCCTAGGAAAGTGCAGAGTCCCGAAGGTTTGAAAAATGGAACAAATGAGTTTTGGGTGTTTTCCTTGGCCGAGCCAGAGGACACACATTTAAGATACTATTGATACATCAGAAGTCATGAGGTTTTGGAGGGGGCTGAGGTTATCAGAAATCAGTAGGGAAGTAGGAAAGAAATTAAGGGCATCAGTGGAAGCATTTCCAAAATTCATAATTTTGCCTTTAAGCAGAGTTCTTCCCAGAGAATTTAGCTTATTGATATTTGCTTTAGTCCTCTATGGCCTTAAACATGCATAGGAAAATTACGTAGGAATAAAATAGACATGTTTGTTGTATACTTTACATCATTTTTTAACACTTGTGTTTTCTTGTAATGTCCCTTTGTTTTCTCTATTCATTATATCTCTGTCAATAAATGTTTCTTTTTGAGTAGCATCGACATATATACACTACCAAATGTAAAATAGATAGCTAGTGGGAAGCAGCCGCATAGCACAGGGAGATCAGCTCGGTGCTCTGTGACCACCTAGAGGGGTGAGATAGGGAGGGTGGAAGGGAGGCTCAAGAGGGAGGGGATATGCGGACATATGTATGCATATGGCTGATTCACTTTGGTGTACAACAGAAACTAACACAGTGTTGTGAAGCAATTATACTCCAAGAAAGACCTAGTAAATATAAATAAATAAATAAATGTCTCTTTTTCCCACATACCCTTAGGAATCTGCTTTGATTTCTCATTTTTGGAGTCTAAACTCACACCCCTGAGACCACAGTGTGTACTCTTCTGACATAATTGCTGTTGATTTCGTTGCTATTAGATTTGTTCTTGTTGTTGTTGTACCGGTGTGGCTACACTATTATCTGAGCATTAACACACTGTGTCAGATAATTTTCAACTGCATAAAAGGGATCATAGTCGATTATCCAAATGAAGGTTTCTTTTTCTCTCATAGAAAATAGACCAGGATCAGCCAGCCAGGACTTTTACAGTGGCTCTCATTAACATCAGAATCTAGATGCTTTCTCTCTTTCTGCTCCTCCATTTTTGGCTTATGACTTTTATCCGCCTGGTCACCTCATGAATCCCAGATGTTTGATCTCTAGCCTTTCCTGAGCATTACAAGTGGAGGAGGAACAAAGCCACATGGAGAAAGGGTGGTGTCTTTATCAGCAAAGCAAAGCTCTTCTAGATATCTCCAGGCATCTGCTTACATTTTCTTCACCCAAACTGTGTCTGATGACCATCCCTATCTTGAGAATGCTTGGAAATACAGCTTTTAGCTGGTCACGAAACCAGTTCTCTATTTGTATGGAAGAAGGAAAGACTTAGAGATATTGGTAGGTGACCGGCAGTCTCTACCTTACACTGACTTTTCTGCAGAGTATATGTAGAGCGGAATAGGAAAATGCATTTCTAAAAAGATTCCATATTTAACTGCTTAGGGTATAAAGAAAAGATCTTGGAGGGAAATGTAGAGCAATGGATGGATGGTTGAAAATTCTAGCCGGGAATGTTGAAGAGGTTGATGTTTGGCCCAAGTGCACCAAGAAAGCTATTTTTTATTTTAAAAGGGTTAGAGGTTGACTTGTGTGGAATAAAGGTAGAGGCACAGGAAAGAATACTAACATGAAGGAAAAGAAAAAGATGACCGTGACTTGTTCCTTCATAATGTTTGAAAACCAAAGATAGGTAGGTGAATTTCACCTATCTGCACCGCACATGGGGCGGTAATGATGAATAAAGGCAGGCAGAACAGGCCAGTTCTGGCTTCTTGACTCTTTGCTGCTTGGGTGACTCAGTTACTTAGCCTCTATCCCCATGTCTGTGGAATTGAGACATTGACTATCCCTATCCCATTGCTTTGCAAGATTAAATGTTATAATGCCCAACCCATAACAATCCATCAAACCATGCTAAGTATCATCACCATTAATCTCATGACTGCAGGCCTGGAAAGTATTTCACTGATTGTGCCTCTATCTTCACACAGCTGTTCTGTGTGATCTTGGACAAGTCATTTAACTCTGGGTGCAGATTTTTTTATTTCAGTAAAATGAATGTAGTAATATCAACCTCATGCACTAGTTGTAACAAACAAATAACAGACTTATGTAAAGATCCTTTAAATGGAGAATCTTTATATCCAAGTGTGAGATATTATTAGTGTTACTATATTGCCTATACTTTTTTTCCCCTTTCCTATTTGTTACTTTTTTTTTCTCTACTCTCTGCTTACTGTCTCAAATGAAATTGGCACAGGGTAGAGTAGCTAATATTTGGGATCTTTCTAAAAATTAGAGTTGACAAATAGGGATGGTATTCCATCAATCTGTAGCCGCTAGTGCCCAAATATTTATCTGTGAGAAACTGAGCTGTGGTCTAAAATACTCCTTGTGAGTTTTCGCTCAGATGGAAAAATTGTGTTTTCAAGCTGTGTGTGCCAGAGACCAATGTACTCTTCTGACATGTTACAAGTTCTAACTGCTTCCTTTCGGCTTTGAAAAGTATTAAAATTTTCTACCGTTATGATAAACAATTCCCATTTAAAACAATCTCAGCTTGGAGAGTCTGCAGAGGAGAACAGTGCAGATGATCTGCCTCTGCTGGCAGGAGTTGTCACTGATCTCCACTGCCCCCTGCCTCAGCCCTGGGGCAATTCCACATGCACTCGGCCTTAACAGCACTACAGTTCCCACAGATGTTGTCAGCTTTAGTCACTTTAAGTGGTCTCTGGTAGGCAGTAAAGAAATGGTTTCAGTAGGATATTCTTAATTTTTAGAGTTCAGGTAGATACTAACACATTCCTTTTATGCCTCCTAAATATATATGAATACTATATATATATATGAGTGCAATATATTGAATTTCTATTCCAATTTTCCATAATTTTATTTAAGGGACACTTAGTACTTGATAACAGCTTTTTCCAGATTGATGCAGCAGAACTTTTGTTTTTCACCATTAATTCTAAAACCTTAAAAATGAGGCTGAGTAATGGCTGGCATTTTTCTTTTTTATGTGTTAGGAAGAAGAGTTCTTTGTATCTGGCTTCAGCTCTCCTTTAGTTTATCCCTCTTTTCTGCCCTTCTTTCTTACCCTAGTTATAGACAAGATCAATGTCGTTCAAGATGTCAGCCAGCACTTAGGCAAAGCACATGGGTGCCATTGTCTTATATGATGCCCGTGGTTTGGATCTCATTCTCAAGGACACAGGACTAGGGGACTCAATTGACTAGATGCTGAGGAAGTGGGTCACAATCAAGAGACCCATTAGGGATTTCTTTACAAGTAAGAAGGCCAATATACTAATTTATAATAGAAAATATTTCTTATCACAAGAATATCTATGACTAACCATCCCTGGTATTAGCAGGCCCACCCCTAACCGTGTGGGGCTGAGACGGGGGTACTAATCGGGGCCCACGTACCATGTAAATGTTTAGGAGTAATAAATTAATATATGATTGATCAAAATATGTTCTGTCTTCCTACCTTGACAAATGTTCCTACCTTGACAAATGTACCTTTGTTATAATCTAGAAGGCCAGGTTAGGATTAGAATTCTTCACTTTCCTTGTGGGGAGGAGCCAGTTTCATGGCTCCCAGCCTCCATGCCTATGCTCGCCAGCCTCTGACCCATCTCTTTTCATCCCTGGATCTTTCCATGGCCTGCCAAGCATCTCACATGTATGTTGTGAACACCTCAACTGACACAAGCACAAGTTCATCCGTTCCACCAGCAAACAGCCACCCACCGGCCATTCCTCTGCCTGGCTTTGGGAGGTGAGACCCAGGGAAGAGACAGTACAGACTAGTGTGGCAAACTTGGAGCCATTTAGGTAGGAACTATAGGGTCCTGGGCAATCAGAACATGATGCTAGAGCCAGCCCAGATGCCCAGAGTAGACTTAAGTTGTCTCAGGTGCTCTAGGCTGGTGACCTTGACTCAGACCACAATGTAGGGGCCCTCCTAACACTGATTAGTGCCGTTCAGCTGTTCTGTCCTTGCTTCAGCTCTTGCTAGTTTGGCTTCATCACCACTCACTTCTCCTCCACCCCCACCATCTGGACTACTGCTCTCCTCCATCTCCTTACCAGTAATCCCCACCATCCCACACTCTCCCTGCCCCTCCATTCTGCCTAGAAAGCTTTATATGGACCCTCAGATCCTTGTTTCCAGAAAGGACAAACATCAGTTACCTTTAATCAAATAAATTTTAGGTCTGCCATCTGGAAATTCCCCTGAGTCACCTTGCCTGGATTTGGGGTGGGTCCCTTAACTCCTCAGTTATCTGTTCTTAGGAATTTCCTGCGTTTATGTACCTATTACTGATCTCATCTTGATCTCATCTTTTGGATGAGCTTCCTTAACCGTTATGAAAAATCATTAAGAAGTATTTCACTGGTTATCAGGATGATCTTAATATAAGTTTCACCCCCCATATTCTTTTTAAAAAATTTTTAATTGAAGTATAGTTGATTTACAATGTTGTGTTAGTTTCTGGTGTACAGCAAGGTGATTCAGTTATACATGTATATATATATATATATATATATTCTTTTTCATATTCTTTTCCATTATGATTTATTACAGGATATTGAATATAGTTCCCTGTGCTATACAGTAGGACCTTGCTGTTTACCTGTTCTATATATAGTAGCTCGTACCTGCTAACCCCAAACTCTTAATTTATTCCCACCCCATATTCTTAAGTAAAGACTTAGTATAAATTCCTCCTCACTATTATTAAATAACCACTTCAAGTTCCTCACAGGAATCAGTGGTTCTCAAACCCTAGGAAGTATCAGAGTCATCTGGAGGGCTTGTGAACCCCAGATTACTGGCTGGGGAATATGTGTGTATGTGTGAGAATTTCCATTTGTAACAAGTTGCCAGGTGATACTGATGCTGCTGGTACAGGGGATGCACTTGGAGAACCACTGCTCTTCATGTGCACTGTTCAGTCTCCTCTCATTCACTCTTCAGTACAGCACAGTCTATCTTCCAACCTCGCCATCTACTGACATTGCTCTGACAAGAGTCACCAGTGCTCTCCTATGGCTAAATCCAGTGCTTAATGGCTAAGTCTAAAGGACACTTTTCATGTCCAATAGATTCTTAGGAATTTTCGGATGTGTTTGATGTGATTTACCCCTACTTCCATGTTCCTTCTTTTGAGTTTTATTTCATACAACTTTCTGGCTCTTCTACTGGTCTGGATTCTATGCTCTTCTTGCTTCACTCTCCACCTGGAGGGCCTCTACCCACTCATCTTTCTAGACTGGGGCCCAGTGTCACTTCCTCAAAGAAGTGGTTCCTTTTCTTGTCCCAGAAACATGGATGACCCTTTCTTTTTCTTTCCCATTCTACTCTACTCATGCTTATATCATTCTCTCTGTAATGCCTATAATGGCATATATTTACTAGTCTCCTTACTCAGGGGAGTAAGGATTTTGACCAGATTTTTCCAAGTATTGCTAAACAGTAGGTGTAAAAACTTCCTATGGTTCCTTAAATCCCTGCTGGGTACCAGTGCCCACTCTCATTCTCTGGGATGTAGCAAAGGTATGTTTATGTGACGCACATAAGAAGGGTAAAAGCTAAGTCTCTGGATTGGGACAGATGTCAACTGCTGTGTTTCCTCTTGACACAGTGCTGGTTGCCCATGAAGCGAAATTCTCTACAGATGCAGTTACCAGTGGCAGGAACTGTTAGCATTATCTTGAGAGTGTGGAATGTTTTGCAGGCCTGGTAGTCTGAGGATGAAAATTCAGCTCCCATTCATCTCCCAGATGCCTGAACAATGCCATAGTTGCCCTTTGCTGGAAATATATTTCAGTTCACATGGCTTTAGTGGATTTGGCCCTCTCTTCCCTTTCTCATTAAACTCTCTGCCCTCATCCTTTCCCCTTTCATCTCTCCTCCCTGAAAGAAAAGGAGAATCTTTATCTTTGAAGCAAATATTTTATCCATTATAGGAGCTCACTATGTCCTTTAGGCTTAAATCTTTGGAAGCAAAGTCAGAAAGAAGGAAGACTTTTTTTCTTCTTTGCTTTTTTCACCCAATTATGTCACTCTTCTCAGTAATATGCACAGCACAGACTTGGTGCTTCTCTGTAGGATAATGTGAGGGTGAGAAATACTCCGTCTGCAAAAAGAAAATATGCTGGTTATTATGCCAAAACATAGCCTATAATTCAATTCATTGTGCTGCCAGAAAACCTGACTATAACCTCTCTGCGGCCAGGAACTCTATGCTATTCATCTTTGTAGCTACCTTGCCTATTACACCTGTCATGCCTGTCATGTTTATTAGGGAATCAGGAGGTATCATCATTTCACACAAAGTGATAGCCTATTGCCACCATCTTTAGAAGAGTTTCAAAGAATACACAGTTAACCCCTAATATTAATGCACCTTGGAGCTTTAGGTCAGTAGGTCTGAAAAGAGCCTCTTGAATAATCATCTTTTCCCTCCTCCAAAGCCCTGTTTCTCCATATAATCTGGGGTCAGTAACAGCAGTAAGAAAGCCAGCAGCAGTCACATATGTGCAAGTCAAGCTTCTCTCCATCTGCTTCCTCCTTAGGGAAAATCTAATGCTAAAATGACTTTCTAAGGGGAGGAAGCACAGCTGTTTTCACCACCATCTATGGCGTCACGGGATAAAAAAAACCTGCTTCCTTTCCCCTTAAGCTCTGGTTTCTTTTGGACACGTTTTGGATGGCAGCGATAATTCATTTTGCTGCTGGGATGCTGGTTCCAACAGCACCTCCTTTGATGCTTTGGCCTCCACTCCATTTATCTCTGGCCCTGGGAGCCAGGGAGACAGGGCTATTTCTATCTCAGGCATCTGTGTTTTTGATCAGCTCATGTGTTAGGCCAATCTAAGTGTGAGGAGGAACTGAAACTACTTCACACTTGTCTGAAGTAGTGCCTTCATTTGGGTGAGGGGCAGAGAAGTGTGTGTTGATGCCGAGATGCCTGAGTCAGAGGGCAGAGATTCCGGCAGGGACACCGTCACTGCCTTTGACAGTCCTGGTGGAATCCAAGAAATGTAGAATGTGAGTTATAGAGGAAAACTTTGGACAAATCTGGCAAAGTCTTCATATTTCTTTCTCTAAGAATGAAACTATGTCTAGATAGAATCACTTTTTATTTTTCCAGCCCCCAAAATAAGATTATAGCCTGGCCAAGTGACCTCAGGTTTTTTACTGTAGTTTACTCACCTATGTGGAGGTCCTGATTTTCCAGAGGAGCTCTAACTTTAAAAGTTAAAATTGTATACTGATAACTCTTAGATTCTTTTATTTCTTTCATGTGATATCATTCTTCTCAAGAAGGAACCCTTAATTCTCATTAGTTTGAAGGGCCTGACATTAGTGTGATTTCAATACTCCCCATATGATTGTTGTACAGCCAGGGCCGAGAGCCACTGACTGAGAACCCATAAGAGCATCTCACTCTAAAGTGTAATTCGATGAGTCAAAGATTTACTAATAACTTACTGATATAATCTATCGAGTGGTTTCTTACTCCAGACTATAGCAGTATATAGTTGGCATCTTTAAATTTCATAATTTGTTTTCAGTACAGAAATATATTGGAGTTGGAATACAGGGCTAAGTGACTGTTTCCTTTGTGACTTAACAATGATACTGTGAGAGCTTACGTTTTATGGTGTTTTTTTTTTGAGGTATGCAGGCCTCTCACTGTTGTGGCCTCTCCCGTTGCGGAGCACAGCCTCCGGACGTGCAGGCTCAGCGGCCATGGCTCACGGGCCCCGCCGCTCCGCGGCATGTGGGATCTTCGCGGGCCAGGTCAGGAACCCGTGTCCCTTGCATCGGCAGGCGGACTCTCAACCACTGCGCCACCAGGGAAGCCCGGTCCCTTACATTTTATCAACAGCATTTATACAACCTCATTTTATTTTGGAAACAATTCCACTTCGTCAGTATTTTGGCATTTGTAATGATATGAGGGAAATATTTTTAGAATGCTTCATGAGGAATATTATCAGAAAAGTTGCTTTTCTCTCTGCACACGGTCCGCCCTGTGGTCCCAGCAAAGGTCAAAGTCGGGGATGTGAAATAGAAAAACACTTGACAAACCCAAAGATGTGTAAAGCCGGCCCCTTTCATCTCATGTAGGAAAGGGAAGGAGAAAAGGCTACAAAATGAGGGGAGGTGGGGGCTTCCCTGGTGGCGTAGTGGTTGAGAGTCTGCCTGGCGATGCAAGGGACACGGGTTCGTGCCCCGGTCCAGGAATATCCCACATGCGGCGGAGCGGCGGGGCCCGTGAGCTATGGCCGCTGAGCCTGCGCGTCCGCAGCCTGTGCTCCGCAATGGGAGAGGCCACAACGGTGAGAGGCCTGCGTGCCACACACACACACACACACACAAATGAGGGGAGGTAATTGGTGAGACATGGCTGCAATGCCGTTCTTTCTCTGGATTGAATACCCCGGAGGACATCTGGGGCAGTGGCAGCCATTTTGAGAGGAAATCTGAAAGCAGAGCTGTACTCTGGTCTCCCGTTGAAACGTAGGAATAGAGTAAAAGTGGAAGCAGGACGTTTGTGTCCTGCTTGTAATAATTGTGTAAAGTTCCATGTGACTTGGAAAGGCTGCAGATGTTCTCTTGGCCCCTACAAGAAAGCAGAAGGTTGAGAGCCATTGGCTTACTCTGATGCTATGAAGTGGAGAATATAGACAGGACTCAGAGAGCTCTGAATCAGTGAGAACCAAGGTTGGGTCAAGTCCTTAGGGGAGGGCAACTCCACAGCTATTTTAGTTCTCCCCTGAACTCATGGAAACTGCTCCAGACTCCTGGGTTATCTAACTATGTCTGTTCTGAATGCACACTGGTCTAGAGTAAGTGGCAGCTGAATGGTTTAACGTGGATGATTCACACTGAGAGGCGTGGACTAGAAAGACCATGTGGTCAGACAGACCTCATCTGGTTCCAACACTCTCTAGTTTGTTCTCCTTAAACAAGTCATTTAACACCTCTCAGCTGAGAATTCTTCTCTCAGCCTCAGACACTTACATCTAGCTCTTAGAGCAATATAAAAATTAACTACATAACTCTACTCATTAATTTTGGTCTCTTTGGGTCATTGCAGAACTGGACCTGGTCTATAGTGAGTGCTTATACTGGTCTATAAGCAACTGTTGAATGAATTGAATGAATGTCTCAGTTGAATGAATTGAATGAATGTCTCGGCCAAGAGGCTTTTAGCTACAAGTGGCAGACGACCCAACTCAGATGCTCTTCAAGATGAATAAAATTTTAATATATAGGAAACATAATTGAGAAAGTCCAGAAACTTGGCAATGATCAATTATGGTTGAATTGATAGCCCTGTTTTTGTTTTTTTTTAATCTTTTGTAATTCTCTGACTTTGACCTCCTGCCCATGCTGACTTCTTCATAGCTGTACTGATGGCTGCAAGAGTCCTAGACAAAGAAAATTCAGAGAAAAAGAGGACATTTTTGGTGATTCTATCTTCGGAGTGAGGAAATATCTTTCCCAGAACTCCCATCAAAGTTCTCTTCTTGTCTCATTTGACCAAATTGTAACACATGCTCATTTTTGAGTCAAACTCTCAATTAATGCAGTGCACTGACTGCTCAAGGCCTGGGTTCCTGTGCCCGTCACTTCAGGGACAAAGGGATTATCCTTAGAATAATCAGTCTCTGAAGCTAGCAGAAGGGCCAGCTCTGCCTGAAGCACCTGGGTCATATGTGGGAGGGGTGGGTACTTGAACCCAAATTAAGGTACTTTTTGGAAGGAGAAAATGGATGCTGGTGACACAGTCAACCACTAATGTTTACCACAATATGTAAGCACCAGCACCGTATTTGACAGGTAGTGGGCTCTCAATTAATGCTGCCTTCGTTTCTCTTATAAGCAGGACTTGTATAAGAACTCAAAGAAAGTGAACACGTTTTCTGGGGTGGACAGTAAGTAGATTAGTGGGATTGGAGGAGGATGGAGAGTATATCAGTCAGAATCCCAGTAGCAAACACATAATACACTCAGATGAGGCAACTGAGGAGAATTTTTACAAAAGGGCTATTTACAAAGCAAAGGGAACCAACCAGGGATAGAGAGGCACTGCAGTGTTGGCAATGAGGGGTGTGTTACTACCCCTAGGACTGAAGGGGCAATGGGAGGAAACTGTTAATAAACCTGGACAGAGTAGCTCTCAGTTGGTCTCAGTGGTAGGGGTGGAAGTGGGGGAAGGGAGGGGATTTTTCCTCTTAGGGTACATTTGGCAATGTCTGGAAACATTTTAGATAGTCATGACTTATGAGATGCTATTGACTTCTAGTGGGTAAAGCCCAGGGATGCTGTTACACAGATCCATACAATAAAGTATTATCCTGCCCAGAATGTCAATAGTGTCAAGGTTGAGGAACCCTATACCAGAGAAAGCACTGTGAAAACAGAGGGATGCTCAAAGTCTGGCCTTTGCATATAACTCCAAGCAGCCAGAGACAGGGAGAGAGCTCGAGCAAGAGATACATTCCCTGCCTCCTGCTGGCCCATATCCCCGTGGCTCCCCCTGAGTAGCAGGCTCATTTTTGTAGTTCAGCAATTGTTTAACTGGTTTTGGTGGCCTTCGAAAGCCTATCCATTGGATGGAGACCAAACCTATTATAGAAAGGGTCATCATATGACTATTACCTTCTTCAGTTTTGCATAGGGGTTAATAAGAAAATAGTCAGTTGAGACTGTCCTATGTAAAGAAATGAAAGACTTAATTTTCACTGATTTTTGCCACTCTGGCCTCTGACCAGCATGTTTGAGAATTAGACATATATACACTATTGATACACTATATGTACCCATATGTACACTATTTATACTGCATGTATAAAGTAGATAACTAATGAGAACCTACTGTATAGCACAGGGAACTCTACTTAGTGCTCTGTGGTGACCTAAATGGGAAGGAAATCCAAAAGAGAGGGGATATGTGTATACGTATAGCTGATTCACTTTGCTGTGCAGTAGAAACTAACACAACATTGTAAAGCAACTATACTCCAATAAAAATTTTAAAAAAGAAAGAGAAGTAGACGTAGGTTTTTTTTTTTTTGCCTTATTATAGATTTTTTTCCCCTTAAGTAAGTATGGAGCAAACTTTTGTGTAGTTTATTATCTGAGCTTGTTATTTATCAATAATTAATTAGAAAAAGTATAAGTGGAAAATACAGACGTTTACTCCTTTCTTACTTCATGCACTTTTGAAGGTGTTCACCCTGTTGTCTGAGACATTCCACTTCAGGGTGTTTCAGTTGGAGGATAACTTGAAAGAAGACGCTCTGAAACTTAAACAAATTAAAGTAATTTAAGACCTTGCACCCCTTGGCTAAGTAGAAGTAAAGCCATGCCGGACAGAATGATCACCAGGTCTACAGCCATGTGAAGACATTCAAGGCTCTTTTCAGTGAGATTCAAGATAAAAGCAGACTTATGAGTGAAGTAAGAAGCCTAATTTTGTGCTACGGATAATAATTAGCTTCTTGTTTGCTTCTTTCTGGAATTTTTACTATTAGATTTATTTATTTACAGCTAAATGAACGAAGTCATCTAACATATTGTAAACAAACATGGGCATATTTATCAAATTGTATCTGTGGAATGTCTTGGAGATTTGTAATTATTTTATCTTAAAATTCAAACCCAAACAACTGCTTGGTTCATGCAGTTCTAGTAAGTTAGTAGCGAGGAACAGAGGCACAGTCTGGGAGACCCTTATAACTCACTTAGGATGTGCCCCCCCCCCATACCTACAGTGATGGAAATGACACGTGCAGCCCACGGAAGTAAAAAAGTAAATGTGCTGACAGATGCATCCTGGACCTAGAAAAACCTGTGTAGAAATACAAATCTGGAAGATTTGTAGTAAAAGTTTTTCGGTTACTCCACCTGAATTTCTGTGTGAAGCTATAGGAGTTTTGAGGGGGTTTTGTTTGTTTGTTTGTTTGTTTGAAGCAAGCTGAATAGCAAGGTATTAACTAGAGACCACAAAAACTTCAAGGGAAGTATGCAGAGAAATTCATTTAGCCTGCTGCTTATCCCTCAGCTGAAAGAGCATGGTCTCTGTTTTGTTTTTGATAAGACAATGAATTGAAATTAAGATTTGGATATCAAAAAGAAGTTAGAATTTCAGGAGATGAACCCAAACCACTAAAACCCTGAGAGATAAAAAGGTGTTCTTTTTAAATTTCATTATTGTGTCTCCTTTTCCAGCCTCCCCACTGTCCAACAAAATCCTTCAGAAAGTAGTTACATGTCAAAATCAAACATAGTGAGGCACATTTTTTTTCCTAAAGAGAATATACTCAGAATATTTTCAAAGCTTCTTTAAGAACGGAGGCAGATACTGACAACCTTGAAAACCTTGAAGTGAGAGTCCAGGGAGGGGTTTAGTGCAAAACCTCCTGCAGAAAGCTCACATGAGGCACCAGAGAGGTCTGGTGAGAGAACATTACTTTGTGGACATAGATGCCCAAACTTTACCTTCACTCCCCCAACCTTTACAATGGAACCATTCCTTTGAACAACCAGGAAATAAACTCAACTTTAGCTTCAGTGTTTTCCAATGAAGCAACCTACCAATTATACCCGAAGACACTCCCTCACTCCCCTGTCACTCCAGGCCAGCACCTCTTGTCACACTCTACGTAACACTCCAATGCGTTCCATATGTGCCTATGTCTGTGTACAAATCATCCATAATACACACTTTGTTTTTTTTTGAGTGGAGACATTACTCTGTATTCCAAGTTGTCTAAGGCTATTCCGTATGATGAATGTGCTGATAACTTTCTGCTATTATTCATCTATTTGGCCAATCACCTCTCAGCATGTCTTCTAGCTCCGATGGCACACACAATCACAGCTTATCTCTTGATCATACATTGTAGCTCAACACAATTTTATCTCTGAAACTACGTACTGTAGCAGGTGTATCTTCCATTATGCCTCTGCCCTTTTTATTCATCTTCCTGGACTGGGAATCCTAAAAGTGGCAATCTTGGAAAGCAAGGTAATGAATCACAGGTCCTACGACACATCTGCTCTCCTTCTAGACCATATAAAAGTGCTTGCTATAAAAGTGATGGATTCCCTAAGCTTGTTGTTCATCTCCTGTGACACACTCCACTCCGTGTTCAAGTTCTATCTGACTCTCTGTATAGCCCTGTGGAATTTGGAGCTTAGGGAACCAGCACATACATACTGATATGTTTGCTATTGCTTTTGCTGTGAGTAATAAAGGCCCTTGTTTCTGACAGAGAGTCTTGTGTCTAGCAACCACAGAACTGCAGAAGGCTACTTGCTCACTTTGCATAGCTATTTCATTCAGTGTTCTACTGCTTCCATCCTCCCTCCACTCTGTCAAACTCATTTAAGTAGGATAGAATCTCCACAGCTGTGAGCCCGTACATCTACCTAAATGCACGGGCATTCCCTTCTACCCTTCCTTCCCTCCTGGCTTCCTACCGGTTTTACCTATCTATCTATCTATCTATCTATCTATCTATACATCCATCCATCTCTACTTATCTGTCATCTACCATTTTTTTCATTTATTCAACAAATGTTTACTGAGCATCTCCTTTCCTTCAGGCACTGTTCCAGAATATGCAAATTCAGGAGCAAGCACAACCAGCTAATATCTCTCATTGTTGTATCTTTATCTTCATCTTTATTTCAAAAAAAATATTAAAAAACAGATTTCAAGGAATACATACAAATAGCACAGTCCATACTAGATATAGGTAAAGAAGAGATGAAAAACAAAGAGAAAAAGGGGAACAGTGCTTAGGGGTGAGATTAATACAAAAGATGAAACATACTTGTTTTTGCTGCAAATTTGGCTCTAAGGTTTATGCTGAAAATTTCTAAGTTCTCTGGGTACGGAAAAGCTTCCTAGAATGGGCACATCTTTCAAGAAGGCCTAATGGCCAGGCACATAATTATCTTCCTTGTGAGATTCTTTCGAGTTGAAAGTGCTCTGCTATTCTGTGGGGGCATCTAATCATGGGGACCAGGATTAAACCGCAGAGTAAGAGCTCATCTAAGCCATGCCCATTTCCTGGGCTTAGGCTCTTCATTCATAAATTGGTCTATTGTACTCTATAGCTTGCGTGTCTTCACTACTGTGGTATTATCTGTGTCACAGTATACAAATGCAGAGACATATGAAGGTCAAGAGTGATTATGACTCTAATCTGAGAGAGAAAAAAATGGCCCTTCGGATAGATTCCTGTATGTGTAGAAAATTCATATTAATTCCTTCACTTGTCCTTCATGGTACCCAAGTGCTAGCGTTTCAGCTCCTTAAGATGCTAACTTGTTCTTTAAGACATCCTTCATATATTAAACTCTTGCAGTAAGGGTTGCTCAGTATGTTACTTGTTCATAAAGGACATCTGCATTTGTCTAAATGCTTATTTAAAAAAGAAATTGGGATTTAGTGCTTGTCGGCACTAATGGAATCAATGGTACTTTAATATGTGTTAATGGTACTTCAGTTCACTTAACAGCAGAAAACAGTGTGGTTATTAACCAAACACACTGTTGTTCCAAATGAAAGAAAAAGTGTATGGAATCTAGAAAAGGCAAAGATGGCACATGATTGTGCTAGTGTGAGGTCATTTGAACCTAAACGAAATGTATGCATTTTTCTTCTTTGCTGTGTTTTAGTCCAAAGGGTAAACAAAATTGTAATGGCAGGGGTTGGTGAAGCTATCATGCATCTTATCAAAATTGAAGGTAAGGGCTTCCCTGGTGGTGCAGTGGTTGAGAGTCCGCCCGCCGATGCAGGGGACACGGGTGCGTGCCCCGGTCCGGGAAGATCCCACATGCCGCGGAGCGGCTGGGCCCGTGAGCCATGGCCACTGAGCCTGCGCGTCCGGAGCCTGTGCTCCGCAACGGGAGAGGCCACAACAGTGAGAGGCCCGCGTAACGCAAAAAAAAAAAAAAAAATTGAAGGTAAAAGAACTTGCTTAATGCTCCTCTGTGTGAAATTTCAGTGAGATGCTAACCGTCAGCTGCCAGCTCTAGGAAAGGGTTTTTCCTCCCCATTGATGTAAATATCTTTAAAAGACCAAGTGAATAAGAGGGCAATAAGGGAACGTGTATTCTAGAAGAGCAGAGGAGGGCAGTGCATTTGGTTAGACCTCAGCTTATCGTATTAAACTCAACAAAATAAGAAGGCAAATTAATGGTTGAGGTCTTGACTCAAATACCTTGCTTTTGAACCTCCAAGTCTCCCTTTACCTTGCACCTGTATATAGAGTTTGTTCTTTTAGTGTTCATTTCTGGATGCATTCATTACATCTGGTGGCAGATTTTATAATTTAGACACTGCATGTTGTTAAGTCAAAGGCTAGAAATAATGTTATAAGAAAGTATGACATGATTACCTTCCAAAAGAAAGAACTACTTTTCCAATTGCTATCTATATCAAAATGATCCTAAATACTTCCTAATATGGCTGATTCTTAGCTTTTTTAAAGTCTGGTGAAATGTTTCTGCAGCTAAAAGATTAGTCAAGCATTTTGAATTAGTGGAGAATGTGCTACACTTTTGGAATATTTTGTGTAGTTATTGGAAAATATTTATTTTGTTCATCTCTCCTTAACATTTGTGTTATTCTTCTTTGGGATGGAATATAATAGACTTACATCCTTGGCTGAAAGAAGAAGTCACTTGAATTCTTACAATTGATTTTTAAACTTTTACTTACTGGTTTGTGGACTCTAAAAGGATCATCTCTGAAGTAAAACCTTTCTCAAGTCTTGTATAGAATGCATAATTTTTGGCATTGTTGGAAACTGAAAGAATGTCTAATGATTAAATGTTTGAAATACTAAATTAGAAATCAGGAAACTTAAGGTATTATCTCAGCTCAACACACCGTGGTCTCAGATACTGTGCATTGCTGAGTTGTTACAAAACCCAATAAGGCAATTTTAAGAAAGTGCTTTGTACTTTTTGGAAGAAAGTTTTTATGTCAATATAAAGCATCAATATGAGTCGCTTGAAGTTCCATTGCCTGAAATCTGGGAGTCAATACAGTATTCGCTATTGCTAGTGTCTAGTTACATAAAACACTCTAAGATTATACTGTCAATTTAATATCCATGCAGGGTTTTTGTTAATGCACACTCTAAAAGGGGATGCTAAACAATGAGATCAATGAACTATTAGATACCACTCTGTATGTGGGCAACATTTCTTCCTGTATCATCCCTCCTAGTTTCCTAAAGAAACATTTTCCTATCTTGAATTTCAACAGGTTATATTTACTTTCACATCACAGAGACAAACATAGTGTCTATTTTTTTTCTCTTTTTAAGAACAATGGAAAACAAAAATCAGTGGTTTTGAATATTTCTCAAAGGGAACCAATAATTCCACTGTGAAACTACACCAGGCTGCTGGACATGAGTCCAACAGCAATGAATTAAATCAATAATGCCACAGCTTCCGCCCAGAAAGATTAGACTGCCTAGAAGGCAAGTATATATGTAACACCATTTCTGCCACAAGACTGTAGCTATTTTCAAATTTTAAGAAAATGCATTTCAGGTAGCATTCTTAGCATTTTAACATGGTTCTTCAGTGTTCTCTTCAGGGTGAATATCTATCATCCTACAAAATGAGAATTCAGGGCACATGTCAAACTTTCAAAGAGGGACACTGGGAGGTGATAATGCCCAAAAGATAAATTGGAACGTTACCGTAGGTATTAGCCCGTGTAAATGCTGCTTTCAATTTGTGTAGCAGCCACTGTAGCACTTTCAGAACAAGATAATGAATTAAATGTAATTCTTGGCTGTCCCCTGAAGTCCTAATAAGAACCAAGCCGCTGAATCCAAACTGATTTGAAACCTGTCCTGGAACCATGACATAGATGCCTCACTTTCATTCTATAATTGAGCCAAGACAAGCTTTAATATAGCTTAATTTCTATCCTTGAAGGCACTGACAAGAATGGCTCTTGAATTATAGCAAAATCTCATGTGTTTTCTTGTTTTATGAAGGACTCAATAAATGCCAAGACTTGTCCTTGGTTCTCATTTCTTAAGTGGGATGGTGTTTATATTTTAGCCCAGAGAGGCATTGCTATTATCTTATGCATCCTTTTTTTTATCTGTTAACTAACATAATAATGGCAGTATAAATCAGCTCATTTGTTAAATGGTTCTCTAGGCTGGCCTTAAGAAAACGTTAGTTTTAGGTAAAACACTTCAATCACTCAACATGACCTCACCTGATACAGTCTGGTACTCTGAAGGATATAAATAAGATATTTCTCATCTTAAGGAGCTCACAATAAATTTAGATGGAGGAAGTGGAGAGTAAAATTGAAACACTTGGATATTAATATGAAAAAATTTTTAGCATATGAAATTCATTTTAAGTGGACAGAAAATGTTGCAGATTTTGTTTGTTTGGCCTTCCAATATTAGCTATTGCTATGAGTGTATTGAGAAGGAGTTTGCAATGAGGAAAAATTGTGAGGTTGAGTTAAGAAGGGCTTATCTTCTTTGGAATATGCAAGTTGATATTTTCTAAATTCAACTTGTATTTTAATTCGTGTTTTGCAGGGCTTTTCCAAAATTGGTTCAACCAACCAGTAAATCAAAAAGGATTGATTAAAGCATTTCATTGCAAGGCACTGTTTATAAAAAAGTAAGAAGATAGCATCATTTAGGTTTGAATGATGTACAGAGAGAACCAGCTTATGGAGTCAAGATTTTCTAAAAGAAGAGGCAGAGTGACTCAGAGCTCCCTCATCCGCAACCAAGTCATCAGAGCAACTCCACTTCCATGAGGGCACCCAGGTTACTGCTTTACCTTTTTTGAAGCTCTTGCTGGCCCTGAGACCACAGTCTTACACTTCTCTATCTGATCTCTTGCCTCTAACTACTTTGCAATTTGCCCTCTTGAATGTCTCTGTAACCAGAGTCCAAGTTCTACCCGACTCTGAGTGTCTCATCATCCAGTCTCCAGGGTCATTCCAGCCAGTGGCCCAGGCTCTTGTGGGATTTCCACTATTTAAGTCTGTGTGGAAGTTTCCCTCCCATTATCCTCCAGATGTGTTAGGTTCAAACCCTCAGTGTATGATACTCTTCCTAGTACCAGGTGGGCCTTTGAGACTTGCAGAATTCAGGCCCAGGACGTGGTCTCTAATTAGCAGGTGGATCTCTCTTTTGAGCACTGACACTGAGGGAGTGGCCCCAGTAAGTTATGCTGAGCCTCCAGCGACCACAGCATAGAGGTCAGGGTCCCGTATCCTTCCGGAAGGAGAAGGAAAGCTGTGGCCTCTGCCTCATTTGCCAGGGGGCCTGGCTACTCTTGTTTGTGTGACTTCTGTGGAATTAATATAAGTCAGATAGCATTCTTTCTATTGAGGCTCTTACAACCAAATACTTAAGACAGTATAAAGCCAGAGCTTTTCTGGATTTAAAGAAATGGAGTCATTTTAAGAAGAAAGAAAATTGTAGCTTCTGGAAAAACAAGGTAAAAAAGCAATGAGATCTGAACAGTAGTAAATGTATTGTTTTATTCAATGAGAGAGAAGACAAAAAATTATTATATACTTAACGATTTCCTAAAAGCACAGCTTTATTTATTTATTTTTGTACTTAGTCTCTGCTTGTGGTTTGGGACATTTCATTAAAAAAATGTTAAATAAAATGTTCCCTATCTATAAAAAACAAAAACAAAACAAAACAGAAGAATATCTTTGCATTAACAAAAGGCATGATGTAGAAAATAACTTGGCATTGATGGAGTCCAGACAACAGCAGAGTTGCTTGGGAGAACCTGGGGTCAAGCATCAGATTGGCATATAGTCTTGAGAGCAGGGCCACATCACACAGTAAACAGGAATTCACACAAGGAAGCGCCGAGAGTCCCAGAGGGAGATTCAGGATACTAAAATCAGGATCCCGCATTGATAATCAAATGGGAATTCATGTGTCATGAAAAAGAACAGGGCTATCAGGCAAGGTGGCTCTTAACAGATTTCTTCAGTATCAGCCAGCTTTCACTGGTCCAATCTAATTTGTAAACAGATAAACCAATGGTGTCTTCAGTGTAGCTGAGGCTTCTGACACAATCTCTGTGACAAAATTTCATTATGTGAGGATACGAAGAGAAATAGGCACATAAAAACTAGTCAAATAAATCCATATATCTAAAATACATTCTATGTTTCTTGTAATCTATTCATCACAGGTGTGAGAAAGAATCCCTTCAACAAGAAAAAATTGTTTAAAATTGGATATTCATTCCAAAGTATGAAGATCCTATATCTTTTATGGTTCCCTCTTACATTATCCATCAAACAGCAAATAAAGTCATGTGCAGAGGTTTGGGGAGAGTCCCCAGTGAGGGCTACTGTGAAGACAAATGGTTAATGTCTGCTCTCCCAGCTGCTCAGTTAATTACTGTAATAGAAAACATCTTGAGGGAAAACACTGCATACAGTTATTAGCAATTAACCCACAACTCTAAAAATCACAATTCTTACTAATAATAGAACATTGCCCAGCCAGCCTCATTATAATCTCTACACAAGAGTCTTGTATTTTCAGAAAATGTGAAATCTTGTAGGTTACTACTATTTCAAATGCAAATAGGAACTTGGGATGATGAATATGACATTGAGAAATGCAAAATGGAGTAGAGAAACAGAGAGGCCATGATTTATGTGGTAATAAACTAATTCCCAGACATGCAAAAGATTCAGATATATTAGTCAAAAGAACTTCCCTCTGAGTGTTTACTACAATTACAGGGCCCGGTGGTGTTAATGGTTGATGGTACTAAAGTGGTAAAGAAGGTAGGATAAAGAATGCAGGGCAGGAGAAATCCGTGAACTAAAATAAACAGGTATGGTATTGCTTTGTTTTTCTTTGAATCATGGAATCTTCTTAGACACAGCAGGTCATGAAGCTCCAATGCTTTTCCTCCCATTTGGATATGTTTCATCTACTGTTCCCCATACTGTTGACCTCATTCAATGCTTACCAGTCTTCTTGCCTTTCTAGAACACACTAAGTTTATTCTTGTCTCAAATTCTTAACACTTGCTCTTACTTCTATCTGTAATATTGGTCCCTCAGGTTGGGTGTGACTGCCTCCTTCTAAGAATGCAGATATCTACATAGAAAAGGCCTGATCACACTACACAATAGCCTGCCTCTCCTTTCTCTTTCTGTTCTATAACATTCTCCTATTTTTCCATACATATACATCTATCTGATAGAGTAGCCTATTCTATTATTTCTTAATGTATCATATTAGGCAGTATTTATGGACTTCCTCCCTATTTTGGATCCATTATACCTCACTCCAAACCTTGCTTTCCACTATGCCTTCAGTAGTTGTTTCACAAATCTGTGTCAATATTTGCATTATTTTATAGATGGCATATTGTTTGCAACTACACCAAATAATGTCAGGATATTTACTTTCTCAGTAAACTTTGTTTTTCCTTCAGTTAATAATTTTCTTGTGTTTTTTGCTCATTGATCAGTAGTTAGTTTTCTCCCCAAGTGTTCTAATGCCTAGAAATCATTTCTGTAACTCCCAAACACATTAAATGACCCTCCTCCCCTTTTATCTTCCAGAGATTTTTCCTATATTCTCTACTTACTCGCTGGCTGTAGGAGGCTTTTTAATTTTGGCTCACAGTTTGGGTTGTAAAACTTCCCTTTGTCACCTTCCTGAGAATACTCTTTTCCATATTTTCTGGTTTCCGTATTTTCCTTTCTTAGCTCACGTCCTCATTTTGCTGGGATATATCCTCCACTAGCTTCCTATGAAAGTATATGTGAGTGGTCAGTTTTTTTGAGCTTTTGTATATCTGAAATGTCTTTCTCTTAAACTTGATTGATAGTTCAGACTAGTATGGAATTGTAGGTTGAAAACCATTTCCCTCAAAACTTTGAGGTTATTATTCCCCTATTTTATATCACTTGGTATTTGTTTTCAGAAGCCCAATGCTATTCTGAATGATGTCCTTCGTATTGTACTATCTCTGTCCCTTTTAGAATTTTTTCTCTGTCTCTGCTGTTGTGGAATTTCAAGATGATGCATCACTGTGAGTTGTTGTCCCACAAACTCTGTGTACTTGGTCCATCTGGAGATTCACGTCTTCCGGTTCTTAAGCTTTTTTGTTTGATGATTCCTCACCTTTGTTTTCTCTTCTCCTCTCTTTCTGCTTCTCCTGGATTAATCCACTCATTTTATTTCCTTTTATTTCCTAGTTTCTCTCTCTTCCTCCCTGCCTCTGTCCGTCTGTCCCTCTTTTTACCTTCTGAGAGATTTCCTTGATTTTCTCTAACCTTTCTATGGAATGTTTTTTCACTGCAGTTATCCTATTTTTAATTTCAAAAAGATATTTCTCACAGTGTTCCTTTTCCATAGCAAAACACTTTTTTGTGTATGTGAATGTAATATATCCACTTTCTTAAGATAATATTTATAATTTGGGAGGCAGGGGATTTTTTTCCTTTTCTTTCAGGTTTCTTTTATCTGTTATTTTCATGTGGTCTCTACATACTGGAAGCTTTCTTTATATCTGGTGACCCTTAGCTGATTATGTTTAAGAGTAAGCACTACAAAGATTATTAGAAAGAAGTTCTGCTTTTGTGGGTGGGTGTAGTCAAGTGGTAGACTTAACTGGAAGATTATCAATCACTGACCTTTTTACTGGGGTCTCGAGAAAACAGTCCTCCAACCTCCTGCATGGTGCATGATATACAGTTGGATATAGGTTTTCTGGGACCACAGGTGAGAAGGGCCATGAGAGGGCTTCAGTTTATTCTGTGGACGTTCCACCTAGTGCTCTTGCGTTAGCCCTCTGCCAACCTCTGTTTTCCACTGTGTCAAGGATAAACCCCTGTAATTCAATTTTTTCAGAGAATACATCACCTGGGTCTTGAGGGGTCTAAGGAGAGGGAACATCAACTACCCAATATATTTTACAAGCATACCCCTCATTTTAGGCATCACTCACTCCTTCCAGGTTTCTTCAAGCACCAGATTTCTCAGATGTTCTCTCTGGGGAACTAGCTCACTTCTCTCCTCCTAGGCATTGCCTTTTACAGGCACCTACCTTGTAACTTTCGTGACTTCTATCTACCAATGCAGTTAGTAATCCTGCATCAGGCTTCTATCTTCCAAACTCTTCTTGAAATAGTTGACTAGTTGTCTCCTCTCTCGTTCGTATTGGAGGATAGTAACTAAAAACATTTCTTTACTCTTCATTTAGTAAAATTTGGGGAGGGAACAGATGTAAAATATTATGATCAATTCACTGTATTAAACTGAAACACTATATTTTTTTCAGGACAGAGCATCTATTTTTTAAACTAGTTGCTACGTTTATCTAAAACAGTGGTTGTCAAGCTTTAGTGTGCATCAGAATCATTTGAAGGGCTCGTTAAAACGAATTGCTATTGCTCACCTCCAGACTGGCTGATTCAGTAGTTCGGGGATGGACCTGAGAACTATTTCCAACAAGATCCCAAGCAATGCTGATGCTGCTGGCTCGGAAGCCACACTTTGACAAACACCAATTTATATGTAAGGACTTCTGGTTTAATTTACTCTGGTTCTAGTCTTTTGTATTCAGAAGTATGTGCCTGCTGATCTCCTAATCATCTTTTATCACCTACCCCGTATACATCCTCTGGAAGGCTTTGCAGATCATATACAAAGCATATCCTCCCTCAAACTAACCCCTTTCTCCTCTATATTTTGTTTTTGTTTTTTTTTTTTGCGGCACGCAGGCCTCTCACTGTTGTGGCCTCTCCCGTTGCGGAGCACAGGCTGCGGACGCGCAGGCTCAGCGGCCATGGCTCACGGGCCCAGGCGCTCCGCGGCATGTGGGATCTTCCCGGACTGGGGCACGAACCCACGTCCCCTGCATCGGTAGGCGGACTCTCAACCACGGTGCCACCAGGGAAGCCGTCTCCTCTATATTTTATTGCTACTTGTTATACTAATCACATAGGACAAGTCACATGTCTGACTTCCATAGAAGAAAGTAAACTCTTTGTGCGTGTAGCACCTGCCTTATTATTTATTTACCTTCTTCTCCTCCGCCTCCACCCTCCCTTCTCCCTCCAGTTTCCAACCTCCACTCTTTCCCCTTCTTCAATTCTCTTATGGGACTCATTGCCTCACATATAGAGGCATGATGAACGGAAGTTTTGTTACCACATGCAGTTGATACATAGGACATGGGTTTGGAACGGTTTCTCTCAGAAGTTGTGAATGTCTTCATTCATTCCTCAGTGTGTCATGTAACCGTTGGCAGGCACATTCTTGAAGTCAGGCGTGCAGCTTACAGCAGCTTTACTCAAAGTAGCTGATCTGTGAACTCTTCATTACCTGGTCCCAAGCCTACCTCAGAAGGAAATCAATGGACTGCATACTTCACTGGGAAAGTCTTGCCATTAAAATATATCAGCTGAACTAAATAGTGCACTTAGTGATGCAGTCTACTTTCATTCTGGCAAAAGCTTCTCATCTCGTCAGGGACGAGTATGAAACACGTTGCAGTTTGGCACCGGTCAGCAAACAGCACTTAAAAAATATATATAATTCACCTGTCATAAAATTTACCCTTTGAATAAGTGTACAACTCAGTGCTTTTTCATGTTTTCACAAAGTTATACAACCGTCACCACTACCTAATTTCAGAGTGTTTTCATTACTCCAGAAAGAAACCCTGTACCCATGAACACTCTCTATTTCCCACTGTCTCCCAGCTCCTGGTAACCACTAATTTACATTCTGTTTCTATGGATTTTTCTATTCTGTACTTTTCATATAGATGGAATCATAAATAAGTACGTGGCCTTTTGTATCTGGCTTCTTTCACTTAGCATAAGGTTTTCAAGGTTCATCCACATTGTAGAATATATCAATACTCCATTCCTTTTTATGACTGAATAATATTATGATGTATGGATATGCCACATTTTGTTTATCTGTTCATCAACTAATGGACATTTATGTTCTTTCCATTTTTTGGCTTTTATAAGTAACACCGTTACAAATATTCTTGTACAAGTTTTTGTGTGGACATATGTTTCTCATCCTCCTACAGTGGAATTGCTGGGTCATCTCGTAACTCTGTGTTTAATGTTTGGAGGAACTACCAAACTATTTCCAAAGTGGCTTCACGGTTTTACATTCCCACCAGCAACGTGTGAGGGTTTAAATTTCTCCACGTCATTGTCAATACTTGTTACTGTCTCTTTGATTATGACCATCCTAGTAGGAGTGAAGCTGTACCTCATTGTGGTTTTGAACTGCATTTCCTTAGTGGCTAATGATATTGAGCATCTTTTCAATGTGCTTATTGGATATTTATGCATCTTCTTCAAGAAATGTCTATTCAAATCATTTCCCCATTTTTATTGTTGCGTGGTGAGCATTATTTATATATACTGGCTACCAGTTCCTTATCAGATATGTGATTTGCAAATATTTTGTCCCATTCTGTGGGTTGTCTTTTCACTTTCTTGATAGTGTGCTGACTGCACTTTGTATACCATAGCACCGTAGCTGAAGCTGTCTGTCTCATATGCTTCAGAAAACACACAGTCAAAACTACAGAAAATGTTCCAGGAGCAAGCGTGTACTGTGTTTGTATGAAAGTGGAGGATAGTGAACTTTCAAATACACTAGCTTTGGGTTGGTGATTTAGAGCCTCAGCTATAACTTGGGCTTATCCTTCCAGAGAATAGCCGACAACGTTTCCTATCTTCTTATGTGGGGTTTAAATGGATAGGCTCAAGACCATATTAGCTTTGAGAATTTTTCCTTAGGGGGATATTTTTTCCTTATTTACACTGAGGTTCATGTGTCACTACTATGCTCAGTGATTCATTCTTGTGAAACCCTCCTCTGGTTTATCCATATTGAGTTGGAGAGGAATGGAAAATTCTATACTATCAATGATTGATTTTGATCTTTCCTGGTTGTGAATGCTTAGTTTATAAAAGGTGAGCTAATGGCACAGTATGAGTAGCTTATTGCAGCCAGGGCCTAAATAACTGGACCCACTATGAAGCACGCAGCAGGCTGTGTTGCTCCATCTGTGTGTTCTTTAGGATTAGATCTAGTCAACATTAGCATGGTTAGTTGTTGAGGCATTGACAGTGGCTGTTAGGATTTGATCAGTTACCCAAGGCATTCAGACATTAAAAATTGGAATTCAGAATAAAAGCTTCCAGGGAAGGGATTTTTGTATTCACTTTTTCTTCTTTGACAGAAAAAAAAAATGTTAGGAAAAGTGGGATTTATGCAAATAATAGTAAAGAAGCTCTTTACATACAAAAATTAGCTTTAAGTCACCCCAGATAGTCAAAGCAATCTTGAAAAAGAACAAAGTTGGAGTCCTCACATTTCCTGACTTCAAAATATACTACAAACCAACAGTAATGAAGATGGTATGGTTCTGGCAAGAAGACAGATATATAGACCAATGGAATAGAATAGAAAACCCAGATGTAAACCCTTGCACATATGGCCAAACAATTTTGACGAGGATGCCGTAACTACACAATGGGGAAAGGGCAGCCTCTTCACCAAACGGTGCTAGGAAAACTGAATATCCACATGCAAGAGACTGAAGTTAAACCCTTATCTCACATCATACACAAAAATTCACTCAGAACCGATTAAAGACCTAAACATAAGACCTAAAACTATAAAAGTCCTAGAAGAAAACAAAGGGGGAAAACTTTAAGGCATTACATTTGGCAGTGATTTCTTGGGCATGATGCCAAACGCACAGGCAACAAAAATAAAAATAGACAAAGGGGACTACATCAGGCTTAAGAATTTCTGTGCATCATAGGAAACAATCAACAGAATGAAAGGCAACCTAAGGAATGGGAGGAAATCTTTGCAAGTCCTATATCTGATAAGGGGTTAATATCTAAAACATATAAGGAACTTCTACAATTCAACAACAAAAACAAATTACTTGATAAAAAATGGGCAAAGGATTTAACAGACAGTTCTTTAAGGAAGATATACAAATGGCCAACAAACACATGAAAAAATGCTCAGCATCCCAAATTGTAAGAGAAATGCAATAAAAGTTACAATGAGATATCATCTCACACCCGTTAGGATGGTGACTGTCAAAAGAATAGAAGATAAGTGTTGGCGAGGATGTAGAGAAATTGGAACTCTTGTGCGCTGTTGGTGGAAGTATAAAAAGGTGCAACTGTTATGGATAACAGTATAGAGGTTTCCCCAAAAACCAAAAATAGAATTACCATATGATCCAGCAATCCCACTTCTGAGTATATATCCGAAAAGAATTTAAAGCAGGATCTTGCAGAGATACGTGCACACCCACATTCATTGCAACATTATGCACAATAGCCAAGAGGTGGAAGTAACCCAAATGTCCATCAACAGATGAATGGATAAACAAAATGTGGCATATACCTATAATGGAATATTATGCAACCTTAAAAAAGAAGGAAATCTGTCACATGCTACAACATGGATGAATCCTGAGGACATTATGCTAAGTGAAATAAGCCAGTCATAAAAGGACAAAACCTGTATGATTCTACTCATGAAGTGGCTAAAGTAGTCAAAAGCATAGAAACAAAGTAGAAAGTTGTTTGCCAAGGGCTGAGCAGAGAGGTGAAGGGGGAATTCCTGTTTAATGGGAATAGAGTTTAAGTTTTGCAAGGTGAAAAAGTTCTAGAAATCTATTGCACAACCACGCGAATATACTTAACAATGTTGAACTGTATATTTAAAAATGGTTAAGAGATAAATTTAATGTTACATGTTTTTTTTTTTTTAACATACACACACACACGAAATTAGCTGTGTAAAGTACAGTTTCCAAAAAAGTACAAGTCAAATGTTTATCTGGGCTGATCTTCTAATTATGTTCTAATAAATATACATAATTCTGGAGTTGGTAATTCTATTATAACGCCCATCTGATTGGTCAAGTCTTTACGGCCAATGAGTAGCACAGTACTGAGAAATTATGTATTAATCACTAGACAGATATCTTAGGAGTTTTATGCTAAATTTATCACTTTCCTTAAAAAGAGAGCTGTTGGTTTGTAGGGACAAAATTTAGTGGCAGATGAAACCAAAGCAAGAATGATTATTCACATCTTGGTGTGACAATCCCAGTTGGTTCCTGGGTGAGTTTCATTCTATTTTGCCTGACATCAAGATTTCAATGTACATGGCTCATTAGTGCTTGTAGGCATTTCTATAATGGCAATTTATTACACTTTCAGGTGACAGAATCTGTCCTTTGAAGAACTGCTTTCTGACCTCCTCCTCTTTCCACCCACAACACCTGCCAGATGAAGTGGCCTGTTCTCTTTTCCTGTCCCCATACAGACACTGGAAGTTTTTGTGTGCAGGAGAGCAGGGCTGAAAAGCTTTGGCAGGAAGGTTTTTGCAGCAGCCTGCCTGTCGAACTGCATGGATCAACAATTTCTCAATTAGAAGAAGATAGACGAGAAGATAAAGTATGCGGGGACTGTAAAGCTTCAAGCAGCAGCTGAGGAAGATTTTGGAACATCTGGTCAGAATATATTTCTTTTTAGGTAAGCATTCCTTTTTACAACGAGCATATATAAAGCGTGAAATTGGCTTACCCCAGCTCCTCCTTACAAGGGAGAAGCTAGTTAGATTTATCACTCCTTTGATGCAGGTCTGGAGAGAGTGGGGTAGCATGTGGCATTCCCACCGGAGGTTCCCCCAAATCCTTTGGGCTCTTCTCAGAGAGAACATTTGTCTGCTATATCAAACCCATTTTTAAAAACCTGTTCAGGTTGGCAGTGTAAAATACCATTCACAAAAATAAAACCCAATTCATGATGTGTCTGTTTTTTTCCTCCATGAAATTTATGTCTGAGCAACGGATGCCATCATCACAAAACTTCTCTCTCTCTTGATTTAAAAAGTTGATTCTTTGTGTATGTGGCTCATTCCCTTGCTTTGTTAAATTTTAAAATTTCTTTCATGTTGGGCAATAAACGCTGAATGAATGGTTTTGTCTGTATCTGGCTTCATGTTGTGTGTTCATAGCATCCCCAAACCAAACTGCATTGCTTTTTTACTGTGTAAGACTGTAACTAACAGGTTTCATAATGCACCCTTTTTTAAGAGAATAGCATAACCAGCCAATAAAACCAAATTACCAGTTATTTTAAAATTGTATGAACAGACTGCAGAAGGAGAGCTGAGTTCAAATTAGGGCTTCCCAGTTCATGGAAAATTTTAAATCCCTATGCTGGAAGAGTATATTTCATTTAATGGTAATTGCTTACATGGCATTGTGTTATATTATTATCCATGCTACAATAATTCGAAATCAACCTCACTTTATGAAATATACACTAATCACATTTAGCGTCACATCCGAAGTGCTTTTAAATATTCATCTATAATAAACATGGTTTTAAACTAATGTACATAAAAGGAAATTTTTCTAATTTGGGATTTTCAACTTACTGATTCACTTCCCCTGTACCCAAACTAAGCATGCCCTTTATTAAACAACCATGCAATCAGATAATTTACATACATTCCTGTATTTCCCCATTATTCTTTAGCTCTTAAAATAGTTCTGAGTTTCAGCTGTGGCTTACATAAAATTTAGCCTTGTAATAACGAAGGTCTATTATTTATGCAAGGCTTTCTGTAATATAAAGAAAAAAAATGACTAGAAACTTTTTACACTCCAGGAGAGAATGAGATTAGTTGAAGATAGAGCCCTACGGAGTTAAAACTATTCCAGAAGCAAAGAAAGGCTTAGCAAATCATATGAATTTCAGGGTACAGTTAAGCTATACTGTCATCTTTGGGTGTGCTATACATTTTCATTAAAACAATTAAGATCAAACTATATTGAAATAACCCGGAGTCTTTAGGTTTCATCCAAAGACAAACTAAAAGTTGCATCAATGGGAAGAGTTAATCTTTTCACCTCTACTTACATCCAGAAGGGAAGAAAAACAGCCTCACCTTATGTAGTTAGTACACACAGTTCAGGAATCACCATTACTGTGAATTACCAGTTTCCTTTTCTTTATTTCCGCCCTCACTGTGCCCTGCCTGCCCTTGGTCATTTCACTGTTCATTAGCACCTCACTAGAAGAGGGAGAGGAGAAAGAAGAGGATGTGAAATTAAGCATTCAACTTTGTCACTTGGTAACAAAGGTGACAAAGAGGTTCAGGAGGAGTTAAAACTAAGAGTTAAAAATAGATGTTAAAATTATCGATGTGTTTCAGCGACCCATGCTGGGCATGTCATTATCAGAACTAATTAAGAGTTAGCCGAGTGACAATGCATTTCTACAACAGATGTCAGCACTTTCCCGAAATCCGCTCCGTGATTGGAGAAGGTTTGGTTCATGTATAACAAGCATTTAGAAAAAAAAGAAAGAATGAATCCCTGTTTTATAAAATAAGGGGTTCAAATAATGATTTCTATTGTGCAAATTGCTTCAAAATTCTGTTTGTTAAAGACATCTGTCAAAAGATAGAGATATCATCTAGTTGTATATTTATGATTTTTCACTTTAACTTCAATTTAAGAAAAAGTAAAAAGAATAAATATGTCTAGGAGAAATAGAGAAGACTGCAGGGTGGTGTGAGCTCCAGCTCCCCAAATCAAGGAGGGCAAAGTCACAGAATGCGAAATAATTCAGGAGTGGAATGGTTCTAGCGCACCCTCATCTTTTTCTTTCTTTTCATAGAAACCCCAAAAGTTTGTTCCCCAGTCTCCCCTGTAAATGCCCAGTTGCTTCTTTAGTTGCAGAAAAAGAAGAAAGAAAAGAAGGGAGAACAATGGCTCAGAAGACTGAAACTAAGAGCCAGATGGTTAATTCAGCTATGAAGGGCAAAGGGAAGCCCCAAACACCATTTGGGGTAGATCCTTTTAAGGCTCCTAGGATTGAGGAAATCAGGTGGTACCACTTTAAATGTTTGACCATGAGTGAGTCATTGGAGAGCCACTTTTGGTAAGTTTAGGAATCAGAGAACAAAGTTGTCCCGCTGCAGATTGATCTGTTTCCTGCAGGGCTGAACAGATTATGGCTTCGGAGCCGGGCTGTCCTTGTTGGAGGGCACAATGCACCATAGATTTTTATTTTCACGAATCAGACTCCAGAGGTTTGTGGTCTTCCAGACAGCAGCTGGCGCCGGGCAGAGGCATCTCTTCGGGCCGGAGCTGCTGGCGACCGCGCGGCGCTTGGCTATGCGTCCCAGGCAGGCGGGCCAGCACCGCAGCCTATGCCTCCCGTTCCGAGCAGACGCCGTTCCCTTCTGGAAGGGCTCTGGGGGCTCGCAACTGACTGCTCCTCAGCAAATTTGGGGGAAGAGGAGCTGGTTTGAAGGAAAGGAGGGAGTAGGTTTGGAAAAGGGTTGGCTCCTTCTCATAACTCTGGTGCCTGAAGGGGGTGAGATAGACGGTGGCCAAATAAACTGAAGGGAGATGATCCCATTTGGAGTAACGAGGATTTCTGGATGAGCCGACGATGTGCCCTGCAACTGTCGATTTGGCAGGAGATTTGACTCAATCAACTGCTGTTTGGTTCCTACTTCAAACCGACCTCGCCCCCACCCGCGCCCCCCTCCCGGGCCTGTGTTCTGACCGACTCCCAAGACTCGGGTTGGGAGCGAGCGGAGCAAGCAAGAATCAAAAGTCGGCCTTCCTTTGGTCTCTGTTTGTGGCAGATGTACAGCTGGCTTGGTTCTGAGCAGGTTGGTGTGTGAGGGGAAGCCAGAGCCGCTTCGTCTCTTTGGCGAGGTTTGGGTGTGTGTCTTGGGTGGGTGGGTAGGAAGAGGTAGGTAGCAGGGTTAGGCGGGAGGATTGAGCAGAGCCCCCTAAATATCTTCTTAGCTGCCCCTCCAGCCCCCAGCGTCCAGCCCCCGCCGCGCCTCCTCCTGGCGGCGCGGGAGAGAGGAGCGGGTGAGGAGGGCGCGGGGGTGGGGGGCGCCCAACAGCTAGTCGAGCCGCGGTGGCGGCGGGGCTGTCTCTTTAAGCGCTCCGGAGGGGCCGGGCCCGGAGGGCGGCGAGCGCGTTTCCATGGCACCGAGGCTGAGGAAGCTGCGGGGCTGCTGGGCTCGCAGGTTGCCAGTCGCTCCCGGCGGAGCAGGGGCGCGCATCTCGGCGGCCCCGGGCGCCTCGGGGAGTCGCCAAGGCGCTCCGCCTGCGCTCTCCGCGTCGCGGGTGATGCCTAGTGGGGCCGAGCTGCTTTCGCGCCCTCCGCAGGGAGACGCATCTCGTTGGACCCGCGAGCCCGCACACCAACTTCTGCCCGCCCAGCGAGCTCAACTTCTGCGCGGGGCTCGGACTTGCGGAGCCGGAGTGGCGCGCGGCGCGCAGTCGGCGTGGCGGCTGGAGCAGCTCCGCCCGGCGGAGGTGACCTGGCGACTGTGGCTCTGGTGTGGCTCTGGTGAGCTTGGGTGGCCGCCGGCTGGCCGCCAGGCAGAGCCCTTCATCTCCGTCCGGGCATGTAAGTGGCGCCCGCGCGCTCCGGGACGTGGGGGGAGAGCCGGCCCCGTATGCCTCCGCCGACCCCAGACCTGCCGCAGCCCTGGCGGCCGCAGCCGTTCCCTCCCGGAAGGGATGGAGGGCAGGAGGGGCAGGCGGGCACCGGGCGGGGTCGGCGAGCAGTCCCAGGCAGAGCGCGGCGGGAACGCTGTCCTCAACGGGTCCTCGGGTCAGAGACGAAGACCCGGGGGGGCTGGGTGCTTTCCACCTGACATACTTTCTCAGCGCCTGACAGAATTTTCCCGCAAATTGTGTGTGTGTGTGTGTTAATTTCCTGTTTGGAAGAGTAACTGGCTAATAATAAGTTCCACTTTCTGAAAGGGTTTTGAATGAAATCGTTACTTGACATGCCCTTTCTAGAGACCAAAGTTTATATATATATAGAGAGAGAGAGAGAGAGAGAGAGAGAGTCTTTTTTTTTTTTTTTTTTTTGAGAAGTATCTCCGAGTCCGAAGGAGTGGATTATTCCACAGGTTTGACGAGAGGCGAACCCCGGCTCATTCGCCGAAGTGAGGAGCTGGGGAAGAGAGAATGTCAAGGGCTGAATGCGCAGCCACTTAGATGCCAGCCCGGTTAGGAGAGAACTAAAGAGTAGGAAGATGACTGAAACGCATCCTCTGAGGGTGGGTCATGGTTTCATTTGCAGATTAGAAGTGAAGAAGGGAGGAGATACTCGTTCTTGGTCCCTGTGTGAGCTGTAGTGAGAAGCTCAGGGGAAGTGTGAATCTTTCCCAATTGCCCGGTCGCCTTGACCGGCGGAAGAAGTTTGCATTAAATTCTGTAGCATCATGGGATCATCATCGAACTATCTGAGAGAGAAGCCAAATTTAACTGATTTTCCTTTCTGCTCCTGAGCGGTTATGAATAGACGCCAGGGTATTTTGAACCTTTAAACGTCTTTGCTACTTCTTTGCTTCATCTTTGATTTTCTGAAATGTGAATGCTTTATAGTAGAAAAATGGTTTAGAGGAGTACACAAGGCCATCCATACCTTTCTGGGTCTTGACTTTTTCTTGTCAAAAAAATACTATTCTTGGATTCACTTTACATTTCCATATTTCATTCTTCTCATGTGAGATTCGATTTACTACCTGGTTACTGCAAATGTCACTAACCATAAATCTTGAGACATGGCCACAGTGAGGTGGTATCGCAGAACAACTTGCCTACATAGTTTGTAAATACGTTTTTCGGCAGAAATGCAAGAAATTTCTGGGTAGGTGATTTATTTTACATTGATAAGATGTGTCTTGTTTATCTGAATAGGCGTTTCCTCTCCAGTTCATCTCAGGAAACACATCTTACTTTGGGTATCTTGTACATGCATAAACCTCCACTTTTTAGCACCTGCTTTTTTAGCATGCTTGCTGGCTAGCCATGCTCTTACTTTTACAAGCGCTGTTATTGAAGTGGACCCTGGCTGGCCTATTAGGACCCTGGCTGGCCCATGCACATGAAACAGAAAAATTCCTTTGGGGGAGGGACACTGAAAAACAACTGAAATACCACCTCACTTTTCATATTGCTTAGATATTTTAACTCATGTTTCAGTATTGATACTTTTGTTGAAAAGGCTGGAAGGATGACATTGCATTTTTTTTTAAAGGACACTGCTGCTGCAGCTCATTCATTTATCAGGTGAGATGAGATTGGATATTAAAACCAATATAAATTCTTGGGTGTTTAATAGAGATGCTCTTTTTTGGAGTTATTGAGATCATTCTGATGACTCTTAGTACTTTCTGAAATCTGGATGGGAAACCCTGGTATTAGAGTTAATGGTTTCTTCAGCAGGAACCATGTTGGGATTTAGTGCTAGGTTTCTGCAGATGCCTTTGCAATCGTTGTAGGCATGTGCAATAAAACCATGTATAGCACTTGGCTTCCACACACCTGTCCATCTATTAAATTAAAGAGAATTCTTCCTGAGATTTTTATTGACCTCTGAGGTCCATTATCAGTGAGAGCAGGCTTCTAATGAGATGAGGACCACTAATGAGAACACATCATCCTACTGACTGGCACTTATAGGTCATTAACACAGGTAAAAATTTTGTGTAGCTGATCTTGTACTTGAGCAGATTTTGGAGCCGGGGTGACAACTGAAAAGAGGAAATGACTGTGCAGCTAAATAACAGTCAGCCTAAACGTAATGCATTGTATTACGGTACATTACTCCACAGGTAAGCTCCTTTTCAAAGGAGATTTTACTAATGAAGCAAAAGATGTAATGTATGACTTACAGGTCCTCCAACTCTAATGATAATTGATCTGATAACCTTGTCTTATCACTTTTAGGAAACCCCGTATAACTAAGGTTAGGCAGATTCATAAAGTCAGTATTTCACAAAGAGCGCCTACGTACCTCCTATGTAATTCCACGTTGGAAATCACAGGTAATGAATACTTAATCTTTTTGAATTCTTAGTTAGATGCTAGGCAAATTTCTAACTACTTTACATGTATTATTTCATATTATCCTGGAAATAGCCCTACAAGGTAGGCATCATTATCATCTCCGTTTATGATGAAGAAAGAGACACAGTCAGGTTACGTTCACACTCCAAGAGTTTGTGAGATTTGGATCCAGGTAGTTTGAATTCCAGTGCTGGAGTTCTTAACAAATATCATCCCTTTCAGAACACCTAGGCCCAGCCAGTGTTTCTAAGAAGTTCTTTGTAATCAGTGCCGGGGGTTCTCAGTGGGAGGCTGGCTAGTACCTTCTACCTAGTGCGTATTGAGGAACCTGTGGGGCTTTTTTGACTGTTGTGAAAGCTATAGGGTTCTGTTGGCATTTGGTGCTGGGTATGGAGGCGGGTTGGGGTGCTGATTGTCCTGCGGTGGGTAAGATCGTTCCACACAAGGAAGATCTGCTTTTTCTCCTCACTGAGACTCTTCATAAGAAATTTCCTGCTCTCTCATGGCTGTAGACACTTAAAACACTTAAAGCAATGGGCTCGGCTTAAACTGGGAATCGTGGAATAGGGAAAGCTATCCATGGCAAGTATATTACGAATTGGAGAGTTGTAACCGGTGATGGCATTTAAAAAAAAATTAAGTTTTGGCTGCGTTGGGTCTTTGTTGCTGCACGCGGGCTTTCTCTAGTTGCAGCCAGCGGGGGCTACTCTTCGTTGCGGTGCGCGGGCTTCTCATTGCGGTGGTTTCTCTTGTTGCGGAGCACCGGCTCTAGGCACGTGGGCTTCAGTAGTTGTGGCATGCGGGCTCAGTAGTTGTGGCGCATGGGCTTAGTTGCTCCGAGGCATGTGGACTTTTCCAGGACCAGGGATTGAACCTGTGTCCCCTGCATTGGTAGGCGGATTCTTAGCCACTGCGCCACCAGGGAAGTCCCGGTGATAGCATTTTGATAAAGGGGTATTGAAGAGTTTACTTATGTTAATGGTACTCTGCAAATGTTTTCTCAAGGATTAAATAGATGGAAATAAACTCTACTCCACATCTTTGAGACATCAAAGGAAAATGACTGGCTGTAATACACTCTATTAAATTTATCCTTTGTGATGCTCTCTTGTAAACACTTGCATAATTATTGTATACAACATGATGGATGTAGTAAACATGAGAGTGTTGCAGACAGATATCACACAGGCAGAAGTCTATAAAGGCAGATCCAGTAGCTGAAGCTCCCGGGACTTGAGATACTTGGCATTCTCTGACACTTGGGGGGGATTTTAAAAAGGTATGGTCACTTTGTGACTCAACAGTCTCCTAAACTGTTTAAGACAGCGCACATCCATTCCCTAATGTAGGTATCCAATACAGGTTGACATACAAATCCAAAATGTGCCTGATCTGATACAGTTTATCCACTCGACCCTCACATCCAACACATGCCTGTAGAACTGTTTAACCTCAGCCTTCTGTAGCTGATGTAGAAACTTGTGGTCAGAGTGGCAGAGATTTAGATTTTCAAATAATGAATAAATTTAGAAGTAGAGAAAGGTAAAAAGGTTTAATAATTCAGAATCACACCATGCTGGAATTTGTTTTATTTTGGTTTTGTGTTTTACTTCTGAGAAAGCCTGAAATTGAGCCAATTAGAGACGTCTGGGGCTAATAACAGTCCACTTTTAAATTTACAAATAATTTAAGACTGGTCTGTGGTCTGTCATTTACTCAGTGTAATTTAGTTCAAAAATATTTTCCTTTTTCATGAAGTCAGCCACACTGAGTATAAAGTGAAGGAGAGAAGGCTGGGTGTTCTCTCCATGGGCAAGGCATTATTTCTAGTAATTTGTATTTATTGATATCTTTCATCCTAACAACAATCCTCTGAGGTAGATAATACTATCATCTCTATTTTTCAGATAAGGACACTGAGGCAGAGAGAGAGGTTAAGTAACTTGTCTGAAGTTTCACAGCTGAGAAGTGGCGGGATGGGCTTTGGACCCATTCCAACCCCAGAGACTTGTTCATAATCACTGTTACTTGTGATGGTCCCTCTGCCCTTGACCTCTCCTTTCTAGGCTTCCTAGGGTCTCAAATTACCAGCCTCCCAGACCCTCCTGCTTATATTTAGCAGTAGTTTACTCTTTCTCCTATTGCTTCTAGTGGACCTGAGCCTCACCTCGGCCATGTAGTTTTAGCAGTCGACTTCAACCCATACTTTATCGATGAGATTGACATTATATTATTTAATATATAATATTTTGTCAGGCTCCCTGTTCTCAGCTTCAATGTTGTTTTCTGTATCTTTACTTCTTTCTTAGGTGTCTCATGGGAATAACTTTCTACTTTCTTCAAGGTAATCCCTTCCCTATATGTTCCACATCCCACCTTTAAAATTTTTCTATATTAGTCATCTCTTTTCTTTCTTTTATTGCCAACTCTTTGCTTTCTACTATTTTTTTCTCTTCTCCCCAATGTGTCCAAGTCACCTTATCTACATCTCTTTCTGTTCCATGTTTATATGTTTGTGTCTATATGTGGATCTGTTTTGACCTTGCTTCTCTCCTTCATCTTCAATTTCTCAAGAACAGCTCTTTGATGCTTATCAGTGATCTTATCATTGATCATTTAAACCACTGCAGTCTGGCTGAAGTTCCTTCTCAGAGGCTGCCTTTTTTTCCAGGACTCACCCTACCCTCATTTTCCCGTAGTATGTGGTATTACTGCCTATTCCTGTTTCCCACTTCTCCACTGCTGCACTTGTTCCTTTCCTTTGTACACTCCGTATCATCTGTAGTTCTCCTGCACCGGCCCCTGCTTTCTCTCACCTTCTATCCTCATTCCTCTTCCCGTTCTATATACTTTACCTGGTTTATCGCTTCCTTTCCACTGGCTTCTATCATATGTTCTATTCTGGTGAGACCCAGATCTGTACATCTAGCCCCGTTCTCTTCGGAGCTACATACTTGCATTTTCAACGATAGATTTATCATCACCGTGGGGTTCAGACTCAAAATGTCCTTAGATAATCTCTAGTTATCAACGTTCTGTCCCTCTGAGGTACTTCCCTCATCTTCCCCTCCCTTCGTATTTGAAATCCTTTATCTGTCACTTTTCTCCCACTTTACCTTGTAGTTATATTATGAGCTTTAGGTGGGATGATTATGGAAAGGTCTTTTTATATGACAATTGGATAACTAGAAATTAATTTTTATATTCCTATCGGGTACCAAAATTCTAGAAACACCAGCAATGAAATATCTCTTGAATTAGTTCTCTTCCCCATTGCCAGCACTAAAGCCCAGCCAAGCTATTTTTACTCATAGGCTGCTATAGTCATCTCTTGGTTAGTCTTCTGTTTCATATTCTCTGGATCCTCTTTATTTTTATTATATATATGGTTTAACTTTCATCAAAGTTGGTTTCTAAAGCAAAGACTTACTAGCATCATTTCCTTTCTTAAAAACTTTGATTGTCCATGGAGTAAAGTTCGAGCATCAGAATATTATTCTTAAATAGCATTTATTAAATGCCAGGAACAATTTAAGTACTTTCCATATTTTAACTCATTTAATCCTCACAACAACCCTATCAGAGGGTAATACTGGTATCCACATTTTATAATGAGGAAATTGAGATCTAGAGAAGTTAAGGTTTTCTGGAGAAATTGCATATAAAGGTATAAAGCTCAGGAGAGTTTATATTGTTAATAATTTTAAAAGCTAGGCTATGAACCCAGACTGTTTGACTGTAGATTCTTGCTCTTAACTTGCTCTTAATTATACTCTATTTAAGATTTTATCTTTCTGGTAGTATTCAATTTCATAAACATTTATCAAATAGTTAAAAAAATTTCCTTTAGTTCCCTTCTCCTTGTCAGGAACTCTGAAGTGTGTAAGATTTTACTCTACCTTCAAGGTAACAAGTTAGTTTGCCACAGTACATGGCTGCTGACAGAAGATATGAGGCTCCTGGTCAGAGACAAAAGACTTTATTAATCAAGCCAGAGCAGGTAGTGTGAGCTTCATGTTTGCATAGGCTTCCATCCCCCCCACCCCCAATTCCATGGGGCAATGAGGAGTGGCCCAAATGGATACTGTGTACATAGTGGATTTATGTCGCAGCTGAGGAACCTGGGCCTTAAAAAATCTCCAACCTTATAAGGGGGCTGTTAGCAACCTTGCCCAACTTTTGCCCTTAGAGGGAGACATCGTCTTTATTATCCTGCTCAGGAAACAACTCTGTCCTCAGCCCTGGCAGGACACACTCTCTAAATCTTCCAAAGCTGTTTGCTATATACAGACATCCTTCTAGAACAAAAGCCATCAAAGCATCTTCACAAGGTATGAAGAAATGTAAGAGACCTTGAAGAATTGTCTCCCAACACCCCTAACGTTTTTCTTCCCAATTTCAACATCGTGAGCTTTGCTAAAGCTTAAATCTAGTTTTGTTCTCTTTTGCTAAATCCAGCACTTGTTTTTCCAATTCTTTTTCAATAGGTGGGAAACTCTGGAACTAGATGAACACAGAGGTTTAATGAGCTGACTCAAGGGGCTATGTTCAAATCCCAAGTATCTGTCTTTCCTCCACTGAAGCTGAAATCAAATCACTAACCTAGTTGCTTAATGTGTAGCTGATTTTTTTTCTTGTTACTTCCATTTAACAAATAGTTGGTCAATGTCAACTACTTTGCTGGGCTTTGGAGATACAGAGAGGATAAGGTGACGCTCTGTCCTTGAGCCACTCATAGACCTGGGGGGAGATCAATGAACAGACTAGAACCTGTCAAAAGAAAAAAACGTTGCAGAGATGGAACATATAACCTAGTTGGAGGGAAGAAAGAATCCAGGGCCTCAGTGTAGGTTTTCAAGAGTGTATTTTTCTTAAGCTGATTCATTGAGTAAAGGTTAGATAGGTGATAAAGGTGGTGCTGGTGGGTTCTAGTTGGTGAGAAGAGCATGTGCAGGAAGAAGGAGGTCTCCTCTCCTTTAAGAAAAACCATAAATCATTTTCTTAATGGTATGTCTGGAGGGAAGAATATAAAAGGAGCCACAGTAGAAAATGGGTTTAGGGCAGCTGAGAGGGGTTAGAGCTCAGGAAGGACCTTACATATCAAACTGAGAGCTTTGGATTTAGCAGTAGACCAGGGAGGAGCCAGGAAGTGACTGACTGAAAGCAGGGGAGGGACCTAGTCAGATTTGTGTTTATTGAATGAAGAATGGCCTGGAGAGGGGAGAGGCCAGAGGTAGGGAGTCTAATTAGGAGGTTCCTTCAGTAGTAGAGGGAGAAGTGGTATGAGTCTTATTAACAAAGGGAATAGTGGTGGTGATGAAAAGAGGGGACAGATTCCAAAGAAAAGTTGGTGAATGTGTGGAAGAAATGGAATGAGAGAGAAAGAAGACTTGAGGTGACCTCTGGGTAACAGAGAAAATCAGAAACACAGGAAAGGCAAGAAGAAGGTGAGTTCGGCAGTGACGCTGTGGGCACTTATGTGTCTGTGGGATCTCAGATGGAGACATTCTGGGGAAGCTCCACAGAAGGGCCTGAGGCTAGGAAAATGGCCTGGGCTAGAGCTATATTTGGGTGTTGAAGTAGCAGGAGACAAATATGTATAAAACGTGAGGAGAAAAGATTACCGAAGAAGGAACCTGGGGAATTGTAATATATGACAGGAGGACAGATGAAAAAGGACCCAAGGAGGAGATTAAGAAACTGCCTGAGATGAAGGAAAAAGGGAGTGTAAATGCCATGGAAGGCCTCAAGAACGTTAAACAAAAGAGGAACATGGAAAGTGAGGCTGTCGCTACTGAAAAGTAATTGACTTAGAGTTACCCAGACACACTTGATGGAAGACCTTGTTTTAGTTGAGAGCTTACCTGTGGCAGCCGTCACTTGCGGTTATGGTGACCAGAAGTGGAGACTCCTGGAGAGTGGTTGCATGTGTCTGAGTTTGTGCTGGACTAGTGTCTGCCATCATTCTCAGCCTCACTATTCCCATTGCCAGACATGACAGGACAAAGGACTTCCTGCTGTCCTATTCCAGCAGCATTAATTACAGATGGGGCATACTTTAAGATCAACTCACAATCGCCAAGGCATTTTCCTTGGTTCTGTGGAGATTGTCAAGATGGGCAAGATAAAGTCCCCATCCCCAAGCAACTTCTAAAACTGTGTTCTTTGTTGTGGGATAGTTAAGTACCATAAAGGACTTAGACCAAAGTATGAATGTAATTAAAAAGGAAGGAGAAACCAAACTCATGAGAGGAAATCATGGAAAGCTTCATGGAAGCGGCGGCATTTGAAGGCGAGGTAGGAATCAAAGCAGAAGAGCATCCATTACAGGAAGAGAGCAGAGCACGGCAAGGCCTCAGAGGCTGTTGGAAGGGCGGAGTATCTTCCATGGGGTGACAGATACTGTGGTTAAATGGTGTTGCCATCATTGCTCCCATGCCCTTGGAACTCTCCCCTCACCAGGGTACCCCCCAGAGGCCCCCAGTGTTCTCCACACTTTCCTTTACTCTCAATGAACTTCCCAGCACAAAAGTCATCTATTTCACAGATAACTTCCAGGTCCCTCAGATATGATTAGCTGACTCTCCGTCTGTCCCAGCAATCTGAGCTGTCATTCGTATTTGGCGTGAAGCTCTCTAGTTTTCTTGAAGAAATCTATTTGATAACCCTGTGATAATGAGGAGGACATGTTCGGAATAAGTAAAGACTTTTCCAGCCAACTGTTTGTAAAGTCAGCTCCTGGTACATAAATTATGTGGCTTGTCAACTCATGATCTGGGAAATGTTTTCTGTCACTCTTCAGCGGACAGTTTTCAGTGGTGTGAAGTGTTCTTCCTCACTGATATGGTTAATTAAGAATCGACAGTAACTCTGAGCTTTAGTGGCTTTTACTCTTGAGGGAAGAGGCCATCCGAGGAGACTTGAGGTGTGGTTTCTCTGAATTATTAAGAGCACTATTTTCATGGTTTACCGTAGTGGATTCTGAGCAGGATCAGGAGAAAGGCAACCTAATTTTGAATTTTTTTTTCCTCTGGAGCTTAAAGCACTAATCTTATTTGAAGTACTTCCAGATTTTCATTATACTGTAAAGGGTTTGATTTATAGACAAAGGTATCTGACAATAGCATAACAGTCAAATTGTATTGCTTTTTTTATTTATTGTGGAGTTTAAACAAATTTTGGCTGTCCTAGCTTACAAAGTCCCAAAGATAAGAAAACTGTTCTCAGCGTGAATAAACTGGGAATGTATCTTGACATCAAAAATTTATTTTCTAATGCCTTTCACGGTTTGTTCATGCTGAGAACCACTTCTTATCTTTTGAACTTTTGAACTCTCTCTGTATCAGGATGAGCAAAAATGAACACGGGTTTCCTTTCAATGGACTGAAATACCACATGTAAAATAAAACAAGTAGAAACTCAAGACACAGCAATACACACTGGCCTATTATGTGATAACAGAATAGTATTTGTACTGGGCTTTAGGCATGTTATATGCAATATGAAATGAATTTTGAAATAGGAAACACAATAGGCAGCAGCCATTAAAAGGTATGCCTTAAATCTCTTGTAAAGCACATCTTGCTTGAATTCAACTGACAGTAGCAAGTTGGGACCAGGAAATGACTCAGTCAGCATTCTCCTTTCATAAATCTATTTATAGTAGAAACACCATTAACCTTTTAATTGTTTCACAGCTAAAGTTGCTGTGAGTGCCACCTTTAAAAGGGCTCAGGTTCATTAAAATTTAAGGGACCAGTAAGTTCATAGTCTACTGTAATGACCTAGGATGGTTGTGAAGGCTCTAAATATAGTTTTGGCTCACTGAACAACTGAGGGATTCTTTGTCGTGGCCAGGTGTGCTCCCAGTAAGTTGTTGCATTGTCCCATTTCAACCCCACCAGAAAAGTCTCCCCCCTTCTCCCTCATCTGAATCCTAGGGTCTCCTAAAGTCCTGTTGAGTGTCTTCTGTCAGTTTTTATTTAGTTGGCCATGTTAATTCTGCAGCTAGATTTTAATTTCATCGAGGGCAAAGTGTGAGCCCAGTAATTGTTTCTTGGATTTAAACTGGTCACAGATAATCTGTTTCTGCAGCCCCTCTATTGCACCCTTGTAGATAAAAAGGTACCCCAAACTTATTGGTAAGCATTGGGAGTTCTTGTTCTGGCTGTGCTACTTATTAGCTGGGTGAGACTATAACATCTCTGGTCTCTAGTTTCTCCTTTATCTGTTAAAACAGATGTTCCAAGAGATATTGGGCTGGCCAAGAAGTTCATTCGTGCTTTTCCATACCATTTTACGGAAAAACATGAACGAACTTTTTGGTCAAACCACTACCTGTTCTTCAAGGATTAACCAGCCTTAAAATATGTCCCTAATGTGATTTGTTATATATGATTATTTAACATTGGTCCCTTAAATGTAGGGAAATGTCTGCCCAAGACATTATTTTTTCTGTTTGGCTTTATTGTATGTTAAGCCTTCCCTGATAAGATGTAGTTAAAGGATCCTTTTTCTCTAAAGAATGTTTCTGGTTGATAATAGTGAAACACTCTCATTTGCTTATAGAGATAAAATATTTGATTTTCTAAGAGAAAACTGAGATGGAGAGATATAAAGTCTAACATCAAGGGGATCCAGAAGCCTTACACCATCAAAGTGCATTAAACACCAGGAAGATCCAAGATCATTTGGGATGCTAAGGATCTATTCTTTTTTTTTTTTTTTGCGGTACACGGGCCTCTTACCGTTGTGGCCCCTCCCGCTGCGGCGCACAGTCTCCGGACGCGCAGGCCCACCGGCCATGGCCCACGGGCCCAGCCGCTCTGCGGCACGTGGGATCCTCCCGGACCAGGGCACGAACCCGCGTCCCCTGCATCGGCAGACGGACTCTCAACCACTGCGCCACCAGGGAAGCCCTAAGGATCTATTCTTAATCCTGGGGTTTGGCAGTAATATTAGGATGCAGATTATACAAAAACAGTAATAAGAGGGAGCATGTGTTCATTTATCCTTTTTACCATGTGATTTTTGTGTGTTTATAAACCTGAAGAGTGAGGTGAACTAGGTTTGTGTGATTGTCAGTTTCTGGAAGTGAATCCTATGGGCTTTGCCCACACTGTGTGTTCAGTTTCCAAGTACTCTTTTTCGCCTTCAAAAAATGGCTTCACGAGAAGTCTGCAGCCTGGAAAAGGGCCCTCACCAGACCCTGCTGCCACCCTGACCTTGGACTTCCAGCCTCCAGAACTGTAGGAAATAAATTTCTGTTGTTTATTAAAAAAAAAAAAAAAAATGGCTTCAGACTCACTGCCAGAAGATTTTGGTTAGTGGTGGTAGAGTAGAGTAGATTTTAAGAAATCTTACGCCAAGGTGATACTTTTACAGGCCAAATCTGCACTAGAGGCTCTTGAAATTCTTTTGCTTTAGGAGGTACGTGCTTCGGTTTCACCATTTCTTCTTTTGTCTTGTAGTTTTCCTAAAAGTTATTTCTATTTCCAGTAGATTTTGTCTGCATGATATCAGCACACAAGCTGCCCTTTTTATGTCTTAAATTACTTACCCATCTTACATTTACACACTAGTCTGGTTTACCTGACAGTGTATGTTGAAATAAAAAATATTTTCATTATCACTTATCCATAATTTTGAAATCCAAAAAGCTCTAAATATTGGCAGGTACTTTTTTGGTTGTTGCTGTTATTTGTCATAAACTAATTTGGTGGCAAAACCTACACCGAGCTGATGTGAGTCTAATTATAGACTTTATTTTATTCAATATGAGAATCCTCAAGTTTCTTTAAATAAATATTAATGGGTTTGGTTAGGGTGTGACTCTAGACACTTCTGGGCACATATGTACCATACTGCCTTTCTAGAATCTGAAAAATTCTGAACTCCAAAGCAATTTGGCCTCAAGAAATTCAGATACTTCTAACCTATATTTGTAAATATGATATTTGAAGAACATACTGATTTTCACAGGATAATTTAAATTTTTAGAAGTTTTTTTATTCATACCATTCTTTTATAAAATGAGGAATTGATTTTAAGCAAAGAAGTACCCACCTATTTTTGTTTGTTTAAATTCTGGATGTTGGGTGGTGTAAAGAAGGAAGGTTCAGCTTCTTCTGTTCCCCAGAGTAAAAAAGAACATTATCATAATGTTAATGGATGTTTTTTATCTGAAATCCCAACATTTTATAATATACTTTGTCAAAAGTAAAAAAAAAAAAAAAAAAAGCAGATTTTATCATTGAAAAATGTTCCCAGGGACTTCCCTGGTGGTCCAGTGGTTAAGACTCCATGCTCCCATGCTCCCAATGTGGGGGGCACGGGTTCAATCCCTGGTCAGGGAAATAGGATCCTGCATGCTGCATGGTGTAGCCAAAAATTAAAAAAAAGAAAGAAAGAAAGAAAGAAAAAATTTCCCATTTTAATAATCAGAAAATAGAGATTAGATAGTCCTTTAAGGGTAATGCATGAAAATGAGTTTTATTGTTATTCTCTTAAGCCCATTGCTTCTGTATGAAAGAAGCAGAAACAATGGAATCCATTGAGCAGGATCTCCATGCCAGGCAACATGACAAGGGTTTTCTACATTGTTTCATTTTATTTCATCTGAACAACAAACTCTGTGCAGTTGTACCATGCCTCTAATGTTGAAAAATCATTATTTAGGGATAGCGATAAGGCAAAGCAAAACCCATTTCTACAATTTAGATATTTTATTCATTCCAATTTTATTCTCTGTGAAGTAAGGATAAAACTTCTTTGGTCCTACTCTTGGTTACTTTTTTTTTTTTGCGGTGCGCGGGCCTCTCACTGTTGTGGCCTCTCTCTCCGGACGTGCAGGCTCAGCGGCCATGGCTCACAGGCCCAGCCGCTCCGCGGCATGTGGGATCTTCCCGGACCGGGGCACGAACCTATGTCCCCTGCATCGGCAGGCGGACTCTCAACCAGTACGCCACCAGGGAAGCCCTTGGTTACTTTTTATGATGTCTACTTCCAGAGGGTGAACTGGTCTTTTGAAAGGTAAGGTGGTCTGGCTAGGATCAGTCTGCTGGATCCCCTAGTACTAGATTGATATTAATAGAAGTGGACTTTGGAGTCTTTTGCTCTCCTCTGCCTCACAAACTTTCCTATTTCACTTTCTTCATAAATTTTATTTGGTTCTGTGAAGTCCTTATTTTGACTCCAACAAGCCGCTACATTTTTGAGATTGCATTTGTGATAGATCCATAGCTGTTTAGACTCTGGTAAGCTCTTAGTTTCCAAGGAGAGTCAACCAAAATTCCTAACTCACTTTGCTGTAGTCCTTGCATTTCAAATTAAATATGCTTGTGCTATTCTCTTTTGTATGTAGAATCTGCATGACCACATGTTGCATTATTAATGGCCTCCCCAAGGCTTCGCTTCTTGCTGACTACTTCAATTATCTCAGAGTTTAAGCTCTTCATCTGGTAGCGTAGGTGGGGCACTTATGTTTCTAGCATGACTTTCTAGCCTAGCAGGAAAGAAGCCCGTTCTGAAGAAAATAGGGGTCCTCTTAAGGTGGGGTAGAGTCCCTTGGTAGGGGGTTCTGGTGCCCGTGGAGACAGATACTTCAGGAGAACCTAAGGGCCTGGAAGAAAAGTTAATTCTAAAGGACCCCAGAAGCCCAACGAAGACACTTTTACATCTGACAGACTGGCCAAGAATTGAACATGAAGAGGAGATAAATAGTCTCACAAGGGAGGGGGGGCTACACATGGGCAGGATTGCAGGTGAGGCTTCCTGCCTCTGTTCTGTGTGGCAACAAGAGATAGTAGGGCTTTTGACCTACAGACAAATTAAATGCCAGCTGTCAAAAATGTGAGCTTTATGGCTGAGCCTTTGCAGTTGTGTGAGATGGAAAACATATTTGTGAGAAAGCAGCTAGGAATGGAAACTCTGAATTAAAATTAATTATTGCTTGAAGGAAAGATAAATGCCTATTCTGATTGAACCGGAGGCTAGCAGTGAAATCTATTACACGAACATATCATCACTGTCTGTTTCATTGTGTACTTCATTTGCCTACGAAAGGAAACTTGTTTTCTTTTGAAAACCATCTTTAAAATTTCTGTGTGTTAGCAAAAAAAGTGGAAATGGCCTAAATGTCCAACAGCGAGGAAACAGTAAGGTAAATTATGGTGTATCCATTACGGTGGAACATTTATGCAGCTATTAAAAATGATGTTTACAAAGAATTTTAACGTTCTATAAAATGCTTATATTATAAGTCAAAAAAGAAGCAGGATACAAATGTAACAACATGATTTTATACAGAAATGTATAAATATAAAGACAATAAGCACAAAAGGAGGGAAATGCATCAAAATGTTTTAATAGTGTTTTATCTCTTGGTGGTGAATTATGGATAATTTTTATCCCCTCATCTACAGTTCTCAGTTTTTGCCAGTTTTTCTATAATGAACATCTATTACTTTTTTCTCAGGATAAATACTTAAAAAAATTCAACTTGCTTCTGAAATAGTTTTCTGACCTGACGTATATTACTGACCAGAGCCACTTGAAGACAACTTCGTAAGACTACTGTTGAGGCCACCAGTGCCACAAAATTATTTCTGATAAGAACCTTTATGGTTCATTTGTATTTCATTAAAAACATGTCATTGTGTGCTCTATCTGGGTTGCTATGATTTATTCCACTGATGGTCCAAAAAAAAAGATGCAGGCAGTGTCCTTTGTTTAAGGTTCTGGAAGCATCCCAGAGCAAGGGGGAAGAGGTAGCTTCGCCTCATGGGCTTCAGTCTTGTAATCTGGCTCACGATTAACTGACATAACCATATTCAGGAACAAGGAGGCCATAAACATGGCTTCTTCAGACCTATAGTTACTAACTCAGAATTAGAGTCTTAACATTTAATCTACTAGCTTTAAATTGCTAAATAACAAATTTATCGCATTTTTTCCTACTCCAAAGGATGAGATTAACCTGACTTGGCTTTTAGGTGACTCTTACTTCTGTAACCAGTTGGTTACAGGTAGAACTATTTTGCTTACCTAGAACTCAATTTTCTGGCAGCCTATCTGCCTGGAAAATAATTGAGAATCAGGAAGTGAATAATAATAGTAACACGAATAACAACAGCTAACCCATATTGGGTACTTGTTTTTGTTTTTGTTTTTTTTTTCACTGTACGCGGACCTCTCACTGTTGTGGCCTCTCCCGTTGCGGAGCACAGACTCCGGACGCACAGGCTCAGCGGCCATGGCTCAGTGGGATCCTCCCGGACCGGGCCACGAACCCGTGTCCCCTGCATCGGCAGGCGGACTCTCAACCGCTGTGCCACCAGGGAAGCCCCACTTGTTATTTGTTTTAACTCTGTGGGGTACTTTACCTCATCATCTCATTTAGCCTTTACAGAAAACATATGCAATTGTATTGCTTTCCCTAGTTACAAATGAGAAAACTGAGGCTCAGAAAAGTTGAGTAGCTTGTCCAAGGTCACATAGCTAGTTGCTCTGGAGCTAGAAACTGAACTACATTCCAAAGCCCAAACGTATACTTAACTAGTACAGTAAATACAAAGTGCAAACTGATGTCACAAAGTCTCTATTCAGAAAATGCTGGATTTTAAACTTCAAGTTCTCAAGTAAGAATCACTCTATTTTTCAAATGACTTTTGCAGATTTACAAATAACATATTTGAAAAGAGGAAGAGAGGACTTCTAGAAGCAGGAATTGATAGTAAAAAAGAAGATATGCCTGTAGACTGATAGTAAGAGGAGCCGAAAAAAACTAGAATATATTCTCGAGATCTCTGAAAGCATTATATTCTGGATTAGGTTAGGTAAGGCATCCTGTTCACTTTATTTAGTGTACCAATGAGTAAATATGGAACTTGATCATGGTAGATTTATCTTGTCAATAAAATGTTAAGTTCAATGTAGTCCTAATTGTTTTGACGTCTCTAATTTTATTATATAACGTATACATTTCATGGAGAAAAGATTAGAATCTACAGATGAGGTAACAAAATAAAAATCTTTCATAGTCTCACAACCAGAGATATCCACTGTTAACATTTTGAAAAAGCTACACAATATAAATACAAATGTAAATATAAATATGTATGTTTATGTTTTAACAAAATGGGACCATGCTTTACTTTTTAATATTGTCCTCACTATCGTATGAGCGTTTTTTAAAATGTTCTTTGATTATGAAAGTAGAGAGGTATATAATATATTTGAGAATGATTTTCTTCCAGAAAGGATTAAAAAAGAACCTGAAACATTTATTTGATGCTTTAAGGAAAAATGCATCTTAATCCAGAAAATTATTTCATGTGAATCAGTTCATTTCTTAATTATGCTATATCAGTGAAGCACTGATGTACTTGAGTTATCTTCATGCCACAGAGCTCTCATTGTTCTCCTCTATTTAGATTAAACCTTTTAAAGTAACCTTTTTTTTTCAGTAAAGAAAAAAGGATCAATAATGAGAGTGATAATTTAAGAGTGTTTTGAAAGGAAGAGTATACATTCCCTGACTGGAGCTGATGTAATTTAAAGCCATCTGCTTCTTTCACTTGAGATGCAGTTAGCTTTGTACCCATCAGCCTACTTAATTCAGGGGGAGGGGCAGGACCAGCTTCCAAAAACTGTGTTTTCATTTGCTATTTCATTTGACAAAGATTTATCGAGCACCTACTTTGTGTGCGTCCTTGCCTTAGATGCTTATTTAATGCAAAGAGGTATAGGATGTTTCCTCTGTACTCCTCTAGAGAAGTCCAGTCTAATGTAAAAAAGCAAATAAGAAGGTAATTGCCATTCAGTATGATAGGTGCAAGGAGAGAAGTGAGCTTGGGGGCTATAGAAGCACATGGTCCAGCTTCTTTGGCCATAGAGATGCCTGCGTGAAGTGTCTTGAGAGTGAGAAGGTAGGTGAGTGATGACGGGAAGGAGGGTGATGAAGTATGTTTCAGGTAGAGTATGTTTCATGTATAAAAGGTTTTGGGGACTACAGAACAAACATGCTGTGTTTAGGGTTATAGGGATTAGGATCTAAGGCGGAACAAAGCTTGAGAATTGGCCATGGCCTATCAAAGAGGCATTGTATGCCATGCTGAGGAGGTGGAATTTTATCCTAAAGGAATGAGGAGTCACTGAGTATATTGTCAGTGGAGCCTTGAGAAGAACAGCTGTGGTTTTGAGAAATCACTCTGGCAGCTGTATGAAGAGGCTCTCAGTTGTGATAAGAAATGATCAAGATCTGAACTAAGGTGCTGGAGAGAAAGTAGTTGAACTGATTAACTTGCTGATTGTTGGATGTGGGAGGCAAGGGAGTGGGTGGGAGAGAGGGTGACATCATCATCTCCAGGGTAGGTGACCGGGTGCACAGTGGTGTCTTCTCCAAGTGAAGAATGCAGAGAATGAAGCAGGTTGAGAGGGCAGGTCAAAGATGATGAGTTTGTTTTGAATGTGCTCAGCAGGCAGCTGGCTGTGTGGAGCTTGAGATGAGAGACAGCTGTGGACTAGAACAATCGATTTGGGGTTATCTGGGAATACAAGTGTGAAACCAGGGAGCGGGGTAGGCTCACTCAGGAAGTGTCTGTGGATTCAGAGGGGTCCTAGAGGACCACCATCATTGAAAGGATCAGCATAGAATAAGGGTGTGGGCTCTGCCTCTGGGTTCAAATCCTAGTTCCACCAGTTACTAGGGCAAGTTACCTATTCTCTCTGTCCTTCAGTTTCCTCATCCATAATATGGAGATGACACATATTTCAGTCATAGGGTAGTTGTGAGTCATAAAGAGTTAATATATTAAAGTATATGTAGTAGACTGGCTTGTAGTAAAAAAAAAATTCGATAGCTGTGGCTTTACTCTAACATTATAATGATTAAGGGAAATTTGGCCAAAAAAACCAAAAAGTTAGTGAAGAATACAGAATAGGTATTGTCAGAAGGGTAGGGGAGGACATCTGTGAGGGGGGAGGGGGTCATAAAAATTAAGGTGGACCAGAGGAAGATGAGTCGTATTAATGTTACGGGAAAGACAAGCCACGTAAGAGCTAGAAAGTATCCTTTGTTTTTTTGTTACAAGAGTTTGCTGGTGGCCTTGGTGTGTTGGGGTCCAGATCTTGATCCTGGCCTGAGGAATGAATGGAAGCTGAGAGTGGAGTGAGCAAGTCGAGACCACTTTTCTAAGGGGCTTGATTGAAGCCAAAGAATAAGGATGGTGGTCAGGGGGAGATAGAGAGTCGAGTGAATATTTATGGTTGTTTTAAAGTATGGGTGAGGGGACTTCCCTGGTGGCGCAGTGGTTAAGAATCCACCTGCCAATGCAGGGGACACTGGTTTGAGCCCTGATCCGGAAGATCCCACATGCCTCAGAGCAACTAAGCCCGTGCGCCACAACTACTGAGCCTGCGCTCTAGAGCCTGTGCTCCGCAACGAGAGAAGCCACCGCAATGAGAAGCCCGCGCACCGCAAAGAAGAGTAGCCCCCACTCGCCGCAACTAGAGAAAGCCCGCGCACAGCAACGAAGACCCAGCACGGCCAAAAATCAATCAATCAATCAATCAATTAATTAATTAAAATGTTTAAAAACAGAAGTAAAGTATGGGTGAATCTAAAGCATATTAGTTAAGAAAGAACTAGGATGGGGAGAGGACTGAGCATTGAATTAAAGGAACCCCTTATTTATGCATCAGATTTCCCTCAGTATTTTTTGTGTCTGGCACTGTGTCGTAAGCTGAGTATACTCTCAAGGAACTCTGGTCTTACGCTGTGTATGAAGGTAGATGGCCAGAACTCTAACATCCTTGTGTTCCGGCTGACGATGAAGTAAGGCATTGGAGGGACTCTGCCTTCTCATGGCTAAGAACCTCTGCTGAGAGTAGTGGTCTGGGTTAGGGGTAGTAGGACCCCTGGGTGTTGACCTGAAGTATATGAGATCATCTCAGGAGTTTCTTCAGCAGGTCAGACCACCGTGCAGGAGCCTCCTGAGTGAGGAAAACCCCCTGCAGTCATGCTGACCAAGCTGTTCCCTACATGACCACTGGTAACACCTTCCATTTGGATACTTTCTCTTTCAAAGGCACAGCAGTGTATTGAAAAGAACATGAAGCTAGATAACAGAAAGCTTACTTGTTTCATTCATTCATTCAAAACTATGCATTGAGCACCTACTGTGTGTCAGACAATATGCTATGGGCTGGGATTGCAATGGGGTCAGGAGAGGTGGAGTGCGTGCCCCAAAAAGATTGCATTCCTGTAAGGGAGACCAGCACTGAAACAAACAGTCACGCTCCTGTAGGGAGAGTAGAGGCCCACAGTTCTGTGCAGAGAGGTCAGGGCATCTCCCTGAGGAAGTGATGGCAAGACTGAGCTGGAAGATAGGTTGGGATTAGCCGGGTGCAGGGAGCAGGGGGGAAGAGCTTTCAAAGTAAAGGAACCAGCATGTGTGGAGTTATGAAAGAGTCTGGTACTTTCCAGAACCTGAGAGAAGTTTGGTTAGGCTAGAATATGGGGGGTGCTCTTCATCCAGCTAATTAAGTGGTATCGGGCAACAGTGATGCTGATCTTCTGTCTCCTGCTCTCTAAGGGCAGAAGTGGGAGAAGGATGCCCCCGGAGGCTGCTGTTCTCAGAATGCAGAGATAAAACGGAATTTGTGGGAAAGGACTCTGAGGACCATATGTAAGATGGATTCGGGCACAGAGAAGACAAGGGAGAAACTAGAATCAGGGTGGTCTGTTGGGAAGTTACCTGTTGAGACTACTGCACTGGAAATGTGAATGGAGGAAGGAGTGGACTGGAAGAAGAAATCAGTTTGTTAAAGAACAGGAGATGCTGGGATGAGCAATTCCTTGAAAATTCCTGCAAGGAGGCTCACGTGAGAAGGATCATCATGATGTAATGAAATGAACTGAATTTTCAAAGGGATACATCTCAGAGGACAGCAGCTGGAAAGCTAACGAAGAGATGCAGAAGGTATATCCCTGGAGAGAACTCAATGAATTTGTGTCAAGGAATTTTAGAAGGGAGTGTTTGAAAAAATTAGATTGAACTCTAACTTTCCTTTGATGAATGCTCTTTTAAACCCAGTGAATTGGGTAAATTCTACGCTTAACAATAAAGAGCTACAAAGTGCTGTTTGTGACTGGCCGAAGCAAACGGGGTTAAGTCCTAGAAGCTGTTCTAGCAATGTTAGCCCTGATTTTGTCTATTTCATTTTTATTGCCAGTTGGTGAATACTAACAAATGTTTGAAGTTTCCAGTATTTTGTTTGGGGTAACATAGCAGGAGACATTCACATTGCCTTAGTAGAGTTAATTGTTCCTGAGCAAATCCGGAGAGACTCGAATCTTGTGCGAAGGCTTTCTAGCAATTATTTGCAGTGGAGTGTGTGGAAATACAGCTCTGTTGATGTGCGTTTGAATTCTGAAAGAGATGAAGGGTGCTGTGAAAATGCATCGTGCTGCATTTGTCAGGAAATGGGATTGCCCCGAGGAGCATGGCCAGTGCCTGGTACAAACTCACCACTGACCCACCCTGTGAGGACGGGAGGCGGGCACAGGGTCGATAGGCAATCACAGCGCCTCCGGAGTCTCCCTGGCAGCTGGCCAGGCGGCACTGCTCAGCGCCTCCTTGGAATTCAAGATTTCCTGAGCATGCGGATGGACGCCTGCCTGTTTTAGCATTAAAGTCAAAGAGAAGAAACTTGGGACCTTTAAAATAATGCCGTCTTGGTTTGTTATGATTGGACTTTGTTTTCATTTTTCTCAGTGGTCAAAGAATGTTGTTTCCAGCCAGAATATCCTTCCTCTGTGTCCCTCAAAAGACTGATTTATGGTTGCTATGGGAACCGGATTATCAGATTTTGAAAATTAGTGTATTTTAGGTCCCTAGACACTGCAACACTCTGTGTGTGTGTGTGTGTGTGTGTGTGTGTGTGTGTGTGTGTGTGTGTCTGTGGTTGCTTCCTCCATTTGGAGAAGGAAAGAATAGAATCTTTTCATCTATTTTTATTAAATAAAGTGAAATATACACCTTTGTTAGGTGAATTGTGGAGTGTGTGGTGTAACATTTCATTCACATTTACTGTGTGTCTCCACTGTCTCATTCCCATAGGGACAAATAAACTAAAATGCTGAGGAAGGGGGAGGTTACTTTATGTGATTATAGCTCTATTCAAAGTTTCCTTTTTCACCTCTTTTAATGAAAAATTAAGTGTCACTTTCTCAGTAAAGCTTCCAACTCCCCAAGATCTTGACCATTCCTCTCCCCCTTTCCTTATTCCACATTTTTCATAGCACTTACAACTATCTCAGAAACTATATATTTTGCTTATCTTATTCATTCAATATTTATTGTCCATTTCCTGCATTAGGATGTAAGCTTCATGAAGGCAAGGTATTTTGCCTGTTTTGTTTGCTGCTATATCCCCAGCATTTGAAAAAGTATCTAGCATGCAGTAGTTGCTAACAAGTACTTGTTGAACAAATAAAAAATTAATAATGTCGGGCTTCCCTGGTGGCGCAGTGGTTGAGAGTCTGCCTGCCGATGCAGGGGACATGGGTTCGTGACCTGGTCTGGGAAGGTCCCACATGCCGCGGAGCGGCTGGGCCCGTGAGCCATGGCTGCTGAGCCTGCGCGTCCGGAGCCTGTGCTCTGCAACGGGAGAGGCCACAACAGTGAGAGGCCCGCGTACCGCAAAAAAAAAAAAAAAGTCATATTAATATTCATGTTATTGCTATATTGCTTTGCACATGCTCCACAGTAGTATCCATTGCTTTTGGAAATAGCTGTACTGTCCCTATTCAAGTGATGACAACATGCGAATCCCCAAAGAGTGGGGCATCACCCCTAACACCAGCCACTAGAATGCAAAGACGAGTAGGAAGCGGATGCTGTTCCACAGGGAGCTTACAGTAGAGGAAGGAGGAAGGTGGTCAGTGTAATGCTAGAGTCGACCTCTGGTGGCTTTGGCTGAAAGGTACACATGTTTAGGGAGAACCTATGATATGCCAGGCACCTTGCTAGTCACTCACCATTATTCTCCTGTTTTTCTGATGGCAAAACTCAACTTCAGTGAGGTTACATCAGTTTCCCAAAGTTGTACAACCTGAAGGTTAGATGTTAAGACTGGCTCTGTTTTAGTCATTTTTTTCCCTCTAAAACCATCCTCTTTTACTGTTTTAAAACTCTGCAAGCTATTCATGTGCTATACCCCAGACAATAAGTTCTGACATCAGTCTGCTTGGAGAACATGATGGGGTGGGATGGAAGGAAACTGGTACTTCATAGCATCACGAAAGCATCTCAGTATGGAGCTTATCTGTCTGGTCTCTTCATTTTTCTCCTGATTTACAATTATAGAAAATTCAAAAGCAAAACTGAACTACAGTGTTTAGGGATGCATAACAAGCTGATGAAACTGTAAAGATATACAAGGAAGTAATTACCATAAAGTCAGGATAACTATTGCTCTAGAGAGGGGGGAAGGTCTTATGAAAGGGTATTAGGGGTAGTTCTGGGGTGATGACCGTGACCTGGGTGGTTGGTACACAGGTTTGTTAGGATGTGCATGCACTTTGCCCTCACTTTTCTCTCTGTGTGTAATTGTTTATCACAGAGTAACACGTCACTTCATATTTCACCGTTTTGCCTTTGAGGAGAAATGAAATGAGGGAGGAATGTAGGTGTGAGGTTTGACTGTATCAGAAAAGGCGGCACTTGAAAATCCGAGGTCAAAATGTAAAACCTGTGAAGAGAGAGCAAAAAAGTGGCTCTGTCTAGTCTTAAAGCCCAAGCTACAGATATCACTTTGCCTCCTTGGGTGGAGGAATGTTTAACTCTGTACAAATGCCTGTTGCCTCTTTCCTGGTAGTCCTTGGTGTAGGTGGCAACATGTGCTTTTTAGGAGACTTAAGCTTAAAGACCTTTAGCCTTTATGAGGGTAGAGATTGTTTAAATTCACATAATTATTTCTAATCATGAAATATTCTGAAGTAGTGTGACAAGGCCATTTTGAATGGGAACATTTGGGACTCATCCTTTAAGGCAGGGGTCCCCAACCTCCGGGCCAGGGACCAGTATGGGTCCGCGGCCTGTTAGGAGCCAGGCTGCACAGCAGGAGGTGAGCGGTGGGCGAGCGAGCAGAGCTTCATCCCAACAGCCTCATTCATTCCCCCCGCCCCCCGCCAAGGTCCGTGGAAAAATTGTCTTCCAGGAAACCGGTCCCTGATGCCCAAAATGCTGGGGACCGCTGCTTTAAGGGTCTTCTTTGCGAAGCCTCTGAGACCTCTAGGTAAAGTTCAAATGCTTTGTTTTCTAGGTGCCCATAGTACTAGCTTGCATACTTATTCACGATCAAATTTTTGGGTAAATGTATTTTTATTTAGATATCTCCTTCATCAGATGGGGGAATGCCTTAAAGTTTGGAATTTTTATCTTAACTCTCTGTGCCTAGTGTTTTGAAATGTTTGAGGAAAACAAATCCATAGAAAGAATTCACAATTCAACCTATAAATCCATAGAAAGCATCTACTGCGTGGATAAAACTGGTGTTTGTTAATCTCCATCGAATAAAGCAGGAGTTGGGGACAAAGGAAAATTGTGTTATGTTTGTGAACCATCCGCGCAGAGCTGGACAGTGAGAAGATGTAGGAAACGCTGATTTCTGAAGTGGAAATGCTACTGACATTTGGAGAAGGTGAAAGAAACAACATTCATAATTAGAATTCATGAATTTCTTTATAATTGAACAAATGCTTTCACAAATGTTATTAATTATCACAAAACACAGTGAGATAAAGAGATATAATCCTGTTTTATAGACAAGGAATCTTCAAAGAGGTTAGGATAACTGTGAACTTGACAAAGTCACACAGATGAATTATGGAGTCCACACAGAAACTTTGAATTCCAAATCCTGGACGTCTTCCACTATACAGTGTTCTTTCCAGAATAGGAGACTTTTATCTCAGTAAGAGTATGTAGGACTCTGACTTATGTTCTCCATTCATGGTATCTGCAAAAATGATTTATCTATTGTTTGGTTCATTTTTTTTTTCCTATTCCAAAATGCTCTCATGTATGGCTTAATAAGACTCAAATGCATGTTAAATCACATTTTATGTTTTATTTCTTTCATCTGTAAAATGGGATTATACCTCTCTATCTCACTGAGTAACTTGAAGTGCTCTAAAATAGATAATCAGGGCTTGCCTGGTGGCGCAGTGGTTGGGAGTCCGCCTGCCGATGCAGGGGACACAGGTTCGCGCCCTGGTCCGGGAAGATCCCACATGCCGTGGAGCGGCTGGGCCCGTGAGCCATGGCCGCTGAGCCTGCGCGTCCGGAGCCTGTGCTCCACAGCGGGAGAGGCCACAACAGTGAGGGGTCCGCATAGAGCGCAAAAAAAAAAAAAAAAAAAGATCCTGTGCAAAATCCAGATGGACACAAGTATTTCATAAACTTAGAAATTGGTTTTATGTTCTTGTTTTGGTTTCTATCTTGCCTATCATGACCTTTCAAAGGTTTGTGGTTAAACCCAGAGTAAAACCCTCCCAATGTTATTTACCCAAGAAGCTATTAGTATGAGATTTATATATATGACAGGAGGTAGAAGTAATCTTTGCAGATAACTATTAGTAATATGAAGGAGCAGATATTAATATGGGAAGTAACGGCTTCCTTAAAAATACCAGGTGAACTTTCGACTTAAAATTAATCCAGCAGGCCTGCAGGGACGGTAGAGAATAGATGGGAAGTCATGTGTCACACCTGCATACTTAAAACATCCAAGTCTGATTTCCCTCCAGCATTACCAATTACACTGATTATAGTTCTTAGTTTTCTTTGCACTTCAACCAAGTTTCCAGACAATTCAAAGTAGTTAGATGATCGATCTGTGTACATATTCTTATTGATTGTACTTATCAAAAACCATAATGGAAAAGTTGCCATAAAGATCTCGATTAAATAATACACAAGCTGCCACGGCAAACATCTCATAGTTGCATTTTGGCTGAATACCCTGAGCTGCAGTGTTTCACTTCATATTGACTGGATAGCCTCGTGCTGTGTATGTGCAAGTATGTTAATCTGTGAAGCTAGGGTGAGAATGCTGGGAACGTGCGTGAATTAACTATTGATCTAGAATCTGGAATTCACTCAAGATAGTTTTTGAAGAACATAGGAGCCTCTGTAAGGATGACAAAATGTCATCAGTTGAAACTGGTTACAGATCTTGATAATTAGGAATACTAGTGTAATCAGACTCTCTAGATTAGTAAGGGCAGAACTGGATTTCTACTTCCTTTTCTTGTTGTTAAAGAATAGCGTTCATACCCTTTGTTGAATCAGTGCTCTTTTATAGAGAAGCTCTTCTCATCTAAAGGAATAACGTAAAATATGGGGAAACGACATCAGCATGAAGATGTTCATAACTGCCTAGTTTAGAGAAAGGAGCTGAAAGAAGCCTATAGGACGGGATGCATCTACTTGACAGAATTTGGGAGGCATTGAAAGTTACGTGTATGAGGTCTTAGCAATGTGGAAACTGCTTTGATATGATGCTAGGTGAAACGTTATTTTACACAGGTAAAATTGTAGATAACTTACTGTTATATTTTTCACAAATATGTATATGAAAATAGATTTATGGAAAATAGTAGTCATCTAATTACTCTTATTATCAGCATTTTGCAGATCAGTGCTGTTAAGTAACTTGTCAAGGTCACACAGCTACTCAGTGAGAGAGTTTGGACCTGATCCCAGCATTGTCTGCATCCCAAGACCATGCCTTAAGATTATAGTAAACTTGTAATATTGCTTCTTTGACACTTAAAAAATATATATCTATTATAAGGAAAATTAATGAGAAAGCCAAAATGGTACCATAAAAAGTTTTTCTTTGACTTAATTTGTTCAACTTTAATTTTCTTTCCACTTTCATTTTTTCCTATCCTCATTCATTCTTCTCTTTCCTATTCTTTTCTCCTTCCCCATACTTTTGTAGAAGAGGAAAAAGTTTTCCTTGACTCTTAGGGTCCTTGGCTGGGTCTGAAGATGAGACTAACAACGATTAACAGGACTAAAGCATACACACTTACTTAATATCAGTTTTATGTGATTCAGCAGCCTTCATAGGGAAATGAAGACCCAAAGAAATGATAAACCTGAGTGTTTTTATGCTAAGTTTGATGAAGAGCGGACATTTGTGGAAAGATATGGTAAGACAGAGTAGCAGATAAGTATAACAAAATGTGGTAACTTAGTGAGGCTGTTTCCTTTAGATTCTTCTCAAAGTCTCCAACTTGGCATGTTGGCATCTTGGATGTTCATTTTTCCTCTAGGTATAGGGAGGGTGCCTGTCACAGGAGGGTCTTAAGACCTGCTTCGGGGGTGAAGGGAAGGTGGAGGGTTAAGGTCAGAGAACCTTCTTGCTTCTGCTCTTTTCTCAAACTTCTTCAGCTTAAAATATTCAATACGCCAAGATACTATACTTTGGGGCAATGTGTCCTGAACCTCATCACTTTCAGTTCTCAACCAGCAAGAGCCATATCTCTACCAAGACCGTGTTCCGGTGGCTAACTGAATCACTGCCTCACCCAGCCTCCTCTGTTCCTGACTGGGCTTCTCCCATCCTCGGTCATTTCCTCTTGGATGCCTCGCACCTATCTTAGTTTATTCCTTCTTTTCCACTGGAAGTAACCAAGGGAATTTCCAGACCCTCTTTGTGGAGGCGGGGGGGTGACACTCATTTAGTCTCGTATATTTTAAATCTGAGCAATTGGAAATTTCTACTCCTGCTCTTTAGTTCTCATTTTAGGAGCTGCCTTTCTTGGTGGTAATGACCGTGGAGCAAATGTTAACTGTTTCTAGAGAATTCATACTAATTTGGCCCTTTAAAAGTTTTAAGCAGGAAGACTATTTTCCCTGGCCTCCCAGGGGTAGTGGGTAGAGGTGGAAGATGCTGGTGTTTATCTCATGTTTTTAATTAACATGTTTGTTTTTAGGGTGTCTTTTCTTCTCTGACATTTCTCCCTCTGGACTCAGCAAGTTTTTGAATCATTGGTTCTCCTGCCCTGAGAACATCCTTTGAGAGAGGCCCTAGAGAAGTTAAGAGATCCTGGAGATCTCAAGAGATGTTAATTAGTAGGAGTAAATAAATGGCTTATTTATATGTATGCGCATTTTAATGCTGTCCTTTCCTTTTTTAAATTAAGAAGTAGAAAATGTGCTTGTGCTTAAATGTAGTGTAAAGTTTCCCATATTCCTTTGGGTGTTGGTCTATTTTCCCTGGTTGCAGTAAATATGTTCAAAAGAGTTTTATCTCTTGAGAATGGCCTTCCCCCATTTTATTGCCTTTTATTGCCACCCCTACCCTTGCACAGAAATATCATCTGAATGGTAATAATATTTTATCGTCTGCTATAGTAACCATACTTGCTTATTTTCAAAAATTATACAGGACTAGAGTTGAAGAAACAGAGGCTTGGGGCTTCCCTGGTGGCGCAGTGGTTGAGAGTCCGCTTGCCGATGCAGGGGACACGGGTTCGTGCCCCGGTCCGGGAGGATCCTACATGCCGCGGAGCGGCTGGGCCCGTGAGCCACGGCCGCTGAGCCTGCGTGTCCGGAGCCTGTGCTCCGCAACGGGAGAGGCCTGCGTACCGCAAAAGAAAAAAACAAAAAAACAGAGGCTTGGCAATTGCCCATGATTTGCATAAAACTCTTTTCATCCAAAAGTATAAAAATTATAGTGACTGAGTAAGAAGGAACCTTTAGAATGTCTTCCCCATTCTTATCTTCAGGCAGCCTCACACTTAAGACTGCTTAAGGAAATGAAATGCTGGAAGCCATTAAAGTTATTTTCAGAACTCTTCCTGGTATCCTCCTTCCAAAATATAATAAGTCAAGCTATTGGAACTTTCTTATTAATATTTCACTTAATCCCTTACAGCAGAATTCAAGCTTGTTTTTTTACATCCTATTCAAGAGAAGCAGTATGGAATAGTGGTTAAGAGCATGAATTCTGGGGTTAGTCCACCTGGGTTCAGATCGTGGCTTGGCCACTTACTACTGTGTGACGCTGGGTAAGATAGTTTATTTCACTTGGCTGTAGGGTTCTCCTCTCTAAAACCAGGTAAAACTAGGTAAGAGAATTTAGTTAGGTACTAAGATACTTAGAACAGTGCCTGGTACAGAGTAAGCACTAAATGATCTTTATGAGATTAGTCTTACCATTAAAAGAGGAGAATGGTCTTCACATTAGAAAGGGTAGAACGATAGTTGAAGGGGAATTGAATCTCAAGATGTCAGGAGATAGTAAGAAAGCCCCAGTTTGAGGTTTTTAATCCTAGACTAATTACATTCCAGATTCTTGAGAGAATGTGTGTAGGTTATGATAGAACCATTTTTGGTAATCATCTTGGAAGCTTGGAGATATTTCTGAAGACAATTAAGAAATAAATGGTATTTTCAAAAGCCATCCAACAAAACCTAATGATAAGGTTGTGCACATGATGGACTTGATTATAATACCGTTAGCTGGATTTGCAGATTTGTACTCATACAATTACAGTGTTAATTAATGGCTCATGAACATTTTTTGTTGCATCAGGAATTTGAAGGAGTTTACAATTAGAATACCAATAATGAAAGAAATAAAATGTAAATAAAAGTAGAAAGTTGGCACTGTGGCACAGCAGAGCCCAAGCATGGGACCTAGGATCTAACGTTATATGTTACCACTGAGCTTTAGATTGAGCTCTGAGGTTCTTGGCAGCCAAGACGACAAAGGAGATGTGATCCATTGTGTCACTGTCGTTATCCCAGACTAGAAAGTAAATAGGTTCCTCAGGGGAATTTTTCCTTAGTGCTGATTTTTAAAAGACATTTTTCACATGGGACCATAAATAATGAGTATTGATTTAATAGGCAATTCCTTCAACAATACGTTTTGATGCAAATGCTCTTTCTTAAAACAACCTTAGGAAAAAAGTCTAAAAGTTATTATTAAATGTCTGTTCAGCAAAGGCACTATTATGAAAGGCTAAGCTAATCTGCTCTATGTATGTGAACTTCATGTAGTCTGACTTGATCCAAGATGTAGTTTAGAGATTGACTGTATATCCTTCAGTAGTGTTTTTCAAGTCATTTCTCCGGTTGGGAATTTTAGCAAGACCAGTATGCTTTAAAAATCAGCTTGGAAGTTAGTTAAGTCAGCCCACTATGAGGAAAACCATAATTTATTTCTCCACCAAATCTTGAAGCTCGGAGTTCATGGGAGGTGCCAGGGCACTTGGTTGGGTGGCAGGGGGTGGTGAAGGAAGAGAAAGACTTGAAGGGTAAAATTAAGCAGTTTCAGCTTTAGTTATTTTTACACGTGGGGTCTTTGGAAAAGACTATGCGACAAACAATAAAATAAATTATTTTGTTTAAAAATTTGGAAAACTACCAGCATGTTGCATGGTCATAGTGATATTGGTTTAGTTAGTCATCCTGGCAATAAAAAAATACAAAAGAAGCTCTCATGGATTGGTTTATTTTAATAAGAACTTTTTCTGAAGATCTAGCCAAATGATTAGTTGCACAGATTACCTCCTGAAAGGGGTGCGGAAAAGGGGAAACAGACAAACAAATTCCAATTGCCTTTTGAAGAAAAATTTCTGCAGATACTGATTTTAGTTTTAGAGTAATTAATACTGATCTATAACCTATTAACCTTAACTTTGGCTAGAAAACAGAACAAATTATATATTTCTAGACCAACCTAGGATTCTAGGTTCCTCGACCAAACTAGAAGAATGAAAATAAAACCATGTATCAACATACAGGATAATAATTACTTTTCTAATTTCTGTGGAAATTGAGACTGCATGCAATTTATCTGATTATTTACAACAAACTTGAGACACTAAAACACAGCAGCCATGCTCCACATACCAGTAGAGAGTATTTGTTCTGCTTTGAAAGCCCTCATTCTTCCAATGTTAAAAAAAATGCAAGTTTTGCAGAAGCATCAATAACTGGGTGTCTATACTGCTATCATGTATCGATAGCTTAGGTCACACCTAGTCCCTGCCCTTAGTGTTAAGGACAATTCAAGGGAGATAAAAAGCTATCTTTAATCTCTTAGGAAATGGAGAAATACAGATAAATAGAGATGAAGCCTTTCTCTCTCAATCCCTCCCTCTATACTTGGAATAGGGCTTTAGCATATCTTTAGACATAAGACTGTTGTATATTAGAGTCTTTTACCCCTCCTGGAACCTTTTATATCCCTAATCCTAAAAACTCAGTTAGGATAGGGTCACCGTTAATTTATTATGTAAACCAGGACCCCTTTGAATATGGAAGTAGTTAATGACAAGACAATAAGCAAAAATGGAAGGGACTGTCCTGGACAAACTCCATGTGTAGTGTCCTAGAATCTAGGTATAAACAGTTGCAGGGATCCTAGAGTGTGAAGGGTTAAGGAAGTAGAGAAATGTGTGATTAAAATTAATAAAACACATTCACTATTTACCAGTTGAAGTATATAAAAATATAAATAAGAAATTATAAATCCCCTGTAAACCTGCTTCCTAGAGATAGCAATTGTTAATATTGGGGTGAGTGACTTTCCACCTAGAATCTTCATGCAGAGTAAAGAACATGTATCTTTTTCTTTCTTTTAAATCAGTATCCCTTTTAACCATTGCTTTGTATCTGTTGCTTTTACTTAACTTTAATCATAAGCATTTCCCTGAGTCAAATATTATTTAAAAAAATTTTTTTAGGGCTGCAAGCTATTTTATCTTGTAGTTATACTATAATGTATTAATCTCTCCGTATCATTGGTATTTTGAGTTATTACAGTTACAAAATATGATGAACATCTTTGTAACTCACCTTTTGAGTGGAAGTCTCACCTTTTGAGTGGAAGTCTCATAATTTCTTGAGAGTAAATTCTGGGAAGTGGAGTTCCTGAGTCAAATTTTCAGGGCTCTTGATACATATGTGTGTGTGTTTATGTGTGTGTGTACATGTATATATACATATAAATATATATGTATATATAATTTAAATTGTTGTCCTTCAACAATTATGTTGAAAATTGTTGTCCTTCAACAATTATGAAGGAAAAGTTATGTGGCAAGTAAGTAGAAAATAATTACTTCATTGGAACATCCTTTGCTTTATTAACTTTGGAGAAATCATGAAATCTTTTATTTTTCTCTAAATGTTTTTATGAAATGGCAAGCAGTATGTCTGGGGTTGGTTATGAAAATACAAACATGTACAGAAGTTTTTTACATGTGTCATTGGATTGAAAAATGAAGGGGAATTAGGCTGCTAAGTAAGTGTTCAGTAGGTAATTTATTTTTTATTGTTTTATTAAAAAAATTTTTTATTTGGCTGCGTTGGGTCTTTGTTGCGGTGCGTGGGCTTCTCATCATGGTGGCTTCTCTTGTTGTGGAGCACGGGCTCTAGGCACGTGGGCTTCAGTAGATGCAGCACGCGGTCTCAGTGTTTATGGACATGGGCCCTAGAGCAGTGCATGGGCTTCAGTAGTTACGGCACATGGGCTCAGTTGTTGTGGCTCGTGGGCTCTAGAGCACAGGCTCAGTAGTTGTGGCGCACGGGCTTAGTTGCTCCACGGCATGTGGGATATTCCCGGACCAGGGCTCGAACCTGTGTCCCCTGCGTTGGCAGGAGGATTCTTAACCACTGTGTCACCAGGGAAGTCCCAGTTGGTACTTTGGACTTAAGTGCCAATCAGGTGGAGTAAGTGACGTGGTGGTGTGAACATCAGGGCTCCTAACTTGAATGGACATTCCCAACGAGGTGAGAGGGCAGTTTGGTGCATGAGAGCAACATTAAGCTGGGGAGTGACCTCTTTGCTTAGTTGCAGAAGATAAGTCAGGTTATTTTTCAGAAGCTTAAGTCTATCAGACTGGCCTTGTTATTTATTGGGATGATGGATAGATAACAACAGGGGCTCATCCTCGAGGGCTATTGTGATCAAGACACAGCAAGTGAATAGAACATGTAGTCCATTCTAGTGGATCTCAGGAGCTATAAGCAGATCTTTGACTGCCCATGAAGGGCTTTTATTGGTTTGTTTGCTTTTTAAATTTGTGGGTGTCATCAGCAAAGTCCCTTCTTACTCTATTCCAAATAATCTGTTGGGGAAAATTCCAGCTCTGGTTAACTTTTCCTTGTTCCTCAAATTTGAGGGAAGAGAGTTGAATGATCCACTGTTCCAAAAGGATTCTTGTGTAGCCATGTCTTGTTGGAGGAAATAAGGCAAGAAAGCTTCTACACCTGATTATAGATCCTCCATGGTGCTCTTCAAGGAGTGCATCCTCTAATCTTCTCCCATCTAATGAGGACATTTCATGAGGCCAGTACAGTGTCCAGGGTTGTCTGGGACTGAATCTCTAGACTCAGGTGACTGAACTCTCTAGTAGGGCTTGGTTGGTATATTATATGAGAACACAGTGTTAATTGGACACCTCAGATGTGCTGGTAATACATGTAAATCCTCTAAGCTAATAAGCTGTTTTGGATTTCTCCGTTTCTTCATTAAGATCACACATATCTTAAGGAGAGTTGGCCATACTACCATGCTGTGTGGAGGGTGGATTAGCAACCACAGTTCACCAAGCTTTAAGGTGAATCTTTCGATCCTTCATAGACTTTTAGTACAGGAACCATCAGCTTAGACAAGATAACTGTGCAGACAGGGTAAAAGAAATAGGACGTCATTCGCAGAGACAGAAGTTAACATATTCTTTCTAGCAGATAAACAATAGAAAAGGCAATATTGTCCAAGAGAAAACAAAAATAATATCAAAAGAGTTTCTTGGGACATACTTTGAACTCCCCCCTGCTAATTATGCAGAGGAAAATTACCGTGCGCCACATCCACCAAGGTTAGAAAAGGAGGAGAAAATGTCTTTAAACTGCAGACTACAGTGTGAGAGATTTAGATTGGTTATAAGGAATAATATTCTGGTAGGATAGTTAAACACTGGAAAGTGTTACCCAAGAGATGTTGCAGGCCTAGAAGTGGGGCGGAGGAGTTACAGGTACCTCTGACCCCTGAATGCATTACAGTAAGAGTCTTTAGAGAGCAGTGGGAAAAAAGTCATGTGAAAGAAGTACACAAGCTATGGTTACAAAGAATTTTCGGGACTTGACGGAAAGAAAGAGGAAGAGCAAAGAATCACTCCTAGGCTGAAAAAACATCATCTCAGGGATGGCGGAAGAGTCGGGGTGCTAATGCACATCAGAATATAAAAGAGGCACAGAAGGAACTGTCTAGACAAGAAAAACACACTGTGAAAAAAGGATCGAGAAAAAGGGAGAGGAATTAAAATGTTAGCTTGCTATGTTTATAGCAAACAGTTATGTGCTTGTAGAAATGTTTTGGTTTGGTGTCTGGAAAATATGTATAAAATGTAAATAGCTCTTTATTTAAAACATTTGAATTACTTTCTCTGAAGAATATTAAATAGTGATAGATTGTGAATTGGCTGAGATATTTATGGGCTTTCAAGGAGAAGAATAATATCAATGGTCTCCTACAATCAATTCTTAAATTATGATTCCTTCATCAGTATTGTGATTTTTGGTGCTGAGTGTGTGCTCTGAGGTTCCGAGTGCATGTGGGTGTCATTAGACAAATGTTTACTAAGCAGACTACTAAGGTCTGCATGGGTTCCAAAGATGTGATGCATTTTTCAAAAGGAGCTTGCAGGATCCTCAGGGAGATTTGACGGTAGCAGACACCATAAGGGCCCCTGGGAGGTACAAGGCATTTCTACCAGAGCTGAGAGCTGGCAGCAATGAGTGTGGGCTCTGTGAGAACACACAAGGCTTTCCTGGAGGGATGGCATTTGGGCTGGGCCTTGGAGGGGAGATGGAGGCTTTGACGGATGGAGATATGCAAGCAGAGGGAGACAGGCGTCCTAGGAGCAGAGAACAGTGGTTGGTAGTACAGAGAAGCTCTACATCTAATGTGTGGTGTTTTCTGAAAGCCAACAAAGGCTTTTGAGGAGGAAAGAGCACCATAACCTTGAAGGAGAGAGAAGACAGGAAGACCAGTTAGGCAGCAACTGAGTTAGTTTAGGCAAAGGAATGATGGCTTATCCTAGGTAAGGAAATGAAAATGACAAGAGTCATGAGGGAGAAACTGTGAGAAAGACCTGGGTAGGTGAAAAGGGGGAATGCAGAGAGAACCAAAGATGGGAGGATGCTTAGTAGAATGTTGAGGCCATTGATAAAAACTAGAGAGACAGAAAGGATATTGATAAGCAAGTCCTTGGAATCAAAACCTGCTTCTCTTCTGCCTGCTTTTCTTTCTTCCCTCCCATCCTCCCTTCTGTCCCTTGCATGAAGCCTCTGCTTTGTGCCTGCTCTGCTCAACGTAAAGTAATGAAGGGAAATAAAAACATGCAAACGACATCCCCTTGCCTTTTAATTGCTCACCATCTAGTTTGGGGAATAGGATCTATGCATACTTCGGAAATAATTAGCACACAGTTAAAGATAATAGAACCACCCGTGTGAGTGCAAAAGAGAAAAATGGTGGGTTAAGGTCTCTGTCCAGCAGAAGCTAAACTTAGAAGTGGATATGCAAAGTGTGGTCTGTTTTAGTTATGCATCAGGTAATAAACGGGGTCAAGGTCATTGGTTCTGGTTCTAGTTTGAACCAGATTTCTCTCTCAGGTTCCCTTGAAGATGTTAGCATGTCTCCCTTATATTCAGAGATCAGAGGAATATTAAAAAAGTTTATGACAAGCTATTCCTGCCCTCTTGTTATTTATGGAGATTTCTTTTCCCTAGGAATTACATTGCAGATAATTCATTTTTGAAAGCTTTCCTGCATTTCAAAAATATTTGTTGAATGAACAAATAGAGTGACTTTTTAAATTAATTTAACCCCAACTTTCAAATAACATCATTCCTAGATGAAGTGAAGCCTTCAAATGATTTCCGGGTCAGATTTATCGTGGTCATACCTTAGTGGAGGATTCCAGCTTTGGATTTCTCATCCGGCAGTTGTGAACTAGAAATTTTAAACACCACGCACCCATCCCCTATCTTTAAAGGACCTGTGACTTCAGTAGAAGCTCTAAGAATTTATTTTATTCCAAAATGTTAAAAGAATCCAAAATGGGCTGATTATTTTGCACTTCCCTGTTAATAGCACCCAGGGATAAATACTGGTATCTTTTGTTACCATCTGTTTTCTAGTTTCTCTATTTTTACGTCCTGTTTCTATTCTGTTAAAAATTCTCTTCTATTTATAAAAAGTACATATAGTTGGCAATATGAGATTTTTTTTGCGTCTTCGTGTATTTGATGAGACAAACTACTAGATCATTTTGGAAGACAGTGATTTGTGAAATTTGAATATGAAAAACCAGTAGCAAAGAGAAGAAAAGCAGTGTGGGTATTTGCCAGACGGGAGATGCCTTACTGCTCTTTGGCAGGCCCTGAGAGCCACTTGATAGGAAAAGGCTCACTGAATCTAATCTTTTGATATTCACCCAGGGCAACTGCTGACTTCAGAACAGGTACTGTCTCTAGGAGTAGAGAGTGATCCCTGTGGGGCACTAGAAGGCCTTTTTTTCCTATTTCTCCTCTTTCAGGTCTCTGTTCTCTAATTAAAATAGGTGTTTTGGAAAAAGAGAACATGAATTCTGAATACAGTAATAAATTGTATCCTTGCCTCAGATGGAATTAAAATGACTGCAGACTTGAAATTTCCCTGCCTCTGAAAACTTAATTTGATATTTTCTGTTACACACCAAGTAGTGATTTGCAGAGGCACAGACTGCATCTAATCTTACATCTAATTATCTGATCATCTGAATCGCAAATACAGTAGTTAAAGGGTGTCTGTTTAAAGGGCAGCCGCAAAATGTAAATATTAAAAAGGAGAGCTCTCTAGTTTTCAGGAAGCAGACATGGGGATTTATAATAGCCATTATGTTATTCACGGTATTAGGTCAGCAGGTCACATAAAAATGTGGTTACGTTGTTCTGTCGCTAAAATGTGAAGATAATTCTGAAGTCTGCTGAGCTTGTTTTGACAATTAACCTCCATTAGTATTCTAGGCCACATAAGAGCAAAACTCTTAAAAGGCTCTCTTTTTCATGAATGTACTGTCAAATTGACTTCATTTAAATAGGACTGTAGCCACAGTAAATGATGAGTTGATATTTATACAAAGCATAACCTTAATTAAAATATTAAACGCAGTGTTCACGGAATTATTGTACATTTATATGTAATAGAGTAAAAACATTGCATGGGACTGTTAAGCTTTTTGTATGAATCTAATTAACTTTGACAGGCTCTGGGCTTTTCTCCCCCTTATTTTTAGAAGTGCTGTAGAATAAATGTTCTTGCATCTGGAAAACTTCAAACAGTTTTGATCAGCAGTTCAGATCTGATTTAAAATGTACGTATTGAGATGCTCTCTTAGACGTGCAGGGCTCAACTTCTTGTGGCAGGAAGGCAGATGCGGAAGGGAGAACAGCTGTAGACTGGTGCTGCCAGTGGGTATTGTTTTTTGTCACAATTTACTGTCAAGCCGCTACCGCTGTGAGCAGGTCTTTGTATATTAGGCTCTGGTTAATGAAAAGGTGAACTCGTGTGGCTGATTCCCTGGAGGGCGATTAGGAGGGAGATATTTCTCTTCACCTTTACACTTCTGTAGCCCTGAGGGAACAGAGGCACCAGGAGCAAATCTAAATTCCCACGGAGCCCAGTGACTTCCTGTTTGGTAAGTGAGGGAAGGAAGTCCTCCTGCAAACAGTGAATTAGGACATTGAGGATAGTGCAGTTTTTGTTCTCCTGTTCATTCCCTAAAATCCCACTACGGATCAGCACTGAAAGAAGCTAGGAATTTCTCAGTCTAATTGCTATGATTCAAAGGTAATAATAATAGCAACAACAATAGTTATATTTTATTCAGCACCAATTGTGTAGCAATTGATTTGCAAACATTACTTTTTTTAAATTTTTAAAAATTTTATCAAAGTATAGTTGATTCACACTGTTGTGTTAATTTCTGCTGTACAGCAGAGTGATTCTGTTATACGTATATATACATTCTTTTTCATATTTATTTCCATTATGGTTTATCATGGGATATTGAATATAGTTCCCTGTGCTATACAGTGGGACCTTGTTTATCCATCCTATGTATAATAGTTTGCATCAGCTAATCCCAAACTCCCAATCCTTCCCTCCCCTACCCCCCTTCCCCTTGGCAACCACAAGTCTTGCAAACATTATTTTATTTAATCTTTACCCCATCTCTGAAGAAGATACTATTTCCAGTTTACTGATGCGGAAACTGAGGCCCAGAGCCTCTATCATCCTTCCAAAGGCACCTAACTACAAAGCATCAGTGCTATTAAAATGCGAGAAAAACTGTAAATTGGCGTTGAACATTGAAATAGATAAAAATTAAGTGTAAAAATGTAACACAACAATATGTATTTAATATGGACCTATTTCTGTAAAAATGCAAAAAAAGAATGTGTGGCTATATATACACACAGACACACAGACACATGTATATTGATACAGATAAAAAGAAAGAGAACTGAACATACTAGATGGCTGACAGTGGTTATTTGAGGTGGCTGAGCAGGGGAAGAACAAGTAGAACAATTTTTTCAAGTTTTTTTTCATTAATTTCTTAAATTGTTACAATCCTTAATTCATGTAATTAAAGATTAATTACAAAGGGTAATTAATTAAAGGGTAATTACAAACTTAAAGATCCAGAAAGGACTTTTGCTGCCAAAGTGAACGTTTGAAAATGAGAATACTAAAAAGGAAAGTGTTGGCAGCTCTAATTTCACCTAGGGCTGTCTGACCCCAACATTTGTGCTTCTTCTAGTAAACTATGTGGCTTTTTAAAATGTGTGATTAATATTAAAAAAAAAATCCCACGAAAGGGGATGGTGAATCTCTGACCTCCCTTTGGTCCTTGGGAAATCCGGCTTATCCATTGCTGATTTGAGGATACATCAGAATTCCATCCTTAATCTATTTAAGCCAATCAATATATATCGAGTCCCTATGATGCACCAGTTGCACTGTGAAGCCCAGAGGAGCCTGCAGAAATGAATAAGGCACTGATTCTGCCCTTTTAAGGTGTTTAAAGCATCATGAACAGACAGACTTATGCCCAAACAGCTGACAGACAAGGCTTAGTGTCATACATGTGTTGACAGTGGGAGAAACAGTGTGCCATGGGACATTTAGGAGGGGACAATTATAGGGCTAGGGCTCACGTGACAATTTGTTGGGTACCTAGGTAGATGTCTAGGAGCTGGACGTGATGGAAGATGCCAAGATGTGGCCTCTGTCCTCAATGACTGTGTAATGTTGTAGGAAAGAGAACATTAAAACACGAGAAAAGAAAGAACAAGAGAAGCCAGGAATAGTATGTAATGGACTGCTTCGTAATATAAGTTAGGCCCTAAGTGAAGTAAGAATTCAGGAAAGGCAGTGATCACTGTGGGTAAGAATTGTAGAAGAGGGTTTCATAAGGAAATAAATGATAGTACCAGTATGTTTTCTGCTTAGCAATTGCTCTGTGAAAGAGTAGTGGCCAGGAATCCTAGTTTGTCTGCACTTTAAAATTGGCCTTTGAGTGGAGTCTCTCTTCATTCTCTGACCGTTGTTTAAAAAAGGACTGAATAACATTAAATCCATTCACGGCTGATGCATTTAGTTTATATATATATACACACATACACATACATGCATTTATTTGCTATATTCATATAAATCAGGCATCACAGATGTCTCCCTTTCTCTCTCTCTTCCCTCCTTCCCTCACTCCTTTGCTCTCTCCATCCCTCCCCTCCCTCTCTTTCTCCCTCCCTTCTTTCCTTTTTTTCCTACTAGTATTTCTCACACATTGGGCACAGAATCAGGCACACTTGGTTTAAAAAAGAGAGAGATTTCTACCCTAAAGCATAGGAGACTAGAAGTGTAGAGGAGCTAGCTGTTTAGGGAGTTTCATTTGAACAGATATTAAATCTGTGTTCTAGATCCTTCTAGTAGTACCGTGATCATGTGTCTAAAGTATCTAGCACAGTGCTAGTATATTCTAGATGCTTAGTGGTAGTTCTCTTCTCCATCCTCTTCTCCCACCTTTCCACAAGGCTTTAGTGATCCAGTCTGGGGAGAAGAGAGAAAAGCCCACATGGGAGGGACTGTAAAAAATAATCTAAGACTGAGGGTTGCATATTTGGAAAAAATTTGATGTTCAGTAATCAATTCCTGCCAATGTCTCAATATTAGAGTGATTAGGTCTATTATTGAGCAACCCTGGACTTCCTTAGAGTGAAGATAAACAATGTAAGTATATTAAAAATGCATATGCATCTAGAGCAAATCACATACACTGTTAAGTATTTGGGATGGTTATTTTTGAAAAAGATATTTATATCATATTGACTTTTTCCCTATTTTTTTGTTGTTAATCATTCTAAAACAGATAAAAATCTTTCACAGCCTGTCTGACTCATACTTCCTTAAAGACTGAACTTAAGACTCAGCCCTTGCATTTTTTTTTTTTTTTTTTGCGGTACGCGGGCCTCTCACTGCTGTGGCCTCTCCCGCCGCGGAGCACGGGCTCTGGAGGCGCAGGCTCAGCGGCCATGGCTCACAGACCCAGCCGCTCCGCGGCACGCGGGATCCTCCCGGACCGGGGCACGAACCCGCGTCCCCTGCATCGGCGGCGGACTCCCAACCACTGCGCCACCAGGGAAACCCCTTTGCATTTTTTAAAATGATAATTTTTTAAGTTATATATGTACTCTCACCATAGAGAATCTGTAAAATAAATAAAGGAAGTATAAAAAACAAACAAACAAAAAGACATAATCCTACAAGCTGGAGAAAACTATTGTTAGCATTTGGTTTCAAGTTCTTCTAGTCTTTTTAATGCTTATTTATATTAAGGGTATTGTATATATTTGGTTGCGATTACACTTTTTAGATTTGGCTGCACAGTTTTTTAGTGTGATTCAGTTTAAGATCATTGCTCACTTTCACAATAGTTCTGAGGGGGACATAGAGAAGAGGCCTGTCATTGAACCTGATCGGGCTCCATGCCAAGGCTTCCCTCTCCTCTGATGTCATCCCTCAGAGTGTGGATGGCCAGGGAGTGACCTGGGAGGAACTTCTGCTCTGTGCCTGATGGGGCAGACTGGGAGGGCAGTTGCTCGTGGCAGCTGGCTGGCACACAGGTTCTTGGAGGGCTGCCTGGACATGGTCAGAAACGGGAAACACGAGTTAATTGGCACATGTCTTGGGATCCAAGTTCAAGCAGAATAACAAGTTAGGACCTGATATGACCTGAATGTGGTGGACTTGTGGGATCGAAACAGAGTTGGGAGAAGAGAAAACATTCCAAGAGCATCTTTAGTCGGACAGCAGGCTTGTATATTCAACAGTCTTTTCTGTCCTCTCTGAATGCATTTATGCCAGACTGTGGGGCCCCAGGACTCAGGTGTATGAATGGTTAGCGTGGCAGCACGTTTGGAAAGGGAGACAAGGTGTTTATCCCAGACCTATGGCTTATATGTTTTTATTTGGGATAGTTCTGGGGAGTCTTGTGGACGTTGTGGGGGAAGGGAATGTTAAAGTGTCCCTCCCCCAACAATGACTTGGTTCTCTTACTGATTATTTCTTTGGAGCCCCAAAACTACCCTTAGTTCAGGAGAACTCTTGGAGCCTTGTTTGAGGGAAGGTCCTTCACATCTGAACTGACTACGGAGTCTATGCAAGATCCCTAGGCCCATGGTGGTCCAGAAAATCCGTGTCCTTCTGTGTTGGATGACCGATCGCAGATACTTCTTGATTTAATATATATTTATTAAGCACCAACCGTGTATCAGATACTGTGCAGAATACTATGGATATAAAGACTAATAGAAATGGTCCTTATCCTGAGGAAACAATATACAGAGAGGTAGATTTGTAAGGAGATTAATATAAGCCTTGGAGTTAGAGGTGGGGTTATGCTTTTTGTCCAGCCATGGGAGTTCAGTAGTGAGTCCTAATGAATGATTGTTGAATGATTACATATTGCATTTACCTACTTACTATCACCTTTTATCAAAAGCAGAATTTTGCACATAACTTGTGTTTATGCAAAGCTTCTCATGCTATTACTTGTGTTTTGAAACCTGAACAAATACATGACTGTCATTTTTTCCCTGCTGTTTCTACAGTGTGCTGTTTTTTTAATAGTCCTCTTTACATACTACTTTCTCCTCAGTTCAACATTTTATCTCGTTTATAATCCAGTAAACCAGGAACTTGACTTGGGGTGTTACCCGTTTTATTATTCCTCCAATGATCTTTAGAGGCAGTTTCGGGATTATAGCAGCAGTTCCTGAGACTCTGAAATGGGATAGATTCACTGAGCAGTGATTCTCCACCTTTGGTATTTGTCAGATTCCAGAGATGATCAGCTCTTTGTCACAGCTGGAGGATCACTGGGGATGTGGAGCTACAACTGAGATTGTTGCTGGACATGTGTGAATGAAATGTATATTTCATGACTGCAAATTGTACAACATTGTGAATCTGCCACTGTGGACAAAACTGGATCTGGCTTTTGACCTTTTTAGACCTTTTAGAGTAAAATAAAATTCTTTAATTGCTGGAAGTTAGCTAGTTCTCTTATGACCGTAGGGAAAGGGTATGTGTGCTACTGATCTGGTCGATCTTCAGTAGGTCTCTAGGGTGTGATTCTCAAACTGTAGCATGCATGCGAATTGCCTGGAAGGCTGGTTAAAACACAGATTGCAGGGCTCCACCTCAGGAATTTCTGATTCAGTACATCAAGGTGGGACCCAAGAATTTGCATTTCTAGCAAGTCCCAGGTATTGCTGGTGCAGCTGGTGCAGAGACCACATTTTGAGAACCACTAATCTAGGAGCTTCCTTTACTGCGTAAAACTATGATTACTTTTTAAAAATGTAAATTGGTGCTAGAGAATGGACTTGAGGATATGGGGAGGGGGAAGGGTAAGCTGTTACAAAGCGAGAGAGTGGCATGGACATATATACATTACCAAACGTAAAATAGATAGCTAGTGGGAAGCAGCCGCATAGCACAGGGAGATCAGCTAGGTGCTTTGTGACCACCTAGAGGGGTGGGATAGGGAGGGTGGGAGGGAGGGAGACGCAAGAGGGAAGAGATATGGGAACATATGTATATATATAAGTGATTCACTTTGTTATAAAGCAGAAACTAACACACCATTGTAAAGCAATTATACTCCAATAAAGATGTAAAAAAATAAAATTAAAAAATCAAAAAATATGTAAATTGGAAGGAAAAAACACCTATTGGAGGATGGATTCTCCTTTGGAATATTCATGATTCTGTGGAAGATCAGAAAATCTGTGTTTAAGTATTTTCAGGAAGGGAGACAATAGCTTTCCTCATAACTTATTCAAATAGTTTTTCAATTAAAAAAATCTATTATAAAACCTTTATCTGAAACTTACCTCATCTTTGTCTTAGACTTTTTGACCTTAGAAAGGTGGCATCATTGATAATTGAAGATCATTATCAATCGTCTCTATTTCCTCCCATCCCATATCCCCAGTCTAAGTAATATATTGCTTTAGTACCGTAATACTGACCTTAATTTAATTTTGATAAACAAAAGGATGGTGACTAGTAAGGCCAATTATCTTTGAAGAGAGAAGGCTGAACTCTTTTAACCTGTACAAGAAAGATTTCACAGAAGACATCCAAGTTCCTGAAAGGAAGTTTATCTGACCCAGACATGACAGGGAGAAATGACTTTAATTTAGCTTTGCCTCTTTCAAGTAAGGCTTTATATCAGACATTTATTTGGATACACTTTGGTGCCCTTTGTGTTTTCCAGTTAGTAAATGAATGACCCATGTAACACCTAGCCTATGGAAAAGCTGTGTAACTTTTCCTTGGATATCAGGGGTAAATCCCAGTTTTTATGTAGCCTGAGACATAAAATCTGGGAGGCCCTCCTAACGAGTACAAATATCTCTTATATTTGCAACTTTTACAAAAAGTTATGCCAATGTGAAAATATTAAACTTCTTCCAGGGCTGGAAGCAGCCCAGGCTAGTGAGAGGCCCTGAAGGTTAAGTTTCATTGGCTTCAAGGACAGTTCACTTCTGACTGTATCACAGAGCCCTGACACAACTGGTCACACATTGTGGATGCTCGAGGGAATTTTGTGGAGTGAGTTCATGAATTCTTCATCACGGTATCTTCAAAGCAGTGTGATTTCCATTATTTTTGAGCTGTTGATGTCACTATCAGTAACTTGATGTTGAACATGTGTTTAGCACTAGTTTTTTTGTTTTTTAGAGAAAGAAGACACAGGATCTAAATCAACCAGTGTTTTTCTGTGTAGAATCAATAGCATATTCATAAGGGACCTCCCATCTTAAGCTAAAGAGATTAGCAGTGAAGACAAAATGGTGATGATGAATGCTGCTTAGGCCAGGGAGGATGTCAGCCTGATAGACCTGACAGATAGAACTCAAGGCTGGTTAGCTTGGAATTCTGAAGATTCTATTTCTCTGTCTTCTAATTTTTAGAGGATATAGGGCTGGGAGGTTTTGAATGGTGGAGAATTTGCTCTAGTGAAGTCCTCAATTTCTGGATGATTTTTTTTTTTTTCCGGTACGCGGGCCTCTCACTGCTGTGGCCGCTCCCGCGGCGGAGCACAGGCTCCGGACGCGCAGGCTCAGCGGCCATGGCTCACGGGCCCAGCCGCTCCGCGGCATGTGGGATCTTCCCGGACCGGGGCACGCACCCGTGTCCCCTGCATCGGCGGGCGGACTCTCAACCACTGCACCACCAGGGAAGCCCCGATTTCTGGATGATTTTAGTGGAGCTTTGGCTACTGCACTGGGCTTGGGAGGCCAGGTTCAGGTGAGGATGGACTAACAGCAGGAAAACACATGATCCTGGAGTATGGTCAGAGCTGTTTGCCTCCTTTGCTCTCGAGTATGTATCATCAGGTAAAGATTCACAAGTGTTTCTGCTTTGAGACGGCAGTAAAAAATAAGTGAAGAATAAATGGCTGCAGCTTTCTCTTCATTAAGGTCAATGTGGTGACTTAGGTCTTCGCAGAGATTCTGAAAGAAAATATAATAAAAGTAGAGGATTAAGGAGGTAGGCAAAACAATTTAAAGATAGTCACAAGCACTGAAAAGGTTTTCCTTAATGATTGGATTTAGAGTTGTGAGGGGGTCATTTAAAAGGAAGGAGGACTACATTATTAGTCCATTATATCCCTGATCAATAGAGACCACCCATTCCTTTTAAATAGTTTATGTGTAATAGCTAATAGATTGACCAGGGAAAACAAAGTATCATTTATAATTGCTATTTGAATATTTTGTGTAAAAGTTAATCTTCTGGAGAGTCAGAGAAATCATCGTAGATTAAAATAAGAAATAAAGATTTGCATTTATAAGAAATTAATGATAGTTCTGAAATTGAAGAATCATTTAGTGCTGGGAGAAATAAATACAAATTGTAACATCTATCTGATGGAGTTTTGCTTAGATTGCTTCTGGTAATAAACCATCTATAATAATATAAATCAAGGGCTGGTGTTTGCCATAAATTTGCAATGTTTAGCATAATATTTGTTTGCATTTCATACTAAAGTGACACCAAGAAATATGAGATTAATAGTTATTAAGTGAAAATGACTTTCATGTCTGTAGTCATTTTTAGAAACAGTTATGTGTGATTCATTTAGGGAGCAGAGAAAATTAATTTGCAGCTGTGGTGGGATCTAGCACGTTAGAACAAAGAGGGAAGTTCCATATAGTAATAAACTTGTGGAACAGAAGGGTGGGATTCATTTTTAACCCCTCCTTTTGATTTCTCTCTAACTTCTCAGTACCTTATGGTACCCTTCAGGTCACCACACTTTTGTTTGTTGACTCCAGAACATTATACTAATAGCTTAAGGAACAGGAAAATGGATACAAGTTCTCAAATTATGTCATAACATTGGAGATCACAAGCTTAACCATACCTAGGGGGATAGAGGGTCAGATGGCAGCAGCAGCAGTATGGTGCCTTATATTAATTTTAATTAGTGTTTTCATTAAGAAGTGTCACATTAGATTCTGATTTTTTAAAAAATGACACACTATCTACTTTCATTTGTTTTACTGCACTACAAATCCACAGTGATGTTGAAGTGCAAGTCTATAAATGTTTTTTTGAGAAATCTAGCCTCAGATTTTATGAGCTTAAAAAAATACATAGATTATATAAACAGATTATAGAAATATAAATAGATTGTGGAGAACAGAGAATATGGAAAACATTTTCCATCCAACAGACATAAAAGTGAGAGAGGAAGAGAGTAAATACGAAAACTAATAATATGAAAGAGTAAAGACACTATTTTAAATGCTTTATATGTGTTAACTCATTTGTGTTATCTTGGGTACTGGAGCCCTTTTTAGGCAGTGGTGCGTTTACTTGTTCAGGTACTACTTACTGAACACCGTGTCTGTGCTGGTCACAGAACTAGGTTGGAAGCATTAATGTTTTAGAGGAAGGTGGAGAACAGTGATCATATTTAAGAGTTTTTAAAAAATAAGTCCAACTTCTGGTCAATATGGTGTTATAAGTTCATATTTTGAGGACGCTCCGCCCAAAGTATCTACCAAAGCTAGATAAAATATTTTAGAAACATAATAATAAAACACAATGTAATGTGAAAATTTTAAATTAGATCTCTAGGTGGACCAGAGACTGGACAGAAATGCCAAGCAGTGGTGAGTTGAAGTCCAGTGTGGGCTTGCTAGGCTCTGGGTCTGGAAGCAGACAGAGGTAGCTTAGGCAGTGGAGGGGCTGGAGGATAATTAAAGTACCCTGAAGCCAGAAACAACATGAAATTAGGAGCCGTCCCTACCTGGCTGACCCCCTCCTCTCAACTGCTGCCTGGGACACTGATTTCCAGGAAGCTGTGTGTTTAGCACTTGGAGGACAGAATCAGCCCATGACCAGGACCTGAACCAAACCATCTGCTCCCTTGATTTACATGTCTGTAGAAGGCCCAACCATATCATGGAGGCAGTAACTCTGAGCTAACAAGGTAAGACACCTGGCTCTGGACTGAGTGCCCAGGAGGATAGTTGGAAGGAACTACAGATCAGCCAGGGATACTGATATGGAAGACATCTCAGTATGCTGGGGTATAACATGGGACTGTTTTTATTTTTTTCTAATCACGACTTTCAGTTATATTAAGTTTCTTCCTCTTTTCCCATCCTCACAAATCATTAGCTGATTCCAAAGTTTTCCAGTCACTTTCATTTATTAACTTATTCCCGCTTAGTGTAAAACTTAAATCTTCAAAATCTGGCTCCTCCTTTATGCCACGGCAAGCTAGAACTGTAGCCCTGGTAGCTTGAAGTGATCAGCAAGGGCAAAGGCTGGTTGTGGTATGGCTCTGAGGCATCTTCTTTTTCTCCCATTTCCTCTAACAGCCCTATAGCTCCTCCTGGTTTGGGAAGGGTAGGGAGAAGGGGTCAAGGAGGCTGACTTCCTGCTAGTCATGGAGGTGGTGCCTGATGTTACTTGGATTTGGCAGGGTTCTGTCTGAAGTTGGTGCCCTCTATTTTAGGTTCCCTACGTTCTTGGGAGAAGTAGTCATCTTCAACACAGTCCGTCTTTGAGGATCATCGCAGAGAGGGGCTGCACAGTTTCCCTTTGGGTCCTAACAATGGTCCACATGCCCAACAGCTTCTTTGGTTGGGTGTGTGATCACTTGATCGAGTAGCCACATGGAGCCTGATGACTTCCTCCCCTCCACTCATCTTGGTCTCCTTTGCACGAAACCGAAGTGACCTTCCAACTTTGTGGAGGACTGAGATGGAGTGGGATTACTGCAGCTCAGTACTGACAAGCCCTACTTTATAAACTTTTTTTGCAGGGTCTCCCTACTTTGGTTCTCACATCCATGGACCAGAATCAGGCACTCATTTACATAAGACTCCATGACACCAGGGGACTCATGCTAAGTACTTCCAAGAATGCACCTGCCAATGTAAAGGTAACCATTAAAATATTAGAAATATAACTTAAAACTAGGTCAAATAGATTGTGGAGAATAGAGAATATGGAAAACATTTTCTTTCCAACAGGCATAAGAGTGAGAGAGGAAAAGAGTAAATACAAATTGCTGGTATACAGAAGCCACAAAATGAGATGGTAAGAATAAGTACCCTTGTAATGAAAATGTATTAACTATATTACCTTACCTATTAAAAGACAGAAACTAGCAAATTTTTTTTAAAGACAGCTAAAGTTGTAAAAGAATGCATAGCAAGATTTAAAGTATCAGAACAAGATATCCCTAAGAGAATGCAAACCAAATGAAATTTGGTATAAAAATGTTAACATCAAGCAAACAGATTTTAAGGTAAAACAAAACAATACAAACACATTTATCGTGAGTTAGAAGACACAATGCGTAATGAAAAGGAACAATATACCAGGTATATACAATACAGTTGACCCCTGAACATCATGGGTTTGAACTGCACAGGTCCACTTCTATGCAGCTTTTTTTCAAGAGTAAATACTATAGTGCTGCACGATGTGTGGTTAGTTGAATTCAGGGATGCAGAGGAACTGGCTATACCAAGGGCTCTTTGGATTTTTGATTGCATGTAGCGTTGGTGCCCCTAACATCCGCATTGTTCAGGGTCAACTGTCATCATCAACTTGTAAACACTTAACAACATAGCCTCAAATACATAAAGAACTAAACTGTCAAAATTGCAAGAGTAGTGTCCGAGGTAACTAACGGAAGATTTCAATATGCATCTCTCATGATCCAAAACCAAGCAGAGAAAACATTTACCAAGTGTAGAGGCTTGATCAGTATAATGCACAAGATTGAATGTGTGTGTGTGTGTGGATATGCACATGGACATGCACATATCCATGTTCTTATTAACAAAGAATACATATTATTGAGTATACATGTACCCAAAACTTTTTAAACACAACTACACAAGAATGATAGATCTTTTTATATTCATAGATTTTGAAGAATCACTGTCATCTGGATGATAGTCTTTGACATCTGTATAATGTAATTAGAAATCAACAACAGTCAGTTCTTCCATCTGTCGGGCAAAAAAATTTGTCCTCTACCAACTTACGTTTGGTGGTCTGGGGACCTGCAAATTAATTGACAATAGACAGATGAACAGGAGAAGAGTTCATTATTCAGGCATGCAGGAGTCCTCTGTAGGGAGGAGCACACAGAACAGCTAGGGGTAAAGGTTTATATACCAGCTTAATAAGTGGGGAGGAGGGTGCTTAAGGCTTCAAAAGATGTAAGATTCTGATGATGTTTGCTTACACAGATTTTTTTGGAATGTCCTGACTCCCAAGGTCAGTTGCATTCCTGACTGAGAACTCTGGAGCAGAGGGGGTGGGGTTTGTGGCAGATGACTCTAGTAAATCTTTGCCTTAGGCAGATAGGGAAAGTTTATGTAAGATTGCTTTTTGCATCTGTAGCTCAGATGTTTTCACTTTGAAGTAATCTTTATATCATTTTAGTGGGTTGTTGGTTGCTTCATTTCCCCCATGTAAAACGTCTTAGAAAGAAGCTGGGTTGATTGCTCTGGAGAGAAGGCTCAGATTAGAAGTTATGAGGTAAAGATCTGCAGAAGGAGAGAAGCGCATAGATTAGAATGAGAAAAAGAAAGAAAATAAAAGATTAACGTTTAGAGCAAACTATAAATTCAGTTTCTAAGTCTATAGTGCAGCTAGTCGATAAGATTTTAAGCATTAGGTTTGAAGTATTTTTAGGTGGTGGAGTGAGGACGTCAGTGGCAATTCGATAGATTTCCTGGTTTGAAGTTTGAATGTCTTTGGTGATGGCATAGATGTCAATGTCACAGTCATGGTTATTTCCTGGAGCAGAGCGTGGAAGAATGAAGGTGTTCTGGTGAACTTCCTGAGCAGTCCATACAGTAGAGCATCAGCCACAAAAGCTGCCCATATATGATCTATTGTAGTGATGGGTCCTTTGAAGTTTATGTCAAGTCATTCAGCTTCAGCTTGCAGGGCTTCTTTAGATCCTGGGGGAAGAGGACAGCTCCAAGACAACCTAGAACTGCCTGGGTTAGTCAGGCTTTAGTTCTCAGTGATTTCCAATCAGGAGGGTGGGAGAAAAGTAGGAAATGTTAACTTAGAGGGTTGTAGCTAGATATTGAAGGGAACTAGAAGAATCTAGAATTTGGTAAGGATTGACAAAATATGTAAGATAGCAGGATCTAGTCCAGTTTACGGGTAGAGAGTAAAACCTCAAAGACAACGAACAGGACTAGAATCTGATAACACGCAACGGTGGGTTATAGCTTTCCATTGGAACAAAATTTCTCTCCATGATCATCTCAATTTTAACCAGAAATAATCAAAATAAGATTAGTATTATTTACAAAATACGTCTGATCTTATTACATCTGGCCAGATTATTTACATAAGTGCTGCCAGAATGGCAATTGACCACATAGGCCTTTTTAACATTTGCTTTGCTGGAACTTTTATAAAGGAATCTCAGATTGGACTTTAAAAGCCCCTCAAGGCTAGGAAGCCAAGGCAAAAACTTGTCAGTAGACTTTACCTGCAGTATATATGTGAGCAAATTCCTCTGTTCTCAAGGTTCCCCAAATATCCTGATTCCAAGGCCTCTGAAGAAGTGACCTTCCTTATTTACCCGTATGGCTGGGAACCCTCTAAGCCAGATGCCAGTGCAGTTTTTCCAACGGGGCTTTGTAAGCTTTGGCTCCATAAAGTCAAACTTAGTTCCTGCAAACTGTCTGATCATATGTGATTCTATGCATCATTTTCAAATATGACATTCTAGTCAAAGCCTTGATTATATAACCATGTTTCCAATTATGTTTTGTTACAAGGAGGACAGATTCTTATCAAATTTATGCAAGTAACTATATTGCCGTGAAACTAAGAATACCTAATGAGAGTTTCCAAAGTCTGGAGGGATCAGGCCGAGAGAAAAAGATAAATGTTTAAATGTTTCATTTTTGTTTACAAAAGTATAATTTACAAAATTGTAAGCTATAGATAGCTTAAGAGAAAAGAGAAGAGTGTTCTTTAAATCCAGCATCAATATTCCAAATAAAAGCCGTAATCGTCCTTTATGAGTTCATTCAGTCCCATGTAATTCTTGTTCTGCTTGATCTTGGATTAGCAGTTTCATGAACCTATCAGCTTTTCCACTAGAGTTCTAGAAATTGTGACTTAGTTCAGTGGTATAATCTTAAAGTTATTTAAGCGATGCCATTAGAAGCTTGTATCCCAGAATACCTGGCATAGTCCTTTTTCATGGGTCTTTAAGAAAGATCCTTTTTGTTAAGATAAACACTCTAGCCTGTAGCTGATTGCAAGAGCTTTCAGGAAAGCATCAGAGTAAAACAACTATCTGTGGCTGAAAAAAGATTTAAAATAGCTTTGGTTAAAGATCTGATGAGAGTTCATTATAAAAGTAATGCAGTTGGCAGAGAAATTTGGTTGTTTCCATGACATAAGATATTTTAAAATAAAAACTGGAGATATGACTGATAACATTTACTGCTGTTTTCTAATATCAGGTAAAATGGTACCAGGACATATCATGGACAGTGAGGGCATTGATAAATCTCAAGGAACTTCATAGAATTTCTGAATACTTATATTAATACTATTTACCCATTCAAATATAACCTAGGGAAGGTTAAGCATCTCTCCTTATTTGACAGTGCTTTTCATGCAGTTAACATATCTAATTAATTTTTAACATCTCTCTTTTTACAAGGTGAAAAAACAAATCCTTTGAGATTTTTTAGGTCCCTCTGGGATATTTCAAAGTCAGTTCAATGTCAAGATTTTATTTAGGATTTGACTTTGAGAAGGCAAAGTATCCAAGTTGAGAAATATCAAAAGGTTTGAACACTTGATTAATAATAGGATCATAGGTCACTGTTTAAAAATACTTAATCTATTCAACAAAGTGACAATGAAAGATTGTAAAAGTAATGATAGGAAGTTACATGGTTATAAGATAAAGCTTAGCTCTTTTGATAGTTAAAAGACTTGGTTCTCTTAAGGCGTCAGGAATATAATGAAGACAATACAGGAAATTGTTCTGAAAAGACACAGATTACTTAAAGGGTCTAGAAAAACCTTCTACAGTCCTTTCTTAAGAACAGACCAATAGCCCAATGTAAAACTAGAGTTTGGTTTTAATAGAGAGAGGAAACCAAACTCTAGTTTTGTATTCAGGTATTGTTAATAATAAAGCTCATTAAAAAAAAAAAAAGTATAAATAAACCCATTCAACTGTAGCCAGCTTTGACCATTCAACATAAATACTTAATGCTGATAACTTAATGCTGATAACTCAGAAGACAAACCTATTTTTATTAAACCAATAATAATATTACACCAGTCTTATTTGCAAAGATTTATCCAAGTCACATAAATTTGAAAAATATTTGGGATAGTTCCTATACTTCTGGGAGTTTTAGAAATATTTAATTTATAAAAGAGCTTATTTTTCTCTAAGCCAAATATAATAGAACTCTTTTAAGGGATTTTATAAGTTGATAATACCATCCAGAGGTAGGATAATATCTCATGTATACATAACATACGACAAACATAAATATACAAACAGATGCAAATAGAGATCTTACGCGGCTTTCATTCTGAAATTTTAGCTGTGAGTCAGGCATATTATAGTAATGCTAATTACACTAGTTTATACGAGAGTTGGTTCTAGTCTTTGCCCCACTTTATGTTTTATCCTAATTACATTGCTGGCAGATGGAACAAGTTGTTACCTGCTCAATATGAGAGCAAATCTTTCCACCAATATTTACAGAGAAGGTTTTTAAGATTTTCTTTTGCCTTGATATATAGTCTTACAGATATATATATACAGAGTCTTACAGATATATAGTCTTACAGAGGCTGTAGACTAGAATTTGGGCAAGGGATTTAGGAGACATCAAGTAGTTATCTGGGTGTCTCCAAATTCTTCTAAGTGGATAAAATATCCAGTGTGTTTCCAATTGGCCCCCTTTTTTCCCTTTTCAGCTTCAGATAGTTGCTTTTGGGGGTCCTTGAGTCCTTTAAGCATCCCTGACAGGGTCAAGGGGCCTAAACTAGTTTGAGTGACTTCTGCGCTTTAATTTTTTAAGGGAGTATTTTAGGCTAGCTTTGATACTATTTATGTTCTTTCCATTTGATCTCCTATAGGTACTAAGAGGACATTTTCTTAGGATGAAAGCTCTCGAAAAATCCTTTAAATATAAAAGTTTTTCTGAAATAATCCATCATCTGGCCATTGACAATTAGGATCCGCATAGATATACCCATTCCAAATGTGACTCAAACCAATAAGACTTTTTGTGGCTTAGTCATGAACACAATAGGTGTCTCTGAAGAGGGCGCAGAAGATGCAGCTTCCATACTTCAAAATAACTCCCAACTAGAGGTGAAGTGAAGAAAACCAAGTTGCCATAGGTGCTAAGAATGCTTAGTTCCAGTCTTCGCACAAAAGTGAGGCACCTCCAATCACAGGCCTGCAAATCTATGATAACAGATGGGTGATACAGAGATCGGAAGTCTTAGCACTACGAAGGCATTGGGAAGGAGATGACGAGGTACCTTATGGGTTGAGACCCTTTAGGATTCAGTCTTAGACAACCTCCCTGAGAGCTGGCAGTGGTTGGCAGGAAGTTTTGCTTGTGCATCTCATGTCTCAGTACTCTCTCTGGTTCCAAGCTAAGCCCTCAGGACGCAAAATTGAGAGAGAAGGAAAAAACTCATCTGGTATTATTGGTGGCCCACAGCAAATTTGTCCAAGCAGATACTGGTCCAGTGAGAACCGCAAACTCACCAGTCTGTGAGGGTGGCTTGAACAGGCTTATGGAACCTATACCTGTGTTCTTTGCTTTGACTGTCCTTCTTAGGACAAGCAACACTTTTAGACATCACAGCACAAAACAACAGCAAAAAAGAAAGTGACAAGAAGATAGCACAATGACTATTTATTGGAAGATCCAAACCAAGAGTCATAATACCCAAAGAACAAGACGAGTTCTAACCCAAACATTTTCTCCTGTAAATCTAAATTTTGGAAACTTTCTTTCTGAGAAGATGAGAGGCTCTTACCACTTTTGCTCAACTGGACCCCAAGCAGAGATCTGGGAGTCTGATGGTAAGGAAGTTTAATTTTGCCAGCTTGGCCAGAGATCCTAAGAGCTCAGCTGCGGTCGGTCTCCAGAGTGAGCGAAGATTTCTGACCATTCAATCCTCGTTGCCAAAACTGTTGGGAGGAAAATCTTTTCCTCTATCAACTGAGGTTCGATTGTTAATCTCCTGAAAGATTAACAGGAGAAAAGTTCATTACTCGTGCATGCAGGAGTACTCTATAGGGAGTAGCTCTCTGAACAGCTAGGGATTAGGATTTACATACTAGCTTAATAAGGGGGGTGGTTTAGGGCTTCAAAGGATGGGAGGTTCTGATGAGGTTTGTTTACACAAATTAGGTTTGAAATGTGCCACTGCCCAAGGTCAGCTGCCCCTCCCTCCGCTCCCTTCCCCCCACTACTGGAGACTTCCCTGGAGTGGTGAGGAGGGAGGTGAGAGGGGGGCACTTGTGGTAGACGGCTCTTGTAAATCTCTGGTTTAGTCAATAGGAGAAGTTCAGAAAATATTTCTTTCTGGACGTGTAGCTCAGATATTTTCACTTTGATGTAATCTTTATGCCATTCTGGTGGGTCGTTGGTCCTTTCACATGGAACCCTGGAGAGGTTCCACGTTAAGCATTTAGAGTGGAGGCAAGCAATGCACAGGGGAGGTGTGTGGGGCTGGAGGAAGAGAGTTGTCTGAAACAGTGAATGTAAAGTTAGTGGATTCCCAGGTCCCTTTCTCCAAACTGTAGAGCTGGACAAATAGCTGTGCTCTATTCCCATGAGAGAGAGAGAGAGAGAGAGAGAGAGAGAGAGAAAGAGAGAGAGAGAGAGGGAGGGAGGGAGGGAGGGAGGGAGGGAGGGAGGGAGGGAGAGAGGGAGGGAGAGAAGTTGGATTGGTTCTTCCCTCTGGAGAACGAGAACCAGAGAAGCTTCAGAAGGGCTGCAGACTGACACTGTCTAGGAGTGGATATGGACTAAAAACATAGCTCCCTTGCGCTGTCTGGTCCCCAAGCACCAGCTACAAGCTGTCTGCTTCCACAGGCAAGAAATTGGAGCTACTTTTCTGAAAAAATGAATGGCCCTAAAAATCAGATTTCCATACACTGAGATCCAGGAGCTTCTCAAAAATAAAGTTTACCCCTAGTCACCTAACAGTGAGTCCACCAATTGTAAGCCCTTTCTATCACACATAGCTCCCAGTCAGCTTCTAGTGCCTCATGCTTAAATATAGACAGGCATTGATAACCTGATAGTTGAGAAAGCCTAAAACAGAAGAGAGAGGCTAAAAAAATCCTGAACTGAAAGGACTCAGAAGAAACAAATATTTCATAGGAAAATATTAAAAAAATTAATCTGTAATTCAGCTGTTTATATAAGGAGACTGACATCGGAGTTGTTTACAGTCACAAACCATTAGAAACAACTGTATGTCTATCAATAGGATGTTGGTTAAATTCTGCTCTATTATTCTGATAAGTCCATACTCTGGAAAAAAAAGGGTTAAAGTAATTCTATAAATTTCAAAATGGAAAAATATTTATACCATGTTATTTGATAAGTTAAAAATACTTTTTATACAATTAAAAAAATCATAGATTATGATCCCATTTATGCAAAAATATGTTTGTGTGCTCCCACAAAGAATTGGATATGAATATATCAGATTACTAGCAGTGGTTATATCTGGGAGCATCTTAGGGGCAAACTTGACTTTCTGTATTTATTCATTGTTCATAGCATTTATGGCTTTCAACGTTAAGAAAGGAGCTTAATTTTTTTAATCAAAATATACCAGGACACCTGCAGAATAACTAAGTGACTGATTTTATTTAACCACATCTGCTTAGGAGTCAAGGATGATACTCCTTTACCAAAACATTCCCTAGCATGAATTAACCTAAAATAAAAACTCATCTCATCCAAAACTATGTTGCTTGTTAGCTATGGTTCAGTAATATAATACGTGAAGTTCTGAAGTCACATTAACATTTCTTATGATGTTATAGCAAAATTATTTGATGACAATCTGGATTACATATACTTTTCTAGAAAGTTTAGTGTAATACATTTTCCTCTTGGTGCCTAAAATTTGTGCCGTGCCTTTTCTTGTTCATTGGTGCTGCTGGTTTTTGGTCTTCTGAAGGTACAGAGTTCCCTTAGGGACTTCTTTCTTTGTAGTAATCAGGAAAACCCCAAGGAAGGCTTGGTGGATTCCTGAGACTTGGGGGCCCATTGCTGGATTGGGCTGGGTTGTTACTAGTGCGCAGGAGCAGATATGACCTAAGTCATTATCGAGGAGGAGAGTTGGTATGAGAGAGGATCACAGGTTCATCTCCAGGTTCTGTCTGTAGGAAATGAGACCAGAATAAAAACTCTCTGTGGCTTCGAGTGCCCTGAGAATAAAATCAAAACCCCTCAGCCTGAAAGGCCCTGTTTACCCTACCAAGCATCTCATCATTTGAGCCAATTTGGCCTTCTTTCAGATCTCTGGAGGCCAAGCGTTTTCCCCTTTTAGAGCCTCTGCTCATTCTGTTTCTTTCCACCTCAATGGCATCCCCTGGCTCTCCCATGGCTGGCTTCTGTTCACCCTTTCAGGTCACAGTGTCACCTCTTTAGAGGTCTTTCCTAATTAATGAATCTTAGCAAGCTTCTTCTATCTCTGTTTCAGTCCCCTGATTGTTTCCATCTTAGCACTTCACATTTTGTATTTATTGAAGTGCTTTTACTTACTCTCCCTTCTACTTAGATTGTTGGTGCAAACTGAACATGGCCTTTCTTTCGTTTGTACCACCTGCAGCTGAAACTGTCAGCGCAGCACCCAAGTCCCTCTCCTTTATCACTGCTCGCCTGCAGGCTTCCAACTGCTAGCATTTGCAGTTCTGTGCCTGAAGACTTAACTCTGGTTTCTGGAAGCTGACTCTGCCTACCTGTGCTTCTGCCTGAAATGCTGGAGAGGAAGTAGCCCTCAACCAGTCACTGATAGGAATTAGTGTATAAATGCCCAGGCTCCCTCCCCCATTTGGGGAGCTCGTCAGCTAAAGTTGGCTGGCTCAGTAATGCATCTTTTTTTCTTGGCTAACTCCCCTTCACTGTCTCATTTCACCACTTCCTTACTGATGTTTTCTGCACTTTCCAAATAAACTACTTATATTTAAATCCTTGGTGGCGGGGGTGAGGGGTGGGAGTGGGCAATGCTTTTGGCGCGTGTAGGTGACAGTATTTGCTGAATGAATGAATGAATGGCTGGCTGGCTGGCTGGCTGGCTGGCTGGGTGGGTGGGTGGATAAATGGAATAATAGATAAAAAGTAGGTTACAAAATAGAGTTCAAGGCTGCATGAGGTGTAACATTTCAGACTATTGACTGAAAAAGCAAATGTTTGGTGAGCTCATTCTAACTGGGGCTAGTTGGCTCCCGCAAAACACATAAGCCCATATAAGGGTAGAGATATAGGCAGGTTAGAGACAATCTAATACGGCATTTTTAAAAGCTAAGTTTTCTTTAGGTCCACTGCCCAATCTTGATGATCACATGGATGCCCGACTTAGGTGCAGTTTTTACATTTATTGTTTTATTACAGTATTTACCTAAAGCGTTAAAATGTGCTATGCAAACTCATAAATAACGTTCAACGTGAATTTTATTCAGTTTAGGTGAAGTTAACAGTCCAAAAAAATTACCTTTCAGAAATATATCTGGAAGTGAGGATTGGACTGTAAGTGAAATCGGAGGGTGAGGTTTAGTCAGACCCTCAGAAAGAAGTGATCACAAAAACGGACTGCAGCTGTGGAGGGTGAGGTGAGTGATTTCAGTGCAGGAATCGCTATTAGCTGTTTTTATCAGTGTTAACACTGGACAGGTTCACACGGTTGTTTAGAGACAGACTAGAATCCTGAATCAGAAAGCATTTCTATTTTCAGCAGATTATGAATATGGAGAGTTCAACTAGACTATGAGTTTCCTGATAGCGAAAAAAGAACGTCAAAGTCTGACCCTAGGGAGGTCAGTGTACGGCATGCAGGTGACTTTGAATGCATGAAAAGTGTGAGTGTTTGGGCCAGATGGCTTTATAATTAGTGCTGTTTTCAAAAGCAAAGCAATTGGTATGGACTAGTAAATCATTCATCACTAGGTAAAGCATTCCTCAGATGACAAAAGAATTTAATTCTGACACTCCAGGTGATGAGTGTTATCTAGCTCTACACGTTTTAAAATTAAAGATAATATATCTAAAATCCTGTAAATTTGTATAAACTTCCTATAAGGAAATATTGATATCATGGTGCTGGTTGAAAAGTATTTGTGTTTAAATGAGCATTATGGGTGAACCTGAATGGACTAAACGTGTCGATGGAGATATTGTTCAGGAATCATTTCCAGGAAAAATTTAACTCCTTCTGATGAATCAGCCTGCTTTTTTTCTTCATGGATGTTGGGAATCCTGCAATTGTGTTTCTTCAGATATTTTGGTTTCCAAAGAGATCAGGACTTAATTTGCAGCTCAATTTTCTCAAGCACATGAGAACTTATGACTTTTATATGTGTCTTCTAAATTTTTCCTTGTTTTTAAAATCTACTCTGATTTTTCTTTTTCCTGGGCCTGCATTTTTTTTTTTTTTACCTTGCCCGTATTTTTCTCTCCTACTTTATGTAAGTCACCACAAGCTTTTTGTGGAAAATGAAGGAGCAAATGATTCATAAATAAAACATAAAGAAGTAATCTATTTTTATTACATTTCTATTCTTTTTTTTCCAAGGCCAAATGTTTGCGAAGAACAGCAGCTGACTGTGGTGGGGCTACCACACCCATGTGTCCAAGCATTCACACTCACCATCAAGATCTGGAAACGGCTGCTGTGGCACGTGGTGGTGTGTGAGTTATGAAAGAAGGTAAGGGTGCTCCTGCTATGTCCTTTTGATTCCTGAAAATCAAAAATCAAAGCCTCAATGGCATCTAAAGATTTCATCCAATAAATTTTAGAAAATAACTACATAATTAAGTAAACGAGTGTAACCTATGCCCACCAGGAACTTTCAAAGTGATATATTTTCCTTCAGAAACAGGCTATATTATTACTTTAGTTCATGCCTCGTTTTATGTGTGAGCTATTTGGGGTTAGATGCCACTAATTTTACCTCTTGACATGATAAACTTTTGAAAGCTGGAGATCAGAAGCTTGAGAGAAACAAGGAATATTGTGTTGGTTTGCTAAATTTAGCATGACTTGGATCTGGGCATCTATCACTGTGAACAATCCCATCTGCCCTTGGTTCTCTTGTAACACTTTGAAACCTAGAGCTTCTTTAACTTTATTATGGCATTTGAATTAGGATTAACTGGGCTGGCTGGGAGAGGAGAGAAAAAGCAAGTATGCACTTTCTATGCGTGAAGCCTTCATAGGGACTTTTTAAAAAAAGTTTTAAAATAATTTTATAAAATATCTAAGTACCTCTTAACACAAATAGCTGCTAATGTGTTCAGGTTTTACACATTAAAACTTGTAAAATGAAATCAGGAAACAAAGTTAAAAAAAGTGTGGCTTTAGATTAATGAATTTATTATTCTTATTATTACTACTACTACGATTACTAAAAGAAAGTTGAGGGCATTTGTAAATAACTGGGTTTGCCATTGTGTAGAAATAGCAGAACACTGATAATATAGGACTAAGTAAAATAAGATTAAATCATTTATAATTATGGATACTTACATATACATTGTATGTGTGTATTTTTAATCTTCAGATTAATAGTCTTTTTTTGGTCTATACTCAGGACCTTTAAATTAAATTTAAATCAGAAAAAGCTTCAGGCTTTTACTGGCTGTGTGGCACTGGTAGAAGTTCCTACATTTCTCTGTGCCTTAGTCTGTAAAGTTGGAAAAATAATACCACACATGGTTATTATGAGGATTAACTGAAAACATATTTAACACCTGTGGCACAATGCTTGGTACGTAGGTATTAGAGTACCTGTTTTTGAAAATAGCTTTTCATTTAGATTTTTTGGTACTCATCCCATGAGGTTTAATCATTGTTGATATTACACTGAACCAAAGAAAGTCCACTACCGTATAGACGTTCAGACTTGGGAAAGCAAACATGAATAAGTAAAACATGTTTTGTTTATTTTCAAGAGCTTAATAGTTTTACACATCCGTTTATTCAGCAAGTATTTATGAAACTGAGTTTGGAGTTGAGGCAGTGTTAAAAGATGTTTGACATTTTTGCCAAACTAATATCCCTTTTGTTTGTATGTAAGTTTGCAAACCTACACTTATATCCCTGTTGAAGAGATGCACCTCCAAAATATTAGGTGACACTTCAAGATGGTGAATAATTGTGTCATAAAAATTGACATTAAATCCTATTTTTGAGAGAAGAGAAAGAACAATATACATTGACATGATGGGGAAAGAGAAGTTAGAGGAAGTGAAACTTGAAAATGGTTTTGAGTATGAAGGGGATTTGGGCTGGGGATATGAGGATAGGTATGTGAAAGGAAGAGAATATAATACTTTGGGGATAAAGAGTAAATATGACATCAATTTGATAGAAAGGACGTAAGCCAGTTTAGAGATGTCTGGTATTATGGTCTATTAAGAGGTCAACACAAATAGTTAATAGGATAGTATTTTCAATTTTTGTTCATTATTGCCCCCCTAAGGAACCTTTGTAAACTTTTTTTAAAATTTTAGTAATCGTCCCCCTCCCCCATGAAGTTTTAATACCACAGATATACTTTGTTTCTGTTTGTGAACTCTGCTGGTTTGTAGGACCACAGACCATTGTATTAAAGATTATTTTTCACCGCTCCTACCCAAGAACCAATTGTCCCCTCACTTGTGGGTGATGTCACCACTGTTGAGAATGCACACTATCACGAGACCAGTACATGAGGGGCCTTCACGGTCAAATTGAAAAGCATGTGCCTTATTATCCTCCAGGATTTCATTATTCTCTTCATAATTTTGGGTTCCATTTTTTTTTTTTGCGGTACGCAGGCCTCTCACTGTTGTGGCCTCTCCCGCTGCGGAGCACAGGCTCCGGACGCGCAGGCTCAGCGGCCATGGCTCACGGGCCCAGCCGCTCCGCAGCATGTGGGATCTTCCCAAACCGGGACACGAACCCGTGTCCCCTGCATTGGCAGGCGGACTCTCAACCACTGCGCCACCAGGGAAGCCCTGGGTTCCATTTTTGATAGCTTCAGTGACCCTTAGGTAAGTTTATGCTGCAGGACTGGAGGCCCCTCTTAATTTTCAATAACCTATACCTATATTGAATCTTGGTTATATATTTAGTGTGTGTGTGTGTGTGCGTGCACGTGAGTGCATGTATAATGTATACAGATAATATATTTTTGTGTGTGTGTATAAATGGCAGGATTTGGATTGCAGGGAGAATTTTTTAGTGAGTTTAAAGTGACAGCTTTGGCCTGAAGAGGAAGCATTACTGACCTAGATTCCTATTTCTTAGGACCCGGTACCACACCATCTACAGACAGTCATACAGCATGGAGCGGCAGACCATCTACAGGCGCTGCCCTGGTTGGAGCTGGCAGGACAATGAACCTGGCTGTCTATGCTGTAAGTTATAATTCTTCCTGTCTAACTCTCTGTCACTAGAAGTAGTGGTTTCACTCTGTTTTGGGCTTCAATCATATCATGCCTGTCAAGTTTTAGGCATCTTTAGAATCACCACAGATTCAGAGCATCTCTTTGGACTGAAAATGCACACATGACATGTGCAGAAATGCACAAAGAGTCTTTCTGTTAAGCGCTGCTAATGATAGGTCAGAATTCAGGACCCATAGAACTTCTGCTTTATATTCTGTCTCTTTATGTAAAAGACAGTTTATTTAAAGCCAGACAGGTTACACCTTGTAAGCTTCCATCTCCCTTTTCTGTTCGCCCCTTTCCCATATCATCAAATTTGTAATCCACAGCTGATTCAAAAGTCCGGAGGGAAATCACTGTACGAAATCTAAATGGGATTTCTTGACGTGTGCTTGTCATGATTAATTGCAGAATTCGGGAGGCAGTTTACTTTTTAAGATGAGGCATGCAGTCCTTTTACAAACCTCTGGTTGGGGGTACTGCAGAACCTTTGGAGTATATTTGACAGCCCTCAAGCAGCAGAACTAGTGGCATTACATAGTTCATTCACGCCAGGAGAAATGGCTCTGTTTAGCGACTCCTTTACCTATGTGTTTATGGTTATTGTGAAGTCACTTAAAGTGCTTCAGTGTGTTGCAGTCAGTGCAGACCACAGCACAGCAATTCATCTCTCCTGTTATCCTGCACCTGCGGGAGTTTGTTGGCAGCCTGCTTCCCTCCCCACCGTGCTTTCTTCTCTCCAACTGTCTCAGTGAAGTTGCCTCCGGCTTCCCATAGTAAGCAGGCCTAGTGTTGAGGGGGTCACTGTGTTTGCACGCAGTGCTAGGCCACTGCAGCTGGTTGGCTTAAACTCAGTGAGTACATCTGCCCACGATGTCCTCTCAACTGTATTATAGACTCCTGGAAATTAATGACTGTGAGATGAATTCTTTATATTGTTGTATGACACCTAGCACAGTCCTTTGCCTCTGGTAAGTATTCGTATTTCTTGCTTGTTTTTTAGATTGTTTGGGCTACACAGTCATCTTCTCCATGGAGTTCCTTTATTATTAATTCCACTCCTTTTTTTTTCTTTAATTTTTATTGGAGTGTAGTTGATTTACAATGTTGTGTTGGTTTCAGGTGTACAGCAAAGTGAATCAGTTATACATATACATATAGCCACTCTTTTTTAGATTTTTTTCCCTTATAGGCCATTACTAGCCAAACTCGAATGTGAATAAGGATCAGCTTGTTAAGATGTGGATTCTTTTTCACTAGGTCCAGGGTGGGGCATTTCTACAAGCTTCAAGGTGATGCAGATGTTACCACGTACAGAGTTCTGCAAGGCTTTAGACAGCAAGGCCTTAATGTGTAATGAAAACACTGTTTTCTGTAGGGGGCTATGGAAGAGCTGGTGGAAATTTCTAGATTGTATCTATATTAGCAACTTGGTGCTTACCTTGAGGATTTTCTTTCTTTCCCTCAACTCTGTCCTCCCTGGCCTTCTTGTGTACCTTCCTTTTAGCTGTCTCTGCAGTGGGGACTTGTTTCCATGGGGAGAGATGCTCAGAGGGTGAAGTCCGGCAGTGCCAGTGTTCCGAGGGTTTTCAGGGACCCCGCTGTCAATACGGTGAGTCGCCAACGAGACCATTTTATTATGATTTGGAGCTGTCTGCCTTGCTTTTAGGGGCCAGCCAACTTTGTCAATTCAGACTAATGGCAGGGTTATCCCTCTGGGGATTGGTGAGCATTTTAAATGAGCCACTAAGCAAAACCCCACAATCTACAGTGTACTCGGCATCGCCAATTATGCTTTGCAGTTTAGTTTTAATTATTCACTGTAAGAGTTCAAAGGGTAGCAGTAAGTACAAAACAGTCTATTTTGTAAAGGAAATGGCAGCTTAATAAGAAAACCTCTTTCTGACCTCAGATGTTAAATCTTTAATGGAGCCATGGTTTGGAAGTGCTGGTACAGTATTCTTCTGTGAGATTTATGTGGTTTGTGAATGAACAAGGTGGAGATTAAGACGAATTCAGTGTGATGTGATATTTACTACTTTTGTGTTCAGTGTTTTAAAAAAAGCATGAAAAACCTGACACTTGCATTATTCTCAAAGTTTCAAAACTCGGTAACCTAGTTTTTAAGGTTGGAGCTTAATCAACTGTCAATTCAGGACATGTGCATTTAACACGTTTCTTGTGCAGGAAATTTTCAAAATGGCCAATGATTTATCTTTTACTGTATCTGCTATGAGATTGGGTGCTTTCAAAAAGGATTTGTTTTGACTTGATCATCTGATTCTAGTCTCCAGAGAATGTGAATGCATCTGCATTTATCTTTTCAGGGCAGAGAAAACTAAACAAAGCAAAACCGATTGTATAGAAGTTAAAGAAATAGGTGTACAAAGCGAACAAAAATATTGTCTTCATTATCTTCTGCTGATGTGTTTGCCTTCTCTTATCCATTACTTGAATCTTTGTCAGTGAAATTGGAACGTTGCTGAGGGCTCATCACTCATGTTCATTTGTCTCCTCTGCCCTTGGCGTAAGGTTCAGGCTCACGTTTTTCATGGGGTACCTCAAAGCTATCCTTCTTGTAAATTAATCTTGATATTCTCTTCTAGGTTGTTTGCTTTTTATTTTTATTTGTGAATTAAAATAAAGCTGTTTTTTTAATCCCAATTTATTCTTTGACTATGGAAGACTAATTGTGAAACAGAGGTCTGAGCTCTAGAGTACATCTTCAGTTGTTTCCATTGTTTCTAAGATGCTAACAGCAACTGTACATTGTTCCATGAGACCAAATTATTTGCCGCTAAAGAAATTGTTTCAACTACATGTGCAACACTGGTTTCCTCATCTTGATCAGTATCTGAGATGGGCAATTACATGTCAGTGATTCATTAAAAATAAAAAACATCAATTATTACTTTCATTTGTTTTGGTAGAGTAAATCTTGCAAAACATCAAGTCCCTGAGGGGAAAGGTAATTAAGGAGACATATGGTAATGATCATAGCCTCGAAATTACACCTGGATTAATTTATTCTTTATTTTTCTACATCAGTACTTGAATATTTTGATTATTCCAATTTCATAACTTTAATTTGTAAAAGTAATTAAAATGATTTTTGAAATTCAAATAGTTAGATTTTGTATTTTTCAGTTTGGGGTTGGTGAAAATACTGGATTATTTTAAACATAGGCAGAATCAGTGTGTGTTTTCCACAACTTTGTTTTTTTTAAATTAAATTTAATTAATTAATTAATTTTTGGCTGCGCTGAGTCTTCGTTGCTGCGTGCAGGGTTTCTCTAGTTGTGGCGAGCGGGGGCTACTCTTTGTTGTGGTGCACGGGCTTCTCATTGCGGTGGCTTCTTTTGTTGCAGAGCACGGGCTCTAGGCGTGCCGGCTTCAGTAGTTGTGACATGCGGGCTCAGTAGTTGTGGCTCGCGGGCTCTAGAGCTCAGGCTAAGTAGTTGTGGTGCATGGGCTTAGTTGCTCTGCGGCATGTGAGATCTTCCCGGACCAGGGCTCGAACCCATGTCCCCTGCAATGGCAGGTGAGTTCTTAACCACTGCACCGCCAGGGAAGTCCCCACAAGTTTGTTTTTATACCAGGAAGTTCCAGAAGTCATGAGGGAAGGTGAACCACACAAAATACCGTTCAGGAGTCTGCATTGCACTTTTAAGTACTGTTGTCCAAGTGTTTACCTTTAGATTTTGACGTTTCTTCTCTCACTGTAGAACTCCTGTTGAATGTAAAAAGACAAATTGATGAACCCTGAGGGATATACAAAACCTGAAATAGAAGTTCAGGCATCTCCTATGTGATATCACATTTCATCCAGCAAAATGAGCTATCATGAAGTGTAGAAATTTAGGAGGGCTTGAGGGGGGAATTTTGAAGACTTTCTAGGAAATCAAATATTTGGTGAGACAAATGGAGAACACAGTTAAGAAGGAATGGCATTAGCTGAGTCTTGAAAGTAGATCAAAAATGAAAATTAGAAAAGATTGTTTTTAAAAAGAATATAATTGATAGGACATATACATACATAGTCTGTCAAGCAGGTGGATCATAGTCTGGCGGTACTTCCTATAGCCGATCTCTTATCCAGTGGCTGGATTTGAGTTCTGAATTATGAGTATATAAACCCTGGTCTGATTGACATTACTCTCTCTCCCTCTAGATATAGTATATATATCAAAATGAAAATTAATTTAATGTTTTTCAAATTATATAAACAATGATTCAAATGATCAAAATAATTCAAATTAAAGATTTTTTGATTATTAAAAACTAACCGGGCTTCCCTGGTGGCGCAGTGGCTGAGAGTCCGCCTGCCGATGCAGGGAATGCGGGTTCGTGCCCCGGTCCGGGAGGATCCTGTATGCCGCGGAGCGGCTGGCCCTGTGAGCCGTGGCCGCTGAGCCTGCGCGTCCAGAGCCTGTGCTCCGCAGCGGGAGAGGCCATGGCAGTGAGAGGCCCGTGTACTGCAAAAAAAAAAAAAAAAAAAGTAGTAAAAACTAACAGTATATACAGTATAAGAAAGTGAAAATGTATAATCCTTTTGCCCTCAGAAAACCATGTGGTCATCCTTTTATGTATATTTAATCATATTCATACAACATATGGAATTTTCCATAACTGAGATCACATCTTATATAATGGTTTTGTCATGAATGCCCCCTCTTTTTTTTTTCTTACATTACTCTTTCTTCTCTCCTCTTCCCATCCAGTATTCTCTCTCCTCCCTAGTAACAATCTTCTGAATACTCTTTTGTATGTCTCTCTGGGCTCATGTACAAACAGCTGTATAATATTCCATGGAATTGATATACCATAAATTTTTAACCACCCATTTATTGATGGACATTCATTTTGTTTGTAGCTTTTTGGCATAACATTAGTGCTACAATAGTATGGTGGTTTTAATTCCGTGATACAGATTCCCAGCAGTGGGATTGTTGGGTTCAATGAATATGTGTATTTTTAAGGATCAAAATATCCATTTAAATTATCTTTGAAATGTTTTGTTGGCCATGGTAATGGCTTTACAAGCTTATCTGGTTGGGATGGGTTAAAACCTAGATGAGTGCCAATTATTTACTTATTTTTTGACATATTAACATAATGGAGAATCACTTGCATCTTCATCTAAAACCAGATATCTGATAGATTAAAACATCTAGGATCAGAGTTATTGTAAACATGGATTGCTCTCAGTATAAGGTAAAGTTGATTTTATTTGAGACGTATGGGAAAAATAAGTCAATAAAATAAGCCAGATGGCCTTTTAAAAATGGAGAAAAGAATCCAGTCCTAGAGAGAGAAGGGACATGCTAATAACTGAGAGAAATGCTTGAAGTTGATAATGATTCTAAAATTGCTGATCTATTTAACTCATTTGAAAAAATCTGCTTCTAATAAGGAAAAATGAAGAAAATGAATTTGGACAATTAGGAAGTAATGAAGAGCTTTCTAAAATAGCTATTGATTAAAGGAATCAAAGGGAATACTTTGAAGATTGAACACATGCAAATCAAGCTAGATGGCTAGTGGTGAAATTTTCTCTTTTTTAATTCTGTGGATCCAGGCAAAACAACTTGGAGCTTCATTAACTGATTAATTTCACACGCAAAGTCACTCCTTTTCTCCTCATTACTTATCCCATCTTCCCTTTTCCTGGTCAGAAGTCAGGTTAAATTGCAATGTGCCTAAGGGTTGGATGCTAAGACTCAGAGGTCTTCTTATTTCTTTCACTTATATATTCATTCATTCATTCTTCTAGTCAGTCTTCTATTTAGTCCGTAGATACTAATACCTCAGTCTGTGTGCTAGGTGCTGCAGATTCCAAAACAAATGTGATATCCTTAGTGTGGTGGGAAATAGAGACCAAGAAATCAGTGATTCTAATATAGCTCATAGGTGCTACGATGGAGGATAGTTCTGTTCTAAAGAAAACAAGAGAGGGTTGCTGTGTGTGATGCTAGGACATAAAGGAAGTTTTATGGAAAGATTTGAAAATACAAAATACAACTTATTCTTAAAGATGAATAGAGCAGTAATATGAAATTTGGCATAGAAAATAGAATATTTACCAGGGACATTAAAAGCACAGCAAGTTCAAGGAATAATAATATAATAATAATAATAATACAAGTAGTTCTCTTGGCTTCAATAAGAGATTCACATGGGACATGGCAGAAAACGTGGCTTTGCTTTCCTTAACTTTTCTTCATCGAGCCAAACCAGCTCTTCCAGAACCTTATGCAGAGATGGTTACTGATTCTTCAAGGACTTTGCCTTCCCTAAGTCCAGGCCCTAAGTCCAGCAGGCAGTCCAGCAGTCGGGGTTTCATACAACCCTACTGGTTGGTGCTTTATTCCTATGCCAGAGTCCCCAAACATCTCCATTAATTCGAGGTGTGATGTTTACACACATTAAAAATGGAGTGTTGCTGGAATGTTGTCTGGTGACATGGAAAACCTCAGAAGTTCTGGGATTGAGGTTGGGTCTCACCAATGACGACTTGGAGAAGTCATTTTATAGCTCTAAGCCTCAATGTCATCATTTGTAAAATAATAACAGCTCTAAAATTTGCCTGAGCACTTTCCTCGTACCAGGCACTATTCTAAACAATTTATATGGATTAAATTATTAATCCTTACAGCAAGTCTATGAGGCGAACATTTGTATTTGTCCGTATTTGTAGCCAACTGAAGCATAAAAACCTATCCAAAGTCAAACAGCTGGGAAGAAGGGCATCTGGGATCCATGTACAAGTGTTGTGGCTCAGAGTCTGCAAGCTTAACCTTCAAGCCATGGTCCCTTTATAATAATATTTGCCATAATTATGTCTGCCAGGTTGTTATTTGTGAGTCACTTGAGATAATGCATGCGATCCATAAGTTGGAAGCATTATTCAAGCATTAGTTCTTTTTGTTGACTGTAGATTCCCTGAGAATCTTTAGGGGAAGTGAACAAAGTGAAGGGAAAAAGGCTCCTGTGGTTGCTTTGCTTCCCATCCTGTGGGAAATCTGAGCAAACCTTGGGCGTTGGGTCACAGGTGTGATTTTAAGCCAACCAGTAGGTTCCAATCAAGGAGTCCAATGAATTGTCTGCATGATATATCTATTCTATGCAGATACAAGATTGGACCAAAGCATTTTCTTAAAATGGCAAGTCCACAAGCATTTCAAATTTGAGAAGTGGTACAGGTTGAATTGTGTTACCCCAAATTTGTATGTTGAAATCCTAATCCCCAGTAGCTCAGAGGTGACCTTATTTAAAAATATGATTGTTGCAGGTGTAATTAGTTGAGATGCAATCGTACTGAAGTACGGTGAGCCCCTAATCCAGTATGACCAGTGTCCTTATTAAAAGGGGAAATTTGGACATAGAGGCATGCACACAGGGTGAATACCATGGGAAGATGAGGGCAGAGATCAGGGTGAGACATCTATAATCCAAAGGATGCCAAGGATTGCCAGCCAACGACCAGAAGCTAGAAGAGAAGCATGGAAAGTATTTTCCCTCACAACACTCAAAGGGAAGCAGCCAGCTGACACTTTGATCTCAGACTTCCAGCCCCTAGAACTCAGATAATACATTTCTGTTGTTTAAGCCACTCAGTTTGTGGTACTTTGTTACAGCAGCCCTGGCAAACTAATCTAGGAAGTTTAGAAAACATTTTCTCTTTATTCACAGCTTCATTTCAGCAGTAGGCCTACTGAAACGATGAAAATGGGGAAAAAGTGGCAGGGGGTTTATAAAGAGCAAATCATGCTAAGAAAACTTGATGGCTTATTTTAATTGAATTATAAAACTAGTGTGGGAAGAAGACTTAATTTGGAAAAATGCAAAATCATTAACTGAACATGCCTATTAATCTGCAATCCTAAATGAGCATTACTAGGAGACAGTATGAGATGAAACACAGGTTATATTATGGAGATAAATTGATATGCCTTCTTAGCATGAGCTGACAGTATTATTTTGTTCATCACATAAAGATGCATTGCATTAGAGCCTTAAGCCCTCAGCAGGGTTCTAGCAAGTCTATATTAGGGCTACGGCATTCTGCTTTACATAACTTGACAGAAGGATACGGCAGTATTGACAGGGATTGAGATAAGTACAGTAAAGGGACAGCTGGACCGTTTATGAGGAAAGTAAAGCAATAACCATTTGACATCTTCCTGTGAGCCTAGTAAAGGGACATCTTATTTGGAATCCATGAAGAAGATTTACTACCCTGACACTGATTTAAAACTAGAAGCCTTGACAGTGCTTTAACTAACATGCCCTTCTAGGTATGCTTTGCATGGCCAGTGTTAGCAGCTATAAGGTAGATGCAGTTTAAAAAAGACTGCTTGAGAATTGCCCGATATTGCAAGAAGGACAACCTTAGAAGAGAATGACCTAGCACCATCCAGGGTTATTTGATTCTACAGGGTATAGTTAGTGATGGGCTAGAAGAGATTGAAGATGGATAATAATGACAATAATAGCTAACTCAGAAATCATGAGTTTCTACATGGTAGGTGCTGTCCTAAATGCTTTTTGCATGTCAGCTCACTTACTAACTCACAACAATCCTGTAAGGTAAGTGCCATTAATAGTCCCCTTTTACAATAACACACCGGGAGTAAGGAGAAATTAAGTAACCTACATGAGATCATACGTGTAGTAAATGATAGAGCCAGGGTGTGGGCTCAGGCAGTCTGGCTCCTGAGTTTGTTCTTTGAACTACTGTGTGATGCTGTTTCTTTAAAATGGAACAACTCACCTGTTTATGAGAAATATAGTTGATATCATTTCCATGAAAGCGACATAAGGGATTTATACTTTACTTTTAGTGTTTAAAACTTGTCAGTATGCTGAGAAAACAATCTTCTTACAAAAAGTATGAGCTAAATGATTTTCTTCACTTAAAGTTTTGCTCATTAGACATACACGTATTGAGGGATTTTTAGAACCTGTGTAAGAAATACATAGCTCTGCTATTGAAAAGGCTACATTCTCGTTACAGAGATAGGAAAACAAATCATTATGATGTGATGAATGATGAATGGTGTTCTCAGAAATACACTAAAAGAGACGCAGGGACTAAGTCATAGTGGGGAGCAGGACTTGGGGAATTATGGCCAATAAGATGCATGTTAACGCCATGCCACTTATTATTGCCAAATTGGATCTCAACTCCTCAGACACATAATGCCACTGAAGATTTTAACATGGACATTTTACGTGTAAAACTGTGTTTCAAAGATATAGCTATAATACAATAGAAAGAGGCTGAAAATTCAAAGGAAAAGAAAACTTTATGTCATTCAAATGGCCAAATCTTGCATGTAGTCATGTGTCCTTTCTTCTTTTTCATTGCTTGCTGCCAAAAGGTTTTTGTTGCTGTTACCGGTTTTTTAAATATCACACTTCTCTTATTTTATCAGGTACATAGTAAAACTTAAAAATGCCCTTTTTAAATTTTTTTGACTATTTTTAAGTCCCATTTTCTCTTAAGAAACTTGATGAGCATAATTTGAAAGAAGAAATCCTGGATAAAAAATTTAACATGTTTTATGGCAAAAATCAATACCGTTCACTATTTTTTGGAATAGTGTAACTGAGTTTTTGCTTCCCATTTGAATTTGAAGTATATGGTGTATATGTGTGTGTGAAGGGTACGATTTTACTCAAGGTTATTTATATCTGGGCAAAGTGAAGTAGGCATACACCAACAGCATCACCATCAGTAATGGCCACTGGGATGCATCGCTTGCTTTGGGTGGTGCAACTTCATTTCTTAGTCATTTTTGAAACCATGCGTTCCTTAATCTACTGTAAAAGCCTACTAATAATGGCTGTAGATGGAATGGAACATTCCACACTTCTCTATTAGAGTTTAGGCCGGTCAGTGTTAGAAACTACTAGTATGACAATCAATCATTAAAATTCCCTAGAGTGATTAGGGTGTTTTATGTTGGGTAAAGAAAAATGAAACTTCTCCACGAGATTCTCTGCTCTCAGGGCAGTCCAGTGAGACTGTGTTAGAGGGTAGGAGTAGGAGATAGGAGGAAGCACCTGATGGGTCTTCTACCTCAGTGATGTTCTCCAGACAGGAGGGTGCTGGGGACCTAGTTAACCTGGTCATGGGCTTTTCTGACGGTTATTTAAAGGTATATTTCCTGAAACAGGCAAAGAAGAAGACTGGAGAAAATAAAGCCAAAAGTCAACTTCTAGGGTAGATAAAGGGTGGAGAGTAGTGATAATCAAGAGAATTGAGAGACTAGATGATATTGGAAGCTACAAATTTAGCTGCACAGATTCGAATCTTTTCTCAACAGGAGCATCTGCGCAGGACTCCCTCTTCCTTACTGGTCAAGCTAGTATAAAGCTGGATGTGCAGGACATAACGCCTTATTATTATATTTTTTAAACATGAGTAATATGTATTATATTTCTTAAAGTTTATTCTCTGGATCAGTGTTTCCACTGCATTTTAAGAAGTGTTGTAGGAAATGAAGTTTCTGTGTTTAAATAAGTTTGGGAAATTCTGTGTCAAATAGACTTACGTTGTGTTCATTCCTGTAGGATTTCCCAGAGCCTGGAATGTACTAATGTGTATCGTGACTCCCTCAGAGGACTATCTAGATTCCTGTGTTTCCCAAACACATGTGATCATATAGCTCTTTTATGGGGGTATTTTGAAGTATTATTATTATTTTTAATACCTTTATTGGAGTATAAATGCTTTACAATGTGTTAGTTTCTGCTGTACAACAAAGTGAATCAGCTATATGTATACATATATCCCCATATCCCCTCCCTCTTGAACCTCCCTCCCACCCTCCCTATCCCACCCCTCTAGGTTGTCACAAAGCATGGAGCTGATCACCCTGTGCTATGCAGCAGCTTCCCACTAGCCATCCACTTTACATTTGGTAGTGTATATATATATCAACACTACTCTCTCACTTCATCCCAGCTTCCCCTTCCCCACTGTGTCCTCAAGTCCGTTCTCTATGTCTGTGCCTTTATCCCGCCCTGCCACTAGGTTCATCAGTACCGTGGTTTTTTTTAGATTCCATATATGTGCGTTAGCATATGGTATTTGTTTTTCTCTTTCTGACTTACTTCACCCCGTATGACAGACTCTAGGTGCATTCATTACAAATAACTCAATTTTGTTCCTTTTTATGGCTGAGTAATACTCCATTGTATATATGTACCACATCTTCTTTATCCATTCATCTGTTGATGGACATTTAGGTTGCTTCCATGTCCTGACTACTGTAAATAGTGCTGCAATGAACATTGTGGGACATGTATCTTTTTGAATTATGGTTTTCTCAGGGTATATGCCCAGTAGTGGGATTGCTGGGTCATATGGTAGTTTGGGAACTATTTTTAGCTTTTTAAGGAAGCTCCATACTGTTCTCCATAGTGGCTGTATCAATTTACATTCCCACCAACAGTGCAGGAGGGTTCCCTTTTCTCCACACCCTCTCCAGCATTTATTGTTTGTAGATTTTTTGATGATGGCCATTCTGACAGGTGTGAGGTGACACCACATTGAGGTTTTGATTTACATTTCTCTAATGATTAGTGATGTTGAGCATCTTTTCATGTGTTTGTTGGCAATCTGTATGTTTTTTTTGGAGAAATGTCTATTTAGGTCTTCTGCCCATTTTTGGATTGGGTTGTTTGTTTTTTTGATATTGAGCTGCATGAGCTGCTTGTATATTTTGGAGATTAATCCTTTGTCAGTTGCTTCGTTTGCAAGTATTTTCTCTCATTCTGAGGGTTGTCTTTTCATCTTGTTTATGGTTTCCTTCTCTGTGCAAAAGCTTTTAAGTTTCATTAGGTCCCATTTGTTTATTTTTGTTTTTATTTCCATTACTCTAGGAGATGGGTCCAAAAAGTTCTTGCTGTGATTTATGTTATAGAGTGTTCTGCCTATGTTTTCCTCTAAGAGTTTTATAGTGTCTGGTCTTACATTTAGGTCTTTAATGCATTTTGAGTTTATTTTTGTGTATGGTGTTAGGGAGTGTTCTAATTTCATTCTTTTACATGTAGCTGTCCAGTTTTCCCAGCACCACTTATTGAAGAGGCTGTCTTTTCTCCATTGTACATTCTTGACTCCTTTGTCAAAGGTAAGGTGACCACATGTGCATGGGTTTATCTCTGGGCTTTCTATCCTGTTCCATTGATCTATATTTCTGTGTTTGTGCCAGTACCATGCTTTCTTGATTATTGTAGCTTTGTAGTATAGTCTGAAGTCAGGCAGCCTGATTTCTCCAGCTCATTTTTCTTTCTCAAGATTGCTTTGGCTATTTGGAGTCTTTTGTGTTTCCATACAAGTTGTGAAATTTTTTGTTCTAGGTCTGTGAAAAATGCCATTGGTAGTTTGATAGGGATTGCATTGACTCTGTAGATTGCTTTAGGTAGTATAGTCGTTTTCACAATGTTCTTTCTTCCAATTCAAGAACATGGTATATCTCTCCATTTGTTTGTATCATCTTTGATTTCTTTCATCAGTGTCATATAGTTTTCTACATACAGGTCTTTTGCTTCCTTAGGTAGGTTCATTCCTAGGTATTTTATTCTTATTATTGTTTTTTGATAATATTCTTCAAGTATTATTATTTTGTGGGACCCAAATGCTCTGGAGGATTATAAATTATATATAAATATATATATATAAATATATATATATATATTATAAATTATATATATAATAATATATATAATTTATATATAAATTATATATATTATATATATAATATATATATAAATTATATATAATATATATAATTTATATATAAATTATATATATTATATATATATAATTTATAATATATATAAATTATATATAATTTATATATAAATTATATATAAATATATATATATAAATATATATATATAAATTATAACACATAAAATATATACATATATATTTTATGTGTTAAAAACCATTCAGTTTTATTAATTAACATATAGTAATTTCACAAAGAGTCTAAATAAAGCCTTTCAGAATGTACTGTATGATCCTAGATCAAAATACAGATTACAAGAATTTAGAAGCATTCTTGATCTTCTGATATAATCATGTGACAATTGTGAATTCTATGGTTTACCCAATAGAGGCTAATTATTTAGTAAATATGGACTTATATTACTTTTATAACCTTTTAGAAAAGGGTTACCTATATTTACCTTGAATATCTTTGCGGTATCTGTATTTCAACCATGTCACCTAATATTAATTTGTATTGCTTTTATGAATATACATCAAGATTTTAATGAACTGTCATTTTTTATCCTGAAAAAAACAACTGAAACAACTATTTAAAATTTAGAGCAGTCCTTTTACTTTAATACAAAAATTTATATATATAAATTCTCAAAATTGGAAATAAAAAACTGAAAGCTATTTTTTCCAATCTATTCAACTAATAATAACATATTTATATAATAGTTAAAAAACATACATTAACAGGGTGCTTTCCCATATGTTATCTTATTTAAGCCTCACAGCCACTTTTTGAGGGAGTTCATATTATTCCCAAATTAGAACTGAAGTGACAGAAACTCAGAAAGCTTAACTGATGTGCCCAAATCACAGCTTGTTAGTAGCTGAGCCAAGGCTTTAACCTATATCTTTAACTCCAGTGATTTATGGTATTGTCTGTCCCACAGTTGCCTGGGGATAAGCAAGGCTTGCCATGGGCCCCAGGAGCATTTTTTTATTTTATTTTTTTCGGACGGCACTATGAACTGTGCTGGGCTAAGAAATGAAGGGGGCAAAGTAGGGTTGGGAAATTGTTTCTCATCTTTCTCTATTCTACCCCTCATGCAGTTTGCATAATTTATGTATTTCTTTTTTCTCCCCTTCATCCGTTAGAATTTAGTTCCATTGCTTCTCCTAGAAACAACTTCAAACTCAAGTATTCCTGGATACTACTGGTCTAACTACAGTCAGCTCTCAGTATCTGTGGGTTTTGCATCTGCAATACAGAGGGCCAACTGGACCAAGCCATTTTATTTCAAAAACTTGAGTTCCTGTGGATTTTGGTAACCTTGGCAAGGTCCTGGAACCAGTACCCCGTAGAGAGATGACTGGAGTAGCTTAACCTAAATGGTGACAGAGTTCTGGAAGTCAGCAGGTAGGCTGATCTTGTTGGTTAGGGTAGCTTTGAGGAATCCCTCTACATGTATTGTGTAGGCTGCTCTTCATCCAGAGGTGCAGAACTAGCTGTGTTGGCCCCCTCCCAGGCAAATACTAGATCTTGGCGGCAATCCACTCCTTCAGTATTTCCATCAAGTGAAAGAGCTCCTGCTATGTTTGTTCCAAGCCCATAATGCCAAGGTCTGGGTTTTTGACCAGGCATCATACTGCCTTTTACACCTACTGCCTTTTGCCTCCATATGTATTCTACTATAAACTAACTTTCTTAAGCTCTGTTTTATTAAATACATCTCCCTTGACATTCACAATGCCCAAGGGCATAGTTACAATCATAATGAGCATGTTTACCATTGAGATAAATGCCCCAAATCAAAGGCTTATGAGAAAAGTAAAGTGTGTAGTAAAGAATTTAACCTTATGCAGAAAAGACTTCTGCCTTTTGACCTCAGCTTCTGGGAGGTCATCTCTAAACCCTTGGAATATCATTATCTGATAAGAGCATTTTAAATTCCTGGGGGCCTTGGGTCACTGGATAGTCTGACAATATAACAATAGCCCCCAATGTCACTGGATGAGGGCTGGACACATCTAGATAGTCTTAGGTTACCACACGAGAAAGACCAACAACCTGATTTAGGGTAGGGGCTTCTGGTTACTTCCAGAGGGGCTGGAGACTGTAGACTGAAATCTGCCAGGTGGGTAGTCAGTCAATCAATCATGCCTATGTGAGGAGTCTCAATAAAAACTCTGAACACAGGGCTCAGCTGAGCTTCCTTGATTGGCAACATTTTATGTGTATTGTCACACACTGATGTCAGGAAAGTAACACATTCTGTATCCACAAGAAGAGGACAGTGGAAGGTCCACTTTTGGTACTTCCTGACTCCACCCTACCCTTCTTCCCTTAGCTGATTTTAGTGCAGTAGCCTTTAGTGATTTCTGTGAGTCCTTCTAACAAATTATTGAATATGAGTGTGGTTTTGTGAACCCTTTGAACTTGGTGTCAGAAATGGTGTGGTTCTTGTGGGGACTGTTCCTTGTAAATTCTCAGCTGGACTAAACTCTCTCAGAAGGGAGGTCACTTCTTTCTTTTCTTCTCTTTCAGGAGCAAGGTGCTTTTGGTCTTTCTTCTTCCTAGTGCGTGTGGGGCACAGGGAAGGTTACGTAGTACTCTGTGGCTGCTCAGTTGTGCAGGATGGTATTGGATGAGGGCTTTCCTCATCACTGGGGAAGAACAATAGTGTCTGGACTGCCTAAGTGGGTTGGAAATAATGGTCTAACCCATCCATTTATTAAATCAGAGGGCAAACCACAGAAGGCAAGTGCAAAAATAACATTTTTATAATCTGTTAGTTCTGAACAATGTAGGAGACTGGGGGATGCGGGGAAGTAGAAGAATAAAGTACATGAGACCTGAAGTTTTTAAGAACCTGCCTGCATTTTTAATGAATATTTGTTGAAGTCATTGTAATGGTTTAAAATGGTTTGAAAGACTATCTGCTGGAGAATATTTAACAACTGGAGATTTAGATATATAACTTAAATAAAGGCTGTTTTTTTTCATTCTGACAGAGGAGATGATATGTTTTGTTCTGTTGTGAGTTCTAGTGACCCCTGCTTAGCTTTCATTGATCACAAATAATCTTCTCCAGGATACTGCGATTGCTGCATTGTTGAGTTGCTTATATTACATTTAACCTTGACGAAGGGTCAAAATAAATCTGTGAATTAAGCAAGAATGCAGTACAGCTGGCTGAAGAGCATGTCAGGATTACCTGAAGAGAAAACAAAACTATTTTTCCCTACAGCCTGTGTACAAGTTGATGTGACTCCTTTTCCATCTACTTGGAGTTTAATAGAGAAATACTATTCTTCATTTGGCCCTAATTTGGGTAAATGTCCATCATGGACAGAGTACTCTCATGGAACAGAGAAAGGACATGGTTGCTGGCCTTAGCTTACTCACATATGCAAGGGGGGAGATACTCAGATAAGTCATCAGCTGTGATCAACCCCACTTACCCAGAAACAAAAACACACAATGAGAAGCTCAAATGCCTTGACTGTACAGATGTATAGTTGGCAGTGGGTTAGAGAAGGTGTGAGCATCAGGTGACCTCAATGGTAACTTCATTATTAACTTAGAGAATTATGGGTACATGCTGATGGCACCTGTAGAGGAAGCCGTGTTGCAAAAGAATACCGGAAGAAGAGTGAGCAAGATAGAAATTAAAATTGAAAGGAAGCAAACCAAACAAAAGACTTATACTGGAGGAAATAGGAATTGACTAATATACTAATGTAAGGAATATAAGAGTTAACATATTAGACATATCTTAAAAAATGTGATTCAAAGTCTTTGTCCTCTTCAAGTTTTTTCCTCATTTAGATAGTCCTACTTTATGATGATGGTACAATTAAAGAGGGAAAAATGTGTTTTCTCTGAGTGTCACTTGAAAAATGTTTTTTCATGACAAGCAGTGATTAAAATTTTATAAATACAGCAGGGCAAATACCATCCTTCAGAGGCTTTTTCATACCAACTAACAGATAAGAAAAGTTAGGTAATAAGAAAATTAAAGCTGAACAACTCTAACAGTTTAATAAACAGGAAATGATAGATGATGTTTTGCATGATTCAAAGTCATTTTTGTACTGAAAAAGAGTGAAGTCTTCAGTGAAGTCACTGATATGATAAAGGGTATTCTGCTGCTGTGTTGGGAGATGTTACGTATTCATTCATTCATTCAAAAAATCGTCATGCCAGATGCTTAGCTAAATCTTTTGACCACAAGGGTTAAATACTCTCAGGGTTAAGAAATTTTCTTGGTGGTTAAGCAAAATGGTTCAGTGCCTTCTGAAACTTTAAACATAAGCTAGTAGTAAATATTTTATTGTCTTCTTAAACATTTTGAAATCCTTCTAAAATGTATGTGACCTTAAGGTAATCGTATTTTTCAGAGAATAGGAACAGTCTTCCACTATTCTATATCAACTGAATTTTACTATAATGAAATGGTAAAGATTACGTTCAAGAAAAATAATAGCACAACGACAACAAAACAACCTTTCAAAAATCAGTAAAGGTGTTCCCCATCATACCCAAACGTCCACTGTTACTATACTCAGAAATTTCCCCCTTTGTTTGAAAAGGTATTGTCTGACTTCCTTACTCTGTTGTGTAGAAATACAGTATATACTATCCTGGCCCTCAGTCCTGGAAGAAGTAATCAAGGTGGATAGAAAACAGACTTTCAGGAGATTTCTTTGTGACTTTAAACTATATTATGATCCTTCTGGCTTCAATTTATCTCTGTTGTGAAATGTTGCCTGTGGGAAACAGCTGGGGATCAGATCAATAGGTGAGACTCAATATTGTGATTCTAAACAGCTTTTAATGTTAAAGACAGTTTTTTGGATATCTGATTATTAAAAGAGAATGTATGTGTACTATTTATTGAATTACACAAATATTTTTGCTAAGCAAAAAGAAAATGCATGAAATCCAATTTCAGAGGCTTGATTAAAGTGGCTACTTCAGTTTATTTAGTTATTTTTGGGCATGACATTGAGTCCTACTTAATTTTTTTTAACACTTTTTTTTTTTTTTTTTTTTTTAGCAAAAATGGAAGATTTTTCTTCCCAGGGAGATAGTACGTTTCCTCTCATTGAAGGTGTACACTTAGATTATGAATGACCATGTGGTAGGATTGGCATAAAGAAGATTGCAAAGTTAGAGAAAAAATGACCTTTAAGTCCATTTCAAAGTCCAAGATTCTGTGATCTCTACATGGTGATTTTGAGGCCAGAACTGAATCTTAGCCATTTTATATCTGGACCCCAGAAAGGGGCCTGAAACAAATTGAGCTTGAAATGTGCCTGTTGAATGAGTGAATTAATAAGATTAGTAAGAATTTTATTTAGCTTGTTGTGTAGATATAAGTTTGAGGCTGCAAAGTGAGGCTTAGAAGGTGGTTTCTTTTTCTTTGAGTGACTATGTCAACCTTTGGGTCCTTGTCTCAGGAGGAACAGTCTTGTGAGGCTGTGGCAGTCTGATCAGCCCTGCTGGGCTTCTCCTGGGGTGGTCTTAGCTTAGTCTCACATTATACCACATGACCCAATCAATAAAGTTATCTTTTGAGAAATAAACTTTTTATTCAAATAAAACATTCCCATCAACCAGTCACTGACGCTGGCATATATTTTTAAAGATGTAAAAACTCTGGAGCAAAATTGAAAGAAATATAAATATCTAGCTTTGAATTAAGTGCTATTATTAAATTTCAGAAGCAACTAATCACTACCTAATCCCACTCCCGTATCCTCCCAGGGATTAAGTAACCAATTCATTCCACAATTTTTTTGGGGTTAGCAATCTTCCCAGCTGTATTCATGGCTTCACAGCGCTTTGGGGCTACAGAGCAACTTGGGCATCAAAGCTTTTATTTCAGTCTTTGATCCTTCTCTTCAGGTTAGACCTTTTTCTGCCTGCTTGCAATTTCTCAAAGAGAAGGCATTAATAATTTGCCATTGGAAGACTTCCAATTTCATTCTCTTGTTTCTTCGTCTAACAACTTTTTTTTTTTTTTTCACAAGGAGAAAGCCTTTTGTGACACTATGTGCTTGGCTTCAGTAACTTGGAGGAGGATTACAGAAGCATTCCTATGGATGTCTGTAGTATGACTTCCTGTGTTAATAGCATTCTCACTCCACTTGCCCTGTTTCTCTTGCCTAATTCCTAACCTTGTAGCCAGCCTTGTAGCTTGTAGCCTTGTAGCCAGTTGTGAAGTTACTATGCATTAAATTAAGATTCCATTTTAACAACTCTTGCAGAATTACTGCTGTTGTAATGGACAGTTTTAAGCTCAAATCTTCAAAAAAAACCAAATCTGATCTCCCTTTTACCTGTAAACATTTAAGTAGAATAGCACTAAGTTTTAAAATGTAGATCTAGTGGATTGCTAAATGATAATTCTGGATGATTCCTTTCCCATTGTAGGAACTCAATATATATTTATTATTGAATGAATGAGAGTGAGAATCTCAGATGCTTGCCATATTTCTCTTTACTGATTTTAGAGTGAGACTGTTGGGTTAAAAGAAGAGAATATGCATTTAAGGTTTATGCTTCTTTTGTATTTCTCTAGAGGTGATCTTGGTACTTAGATGAAATTGTAATGGACATTTGAAAAAGAAATCTTTTTCCACATTGGCTTATTTCAAACTGAAACTAGTTGGATGCAAATCTGCCTATCTAATCGTCTTAGTATAAATTTGCCTTTGATGTTGTGGTTTCATAGTCTAGATGTGCCTCTTTCTCATTATGTCTTCTGGCACACTGGTATTTGGGGAGACATTTTCATTTCCTGTGCTGGCTTGATTAGGGGTGGGTGGGGGAGGGGGGGGGTGAAGGGATTGGTCTACCAGATGCCCCTGCTTGATGGTTGCTCACAAATGCCTACATTGAATGTGCATTGAATGTGCATGTCTATATCCGCAGGCATAAACCTTTGGAAAGCATCTCTGCCCAGGCCACCCTAGTGGCATTCTTTATCTTCAGTTTTCTGCCTCTTTAGGGGGCCTCTCTTTAAAGAGGCATAAGTACAAAACATTCGCTACTGTCAGCAATTTAAATTCATACCACATTTCTGTAATTAAAGTATTTTTAAAATTTCTATTTAGTGTTTTATTTGCTGACAATTTTCAGGTTAAAATGTGGATGCTGAAGACAGATTATAATTATTTAGATTCTACTAAGATACCAGTTTAAAATAGCAGAATTCTTCTAGCCTTGCTATATGCTTTATCATAGAATGTGACTTTTCCAATACTGCAAATATACCTTTATATTTGAGAACAAGAAGGAAACATATTTTGAAGTTAAAACATTTGAAATGAAAAGGATGAAACTAAGAGAGATTTATTTGAAAAAGTCAAAGATATAAGGCGGGAAATTTGGCCAATTTTGTTTGTAGTTCTTCAAAGGTATTTTTCAGGCTGGTTGCAGTTGCGAGAGGATTGATTAATCACGCTGAGTGGCTTTATATTCCTGTATTGAAATGGATGGGTGCTAGGCATAAACACAAGATAGGATATAAAGGGCCAGTCCACTACTATAATTAATTTTTTTGTTTTTTTTTTTGCGGTGCGCGGGCCTCTCACTGTTGTGGCCTCTCCTGTTGCGGAGCACAGGCTCCGGACGCGCAGGCTCAGCGGCCATGGCTCACGGGCCCAGCCGCTCCGCGGCATGTGGGATCTTCCCGGACCGGGGCACGAACCCATGTCCCCTGCATCGGCAGGCGGACTCTCAACCACTGCGCCACCAGGGAAGCCCTACTATCATTAATTTTAATTGAAACCTCTGGGTGACCTCCAATTTCACATTTAAAACTAAAATATGTTTGGTGTTTACCATGTGCCACACAATAGTATAAGGATTTTAGAAGAGAGTAGTTTGCATTTTTCTCCTAATCAAAATGGAAGAGACAGACTGAGATATTAGTGCATTTATTCCCCATGGTAGCTCTATGCAAGAAGCATTTTATTATCATTTCTGTTTCAGAGATGAGAAGATGGAGGCAAAAGAGCAATTAAATAAATGGCTTGAGATCAGTGTATGTGTAGGTGATGGGACTCAAATGAAGAGCCCATGATATGAATGTTATTCTGCCTCTTAGTCTTAGACTTAATGATCCTATGAATTCGTCTTTGTGGTTGACAGCACTGTTTCTGGTCCCACAAAGCTCTTGTCATCTGTCTTGTTAGAGAACCCATAGTTTAACTGGACAATGCAAATTCTCTTGCCTCTGGGTTTTAAAATGACTCCTGGCCAACAGGAATATCTTCTTAGATTTGAAAAGATGTTTTAGGTTTTTAACACGTTATAAATCATAGTTAGTGCCATTTGTCAGAAATATTTTATCGCCTAAAAGTGCACTTGCCACTGATTCACATGCTTTATAGAGCCTATTTAAAATTGAGGATCTTCTGTCGCTTTTAACTCTTTCTAAAAAGAAAACGGCAAAATGGTGATTGAAAAATCATCAGCTGGCTAAGTTCCGATGGTGATATAGTCCATCTTGAGGAAGCACTCACAAGTTTCTGAAATTTCTGCAGCTGTTCATTCAAAGATTCAGGGAGATAGTGCACAAAATAGCAAACAAAGGCACTGCAGCCTGCAGGAGAATTGGGATTTCATTGTGTGTGTCAAAAGTAAATGAATTCAAGAATAACCACTTGAAAAGGAATTCTCCCTTAATGTCTTTGGTGCAAAAATGTGCTCAGATTGTACTGGCTCTGAAGAGTGACTCAAAGAGGTAAATTACTTTCTAGCTACTAGCTTTCAATTGCTACGGGCTCAAAGTGCTAGCTAACCTTGTAAAAGTGGAGCAGAGAAAAGAGTAGTTTGCATCCTAATCAAAATGGAAGAGACAGACCGAGTGAGATCCCATAGTGGCACCAAGATTTCTGATGGCAGAAGTTTATAAATAGGCATAAACAGACCATTGCAAGCCTCAACAAGAACCACTTAAATGTCCTGTATACATTTTTCAAGCAATTTTTCTTTGGAATAAGAGGTCTAGGAAATGGTTTTGATGTGTGAAAACTGATGTTTATAGAGAGTAAACTGTTTTCTTTGAAGGCTTTTCAAGTATGTATTCAGCAGCTGTGTAATTATGTAAATTTGCCTGGGATAGTTAGAGCAGTTAGAAACCAGTACTAATGAAATAATGGGGCATGGGTTCAACCATGGTCTGGGCCAGTGTGTTTTAGCCAGAGAAGCCTTTAGCATAGCCCAGGAAGCATCTCTGAGACTACCCTGCGACCTGGTGGACTCCTTTGGCCACAAGAGGATTGAGGACATAAAAATCAAACCCCTTTCCCAGGAAACCTACCCCCCAGACTGCATGGTGGTTGCATCCTTTGTATCTCAGTGGGTAGAACTGAATAAAATATATGGTCTGGAAGAGAGCTGTGCTGTGAATCTGAACACAGTAGAATGTGCATGGCGTAAACAATGCAGGACATCTTTATAATGTGATTTCATTGAATGAGTTTAGGAAATCTGTGACTTCACTCACAAAATCACTCCAAAGGATTGCACACTTCTTGAATTGCCTCTACCTTGTCCCCATCTGTAAAATGGAGCTACTACTGCCAGTTTCAGGGTTGTTGAAGAATTAAATAAGGTAATGTGTGGGTAGCACCCACTTCAATGCCTGGCAGATACTAAGTATCCAATAAATGTTGCCATTATTATTATTTTCAGGAATCTCCAACAAATACCAGTATTAACTAGATACCACAAACACTACTTTGAAGCATTGATATGAATCAGTTAAAACAAGAATCACCATTTATATACAGAACATTAATACCTGGATTTTATGGATCTCAGGAATTTTATATGCCTTACTGTATTGTAGCAGATAGCACAGGCTTTAGTGAAGAATTCTCTCACCATTACTGTAATCTGATTCATACCAGATGTTGAGGAGTCAAGAAGTAGGTGCATATAACATGCAATGCTTGTATGAAAATGTGTTAGAAAGTTAGGAAGCATTCAGAGATGAACTCCAGTAAATACAAAAATGCATTTCAGGAACCTAGTAGAAGCTGTTGGGCAGATTGACTGAAAGAGAGGGCAACAGCAATGGAGAGTAGATAGACCAGCAACGGGATACATCTTCTTGTGCACAATGTTATTTTGTTTGTTTGTTTGTTTGTTTTGTGGGGGAGGTGATGGGTGATAACAGCAGTCCATTCAAAAGAGCATGTACATAATAGTAGGGGACTTTAACACGCCACTTTCACCAATGGACAGATCATCCAAAATGAAAATAAATAAGGAAACGCTAGCTTTAGCAGACACATTAGACCAGATAGACTTAATTCATATTTATAGGACATTGAATCTAAAAACAACAGAATACATTTTTTTCTCACGTGCCCATGGAATATTCCCCAGAATAGATCATATCTTGGGTCACAAATCAAGCCTTGGTAAATTTAAGAAAACTGAAATCATATCAAGTATCTTTCCTGACCACAATGCTATGAGAGTAGATTTCAATTACAGGAAAAAAAACAGTAAAAAATACAAACACATAGAGGCTAAACAATACACTACTGAATAACCAAGAGATCACTGAAGAAATCAAAGAGGAAATCAAGAAATACCTAGAAACAAATGACAATAAAAACACGACAACCCAAAACCTATGGGATGCAGCAAAAGCAGTTCTAAGAGGGAAGTTTATAGCAATACAATCCTACTTCAAGAAACAAGAAAAATCTCAGATAAACAACCTAACCTGACACCTACAACAATTAGAGAAAGAAAAACAAAAAAAACCCAAAGTTAGCAGAAGGAGAGAAACCATAAATATCAGATCAGAAATAAATGAAAAAGAAATGAAGGAAACAGTAGCAAAGATCAATAAAACTAAAAGCTAGTTCTTTGAGAAGATAAACAAAATTGATAAAGCATTAGCCAGACTCATCAAGAAAAAAGAGGAGTGGACTCAAATCAACAGAATTAGAAATGGAAAAGGAGAAGTAACAATTGACACTACAGAAATACAAAGAGAGACTATTACAAGCAACTATATGCCAGTAAAATGGACAACCTGGAAGAAATAGACAAATTCTTAGAAATGCACAAACTTCCAAGACTGATCCAGGAAGAAATAGAAAATATGAACAGACCAATCACGAGCACTGAAGTTGAAACTGTGATTAAAAATCTTCCAACAGACAAAAGCCCAGGACCAGATGGCTTCACAGGTGAATTCTATCAAACATTTAGAGAAGAGCTAACACCTATTCTTCTCAAACCTTTCCAAAATACAGCAGAGGGATGAATACTCTCAAACGCATTCTATGAGGCCACCATCACCCTGATAACAAAATCAGACAAAGGTGTCACAAAAAAATAAAGCTACAGACCAATATCTCTGATGAAAATAGATGCAAAAATCCTCAACAAAATATTAGTAAACAGAATCCAACAGCACATTAAAAAGGTCATACACCATGATCAAGTGGGGTTTATCCCAGGAATGCAAGGATTCTTCAATATACGAAAATCAATCAATGTGATAACTCCATCTTAACAAACTGAAGGATAAAAACCATATGATAATCTCAAGAGATGCAGAAAAAGCTTTTGACAAAATTCAACACCCGTTTATGATAAAAACTCTCCAGAAAGTGGGCATAGAGGAAACCTACCTCAACATAATAAAGGCCATATATGACAAACCCACAGCCAACATCATTCTCAGTGGTGAAAACCTGAAACCATTTCCTCTAAGAGCAGGGACAAGACAAGGTTGTCCACTCTCACCACTATTATTCAAAATAGTTTTGGAAGTTTTAGCCACAGAAGTCAGAGAAGAAAAAGAAATAAAAGGAATCCAAATCAGAAAAGAAGAAGTAAAACTGTCACTGTTTGCAGATGACATGATACTATACATAGAGAATCCTGAAGATGCTACCAGAAAACTACTAGAGCTAATCAATGAATTTGATGAAGTTGTAGGATACAAAATTAATGCACAGAAATCTCTTGCATTCCTATACTCTAACGACGAAAAATCTGAAAGAGAAATTAAGGAAACAATCCCATTTACCATTGCAACAAAAAGAATAAAATACCTAGGAATAAACTTTCCTAAGGAGACAAAAGGCCTGTATGCAGAAAAGTATAAGACACTGATGTAGGAAATTAAAGATGATACAAACAGATGGAGAGATATACCATGTTCTTGGATTGGAAGAATCAACATTGTGAAAATGACTATATTGCCCAAAGCAATCTACAGATTCAATGCAATCCCATCAAACTACCAATGCATTTTTCACAGAACTAGAACATAAAATTTCACAATTTTTATGGAAACACAAAAGACCCTGAATAGCCAATGCAATCTTGAGAAAGAAAAACGGAGCTGGAGGAATCAGGCTCCTGGACTTCAGGCAATACTACGAAGCTCCAGTAATCAAGACAGTATGGTACTGGCACGAAAACAGAAATATAGATCAAGCAGAAATATAGATCTATGGAACAGGATAGAAAGCCCAAAGATAAACCCATGCACATATGTCCACCTTATCTTTGACAAAGGAGGCAAGAATGTACAATGGAGAAAAGACAACGTCTACAATAAGTGGTGCTGGGAAAACTGGCAGCTACATGTAGAAGAATGAAATTAGGACACTTCCTAACACCATTCACAAAAATAAACTCAAAATGGATTAAAGACCTAAATGTAAAGCCAGATACTATAAAACTCTTAGAGGAAAACAGGCAAAACACTCCATGACATAAATCACAGCAAGATCCTTTTTGACCCACCTCCTAGAGAAAAGGAAATAAAAACAAAAATAAACAAACGGGACCTCGTGAAACTTAAAAGCTTTTACACAGCGAAGGAAACCATAAACAAGGTGAAAAGACAACCCTAAAAATGGGAGAAAATATTTGCAAATGAAACAACTGAGAAAGGGTTAATCTCCAAAATATACAAGCAGCTCATGCAGCTCAATATCAAAAAAACCCCCAGCCCAATCCAAAATTGGGCAGAAGACCTAAATAGACATTTCTCCAAAGAAGATATACAGATTGCTAACAAACACACGAAAGGATGCTCAACATCACTAATCATTAGAGAAATGCAAATGAAAACCACAATGAGGTATCACCTCACACTGATCAGAATGGCCGTCATCAAAAAATCTACATACAATAAATGCTGGAGAGTGTGTGGAGAAAAGGGCACCCTCTTGCACTGTTGGTGGGAATGTAAATTGATAACAGGCGCTATGGAGAACAATATGGAGGTTCCTTAAAAAACTAAAATAGAACTAGTGTATGACCCTGCAATCCCACCACTGGGCATATACCCTGAGAAAACCATAATTGAAAAAGAGACATGTAGTACAATGTTCACGGCAGCACTATTTATAATAGCCAGGATATGGAAGCAACCTATGTGTCCATCAATAGATGAATAGATAAAGAAGATGTGGTACATATATATAATGGAATATTACTCAGCCATAAAAAGAAACGAAATCGAGTTATTTGTAGTGAGGTGGATGGACCTAGAGTCTGTCATAGAGAATGAAGTAAGTCAGAAAGAGAAAAAGAAATACTGTATGCTAACACATATATATGAAATCTAAAAAAGATAAAAATGGTTCCAGTGAACCTAGGGGCAGGACAGGAATAAAGACAAAAAGGTAGAGGTTGGACTTGAGGACACGGGGAGGGGGAAGGGTAAGCTGGGTCGAAGTGAAAGAGTAACATTGACATATATACACTACCAAATGTAAAATAGATAGCTAGTGGGAAGCAACCGCAATGCACAGGGAGATCAGCTCGGTGCTTTGTGTCCACCTAGAGGGGTGGGATAGGGAGGAACGGAGGGAGGTTCAAGAGGGAGGGGATATGGGGATATATGTATACATATAGCTGATTCATTTTGTTATACAGCACAAACTAACACAACATTGTAAAGCAATTATACTCCAATAAAGATGTTAAAAAAAAAAAAAAGAAAGAAAAAGCATGTGTTTAGAAGTTCTAAGCCCGAGCTCTGTTTCTGCTATAAAGTCTTTGTATTTTCCTTGGGAAAGTGACTTGATTTCCCAGGCATGATCATCCTCCTTCATACAAGGAAGAAATTAAGCTTGATTTCTAAGTTTTCTTTCTGTTCTCACATTCTGTGGAGTCTATGGATCTGAGAGAGGCAGGCAATAATGCAGGCAATTTGCTGTGTCCAAATCAGCAACCTTCATGAGACCCCACCCTAAGTAAACCTAAGTCATTGACGCACTGGTGATCACAATGATAAACATTTGTGTTTTCAAATTGCAAAACCAGGGGTGAGGAAGTAGCTGCTTGACACTGCTGAGAACATCTGAAGCTTTGGGGTTGAATAGGATTTAGTATTTATTTGGTTCACTAAGGGGAAAAAAAAAAGGTAGCTTTGTTGATTTGCTGGAAAGAACTGAGAATGACAGAAACCAAGGAAGATGGAGGAAGAGGGGGAAGAAGGAAATCAGTAGATAGTGGCCCCAAAGGAGGAATAAAGGTAGGGAGCAGAAGTGTGGGAAGGAAGCAGAGCTGGTCAGGAAAGGGTAGAATTGGGTACTCTTTCCTTCCTGCTTCCTCTCCCAATAGCAGATTTAATACCACTTATAGTATTGTTTCCCACTGAGTCCACATTTGGCTTCAGAATCCTTCTGAACACAGAATTCCACAAAGTTACTATCAACAGGATGAGCACATTAAAAAGAAATTGCATTTTGGGATTAGGGAATGAGTGCAAGTTTGTAAGTTGTAAGAGTTTCAGGCCTTAGTCCCAATTTTTCTATGGAATTCACTTCAGTTTCATCAACTCACTATTATTTTTCTGCCCTCTCAAATCCTATAGCATTTCCTGTCTGTCAGTTATTTGGCACTTCCCCCCTTCTGTAGTCTGTAGATTATTTGTGGTCTGAGTCTTGTCCTTCCAACTGGATATAAACTCTTTAAGCCTGAGATCATGTCTTCCATGTCTTTGCTCTCCTCACAGTATATACTTGACACTTTAAAGTTCATGGTTTATTTGTGAGTGTATCTTCGCTGAAGAAAATGATGTACCCAATTTTAGTAAAGTTTTTATAAACAGTTGAAGTAAAAGTTTTAGCACCAAACTGAAATGATCTAGAATGTGTATTTCATTAACTATTCTGAACAATGGGCATGACATTACAAAATGCTGAGAACAGACTAACCAACGGAGACACATGCTCATTTGTTGAATGTTAAGACATCTACAGGTTTCCGGAAGAGGCACATTTGAGTGCTGGCTATGATTCCAGTTAGTGACAGAGAAGACTTGATCTCAGCTTGCTGGAATCCCAGTAAAGGTGTACTCTGATTTCCTTCTGTGCTGCTGGAATTTTCCAGTTGCTGAATTTGATGGAGAAAACTATCCCCACAATATTATGGCATGAGCTTTTTTTTAAATGTTGAGCCTTCTTTTTAAATTTATTTATTTATTTATTTATTGGCTGTGTTGGGTCTTCGTTTCTATGCGAGGGCTTTCTTTAGTTGTGGCAAGCGGGGGCCACTCTTCATCGCGGTGCGCGGGCCTCTCACTGTCGTGGCCTCTCGTTGCGGAGCACAGGCTCCAGATGCGCAGGCTCAGTAGTTGTGGCTCACGGGCTTAGTTGCTCCGCGGCATGTGGGATCCTCCCAGACCAGGGCTTGAACCTGTGTCCCCTGCATTGGCAGGCAGATTCTCAACCACTGCGCCACCAGGGAAGCCCCTGGCATGAGCTTTTTAAATGACAGAGGGTCTTCTTCCTCATTAGTGCAGATGAGACACTAATAACTGATATATTGAACTCTTAATATTTGCCAGGCGTTGTTTAAAACACTTTCCATGTAAACTGCATATTCGATCTTTGCCACGTCTCAGTGAAGTATCAATAAATACTCATTATTGCTTCTTCAACCTGAAGTGCAGAGTGGTTATGTAGCTTGCCCAAGGTCACATAGTAACCTCGTAAGTAGGAAAGCCTGGGTTAGAGGCAGCCTGGCCCCAGAGTCCAAGCTCTTCACTCATACGCTCTGTCTCTTCAGGTGAGTTCAAGCCCCAGAGGACTTGTCTTTGATTGACTTCATTAGCTAATCGACATTAGCTAATATTCTCTGCTCCTCTCAATGTGGTGAAGAGAAGGCAACAGTGAATAAGCAAGTTACTTTCTGTAAGGTGAGCATCCGTATAAAGACTGCTTCATCTTTTAATTTGGGGCAATAGAGTCACGTGGTTAAAACAGTGTCCTGAAATTAGACTGTATGAGTTTTTAGTGAGTTCTGCAGGTTTCCAGTCGGTGACTTGGGAAGAGTTATTTATCCTCTTGACCTTAGTGTCTTCATCCATAACATGGAAAAAGAGAAACAGTTCTTACCTGACAGAATTACTGAATGAGTAGATGCAAGAACCTATATAAATTACTTGATACTGTTCCTGACATGTAGCAAACGCCCAATAAATGCCGCCATCATCATCATCATTGTCATCTCATTGCCATCATCACTGATTTGGCAGAAGGGTAGCTGTGCTACAATGTCTGGCAGCCAGCCACATTCTTTGTTTGCCCTTTTGTGAAAGGGACAAGTCTGTCATAGAGTCACCTGATTGAGTGGCCTTTTTCTAGACCCGATTGTCTTCATAGGACAACCAACTGCATGTATATCTATATCTACAAGTACATATTGCATAGAGTGAATTATTAATGACCCAGTGATGATCCTGAGTAGTGAAGAAGGTATTACCTAATGTTCACTCTGTGTCTTATATGTAAGAAGCACAATTCATGGTATATTTTAGAAGTATTTCTATTAAAATTATATTTAAGGTATGAAAGCTTAGACTTACCTATTTAGAAATCTTTTTTTTAACCTAGAATGGTTCATTCTCAAAGAATTCCAAGTAACACCCATTTTACTTTCCATCTTAATGTACTACCATTTTACATTCAAATCTAGTATAGATTATCAGTTAGATCACAAAAAAATACCCAGGAAGGCAGGGGGGCGTGATTTAATCCCACAGCTACTTGTGACTGAGTAAGAAGTACTGTGACAATCCTTTGGTAGGGGTGGGGCGGCGGAGGATGGGTTGGGGGGTGGGATGGAGCTGTCAGCCCCAGATGCGCCCTGCTGGGGAGGGAGATTCAGTTTCCCTGAGTGCCTGTCTTCGTGCTTATCACCTGTGTAACCTTAGGGAGGTGACTTAACCTTTCTCAGCCTGTTTTGTCTCGTATAAAATGGGGACTGTAAATTCCACCTTGTACGATTAAAATGAGAATTATGTTGTGTGCAAAACACCTGATACATGAGAGGTTGCATACTCAACAAATATTTCCAGAGCACCAGCTCTATAGCATGTGCTGCCATTCAAAAACGGGGCTATTCCTATGATTTAGAGTGAACGTGCTGTGCACCATGTTGTTAAAACACAACCCTCCCATTGCCAAGAAAGGAAATTTAAAAGACTGTCCATATTTTGGAGCCTGTGCAGTGGAAGAGAGGTGTGTCTCCTTAAAATGCCTATACTCGTATGTATCTAAGTTTTGGTAAATAGGTATAGAAATAGCCAAAATTACTGAGATGCATGGACTTTAAAGCCTCAGCTTTGAAAAACTGTTAGTATGGAGGGAGAAGTTTCAGGACTGGTGATACAAATCACCCTGACATGAAGGAACCAATATGAACACAGGACTTGTTCCAATATGGGGATTCAGAAGAGCACCAGCAGGTAATAACTGACCAAATGTCAATAGGTGAATAGGGATCAGAGCAGATTCCGGGCTCAAGTGTTTTCCCTGCACTTGTCCTCCTTAATGAAGTGAGGCTGTCATTCCACAATGAACTCTGGTAGTTTCTCTGGGAGGCCTTCCCTGGCCTTCCTATCTAAAATTTCACCTCCCACTCGTGTTCACTTCCTGTCTCCTGCTCAACTTCATTTTTCTCGTTAGCATTTAACACTGTCTAATATACTGTATACCTTGTTTATTTATTTATTTATTTATTTATTTATTTATTTATTTGCGGTACGCGGGCCTCTCACTGTTGTGGCCTCTCCCGTTGCGGAGCACAGGCTCCGGACGCACAGGCTCAGTGGCCATGGCTCACGGGCCCAGCCGCTCCACGGCATGTGGGATCTTCCCGGACCGGGGCACGAACCCGCGTGCCCTGCATCAGCAGGCCGACTCTCAACCACTGCGCCACCAGGGAAGCCCCCTGTACCTTGTTTATTGACCGTTTAACCCACCAGATGGAAACTTCTTTAAGGATAGAATTTTTGTCTGTTGTGTTCACTGTTCACACCCTAGTGCCTAGAATACTACCTTGCACCTAGGAAGCACTCAGTGAATGTTTGTTGATTGAGCCTCATTATGGTTTATATTTGAATAATTTTTAATGATTGTGGGTGTATGTTCCACTTAAGTAGTGTTGATTGTCCATCACCTAGTATTGATTTGGTTATTTTCAGTCAGTCTGTTCTTACAAAGCTCTTTTGGGAATTACTAAGGAGAAATATGTTCACTGATGGATCAAAACCTGATATTCATAGTTAAGGGCCCTGAGTCCAGAGTAGGCAGAACAGACAAAGGCCCCTCCCATGGAATGGCATCTAAAGAAAGCAGCACTATCTACATACCTTGATGACATATACACAGTAACAAATCATATACATTTCAGAGGGTGAAGAAATATGAAAAGCAACTTGTAAAGTCATAGGATATCCCCAAATAGGTAAGAGAATGATCATTAGATATAAAGTTTGTCATCGAGTATTTTAAGGCTGGTGACATTCTGTTTATGCCACTAAATCCTTAGGACTCACAATACCCATGATGGCAGAAGAATGTGAAGCAGACAGTGGTGTGGGACTGATGTAGGTCAACCTGATGACCATGAACTGTTTCTCTCTGTCACTTTCTTATATGACATTAAATTATTTTCAATTGTGCTGAAAGTATTTTAAATAACATTGCCGATATTTCCCAGGAAAGATACTTCTTTCTTTCCTAATATGTGGTTAAGAGCAAAAAGGTAAATATTTTTATATCAAGGGACATATGCCTTTGATTTTGAGAATTTTTTTAATGTAAAAATTCAGTAAACAGCCACTGTGGTAGGCAGAGTAATGGCTCCCCCAAAATGATTACTTCCTAATCTCTAGAACCTGTGAATATGTTACCTTAAGTGGTAAACGGGACTGTGCAAATGTAATTAAGGTTAAGGACTTTGAGATGGGGAGGTTATCCTGGACTGTCTAGGTGGGTGTGATCTAATCACAAGAATCTTTACAAGTGGAGAACTTTTCCCAGCTGTGGTCAGAGGGAACAATATGAAGCCGCTGTGCTGCTGGCTTTGAAAATGGAGGGAAGGGGCCACAAGCCAAGGAATCCAGGTGGTCTCTAGAAGCTGGAGAAAGCAAAGGAACAAATTTTCCTTTAGAGCCCCCAGAAGGAGCCCCACCCTGCGGACAACATCACTCTAGCCCAGTGAGACCCATGTAGGATTTCTGACCTACAGATCTATAAGATCATAAATTTGAACTGTTTTAAGCCACTGTTTGTGGTGATTTATTATAGCAGCAATAGCAAATTAATGCATTCACTAATTGTTGAATAAACCATACTTATAACAAGGTTGTAGTCATATTTATTTGTCTCTATTTTTATTTTAAAACTTTTAGTCATAGAAATAAAGCAACTGTTGTTGCACTTGTGCAAGTAAACATATTACTTAGTACAGAAAAATTTCACTTCCTCGCTAATAATACTAATAATTAGTATGTCAAATACTAATTAAAAGGATTATATTAAAGTACTTTTGGGGTACTCTTGTACCATCACAATTTAAAAATCAGATGGTTTTGAAATACTTGAACTGTGACAGATTATTTTAAAGTCACTTAGAACATATTTCTTTTGAATTGTTAGTTCAGATGATGTGAGAGCACTTTGATATTGTTTTAGTATGTACATTTCAGTGTTTGACAAGATGACTTTTTTGCATTGTGAACTATGTCCTGTTTACATATTCTGGAGTTAATTTTTCATGAGTGGTAAATGGTCAGATAACATGAGATTTTGCAAGTGAAATCTGAAACTACATCTACAGATTGAACATAATGTGTATTAGATCAAATGGCTCGACACAAGTAAGCAATGCATTAGCACCAATTCGGTATCCTCACGATCCAACTGCATTCTTTTGCGTGGGTAGTATTTATAGTAGTTTAATTCATAGTATTCTTTAGCTCTGAGTTTTGTTTAATCTAAGAAGGCTAGTGAAGTTAATTATGTTGTCTAGAACTGGGAAAAGAAACCCACCAACAACCACTAAGATTGCTGCTAATGTTGATATGATTGAATTCATAGTAGAGGCAGCTGGATTTAATTATCAGCTTGCAGTGTTGTGGTTTTGGCAGCAATTGCTGAGGAACGGATAATGCAAGTAGCCTTCAAAGCCACTCACATTAGAGATAAAAACCTTGTCATTCAGGCAGACAGCTGACTGAACAAGTATTAAAATGAACAAAGATTTCCCAAGGGAGGTTGCAGACTAAGGTTTGGTTTTGTCTCCTTGGCTTCAATTCAAATATGTCAGAGACACAGGATCTTATTCTTTCTAACTTAATAAAACGTTAGCCATTCTTAACATGAGGGGTGAGTTGGGGGAGAGTTTGAGGGTAGAGGCATTGTGACAATTACAGAAATCCTTAGTTAGCTAATAACTCCATGAGCCTTATTCGGCTCATGTATGGGAGAAATGTAGAAAAGAATCCTTAGGTTCTAATTATCTTAGTAGCAATGTCTAAGTCCCAACTTAAATTCTGTCACAGCTATGACAGAGCTGGCTAAGAGCAACAGTGGCTACTGGCAGCAGAAATTCAATATTTTCCCTCTAAATCAGGGTTTCTCAAGAGAAGCACTATTGACATTTTGGGGCCAGATGATTTTTTGTTGTGGGGGACTGTCCTGCTCTCCTGTGTCTTGTAGGATGTTTAGCAACATCCCTGGTTCCTATGCATCGAATGCCAGTAGCACCCTCCCCTGGCTGTGAAGACCAAAACTGTCTCCAAATATTGCCAAAAGTGCCCTGGAGAGCAAAATCGTCCCCTGTTAAGAACCACTGCCATACATCTATGAGAGGAATATAGGTCAGTTACTTTTGGAAGGTATTACAGGTTTTACACACACACACACACACACACACACACACACACACACACACACACACACACACACACACCAGACCGCTATATATTAGCTCTGTTTGCTTTTATAAGTAATATCCTTATGATACTCTAGACAGAGCTTTCAGAAGCATAACGTCTCTCAACGTAAATTCTATATGGTGCTGCTTCTCCACACAGCAGTACTTCATACTCTAGGAAGCAGCCCTTTAGCTACATAAGATATGAAACAGCGGGAGGCAATAAGGAACGAATGAATCTTTAATGAATAGTTTTTAATAGAAGTCGCATTGTTTTAATAATAGGGAAGATAACATGTTATTAGTCCTGGCAATTAATTAAGGAATTCTTGCCAAGATAATTGATAATCATTTTCTTAATTTCTTTATGTGATTCAATAAATACATTTTGCTTTTTTTTTTTCAGTGTGATAACATTAGCTGACTGAATCACAGCTCCCTTTGCGTGTAGCTTAGTTACTAGATTGAGGTTCAAAAATGTTGAGGTAATTTGTCCTGCACTGTGTTGATGAATAAATCAAAAGAATAATTAAAATAAAAGGATTGCTCGTTTTTTAAAAGCATGATTCAAAAGAAAGGCCCTCTTAAACCCTATGTGGATGATTTTACTTGTTTTTGGTTATATTTGTAATCCCGGTTCATCTCAAAGCCCATACCTAAAGAACATAGAACTCAGATCTGGGATAGTTTACATGCAGGAGAGAGAACCCAGAAATCTGAGTTCTGTCCTTGGCTTTCTTACCTGTCTGACCTTGAGCAGCCTGGAATTTATTCTTCCTGTTTTCTTAGGTCTAAAGGAAGATAACCCCTCTCTCCCCAACCAACCATCCATAAAGTGTTCTAGGGATTAATTAGAGAAGTCATTTGAAGTGTTTTGCAAGCCTAGAAGAAAAGCACTCTCTGTAACAGCAGATATTACTCAGGGTTTCTCTTTCTCTTCCTCTCTGCCAGGCAGCTCTGCTTCCCCTGTCTACTCTCAGCTATACATTTAGCAGTTGGGGGTTGATGAAACTGTTACTCACACTCTCTTTCCCAGCTTGCATCAAAGGAACAGTATTAGATTTCATTTTGCTGAGAGATTTAAACCCTACCTTGTCTGACAGACTTTCAATTCACCTCTTAAATGCATTCCAAAGGCCCCAGTCACAGTATCAACAAAGTTGAAAACAGCAACTTTATTTCTTAGTCACCTCGAATAAAAATGATGCCATTTATTTTTAGCAAGTTTGGAATATTCTGATACAAACACTATCAGTTCTGATGTACTTCAGTAATGGGAATAGTATCTGTGCTATTTTTTTTGTGTGGAAAACTTATTTCTAACAGTTTCCTTTTTTTGGTAAATCTAATTGCTTTTGGTTCACCAGGAATTCATGGGCAATTGCTTTTCTCACTATTACAAATCTATTGCAAGTGGAGCTTTTATATTCAGGGTTGCTGACCTGAATCTGTTTCCTTCACAGTAATCTTGTGCTATTTCCAAGTTTAGGAAAACTGACGGAGTTTGAAGAGACAATATTCATCCATCAGACTGTGGGTGCTACTTTTGCATCCTTTACACATAATTGTCAAAAAATCCTATTAATACCCAACCACAGGCCAATGCATGAAAATATAATCGGAATGTTGCAGAGATGATTCAGAGTCAAACAGGAACCCTCATTTTTGACCCCAATTTACTGCTATCCCACACAAATTAAGTATTCTCAATTTCTGAAGAAATTATCTATATCAGACATGTAGACTCATGATCCAGAGGTTATAGGAAATGTCACTTTATATTAAAAAGGGGCCTACCTCATACCTGGCTTTGTGCTTTACTCCTTGCATTAATAATGTTGTCTTTTCAGCCTTTAATTCTGCTTTTCAATCCTGGGGGACACGTATTTTAATTTTTTATTGGTTGTGGTACAGTTTCAGCAGATTCATAGGAAGGCCTTCCCATATGCTTACTGATCTATTCAACCTGCAGCAAGATGTAAATGCTTCCGTGTGTGTGTGTGTGTGTGTGTGTGTGTGTGTGTGTTTGATGAGAAAGAAGGAAGTGGTAACAGTTGATTTCAACTGAAGGAGTACATTTGTGTCCTTATTTAAAGTGGATATAAATCAGAATATTTTTATGCACTTAGCCATATTTTTTCCTCTTATTAGGCCTTGGCCTTTGAAATTTGATGGCAAAATGGATTAGGCAGTTGAAAATAATAAAGGAGAAGTCAGTCTATCCATGAATTAATCTATATGATAAAATCCACTAAAACTCAAAACTTTATAAGGTAAAGCTTTAATAAAAAATAATGGTTCCCTATATAGTCAACTGGTTTCCACCATTTAGATGACTGCCTGGACTGACAGCATTTAGTAGATAGGGCACTGTGCATGCATAGGCATGTGGTCTTAATTTTTACTCCCTAAAATCTTTATGTGTAACTATTTTTATTTTTTTTATGCACACTTAGGTTTTTTCTATATTTTAGTTATTGTAAATAATGCTGCAATGAACATGAGGCTGCTTATATCTTTTTGAATGTTTTTGTTTTCTTTGATTAAGTGCCCAGAAATGGAATAGGTGTATCATACAATAGTTCTATTTTTAATCTTTTTTTGGAACCTCTATACTGTTTTCCATAGTGGCTGCACCAATTTACATTTCCACCAACAGTGCACAAAGATTCCCTTTTCTCCACATCCTTGTCAACACTTGTTATTTCTTATCTTTTTGACAACAGCCATCCTAACAGGTGTGAGTTGATATCTCATTGTGGTTTTTATTTGCATTTCCCTGTTGATTAATGGTGTTGAGCTCTTTTATGTTCCTGCTGGCCATATTTATGTTTTCTTTAGAAAAATGTCTATTCAGATCTTCTACCCATTTTTTAATTGGGTTGTTTGATGTTGAATTGCATGAGTTCTTTGTTTATTTTATGTGTAACTATTTTTAAATTTAAATGTTTAAGAATAAAATATACCTAGAGTTTTGAAAAAACCTCTAAAAGCCTAGAAGTTTGAGAAAAGCAGAAAATATATGTATGACAGCTTGCCCTTTGAGAAATGACCGTGGGCCTTTCAAATAAGTATTTGTAAGGCCTGGCTCTTTAGGTGAGGACTGCTTTGTTGATCAACAGCCCAGTAGACTGAGCTTGTCCAAGGAGTTCCATCTTGAATCCAGGTATAAATCACCTGGTGGGGCAGTAAACAAGCATAGATACTGTGGTACAAGTATTTATATCTGAATTCTAGCATTTATTCCTCACCTAGGCTACAGTGTATTCTGGCAAAAGGTGTCTCTGCTCCCTTTGTTGCCCCAGGGCATCACACTACTCGATGATAATTATGTTAGAATTGTCCAAAAAGGTTTTTTTGAGCAGATTTGAATCACATTTTCTATTGGAATCTTAATGATTTTTTAAAAATCTGAAATGTTACTTTTCATGTCTATAAGTGGAGGAACTAACTAAAAAGGTTTGTGTCATTAAATAAAAGTTAGCGGTATTTTCCCTTCCCAGACATCCCTAAAACTTATTTGTGCAATATGTTTTGATATCCAACGTAGTGCTTTATTTATTGAGCACTAGCTCTTAATTTATTCTTACATCATTTTAACTAAAGTTTGTTGCCTCTTAGTAGTGTGGGAATGATGGTACACCCGTAATAAGTTCTTTGAAGGTAGGGAATGTATGGTATTCAGAATTTTCTTAGGCGCCAAAATTTTACAAACTGAAACAATCTTTAAGGCCCATTTCCCCTACGCCTGGTTTTTTAAAGAGGACTGGACATGACCCAAACTCAGCTCCCTATCTGCCTCCTGAACTTACTACTCCCAGGGGGCTTCCCCTTCTCCTTGATGGTGACAACTTTCAGTTGCTCAGGCCGAACATCTGGATGGCAGCCTTGACTTCACTGTTTCTTTTACATCTCGTGCCCAATCTTTGAAAAATATCCTTTTGATTCTATGTTCAAATTATGTCCAGACCCATCACTCTTCTCCACCTCCACTGCTACTACCCTCATCCAAACTACCGTCATCTTTTGCTTTGATTATTGTAGTGGCCTCCTAACTGGCTCCCTGCTTCCACCTTTGCTCTCCTTTCTCTTCTTACAAAGGAGCTGGAGGGAGCCTGGTGAAAGCATAGCCAGAGCCTGCTACTCCTTTGATCAAACGCTGTAGTGGCTCCCCACTGCCCCACCGCATATGAGACTCTATGTGATCTGCCCCCACCACCCTTTTTCTCTCTCTGAACTCTCCTCTCCGCTGACTTTCTTTCCTCTCCCCTTTTGGACCACACTGGCCTCATTGCTGTTCTTCACATAAGCCAGGCATGTCCCTGCCTCAGGCTGAGCAGTGGCACTTGCATCTACCTCTGTTGCTCCTACACTCTTCTCTTAGATATTCGAATGATGGGCTCCCCCATCTAATGCCTCCTTCCCATCAGGGTGCCTTGACTATCTTAAAAATCACAGCTGTTTCCCCAGCACTCTCCATCCTCCTTACTCTGCTTAATTTCTTTTTCTCTCTGGCGCTTGCCACTGACTAGCAGACTCTACAATTTACTTATTTTATATTTTCGGTTGTCACTTACCAGAATGCTGTATGAAAGCAGGGAGGATTTTTGTTGGTTTTGTTCAGTGTCATATTCCCAGTCTGAACAGTGCTTGGCACACAGCATATAATAATAATATGCATTGCATATAAAAATAATAATATAATAATATGCATAGCATATAAAAATAATAATCACTCATTTACTTACCGCTTACTGTGGATAAATTTTCACTTTCATTATTTAACTTGATTCTCCTCTGCACTGAGGACCGTTTGACGTAAGAAGAGTTCGGTCTTGACTCTGAGTGGACTTTGAACAGTTAGTGAGAAACGAGAGGCATTCAGGCAGCAGAAAGAGAGTTTGAAAGACACTGAGAAGTGAGAGAGCGGAGTGTAAAGATTTGGGGATGAAGGGCTGTAAGAATGTAGGACAGGAAATGGGAGAACAACGTTCGAAGGTTAACAGCAAACAGCTTCTCAAGGCACTTGTATATCAGGCCAAGGTGCCCGGATTTATCACGTAGGCAGCGGTGAATCATTAAAAGATTACACAGGAGTTGACTTGCTCAGATTAGCATTTTGGGAAAGAAAAATCACTGCAATGTACATGCTTTAGAAAAAGTGTGAACTCCTCAGACGTATAGATGAAAATAGAGAACAGTTTTTCTCACAACATAATTATCATGAAACAGTACCCTGGAAAGGTTTATAACTTAAATAAATTTGGATCAAAGTTACAGATACGGCTACATTTGCACATCTGAGCATGAACAAGGGCTTGTGTAACCTATGTAAAATAAATGCCTTTGGACCCTACCACAGTTTTAGGAATTTTAAGAACTGATGTGATGTTCCTGGGTTACCATCACAACAGGCTAGTTACTACTGCACTTCATTATCATTGAACGAGCTTTGATATTATTTGCAGCTAAAGGGCAAATGATAACTTTCCTTTTAATTAGCAGCATTTTCAATTACTTTTCATTCTACATTTGTAAAGAAAAACAGACTAAAAGTTTTCGGCATGAAATCCACTCGCTTTGTGAAAGCAAAGACTTTTCTTAGTGGCAGAAAAATAGCCCCTAGAGGAAGAAATTTTATTTTGGAGGAAGTGTTAGAGGATGGTATTTTAGAGATAGTATGTGGGTGGCCAGCAGGGATTGCATTTTTCCAGGTAAAGAGAGCTTCTAGCAGGTGGACAGTCTCTGGAAACGGCCACATGTTCAATTAAAATGTTTTAGCGAATTTAGTGAGAGTTGGGTAGTTTTGCATCTTTATCTCAACTTCCAGCACATCAAAAGAATTTAGCTTTAATTGCCTCTTATAGGAATTAATCTGTATGGAAGCCTATCTCTAAATAGCCAGAAAGGCCATGCCCAAATGTGAAGCCAATCTTCTCTCCACACTTGCAAGTGCCCCAAAGAGATTTGCTCACATGTAAACAGACCCCTATTGGGTTCCTATTAGTAGGGCTAACAGTAACTTATTTTGAGATTTTTAAAAATTCTAATAAATTTTTGTCAGTTAGGATTCTTGGTTCCAAGCAACAGAAACTGGCTGGTTATTTTAAGCCCAGAAGGATTTCACTGGAACGCTACTGGGGGAGGAGAAGGGCACACAAATTGATGGGAGAGGTGCAGAGTCTGGGAGGGAAAATTTGCAGAAGCCAGGGAGCTCTGGGGGAAGCAGGAAGTGCAGTCAATAAGTAGAAGTCTGGTCTGTGCATGATTCAAGCTGCCAGAAGCAAGTACCTGATAAGCTTCCAGGGAATGTGCAATAGAAGAGTCTGTCTTCTTTTTAGAGACAGGCCACAGTACAAAAGAGGTCCTACTGCCAAGACTATGCCAAATGGACAGTTTCCCTTAAAGAAAGACCACAGTGTTCATAGGGGCTGGGGTGAGGAGGCCAGCTGCTATCAAAATGACCTGTATGTGCTAGTTTGGGTTTTTTATTGTTTGTTGCCTTGCTTTTTTTTTTTTTTTTTTTTGAAGTGACTGATATGGTGAGGGGTAAGGGTTCTTCCCTTTGTAAGTTGGTTTAAAATATCCATATATCTATATCTATCCATATAGTATATAGATTTTTTTCTTGTGGAAAAGGTGTTGTGGGTTAGAATGGAAAATGAAGAAGATTTGATACAGACCAAATTAACTGTCTGCCTAGAGTAACTCAGGATTATCTGTAGTACTGGACCCAAACTTGTTTCGAATTACTCTTGAACTGCTCTACTTTTTCTTTGCCCACTGCTCCAAATTACTAACAAAAAGGAAAGTAGGTACACAAAAAAGTCTGTTTGTTTTTCTTAGTCAAATCAGATTAGGATATTAGGGAACTATTGATTAAAATATAGGCAGATGTATGCATGTATATACACACATATGTATGTATTTATATATTTTATTTAATATCCTTAACTATTTAGATTCGGCTGCATGCCTGATGTCTTTAAACACTTCAGCGGGTATTTCTTAAGAACAAATAAATTCTTTTACATAACCAAGGATAATTATTAAAATCAGGAAATTAACATGGATATATTATAATCTATAGATCTCATTCATTTTTCACCAATTGGTCAGATGTCCATTATAGCAAAAGGAAATCTCTGATCCTGTGTTCTATTCTGTTGTCATGTCTCTTTCGTCTTTGTAATATGGAATACTCCTTCATTAATCTGGAAAGCGTTTCTTTGTATTGTAAGATACTGATATTTTTGAAAAATATAGGCTATTATATTGTAGAATATCCCTCATTTTGGGTTTGTCTGATAGATTTCCTTATGAATAGATTTAGGTTACTTGCTTTTGGCAGGAGGATTACTAAATGACATATTCTCAGTGCATCATCTCAGAAAGTTCATGAGGTCAGTGCCCATTCCTGGTAATGTTAACTTTGACTACTTGCTAAGGTGGTGTCTGCCAAGTTTCACCACTATAAATTTTCTCTGTTTTTCTTTTGTAATTAATAAGTATTTGGTTTGGAAGTATTTTGAGGCAATGGAAATAATCTGTTGCTTCTCAAACTTTCACCTACTGATTTTAGCTTCTATCGATAATTCTTGCCAAATACTGATTTTCCTAATTTAATTATTCCTTCTACATTTGTTGGACTTCTATTGTAAGGAGGAACTTCCTTTCTTTTTTTTTGGTTTGTTTATTTGTATAAGTAGGGTGGACTAACTGATGCTTATTTAGTGTGTTATAATCCTTTACTCTTGCTTATTTGTTTCGATGCTCGGAGTCTCCCAGTCTCCCAAATCTCTCGGATTTGCCCAATGTTAGTTCTTTTAAAATGGCTCGGTGGGTCTCTATACTTCTCTGCCTCCCTCAGGTAGGAAGACACTGTGTTTGTATTCCCCGTAGCGTGACACTTTGTATAACATAGATGCTTAATAATAACTATATTAAATTTGCCAATAATTCATGCATTGTTTCCTCTAAAATTCTCAGCCTTATCATTTTGTAAAATTGCCCTCTTGTAAAATAGACTTCCTAAGAAACCAATTCAGGAGAATATACAAAACTGTGTTGTTTTTATTCTCACACTGAGAATACCATGGTTTGAATAACGTTTGTATTTTTCTACTTTTATCTACATTTTATTTGATTTTCTTATTTTTAATAATTTATTTACATATATTCTTATTTTACATAATGTAAGATAATTTGCAAAATTTAGAGTAAGTATGCAAGTGGGTCCCTTGTCTGATATAACATTCAGACAAAGCAATCTGTGTGTTACCTGTCCATTTGCCATCCTAAGAGATATTGGGAAATTTGGGGCTGAATAATGACAACAGAAATTTTCTTCCATGATTAACTTCTGTCCTGCCAGACACCCCTTTGGAAATGGTTTAAAACATAGTTCCCCCTATTCCTTCCATAGACTGATGTTTTCAAAATTAATCATCATTCACCTCTTATTTCCTTCCTTTATAAAAAATAAGAAGCCATAAAAGAGATAAAATACCAAAATTCTACTCTTTTTTTTTTTTGCGGTACGCGGGCCTCTCACTGTTGTGGCCTCTCCTGTTGCGGAGCACAGGCTCGGGATGCGCAGGCTCAGCGGCCATGGCTCACGGGCCCAGCCGCTCCGCAGCATGTGGGATCTTCCCGGACCACGGTACGAACCCGTGTCCCCTGCATCTCAACCACTCTGTGGACTCTCAACCACTGTGCCACAAGGGAAGCCCTACTCTTGTCTTGATGTAATATTTTCAAGGGAGGACCTAGTGAAATCTCTTGAGAGGCCAGTGTTAACTCATCCAGCATTAATAGAGTGCTTATTATGTGGCAGGCATTGTGCCCAGACCTTAATAAGTTACTGTCCCTCTTCAAAAGGCTCATAGGATAGAGGTACATAAGAAAAATTCAAAAACGAGGAAATAAGGGCAGTGTCCAAGATGTTCTGAGATCCAGAGGAAGATGCTCACCCTGCCCAGAGGGAGCTGGTTAGAGAGATGCTTTTGAAAATAAGTGCAAATCAATGTGTCCGAGAAAGGAAAGATTTTTCACTATATCTTTTAGAATGGTTGAAGTCAAATGATAATTTATCCTAAAAGAGACTATATTTATTTGAACAAAAGTTCTGACCATTTAAAATCATAACAAAGAATGTTATATAACCAATGTTATGAGTTTGTGAACTTGTTCTATTTGAAATATTTGTTCTTGTATAATGAGGTGACATAACGATCATGTCAGTGAGCAGAAGTAGTAAATGAAATCTATCTAGAAAGTTATAAAGACTTTTGATTATTTTTTTATGTGGCATAATTGGAAGATTATGAATTCTTCATATTGAAGATTTGAAAAATACGAGCCTGGTGACTATGGCTCCCTGAGGATGGACAAGGATAAGCTTCATGAGTGTATGAAATCCTTTAAATTATAAGCCAGTTTTTTTGTGAATTTACAGTTATGTATATTTTTCTCTCATAGGGTCTATAGCTTTTATCAGATTCTTAGTGGGTTCCTTGAATTCCTCTAAATTAAGAGGTATTTGTGGACTGGTATGTTGAAAGTAGCACTCGACCACAGTTATAGCCCTAGATTAGTTATACTCAATGCAGTTGTAGACCAATAATTTAACTTTTCTAATCTTCAGTTCCTTCTTTTCTAAAATAAGAGTTTTAATTAAGGTCAAGGCTCCTCAATAGATGTATCTCAATCAACCAGGGTGTCTTAAAGAATTTTGCAATCTAAGTGGACACAGGTGAGGATTTTTAGCCATTACAGTGTTGGCCCTCACGGTGTATTAAGAAATTTGAATCTTGATTTTCAGGTTCCCTTGAAAAATTCAAAGACCTGCCTGCTCTGGGCCCATGTTACAGCCCAGCAGTAGTTTGGAGAAGGTCAGTGCTAACATGTCTGGACAGATGCATGTACTCCGGTCCTCTACAGTATCCTCCATGCTCTACAGTCTAACACCAGCCTGCTGCACTCAATTATATGGGCGTCCTGCCCCTGGAAGCATTTGCTATGGTGTCCTCACAATACACTCTTGAGCTGGAGAAGGAGAACAGGTCATAGAGAGGTGGCTAATGTCAGGCAGACATGTCTCAGTGTGCCTTTACTGAGAGAATTCTGAAGTCCTCTGTGTTCCAATGTGTGCCCCGATTATGGGGGAAGATTTAACACTTTTTACTGAAAAGTGTTCCCCTGCTTGGGGTAGATGCTGGAAACTGCTCACTAACTTGTATTGCTCATCTTATCTGACACTCTTAAGCATTTGCCATCCACCAATATTTTAAGATGTTATGCTAGGTCAGGCTTAATAGATCACAAATTCGAATAGAGAGAGAGGGTCTGAAAAAGTTGGACAGGGTGTGATAAAACTTTTCAGGCCCTGTTTGTTCATATATAAGATGAAACCTGAAGTAATTGTGCATTTTAAATAACTTCACTGACTACGTCAGGGGTCCACAAATATTTCCGTAAAGGGACAGAGAGTAAACATTTTTGGCTTTGTAGGCTATACAGTCTCTGTTGTAAGCACATAAGCCACCTTAGATAACACATAAATACATAAGTGAATGATCATGTCTGTTTTCCAATAAAACTTTATTTACAAAAACAGGCAAATTTGGCCTAAGGGTTGTAGTTTGCCAACCCCTGGGCTAGGCGCACATTAGAATACGGAGTATGGTCTTAAGAGGGGCTTAAAAATCTTGAAGAGTAATCACAAAGATTAAAATAGGATGCTAATCCAGGAGGTATTAGAAAAGAAGACCCATAGGAAAAGCGATCTGGAATTGTTTAACTCTACCAAGAGGAGGCAGTTGGATGACATAATTTATGTTTGACATAAAAGATAATTTCCTGACAATGAGAGTGGTTACATTTTAGAATGAATTATTAAGGCAGTTTGCGGACTCTCCCTGAAAGGTTGTAAAAATAGTATAAATTTTCATCTTTCTGAGATGGCTTTCTATAGAAATATGAACAAGGATCATCTGTAGTCACTGGGAGATGAGCAGCTTGGAATGTAGAACTCTCTTTGAAAATAAAATTGGAACAGGATTGAACAGAAGAAGACCAACAATTCAGAATTCTGATCTTTATATCAGTACTTGATGCATTTGCATTCTTAGGCAAGGAGTTTAAAACAAAAAAAACCTACTGTTCCAGGCAACATTGTTGATTAACATCTAATAAAGCTATTAGTAGTGTGTTTAATGATTGTGAAATGCTACATAAGTCTTAAATATCAGATATAGTATCTATGTAACAGATTTATCCTTAAGTTCTTTTGAAATCCCTAGAGTACATTTACCTACTCTATTAAGTTACCTGTGCAGAAACTTGTGATTTTTGTGAAGGGGGAAATCAAGATTATGCACCTATATTTCATTTACTTAGTTAGTCACATTGTGTGTCACTAACTTAAGACAGTAATTGCAACAATTTTAATTGGTTTCGGGTTACTATCTCACATCAAATAGATTCATAGGAAAATATTCTGACAGTGTAGGCAGGGACTTTGAAGGATGTCTAGTTCAAACCTTTCATATTTAAAATAGAGAAATGATAAGCCTGTCTTGGGTTTCTCTGCATCTGATAAAGAACTAGAATTTCAAATATATTGCTTATTCCACAAAACTAACTTTTTCAATTTGGCATTCTTTTGGGCCAAAAAAAATTTTTTTATATCATAAGAGAATAAATTCAAGTTTCACAGATCTACTTAGCAAAAAAATTATTGTATATAACCTGTTCAAATTTAAATGCCCAGTTCTCTTCCAGGACTGTGCTATGGTCATTTGGGCAGTTGCTTTTTTATTTTCTTAATGGGTGTTTTGTATTATGAGAATCTGTGCTCTCCATCCCAATAATAGAATAAAATAAGGTATGATAGTAGAGGGTTAGATTCATTCTATCCTGTTACAGTCTTATTGGGGAGGAGTAACCTGGGGCAGATATGATCAATGTGTTATATACTGTGTTATATTAGACAGTAAATAAAATTTAATAGGGAGAGAAGACCTCTTCCCTGTTAGTAGGGATTAAATTAAGCATAATTTTTTAACAGCTTTTTTGGAGTATAATTGCTTTACAATGGTTTCTGCTGTATAACAAAGTGAATCAGCTATACATATACATATATCCCCATATGTCCTCCCTCTTGAATCTCACTCCCACTCTCCCTATCCCACCCCTCTAGGTGGTCATAAAGCACCAAGATGATCTCCCTGTGCTATGTGGCTGCTTCCCACTAGCTATCTATTTTACATTTGTTAGTGTATATATGTCAGTGCCACTCTCTCACTTCATCCCAGCTTACCCTTATTTGAGAATATCTGTGTCTTTCAGATATTATATAATGAAAAAAAGATGTGAGGTATTTCTTTCTTGGTATCACAAAATATGTGTGATTAACTTATCAGGGCAATTATACTCTATCATCCCTTCTGCATGAGATTCAAGTTGCTCTCTTAAAAGTAGTGAATTAGGGAGGCTTTGACACTTATTTCAAGGATTCCACATTTCACCCAAAAGTTTTTGGAATGCTTAAATTGAATTTACTGTGCCAGTTGGTTAAGAGTAACTGTTTATGTCTATATTTGTGTTTCTGTGAGAGAAATCAGCCTCATTAAATTAATCAGTATTCCAGTGTGACAAACAAAAATGTTCTTTTCCAGCTTAATCACTTGTAGTGAACAGACTTGACCCTGAATGATGCTGGCTGTTTCTGAAAGTTCATTCCATTTTTATGAGATTCGCTGCCATTGATGTCAAAGAAATGTATTGTAGCCTCTGAATGCAATTCCAAAGGAGGAGTTCCAAAAACTCTGAGCTACAGGAACATCAGAGTAGGAGGACTAATCTTCTTAAGATGAATTATGTCTGGTACATATTTACTTTTTAAAACTTGAAGTATAATTTTCAAACAGTAAAATGCACAGATAGTAAGTATGCAGTTGAATGTTTTAAAAATTGCACATACCTGTGTAACCCACACCCCCATCAAAATACAGAACAATCCCATCACCATAGGGTTTTTCCTGCTACTTTCCTTCATTCTCTGAATCGAACCTCCACCACAACCCAGGCAACTGTTGTTCTGATATCTTTGACCACAACCTCGTTTTGCCTGTCCCAGAACTTCATATAAATGGCATCATAAAGTATGCCCTCTGTTGTACCTGGCTCTTTTCCTCATTTTTGAGGTTCGTCCATGATGTTGCATATATTGACAGTTGGTTCCTCTTTATTGCTGAGTAAGAATGCTTTTGTTATGACCTCTTGTTTTATGATGTAGGTTAAAACTATATGGGAAGACTGGACTATCTTCTTAGGAGTTAGAGAACAAGGTCACATTTAAGTATTTTCTTCTCCAGTAGACCAGTTCTTACTATAGCATATCTATTACACAAAGTATTTCTATATAAACAATTGAATAATGAATGAATAATTTAATAATGAATAAATAAAATTCAATCATGGTGACAACTAATAGTTCACATATTTTGCCATAAATATTTTAGAAAAAATTGTAGCAGAGCCTTAGTATTTTTAATCGATACCTATCGAATACTTATTAATTTCATTAAATGAACTCCTGTCAGGAGCACACTATGTGGCAAACATAATACTGTATGAATTTTCTCATGTGTTTTGAAATTATATGTAAAACCTCTAGAAGAAATGAAGCATCAGTAACTGATCTAAACGTATATACCTGTTTAGAATTGATGATCACCGGTTTTAGTACAAATCTGTCACTTTACAGGTTGATGGAAATGAAAAAAAAATTGAGAAGATGCAAGATCTGTTAGAAAGGTATAGGTACTGAGAAAAGTGAGTACCTATACACCATTTTTCAAAAATCATTTGTCCTGAAGGCTTTCTTTGTTGCTTGCTGTTGAAAAATGGACTCCATGGGGTTGAAGCATCATGGAGATTTTAATTAAGTTTTAATTAAATGTTTTCCATGGTTTTACATAATAAGGCGATCATATCAAATCTAATTCCTGCAAAATCTAACATATATCAACACATGAGGAAACTAAGCATCCACATTGTTTAGTACTATTTCTATTAAGTGTATTCTAAAAGGATGATCTTTACGATGCCTTTAAATGTGTTTATTAGAATCAGTGAACTCAGAACTCTTCAGGGGAGAAAATTTTTAAGTTTTTCTTCAAATTTCATCAGTTTACTACGATGGCGATGTAATGATTTAATGCCTCTGAAAATAGTGTGTTTTGGTGTTTGCTAATTAAAAAATCTTACATGAGCACTTTTTTTTTTTGACTTTTGAAGGTTGAAGGGGGATAGAATCTAAAGTGTTGCATCACTTTCAAATGTGTGAAGATGATAGAAGTTGCCTAAACTCTTTGTTGGTCTGTAGTTGGAGGTAATGATGTATCAAGAAAACAGGGTGGTTGTAAGGCTTGCATGAGATATTATCTCAGAGTGTTTCATTGTCATACACTGGTTAGAACCCATACTTTAGGCTTTATATCCAAATGAAGTTACTTAAGGATAATTACTAAGATGAACTAACAGGACTGAACATGTAAAATACGTCACAGTTTTGTTACTTGTTCATTTTTAATATACTGTAAGCTTTAAACAAATGAAAATACCCCATGCGTCTTCTCTTGACCTTTGGGAAACTCTAGTTTAGAAAAATCCATAACATGTAATGTATTCCAATTGACCAAATATATATTGAGTTTTCACTGGTTGCCAAGGTCTGTATGAAGTACTAGGAATACAAAGGTGGGTGATTCAAGATTCCTCACTTCCTTTTCTCTATTCATCTTTTTTTCCTTGTTTTTCTAGCTTTTCATTCAATCTGTACTTTTATCCCTAATTTCAAGACCTACATTTTAACTGTAAATGAATAGGTCAGACTAGATGGTTTCTAAAATCTCTCCCATTTCTTTAATTCCATGCCTTCTAAATCTACGCTCTGAATACGAACATGGATCTACACAAATACTGAATCAGACTTTGTTGAGAAATGCAGACAGTTTGAAATTATTTTATATCCAAACTAAAGAAACTAGGCTTTGGAGTCAGACAGGCCTAGGTACAAATCTTTACCACTTGGGTAAGCTACTAGATCCCCTTGAATTTATCTCTGTGGGGTAATCCATAAAATAGGGTTATAAATACTACTTACTTTATGAAGTGTTATGAAGATAAAATGAGATAATGCATGTAAGGCACTGAAACAGGTGTGTTCAGAATGTAATAGGCTCAGAATAAATATTAGTCATTATTATTCAGGTAGTATAAATATAGGTAATTTACCTATCCAGAAAAGTATTTGTAAATATTCCCAAGTTAGGTAGAATGTGTTTGTCTTCATTTTACAAGAACTTGGTGATGATGACAAACTAAATGTATTTTCAGTCTGTTGTAGTCAGGCTTCGAGATGCTTTGGTGGCAGAGGAATATGGCACGGTAGAAACATCTTATATTTCTACCTCAATGAGCACCTCCTCATTGCTAAGCACAGTACTGAACACAACAGCTCTACTGCATGTTTGCTGAATGAAGGAGTAAATGATTGGCTGGTGGAATGAATGAAAAGGATTCCACAAGATCATCCGTCCTTTATACACTAGGGGAAAAAACGTCTTACTCGAGACATCATCAGTAAACAGTTGAGTAGGGACCATAATCCACATTTGCCCACCTGTTGGTATTTTTCCATAATTCTGTAACCTTCTGTTTCTCACAATGACACAAATTAATGGACATGTTTCATTATGGTGACTTCATAAAACATGTGATAAAAATCACATTTTTGACTTATCTATAGCAAGAATCCTGGGTACTAAGTGGGGCAGTTAGCATCAGTTTTTCTATTTTATTTTCAGAAAATGTGGGACTAGGAGAAAAGTGATGACCTGGGATTTCAGACCAATTTTTAGTATCCAGAAAATGTGACTGTTCCAGAGGAGGTGCTTCTCACCCAAAGTTTTAATGTTATCTCATCTATTCAGAGTCATTGATGGCCTGATGACTTTGAGCTGTACTTTGCAACAGTGCCCTGTGGCTCTTTGGTATTCCCCTGGACCTCTTGTGATTCTGGAACCCCATTAAGAAGATTCCCTTTGAGATCTTGAGATGAAAGACCCTGAATGTGTATCGTTAAGAGTGTAACACTGGGCCAAAGTCATGCTTCCTTTTATCTGTCTTTGATCTTAATGATCTGAGTTTGGGCCAGAATGGAGTTATGCTCTTAGAACAGCTGTTGGGGTATGAAAGAGCATTTTTGAGAGGGATAGAGATTGAGAAATATGAATTGAAATCAAGACTAGTGAAGTCAATTCAGCAGCTGGGTGTAAAGGAGCATTTTGAAATCTAGTATGGCAATGCACCAATACTCATGGGCCAGGTGTTTTTAGTCAAACATATCTTAAAGTATTAAAAATTTGAAATGCATGCATCCTTCAGACTTTTCCCTGAATATTTTGTGTGTGAAGTTAGATAGAAAGTAAGAATATAAAAAGGAACTAAAGAAACTGCCAGTAGGAAAATCAGTTGAAATAATCCAGATGCTTCTACCATTTTTAAAGATCAAACCTGGTTTGCTCATAAAACCCTGAGTAGTATGAGAGATGTTTAATAACTCTTGGAATTTGGTAGTAGAAGAAAAGAGGTGAATTTACCGACCTTAAGCTTGGTTGCTTGGATTGTCACATTATGCTCAGAGTGGAAAAGATTTCTTCCAGCTGCAAAATTGTGGGTTAAAAGAAATGTCACACCAAGTTTTTTTTTTCTTATTTAAATGAATATCCATATGCTCTGAATGTTATCAGATTTTCAGGCTTTAGAAACTGAAGGCTTTTTATTCATAGAAGAGGCTTTGCAGGAGCTACTATAGTGCAAATTCATCCCCCAAACTCTCCTAACATACATATATTTCTCTTTGGAAATATCAGCCCTTGGGTAGCAAGAATAATTTCATTGTGGCCTTCCTAGCTTTTGCCTTTTGTCTGAAAGATCCAGAAAGTGCAGAGGTTATAGTGTATCGCTTCAGTGACAGGAACACTTGTCCCTTAGGATTGACATTTCAGGAGCTTCTTCATGTGTTACAAAGCCACCTGCAGAGAATGTTTGAAAGTCACTGGATAGCTGACTTCACCCACAGGGAAAGTGACAGGGACCTGGAGTAGATAGAGGCTTTTCAGTGGAACCCTTTAGGCATAATTAGATTATTCTAGCAGGTAGTGGATTTATGTCAATCTAGCCATCTCCAGGGGGTGCTGGGGGCTGCCAGCATCACGTGACAGCTTTGACTGGTTGCCACTGAACTGAGGTAACTTCAAGGACCTTTGAACTTCCTCCAGGGGGTTAGGGTTAGGAATGCAGCAAGCTCAAGAGACATTTTAAAGATTCATTCTTCATCTGAGTTGGCCTTAAAGATTCAGAGAGAACCTGGGATAGTGGAAGTAATTCTAGAGTCCTCAGAAATGTGAACTATCTATAAAGTACTGGTATAACATATAGTAAGCTATTCATATAATACTGGTATATATTATTCATAAAAATCTTCATAAAATACTGGGCTGCCATATAGTAAACTATACATAAAATATTGGTGTTGAAACATGCCTGATACTATGTATGATGGTTAATTTCATGTGTCAATTTGGGCTAATGGATGTCCAGATAGTTGGTAAAACATTATTTCTAGGTGCGTCCTTGAGATTGGTTTTGGAAGAGATTAACATTTGAATCAATCAACTGAGTAAAGAATATCTCCCTCACCTGTGCAGGTAAGCATCATCCAATGCATTGAGGGCCTAAATAGACAAAGAAGGCTGAGGAAGGGTGAACTTTTTATCTTTTCGCTTGAGCTGGGACATCCGTCTTCTTCTGCCCTCAGAGGACATCAACACTCCTGTTCTTGGGCCTTTAGACTCAGAATGGGCCTTATACCATCAGATCATCTGGTTCTCGGGCCTTTGGACTTGGACTGAATTATACCACCATCTTGTAGATGGCAGAGGGTGGGACTTCTGGGCCTCCATAATCACATGTGCCAATTTCTATAATAATCTTTCTATCTGTCTATTAAATCTATCTATCTCCCACTGGTTCTTTTTCTCTGGAGAACCTTGATTAATGCAGATTTAAGTACCAAGACTGGTTCTAGAGGAGCAGAATTTTAAGGATGAGTCTTATGAATTTATTCTGTTGTTTTTGGAATTGGCTCTCTAATCTGATTAGACTTAAAAGAAACTAATGACTCTATTTCCAGTAGTGAAGAGAGCACGGATAATTGGCAGTGTGAACTGTTTATAGGGATAGATAAAATATCTATATTGGATACTCCTAATCAACCATTTATAAAAAGCAAGGAGCCATGTGATTTTATATATGATACTTTTGAACATTATTGGAAAACTTAGAAATATCATGACACTGGTTGGTTGCTTCTAATGTCTCTGTACAAAGTGGTGAAAGAAAAGGATGAGCTCAGGCATTTAAATTCCCAGCTCAAGCACTAGTTGCATAAATGACCTAAGAGCTTCTGTGTGTGCCTTGAAGGAGAACCTTATCTCTTGTTACTGTGGGGATGAACCTCATCCTGTGGTTGACTGAATTATAACACAAGTTGAACTTGAAGCCTCAAGCGGTGTCACCATTAAAGTGAGGGCATTGATTGGAAAGATTGGGATTCTATAAGTTGAGATGAGGATGTGTGGGAAGACCCTGATTAAGCTGGGGTCATTGAGACCCTAAATTCTGATCAGTCTTTTTTTGCTAGTGGAAGTTGCCTCCTCATCCACTATGGTAACTGCTTCCCCACTCCCAGGAGTAGAGATCTCTCTGCTGAGATCTGACAGAAGGGATTAGTCCTGCCTGGTCTAAGGAAACAGTAACGGCCTCCCCTAAAGCAATTGCCATGCAAGACAATGCTGATTCTCCTCAGGATCCACCCACACCATCCCTCTTTGCTTCTAGACCTATAATTAGACTCAATGTGAGGTGCAGAGTGTGACCTATGAGGAGGTGTGCTACACTCCAAAAGAACTTCTTGAGTTTTCTAATTTATTTCAATCAGAAATGCAGGGAATGAGTATGAGAGTGGTTGCTAAGGGTGTGGGATAATGGAGGAAAGGCACATCAGGTTGGATCAGTCCAAATTTATTGATATGGGTTCTCTAAGCAAAGATTCTGCATTTAATGTTGCAGCTCCAGGAAAGGTTTAACTGTTTGGTTGGACCAAAAGATGGCCCACTGTGAACAAGTAAAAAATGTTCAAATTTGTGAGGGGTGCCCTAGCATCCTTGAAGAGCTCTGTGTCTGCTCTTCTCTGTAGACCAGAACTTACAGTGAGAACTACAGCCACTCAACTGGAAAACAAAATGCAGTGAGAGTAATTGGAGTCCAAGGTGGTGGAGGCCAAGTGGCAGTAAGGTAGACAGTGGTTACCGTAATGGACAGCAGATACATTGATAAATGCATAACGACTAGAGAACATATTTTAGTTATTGCATTTCAAGTGTCTATGCTGTCCTTTAAAGGTGATCCTATATTTGGAGGAATACTTGGCATAAAGACTAATGCATTTGAAATATCTCAGTAGACGATAGAAGAATTGGTTTACGAATGGCAAATTTTATATCTAATAAGCCACCACTCTAAAGTCTAAAAAAATTGTCTGGTGTGCCAAAATAGTTTTTCACATTCAGATACATACTGGTGACTATTTCATTATTTCAGCAGAACCTGGTGTGGGTGCGATGTTACAAATACCAACAGTGAGGGAATCTGGTTCTTTCAAGTCTGTGTTTTTGGCTGAAGCTCCAGCGTTTCCCAGTGGTGACTGTTATAAAGCAATGTGCAGGGCTTGGCAGCAGGTTAGAGATAACAAAACTTCCATCCCAAAGATTGTCCAAGCTGCATGCTAAATTTTCCCCATCTGTCACCAGTCTCCTCTGTCCCATGTCAGAGTCTGCTTTGGAACTGGTGACATTGGAGATACTTGTTATGCCTGTCAGAACAAAACCCAGAGGTCTTATTGTTCATGACAGTTCAGATGTACTTGAACAGTAATTACCGATTGTGTGGACCTCCTTGTGGTGTTCTCCTGTTTTATGAGCTTCCGTCTCCCCTTACATGGGTCCCAGGGTACATGGTACTGAATAGTAGAACCAGCAAGAGATGGTACCACAGATGCTTTTTAGGATATTACTTTATGTGAAAGCCAAAGAATGCTAGTACTTCACATTTGATTGGACTCTATTTGTTGCTTATTAACCAAGTAGGTAAGGGTAAGTAACATAGGGCTATAAATATATTTCCAGAGAAACTATGGTTTGAAACATTCAACTTTTATGAGTATATAATTGCAAATGTCACATTAAGACTTATCCATTTACACACGACAATACGGATGAATCTCAGAAACAATGTTGGATGAAAGAACCACACACAGGAGAGTAGGTACAGTATGATTCCATTTATATAAAGTTCAAATACAGGCAAAATTACTATATGATCTAAGAAATTAGGTTAGTGGTTACCTTTGGGGTAGTACTTGGGAGTGGGACAAAGTGGGGACTAAGGAGATGTCAGCGATGTTCTCTTTTCTTGATCCCGGTAATAGTTACATGATGTGTTAAAATTTATCAGGCTGTATATTGATAGTATTTTGTGTACTTTTCTGTTTGAATATCATTCTTCAATTTGAAAAGTGAAGAAACAATTCCCTTTTAAAGTAAAATAAGTTGTTATTTAAAAAAATTCACAAAACCATAAAGCAAGAGAATTATTTTTCAATATCATTCCAAATTACTGTCGATGATGATGATAATCATTTATTGAGCACATCTCCTATATTGGGCACAGCTCTAAGGGTTTGAATTACATTACTTATTTAAAGATTCCACCAATTTTGAGGTGCTTATTATCCCAATTGTTTGGAGTGCTAAGGAGGAATTGGGACTTGGAGAAATTAAGCAGCTTGCTCAAGCTCATATAGCAGGTTGGTCATGTGTGAATTTGAATGCTTCTCTGTTTAACTTCAGAGGAGGAGGAGGTCTTGTACTAGGCCACACACTTCCACTCACCATCCCACTTGCACATTGAGACAAATTGTTGATTTCAAGACTCTAGAGTTAATTTTCATTTTGGGGGCAGGCAGTTTTCTTTCTGGATTTAACTTTCCTTTCCCGTGATAATGAATGGTCATTATTACTAACATATTTTGCTCTCAATCTGTATTCAGAATGTATAGAACTCAGGATCAAATATAAAGCAGCAATATTGCTTTAACCCTAAAGTTCAGAAAAGCCAAAGAGTTAGTACCGTTTCACAGACAAGTCAAACAGGTAAATTCAGGAATGTTTTGATTGGCATCCTCATATTTATTTTTAATTTTAGGAAGCTGCTTCCTAGTTTTGGCTTTTGTGCTTCTAAAGCTTGTGGTTGAGAGAGAGGAAAAGAGATGTTAAGATAAAAACTTTGAATTTAAGAATTGTAGTTTTTAATTTATTAGGGCAATATTGGATGATTAGATTTTGAGAAACCGGGTAGTCTAAGGAATCACATTTATTTCTCATTAGAAAGTTGATTTTTTCCCCTGGGCTACACATAGTACATGCTGGTGTAGGGGAAAGGGATGGGGGAAAAGGGATATAAGGGAAGTTGATGCATGGCTTGAGGGAGACAGGCATTAACTTTCCTGCAAGTTAGAATTAAGAGGATGTCTTAATCCTTTTATGCTGCTGTAACAAAAATATCGACTAAACTAACAAACATTTACTTATCAGTTCTATAGGCTGAGAAGTCTAAGATCTAGGTTCTGGCAGACAGGTAGAAGAAGTGAAACATTAATGTTGTATAGTTATAAAAGCACTGTCACATTTCATTTTACCCTCATGATTCTGTGAGATTGGTATCTCAATTTTATAGATTACCGAGTCTCAAAGAATTTAAGCACATTTAAGTAGTAAGCAACGGACTGTGAAAATGAAGGGGGAGGAGCAGGTAATCATGACTAGATAAATTGGGAAGGCTTTTACGTAGAAAATGTATGAATTAGGTCTTGAGGAGCAAGTGAGATTTAAGCACAAGAAAGTAAGGGGAGGGGCACTGTTGGGGAACTGTGGAAGCCAAAATTCAAATGTAGGAGAAGGCATGGCTCTTTCGGTCTTGTGGTCAGCTGTTCATTGTGGGTGGAGAATAGGTCCTAGAGCCGCTGTAGTTCAGCTGCCTATAAAATTCTTTTGTGATCACGTCATGAGGTCCTGGCTCTGTAGGCAGTAGGAAGGAGTGACCTTCCTGTGTTAGAACACCATTATTGTGGGTGGGTAAGGGAAGTGAAGAGATGGAAGAAAAGAGGCCAAGTAGCGAATTATTACAACAGTGCAAAGGGGGCTTGAACGAGGATGAGATAGAATCAGGAGTGGGGGAGATTGGAGAGGATTCCAACTGTGACTGTTTCCCATTCAGGCCCAGGTGCTCCTTACTTTGCCTAACTTTTTCTCTGACTACCACTACAAATGCATCTTCAGGGATCTTGTTAGAGAATTTTCATTGTAACTCTCATGAGAAACTATGGTTCTTTATAAATTTATGAAGATTACAGAAAAAGTAAATGTGGCACTTTTCATTTTATTAAGATTATTTTCTTTTAATTTTACATAGATAAATTATGAAACAGAATTTTGAATTGCAAAGTCTTGACTTTAAAACTATTTGAGGTAAATACACACTACTATGACTTCCTGTCTTCAAAACTTGCATACCTAATACATTTGACACCAGAGCACATTGGTATTTTTTAACACCCTCTTTTGTATATAACAAGATTATTTTCAGTAAGAATTATGGGTTAATCAGCAATATAGTTATTTTTTGGTTCGTACTTAGTTTTAAAACAAATTATAATATGTTTTAATTTTAATGGAAATAAAAAATAGTTCACAATATTAAATATTAAACCTTAGAGTTTATACGGTTTCCCTATTTTAAACACAAAAATTCCAAGTCATTGCATAGAAGGACAGAATTAAAGTAATTCAAGTTCTGTTTTTCTTTCTTTGCAAAGACTGTGCTACTATTGGTTGTTTTGAATCTAAGGGTTAAATGTAGAAATGTATAGTACCACATATCTTGGAGGAATGAACTGCACCTGAAGGAGGCTCAAATGATTTTGAACTATTATAAAATTACGCTTGGATGTGTGTAGTTTGGTCCTCATCTGTTAGGGATTAGCTGTATTAGTGGAATTTAGATGTATGCTTGAAAGTTCTCCAAACTTCTATGTGGAATCCACAGTTTATGAAAGAATACATAACAAAAGTATGTGATTTTGAAACTTGCATATATTATTCAAAATCAACCATAATTGTGCATTGTTTAGGAATCAGACCAACAAAATATTTTTTCAGGGTATTTTGTCACTAACAGTTTTTAAATTGTAGATGCAGGGGATAATAAAAAAACTAACCTTGTTAAAATTTTTACAGTATCTACAGGGAGTGGACCCCCTGATTACCTGTGCCCAGGGTAGACTGCTTCCCCTCCCTCACGCTTGATGTTGCTGCCTTGACTGGTATTTTTTTCTCCTTCTGAAATGACTCCTTTTCCCCTCATCCTGCCTTCTACCATATATCTTCATTGCCCTTCCAGTCTCAATCAGACACCACCTACGTTAACTGACTCCCATGACTGAATGCTATGTTTCCTTTCTTTGATCTAACAGTGTACTATTATCATTATTCTGTGGGCCACCTTGTAATATAAACTTTGTGAATATTGTCCCTGAGAGTAGTGTCTTACTTCACTTTTATTTTTTGGCACCTAGCATTAAACACGTTTTTCATTTAGTCAAAACAGCCCTTAGACACATCAGATCAATTAAATACAAAGGAAACTGTTAGAGCGACCAGACCACATTTTGTTTTATTGTTGTTATAGAACCTTAAAAATAAGATTTGGGGGAATATTAATACATAATAGTCTTCAATGCAATATATATATTTAACTTTATATTTTTTCTACCAAAATCTAAATTTATTTAGTATTTCTATCTTCCTCCAGAATAAGACAAGGAACTCTGCCCCCTGATCTAGCCCCATAGTCTTTTCCTACTATCTTTCTAATGTCTGAACTTTTATTCCCACTTATATTTTTAACCCCCTCCAAATTAACTTTTTTACACTGTATTTAATCAGAATTTCCAATATATCTAATAATTACATTCAGCACTTTTTTATACATTCCATTCCTTCCTTCTAGGCCTTTCTTCTTCCTGGAGTATGTGCATTACTAATTCTTGCAGGGAGTACCTTTTGGTGGAAAACTCTCCTTGTCCTTCATGCTTGAAACAGTCTTTGTTTCACTATCATTGTTATTAAAGTTTAGTTTAGCTGGGTTTGTAATTTTAGGTGGATAGTTACGTACTCTTTGTATTTTGAAATACTCTGGCTGCTATTGTAGCTGTTGAGATATATGCAGTCAGTCTAATTGTCATTTATTAGATAGTTTATCTTTTGCCTTAGGAGGCTTTTAAAGTTTTTATCTTTAATGTGTTTTAGTTTCATTACTATGGATTTAAATGTGAGTTTATTTTTAATGTATCCTGTTTTCTCCTTGTTTTTTCTTTCCGAGGATATATTTTTCTTCAATTCTTGAAAATTCTCAGTCATCTCATTACAACTGTTAAAAAAAATATTGCTTCTTTATCATTCTCCCGACTTACTACTTCTGGAATATCTATTAGCAATGTGTGGAGCAGAGATTCCTAGTACTCAAGAGTATCAGAATATTTATTCCCTCAAGGGCATATGAATGACTATGCCTTTTTGCTCCTTGCAGTTGAAAACTATAAAATGGAAGTGGAAGTGATGTATGTTGTCTCGGGGCTGAGGTAGGGAAAAGGCCTTTGAAACTTTACTCTCTTTTTCTTCCACTTCAGCAATTATGGAAGAGGGCCTTGAATGATTGATAAATGAACTTTTATTAAGCCACTGATATTTGGGGATGTTTGTTACTGCAGTGTTAGCCTATCCTATCCTGACTAAAATAGGGAGCTTCTCAATCTATGCCGCATGTCTCATAAAATTATCTTTCATAGTTTTCAGTCATTTATTTCTCTGGTACAACCTTTCACTGGAATAATTATTTCTTTAACTATGATCAGCTTAGGATTAGTCCCTTGTTAGCTCTTATTCTAGAAACTGTAATTTACTTTGCAGATTTATAACTCTTTCTTCATCACAGGCATCTATTCTTGGTTTATAATGATTATTTATAATTTTTGTACTTGAATTACATATATTATTTCTTTTTATTTCCATGAGTATTTTGAACATACTTGTTTATAAATAATATTCAGATAATAGTTTTATGTTTTGCATTCCTCCAAAATGAATTCTTTCAAGTTGTCTAGAATGTCAGCTGCCTTTTGTGGCAGTTGCCTCACATGGTATGAAATTTTTGTTTGCTGACTCATTTTGAGTAGGGGTTTTATTGTTGTTGTTGCTGTTATTTTATTTTTAATGCCCTTTTCTCTGGGCTTATATACCTTGCCTACCAGTTTTTGCCATTACCTTTATCTAGCTCCCTGGAGCTCTCTATCCAGAACCAGGTCACATATTGGCATGTGGGGCCCCCAGTCCTGCAGAGGTATTGGTATGTTACAAGTCTTGTTTCTGAGTCCAAGAATGCCTGGACCCAGGGTCAGAGTGGGAAGGAGTCTTGGCTCCCACTCACTTTCCTGATTGCAGCTTGACGGAGTCTCAGCCCTGGGCAGTGGTCGCCATTTTGTTGAGACTCCTTTTGTAACTCAGGGAAACTAAACCCAACCTCTGGTTTCATAGCCTGAGTCTGGCCCTGGTCCCCTGAAACAAAGGGTGTGTTTTGAGCTCCCGTCATTCCCCCTCCTCACTTTGAAATGTCTTGTTTCTACCCAGGAACCTAGTAGTTTACTATTACTGTTTGTATTTCTGTTCCAAGATGTCTATCTTGTCCCTGAGTCCAGTTTTGTGTTTTTAAATATTAAATATATAACATAAAATTGTAAATATATGTGTGTGCATTTCTTTAATTACTATGGGCCTGAAGCAGAGGAATTGAGTATTTATACCTGAACTCACAATTTTGTCTTAATAAAAAGTCAAAGTCTTTAATTTAAATAAGATTAAACCTCTGACTCATCATATGGTGATCCTTCTCTTATTACAAATTACAGATATTTCATTTTGATTCAGTTCTCTCCCAGTGGTTTTCATTTGATTTTTAAAAAGATTTTCTGAGAAAGAAGAGGGTTTTTTGGTGTGGGGTGGGGCAATTTATTGAGTCCAAAAGGCCATCAGAGCAGCCTAGTCAGAATCATTAAATGCACTTACCACTCAACTTTCTCCTTTGTTAAAGGTGGCGAGTGTGGGTTAATTAAGCTTTTTAGTCTTCCCATATTTGTTTTTCTTTTTATCCTTCATTCAATTATATATATATATATATATATATATATATATATTTTAACATCTTTATTGGAGTATAATTGCTTTACAATGGTGTGTTAGTTTCTGCTTCATAACACAGTGAATCAGCTATACATATAAATGTATCCCCATATCTCTTCCCTCTTGTGTCTCCCTCCCATCCTCCCTGTCCCTAGATTGCTTTGGGTCATTTTCACATGCTGATTCTTCCAATCCAAGAACATGGTATATCTCTCAATCTGGTGGTATCATCTTTAATTTCTTTCATCAGTGTCTTATAGTTTTCTGCATACAGGTCTTTTGCCTCCTTAGGTAGGTTTATTCCTAGGTATTTTATTCTTTTTGTTGCAATGGTAAATGGAGGTGTTTCCTTAATTTCTCTTTCAGATTTTTCATCATTAGTGTATAGGAATGCAAGAGATTTCTGTGCATTAATTTTGTATCCTGCTACTTTACCAAAACCATTGATTAGCTCTAGTAGTTTTCTGGTAGCATCTTCAGGATTCTCTATGTATAATATCATGTCATCTGCAAACAGTGACAGTTTTACTTCTTCTTTTTTGATTTGGATTCCTTTTATTTCTTTTTCTTCTCTGACTTCTGTGGCTAAAACTTCCAAAACTATGTTGAATAATAGTGGTGAGAGTGGACAACCTTGTCTTGTTCCTGCTCTTAGAGGAAATGGTTTCAGGTTTTCACCACTGAGAGTGATGTTGGCTGTGGGTTTGTCATATATGGCCTTTATTATGTTAGTAGGTAAGTTCCGTCTTTGCCCATTTTCTGGAGGGTTTTTATCATAAATGGTGTTGAATTTTGTCAAAAGCTTTTTCTGCATCTATTGAGATTATCATATGGTTTTTCTCCTTCAATTTTTTAATATGGTATATCACATTGATTGATTTGCATATATTGAAGAATCCTTGCATTCCTGGGATAAATCCCACTTGATCATGGTGTACGATCCTTTTAATGTGCTGTTGGATTGTGTTTGCTAGTATTTTGTTGAGGATTTTTGCATCTATTTTCATCAGAGATATTGGCCTGTAGTTTTCTTTTTTAGTGACATCTTTGTTTGGTTTTTGTATCAGGGTGGTCGTGGCCTCGTAGAATGAGTTTGGGAGTGTTCCTCCCTCTGCTATATTTTGGAAGAGTTGAGAAGGATAGGTGTTAGCTCTTCTCTAAATATTTGATGGAATTCGCCTGTGAAACCATCTGGTCCTTTGCTTTTGTTTGTTGGAAGATTTTTAATCACAGTTTCAGTTTCAGTGCTTGTGATTGGTCTGTTCATATTTTCTATTTCTTCCTGGATCAGTCTTGGAAGTTTGTGCATTTCTAAGAATTTGTCCATTTCTTCCAGGTTGTCCATTTTATTGGCATCTAGTTGCTTGTGGTAATCTCTCATGATCCTTTGTATTTCTGCAGTGTCAATTGTTACTTCTCCGTTTTCATTTCTAATTCTATTGATTTGAGTCTTCTCCCTTTTTTTCTTGACGAGTCTGGCTAATGGTTTATCAATTTTCTTCATCTTCTCAAAGAACTGGCTTTTACTTTTATTGATCTTTGCTATTGTTTCCTTCATTTCTTTTTCATTTACTTCTGATCTGGTCTTTATGATTTCTTTCCTTCTGTTAACTTTGGGGTATTTTTGTTCTTCTTTCTCTAATTGTTTTAGGTGTCAGGTTAGGTTGTTTATCTGAGATTTTTCTTGTTTCTTGAGGTAGGGTTGTATTGCTATAAACTTCCCTCTTAGAACTGCTTTTGCTGCATCCCGTAGGTTTTGGGTTGTCGTGCATTCATTGTCATTTGTTTCTAAGTATTTTTTGATTTCCTCTTTGATTTCTTCAATGATCTCTTGGTTATTTAGTAGTGTATTGTTTAGCCTCCATGTGTTTGTATTTTTTACAGATTTTTTCCTGTAATTGATATCTAGTCTCATAACGCTGTGGTTGGAAAGATACTTGATACGATTTCAATTTTCTTAAATTTACCAAGGCTTGTTTTGTGACCCAAGATATGGTCTATCTTGGGGAATGTTCCATGAGCACTTGGGAAGAAAGTGTATTCTGTTCTTTTTGGATGGAATGTCCTATAAATATCAATTAAGTCCATCTTGTTTAATGTGTCATTTAAAGCTTGTGTTTCCTTATTTATTTTCATTTTGGATGATCTCTCTATTGGTGAAAGTGGGGTGTTAAAGTCCCGTACTATTATTGTGTTACTGTCAGTTTCCCCTTTCACGGCTGTTAGCATTTGCATTATGTATTGAGGTGCGCCTATGTTGGGTACATAAGTATTTACAATTGCTATATCTTTGTCTTGATTGATCCCTTGATCATTAGGTAGTGTCCTTCTTGGTCTCTTGTAATAGTTTTTATTTTAAAGTCTATTTTGTCTGATATGAGAATTGCTATTCCAGCTTTCTTTTGATTTCCACTTGCATGGAATATCTTTTTCCATCCCCTCACTTTCAGTCTGTAAGTGTCGGTAGGTCTGAAGTGGGTCTCTTGTAGACAGCATATATATGGGTCTTGGTTTTGTATCCATTCAGCCAGTCTATGTCTTTTGGTTGGAGCATTTAATCCATTTACATTTTAGGTAGTTATTGATATGTATGTTCTTATTACCATTTTCTTAGTTGTCTTGGGTTTGTTATTGTAGGACTTTTCTTTCTCTTGTGTTTCTTGCCTAGAGAAGGTCCTTTAGCATGTGTTGTAAAGGTGGTTTGGTGGTGCTGAGTTCTCTTAGCTTTTGCTTGTGTGTAAGGGTTTTAATTTCTCTGTCGAATCTGAATGAGATCCTTGCTGGGTAGAGTAATCTTGGTTGTAGGTTTTTCCCTTTCATCACTTTAAACATGTCCTGCCACTCCCTTCTAGTTTGCAGAGTTTCTGCTGAAAGATCAGCTGTTAACCTTATGAGGATTCCCTTGTGTGTTATTTGTTGCTTTTCCCTTGCTGCTTTTAATATTTTTTCTTGGTATGTAATTTTTGATCGTTTGATCAATATGTGTCTAGGCATGTTTCTCCTTGGGTTTATCCTGTATGGGACTCTCTGCGCTTCCTGGACTTGATTGACTGTTTCCTTTCCCATATTAGGGAAATTTTCAACTATGATCATCTCAAATATTTTCTCAGTCCCTTTCTTTTTCTCTTCTTCTGGGACCCTTTTAATCCGAATGTTGGTACGTTTAATGTTGTCCCAGAGGCCTCTGAGACTCTCCTCAATTCTTTTCACTCTATTTTCTTTATTCTGCTCTTCGGTAGTTACTTCCACTATTTTATCTTCCAGGTCACTTATCCGTTCTTTTGCCTCAGTTATTCTGCTATTGATTCCTTCTAGAGAATTTCTAATTTCATTTATTGTGTTGTTCATCATTGTTTGTTTGCCCTTTCATTCTTCTAGGTCCTTGTTAAATGTTTCTTGTATCTTCTCCATTCTATTTCCTAATTTTGGATCATCTTTACTGTCATTACTCTGAATTCTTTTTCAGGTAGTTTGCCTATTTCCTCTTCATTTGTTCAGTTTGGTGGGTTTTTTCCTTGCTCCTTCATCTTCTTTGTGTTCCTCTGTTTTCTCATTTTGCTTAACTTAGTGTGTTTGGGGTCTCCTTTTCGCAGGCTGCAGGTTCGTAGTTCCTTTTGTTTTTGGTGTCTGCCCCTAGTGGCTAAGGTTGGTCAGTGTGTTGTGAAGGCTTTCTGGTGGAAGGGAGTAGTGGCTGTGTTCTCTTGGATGAGGCTGGATCTTGTCTTTCTGGTGGACAGGACCACGTTCAGTGGTGTGTTTTGTGGTGTCTATGACTTTATTATGATTTTAGGCAGCCTCTCTGCTAATGGATGGGGTTGTGTTCCTGTCTTGCTAGTTGTTTGGCATAGAGTGTCCTGCACTGTAGCTTGCTGGTCGTTGAGTGGAGCTGGGTCTTAGCTTTGCAATGGAGATCTCTGGGAGAGCTTTTGCCGTTTGATATTACGTGGAGCTGGGATGTCTCTGGTGGCCCAGTGTCCTGAACTCGGCTCTCCCAACTCAGAGGCACAGGCCTGACACCTGGCCAGAGCACAGCCACATGCCTATTCAGCATATTTCTGAAGCTGGGAAAATTCTGAGGGGCTGAGGTGGGCCCATTTTTCCTGGTTTTTCATGGTGGTGGTGAGGAGATCTCTTACATACCAGGTGGGAAATTCTTTATTCAGATGTCTGGCAGAATTTATGCTTCAAAGTTTCCACATGGCATGTTTCATTATAAAATACCTCAAGCTTTCAAAATATGCATTCTGTCAACATGAGACCACTGTGGATATGGGTTTGTATTTTCAGTAAGGTATTAAAGCAGGCAGTGTGATGCAGGCGAAGCCTGGGCACATCTCTGAAGCCAGAACAACTGCTTTTCCAGAGAGGAACTGGGACTAGCCAGCTATCAGGATCCTTTCCAATTCATACACTCCACACAGTCAGAAGTGCCCCTCACGGCTCCGCTTCCCCAGAGGAGTCTCAGTTAATAATAGAATTAATAATAACTTAAGGAAAGAATTAAGTGAAAAGATATGTGAACATCTGGAATCAACTCACTTAATAAAATGTCAGTGGCAGCTAAATGAAGAGGTTATGCTACCTTCATTTTCTGTGTTACTCTGAGTGAGATAAAATCACACCCTGTTTCATTCTGCTTTGGTGAGCCTTTAGGTGCTAGATCTCTGAGGTCGCATAGAATATAAAATGCAATATTTTTCCAAAGAGGCACCCATGTAGATGGAACAATGTTTTACTTTTAAGATTAGGTTTGCTTTCATCCTTTTTTGCTAAGTGTTTGCTATCACAAATGTGTTTCTTTTGAGAATATTTTTATAGGAAATCAAAACATTGAAAACAATTTCAGGGATAATTTTCCACATTATTATAGAAGCCTTTCCTTTATTAAAATACTTAAAAACAAGCTTCCCCAGTGCATTTGCTTGTTTTCAAATAATTTCTTCTTTAAACAAAAAATACGTTACTTTACAAAAAATAATCATTTTGGTGAAACTAGTTCTAAAATGCATGACATAAATGTTACCTTTTGTACTGGGTTGAATACTGTTCCTCCAAAATTCATGTTCAGCCAGAACCTGTGAATGTAACTTTATTTGGAAATAGGATCTTTGTAGATGTAATTAAGTTAAGGTGATTTCATACTGGATTATGGTGTGCCACAATAATGGGCCAATGTGTTGTCCTTTATATGAAGAGAGAAATCTGGACACAGACTCACAGAAAGGGGAAAGACATGAGAAGACAGAGACAGAGTTAGAGTGATGTATCTACAAGCCTAGGAGTGCCAAGAATTGCCAGCAGTCACCAGAAGCTAGGAGAGAGGTATGGAATAGATTTTCCCTCGCAGCCTCCAGAAGGAATCAACCCTGCTGATATCTTGATTTTGGACTTCTGTCTTCAGAAATGTGGGAGAAGAAATTTCTGTTGTTTTAAGCCACCCATTTGTGGCACTTGTGTCATAGAAACCCTAGGACACGAATACATATTTTCACATAGCATGTTTTACTGAACATCATGCAACTTTTATCTATGGTATAAACAATTTGAGTTTGTTCTAATGCTGTGATATTCCGAGGGGCCTTTGAAGTGTTCTGGACTTACCTTGGCCCTCAAAGAAAGTAAATAAGGCAACTTTGATATTCTTGCTGGCCTTTGTGTCTTATGGTCATCAGCTATTATATTTCTGTATATGTCTTTCCTTTTTTCTTCCTCTCTGTGTCTAAATAGCTATCATACTCTAAGAAGGATTGAAGGTTTTCAGGAGAAAAAAGGCCAACCAACTTAAGTTTGTTAAATCAGTTCTTGATTTTTACACACAATTCTAAGTTTATGGGCTCAGCTCTAAGAGTTCCTAATTTCCCAAAGTGTATTTGGCCATAGATGATCTGGGAAAATATGGTGGGGGATGACGGTGGTGGTAATTGTGATGTTTATGGTCAAAAGCGGTTTGGGGAATGCTGCCTACTGTATACCCCCTTTGGCAAAGTCATAGTCTCTTTATACATAACATAATATGTGTGTGTATGTATGTGTGTGTGTGTGTCTATACTTATTTTTTTTAAAGATTCCTAGAAGCTCAAAAGTAAAGAATCTTGTTTAAACTAGTACTTGATGCTAGACCCCTTCTTTCATATTATCTATCAATATCTCAGGATTCTACAGAAATCACTTTGAGGAAGACTGTTTTAAAGAGGAAAATGTCTGTTCCCTAATAAACAGTTTCCTTTAAGCTTAGAGCTGAGGCTTTCTTTGTGGGCCTTCAGCTCTGTGACTTCGTTTTGAATATTTGAGGTTCCTGAAAACCAGAGGGTCAGAGACAAGAGGAGTTGTTCTAATTTGTTCTCAGCAATAATTAATCTTCCTAAAGTACCATTTATTTACATAGGAGTTTGTTTTTTGTTTGTTTGGGGGTTTTTTGGCATTTATTTACCTGTCATAATCTCGGTGCTAAGAAAGATTAAGTAAATCTCTATTTGGAAAATGCTGTATAAAGTTGAAATTGAAGACAGGCAAACAAACAACGTTGTAGTTGGACTCGTTTTGTTTTTTTTTTTCTGCCTATATATCCAGTCCCTCACATCTTCTATGTTATTTTAACTTTGAGGCTGCTTTTGAGTTAGTGCCAGTGCTTAATTATGTGTCATCCTGTCTTATATCTAATTATTTAAATTCAGAAACTGAACAGTGTTGTTGCCAGCCTTATGAGGAATTAGAACAAGCCATTTACGTATTAAATCAGTCAGATGGAATATCTTCTATGTGCCAGTTGCTGTTCTAGGAGCCAGTGATACAGGATCCTAAAAGAGCACACACCTCAGTGTGGAGAGACCAACAATAAATGATAAACTGGTAATATTTCTAGTATGTTAGTTGGCAAGAAGTGTGATGGAGAAAAATTAAATAGGCCGGGGGTGGGTAGGAATATGGGTGAGGGTAGGTGAAAGTTTGTGATTTAGATGATGGTGGTCAGCAAAGTTAACACAGAGAAGGTGGAATTTGATAAAAATATCGCAAGAAGGTTAGGAGAGCATTCCCATTCCAGGAAAAAGGAACAACCAAAGCAAGTCCCAGAGCCAGGGGATGTCTGATGTCAGCAACAGCACAGGCTAGTATGTACAGGACAGAGGGACAGGACATGAATAGAGGGGTATAAGATCAGAGAGAAGTGATGGTAGGCATGGCGTGGAGGTCTTTTAGGCCATTATAAAAATTTTAGCTTCTGTGCTGAGTGGGGTGGGAGATCACTGGAGAGATTTGAGAAATGACGTGATCTAGCTTAGACTTTTTTTGGATTATATAAGAGTTTATTTTACTTTAAAAATATTTTTTATACAATTTTAAAGGTTATACTCCATTTACAGTTATTGCAAAATATGGACTATATTCCCCATGTTGTACAATACATTATTAAGCCTATCTTAAACCCAGTAGTTTGTACTTCCTGCTCACCCACCCCTATATTGCTTCTCCACCCCCCCCGCAACTGGTAGCAACTTGTTTGTTCTCTATATCTGTGAGTTTGCTTTTTTTTGTTATACTCACTAGTTTGTTTTGTTTTTGAATTCCACATATAAATGATATCATACAGTATTTGTCTTTCTCTGTCTGATTTATTTCACTTAGCATATTACCCTCCCAAATCCATCCATGTTGCTGCAAATAGCAAAATTGTGTTCTTTTTTATGGCTGAGTAATATTCCATTTGTGTGTGTGTGTGTGTGTGTGTGTGTGTGTGTGTATGTGTATACACCACATCTTCTTTATCCATTACTATGTTGATGGACACTTAGATTGCTTCCATACCTTGGCAATTGTAAATAATACTTTTATAAACATTGAGGTGCACACCTGTCAGAATAGCTATCATCTAAAAAACACAAATAAGGAACGTTGGCAAGGATGTACAGAAAAGGGAACCCTCCTACACTGTTGGTGGGAATGTAAACCGGGCAGCCACTGTGGAAAACAGTATGGGGGTTTCTCAAAAAACTAAAAATCAAATTTACATATAACCTAGCAGTTCTACTCGTGGATATATGTCCCAAAGAAACAAAAACACTAATTTGAAGAGATACATGCACCCCAGTCTAGCTTATATTTGACATCATGCTTTTAGGAGCATGGTGACTGTTGAACTGTTGGCACCCAGGCTTATATATCAGCTCTCATAAAAAAGTATTTTCAAATAGACTGAGGTAGTTTCTCATGGAGGGGAACTCATACTATGGAGGCAGATGTCCTAGGAACTATGGGAATAAATTAAAATCTTTCATTTTCTTTTTAGAGAAAAATGATCTCGGGATATCAAAGGAGTCACAGTAGTGGGAAAATGTTTTTAGAAAGTCTGAGCTGAAGGTTTGTCTGTGTTCTCTCCTTTAGCTCTCTGGCAAGAAGGGCTGCTCAGGCTGATATGTGTTATTATCGGTTCTGAATTCACTCTGGCATTTAATGCCACCAGAATCAAGTAACCTGTCATAAAAAGTCTTCTGTTATAGAGATCCTAGGGGAAGTTAGAAGCCTAAGATATAAGCTTCTCTACTTTCAGTGTGTTTGAACATGCCATCGTTAGAATTTTGAAAGCTGGTTAGCATATATTTGTCTTTCTCTGTCTGACTTACTGCACTACGTATGATAATCTCTAGGTCCATCCATGTTGTTGCAAGTGGCATTATTTCATTCTTTTTTATGGCTGAGTAATATTCCATTGTATATATGTATCACACCTTCTTTATCCATTCCTCTGTCGATGGACATTTAGGTTGCTTCCATGTCTTGGTTATTGTAAATGGTGCTGCAACGAACATTGGGGTGCATGTGTCTTTTTGAATTATGGTTTCCTCCAGATATATGACCAGGAGTGGGATTGCTGGATCATATGAGAGTTCTATATTTAGCTTTTTAAAGAACCTCCATCCTGTTCTCCACAGTGGTTGTATCAGTTTACATTCATATGCTATCACTTATATGTGGAATCTAAAAAAAAAGGTACAAATGAACTTATTTACAAAACAACAACAGACTCACAGACATAGAAAACAAACTTATGGTTATCAAAGGGTAAAGGTGTGGGAGAGGGATAAATTAGGAGTTTGGGATTAACATATACACACTGCTATATATAAAATAGATAATCAACAAGGACCTACTGTATAGCACCAGGAACTCTACTCAGTATTCTGTAATAACTTATATGGGAAAAGAGTCTGAAAAAGAATGGATATGTGTATATGTATAACTGAATCATTTTGCTGTACACCTAAAACTAACACAACTTTGTAAATCAGTGATACTCCAAAATAAAATGAAAATTAAATTAAATTAAAAAATAAAGGAATAGAACATAAAAAAGATAACTGGTTAGTAAAGGAATAAAATCAAGAATCAGTCCTGTTTTTCTTAAACAGATTATACCTTAGGATAACCAAATGGTTAATGAGAAGAATGTTCTTGATGTAGAACTATGTTGCTTAATAAAGAACAAGAGTCATAATATGAACCATCCATTGATGAACCAACCACTCATAAAATGTACCCCCATTCAGATATCCCTTCCTGCAGATGTCTGTTCTCCTTCCTTCCCGCCCTGTTACCATCTTTTCTGGTCAGTATATCTCATATTGTTAGATGTGGCTGTACTGAGCAGTAAAATGTGAATCATTTCTAAGTGAAAATAGTCATCATTCAAAAAGACATGGGATTTCATGAAGTCCACAAAAGCAGTGCTAGAGAACTCCTTCAACCACCCTCAACATTATTAAGAAACAAGGGTCTGGCAGAGTTATGCTAGTTATCATTTGAAGGAGAAAAAATGTCACGATGGGTGAACATAGTGCTCTTAAATTCAAAGCTTTGAAATGTCAAAGATCAATAATAACAATAGTTATCAATTATTAATGTATACCGTGCAGCAAGTGCTATTCCAAGTGCTTTACATATAGTCTTAGTTGGTCTGTTAGTTTGGCTAAGTGTGTCACAGGGTCACAATAACCCTTTTGTAGATAAGCTAGAAGTTTATTTTTCTTAGACTGAACTGATATAGTGGCTCTGCTCAGCAAAATTCTGGAGGCCCAGTTCCTTTCATGCTGTTGCTCTGTTTCCCTAGAGTGTTTGCCTTATGGGCATAATCCAAGAAATCTCACTCTCTGAGTATATTTCTCCTAGTCACAGTTTTCTTCCCTTTCAGAGTCCACACTGGAAGTTCATGTATCACCTTTAATTTTTTTTTTTTTTTTTTTTTTTTTTTGCTGTACGCGGGCCTCTCACTGTTGTGGCCTCTCCCGTTGTGGAGCACAGGCTCTGGACACGCAGGCTCAGCGGCCATGGCTCACGGGCCCAGCCGCTCCGCGGCATGTGGGATCCTCCCGGACCGGGGCACAAACCCGCGTCCCCTGATTGGCAGGCGGGCTCTCAACCACTGTGCCACCAGGGAAGTCCCACTTTTGCTTTTATACATTGTTGAGTACTTAGTCCCTTGGCCACATCTGGATGCAAGGATGGAGGCAAAATGTAGTATTTTTTTTTGCTGGCCAAATGCTCAGATGACCACTGGAAGGCTCTGCCCCTCTGAGGTTATTTTATTCCATCGCCATAATAATCCTATGAAGTAGGTGCCATTACCATCACAGTATTATAGATGAGATACCTTAGGCATGGAAAGGCTTGACAGTTTCTCAAAGTCAGGGAATTCCTTAAGTGTTTTTGAAAATGTTACAGTCTTGCTTTAAACATCAAAAGAAATGTCAGTGTTTCTCAACAGACCACCTTTTCTTTTTCTTTTTTCTCAAATAATGTAGACTGATGCTTTTGTAAAATGCAATAAAAATATCATGCGATTGCTATAAAAGTTTCTAAATGTCTATTCTCAATTCTGAATATATTCTGTTGTAGACAAGGAAAAGTAGTCTGTGAGGAACTGGCACCAGTCCTCAATTTGTGTAGCCCTGAATTAGATTGTGTAGTTTTAACCATCAATTTTATTGGAAAAAGTAACAGTACTCTCTCACCCCTGACACGTTTAATTTAGTCAATGTTTGCTTTAAGAACTGGTACACAGTTGCAATTACATATATATATGTATTTGTATATATATTTGTGTATGTGTATATATATATATATATATATATGTAAACTCACTTTTATGGTTTTTACTGTAAAGAAGTATAAAGTTTTAGAACCTCATTTTATTTGTAATTATCCTCAGGGACCTCTTCATGTACATTTACAAATGTATTCAGAACCTTTGTCAGTCAGGAGAGTTAAGGGAGCCCTTAACTTCCAAAAAGAATTTGAATATACTTATGATGAAAGACATATGTCAGTAAATCTATCAAATAAACACAGGAAAAATTTAAGAAATCATATGCAGGAGGGGTAGCAAATATAGTTATCATCTAGGCTGGTTGTAGCCATTTCACATCATGTGTAAAGTCTGCTCAGTTGGTCTACTATAGCTAGAATATAATACTGAGAAAGATTTTGAGTCCAAGTGGGTTCAGCTGGGCAAGACTGTCATGCTTGATTAATGATGTCTGGAAGAGGAGCAGGTGGGGTGGCATGCATGCCATGTATTTTCCTCCATTAACTATTATACTGGTTCTGAGCTTCCAGCAACAAAGGGAAAGCATTCTACATAGTGGGTTATATTCATTATCTACTGAAAAAGGTATGTTCGGATTTGTAAGAAAGAACACTTTTTCCTTGTTCTGAATTCTAAAATGATTTTGTTTTTCTAGATGGAAGGGATATTGAAAAATACAATGAAATGTATCCTAAACAATGGTTTTTCAGTAGATGTACAGGTATATGCCTTTAAAAATATATCAACTCTTGATAATCCAAGAGCATATCAGAAAAAAGAAACAAATCTTATTTTTTGCAAGAATATCCATAAATATTTCATATACTTATACAAAGTTACAAGGAAGGCTAGAATAAGTGTATGGAAGATCAAATGATCAATCTGTTAGACCCTGTCTTCTCCCTATATAAAGTTATAGGTTTATAGCTTTCTTTTTTTTTTTTAAATCTTTTCACTTTTCCTCTGTGTCTAAACAAATGACATGACACTGTACTGAAGAGGAAGGGATTCAGTAATGAGGAATGGATTGGACATGTCAGGGAGATTAGACAGCCCTGTTGCAAACTTCCAACTATAACTGATGTCCTAATATTGGTTTTGACAACCTGTGACAATGGCAGAAGCAGCATGGAGATTATTTTTAATAATGCACAGAGGCAGTAGATATAACTGTGCATCCTGAGTGCCTTCTACTTTCTTCTCTAGGCACTTTTCCCACTTCCCACCTCTTCTTTCCTTCTTCCACTTACCCATTTCTCTTATTTTCTTCCAAGTCTGATGCTTTCTACCCCAATTCTCCCATTCCCAGCCTTCCCAGAAGTATTAAATTATTGAATTTAATAGGAGACAAATTAAAGATCATCTCTAACCTAGTTATATTTTAAGTTGATAGGACTGACTTTAAGTTGTTATTTGCTTAAGATATTACCACTTAGTAATAAAGCCTACTGTTGATTATATCTCAGTTTAGAGTTTTCTCTAATACTGTAATACCTCAGGCTCAAAATAACACCTTCTTAATTGATTCTCTTTATTCAAAATTAAAAACCCATCATTGCTGTCCACACAGTAAAACTACATTATAAATAACTCTCCTAATGGGTAAATGAATTTTAAAATACTTAAAAATGTTAATTGGAGAGACTTCCACTTCTGGTCAAGATAGAGTAGCAGAAACAAAATATTCAAATGAGTTCTCTGACAACAGTGAAATTTAATGTAAAATCAGTAACAGAAAGATATTGGAGAAATCTCCCAAAACATTTGAAAAACAATTATAACAGATTTTAAAATAATCCAGAGGTCAAAGGAGAAATCAAAAAAGGAAATAAGAAGTAATTTGAATTGAATGCAAATGAGTACACATAATTAGAATTTGTGGATGTTGTTAAAGCAGTGCTTAGGGGGAAAGTTTTAGCACTCAGTGCCTGTATTAGAAATGAAAAAAAGGTCTCCAATCAATGACCTTAGGTTCCAACTGAAGAAACTAGAAAAAAAATCACAAATTAAACCCCAAGTAAGTAGGAAAAATAAATACTGAAGATCAGAGAGGAAATCAGTGAAATAGAAAACAGAAAAACAATGGAGAAAAATCAGTGAAACCAAAAATTGGTTCTTTGAGAAAATCAATAAAATTGATAAACTTCTAGCCAGATTGATAAGGAATAAGAGTGAAGATGAAATGACTAGTATCAGAAATGAGGGAGGTAACAGCACTGCAAATGCTACATGTATTAAAAGGACAGTCAGGAAATATTTTGAATAAGTTTATGCTAATATATTCAACAACTTAAATATAATGGGCATATTACATTTGGTCCTCATTGAAAAACCAAAGCTCAATCAAGAAGAAATCAATAATCTGAAGAGCTCTTTATATATAAAGAAATTGTATTTGTAGTTCAAAACTTCCAACAAAGGAAACTCCAGGCCCATAATGCTTCATTGGTAAATTCTGCCAAAGATTTAAGGAGGAAATGATGCCAATTCTGCACAAACTCTTTCATAAATTTTGAAAGAATACTTCCCAGCTCATTCTTTGTGACCAGCGTTGCCCTGATATCAAAACCAGACAAAGACATTCCAAGAAAAAAACAAATGTGAAAGAGTAATATCCTTCATGAACATTGATACAAAAATTCTCAATAAAAATTTTAGAAAATCTAATCCAACAGTAAATTAAAAAGATAATCCAAAATGGCAAGTAGGATTGTAATATAATGTAGCTCACCATATTGACAAATTTTAAAAAAATCATCATTTAAGTAGATACACAAAAAGCATTTGACAAATCCAATATTCTTTTCAATAAAACTCTGAGCAAAGTAGGGATAGAGGAGAAACCTTTTAGCTTGATAAATGGCATCTACAAAAAAGCATCCTACAGCTAATGTCATAATTAATGGTAAAAAAATCACAAAACTGAATGTTTTCCTGGAAAGATGAGGAACAAGAGAAGAATGTTCACCCTCATCAATTCTGTTCGGCACTGTATAATGATTCTAGCCAGTAAAATCAGGCAAGAAAAAGAAATAAAAGATGTCTTGATTGGAAAAGAAATAAAACTGTCTTTATTTGCAGATGGCTTTATTGTCTTAGTAGAACGTTTGATAAAATCAATGAAAACAATAGTAGAACTAAAAAATGAGATTCATAAGGTTGCAGAATATAAAATATTAAAAAATTAAATATACTTTTATATGCTAGCAATAAACCATAGGGTATTCAAACTAACAAAGCAAAACCATTTATAATAGACTGAAAAATATGATACAGTTTGGGATAAATATAACAAAAGATGTGAAAGAAGTATACACTGAAACTTGCAAAACACTACTGACAGAAAGAAGACCTCAACAATTGGGGGAGATATGTCATGTCTGTGGGTCAGAAGATGCAAAGCTGTTAAGAAGTCAGTTCTCCCCAAAGTGATCTATAGATTCAATGAAATCCCAGCAGGATTTTTTTTGGTTGAAATTGACTCACTTATTCTGAAGTCATATGGAAATGTGAAGGACTTATAATAGCCCAAGTAGCTTTGTGATGGAAGACAAGTTGAAGAACTAACATTACCTGATATCAAGACTTACTATAAATCTATAATAACCAAGACAGTATGGTATTGGCAAAAAGATATACTAATATATCAATAGCACAGAAGAGAGAGCTCAGAAATAGGCCTACGCAGAGACAGACAGCTGATTTTCTACAAAGCTGCAAAGCCAATTCAGTGGATAAGGGATAAGTATTTTTTCCCCCCAAAATGGTGCTGGAACTATTGGATATCCATATGCAACCAAAAAAGAACAGAAAAGAAAAAGAATTAATTCAAAATGGATTATAGACCACTATGTAAAATGAGAACAATAACTTTTCTTGAAGGAGGCATAGGAGAAAATCTTTGTGATCTTGGGTTAGGCAAGATTTCCAGACATGACACCAAAAGCACAGTTCTTAAAAATTATTGATAAGTTAGACTTCACCAAAACTAAAAACTTTAGTTGTTGGAAAGACACTGTTCAGAGAATGAAAAGATAAGTTACAAAATGGGAGATTATTTTTATGAAGCATACATCTAATAAAGGATATGTATCTTGAATACATAAAGGACTCTCAAACATCAACAATAAGAAAACCTAATTTTAAAATTTGGCAAAGATTTAAATAGATACATCATGAAAGAAGACATACAGATGGCAAATAAGCACATGAAAAAGGGTTCAACATTATAAGTCATTCAAGAAATTCAGATTAAAACTATAAGGAAATATCACTACACACCTACTAGAACGTCTACAATGAAAAAGACTGACAATGTTGGCAAGGATGTGGAGGAACTGGAACTTTCATATGTTGTTAATGGAAATGTAAAATCGTGCAACCAATATGTAGAGTTTGGCAGTTTCTTAAAAATTTAAGCACCCACCTGTCATATCACCCAGCCATTCTCCTGGACATTTACCCAAAGAAATGAAAGCATATGTTCATACAAAGATTTATACATTAATGTTCATAGCAGCTTTATTTATATTAGGCATAACTGGAAAAAAACCTTAAAGTTTAGCAATGGAAGAGTGGAGGAAGTGCAATAAATTCATACAATGCAATAGGATTCAGCAATACGAAGGAATGAACTATTGATACACATAGCATGGATGAATCGCAAATCATTATGCTGAATGAAAGAAGCCAGACAAAAAAGAGACATACTGCAAGATTTCAATATGTAGAATGCAAATTGATATTTAGTTGCAGAAAATAGATCAGTTTTTGCCCGGTGGGCCTAGTGGGGTAGGGGAGAAAGCCTAAAAGGAGCAATTACAAAGAAGCCACTAGGAAACTTTTGGGGGTGATGAATGTGTTCATTATGTAGATTTTGATAGCGGTTTCAGGAGTATGTACATTGTCAAAACTTATCAAATTGCATACTTTACATGCAGTTTGTTGCATATCAATTATACCTCAATAACACTGTTAAAAATGCTAATTGTGAGGGCTTTCTGCTGCCTTTTGCTAGCTGTAAGGAATATCTTCCCAAATAGACAATTTTAGCTTTGAGTAAAATGAATAAAGATGCATAATCAGTGTCGCTTAGTACCAAGCAGCTATCTTCTCTGTTGAATCCTTTTTCATCTTTGGAAGTGACTCTGTAATACCAAAAAATTCTGCAAATTCAGTTTTTAGTCCCTAGCATACATGAGACCTTAATGCCCTCATCAACCACTTTGCCAGGTGCTCTGTCATTCCAGCTATGCTTGAACAGGGAACTCACTCCTTAACAGGAGTATGTACTGTTCTTATTCTTAGAAAGTTCTTGGATATATTGATAAGTTTCTACTTATATTGTTATTGATTGGGAAAAAAATACAGATTGTTACAGAAAATCTTTAATACTTGAAAGCACAAATCTGAAAATGAGATAAACCTTAAAATCGGCAACATGATATGCTGCAGTGATTGCCCAATGGCGTCCCTCCTTAAGTCACACCAGGAGAGAGGTTCGGTATGGGGAGTGTCAAGGGAATGACCCAGTCAGTGGGGTGATGCTTCATTCGAAATAGAATTATTTTATTTATTTATTTTTTTTTTTGCGGTATGCGGGCCTCTCACTGTTGTGGCCTCTCCCGTTGCGGAGCACAGGCTCCGGACGCGCAGGCTCAGCGGCCATGGCTCATAGGCCCAGACGCTCCGCGGCATGTGGGATCCTCCTGGAGCGGGGCACGAACCCGTGTCCCCTGCATCGGCAGGCGGACTCTCAACCACTGCGCCACCAGGGAAGCCCGAAATAGAATTATTTTTATCTGTTTTAATATCTTGCTTTTGTGCAAGTTTTGACAACTGTTTTTTTTTTAAATCACTGGAGGGGTGGAAAGAGCATGTTCTTTGAGCAGAAAAGAATGAATTTACATCTTTCTCACCCATTTCCCAGATGTTTTACACATTAGTAATGTTGGTAAGTGAGTTTAAGTGAAATAATTCGCTATTAGAATTGAGAGTTACTACATCAACATTGTTTCTGTATTAGTTAACTAGGGCTGCCATGACAAAACACCACAGACTGGGTGGCTTAAACAGCAGAAAATTATTGTCTCACAGTTCTAGAGGTGGGAAGTCCAAGATCAGGTGTCCATAGGTTTGGTTTCTTCTGAGGTTTCTCTCGTTGACTTGCAGATGGCCAGCCTTTCACTGTGTCCTCATGTGGTTACCCCACGGTTTGCATATTGTCTGTGCCCTAATTTCCTCTTCTTGAAATTGACACTGGTCATATTGGCTTAGGGCCCACCATATAGCCTCATTTTACCTTAATCACCCCTTTAAAGGTCCTATCTTCAAATACAGTCACATTTTAAGGCACTGGGGATTAGGACTTCAACATATGAATTTGGGTGTGTGTGGGGGACACAATTTAGCCCATAACAGTTTCTCTTTTTATAAAATGAGGACCTACTTTTTTTTTTAAACAAGTTTCTTTTTTTTTTTTTAAATTTAATTTATTTATTTTTGGCTGTGCTGGGTCTTTGTTTCTGTGCAAGGGCTTTCTCTAGCTGCAGTGAGCGGGGGCCACTTTTCATTGCGGTGCGCGGACCTCTCACTGTCACAGCCTCTCTTGTTGCGGAGCACAAGCTCCAGACGCACAGGCTCAGTAGTGTGGGGCCTAGTTGCTCCGTGGCATGTGGGACCTTCCCAGACCAGGGCTCGAACCCGTGTCCCCTGCATTGGCAGGCAGATTCTCAACCACTGTGCCACCAGGGAAGCCCAAGGACCTACTTTTCAAGATTCTTTTCAGCAATGATAAGATAATCTATATAAAGCAAGAGTAAAGCATGTGACACATTTTAGGTACTCAGTAGATGATGATTATTGTAACTGTGAAATAAATGCATAAATCTGTGCTTATACAGATAAAATAATTTTTAGACCATTGATGTCCTGACTATAAAGTGTACTAAGATATAATAGGAATCTATAAAGACATCATAGAAAATGCTATTCTGGTTACAATGCATGTCTATTGTTATTTTTAACAAGTTGAATTCAATGGCAATGGCAAGACTCAACTTTTATTTACACCGCTCTTTGCTCAGCTGAAGAGAAACAATAGCTCTCGGTGCTCTAGAGCAGGGGTCCCCAGCCCCTAGAGCAGGTACCGGTCTATGGCTTGTTAGGAAGCTGGAGGCACAGCAGGAGGTGTGCCGCTTCCCATCGCTCCCCATCGCTCACATTACTGCCTGAACCATCTCCCCCCACCCCCATCCGTGGAAAAATTGTCTTCCACGAAACCAGTCCTTGGCGCCAAAAATGTTGGGGACCGCTGCTCTAGAGCGCTTCGATTACGAAGCCAATGAGGAGCACAGGTATGCAGAATGTATAGGATGGCAGTGGTGGCACTTTGCACAGCCTCCAATTTCCCTCATGTTTCCTCCATTCCAGAGGAGAAATGAGAATTTGCTCCACTGCTTTTTAAGCTGGGGTCATAGGAACAGTTATTTTTGTTTCTTTCCCTAGTGAGAAATTTAAGAAGTCTGAAATTCAAATACATTTGTGAAATGCAAATAGTTTTATTTATTAATGGTCACTAATGGTCTGTAATCATCACAGATGATTATGTAAATAAATCATTTATGAGAAGAGTTTGCAGAGTTGAATTCACAAATTTTCCAATTGTTTTCCCTTCATATGGGTTTAGCCATATCTGATCTTGAATTGAGTTAAGGGACCAAGCTTCAAAAGAATACAATTTGAAGGAGCAGAGGAGTATCTTGTAATTATAAAACATGATGATACTTCTTAAAATTCTATATATTACTCATAATTTCTAAGCTCAATGATCTGTGCTGTTATATTAATTAACTCTCAAAATTCTAATAGCTGAGCAGATCACTTGATTTCACTTGCCTACACTACTTTATGTTAATTAATGAAAACCATAAATTCAGAGCCCTTGCAAATTGTGCTGCTTCATTGCATTTAGTGCTCTTGTAATTCCTACTCTTAATTAAATAATGAGCCTCTACAGCACATTCCTAGTTGTGAGTTCTACTATGTTGTGGATATAGCTGGGATTCCCACTAGCCAGTCAGGTCACTCAATGTATGTCTTTTCTAACAAGCAGAAGAATTTATTATTCAGCCTTGGTGCCTGATATGGTGAGAGACACGTTATGGGGAAACCCCCCTTTGTTTTGATCAGGTTGCCAGAATTGGATTTCCATTTGCTCTTTCCTGTTGAGGTCACCTGAATTAGAAAGGGTGAATACCTTTCTTTCCTTGCTATTGGTGCAAGCCACACTTTTCTAGAGACAGAGCAATCAGAGTGTGGTGCACTCTTTTCCTTCTTTGAAGACACCTCTTTTTGTAATTCATTTGGAAGTCAACAAATATGGATTGGGCATCTAAATTGTACCCCAGGGGATACAGCAGTGAATAAGACTGTTCCCTTTGAGAAAGCAGTTAAATCTCCATTTACATCAGTTCCAAATCCTGAACCATTTCAATGGAGAAAACCTGTCCAGTATTTTGAGGGTCTCTGCCTACAAAGGAATTTTACAAAACACAATATTTATAAGAAGTTGTCATAGTAAAAATGCATAGTAGAGGAATAATAATTTAAACTGAAAGATCTTACAACTAATGACAGGCTTGGGTTTTGCCTATGTTTATGGGATTAATCCACTTTCCCCCTCATTTCCTAAATACATTTCCTGACTGATTTATCATACTTTACTTTTTATTTTCAGGATCTTTCATTATATATGGGGTAGTTTAGCACAGAGTGAGATAAGGCATATTTTGTTTTTTATGGCATAAGTTACTCAGTTTTACCATTAGGAAGTAAACATCAGTTACAGTTTATTTTTAATGAGTGACTAAATCATTTTTCACACACAAGTTTTACTGCAGAACAAGAGCAAGTGATCCACCAGTGGCAAGATAACTCAAGGACCAAAGTAACCCCGAATAGCAGGAGGTACTAATGCCTACACTTGAGAGCAAGAAATATTTAATTTGACTGACATGGCTAATTCTTGATAGTTCATGAACCATGTTTCAAACTGGTGGATTATCCAATATTCTTTCTTCTTCTTCTTGATCCCTGCCCTCAGGCATTTAATTTATTTGTGGCAAAGGAAGTGAAATAAGCCAATTTTACTACTTGTCCCAGTATAAGAAAATATATTGATAATCGTGATTCAAAATGATACATAATAAAATATTGATTAAAAGGGATTCAAAATTATATGCAATAAACTTTAGTTATTACAATATTTCATTGACTCTAACACAGTGATACTTAAAATGTGGTTCACAAACTGTTAAAACAAGCGTTAAAAGAATTTGAGAGAAGCATTTAGAAGTGTTAATAGTAATTTGCCTTTCAAACACATGCATTTTTTTTTAACATCTTTATTGGAGTATAATTGCTTTACAATGGTGTGTTAGTTTCTGCTTTATAACAAAGTGAATCAGCTGTACATATACATCTATCCCTATATCTCCTCCCTCTTGTATCTCCCTCCCACCCTCTCTATCCCACCCCTCTAGGTGGTCACAAAGCTCCGCCCTAGCTGATCTCCCAGTGCTATGCGGCTGCTTCCCACTAGCTATCTGTTTTACATTTGGTAGTGTATATATGTCCATGCCACTCTCTCACTTTGTCCCAGCTTACCCTTCCCCCTCCCTGTGCCCTCAAGTCCATCTTCTACCTCTGTGTCTTTATTCCTGTCCTGCCCCTAGATTCATCAGAACCATTTTTTGTTGTTGTTGTTGTTAGATTCCATATATATGTGTTAGCATACGGTATTTGTTTTTCTCTTTCTGACTTACTTCACTCTCTATGACAGACTCTAGATCCATCCACCTCACTACAAATAACTCAGTTTCGTTTCTTTTTATGGCTGAGTAATATTCCATTGTATATATGTGCCACATCTTCTTTATCCATTCATCTGTCGATGGATACTTAGGTTGCTTCCACGTCCTGGCTATTGTAAATAGTGAGGCCGTGAACATTGTGGTACATGTCTCTTTTTGAATTATGGTATTCTCAGGGTATATGCCTAGTAGTGGGATTGCTGGGTCGTATGGTAGTTCTAATTTTAGTTTTTTAAGGAACATATTGTACTCCATAGAGTCTGTATCAATTTACATTCCCACCAACAGTGCAAGAGGGTCCCCTTTTCTCCACACCCTCTCCAGCATGTATTGTTTGTAGATTTTTTGATGATGGCCATTCTGACTGGTGTGAGGTGATACCTCATTGTAGTTTTGATTTGCATTTCTCTAATGATTAGTGATGTTGAGCATCCTTTCATGTGTTTGTTGGCAATCTGTATATCTTCTCTGGAGAAGTGTCTATTTAGGTCTTCTGCCCGTTTTTGGATTGGGTTGTTTGCTTTTTTGATATTGAGATGCGTGAGCTGCTTGTAAATTTTGGAGATTAATCCCTTGTCAGTTGCTTCGTTTGCAAATTTTTTTTTTCCATTCTGAGAGTTGTCTTTTCGTCTTGTTTATGGTTTGTTTGCTGTGCAAAAGCTTTTAAGTTTCATGAGGTCCCATTTGTTTATTTTTGGTTTTTTTTCCATTTCTCTAGGAGGTGAGTCAAAAAAGATCTTGCTGTGATTTATGTCATAGAGTGTTCTGCCTGTTTTCCTCTAAGAGTTTGATGGTGTCTGGCCTTACATTTAGGTTTTTAATCCATTTTGAGTTTATTTTTGTGTATGGTGTTAGGGAGTGTTCTAATTTCATTCTTTAAAATGTAGCTGTCCAGTTTTCCCAGCACCACTTGCTGAAGAGGATGTCTTTTCTGCATTGTACATTCTTGCCTCCTTTGTTAAAGATAAGATGACCATATGTGTGTGGGTTTATCTCTGGGCTTTCTATCCTGTTCCATTGATCTATATTTCTGTTTTTTGCCAGTAGCATACTGTCTTGATTACTGCAGCTTTGTAGTATAGTCTGAAGTCCAGGAGCCTGATTCCTCCAGCTCCATTTCTCTTTCTCAAGATTGCTTTGGCTATTCAGGATATCTTGTGTTTCCATACAAATTGTGCAATTTTTTGTTCTACTTCTGTGAAAAATGCCATTGGTAGTTTCATAGGGATTGCACTGAATCTGTAGATTGCTTTGGGTCATTTTCACATGCTGATTCTTCCAATCCAAGAACATGGTATATCTCTCCATCTGTTTGTATAATCTTTAATTTCTTTCATCAGTGTCTTATAGTTTTCTGCATACAGGTCTTTTCTCTCTTTAGGTAGGTTTATTCTTAGGTATTTTATTCTTTTTGTTGCAGTGATAAATGGGAGTGTTTCCTTAATTTCTGCCTCAGATTTTTCATCATTAGTATATAGGAATGCAAGAGATTTCTCTGCATTAATTTTGTATCCTGCTACTTTACCAAATTCATTGTTTAGCTGTAGTAGTTTTTGGTAGCATCCTTAGGATTCTCTATGTATAATATCACGTCATCTGCAAACAGTGACAGTTTTACTTATGCTTTACTGATTTGGATTCCTTTTATTTCTTGTTCTTCTCTGATTGCTGTGGCTAAAACTTCCAAAACTATGTTGAATAAGAGCGGTGAGAGTGGGCAACTTTGTCTTGTTCCTGAGCTTAGTGGTAATGGTTTCAATTTTCACCGCTGAGAATGATGTTGGCTGTGGGTTTGTCATATGTGGCCTTTATTATGTTGAGGTAAGTTCCGTCTATGCCCACTTTCTGGAGGGTTTTTATCATAAATGGGTGTTGAATTTTGTTGAAAGCTTTTTCTGCATCTGTTGAGATGATCATATGGTTTTTCTCCTTCAATTTGTTAACATGATGTATTACTTTGATTGATTTGCGTATATTGAAGAATCCTTGCATTCCTGTAATAAACCCCACTTGATCATGGTGTATGATCCTTATAATGTGCTGTTGGATTTTGTTTGCTAGTATTTTGTTGAGGATTTTTGCATGTATGTTGATCAGTGAGATTGGCCTGTAGTTTTCTTTTTTTGTGACATCTTTATCTGGTTTTTGTATCAGGGTGATGGTAGACTTGTAGGATGAGTTTGGGAGTGTTCCTCCCTCTGCTATATTTTGCAAGAGTTGGAGAAAGATAGGTGTTAGCTCTTCTCTAAATGTTTGATAGAATTCACCTGTGAAGCCATCTGGTCCTGGGCTTTTGTCTGTTGGAAGATTTTTAATCACAGTTTCAATTTCTGTGCTTGTGACTGGTCTGTTTATATTTTCTGTTTCTTCCTGGTTCAGTCTTGAAAGGTTGTGCTTTTCTAAGAATTTGTCTATTTTTTCCATTTTATTGACATATAGTTGCTTGTAGTAATCTCTCATTATCCTTTGTATTTCTGCAGTTTCAGTTGTCACTTCTCCTTTTTCATTTCTAATTCTATTGATTTGAATCTTCTCCCTTTTTTTCTTGATATGTCTGGCTAATGGTTTATCAACTTTGTTTATCTTCTCAAAGAACCAGCTTTTAGTTTTATTGACCTTTGCTATAGTTTCCTTCATTCTTTTTCTTTTCATTTATTTCTGATCTGATCTTTATGACTTCTTTCCTTCTGCTAACTTTGGGGATTTTTTGTTTTTATTTCTCTAACTGCTTTAGGTGTAAGGTTAGGTTGTTTATTTGAGATTTTTCTTGTTTCTTGAGGTAGGATTTTATTGCTATAAATTTCCCTCTTAGAACTGCTTTTGCTGCATCCCATAGGTTTCAGATCGTTGTGCTTTCATTGTCATTTGTTTCTAGGTATTTTTTGATTTCCTCTTTAATTTCTTCAATGATCTCTTGGTTATTTAGTAGTGTATTGTTTAGCCTCCATGTGTTTGTATTTTTTACAGATTTTTTTCCTGTAATTGATATCTAGTCTCATAACGCTGTGGTTGGAAAGATACTTGATACGATTTCAATTTTCTTAAATTTACCAAGTCTTATTTTGTGACCCAAGATATGGTCTATCCTGGGGAATGTTCCATGAGCACTTGGGAAGAAAGTGTATTCTGTTCTTTTTGGATGGAATGTCCTATAAATATCAATTAAGTCCATCTTGTTTAATGTGTCATTTAAAGCTTGTGTTTCTTTATTTATTTTCATTTTGGATGATCTGTCTATTGGTGAAAGTGGGGTGTTAAATTCCCCTATACTATTATTGTGTTACTGTCAGTTTCCCCTTTCATACCTGTTAGCATTTGCATTATGTATTGAGGTGCCCCTATGTTGGGTGAATAAGTATTTACAATTGTTATATCTTTGTCTTGATTGATCCATTGATCATTAGGTAGTGTTCTTCTTGGTCTCTTGTAATAGTCTTTAATTTAAAGTCTATTTTGTGTGATATGAGAATTGCTATTCCAGCTTTCTTTCTTTTCTTTTTTTTTTTTGCGGTACACGGGCCTCTCACTGTTGTGGCCTCTCCTGTTGCGGAGCACAGGCTCCGGACGCGCAGGCTCAGCAGCCATGGCTCACGGGCCCAGCCACTCCGTGGCACGTGGGATCTTCCCGGACCGGGGCACGAACCCGTGTCCCCTGCATTGGCAGGCGGACTCTCAACCACTGCGCCACCTGGGAAGCCCTCCAGCTTTCTTTTGATTTCCATTTGCGTGGAATATCATTTTCCATCCCCTCACTTTCAGTCTGTAAGTGTCGGTAGGTCTGAAGTGAGTATCTTGTAGACAGCATATATATGGGTCTTGGTTTTGTATCCATTCAGCCAGTCTATGTCTTTTAGTTAGAGCATTTAAACCATTTACATTTAAGGTAGTTATTGATGTGTATGTTCTTATTACCTTTTTCTTAGTTGTCTTGGGTTTGTTATTGTAGGACTTTTCCTTCTCTTGTGTTTCCTGCCTAAAGAAGTTCCTTTAGCATTTGTTGTAAAGGTGGTTTGGTGGTGCTGAGTTCTCTTAGCTTTTGCTTGTCTGTAAAGGTTTTAATTTCTCCGTCGAATCTAAATTAGATCTTTGCTGGGTAGAGTAATCTTGGTTGTAGGTTTTTCCCTTTCATCACTTTAAATATGTCCTGCCACTCCCTTCTGGCTTGCAGAGTTTCTGCTGAAAGATCAGCTGTTAACCTTATGGAGATTCCCTTGTGTGTTATTTGTGTCTTTTCCCTTGCTGCTTTTAATATTTTTTCCTTGTATTTAATTTTTGATAGTTTTATTATTATGTATCTTTGCTTGTTTCTCTTTGGATTTATCCTGTATGGTACTCCCTGTGCTTCCTGGACTTGATTAACTATTTCCTTTCCTATATTAGGGAAGTTTTCAACTATAATCTCCTCAATATTTTCTCAGTCCCTTTCCTTTTCTCTTCTTCCTATAATTCCTGTAATGAGACCCCTATAATTCTAATGTTGGTGCATTGAATATTATTCTAGAGGTCTGAGACTGTCCTCAATTCTTTTCATTGTTTTTTCTTTATTCTGCTCTGCAGTAGTTATTTGCACTATTTTATTTTCCAGGTCACTTTTCTGTTCTTCTGCCCAGTTATTCTGGTATTGATTCCTTCTAGAGAATTTTTAATTTCATTTATTGTGCTGTTCCTCATTGTTTGTTTGCTCTTTAGTTTTTCTAGGTCCTAATTAAAATTTCTTGTATTTTCTCCATTCTTTTTCCAAGATTTTGGATCATCTTTACTATCCTTACTCTGAATTCTTTTTCAGGTATACTGCCTATTTCCTCTTCATTTGTTTAGTCTGGTGGGTGTTTACCTTGCTCCTTCATTTGCTGTGTTTTTCTCTGTCTTCTCATTTTGTTTAACTTACTGTGTTTGGGGTCTCCTTTTTGCAGGCTGCAGGTTTATAATTCCCATTGTTTTCAGTGTCTGCCCCCAGTGGGTAAGGTTGTTTCAGTGGATTGTGTAGGCTTCCTGTTGTAGGGGACTGGTTCCAGTGTTCTGGTGGATGAGTCTGGATCTTGTCTTTCTTGTGCAAACACATGCATGTTAGTGGACTCACATTGAACAAGATTGCACTGTATAAGAATCAAGGGTAAACAAACAAACATTTATCTTGCACTCCAGAAAATTTTGGTTGTATAGTTACAAGATGTCCTTGATTGATAAATGCTTTATCAACTTTAAGATGCATCTCCAGTTTAGAGATGCTTAAATGTGAGGAAACTGGTATCTCAGGATTGTTGATATGATAGTTTCCATTATTAATTTATTGCTTTATTTCTCCATAGGGAATATCCTTTTGGGGGTATATCCTAATGGTGATTATTCCATATTTTTTGCAGTAATTTCAGTAATTATGTTATGTAGTAGAAAGTGAGTTGGCTTTTGACTGCACACAGACTGACATTTACTGGGTTTATGACCTTGGACAAGGCTCACATTCCTTTCTGATGAAGAGGAATAAGAAACACATCTCAAGGTTATTCAAATTACTTTCTTATCTCAGCTTGACTAATGGAAGAGGGTACTTGAAACATGTTTCCTTTTATTTATAATTTTAAAAAATCAAATATGTGCATGCACACAAATAATTTGGGTGCCTTATTAGTCTATAAATTAATAATTTCATTATGTAGCTATGATATTTTAAATATTTATTTTAGAAAACTTAAACTCTAATTATATAAATACATGGTCAAATTTTTAAAAATGAGGTCAAGAATTACCTCTCAGAGTTTTGACTCCTCTGACTCCCATTACAAGTAATGGCTCATTGAATAAATATTGTAAATAAAGTTTGAATATTCTCTTAATTTTAGCTAGTCTTAAATTTATTCATCTGATGAACCAAAATTTTTGCTATACATCTTCTAGATAAATAATATTTTGTAACTCTCTATTTTGTTATTTAAAATAATCATATGGTCCCAGTTTCTTACTAATATTTTAGTTAGTTTGAGTCCTATTTCAAAAATTTCAACACTAGTGTTTTCTAATGAAGATTTCTTTGAAGTGTATAGTGTTTTCTTTAAGAAAATACAGCTCTAACAGATTTTCTTTAAGAAAATAAAGCTAACTAAATAATATTGCATACCACACTTATATAAACAAATTCATGTTTAGGTAGCCTTTATTTTGAACTCTCTGATTTTATCACCATAATTGTATGCTAGTATCTGAGTTCATTAAATGAACTAGACTCGTATTATGTTTACCTTATGCTTGATAGTTATCTAGTATATCTCACATTGTAATATTAGAATAATTATTCTTTGATTCATCCTAGATTGTTAAGAAACTTGAATTTATATTTGTAAATGAAACAAACTGTAGAAAATAAACTTTTTTATTTATCTTAATATTTATTCAAGTAATTAGCATACATTTTGGTAGCATATTATGGTGTACAAAGTATTTTTCACATATTTTAAAAACTTTTACAATTATAGAAATATGTATTTATTTTGGAAATGTAAAAGAAAGAAAATAATTATTTTCTGTTGCATGTGACTTTTACTTATTTATTATTTATTTTCCCAACTTTATTTAAAGATTATTATGTTTTAACTCAGCTATTATCAATACTACCCACTGATAACTATTGTTAACATTATGGTGTGTGCTTTCATTCAGGATTTTTAAAAAATATATATTTTTCCCTAATTAGATAATATTTTATCCTTTAAAATAATATTATATAACATTTATTTGGTGTAATTACAGTCTCTTAATAAACATCATCCATCACATGAATGTATTAACATTTAGAAAACCATTTATTGAATATTTAGGTTGGTTTCAAGTTTTAAGCACCATAAATAAGGTTGTGTTCACATCTTTAGGTGTGCTTCACATGGTCTCTTTTGATTACCACAACAGCTCTGTGGGGTAGGCACGAATTGGTTTATAATTTTTTTTTCCATTGTTCCCAGGAAATTGAGAGGTCAAATCCTGACCCAATGAATGCCTCAAAAGTAGGAAGTCTAGGGCTTCCCTGGTGGGGCAGTGGTTGAGAGTCCGCCTGCCGATGCAGGGGACACGGGTTTGTGCCCCGGTCTGGGAGGATCCCACATGCCGTGGAGCGGCTTGGCCCGTAAGCCATGGCCGCTGAGCCTGCGTGTCCGGAGCCTGTGCTCCGCAACGGGAGAGGCCACAACAGTGAGAGCCCCGTGTACTGCAAAAAATAAAAAATAAAAAAAAATAAAAATAAAAAGTAGGAAGTCTAGGTGCCAGTTGGTAAACTCAGATGTTTAATATTTAATTAATTGCTTATTCTCTTAAAACGTCTTCATCATTAAAAGGGTTTAAAGTAGAGGTAGTGCTCATAAAACATGTATGTATATGTATATGTACTCAGAACATATATCTTTTAGAAAAACCAAACATATTTCACCCCTTAGTTAGGCTAGCATTGTTATTTTCCCTAATACCCAGTAAAAGGTGTAGTGGTACCATTTCCCCCTAATGGTATGCATTTAATCCTATATTCTCTTTTACTGGCTGCTCTTTAATTGAATCGTGGAAGTTATTTGTGTTTCACACAAGGAAAGTTGGTACATGGCAGTAGACAAGCATATAGGGTGTAAGGAGTGTACACTTAACCCTGAGCAAAAAGGTAACTGGCTCATTGGGACCTTTCATTTCCCAAAATGCTGAGGGCAGCTGAGAAGATAACCATGTAGAGAAGAGTGATTTACAGTATTTATAAGTGGGAAGTGCTGCCGTGCTTTTGGGTCCTACCCTGACTGCCACATGAGAGAACAACACCAGAATACTTCGCATAAGAATCTACTTGTGCCCATCCTGGCTTGATCCCTGTGACCAGGTGAGCTCTCTTTGCTCTATTTTGCCTTCTGAAATAAGAATTCTGACTTGATTTTTCGTGTACCAAATTCTCGAAACAATAATTCTCCAATCAAATACCTTCAAAGTTATTTGAAGGCAGATTTCACACAATGTCTGGCCAAGTCACGGATATAGTGATTTGAAGTAATATTTATTTTTTGTTTGTTTGTGAGTTGCTAATACATTTAAAATTTTCTGAGCCTCGGTTTCCTTTCTGCAAAATGGGAAAACTAAATCTATCTAGAAGGGTTGTGGTGAAAAGTAATTATGATCATATGGTTAAAGTACAGTGAAAACTCAGTGCTTGGTAGATATTATTTATATAACAGGTAGTCAAAATAATAACAGAAAGAAAATAGGTTTTGGTATCAGTTAGATTCATTTGGAAGTTTTATTTTTGCCACTTATTAGCTGTATGACCTTGGGCAAATACTTAGTCACTAAGCTCAAACGTTACATTACTTGAGGTTTCTCTTGAGTTTTTTAGATAAAAGAGAAATTGGGCACATATATTTTGGAGAATGCTTACAGTGTCAGAACTCTAATGAAATTATTTAGGAACAAACTGAGAAGAATTTTATAGTAGTTGATTTTTGGAAAGTACATGGTTGAATTTGGTTGTCAATATTTTGATGATGAAGGTATATATCATGAATGGTTGACATTCACCCTTGCAATAATAATTTAAGCTCATATAATGAATCAGTTCAAATCACTGAGCATATTTACCAAGCTGTACACATAATTAACATTTTAATTTCCCTGAATATCTTATCTTATTATCCACACTGCTTAGGAAAATATATTAAATAGACTCTGGCAACCAGCAAGCTTAAGCTCTATTAGACCATAAGAGAGGGACATCACATTTCTACTAGTGACCAAGTGGATTTTTGTTAACTTCTGAAATGAGGTTAGAGAAAGTTGTACATGTTCTTATGATTACACTCACTAATCAGAGCTTTGAAATAGTGGGGGTCGGAATTTGGACTGAGTGGGTGAGATTTGGAAGCGGGCAGTTTTGTTTAGAAATGTTAATTTGTTCTAGTGCAAATTAAACATTTTACAAGCCAACAAACTGGTAATTTTACCAGTGTCCTTCCCTCCTGTGCTCATCACATTCACACCCTCTACTCCTTCCTCTTTTTATTTTTCAATATTTGAACTGCCATCTAGATTCTGAGTTTTGATTTCCTTTGCTTGGTATTTCTTATTTGCTTTTTATATTACTTCTTTTTCTGAGGCTTATTTTCAAAAGAAAAAAGTGAATGTTCAGTAACAGGATCAATTGTCAAGTAAGAAGCGAATATTCAAGTTTTGAGGTGAAGTGACATGCTGTGAGCAGTCCCTGAATTACCATTAAAATTCCCATTAGGAAATAGTGGGGAAAAAAGCCAGTTCATAACAGTGAAAGCCAAGATTTATAGTCAATCTATTGCCAGAATATGGGGACAACTTGTGATAATTACTGAAATGAAAAAACAAACAGATTAGCTTGGATAGGGCTCATTGTAATTCACAAAATTGTTGAGGAGATATGTTAATCTAGCTATTCACTAGTAAAAATTTTGGAAAGATAAATAGAAATAACTGTTTTGAAAAATGTAATCACTTTAAGGAACACTTCTGCCAATTGAGATGACCTAAAATTGAGATGTTAAAAACGAGGAAATCTTTTTGTTTAAAAAAAGGACATAAATTTGAGTTAAGGTTCAATTAAACACTTAAATCTAAAAAATAATGATTTTTTAAAATTTGATAATAAAGTTCAATGGAAAAGTTAAACCATTTTTAAAGTGCTGTGGAAAATGTAATAATTTAATTGAAAATAGATTAAATCAAGATATTAAATTAACTCAGACCTCAATGGAGAGAGTAGAGGATAAAGAGAGGTCTTTAATTCCTTGTCTTGCGTGGTGGAGTGTCAAAAGCTACACAGTGTCTTTTTTAAAATTTTTTCTATTTTGTGGTACGTGGGCCTCTCACTGTTGAGGCCTCACCTGTTGCGGAACACAGGCTCCAGACACGCAGTCTCAGCGGCCATGGCTTACGGGCCCAGCCACTCCGCGGCATGTGGGATCTTCCCGGACCGGGGCACGAACCCGTGTCCCCTGCATCGCCAGGCGGACTCTCAACCACTGCGTCACAAGGGAGGCCCTACACAGTGTCTTTTGATTATTGCAAATTTTGGATCTATAGTTTGAATATTTAAGATAACCATTAGTGGAGTTAAAATATTTAGTCCACTTCACAGATTACTGGAGAATATAAAAAAAATATTAAAAGTTATAAATCAAAGTAAGCATTTAAAAACAGCATAGAACTATATAATGGAAGACTAAATAGAATAGTTCTGGCAATAAAAATAAATAAGTTAAACTCCTCAATTAGAATGAGACACATACATTTGGTTAAAAACTAAAGTGTGACTCTTTCCTACTTGTCCAAGGACAGAGAATTTTAAAAAGAATCAATGGTTAGGGTAATATCTTAACACATACAAACAGAAAGAGAACAGAGGTGGCTAAATTAATTTCAGACAAATTATTTTCCAAGAAGAATTTATTTTTCTTTGATTTAAAGAAAACTACAATTTCAGTGAAGCTATATTCACTAGTTTGTATTTTTTAGAGTCCACATATAAGTGATATGATACAGTATTTGTCTTCCTCTGTCTGACTTATTTCACTTAGCATAATACCCTCCAAGTCCATCCATGTTGCTGTAAATGGCAGAATTTCGTTCTTTTTTATGGCTGAGTAGTATTCCATCCATATATATATATATATATATATATATATATATACACACACACACACACACACACATATATATGTACTCCATATATATATAGTGTGTGTGTATGTATGTATGTGTAATATATATATATATATATATATGATGGAGTACTCCACCTTCTTTATCCATTTGTCTGTTGATGGGCACTTGGGTTGCTTCCATGTCATGGCTATTATACATAGTACTACTATGAACATTGGGGTGTAAGTATCTTCTTAAATTAGTGTTTTCATTTTTTCCAGATAAATACCCAGGATTGGAATTGTTGGATCATATGGTAGTTCTATTTTTAGCTTTCTGAGGGAACTCCATACAGTTTTCCATAGTGGCTGCACTAATTTACATTACCACCATCAGTGTACAAGGATTCCCTTTTCTCTACATCCTTGCCAACATTTGTTATTTGTGTTCTTTTTGATGATGGCCATTCTGATAGGTGTGAGGTAATATCTCATTGTGGTTTTGATTTGTATTTCTCTGATGATTAGCAATGTTAGCATCCTTTCATGTGCCTGTTGGCCATCTTCATGTCATCTTTGGAAAATATGTCTCTTCAGAGCTTCTTCCCATTTTTTAATTGGGTTGTTTGTTTGTTTGTTGATGTTGAGTTGTATGAGCTGTTTATATATTTTGGATATTAACCCTTATTGGTCGTATCATTTGCAAATATTTTCTTCCATTCAGTGGGTTGTCTTTTTGTTTTGTCAATGGTTTCCTTTGCTGTGCAAAAGTTTTTAAGTTTAATTGGGTCCTGTTTGTTTATTTTTGCTTTTTTTTTTTTTTGCTTTAGGGGACAGATGCAAAAAAAATATTGCTACGATCACCTATGTTTTCTTCTAGGTATTTTATGGTTTCAAGTTGGTGAAACTATAATAACAGAAAAATAAATGAGGTAATTACTATTAGATATACAAAAAAATTTGATAAAAATAAATGTTTTAGAAGAATTTAATATTCAATTTAACCAATAAAAGATTGAGTAAAATAAAATAAACACAACTAGGATAAATTAACCAGGTTAAGATAATATACATAAGGGAATTCCCTGGTGGTCCAGTGGTTAGGACTCCAAGCTTCTGCTGCAGGGGGCACAGGTTCCATCCCCAGTCCAGGAACTAAGATCCCGCAAGCTGTGTGGTGTGGCCAAAAAATAAAAAAATAAACTAGTATCTCTTAAAAAAAAACATAATGAACATAAAATTGAACTTTGTACCTTTCAAAGCCTGTACTCTTTTTTAAAGAATAAAGAAATAGTGATTTACTAATTTCTTAAACTTCATTGAAATTTGTACAGGGTACATTATTTGGTAACAAATATTTATCAAATGAATGTTAAGTATGACAAACAGATTAGAAATAATGACTTTTTTTAAAGAAAAAAACAATTCTTCAAAATTAAAAAGCTATGCCCTAAGTAAGGAAAATGGGAACTGGAAGTATTTTAATTTAAGCTGTGTAGCCAAAATAAAATGTAAGGGAAAAATCTTAGTTTTATGTCCTTTCAATGTTAAATAGGAATTAGTAATATAAATTAATTAAGGATTTAAATCACAAATTTAGAAAGAGTAAAACAAAATAAGCCTAAAGAAATTAGTAAAAATAATGAAACTCAAGGCAGAAATCAATAAATTATTAAAAAGAAATACAAAACGTTCAAGAACTTGTTCTTTAGAAAATAACAGTACATTCAGGAACTTGTTCTATTAAAAATCAATAAGAATAAAAGATAAAGCCAGTGTTGAAAATTAGAGGGAGCATACAGATATTATAAATGAGATATTAAATTTTTTTCAGTAATATCATTTTAAACTCCAAGCTATAATATTTGAAAACATAAATGAGACAGTTCTGAAAACATACCAATTATCAAAGTTTACTCTAGCAGAAATCAAAGATTAGATAGACCAATAATCTTAACAGAATAGTATAAAATAAAAGTCAGATTATTCCCTCCACAATAGTTTCTGAATCAGGTGATTTAACCCAAGTTCTGAAGACATCCTTGTACATACCATTGCAGAACATGGAACATTTAGAATACTGAACATCCTATTTTAGGAAACCAGCATTAATTTTGATTACTGAAAATGATAAATTCAGTACAAAAAGACTATGGACCTGACTTACAAATAAAAATTGAATAGATAGGGTGGCAGACATGTTATTAATTTTATCCTTGAACCATCTTCATTCCATCTCTTTCCTTGCTAATAGAATCCTTATTTTCTGTGTGCTGAGATCTTCCCAGCCCAAGGTGATCAATCATGATGGGTTTAACTCTAAACTAAGGATGACAATTATGTTCCTCTTTGCCAGCAATTCATTTTCCCAGCCCTCCTTAGAGCATGAGTATGGCTGACTGACTCAGTTCTAGCGAATGGAACTTAAGAGGAGCTTTGCTAGAGAGCATCTGGGAAAAGCTAAATTGATGTCCTAATATTAGGATCAGATGGAAGAGGAAGACTTGTTAGTATGGTCTGGATTGCAGCAGACATTTTGCACACATGAGGTGTCAAGTGTGAAAAACAAAAACCTTTGACTGTTAGAGTTGGTGGAGGAGAGACAGATAAAAAGAGCTTAGGTCATTGACGACATAATTGACCTACTGAAGCAGGTTGAAGTCTCCTCTATGTTTTTCCTGTTAACTGAGATAATATACACACACACAGGCACACACACATACTACATGCCACTGTCACTGTTACAGGTTTTTTTCTTTTTGTTTTGTTTTTACGGCTGGAAGTGCTCATCTGAAATAAAGGCCAAAATCCCAAATAAAATACTGGCAAAGAGAAATAAAACAACAATTCCTGCAAAGAATTATTCACCACACTTTAATAAAATGATTCAAAACTAAAAAGTTAATTTAAGAAGCAAAAATGGTCTAATATTAGGAACCCTATTAAGGTTATAGCATATCACTAAGTCTGATGATACTACAAAAATTAACACCCATTATTAATTTTTTTAAATGCAAGTAAATTTGGAATAAATGTATTAATTATCAAGAATAAAATTTTAGTGACTTTTCCATTAGATGTAGTTGGGGCAAGTTGAGGGTGCTCGTTATTATAATTTAAATACTGCTCTGGAATTTCTAGTCAATGAAATATGTGTTGAAATAGAAATACAATTATAAATTTTGAAAAGGAAGTTAATATTGTTAATTGCAAAGAATATGATTATATGCTTAGAATTGATAAGAATGCTCATTGAAGTGGCCCTAGGAGAAATAGATATTGTCTGATCTAAGGGAATTAACAGAGTACACACAGACCCCGTAGAACATAGTGACAATAGCACTGACACATCTAAAATTGAGGAAGTTTATTAAGAGACAAAAACTGTGATGGGCATCCATTTCTATCCAGGGGAGACAGACACTGGCTCTGAAACAAAATAATTTCAGTCACTATGAAGGTCTGTTGAGCTATGTTGTAAGGTTATTTTATCATCTTTCATCAAGACTTAGATGAAATATCCTTAAGAACATTTATCATCTTTCATTCTGACTTCATTTCCACCTAGCAACATTCTGGTGAATTATTTCGCTTCTCATATATCTTGGTCCTGGGAAGGTATGAACATGTGTGTCCTATGAATAAAGTCTTTGAGTATTTTCATTACTAATAAAAGTCTAATTCCATAAATACATTAAAAAATTGGAACTCTAGTTTACCACAATAGAACAAGAAAGATAAATTGTTCAATAGATGACATCATGAAAATTTGGTTATATGGAGAAAAGTCAAGTGACATATGTATATATATTTACATATATATATTTATATATTGTCAAAATGAATTTACATGGATTAAACAGAAATATTTAAAAGAAATAAAAAGAATTTTTTAAAAATATAGAAAGAACATAGTATACGTGAATATTTAACTTATATCCTAAGTTTAGGAAGGATTTCCCCATTGGGAAATCATGTCAAGTGTAATGAGATCTTGCCTAGATTAGTAGATACTATTCACCAAAAATGTATTTGAAATTTAAATGCCCCAAAGTAGACCAGTAGGCCCACTTATTTGGGGAGGAATGTCTCCTCTTATAAAACTAAAAAAAAATGATAAAATCCCAATAAGGTTTCTGTACTCCCTGCCCCTCTTGGATCAGGGAAACCTAGAGGACTCTTAAGATCTTTTACAAGCCATGGGATTCTTTGGCTGCTGCCCTTAAGTCCCCTAGTCAATCTTGTTTTCCTTTAGGATTGATGAAGTCAAGACAAACATCTCCTCTTCCTGTCCATGATTGTCCTCTCATTTCTTCACAGTCAGAGACCAGATAAACCTGTTTTTAAACCTTTGTTCCAGGACCTGCTAGGTGCCCGGAGCAGGGAGGGAGGGAAAGGTGGATTTTCTGTGTCTTAGGCTGAGGTGTATTCTGTGAGTTTCTCCCTGACTCTTCCCCCAGCACTTTTCTGTACCCTGCAGTTGAAGCCTCCTGTCCTATTGTGCCCTTGCTGTCACCATCGCATGTGTCCTCCTGGTGTCGCCCCACAATGAAAATGAAGAAAAGAAAGACATGAGGAGAAGGGTAAGGTAGTTGAGTCTCCTGGATATAATCAGTGGTCCTGCTTGAGTAAGCCAGCTGCTGGAAGACCCCAAATATCCAGAGGCTTTGTGGGAGACCATTACCCCCTCATCTAAGCTTTGCCTGAGAGACAGGTCTGGATGAAATCCTATCCTTATATAATGTCACAAAACCAAGTCTTCCCTGTCCTACTTTGGCACTCTAGGTACCTTGTCAGGTACTAGAATTTTATCCCGATCTGTGGAATGGTTCAGAATCAGCCTTCATCACCTAATGTATAAAATGCAGGTTCAGGTATAGGAAAGGTATTTTAAGGTTATCAGCATATAATGCATAAACGTGCAGGGTGTCTGAAAATTGTCCATATCTTTGTTTATCAACTTCAGACTGAAAACTAGCAAACATGATTGAAAGTATTATGTTATTTCAATCATGTTTGCTGCTTTTTAGTTTTTAGAATCAATCTACAGGCAAAACACAAAATAAATATACTTATAGAGGATAATTTAAATATTATAAAACTTGATATAATAACAGTAATAATGTAGCAAATTTTATAAAATGGAGGATGAGAGGGGAAATAATGAAAACATCAGTTTTTTAGATTGTGATAAATTATATATATATATATATAAAATAAAATAAGAAACCTAGAAGAATTGAAAATAATGAGTTTACAAAATTGTCAGGAAGTTTAGGTGTTTTAAACCTCTCATTTAATAAATACTGTCTAAAATTAATAAACAAAGATATGAGGTCATTAAGATTTTAATAGTAGTCTCCAAAAAGCTGTAAAAACTGTAACAGTGATTATCTGTAGTGAATGGGACTGGAAGGATGAAGGATAGAGAAAAAAAAATTATCTTTCATTTTTTTCCTTCTATACTGTTTGGATTTTTTTAACCATATGTAAGTGTGTGTGTATATATATTTTTTTTTCTTTTTTTTTTTTAAGAAAAAGATGGATGTTGTGCCTCTTCGATTTTTCATCTGTGGCTCTTACTTATTGCTCTTTTTATCCATTTCTTTGCTTTTCATTCTTTGACATGTTCTTACTTTTATCCTACAGATTACTCCCTTCAGTTTATTTGTTTTATTCTATCATTAAATCAACTGTTTTCTAACCCTGGATCACAACAGATCAATAAATCATGAGTCCTTTTTACAAAATAAATAGAATTATCATAGAATAATGACTGTGTGAGGAATTATTATTTAGTGAAGCTTTATGCATATAACATATACATACATATACACTATGTGTCATAATGTTAAATGTATTTATTGGTCAAGAAAGCTTTAACACTACTGATTTAGTCTGTAATTAATTAGTTGTGTTAAAGAATTTCTAAATCTTACCTTTTTTGCCCTTGAATTGCTTCCTAGTCAGAAGAAGACTCTTCTTGATTTATAGATATAATATCCTCTTGGATCTCTCTGAGGACACTATATTTATGAAGAACTATTTTCCCCCCTGATTTGACTCAGTTTTATCCCAGGTTGCTAATTTATTTCTTTATTTTGATTCCTTATTTTCATGCTTTTAATATTCCTCCAATATCTGATGAACCTTGTTTGACTGTTTAGATTTATGAATAAAGGACTTGTGCAATTAGTAGAGCTAGCTTGCTTGGCATTATGCAGTTTTATAGGTCTGTGTTCCCAACAGCCCTTGAATGTGAGATTCTAAGTTCAAACTCTAAAAGCACAGTGTGGGGAATTCCCTGGAAGTCCAGGATTAGGACTCTGTGCTTTCACTGCCAGGGCCCCGGGTTTGATCCCTGGCTGGGGAACTAAGATCCTGCATGTGGCATGGCCAAAAATAAATAAATAAATAATAAATAAATAAATGCACAGTTTGCTGACAGTAGGCACTGCACAGCAGAGTGGTTGGACAGCATATACTGCCCCGTGACGTTCTCCATTGCCAAGAGAAGGCTTTACTTTGGGAGTAGGAATCTTAGTGAATCTTATTTCTGAGAACAGTGTATTCTTTCTTGCCATATCTTATAGAGATTTGACATGACCTTAAGCCATGTTCTTCCCTCTCTCAGACTTCAACACCCACATGTGAAACTGTCCTCTGGGAGATGACCCATTTTCTTCGGAGAAAAGTTCTCTGGGCATGATCCTGAGGGAAAAGTCACTAGCCTCTATATGCAAAGGAGGAGAAGGGGCTATCTGGTCCAGCTACTCTAAATACACGTGGTGCTTTAATTAATCTACTCATATGATGTATCGTAGCTCCTTTCTGTCATTGTACTCACTGGCTTTGAACTTGACAGAGCTCCCTTGGGGAGAATCCAGCTAAGCAGTAGTGTTTGATGCTGTGGTTTTCTCTATTCTGTATTATTCTATAATCAGATTACATCTGATTTTTATGTTTCAGGAATTTCTCAAATCTGTGGAGTAGGTTGACACCCTTTCTTCCATTTTCAGAGGCGACCTATTGAATGCAAAAGCAGATATAAGAATCCAGCTGTCTTCTATTAAGTCAGAACACTCAAGATATTTACAAAATATAAAACATGATATTATTCTCACTATTTTTTGGCCAATATATTTATTTTTTATTAAAATGTGTTCTAACATATAATGGGTTTATTATTATTTTATTCAAATAGTGACTAAATAGTTTTTTTAATTCTCAGTTTAAATTTCTAATACAGTGAATACTGATAGATACACACATTAGCTGAAACTCTTTGGGTTATTTAATAATCTTTAAAATGTAAAGAAGTATTCAATATTTCCACAGTTTCTTTTAACTTGTAATATTGTACAACATTAAGTGACTTGCCCAAAGCAACATGCTACTAAAGGTCTGAGGCAGGACTTGAACTAATATCTGATTGCTCCAAAGTCCTTCTTCCTAAATATTTCTACATTCAGTCTTTGAAAGCTAATGGGTTTTTTCAGATCTCTGTCAATGTCTCATCCTGAATAATTTCTTGCTTGATTGTCACTTTCATCCGTCTAGCATCCAGCAGGTTCTGAGTAGTGATGGGGTGTGTTTATGAGTAAAACTTTTGAGGAATCTTGTATACATTTCTGAAATATCCTTGACATCTCAGCAGCTATCAACCATTCTTTCTTCAGACAGAGCTGACTTTCAGTCATCATACCTGTGCCTATTCAGGCTTTCAGACACTCTATAAACTATTCTTTTCATTTCTTTGTCTCTTCCGGATTTGAATGCTCTTAATTCTTAGTGAGTATATTGTTATCACAATTGTTGTTAATGATTGCTAGTGTAGGTTACAAGTAAAACAGGTATTGTTAAGTGGCTTCTCTAATTTGCTACTAATCACTATTAAAATATATCTCATGCAATATTAACAATCAGTATTGAAATTTCAGTGTTCCTATATAGCACTCATTTGACAGTTTGGTCTCCAGTGGTTTGTAATAGCTCTCTCTTGCTCATAGTTTCAGTTTTCATATGAGAATACGCCAAATTATGGTACCCACCAATATGGCTTCCTTCCCAAGTCATGAATTATGCAGCTCTGCAGCTACCGCTGGCTCTTCTGGGAAATTGTAGCCTGTGGCCTATCCCTCCCAGTTGGACCACTTGCTCTCTTCCTGCCAAACCCCTCTCTCTGCCTGGACTCTGGCTCAGTTTTCCCTTTATGGCCCCCAGAGCTCTGCCAGCTTTCTTAGAGCATTTGTTAAAATTAGAAAATTGTGCCCCTTCCTCAGGGCACATGTGATCCTGAAACAGAGACCCATGAACCCCTTGTGCCCTCTTCCAGGCCATGATAGAGACCACACTCCTTGACTCTGAACAACCTCTGAGAGGTCATATTGGGAAATTGGTGGAAAAGTTTAGTGACACTGATTTTTGAATACCACTGTTTCAAATGCCTTCTGGGTAGTCTCCCACTTGCTAGGTAAGAATGCAAACCATACTCTTTAATTTTCAAAAGAAAATGTCAGCTTCGCCACTTGCATATCTGGTCTCTATAGAAAAATGTGTGTTACTTCAGTACAGAATAACTGTGTATTTCAAGCGTTCACTGCCTGTGACTTCAGTCTCAAATTGTCCGCTCTCTAGATTTTTACAAAAAAAAGCCTAGATATCATTTTGCTCTATATAATTGTCAGTCCAGAGAGATGCTACAGAGCTCAAATAAAATGAGTATCCTCAGGGATTGATCATCATTTGTGTCCTCTCTCTGGAATCTGTCCTATTTTCACATTGATGCATTTGCTTGCTTCTCAGTGTCAACCCTTGCTTGCCCAGACCCTTCCCAGTTGGTTATTTCTTGACCCTGACAGTTTCTTCTATCCTTCTGGCCCTCTGATAATTGATTTCTCCATCTGGCAAATTTCTGTGGAGATTTCTACTGGCAGCCTTATCCTCACTTGGGAGGTCTGGTTTCTTTCCCTCATAGATACCTCCTTGTAGGCAGCCTGCTACCAGGACGTGAATGTAGAGGTGCCAAATCTCCATTCGTCTGAATTCTCACGCCTGGGTAAAGTCAGACTCACAAGTCATCATGTAGTTGGACATGATGCAAATGATTTTACTCTGTGCTTTAACATAATGCCTTTGACTTCACTGAGAGTTAGAGTAAGATATGTTCATATGAAGAAGGTTCATATAGCTTTTATTAACAGCATACGAGAAGACCTTGCACACTGTAATTATTATTAATTTTAGGTTATGTTTCTATAAACATCCACATGATATCTTAAAATATTGTGCTGGGTAAGCTGTGTCTTCCCTAATGAAATGGTACTTGTAGATTATTACATAATTACATAGTCTGTCATACACCATGTTTTGCACCGTCCACTAGGAAGCCTAGACCTATATGTTGGGATCACTTTTCTGTAAGTATATTTAGCCTAGGTTTATTGATACCTTTTTACTTTATGTTTATGAGATTCCTTAACTCAAGCTGATGACTTACTCTTATGCTTTTATGCTTTGCTTCATTCCAAAAGTCACGTAAGCCCAGAAATATAAAAATAATGATAACAGAACAAGAGCTATGCAATAAAAAGAGGATATAGTTACAGAGACCCTGCAGGGTTCCGAGAAATTAAATTAGAGATAATAAAATAAGCTAATTTTATCTGGGCCAGTAAAACTCCAAATCATCTTTTCTGCAACACATGAAGTATTTCCACTAGCTTGACTTCTCCCTCAGTGGCACTACAGTCCTCTCATCTGGACTCCTGATAAGTGCACTCAGATGACGGCTTTTCCTTGAAGTCTTTTCTTTCTGGCCTATCCTGCTTGGTCATTAGAGGGAGTGCCACAGAAGGAAGAAAGTGGCGCTAAGCAGTCCTATGCAAGTCACAGACCTGATGCAGATTGCCACGGCACTAAAGTGTATAAAGATGTATATACAGTCACCTACATCAGTATGAGAATATTTGCATACCTTAATTAAATCTCTTTCTAAAAAAAACTCAAAAAAGGATGTATATGACTGATGATTAATAGAGGGGTTTGGATCTTGTCAGTACTGTCTTATTGCGTAAGGAGTTTATACACTGCGATTGTTTTTTTCACTGCCATATTTTATTCATCTTTATGGATCCCTTATGATTGCTTTTCAGTTGTATAAGAAACTACTTCTTTTTCTCTTTTCCTCTTTGGCCATCTTCTTATAGGGCCCAGGAACTTTCTCTGAGGCCACGGCTCTTAGGTCATTAGTTCCCGTTATCTTTATGTCACAGCTTAGATGATTTTTTAAAAAGTTGATTGTTATTTTCTATAAAGTGAAATGGGGGAAATTTATTTTTAAAATATAAAACTAGGGCACATAAGAGTTAAGTGTTTATCAAAGCTTCCTAGCAAGGAGATCAGAGTGAGAAGTCACAGCTGTGAGTGATGAGTCTACTGCTTACCTCTGGGGACTTGTGGTACAGGTTTCTAGCCTGTTTCTTGACATTTCTGTGGACTTGTTTGTAACCTTGATAGTCACAGTGTGGGAGGGAGAAGGAGGAAGAGGCGAGCTAAGTAAATGACAGTCTAATGTATACTCTCTCTCTCTTTCTAGAGGACATCTTATGATCTTTAATATATTCCTACAAAAGGAAATAAAATTTTTAGAAATTCAGAGAATCACCATGTGCAACATTATCTTTTTTTTTTTTTTTTTTTTTGCGGTACACGGGCCTCTCACTGTTGTGGCCTCTCCCGGTGCGGAGCACAGGTTGCAGACACGCAGGCTCATCGGCCATGGCTCACGGGCCCAGCCACTCCATGGCATGTGGGATCTTCCCGGACGGGGGCACGAACCCGTGTCCCCTGCATCGGCAGGCGGACTCTCAACCACTACGCCACCAGGGAAAACTGCAACATTATCTTTTAAATCTCATATATATGTATGTATATGGAGAGATGTATGTTTTTCTTTTTCTCTATCTCCACATCCTTCCTGACAAAACTCAAATTGTATTTTAAGTGTCCTGTGCTTGGTTGTGGCTGCTACCATTTTCAGAAAATTTTTCATTAAATTTTTTTTTCAAAATTGGTTGCTTTGAAAGGCTCCCTAGGGTTATGTAGGGTGTAGGTCTGCACAATTATTATCTGCTGTCAGCAAAACTGAATAGCTGGGAGGGAATAATTATACACTCCCTGGCGCCATACGCCACTTCTGAACATATTGCAACATACACTGGATTTCTTTTAAAGTGGTTGTAACTAAACAAATCACAACCTTTTGGGGATAGGGTAATAGATAGTATGTTAAGACTATGTATAGTCTGTAAGAAGTCAGTATATTAAATTCTGTCAGAAAAGGTCATCGACTATGGGTTAATATCTGTAGTCAGTACCTTGAATAGTGCCAATATGTGCTGGCCCTTATCTTTCTCAGGGTTCAAGGCAGGAAATGAGATCTGAAACTTGAGCTGAAGGGGTATGACCCAGATTGCTAACTTCTTAGTGGAGAGAAGTTTCTGGGTTTTTTTGTTTGTTTGTTTTTTAATGAATCTGGGTATTTTAGTGTTGAGGTATATATAGGATTTTATAGTCTCTGGACTTTTGAATTCAGGGAGAGAAAGGATATGCCCTTTTCCTCTCAACCTACCCCCAACCAATTACCTTTGGAGAGGTATCAGCTGTGTTTTGCTAATGAGCATTGCCAGAGGACGTTCTGGAAGCTCACTGAACACAGAGACATAAGCGGCATAGTGGAATCAGACAACCTGTCAGTCTGTTTATATGTGTGCTGGTGTTTTCTTTGCAAGGCATGCAAACCAATTAGAGTGAGGTTCTCTTAGAACATTTCTGAGGAGGTGGTTACTTCTTTTAATGTTTGGCGTGGGCATCTGTTGTATTGGGGAGAGTGAGATCAAGAATTTTCTGATCAAGTTTGGGAGGAAAATTAGGATGAAGGTAAAAACCAAGTTTTGTTTAACAAGGATTTAGTAGAGAAAATGATCTGAGTCCCATATATCTGTACAGTTGGAAAGTTCAAAAGAATGAGGACAAACGTGTTTCCTTGACCATGCTTTTCATTAAGTGCCTATTGTTTTGATAATTAGTTCATTACAGAGGAGAGATGGGAATAGTGACCTCTGTCCAGTCTGGCTGATGAAAAACAAATGGACTGATTTCCTTTGGGCAATATGATCAATTACCAGTAATGAAGCTGAAATAAATGATCCTGATATGCCTTTGCGCATTTTATTTTGCAAGGAAATCAGCGTCTTATGCAGCTTGAGAGACAGCTAGGACTTAATATTAACAACATAATGTTCAGCCTTCCTACTCTCGCCTCACCAAATCAAGACTTACTGTCAGATAAATTCAACTGGTGCCTTAAGGAGGAATCCGGTGAATATAGGGCAGAGACAGCAGAGTTACATTTCGAAGGTTTCCTACTATGTGAATAAGAAGTCAGTTATAGAATAGGTAACCGTCAGCAGTTTTATTTTAATTCTTTGCTGTATGGAACCTCAGGGAGGAAATGTGCTTGTATGTAGTGAAGAGTCCTTTTTTTCTAAATTGTACAATGACTGAAAATTGTGGCTATCATTACCTGTATTTGCATTTATAATAAAGTGATGGCAACGCTACTTAGAAGTTGATACTGAGGATCTAAAACATTTATTGCAAAAGCTGGTACTTAGCATCCTCATTCCAGAATTACTGCCACCACATCCCATTGACAAACTGTCAAGGGTCTCTAACAATGGATGGTACCTGGGTATTGTCATCTCATTCTTTGTTTCCTTCTGGCTGGACATGTTGGAGCTAATAACTGTAACCCTCTAATTAAGAAATGTGGGACAAATGAGATAAATTGCAATCTCACTCTAGTTTTGTGTGTCCTGTCCGTTTCCTGCTTGGACCAAAATCTACTTATAAAAAATTACGTGCTTGCTTTGTTATAGCAGTGTTGTAAATATGAAAGGTCTGTAAAGACTTAAACTCATTATTTGCTTCTAATGGTTGGAGAAAGAAAATTTAGGGGTCTTTGAACTCCTAGTCCACGTTACTGTAGGATGAGGGAGTAATACATGTATTGATTTAATACCCTTATTTATAAGAATAGCTTATTAAAATTGTGAATTTCAATATAGCAGTTCATAGTGTTTTAAAAGGGAAAGAACTGAATAACTGTCATCAGTAGACCCAGTCTGAGTCTTCATGGTTCTGTCATTTACTGGCTATGTGATCATGAGAGAGTTGTCTAACTTTTGAATATAGTCTCCAGATGTGTTCCATAAGATTTTTGTGTTAAACAAACTTTAATATCACTTCTAGCTCTAATATTCTATGCTTTAGTGATCATTAACTGTAGTCATTCATTATTATGCTCAGTAGACAATATTTATAGTCACCTGGGTACCAGGACTTTCCTAGTACCATCTACTAGTACTGAAGAAGAAGGTTATAAATGAGTAGAAACAGACTCTGCCTTTCAGAAGCTTATAGCCTAGAGGAGAAGACAGAGAGGCAGTGTGTGGCAGATACTGGCTAAGACCCATCTGCTTGTCTACTTCTGAGATAGGTAGTTAAGGAGGCATCTCGGCCTGTGGACCTCACGCATCTTTTGGGAAGACAGATGAAAAGACTTAGGGTCTGACCCTCTGGCTCTAGGATTCGTCTTGATAGAAGTTTTCAGAAAAGGCAAGGAGCTCATCCTGGGCTAAAATAGATGCCTGCCCTTTATCTTAAAAAGCAGATCGATTTTTAGAATTGACAGATATTTCAGTGTGACTCTAGATGATGCCCTTCTAAATGTCCTCCAACCGAGCTCTGAAGAGATAAGTTCAGTTTTATCAAGAGAGTGAGAGAGAGAACTGAAAAAAAGACAGCATCAGCAATGGAAGAGCTGCTACACTAGTAGAAACAGGTTTCCTTTTCTGTGAGGGCTGCATTAATGAATACGGAAATGGCATGATTGGATTAATAGCTTTGGAGACAATACCCCACAAATGAGATCAAGGCCAGTGAAGTGGCAAGTGGTGATAGCTTCTGTGGGAGCCCTCGGGTACTATACCAGCAGAGATACAAGGAAAATTTTTAATTTCATGATCTTAAAAATGTTTTATGCGTGCCATAGCCCATTTAAGGGGGCCAAGACATCCTTTGCTCCTCTCTTTCCAAGGATTCAACTTGCCAGGCATAAAGTTTGCCACTATCCCCTATATTTTATCAGAAATAACATGCCATTAAATGTAGGACATACCATTATTTTAGGTATCATCAAAAAAGAAAAATATACCAAGTAAACTAAGGTTTTGTTATCACTTTATTTTCTGTGTACTGAAAGAGCTCTTTAGAAGGCCTCTGAGTGCCAGGTAAGTTTTCTGATTCTGCTTTACTCAACTTAAAACAAAGAAGAGTCTCTAATGGTTACACAACCTCAGCTGGCAGACATCAGAGCCCAGCAATGGTGCAAAGAAATCTACCTGGCCCTGCAGTGTGTTTGTTTGGCATACAACTCCCAAGTTTATAGTCCAGGGGTTCAGAAAGGGAAGGAGAGAAAAAAAAGGAACAGCTCTAATCTCATAGGGGAAGGATTAGGGAAGTAGTAAATTTTCAGTTGCCCGAAAAGGCTACCGTGATTTCAGAGATATTAAAATGTTGGGAAAACTGCATTTTTGGATAGAGAAAATAGGATGTGTGTGTGTGGTGCAATAATTTGGAGCTTTGTAATGTCACCAGGTATTGAGTGTTGAAAGGCAACTAGGCCACAGAAAAAAATGAAAATTGATAGAACTGCTCATTCTTCTCTGTGAATGAGAGAGGGGAGAGAAAAAGAGACCAGCGATAAAGACTGACTATCTTCTCCTTTGAGGACAAGCTTCCTGGGCTGATTTTCAAACATTTGTAGAGCCTAACAGTGGTCAAGGATCTGACTTTGAGAATCATTTGGTGGTTTAAAAGACCACTGTGGTGCCTAAGAGCCATCTGGGGCTATTGAGAAAAGAGACACAGGATCTGAGTGGTGTGGTAGATGAAGGACGTAAGTTAAAAGAATTATTATTTGTGCTTTTGTTGGAATTCATGTACTTCATAGATTTATCTCAGGTTTTCTTGGGCTGTAGAATCATGGATGATATGAGAGAAAAAGATGATAATGTATATTCCTTTCATTCCCCCCATCCGCCTTTGAGTAAGGCTTCTGTGTGCATTTAAACTAGGTTGGAATTTTAAAAAAATAGGTATTAGCACACATTTTCTTTGCATAGAAATATACTTCTTCCTAGAAATTTTTAGATTTCACATTGTGGAGGCAAGCTAAGTGCCTAGAAATACTTTTCATTACTCACTGCAGCCAGGCACTGCTGGGCTGACCAATTGCAAACATCATTCCAACATGCAGGGCTTCTTAGCTTTGAAGCCTACCAAGACACATGCAGTCTTTTCTGAAAAAATAACAGAAGATGCATTCATGTGTTAAATTATTTGCTTGGTAATACATTCAGAGAGAAGAAGAAAACATACAATGACATTGTTAATTGGGTGACACAAACATTTGTGATAATGAGCACATTGTGCAGAGTATCTAAGGTGGATGGTTGTGTGGTGTGGATGGAAGAATGTCAGCTGGCTTTTAGCCCATTGGCGAAAGGTTTGGACCATTTGTGTTTTTTATTTTTATAAAAATTTTATGGTGGATTTAAGAGAATTTGTTTTCCTTCAGGAAGGAAATGGTGCATGCAATATTCCATATGTAATTCTTTGAGTAAGAGATAATTGCACTGCAAATTAACCAACTATTTGCATTTAATTAGCAACGGTTTCTACTACTGTAATGTTTCTTTTAAGTGAATGTTTGGGAATGTGTTTGCCTTATTTAGTAACTTTTTGAAGATGTTGCCACACCTCAGTGCTTCTCAAAGGTTATCTAAATGTCCTACTCAGTGAAAACATTTTTCAGTTACTCAGCGTCTTAGGCTTCAGTTTCCTCATCTACCTGAGGGCTTGCGCTAGGTGTTGTGTAATATTCTTACCAGCGCAGACATGCAATTGCAGTTATGTATATGGTATTATAGAACGTATTTTAGAATTGCAATCAGTTACGATTAAGTTTGTGTTCCTTTTAGGAAGGATGTGTGGGAATAGATTCTAAATCAAGACCTCTCAAAGCCAGGTTCTTGGACTACCTGCCTCAGACTCACCTAGGATGCTGGCTGAAAATGCAGATTTCCATGGTGCTGTGGACCAAATTGTGTTCCTGCCCCCCCCCCCCATTCATATATTGAAGCCCTAATCCTCAACGTGACTGTATTTGGCAATAGGGCTTTTAGAAGATAATTAATGTTAAGTGAGGCCATAGGGTGGGCTCCTAATCTGATAGAATGGGTGGCCATATATGAAGAGAAAGAGAGAGATCTCTTGTTCCACGTGCACCAAGGAAAGGCCATGTGAGGACACAGCTAGGAGGGGGCCATCTGGAAGCCAGAAAGTGAGCTCTCACCAGGAAACAAATCAGTGGGCAACTTGATTTTGCACTTTCCACCTCCAGAACTGTAAGGAAGTAAATTTCTGTTGTTTAAGCCATCCAGTCTATGGTATTTCATTATAGCAGCCCGAGCTGACTACGACACTTGGTTCTACCCCAGTTTTACTGGATTCAAAACACCAGAAATGAGGTGGCTCGGGAATCTGTATTATAAAGAAGCCCCTACCCTGCACACCTGTAGGCAGCAAGTACATGGTGAGGATATAGGAGAGGATAAATGGTGTCACAGCAGCAGGATGGCAGGGGTTGGGGAGTGAGATATGGTGGGAGTATTTGGTCTCAAGCTTTAAGTGTCTGAGTGTCTAAGACCCCAGGCATGGCCAGGGATCTGAAGGTTGCCTATGGTCTCTCAATAGACAGCCAATCAAATATTTAGATGGTGTATGGAAAACCCTGATGGCTTCTGGGGGAAGCCAGCCACACCCTGAGCTAACCTTGCTTGCTAGGGAATAAGACCCCAGGTGCTGCAGCCACAGACTCTGACAGATCTTTGGACATCGCCTTAGCCTTCTCTTGTGCAGGGTTGTATATTCTGTGAGAGCCGTCTGGGGTAAACTTGTTAAGGAGTAAGAGATTGGATTTGATACTGCAGCTGCCTCTGAAGGTGCTTTTATGTTCCCTCCATCCAGGTTCTTGGCATTTTTATACTGTCCCTGACTCAGTCTTCTCAGACAGTGTTTTGTTCCAGACCTTGCTTCCTTCTCTATCTGTAACATCCTCCTCTTCCACAGAACTCTGGGCTTGTGTCTGTGTGCACACACTCACGCTCTCAGCACCATCACAATAGACTTGTCCGGCCACAGCCCTGAACCAGGAATTTGATAAGCTAATCCTTGCAAATACATGAATGGATTTGCAGGTGGTGACTTTTCAGGTAACTTATTTACATTTTAATAGAGAGCCTCCAGGAGGCAAGGCCTCAAAACACCAAGGAGTTATTCTACTGACAAAAATTTCAGGCCCTTTCTCTCTGATTATTTTGTAGGCAGCTGTTTCATTGACTTAAGTCCAGAAACAACCTAACTCAAGTTATAAATGAAACAGAACCAAACAAGTTCTATTCAAGGTCATAAAAAGTACTGAAAGAGACCCACTATCCCCTGACCCAATCCACACGCACCTAGATACTGTCCCTTCCTTTACATGTTTATTCAAGGATCATGCTTTACCAAAATTCAGTGTCTCTCTCTCTCTCTCTTTCCCTCTCTCTGTCCCCCTGGCCCCCTTTCTTTGCCTATTTCTACTTAAACTTGTTCAGATCTCTTCCTGCTTAAGACCCAACACCTTTCTCTCCTCTCTGTGCTTTTGAGCAAAATGTTTAGAAAAATGAGTCTATAGGATCCTGTCCCTGTTTTCTCTATTACTTATTCTTTACTCTGGCTTCTGTTACAACTCTCACCCTTTACACAGCTCCAGCTAAGGTCATCGAGCACATCCGTTTCTTTAAACTTAATCAACACGTCCCAATCTTTAGACCTTGAGAGCCATAGCCCACTGCTAAATCTTCCCATGTTGTCTAGAACACCACCACCCACACAAACACCCACAGCAATTGTGTGTCCACCACATGCAAAAGATAAAAATTCCAAATTATCACTGTAACAACTCTAAGAATATGTTCTTGATTCCCCAATCCCTTATTCCCCTGCCCCCAAATATGAGGATCAGAAACTACGGGTAGGAGTGGTAGGGAAATGAAGCTAAGACAGAAGGAAGACTCTTAGCACACACACACACACCCCGCCCTTTGCCTTTGCAGATTTCCAGGTCTAAAGTAAGCTCCAACTAGGAGGCAGCAGTTTTCTTAAGGCAGGGTTTCTCAACTTCAGCACTATTGAGATTTTAAGACAGAGAATTCTTTGTTATGGGGCCTGTCCTGTGCATTGATCCCACAGCATCAGCCCTGGCATCTACTCAGTAGCTGCCAGTAGCATCCACTCTCCCCAATTGTGACAGCGAAAAATGTCTTCTGACACTGCCAAATATTCCCTGAGGGCAGAGTCCCCCTCTTTCATACCTCTTTTCTAGTTGAGAACCACTATTGATGGAAATGAAGTTTGGAGTTTTAATTACTGCAGTGGACAAGATATTCAAATTACTGAAATGAACTTTTCTGGTGGTGAAAGAAGATAGGAAAAGTTATGGGATCTGCCCAAACTTCACACAGTGATAGGGAAACAAAGTTTAAAAAGATCCATACAAAAAAATAGGTTTTTTTAAGGATTGCCCCCTCCTCTTGTCATCTTTTGTATACAATTATGACACTTATTTCCTTATCTAAAGGGTAAATATATATTCTAGTTTGCCCCAGATAATTTTGTCCCAGCTTAATTATTAATAGAACTGCCTTTCATTCTCAAAAGTGTCCGACTTTGGATGAAAATAACATGGTCACCTACTATTTTCTCAACTACACTAAAAGGGTCAGGAGGGAAATGAATTCTTTCTTATGTGCTAATGTATCCCTATGGTACTGTCGTTGTGGCTAATTTTATGTGTCAACTTGACTGGGTCAAGGGATGCCCAGATTAAACATTATTTGAGGGCGTGTCTGTGAGGATGTTTCTAGATGATATTAGCATGTGAATCTGTGGACTCAAAGTACCTTGATCTCCCCAAAGTGGATGGGCATCATCCAATCCACTGAGGACCTGAGTAGAACAAAAAAGCAGGAGGAATTTGCTTCTTTTGCTTCCTGCTTGCCTGCTGAGCTGGGACACTGATCTTCTCCCATCTGCCTTTGGACTGGGATTACACCATTGGCTCCTCTGGTTCTCAGGCTTTCAGACTCAGGCTGGAATTAGATTACCAGCTTCTCTGGGTCTCTGGCTTGCAAATGGCAGATCAGGGCACTTCTCAGCCTCCATAATTGTGTGAACCAATTCTGCACAAAGCATCTCTTTTCTTACATATGTCCTATTGTTTCTTTTTCTCTGGAGACCCTGCCTAATACAGTCATGTAGTGGTCGATCAATAAATATTTGTCAAACCTACAGTAAAAACAAAACTCAGTTATGTTATGTAATCCATCAGTGGGATTGGCCTGGCCCCTAAGGAAATGAGGCAAGCATGTATACAGGGAGTTTCCCTCTGTCATGGTGCAGTTTAGAAGTCCTTTCTAGGAGATACTTGGGTTTTCTGGTTACATTTCAGCTAGATCACCTTGCCCAGATTCAGTGAGGAGAGTAGGCTGGTTATACACACAGTTGAATGCATTTCTCTGTCATTGCTGTACAAGCTTAATTATATTTTGAAAAGATAATCACTATTCATACTTTATTCCTTTTAGGCAGGTCAGTCCATGTGATTTTTCCCTAAGGGAAATAAATGTGTCTAGAACTTAGATTGTGAAGGGTATTTCTTATACAAGAATACAGTGCCAAAGAGATGTGCCTAAAAGAATTTTTCTAGATTAACAAATTTGTTCCCTCATCTTTACTCTGTCCTTCATCACTACTGAGCATGTACTGGCCCACCCATACCTACACACTTTCAGAAACTTTTACATACTTTACTTGTCATTTTCAAGTTCCTATTTTAGAGTTACTTGCTGAAGAAATTGAGAAGAGCTCTTCATTTAAGAACAAATCAGGAATGATATGTAATATGACTGGTAAAATCTTCAACTTGGCCTCTAATAAGGACTAGAAGGCATAATTGGGATGCCCTTATCATCTCTTTGAAGAAAAACTTAACATGCTAAGATTATAGCAAACACATATCTGTACTAATACCCAGAAAAATGCCTTAACACCTCTGGAATTACGGATATGTTTCCTTCCAAAAATAATGGTAAACTTCTGGAAACATTTATGATTCAAGGAGATGGAGAGTGAAATAATATTATTTTCCTGCTCTGTCTGAGAGCTTTTGATTGTGTTCATTTTGCTTGTATTAATTATAATACCTGTGAATCAGGTGTTAGTAGCCTCATTGTATGTTTGAGTGAACCGTGACTCTTGAAAGTTTAGGATTTGACTCTGAGCCATTCCATCTTTCAGTATTTCATTAGGAATCTTTTGGTCAATATTACGAGGTAAAAGAACAAATACTGTAGCATATTTATTGCATTTAATGTGGGGAAATACTTTTGAAAATTATTGGACAAATTAATTAACCACACCAAGCCTCTATATTTTTAATGTTTTTAATCTACAAAGTGAAGACAGTAAGAGTAACTACCCTTATAGGACTGTTAAGAGACTAAAATTAAGTAGTGTATTTACAGAACTTAACAAAGTCTCTGCATGCAGCGAGGGTTCAGCAACTTTTTATTAAGAGCAGAGCAGGAATGCACTTGATACACCAGTAAATTATTTTTAATATATATAAGAAATAAATTAGGGAAATTAATAGTTCTTTAAAAATTATTTGGTTTTGTGTCATAGTTAGGTATTTAACAAAAATCTGTTACTTTTGCAGCAATACGCTAGACATCACGGAGACTGTAGAGAGGCATCTTGTCTGCTGTTGAACCCCTTGTGTCCTGGTTATGAAGATAAAACATATATATAAGTTAGAGAACACTGAGTTGTGAGACTGCACCTGGAAGAGCAACAGGAGTTTGGTGGAGGGAGCAATTATGGACCCCAAACAGATGGGGTTGATGTTGTGAGCTGGCTCCTTAAGAAGTGTAGTCTAGGGCTTCCCTGCTGGCGCAGTGGTTGAGAGTCCGCCTGCTGAGGCAGGGGACACAGGTTCGTGCCCCGGTCTGGGAAGATCCCACATGCCGTGGAGCGGCTGGGCCAGGGAGGGAGGGAGGGACAAAGTTCGGGGGATGTGAAGAGCAAGGCCCTTTGAGGAGAAGTAACAACACAGAGCCAATGACACTGCCTTATAGGAATAAGAAAGGAAAGAAGGCTTTTTTTTTTTTTTGAGTGTCCACTCTGTTAAGTGTTCTATCATTTTCCTTACAGAAATCTTGAGAACTAAATTTGTAAACTAGGCCTATTTGGCAATGCCTGTTTTTCTCCATTCCATGCAGCAACCCTTAGAGCAGTGAAAGAAATGGGGAGTCTTGGGGGTGGCGGGGCTAAACAATTAATAGACTCCTAGTGTGGATTTTCTTCACATAAATTAGCATATACAAAAATTCAAAGGCTGTGCTGTCCTCTGAAATATTTTATATTTACACGTGAAATAACTTAAATTGTTTGAAAATGTTACTCGATTATTTATATGCATTTCCAAGTACCCTGTGCGCCTACCCTTTGAACTTTGCTTTCACCAAACAGGTGTGGAATCTTTATTAGACTGACTAGACTCCTTTGTTCCTTGACTCCAATACTATCCTATCACTCGTGTCTTCTAATGCCTATTGCAATGGATGGAAGATTACTTCTCTTTAGATAAACTTCTGGAGAAATTTTAATAACTTTTAAGCCTCTGTACTTGCATTGGTCTTATCTATGCTTTCAGCTGTCCTTTCATATTATCTTATAACATTCAATTCATTCATTTAAAGTATATGATTTAGTGACCTTTAGTATCATCATAGAATTGTGCAACCATTACCACAATCAATTTAAAACATTTTCATCATCTCAGAAAGAAACCCTGCACTTTTTAGCCATCATCCCCCCTCAGCCCTAGGCAACAAAGAAACTACTTTCTATAGATTTGCGTATTCTGGACATTTCATGTAAGTGGAATTGTGTTAATAAGTGGCTGGCTTCTTTCAGTTGGCATAATGGTTTTAAGTTCATCCATGTTATAGCCTGTATCATTACTTCATTTCTTTAATATTTCATTGTTTGGAAACACCACAATTTCCTTATCCTTTCATCAGTTCATAGACATTTGGGTTGGTTCAACTTCTTGGCTGTTATGAATAATGCTGCTACGAACATTCATGTGCAGTTTTTTTGTGTGTGAGCCTATGCTTTTATTTCTCGAGTATATTTCTAGGAATGGAATGGCTGGATCATATGGTAACTAGGTGATTAACCCCTTCATGCCCTTTTGAGCCGAGATAGCCTCACGACACAACCTATATCCAGGCATGCCAGACATCAGCATCGGCCCTCACATGCTCTTGTTTTGCTTGGCTCCATGGTAGCCTCTCTGTTCTTCTTGCATTTATATTCTTCTTTATGTCTTCTCATAAATCCAGTGCTTAGTACCACCCAAATGTTTGTCTCTAACCCAGACTGCTTCTCTGGACTCTGAATCTCTCTATCCAAATGTTTGATACCAGATCTTTTTGAATGCTCTATAGGGACAGACTTCTAAATCAATCTTATATTCTCCTTCCTTCCAACATGCTCCTTCTTCTGTGTATTCTAAGTGGGGGAATGGCACATCCTAATAAGAAATCCAATAGCCATACTAGCCTCATTCTTTCCCTTAAACAGTCCATCACCAAACCCTATTGATTCAGTCTCCTACGCATCACGACTCTATCCCTCATTCTTACCCTCACTGTCATTGCTTTGGTTTAAGCTCTCAAGAGTTTTCCATGCAGTAGCCTCTTAACATATCACTCTGTAGTTCATCCCGTTCCTCCTCTATCTGTTCTTCCTGGGGCTGCCAGAAGAGTTGCTCTAAACACAAATCGCATCACTCCTCTGCTAAAATCTCTCAGTGTTTCCCCATAGGCTACAGCAATGCAAACTACTGGGCTTGGTGCACCAAACCGTTCATAACCTGACCCTAACAATCTCTCGAGCTTCTTTGATTAGTGCCATCCTGTGTCCAGACACACCAAAATCTGTCAAGGACCCCACATGAGCTGCAGGTATTTTCACCTTCATGTCCTCACATCAGTTTCCTCTACCTAGACTGTCCTGGCCCTAAGCCTCTTTGTGGTCTGACAAAATTCCACTACAATTCTTTGTGGGGCAAACAAACATGTATCATAAAAAAAAATCTTTTTGCTCTTTAGGACATCTTGAGCCTTTAGCAAGAATTTTCCATAATCGCAGTTTGCATTAGTTTGGTTCCCAAAGCATCTTGTACCTTCTTTCATCATAGGTATTACTGGGCTATATTTTAAATAAATCTCTTTACTAGCCTGACTTCCTTATTTCACAGTTCTTTGAGGTATAAAGCCACATCTGTTTTGTCTTTGTCATCTCAACAGTCAGTACAATAGTAGGTACTGAATAATATGTTGAATGAATGCATGAATTCTACCTGCTCCAAATATTCTAAGCACCCTCAGATGACATTTGCTTACACCTGCTTTCCTGCCATCTGCTCAGCTTGCTTTTCTTTCTGGTTCTCATGGTTATTCTTCATGTTTTGCCTCAGTTTGGCAAGAATGGCTGCTTAGACTGATCTCCAAAGGCCATGAGACTGGAACTCACTCTGTGACTTGTGAGGGCTCTGTGTGTGCCTGGCCTTCATGCTGCGATCTTATTATTCTATGTAGCCCTGCAGGTGATTCTCTTTGCAAATGGACATGATGGGAAACCAAACATTTGCCTCTGTAATGGCTATTACTTAATGGCCAAAGAAAAGGGCAAGTAGTTTTATAAGCTTTCTATGAGTTTCTTCTGATTCTCTCTTTAAACAGTTGAATTTATTAGTTAGACTTTTAAAAAGGAAGGGGAGTGGAATGATACAGGAATTCAAGCCCTGCGTACCTCTTTCCCCACACATAGTTGTAGAATCGCTTCTTAAACGTTTGCTTCATTGTAAGAAAAATAGCTTTTTATATAGTATCTCGCATTGGACTTCCAATTCCTCTCATTAAAATGAATATATTTGCAGTTTGGAGGAAGAATTAATAGGACCATCCTTTTGAATGTTAAGGCAGAAGAGGCTCTTGCTGTATATATGTAAAATGTGAACTATTGTATAAAAATAGAGCTGACATCTAGTTTCAGAAAGGTATTACTAGGATTTAATCAATCTAACAAAATATTTCAGTGTTTGGTTTTTTTGTCAGTTGAGTTTTGATTGGTAGCTTTACAATTCCTTGTATTTGAATATTGATTAGCATGAAGTACAGAATAAAACAAGAAAAATTTTAGCTTTTTTTATATTTCATACAGTGTTCGGAATGGACAAAATAAACAATTACATTGGTGATTGTGTAATTCAGTGTTTATCATCAAAAAGCTGTATTTCCATGCTTTTTACCTCTGGGAAGTTTGTGGCTTAAAGACATTTGTAAAGATTTCAGACAACAAATGGAAAATCTATTTCATAAAGCAAAGAGAGATAACTATGGTATTGTGAGGGTTGGAAAGTAGCTACTCCACAGAATTGTTTTCAGTTTTAAATACAGTATTTTGAAGAAAGATGAATAGGTTTTCAAGCCTACCATTTCTCCCAGACATTGCCAATAAGGTCAAGTCTGGAAGAAATGCAAGCGAAAGTTATAAAGCAGTAACTTTCATAATGAGACTTTGTTTATTCCAGGAGATAAATGAGATTCACAAATGGATACAAAAGACATCTGCATTAAGTGTAATATGCTGAACGACTAGTTTGTAATTTGCTTCAGAGGTTTCTTTTCTGAACATCTGGAGTAATTCTCAACTCTGAAAATTCCTACAGGCTGTTTCAGAATTGTTTCCTTCATTTCTTGTAAATATGTTTCTTGAGATTACCACCCAGATCATCTTAAACTTAGAAAAATCAAACAGAATCAGTTTTCTAACTCTTTTGGAAAAAATCCAACATTCCTCTAAGTTCTTTTTTTTGGGGGGGGTGTGATATTATTATTATTATTAATTTATTGATTGATTGATTGATTTATGGCCGTGTTGGGTCTTTGTTTCTGTGCGAGGGCTTTCTCCAGTTGTGGCAAGCGGGGGCCACTCTTCATTAAGTTCTTTTTGTATACCTCTCCATCCTGGAAAAAGGGATAACTAGGAGAAGTTAGGGTTCAGAAGCACCGATTTATTGCATAGACCTGTGATCCACCCTTTACTGGTTATCACAGTGTGCAAACAGCAGCAGCAGGCATTCCAAAAACCAACGGAGTTGAATAAGGGTGAGGGGCAAAGAAGCAGCTTCTTCTGTTACTTTCGTTAATGATTGTCAAATGAAAGTCTGTAAATACAACTCGGGGTGTAGAAAGGTCAACATAGAGGTGACTTTTATAGCATAACATATGAATACAGAACACACTGGGAAGGATGTTTTATGAGGAAGGAGTCTTTTGACAGAAGGCATCCCTTAAATTTTATGTCCACTGTATAAAAAGAGATAAACTGAAAGTTCAAGTCATTTTCTAAGTTAAGAGCAAAGCCTTATTGAAATGACACATTTTTTCTTTGCACTGGAGTTCACACAATGAGGCAGGGCTTTTGGAGAGTTGGGTTAGTGCTTTTCAAGTATATTGACAATAGCGAGAAATGTTTTGTTTAGCTTTTGAGTAGATTTTCTTTCTCTTTTTACGTGTTAATGTTAAGTAGTATTTCCTATCTGTTGTATCAAAATGGAAATGGCTGACAGTAACTCAGTTCTTAGCACCAATGGTGTAAGTTTGATGTAGGAATATTGACTTAGATGAAACAACAACAGCAACTCTGACTCGTTGTTGAAAATGATGATTGATTGCATATCAGACATGTACCATGAAATTTGAAGGCTGTTAAAAGCTACCTAACTAACTCCCTTCTTTCCCAGCCAATATTTCACAGCAATCTAAAGTCTAATATCCCCAACATGTATATACTTACTTGTTTGTTTGCTCTTTTATTTAACAAACATTCATATGGCACTTATTGTATATCAGGCACTGTCCTAAGTTCTTAAGAGAACCCGACGGGATAGATATTCTTATTATCCTTAATTTGCAGATGAGTAAATGGAGACAAAGTAGGGAACCATTATTCTTCCAAGACCATACACTGTAAGTGTCCAAACTCATGTAGCCCGACTCCAGAATCTGCTCCTTCAGCTACTAAGCTATATACTTCAACTTCAAGCTAAGAGTTTATACATACAGGTTGGTTTTTAATGATGAAACTGCCATAGTGAAGAGGGACAAAGGTCTTGTAAACAGCTGATTGGTTTTCCCAGAGGGGAACTGAGACCTAGATATTTACCAGAGGGAAGGAGGGGCAGAAAGGTTTAAAACCCAGGATGTAAGTGGAGCGAGAAGGCTTCAGAAAGGTTCTAGGTATATTTGGGAAAGGGAATTGTGAGAAGTAAGGTGGGCGCCCACATGGGCTTCTGAACAGACTTGACCATTTTGTAACATCAACCAGGTCTGGCCATCCTCATCAACCTGTTGTTCTGTCCGCTTTGTTTCCTTCATGACTGTTTTGTTGTTCTCCTCTCCCTCCTCCCCTCTCTCCCTCAACCCCTCCTTCCTCTCCTCATCTGGTCTTTGCCATCCTTCTACACTAATGCCAGGATCATACATTCTGTGTAGCTATCTAAGATTTTTTGTTCATTGACCTCAAAGCTCTCATATGAAGCAGCTCAGTGTGATCTGTGGTCCATGGGTAAATTCTGGCCCACTTTGGTAGGTGCATTTGTGTTCATTCACATTGTGCTGTATTTGTGTTTTTGATTGAGTTAGTGGCTATATCAGCCAGGATAAGCAATTTACAGCAAACACACGCGCGCACACGCATGCATACACACACCACCTCAGCAGTTTAAAATAACACAATTTTCTCTCTCACTCATGTGGCACATATATCATGACAACTGCACTGAATTGTCTTCACTCTGGACCTACTTTGGTGAAGCAGCCACTATCTGGAATATTAATAGTTGCCAGAGCAGAGTGAAAAGAGCCTTGGAAGGTCATACATCCGCAATTAAAATCTGGTTTACAGGTCACTGAGCAGAGCTACTCACATGGTCCCATCTAGTCAGGAGGAGGCTAGGCAGTCCAGTTCTACTCTGTGCCCAGAAGGCTGAAAACCCCATGACTCCTATAGTTGTAGACATTTAAATTCAGAAAGTTCACATAATGATTGGGAATTTTAAGAAAAATCAGAATTTGACAACATTGCTCCCTAATCCCTGCTAGGAAGTAGTTGGTTAGAGCTAAAATAGCAGATGTCCCCTTGATGTAAGTTTTGTGGCAAGTCTCCCATTTACCAAATCCCCTAATTTCCCTTGATTAGGTGCCTGTAACAACATTTACTGTTCTTGCACTGCTCATTTTCTTATAGAGGGTTTATAAGAGAAGTATTTGTAGCCACATCTATCAAAAGTAAAAATAATAAAAGAGAAAAAAAGAATCCAGGTTTCAAGATGAATGGAATTGTTTCGTCATTCTTGTTGTTTTTGTTTTGTTTTTTTCCCCTTTGGAAGCTAAAAAAAAATGTTTCTGGTTGCTTAATATTATTTATTTTGAAAAAAAAGTTGGTCAAAATTTATTTGATTTTTCCCTTGAGGACTCCATTGGTCTAAATAAATCTAGGATGGGGTACATGTGGATTAATTTATTTTTTTCTTAAAATATCTTTTAAAGTTTCACTTTGGACTTAGGTTTAAAAATATTATTCAATACGTATGTTTTTTGCAAACATGAGGTGACAGTAGTTCAGATTTGAAAAGAACAATAGCCCAGGTGGAATCTAAAATAAACGGTGTATGATGTCATGCTTTTTTCCTCCTGCTATTTTAGATGTTTAAGAATATCTTATTTTCTTTAAAAAAATTCTCCAGGAAAATTAATTTACCTTCATATACATTTTCATCTTGACAGCAATAGGGAAAGAGTTGAAGTTAGTTGATATTTACTTGCCAGGTAAAACAGTTATTAATGTAAATAGACTGAATGTGAATTTTGTTAAAAAAAATTGGTCAACCTAATGTTTTTGAAGTTTAGATGAATCATTTTTGGGATTTTTGAAAGCATAGTTGAAAGAAAGATTATCATTTTTGGGATTTTTGAATGCATAGTTGAAAGAAAGATTAAGTCAAACCATAATCTTTGTTTACCATTTCATATCAGAAGATGATCAATTCTAAATGACCTGCATTTCAGGAATTGGTTCAAAGAGTCTAAAAACTGGTATTTCATTTACCACTATAGTGAGAAGACCTCTACATATTGCAGAGAACAAAATTTTTTTTTTAACTTTCTACTATTAAATTGGGATGAAATATGCTATTTTACTCTGAATATGAAGTGTCACACTTTAAAGTATATTAAAATTTCGATGGTTCAATATGTATTGCCAAATCATATGAATGGTCACGGATAGCTGAGTGAATAATTTTGAGGAATGACAACTCAATGTGTTATTCCTTTCAAATGAAAGCTGTAAAAACTCACTCTGCCTAGTCTACTTTTAGAAGTTAATATAAATTCAATCTCATTTCGTGTTTCAATTGTACCTAAATTTAAAATGCCAGGTTTCATCCATCTCTTATGGTAACTCTCGAGTCTAACCATTTCCCAAAATATTTTCTAAAGTGCATATAAAAGCCTATAGGAAAAAAGAAACCTTATGGTATATTGGCTCTTGTGCAGGTTAATCAAAGTATGGATAGTTAAAAAGACTCTCCTTTAAAACAAGGTTATTAACATTTTGAATGAAAGTACATCTCACAGTGAAGTGTGATAGGCTCCATTTCTCTTTTTCTAAAAGAGTAGAGTTGAAGTCACAGCATATTCAGGGAAATATAAGTTATCCATTGTTTCTGGAGGGGAGGGAATTTTTGGATTTGTGTCCTAAGGCAAAAGAAACAAGAGCAAAACTAAATAAATGTGGCCTAATTAAACTTAAAACCTTTTGCACAGCAAAGGAAACCATCAACAAAATGAAAAGACAACCTTCAGAATGGGAGCAAATATTTGCAAATGATAAGATTGACAAGGGGTTAGTATCCACAATATATAAACAGCTCATACAACTCAATATCAAAAAACCCCCACAACCCAATCAAAAAATGGGCAGAAGACCTGAATAGACCTTTTTCTAACAAAGACATACGATGGCTAACAGGCACATGAAAGGATGCCCAGCATCACTAATTATTAGAGAAATGCAAATCAAAACAACCATGAGATATCACATCATACCTGTCAGAATGGCTATTATCAGAAATTATACAAATAACAAATGTTGACGAGGATGTAGAGAAAAGGGAAACCTTGTACACTGTTGGTCATAATGTAAATTAGTGCAGCCACTATGGAAAACAGTATGGAGGTTCCTCAAAAAGCTAAAAATAGAACTACCATATGATCCATCAATTCCAATCCTGGGTATATATCTGGAAAAAATGAAAACACTACTTTGAGAAGATATATGCACCTCAGTGTTCATAGCAGCACAATTTACAATAGCCAAGACATGGAAGCAACCCAGTGCCCATCAACAGACAAATGGATAAAGAAGATGTGGTTATGTACATACTACTCAGTGCATTAAAAGAATGAAATTCTGCCATTTGCAGCAAGGTGGATGGATCTAGAGAATATTATGCTTAGTGAAATAAATCAGACAGATGAAGACAAATACTGTATGTTATCGCTTACATGTGGAATCTAAGAAGTAAAACAAACTAATTTATATAACAAAACTGAAACAGACTCAGAGATAGAGAAAACAGACTAGTGGTTACCAGAGGGGAAAGGGAAGGGAGGAGGGCAAGATAGGGGTGTGGGATTAATAGATACAAACTACTATGTATAAAATAGAAAAGCAACAAGGTATTATATAGCACAGGGAATTACAGCCATTATCTTGTAATAACTTTTAATGGAGTACAATCTGTAAAAATACTGAGTCACCATGCTGTACACCTGAAACTAATATACTATTGCAAATCAACTATACTTCAATTAAAAAAATAATGAAGTATAGCAGAAAGGCAAAAAGAAAGGTGGTTATTATGAATAAAAAAAGAGACATCTCTCACCCCTATTGTTCAGGAAATTACAAGGGATTTATGAACTCTGCCAGGAACTGGGAATGAAGACCGAATACATATTTTTTATTACATCACGATATCACAGTTACTTACCATCTTTGCATATTAAGGATAGTTTTATCACAATGTGGAGAAATCCCTAGGCAACTGTTTGTTTCCTGTTGTTTTTCCCACATATTTATTATCATCCATAATACCCTATGTACTTGTCTTTTTCTTCACTGAATTTTAATTTCAGCATTTAAATCTCTTTGTTTAATTTCTTGTCATGTATAGTCTTACTAGTTTTGTGAAGTGCCTATAATCTCTTGATAGGAACACACCCATCATTACCTGAAACATGGTCTGAAAAATGTTGAATCTTTCTTTTTACAGTTTTTTCATGTTATACACAGCTATTTAATATCCTGTACAATGGTGTTAGCATTTTTTCCCAAATTCTCAATCTTTCCAGTTATTTGTAACTGAGAATGGGTGAGATCCTCCTCCAAGTTGTTCTTTTTAAGGATGTGTGTGCTGCCCTTCATAACATCCAAATGTATAGTTTATTTGAGTGTTTTATCACTCCTCTTCCACAATTCAGTTTAAGAGATTTTACTGAATGTCCACTTTATGATCTCATGTCTCTGAATGTTATGTAGCTTTTGCAATCAGAACACAGTAGAATTACCATAGGAATTCACATATTTAAAAGATGCTTTCCAGCATGTAAAAGTGTCAGTGTACTTTCATTGCACAAGTAGTTAAAACATGTGTGTTGTGGATTTGAGCAAAGACCTTTCACCTCAGACTCAGATTATCTGATTATTAAAACACCCTCACATCTCAAATCCCCAGTTCTCTTATAATGTCATGACCTTTAACTGGAAGAAGACATGCAAATACCACTTGTTCTCACAAATACTTAAGCCATTAGAGGAGCATTTTAGATTTCTCCAGGCTTTTCCACTTATTCTCAGAGGATTACCTGAATTGATGAGCATCTGATGGGTTTCATACACTTGGGCAGGCAGAGAACAAACCTCTCTATTAGCTGTCAAATCTATAATAATGTGTGGTACCTTCCCTGTATTTAGCAGCCATTCACTAAATCATCACCCACAATTCTCTTCATCTGCTGGCACCTTAAAGTTGTGTGGCATATAGAATGCTGCGGCTTAATCAAAAAGGTCAGTGGCAACCTTCTTTGAAAAAGGCCGAAGTCTTAGACCTGTAATGTAACTTCAGAACTCCAGGAATATAAAGTAGTGGACTTCAACCTTGGCCATACATGGAGAGCTTTAAAAAAGTGCTGGTGCCTGGGATCTATTCCCAGATATTCTGGAGTGAAAATTTGGGAGCATCCAAAGTTTAAAAAGCTTCCCAGGTGATTTTAATGTACAGCCAACATTGAGAAACACCGAGGTAACTTAGTGCTTCTCAAACTTTAGCGTGATTACAAATCATCTGGAGATCTTGTTAAGATGCAGATTCCTACTCAGGAGGTCTTTAAGTGAGAGCATTACTTAACGAGTCTGCATTCCTAACAAGCTGCCAGAGGAAGTTGACGCTGCTGATTCAGGACCACACTGAGTAACAGGCATGTAGAATTTCTCTCTCTTTTCCTTCTTTGTCATATTTTTTCCACTCTCCAGAATTTTGGTGCCAGTTTTAACCCTATACTGCTCTCCTAGAATCTTTTTCTTTCCTACTTTGTGGGTTGCTGCTCACAGGTTTTTCTAAGAACTTGTTCCTTTCTAATAAACCAGGGCATAGAGAGGCATTCCTCGACCCTTGTGCCTTCTTTTCTAGCAGGGAGGCCAACTTGCATTTATAGTGCACATAATTGGTGAGTGCCTTAGGCCGGGAGATAAATATAACTCTGGTCACTGGAAGGTTTCCTTCAGTGGCCCTGTCTGCCAGGTCTAGTGTTGAAAAACTACCTTTTATAACTCCCCTGGGATTCCTTTTTGTTAACTTCTAGGAAAAACTGCATCCAAGTGATCTAGGCTACTTTCTTCCCCTGTAGCTAACCTCTGCTTAATTGCTCGTTGTTGATAATTAGCGCTAATTTACCCCAGCTGTCTTGAACTTAGAAAGCGGTATTCCAGTATTCAGTATTCTGTTTTAAAACTCATAGTCTTTTCTACCTCTTTTGCTCCATCTGACCCTCCAAGATCCAACGCTCAGATCTCTGAATTGTGTTGAATGGTGGTTCTCAAATTTTACTGTAAATGGTATAACCTGGGCTGGCTGATTAATAACGATGATTCCTGGCTCCATTTTCAAAGATTCTAATTTGGTAAATCTGAAGTAGGCCCAGGTATTTACATCTTTAGTAATTGGCTGCTAGGGTGACTTTTAGTTGGTGATCCAACCTTCGAGAAACACTGTTTTTGACCCGGCTTCTTAAGATTTAATGTATATTCAAATTACTTAGGGGTTTTGTTACCACACAAAACAGATTCTGGTTTAGCAGTTTTGGGGTGGGATATTTCTAACAAGACTTTAGGTCCTAGAAGCCACAATTTCTTGAAGAGTAATGTTTCAGATCATATATTTCATATCATACTATTCATACTTATAAGTATACACTACCTTTAATATAATGTACTGTATGTTTAAAATCTTAACTGTATGGTTAAAACATAAGCTTTTTAAGGGCAAAAATCTCAAATCATAGAATACCAAACTTAGAAGAGACCTTCTAGATAACTAATCCAGAGATATTTTGCCCAGTTTCAACCCAAAGATCCAAACCTTCAGCTGTGTTTAAAGGAAACATTACATTTGAATGTCTGTCTTTATTTACTTTTTTATTCAAACAGAAAGTCACAAAAATTATAATCATCCTCATGAGGTCACTCAGTCCCATGTAATTAATTTTTTTCATCTTGATCTTTTGTTAGCACTTTTATGAATTCATCAGTTTTCCATTAGAGTTCTGAAAATGCTTATTCATTCAGTTCAGCAGTATAATCAGTTACCAGAAATCTGTACTTGTCAGAGTCTTTTCCATGAATTCCTTGAAGATGAAACCCTTTTATAGGAACATTTTTGCAAAAGCATCAGAATACACCCAGGACTGTCTGTAAATGACAAAAGACTTAAAAATGACCACGGTTAAAGATTTGATGAAAGTTCATAATAATGCAATTGACAAGGAAATTTAGTTCTGAGATATACACTTTAAAGTAATAACTAGAATTATGACTTATAACATTACACCAGAACATATAAGATTTTTAGAAATTTCATGTAATGTCTGAAACATTTATATTAACATATTTCCATACAAATAACCCAAAGAAAGGTTAGTATTAGTTGTGTTTTGTTTGTTTGTTTGTTTTTATACTGCAGGTTCTTATTAGTCATCAACTTTATACACATCAGTGTATACATGTCAATCCCAATCACCCAATTCAGCACACCACCATCCGACCCCACTGCGGTTTTCCCCCCCTTGGTGTCCATACATTTGTTCTCTACATCTGTGTCTCAACTTCTGCCCTGCAAACCGGTTCATCTGTACCATTTTTCTAGGTTCCAAATACATGTGTTAATATATGATATTTGTTTTTCTCTTTCTAACTTACTTCACTCTGTATGACAGTCTTTAGATCCATCCATGTCTCAACAAATGACTCAATTTCATTCCTTTTTATGGCTGAGTAATACTCCATTGTATATATGTACCACATCTTCTTTATCCATTCGTCTGTTGATGGGCATTTAGGTTGCTTCCATGACCTGGCTATTGTAAATAGTGCTGCAGTGAACATTGGGATGCATGTGTCTTTTTGAATTATGGTTTTCTCTGGGTATATGCCCAGCAGTGGGATTGCTGGATCATATGGTAATTCTATTTTTAGTTTTTTAAGGAGCCTCCAACTGTTCTCCATAGTGGCTCTATCAATTTACATTCCCACCAACAGTGCAAGAGGGTTCCCTTTTCTCCACACCCTCTCCAGCATTTGTTGTTTGTAGATTTTCTGATGATGCCCATTCTAACTGGTGTGAGATGATACCTCATTGTAGTTTTGATTTGCATTTCTCTAATAACTAGTGATGTTAAGCAGCTTTTCATGTGCTTCTTGGCCCTCTGTGTGTCTTCTTTGGAGAAATGTCTATTTAGGTCTTCTGCCCATTTTTGGATTGGGTTGTTTGTTTCTTTAATATTGAGCTGCATGAATTGTTTATATATTTTGCAGATTAATCCTTTGTCTGTTGATTCATTTGCAAACATCTTTTCCCATTCTGAGGGTTGTCTTTTTGTCTTGTTTATGGTTTCCTTTGCTGTGCAAAAGCTTTGAAGTTTCATTAGGTCCCATTTGTTTGTTTTTATTTCCATTACTCTAGGAGGTGGATCAAAAAAGATCTTGCTGTTATTTATGTCAAAGAGTGTTCTGCCTATGTTTTCCTCTAAGAGTTTTATAGTGTCTGGTCTTACATTTAGGTCTCAAATCCATTTTGAATTTATTTTTGTGTATGGTGTTAGGGAGTCTTCTAATTTCATTCTTTTACATGTAGGTGTCCAGTTTTCCCAGCACCACTTATTGAAGAGACTGTCTTTTCTCCATTGTATATCTTTGCCTCCTTTGTCATAGATTAGTTGACCATAGGTGTGTGGGTTTATCTCTGGGCTTTCTCTCTTGTTCCATTGATCTATGTTTCTGTTTTTGTGCCAGTACCATATTGTCTTGATTACTGTAGCTTTGTAGTATAGTCCGAAGTCAGGGCGTCTGATTCCTCCAGCTCCGTTATTTTCCTTCAAGACTGCTTTGGCTATTCACGTTATTTTGTGTCTGCATACAAATTTTAAGATGATTTGTTCTAGCTCTGTAAAAAATGCCATTGGTAATTTGATAGAGATTGCATTGAAACTGTAGATTGCTTTGGGTAGTATAGTCATTTTCACAATATTGATTCTTCCAGTCCAAGAACATGGTATATCTGTCCATCTGTTGGTATCATATTTAATTTCTTTCATCAGTGTCTTATAATTTTCTGCATACAGGTCTTTTGTCTCCCTAGGTAGGTTTATTCCTAGGTATTTTATTCTTTTTGTTGCAGTGGTAAGTGGGAGTGTTTCCTTAATTTCTCTTTCAGATTTTTCATCATTAGTGTATAGGAATGCAAGAGATTTCTGTGCATTAATTTTGTATCCTGCAACTGTACAATATTCATTGATTAGCTCTAGTAGTTTTCTGGTGGCATTTTTAGGATTCTCTATGTATAGTGTCATGTCATCTGCAAACAGCGACAGTTTTACTTCTTCTTTTCCAATTTGTATTCCTTTTATTTCTTTTTCTTCTCTGATTGCCATGGCTAGGACTTCCAAAACTATGTTGAATAATAGTGGTGAGAGTGGACATCCTTGTCTCATTCCTGAACTTAGAGGAAATGCTTTCAGTTTTTCACCATTGAGAATGATGTTTGCTGTGGGTTTGTCGTATATGGCCTTTATGATGTTGAGGTAGGTTCCCTCTATGCCCACTTTCTGGAGAGTTTTTATCATAAATGGGTGTTGAATTTTGTCAAACGCTTTTTCTGCATCTAGTAAGATGATCATATGGTTTTTATTCTTCAATTTGTTAATATGGTGTATCACATTGATTGATTTGCATACATTGAAGAATCCTTGCATCCCTGGGATAAATCCCAGTTGATCTAGGTGTATGATCCTTTTAATGTGTTGTTAGATTCTGTTTGCTAGTATTTTGTTGAGGATTGTTGCATCTATATTCATCAGTGATATTGGTCTGTAATTTTCTTTTTTTTGTAGTATCTTTCTCTGGTTTTGGTATCAGTGTGCTGGTGGCCTCATAGAATGAGTTCGGGAGTGTACCTTCCTCTGCAATTTTTTGGAAGAGTTTGAGAAGGATGAGTGTTAGCTCGTCTCTAAATGTTTGATAGAATTCACCTGTGAAGCCATCTGGTCCTGGACTTTTGTTTGTTGGAAGATTTTTAATCACAGTTTCAATTTCATTACTTGTGATTGGTCTGTTCATATTTTCTGTTTCTCCCTGGTTCAGTCTTGGAAGTTTGTGCTTTTCTAAGAAATTGTCCATTTCTTCCAGGTTGTCCATCTTACTGGCATAGAGTTGCTTACAGTAGACTCTTAGGATGCTTTGTATTTCTGCAGTGTCTGTTGTAACTTCTCCTTTTTCATTTCTAATTTTATTGATTTGAGTCCTCTCCCTCTTTTTCTTGACGAGTCTGGCTAATGGTTTATCAATTTTGTTTATCTTCTCAAAGAACCAGCTTTTAGTTTTATTGATGTTTGCTATTGTTTTCTTTGTTTCTATTTCATTGATTTCTGCTCTGATCTTTATGATTTCTTTCCTTCTGCTACCTTTGGGTTTTGTTTGGTCTTCTTTCTCTAGTTCCTTTACGTGTAAGGTTAGATTGTTTACTTGAGATTTTTCTTGTTTCTTGAGGTAGGCTTGTATAGCTATAAACTTCTCTCTTAGAACTGCTTTTGCTGTATCCCATAGGTTTTGGATTGTCATGTTTTCATTGTCATTTCTCTCTAGGTATTTTTCGATTTCCTCTTTGATTTCTTCAGTGATCTCTTGGTTATTTAGTAACGTATTGTTTAGCCTCCATGTGTTTGTGTTTTTTACATTTTTTTCCCTGTAATTCATTTCTCATCTCATGGCAATGTGGTCAGAAAAGATGCTTGATATGATTTAAATTTTCTTAAATTTACTGAGGCTTGATTTGTGACCCAAGATGTGATCTATCCTGGAGAATGTGCCATGCGCACTTCAGAAGAAAGTGTAATCTGCTGTTTTTGGATGGGATGTCCTATAAATACCAATTAAATCTATCTGGTCTGTGTGTCATTTAAAGCTTCTGTTTCCTTATTTATTTTCCTTTTGGATGATCTGTCCATTGGTGTAAGTGAGGTGTTAATGTCCCCACTATTATTGTGTTTCTGTCAATTTCCCATTTTATAGCTGTTAGCAGTTACCTTATGTATTGAGGTGCTCCTGTGTTGGGTGCATACACATTTATAATTGTTATATCTTCTTCTTGGATTGATCCCTTGATCATTATGTAGTGTTGTTCCTTGTCTCTTGTAACATTCTTTATTTTAAAGTCTATTTTATCTTATATGAGTATAGCTACTCCAGCTTTCTTTTGATTTCCATTTGCATGGGGTATCTTTTTCCATCCCCTCACTTTCAGTCTGTATGTGTCCCTAGGTCTGAAGTGGGTATCTTGTAGAAAGCATATATATGGGCCTTGTTTTTGTATCCATTCAGGAAGCCTTTGTCTTTTGGTTGGAGCATTTAATCCATTCACGTTTAAGGTAGTTATCAATATGTCTGTTCCTGTGACCATTTTCTTAATTGTTTTGGGTTTGTTTTTGTAGGTCCTTTTCTTCTGTTGTGTTTCCCACTTAGAGAAGTTCCTTTAGCATTTGTTGTAGAGCTGGTTTGGTGTTGCTGAATTCTCTTAGCTTTTGCTTGTCTGTAAAGCTTTTGATTTCTTCATCGAACCTGGATGAGATCCTTGCCAGGTACAGTAATCTTGGTTGTAGGTTCTTCCCTTTCATTACTTTAAATTTCTCATGCCACTCCCTTCTGGCTTGTAGAGTTTCTGCTGAGAAATCAGCTGCTAACCTTATGGGAGTTCCCTTGTATGTTATTTGTCATTTTTCCCTTGCTGCTTTCAATAATTTTTCTTTGTCTTTAATTTTTGCCAATTTAATTACTATTTGTCTCAGCACATTTCTCCTTGGGTTTATCCTGTATGGGACTCGCTGTGCTTCCTGGATTTGGGTGGCTATTTCCTTTCCCATGTTAAGGAAGTTTTTGACTATAATCTCTTCAAATATTTTCTCAGGCCCTTTCTCTCTCTCTTCTCCTTCTGGGACCCCTACAATGCAAATGTTGTTGCGTTTAATGTTGTCCTAGAGGTCTCTTAGGCTGTCTTCATTTCGTTTCATTCCTTTTTCTTTATTTTGTTCCACAGCAGTGAATTCCACCATTCTGTCTTCCAGGTAACTTATCCGTTCTTCTGCCTCAGTTATTCTGATATTGATTCCTTCTAGTGTAGTTTTCATTTCAGTTATTGTATTGTTCATCTCTGTTTAGTTCTTTTTTTTTTTTTTTTTTGTGGTATGCGGACCTCGCACTGTTGTGACCTCTTCTGTTGCGGAGCACAGGCTCCGGACGCGCAGGCTCAGCAGCCATGGCTCACGGGCCCAGCCGCTCCGCGGCATGTGGGATCTTCCCGGACCAGGGCACGAACCCGTGTCCCCTGCATCGGCAGGCAGACTCTCAACCACTGTGCCACCAGGGAAGCCCCTGTTTGGTTGTTCTTTAATTCTTCTAGATCTTTGTTAAACATTTCTTGCATCTTCTCGATCTTTGCCTCCATTGTTTTTCTGAGGTCCTGGATCATCTTCACTATCATTATTCTGAATTCTTTTTCTGGTAGGTTGCCTAGCTCCACTTCAGTTAGTTGTTTTTCTGGGGTTTTATCTTGTTCCTTCATCTGGTACATAGCCCTCTGCCTTTCATCTTGTCTATCTTTCTTTGAATGTGGTTTTTGTTCCACAGTCTGAAGGATTGTAGTTCTTGCTTCTGTTGTCTGCCCTCTGGTGGATGAGGCTAAGAGGCTTGGTGGGAGGGACTGGTGGTGGGTAGAGCTGACTGTTGCTCTGGTGGGCAGAGCTCAGTAAAAGTTTAATCCACTTGACTGCTGATGGGTGGGGCTGGGTTCCCTCCCTGTTGGTTGTTTGGCCTGAGGCAACCCAACACTGGAGCCTACCTGGGCTCTTTGCTGGGGCTAAGTGCAGAATCTGGGAGGGCTCACACCAAGGAGTACTTCCCAGAACTTCTGTTGCCAGTGTCCTTGTCCCCTTGGTGAACCACAGCCACCCCCTGCCTCTGCAGGGGACCCTTCAACACTAGCAGGTAGTTGTGGTTCAGTCTCCCCTGGGGTCACTGCTCCTTCCCCTGGGTCCCGATGCACACACTACTTTGTGTGTGCCCTCCAAGAGTGGAGTCTCTGTTTCCCCCAGTCCTGTTGAAGTCCTGCAGTCAGTTCCCACTAGGCTTCGAAGTCTGATTCTCTAGGAATTCCTCCTCCCATTGCCGGACCCCCAGGTTGGGAAGCCTGATGTGGGGCTCAAAACCTTCACTCCAGTGCGTGGACTTCTGTGGTATAAGTGTTCTCCAGTCTGTGAGTCACCCACCCACCAGTTATGGGATTTGATTTTACTGTGATTGCGCCCCTCCTACCATCTCATTTTGGCTTCTCCTTTGCCTTTGGATGTGGGGTATCTTTTTTGGTGAGTTCCAGTGTCTTCCTGTCGATGATTGTCCAGCAGCCGGTTGTGATTCTGGTGTTCTCACAAGAGGGAGTGAGAGTACATCCTTCTACTCTGCCATCTTGGTTCCTCTCTGAATGTCTTTTTAAAATATCTGATTTTCTAGTTTTTTCTCAGATTCCACATAGCCTCTGAAGACCTTTGTGTCTGGCAGTCTGTGAAAATCTGTTTACTTCACCTGAGATTCAAGAAGAGAAGGTTCTTGAGCAATATCACACTGTTAAGTGTTGAAGAACGGAAAATGGGCTTAAACGTGTCACAAGCCAGAGCACATAGTGGCCACACAATACTTGTTTGTTTATTGTTTACATAAAATCTGCATCAGAGTGATGATTTTTAAGTTTTTGGCGGCTTATAGCTCTTATATAAAGAACACGGTCCTGGTTTTGCTTTAGTATTAAAACCTCAAAAGTTATATTAAAAAAACTGTCCTGGATTCATTGTTGATGGATATAAGGTTAGTCTTTGCCTTTTTCTTGCTTTAGTTGTTTTAGCATAAGACTGATCCATCTAAAGCATCAATAAAATGGCATTTCTCATGTTGAAAAGAAGCCTCGGCTTTTCAAAACATCCTTTGCAAGTAAGATAAAATTCTTTTCCATCATCTCCTGAGGAATTTATTAGAGTGAAAAAAAATAAAAGATTTTTATTTGAGAGGAAAACTGAATCTAAAAGCCTGGTATGGACTGAGCGACACTTTGGAGCTGGATAAGGCTGAATTTAATCAAGATCCTGCCGCTTGGCCGTGTGACAGGCCCTAAACAACTTATTTTAGCACTTCTGAACTGATTTTCCCATCTGTGAAATGGGCATGATAATAACTACCTGCAGAACTGTATATAATTAGAAAACATGATAAAAATATCTATAACATAATTCATAATAAATAGTAATCATTATTTTTCTTCCTAGATTTGTTTTCTTACATATTATTGCTACCATAAATTCTCATTATTTTCACGTATTTGCTCTGAGTCAAACATATACTATATTTAATCTATTAAGTCCTGAAAATTTTACACAGATGACTTTAAAGACATAAATATAGTTGGAGGACTGTGGTAAAAACATTCAAAATTACATATTGTTACATAAAGTTTTTAATAACAGTCAGATATTCAGAATACAGTTTATGAGAGAGGCAAGGTGATAACATTGAACTGAATTATAAAATGGAAGATTGTTAGCTTTGAATACAATGATAATTTACTAGGATAAATCATTTCTCTATAGCATTTGCTATAAACTGAATACTGTTCTTTTTGAGGACCTTTTTGAGAAGTGGAAAACCACTAGTTTATAGTGGAGAGTTTTCTTATTGTGCCCTTGGAAAAATAATGTAATTCCCTTATGCCCATTTTTTTTAAACCCAGAAATTCTCAACTAGGGAAAAATTTGCTCCCCTTACTCCCAAAGGGGCCATTTGGCAATGTCTGGAGACATTCTTGGTTGCCATGACTGGAGGGGAATGCTACTGGCCTCTAGTGGGTAGAGGCCAGGGGTGCTATTCAACATCCTACCAGGCACAGGACAAACTCCCCACAGTAAATATTGGCTCAAAAGGTCAATAGTGCTGAGATTGAAAACCCCTGTTTTAATCTATAGATTGATTAAAGTAAATGGTACAGTATTAAAAATCTGTGGGTCTAAACCACACTTTCTCAATGGGGGCAATATGTTTTTTAAGGGAACAAACGTTGGTTCTTGGTGGGCAAAAAACATTTTAGATATTACCGTGGATTTTGGCCCTCTGAAGCTCAATCCTACTCAACAACATAAAAAGATTATATATATATAATATATCTGTGATGTTAAAGTTTCATGGGGGTGGGGATGGCATAGTCAGAAAAAAATATCTAAATAGGCTCCTTAGAGGGTGATATTGAAAAAAAAGGTTGAGCAACATTTCTCAAACAGATGACCCTGGACAGGTCATTTCAGCTCTTTGTGCCTTAGTTCCCCATGTGTACTTTAGCTCATAGGGTTATTTTGATGGTTAACGTAATATTAAGCGCCATTTATTTATTGAGTAACTGCCATGTTTTAGTCTAGACACCCTCCTTATATTGGCAGTAACTGACACAACAACCCTGTAAGGTATCACTATCTCCCTTTTCAAGATGAAGAAACTGAGGCTTGTGTAGAATACGTAAGGGTCCAAAACAAGCAAATAGAGAGGACAACATGTGATTTTGTATCTGACTTCAAAACCTTGTCTCTTTCTCACTCTATAACAGGTGTTACGGCAACATTGCAAGTAATAAAATAAGCACATGTGTAGGATTTTTCTCTGGGGAAGTAAACATTATGGTTAACACTTGTGGCTTTTTAAAATTACACCCAGCCTCAGGAAGCATGTCCTTTCTTCCTTTCAAGGTTTACCTTCCATCTCTCTTCTTGATGCCAGCATTTCTGTCTCCTCTGGGACCTAGAACAACTGCCAACATTTTTTTCTCTCTCCTTTGCCTGCATTTTTCACTCTGTCACTTTGCTGGCTCAATATCTACTGGCTGTAACTTGCTCAAGTCTTTTGAATCTTACGAAATCCTTCCTCAAACCCATGACGCACTGAAGATCCCTCCTTATTCCACTCTTTCCCTTTCCAGGCATCCTCTTTATAAGACTCATGTACAATGTCTGCCTGTACTTCCTTAGCCTCTGTTTGCTCTTCAACATCCCCGAATACTGCTTCCACTCCGAAGCACCAGATCTCATTGGACTTGACTTGTTTCTGGTGTTTATACTGTGGACCCTCTCTTTTACTTGAAACTCCGTACTCTCTTAGCTCCTGAGACATGCTTCTTTCCTGGTATTTCTCCTACTTTTCTGACCATTACTTGTCAGCCTCTTATGCCCATACAGAAGGGAAGGTAGTCCACAGGGCTTTGCCTTGGCTGTCTTCTCTCCCCACTGCTTATTCTCTCACTGCTCTCCTTGTGGTCCAGTCTCAGAAATCTGAATCTCCAGCCAGATAACACTGGTGAGTTTGCAACCCATGTAGTATTATCCTGTTACGTGCTGAATATCTGTCTCCACGGGGGGTCCCTAGGCTCCCCAGATTCATCTTCTCTGAAACTAGACTTTTCCTTCCCCTCCCCCTGCACGTTTACTTCTCTACTGATAATTTTTATCTTGGTATTGACACCACACCACCACTGAGGCAGTCACCCGAGATAACACGTGTACCAGGTGTAGTCCAACACATGGCAGCCACTAAGTAAATTGTAGTTATTATGAATTTAATCCTCACACAATGCTGTAAGTACTATTATTATTGCCATTTTATATATGAGAAATTGAGGCACAAAGTGGGCAGGTCACTCTTGCTTTCTGCATTTCTCTAACAACAGCCAATTAGTAAGCAAGTTCTTTTCATTCTGCAGCATTTTCCCATCTCCTGCTGCCCGCGTTCAGGTTCATTTCTCAGTGACCTATGGTAATAACCTTCAAGGGATGTTTCTCTCTGTGGTGCTGTCCCACTCTCATCAATCCATCTACACTCTGGTGAGGTCAGAGGGAGTGATCTTTCTAAAAAAATTAACCTGTTCATGGTACTACTTTTCTTAAAACCCTTTGATAGCTTTTATTTCTTGCATTTCAATCCAAACATCATGTCATATTATGTTGGGCCCTCCTGAGCTAGCCTGTCCTGGCTTCATCTCTCCCCATTCCCCTGCTTTAGAACTCATGCCCAGACCGCACGGAATAATGAAGTAATTCTCAAATGCATTATGCTGTTTCACATCTCCAAGACGTTATTCACACTGCTTCCTCTATTCAAAATGCCCTTTTCTTCTTTGTCTTCCTGAAGAACTCCTACTCATCCCCTATGGCTGACATAAAATGTCAAGGACTTTAGGAAGCGTTTCTATCTGAAATCTCAAGGGCACCTGAGCATATTTACTCCCAATGAACTGTGCGTGTACATTTAGCCTCGTGTTTTTAACAGTGAAGTTGTCCTAATGTGGGTAGCGGTGTGGTTCAGAAGTTGGACTCTGGGTTTGAACCCTTAGTCCAACTCTTGATAGTTGCTAGGCAAATTTCCCTTCCCTTTCTCTACGTCTACAAAATGGAAATCAAATAGGGCCACTTAGGCTTGTTTAGAGCATTAACTGAGATAATCACAGAAAGTTTTTGGCACCTTAGGTCTTGTGCCTTTCCTACTCTCAACATTCGTATAGGTTCCTGTAATATTTAGCATAGAATGTAAACTATTGTTATATTTTGCTATCTAAGTAGATTCAGTTCTGATTTGAGAGAGAGAGATAGTTTGGAAAGCGAGGGATACCTGTACTTACGGTTGCCTTTACAGTCTTGCAGGACCCAGCCATTGGCTCCCTTTCCGACTAGATTTCTTACAGCTCTTCCTTTGCTCTCTCACTCTACCTGTTGCCAAATCTTGACCTCCTGTCCACTGAATGCTGAATAGAAATACAGAGACAGAGTTTGGGGGAAATAGAAAAGAGTCGCTTTATTACTTTTGCCAGGCAAGAGGGGAACACAGTAGGCTAGGGCCTCAAGAACTGTGCCCCCCTTCCCTGGGTAATAGGGAAAGGTTATACAGCCCGGGGCTCCTGGTCTGGGGTAGGTGATAAGGCTGAAAGTAATTAAGGTCTTGCATTTCTTTTATTCTGCAAATTCATGGCCAAAGCTGGCGTCAGGTGGCTCAGCAACTGGGTCTGGTGTCCCTGAAGTTATCGGGCTGGCCATGACCTTCTTTCTGAAATGAAGAGTGCTACAAGGGAGTGTAGGGGGAGAAGAAATGCCAGGTACAAAGGGTAATTCATATGAAGTCAGAGAGTAATCAGCTTTGTGAAGGACAAGTCTAGCTACAAGTGTTTGTTAGTAGTAACAGCTAAAGAATAACCAAGATTGCTTAACTCTTTCAGGCCTGTTTATGTTGTTTCCCCAGCCTGTTCATTGTTTCCTTATTTTCCTTGTTTATCAGAAAAGTCTCGTTTCTATTTTTGCTGCAACACACCCTCATTGGCATCCTTGCTCTTCATTGACTGTGGCATCTCAACTCCTGCCTCAGAGCCTTGTTCCTTGCTATTTCCTCTACCTGGGTTTTTAGTTGCTAATGTCCAAATGATTCCATACAACGGTTGCTCAGAGGTTACTTAAACAATTTAAAGTAGAACCCACTTCATTTCCCTTTGACCTTTTTAAATTTTCTTCATCACACTTATCATTGCTTGACATATTAATCATTCTTTTGCTTGTTTTTGGCCTCTCTCATTCACTGCAATGTAAGCGTCAGGACTTTTTGTTTATTGTTGTATCTTCAGATTTAGAATAATGCTTGACTTATAGTAGGTACTTAAATACATCGGTTGAATGGACAAATCAGTAAATTAGTGGATGGTATTAATATTATTACTAGTTATTGAAGGTTCCTGAATGGCAGAGATAAAATCCTTTTTGACTTTATACACCAAGTTCATTGGTTTGTAAACTGTGTTCCTTGACCACACTTAAGGGTTTCTACCAACATTCTTCTGGGATTTAGGTGTCCTGGTTTTAAAGTTAGAGTAGTTCCAATTTTATTTGTTGTATAATTTGATCTGTGGTAGTGGTTTCACTGCTAAAAGGCTTTGAAATCCACTGGTCTAGTGTAATTCTTAACACATTTCAAAAGTCAGTCAGTAAAAATTGGCTGGATGAATAAATAAGGTAGAATGAAACTGCCAGAAATACTGTCTTCAACATGTAGAATAATACAGAGCTGACATATTCTGCAATATCCTATTCATAATAAAATATCCTCAGTAGCATTAACCTATATTTATTCATCCTTGCAAAGCTAATTTAGATTTAAAAATTAAAATATATATTTAAAAATGTTTTCCTAATACAGCCCAATGGCTTTTCTGCTTTTGTGGCATGACTTTTATTGTTTTCTTGATATTATTAAGTAGTCAGTGAATACCAGTGCCTGATATGTTCATAACACTAGTTTAATTACCTGCTGTAAGATAATTGCTTTATTATTAGCAAACTAAAAGGAGATGATGATTCAGTATTCTCCACATCTTACTAAAATATTTCTTACTAAAAATATTCTGCATCTTCAAAGTATCTGGTAATATTTGGATGGAGTTAATTTTGTATTTGATGACGCCTTTGGAAAAATTACACAGTTACACTTGACTGATGTACATATCTAATGCAATTAAACTCATTTGGTTTGACAGAATTAGTAATCGTCATAATGAAGTAAAATTTTAAGTTTATTGTACCTATTTTATTTAGTTTAATATTATATTTAAACGGTAACAATGCAAATTTATGGCCATAAAAGGATCAAAAGAAATTTCATATTTTAACACAGAGTGTATTTCTGGTATTTGTGACTGGAATAATTCCTACCCTTCAGGATCTTTCCACCACAGTAATTTCCAAGAAAGTGTTTGGATTCTCCCCAGGTCCTATCTTTTCCTTTTTCTGAGGAAGAAAGAAAAGGAAGTGGTGGTGATGCCAGTGGGGATTTGAGATAGAACTTGAGAATACACAGAAGTCAGGAGAATGTAATATGAATGTATGTTATGTAAAATATTGGAGTGCACAGAGTTATTAGTTCCTGAGCCTATCATAACAAATTACCATAAACTTGGTGGCTTAAAACAAACAGAAGTTTATTTTCTCATAGTTCTGGAGGTCTGAAGTCTTTTATTAAGGTGTTAGTAGGGCCACACTCCCTCTAGAGTCTCTGGGGAGAATGTCTCCTTGCCTCTTCCAGTTCTGGTGGCTCTCCTTTTCTTTGTGGCTGCCTCGCTCCAATCTTCTGCCTGTGTTGTCTTCAGATGGCTTTTCCCTCTTCTCTGTTCACGTCTTCTTCTCCTCTGTGTCTTGTAAGGACACTTGTCATTGGATTTAGGGCCCACTTTGGCACTCTAGGATGACTGCATCTCATCCTTTTTCCAAATTAGGTCACATTCCCAGATTCTGGGTAGACATGTCTTAGGGGAAGGATTAATTCAGTACAACATACAAATTCATGTTCAAGTATAAGTACCAATACAAACCGTGATATATAAATGAGAGTAGGTCTGAGGGCTTACTTACATTGCCATAATGTGAATAACAGAGAGTTGTCATGGAAATGAATAAACATAAAATGCTCAGTATTTTGCAATGCATATTATGTCTCCAGGACAGTGATTCTCAAAATCTCAGTTAATGTTCATATAAAATCGCCTGGGGTCTCCTAGATATTTTAGGCTTCATTCCCAGAGATTTGGATTTAATAAATCTGGCATGAGACCCAGGAATCTGCATTTGGATAGACAGAGAGGAGGAAGAAATATCTTAAGTTTTGTAGGGCCAGGAAAAAAAAAAAATCTAGGACTTAATACAGATTTGTAAGGGCTCTTCTGAAAGAAAATAACATAAGCTTATAAGTATAAAATTAGGTACAATGTCACAGTAAATATCCCAGAAGCTTAAGCTGGACAAGTAGCTTTTTGGTAAATCTGCCCCAGCAGGTACCCCCGAAATCTAGCACGTCATCTATGGACCACACTCTGTAGAATGCTGTTTAAGATTACTCCTTCCACCTCTCTTTTGTTGTTCTTGTTAAACATCATCTCTTGCTGGAATGCAGGGCTTTTACAAATGGAACTTGCCTTTACAGTCTTAAAGATAATTATTTAGAGGAGGTCCTTAATGTTATTAGAATTATGACTATATTAGGGGATGAATTGATCCCTGGTATTAAATGTAAGACTTGTGAACTTCAAAAATTCCTCTGATACAGTCTTATTTCTACTATTAGTATTCTATATTTATAATTTATTTCCTGGAAGCATCATTGGATACAAAAAGGGGCATGGGTTAAAATCCTGGGTATCCTTCAAGACTCCTCATGCATGAAATGAGTATCTCACCAGATTGATCCAAGGATTAAATGAAATAATATATGAGTGTCTGACACAGGGGCTGTACAGATTCTTGGTAAATACTTCTTTCCTCACTTTAGGTTTTTTCTATTCTCCCTCCTCTCCTCTCCCCAGATTCTGGAAAGTAGTTTGCCCCTCGGTTACTAAGAACTCTTAAGAAAGAAACTATTAAGTTCACTAGGGAACTTTGCATTTTGGTTATTACCCATTTCACACATAAACAGACCAATGAAATTCTGTTACTTTTCCTATATGATAGAAAAATTGGGTTCATGATAATAATAGTAATGGTAAAGATTTTTACTTAGGGCTATCTGTAAGCTAGACTCTGCAGTCAGTACTCCATACTTGTTACTGTATTCAATTCCCACAGGAAACCTATAATGTAGACACAGTTATCTCCCATTTTTACAGTGAGAAAACTGAGGCTTACAAAACTTTACTTAGCCTTTCCAAGAAGTCATACAATGAGGAAGTGGCAGAACAAAGACAACTACACTGGCCTGACCTGGAACCTACCTCTTGGCTGTAATTCTGAGACAATATTCCATAGACCTGAATCAACTTATTCATAATAACTGATTTCTCTTACTTAACCATAAACTTCTCTGTGTATTAGCAGCTAGTGGTAATAGAATGCTGTTTGCTTCATTTAAAATACTAGTACAGAGATATTGTAGTTGTGGGCACTTTAACCCAGGGAATTACTGAGAATACAATTCTCAGTGATTGGGTAAAAATGCTTTTAATTTCCATCTTCTTTTGGCAGTTATACTTTTTAAATAAAATTCTTTGCTGTACATTTCAGTTTTACTAATGTGATTATGTGGTCTAACATCAAAAGGGTTCATTGCTTAATGACTAAGAAGCAAGCATGTCAGGATGCAGGAGTTGGAAATGGTTTTAAATAAATCAATTTCAAGTGAATTAATCTTTGAAAACAGTGCTTGAGCATTTTCCATATGAAAGTTATTTCCATTATGACTTCATAGAGCCATTGAAAGTGTCTTTTTGATGTTTATTGTCTTTATGGTACTGAGAGTAGCTACATTGTGTTAAAATAACATGGTTTATTTCTGCCTCTGAATTATCTGCGGACAAGAGTGGATTTATATAGCTGTGTATATTTGCTCAGCGTCTCTTCAATATCCTTCCAGAATCACTCATACATCGCCTTTGGTTGTATACGTATCTTTGTGAAAACGACAGCAAGCACTGAATCAGAGTGATGCGCCATTTACTCTGTGGTGCTTTATGTATTGTCACTACATTGGCACGTTCACAGGCAGCTTGGTGTACTTAAGATTTACTAGTCATTTGTCTGCTTCCAAGAAGTCATCAGTGATGACACTGTGTATTAAAGTTGCTAAACAGATTACATTTTATATTTTTTGTGCCTAAAATTTCAGTGATTCAAGCTATATCAGCATCTTCCCTTTTTTCCTTCTTCTCTTCTTTTCTTCCTCCTTTCCTTCTTTCCTTCATTTCTTTCTTGCTTTTATTTTTCTTTCCAAAAAGCAATACATCTTTTGTAATTTGTTGGGCAACTTCACTGAGAACCTGAAATCATTTTTCTTAGAAATCTCCTTCCTTCCAGTTTTTGCCTTTGCATTTATATTGTCTCTGTGGCCCAACTTAATATTTGTCTCAAAGCAATTCACATTTTTCAAGCATTTTCTTTATTGGTATTATTAAACTTAGATTTTATCTTTCCCCATCCAGTCACTAAATTGATAAGATCAAAAGCTCAGTTATAGATGTGAGATTTCTTTAAGAATAAATTTTCTATATACATAGTATATACAAAAAACAAATGAAGCCAGGGTCTGAAAAAAAAATATTGCTAGAAAAACCTAATACTCTCAACAAACTAATAAAAAAAATTAATTTCCATTTTAAAAGAACACATGGAATTCTTACAAATGTTTTAGGTAAACATTACAGCAGCCACTTATTAAAGTGATACTTTTTTTTTTTTTTTTTTTGCGGTACGCGGGCCTCTCACTGTTGTGGCTCCCCCCGGCCTCTCACTGTTGTGGCTCCCCCCGCCCCGCTGCGGAGCACAGGCTCCGGACGCGCAGGCTCAGCGGCCATGGCTCACGGGCCCAGCCGCTCCGCGGCATGTGGGATCTTCCCGGACCGGGGCACGAACCCGTGTCCCCTGCATCGGCAGACGGACTCTCAACCACTGCGCCACCAGGGAAGCCCGATACTTTTTTTTTTTGAGTAGTCTTACGTGATTTTACTCAAGCCAGGTTCCTGACATTAACCTGGGAAGTATCCATGTTGTAATGTTAAGTTGTGATATTTGTTTATTTGCTTTTTTTTTTTTTTGCTTTTTTCTGCATTTACTTAGAGAGTTTCTTCTCTCTCTCCCCAAATGAGAAATCTGTTGCTTATTGTTTAATTCAAAGTAAAATTGTGCCATGATGATATGGTTTATGTAGAGCAAAACAGTGCATGATAACTTGTGCCACAGGCAGAATTGTAGAAGCCTATATAATATTTGTAATTTGTGCTCATGACAAACGACTTCTAATTCTGATAGTCCCAGGTAGGTAAATAAAGAGAATGTAATAAATATCCTTTTGCATCTTCTTCTTTGTTTATTCCTGCTTCCTTCTTTATTCCCATTACAAATATAGTCTTGAGTTAGAAAAAATACATACAGATATAGAAAACAAACTTATGGTTACCAAAGGGGAGACATTGGGGGAGGGATAAATCAGGGGTTTGGGATTAACATACGCACACTACTATATACCAGGTAGATAACCAACAAGGACCTACTGTATAGCACAGGGAACTCTACTCAATATTCTGTGATAACCTACATGAGAAAAGAATCTGAAAAGGAATGAGTATATGTATATGTATAACTGTATCACTTTACTGTGCACCTGAAACTAATACAACATTGTAAATCAACTATACTCCACTAAAATTAAAAAAAATAATTAAAATTTTAAAAATAAAAAAATAAATGAAAATACAGAAGTGATTGAACACTCTAGAGTGGCTTTCAGATGTAGACTTCTGGTGCCTGTGAAGAACTTTGTCACATAATTCAGTCTTTTTTGAATTGTATAGGCTTTGAATCATCAAATTTGAAGGAATTTGGCCGTTATTCAGTCCTACATCTGCCTCCAATAAAAGCTGCTATTATTAAGTCATCCAAGTGAGATGGGAATCTGTGCTTTCTTTTAGGCTTTGAGAGAAAATGATTCAATGATCTCTTTTATAACTTATTTCAGTGTTTAATAACTTGAACTGTCACAAAAGATTTTTTCATCATTAGCCTAAATTCTTTTTGTTGTCATGTAAGCTCAAGAATCAGATGAACAGCCTCATAGAATTAGTCTACGAATGCAACATCAAAGGACACAATAATTACAATCCAAGCTGTTTTTTCAGTCAAGCCATTCTAATTCTAAAAGTCTAGAACTGGGACTCTTATTAATACTGATTAAATTTTAGTATTTAATACTCCTAATATTTATAAAGGCAAAATATGCTGGATGTGCCTCTGAATATCTGTTAACTTGCTTAAAGCCCTATTAAGAATGCTATTTCTTAATGATGTACATATTGTTACCCTTTCTGTTTACTGTGGTTGAAATTATGAGTCCCCAGTCCAGATCTGTTTCCTCTGATCAGCTTCCTGAGCCCTTTGACTCAGATTCTAATCCTTCTTGTCTGCCTCAATTCCATCCTAGTTCTGCAACTTCAAGCCTATTAGTTTTCCTTTCTCTCTATACTCAGTTATGGGCCTTGGTCCCCCAAGTTCTGCCATTATTGTTGTCATACTGTTGTCTGTCCCTGCTGCCAGTCCTGGAGAACCTGTAGCTAATGATCTCATTCCTTGGCTACTTTCATTGCTGCTGCTACACTTCTGCCACCTGGTCAGTAGGTTCCAGAAGCGTGAATAGTGCTGGGCCTGATCCTGAGACGGGAAGCGGAACCAGAAATGAATACACTATCTAGATGTTTTGCTTGTACGTATTATCCAAAATAGATTCTATTATGTTTTAAAGAAAAAATAATACTTATTAGAATTTACCCAAGAAAAGAAGGCAGAAGCTTTATTTTCTGATTTTAAAGTCCATCCAAGAGTATTACACATTGATTGGAGTGCTTGAGATTCCATCAAATGAGAGAAACCCAGTTCAGAATAGCTCAGGCAGAAATGTAGATTGTATTAGCCTAAGTAATCAAGTGATGGGAAGGGAAACACACATACAGCATCAGGAACATCAAGACTGGTGATACCGAATGACACCAGAATTGTCTGTGTCTGCCCTCTTTCTTTTTTTACTGAGGGATCTCTTTTCTCAAGACAAGTTTCCTACACAGGGCAGCTCTGGTGCTTCACAATTCATAGCTTTGCCACTCGTTGGGTCTTAGAATTCTTTCCTTAGCTACAGTGTAGAAAATTCTGATTTTAATGAGTGATTTTTGGTGATGTTGAGCAGGAGTGTGTCTTGATCTGTGTACATCGGAGAAGAATCACCTTGACTGCTCTGTTTGATCGTGGAGGAAAGAGGCTGGGAAAAGAAGGAAGCCAGTTAGGAAGTTATTACTGTAGTTCTGGTGAGAAATAATGGTGGCTTGGGATAGGATGGTCAAAGTATAGATGATGAAAATGGTTCAATTGGGGTGTATTTTGGAAGATAACTAACAGGTCAGAGTGATGGCTTGGTAGTAAGATAAGAGGAATCAAAGAGAAACCAAGGGTAACTCCTGTGTTTTGGGCCTAAACAATTAGATGGATGGTGATATCACTGATGAGAAAGAAAACAGTGTGAGGAGCAAGGATGGGGAACGGCATTTGACGATTAGTACGCTTAATAAATATTCAAGTGGACATTCAAGTGGCCAGTTGGTTATCCAGTTCTGCTCAGATAAGAGGCAAGAATAGAGATACAATTATTGGAAAGGAGTTATATGATTATCATCATATGAAGATAATGTAATTCTTTACCCAGAAAATCTAACAGAATCATCATGAAACGTCTTAGAAGTGGCATAAAGGAATTTAAGAAAATGGCAAAACAAAAATAATAATATTTTTCTGGATGCGAGTAATAATCAATAACCATAAAAAATGTTAATCTATTCTAAATTGCAGAAAAACATCCAAGAATTGCCCTAATATGCAATATGTAGTACATATCTTCCAGTAAAATATTTGCAGATTTCTTTTTCATAGGTTCAGACAAATGGAGAAATATCATGTCTTTATATCCAAAGGCAGAATATTATAAACATTCTAGTTTCAATTGATACTCAATTTTGCCTTTTAACAGAACCGGAATGAGGCAGAACAACTGGTAGGTACAGCTTTATAAAATATAAGACCTTACCCCTCTCTGCCCATAAATGATTAGACTGGTCATAAACCCATATAAAACCAATACTCTGCTTAGTATACCAACTGAATATTTTAGCATTCGATTTTTACTAAGTAATATAGAAACTATTCCAGTTAGAGGGACGGAGAAGAAAGTTGGTCTTAATATGGGCTTCGGTTCATGCAAGAAGGCTGCAATCACTGGAAAACTGAATTTGAGGGGAGGAGAATCACAAGAAACCAAATAAATGACTCAGGAGAAACTCAGGACAATGCAGCAGCCTGGAAGTGAGGAACAAAAATAAGATATGCTCCATGCTATGAGAGAATAAGAAGTTGCCTCCATGCCCGAGTTTCCCTTTCAGATCCTGTTATGGACAGCCACATTTTTGTTTCCTTTCCTTGGGTATCAGTATCTCCTGTCCTAGATGTAGACTTGGAATACCCCCCGCCCCCATCACCTTAGGCAGAGTCAGGAATTCTGATGCAAGTAAGAAAATTATCACAGTTGCAGAAAAATATCCATGTACAGAGATATATATAACCAAAGTATTTAATAGGAAAAAAGTAACTTAAATCCTCAATAAATGGAAATGATTAATTTGTAGTATTCACACAGGAATATTATGCAACCAATAGAATTATATATTTAATGACAATTTGGGGATATATACAGATGCTTATATTATAGTACTATGTCAAAAGCAAAAGCAGAATACCAAGCTGGAAGTAGATATAATGACACATTTACACGTGCATTCCCATATGCCATCAGCCTCACCGCCTAAAATGTGACTATATGTTACTTCTACACACCAGCCAACTGGCCAGGAAGCAGGCCCTTAGGTTATCACTGAGAGTTTCTCATGGGCAGGTCTATTCATGCTTTGTAACAGGCCCTTCTCTCTGGCCTTTGTTCGGGTTGTTGTGTCTTGACCTCGCTGCTTGATGGACCTTGGGAGATCTGCACTTCACAGGGACTGGCTGCCCTCTAATGACTATTGTGGCCAACACTGCTGCTGCAATCTTGGGAGTGGGGACGCTTCTCTTCCTAATACCCCACAGCACAGTCCCTCCAGACTTTGCCAAAGCCATAGGAGTAATAGAAGTAGAGCACAGATTTGCTCCTGTCAGTGGCAACTCACAGCACATATAATCTGAATGTAGTCTCATATATAGCCTTCTCAGAAGGTCTCCATGCACTAGCTTAACTTCCAGAAATGGGAATTTCCAGGCAGGGTCATAGCTTGAATCTGCGTCTTAATGCACTGCAGCCGTGGAGAGCCATAGTAAGAGGAAGAAAGACTTTTCTGCCTAAAGTCAAATTCCTCCCTGAATGTTCTGATCCAGAATGGTTGATGATGGAAACGTTTACTTCCTGCAGAGGAAATTTTTCTTACAAGGAAGATGCTGGATCCTCATGACCTCTATGATAATCACAGTAACCATAGCACATTTCCTGAAGTCTTAAATAGCATTGATGTGGGACGACAGTCCCATCCAGGTCATAAACCACTAGAATATGAAGTGATGGGGGCTGATCATGAAGACACATCCTTCCTGCCATGATTGAATCTCCCAGTTTCTTTGTGACCAGATGTTTGTATGAGAGTACACCATGCACTAAAGATAAACTTTATCATAGGGTAGACCAAATGTGTATTTAGGGGACAAGATACTTTCTAACTCTGCAAAGGTACAATCCTGCCAAAAGAACTAACTTTTAACACTGAAAAGAACCCCCAGTGCCTCAATCTGAAGCAAGTTTCCCAGTGACAATGGAAAGGTATCAACCAAATGCCTGATTAACTAAAAGGCTTGCAAAAGTGATCCCTTTCAAAAAGAAAATTCCCTTACAGGAAAATTCTCTTTTCTACCCTAGAATTCATAAATTGCTTACAATCTCTAAAATTATATTATCCAAATAAAATAATTTAAGTTACAGTCTTCTGTGGTCATTTGTGTACAGTGATTATCTCTGGGTAATGAGATTGTTCTTTTTAACAATTCTGTTTTTAAAATTTCCTCTGTTGAACATGTATTATTAAAAAATAATTTTAAGAAGTCTAGGTTGGAGTGCACTTCCATTTGCTGTAAATAATTAATAGTTGCTTGCCTACCTAGCTTATTAATGACTTGAACTTGATTTGATAGAGTTTTAATTTAAATGAAAATTTCTAATTCTGAAGAAAACCAGATGCTTCTATTAATAGAGTGATGATTACATCTGTAAGAATTTTAGTCAGAATTTATAGCAGTTAAGAAAAGAGCTGAAAACTCCTAGAAAGTAGCAAACAGGATCTCATCTTCCCCTGCCCCAATTAAATTAGAACATTTTTAACTCTCTGTTGTTTGAAACTTGAAAGGAAGTTCATTTTATTTTGTGTGTATTTCTATTTTGGTGATGGAGAAGAGCTTTATCCAAATGAAGTTAATTATTGAACTGTCAAATGTGCTATTTATTTATTTATTTTTTTCTGCGGTACGCGGGCCTCTCACTGTTGTGGCTTCTCCCGTTGCGGAGCACAGGCTCCGGACGCGCAGGCTCAGCGGCCATGGCTCACGGGCCTGGCCGCTCCGCAGCATGTGGGATCTTCCCGGACCGGGGCACGAACCCGTGTCCCCTGCATCAGCAGGCGGACTCTCAACCACTGCGCCACCAGGGAAGCCCAAATGTGCTATTTTAAAGTACAAACCCATGGATAATTCTATGGCTTGGGCTCTGAGGTCATCAAAAGTGTCTACCATTAATGAGATTATTATATCATGTTATTATTTGTGGTAGCATTTCATGTACTGAGTTTAAGTAACCATCTTAGCTCTAATTTTTGAGCCAATTAATCTACATGCCAGCAGAATTCAAGTTGAGTTTGTTTGAAACTCAATTCTTTTTGACTGTGGTGGAAGTAGGCAAGAAACTTTAATTCAATTTTAAGTGCTAAATACTTAAATGAATTGAGCTTATGAATGGAATTTTGTGATTGGAAATGCCAGGAGGTCAGTTAGGTAGTTTTATAGGATTTCTGTGAATTAAAACATATCTCCAAGTATTGTAATAAATATTCACTTTATAGGATGAAAAACATTGTTGAATTATCTTTCTTTTAAATTAGTCTGCAGTAGATAATTTCATTAGATTTTACAAAAACTACTACGTTTTTGAAAGCACAATTTCTTAATATAGATCTGATGGGGAAGCCTTTATCATCCCTTTTTCTTGACCCAAATAAAACTCTTTGGAGATACTTTATTTTAATTTTCATTTCTTTTACTAATGTGATGTTTCTTTGCTTTATGTTGTGGAATGTATACAAATCATGTAGTTTTGGATACTGAGATTCAATTCCAATGGGTACCCTTTACCTACAGTGAAACAGCTTTTTAATAAATTCTATAAAACAATGGTTAGAATCACACCAGAAACGGTGTGATCTTCTGATTCATTTGAGGTATTTTAAAACAACTTACATGCCCTGGGACTCTTACTTCCTTCCATCAGTTGAAATGTCAACTTTTAAATCATTTCTTAATTTCACTTTCTCACTTTCCTTTTTCAGTATCTAACTTATTCATCCTTTTTTACTGACCTTGATAAATGGTTCTCTTTGTTATAAGAGCAAAGTAACTGTGCCCTCTAACTTGATAATTATCAGGAAACTATGAGATCAAAGAAGGAATAGCTAATTTTATGTCGTCTTCTTTCTCTAAATCTTCTGTGCTCTTTGATGTCACTCCTTATCAACCAGAAGAGAAAGCCTACCTTAAATGCGGGGTTACAGGTAAACACAGTGTCTGAACAGGCAAAGACCATGTTTTAAAATAAAAATAGAGTTTTCCTTTAATTATACTTAAAGAGGTTAATTACATTTTTTTTTCTATCAAACAAATAGCAAACAGGTCAAATTGAAATTGTTTCCATTAAAATTCACATAATTTTTGCAGTTCAATATTGAATCTGCCTGTATTAATTAGCCAAGGAGGGACTTCTCTGGTGGTTCAGTGCTTAAGACTCTGCGCTTCCACTGCAGGGGGGCATGGGTTCGATCCCTGGTCTGGGAACTAAGATCCCACATGCCATGCAGCCAAAAAAAAAAAATAATAATAAATTAGCCAAGGACAACTCAGTTTTTTACAGATTAAATGTATTAGGCCAAAAGGTATAATCTCTGTCTTCATTTTACAATTATCTCCGTATAGATAGTTAGCAAAAGGAATGAGTTTGTCGTCTTGGATTTGTTTTTTTTCCTAGGTACATTCTTACGCATTAGGTAGCTATATGTTCTGCTGGATAATTTCTGTTAATTAAAGTTGATAATCCCAGAAAATGAAGGCTGGCACGTTCATCTCTTGAGTCATTACTGCCTCCTCTAAGTTTTGGCTAATGAGGTCAACTGCCTCTTTGAAAGGCTTCATAACTTAAGTGTTCCGAGAGACTGTCCATCTGAAATAGATAGCATGAGGTAATGGGACTCCTTTCCCTCCTCCTGGTAAAAGAGAACATTCTCTTTTTCTGCTTAGAATTGCTATGTGGAAATGAAATTATATATCTAATATTTTCTGACTAGGCATTTCTCCTTCAGGGTTACTGTTTTTCATGTTTTTAGTCTAATGTATCTTGTTAAACAAGGAAGCAGGTAAACACTAGCATTTGGCTTTAATGACTGCCTTCCGAGAAGCGTAATCATTCATCAAATTTATTTTAAAATTATGGTTCCCAAGGCCATTCACAAATATTCATTAAAACCATTTCTTATTGTAAAGATTAATCATGGTAATTTCATTGTCTAGGGATTAGATAAAGAGATCTTCAAAAACTCCTTTTGATGAAATAAGTAATAAAATATAGGAACAGTTCTGTGGTTCAGTATTTGTGTGTCTGTACTAAAGTCTTTACATAAGTTTGAAAACTTTTAATAGATATTTTCAGAGTGAAAATATGCCAGCACTTTAGGCACACTTATAAACCCCTCTTGTCTTCAGTCTCACTGGCTATGTCCAATAAAGTTTGATATCTCCTGAAGGACCATTATGGTTTACTGGCTTAATGAAGCAAGTTGGAAAAAGTTTTGGGCAGTACCTCTTCTGTGCTCTGGGTGTTTTATAAAGTCACAGGGTATGTTCCAATTTTAAACAGATTCCCAATGATGGGTTTATTTCTAGCTTGGGCAAAACCGGATCCGAGGGAATAGTTTACTTGAGTGTCTTAAACACACACACCAGCTCCATCACCTGTCTTAGACCATGTTAACTGCTCCAAAGAGACAATCCTTCAAGTAGCGATGAGCAGAGTATTAATTTCCTCTTTTGGAAATTTGCCAGGATATCACGGTCAGCGTAATTGTTTGGGGAATGGGTTGGGAGTCTGATGATTAACACTTTGTCATACAGGAGAAGATTTCTAAAAAATAGATTCATCCCCTATTTTGCAGATTTTCTCAAAATACAGATTTTTACAGCCAGAGCATTGGTGTTGGATACTGAAAAATTCTGATTTTCCTCACTAAGATCAATTTCTAAAAGAAAAACTTAGAAATACACTTCTTAATTTAGAGAAAGGGAATATAAGAAAATAATATACAAAGTCTGTTTGGTATTTAAATAGGGGAGATGAAGCTGGAAAATGTTCTTCCAACAAGCATGATGAGGAATATAATCTTTTCCGCTCTTATTTGTGATTATGATTTTAAGACACTGATTTCTAGGCTCTCATTTGTAGCTTAAAGGATGCATTTTAATGGATACTTTATTTCATTATTTAGAAATTTGTTTTCTTAGTATATATTAAGTTATTACATTCTGGTACCATTAAGAGCTTTGTGTCAGAAAGTATGTTCACTGTTCTCTGAAAAAAAGAATAAGTCTCTAAGATAACCCATTAAGTTTATGGAAACACTTGAATGATCTGGCTAGAAAAAACTGGAAGTGTATTGTTGAAGTATAATTTTTTAAAAAAGATAAAATCACAGTTCTTATACAAATATAAAATGAACATATGTCAGAGATTTTATTTGACTCATTAATTAAAGAGAAAACCAGTAAGATGCTACAACTAGTTCAAAGGAGAATTCACAGAAACATATATTTGAACAATAAGGAAAGTTGAAATGAATGTACAAGTAGATGCAAAACTGCTCTGTTTACGAGGAAATAATGAATTGCATTTCACAGGACTCAATTCATTTGCATTTCTATAGAGAGGAATGATTTGCAATATTTTCAGTTTTCTATAATTTACAGGGTTATCAATTAGCTCAAAGACAATGAAAGGCATAGGTAACCAAGAAGGGTGCGTCAAACAGGGCATTCAGCAGTCTTTTTGCCCTTTTAAAGCCTTTCCCAACTTTTCCTGAAAGTAATAAAGCTGTTTACATGTCATCTTCCCACAAGCTTGCTCATTAGGCAAAAGTCACGAGTTTTTTCTGTTAATTTTTATGAGAAAATATCTGGCAAAAAATAGTTCAATTAGATTCGAACCAATAATTTTAGGGCAGCTATTAAGAACTGTTATTCTTAAAATGAATAGAGTGTGCTTCCTGCCACCAGAGACCATTTAACTTACTGAGAGCAGCAAGGTCTGACATGTTATGTGCTCTGCGTAAATTATAAAGTGCAAGGTGAATGTTGCAGAAGTTTTGACTTGGGCGGATCAGAGAGGGTGGCCTTTAATGATATTACACATTTGACTTAACTTCACCCAGAAGGGATCTTTTATCATCCATATCTGATTTTCCTCATGTGTAACTATTGCAGTTGAGGAGAGACTGTCTTCTTTGTGAAGGCAAGCTAGTAGAGTGTGCTGTGCTGTGTATCAAACATATACACAAATTTTAACACAAAATTGAAGTACTCTGAGTGGACAATTTCTAGATCCAAGACACTATGCTCTGAAGATGTAGAAAAAAAAATCATGAATGAAAAAAAAATTGAAGGGTCAGAGATGGAAAGTGGGAAACTCAGTTTGAAGAATGCTGTGCCCAAACTGGGATCAGACAAGTGTGGGCATGTCTGAAAACCAGTGGACACGGCTGCCAGTAAACATGATGAATGTGAAAGAGCAAAAATTCTTTGAAATTAAAGACTGTAAGCTTTGTATCTACTCACGAAAGAGGGAACTTTGAATGCATCCTGAGAGAGTTGAGTAAATTTCAAGAATTACTTAGTTTTCAGGATGCTACTGTAGTCATTGAATTCATTAGGATATATGCATATTTGTCTTGTTTTACAGAGTTTTTGGCTGGCATATTGATATCAGAATTTATTACAGCAAACTTTACCCATGACCTTTTTTTGTAACAAGATTCGAAAGCTTCCTATAGGCACTTTACTGAGCTCAAGGACTTAACAAGGTAACAGATAAAATCGATGAGTCCTGCCTTACTCATTAGTAGGGACAGACGTTTCCCCAGGACTACTGAGAGATGTTCTTAGTAATAATAATTACAATAAAAAAATCTCTGCTTTATTAAGATGTGCTTCTGAGGGGAAGTCTTTCATTTTAAAAGATAAAGAGCTTCTAACATGTCCTATTGACCAGAATCTATGTCAGGTAATACATGCTGGTAAAGTGTCCTAAATACAAATGCTTGGGATCTCTTTTCCTTAACTGGCATGCAATGAGTTACTAAAATGAATAAAATAAAGGTGGTTAAGAAATCACTTTTGGCTTCTGTTAAACTAGTGACAAACTTTAAAATAAAGAATTGTACATGCTGATTAATTTACACTCTTGCTTTTTATAAAATTCTGCTGTTATAGTCCATCAGCTGTTGGCTAAGTATTATGGAGGTATTTGGGTCCAGTATAGAGATTGGATTTTTATTTCTCATACTGTCATTTCCTAACTTTGCAACTTTCTTCTTGACTGGAAAGGAGACAAGTTCTAAATAAAGGTGATTTTTTTAAAAAAATAAACATTGTATTTTCCAGTATAGAAGAGTAGAGCACAAGATTAAAGGGAAACATTTTTGCAAACAGATTTCTTGGACATTTCAGTATGTTTGAGCACTGCAGATATGGCTATAGAATTAATAGGCTCAGTTAAAAATGATCACCTGATAAAAAGAAAGTTAATAAGAATCAATTAAAAATGTATGAGATTTACATCTGCAGAGGTATTGCAACCTAAAAAGAAAGGTTTACACATGTGTTGCTAATGGACTTTTAGGACTTATAGGAAATACAGGCATTTTCTAAATCTCAAGAAAAAAAGATAGTGGTATCTTCAGATATTAACTAAAATAGCACCAGTGTAAGATTCTTCTTCCCTCTTGAGGTGATGTTAAAATAAATGTTCTGGTTGGCTGGTAATAAGGGATATAGAAAACTGAATAATTTACCTTTAAGTGGAGTAGAGACCCCTCTCTAGTGGATATAAGTATTTGGATATAAGTATCTGTAGTATAAAACTGCTTTGATTCTTGAGCTGGAGTAGGGAGATGTGTTGGGTGCTATCTTGCTACTTGTTAACCATCTATCCTCAGGAATATTGTTAAATTCTATCCTCTTTCTTCATCTTTGAAGTGAAGTTAGTGATACCACCATAGGATTGTTAGGAATAAATTAAATAAAATTACCTGACTTCATTTCTGGCATGTAAGAAGCGTTCAGTAAGTATTTATTGGCATTCCCTCTTTCTAGAATCTGGTTGGAATGACCCATGAAACAATTCAGTTCCTTTGCTCTGATACTGTGATAGGCATCTTGTCTGTGTCACCACAGCATAGAGGTATCACTTCGTGTCATATTATTAACAGAGGCATGTGCCTGTTCCTAGATGACACTAGTATGTCTGGGTGAAATAGTGAAAACTACAAAGATGTATAATTTGAAAAAAGCCTCTCAACTGATTCTCATATGATTCTCTCTAATTGGAGCATTGGCATATTATAATTACACTTTTTTTTTTTTTTTTTTTTTTGCGTTACGCGGGCCTCTCATTGCTGTGGCCTCTCCCGTTGTGGAGCACAGGCTCCGGACGCGCAGGCTCAGCGGCCATGGCTCACGGGCCCAGCCGCTCCGCAGCATGTGAGATTTTCCCAGACCGGTGCACGAACCCATGTCCCCTGCATCGGCAGGTGGGCTCTCAACCACTGCGCCACCAGGGAAGCCCTATAATTACACATTTTTAACTGAAGTACCTTGATGACAAGAAGAGGGCCTGTGAATGAAATGCAAAATTTGTCTGGCTCTAGAAATATACACAGTGTAATTGTCACATTATTATTGTGGATTATAAATTAATCACTCATCATCTTCAGGTGAGCGCTTGAGATTCAAACAGTAGACCTGAGGACTCAGAGCATCAAGGTGGTGTGGCCAGGGGACGGATTTTTCTCTCACACATTTTAACCTACTTTTCTGCCCGGAAATGGACTATACTTTTCCCTCAGAAATCCACGCTGTCCAATCAACCAGCCATCTCAAAGAAGAGATAGTCTTAGGCATAGTTTTAAAATAAGTGACATCCCATCAGTGGAACAAGAAATCGTTTCTTGAAGGCTACTTACTGGTTTCAACAAAAGGGGAAAGAGTTTAATAATAGAGAATGGACTTGTAAGCATGCTGTTTTTCTTGGGCACATTGTATATGCTGAAAAGTTAATGCTGTTTTTAAAGTTAATTCATGATAATTGAATTGAAGTGCTGGGAAAGTGCTGTTAGAGAGTCTCTTTATGAACCCTGTGCCCTCTTTGTCAATTCTGTAAAAGCACTGCTCAGTAAAAGAAAGAAGAGTGAGCAGACGGCATGGTGTGCACTTAGCCATACGTGCCTCCTTTTCCCCCAAAGTATCTGTTTTTCTAAGTGGTGTTTTTCTTTTAATCCATCCACCTCATTGAGTCAGCAGGCCTGCTAGACCCATTCTCACTCCACTTTGAAGACCAGGAATGGTTGATAAAATGTGTTTTGGTGGTGATTCACTGCAAATCACTTTTGTCACTCTGAGGTGTGTGTCGGAGTTGGCAGGATGGGTCAGGAGGAGGAGAATATGTGAGGACAAGTGAATTAAATAAATAAGCTACTGTTTTGAGGATCACATTGAAAAATATTTTAAATAAATACAATTCCCAGTCTTTGTTGGCATGTGGGATATTTTCTCACGACTGCTGCTGGGAGTGAATCCTTTATAGGAAGCATTACACTTTTACCCAGCAATTCCATTTTATAATACCAAAAAGTTGGTAACTACTTTTATCTACAACAACAGCAGGTTGATTTACTTATGCTCTATTCAAACAGTGGGTTAACAAAGTGAGCATTAAAATGATCATCTAAAATAATATTTAATCACATGGAAAACTATCCTTGATTAATTAAGTGAAAAAGGAGAGTAAAAACCATATAAACAGGGACTTCCCTGGTGGCGCAGTGGTTAAGAATCTGCCGGCCAACGCAGGGGACACGGTTTGAGCCCTGGTCCAGGAAGATCCCACATGCCGTGGAGCAACTAAGCCCACGAGCTGCAACTGCTGAGCCCGCGTGCCACAACTTCTGAAGCCTGCGCACCTAGAGCCCGTGCTCTGCAAAAGAGAAGCCACCGCAACGAAGAGTAGACCCCGCTCGCTGCAACTAGAGAAAGCCTGCACACAGCAACGAAGACCCAATGCAGCCAAAAATAAAATAATTTAAAAAATAAATAAATTTATTAAAAAAGACTATATAATATTTTTTGTTTCTTTTAAGAAAAGTATGTGAAAGAAAAGAGACAACAAGAATATGCATATATACTCTAATAAAGATGTTAAAAAAAATCTACACTCTTAGCAACTTTCAAATTAAAAAACAGTATTGTTTGGTGCTTTGTGTCTACCTAGAGGGGTGGGATAGGGAGGGTGGGAGGGAGATGCAAGAGGGAGGAGGTATGGGGATATATGCATATGTATAGCTGATTCACTTTGTTATATAGCAGGAACTAACATACCATTGTAAAGCAATTATACTCCAATAAAGATGTTTAAAAAAAATAAAAAGAATATGCATATAATATTAACAGTAAATTTTTGGTGATGGGATTTTAAATTTCCTTACTTTCCTTTAAATCTCCTTCCTTAATTTCCTGTTAATATTAACAGTAAATTTTTTGGTGATGGGGTTTTAAATTTCCTTACTTTAAATTTTTGTTTTCCTTATTACCCTTGATAAATATGAATTATAAGAAATTATAATAAATTTATGAGAAAATTATAAATAACTTAAAAAGAGTATGTACCTGTCAAAGGAATCATGCTTGTAAACAAAAAAATTAGAAAGCAGGAAAGGCTGATTCCAGTATATTTCTAATTAATTACCCGACTGTATTACACTGTTCCCAAGAATTGAGACTTCCAGAAGCCTCTTTGCCAATAAAACCGTTTTAATGGAGAAACGTATAATGACCAAGAACATGTAACTGAGAAAGAATGTAGAAACCTCATCAATGTGTAAAGGCTTAAAAAATAATTGAATCCACAACTGCTTCTTATCCTGAAAATGAAATCAGATGGGAATTCTATAGAGGTAATAAATGAGAATGGATTATTGTGTGTGAAACTATGTTTTAAAATATTTGTAATACAAAATGTTTATAATAGAAACTATTTCATGAACCAACAGAAAATCATGCAAACAAAGACAACTTCAGCTTGTCGGGGGGAACTGGCTGAAGTCTTCACAGCACCGTCTCTATGGTATAAAAGTGGGTAGTCTGGGAGGTTGGGCTGGTGGTGAGGAAAGAACAGGGAGTCAGAGTGGCTTTCTGTTCACCTCATTGGATTGTGTGACCTCTTTGGACTTTGAGTTTCTAATTTGAAAATTGCAGAAAATAATAATAAACTATTAAAATTGTTAAATAAAAAGCATATTTAAGTCTCCTAGGGAAATGCTTGCCAAAAAGCAGTGATTCAATGAATATTAGCTCTGTACTTGAATTTGGAGTCTCCCTTGGTGATTCAAATTTAATTATTGAAAAGGCTAATGGCTTCAAAAGTAGCCATTTTAGAGAGTGAATTCACAGCAGGGAGGAGAATCTCAAGCAGTTATTCTTTCACAGAACTCCAAGAACAGGTCTTGGGCTAATTTATTCAATTTAGAACCAAACGGCCATGGAACAGTGAGTTTTCAAATTTCTATCATTTGTTTGGGTTCAAGTCTGACTTTGATAAGTTCACAAGTGTAGAGATTCTTTCAGCTAGAGAACAAGTTGAGTTTTTATCCTAGAAACTTCATATCCAGTAGGTTGACTTGATTGGCAGCCAATCTAAGGGAGAGATCAGAAGCAGAATAACAAGTCGGTGGCAATTAAAGATTAAACTACTGAATAAGGAAATTAGGTTGGAATTTCATCATCATGATATTTATTTGACTTCCATAATCTTTATGTTGAGAAAAAAAAGTCATGGCTCACTTCTCAAAAGAATAATTTTTGTAGGGAAAAGGAAATACTAAAAAGCTTTATGAAATTACATCCTCTGAAGTGTTGTATAAAACAGTACTCTCTCTGACATGTAATTTGCCTTTAAGCAATTCAGAAGAGTCTGAAGGGTGATTGTTACTTGAGTCTTTAAAACGTTCAGTGATAGGGCAGCATATGGACTTGGCGATGTCTCTGGTGGAACATCTATTCAACTAAGATGCAGAGGTGAGGGCTTTTTCTGGGATCACAATGATCTGAAGGTTAAATTCAGCTTGTAAAAGCAGAGTCTTATTGGCTTTCTATCTTACTTCGATTCCATTTTGTTTTAAGATCGTTGCAGCCTAGATTTCTTTTACCTGTTTTCAAGTCACAATAATTCCGAAGTAATCATTGCACCAGTCACAACAAAAAATGTTCTCTAAGGCTTTTGTGATACTCTATAAAACAAAGCAATTCTATGATCATAAAAAGCTTTAAACATCTGAATTTGGTTTGGGAAAAGAGCACTGTGTAATAATATCTTTTCAGACTCAGAAAGCACATAGAAATGGATAGTATTCAACATATGGAGTTGTTCATTTTGCAGAACACTCACTATCAGATGTTCTTAAATAACGATGAAGAACACATGCTTAATTAGCTCAATTGTCTGTGGATAACCATGGTGATGCTCAACTTTTCTTTCAGTTTCAAGTTTATGATGCCTTGGAAATTCTCTCTGAAATTTGCCATGGCATATAATGTTTGCACATTGTGCTTTAATAAAAGTATCAACCATATTAAAATCCTGCTGTAGTGCATCAAAATATTTCTACTCAGCAATAATATTATCACATAAAACTACAGCCATACCTTAAACTTACAATTTTATGGGCTATATTTTGAAGACATAATATTCTACAGATTTTATTCAATTGTGAACATGTTTTCCTGTTACCTTTTATTTTAAAAAAATTACAACCTTTTGCCTTTAATATTAGACCTAATAATATTAATATCTCTTTTTGTCATCGTCATTGAATGGCTGTTTTAGGTGTCATGAAGTCAAATGCTTATGATATCAACAGTAGGAAGAAGAGATAATTGTGGGGAACTGGCATTGTTGCAGTGCAGCAACAGGGATCTAATGTGTGCATATGTATTAGTTTCCTATTGCTGCTGTAACAAATTGCTACAAACTTGGTGACTTAAAAGAATGCAAATTTATTATCTTATAGTTCTAGAGATGAGAAGTCTGAAATGGGTCTCACTGAGCTAAAATCAATGTGTCGGCAGGGGTATGTTCCTTCTGGAGCCTCTAGGGGAGAGTCTTTTTTCTGGCCTTTTCCATCTTATGGAGGCTGCCTGCATTACTTGGCTCCTGGCCACCTCCCATCCTCAAAGTCAGCAACGGCCAATCAAGCCTTTCTCACCCTGCACCACTCTGACATTTTCTCACCCTGACCCACTCGGATTCTTTTGCTTCCTTTTTCCACATTTAAAGGACGCTTATGATTATGTTGGGTACACCTGGATAATCCAAGAGACTCTATTTTCACATCAGTTTATTAGCAACCTGAATTCCATCTGGAACCTTGATTCCTGCTTTTCATATAATATAATATATTCACAGGTACTGGGGATTAGCGCATGGATATTTGTGGGGTGGCAGTTATTCTGCCCAGAGTGGAATATATTTCCATTTTTAAAAGCAGCTGTGAAGTCATGTTTCAGGTGAAATATCTGGATATTTAAATGTTTAAAACTAATTGTAATTTTTTTTTTAACTCTATAAGATACATAGCATCTTAGTAGGTCCATTTTGGCCTCCAGCCTTTCTGTTTACAACCACTTGTCTATTGCATGTCTGACTCTATGCAAAGCATCATGCCTTTTTTACTCATGTTTCTTCAATCTAGTTGAGGAAGTAAACATTTATGAATGTCTGTAAAGTAACACGTGAACAACGCAGTATAAGGAACACTATGTAGGGAGGTGCTTAGGGGATGATCAGTATAGGGTAAAGCAAGATATTCTTGAAAAAAATTCAGGATCTGGATGGACAAAAGGAAATTTGCAAGATGTTATGATTAGGTAGGATTAGGCTATGAGCAGCAGTGTTAGGAAAGAACAGGGTGTGTATTGATTGACACACCTAGAAGCTGTCTTGCTGGAGTAGGAGGGACCAGATCAGGATAGCTGAAATGATGCAGTGACCCAGTTAATACACAGCTTCAAGGCTTTCTTTAGAGTTTGACTTTATTTTGAGATGCATTAAATTGTTCTTTTAGGTTCTTGGGCCAAAGAAACAGGTAGATATAATACTGGCTAAGAAAGTTACTTTGAGAGTTATCATAACAGAAATGAAAGCATGAAGACCAAAAAGGTGACTATTTGAGTTATCCAGGTATGCAAAAGTGAGAAATCTATACTAGGGTGCTCAATGTGGATTAAAAAAAATGTGAAAGTCATTGCAAAGAAAGGATCAGTGGGGCTAGCGAATGACTGGCTGTGAAGAGCTAATGAGATGAAGATAACGATAAGATTTCAAGCCTGGGTACCAGGAGGACAATGGAATCATGGAATCATAGAATCATGGGCTGAGGTATATTGATTTGGGTAATTAAAACCATTGGATTGGATGGCTTTTTTTTCCCCCCCAAGGGAGAAGAGCATGGGACCAAGGACCAGGCTTTAAGACATGCCTATATTAGAGTAGTGGGGAAAAGGTGAGGGCGTAGAAGGAGGGAAAGCAGAACCATCATAACACAGTGCCTGGACACCCCAAGGAGGGGGTAATTTTAGGATAAGGAAAAAAAGAATTCCATGATAACAAATACAGGGTTTTTTTTGCAGTATGAGAATTGTTTGATTGATATAGAAGTTCAGAGAGCAAGATAAAGAAAACTTGTTCAAAAGAGTTTGCAATGGAATTTGAGGCAGAAATGGAATGCTCGTTAAGGGTGAGAAGATGAATTCCTAGGTTTCTTCGTTCGTCTTGAAGTGGTTACAAGATAGAAAAAGGCCAAGGAAGAGCAGGGAACAATGTTCCTGAAGAGGGAGATGTAGCAGACGCCTTTGAAGTGTCTGCCAGATGACAGCTTCTTCCATGGGATATGCTCATCCTGCCTTTAGGGTGAGTCCAGGAAATCCCTTTCTATTTTGTGACCTCACCCTATTGGCTACAGTATATTTTCAGAGAGAGGGAGTGGGCACCTGACTCAACCTAGGCCAATCAGGATCTCTTTATCTAGAAATTTCTCAGCGAGCCTGAGAAATGTGTCATTTATTTCTGTGGGTGACAGGAAGTGCAGACATGTAAACTCAGGTTCTGAATGTGCTACTTAACTATGTCCATGTACATCACAACAGTGAGAATCAGTCAAGAGATGGGAGGGAGAGGAAGCAGGAGAGGCAGAAAGTGGCGGGGTGAGGGGGCGGGCAGAGAGTCAGGGAGGGGCAGAAAGGTGCGAGCACTAGGTTCCTGCTGGCTTTCTTTTCTCCTCTTTGAACATCTTATGAAGTTTTCCCTCTTCCTCTGGATTTCTGTGATTAATCCATTATTTTTCTAGGTTGAAGGGATTCTGATACTTTCAACCAAAAGAGCCATGAATAAGATACCAGGAAGGGTGAAATCTAGAACACTGGCTGAATTGTCTTTGAGAACAATTCTTCCTCAGGTAGTAGGGAAGTGGAGGTAATTGTACCAATAGGTAATTGGAACAGTGAATGATCTGAGGAACCAGAAAACCGCAAGAGGTACTTTGGAAGCTCACATTCTTCACCCTACAATTAGTTCAAGCCTCACTTTAGAAATACTTCTGAGAAGCCTTCCTTAAGCCACTATTCTCAGTAAGGTGCCCCTTCCATGTATTCTCCCCCACAAGAATGTGCCCATCACAGAATTTGTTATACTGTATTTAAGTTGTGGGTGCACTTGTCTGTAACAGCCTCTAGACTTTAATCTCCCTGGAGTCAGGGACCATGTACTTTTGTTGAAAGAATATTTCATATCATCCCAGTAGAGACCAATACTTTTCCATTTTGCACAATAGAAACAGCTCTTCCCTGAAATGTTTAGAATAGAAATTTAGTCGATCCATACATCATCATGAGAACATGCCCAAAGATGGTAAATATGTTAATTTGTTGTTACAATTATGAAGCATTATATTTAAAATAATTTACTTAGAGATTTGCTTTGGAAAGTTGTTGATTGCTTTTGAAAGTAATTAGTAGTAATAAAGAAATCTCAAGGTGTTATTGCATGATGATTTTTAGGAGTCTAGATCTTCTAAATACAAATATGGAGGGAAAGGAAAAAGACAGAAAGTTCCTGATGATTTGTGATTTGTTTTAGCAGAAAATTTGTTAAGAAATATAATATGCAGTTAGGGGGAGTGTGATTAAAAAATCAAGGAAGGAAATGCAGCTAGCTCATAAAATGATTTGGCCATTTGAATAGTCTATATTAGTAATATCTAGCTCTTGCAAGCTTTGGCACAAGAATCCCTTCCTTCTGAGCCAGGTCTTCAAGTCCATTGCTCATCCCTCGAATGATCTCAAAGTAAAGAAATTGGCATGTAGCTGTTCTTCACAGTAAGGCCAGAGACCTTTGATAGTAAGAAGAAGGTATAACAGTGGTATGACTATGGACATAGTTTGGGTCTAGCATAGATTATCTTGGACTTTTAAGCTGTGAAAGAGATGGTAAGCTTAACCTTTATTTCCAAGGCTTGATTACTGTAGACTCATGCCATAGGTCTTAGGCAAATTTACCATCCCCTTAGAACTAATTTTAGCAGAGTTGACTCATGTGTTTGAAATCAGTTTTGAAAATGCAGAGTCCTTGGTTCTAAAAATAAGAACACATTTCTTCATTCGTCCCCACACCCTACTTTACCCTGAACTGGAAAGCAGCCGATGTATAAGGCAGAGACCTTCCTAGTCTCTCCCGCATGTCAGGGTTGGCAGGTATCAGATTGTCAGTCCTCCTGGGTCTTCCTGCACATACTCGAGCCATCTGAATCAATTTCTTTCTCTCATTGAAACCCATTCCATCGTCTTCTGAACATACTGATCTTCAGTCATGCACAGACTCATCCTACCCTTCATGGTGTTTCTGCCTGCAGGCCTCTCCTCATTATTTCTATATTGGTCACTCTGTCCTTACAGCTGATGCCAATCACGCTTCTTACAAGTGTATTTCAAAGGCATTGAGCCTCTGGTGTTTCACTCACGGGAAAAGGACACTGAATCTCTCTCCTTTGTACCTGTAGTATAGATTCACTTAGCCGATTTCATTTGAGTACTCATCAAAAATTGTAAGAACTTTTGTAAAAGTGCACATGCTTTCAACCCCTCCCCACGTTCCCTTTTCACCCGATACGCAAGTGGAAAGAGAAGGGTTTCACGTAAGGAGCACAGAGAACAATTGTACCACATGAAAAAGAAAGGATCAATACTAATCATGACCTGCAGTCATACTACCTTTGGCTATGATCATCTCAGATCTCTTATCTGAGAGGGGCCCAGCTGGCTGCATCTTTTAAATAGAGGGCCCTGTGGAAGAGCCCAGAGGTGGTCAGAAGCACTTCTGGTGATTCTGTTTGTGACAGTGCATCCTGGCAACTCTGCAACTCTGCCTTTCTCAAGAAGATTATGTATGCTTGCTGGATTTCTAGTTGAAATTTTCACAGGATTTTTACTGGTCTCTTGTGGTCAGTGTGTATTGATTCTATCTTGCCTATTGGATAGTGTGTATTGATCCTACATTACCTTTAAATATTTTGGTCCAATCAGATTCAGTAAAAATAATAACAACAGCAATAATAGTTGTCGTCTTCATCTCATTAAATTCTCAATAATGTAAATTACCTTTACCTGTAGCCACATATACTACAGGTGAGGAAGCTGTGAATTAGAAACATGAGCATCATATTTCATCAATTTTGATATATACATTGTCTTAGTCCATTCAGGTCACTATAACAAAATACCACAGACCAGATGGTTTGTAAGCAACAGAGATTTATTTCTCACAGTTCTAGAGGCTGGACGTTCAAGGTCAGGGTCCAGCGTGGTCAGGTTGTGGTGAAGGCCCTCTTCCCCCTTGCTGACTGCCGACTTCTCGCTGTGTCCTCACATGTTGGAAGGGGCTATGGGGATCCGTCAGGCCCCTTTTATAAGGGCACTAATCCCATTTATGAGGGCACAGCCTCCCAAAGGCCCCACCTCCTAATGCCATCACTGTGGGCATTAGATTTTCAAGTATAACTTTTGATGGGGACACAAACATTCAGACCATAGCATACATTTTTCACATCTCTCAAGTTGGACTGTCTTACTATTAGTGTATTTTTTGAAGATAAGTGCATTTCTGTTTTTTTTTTTTTCTGAGTGGCACATAAACTACCTGTGTATCTTACATTCACTGGTGGTTTCAATTTCATGAAATATGGTACCTTGTCCAAAACCATCCAGTTAATATGTGGTAGAGCAGACTGGAAACCCCATGCTATGTTCTCAAACATAATACTTCCAAGAAAGGAAGGCTGGGAACGAGGGGGAGGCAGAAGTAGATTAGAAGTAGTATGTTCTTCATGAAATTGTGACATTCTTCCCACTGCAAGAGTTGGCATCGATAAAGGATTTGTGAAGACTTTTATTATTCTGGCCCCAGTTTTTAGGGAAAGCAATTAGGTTAAAGGAAGCTATCTTAGTGGCACTTGATGGAGAAGATAACCTTGGAAACTTCTTTCAGTTTTCTGAATTCCGATTCTGATATGTGCTATGAGGATTAAGGAGAAGACCTTTGAGTCCCTTTGTTTTTTGCATCTTATATTCTCTGAATTTTTCCATCCTCTCTTCTGCAGTCCTGAGCAGTCCTTGAATATACAGGTTATCCTCCCAGGATTAATAACCCAATTAATCAAAGACAAGGGCAACCATCTCTTTGCTTAGGAACTGATAGTTTCCTGTTACACATTAGGAAATGTGTCTCAGAAGGCATTTATCTTTCTTTACTTGCTGTTCACATTGAAGAGTGAGAGAGTGAGAAGAGCAATAAATGGTCTCTCCTCCTCTAAGTGTTTCAGCATTCTTTGTATGGCTTCTCATGTTCTGCTTCCTGTTTTAATAGCACTTCAGAATGTCTGCCAGTCTGTTTTAGAGACAGCTTATTGGCTGTGATACTGAGAAACATGCAACTTATGTTTCTTAACTTTTTTTCCTACCGTATTTTCCTTTCCAAATTAATACCACAAATGGCAACCATTTTAAAAGTGGGAACTTGTCAAGAGAATTGGGAAAAAAATCATCCAATCCCAGACGTCTGTGATGTGATGTTGATGAAATATTTTGGTACGCTGAAACCTTAATTTAACACTGGCCTGGTAAGTGAAACTGTCTTGTAATGAGTATCTTCAAGTCACAAAATGTCTTGAAACATTTCCAAAGATAATCAGAGCTCTATAATAGAAAATTTTATCTTTTGCAATGTCATGTGAAGACTTTCAAATATTTAACACCCTCTCTCATCAAAGATCAACCTCACTTTAGTTGTCATACCAAATTTCTTACTGATCTTTGATAATGGTAAATGCCTATCTTGGGAATCTTTATGTAACCAGGTCATTTGTCACAAGATGGATATTCTTAAAACCAGAAATTAGATGCCAAATTCCAATAGTCTAATAACAGCTTTTTAAATCACAAGATTCTTTTTTTTTTATGACTTGTGAGTTATTTTAGACCTTTTAAAACCATTGGCCCAGCCTTTTCACTTATTCTTAGGCTGGGGGTTATTTCTTCTTTTGCAAAATATTAAAGGTCAAATTTCCCCCTGAAAATAGTTGGGGAGTTTCCAAACAGAAGTTGTTTCTCAATTTATCTTCCTCCCGCCTGCCTTTTACTTTCTCATCCCTTGTCTGCCGTCCAATTAATGCACATCAGTTCTGTTTTGTCACCTCTGTTGAGAAATGTGATTGAGTGATTAGTCCAATTTTATGCTATTAGCTAACACATCACACATATGTAATTGAAACAAAATGCTGCAGATAGACTTGCTTGGGTCTGTGCTTCAGTAATTTCTCACAAAGAGGTGATGTAAGCACCCCTTCTTCAGAAACAAAGATAACTAGGACCAGCTACATAATGTGGAGCTAAGTGCCCAGAAAAGCACATGGCTTCACCTGGAGGTGAGGAGGTCAGTCTCCTTTTCCCACAGTCAAGTGGATAGGTGACTTCCAAAAATTGCATCCTCCAGCACTAGATGCCTGGACTGGCAGTGGACAAGAGGTGGACCGGGGGTGGGAAAGAGGCTCCTTCCAGGTGGACTGCTGAGTACGTCATGGAGCTGGCAGCCTACCTGAGGGCTGGGGTCCCCCTGACCTGCCTCCCTGCACCCACACTCAGGCTCCCTACCAGGGGCCAACCCAGCCCCCCACCCCAGACAGAGAGCAACAGCTGCCCACAGTGGGGCAGGGGCTGGTCTGGGAGAAGCAGAGTGAGAACACTTCCAGGGGATGTAGACACTGTGTGAATTAAAGTTCCAAACTTGTGGTACCTGCTCCGTTGGTCCATTGAACTTCACTTACAAAGCACAAACTCAAAGGTAGAGGGATTAAGTAATTTCAAGATGGTGACGCAGAGCATTAAAGCCATTTGCAAAACTACTGGATGCATACCCTTGAAACCTTCCCTGAAAGATAACCGCTTCTTCTGCTGTGAACTACTTACTTCAATTACTGTGTTTTTTCTGCTTAACGTTACAGATATTTATTCACAAGCATTTCTCCTCGCCAGATCATCCCTGATGAGCAGTCTGGTAGAAGAAGTGGTATCATTATTGGAGTTCTTACTATTATATCTATAGCTGCAGTATTGCACATAATAGCTTCATTAATTGGACAAGCAAAACAAACAAACAGATACAAAGACTCAAGGAATGCTACTTAAACCCTACCTTCTAGATTATTTAATTCAGGAATGGGGTACTTATGTATACAGTTTCCTAATATCTGCTTGAGTATTACATCACTTTTCAGGTTTGAAGTCCCAGAGAGAATATAAGGCGGTTGCCTATTTTCCTCTGAGGGTTGCACCATGCTGTTAGTCAGTGGCTTTCAACCCTGGCTGCAGATTGCAGTCACCTGGAAATCATTTTATAAACACTGACCACTTGGGCCCTTCACCCTAAGATTGTTATTTAATTGACTGGGAGGTGAGAGCTGTTCATTATAGCTTTTCAAAAGCTCCTAGAGTGAAAGGAGAGTGTGGAGAGGGGTAATGCTGGTTGTGGCCTGGGGCTGTCAACCAGAGCCTCTACACAAGCCCCTCAATAGGGCTTCGGCTTCTCAGAGCCTGGCATCTGGGTTCCAAGTGGGAATCTTCCCGGAGCAAATGTTAGCAGGCCCAGGTAGAAGCTTCAAGGTTTTCTCTGACCTAGTCTCAGAAATCCCAAAGCATCACTTCTGTCACATTCTCCTTGTTAAGCAAGTCACTAAGGCCAACCCAGACAGAAGAGGAGAGAAATTAGTCTCCGCCTCTTGTTGGTGGAGTGTCAGGATCACATTTGAGGAGAGCACACGGGATGCAAATTATCATTGCAGTTATCTTTGGGCATATGATCTGCTGCAGAGGTCATGGACGCTTTAAAGTTATTTTAGGTAGGACTGAAATAGTAACAAAATCAAGGAGATAGCCCAATGTGTGCTTTGTTCTCCATTTCTTTTTCAATTCACAAGCTAGGCCTTTATCAGCCAGTGATTCCTGACTTTGTAAAAATTCTATTCATTTGTTAAAATGTTTGTGATGATAAAAGTACATTGTCGAATTTTAAAAAATGAAAAAAATGATATTAAATGGCAAAATCCCTTTATACTACTACATTTTTCTTCCCAGCCCTACTTCAAAAAAGGCAGTGGATAAAATCTAGTATTTGGACAACCAATCTAAATCTCTAACTTTATATCAGTATATTCAAAACTCCAGAACACTGAAAAGGCAAAATTTTATCAAATCTTACCTTGGCACTACCTCTTGGTACCTACCACTTTGATTAAGAGGCTCATTAATCCTTTGTCCAATTTTTTTCTTTTTTTTTGCGGTACGCGGGCCTCTCACTGCTGTGGCCTCTCCCGTTGCAGAGCACAGGCTCCGGACGCGCAGGCTCAGCGGCCATGGCTCACGGGCCCAGCCGCTCTGCGACATGTGGGATCTTCCCAGACCGGGGCACAAACCCGTGTCCCCTGCAGCGGCAGGTGGACTCTCAGCCACTGCGCCACCAGGGAAGCCCATGTCCAACTTGATTCATCCCAGCCACCAGGCTTATATGGTAACAGCTGTTCATCCGTACCTGCCTTTGCTCCAGGTCTTCCCTGGGCATGGTAATATTCTGAAACTTCACAGAGGACGACACTAAGTTCAGTTTGCAGAAACACAATGGTATTGTTTTGATGTTATGAATGTTCAACCAAAGTTAGAAAACAGTAACATAAAGTTTCCTCATATAATATCTGTTGAGCAACCTAAACCCATTTAGGCAACCTAAACTGAGTGTACAGTACACACAATGTAGAGATATTTTATGTGGCTCTAAGGAGCATTCATCTCTGCTGAGACCACACTCAGCAGCACGAAATGCAGGCTACAGAAACATCTGTGCGTTTGTTTTTATCCTGGGTAAATTTATGCCTATGTCATATTTTCTTTCCAAGGACGATGAACTATAATTAGTAGCAGGATCCTTGGATACATCACTAGGCCAGTCTTAAAGTACAAATTGGTACATTCATTTCACGGGGCCAAGATTCAGCCATAGGAGAGAATCATGAAATTGCACTGCAGGCAGTCAGAGTTACTGATACTCTTCAAAGGTGTTAGGCTGTTGTCCTTTGGGGCATTATTTTTTTCTAATTGAGGGTCTCCCAGTACACTTCCACATAGCTTTCTCTTGCCTTATTTTTTTGAATAAATAATTTGTCCTCTGCACCCTTCCTTCATCTTGATATCTCTTTGGCTATTTACAGTGCAAGAATGAACACATCTTCCTACTTTCTACTTTTCAGTGTCCCTAAGTGAAAGATCACCTCCTTTAATACCACTCAGAGTACTCAACAAAAAAGTGTAGGTTCTTGGACCTACTCCAGATCCATGGAATCAGTAAAATGCCCCCAAATCTGCATTTCAACAGGTTTCCCAGTTGGCTCTTATTCACAACAAATTTTGAAACTTACTGCCCTAGAGCCTTGCTATTTAAAGTACAATCCTAGTACCAGCAGCCTGGGCATCCCTGGGGAGCTTGTTAGGAATGCAGAATCCCAAGCCCTACCCCACACCTCCTGAATCAGAATCTGCATTTTAGCAATAAGCCCCAATAATTGATATGCACTTAAAGTCTGAAAAGCATGGATGTTGACAGTTCAGTCCAAATTCCTAAGCATGTCAAACAAGGCTCAACATAATAGTTGCTACCTATGTCTCCAGCTCCTTCTTCTACCCTGTCCCCCACGTACACACTCCATTTGAGTCATTCTCAACTAGGAAGATAAGCCTTTTAAAATTGTGGATATTCTATCATTTTTGAGCTACAAAATAACAAATTCTGTTCATAGCATATTTAGGTTCAACCTAAGTACTTGCAGTTCCTTGTGTAAGGGTTTATGCTTCAGAATTCCTTGCCTTTGGACATTGTGAGCTTCTGCTGCAGTATCCCTTTTCCCACTTGGTGAACCGTCATTCATTCTTGAAGACAATCCTTCTATAAAGCTGACTTACATCTGCACATCTGAGGTCCTTGCAGGCTTTTTCCTGCTTACTGTCCATTGCAATGCCTAGAATATATAGGATGTTCAATTAATATTTGTTAAATGAATGAGTGAATAAATGAATGAATATTTCACATGTTTTCAAACTATCTTCTCCAACACCACAGATTTACTACGGGTGATGGATTATAACTTCCTTTGTAGCAGCTAATATCAAAAGAAAACAGAGTAGGGCTTCCCTGGTGGCGCAGTGGTTGAGAGTCCACCTGCCGATGCAGGGGACATGGGTTCATAACCCGGTCTGGGAAGATCCCACATGCCGCAGAGCGGCTGGGCCTGTGAGCCATGGCCGCTGAGCCTGCACGTCCGGAGCCTGTGCTCCGCAGCGGGAGAGGCCACAACAGTGAGAGGCCCGCGTACCGCAAAAAAAAAAAAAAAAAAGAAAAAAGAAAAAAGAGTAGAAATATATTTTCCAATTTTAAATATAAGTGATAGATAAGTGTGCTTGCATCATGCAAAATATCTGTCCCTAAAAAGTTGTAAACTAATTACAGTCTTAGTCAAACAAATTGTACCTGGAAGGGAAATGCTCATCTTTCTAAGATTTGAACCCGACAGTATATTCTTCTTTCTTTCTTTCTTTCTTTATTTTTGTGGAACCTTTTGAGAAACCACCAAGCTGTTTTCCACAGCATTTGGACCATTTTACATTCCTACCAGCAATAAACAAAGGTTTCCGTCTCTCTACCTCCTCACTTTTCCTTTTCTTCTTTTTTATTATAACTACCCTAATGGGTATAACGTAGTATCTCATTGTGTTTTTTTTTTTTAACATCATTATTGGAGTATAATTGCTTTACAATGGTGTGTTAGATTCTTCTTTATAACAAAGTGAATCAGTTATACATATACATATGTTCCCATATCTCTTCCCTCTTGCGTCTCCCTCTCTCCCACCCTCCCTATCCCACCCCTCTAGGTGGTCACAAACCACCGAGCTGATCTCCCTGTGCTATGCGGCCACTTCCCACTAGCTATATATTTTATGTTCGGTAGTGTATATATGTTCATGCCACACTCTCACTTTGTCACAGCTTACCCTTCCCCCTCCCATATCCTCAAGTCCATACTCTAGTAGGTCTGTATCTTTATTCCCATCTTACCCCTAGGTTCTTCATGACCTTTTTTATTTCTCTTAGATTCCATATATATGTGTTAGCATACGGTATTTGTTTTTCTCTTTCTGACTTACTTTACTCTGTATGACAGACTCTAGGTCCATCCACCTTATTACAAATAACTCAATTTCGTTTCTTTTCATGGCTGAGTAATATTCCATTGTATATATGTGCCACATCTTCTTTATCCATTCATCTGTTGATGGACACTTAGGTTGCTTCCACGTCCTGGCTATTGTAAATAGAGCTGCAATGAACATTTTGGTACATGACTCTTTTTGAATTATGGTTTTCTCAGGGTATATGCCCAGTAGTGGAATTGCTGGGTCGTATGGTAGCTCTATTTGTAGTTTTTTAAGGAACCTCCATACTGTTCTCCATAGTGGCTGTATCAATATACATTCCCACCAGCAGTGCAAGAGTGTTGCGTTTTCTCCACACACTCTCCAGCATTTATTGTTTCTAGATTTTTTGACGGTGGCCATTCTGACTGGTGTGAGATGATATCTCATTGTAGTTTTGATTTGCATTTCTCTAATGATTAATGATGCTGAGCATTCTTTCATGTGTTTGTTGGCAATCTGTATATCTTCTTTGGAGAAATGTCTATTTAGGTCTTCCGCCCATTTTTGGATTGTGTTGTTTGTTGTTTTGTTCTTGAGCTGCATGAGCTAGCTGCTTGTAAATTTTGGAGATTAATCCTTTGTCATTTGCAAATATTTTCTCCCATTCTGAGGGTTGTCTTTTCATCTTGTTTATGGTTTCCTTCGCTGTGCAAAAGGTTTGAAGTTTCATTAGGTCCCATTTGTTTATTTTTGTTTTTATTTCCATTTCTCTAGGAGGGGGTCAGAAAGGGTCTTGCTGTGATTTATGTCATAGAGTATTCTGCCTATGTTTTCCTCTAAGAGTTTTATAGTTTCTGGCCTTACATTTAGGTCTTTAATCCATTTTGAGTTTCTTTTTGTGTATGGTGTTAGGGAGTATTCTAATTTCATACTTTTACATGTACCTGTCCAGTTTTCCCAGCACCACTTATTGAAGAGGCTGTCTTTTCTCCACTGTATATTCTTGCCTCCTTTATCAAAGATAAGGTGACCATATGTGCATGGGTTTATCTCCGGGCTTTCTATTCTGTTCCATTGATCTATATTTCTGTTTTTGTGCCAGTACCATACTGTCTTGATTACTGTAGCTTTGTAGTATAGTCTGAAGTCAGGGAGCCTGATTCCTCCAGCTCCATTTTTCGTTCTCAAGATTGCTTTGGCTATTCGGGGTCTTTTGTGTTTTCATAAAAATTATGAACTTTTTTGTTCTAGTTCTGTGAAAATTGCCAGTGGTAGTTCGACAGGGATTGCATTGAATCTGTAGATTGCTTTGGGTAAGAATTTTCACAATGTTGATTCTTCCAATCCAAGAACATGTATATCTCTCCATCTATTTGTATCATCTTTAATTTCTTTCATCAGTGTCTTATAATTTTCTGCATACAGGTCTTTTGTCTCCTTAGGTAGGTTTATTCCTAGATATTTTATTCTTTTTGTTGCAATTGTAAATGGGAGTGTTTTCTTAATTTCACTTTCAGATTTTTCATCACTAGTGTATAAGAATGCCAGAGATTTCTGTGCATTAATTTTGTATCCTGCTATTTTACCGAATTCATTGATTAGCTCTTATAGTTTTCTGGTAGCATCTGTAGGATTCTCTATGTATAGTATCATGTCATCTGGAAACAGTGACAGCTTTACTTCTTCTTTTCTGATTTGGATTCCTTTTATTTCTTTTTCTTCTCTGATTACTGTGGCTAAAACTTCTAAAACTATGTTGAATAAGAGTGGTGAGAGTGGGCAACTTTGTCTTGTTCCTGATCTTAGTGGAAATGGTTTCAGTTTTTCACCATTGAGGATGATGTTGGCTGTGGGTTTGTCATATATGGCCTTTATTTTGTTGAGGAAAGTTCCCTCTATGCCTACTTTCTGCAGGGTTTTTATCATAAATGGGTGTTGAATTTTGTCAAAAGCTTTCTCTGCATCTATTGAGATGATCATATGGTTTTTCTCCTTCAATTTGTTAACATGGTGTATCACGTTGATTGATTTGCGTATATTGAAGAATCCTTGCATTCCTGGGATAAACCCCACTTGATCATGCTGTATGATCCTTTTAATGTGCTGTTGGATTCTGTTTGCTAGTATTTTCTTGAGGATTTTTGCATCTATGTTCATCAGTGATACTGGCCTTTAGTTTTCTTTCTTTGTGACATCTTTGTCTGGTTTTGGTATCAGGGTGATGGTGCCCTTGTAGACTGAGTTTGGGAGTGTTCCTCCCTCTGCTATATTTTGGAAGAGTTTGAGAAGGATAGATGTTAGCTCTTCTCTAAATGTTTGATAGAATTCGCCTGTGAAGCCATCTGGTTCTGGGCTTTTGTTTGTTGGACAATTTTTAATCACAGTTTCAATTTCAGTGCTTGTGATTGGTCTGTTCATATTTTCTATTTCTTCCTGGTTCAGTCTTGGAAGTTTGTGCATTTCTAAGAATTTGTCCATTTCTTCCAGGTTGTCCATTTTATTGGCATCTAGTTGCTTGTAGTAATCTCTCATTATCTTTTGTATTTCTGCATTGTCAGTTGTTACTTCTCCTTTTTTATTTCTAATTCTATTGATTTGAGTCTTCTCCCTTTTCTTCTTGATGAGTCTGGCTAATGGCTTATCAATTTTGTTTATCTTCTCAAAGAACTAGCTTTTAGTTTTATTGATCTTTGCTATCATTTCCTTCACTTCTTTTTCATTTATTTATGATTTCTTTCCTTCTGCTAACTTTGGGTTTTTTTTGTTCTTCTTTCTCTAATTGCTTTAGGTGCAAGGTTAGGTTGTTTATTTGAGATGTTTCCTGTTTCTTAAGGTAAGATTGTATTGCTATAAACTTCCCTCTTAGAACTGCTTTTGCTGCATCCCATAGGTTTTGGGTCATCGTGTCTCCATTGTCATTTGTTTCTAGGTAGTTTTTGATTTTCTCTTTGATTTCTTCAGTGATCACTTCATTATTAAGTAGTGTATTGTTTAGCCTCCATGTGTTTGTATTTTTTACAGATATTTCCTGTAATGGATATCTAGTCTCATAGTGTTGTGGTCAGAAAAGATACTTGATATGGTTTCAATTTTCTTAAATTTACCAAGGCTGTATTTGTGACCCAAGGTGTGATCTATCCTGGAGAATGTTCCATGAGCACTTGAGAAAAATGTGTATTCTGTTGTTTTTGGATGGAATGTCCTATAAATATCAATTAAGTCCATCTTGTTTAATGTATCATTTAAAGCTTGTGTTTCCTTATTTATTTTCATTTTGGATGATCTGTCCATTGGTGAAAGTGGGGTGTTAAAGTCCCATAATATGATTGTGTTACTGTCGATGTCCCCTTTTATGGCAGTTAGTATTTGCCTTATGTATTGAGGTGCTCCTATGTTGGGTGTATAAATATTTACAATTTTATATCTTCTTCTTGGATCGATCCCTTGATCATTATGTAGTGTCCTTCTTTGTCTCTTGTAATGATCTTTAGAGTCTGTGTTGTCTGATATGAGAATTGCTACTCCAGCTTTCTTCTGATTTCCATTTGCATGGAATATCTTTTTCCATCCCCTCGCTTTCAGTCTGTATGTGTCCCTAGGTCTGAAGTGGGTCTCTTGTAGACAGCATATATACAGGTCTTGTTTTTGTATCCATTCAGCCAGTCTGTGTCTTTTGGTGGGAGCATATAATCCATTTACATTTAAGGTAATTATCGATATGTATGTTCCTATTCCCATTTTCTTAATTGTTTTGGGTTCGTTATAGTAGGTCTTTTCCTTCTCTTGTGTTTCTTGCCTAGAGATGTTCCTTTAGCATTTGTTGTAAAGCTGGTTTGGTGGTGCTGAACTCTCTCAGCTTTTGCTTGTCTGTAAAGGTTTTAATTTCTCCATCAAATCTGAATGAGATCCTTGCTGGGTAGAGTAATCTTGGTTGTAGGTTTTTCTCCTTCATCACTTTAAATATGTCCTGCCACTCCCTTCTGGCTTGCAGAGTTTCTGCTGAAAGATCAGCTGTTAACCTTATGGGGATTCCCTTGTGTGTTATTTGTTGTTTTCCCTTGCTGCTTTTAATATGTTTTCTTTGTAGTTAATTTTTGATAGTTTGATTAATATGTGTCTTGGCATGTTTCTCCTTGGATTTATCCTGTATGGGACTCTCTGTGCTTCCTGGACTTGATTAACTATTTCCTTTCCCATATTAGGGAAGTTTTCAACTATAATCTCTTCAAATATTTTCTCAGTCCGTTTCTTTTTCTCTTCCTCTTCTGGGACCCCTATAATTTGAATGTTGGTGCGTTTAATGTTGTCCCAGAGGTCTTTGAGACTGTCCTCAGTTCTTTTCATTCTTTTTTCTTTATTCTGCTCTGCAGTCGTTATTTCCACTATTTTATCTTCCAGGTCACTTATCCATTCTTCTGCCTCAGTTATTCTGCTATTGATCCCTTCTAGAGTATTTTTAATTTCATTTATTGTGTTGTTCATCGTTGTTTGTTTCCTCTTTAGTTCTTCTAGGTCCTTGTTAAATGTTTCTTGCATTTTCTCTATTCTATTTCCAAGATTTTGGATCACCTTTACTGTCATTATTCTGAATTCTTTTTCAGGTAGACTGCCTATTTTCTCTCCATTTGTTAGGTCTGGTGGGTTTTTACCTTGCTCCTTCATCTGCTGTGTGTTTTTCTGTCTGTTCATTTTGCTTATCTTACTGTGTTTGGGGTCTCCTTTTCGCATGCTGCAGGTTCGTAGTTCCTGTTGTTTTTGGTGTCTGTCCCCAGTGGCTAAGGTTGGTTCAGTGGGTTGTGTAGGCTTCCTGGTGGAGGGGACTAGTGCCTGTGTTCTGGTGGATGAGGCTGGATCTTGTCCTTTCTGGTGGGCAGGTCCACATCTGGTGGTGTGTTTTGGGGTGTCTGTGGCCTTATTATGATTTTAGGCAGCCTCTTTTCTAATGGATGGGGCTGTGTTCCTGTCTTGCTAGTTGTTTGGCATAGGATGTCCATCACTGTAGCTTGCTGGTCGTTGAGTGAAGCTGGGTGCTGGTGTTGATATGGAGATCTCTGGGAGATTTTCACAGTTTGAAATTACGTGGATCTGGGAGGTCTCTTGTGGACCAGTGTCCTGAAGTTGGCTCTCCAACCTCAGCGGCACAGCCCTGTCGCCTGACTGGAGCAGTAAGAGCCTGTCCTCCACACGGCTTAGAATAAAAGGGAGAAAAAATAGAAAGAAAGAAAGAGAGAGAGAGAGAGAGAGAGAGGGAGGGAGGGAGGGAGGGAAGGAGGGAGGGAGGAAGGAAGGAAGAGGATAAAATAAAATAAACGTAAAATAAAATAAAGTTATTAAAATAAAAAATAATTATTAAGAAAAAAATTTTAAAAAGTGGAAAAAAAAAAACCGGACAGACAGAACCCTAGGACAGATGGTGAAAGCAAAGCTCTGCAGACAAAATCTCACACAGAAGCATACACATACACACTCACAAAAAGAGGAAAAGAGGAAAAAATAATATATCTTGCTCTCAAAGTCCACCTCCTTAATTTGGGATGACTCGTTGTCTATTCATGTATTCCACAGATGCAGGGTACATCAAGTTGATTGTGGAGCTTTAATCCGCTGCTCCTGAGGCTGTTGGGAGAGATTTCCCTTTCTCTTCTTTGTTCTCACAGCTCCTGGGGTTCAGTTTTGGATTGGGCCCCGCTTCTGCGTATAGGTCGCCTGAGGGCGTCTGTTCTCAGACAGGACGAGGTTAAAGGAGCCGCTGATTTGGGGGCTCTGGCTCACTCAGGCCGGGAGGAGGGAAGGGTTCGGAGGCGGGCGAGCCTGCTGCAGCAGAGGCCGGCGTGACGTTGCCCCAGCCTGAGGCGCGCCGTGCGTTCTCCCGGGGAAGTTGCCCCTGGATCACGGGACCCTGGCAGTGGCGGGCTGCACAGGCTCCCCGGAAGGGGGGTGTGGATAGTGACCTGTGCTCGCACACAGGCTTCTTGGTGGCGGCAGAAGCAGCCTTAGCGTCTCATGCCCCTCTCTGGGGTCCGCACTGTCAGCCGCAGCTCGCGCCCGTCTCTGGAGCTCCTTTAAGCAGGGCTCTTAATCCCCTCTCCTCACGGACCATGAATCAAAGATGGAAGAAAAAGTCTCTTGCCTCTTCGGCAGGTCCAGACTTTTCCCCGGACTCCCTCCTGGCTAGCCGTGGTGCACTAACCCCCTGCAGACTGTGTTCACGCAGCCAACCCCAGTCCTCTCCCGGTGCTCCGCTCCGACCGAAGCCCGAGCCTCAACTCCCAGCCCCGCCCGCCCTGGCGGGTGAGCAGACAAGCCTCTCGAGCTGGTGAGTGCCGGTCGGCACCGATTCTCTGCGCGGGAATCTCCCCGCTTTGCCCTCCGCACCCCTGTTGCTGCGCTCTCCTCCACGGCTCTGAAGCTTCCCCGCTCCGCCACCCACAGTCTCCACCCGCGAAGGGGCTTCTAGTGTATGGAAAGCTTTCCTCCTTCACAGCTCCCTCCCACTGGTGCGGGTCCCGTCCCTATTCTTTTTTTTTTTTTTTTAACATCTTTATTGGGGTATAATTGCTTTACAATGGTGTGTTAGTTTCTGCTTTATAACAAAGTGAATCAGTCATACATAAACATATGTTCCCATATGTCTTCCCTGTTGCGTCTCCCTCCCTCCCACCCTCCCCATCCCACCCCTCCAGGCTGTCACAAAGCACCGAGCCAATATCCCTGTGCCATGCGGCTGCTTCCCACTAGCTGTCTACCTTACTGCGTTTGTTACTGTGTATATGCCCATGACTCTCTCTCGCCCTGTCACAGCTCACCCTTCTCCCTCCCCATAACCTCAAGTCCGTTCTCTAAGAGGTCTGCTTCTTTATTCCTGCTTTACCCCTAGGTTCTTCATGACATTTTTTTCTTAAATTCCATATATATGTGTTAGCATACGGTATTTGTCTTTTTCTTTCTGACTTACTTCACTCTGTATGACAGACTCTAGGTCTATCCACCTCATTACAAATAGCTCAATTTCGTTTCTTTTTATGGCTGAGTAATATTCCATTGTATATATGTGCCACATCTTCTTTATCCATTCATCTGATGATGGGCACTTAGGTTGTTTCCATCTCCGGGCTATTGTAAATAGAGCTGCAATGAACATTTTGGTACATGACTCTTTTTGAATTTTGGTTTTCTCAGGGTATATGCCCAGTAGTGGGATTGCTGGGTCATATGGTAGTTCTATTTGTAGTTTTTTAAGGAACCTCCATACTGTTCTCCATAGTGGCTGAACCAATTCACATTCCCACCAGCAGTGCAAGAGTGTTCCCTTTTCTCCACACCCTCTCCAGCATTTATTGTTTCTAGATTTTTTGATGATGGCCATTCTGACTGGTGTGAGATGATATCTCATTGTAGTTTTGATTTGCATTTCTCTAATGATTAATGATGTTGAGCATTCTTTCATGTGTTTGTTGGCAGTCTGTATATCTTCTTTGGAGAAATGTCTATTTAGGTCTTCTGCCCATTTTTGGATTGGGTTGTTTGTTTTCTTGTTATTGAGCTGCATGAGCTGCTTGTAAATTTTGGAGATTAATCCTTTGTCGGTTGCTTCATTTGCAAATATTTTCTCCCATTCTGAGGGTTGTCTTTTGGTTTTGTTTATGGTTTCCTTTGCTGTGCAAAAGCTTTGAAGTTTCATTAGGTCCCATTTGTTTATTTTTGTTTTTATTTCCATTACTCTAGGAGGTGGGTCAGAAAGGATCTTGCTTTGATTTATGTCATAGAGTGTTCTGCCTATGTTTTCCTCTAAGAGTTTGATAGTTTCTGGCCTTAAATTTAGGTCTTTAATCCATTTTGAGCTTATTTTTGTGTATGGTGTTAGGGAGTGATCTAATCTCATACTTTTACATGTACCTGTCCAGTTTTCCCAGCACCACTTATTGAAGAGGCTGTCCTTTCTCCATTGTACATTACTGCCACCTTTATCAAAGATAAGGTGTCCATATGTGCATGGGTTTATCTCTGGGCTTTCTATCCTGTTCCATTGATCTATCTTTCTGTTTTTGTGCCAGTACCATACTGTCTTGATGACTGTAGCTTTGTAGTATAGTCTGAAGTCAGGGAGCCTGATTCCTCCAGTTCCTTCTTTCGTTCTCAAGATTGCTTTGGCTATTCGGGGTCTTTTGTGTTTCCATACAAATTGTGAAATTTTTTGTTCTAGTTCTGTGAAAAATGCCAGTGGTAGTTTGATAGGGATTGCATTGAATCTATAGATTGCTTTGGGTAGTAGAGTCATTTTCACAATGTTGATTCTTCCAATCCAAGAACATGGTATATATCTCCATCTATTTATATCATCTTTAATTTCTTTCATCAGTGTCTTATAATTTTCTGCATACAGGTCTTTTGTCTCCTTAGGTAGGTTTATTCCTAGATATTTTATTCTTTTTGTTGCAATGGTAAATGGGAGTGTTTTCTTGATTTCACTTTCAGATTTTTCATCATTAGTATATAGGAATGCCAGAGATTTCTGTGCATTAATTTTGTATCCTGCCACTTTACCAAATTCATTGATTAGCTCTAGTAGTTTTCTGGTAGCATCTTTAGGGTTCTCTATGTATAGGATCATGT